>NC_090265.1:124472143-129272143 GCF_040414725.1 Anabrus simplex | reverse complement strand
AAAGGTGATTGCGATTTGTATCACACACGATGACTACAGAATGGAGGATTAAGCTATCAAGCGTTCCTCAAGGGTCTGTTCTGGTACCTATTTTATACTTAATATAAATTAATGACATTTCTTCTCTATTAGATGACTACAACTATCACCTTTATGCCGATGATCTTCAAATATATTCACATTTGAAATCTCCGACATTGACAATGCAATCCATCAAATGAACTCGATTTTAAATTCAATTGGCTCCTATGCAAAAGTGAACTGCCTATTAATTAATCCGTAGAAAATGCAAGAAAACATAATACGACAGCCTAGGATTTTAAATACCCTAAACATCACATCTGCCTAATCTGATGCTCTGTGGTGAAGCTATACCTTTTACGGTCTGTAAAAACCTAGCTGTCGTCATGAATGACACATTAAACTGGAATGATTACATAACAAGCGCCCGGAGAAAGGTATATAATCTCTTAATCCCCTAAAAAATTAACAATCCGTTCCTCATCTTTGTATTAAAATAAAACCTATTCATACACACATTTTTCCAATAATTTATTACTGTGGTGCACTAACCGATGGAACTGTAGACAAACAATGAAATTTCAGAGGGCAATGAACTCTTGCATAAGATTTGTATTTATATATCGATAGTTAATGAAGTCATGATAAGTGAATAGGGAGGAACTAGACTGAAGGATATCTTGAAACCCCGCGAGATGTATTTGGATCACAACCGGGGAAAATTTCAAATTTCAAATACAATTTCGTCGTTGCCAGTTGGGAACCTTTTCAACGGACTCCATACCCGATTACTGAGAAACATTATGACAAGGTTCGATCTATTATCAAGGATATGGAAGAGAATCAGTCAATTTCCAAGGCTCCAACGCCATTTTAAAACCTTTAGTCATCGTGGAGAAGACGAACGGCTCGCTTAGAGTGTGTCTGGTCACAAGGGCCATTAACGATCCTCTAGTACCGGAAGACGACAGTGCACAAAACATTAAAGACATTCTGAAGGAATTTAGCCACAAAAATTATTTCTCTGGGATAGACTTGAGATAGTCCTACCGTAACATTGAGTTGTCAGGTGAATCCAAGGTACTGACGGGATTCATTTTCGACGTACAGACGTACGTCTACAATCGCTTGTCGTTGGGGATCAAGAACGCAGCATCCGCCTTGATAAGGGCACTTGATAGGAATCTGAGAAAGTAAGTGAAGGACATCACGGTGCGTTATGGAGACGACATTCTGATTGCGAGCGAGACTCTGAAGGGAATGTGGAACATTTGAACATAATATTAGCGGGGCTGAGCAAAAATAACTTCAAATTTAAACTGGATAAGTCGAACTTTTGTCAGAAAAGCATATTGTTCCTGGGACACATCATAGATTCGGAGGGTGTCGCTCCGAATCCCGTAAAGATTCAGGCTATTCAAAATTTCCCCAAACCAACACAAGTCAAGCTCATTAGACAATTTTTAGAAATCTGCGGATTTTTCGCCGATCATTGCCCTGGATACACCGACGCGGTCGCTCCCCTTTAAGACCTTCTGAAGAAGAATAACGAATGGAAATGGGATTCGACCTGTGACGAGGCTCTCCGAAGGACAAAGGAATTACTTGCCAATAGCATCAAGCTTGGTACCCCGATTTTTCGCGCAGATTCGTGGTCCAAACCGAAGCATCCATTATTGGCATAGGCGCGTTATTGTACCAGGAGGCGCCGGATCAAGAAAATCGCAGGAACTACATCGCGTTCATGAGCCGTAGACTTCGGGCTCATGAATGCCAATATACCGTTATGGAGTTGGAGATTTTGGCAATCGTCAGAGCCCTCAGTCACTGGAGGAAATACATATATGGGTTCCAAGTCGTGCTGCGAACAGATCATAAAGCTGTGACTTTGCTTTGAAGTCAACGATGGAATCCGAGAGGGTAAATCGCTGGACGTTATTCATCCAACAATTCGACTTGGAGATCGAACATTGTGCAGGGAAGGGCAACGTGATTGCTGAGGCTTTGACCCGAAACCCCGAACCGGAAACCCAAGTTATTCACCGCATCGAGCTGAGCGACGGTGACCGTGAAACATTGGACAGGCTGCGACGCATCGGCGAAGAACAAGAGAATTGGCCCGCAACTAGACGGATGATCGATTTCTTCGAAAAGAGGATACCAGCAGAATCGCCTGAGCACCAGGAGGTTGTAGACAATCGTCCAATATTATAACTATTTCAACGGGATCTTTCACCAATTTATAGATGAAGACCATACAATATATCGTATTGTTGTTCCGCCCGTGCATCAAGTAGAACTAATTTGGCTCGCGCGTCATTCCATCGGTCATGCGGGAATCGATAAGTTGACCTCCACACTGCAGGAGACGTTTATCTGGCCTAGAATGAGGCGAATGGTTAGGATCGTGTTGACAACATGTGACACCTGTCAACGGATTAAACCCAATACCTATCTCCTGCGGCAACCACCAAAAGAACTGTTCAAATCAAAATCAAAATCTCTTTATCTGCAAATGAGGTGTCTACCTCGGTGGCAAATGGTACACTAAAATACATTATTGTCAAGCACTAAATTTTAAATTAACAGGAGACGAAGAAAATTTTCCTAGAATACAATATTATACAATTTACGCTAATAATTTTTTCTATTAAACACACACATTATCCTTAGTAAATTTATATTGTTTACAAAATTCTACTTATAATATCTTACAAACATAGTCAACTCATATACAGTACGGTATGTGAAATTACGTCTAATAATACTATACAACTGGTATAAGATTAAAATTAACATTGAATTTATTTACATATTTATATTTTACCCATTTTGGAACCTAAGTAGCATAACGACCTGCTGCGTCTTAACCAGAGCCCCTTTTGCCACCACTTTTCAGAGTTCCTGAAGGGCCTTCACAGCTACCGTAGCGGTCCCAGGGACCTCGAAGTCCCCACTGTACTTCACCCCTACAGGCAGTCCCCTACTTGGGCTGTCCAAACTCCTTAGACCAGGGGATGGAATTAATTTAATCACACACATTTATTATTTACAATACCCTGCACTGGTCGAATGCCCTCTAACATTTAATTTATTATCTCTGTTGTTGTTTATTCTCTTCTTGAATATCTGTACAGATTTTGGAAAAGGATCAAACACTACCCCTGGTAAACTGTTCCACTCCTTCACGCCCTTCCCAATGAAAGAAAATTTACCCCAATCGCTTCTGCTAAAATTCCTTCTAATTTTGTACTTGTGGTCAGTTCTACCAATATAATTATTTTCCAACCGAAGCCTCTCACGGATATCTCCCCATGCTTCTTCTCCTGTATAGGCTCTATATAATCCTATAAGTCTACTTTTCTCCCTTCTCTTACTTAAAGTTTCCCACCCAAGTTCCTTTAACATTTCTGATACACTACTCTTTCTCCTGAAATCCCCTGTTACAAACCTTGCTGCTTTCCTCTGCACACCATCTAGTTCTTTTATTAGGTATTCTGGTGAGGATCCCAAACACTGTTTGCATATTCCAATAATGGACGAACCATACTTAAGTAACTTTTTTCTTTTAATTCTTTGTTGCATCCTTTAAGTAGCCTCATTATGACATGTAACGATCTGTATGCTTTCCCAACAACGTCATCAACATGACCCTTCCAGTGCAAATTACTTTCAAATCTCACACCTAAGTATTTGCACTTGCCATCTTTTGGGATAACTACCTCATCCAAAGTATATTCAAATTCAGTTTTAAAGCTCCTGTTTGTAAATGTTGTAACAGTTGATTTGCCTCCATTAATCTTCATATTATTTTCTTCAACCCATTCTTGGATACTGTCAAGGTCCCTTTGTAATTCTGAACAATCCTCAATGTTATTTATTTCCCTGTAAACAATTATGTCATCTGCATACAATCTTAATTTCGATGTTATTTTGTTTCCTAAGTCATTTGCGTATATTAAGAAAAGTAACGGACCGATTATACTACCCTGTGCAATTCCCTTCCAGACTTTCTCTTCCTGTGATATATTATTTCCTACTTTGACTTTCTGAACCCTTGAATTAGGAATGTTCTTATCCAACGTATAACCCTTACATCTAATCCTATTCCCTCCAATTTCTTTAATAATATTCCATGTTCCACTCTATCAAAGGCTTTGGAAAGATCTATGGCTATGCAATCTAACTGGCCTCCTGAATCTAACTGATCTGATATGTCCTGCTGAAATCCCACCAGTTGTGCCTCGCAAGAAAATTTCTTTCTAAATCCATACTGGCTCCTCATGAACCAATTTTTATCATCACATATCCCTCTGATGTACTTTGTTATTAAACTCTCCAGTATTTTACAAACTATACTGGTCAGGCTGATTGGTCTGTAGTTCTCTGGTTTCCTTTTATCACCCTTTCCTTTATAAATTGGTATTATTATAGATTCCTTCCATTCCTTTGGTATCACACTATTATTTATGACATAGTCAAAGATAAATTTTAAATAAGGCACTATATACCACCCCATTGTTTTTAATACCTCCCCAGTAATTTGATCACTTCGTGCTGCTTTTCCTTGCTGAAGCAGTTGGATTTCTCTGAAAATATCTTCATTTGTGAATGAGAAGCTTCTTGTTTCCCTCTGTGTCTCTCCCTCTCTATCTTCTGTTACGGTTTCCAAGTCCTGACAATCTTCTACTGAATCTCGGAATTCCCTACTAAAGAGGTTTGCTTTCTCAATATCTGTTAAATAGTGTTCACCCTCTTCTCCCACCATTGTAGGAATTTGGATTCCCTTTCCTTTTTGATTCCTAATATATGAATACAGCTTTTGTCCATTTCCCTTTGTGGTCATTACCCTCTTGAAGAATGTCATTCATATAATTCTCTTTTGCTTCCTTTTTCACTCTATTCAGTTCCCTCATTAGTTGTTTTCTAGTTTCTCTATTCTCCCTACCTTCTCTGGTTTTCCTGTTTACTATTCTACATTTTCTTTTTAATTTTCTTATTTCCCTTGTGTAATAAACAGGGTCTGAGGTCATTTTACCCTTCTTAACAGGTACAAATCTCTTCTCTCCTTCCCAAATGATTCCTTTAAATTTAGCCCAAAGTGTATCCACATTATTCCCTTCACTTATCCAACAACTGAATTGTGATTTAAGGTAAGTCCCAAATTCATCAACTTTAGTTTTTCTGTATAATTTCTTGTCTTTTGTGACCCTCTTATTAAACATTTTTGGTACGAGTCCTACATCCATCATTACAGCCTTATGGTCACCTATTCCTTCAATTACCTCAGTTTTTTCAACAATTTCCCATGGTTTAACCAAGAATACATCTAGCAAGTTATTGAGACGAGTTGGTTCTTGTACTACTTGTGTAAATCCTTCCTCCCAAATTAACTTATTTGCCAGTTTCTGTTCATGGGCTTCACTTGCAGCTCCATTCCATTCAACTTCAGGCAAGTTTAGATCTCCCCCAATTATTACCGTATCATTATTGTTTTTATGAGTATAATCTATTATTTTCTCAAATATTTCCATATCTCTTTCCTCTCTTCCAGGCCTATATGTTCCTATAATTCCCATCTCCTTCATATTATCACAAACTAATTTTATCCCTAATATTTCATCCCTTTCATCAGTAAACCATTCATGCGAACAATAAGTTTCCTTCACCAGAATAAATTCCCCTCCTCGTTTTTTATCTCCTCGGTCTCTACGATAGACTGTATACCCTTCTGGAAATACTTCTGTATTACCCACCCCTTCTCTCAACCACGATTCCACTCCTATCACCACATCCTTCTCATAAGATTCCATCAATGTACCGAATTTTAATTGTTTATTTACTACACTCTGACAGTTTACCAAGAGCAATCTCAGACCTCCTTCCTCCCTAAAACTTGACTGTTGCAATTGGGTAACGTTTGACTCATGAGTTGAGAACTTCCCTGGAACCCAGATCCTTGTACATAGATCTTGATTTAAGGGTCTGGGTTTTCTGGCAAGTTCCCTGTTGCCAGAGAACCCACGAGAATTGTTTGCGACAGACATTTATGGGTCCCTACCCAAGGTGATTAGAGTGCTACAATTCATTTCGGTCTGCGTAGACGTCTCTTCGTAATATGTGATGCTGTGCCCAGTACAACAGGCGAACTTTACCAGTTCGATACTGACACAGATCCGAAATAAAATCATTCTATCAATGGGGAAGCCAGACAAGATACTGAGTGACCATGGGTCTCAATTTACGTCCACCATGTTTAAACGCGAGATCGAGTCACTCAAGGTCCAGCATGTATTTAGTTCTATTAGGCATCCCGAGTCAAATCCATCAGGAAGTAACATGCGCGAAATAGCAAAATTTTTCAGAGTTTACTACGCCAGGCAACATTGGCGACGGGTTGATGTCCTCCCAGTCATGGAGTGCATCAACACTACGAATCACGAATCTACACGGCATATCCCTATAGTGGAACACTTTGACCAGAAACCCGATAGACCGTGGCACTGCGTGATGCAGAGTCCCGAAGATCCCAGGCCTTCATCTGAACTTCGTGTTAAAATAGCTTTGGACCAGATCAAAGCATAAGCAGAGAAGAGGCTGAGGCCTCACCGAAACTGGCGATTTCATCGGCCACTCCGTGTGGAATAACTGGTCCTAGTCAAGCGATCAGCTATGTCCGAACCTCCATGGAAGTGTTACCTCAAATTTGCAGAACATTACATCGGGCCATACAGGATAATCCAGAACCTAGAGAATAACGCTTACCAGGTATAGTGAATGGACAGAAGAATAGAGACCACTTTCAATGCTGCGAATATCAAACTTTACCACGCCCCAGGACAGGACCCTGAAAAAGGTCCGGGGATGAAGAACCCGGAGAAGATGGCGAGAAAAACCCGGATCCGGTGGAAGAAATGGAAGTTGATGAAGAAGATAATGCCGTGAATCACGTCGTCATGGAAGAATGAAGCGCGTCCGAGGCACCAGTCTGTGAAGATTGTCCAGAATGCACTGAGAGGGCCGATCTTATGCACGCTATGATCAAACTGTGTTACCAGGTCCAGCTGGAGCACATAGAGTTGACTGAGAGGGTCAGCAAGTTACGCGAATTCGCCAGAGACTACTTTCTGAGACAGTTGAAAACGGAAAGAAAATCCCTAGATCGTGAATTTTCTTCTGTGAAGCGGGGGAGTAATGAAAACGCGTAGTGTCCTGTGCAGCTCATTGACAACAACTGTGTCTTTCTACCCTATTAAGATCATTTCAAAAGTCGCGTTATTTGTAGAATGATTGACAAAATGAACATCCCCGGGACACTAGCGGCGTGTGGCCAGAAGCATTCCCGCGAATGATAGCCTGGCAAACAAAGGAAAGGTGGGGCTGAAGCCAAGACCGCGTGAAAACGCCCTCTCAAGTTGTTGACAGAGTTGGAGATACGACGCGTCGCAAGGATAGTCTAATACGCCCATATGTGTGGCCTAGATTCTCAGGGTTCCACACTAACAGAAGTAACTTCCTGTTATTTATGCACGTTTCACGGATGCCAATGTCGAATTTTGGCGCATAAAATTATATTTTGATCCAGACATATGAAAATTATGTGTGGCACACCAATGAATAGAGTTGAATTTTCTGCGTATTCCAGACTGAAAATATGAAATACTTTATTCACGGGGCGCATTGACGTCACCAGATGTCCAGCTGTAATGTATTGCTAATAGGTATGAATACAGGGCGTCTCTCCAGCCGAGAATTGCCTTCAAATGTAGCTCCTCACTCGAGTGGTCACGAGTGATGTAATTAATGCCTGGAGCCTGATTACGTAAGAAATGCCGATCGGACTGTTATTACACTTGGCTCAAGTGAAAGAGGAAGTCTAGGGCTACAATACAAACACTTTAAATGTCTTCAAT
The DNA here is from genome assembly GCF_040414725.1 of Anabrus simplex. Taxonomy (NCBI): domain Eukaryota; kingdom Metazoa; phylum Arthropoda; class Insecta; order Orthoptera; family Tettigoniidae; genus Anabrus; species Anabrus simplex. Next base: position 129,264,209 of record NC_090265.1, on the reverse strand, counting down.
TTATATGACGTGCTGCCGAAAGGAACGACGATCAACGCGGCGTCGTATTGTCAAACGTTGCACCGGTTGCGTAAAGCGATTAAAGAGAAGCGCCGGGGGAAATTGTGCTCCGGTGTGATTTTGTTGCACTATAACGCAACACCTCACAAGGCCCGCCAAACGAGAGAACTGCTGAAGCGTTTCAAGTGGGAGGTCTGGCAACATCCACCCTACAGTCCCGACCTAGCGCCATGTGACTTTCATGTGTTCGGTAAACTCAAAACGGAGCTCGGTAGTCGACGTTTCCAGACCGATGAGAAGGTGAAGGCTGCTGTCTCCGAGTGGTTGCAGAACGCTGGAGTAAATTTCTACGCATCCGGCATTGACAAGTTGGTTGTGCGTTCGCAGAAATGTTTGGAGTCACTTGGAAACTATGTGGAAAGTGACGTTACAGTATATGTCGTTATAGTCGTGTTGCTGTTGTGTAGGTTGTGTAATAAATGGCCATAACTGGGAAGTGCAACTTATTTTCTGATCTGCCCTCGTAGTTTAGTTTAATGGGACAAGTGTAGGTAGACAGATTTGTAATGGTAGTCGTAGTTCTAGAGTATTGGAAAGATTTCCTTTTATGTGTTTTATATTGTGGACGTGTATGTTAACAAACTTAACGACATAATTGTTTTATAACCCGAAAGTTGGTTTAGTAAGAACATTTTCAAGTGACTATCACTTTTCTGTCATTTCAGTGTTTGGTATTTCTTGTAAATGCATAATGAATTAATGTTTTCCTGCATTTAGCAGTTTTGTACCTGAAAGAGGACGTAACGTAAGATACCCTCGGATCAAGTGTTGTTGTTTCCTTCTGAACACCTGTTTGGGGGATGGATGTTTCAGCATCGGGATTCTTCTGTAACTTAAGGGTGTCACAAGATGACAATACATGATTGAACTTTATTTTTGATTGTGAAAATTGCTGTTAACTTGTAATGAACACCATGCTTTCCAGTAATATTTTGCAAGCCATTCAAACCAACTGATAGTCGATTTGGTTCGATTAAGGGTCCACCCGGGGGAAGTTCCAATAACCGATAGGGGAGTAAACTGGTGGATAACCTTCATTAAATGTAAATCTGGGATTCTACTTCTTAAAGGACAGATTTTCCACGGATCGTGTGCATTAACTCTCAGTTATCGTTTGGATAAATGGTGCCCGATTTTCAGGTTTTATTCTCGTTTTCTGGTTTTAGCTGTCCACGACTTTTACACTCCATTTTCATTCGTTGAAACAATGTGGTGAACAATAATAAAAAGTTAAGACTCGCGTTATATATTGTGACTGCATTACAACGTGGTCAAAATATGAGTGATTTTTCTAATTTAATAAATTTTTATCGTGATTTAATTTGAATAAATATTTGCACATATATGTTCCTCATTTAAAAAGTTAGGCTCTCTTCTGAACCTTATCGTTTGGTCGAAGAAGTGCCAGAAAAATCTCGCGACAACCCCAAATCTAAGAGTTCGATGTTGCTCTACTGAAGCAGCCGAGGCAGACGACTAACGATGGAACGGTAACGTCAAGGGTTCAGTATGAGGTCACGGATAGTCTAGGTATTTCAGATATGTATCTCTCTGTCAGAAGGAGCCCGGTTCGAGCTCAGGTCAGAATAGGCCGGCTTGTTCTAGCTTACCTTAAGCTTTCGCCGGGGCAGATGAAAATTATATCCATGTTTTTCTTTCAGGAATGGCCCACTTTATATATGAAGTGAAAATATGATTGTGTTCAGTGTTTGGTGTGCATTTCTTTAAGTTCAAACAGAACCGATGTACAACGTTATCTGTCTTGGTGTCCAGATTAGGGATCGTCCGGAGATTCAAGCTCAGTGCTGTGTGTTTCTTTGTGTTATACTTTTCTAATGTGTCAGCCATGTAGCGTAGGGACCTGTTAATTACATGCGAACCATGTGACCTTGCCGTGGTGGGGAGACTTGCGTGCCCAGTGAAGCAGATAGCCGAGCCGCAGGTGCAACAATATCGGATGAGTATCTGTTGAGAGACTAGACTAAGGAATGCTTCATCGAAAGGGGGGTAGCAGCCTTTCGGAAGTTGCAAGAGCGGCAGTCTAGATGATTGACTGATATGGCCTTGTAATAATACTCAAAATGGCTTAGCGGTGTTGATACTGCTACACGGCTGAAAGCAACGGGAAACTACAGCCATAACTAACTCCCGAGGACGTGCAGCTCTCTCTGTATGAATGATGTACTGATGATGGCTTCTTCCTGGGTAAAATATTCCGGAGGTAAACTAGTCCCCCATTAGAATCTCCGGGTGGGGACTACACAAGAGGGGGCAATCATCAGGAAGATGGATACTGACATTCTGTTAGTCGGAGCGTGGAATGTTAGAAGTTTGAATCGTTGTGGTAGATTAGAGAATCTGAAAAGGGAGATGGATAGACTACAGTTAGATGTAGTTGGTATAAGTGAAGTACGGTTGCAGGAAGAACAGGATTTTTGTTCAGGCGACTACCGAATTATCAACACAAAATCAAACAGAGGAAATGCAGGAGTTGGCTTAATAATGAATAAGAAAATAGGACAGCAGCTAAGCTACTACGACCAGCATAGTGAAATAATTAGTGTCGTGAAGATAGACACCAAACCAATGCCCACCACAATAGTGCAGGTCTATATGCCTACTAGCTCAGCGGATTATGAGGAAATCGAAAGAATATATGAAGAGATAGAAGATATAATACAATATTTAAAAGGTGACGAGAATCCAATTGTGATGGGAGATTGAAATGCAGTGGTAGACCAAGGAAGAGAAGGTAATACAGTAGGAGAATTCGGATTGGGACAAAGGAACGAAAGAGGAAGGCGGCTGGTTGAATTCTGCACTGATCATAATTTAGTCCTTGCCAATACTTGGTTCAAACACCACAAACGACGGCTTTATACATGGATGAGACCTGGAGACACTGGAACGTATCAAATTGACTTCATTATGATTAGGCAGAGATTCAGAAACTAGGTGTTGGATTGCAAAACTTTCCCAGGAGCAGACGTGGACTCTGACCACAACTTGTTGGTCATGAAATGCCACCTGAAGTTGAAGAAATTGAAGAAAGGAAAAAATGCAAAAAGAAGGGATCTAGACAAGCTGAAAGAAAAGAGCGTGATGGATTGTTTCAAGGAACATGTTGCACAAGGACTAAGTGAAAAGGTGAAACACAATAGAGGAAGAGTGGGTAGTCATGAAAAATGAAGTCAGCAGGGCTGCTGAGAAATTTTACGAAGGAAGAAAAGTTCAACTAAGAATCAGTGGATAACTCAGGAGATACTAGACCTGAATGATGAACGACGAAAATACAAGAATGCTAGAAATGAAGAAGGCAGAAAAGAATACAGGCGATTAAAGAATAAAGTGGATAGAAAGTGCAAGGTAGCTAAGGAAGACTGGCTGCAGGAGAAGTGCAAGGATGTCGAAGGTTGTATGGTCCTAGGAAAGGTAGATGCTGCATACAGGCAAGCCAAGGAAATCTAGCTGTATGAATATTAAGAGCTCAGATGGAAAGCCACTTCTAGGGAAAGAAGACAAAGCAGAAAGTTGGCAGGAAGATATCCAACAGTTGTATCAAGGTGAAGATATAGATAATTTGGTTCTGGAACAAGAAGAGGCTGTTGATGCTGATGAAATGGGAGACCCAATTTTGAGGTCAGAGTTTGACAGAGCTGTGAGCGACCTACATAGGAACAAGGCACCTGGAATTGATGACATTCCGTCTGAATTACTGACTGCATTAGGAGAAACGGTCATGCCAAGGCTATTCCATTTATTGTGTAAGATGTATGAGACAGGAGAAGTTCCATCCGATTTTCGGCAGAATGTTGTTATACCTATTCCCAAGAAAGCCAGTGCTGACAGGTGTGAAAACTATCGCACCATTAGTTTAGTATTTCATATCTGCAAAATTTTAACACGTATTATTTACAGAAGAATGGAAAAACAAGTTGAAGCTGAGTTGGGAGAAGATCAATTTGGCTTCAGAAGAAATGCAGGAACACGTGAAGCAATCCTGACTTTACGTCTGATCTTGGAGGATCGAATCAAGAAGGACAAGCCCGTACATGGCATTCGTAGATCTAGAAAAGGCATTCGATAATGTTGACTGGACCAAGCTATTTAAGATTCTGGAGGTGATTGGGATCAGATACCGAGAACGAAGAATTATCTACAATCTGTATAAAAATCAGTCTGAAGTGATAAAAATCGAGGGCTTTGAAAAAGCAGCAGCAATCCAGAAAGGAGCGAGGCAAATCTGCAGCTTGTCCGCCCTCCTTTTCAATGTTTACATAGAACAGGGAGTAAAGGAAATCAAAGGGGAATTTGGAAAGGGAATCACAATCCAAGGAGAGGAAACCAGACCTTGAGATTTGCCGATGATATTTTTATTTTATCTGAGACTGCAGGAGATCTAGAGAAGCTGCTGAATGGTATGGACGAAGTCTTGGGTGAGGAGTACAAGATGAAAATAAATAAGTCCATAACAAAGGTAATGGGTTGCAGTCGAAGGAAGGCAGGTGATGCAGGAAATATTAAATTAGGAAATGAAGTCTTAAAGGATGTAGATGAATATTGTTACTTGGGTAGTAAAATAACTAACGATGGCAGAAGTAAGGAGAACATAAAATGCAGATTAGCACAAGCAAGGAAGAGCTTTCTTAAGAAAAGACATTTGTTCACTTCAAACATTGATATATACTAATTAGAAAGATGTTTTGAAGACTTTCGTGTGGAGCGTGGCATTGTATGAAAGTGGAACATGGATGATAACCAGCTCAGAACGAAAGAGAATGGAAGCTTTTGAAATGTGGTGTTACAGAAGAATGTTGAAGGTGAGATGGATAGATCGAATCACAAATGAAGAGATACTGAATCGAATTGGCGAGAGGAGATCGATTTGGCTAAATTTGACAAGAAGACGAGATAGAATGATAGGACACATCTTATGACACCCACGATTTTTTCAGTTGGTTTTTGAAGGAAGTGTAGTTGGAAGGAACGGTAGGGGTAGATCAAGGTATGAATATGACAAGCAGATTAGAGCAGATGTAGGATGCAGTAGTTATGTAGAAATGAAAAGCTTAGCACATGATAGGGTGGCATGGAGGGCTGCAGCAAACCAGTCTGTGGACTGATGACTCAAACAACAACAAGAATATAATGTATTATGTAGAGGACATCTTCTCACATTACACGGTGTGATCGACAGAAGTATGAAATTAACGAAGGAAAGATAGACAATGTTAATCACCAGACCTCAATTATACCTGTATGCTAGTTGCTTTACGTCGCAGCGACACAGACAGGTCTTATGGCGACGATGGGACAGGAAAGGGCTAGGAGTGGGAAGGAAGCGGCCGTGGCCCTAATTAAGGTACAGCCCCAGCATTTGCATGGTGTGAAAATGGGAAACCACGGAAAACCATTTTCAGGGCTGCCGACAGTGGGGTTCGAACGTACTATCTCCCGAATACTGGATACTGGCCGCACTTAAGCGACTGCAGCTATCGAGCTCGGTATACCTGTATGCTACATGAAGTTTATGCTGAGTGATGTCAGTGAACTCCCCTCAGGCGAGTTACTTTGAAGTGCTTCCTTATTTTCCTTTTCCCTCCATAGGCGGAGTATTTATTGTATAGTGTCGTTTCTTTTATGTCACAATTCAGAAGTAATTAGTATTTGTGACCCCATTTCATGATTCTTGTCATTTCTAGCAGTGCTAAGCGGTATCCAGTAGATAGTTGAATCCAGAAAATCCTGCTTTCAAATTAGATAGGACTCCATCTTAAGTATTTTCCTTTCTTTTCTTTCGAACGTAACCTCCCTCCAAGGCTAGAACAGAAAGTAGGAGGGGAGCTGTTTGGAACTTGTGTTGGAAACAGTAACGTAGCCAGGGTTTCAGTTTTGGTAGGGCCCAATAGTGCAGTAGAGTTTCATCCATAATTTTATTTTAATAGTTGTCCAAGCTTCCAGTTTTGGTGGTATAGAATACCTAAAAAGGAAATGAGTGTCCTTTGATCCAAGTAAGAGTGGAGGATACGTGCGGACTCCGGAAGCTAATAATAATATACATTATATATAAAAGCCTTAAAAGAGCATCATGAAACTCCTAGGGTGTCTCGACTCCTTGGACGACACCCCGCCGCCCCCAGCCAATCTCTGTTATTCCCATCCCAACATAACTGCAGCTTTCATATATTCCGAGTACAAGTAAAATGAATGCAAGAATAAACAGTTTGAGTAAAGATGCAATATTCTGATTGAGAATAATCACGATAATTTTATTATAATAATGGTCATGTGATAAGCTATAAAACGTGACATTTTATACAACTAATGCGGTGAAGAAATACACACACACAACATATGTATAGAATGTAAACTGTATGGGTACAGATATTTTGTTAGTTGGTAAAGAAAAATACACGTCACAACATGTGCTGTGTAGTGTTTACCTTGTCCTATTAGTTTTCCTCGCATGCCTGGGATACAGAATATAGTAGTATAAAGTTATTTTGTGACGCTAATATTCGTATGTATAATTTTTCTTAACGTGCAAGGAACCGACGACATGGAGCTGTTGCCATTTCAACGCCGTTTTAACGGCCACCGTCTCAAGCCGGGATTTGAACCAGCGAACTCGGACTCAGAAGGACAGCGACTCATCCAACTGAGTGACATGAAGATGAGGCGTTTGTGATTATTGTTATAAAGATATGCAGTTAGTATGTTTACAAAGGTTTTATGAGGAGCATTTGTTAAGGCGTACGTTTTCCAACTGTCGTAAATGCACGAGACCGGACGAAAGAACTAGCTGGAAGCTAAAGAACCTTGCAGGGGTGTCGCTTCCTTCTCTGTTTAGTTTTCCAAACCAAACTTCATGGCGTAACAGCCCCGAAGGGCCATTGCCTACCAACCGACCGCTGTTCAGCCCGAAGCCTGCAGATTACGAGGTGACCTGTAAGTAATTCCTTGCTAAGAAGTCAGTATTGGCGTTATTACAACAGGGTTGTTATATCGAACATCTCTGCCCATCAAAGCCACGGGAAAACGGAGGCATATCAATTTCTGAAAATCAATACTTATTTCCAAGATAAAAGGGGACAAATCTAAGCTACAATTATTTTTATTATATCTCTGGTAAGGAGTGTTTGGAGGGAATTTATTTTGGTTTTACAGCAACAACGCTAAACTACTACACATACGAAACCTCAGTAATGAGGTTCAGACAAATTGGGAGAGAGAATTGACAACATATACATATTATGGCATAGATCGCTGGGGGATGCACGTAATTGTATTTAACAAATTTGCCCGGGCAACACCGGGCACTACTATGCCGCTGTTCGGCCCACAGAAAAATGTAATAAATTAAGTGCGCTTGTGACAAAGTGATAAATATAAAATGTCCTTAAGAAGCAACAGCTAAATAACAATGAATACAAACTATGCATTGACCTATCGCTGTACATCACAGCATTAAAATCTTCAGTAACAACTGCTGTACAGCACGATAATATAAGAACATACACACAAATTCTATGCAATATACATCCAAATCAAAATATCTGCCATTAGACAACCACTTGCTGGCACTCACCAAATGTTACTTCCTCACCACTGTAGGTTGAAGACCCCTCTCATTACAAATATCACTTAGATTTACTGCTGACAACGGTGATGAAGGGCCCCAATACGTCTTCGATTAAGTCAGATTTCCACATACCCGCTTCTATATCATTCAAGAATTTCACACACATCGGTCAGTGTTCAACAGAAACATGTAAGAAACCCTCATCGATGAGACTTTTGACCTTTTATTTTGAAAGATGTGCTGTTCATAGCAACATAGTGCTTCACATGTGCCCAAACAAGTCCAGTAGTGTGCAATGGTAAACAAAGAACTGTGACGCCACTTTCTCTTGCCATTTCATTCATACTGTTGTGATCATATTTCCTTTGCACACTGTTTACGAGGGCCATCAAGTCTGTTATTAGTGTGTTCTCATACACCACACCGCTTTTTCGGAGTCATGCCTGGATGTTATCTCTTTCCACGCATTTGTAGGTAGAGCTCCTCTCTTGCGGTTGTGATAATGAGCCATTCTCAAGATCAGTGACAGAGTCTGGTGGCTGGTTCTGTAGCAGACATTCTTTTAAAATATTCCTCGTAATAATCACCGTCCATTTCGACGTGAACGTCTGCGGTATTCATCTTGTATTGAAATGCATACTTCGCACCTGGCATGATTCCATGCTTGTTAACTGGCATATACTAACGGAAACCGTGGGCAACGACCAACGTTGCGTTCACAAATTATTACTCTCTCCAACTCCGAGTAAACTCAGAGTTTACTCTATCCGTTCACATAAGTAAAGAGTTAACTTTACAAGGTGTTCAGAAAATGCATTCGAGTTAACTCAGAGTATACTCTTTTTGCTCCGCGTAAATAAGTGGGTAGATTTCACTTGACATGCACAGTAATGCATTCATTGGTGGCGGTAAAATATTAAAATGCGAGTATTTTGACATGGCAATGAATTCAAGTTATTTTCTAGTTGTAGAAAAAGAGGGTGTTCTGTATTGAATACAGATGGAGATATTTTCGTTTAAAACAGGAAAAATAGGTACCAACTTTAATAATCGGCGGAAGTAACACGATGGAATTTTTATAAGAATGCCCATATTATGAATGATCAGTTGATTTATTAAGCTCAACTTTCTAAGATTTTCTTGGTAAATGTGTAATACGTAACTCTTTTATTTTAGATGACCTTCAGCATGAGACCGTTTAATTATATGATCAGACAAACCACACAGTGCATTTATAACTCTCACAAAACGGATCTGTACGAATCAGGTGCTAAGAGCCAAATTACAACCAGAAGTTGCTTTCGTGGTTCTTGCAATGGTGTTTCTCGTTCCCCGATTTTGGATGTAGAAAGTTTAGGGCCAATGACTGAGTAGATGTTCGAATGCTGATCCCGGCAATCGGATGTGTTGTTTAAATTTAGTTTCGTCGTAGTTGTTAAAAACATAATCTACACAGCTAGTTGTCCTGAATAGCTTATCCTGCACCAGTGCGGAGCCGATGTATTGGTAATGCAATCAATGTAATAAGATTTTTCCTACGAAATAAAGAATAACGGATACTGTCTTAAGGCACAGCTTGGTGAGGAAAGGAGTAGCGACTCATATAGCACGCTGCTATGAGGAAATTCACCTGGAAGTTAGATATTAAATTCCTCGCAAATGAGGTTATGTTAAAACAAATAACCTGCCTCAATTTATTAGCCATATTCTGTTACTCTGTATTCACTCCAAGCGTTCACGAAATACCGCTACTCAGAGTGGGACGATGATCTTCGATGTTAGGCTCCTTTAAATAACAAGCATCATCATCATCATTAGCTACTCAGAGCTAACCTTACTGGTTACTCCGCGATACTCTACTCCAACTCTACACGGAGTCGTATTTTGTGAACGGAGCCCCGTAGGTAAATTAAGACCGCAGGAGATTCCTAACAGAACAGCATTGTGTGGAGTTGAAACGGGCTTATCTTTCAGATTTTTCCCAACAGTCTGCCCTGTGTTAACGCATGATTCGTCAGTGTAAAAAGTTCTTTGCCTCGGCTCTGTATTTCCTAATTGTTATCGAATCGATATGGCCCCGAGATATATGTCCTCTATTTCCGTCATAAGAGATGAATGTCCTTTCTTCTAGTACACGGAACACATGTCCTTCAACAAACAACACAAGGTTGGTCTTTTGAACCGGGAAACTGTTTATCATTATTCACAAACTGTAGCATTTGCTGTAATGTTGGAGGTTGGTTTTTATGAAAAAATTCGCCCGCGTTACGCCTTACACAACTACGAACGAAATGATTAAACGTGACTGACCTGCTGTCTTTCCGTGGAACTTACGTTCACTTATTTTAACCGGAGGAGCCAAAGGTCATATAGTAGCTGCTGATCACACTTATTTCCTCTCAGGAAATTCTGCTGTTTCAGCATTTATTTGCAATCACTCATTTGATGTTTTTATTTGTATTCTTTCGAGAAAGACAATTAAGTGGTACATAAGCACAGCTTGATTTTGTTTCTTCCTAAGAATCTTTCCCTGCTCATTTCTATGAACAGCCTCAGCCATAAAGCAAATAAATCACTGTATTAATGTTAAAGAAAGTAATCGCACGTAACACTCAACACAAGGCAAGTATTCATTTATATAAACGCTAAATGACTCAGGCAAAAAATACGTAGATGACTTTTCTTAAACAGTGATAAATTTGTTGCGATTAACAGAGTAACGCATTCGATTACGTGTTACATGACCTAAGCAATAAAAAATGAAAATGAAGGAAGTCAACTGTTTGATGGCTGTTCCCGCCATTGTTCTTCCTCCCTGTTAATATATTTATGAAATAGAAAATGTAAGCAGTTATTGTAATAAAACACGGGCAAAAATGCCTCGTCCTGTTCTCTTTCTTTCAGAATACAATATAAAGTACATTATTATATTCTTTAATCACGAGAAATCATGGGTGCCTAAAAGGGGATGTGTTCACTCCTTGTAGGTCCATGTAAGCAATGCTGTTTTAATAATGTTTTGTGCAGAGCCGTGTTTATTTCCACATAAAACGTAAGTATAACAAGATGCAATTAAAATAAATAACAATCCAAAGAACATGTATCAGTCTCAGATCGCGTCACCAACATGCCGCCCACCTAATTTGAGGAACAAATTACGTAACCAGAATCAATAAAACTTCAAATAAATAACAACGAAGGAACATACAAGAGCAAGAAAATGGTTCAGGATATTTTAAAAGTTAAAAGAACAATTTTAAACGTTGTTGAACAAATTATTCTTGAGGAAACGCACGAAGTATTGTAATAGGGCGTTTGTACACGCCCTTTAGAGTGCGCACTGATAAAACACGAACTTTCCCATCAGTCCCAGAATAAACCGCCTCAATTACGCCAGTCTGCCACACAAGAGGGGGTAAATTGTCCTCCTTAACGATTACCAGTGTGCCAGCTTGTAGACTGGGCTGTCTTGTAGACCATTCACTGCGTTGCTGAATTTGGGACAGATAGTCGCTAGACCATCTTTTCCAGACCTCTTGTCAGCATCGCTGAATGAGTACCCATATTTACAAACGTGACACTGGACCTGGAAGCAAATCTCGCTCCGGCATGGAAATAAAGGGTTCACCTACCAAGAAGTGGCCAGGTGTTCAGAAGGATAATTCATCAGTGCTGTTAGGCAAAGGAATAATGGGTCTGGAATTGAGGCAAACTTCAATCTGTGTGAGGAGTGTGTACATTTATTCAAATGTCAGAACTGTGTTCCCCACTACTCTCTTTAAAGGATACTTCACTGATTTTATCCCGACTTCCAACAATCCACCAAAGTGTGGTGCTTGAGGGGGGACAAAATGCCACTCAATTTCTTCTTGAGAGGCAAAGCCCAGTACTTCACTTTGATGACTCCGTGACTTAAATAGAAGATGCAATTCCTTAAGTTCATTTTTTTGCACCCACGAAGCATGTGGCATTGTCACTGTAAATGTTACTACATCTACCTCTCCGTGCTAAAAATCTTCGTAATGCAGCCATGAACGCCTTTGTAATAAAACTGCTCACCAACTCATGGTGAATTGTTTTAATAGCCAAGCATACAAAGAAGGCAATATAACATTTTATCTTCACCTTGCTGCGTACCGTGCCTTGCTTGATGTACAATGGTCCACCATAGTCTATACCACAATTAAAAGATGGCTTAATTGGTTCAACTCTTGCAGTAGGCAACTGACCCATGAACTGTTCTGTTGTATTAGCCTTCAGTCTGAAACAACGAAGACATTTATGGATGGTCTTTCGGATGGCAGATCGCCCGCTGGGTATCCAAAAACGTTGTCTTCGAAATGCAAGAAGCAATTGAGGGCCGGCATTTAATAACCTTTGATGTTCGTACTATATCAACAGTTTTGTTACATGGTGCTTTGGAGGCATTATCAGTGGATGTTTTTGATCATAGGGTGCTGATGAATTCTCTAACCGACCGCCCACATTGAGCCCATAATTGGCATTCAGGAAAGGATGCAGAGATTTTAACTTGCCATCAACAGGAACTGACCGAACTTGTTTCAGCGTTTTGATTTCTTTATGATAAGTACTTCGCTGAACATTAAGGACAATGATGATCATAGATTTATTAAGCTCTGTGGTTGTCAGACTTCCAGTCAGGTGTTGTCTCGTATCACTGTATTTGATATCGTGTATAAATCTTAGACATAATTCTGGCCAAGTGGTTTGAAGTTCCTTAGGCCAAGAAGGTCCCGCCCACCACAACCGAGTTAGCTTCAAATTTTGAGGATCAACTCCTCTTGGAATGATTTCGGCAGGGTTATCTTTATTAGGAACATGTCTCAACTTCTTTGTATCAGACAGCTCTTGTATTTCAGAAACACAATTTCCCACATGTCTTCCATGAGTTAGGGCGTCCAGCTATCCAAGCTAAGACTATATTAGAATCAGTCCAATAGAACTCACGTTCTGCTCCGTCTTTGATAGCAGTCCACACTTTCTTCATTAGCCTAGCTAGGAGTAAGGCACCGCACAGCTCAAGACGTGGCAAGGATACTTTTCTTAATGGTGTTATTCGATATTTGGCAGTTAACAATGAAACAATTGCATTTCTTTTGGTGCGTACACATCGCAAGGAAATGCAAGCACCATACGCTTGCTCTGAAGCATCTGAAAATCCACGAAGCTCTGTACGGGTGCTATTACTACTTCCGAGAACATAACGAGGAATGTGTATATCATTAAGAGATGAAATTGTGTTGTATATTTGCTGCCACTTTTCTTGGAGCTCATCACATAATGCTTCATCCCAATTTTCTCGTAATTCCCACAAATGTTGAAGAATTATTTTGCATCTTACTATGACAGGAACTAGTAAGCAAGTGGGTCATATATTACGGCTACACTGCCCGGTATTTTCTGTTTTATCCAAGTTGTTGCTTTTTGTGTATGCTTAAAGCCGACAAATTGGGTTCGATCACTCGATAGGTACCATAACAAACCAAGGTTTTTATGCGTTCTTCTTTACTCTCAAGAGTCCGGCTCCATGGCTAAATGGTTAGCGTGCTGGCCTTTGATCACAGGAGTCTCGGGTTCTATTCTAGGCGGGGTCGGGAATTTTAACCATAACTGGTCAATTTCGCTGACACGGGGACTGGGTGTATGTGTCGTCTTCATTATCATTTCATCTTCATCACGACGCGCAGGTCGCCTACGGGTGTCAAATCAAAAGACCTGCATCTGGCGAGCCGAACTTGTCCTCGGACACTCCCGGCACAAAAAGCCACACGCCATTCTTTTTTTACTGTCAAAACTCCATGGAACTCTAGTTTCTTGAAATTCCTTAGGGATGGCTTCAATGATCTTGGGGTGGTTAGCACACCATTTTCTACGTGTGAAACCGCCGCTGTGAAGCAATCTCACCAACTCCTTTGGCAGCTCAACTGCGTTTTGAATTGTGTCCGCTCCTGTAAGTAGGTCGTCCACGTAAAAGTCTCTCTTCAGGATTTCCTCAGTCCAAGTTTATATTTCTTGTTCGTCATGAGCTAGCTACACAAGACACCTGGTTGCCAGAAAAGGAGAAAGGAGTTGTTGCAGTACCGTATGTCACGATGTTCAATTTATAGATTTTTGATAGGTTCTTGATATGAGCTTCTCCAAATTATTCTTTGCAGATCTTAATTTTCTGGATGCACCTTTATTTCTCTGTACATTTCTTCAATGTCTATAGAGAGAGAATATTTATGCATTCTAAATCTTAAAATAATGGAAAACAGGTCCTCTTTTACTGTTGAGCCCACCATCAGAATGCCATTTAATGGCAGGGAATTAGTAGATTTAGCTGATGCATTGAATACCACACTAAGTTTTGTGGTGGTACTATCTTCCTTGATAACAGCGTAATGTGGCGTGTAGTACGATGATTGACTCGGCCAAATTTCTTCAATGGGTTCCGTGTGACCTAATGCAGCATATTCATCCATGAACTCAACATAGGATTTCCTCATGGATGATTGGGGTTTCAGTCTCCTTTTCCTATTTTTAAAACAATGCATGGCATTGTTGAAGGAATCTCTAAGTCGCTCTGGCTGGGTTCGAAAAGGCAATTTCACCGTATACCTTCCCGTTTTGCCTTGAGTTGCGTGTTTCATAAAATGTTCTTGCAACTTTTTCTTGAAACTCTTCTTGTTGCCAGAAACACAACTTATGGCAGCAGACTTTTCCTGAGTTACGTTTGTAGAAGGTATGCAACCTGCCAGCATCCAACCAAATACTGTATTCTGGATGGTAGTATGTCTTTCTTAGGTGAACTGGCCTGGACGAAAAACTTCAAGAAATACGCTTGCTCCTAGCAGTAGGTCAATCAATCAATCAATCAATCAATCAATCAATCAATCAATCAATCAATCAATCAATCAATCAATCAATCAATCAATCAATCAATCAATCAATCAATCAATAAATAAATAAATAAATAAATAAATAAATAAATCAATCAATCGTTGGTTCGTTGAATCATGGATCTGCCAAGTTAATGTCAGAAGGTAAATATCAATCTGTACAGCCGATGTGAGAAGAATCAAGCTGTCCAGTAATTGTAGGCAAAACTGAAAAATGAATATTGCAGCTGTAATCATACATCCTAGATGAAATGTGAATTTGGCAAATGTGTGATGACTCAAAGGCTCTGAAGTTGCTAATTCCTTGAATAGGAACGTGGAGTTGGCTGAGAGCTAATCCTAATCTATCAGCAAGCTTTTTTTCCGACATGAAGTTCATCTGTGAGGCACTATCCAGAGGAGTGCGACAGTCATGAGTGCGACCTAACCCTAATGATTACAGTTGAGAGCAACACTTCACAGGTGTGGTAATTTCCCCTTAAAAACAATATGATTGTTGTTGGGAAATGTTACCGGTATCCTTGTGTAGTAATGTATTATGCGTTTTGTTGCACAGTTTGCAGTTTCGAGAGGTACAGTGGTTGGTTTGATGACCACTCTTCAAGCAATTGTAACAAAGCTTATGCCGTTTTATATACTCTAATTTGTTATTAATTCCCATATCCCTACATTTTAAGCACCGGAATAAGACATGGGGAGCGTCACGGAAGTCACACGTTGATGATGTGGTCACAAAGGCTTGCCCTACACTTTCCTCCTTACTACTGCTGTATCTGGTTCCTTGGGATTGTCTTTCATTCATTAATTGATTAGTACTATCACTAAAGTTTGACAACTACTTGTAAGGAATGATATTAGTTCTTACAACCTAGGATACGTTTGGCCTGAGGTTTTGACTTCCCATTGTTTTCTAAGACTAACATTGATTCGTTCTAAAATGTAATGCGGCATTATAATTTTATGTAAAGGGGTTTGAATCTTCATTATTCAATGGCACTTAAATTACTACAGGTTTGGTTTATTAATGCCCTCCGCTCCTTTGGATGATCACTCTTGGCAGAGGGCAACGATAACAACTAGGTGATGGGGTCTCCTATAAGGACAGATGTAAAAGAAGCAATTAACAAGCTGGAGAATTGGGCCAGGGAAAACGATGTCAATATAAACCAAGAGAAAACTGTACAGTTGACTTTTAGGAAGGGTGGAAAAGCAGCAGCGACTGACAAAATTGTGTTTTCAGGCAATCCACTAGAGTGAGTTAACAAATTCAAATACGGTACCTAGGGGTTACACTGCAAACAACAGCACCATCATACAATCTTCACGTAGAAGAAAGGACAGCGGCAGCAATCAGGGCAATATACTACATAAAGAATATCAGGAACCTGTCTATCAGCACGGCGATGGCACTATTTAGAAGTGCAATAGCCCTGATCATCACCTACGGCATATACATCATCTGGGAAAAGTTAAACATAGGTGAATTAACCAAAATTGAAAAGGTGAAGGCGATGTACATGAAAAGAGCAATGGGAGTAGGGAAGACAGCCCCCTCACGACTTCTATACGAGATGATGGGAGAAATCTACTTCATAGAGGACATCAGGACCCAACACCACCTACCATCAACAGGACCATATCAAGAGCTACTAAGGAACCGAAATAAGAAGAGCGAAGAAATACAGCTGGAATTCTACAGCTCACCTGCTATGGTGGAAAAGTCCTGGACCAGAGAAAACCAGAAGCAAAGACATGTGATAACCAGACTTTAAGTACACGGCTTTCACTACAAGCTGTGTATTAACAAGCGATTTCACAAACCAGACGTAGATTGCGTGTGTGTGCTGTGCGACAAAAAT
The DNA here is from genome assembly GCF_040414725.1 of Anabrus simplex. Classification (NCBI taxonomy): domain Eukaryota; kingdom Metazoa; phylum Arthropoda; class Insecta; order Orthoptera; family Tettigoniidae; genus Anabrus; species Anabrus simplex. The sequence goes on along the minus strand of NC_090265.1, from coordinate 129,247,806 downwards.
TGTGACACATACCACATACTAACGTGCACAAAAAGAACGAAGTCGATTACAGACTACAGTAAGGACTAAGATGCTCAACTGAGCGCACCTTTGTCTTCTTATTATTATTATAGCCTATCCATAATCAACCTAGGATTGTTGTATCGGTTACAGATCAATTCCCATGCTAATTTGAAGTTATTCTGTGTAACTGGTAAATTCTCTATCAACTTGTGGCTCATTCGATAAGTACGACAGTAAATATTTGTACCTCTGAGTATTTGTCAGAGTATCGTTATCAGTTACTAAACTGTTAAACGTGTCATGAAAATGCATGAACTCTGACAGTAGTCCATTAAATTTAGGAAGAGAAATGGCAGGCAATTTCAGATCACTATTATTGTTATGGCTTATGTCACTACTTTCACTAATAGATGACCATTGAACTATAGGTACTATAGTTCAATGTAGATGACGGCGGTTTAACCTCTAAAATGTTTCCATCTTTGACTGCAACTCGAAATAGAATTCTTCAAATCACTCTCGGTCTAAATCATGAGGTTCATTGGGATCATTAATTTCTAATTGTGTCTGAATCTCGCTGTATTCCTCTATACTAGTCTACAAGTGTTTCTGTCTTACTTTTATATCGTTAAGATAGAGAAATTAGCAACATTTGTAGCTAGAGGCGGAAAACTATCGATAGCGCTATCGATAGTAATCGATAGCAACCGCTATCGTCATACAACGATAGTCACCTATTAGTTACCTATTATCGATAGTCAACGATATTTTTAGCCTCATTGGCTTATTTTTCGAGCTAACAGAAAATGTACAGCTTTTTGCAGTTAACTGGTGAGGACTGAGGAGTGTGTTCTAATTCAAAGGTGTGCATTTAAGTATCTCTGAGTACCTGCGACTTCAGTGCCGGCAGAAAGACTATTTAGGATTTTGGAAGGTGGGATTCTCCATTCAACCTAACCTTAGTTGATTTGATGCCAATAAGGGACAAAAAAATGAGATTTATATGTTGTCAGAGACTGTATGTAGGCGAGAGAAGATGAGGCACATTTTAGATCAAATACTTGCCCCAGGGGCTCTGAACTTTGGAGCGTGGGTTGGCGACCACGGGGCCCTCAGCTGAGTCCTGGCATTCCTTCCACTTACTTGTGCCAGGCTCCTCACCTTCATCTATCCTATTCGACCTCTCTTGGTCAACTCTTGTTCTTTTCCGACCCCGACGCTATTAGGTTTGCGAGGGCTAGGGAGTCTTTCATTTTCACGCCCTTCGTGGCCCTTGTCTTCCTTTGGCCGATATCTTCATTTTTCGAAGTGTCGGATCCCTTCCATTTTTCCCCTCTGATTAGTGTTATATAGAGGATGGTTGCCCAGTTGTACTTCCTCTTAAAACAATAATCACCACCACCACCAGATCAAATACTTCATGAAAACACCTGAAAACTCTCCTGCCATCTGTTGAGAATGTTGTAAACCATTTTTACAAAGATACTACAGAAGAAGAAAACCTACAACCTGTTTTCCAGTCTTTGACCGGGTCAGGGATGTAATGAATGAATCGGATATAGGCTGTTATTACGATGGGGTCGCCACTCCCAAAGTGACTAATATTAATGAGTGATAGATGCTATGAAATGAGAATGGAGAGTATTGCTGGAATGAAAGATGACAGGGAAAACCGGAGTACCCGGAGAAAAACCTGTCCCGCCTTCGCTTTGTCCAGCACAAATATCACATGGAGTGACTGGGATTTGAACCACGGTATCCAGCGGTGAGAGGCCGACGCGCTGCCGTCTGAGCCACGGAGGCTTTTTCCAAAGATACTACAATACCCAAGAAAATGTCGGGCGATCGCAAAATGAACACTGCAGCTGAACGATAATTTCTCGGGCGGTCACGTTATGGGCAAGCGCGTGCAGCCCGAGAATGTCTCGGACGTGCCACTGAAGAGATTTATGAGCGATTCCGATTTGAATTTAAGAAATTACATAGCATGAAATAGTTGTGCTTGCTGCTGATTTTTTGTAGATTGTGTTCAATACATGTTCTATTTTCGGGCATAATGGTATGATTCGTACCACTTTTTGAAAAGTATCGATTACTATCGATAGTAGAGCTACTGAGCTTGATAGCTGCAGTCGCTTAAGTTCGGCCAGTATCCAGTAATCGGGAGATAGTGGGTTCGAGCCCCACTGTCGGCAGCCCTGAAGATGGTTTTCCGTGGTTTCCCATTTTCGCACCAGGCAAATGCCGGGGTTGTATCTTAATAAAGGCCACGGCCGCTTCCTTCCAATTCCTAGGCATTTCCTATCTCATCGTCGCCATAAGACATATCTGTGTCCGTGCGACGCAAAGCAAATAGCAGAAAGAAAAGATAGTAGAGCTAATAATATCGGAAAATTTCGATGGCGATTACTATCGATAGTTTGCCGCCTTTATTTGTAGCTATTCTAGTTACGGGAGCCTTAATGGTAGCACGTCTTTTGATAATAAGAGCTCTCTTCTGAGCTTCTCCCATTGTAGAAAGGAAAAAGTACTGAAAAATAAGGAATAAACCAGATTAACTCACGTAGGTATTTAGTGCTTATACAACTTCTCTGGATGCCCGATACAGATGGCTCTGCATAGGCTCGTTCAAACGTTTTCTCGTCTAGTTCTGCAGTACCTACTATTTGGCTACTGGATCCAATCCACACTAAAGTTCGTTGATTGTATCCAGAGAACTCTTTTGATATATATTGAGATCAATGATTGTATCACAGGCCTATGTCACACAATGATTCAGTCTCTCGAAGATGCATTCCCCGATAGCGAATATCTTTAAGGTCAGAAGAAACTCACCTTAGGTGAGTTTCTCTTTCCTTAATTAAAAAATAATCAGATACATACATGTAAAAGGACCAGGTTTAGGTCCTGGTACATGCAGATCTATATGTGAGACAAAAAAAGAACATAATATGGAATAGATGTTAACAGGAAAGATTTTCCTTGGCGTAAACATATTAACGTGAATTTAAATAAATATTACAGAATTCTTCAAGTGGTTGCGAGGGTAATTAGGATTTGTGATAGGGATGTATAGGAGAAGTCGTATAGGTCACTGGTAAGACCCATTTAGAGTACAGTTCCCGAGTATGGGACTCTGACAAGGATTACTTTATTCGAGAACTGTACTTGGTCCAAAGGAAAATAGCACGATTTGTTCTGGGTGATTTCCGGTAAAAGAGTAATGTTATGAAAATGTTGCAAATTTGGGCTGGGAAGACTTACGAGCAAGGAGTCGAGCTTTTCGACTTTGCCGTATAATCGAGCAAGTGGCCGCTTGGTTTTGGTTACGTAGCTATCATCTTGCAATTGGGAGATAGTGGGTTCGAACCGCACTGTCGGTAGCCCTGAAGATAGCTTTTCTGGTTTCCAATTTTCTTACCAAGTAGATTCTGCGACTGTACCTTTATTAAGCCCAATGTCGCGTCCTTCCGACTCTTAGCCTTTTCCTATTTCATGCAACATCGCCATGAGACCTATCTGCGTCGGTGCGATGTAAAGTAATTTGAAAATTAACCTAAGCCATAATTATGTTATCAGTGGAGGGATGGCGTTAAATGATATTAGTAGATGAATAAGCTTCAGTGGAGTTATTTAATGTAGAAAGATCGTTATATGAATACAAAATTGAAATTCAAGAGGACAAATTTGGGCAAATATTAATTTATAGGACGAGAAGTAAGGGATTGGTATACTTTACCAAGGATAATCTGGGATAAATTTCCAGCTGTTTTGCAATCATTCAAGAAAAGCTTAGGTAAGCAGTTGATCTGCTCCCTGGGCCATAGTCCTAAATGCAGATCAGTGGTGACTGACTGACTGACTGACTGACTGATTAATTGATTGATTGAGGGCATCGTTTTGTGACCATGGCACCTTGCTTAGCCTGTCATTGTTTCTATTTAAATGGATCAGACTAATTATTCCCAACTTTCCTAGCCTACTTCCCGTGTCAGTACCAGTTCTCTTCCGACCCCGACGGATTTAAGTTTGAGAGGCCTAGAGAGGCTTTCATTATGTCCCCTTTCGTGGCACTACTCCTTCCCCCCCCAACTCATATTTTCATTCTTTGAAGCAGCAAAACTCTTCTTTTTTATTTTCTAAATACAGTTATGGGAGGATGGTTGCCAGTGGACTTAAAACAATAATCACCGTCACAATCCACAGCTCGCCCGATAAACATGATCGTTATGGCGTCAATGTTACATGGTCTAACATCGTGGTTAGCCGGATCGAGCAGACCGCTTGGCATCACTTGACAGAAGTGGACTATGTGCCGACACTGGGTTTCCCTACATCATAATCATCATCATCATCATGATCATGATCATCATCATCATCATCATCATCATCAACAATGTCATCCCAAATCCTTATGCGCATGTCTGCCATGGGCATCAAATATAAAGACCTAAGCCGAACATATCCTCGGACATTCCCGGCTCTAAAGGTCATACGATAATTAAATGAATAAATAGCCTAAACGAACCACAATCCACACAGAACTAATAATTTAAATTTATGTGAAAGGATCATTCAGTGATAGAAATTTAGATATATGTCTTACACAGGTTTCATTAAAAAATAACTGTAATATAATCCAGTATCCTAGAACTTAAGCGCAGTAACACGTACCGGTAGCTACTACATTGGCGAACACTCGTCATATTTCGTTGCAGCAGATCACTTGTGATTGATTGATTGATTGATTGATTGATTGATTGATTGATTGATTGATTGATTGACTGATTGATTGATTGGTTGGTTGGTTGGTTGATTGATTGATTGATTGATTGATTGATTGATTGATTGATTGATTGATTGATTGATTGAGGGCGTGGTTAATCGAGCGCAGGAACTCTTGGAGATTTTTAAAGTAGGATGTATCATAATATAAATTTTGAATTCACGAGGATATATTGGGGCATCAGTTTTCACATAGGAAAGCTCGAGAGAAATAAACACATACCAACTCATAATTTTCTAAACAGCTTTCCATTTCAAATGCAGCAACCCAACTCTGTCGTAATTTATGTTATAATTGAACCAAGAATACTAACAGCAAAAATGTGAGCTTACACCAATCCCAGTAACGGCCGGCCGTTAAGGACTCCCGGACGGTGTCCTCCCTAGAGAATGAAAATATTCTTTTATTTTCTCTCGACATTTGAAGTCAGATATTGGACCCGAATAATGCAAAACAATTACATTTCACTGTAAAACTGCAAATTATCATCAATAAGGAAGAGTGTTCGGTAATATCACACTAAGGTGACTGACTTTCAGCGTGCAGTTCACTGGTAAAGGTTTTCCAGGTTGAAGAAAAGGCACGGACTCTCGAGCTTTCGTCCGAGGATACAGTGTGTGGTTAAGGGTTTGAGATGGAAGTGGGAAGCGCACTGATAGACGGTTTCTGGTGGAGGAAGGGCGCGGGAAGAGGTTTTCTCTTGGGCAGAGTCCGTAGCAGTGTAGCAGTAAAGATATCCTCACAAATCCCTATACAAGCACGCGTCAGCCAAACCTCCATGGTCGCATGCAATAAAATTAAATAATAATTTATGACCTTGTTTTCCCTATTATATATTTTAAGAAGAAAAATACTAAATAATTATACTGTTATGTAACTTTTGAGACCAGTAATGTTGATTCAAATTGGGTCTCTGGCTTGCATCCCGCGTTTTGCTGGTGTTGGCACCCTATCATACAGCAGCTGAAGATGCTCACGTTTTGTGAGAAACGGTGAGTGGGCTGAGTCTAGCATTGTTTTTTCAGCCAGAACTCCCCTTGGTAAACTTATGTTCACTTTCAACCTAGGAAGACCTTAATTTTGCCACATTTCACGACCCTTCCCTTCTTCAGCTAACACCTTCATTCTTCAAGGAGTGCGTATACATTTCTCGTTTTTATCGCTCAGTTAATGATTAAGAGGAGATGATGAAACAATAATCTCCCACTTCGCCACCAATCTGTAGACAGCTTTCCCAATATACAAGGAATGAATTTATCCAGCAACTATATAAGAATATGAAGAGAATAATACAGTGAGGAAGAATATTTCTTCACAAACATCAAGCCAGACTAAAAACATTACCCGATGGATTAAAATGCGTGTAAATGATGAGATGGAAGGAGATTTGGATATGCAAATGTAAAATTAACAAAGCTTCATGTCACGTGTAGACTTACCGGGGTCTACTGCTTCTTGTCTATTGGAGCGAATCAATAAACCTCGGCACCAGTTACGGAGATGGCACATACTTGAAACAATTCGTCGTGTTATGTACACACACCATGTGACCATAACCTATAAGTATGACAGCTAATAACGCTCTGATGTTTGGTTATATCAAGGAGCACCAAAAAGATATTGGGTAGAAAAGAGCTGATAAATATTCGGAAGCTTCGACCATTCTATTAACTACCGTACTATCGACTATCAACCTATGAGCGTAAATGGTCAATAGGTTAGACGTAGTAAATACACTATTTTATAAACCAAAGAAAAAACAGTGGCGGAGGAGACGGTAAGAATATTTGTATTCTGTGGAATATTTAGATAACTCCATAAGTGATTCCATGGTTTTGCATATTTTTTACTAATATTGAAATAGTAGATAGATCGCAAGGTAGACCAAGTTATGCATTAACCGCTCGTTCATCAAACTTGATATATTCCACGATTTTTTCAGAAAATTCAATACCTTACTGATTTTCTTGTCAGAAGCCTTACAACACTTCCAACACTTTTGAATGACTTCGGAAAGAATTAGAATGTGTTCTAGTCGATCGAAGAATTTAAAAACAAGCTTGGGTCAAGAGGTCAAGATCATTACGCTGTATCAGACCATAGACCTAAATGTATAATAATAATAATAATAATAATAATAATAATAATAATAATAATAATAATAATAATAATAATAATAATAATAATAATAATATCTGTGGCTTGGAGAAAAACCGAAGTCCATTTTTGTTACATTTTCACGTTTTAACGTGATATTACTGTATATTTCCGAACAACTTCCAATGACTTATATCGTCTCTGAATATTTTGTTGCACTGTCACAACCAATCTCCATCGTCAATACAGTATTTCGCAAATCTGGGGGCCAGGAGAGAACCATTGTTAATATTGGTTGTAGACGTGCGGCGAAAGTGGGCAACAAATAGATAGTGACTACAAACAAAGTCTATAGCAGGCAAGTCATTGTTTTCGTTTACACCTGTGTTTCGCACTTTGTCTTGTTTACACCGATGATAGCGTTGTTATGAATAAACTCAGTCAAGCTTGAAAAATTCTTTAAAACTACAGAGACTGAATCAGCCTATCATAAACATTCGTCGACGATTTTAATTTCAGGCTGAAGAAACCAAAGAATGACACGTGTTATAGGTATGACATATTCATAGTTCTTTCAGAAACAGCTAATTCGGAAGATACGGAATCTCTTCAGGTCGAATACGAAAAGCACTTGATAATGCCTGAAAAGATATATGAGGAAAAGTGATACGAGAAATGAAAGCTAAAGAAAACTGCACCGAGCAAGTTAGTGTCACGTAGCTGTGAGATTGCATTCGGGAGATGGTGGCTTTGAATCCCACCGTCGGTAGCCTTGAAGATGGTTTTCCGTGGTTTCCCATTTTCACAATAGGCTGTACCTTAACTAAGTCTACGCCCGGTACCTTCCCAATTCAAGCCCTTTCCCATTATTGCGTCACCGAAAACCTTGAATGTGTTACTGCGACTTTAAACCACCAGGAAAAAAGAAAATTGCAAGTTTATGTTCGCTTGTTTCGATCTGCGTCAGTAATCTACCAATATTCCTATCACGTAGCGGCTTGTCTTTTGACAAGCGATCCCTATGGACTTGCAATTGAACAGTTTTTTCAGCTATAGTTTGCGGGATACATGCAGACTGCTACTTGCGAGATGAAACCACAACACGCAAAGTGGGCCAAGAAATGGCATCACGTATGCTTAAATACTTTCAGTCATTACGTCGTCATGTAGTGAGGTAAACTATACAGTGACTGCTGCAGCAGGCAAACCCGTAACATTTATTTCTCTGTTATGCCCCTGGCTGTTTAAGGTCTGTGTCCCTCAGACTGAGAAGGCTCTGAAGATAATCGATCACAAATATATTCTACCAGGCCATACGCATATTGAAGCCCACAGCATCCACGCTTTGACTGAAAAAGCTAGAAACTATTTGGCAAGTGTAAGAATAAATATACCCAAAGATTGGATAAATGTAGTCACAGCGATCCGTTGCAAACACAAATAACAGAAATTAAACAGAATGATTTCCTGAAGTTCTCATCGGAGCATTCTCAGAGTTTCGTACAGAGAAAAGATAACACTAATGGTTAAACATCAGGTGGATTCAGTACCACAGGAATTCAAATTCAGTAATGTACTATAAAACTAATTTGGATTACCATAAATTCCTGGAATTGGACCTCAAGAGGCGCCGAGAACCACATCGAATTCAAAATATTGTCTTCCGCAGCAATTGGGGAGTCTCCACGTGAATGCATTGGTCCTGCCGCAAGGAAGAAAAAGAACGGATCTTAGATCTATTGTGAATACATGCATCCCTCAAACCGCCACTTTACCATACCTTGGAGTAAACTGAAGATGTTGAAGGCTTGGGACCATGTGTGAGTTGAATGTGTAATGACTGAATTAAAGTTCCTCAACTCTTGCTGGAACAGTAGTAGGCTGAGAATGTAGTGTTATCATAGTTCAAAATTTAATATCCTTATTCAGTGATAAAACAAGAATGTTTTCAAAATGTGTGTAATAATACATTATTTTGTAAATTATTCAGCGCGGCAGATCCTCACGCCTCGGTGGAATACACACGAATGTACTGAAATGGCGTATGGCTTTTAGTGCCGGGAGTTTCCGAGGACAAGTTCGGCTCGCCAGGTCCAGGTGTTTTGATTTGACTCCCGTAGGCGACCTGCGCGCCGTGATGAGAATGAAATGATGATGAAGACAACACATACACCCAGCCCCCGTGCCAGCGAAATTAACCAATTAAGGTTAAAATTCCCGACCCTACCGGGAATCGAACCCGGGACCCCTGTGACCAAAGGTCAGCACGCTAACCATTTAGCCATGGAGCCGGACACGAATGTACTAATCACAGGTAACGCCCAGACCCATGGTGTTCCTCACATACTGGTACTAATTGAAAATAACGTCGACCAATGTAATCTCATGGTTCCAATTCCATCATCCTGCGTCCCCCACCCACGATTTTTCGACAAAAAAGAGTAATGTTACGAAAATGGTCTGGGAAGTTTCGGGATTAAAGAGCTACTCGTCTAAGCGGTATTTTAATAATAATAATAATAATAATAATAATAATAATAATAATAATAATAATAATAATAATAATAATACGGTTTTCGGAGACGCCGAGGAGCTGGAATTTAGTCCCGCAGGAGTTCTCTTACGTGCCAGTAAATCTACCGACACGAGGCTGACGTATTTGAGCACCTTCAAATACCACCGGACTGAGCCAGGATCGAACCTGCCAAGTTGGGGCCAGAAGGCCAGCGCCTCGACCGTCTTAGTCCCTCAGCCCGGCAAGCGGTATTTTACAAGCTGTCAGTGGAGAGAGGGCGTGGAGTGACATCAGTAGACGAATAATATAGAGTGGTGCTTTTAAAAGTAGAGGAAGAAGATAAAGTTGGAATTCAAGAGGAATAATTGGGACAAACATTCGTTTATAGGAAGAGGAGTTAGGGATTGGAATAACTTACCAAGGGAGATGTTTGATAATTTCCAACTTTTTAAAATTATTTAAGTTAATACTAGGTAAACAACTCAAAGGGAATCTGCCACCTGGGCAACTGACTTAAATACAAATCAGTGATGATTCATTGATTGATCATGTAAAACTGTTTGAAATATTTGTATATCATACAAGGGTAGGGAAAAAATCATTCTAGAGAAATAAATGTGTAATGTACAAATTATATCCAGCTGCGATATCCTTTAAGCCTCGGCAGTTCGCCAGATTTGAACGGGATTACGTTGTTTACTGTGATGTGAGTGTATTCATGAAGCAGATTGCCAATAGTTGAGAGTTTCTTTGTTTTAAAATCTATGTTTCCCTATAATTTTGAAAGCCAGTTAAATAATTACGATAATAGTTTTCAATAATAATGTTCAAGATCTTCGCATTGAATCTTTCAGACAGTTATCTGTACTCATAGTGATTAGCATCCAATATCAATGTCACACTGAAGACATACAATCTCATTCTTTTCAGATGGTGTACTGTTGCGTTCCATTCTGTAAAAATAAAAAGACGAAAATTAACAGTACAGGTATCAGTTACCACGAATTTTCTTGGAACTCAGAGATAGTTTAAGAAACACTGAGCACTTCTTATTTTCGGAAGACTGTGCAGAAAATTCCAAATGTTTATTTTTATTACGACAGCATCCACAGTAAACTGTGTAAGGTACCTGATCAAGAACGGCTTTCACTGTGTTTTAACAAGGGTATTTAATTTCGATTACGTTTAACTGTACTTCAGTGGACTAAGACGAATTTCAGGAGCAAACGACATGCTGGACTGCAGAACTGCTACCTTTAGTACGAATGAAATTATTTTAAAAAGGTATTTTTGCGTCTGCCCTCTTCCACCAACGTTGAAATCTCGCAGAAGACAGTACCAATATGGACTCAACAAGTCAACAAGTAATAGAAGGTAGTACATGCGATATTCCGAAAACATCTTCACCGAATTACACTATGCGTATCTACGTATCTACGAATGATATTCAGGGTATGTAATAGAATAAATAATATTTATAATTTCATTGAATTTCTTTCTGTTTAGTTCGAAAATTTAGTGTCAGTATTTCACTTGTTTTAGTTGCTACGCAAATTACCATACAGTTATCTTCACTGGTGTGCGTAAGAGGTTTCGTGGTGAAGAAGATCGTGACTGAGGTATACTGTGCTACTTTCAAAGGCAAACTGATCACTACAAACTGCCATTCGGCCTTCGTGGATCTAATTTTTAAGCGCAACAAGAACTGTACCTTCCGTTACTCAGCCTCTAGGAATATAGCACTTTTAAGTGTAATACAGAAGTTCATAGAAAGTACTGTCTCTAAGTTTCCAAATATATATAAGAGAAATTACTTGGATAAAAATTTACTACTGCTTTGAATGTTAATAACTTCCTCATCTGCACTGAAAGTGAAATGCATTCCACTTGGTGAAGTAGTCTGCAACAACTTCATTCCAATTATTTCGGGACGTACAGCTTCAGCAACAAACGGAAGTGTTCGAGAAACCGAAATATTTAAATAACAAACCCATCAGCGGCAAAGCTGCCGGTGTGAAGTCGCTGCTTCCAGTCAAAACATGCTGAAGCTAGCGTTCAGGGGTCATCTATCAGCGCGAAAATGGAGATATCCGCAACTGCTACAAAGCGAGCAGGTATTTTTCCGAGGCTTAAAGGACATCATAACGGGTTATGGTACAAACAACCAATGTCCATGGGTTTTGCATTAACTTTCGTGAACAACAAACAAGGTACATCCTCGGTTTGCTATTATTAGCATTAAACTATTATAGAGGCTCAACATTCTTGTTAAGACTGATAACACATCTATATAAATAAAATAAGAGTTTTGTCTGTACATTGCTCAAAATTTGAAAAGAATTATATTTCTGTATCGGTCATGTCCGCAGTTAACAAGGAAATGCTTTTTTTTTCTTTTCCGTAATTTATGTCTGCCTGTATGTATGTAGGCCTATGTATGTACACGCATCACGACAGAACGGCTGAAGATAATTTAATGAAAATTGGTATGTAAAGTCGGGACATGAGCCACTACAATCTAGGCTATAAATCATTTTATTCACGATGAGTGAAATGGTAGTTTAGGGGAAGGCCTAAAAATTTAATTCTCAAATATATTATTAGTGGTCCTATCGATAATTACTACATAACTAGGTTATATAGAATTACATTTCCGATCATTTATGTTTCATACATGTTTACCGTAGCGGCTATGATAACAAAGATAATCATGAATTTGTATTTTTGTTGTTAAGTCCGTATCAACGCCGAGCCACGAGAAAATAAGTTAACAGAATTTAATGAAAATCAGTATGTGGAGTCGGGGAATATGAAACTGCAGTCTAAACTATAAACAATTTTATTTACCCTGGATGAAACTGTAGTTTAGAGGAAGGCGCCTAAAAATTTTGTACCTATGTTATTGGTCTTACTGGGAAGTACCACATAACAAAAGTTATAGAGAATACAATTTCCCATCATTTATGTTTTATTCAGTTTTACCGTACCGACTATGATAAGAGTGGTATTTCAGAGTCGGAAGAAAACTAAATGCGAAGGCCTACAAAAGCGAAAGCACATAACATTGATCAACAATAATGTTACATTGACCACTGTTTGTTGTGATGTACTTTGTCTCTTATGTTGCCACTCAACTACGATAGATGGGATTACTGCTGCGTACCGAGTATAACAGCCTGACTGAATATTGGCGTGAAATAGCTGGGGAGTTAGAAAACGTTCTTCTTTACCATGCCATTCCTCTGGTTCATACATTTTCTGATACTGCTGGTACGTAACACACTGGTTCATCATAGTATTCCAGCTATTCGATCCCTACTCTGACGCGGTGTTTTGAATGAGCAGTGTGCACACTTAAGGCAGAGGCTCACTTAGTAGTAGCCAAATTAGCAGTGAAGATGGGGTTTCTCCTCTGGCTTGGAGGAAACATTTCCCTCCAAGTCAGATAGACGTTTCATCCGCCAGTATAGTGAATTGAGATTTTCCGACTCATCGGGTATTCCTAGGAAACAGATTAGTAAAAGGGACTAGTTTTTGCCCGGGGACTCTCCCCTATTCGACCCCCATCCTCACCGCGAAAAAATACGAAGAGAGTTCACGGAACACGGCTGTCTGCGGCTTTGTCATTTCAGCTTTGGAGATTTGGACTGTTAGATCGGCTGCGAAGTACTGTTCGTTAAAAGTGAGAAATTGTATGGTTTTTCATTTGATCGCGTATTTCATATGAAAGCATTGCTTTTAATCGCGCCTTTCCTACTGACGTCATTGTAATGACCTATGCTCATTTCAGTTGGCAAAACTACTAACAGTCTTTCTGAGGATGTAGAAGCGTAGGTGGAGAGCGATTTATAATGAAAACTCTCCAACATGATTTTGACTAACGTTAGGCAAGCGGGCCTACCATCACAACGAAAACTCCCTAACCCAGTCTTCATATGAGGAAAGACGTTCTGTGACTTCCCCGTCGCCTTTCTAGGGCAACGTTAAGAGCTATGCATTTTAATACAATCTTGCTCACAACGTGTACACTGCCTAACCTAGAATTCTGTATACAATGTAAAATTCCGTAGCGAAGCACGGGTACATCAGCTAGTAGTCGATCAAGTAAAGGCTAGGCACACCGCAGATAGGTCCGCAGCAACAGAATACCGAAGTAGTATTCAAAACTGCCATTTTAGACATTCGTTTCCCCTTCTGGGTGGGGCAGCAAAATAAAACCATGGAGTTTTCACGAAGATTCCGGAAGTTTCATACTTTTTCGCTACCTACAGTAATCGCATGATTCATGGTGTGGGTTACTGTAGCCATGCCCTAATAAGTAAACCATGGGGAACGGCTGAGTGGCCTAGTAAGTGGTCCTGAGAACCGGGAAATCAGTTGCAATGAAATGGGAGTGGGAATCTCAGACAAATTCTGAGTCATGGTCCTCCTTGTTCTCAGGCGGCTAGGACTATACAATCCACCGGTGGTCCCGTTAGAGGAGTGATCCTTACTTAGACTATGTGTAAGTGGGGTAGCATCCTTTTTCACAGAATTTTCACCGAGCATGCTCAGAATGTTTCAAGCAAGGCTCGGCCCTATGGGGGTAACGGAGTACCATTCCTATTTGACAGGCGAGGGACTCCTTGGAAACAACTTCGCGAACGAAAAGAAATTTGATGGGATCTATCAGTTTTAATGGGGTTTTGGAAGAAAGAAAGTAGAACTGGCTGAATCAGCAAAGAGGATGCGTCTAGGCGTGTTAGGAGTTAATGATATCAATCAATCAATACTGATCTGCATTTAGGGCAGTCGCCCAGGTGGCAGATTCCCTATCTGTTGCTTTCCTAGCCTTTTCCGAAATGATTTCAAAGAAATTGGAAATTTATTGAACATCTCCCTTGGTAAGTTATTCCAATCCCTAACTCCCCTTCCTATAAATGAATATTTGCCCCAATTTGTCCTCTTGAATTCCAACTTTATCTTCATATTGTGTTCTTTCCTACTTTTATAGACGCCATTCAAACCTATTCGTCTACTAATGTCATTCCACGCCATCTCTCCGCTGACAGCTCGGAACATACCACTTAGTCGAGCAGCTCTTCTTCTTTCTCTCAGTTCTTCCCAACCCAAACATTGCAACATTTTTGTAACGCTACTCTTTTGTCGGAAATCACCCAGAACAAATCGAGCTGCTTTTCTTTGGATTTTTTCCAGTTCTTGAATCAGGTAATCCTGGTGAGGGTCCCATACACTGGAACCATACTCTAGTTGGGGTCTTACCAGAGACTTATATGCACTCTCCTTTACATCCTTACTACAACCCCTAAACACCCTCATAACCATGTGCAGAGATCGGTACCCTTTATTTACAATCCCATTTATGTGATTACCCCAGTGAAGATCTTTCCTTATATTAACACCTAGATACTTACAATGATCCCCAAAAGGAACTTTCACCCCATCAACGCAGTAATTAAAACTGAGAGGACTTTTCCTATTTGTAAAACTCACAACCTGACTTTTAGCCCCATTTATCAACATACCATTGCCTGCTGTCCATCTCACAATATTTTCGAGGTCACGTTGCAGTTGCTCACAATCTTGTAACTTATTTATCACTCTATAGAGAATAACATCATCCGCAAAAAGCCTTAGCTCCGATTCCACTCCTTTACTCATATCATTTATATATATAAGAAAACATAAAGGTCCGATAACACTGCCCTGAGGAACTCCCCTCTCAACTATTACAGGGTCAGACAAAGCTTCACCTACTCTAACTCTCTGAGATCTATTTTCTAGAAATATAGCAACCCATTCAGTCACTCTTTTGTCTAGTCCAATTGCACTCATTTTTGCCAGTAGTCTCCCATGATCCACCCTATCAAATGCTTTAGACATGTCAATCGCGATACAGTCCATTTGACCTCCAGAATCCAAGATATCTGCTATATCTTGCTGGAATCCTACTAGTTGAGCTTCAGTGGAATAACCTTTCCTAAAACCGAATTGCCTTCTATCGAACCAGTTATTAATTTCACAAACATGTCTAATATAATCAGAAAGAATGCCTTCCCAAAGCTTACATACAATGCATGTCAAACTTACTGGCCTGTAATTTTCAGCTTTATGTCTATCACCCTTTCCTTTATACACAGGGGCTACTATAGCAACTCTCCATTCATCTGGTATAGCTCCTTCGGCCAAACAATAATCAAATAAGTACTTCAGATATGGTATTATATCCCAACCCATTGTCTTTAGTATATCCCCAGAAATCTGATCAATTCCAGCCGCTTTTTTAGTTTTCAACTTTTGTATCTTACTGTAAATGACATTGTTATCATACGTAAATTTTATTACTTCTTTGGCCTTAGTCTCTTCCTCTATCTCGACATTATCCTTGTAACCAACAATCTTTACATACTGCTGACTGAATACTTCTGCCTTTTGAAGATCATCACATACACACTCCCCTTGTTCATTAATTATTCCTGGAATGTCCTTCTTGGAACCTGTTTCTGCCTTAAAATACCTATACATACCCTTCCATTTTTCACTAAAATTTGTATGACTGCCAATTATGCTTGCCATCATGTTATCCTTAGCTGCCTTCTTTGCTAGATTCAATTTTCTAGTAAGTTCCTTCAATTTCTCCTTACTTCCACAGCCATTTCTAACTCTATTTCTTTCCAGTCTGCACCTCCTTCTTAGTCTCTTTATTTCTCTATTATAATAAGGTGGGTCTTTACCATTCCTTACCACCCTTAAAGGTACAAACCTGTTTTCGCATTCCTCAACAATTTCTTTAAACCCATCCCAGAGTCTGTTTACATTTTTATTTACCGTTTTCCACCGATCATAGTTACTTTTTAGAAACTGCCTCATACCTGCTTTATCAGCCATATGGTACTGCCTAACAGTCCTACTTTTAAGACCTTCCTTTCTATCACATTTATTTTTAACTACCACAAAAACAGCTTCATGATCACTAATACCATCTATTACTTCAGTTTCCCTATAGAGCTCATCTGGTTTTATCAGAACCACATCCAAAATATTTTTCCCTCTGGTTGGTTCCATCACTTTCTGAATCAGCTGTCCTTCCCATATTAACTTATTTGCCATTTGTTGGTCATGCTTCCTGTCGTTCGCATTTCCTTCCCAATTGACATCTGGCAAATTCAGATCTCCCGCTACAATCACATTTCTTTCCATGTCGTTTCCCACATAGCTGACTATCCTATCAAATAATTCCGAATCCGCATCAGTGCTACCCTTTCCCGATCTGTACACTCCAAATATATCAAGTTGCCTATTATCTTTAGAAATGAGCCTTACACCTAGAATTTCATGTGTCTCATCTTTAACTTTTTCGTAGCTTACAAATTCTTCTTTCACCAGAATGAAAACTCCCCCTCCCACCTTTCCTATCCTATCTCTACGATACACACTCCAGTGCCGTGAGAAAATTTCTGCATCCATTATATCATTTCTCAGCCATGATTCAACTCCTATTACAATATCTGGTAAATATATATCTATTAAATTACTTAATTCTATTCCTTTCTTTACAATACTTCTACAGTTCAACACTAACAATTTTATGTCATCCCTACTTGATTTCCAGTTCCCTGTTCCCTTATCACCGCTCCCTAGGCCATCCCGTTTCCCTGAATGTACCTCCCTATTACCCTTCCAAACAAATTTCCTAACTTATACGTACCACTGCGGTTTAAATGAAGGCCATCCGAGCGCAGATCCCTTTCTCCTACCCACCCATTAGGATCTAGAAATTTCACTCCCAGTTTCCCACATACCCACTCCATAGTCTCATTTAAATCCCCAATCACCCTCCAGTCAGTATCCCTCCTACACAGTATTCCACTAATAACAATCTCCGCTTTCTTAAACTTCACCCGTGCTGCATTTACCAGATCCCACACATCTCCAACTATGTTGGTACTTATATCAGCTTGCCTTACGTTGTTGGTACCAACGTGAAACACTACCACCTTCTCCTTCCCCTCCTCCCTCTCTTCTACTTTCCTCAACATCTGCCTCAACCTAATTCCTGGATAACATTCTACCCTGGTTCCCTTTCCTCCACACACTTTCCCCACATGTCTAACGATGGAATCCCCCATGACCAGAGCCTCAACCCTACCCACCTCATTTGATCCCCTCCCCTCCTGGTCAGCCCTATCTTTCCTGATAGCTGCAGAAGCTACTTCCTCCTCCCTTTTCTCCTTCCCATGACCCTGTTCCACCTGTCTTTTCCTATCCTCTACTCTACATTTCCCTTTCCTACCTTTTCCCTTCCTCCTACTTCCACGCATCTCAGCAACAGTTCCCTGTCCCTCATCTTCCCTCTGTTGTTCTACCTGGAGTGACTCGTACTGATTTCGCACAGACACCTGTCCTGAATTCTGATCCTGAATAGACCCCTTGGCCTGCAATCTCCTTCCCCTTAGAACATTAGACCACCTGTCTTCTACAACTCCTCCCTCTCCTTCCCCTCCTACTGTAACCTGTACATTGTTTGGGGGAGTCCTATCTTCCTTCCCGTCTTCTGTGAGAATCCTAATTATCTCCCTCAAACTTTCCAACTCCTCCCTCATACCCCTCAATGCCTCACCACACCCACAATAAGTACACTCGCGCTCCTTAGCCATTCTTTACGGGGGGAAAATTTTTAAATTAAAAAAATAAAATAACTTATTTGCAAAAAAATAAATAAATGAACGGAGGGATATATTGTCTGGGATAGTACACAACAATAAGGTAATTAATATACGACTACACTACAATACTACTTAGTCGTGCTCTATTTTTTTTAATCCTACAACCCCTAACAGGATAAAAGCTGCTGTTAATTACTGAATATCGAAAGTAATACACAAGAACTACGCAATTCCAAACTGCAATTAAGCCTATCCTAATTTCAACAATATTTTAGTAAGAGTTTCTACGGATACCTCTACCACACCAGTACTACACAAATATTTTACAATAATAAAATAAGCACACTAAATTCTAATAGGATATTACTCGTATACTACTGTACAGTACACTACAGTAATTTTTAAACTACTTTCAGACGTATCGTAATTACGATACCGGTACCGTACCGTATGTCACTACTAAGCACAACAGAAATTAAATTTGCAAGAACTACTGTACTCAAAGATTACCAACGAAGCTAAATGGTTAGACAAATTATTATTAGTATTACGGTCTAATAGATATACACGAAAGATAACACACGAATATAGCAAGCAAGATACGGCACTATCTAAATGTACTGTATCTATACTACAATGTACCTACACTACACTACACTGCGTTTGGTTAAATGCTTAAGTATCAAAAGGATTGCCGTACACGAAGAAAAAAACACGAATATAACTGGCAAGATACTATCTAATATATTATACCTTATCTTCACTACAATTCTACTGAAATGTGGTTATGTGATTATTACAGCTGGTGGATTACTATTATTTTCCCTACTCCACGGGACGGAGAAAAAAAATGTCCTTAATTAGGCCTACTGAAAAATACGAGGTTGTCTACAATAATTTCTCAAATATTTCTATCAAAACTACTACGGTACTACTACTACTACTACTCCAGGGACTTGAACTGCAATTACTGGGATATATGAACTTTATTATTATTAGCTAACCGCTCATAAATACTGAAAGATCGAGGGAGCGAAATATAAATTACGGATACTAACTACCTACTCAGAAGTACAAATGAATGGAATACAAGGTCAGCTGATTTTTATTTATATTTACTTGACTACACTACACCCTTTGTTTACGACTGTAGCCAACAATGCAATATTTGAATATGAGGAGCAACAATAATCAATAACAATACGACTGTTAACTATTACCGTGTAATCTCTTTAACTTCTTTTTAAATGGAAGTTTACAGGCGTATCGTGTCTTTTAATGTAGTAAATTATTACCTTCGCGATAGTTTGAATGTATATCTATACGAAATACTGGAAAAGTTGCTGCAGAAGTTACGGTACTATTCCTTATGATAATCTGCCTTTGTAAGTACAACCAACGAATCTACAGATATTTACAAATATTTTTAAAGTTAATATTGTTACCTAAAGTATTACCTAAACCTAAATTCGAAACAAGGTGCACCTAACTAGCCTACTTAACCTAGAAAACGTAATTTACTGAAGACCAACTGAATTACTTGTTACAAAATTTAAATAATTATTACTACTCCCAATTTCTACCAACAAGCACTAAACACCACTATATAAACAGCACTAAATGAATCAGATATACACAAAATTAAGCTATTTCACTAGGTTTTCACTACTTTATCACTACAATAATGCAAGAGCTCTCTCAACAGCCAACCGTTCTCAAGCGCATATTCGGGTAAAGAGAGATTACGAGAAAGAGATAGGAGATTATAAAGTGGACTTGTGTTAAAAAAGGGGAGGGCAGAGTGTGTGGTTGGATTGTTAATCAGAAATACCACAGCACGCAAGATAGTTTCTGTTAGGCACGTAAATGTGCGAACGATTTGGGTAGATTTGTCAGTTGGAAGAATAAGGACGATAACTGTCTCAGTATATTCACCATGTGAGGGTACAGATAGGGATGAAGTTAACAAACTTTATGAATCATTGAGTGACATCGTAGTAAGATTCAACAGCAAGGATAGGATAGTGCTAATGGGCGATTTCAATGCGAGAGTTGGAAGTAGAACTGACGGGAACGGAAAGGTGATTGGTAAATGTGGGGAAGATATGGAAGCTAATATGAATGGGAAGCGTTAGCTGGACTTCTATGCTAGTAAGCGTTTAGCAGTAACGAATATATTCTTCAAGCATAAGGCTTATCTCCACTACAGGTGGGAGCGTCGGGCCACCAGATCCATAATAGACTATATGTTAACTGACTTCGAATTAAAGAAATCTATTAGGAATGCTGGGTTTTCCGGGGATATTTCGATGATACAGACCACTATCTAATCTGTAGTGAACTAAGGCCTAGGATACAAAAAGCTAAATCTGTCTGCAGAGGAATAAGTGTAGAAAATTTCCAGGACGAGGAGATTAGACAGAAGTAAATGGATATGACTAGCGAAAAGTTCCAAACAATGGATAGTAAGGAGTTTCAGGAAATAGAAAGGGAATGTATGGCATACAGGGATGCTGTAGTAGAAATAGTAAGGGAATATCTTGGTGGAATGATGAAATGAGAGCAGCTTGTAAACGTAAAATGGAGGCGTATCAGAAATGGCTCCAAACAAGGACTGATGCAGACATGGAATTGTACATAGGTGAAAGAAATAGAGCAAAACAAATAGTTGTTGAATCCAAAAAGAAGTCGTAGGAAGATTTTGGAAATAATCTAGAAAGGCTAGGTCAAGCAGCAGGGAAACCTTTCTGGACAGTAATAAAGAATCTTAGGAAGGGAGGGAAAAAAGAAATTAATAGCGTTTTGGGTAATTAAGGTTAACTTATTGTTGATCCCAGAGAACCACTGGAAAGTTGGAAGGAATATTCTGAAAATCTTCTCATCCTAAAAGGAAACATTTATGGTGACGTCGCAAACAACCGAGCTCATGGGAAGGAGGACAATAATACTGGTGAAATTACGTTTGATGGAATGGAAAGGATGGAAAACAAACTCCAGTGTCATAAAGCAGCAGAAATAGACGAAATTAGACCTGAAATGGTGAAATACTATGGGAAGGTGGGGATGAAATTACTTTATAGAGTAATAAGATTAGTATGATGTGTTAGTAAGGTTCCTTCTTATTGGACAAAAGCAGTGATTGCACCTATCTATTAGCAAGGGAACAGGGAAGAATTGCAACAACTATCGAGTTAACTCATTGATCAGTATACCAGGCAAACTATTCACTGGCATCTTGGGAGAGAGGGTGCAATCAGTGATTGAGAGAAAGTTGGATGAAAACCAGTGTTGTTTCAGGTCACAGAGGGGTTGTCAGGATCAGAACTTTTCCTATTTGTGAAACTCACAACCTGACTTTTAACCCCGTCATGTAAACTACGAACAGCAAAGGTGAAAGATTACAGCCTTGTCTAACCCCCTTAAGTGCCCTGAACCAAGAATTCAATCTACCATCAATTCTCACTTTTGCCCAATTGTTAACATGAATGCCTTTGATTGATTCTAATAACCTACCTTTAATTTCATAGTCCCCCAGTATAGCGAACATATTTTCCCTCGGTACCCTGTCATATGCTTTCTCTAGATCTGCGAAACATAAACACAACTGCCTATTCCTCTCGTAGCACTTTTCAATTACGTGGTGCATACTGAAAATCTGAAACTGACAGTCTCTCTGTGGTCTGAAACCACACTGGTTTTCATCCAACTTCCTCTCAACGACTGATGGCACCCTCCCTTCCAAGATGCCAGTGAATACTTTGCCTGGCATACTAATCAACGAGATACCTCGATAGTTGTTGCAGTCCTTCCTGTTCCCTTGCTCATAGATAGGTGCAATTACTGCTGAGACACACCACCTCCCATCACGTACACAATCCCAATACTAATTGAGGCGTAGACCGCGACTAGGAAAGGCCAAATAACACAGCCTTGAACTGGAAAAGACCCTCATCACCAATAAGAATACTAAGAGACTAATACTACAAGCAATAAAATTCAAGTGAATTTAATGAGGGTTTATTGACATCGTAAATAAAAACCGAAAGAAAGAATAAATCAACCAATTAAAGATATAAGAAAAAGGTACATGCATGAGTAGATTTTGTTCAGTCGTTTGTCGTAACATTATTGCGCGAGAATGGTTAAATTAAGCTTACGACGAGCTCACTCAGATAAATGGAGAATCATAATTAAATATGCCAGTATCAATATATGTGACACAGATCAAAAAGGTCGTTCTTTCCACGAGTTCAATACCATCTTTTCATACGCATTTCCACTCCACCATTAAATCAACAATCACCATAGATCGTCAAACTCCCACGCCTCAAGGAGAAAAACCCCGGGCATGAAGAAAAATAAAATATGTTAGATAACAGCATGGCACAGAGAGAAACATCTCTGGACCAAAGAAACAATATAAATAACCCGAAGGAGAATCTCAGGTATGCACATAGCCTAAATATAGGAAAAAACTAACATGGCGGCCCCATGGGTAAGCGACCGCCCAGGAGAGGTGCACCGTACGAAAATGCAAGAATAAGATACAGAAACAAGATTAAAAATGTAAATTTAGCTGACCGATACGTCATCCTTTCACTCCCCTCTCATACCAATATACGTGCACAGTTTCAAATATAGCCGGTATCGGCAACCAAAACGAGCACCATCTCCAGTTAAAAAGGCGAACTCAAATTCATATAGAATGACTCCCAGGTCAAAACGACGTCCCATTAATATCAGAAGTAGCGTGCACAACACAAACGAATCAGCTGAGAGATCAGAAAAAATTCCGTGGCCATGCACAAACCCATCAGGGTTCGCACCTCGTACGAAACGAGTGGAGGCTCAAATCGACACGAAGAGCAAACAGTCATTTGATGGCGAAACACATTAGAATACAGTGCACATAAAAAGGGGTAACATGAGACCCAATTATAAACATATCATAATCAAAATATCCACAAGAGAACACGCATCCCATTTATACTCCGGAGTGCAAAAATACATATCTATCAGCTATGAATAATAGTGCAGACATCGCACAAGAACCGTAAAACAAAGAATAATATGAAAGAATTACCATACCTGGAATATTAACCATCAAAGTAAGAAGAAGGATGACAGTACAGGCTAAGTTTGGATCTTTTAAAAACCCTCCTGTAGCTCAGAAAAGCCACTCCGATCTGCGTGGAGTCCACTTTATATTCTACTCTCTAAAACAAAGCAAAGATTCGACCCCAAAGAGATAAAATTACAGTCTCGTCGGAAAGAATGATCTTCCGTGTTCACAACCGAGGGAGCTGCCCTCTCTTGCACAATCATGGAAATAGTTAAGTCATTCTATGGAGGGTAAGAGAATTAGAGGTAGACAAAGGCGACAATGGTTAGACTCAGTTTCTAACGATTTAAAGATAAGATGTATAGAACTAAATGAGGCCACAACACTAGTTGCAAATCTAGGATTGTGGCGACGTTTAGTAAATTCCCAGAGGCTTGCAGACTGAACGCTGAAAGGCATAACAGTCTATAATGATAATGTATGTATGTATTCAATGAGAAGCCGGAAGAGGCCATTAGCAATAACAGAATAGTTACATTTATGAATTTGCCAAGCAAATATGGCTCACTGCTTTTGTCCAATCTGAAGGTACATTACCAACACTCCACGCTAATCTTATCAATTAATCTATATGGGACCCTCACCAGGATTACTTGATTCAAAAACTGGAAAAATCCAAAGAAAAGCAGCTCGATTTGCTCTGGGCGATTTTCAACAACAAAAAAGTAGCGTTGGAAAAAATGTTTCAAAGTTTGGGGGTGGGAAGACTTGAGGGAAATGAGACGAGCTGCTCGATAAAGTGGTATGTTCCGAACTGTCAGTGGAGAGATGGCGTGGTTGACATCAATAGCCGAGTAAGTTTGAGTGGTGTCTTTAAAAGTAGGAAAGATCACAATATGAGGATAAAGCTGGAATTCAAGTGGACACATTGGGGTAAATATTTATTTATAGGAAGGGGAGTTAGGGATTGGAGTAACTTACCAACGGAGATGTTCAATAAATTCCCAATTTATTTGAAATCATTTATGAAAAGGCTAGGAGTCAACAGATAGGGTATCTGCCACATGGGCGACTGCCCTAAATGCAGATCAGTACTGACTGATTGATACACCACAAAGATTTTCAGTATCCGCCAGGTAACTGAAAAATGCTATGAGAGGAATAAAGAGTTATATTTATGTTTCGTAGATCTAGAGAAAGCATATGGCAGAGTACGAAAGCAAAATATGTTCCCCGTACTGGGGGACTATGGGATTAAGGTTAGATTATTAAAATCAATCAAAGGCATGTATGTTGACAATTGGGCTTCAGTGATAATTGATGGTAGAATGAGTTCTTGGTTCAGGGTACTTACAGGGGTTAGACAAGGCTGCAATATTTCACCTTTGCTGTTCGTAGTTTACACGGGTCATCTGCTGAAAGGTATAAAATGGCAGGGAGGGATTCAGTTAGGTGAAAATGTAGTAAGCAGTTTGGCCTATGCTGACGACTTGGCCGTAATGGCAGATTGTGCCGAAAGCCTGCAGTCTCTTATCTTGGAACTTGAAAATAGGTGCAATGAGTATGGTATGATTAGTAGCCTTTCCAAGGCTACACTGATGTCAAGTAGAGTTTCATCCATAATTTTATTTTGATAGGTGTCCAAACTTCCAGTTTTGGTGGTATAGAATACCTAAAATGGAAATGAGTGTCCTTGGATCCAAGTAAGAATGGAGGATTCGTGCGGATTCCGGAAGCCAATAACAATAATATACATTATATATAAAAGGCTTAATGAAACTACATTCATTAAAACTCCTGGGGTGTCTGGTCTCCTTGGACGACAAGCCCTCCCCCCCACACACCAATCTCTGTTATTCCCATCCCAACATAACTGCAGGATTTCATATACTTCGAGTACAAACAAAATGAATGTAAGGATAAAGAGTTTGAGTAAAGATGCAATATTTCGTTTTAGAATAAATACGGTAATTTTATTATAATAATGGTCATGTGATAAGCTATAAATTAGTGACGTTTTATACAAATAATGCGGTGAAGAAATATACACACATACACACACACAAATCACATATATAGAATGTAAGGGGTATAGATATTTTGTTAGTTGGTGAAGAAAACTACACGTCACAACATGTGCTAGGTAAGGTTTACCTTGTCCTCTTAATTTTCCTCGCAAGCCTGAGATA
Organism: Anabrus simplex; assembly: GCF_040414725.1. Classification (NCBI taxonomy): domain Eukaryota; kingdom Metazoa; phylum Arthropoda; class Insecta; order Orthoptera; family Tettigoniidae; genus Anabrus; species Anabrus simplex. Next base: position 129,222,488 of record NC_090265.1, on the reverse strand, counting down.
CAGAATATAGGAGTATAAAGTTACAGTTTTGTGACGCTAATATTGGTATGTATAATTTTTATTAACGTGCCAGAAACCGATGATATGGAGCTGTTGCCATTTCAACACCGTTTTAAGGGCCACCAACCCAAGCCGGGATTTGAACCAGCGAACTCGGACTCAGAAGGACAGCGACTCAACCGAGCCACATGAAAAGAAGGAGTTTGTGATTATTGTTATATAGATATGCGGGCCGATGACCTCGATGTTAGGCCCCTTTAAACAACAAGCATCATCATCATATAGATATGCAGTTAGTATGTTTACAAAGTACTTATGAGGAGCATTTGTTAAGGCGTACGTTTTCCAACTGTCCTAAATGCACGAGATCGGACGGAAGAACGGGCTGGAAGCTAAAGAGTTTTGCAGGGATGTCGCTTCCTTCTCTGTTTACTTTTCCAAGCCACACTCCATGGCGTAACAGCCCCGAAGGGCCATCGCCTACCAAGCGACCGCTGTTCAGCTCGAAGGTCTGCAGTTTACGAGGTGTCGTTTGGTCAGCACGAAGAATCCTCTCCGCCGTTGTTCTTGGCTTTCTAGACCAGGGCCGCCATCTCATCGTCAGATAGCTCCTCAATTATAAGCACGTGGGTCGAGTGTACCTCGAACCAGCCCTCAGATCCAGATAAAAATCCCAGGCATGGCCGGGAATCGAACTCGGGGCCTCCGGTAAGAGGCTAACAAACTCCCCCTACACCGTGGGGCCAGCTATTTACTTTTAGATCTCCTTATTTTAAATTTTGTCTTCAGGTATCCTTCATTCAGTTCCTGGCACTGGCAGAGTTAAGAGGGGCATGGGATAGGAAAGATACAGCCTTGTTTTTGGACCTGGAATGTAGTCAACTTCCCAGGGCGTTGTACCAAAGTGGTTCCTTTTTTAAGAAGACAAATTAAATGAAGATTGTACCTCCTCACAAACGAAGAACGATATTATCAATTCTAGGAACGTATTCAATAATGCAACCGGTTTATTTTAAGAGTACAAAAACCATTATTTCGACTGTTGGATATAATTGCATGGTAACAATTAAAACTATCAATATCTACTGAAGATCAATCACTACACTCGGTATGACCGGCTTTCTTTTCATATCCACCGGGCGAGTTGGCCGCGCGGTTAGGAACGCATAGCTGTGAGCTTGAATCCGGGAGATAGTGGGTTCGAACCCCACTCTCGGCAGCCCTAAGGATGGTTTTCCATGGTTTCCTATTTTCGTACCAAGCAAATGCTGGGGCTGTACCTTAATTGAGGCCACGGCCGCTTCCTTCCCACTCCCAGCCCTTTACTTTCCCATCGTCGCCATAAGATCTACAGTGCGACGTAAAGCAAACTCTAAATAAAAATTCTTTCCACAACCCCTAGCAAGGAAAAGTTTTGTCCACGCTACTGGCCTGGAAGAAATTATTTTGTGGGTACGCCACTGCATCCACTCACCATTTAAGGTACAAGGTAAGCCCGAAGAATGGTTTGATACTCAAAATACACCACCATAAATGATGCAGTTATGGCTCAAAAGTACTAAAGAATGCTAAGGGACGGCATCTAGTATTTTAAGTAGAACCCGAATCAATAGAACGTGACTTCCCATTCTAAAAATGTGTTATGCATCAACTGCGATTCAAGCCTCGGCCGCCTTGATGAGAAGATAGAACCATTGGAACTGAGATATCACGCCCGCTAATTACAAAATAGTTACCTGCACTTTTGATTATGCCATTTGAGATTCCAATCAGTCCCCGGTATTTGATAAAATACATAGTCCTAAATATAGAAAGGCGCGCATTCGCGATCTGTCTTGCTACTGTTAGAATAAAATACTTTTTCATTACTTACCGAGGATGCACATAGTTTTGGCTTCTTTATGACAAAATGGCCCATACTTGTAACCGTACGAATGAACGATCCCCAAATTTTTAGGTTAGGAAATTTTAGTCAGATAATTCTTAGTACTGAATTCATGGAAATCATGTAATTTTGTTCATTTATATGTAAAAACATAATATTATAAGAAGAATTTGTAGTAGGGAATTTTGTATATATGTAACTTTAATTTGTGTAAGAGTCTGCACATGGCATAGCAGTGTAGGTTGTTCAAGAATTGTGCAACACGGGAAACAGTGGCTATATCGGGAAAGACGGTTGAAGTCAGTTGGTAGTGTTACAACGTGTGGTTTAGAAACCCGGGCTTAGACCGGGATGTGGATGCTGAGGATGATAATTCATTAATGTGGACAAACCGATTTCGAACGAGGTTGCTTTAACCAAGAGACGCTTGAAGATGTGGCAGTGGTAGTGTTGTTTCCTGTGGATTTTTGTAGACGCTACGCCACATGGAGCGAGCCTATATATGTGTGCACGTGCAACGAATTTCTCAGCTTGCTTTTTATGGAGTGATGGACGAAACATATTGTGCATGCGTGCTACGAGTTTATAATGTGCACGAGTGTGCGGTTACTGATCACTGATACTGAGGTTGTTGTTGGAAGACGAGTGCCACTGCGAAGTCTTGGCTGTACGAGTTCTTCACGGGTGCATTATTGCTCAATTACCGAGTAATGACAAGTTAACTCACATTCCCGGTGAGCGGTTGGTGGAAAATAATACATGGTGTTCTTTTGTGAGTAAGACTATGGATTGCTCGCCGAGGAAATGCACATTGTGGGCCGTCTTTTATATGTGTAATTTGGAGGTAATATATTGTGCACAGAGCTGATTACGACTTGACGGAAACGTAGCTGAGGTGTTTATTACTTGCCCATTCTTTGAATATTACGACATGCTTGTCGTCATTTATTAATCCCGCAGCAGACATTTTACATTGTGGATGTGTATGGCTTAGTAACAGAGTATAGTGAGGTAGCTGGATTTGTTTTTTTGTACAGTGATGACATGTGGTAAGATTCTACGATGATGATGCCATTGTGCTAATGTATTTAAGGTTAGGAAGCGACAGTCTTCATATCCGTAGAATAATCAATTTGAAGCTTGGTCTTCAGAATTATGTACAGTTGTGATATATAGTTTGTAGATATGGTTTATGTATCTTTATATTACGCTCATCACGTGATGATAATTGTTGGTTTCTGTTTTATTTTGTTTTGGGGAGTAAATTGATGTGGTAAATATTTTATAAGTGGAGTGAGGAAAAACCTAGCATGCTACCTAAAGTTAATTTCAGGTGTAAATAGCAACAGGTAAGGTTGTAAAGTAATTCTGGAGCTTCGTCAGCCTGATGACCGTCGCCTTGGGGGAGGGAGTTGCTCGTTGTTCTAAAGAGTTAATTATTCCTGCAATTGTTTTGTAGGTGGCGCCCAATCTTGTTATTTATACTTATTTTAGTCACCATTTATCCATTTAATAATTTCAACAGCTTGTAGGCATTTCATAATTAAAAGGCGCTAATATGACATAAAACGAGGAGCTAACGTGCACCTCACAATCCTGTCACAGTCTTCCCAACGCTGCAACTTATACACAGCACACCTCTCAACCATGAAGCCCTAGGACATTGTTGTTCCCTGGAACCGATGTGCGAAAGCTTGCAACTGTTTCTGGCCTTGGCCCCCCGTTATCTCGGTAGTCACATTCCGGCCCTCTACTGAGGAATCCCTTGCTAATTGCCCTTTTCGTCATCTGTTGTTGTCAACACACGGTTATATTGCCAATACTGAGGCCTCTACAGGAAAATATCCCTGCGCATCACAATCCCCAGTTTTCCTTTCATTCAAGCAGTACAAATATGGAGAATTATGTATGGCCCTACTGAACCGTGCTAGTAGATTCTTTGTCGCTACGTTAATTTAACATTTCGGTGAATGTTTTTATGTTGTTCGCACCGTACGTAAAAGAACGGCTGATCCTCGCTCTAGTTTCAAGAAATATTTTTGGGGGTCCGGCCCCCTGGGCCCCTCTTGGCTACGCCGGTGGACAGTAGGTAAGAAATCCAAGAGAATTGAATGTCAGATTTGGGATACAAAGCTGGAACAGGTAGATAATTTCAAGTATTTAGGATGTGTATTGTCCCAGGATGGTAGTATTGTCGGTGAGATGGCATAAAATGAATTTCATTGCAAAGCCCGTATTACCACAAAATATGCATTTCATGTTTCCGTATTGACAGCGAAACTAATTTTTTTAAATCACTGTAACAATGATTTATTGTTGAACATATCCTCCTTATTGAATACGTTATAGTTAATGTTATTTTTAAAAAACTTAAATTTCACCTTCGTCACAACTATACATGTTTCTATCCTAATTGGATCATCTACACTTGATTGCTAAAATTGACATTACATATTGTAGTTAAAACATTTAAAACTGAAATGAGGATGATATTATGTATGTAAAGTGTTCTCATTAAGAAAAGTTTATGTTCATATAAGGTCGTGGTTTAAAATCTTCTGTGTGCACTAATGCCCACTTGGTGTGATGTCCTCTTGAAGTTATCATAAGTTGCAAGTCTACTAACTGGACTAGGCGGTATCTGATTATTGATTGATATGTGATTTGGTTTGGTGCCAATAAGAATCATCATAATTGCAAAAATCTCAGTGGAATGATTGCCTGTAATTGGAAAGTTAAAGTAAATGGAATACCAAAGAAACACGAAAATGTGGTATCATGTGTTTTTGAGTAACAAAGTTTTGACAAACTTTCTTTGCCCAGTTGAACGATGTGTTTACATACGTGATTTTGTGCACACTAACCCGGCGTATCATGTGTTGTAGGCTCAGGATCTTGAGGAGGATCGCCAGAAGGGTGCGGGGGACTGAACTTGGCGTGATTGGTAAAGGAACTGTAGGCGAAGCATGCGAAGTTATCATTGGTTGGGGGCGGGACCTTTCGTTATTAGACGTGAATCTGCAAAGTAGCGGAATAAAAGTTTCAAATAAAGAATATTTTTTTATTAATTTCATTTAAATTGTATTCAGGGTTAGTACATTGATGCATGTGAATATATATGTTCCCTAAGATATTGAGTACGGGGTATTTTTGTGCCAGACTAATAATCTTCAAGTCTCGATCGATTGACGTGTAATCATGGTTGGATTCTTTCATATATATACTTACGCTGCGAAACGGTTATATCTAATACCATTTAAGTGTTCTTGATATCTTATTGCAAGTTTTCTCCCAGTTTGACCAACGTACGATACTTTGCAGGATTCACAGCTGATTTTATGTACCCCTGACCTGATATATTTGATATTATTATTATTATTATTATTATTATTATTATTATTGTCAACAACGGCATGTGAATTGAATAGTACACTTGAATTGGTGTTTTTAGTTCTTTAAGCTATTATTATGCATGTGAATTGAATAGTACACTTGAATTGGTGTTTTTAGTTCTTTAAGCTATTATTATGCCTTGTCTTTTGAAAGTGTTAGTATTTTGATAAATAGTATTACTGCTGCATGTGAAAGCAGCATAATTCTTGTCTGAGGTCGAATCCTTGATTCAAGTAGTGTTCGGTTTATTTAATTTTGTTATATATATTGTCTATATACTGTTTCTTATAACAATTACCATCAGCTATGGCGTATATGGTCCTAATTTCGTCTTTGAAATCTTTGCTAGATAAAGGGATCTTGAAAGCTGTATATAACATGCTTTTGTACGCCGCTTTCTTATGTGCTCCTGGATGCGTTGAGCTTTGTTTAAAGGAGAACACAACACAAAAACCCATATTTCGTTATTCATTGCTAAAGATGTATTATGGGAATGTAATAACAATGTCGTTAATCCGGTGGCTCTATATCCAACCATTCTCAAGTTATGTGCGGAAGTAGTAACAGGTCGTGACGTCACTGCGCTGTAGAGTCTACCTGGCAGCCTTGACGCTGGGAGTAAACTCGAGCAGTCTTTTCCCGCACTCCATCTGCTACTGCTGTGTTCTTCTATTGCCAGTGTTAGTGGGCTTATTTTTATTTATAATTGATGTAAATATCATTCGTCCGTATCAGTATGAGCCAGAACGAACGACGTTTACTGATGTCCATTCAGACAGCGATCTTGACATGGATATGCTAAACACTACAGGCCGTGCCGCCACGCGAATTTGGTGTAAATGTAATGAGTGTACCGTCATGGATACGGATGAAGAAAGTGTGCGCTGTTGTGAATTAGACAATGTAAAAGCAGTGAAATCTGAGAAATTTATGTGTATAACAAGAAATCCCTCGTTTACAAGGCTTATTTTAGACCGTGAAGTATTGACAATGACAAGGCATAACATGAGCTTAAAAGCAAAGAACATGGCAAGGAAACGTTTACTGACAGCTTTAAATCCATGAAATAGAACTTGGCGTTTTATTTGTTACAAACAGTTTACTTCGTGGGTAAATTCATGGACTGCGATTGGTAAAAAGAAAAGAGTTGTCATACCATCATGTGTTGTCAACACCATAAGGAACACATTTCCGGAATCCGATGGCACCTATGTGGGCTTCAAGCTGTAAATGAAAAAATGAAATTAAAACAGTAGAATTATGTAAGAGTTTCCTAAGCTTGTTTGTATGATAAATATAGATAATGTATCATTTTGATATGAAGTACGGTACCTCATTTATTGCTGCGAGTGAAATTGTGAGAAGTGCTTCTTGATCAGATCATAATTGGAAGGTCGAGGTATTGGAGCGATGTTTTTAGGCAGTGACAGATCCATTGCTTGATCTTCAGGTGAGGCTCTACTATAGTTAGTTTGCAAGAGATTTATTTTGTTCATTATTGCCTTCTTCCATCCATCGCTTGACGCTTCATATTTCTGTTTTATCACCCAGGCTCCTGTTGATTTTGAGTACTGAGTTTTGACACCAGCTTTCAATTTATTGATGTTCCAATTATAGTCCAATGCAGCAATCATTGACCTGAGCTTTAAGCCTCTGTACGATAAATGAACTCTTTTAGGAGCGAAATTCAAACGAAGGTTGTGATAACTTTCTAGGCTTCCGGTGTGAACGTAGTGTATTTCACTGTATTTCTACACTACATTCGTGTCTGTCTGGTGAAATATTTTCTCTCATATCATTCTGAACGTCGTGTACACCATTATCGTTATCACTTCCGTTTAATACTGTGTCAACAAACTCCCTTCGTCTTTTAGCCTCATACCTTTCCGTCCTGCTCTTTTTAGTTTCTGACGAGTACTCCCACAGTGTATTTTGTGAAGCGGCTTCCGTATGAATTAGCATTCCTGTCTGAGAAGTATCTCCATCTGTCGACGCCAGACAGCTTATTGAAGGAACAGACCCTGGCTTCAATTTCGGACCTTGCAGCCTTTCCGTAGGCATCCCCTTCATTTTCAAAAGTTGCGTTTCATCATAGTCTGTATTTTTGAAATGCACTGAGCACACAGTAGCTCCCTTACCGGGAGAAAAGTGTTCCCTCTTGCAAAATTGTACCCAACTGCTAAACCTTCGAGGCGACTTACTTCGATTTGGAAACCTATGGAAATGTATTTCTTTCTCTCTACACTTTCGGTTTCTATTCGTTGTGTTGTTACAGCCGTACACACTACAGGAAGGCATTTCGACAAACAGTCAACGCACTATTATAATAAACAACACTTCAAGTAAACGGAAGAGCGGCTGAGCGCGTACTACAGTAATCAACTGGATGGCTCGCTCAGCGCTTACAGCGCAGTGACGTCACAGGTACTCGTGTTTCCTTAGTTCACCGGCCTACGGAGTGGCGCACAGCAAAAGCAAATATATAGTTGAACACTGTCCGATACACTCTTTGATTCTGAGGCAACTTGATTTTTGTGTTGTGTTCTCCTTTAATGGTGTTACCGGCTAAAATCATTATTATAGTGATTTAAAGAATATTAGTAAAGCCCGCATTGTCGATAGTATACTTTTTAAGGGTACAATCAAAGGTTCCACCTTTCCAATACTAAATAAACGGCCATCCCCATAAGGCCCTTAGCCAACTACAGGAACATGATGATGATGCTTGGTGTTTAAAGGGGCCTAACATCTAGGTCATCGGCCCCTAATGAGACGAAATGTAGTGAAAATCAAAAGTCCAAAATCCTCCACTGATCAGAATTCAAAACGAGAGGACGAAGAATGAATGGATGGAAATGAATTTAAAACAATCAGTGGATCCGACCCGTAATGCCTCATATTCACAGAAACTGACGTATAACGAGAGTTATACTGTCCAAGGGACTACTTGTATAGCATATTACTGAATCGATGATGCTTGCAGTCTAAAGGGGTCCAAAATCCACATCATTCGCTCCTCACAACAGTACTTATCGCTAAGAAAGTAGAACCATAGTATTTGTCATGTTGCGGTACTAATCAAAAGTAGCGTAGACTCGCGGTATTCCACACATTGTGGTACTACTCATAGGTAATGAAATTCGCACATGTAATACAGACCTATGGTGTTTCGCACATTGCGGCGCCATTTACAGGCACCGCAAACCTATGATGTTCATCACAGAAGTGTACTAACCACAGGGACTCATACTATCCCGTGGTGTTCCTCATAGAGTGGTTACTAATCATAGGCAAGCCAGAACCACGGTGATGCCCACCCATGGTGTTGCTCATATAGTGGTACTAATTACAGATACTGTAAAAGCCGGAAGCACACTGTTGCCACTAATCACAAACCTATTTTGTACCTAACATGGTGGTACTACGCGCAAGTAAAAGCGACCCATGGTGTTCCCCGCTTGGTGGTACTAATTACAAGTAGTCTCATGGTTCTAATTCGATCATCCCTTGGTCGCCCCTTTAGGTCGCCTCTTACGACAGGCAGGGGATACCGAGGGTGTATTTTTCGTCTGCGTCCCCCACCCACAGGAGGACTACAAGAACAGCCCGACTTCCAAATTTATTCACAACTTTTTTAAAATTGCAAATTCGAGAACTCCAGCTACATTAGAAATTCTACAGAATTTTGTAAATTGACCAAAAACTTAGTTTTTCAGCCACATCACAAAATGTATTCATTTGGCACAAAATGTATTCATTTGGCATAAAAACATGTTTCTCAACCTACCGGTCACAAAAACCTTAAAGATAATCAAGGATAATCTTAGGAAACATAGCAAATTAAGCACACTGGAAATTGAATAGTTCTTAAATATTTCAAAATTTGTTACTTCTAGAAATTCCTTCAATTTTAATTGTAAATTCTATAAGCAAGAAAGTCCACCTATGGGCTTCGGGGATAAAGGCTAATTTAATTGGACCATTTGGAAAATACCAAGATTCGAAACAAAATTAAAGGAATTGTGTTCTGGACAATGTCGATGACACTTTTGCTTTAATAGACCACGACATCACCAACGGCGATATCATCCTTGAACAATTAAATGCAGTTGTCCCATGGATTAAGTTCACTTCCGAAGTTGAAAACAAATCACTTTTTAAACTTTTTAGATCTCACGATTAATAGTAGTTCGAACAAACTTTCTTATAACTATAGGAAGCCTGCCCAAACTGTAAACACCATTCGTCAAGATTCCACGCACACGGACTCTCAAAACTAGCGACTTTTTATAGTGTAATTCATATTGCATTTAAATTCCTTTATCTGACGCGAATCGAAGGAAAGAACTCAACATCATCTACTTTATTGCGAGTAAAAACGGTTTTGACAGACATTTCGTAGGATTGTCAGTAAAATTGTAAACAAATCCACCTCAAATCTACTCAGAGAGACCAAAAAGAAAGCAGACAACTATGTCACTTGCACTTACACCAACATAAATACTTATGAAGTCACTAATATCAGGGGCGTAGCCAGGGGAGGGTTACTAGCGGTCATAAACCCCCATAGAATTTTTACACGAAAAGAAAATACACATAAACTGACAATAAACTAAATAACTAAATCAGCACCCATATAATGACAAGTCATTCATGCATCTGCATTGTATTCTACCATCATTTTGTAAGTACAAACCCCCATACATCCATCGGCCGACCCTCGCTACGCTACTAACATTCTTAAATAGCATAATATCAACATTGCTTGCAAAGCATTCAATAACATTGCTAATCTCTTCTATAACCAGTACAAAGTCAATAACACCAATAACAAATACCACAAATCAGGCGTATACATATTAAATTGTAACCAATGTCCAGCGAGTTACGTGGTTGAAACTGGAAGAAACTTCTTTGTTAGGTTTAAAGAATACGCCAACGCTTCCAGAAACAGCGAATATTCCACCATGAGTACCCATGTAACAGAATCCAACTACACGTCCACTTCCAGAGAACAGAACTTAAAAATTCTTTGCTTCAGCAATAAGGATAATTTACTTAACATCTTAGAAAACACGCATCGAGCCTCAACTCTCTGGGACAGATGAGAACGTAAGTAGTCAGATGTGTCTGCTATTAGTTCAGTTCCACTTGTCAGTATAAGATGCTTCAACCTTGCCTACTTTTAACGTTGCTAATAGCTGTCGTTTTCGTTCTAGGAATATTCAACTATGGCACAACCTTTCTTCTTTTGTGCGCTTACAGTCAAATATTCCGCCTGCCTCATAACCTCTTAACTTAGAATTATTAACAGTACATCATCACACCAACATGAGAAGAACTCTGTCAACGAACTTTTAATGGAACTATTACGTGTGTTCAACAATTTTATCCTCAACAGAACAAAAAAGAGCAATTGAGCTCCAACATTTTAAGAGCATTCTTCGAATTATATAATGTATTTTAACTTGACGTATTCGGTAACCCGAATAGTATTTTAATGTGTATTTGTGACTTTGTCTATTTTACTTATCCTATGAGAATTTTCGGCTGATGTTGTCCAAAAAGAAGGATAAAACATGTCCCGATACTTATTAATGTCACCGTAATTAAGGATTTCTAGTATGGAGCATTTGATTGATAAAGATGCAGTAAAGCTAATGTAGTCATCCGGCAGTTGCGATCAAGAGTATTCTGTAAGGAGGAAGTCATCTCCCGGACGAAACTATCTTTACATCGGTCTGTTTTCAGACCAACTTTTCTGTACGGGAATGAGAGCTGGGTGGACTCAGGATATCTTATTCACAAGTTAGAAGCAACAGACATGAAGGTAGTGAGAATGATTGCTGATACAAATAGGTGGGAACAGTGGCAAGAGGGTACTCGGAATGAGGAGATAAATGCCAAGTTAGGAATGAACTCGATTGGTGAAGCTGTATGCATAAATCGGCTTCAGTGGTGGGGTCGTGTAAGGCGAATGGAGGAGGATAGATTACCCAGGAGAATAATGGACTCTGTTATGGCGGGTAAGAGGAGTAGAGGGAGACCAAAACGACGATGGTTAGACTCAGTTCCTAACGATTTAAAGTTAAGAGGTAAAGAACTAATCGAGGACACAGAACTAGTTACAGAGGATTGTGGCGGCGTTTAGTAAATTCACAGAGGCTTGTAGACTGAGCGCTGAAAGACATAACAGTCTATAATGAAGATGTATGTATGATGTACGTTAATCGCTCTAGACATCTTTTTCCTTCTCAGTTTTAATACATTACGTTCCAATTAATCAAAGTTAAAGTTTGTACTTGCGTTTGAGGATTTGTTCTTCCTTCACTTTAAACAACAGTTTGAAGTTGCTTTTGACGCTACGGCCCTTCTTCACGGGTTACACTTTACTATAGTGATGGGCAGTCTGAGACAATGTCTCGAGGCTAGCACAGGCACTGTTTCTCGCGACAAAACTTCGAGAGATCTCAAAAGCGTTGTCCCCGAATTGTGTGTCGAGCAGCGTGCCATAGGCCTACAGGTAGACGGAGCTGAATGTTGTTTGTGCAGCTTTTCTAAGCGACTAAGGCGTGCATTTGTTTCATTTCTACCGTTGTCTATTTTGATGCAGTATACCGTAATTATAAAGGATATGCATTCTGGCATTGTATGCCTACGAATGAGTAGGCTAAGTACACAATCTGACAGCTACTGTAGGTGTACATCGTTATCACCCATAATTTATGAGATCCCACATTCAATATCCATTTGACCAGTGCTTGTGTTTACCGACATTATGGGAAGGAAATAATTCCATACAGTGTTATCGAGTATTCGCGTCATAATTAGGTACTTCGCTATATGGCGGTGTAATTGTGTCTTCTAATTGTACGTGACAACTTTAAGACGATGTCCGAAACGCTACGTAAGCCGTGGACGCGGGATTATTTTGAGCACACACAGCACAGCTAGCTGTGGTGTTGTTTATTCAAAAGAATTAAAATACCGGTACATCAGCAGAATTACTTCTGCGATGATCCGGTTCTTAAAAGCACATAATATCGCTGAAGAGGAATCGTCGCAGGAACACCTCCGGCCCGGTCTTCATAACAAGAAGCTACTCTGTCGACAACAATTGCAAGGTATGCAGTTGTGTCATGCAAAAAACGCTCTATGCTCGCTTCATATTTTTCAAGCATGACCATGACCGAATTTTGTTTCTAAAATGTGAGGCGAGCTATGTTATTTCGACCTTGACCTCTGATACTCTCTTCTACACGCTCTATCTCAGTCACAGGTACAAGTGATTCCCGTGATTCCCCCCCCCCCTCCTTGTTTCTGCTAATGGTGGAAGGATGTGGTAACACATGAACAATACTATCTCGACTCCGAAAGGACCGCCAAATAACGGTCGTTATAGCCGATGGTCGCACAAACCGGTTTTATTTTTATTTTTTGCTAAAAATATAATATCTAAGTTTTAGGCTCCACACTTACATAGCTAATTAATATAATATTAAGTTAAAAAAACTAAAAAAATCTGTAGAGTGGGACTGAGAGGAATTTAATTGGCATTCACTTGATGAACAGGGCTCTTGATCGGCACATTACTTGTTCCTCACTATCTTTGTGCTCAGATGATCTCCCCCGATTTACTTTTTTTTAATATTAGGAAAGAGAATGTATTTTCTCTCTGTTCTTCCAAATGGTAAAAAGCGTTCAGTGTGGTACTCTTATTTCCTTCGCCATATTGACGTTGTTTCCCCATTTTGCAGTTGGAAAATTGTGCGACTTTTCTCCAGTATTAAACACTTTCGTTTTCTTTTGCGACATCTTCACAACGATGCTTGCCTAGACTATTTAACACACAGAATGATTGGAAATGTACAGTAATAAGCGGTACATTGTTGCCAATAATCCCCAAATACGTACAAAAAAAATCATTGGACGTTACAGCCGATATAAAAATGTGATCAAAACTACGTAGTTTTACACAAGCGACTTTTTGAAGAAAAAAAATAGGGTGCTTATATAGAATTCAGACAGGACCATTAGATTTCTCCGTTATACCCAATACGTCGTTAAAAGCGATGTCGAAATAAGCGGTTTTGACTGTCTAATTTCCTAAAATTAGCAGCACCAGTAGTGAATGGTCGGAAATCTTTGGTACACACGAAAACACACGCGCTAGTTATGGGTTTGCTTTGTATTGCCGGGGAAAACTCGGTGAGAAGAGCTAGAATTAAATTTGCTAACGTGTTTTTAATTATTTATGCCGTATTTATGTTAACGGTGCACACAGCCTTTCACGGGAAATACAGTAAAACCTGTCTCCTGACTGTCTGTAGTGACCACGAGGAGGAATTTCTTCCAAACATTAGAAGTAAGCCATTCTCTCTGGATTAGTTTATAATCACCGTTTTAAATTTAGCCAAATAACGCTGTCCGTCGATTCACGTGGCATGGTGAACTTCAGCTCGAAACTAATGGTTAATTCAACCATTCCATCATCCTTTTATACCTCCTAATTCCCGGCCTGTGCTCTTTGTAAAGAAGGGCTTGTTCATCTTTGGATGAAACACATTTTTTCGGAGCGTCAGTAAAGCAAGGTCAGTATGCTTTACAGCGAACATGCTCTCTCGAACGAATTGGAGCAAATTCGGACATTTTAGATTACACATGCCACCCATGCGTAATGGTAGTTGCATATGCAGCAAGGCGCATCTTGCTCCATCTTGGTTACCCGTCTATAAGTTCGAATACTGCACACCTCTAGTATCCAGGTAGGTGCACATCCTATCTACAGTTATTCACAAATTATGCAGGGTTGTTCAGGTAAGATGTCCACCTCAAATAACTCGTGAACCGTTTAAGATACCTACTGACATTCTGTTTTCACTTTCGTTAATGGTATGTAACCTAAGGGGCTCATATTTGAACATGCAGTACCTACTTTTCCATGCTTTTGACTACATTTACGGGGCACACGTTTCCACATGAGAACGTTTCACGCGATAACGGCTTATGATACACTATCAAGCATACGCTCGTAGTTACTGGGACGTCGTACAGATCGCAGGACAGGATAATCGGTCTCGAGATTCCCACCACTACTTTACTACCTCAACTGCCTGCTTGGAAAGCTTGTCTTGCTCATGTTATAACTACCGTACCTAATTTTCTCATGATTTTTGTCAAGTTACAGTTTCGTTAACGGCAACTTCATTTACTACCGGTTCCTGATGACGCAATATATTCTTCCGCGCACTTGTTTTTCTTATTGGCTATACTATTTCAAAGTATCTACGTTCTTTTTTTATGATCAATGATTTATTTTTTACCCACATATTCTTTCAAAGCCTACATTTGATTTTTTAATTGCACATGTTTCTTTTCTACTTCTGTTAAGTAATTTTAAACTTACGGTATTTTTCCGGTTGTACTTTCTTGTTCGTTCTTCGGCTTCCCTTTTCGCTTGAAAGGGGCTTTCTCCGAATCGTAAAAAGCTATATTATTTGCCACAATTTCTCTCCCTTGACTATGAACAACTTTATTCTTGCCGCCGGAAGCGGACATTGTGATGAATGACAACTAAAACAGATTCATTTCACAAAATAAGTCACCACACCCTCTTACGCTGCCACCACATTCGCTTTTCACACTGAATAAGGATAACAAGCAAGAGGTAATGTGGTACATACAAATTACAACATTGGAAAAGTATACCCATGCACCCACCAGGGCAGTGTTGTCAGACTGCCAATTGTTAACAGAAGAGCGTAGAGCAGATGAGGCAAAATGCTCGGTATATGGAACTTTACTCTGTGAATGCTTGTTGTGAAATGCACAGTGTAATATCTGACAGCACTGCATTAAACTACCTCTTATTGATTTGTGCTGCGCAGTAGTGTATAAGACACACCCACTGCAGGAACAAATAATAGTAGATCTTGTAATATATAGGGCTGAGAGAGGCAATGGGAGGCCACCAGTTTCACATATTTCATGGGTCCTCAGCTTAAGATGTCAGGCTGTACAAACCATCTAGAGACAGACTCTATCCTAAGCCTAGTGATACTAAGTCCACTACAGATCATCAAAAAATCCCTGGAATACCCATACATACCTAACAGATTTCCTGAATTCAATGTTAGTTTTGATTATATAGCTTATTACGGAGGCCCTTCCTTCCCATGTGTAAGGCTGAAAAGCTAATGCTTGAAGACAAAATTCATAACTGTTAATTCCATACTGGCACAGAAATACAATACATGCTTTCCAGTCCTATTTGCTTCCATATCTTCCCCAAATTTATCTATCATATTCTTATATCTTTCAGTTATATTTCTAATCCTTGTAGCACTATCCTGTCCTTGGCGCTCACTCTGACTACATCAGGGTATGTACATAAAAGGCAGCAGATGCCCTGATTTCAGACAGCCTGCACAAACTGTCTGTACTGGACGGTGTTGAGTTGTGGACACAAAGAACACTGATTACAGTTGCTATAGTCCAGCTTGTCTAAGGGAGACATTCTTCTTCTTCTTCTTCTTGATAAATTCATCTTACACCTAAGAACAGCAACAACTGGTGTAAAATGATGTAGGAAAAGACACAGTGAATGCCTTCACTTATTTAGCAGGCTAAAGGTAGATGAAAAAAGTTTTTTTCATACACAACAGAATATCTTTAGAAACCTTTTTTTACTACTGGTTTAATGCTGTTTAAGGTTTTTGGTGATGGAAGGCTAGGATTAGGAAAATATCAGCTGTGACCTTAATTAATATACAGACCTAGTATTCGCAGGTCTGAAAATGGCAAACTATGGAAAACCATCTTAAAGAGCGCCATGGTGGGATTGGAACCCACCATCTTCCACGTAAGATCACAGCTACATGACCTAGCCCTGAGGGCCAACTTGCTCAATCACTGTTTTTACCATCGCATTGTCTTTCACCATTGTATTATTTATTATTGTATATTCATCATTAAAAAGACCAACAATCAATCACTGTAGTTGAGGTAAACAATCAATTATCATCATTTTAATAACATTATTATTTTGTACTCATCACCCTCTTTCATTTTGGCACTTATTTCTTTCTTTCCAATACTTCTTTTTTTTTTTTTTTTTTTTTTTTTTTACAAATTACTTTACTTCGCAATGACACAGATAGGTCTTATGGGGAAAAAAGGACAGAAAAGGGCTGCGAGTCAGAAGGAAGCGACCGTGGCCATGGCATTTGCCTGGTATGAAAACGGGGAAACCACGGAAAACCATGTTCAGGGCTGCCATTATGTGAATGCAAGCTCACAGCTGCACGCTCCTAACCGTACAACCAACTCGCTTGGTCCAATATTTTTCCACCACACTTTTATTATTATTATTATTATTATTATTATTATTATTATTATTATTATTATTATTATTATTATTATTATTAGGCACTCGAAAGAGCATTTTTTGAAACTATGTTACTACAATACCTGTTCCCCTCTCCCACACAAGTTTGCTATGGGCAATAGCATTTTAAATACTATCCATTTTCATTTCTATCTGCACTCAACCTGTAACAACAATCCGCACGCAAGAACTAAATTATTTAATCTGGTTAACTGATGAGTGCATGTTACAAGCACTGACAAGAATGAATCTGCTTTCTTTGTGTTCATACCCTTAGTGAAGCTCCCTCCATGAATCACTGGTAGTGTCAGCCTCTGGATCCCAAGATCACCAGTTCAAACCCAAAAGAGTTAGTTAGACTTTTGAAGAGAAAAAAGTCCACTCGACAATCTGTTATGTTGGCACATAAAGGAGCTCTGGTGACATATTTGGTGTTTACATAATTAAAACTCAGCCACAGACTGCCAAACAAGACCCAGTTAACTCTGCCATCTTGTAGAGTAAAACAAAATGTCAAAATTGAAACACAGGCAGCCTAAACAGCAACAAATCAAAATGTCTGCACAAGTTAGCAGAGGCCACATGATTATCATCATCATCATCATCATCATCATCATCATCATCATCATCATCATCGTCATCGTCACTGCCACTCAGTGCCCCCTAAAACTTGTCTAGTTGATCCTCATCTGTTCCTCCACATGGTGAATACACTGAGAGAATTTCCTCTGAACGCTAAATCTATCCACATCACCTGCTCATTTATGTGCCTACCAGAAACCATGTTGAATGCTATGGTTTTCCAGTTCCAGAAACACAGTACTAACCCACACTACCCTTCTCCTTTTCACACTTGTTAAGAATACCTTATAATCTCCTCTCCTAATCTCTTTTCCTTCCATAAGCCATCACTCTCAAACTTAAGAAAATTAACTCGCACACCACCAGCAGAACACCACTGCTCCAGAACTTTCCCTAATTCAAAGCTATGAAAGTAAAGCCATCTCCATAACACAGGCCACGAAGCCTCTAAGAAAAGTGGAAGGTGAAGGTTTCCACTACCCGTAACCTCGGAATTAAGTGGGGTACAAGTGTGGTTAGCCCGATGCCCGGCTGCCTTTGCCCACTATTTATGGCGTACACTAAGTGAGCCTCAGAGCCATATGTCCCTCCAGACGTGGACATCTTGATAACTTTTTCAAATTCCTGACAGGGAATCAAACCCATTTTTTTCCAGCTTTTACCGTTTCGGCTAGGCAGCCCCTAATTCAAAGCTATAAATTTTATAAATGATGGTATGCCTTGTAATTCCGAATGGAAAATTCTAAGTTCCCATGGAGGGAATTAGATATTTTCCACCAATAGAGCTTGTCAAAAACAGATCAGATGTAAGGCTTTTCAGGCGTTTGCTCTATTAACCAGCGTTTCGTTTTATTTCCGACATTATATTTCATGAACCTCACATTTCCATTCCCCAGGAGATAAGAAAACCTCCTTTCTAAGTTGAAGCTGATGGTCAAACTCAACTGGTGTGCGAGCCATCTATACAGAGTTTATTAACTTAACCATTGTGAATTGATTTATAATGGTCTGTATTGACTACAAACTGTATTCCAATTAATACACCTTTGAAATTCAAAATCAGCCTTGTCAATACTTAGGAGTTATTTGATTAATTATTTGTTATCACCTCATATACCGCACATGTTTTTAGGACCTTACTCAGCAGATTTTTCACTTTACCAATTATCTCTTGGACCTCCTAACATATTATTACACATCAAACACCAAGTTCTAAACATCTCTTAATAGAAATCTAATGTGTGTCATAATTAAAATAAAATAGACTAGTGTTCCCGTGCAAAAACTCTTGCATGTGGAAATCCGCCTCCCCAGTCCCACCCCCAATTTCTCCCCACATCCGTATGAAGGGTGAATTTATATCTGACTTATTAAGCTACTCTGCATACAATGTTTGATGTGGTATCATTGGTATTGAGTATCATTTAACCGTAATTACCCCACTGTATTATACATTCCTTATGCATTAAAACAAACATGAGTCATTACTTCCATAAGAACACCAAACCACACCAAACCAAGCATCAGTCAAATATTCACGGACAGTCAATCACAGGTCAGATAATAAGGCTAACCAGGGATTTTCATATCCCCCTCCCCTCTTAACCTATCTGGCTAAGTTTTGAAGCACTCACTACATTACCGTACTGCTGACTACACTCAACACAACAAGATAGACCATACCAAGCTCGGTCGTACAATTGCTATGACTTGATGAAAAATGTATGCTTGAGAATACATGCATACATCCATAATCTTCGTCATATTGAACATTCCGACTGGGGCTGAACTATGACTTAAACGGCATTCAGATTGTCACAGTTCCTCTCGGTGTGCCAATGGGGCCGATCTTGTACTTAAATTATATCTGGAGTGTGACTATTCACCACAGCAACCCCAAAAACTATGGATTCTGCATTAATATAGGTCGTTTTCTATTATTTTTATACTTCATCCCTTATCCATCCCTGCCCAAAGGAGTCCTATGAGTGTCTTACGCAAGAGTATATGTTTTCCAGATGGCAAGTCATATATGTACCAATTCTGGATGGCAGCTATCCCCAAACGTACATGCATAATCTCGCTGCTCTAGAATCCTGGAGCTGACGTTGCCATGGTTACGGCAGTTCATTTCTTTATCCGATTCCTAGAGTAGGGGTAGTGTGGTGCCAATATCTCCATAACAGTTGGTTTTTGGGCCCGTAGGGCTTACAGAGTTTTGTTCTTTGCGTCAAGGGGCTAAAATGAGCTTTGTCTCATCCTTCTATGACAAAATAAAATACTGCCCATGTCCCTCAGGGATAATGTATATTTACATTAGTAAAATAATTTTTAGAATTTGCACTCTCTCTTTAATATATTATTAGAATAGATGAATTACATAAATATATTTCTGTTGGCTTTTCAAGAAATGCAAGATTTTTCCTCTACTATTGAGACGATTTGGAAGATTTGGTTCAAACCGCACCTTTTAACTCCTTCTGGTTTAAGAGCTTGAGTTTTGTGAAACATACATGTTAGCGATTTATATAGGCTATATAGATCATAAATGTTATAAAAGAACACTAAAACTACACTATTCTATTTAAAACCCTCCTAAAAATCAACCAAGGCCTCCTTGTGTTTATATTTGACCTTCAAGAAATCATCACATTGTAAATGTAACAGTTCCTGTGGAGAATTATCTAACTGACCGTACCTGTTCACTACACAGCTAAGGAGTTTGAGCCTCCATGGACGTTAACATACTCTTGCTATCTACTTAATATGGACTCCATGAAAGTAATAGTATAGTAGTCATGGTGATGTTTTGATGATGTTGTAGCAGAGGATGATTCTTTGTAAGAATAAATCAGTAACCCTATGACATTTCAGTGTTCTTATGAAGTAAAACATTACATAATGGTGCCGAAACCCGTTTATGGAACGATTAGCGGCTAGAAAAACGCGGACAGACAACGGTAAGCAGCATCACGCAACATCGCCGTATCAACAAGAAACCAGCTAACCCAAGTAAGATCTCTACTTACATTCAATTTCTTAAGCAACGGATATACATTTGAAGGAATATACGTAATTATATACATTACGAACAGACTCATTTGAAGTGTTACGAAACATCAGTGTACATTTCAAAGTGCGTCGCAAAAACAGTGAATATTACAAGTGTGTAAAGCCTCTGTTGACAGGATCAGTACTATAACCAACACTTAAGATTTAACCGTCGTAAAAACATAATACGGAAACCCGGACTGTTTACGAATGCAGTGTAACTTCAGGTTGCAGTGAAATACCAATTACAGTACAGATATAGGTTAAAGACAGGAATACGGTAATGTCCATGTACGTAGTGTATGTTATTTTCGTTAACGGTATTCGTGCATAATTCAGTTCAGTGAAACATGGAAAATACGAATATTAACGCACCTACTGCTCAGTTTACAGTTTCAAATGCAAACATTTTACAAACTGAAAGACGCATTCGAACAGCAACCAGATCGTCGGAAACTAGACTTGTTCAAAGACTACGAACAGCGATCGAAGATGGATATGATGACATCGAAATGGAAATATTAGCGCAAAGATTACACGAACTACTACTAGATTTGAGCGAAATTCAGAAACGGATACAGGCGTTGCAGGAAGACGATGCGAACGAACGGGATGCAGAAGAGTGTGAAAACCGTCAAATAGAAGGCCGAAAACTAATTGCAATAGCAAACAAGAAGATCACAGAAATTAGGTTTCCCCAGCAGCAATCAAACGCAAAGAATGAAACAACTGTTCTTCAGTCTGCAATCGTGAGACCACGCTTACCTAAGCTTGAAATTAAACCTTTCATGGGCACCTTTTCAGACTGGCCAAGATTTTATCAGCAATTTGAATCAGCAATTCATAATAATTCGGCAATTACGCCAGTTGACAAACATCTGTATCTATGGAACTTGGTAGAAGGAGAAGCCAGACATCTCATCAGTGGGCTGAAAATGTCAGAGGAAAATTACAAGAACGCACTTCAGAAGCTGAAGGAACGCTTCGACAACATTAAATTACAGCAACAGGAACATATCGATTTCTTCCGTACCTTGAGAAAACATTCAGATCCAACTACTACCGAGTTGAGAAGCATATATAACAGTTGCCAGATGAATATTGCAGCTCTTAAAGGACTTGGGTTTGATGCCTGCATGCTTGGTTCCTTTTTATCTGCAGATATTTTACGTGCCTTTCCAGATGAAACAAAATTCGCCTGGTACACTACGCAGGGCGATGATGCTAACTTGGATGCCCTGATGAATTTCCTGGACAAATGGGTACTCAGCAAAGAAAAATCAGAGAAGTTGAACGAGTTCAGTGACAGTTTAGAAGAACAGTTCTCTACAACAATGAATCTACACACCAGTCAATACAAGAAAGAAATAAAAAAGAGTAAGCATACTGAACAGCAAAATAATCCACCTAAACTAACGTACAGCGGTGAAATAAAAACAAACCCAATCACATGCGCCTTTTGCGATAGAAAAGGCCACTGGAGTAACGAATGCCATAAAATAGTCTCAGTTGCAGCCAGATCAGAAAAATTAAAGAAAGATGGACGATGCTTCATCTGTTTAGGCAAAAACCACAAAATGAAAGACTGTAGAAAGAAAGATCAGAAATGTCGAGTCTGTAATAACACAGGACATCATAAATCCATTTGCAAGTCATCCTTGGATACAATAACGGCAGTAACCACAGGGGAGTCACTTACGAAAGAAACAACTGTTACAGCTGTCCATACTGCAGAGACAAAGAATACACAATTGCATGAGATGTTTTTGAACACAGCTTTAGTATGGATTTCTGATCGCAACGGCAATCAGCATATGACAAAAATACTACTTGATGCCGGAAGTGAACGCAGTTATATCGTCAAAGATCTAACAGATAAACTAAACTTGGAAAACATTGGAAAAGAGTCCTTAATTATTTCAACGCTTGAACATCACGGTAAAGCAACAATACGCAACCGAGTACGATTTCAACTTACAGGAGCAGCCACGGGAACTGCAATCAACATAGAAGCTTTAGAAGCTACACATACTTTTCAAGCTCTGAGACCAGTTCCAATGGATATTAGGCAACAATTCAGCAGTTTAAAATTTGCAGATGCTGATGAAATATCGAAGAACATCTCTATTGGAATATTAGTTGGCGCTGATTACCATGAACGTATCTTCCAAGATGACATCATCCGCTTATCAGACTCGCTCACCATTCGCAGAAGTATTTTTGGTTGGATTCTATTTGGAAGTCGCACTGGGATTTCGATAAAAGAAACAAATTCATACTTCATTCACTCAGAAACAGACAACCTATTGAGGAGATTCTGGGAGCTAGAGAGCATCGGAATCAGGGATGATGAAACTCGCAAATTCACAGCCAAGGAACAGAAGATCTTGACAACAACCAATGAACAATTTGCGATAACTGAAAGACGGTGCACAGTATTCCTACCTTGGAAAAAGGATGAACCTAATCTACATGACAACAGGAATATTGCATTAAAGCGTTTCGATAGTTTGAAGAAGCGATTTGCAAGAGATAAGAAATACGAAGAACGCTATGTACAAGCAATGCAGAAACACATTGAGAACGAACAAGTTGAATTCTGTAGTGAGGAATCACAAAGAGGAAAAACATTCTTCATGCCACATCATGCAGTAATTCGGGATGATCATGAAACAACCAAAGTGAGGATCGTATTTGACGCTTCTTCACATGAGAAAGGCGAATTGTCTTTGAACAGCAACTTAGAATCTGGCCCCAATCTGAATCCAGATTCAACAGCAACCTTACTTCGGTTACGAACGTTCAACAAATACATTGCAGCAGACGGGAATCAGAGCTTTTTACAGTTGATTCTGAATGAGAAAGACAGAGATTCCACTCGTTTTTTCTGGTTTAAAATGATTCGTTCAGAAGAAGGGTGGCTGAGAACCAATGAGACCACAATATACCGTTTCTGTCGACTCCCATTTGGGCTGACATGCAGCCCGTATTTGCTGGCAGCAACTTTAAGACAACTAGCAACGGTGATGAAAGACAAATATCCAAACGCATTAAGAATTCTAGAAGACAACGTGTATGTTGACGATCTAGCAGCAGGTGGAGACACGGATGAAGAATTGATAGACCTTTATACAGAGATGAAGAATTGTTTCAATGAGATCAGCATTCCACTTTCCAAATGGTTATCAAACTCAATAACAATGAACCACGTGTGGCGAGAAACGAAAGAAGTGGTCCGCCAAAATACATCTATTTTAGGCATTCCAACTGATACGGATACAGATGAATTCTACTTCTCGTTCGAGAATACCGTAAGTACAGCAGCACTCATGCCCTGTACTAAAAGAGTTGTTCTGAAGACTGCAGCAAGAATCTACGATCCATTAGGCCTCCTATCACCAGCAACAATTACAGGAAAGATTATTTTCCAAGAAACTTGGCTGAGAAACCTCGACTGGGATGAGCTTTTGCCACATGATTTAGTTCAGAAGTGGAACCACTGGCTAGAAGGTTTAAAAAGCTTACACACAGTTAAAATTCCACGATGGATAGGATCTTGGATCAAGCAAGACCAGACCAGAGAACTGCACATTTTCAGTGATGCCAGCGAACGAATATATGGCGCAGCAGTTTACATCAAGACGACCATAAACGAACATGTCAGGATCGAATTAATCACAGCCAAAAATCGACTCGCACCAGTTCAGAAAATATCCTTACCACGACTAGAACTCATGGGAGCTATCATAGCAGTTCGTCTTTCGGAGTATGTCAAACGTGAACTACACTTGGAACTACACCACGTCCAATTTTGGACCGATTCAACCATTGTATTACACTGGATAAGAGGAAACGCGTCGGAATGGAACGTGTTCGTCTCGAACAGAATACATGAAATTCATCGAAGGTCACACCCAACACAGTGGCGTCATTGCCCCGGCAAGGAAAACCCTGCAGATCATATAACACGAGGGCTAACAGCAAATCAACTGCGTGAAAGTAACTCATGGTGGCATGGTCCAGACTGGCTTATAAAACCAGAAGAGTATTGGCCGAAATCAGTTGAAATATCACAAACAGAACTTGATAAAACAGGAATAGAACGAAAGAAAACAGTTTCCCATGCTACCGCAGCTAAACAGACAGAAGCGATTTTCGATATTACAAGATATAGCAGATTAACCAAAGTTCTCAGGATTACAGCATGGATTTGGCGATTTACACGAAATACACGCTGGCAAGAAAAAACGTTAGGCCCACTACAATTAGACGAAATTCAAACTGCAAAGCTGTTTTGGATTAAACATTCACAGAGAGAATCGTTCCCAGAAGAAATAGAAGCACTACAGAAAAGGTCAGAACTACCCAAGCAGTCCAAAATTAGAAACTTTTCTCCATTCATCAAACATGGCATTCTTAGAGTTGGTGGACGTTTACAATTTGCCGGTTTAGATGAAAACGAGCAACATCCCATTATTTTAAATGGTGACCACCATTTCACAAAACTGTTAGTAGAAGAGGAACATAAAACCCAATTCCATGTAGGAACTCGAATTTTGTTGAGTATTTTAAGGACAGACTTTTGGATACTTCGAGGACGACAGATCATCAAGAAAATCATTAGACAGTGCTTACCGTGCAAAAAACTTAAAGCAAAGGCAGCTTCGGAAGTTGAACCCCCTCTTCCGGCAGAACGCGTAACTCCTAGCAGACCATTTGAGACCACTGGTGTGGACTTCGCAGGTCCGTTATATTCCAAGAATGGAGGCATATTACGGAAAAGATACATTGCATTGTTCACATGCGCTGTCACACGCGCTGTACACTTGGAGCTTGTGACAGATATGAGTACGGAGAAATTCATTCACGCCTTACAGCGATTTATTGGACGAAGAGGTTTATGTCGAACAATTTGGTCCGATAACGCACGAACATTTAAGAAAGCTGAAAGAGAACTTAGCACATTATGGGAAAATCTGAAAACAGAAGACATTGTACATTTTTTGAATGGTAAAAATATTCATTGGCAATATATAGTCGAACGCGCTGCTTGGTGGGGAGGATTCTGGGAGAGAATGGTACAGACAGTGAAAAGCTGTTTGAAGAAAGCCTTAGGAAGCAGGCGGTTCGATGATGAAGAAATTTACACAGTTCTCGTCGGAATTGAAGCAACAATCAACAGTAGACCCTTGACGTATGTGGAAAACGATCCTCAGCATCGTGCGCTGACACCAGCACATTTTCTTATTGGTGATAACACAACAAGGCTACCAGACAGAAAGACCAATGTTGAAGATAGTAACAAAACAAAGGAAGAAATGAATCAGATGTGGATAGAAAAACAGTCTGCACTGAACACATTTTGGAAGCAGTGGAGGAACGAGTATCTATTGGATCTAAATCGTTTCCATGAAGTTCAGCAACGGAACCAGAATCGTCCACTTCTTCAACATGGAGATCTGGCGCTACTAAGCGACGATAAACTACCAAGGCAAATTTGGAAGATAGCTAGAATCTCCAAACTCATCATGGGACGAGATGGGAAGATCAGGTCCTGTGAGCTGACTGACAAAGAGGGGAGAGTATTTCGAAGACCCATTCAACTGGTACATCCATTGGAGTTGAGCAACCGTGATACGGCTCAAGGTGGGGAGTGTGGAGAATTATCTAACTGACCGTACCTGTTCACTACACAGCTAAGGAGTTTGAGCCTCCATGGACGTTAACATACTCTTGCTATCTACTTAATATGGACTCCATGAAAGTAATAGTATAGTAGTCATGGTGATGTTTTGATGATGTTGTAGCAGAGGATGATTCTTTGTAAGAATAAATCAGTAACCCTATGACATTTCAGTGTTCTTATGAAGTAAAACATTACAGTTCCAATTGGTAACTGTTAGTTAGGAAGACTGCTACCATAGACTGAATAAGGAGTTGCAAAAAATGGAAACCTAGTAGAAATGTTTCTACACTTTGAAACCTGGACTCAAACTAGTGACAAAGTTTTTGTAGAATTTGCTCTTTTTTCCTTCAGAGAGACCAATATCAGGAGTACACATGTTACTGTCATCAAGAGCGCTTCAGCTGACTCCTCCTGTCCACACTCACAATACCGTTCATCTAAGTAACATTACATTACATAGCTCCCGCCTGACGTGACATTATACAAACTGATAGGCTTGCTCTTCGTTCCAACATGTCACACCACCTGAATCTGTCTTGCTCTGTCTTAGGATGACCAGATTTTGGTAAATTAACTACCAAACCTGCGGTTTCAAATTCATTTCTTATGTGATAAATTGCCTGGCGTGGGGGAGTGTTAAAAGCTCCTTGCCACGCTGTGCACACCTGTTCTGCATTTTCACACTCCAATACTACTTTAGTATCCACTTTCTTTGCTTTAAACTTAAATGCTTTGCCATTGCTGATAATGACCTGACTTTTTTTTTTTAAAGACAATCAAAATCAAGGCTTAATAACATTTCTAAAATGTAAGTTTCCGCTGCAACACGTATTTACAAGAAAAGCTGTACAATGATACTACTTCAGAATCTGTAACCAAAGAAGATATCACCAGGCTTGACTTCAATGCTCCTGCATCCTATGTGGACAACGATGTTATCAGTATCATTTACTAGATTTCAAAGCGAGGACTAACTCGCTAACTTGTTTGTCCAGCCCTTGTCCCGTTTCCCTACGGGGTCGGGTATGAGGTGAGATGAATTTGTCGTGGCGTTTTTTATGACCGGATGCCCTTCCTGACGTCAACCTCATCAGAGGAGTTAATGAGAGATGAAATGAATGACGTGATATATGATAGTAGGGAGAGGGTGAAACCCGGTGCCGGCACATAGCCTACTCCTGTCGAATAGCACCAAGGGGTCTGCTCAAGGCTTAACGTCCCCATCCGACGGACGAATCACCATCAACAGCGTCATATGCCCTCACTCCATATGAGCACTGCGGAGAGGTTTGGAATTTAATCCAGGCTTTTGGCACGCAATCTAGTGATTAGAAATTGTATACCACCACCTCCCCTACCCTGCCGGCCAACATTCTGATGGTGAAAATTTTTTCGACCAACGGGACTCGAACCGGCTAACCTCGGTGTTAGACCGTTTAGACTTCAGCGCCTTAACGATCATGGCCACCAGGACTAACTCGCTAACATTTTACACAAATTACAATTATGTACATGGAGTATTTAATAAATCATCAACATATTTTACAGTTCCAGTTTCCCGGGTACTGTTGGCGAACCTCTTCCATTCTGTCTTATTGAGATATGTTCTGTTGTTGACGACATCCTCCAGTGTCCTTCCCTCACCTGCAATGTCCATCTTTATGATGTCCATCCATTTTCCTGCCACATGTCTCTCCAAGTTAATATATGTTGTCCTTGATGGCTCCATCCTCATTACATGCCCAAACCACCTCAATCTGGACATGCTGGCTCGATCGAACGATGATGTCTCAATCCCAGCTTCCTTTCTAACCACACTGTTCCTTAACTTGACCAGTTTATTTCTTCTGAATTGTAGACCTAAGGAACTTAATCTCAGATGCCTGCAACCTTGATGAGTCTTTCTTAGTGAGGGTGCAGGTTTCAATACCATAGGTTAAGATTGGTATGAAGTACTGACTGAACATCACCAGCTTTGATTTTGTTGGTATTTTGGAATCCCAGAGGAGTGTTCATACTTGCTGGTAAAAGTGAGAGCTCTTATGTACTCTATTTGCCACTTCCTTTGTGGCTGGTGTATCTTGAGACACAACACTGCCGATGTATGGAAAGTTTTCCACACTTTCTGATGGATGGTTTTCGCTGGTCGTTTAATAAATATTTTCAAAAATAAAGGATACAGAATACTGGTTTGGCATTAATGTTTTAAAAAATTAGATTAAAAATGTGAAACCAATAGTGAAACAACTGTAAGGCTACTTTTGGCCCACCCTGTATGTATAAATTATCTATTTCTGTGTCTTTCATAGTGATACTGAGAAAATGAGAATATTTCAACAGTTGAAATTGCCACCAGATTGAGCTTATTACCTCTCCTTTACAAGAAAAATACATTGAATCTCTCCTGGCCACAATTTTTGAACTTTTCAAAGAAAGATATGTTTCTTTCAGCAACATATCATCCTCGCCATGTTGATCTCCACATCTCTATCAATCGGTATGAGTTTGAACTACAAATGTTTGAACACGGCCAACTAGATCTACGTTCAGCTAACTAGAGTGATGCAATAAGCCAGCTGTGCTCTGATGTGTGCCACCTTCCACAGTGATACTAAGAATACAAGAATGTTTAGAAGGCTGAAACTGGCAACAGGTATAGATTACTATCATATTTGAACAGTTTGGTACAAAAATCTATTAGTAAAGTGAATGAACCTTCACCATTCTGATGTATGCAGCAACAATACTGAGTTTGATGAGTGAAAGCTGACATATTTTGATCGTGATGTTTTGTTGTAGGTACTTCCGTAGTAGAGATACGATTCAGGCAAGGTGGAATTCCGCATGCTTGGTTCTTCCTCAATAAAATGTTTTATGTTCAGCGAGGTGAGACTGTCACTTTGGTGCAAGTAGCAACATTAACATCATCTATAGGAGTAATTATGGCTGTCAATCCTGTGTACATTTTATTCATAAGATATATTAACATGCTCATTTCAAATTTTAAATTACTTTCCACATAATAATTTTGGCTGTTGAAAACAGGCTTACATACTAGTATAACATCATCAGGAGACCACAGGCCGCTGATCGAGACAATAAAATTTTAATGTGGGATTACTGGCCCATATATTTTACTGCAATTGACATAATAAACATGCTACTCTCTTAGAATCTTATGTAACTGAATATGGTATAAAAATAATACAGTAAATGAATGAATTATAAAAACAGATACACACCATATGAACATACAATACAGGTATACAGTATTTAAAAGTTACATGGGCATGTAGGATAAAATAAATATCTTATAACGGAAGTCTGGCATCACTTCTCACCTTAAAGTCATTTAAAATCTGGTGAACACTTTTGGCTTGATACAACTCTCACAATACTTTTTAAATGTTCTTCTGTAAACTGAATAATCAATTGATTAACTGATTTATTCATTCATTAGTTCATTTGTTTGGTTTGACTAGATTAGGGCCAGCAGAAAATTTCCAATGTGTTGCAGGCCATTGTGAATGACAACTCCCCTGGTCTAAATGTTATGCTCAGACTGTAACATCATCTTTTATAGAATAAATGTCACAGTTATCAACTGGTCATTACACATGTACCGTATTTTCTCGCATAACCCTTGCATAATTTACGCATCCCAATATCTTTGGATCCAAAGTGGAGAGAAAGAAATGTTCACGTAGTTGACACACCCACTTCTTCGAATGTCCATCACTCAGCTCCGGGTGCATTTTGAAATAAAGATTTCAACTACTCAGGTAGCAGCCTTCCTATTGCGAAACCGGGCATTCCAAACCGGGCAACATGCTGTTATCAGCTGGTAGGAAATACCATTGCACTAGTTCAGTGAGAGAATCAGCCCAGAAGTCACTAGTGCTGGTCTATTCCAGTCTCGTACAAACGTATTTTACGAGTGTTTCGGATACGGAACATGCGTTTTATGTGATCTCAAAATTGTTTGTTAGTCCACAGTGAGCAAGTATTCGAGTAATAAAACTCGCGGTGATCAGTTATGCCGAAACATACGGGAATAGGGCAGTGGGCCGCAAGTATTCAGTGTCCGAATGCAACGTGCACTACCGTGGTAACAGAGAAGTGCACTTCAAGCGACCAACAAGTCTACAAAGCACTTCGCAGACCAAAAAGTGGCAAGTTTCTGAAAGCAGGGAAGGATCTGCTTAAATATGTGATTTCGTTATGCAACGTTGAATATGCCGTTTCTCACGAAATGCTGCATTTTAAAGGACGAGAAATACCTGCTGCACATGGAATCTGTGTCTCAGATTTGAACGTTAGCCGAGGCTTGATGATTAATTTTATGAAGAGAAATGGACTTTCTCTTCAACAAAGAACATCATTATGCCCACAAAATGCCGAATGATTTACACCAAAAAGTAATTGATTTTCATCGCTTTGTGATTGAGGCATGTAAAGTGAAGGAACCACAGGTCAGACACCGATCAGTTTCCGTATGCCACAAAGTCAAACAATCGATAAGAAAGGGACATCGAGTGTTATCACACGGGAAGTGAAAAAAGAACGATGTACTGCAATGCATTTCTATCCTCTTTCCTGCAATTCTTGCTGTAAAAGGTGATGGCAGAAAGCTTGCACCTTATGTTGTTGTTCTAAAACAAAAAACAATGCCTAAAGTAAAATTTCCACGAGGGATCCACGTTCGTATCCAAGAAAAGGGGTGGATGGACATGCCACTTGTATGAGATTGGATAC
Organism: Anabrus simplex; assembly: GCF_040414725.1. Classification (NCBI taxonomy): domain Eukaryota; kingdom Metazoa; phylum Arthropoda; class Insecta; order Orthoptera; family Tettigoniidae; genus Anabrus; species Anabrus simplex. The sequence continues at coordinate 129,191,750 of NC_090265.1, read as the reverse complement.
GAACAGTTTTGGGAAATAAAGAAGGGATCCCTCTTTCGATGTCCGGCCCTTCTCATGTTGGAGAGTTTTCTTTTTTGCCGGTATGCCATTATTATGTACTTACATGAATTGTACTTTCATTAGTACCTACATGTTTATTTTACTTCAGGTCGTATTGTCAGCTCGTATCGGGAAGAATATTTTCCAGTGTCGGTACTTCAAACTCACATGTCCAACTTACCTGATGTACCCATTTGACTTTATAGAAAAAAATATCACGTCAGAATTTTATGCCAAAAGACGATTGCCCGCAAACGAGTTGAACCCATTGCATGTATATTATATTTGATATATCTTTTGGTAAATGAATTGTAGATCATTTTTTAAATACCTGAATTCCTCGAGTAATTTACGCATCCAAAGTTTTTGCCTATATTTTTTGTCAAAAAAGTGCTTTAATTATGTGAGAAAATACGGTACTTGTCAAAGTATAATGCCACTGGGATCACAGTATGTTTGTTATCCGATATGTAAAATGGAAAAACCACACAACATACAGAAACTGCATGAAACCTGGCCATTCAAACTTTTGAAGGAGTAGTGAAGAAATCAAAAGTGATACAAAGAATATTAACCTAGAACAGCAGGTACCCTTGGAAACCATTAGTTCCCTTTTCGGGCAAGAAATCACCAAACCAACATTTTGACTTCTGTTTAATGCCAGGGTAAAACCAGATCATGAACTGTTTCTAAATCAGCTAAATATAAAACCACTAAACAAGTATATACAATTAAAAGCTACAGACAATAATTATGGATTTTCAGTTTCCATTCAGAAAAACATTCTCATTAAATTTTTCCTATCTTCATATATTACAGACCAATCTCCGATTCCAATTCTTTAAAATACTAGCTACAAAACTTGCATCACTGTTCAGTTCCATCATAAAACTACCCAATTACCCAGGGAAGTTTGTATCATCATTCTGAACTTACTCATAAAGGCTTCTGACAGAAAAGCTCTTGTTAGCAGCTGTACCTTAATCACAATGTGACATTCAGCCAAACAGCTTTCCTTATGAATAATTTAAAATTTTTATATTTTTATAAAATTAAAACATTAATAAAATTATGAACTAGTCACCACTGAGGGAAATATGCAGTGAAAAGAGTTAATGAAGCAAAGTTCAGAGCCGCAATTTAGGCTTGCTTGCTTGTTTGCGTTTCTTAGCATTTCCTGATTCAGTTTGGGTTCCAAGTTCCTCCTGGAACAGAAGATGAGTATTAGAGTATTGTTAATTGTTATAAATAATGGTTCCTTTCAAAATAGGCACAAACCTTGATTTCAGATGGAGGAGGATTCAATTCAGATTCTTGCATTTCAACTTGGACATGCAGTGAATCTACAGGGGGTTCTTGTATCTCTGGTGGAAGCAAAGCATTTTCACTCTCTACAGGAACATCGCTGTAACAATTAAATCAGGAGGATAACTGTATAGAACACCCACAATTATCAGCAGGAAATTTAGAATTGACATTTAATTACTACTTAACCTTTTCATAGCTTTCAATTTATTCTTAGTGTTTCTTTCGTTTTATTGAGATTATGGGTCTGTTTCTAAATTTAGATCCTTTTAATGTATTTTTTTAACCTTATAATGATTTTGATGGCGAAGATAAAAGTAATGATACTGATTGTTGCAGTTAAAGTGTATCCATATAACAGAAATGCTTTTTTTTAAATTCTGTAATGCACAGATATAATCCTTTATGTATTCTTTGTAAAATTGTTGGTTAATGCTTTGTTAAAGAGCAAGTGACTAATTTTTGTTTCTGTAATTTTATATCTGTGAGATGATGATGATGATGATGTGACAGTAATTACAGACATGCCAACCTTTGAAGTGGGTTATCAGTAATCCCATTTTTAACTCGTGCACCACCCCCCTCAAAACATTTATGAGTCAAATCCAAAGCACCCCGTTTGCCCTTTCCAACAACAATCTATTCTACAGCATATCATATTACACAATAAAATTTGCTCATTACTTGATAGTTCTGTGAGAAAAAATTCTTTGCAGCTTGTTTCACATCCAGCAGCTGCTTTTTAGTGTAGAGAGGACATTTTCCTCTTCAGAACCATAAGCAATTCCAGTGTAGATGTACTTAATGTAGGCCTGAATTCTGACTGATTTTTCCTAACAACACTGAAAACTCTTCCTGTGGGAGAGTTACTGAAAGGTACACTTAATACTGCAAATACAACATTACTTAAGGTTTTATACTTAATTTGTCTACTTTCATTTTTAAGCACTGCAATGTTGCCCCAGTTCACATCAAAGTTAGGTTCATGTACAATATATTCAGGGAAAATATCACACTGGTAAATTGCAAATTCTTCTTCAAGTTTGTCATGTTCACTTTCTTTAACCAAACTTGGAAATCTTCAAAAAAATATTCAAGAGATGAATAGCAAACCTTCATTTTGAGAGAAATGTCTACAACTTGACATGATGAAGAAATTAATCGTCAAGGAGAAATTTCATGATATAACTGCAAACTGCCATATCTCTTACAGTGTGATGTAAATAAGAGAAACTGTATTTATTTGAACATATTTGACTTATGTACTGGGATTTTATTCCCCTTAATCGTCCATTTGTCAACTGGTGCGATCTACAATTCAAATTATTTAAATGTGTGATCTGCAATTATTGTATTGAAATTGAGCTGAATCCAATTCAGTCAATGGGAAATCAATACTGGCGCACATGCGCTGGACTCTTTTCTGGATGGCGATCTTCTTCTAGCCGTGGACTTACTCTACAGTAAATGTGATAGAAGGGAAAGTTTTAAAAGTAGGATTATTAGGCAGTAACATATGGCTGATAAAGCAGGCACGAGGCAGTTTTTAAAAAGTAATTATGATCAGTGGAAAACGGTAAATACGAATGTAAACAGACTCTGGCATGGGTTTAAAGAAATTGTTGAGGAATGTGAAAACAGGTTTGTAACTTTAAAGGTGGTAAGGAATGGTAAAGACCCACCTTATTATAATAGAGAAATAAAGAAACTAAGGAAGAGGTGCAGATTGGAAAGAAATATAGTTAGAAATGGCTGCGGAAGTAAGGAGAAATTGAAGGAACTTACCAGGAAATTGAATCTAGCAAAGAAGGCAGCTAATGATAACATGGTGGCAAGCATAACTGGCAGTCATACAAATTTTAGTGCAAAATGGAAAGGTATGTATAGGTATTTTAAGGCAGAAACAGGTTCCAAGAAGACATTCCACGAATAATTAATGAACAAGGAGAGCGTGTATGTGAGGATCTTCAAAAGGGCGAAGTATTCAGTCAGCAGTATGTAAAGATTGTTGGTTACAAGGAAAATGTCCAGATAGAGGTGACTAATGCTAAAGAAGCATTAAAATTTACATCTGTTACGAGCTCAACTTCGCTTACCTTATGCATACTTCTCCGCTCCGATTTAGTGCACATTATATTGCGCTGCTTCACGAACTTTCAGCTTACAAGTCTGTCTCACCACTGCTTTGACTGTTGCCCTCCACGCGCAATCTCCGTGACGTCACCCGGTTCCAGTGTTTTCTCGAGCTCGCTTCGCTTCCGTATATATACTCGCCGCTTTCTCTTGTCCGGCGATCAGGTGTGATTGATATGTTTTAATCGGCAGTGAGAGCTTGAGCAGTGTACACGGCTGGACCGTGTGCATTTCAATTTTACTTCATTCTTCTTTACGTACTGGGTGAGCAGACTTTTATTATTATTATTGTCATCTATTCAATTTTGCCCTCTCTTTCTCCATATGGGCTTGGCTAATGCTTGGATTTCGAACTCTAGTCCCTTCAGGACTCTACGAAATTACGCTGTGCCAAACTATTGGCTTTAGACTTGTGGTGGAAATGTGAGGGAAGAAGTGTGATGGACTAGCGATATTGTGGTGACCTTCAACTTCTAAAGTGTTGTGCATGAACTTTGCCTTCCCTCGTTTTGAAGTGGGACTTGACAGCCTGATCATTTTCCTTTCCCTGCTGTTTGTTTCTTGGTTTTCTTTTCCGTTCCTCTTTCCATTCTCCTTTTCGTCTCCCGTTCCTATTTTCTCATAATTGGCTAATGGAATTTGGTAACATTGTGCTCTGCCAATTTTGCACTGCGTCTGCAGTTTACATTTCGAATGTTCTAGTATCTTCCTGTCTTAAACAAGTGTGTGTTTGATTTTTGGGGGATATGATGTCGTTTTATTGCATACCATTTTAGGTACTGGAAAGTTCCCTTTAATTTGTATAATTTTTACTTGTTCCTTTTTAAAATTTCTTGCTGTTTTTGGCGCGGTATTCATGTGAACGTTGTCATATTGGAACTTGAATGTAATGAGAACATTAATTTATTCCTATAGCCCTTATCTCGTACCTGAGTATACCAAAGATTTATTGTGATTTGTGTGGTTACCCCTTTTAGTGCCTGTATGAACCAAAATAAGACCTGTCAATAACTTGTATGATTCCCTTTTTATATGGTGTATCAAATGGTCCAATTTTACTCTCTGTTGTGAAAACATTTGTTATCTCTTTTGAAGTTGTTTCAATATATATGTTCATCTTTTCTAAACCTGTGCATTTGGGAGTTCTCATTTCTGTGTTCCCTTTCGTTTTGCTTAGTATGTACCTACCGCGGAAATTCCCCTTGGGAAAAGGCCCATAATCGTAATCGGCACATGACTTGGGATGTGATCTGTACTGATTGTGGTTATTCGAAGCATGACATTTGAATAGTGCCATTACTCCATTCTACACGTTTCCCTGCGCTCTGCTTTGCTAAGTTCTCTGTGCGGCATACCAGCACATATTACTGGGAGTCTTTCGTTTCCTTCATATCCAACTTTTGTCGATATTTGCCTAGCGACTGCTGCAAGTACTTGCAAATACATACTCATATTTAATTATACCAATGTACCGCACCACATGGTAGCAGATTACTTCCTATTTTGACTGCCCTTATTCTCTTGTGTGCTTTCATTCATGGCTTGCTTTTCCGATAACTTCCCTTTAGGGGAAGACTCTTCATTATTATCTTCTCCGCTACCACCAAATTTATCATTGCCCAACCCTCCTGTACCGAATTTAATTTCCTTTTCTTCTGCTTCGTCTTCTCCCTCCCTATACCCGTCTTCATCCAACCACACACCTGATTTTCAATCTGATGATACTAAACCTTCCGTTTTACTACATCACATGGCCCCACCTCCTCCTCCTTATTCTCAACCCCCAGTACCTACTACCCCCTCTGTTGATAGTGCACTTAATGTACAAATCATTAAGCAGTCGTTATTACAAGTTTCCCAATTATTAGCAACAGATCCCCGAAATCTTACCATTTGGCTGTTTTCGGTTCGCAAGTTCTTAAACATAAAAGTTGCCTCTTTTCCCCAATTAATCGGCCTCCTGTCCACCAAAACTACGGGTTTTTTTTCCACCTTTTGGTTGGATAATATGTCAAATTTTACAAATTGGTATGAATTGAGACATGCGATACACAATTATTTCTTACCCCTAGAAGTCCGTCACAAATTAAGTACCGAGTTCATCAGACGCCACCAGCTACCCAACGAACCTGCGCACGACTATTTGGACTCTATCATCACTTATAGTGATGTTTTAAATATTTCATATAATACTTCCGAACTGATATCTATTATTCAGTTTTATGCCGCCCCATCATTCCGCATGCTTTTTAATGTTCTTGCCCCCCCCCCCTGTTTCCCTCTTTCAACTCTACAATCTTGCTCAACAACATACCATACATTCTTTAGGGGATCGTTCCTACTATGCTTCCGTCTCTCCTCCACCTATTACTGCTCCTCCCTTACGTTCTTTTTTGTCTGCAGTACCCCCCCTTAGTGTTCGTCCTCCCATAACCTGCTATCGCTGTAAATTACCGGGCCATATTGCCCGTCAATGTACTAATTTACCTTCGGGAAACACCCTTCACCCGCGTCCTTAGGCAGTAGGCGTTCACATAGGGAAAATCTGCCTCATTCCTCCCAGCTTACCTCCGTATTCGCATCTTCCCAATCCATTCATAATTCTATTTCTCTTTCACCCCCGAGTTGTCATGTTTTGCTTACTGTTAATAACCTTCCTTCTGTTGCGCTCCTCGATTCTGGGGCGGCAGTGTCACTTATTAGTTCCCGATTTTATAAAGATTTACTTCACAATAATCCTCATTTGAAATATCTTCCATCTCCTCTTCGATGTCTTTCAGTTTCTAATCAACCCTTGCAAATTTTGGGTAGTATCTTGTTACATATTAAACTACAGCACCTTTCTTGGCCTTTCACTTTTCAGATTGTTGAGGACTTGTCATTCCCGGTTATCTTAGGATATGATTTTTTTTTCGCATACTGGTCTTCTTCTCGATTCAGCCCAGTCTAAAGTTTTTTTTCCTTTTCGGACAAGTTTGTTCCGTTGATTAACATCTCTGATTTTCCTTTTCGTTCACATTCCCTACTTCCTGCTATTAACTCTATTCATTCCGACCAGGTTCAAGCTTTGCTCACTGAGTTTTCTGACGTTATTACCCCTCATTTGGGTACGGTTAAGAATTTTTTTTGCACATATTGATCTAGTGGATTCTACTCCTGTCCGCTCTTCTCCTTATTTCCTTAGCCCTCCTCGGATGAACACTTTAAATCAGTTGATTCAGATAATGCTTAAAGACAATACTATTATTCCATCATCTTCCGATTATGCCTCACCTGCCTTTGTGGTGGATAAGCCTGATGGTTCTGCGAGGTTTATTGTTGATTACAGGAAGCTCAATGAGAAAATCGTCTACGACGCCTATCCAATGCCTAAATTAAATTCGGCATTCCAACATTTTTCCGGTTCAAAATTTTTCTCAATTTTCGACCTCAATTCTGCCTACAATCAGCTTCCCTTAGATGACCTCAGTTCTCGGTATACGGCGTTCATTACTCCTAATGGGCTCTATCAATTTAAAAAAGTTCCTTTTGGCCTTAATCTAGGCTCCCAAATAATGCAGCGTTTTGTGGACTCCCTTTTTGCTGACATTAAGTATAAGTATCTTTTTCCTTTCGTTGATGATCTTAGTTTTTTCTCCTGATTTTGAATCGCATTTGTCTCATGTACGCGAAGTCCTTACTCGTCTTCGCAATGTCGGTCTCACCGTTAATCCCTCTAAAGTTTTGATCGCCCAAACCTCGATTAAATTTCTCGGCCACATATTGAGCTCTGATGGTATTGCTGTTGATCCTGACCGTGTCTCCGCCATTAATAAGATACCCCCTCCTACTAACTTGAAACATTTACGATCCTTTTGGGGAATGGTCGGCTTTTACGCCAAGTACATCCCTAATTTTTCATCCATTGCTGATCCATTGAATAAACTCAAAAGGAAAGGGGTGAAATTTCACTGGTCCCCTCAGCAACAAATGGCCTTTGATCTTCTTAAATCGAAATTATCCCATGCTCCCCTCTTACAAATTCCGGACTTTAATCTTACCTTTGAATTATCCACTGATGCCTCGGACATTGCCATTGGTGCTGTCCTTCAACAAACTCTTAATGACCGTACGCTTCCTGTTGCCTATTTTAGCCGCCTGTTATCCCCTGTTGAACAAAAGTATTCTACTTACGAAAAAGAAGCCCTGGCTCTTATTCTCTCAATAGAACATTTTTCTGAATACCTCGACCATCGTGAATTCATTGTCAGCACTGATAACCAGGCTCTTTCTTGGCTCCTACATAATGCCCCAAAAATTGGTCGTACTGGTCGTTGGTTACTCCGCCTGTCTCGTTTCAAATTCTCCTTAAAATTCGTTTCCGGTTATAATAATTCTGTCGCCGATGCTCTTTCCCGTCTCTTTGATGACCACCAGCTTCAACCCTCCGAACTTGATTCCCTTCCCATTAACTCTGTTATTTCCGTCTCTTCTTTAACTAACTTTCCCCTCTCTTTTCAATCTTGCTTGCACCATCAACAGCTTGACCCGTACTGTCAACAAATTTCTCAAGAAATTACTTCTCCTAATTATTCTGGCCCATTTCGGGTCCATCACCAACTCCTTCTTTTTAAACCTACCCCTAAAGCTACTCCTCGCCTGGTTCTTCCTCCCACTCTCCAATCTATGGTATTTCAATATTTCCATGATTCGCCTATGGGCGGCCACCTTGGGAGAGCTAAGACCTACGCTCGCCTTGCCTCCCAATTTTTTTGGCCGCAAATGCGTAAAGACATTTTTTCGTGGGTTTGATCTTGCCCTTCTTGTCAGAAACATAAACCGTTAAATCACCTTCCTTACGGCTCCTATGCCGCCTCTCCTGCTACTTACTCGTCTGAAAAGTATTACATTGACATTGTTGGGCCTATTGTCAAATCCTCTAAATCCAATTGATATATTTTCACTCTGTTAGATGGTTTTTCTAAATTTCTTATTGTTCGTCCTTTGAGAAATATCTCCTCACAAATTGTTATCAATCTTTTGTTCAATTACATCTTTCCTATCACTGGTCTCCCTAAAGTTCTCATTTCTGATAATGCTTCGATTTTCACCTCTAGACAGTTCTATAATTTTTGTTTTTCTCTCGGCATAAAAAAGTTTGCACTTCCCCGTATCACCCTCAGGCAAATACCATTGAACGCTACCACCGTAACCTGAAAACGTTTCTATCTATTTTTCACTCCCACAACCAGAAATCATGGGACACCGAACTTCCTTCTTTTGTTCTAGCCCTCAACTCCACCATTAATTCCTCTACTGGTTGTACTCCGGCTAAACTCTTTCTCAGCCGTGAGTTGAATACCCCTCTTGCTCTAACGTGGCATCTACCCTCGCTTTTGGACGCCCCCTCCGATCGTCTTAATCATTCCCAATTGTATTCTGCTTATCAAAAGCTCCTTCAGGCCAGCAAAGTTCATAAGAAACTGTGTAATTCTCGTGTCTTACCTTCTAAATTTAAATTGTTTGATTTAGTTCTTCTTAAAAATCACCCCCTCAGCTCTACACCTCAGAATATTTCTGCTAAACTCTCCCCTCCTTGGTTGGGTCCCTTCCGTATTCTTTCTTTTCCCTCGCCTAATACCGCTCAGCTCCAGTCTTGTGGAATCCCCTACTGACCTCCGAAAGGCTCATTTCTCTCGACTAAAGCCATTCCATACCTAATCCCTATTCTCCCTTTTTTTTTTTTTTTTTTTTTTTTGGTAGGGCGGGAGATGGGTATTGATCAGCTCTGTTATCTTTTTTTTATCTCCTTGGTTCTACGGTATTATTTTGCTGTCTATCACTCTCCTTCCTTCATATTTCTTGTTTATTTTTTTCCTTTTGCCTCTGCTCACCCAGCTCACCTCCCACTGCCTAAATTTTCATGCCTGATCCTCCCCCTCTTATAACTAAGTTTTTTTTGTTTGTTTGTTATCCCTTCGGGATATATTATTGATAATATTGTAATTTTCTATTGTCAAATTGTCATGCAGAGCACTAGATAATCATGTTTTATTACTAAAATTATCCGGTTCGTTTCCTTGCCCTCTCCTTCCCCCCCGTCCTTTTCCCCCTTTTCTTCCCTTATTCTCTCTTGTTACTTATTCTCTTTATTTTTTCTTTCCTTTATGCTGCATCATCCTGCCTGTCCCTGAGATGGCGCCTCCTTGGGACTTCGTGGGACCTGCTGCTTCTCCTGTCTTCATCTTTACGTTTCGTCGGTTTTGCTTCTTCTGCTGTCGTCGTTTCTACCGTAGTCGGATCTCCGCCACTCTTCATCTTCGTCCGCATTGCTTTGGATCACCTGTACTGCTTTCACCACCTTCAGCTCTCATCGTGCCGTCTCGTCAACTTTGGACACCAATCCTTCGGATTTCTTCTGGTGGTGGGAGTATGTTACGAGCTCAACTTCGCTTACCTTATGCATACTTCTCCGCTCCGATTTAGTGCACATTATATTGCGCTGCTTCACGAACTTTCAGCTTACAAGTCTGTCTCACCACTGCTTTGACTGTTGCCCCTCCACGCGCAATCTCCGTGACGTCACCCGGTTCCAGTGTTTTCTCGAGCTCGCTTCGCTTCCGTATATATACTCGCCGCTTTCTCTTGTCCGGCGATCAGGTGTGATTGATATGTTGTAATCGGCAGTGAGAGCTTGAGCAGTGTACACGGCTGGACCGTGTGCATTTCAATTTTACTTCATTCTTCTTTACGTACTGGGTGAGCAGACTTTTATTATTATTATTGTCATCTATTCAATTTTGCCCTCTCTTTCTCCATATGGGCTTGGCTAATGCTTGGATTTCGAACTCTAGTCCCTTCAGGACTCTACGAAATTACGCTGTGCCAAACTATTGGCTTTAGACTTGTGGTGGAAATGTGAGGGAAGAAGTGTGATGGACTAGCGATATTGTGGTGACCTTCAACTTCTAAAGTGTTGTGCATGAACTTTGCCTTCCCTCGTTTTGAAGTGGGACTTGACAGCCTGATCATTTCCCTTTCCCTGCTGTTTGTTTCTTGGTTTTCTTTTCCCGTTCCTCTTTCCATTCTCCTTTTCGTCTCCCGTTCCTATTTTCTCATAATTGGCTAATGGAATTTGGTAACATTGTGCTCTGCCAATTTTGCACTGCGTCTGCAGTTTACATTTCGAATGTTCTAGTATCTTCCTGTCTTAAACAAGTGTGTGTTCGATTTTTGGGGGATATGATGTCGTTTTATTGCATACCATTTTAGGTACTGGAAAGTTCCCTTTAATTTGTATAATTTTTACTTGTTCCTTTTTAAAATTTCTTGCTGTTTTTGGTGCGGTATTCATGTGAACGTTGTCATATTGGAACTTGAATGTAATGAGAACATTAATTTATTCCTATAGCCCTTATCTCGTACCTGAGTATACCAAAGATTTATTGTGATTTGTGTGGTTACCCCTTTTAGTGCCTGTATGAACCAAAATAAGACCTGCCAATAACTTGTATGATTCCCTTTTTATATGGTGTATCAAATGGTCCAATTTTACTCTCTGTTGTGAAAACATTTGTTATCTCTTTTGAAGTTGTTTCAATATATATGTTCATCTTTTCTAAACCTGTGCTTTTGGGAGTTCTCATTTCTGTGTTCCCTTTCGTTTTGCTTAATATGTACCTACCGCGGAAATTCCCCTTGGGAAAAGGCCCATAATCGTAATCGGCACATGACTTGGGATGTGATCTGTACTGATTGTGGTTATTCGAAGCATGACATTTGAATAGTGCCATTACTCCATTCTACACGTTTCCCTGCGCTCTGCTTTGCTAAGTTCTCTGTGCGGCATACCAGCACATATTACTGGGAGTCTTTCGTTTCCTTCATATCCAACTTTTGTTGATATTTGCCTAGCGATTGCTGCAAGTACTTGCAAATACATACTCATATTTAATTATACCAATGTACCGCAACACATCTGATAACAATGATATTTACAATAAGATACAAAAGTTGAAAACTAGAAAAGCAACTGGAATTGATAAGATTTCTGGGGATATACTAAAGACAATGGGTTGGGATATAGTACCATATCTGAAGTACTTATTTGATTATTGTTTGGTTGAAGGAGTTATACCAAATGAATGGAGAGTTGCTATAGTAGCCCCTGTATATAAAGGAAAGGGTGATAGAAATAAAGCTGAAAATTACAGTCCAGTAAGTTCGACATGCGTTGCATGTAAGCTTTGGGAAGGCATTCTTTCTGATTACATTAAACATGTTTGCAAAATTAATAACTGGTTCGGTAGAAGGCAAATTGGTTTTAGGAAAGGTTATTCCACTGAAGCTCAACTTGTAGGATTCCAGCAAGATATAGCAGATATTTTGGATTCTGGAGGTCAAATAAACTGTATTGCGATTGACCTGTCTAAAGCATTTGATAGGGTGGATGATGGGAGACTACTGGCAAAAATGAGTGCAATTGGACTAGACAAAAGAGTGACTGAATGGGTTGCTATATTTCTAGAAAATAGATCTCAGAGAATTAGAGTAGATGAAGCTTTATCTGACCCTGTAATAATTAAGAGGGGAATTCCTCAAGGCAGTATTATTGGACCTTTATGTTTTCTTATCTATATATATAAAATAACTTGTCCTGACTGACTGACTGATTCATCATCGCCGAGCCAAAACTACTGGACGTAAAGAAATGAAATTCTGGGCATAGATTCATATTAAGATGTAAGTGCTCGCTAAGAGAGGATTTTTGGATATTCCTTCGCTAAGGGGGTGAATAAGGGGTTGAAATTTTAAAATGAGTGTATCTATATCTCAAAACTTTGAAAGTTTACAGATGAAAAAATTGGTATTTAGAATCTTCTTTAAAAATAAGGAAACACGTATTTTTTTGTTTTCAGAAATTCCCAATAGGAGGGGTGAAAAACGGTGAAAAAGGGGTTGAATGCCTTTAATCAGGATACCGGTACTTATATCTCAGAAACTGAAGATATTACAGACCTAAAAATTAGTACTTTTGATCTCTTCTAAAAATAAACACGTATTTTTTGTTTTTGGAAAATCTAATTAATGGGAGGGTGAAAAGTGGGGTGAATTTTAAAAATGAGTGCATCTATATCTCAAAACATTTAAAGTTTACAGATGTAAAAATTGGTATTTAGAATCTTCATTAAAAATAAAGAAACACGTATTTTTTTGTTTTGGGAAAATCCCAATAGGAGGGGTGAAAAGGGGTAAAAAATGGGTTGAATGCCTTTAATGAGGATAGTTATATCTCAGAAACTGAAGATATTACAGACCTGAAAATTGGTGTTTGGGATCTCCTTTATAAATGAAGAAACATGTATTTTTTTGTTTTTGGAAAATCCAATTATGGGAGGGTGAAAAGGGGGGTGAACTTTTAAAATGAGTGCATCATTATCTCAAAACGTTTAAAGTTTACAGATGTAAAAATTGGTATTAAGTATCTTCATTAAAAATAAAGAAACACGTACTTTTTTTCGGAAAATCCCAATAGAAGGTGTGAAAAGGGGGTGAAAAATGGGTTGAATGCCTTTAATGAGGATACTTATATCTCAGAAACTGAAGATACTACAGACCTGAAAATTGGTGTTTGGGATCTCCTTTAAAATAAAGAAACACGTACTTTTTGTTTTTGGAAAATCCATTTAATGGGGGGGTGAAAACGGGGTGAATTTTTAAAATGAGTGTATCTATATCTCAAAACTTTTTAAGTTTATAGATGTAAAAATTGGTATTTAGAATCTCCTTTAAAAATAAAGAAACACGTATTTTTTGTTTTCGGAAAATCCCAATGGGAAGGGTGGAAAAGGGTGAAAATTGGGTTGAATGCCTTTAATGAGGCTACTGATATTTCAGAACCAGAAGATATTACAGACCTGAAAATTGGTATTTGAGATCTACTTTAAAAATAGTGAAGCAGGTATTTTTTTGTTTTTTGAAAATCCAAATATTGGGGGGAGGGGGTGAAAAGGGGGGGGGGGGTGAATTTTTAAAGTGAGTGTGCCTACATCTTAAAACTTTAAATGTTTACAGATGTAAAAATTGGTATTTAGAAACTCCTTTAAAAATAAAGGAACACGTATTTTTTGTTTTCTGTAAATCCCAATAGGAGGGGTGTAAAAGGGTTGAATGCCTTTAATGAGGATACACATATCTCAGAAACTGAAGATATTACAGAACTGAAAATTTGTATATGGGATCTCCTTTAAAAATAAAGAAACACGTATTTTTTGTTTTTGGAAAATCCAATTAATGGCGGTTGAACAGGAGTGACAAATTGGGGTGAATTTTTTGAAAGACTATATCTACAGAATATCTGAGAAACGTAAAATGTTACAGACATAAAAAGTGGGTATTTGGAATTTCCTGTAAATGTAAAGAAATACAGGTGATTTGTTTTTGGAAACTCCCCTTAAGGGGAAAAAATGGGTGAAATTTTAAAATGAGAATTTCTACAGTATATATAAAAAAATGTAACGTGTTACAGAAGTGAAAAATGGTATTTTTTTATCTCTACTAAAATAAAGAAACGTTTATTTTTAGTTTTCGGAAATATCACTTGCGAGGAGGGGGGGATTAACTGAAAATGGTGTTGATTTCTTTTAATTAGGATACTGATATCTCAAAAATGAAGATGCTACGGGCATGAAATTTGATGTTTGGAATCTGCTTTAAAAGTAAATAAACACGTATTTTCGAAAAATCCAATGAAGTGGGGGGGGGGGGTGTGTGTGTGTGAAAGGATTGAAAAATTAATTGACTTAATTGTATGAGAATATATACATCTAATAAAAATAAAGTGTTACAGACATGTAAATTGGTATTTGGATTTCCTTTAGAAACAAAGAAAAACGTTTGGTGGGAGGGGGGGGGGGGGTGAAAACATCTTGCAGGGCGTGAGTGAAAAGAAATTCCTTTCACGAGGACACATAAATCAACAACTGAACAAGTTAGAGTCGTGATAGTTGGTATTTAGAAGATCGTTTACTATTAAAGAAACAATATTTTTTGCCGTAAAATTCACTTAGTGGAGGGGTGGGGGGGGAGGTGTGTGAAAGGAAGTGAACAAAGTGAATTATTTTTATGGGGATTCTTATATCTCAAAAAATTAAAGGTAACAGACGTGAACATTGGTGTTTGGAATCTCCTTTAAACATAAAGAAACATGCCTTCTTTTAATTTTTTTTTGGGGGGGGGGGATAAATAAACTTTAATGCGGTGTGTTGTAAATGGAGGTGAGACCAGTTGATTTTACTGTTCATAATGTACTCGTAAGGAGCCTCCGTCGCTCAGGTGGCAGCGCGCCGGCCTATCACAACTGGGTTTCGTGGTTCAAATCCCGGTCACTCAATGTGATATTCGTGCTGGACAAAACAAGGCGGGACAGGTTTTTCTCCGGATACTCCGGTTTTCCCTGTCATCATTCATTCCAGCAACACTGTCCAATATTTCGTTTCATTTGTCATTCATCGATCATTGCCCCAGAGGAGTGCTTCGGCAGCCGGCACAATTCCTATTGTCGCCGCTAGATGAGGCTTTATTCATTCCAATCCTGATCCTGTCGAATGACTGGAAACAGGCTATAGATTTTCGATGTACTTATTCTGATCATAAATCGATCATTTTTAATCTTTCCTGGGTTCGATTTCGATAGCCATCTTTTCTTTCGGAGAACGTTCTTAGATTACAGTAGACTCTTCTGCCATATAAATAAAAATTTAAACACATTTGAAATAAACGATAGGAATGAGATTGCCCGTCAAATTGTTCACCTCTATAATAAGGTCAATAATGCACGGAAGTATGTCATTCGTATCGCCAGAAATCCCGCACACTTGCCTCCGCGCGACAATGGGGCTGGTCACATTGTCAACAATGACAATGGCAGCAGATGTAATTTACCACCAAGTAGCGGTCTTGCATCTTGCTGTGGTATCCTGAACATCCAATAATAATAATAATAATAATAATAATAATAATAATAATAATAATAATAATAATAATGTTCTGGACCGTCGTCAAATTGTGCGGACCGCGCTGGAAACGGCTCCTGGCCTGGTAACGACTGCGAATACAGTCCGTCCCCGGGTTCAGTACCGCCAAGGCACCCAAGACGACACCACGCCGGATCTCCTTCAGGATTTGATCCATACTAAAAATGCTTATAGGAAAAGATGGCAAAGCTTTAGGGACCCAACTGACCGCGTGGAATACCTGGACCTAGCCCGGGAAGTACGAAATCGATTACTGGAAACAAAAATTGAAAATGTGAGGAACTTTGCCATAATCTCTCAAAAAACGAGTCAGATCGCGAATTTTGGCAGATTATCTCAGAAAACAAGTCAGATCGCGAATTTTGGAGGATTATATATAAAACGTTAAGCATTCAATTATAAATTTCAGAATAATGCCGTAGCGAAGCACGGGTATCTTGCTAGTTTATATATACACTGACTGACAGAGCAAATGCAACACCAAGAAGGAGTGGTTCGAAAGGGATGAAAGTTGGGGAAAAAACAGAGACGGCACGGATGAATAATTGATGTTTATTTCAAACCGATATGCAGGTTACACAATGCGCACGGCATCGACTCAGTAGGATGTAGGACCACCGCGAGCGGCGATGCATGCAGAAACACGTTGAGGTACAGAGTCAATAAGAGTGCGGATGGTGTCCTGAGGGATGGTTCTCCATTCTCTGTCAACCATTTGCCACAGTTGGTCGTCCGTACGAGGCTGGGGCAGAGTTTGCAAACGGCGTCCAATGAGATCCCACACGTGTTCGATTGGTGAGAGATCCGGAGAGTACGCTGGCCACGGAAGCATCTGTACACCTCGTAGAGCCTGTTGGGAGATGCGAGCAGTGTGTGGGCGGGCATTATCCTGCTGAAACAGAGCATTGGGCAGCCCCTGAAGGTACGGGAGTGCCACCGGCCGCAGCACATGCTGCACGTAGCGGTGGGCATTTAACGTGCCTTGAATACGCACTAGAGGTGACGTGGAATCATACGCAATAGCGCCCCAAACCATGATGCCGCGTTGTCTAGCGGTAGGGTGCTCCACAGTTACTGCCGGATTTGACCTTTCTCCATGCCGATGCCACACTCGTCTGCGGTGACTATCACTGACAGAACAGAAGCGTGACTCATCGGAGAACACGACGTTCCGCCATTCCCTCATCCAAGTCGCTCTAGCCCAGCACCATGCCAGGCATGCACGTCTATGCTGTGGAGTCAATGGTAGTCTTCTGAGCGGACACCGGGAGTGCAGGCCTCCTTCAACCAATCAACGGGAAATTGTTCTGGTCGATATTGGAACAGCCAGGGTGTCTTGCACATGCTGAAGAATGGCGGTTGACGTGGCGTGCGGGGCTGCCACCGCTTGGCGGCGGATGCGCCGATCCTCGCGTGCTGACGTCACTTGGGCTGCGCCTGGACCCCTCGCACGTGCCACATGTCCCTGCGCCAACCATCGTCGCCACAGGCGCTGCACCGTGGACACATCCCTTTGGGTATCGGCTGCGATTTGACGAAGCGACCAACCTGCCCTTCTCAGCCCGATCACCATACCCCTCGTAAAGTAGTCTGTCTGCTGGAAATGCCTCCGTTGACGGCGGCCGGGCATTCTTAGCTATACACGTGTCCTGTGGCACACGACAACACGTTCTACAATGACTGTCGGCTGAGAAATCACGGTACGAAGTGGGCCATTCGCCAACGCCGTGTCCCATTTATCGTTCGCTACGTGCGCAGCACAGCGGCTCATTTCACATCATGAGCATACCTCAGTGACGTCAGTCTACCCTGCAATTGGCATAAAGTTCTGACCACTCCTTCTTGGTGTTGCATTTGCTCTGTCAGTCAGTGTATATATAAATGATATGAGTTAAGGAGTGGAATCAGAGGTAGGGATTTTTGCAGATGATTTTATTCTCTATAGAGTAATAAATTACAAGATTGTAACTTGAAAATGACCTGGATAATGTTGTGAGATGGACAGTAGGCAATGGTATGATGATAAACGGGGTCAAAAGTCAGGTTGTGAGTTTCTCAAATAGGAAAAGTCCTCTCAGTTTTAATTACTGCATTGATGGGGTGAAAGTTCCTTTTGGGGATCATTGTAAGTATCTGGGTGTTAATATAAGGAAATATCTTCATTGGGGTATTCACATAAATGGGATTGTAAATAAAGGATACAGATCTCTGCACATGGTTATGAGGGTGTATAGGGGTTACAGTAAGAATGTAAAGGAGAGGGCTTATAAGTCTCTGGTAAGACCCCAACTAGAGTAAGGTTTCAGTGTATGGGACCCTCACCAGGATCACCTGATTCAAGAACTGGAAAAAATCCAAAGAAAAGCAGCTCGATTTGTTCTGGGTGATTTCCAACAAAAGAGTAGCGTTACAAAAATGTTGCAAGTTTGGGCTGGGATAAAAGAAGACGAGCTGCTTGACTAAGTGGTATGTCAATAACACATCAGATGAAAGGCTTTTTAGGCGTTTGCTCTATTAACCAGCGTTTTGTCTTAGGTCTGACACTAGACTCATCAGAGTGGGATGTGTCGGACCCTACCCACTGACGCTGGGGTGTATGCAGGTGGACTTATCAGAAGCCCTTATAAGAGGCACAGTCTGATAACTGCATAGGGGAGATAAATCTCCACAATGGAATTATTGCCCGCCTAGCAATTCCGGATGGAAAATTCTAAATTCCCATGGAGGGAATTAGGTATTTTTCACCAATAGAGCTTGTCAAAAATATCAATAACATAACAGATGTAAGACTTTTCAGGTATTTGCTCTATTAACCAGCGTTTCGTTTTAGGTCTGTGGTATGTTCCGAGCTATCTGTGGAGAAATGGCGTGGAATGACATTAGTATTATTATTACAAGTTATAAATCTCATTTTTCAACCTTATTGGAGTTCAGAGTAATAAATTATTATATTTATAATATATTTGAAGAACCACCTTTCCAATACACAAAATCCTTATGTTTAGGATGAAACCATTAAATCACAAATTGGACATGTTTCGCTCAATCTTAGTGAGCATCATCAGCAATAGAAAACCTAAAACATTGGTAGGTCAGGGCCCTGATCCTGGTGTATATCACAAAAGAATGTCTAAAATACATTGATAAAATGTATGAATTTAACACTTTAAAAATAATCAAAAAGATGATTTATGTCTATTAAAACAAAAATTAATCATTCAAATTGTTTAAAATGTAAAACGGAATGGGTGGCTTAAATGTTAAAAATAGTTTATAGTAATTAGATGTTCTTAAAAATCGTTGTCCAATATATCTACGTTCGATTGCACTAAACTGTTTATAATAAAACCAGTTTTTTTTAAATATCTGGGTGAGCTCTTATTATAAACTATGTTGCTGTTTTTTAAAAAATAAACATGATGAGAAACGCCAAAAATCACACATAATGGTTGAAAAACGAAGTCCACTGGTAACAAAACATCATGTAAATCGGCGTAAATTAGCCCTTATGGGATTCCTTGCGCTGTAATTTCAGCCATTATTTTGTACAGTAATGTGTTGATTATTCTCCTAACGGAGAATTACTGATCTAGTATGTGAAATTAAATCGGATGTATCCTGTAAAAGAAGAAAAAAGAGAGGGGGGATATGAGTGCCATCCATTGGAAATTTAAGGAATGTGGCACTATAGAAGATAATAACGGAAAGCGCTTACCCGTGTGTGAACTGGTCCCTTGGTTGTTTATTGAGGTTTGATGGTAACTGGCTTACTGCTGCGTGTGTTGTACGAATGCGGTCGTGTGTTATACGAATGCGGTCGTGGAGACGGGGAGTTAGCGGTAAGGGGAAGGGGGGCGGGGCATTACGCGAGTTATCGGCCAATAGGGAGGATGCAGTGGTAGGAAGCGTTGTGGGTGTGGCTACTGTTGCTACAGGAGGATTGAAAGCATGTTTATAATGGAAAATCTTCACAAAATTATTAGCATTAAATCCGAATTTAGCAATTAATTTGGGGATTTGCTCAATTATGGGGCTGTTAATGTCCGAGACTTCATTTAAATTGCTATTTTTATTAAAGTATTGGTCCAAGGAAATGTAAACATTTTCATAACCGGTCATTAAACTGCTTTTATTTACGTATATGATTATTTGCATATCTCGATCGATAGTACTGAAATTATGCCCTGTGTCCCTCATAGGAATACTCATAGCGCAATGCTTTCTGTGTTTCAGGGCATTATAATGTTCTAAATACCTTATTCTAAAACTGCGGCCAGTTTGCCCTATATAAGAAAAATTGCACTGTGTGCATTTAAGTCTATATATTCCCGAGTTTGAGAATTTGTCGTAAATTGTATTGACGGAATTGGAATTGAAAAAGATATTACAGTTGGTGTTACAGGTTCGGTATGCAGTGTTAATATTATGCTTATTTAATGGTTTAGTGACATTGTGAATAGCTGGGTTGGTAAAAGTAAAAATAGCGAAATTTGTTTTTTTGGTTTTTTCGGGAACTAGTGTAGTTGAACTCTTTAATCTAATTTTACCTATGATTCTGGTGATCATATCAGGTTTAAAACCATTCGTAATCATAGATAAACAATTGAATAATAGTGACAACGTACTCAGGCTTCTTAACAACCTTAACCCTAGTATTCAGTTTACTAAAGAGGACGAGATCAACAACTCCTTCAACTTTTTAGACTTAACCTTGACTAGAGATAAAGATAAGTTCATTTACCAAATTTACAGGAAACCATCTGCCGCCCCTATAACAATAAAAAACGAATCTTTGCACTCTCACTCCCATAAGCAAGCAACATTTTACAGCTTGATTCACAGGGCCATGAACATTACCCTTTCTAATGCTAATCGAGAAAAAGAAATACATTTCATCAAAGAACTAGCCATGACAAATGGTTTTAAACCTGATATGATCACCAGAATCATAGGTAAAATTAGATTAAAGAGTTCAACTACACTAGTTCCCGAAAAAACCAAAAAAACAAATTTCGCTATTTTTACTTTTACCAACCCAGCTATTCACAATGTCACTAAACCATTAAATAAGCATAATATTAACACTGCATACCGAACCTGTAACACCAACTGTAATATCTTTTTCAATTCCAATTCCGTCAATACAATTTACGACAAATTCTCAAACTCGGGAATATATAGACTTAAATGCACACAGTGCAATTTTTCTTATATAGGGCAAACTGGCCGCAGTTTTAGAATAAGGTATTTAGAACATTATAATGCCCTGAAACACAGAAAGCATTGCGCTATGAGTATTCCTATGAGGGACACAGGGCATAATTTCAGTACTATCGATCGAGATATGCAAATAATCAAATACGTAAATAAAAGCAGTTTAATGACCGGTTATGAAAATGTTTACATTTCCTTGGACCAATACTTTAATAAAAATAGCAATTTAAATGAAGTCTCGGACATTAACAGCCCCATAATTGAGCAAATCCCCAAATTAATTGCTAAATTCGGATTTAATGCTAATAATTTTGTGAAGATTTTCCATTATAAACATGCTTTCAATCCTCCCGTAGCAACAGTAGCCACACCCACAACGCTTCCTACCACTGCATTCTCTCTATTGGCCGATAACTCGCGTAATGCCCCGCCCCCTTCCCCTTACCGCTACCTTCCCCGTCTCCACGACCGCATTCGTATAACACACGAATGCATTCGTACAACACACGCAGCAGTAAGCCAGTTACCATCAAACCTCAATAAACAACCAAGGGACCAGTTCACACACGGGTAAGCGCTTTCTGTTATTATCTCCTACAGTGCCACATTCCTTAAATTTCCAATGGATGACACTCATATTCCCCCTCTCTTTTTTCTTCTTTTACAGGATATATCCGATTTAATTTCACATACTAGATCAGTAATTCTCCGTTAGGAGAATAATCAACACATTACTGCACAAAATAATGGCTGAAATTACAGCGCAAGGAATCCCATAAGGGCTAATTTACGCCGATTTACATGATGTTTTGTTACCAGTGGACTTCGTTTTTCAACCATTATGTGTGATTTTTGGCGTTTCTCATCATGTTTATTTTTTTAAAAACAGCAACATAGTTTATAATAAGAGCTCACCCAGATATTTAAAAAAAAACTGGTTTTATCATAAACAGTTTAGTCCAATCGAACGTAGATATATTGGGCAACGATTTTTAAGAACATCTAATTACTATGGCTTTTTAACATTTAAGCCATCCATTCCGTTTTACATTTTAAACGATTTGAATGATTAATTTTTGTTTTAATAGACATAAATCATCTTATTGATTATTTTTAAAGTGTTAAATTCATACATTTTATCAATGTATTTTAGACATTCTTTTGTGATATACACCAGGATCAGGGCCCTGACCTACCAATGTTTTAGGTTTTCTATTGCTGATGATGCTCACTAAGATTGAGCGAAACATGTCCAATTTGTGATTTAATGGTTTCATCCTAAACATAAGGATTTTGTGTATTGGAAAGGTGGTTCTTCATATATATTATAAATATAATAATTTATTATAACATTAGTAGACGAATAAGTTTGAATGGCATCTTTAAAAGTAGGAAAGATCACAATATGAAGATAAAGTTGGAATACAAGAGGACAAATTGGGGCAAATATTCATTTATAGGAAGGGGAGTTAGGGATTGGAATAACTTACCAAGGGAGATGTTCAATAAATTTCCAATGTCATTGAAATCATTTAAGAAAAGGCTAGGAATACAACAGATAGGGAATCTGCCACCTGGGTGACTGCCCTAAAAGTAGATCAGTATTGACTGAAATTGAAATTGACCAGGCTGCAAGATGGTGGTTCTCTGGCGCTTGTCTTGGCAGACATTTTTTTTGCTATATGCTTAACGTCGCACCAACACAGCTAGGTCTTATGGCGATGATGGGACAGGAAAGGCCTAGGAGTGGGAAGGAAGCGGTCGTAGCCTTAATTAAGGTACAGGCCCAGCATTTGCCTGGTGTGAAAATGGAAAACCACGGAAAACCATTTTCAGGGCTGCCGACAGTGGGGTTCGAACCCACTATCTCCCGGATGCAAACGCACAGCTGCGTGCTCCTAACTGCACGGCCAACTCGCCCGGTGCAGACATCTTTGGCTGTGGACAGAATGGAGTATGATACTCCAGGATAACATAAATGAAAACTACGGCTACACTTTAATTTCTCATTTTATTTAACTATCTTCAGTATTTTGTACTGCAAATAAATTAAGTCATGTGATTGCTAACTTGTGTGAGTCATTGGATTACCTATATTTGGATATTCTACTGTGAAAATGTAATTATACATTATTAAAACTTTTGTTTGATTTCAACAGCTGTGGATTAGTTGAAGAAGATATTACCGTAAACTGAATCAACAAGGAAAGCGTCGTTATGGAGCATTATTAAAATTAGGCCTATCTATTTAAGCGACTTTTCGGTAATTATATATCTCGTTAATTTGAACAACGTTCTTTTCAGCAATAAAAATTTCCTAATATGAACTAAATAATTAAATAAATTATTGCTGAAGTAGAAATTTAGGAAACCAGATTCTATAAAGGTATTTAAATTACGAGGTAATTTGGAAACGTGGTATATGGGCCAATGAGTGTTAAAGTCATTCTATTAGTTTCATTTATTGAGACTATTGTTTGTGTTTAATTTTCACCTCCTATTACTTTTTGGGGATTTTTTAATATTATTATTATTATTATTGGTGTATTTCATTATATCTATATTTCCCTGTTCTTGTAATGTGGTCTCTAAATGTACCATTATTTATTGTGTGACACCGTGTTGGCTGATTTCCTGTAATGGGATTGTTCTTTTCTGCTTCTTCTGGGCTCGGGTTTAAATTCTAGCTCATATGCGCATTATGCTGATTCGAAGGCCACCTCACATTACATTTAATAACAATTATTTTGGTACTCTGTAATATGAAATGTTAAATGCAATGAAAGTTGAAATTTGGTTCTCCTAATTCTTAAATTTTCATTCAGTAAACATGCACCAGACCTATGCATGCCTGTGTTTCCCCCCACCCACCCTCCTTTTTATTGTTTTGTTGCATCACTTCTCTTGTGGTGTACGCCTTGATTTTGCAGGCTTTGCCTGTTGTTAATGATAGCTTGGCTTGGGAAGCTGCATTTTTCTGTTCGTGTGTAATTGTTCTGTAGTATTTGTGGAACAATAATATATTTTTCTTTTAAATTCTTTAATTGTTTCAGGGAATGTTCTACTATTTAATAGTTTATAATTTCAATTGATTATTTATTAATCTGTGTAATATTTATTTCTATTCAGGTCACATTCTGAGTTCAAGTATGTGACCATGTTACCATGATTATTCTTTAAACATCTGCGTGGAACTCAATTAGGTTGAAGCAAATTTCAATTTAAGTAGATTGATTGTATCAGAGTAAACATACTGGCTAGTATTTAATGTTTCTTAAGAAAAGGTTTATTTCATATTAATTATTTATTTAAAGATATCGCTTTCTCAATTTTCTTTCTACATACACACATACACTTAGAAAAAGCTTTTGACAATGTGAACTGGGAACTACTGTTTAGAACTATGAGGAAAATAGGACTGGACTAGAAGGATAGAAGAATGATTAATCAACTGTATCTGAACCAAAGCACAAAAATAATCATCAATCAGGTAGAAGAAAAGGCCAGGATTATGAAAGGAGTTAGACAAGGTTGTCCCCTATCACCGTATTTATTTAATATGTTTGCTGAGGAAGCTATTCAGGTCATGAAGGAGAAGACAAAGGGAATAAAATCAATGGTGAAAGGATACATTGTATCAGATTTGCAGATGACATAGTATTAATTGCAGACTCAGAAAAAGAAATGAATAGAATGCTGAAAGTCCTCTCGGGCACTCTTAAACTATGGAAATTAAAAGTAAACAAACGGAAAACAAAAGTAATGGTAGTACGGAAAAATATGGAAGAAATTAAAACCAATATCAAAATTGATGATGTCAGAATTGATCAGGTCAAACAATTCTGTTATCTTGGTAGTATGATAACAGAGGAGAATAGATGCTTCCTGGAAGTAAAGAGAAGAATAGCATTGGCAAAACAGGCATTTATGAGCAAGAAAAACATTTTAACCAGCACACATATGAATATAGATGTCAGAAAATCCTTTGCAAAATCATTTGTATGGAGTACACTTCAGTATAGAAGTGAGAGTTGGACTCTGAGTAAGTTGGAAAGGAATCGACTTGAAGCTGCTGAAATGTGGATATGGCGGAAAATGACCAGAACAAGCTAAATGGAAAGAAAAACCAACCTGGAAGTCTTAAGGGATGTTAAAGAAGAGATAAGTTTTTTAAACCAAATGGAAAACAGGAAATTAAAATTTATTGGACATGGACACAATACTTTCATCACTAACATACTTGAAGGGAAAGTGCTGGGAAAGAAAGGCAGAGGAAGACCTAGGATGAAGTATTTGGACGACATCAAGAAGAGGTTAGGTTGTGTCAATTACATGGAATTTAAACGAACAGCCAATGAAAAAAAAGAGTGGTCGCATCGACAAGGCATTAGCCTTTAGAATATTGACTGACTGATTGATACACGCATACAATATCATTATAGACCATTATGCCCTTCAGTGTTCAGTCTGAAAGCCTCTGTGAATTTACTAAATGTCGTCACAATCCTCTATTTGCAACTAGTGCTGCGGCCTCATTTAGTTCGATACCTCTTATCTTTAAATTGACAGAAACTGACTCTAACCATCATCGTCTTGGTCTCCCTCTACTTCTCTTACCCATTATAACAGAGTCCATTATTCTCCTATGTAACCCATTACACACCATTCGCCTCACATGACCCCACCAACGAAGCCGGTTTACGCGTACAGCTTCATCCATCGAGTTCATTCCTAACTTAGCCTTTATCTCTTCATTCTGACCACCCTCCTGCCATTGTTCCCACCTGTTTGTACCAGCAATCATTCTCGCTATTTTCATGTCTGTTACTTCTAACTTATGAGTAAGATATCCTGAGTCCATCCAGCTTTCGCTCCCGTAAAGCAAAGTTGGTCTGAACACAGACCAATGTAAAGATAGTTTAGTCAGGGAGCTGACTTCCTTCTTACAGAATACTGTTGATTGGAACTGCGAACTCACTGCATTAGCTTTACCGCACCTTGATTCAATCTCACTTACTATACAGTATTACCATCCTGGGAGAACACACAACCTAAATACTTCAAATTATCTACCTGTTTCAGCTTTGTATCACCAATCTAACATTCAATTCTGTTTAATTTCTTACCTACTGACATCAATTTGGTCTTCGAAAGGCTCATTTTCATACCATACTCATTGCACCTATTTTCAAGTTCCAAGATATTAGACTGCAGACTTTCAACACAATCTGCCATTAAGACCAAATCGTCAGCATTACGTATCCACAAAGAAGCACACAAGATGCTGTCAGTTGGTACAATTATACTGTATTATTTACATGTATTTACAAATTAAACACACACATAACCTTGATCACTGCTGTCACAACAAAACACTCACATAACAAACTGCCATTTAAAACAACTGACTGTAACTTCAAAATGGCAACTGCATCCACCCATGTCACAAAGTCACAAATATATTCTTGCTATACCATAACTCTACTGAACAACAACTCGTAAACCAATCACTCTCTCCAACCAATAACTAACTTCCAGTAACTTCCAAATAATAACTAATTTCACTGTCAAGATCATCTCTTTATATAGGTATCCTGGCCAGGCTTCCATAAAGATTCATTACAATTCTTTCCATATCTGCTACTTTTAGCCTTATATCAGGTTCAACATCGAGGTGACATCTTTGTTTTTCAGGAAACAAAGTGCTGTAAACTTTTTTCACAAAGATATGCTAGTTGCTTTACATTGCACCGACACAAATAGGTCTTATGGCGACGTTGGGACAGGAAAGGCCTAGGAATGGGAAGGAAGCAGCCATGGCCTTAATTAAGATACAGCCCCAGCATGTTCCTGGTGTGAAAATGGGAAAACACGGTAAACCATCTTCAGGGCTGGGGACAGTGGGGTTTGAACCCACTATCTCCCAGATCCGAGCTCAAAGCTGCGCGCACAAAGATATGAGCTAAAAACTGGAACGAGGTGTATCAATGCCTTTTAACCTATTTTTTTATGCTCCGAGAATACTTACATGAAAAACTGATCAAGTGTAGATTCTTTGAAAAAAATTTTAAATGAGCCATTACAAGAAACATCAACAAATTCATTTTATTCCTCCCCAGACAAGTTTTTGATTGAAACACACCAGACTAGATTAGGGCCAGCAGAAAATTACCAATGTGCTGCAGGCCATCATGAATGACAACTCCCCTGGTGTAAATGTTATGCTCGGACTGTTACATCATCTTTCGAGAATAAATGTCACAGTTATCAACTGCCCATTACACATGTACTTGTCAAAATACAATGCCACTGGGATCACAATATGTTTGTTATCCGGTATGCAAAATGGAAAAAATTCAATCAACTACACAATATACAAAAACTGAGTTTTCAAAATCTGATGGAGAAAAGTAACCTCTGAAGCTAGTTGCTGAAATATAATATAATATAATATAATATAATATAATATAATATAATATAATATAATATAATATAATATAATATAATATAATTATTATTATTATTATTATTATTATTATTATTATTATTATTATTATTATTATTATTATTATTAACAAATTCATCACAATTGGGAAATATCCCAGTGGCAATGGTCACTTGCAGTAGTGTGATAATAAGGTAAAGTTAAAACATAATTACCCAATAACAACAACTACAAAACAAATGTACAACAAAAGTACAACAAGCAATTCCATGGAAGGAAAATATTACAAGAAATATTACTAGTCTAACATTCTTAAGTACATCCAATGTTTAACATTATGGCTTACAATGCTATAGGTTGAGTTTACTACTAGCTTAACATTACAAGTACAATAAAGATAAAACCTAACTACCCAACAACACCACTACAATAACTAGAGTACAACAAACAATTCCATGGAAAGAAAGTATGACAAGAAATACTACTAGTTTAACATTCTAAATCCAGCATCATCACATACAATTTCACACACAACTTAAGTATTTCCAGTGCTTAACACTATAGCTTACAATACTATAGGTTGAGCTTACTACTAGCTTAACATTACAAGTGATAATAAAGTAAAAAACATACGTAATTACCCAACCCAACAACAAACAATTCCCTGAAAAGAGAATACTACAAGAAATACTACTAGTTCAACATTCTAAATCAAGCAGAAAATCACAAATTCACTGTCCGTAATTTACAACGTTTACTTTTCACTATACACTAGCACTAATGATCTTAAATGACTTGGTACCAGAAGGAAATGTATCACAGACTGCTGCAGGTAATTTATTCCAACCCCATAGGGTCCCGTTTACGAAGGTAAACTTGCCCACATCTGTTTGCTGGTTTTGCCCCTAATTTTATGCTTGTGATCATTTCTTGATAAGTACGAGGGAGGTTCCAACCTATTCCTAATACTCCAGGCAGTCCTTCCTGTATAGCTCTTATAAAGCCCATACAAGTGAGCTCTAGTTCTTCTAGATTCAAGATTTTCCCAATTAATGGTACTGAACTTCTTGCAACAATTCTTCATTTGTGGAGTCAAAACTGACTTCAATGTTGGGAAGATGTTGAGACTACCATCTTCAGCCATGGTTGCCCATAGCCAAATTTTTATGATTGCTGCTTCAATCCTATCTCCAATGTCAAAAATATTCATGCCACTCACAGCAAGTGTGTTTATGTGCACATATCTGCTAAGTAGGATGCCATATGTAGCCAAGAGAATTTATTCAACTCATCACATGGAAATTTAGTATCATCCAGAAATAGTCATACTTCATCGATTAACTCAAAGAATTTCAGAAAAATATTTCCTCTGGACAATCAATACACTACTTCTGTATGTAAAAGTAATTGCATATAGTGGCTTACAATTTCTTCACATAATTCTGAGATGATTCTGGAATTCAACAATTGAGATTTGATGAAATTTATAATCTTAACAACATCATCAAGAAATTTCTCCTCAAAACAACGTCATTCAAAGTCTTAAAAATACACCCTATTGTAGTACACTGTAGAAGTTCACTTGAAAACAAGAAATCTTCCATACATAGCATATATACACTAGCATAATAGCTTTGTGATGTCAGTACTGTTATCACTCTGCAATGAAAAAATGTTGCAAGTCTGTATCCTTGAAATCAGAATCTGTTTTTTATTAGCAGTCATATAATATATTCTTCGTTTCACTGTGTTGTTTGATAGAGGCACTTTGACTATTTCACTAGATGCCAACTCGGCAAGTACATGTTTGCAGATACTGTAAGTCACACAGGCAGGTTAAATCACTTCCTCGCTTACAGCCTGAGCCTTTCCTGCTTTGGAAATGATCTTTCAACATCATAAGGAGCCAACATCGCTATCCTTTTCTGTAGTTCATTGACCTCTCTCCAACCCCACTGCTTTTATCTTTAAAAATGTTTGTGTCTTATTATTATGATTTTTTTTAACAACTGGCTTTACATTGCACCGATACAGATAGGTCTTAAGGCGACAATGGGATAGGAAATGGCTAGGAGTGGGAGGGAAGTGGCCGTGGACTTAATTAAGGTACAGTCCCAGCATTTGCCTGGTGTGAAAATGGGAAACCACGGAAAACCATCTTCAGGACTGCTGACAGTGGGGTTCGAACCTACTATCTCCCGAACACTGGATAATGACCGCACTTAGCGACTGCAGCTATTGAGCTCATATGTATAGTTTCCAAATGTCGCCTGAGATTAGCTGGCTTCATAAATTCATTAGCAAGAATATCAAAGCATAAAACACACATGAGCTTTGACTCCAGAAGTGATCCTTGTTTAGTTTTAATGAAACCATACTTAAGATAATCATTGCTGGACTTACGTATTTTAGAATTTTTCTGTACCTCACTCGTAATAGAAGTCAAATTACCGACGCTAGATGCTAGAGCAAACACTGCACTCCAAATCAACAATAACAGATACCAGTTCAGAATCTTCTGCTTCCTGCAGCAGAGAACCACTCTTTAACCATGCTGTCATTTTGAAGTGAAAAACAACCAACTGTAGAAGGCAATAAAAGCATGTATCAATACTGTATTAACTCTTCTGCAGAGGCAATTGACTTTTGTCGACTCACTTCAATATACTGTTCACTGCAACAATCAACTTTAGTCAACTTGGCACTTTCCCGCTACTGCTCACACCTGAACTGTTAACAAAGCAGCAGTTAATAATGCATACATGTTTTTGCAATTCTTGAGCATGTACTGAGAATTGTTCAATTGAAAGCCACCAGTATTAGGCCTATATTTGTTTGTTATAGCCTGTCTGTCAAAATTCCTATCTGCTCTCTGGCTGGCAGTACCTCAATGGCGAGCTGACGTGAGCATGTGGAACTTTAGTGATGACTGATAACAATGAACAAAGCTACGAGATTTTAGCAGAAGATTCAGCTTCAGAAGGGGCTGCCTAGCCGAGGCGGTAAAGGCATGTTCAGTTCGCCCGAAAGGATGTGGGTTTGAATCCCCGTCAGGAATGAATAAACTTTTTATTGCTCAATTTAAATAGCTCAATAAAACTGTTTTAAAACATAAGCTATTTTATTATTGTGAATCACTCACCAAATTTATTGAGCTTACTACTGTATGTCCACAGGGATATGAATCAATTGAGAATTGTTATTCAAATTCAGTATATTTTTGACTCGCAAGTCTTTAACTTGTTCAATAAGGTTTTATTATGTGTCATTGTTTTAATGTAGATTTCATAGTGGTTTTATATCACATAAATTTAATATTTATCATGAGTTTTATATAATTTACCAATTTTCCAATTTCTTTGTACAGCTAAGGACGACACAAAAATGCGTCGAAACTAGTGCTGAATACAATTAGAATGTTGTAATTACATCTATAAACAATATTATTATTGTATTGAATAGGTGGACATTAAAAAGTTTATGCATTGTAATCTCAGTTCAATACAGACAAAAATGAAATTTCTTACGTTAACTCCCCGTCAGGAAGTCGTAAAATTTAAGAAACAAGATTTCCACAAGCACATGGCCCTGAGGTTCACTCAGCCTACCCCAAAAATGAGTACCAGGTTAATTCTTGGGGGGAAAGGTAGCTGGACGTAGCGCTAACCACTCTACCCCTTCAAGGGCCTGCATGGCCTGTATGGAGATGACTTTACTTTGCTATTCAGGTTCAGAAATGTCCATAAATATCAACAATGAATTTGATGATGTGGCAAGATATAGTTCAGTACACAAACAATAATAGGGGATTCACTGCTCACTGGTCATGCTGCAATTGCATGTCTGACTCATGTAGATAAGATACAAACACGTGAATCTGCATCTTTTGCAAAATTCATATTACATCGTGGCCTTCTTTCACCTGTACTGTCAAAGAGCTTGTAAAATGTTGGTTTTGAAAACTTGACTGCATCATAAATTATGACATGTAACTAAAGCCATGGATACCCTAAATTTGTCCCATGATCCCCAGGGGCCTGTGGACCACCCAATGGGACACAGTCGGTTAGTCTATTTCAAACATTCTACAGGGTACTTGCTGGGAAACATAACCAGTGGCAGTACAAAAGAACTAGGAGCAACAGAGTCAGTTTCCCCACGAAGTTTGGTCAACAGCCAAAACAATATTTAATCACAATTGCACATCACCATAGCCGTATATTGTATACAAACAAACCAACCCCATGGAACAAAAGATCTGATAAGCCTTGACTTACCATGTGACCGCTGCTCAGCCTGAAGGTCTGCAGATTATGAGATAATGCATGATCATCATGACAAATCCTCCCAGCCGATATCCTCGGCTTTCCAGATTAGGGCTGCAAACTCACCATCAAACAGTTCCTCAATTGATCTCATGTAGGCTGAGTGGACTTCAAATCAACCCTCAGATCCAGGTAAAAATTCTTGATTTGGCAGAAAATTGAACACAGGGCCTCTGGCTAAGAGGCAGGCCTGCCACTCCTAGACCATGGGGCAGGGATGTATTGTATATAATGAACATAATGTAAATATGATATGATTAGCATGCTCTCAAACAGATAATGGAAGTGTTGAACCACCTACTTTATGAATATTTGACATATCTTAACCTCATAACCACGCATGACGAGTAAATTCGTCTACCAATAGTCTGGTAATGACGAGTTAACTGGTCTAGAGCCTTCACAAACTGTTATCTGCTGGGTGGGACGTGTTATCTCATCCCTTTTTGTTGCTGAGTGTAGTTCTATGATCGCTTTATAGATGTCAATAGGTTCCAGACTTGCTGCGCCACACCGCGTGCCAATATTTCACTGCATTTTCTTCCATTAATATATATATGTATGTGTTGGGTATGTTGGGTATTCAGACCGAAGGCTGGTTTGATCCTCTGCAGCTCCGCCAACAGCTGTCATAAATCGCCTAGGCATCACTGAAGAGGCGTACTAGGGAAATGAGGAGTGAGGTAGTTTCCCGTTGCTTTCCTCACTGAGCCAGCCGTTGCTATTGCATATCAGTCTGCCAAGCCCACTGAAATGCATGCACCAACCAACCCTATGAGCGATATTTTCACACCATTCATAACAGGGACTGGCTGCATAAGCAATGGTATTACTAGGATCACTCATACCTCAGTCACTTTCATATTGTCAAAGCCAAGGATGAGACTGAGACAGGTCAATGAAAGTAACAAATTTGATATAGCCCATACCAGAAGACATAGTGCACTGTAAACACTACATCTCGCCAGCAAAGGCATTATATATATAATAAGAGCTTTGTCTGTACATTGCTCAGAATTTAAAAAGGATGGTATTTCTGTATCGGTCGTATCCACAGTAACAAGGAAATGCACTTTTTTAGTTTACCGTAATTTCTGTCTGTATGCATGTATGTACACGCATCACAAGAAAATAGCTGAAGAAAATTTAATGAAAATTGGTATGCTAAGTTGGGGAAATAGGTCGCTACAATCCAGGCCATAAAAAATTTTATTCACGCTGAGTGAAATGGTAGTTTACGGGAAGACCTAAAATTTAATTCTCAAATATTGATGTTATTAGTAGTCCTGCCGATAAATACGGCGAAATTAAAGGTATACAGAATTAAATTTCCGATAATTTATGTCTTATACATTTTTACCGTACCGGCTATGATAACAGAGATATTCATGAATTTGTATTTTTGTTGCTAAGTCCATATCAACGCCATATACCCGAATTTAATGAAAATCGGTATATAGTCAGGTAATAAGAAACTACAGCCTAAGCTATAAACAATATTATTCACCCTGTATGAAATGGTAGTTTAGGGGAAGGTGCCTAAAATTTAATTCTTAAATACCTATGTTATTCGTCCTATTGAAAAGTACTACATAACAGAATTTGTACAGAATAAAACTTCCAATCATTTTTCTTTTACACAGTTTTACCGTACCGACTATGATAAAAGTGGTATTTGAGAGTCAGAAGAAAACTAAATGTGAAGGCCTACAATACTATAATCTATCAGTTTCATGGTCCATATTGATAGTTTGAGCTCACAAGTAAGAAGGATGAGAGTTTTCCACCTAATCAATACTTTATTTTACGAAGTGTCTAAAACTTTTTACATTAAAAGACAGTACTGGTTTCGACCTGTTAAATAGGTCATCGTCAGCTGTTGATGAACCTGCTTATTCAATAGCGACTGTACAGAATAAAACATA
The DNA here is from genome assembly GCF_040414725.1 of Anabrus simplex. Lineage (NCBI taxonomy): Eukaryota > Metazoa > Arthropoda > Insecta > Orthoptera > Tettigoniidae > Anabrus > Anabrus simplex. Next base: position 129,158,350 of record NC_090265.1, on the reverse strand, counting down.
AGTGCCACAACTCTAATAAAATAATTAATGTTGAGATATATACACATGGTACAGTTTTTGAAGTTAAAGGGCTTTGACTTCCTAGAGTTCCATGAATGCCACATATTCCAAAAATTATATTTGCTATAAAGTTAAAAATAGGATACAATTCTTAGAGTCTAAAGAGTCACTGACATTCTGGTGTCAAGTTCAAATATCTTATGCTGTAATGCCAACATTATGTCCAATGGTTGTATAAGGTAGATTCAAAAGTGCAATGTTGGGCCGCAAATATGCGGGGAACGTTGTGTTCAGTAGAATATGAAGTTCTGTAACTTGTTTTACAGGTACTATGCTCATTCTCAGTCTATATCATTGCTGATAAACATGCTAGTTTTTTATAAGACTTCTTGTTGAGGCATAAGTTGCTGTGTATGACGTATTGAAATCAATGAAAGTAAGTGTGAGTACTCCCCTCTTCATACTTGCATTCCACTCAGGTAAAGTCAAAAAATCTGAGAAAGAAGAAAAGGAAGGTAGGAATTAGAATAACTGCCTGCTAAATGGGTTGTGTACTATAGTGTGGCCTACAATATCGAAAGCTCATAAAATTAATCAACAATAACATTACGCTGACCACTGTTTGTTGTAATGTTCTTTGTCTCTTACTCTGCCACTCATCTCCGATAGATGGGATTACTGCTGTGTAGCGAGTATAACAGCCTGCCTGAATACTGGTGGGAAATAGCAGGGAAGTAAGATAGCTTTCTTCTCTAGCATACCATTCCTCTGGTTCATACACATGACGTGCTGATTGGATTGATCAGTGTGCACAGTTAATGGAATAATGGCAGATGTTCACTTATGACCTGGCCTAGAATTATAATTTCTGCCTATTCCAAATTATAGCACCACAATTCACTAAGGAACCCAAAATTCAACCCTGAAATGAGGCGTTTCTTAAGGAAAGCTTCTTCCTATTCACTTTTATAAAATTTACATTCACTTTGTTCCAAATTAGCAGCCAGGAGGGGGTTTCTCCTCTGGCTTGGAGAAAAAATTTGCCTCCAAGTCAGGTAGATTTTCCCCCACCAGTGTAGTGAATTGGCCGGCCTCTTGGTGTAGGGGTAGTGTGCCTGCCTCTTACTCGGAGGGCCCGGGTTCGATTCCCGTCCAGGTCAGGGATTTTTACCTGGATCTGAGGGCTGGTTTTGAGGTCCACTCAGCCTATGTAATTACAATTGAGGAGCTATCTGACGGTGAGATAGCGGCCCCGGTCTAAAAAGCCAAGAATAATGGCCGAGAGGATTCGTCGTGCTGACCACAGGACACCTCGTAATCAGCAGGCCCTCGGGCTGAGCAGCGGTCGCTTGGTAGGCCCAGGCCCTTCAGAGATGTAGTGCCATGGGGTTAGGGGGGGGGTAGTGTAGTAAATTGAGATTTTCCAACTCATCGGGTACTCAGGAAACAGAGAGTAAAAGGATAGTTTTTGCCACGGGACTCTCCACTCTTTGCCCCCCTCTCATCATAAAAATTAAAGTGTGGTCACGGCTCACGGCTGTTTGTGGCCTGGTCATTCCAGCTCTGGAACTTTGGACGTTAGACTGGCAGCATACTACTGTTCGTTAAAAGTGAGAAAATGTGTGGTTTTCCATTTGATCAAGTATATCATATGATAGCATTGCTTTTAATCGTGACATTCCTACTCGTGTTATTGTAATGACCTATGTTGATTTCAGTTAGGAAAACTACTAAGACAGTCTTTCTGAGGATGTAGAAAGGCAGATTGAGAGTGAGAGTCTGCCATTACAATGAAAATTCCCCAACTTGATTGTGACTGATGGCAGACAAGAGGGCCTACCATTACAATGAAACTTTGAACTTTTCTTTTTAAAAAAGTGAACTGTTTTGAAAATATGAGCAAAAATCATGTAAGAGGGCCCTGCAATCCCCCTCCCCCTCTGCTTAGGAATATTGTACTAATTTGCAGCATTCCAAGTTCCATGCCAAACGCTTTAGAAGTTTTGCCATAATGCTTCCAGATAGACAAAAATTAACCGACAGTGGAAAGGACTATTATACACCTTGTCTGAGATAAAAATGAAAGTATTGGCCAAACATCCAAAATGTATAAACAGGAAGATAACAACAGTATTGATTTTACATCCCACTAACAATTTGTAAGGTTTTCAGACACACCAAGGCAATGGAAATATAGTTCTGCAGGAGTTCTTTTCTGTGCCATTAAACTTAACAACACAAGGCTGGTGTATTTGAACACTCAAATTCAGCTGGACTGAGCTGAGATCAAATCTGCCACTTTGATCTCACAAAGTCAGTGCTTTATCATCTGAGACACTCAGCACAGCCTATGGACTGAAAGACACTTTATAAATATATAGCAGACAATTCTGATGTTTCACCTATTGAGGAGAATATGTGAGATGAACATTTATAATGATTTGGACACATGATGCGATCATGACTAGATACCATCACGAAGAAGAGCTATACCCTGGAAGTTGTTGGAAAAAGACCAAAGGGGCAACTGAGGCAACATGGGCCGATAGATTACAAAAGACCTCAAAAGCGTAAGTCTCGACTATGACATGGCCCAAGATAGGAAGAAATAGAGATAGCAGAACAAACGCTAAAGAAAAAAAGAAGACATCAGGGCCATTCCTTCTACATCTGTATGGTGAATTCCAACACAAACTGAAATTTTAAGTTGCTATAATTAGTGTGATTATTTCTGTACATTGGCCAATCAATTCTCTCTCTTTTTCCACTTTAAATTGATCTCTAATATCGAAGTTTCACATGGACAAAATTTCTTTCAGTACCGTAATAGGTTAAAACATCATACAAGAAAAGCCAACAGTCATTAACACTGTTGTTGTTAAGCTGATGTATCCACAAAGATGAACACAAAATGCTGTCAGTTGTGGACACTGTTTTATTTACAACTTATTTATACAATTCTATAGACACAAACTAATAAGCTGCCATCATAAAACAAAACCCTACTACAAAGAATCAGACAAAGACTACAACAGATGCATGTCAAATACCAACCCAACAAAACCAATTCATATACTTGACTTCAAACACTCGGCTGACATGGCTTCCACAGAAGTCTCATTAAAACAACCTAACTCTACCATCAAGACTACCTCTTTACATACGTTGCCTGGCCGGGCTTCTAGAAGAATATGACACAACATATTTTCTGGTAAATTCGAGAGTCTCCAATAACCCAGTTACAACAAAAAGAATTTTCTGTAACTCTAGTGCCAAAGATACGTTATTCTGGATATTACAGTGTGTTGCACAATATTGCAGTGGATTATACCTCACATACACAGGTAACAATAAATTATATACTATTAATTATGTGTTCTTACATTAATTAAACTCATATTATACAGCAGATGTTTCATGCCATAACCTCACAAATAATACGATCATGATTTTTACCAAATAAAGTTTGTACACAACTAAGTATATACTAATAATACTAATACATGTCAACACTTTATAGCCATACCTCACAAGTCATAATAATAGTAATGATAATTCAAGCTCAATATTGGCATTATTTACCCATGGGTTAAAGAATATTATTCTAAGTTATATTAGTCTATTCTACACTTGCATCAGAGTTAACTTATTATAACGGTGTAATGTTAAGATTTGTTTTCTACAGTTACTTCTTGTAACTGTAGCTCAATGGGAATACAGTACATTGATTTTTGAGTTTGATACAATATCAAATGAAATGAAATGGCGGATGGCTTTGCCGGGAGTGTCCGAGGACAAGTTCGGCTCGCCAGATGAAGGTGTCTTGAATTGACTCCCGTAGGCGACCTGCGTGTCGTGATTAGGTTGAAATTATGATGAAGACAACACATACACCCAGTCCCCATGCCAACGAACTTAATCAATTATGGTTTAAATTCCTGACCCTGTCAGGAATCAAACCCGGGACCCCTGTGATCAAAGGCCAACACGCTAACCATTTAGCCATGGTGTCTGAATTTGGATAATTATAATCTGGTACTATATTTTGTATTGATGCATATTATTTGATATTGCTAACCATGGCTGGTGACAGGATACGTCAAGTACTTAATATGATATAGGGGTCACATAAACCCCGATTTGCAATCGAAAAGAAGATCCATTTTAGTTTTGGACATTTTCCATATTAAATAGATTAGGACCAAAAAACTTTACTGTATTGACTTATGTTTGTATATATTGTATATAATGTATATGTTGTATATAATGTATATATTAGTATGTTTATATTAGTTAAAAAGGTCCCAAACCTTGACCTAAAGGTTGTTTACAGGCTGAAGATGCCCAAAATAATGGGTGAAACATGTACCTGACCTAATGAGTCTACATAAAATCATGTAGATAATAACCACATTAAACGTGGAAAGTATTGAATAAGTGGTTTTTTATTTAATTATCCTTGATATCTATGCCTAACGTCATCTTCAATACGGAACAATAATGAGAGTTGTTACTTGTAACCATTCACTTACCCGCTACTCTTCATACAGTTTTCTTTATGCTGTGTGTCTTGGTTAATAATGGCCAAGTTGCTGAAGATCATACTAGTAGGCACGACACTGCTTCCAATGAATTCATCTCTTTTAAATTGTTGGGTTTCTAACTTTCCTGCAGAAAACAAGTTAACAGCGATTACAGAAAATAACATTTTAGAAACATGCATTAAATTATTTTTTGCTTCATTGATGAAGCATGCACTTTATGACACTTAACTAAAAAAATAGACCTGATTCATGAAAGTCTAATACTTTTGCACTCATCATCATCTACATATTCACTCTCTGGCAAGTACAATGATTGGCTTAGAAGTGTGTCGGTGTTGCTGACTGTGGGTTTCTATAAGTCTATCAGTGTTGCTGATCGTGGGTTCCTAGAAAACAAACGAAAGACTAATTCTAGAACCAAAAGCTCCATCACAATGCTGGCACATCAATTCCACCAAAGCTCCTCGTTGTTGAAGAACTTAAGTTGTCAGTTCCTCTCTGATTTACTCATTCTTTCCTACGATTCCTCTTTTTCAACTCATGCCTTTGTCACTGTTGTTCAAAATACATTGGGACAATACATCAATCAGGCACTAGATCCTCACAGTTGCTGAAGTCAACCCTCTTTATACAGAATATTTGGAAAGTCACTGTACACTTAGACTACAGATGTAGGAATTACCTCCTCAATACCCTACATGTGTCCCCTGGGTGGTGCTAAGCGAGCAACAATAATTCATTGGCAGCCAAACTATTAACAGCCATTGATCTCCTGGCCATAATACACATGGATGATACTTCAGAAGTAAATGGTCCTTTTGAGAAACACCACACATTGAAACTAGGACAGAACAACTGTATTTGTCAGATCAACATAGAAGGCATCAGTAAGTCTAACTGCCAATATATCTCAAGGCTTTTACGAAAATTTAAAGTAGACATACTTCTTGTACAAGAATCTCACATAGAGAATGAAGAACAAGCCAGAAAGAGAGCGAGAATTCCTGGATATGATGTGATAGGGATAACCTATCATCGTCATTATGGTAATATAACATATGTTTGCAGTAATATTCCAGATACTTGTCTATTAACAACATCAACCGAATATGACATCCATACAATTACAATCAAAGTTGGTGAATTAATAACTGTAAATGTATACAAACCTCCTCTAATCCTTTGGCCGTCACATGTCATGGAAGTTTATCAACATCCATCAGTCTATTGTGGTGATTTCAATAGCCATCATGCTGACTGGAAATATAACTTGAATGATATAAATGGAGAACACTTCTCAAACTAGGCAGATGAAAACAACCTTCACCTAATTCTTTATGCCAAAGATCCATACTCCTTCTGATCAGCTGCTTGGAACAAAAATTTCAATCCTAACCTTATTTTTGTCTCCAAGGATACTACAAATCAACCACTTCACACCAACAGAAAGGTTCTTCAAGATTTCCCCAAAAGCCAGCACAGACCTGTTCTTCTTGAACTTGGTATCCAGGTCCCTGTCATCTCATCTTTTCCTAGACCAAGATGGAACTTCCAGAAAGCTGACTGGCAGAATTTTTCCATAGATCTTGACCAATGCTCGAGATGGATACCATCCATATCATCTAATTATAAGTGGTTTGTAGGCGCTGTAATATGTTCAACAGCTAAAAAACATATCCCAAGAGGTTATTGAAAGAAGTACAGTATAAAACTGGTTGGAATAAAGAAAGTGAGGATCTTTATGAAGAATTTCTCAGAAGTGGTGACAATGAAATTGGAGAGTAGCTACTTAGGACACTTGATGTAGCATGTCGGGAGAAATGGATGCAAACTACAAAAAATCTTGACTTCAATCATTCCAGTAGAAAAGATTGGAACTTATTGTAGAAGCTTGGAGCTAGCCCACCTGTTCAGAGGAAGGAAACCCTGGTATCGTCTACCAAGTTGCTGATTGAATTGTCTCTTTATCAAGATCTCCTAGAGATAAAATACATACAAGAATGGTGAAACAGGAATTTAAAAAAGTCAAAGCTAATTGCCAAACTCATACAGAATATTCACAACCATTTACGTAAGAAGAGGTTAGCTCAGCACTTAAAAGCATAAAAGCTGGGAAAGCCTGTGGGTTTGATGGTATACATAATGAATTTCTACTGAATACTGGTCTAAATGCCAAACTATGGTTAGCAAGGATCTTTAGTGATATTCTGAAGACTGGTCACATTCCTAAAGAGCTAAAGGAAACAAAAATAACAGCAATTCCTAAACCGGGAAAGGAAACAAATAAGGCAGAAAACTATCGCCCTACAGCTTTCCACAGTGCATGCTATAAACTACTGGAAAGAATGATTCTAAATCAAATCAATAGCAAAATTATGGATCATATCCCGCATGAACAAGCTGGTTTCCGAACAGGGAGGAGCTGTACAGAACAAGTCCTTAGTCTTACAACTTATATCGAAGCAGGCTTTCAAGACGGTATGAAGACGTCTGTAGTATTTATTAAATTGACAGCAGCCTATGACACAGTAGAGAGAGAAGGCCTCATTTTAAAATTCTTAAGAGTAATCCCCTGCAGAACTCTAGCCCAATTATGAAATAACATACTATGTGATAGATATTTCCAAGTTATCCTGGGCAAGGACATCAGTAAGCAAAGAACTTTGAAAAACAGTCTTCCACAGGGCTCTGTACTTGCACCAATCCTTTTCAATCTATATATAGCAGATATCCCTCATACTGTAAGCAGGAAATTTGTTCATGCAGATGATCTAGCCATTGGCATCAGTAGGAAATGCATAGAAGAAACTGAAAGGATATTGACAAACGATCTTTCAATTCTATGGGAGTATTACCACAAATGGCAACTCACACCAAGCCCAAGTAAAACAGAATCTTCATGTTTTCATCTTCATAACAAACAGGTAAACTGACAACTGGAAATCTATTTTAATGAATATCTAGTTAAATATAATCCTACCTTGAAGTATTTGGGTGTCACACTTGACAGATCCCTAATTTATCGATAACACCTGAATAATACTGCAGCCAAAGTTCATTCCAGGAACAACATCCTTCAAAAGTTGTGTGGTACTACATGGGGATCAACAGCTGCATCACTTCGTTGCTCTGTAATGGGACTAATTTATACTACAGGAGAATATTGTGCTCCCGTTTGGCTAAACAGCAACCATACCAGCAAACTCGACATCCAGCTCAATACTACAATGCATATAATCACAGGTTGTCTAAAAATTACACCAACATTTTGGCTTCCAACTTAGTCACATTCATCCACTTGCACTGAGAAGACAGGATGCTTTGTTCCATGAATATAAGAAAATATTGGATCAACCTGATCTTCCAATTCCTGACTACATTCCAAGTGCAATACCTGGCAGGTTAAAATCCAGACATCCAGCAATAAAATCTGCTGTTGAACTTTTCAATAACAGGCTTCAATATAAATGTTAATTGGGAAGAAAAATGGATCCAGCAAGCACCACCAGACATTATAACTGTTTTAAATACTCAAATTAAACCAGCTGGTTTTGATCTGCCTTGATGTACGTGGAAAAACTGCCAACAGGATTTTTGCAAACCATGGAGTATGTATGTAATGACTTCCTCTACAAATGGAAAAAAATTTCTGATCCATCTTGTGTTTGTGGAGCGACGCCCCAGACCATCCAACACATTGTGCAGCAGTGTAGTATTACATCATACTCAGGTGATATGAAAGACTTTCTAACATTGACTCCAGATGCTGTTAACTGGATAGACAAATTAACTCTCACTATAAAAGTGCATATATTGTCATTGTATACTCTGTTTTATGTCTAACAAGGGAACATCCACATTGGTGAAGTCGCCGATCGCGATGAAACTTAGCAAACACATTGAGGTACATGTAAAAACAATGCCAGCATCAATTTTAGGCGCCAACATTCATTAGCGCGTTAACTAAGGGGCCTAAAAGTTGCGACATTTCAAGTTCCGCGCGAACAGCGATGAATTCCTCCTGACCAATGCTTAGCCGGAACACTGCTTTGTGCCACACCTCTGCTCCTCCTCCCCTCCGCCCCGCCTGGTTCAGCACCACTCGTTTCCCTCTCCCCGCGCTGCCGTCTGCTTACCTGTCGAACAGAACCTGTGCTACACTGCGTACGCTATCAGCCTTCCTCATAGCTCTCCCTTGGAATTTCCACATTGTATAGGCAGTTTACATTTTATGAAATATTTATGAAAACGTTTGCGACGAGTCCTTAGGGGCAATGTCACTGAGCGTGTCAAAAATTATTTTTCATCTTCAAGCAAAGCACGGAAGTCACGGTGAAGAAGGTCCGCTGAACTTTCGGGAGCTGCAGCTTTATGACGCGATTGAGGGTGAGTGTTAAGCAGTCAACTATTGTCAAATAGGTTTTGACGCTCACGGGGAGATGTCACACTGCGGACATAGGCCGTAATAACGTAGATTGAAGCGTGGTCTTTTGCGCTGCATGTGAAATTGTAGGTTTATGATATGTTGATACCGATAACTCTGTCAGACTCGCTGGCTGAACGGTCAAGCAGCCTTCAAGCGCGAGGAGAAGGGAGGGGAACGTGCCGGGGAGAACCACTTGGAGGGTAAAAGGCGGTGCAGAGGGTGTGTCTCCAGACGGGAAGTGTGTGTGCCGGCTTAGCATTGGCCAGCAGGTATTCATCGCTGATCGCGCAGAACTTGAAATGTCGCAACTTTTAGGCCCCTTAGTTAACGCGCTAATGAATGTTGGCGCCTAAAATTGATGCTGGCATTGTTTTTACATGTACCTCAACGTGTTTTCTAAGTTTCATTGCGATCGGCGACTTCACCATTGTGGATGTTCCCTTGTAAGAGTAATAACACCTAGTTATTTTGGTATATAATTTATATATTGTTGTATATACCAATGTGTTGCCATATGCTAAATAATTATAATAATAGGTTGTAAGCTGGAAACAAAGAAAGGTTTTCTAGCTAGATATATTCGCAGAATTGGTCCGTCTCGTTGGGTGAATAGTCAGCGTTGAGGCCTTCAGTTAAGAGGGTCCCGGGTTGGGGATTTTAATCGCGTGTGATTAATTCTTCTGGCTCGGGGACTGGTTGTTTGTGTTTGTCCCAACACTCTCCCCTTCATATTCAGACAACACAACACACTACCAACCACCACAGAAACACGTAATAGTGATTACGTCCCTCCACATAGGGTTGGTGTTACGAAGGGCATCTGGCCATAAACCAGAGCCAAATCCACAAGTGTGACTCAGTTCGCACCCGCGGCCCCACAAAGTGAGGGGAAAGCAGTAGACGAACAAGAAGAAGAAGAAATATTGGCAGAACTGATTGTTCATGGTTGTGGGTTATGTGATATTTTCTGTACTGGTACTCATTTGTTCTGCTGTCATGTGACATTTAACTGTCTGACTTCAATATTCAGTTAGTAAACAGCTACTGAAAAAATCATACTCAGTTGTTCAATTTAGTTTTGTTCTTTTAAGTGAGGAATGTGTTTTTCTTGTTGAACATGTCTTTCATAAGGCAATAAATACACAGATTTAGTGTAAGATGCATTTGCTGAAAAATTCCCAGAAACAACTGTACCTAATAGCAATGAAGTTCATTGAATTAGAAATATTTCAAAAGAAATGTTCAGTGTTGGCGAACAATGCAGAAGGGTACCAAAACTACATCAAGAGAAATTGTACATTTTTGACTTTATGTTGTGCAGCTCATCAAGATTACTGAGAAGGTTGGCACAAGAGGAAGATATTAGGCTCGCAACAGCACATAAAGTGGTACAGGAAACATTGAAGAATCATTAAAAACAAATCTGTTACTGTGAATGGTTTCAATTTTTTGTGGAAGGAATACTGCTAATATTTTTGATGTTACCTTCTATAAAAAAACAAGACCTGGTTTTATCCCACTGATTATGATAAAGTCAAAAGAGAATTTTTGTGCTGTGCATAAAAAATCCTTGCATGTTGTCCAGATGGCAGATTCCTTATCAACTGCTTACCTAGTCTTTATTTAAATTATTTCAAAGAACTTGGAAATGTATCGAACATCTACCTTGATAACTTATTCCAGTCTATAATTCCTCTCCCTAAAATGTGATGCTCTCCAGGAAACCATATCTTAAGTTGGAAAATTTCACTTTAGGTTTATTTTATATTTTGATAGTAGGTGAATTTGTGATAATTTTTGCGAAAACAAGAAGTCTGCAGCTTTAAAACTGATCACTTGATGTAACTTTGAAATTGTAAGACAGGATTTATTGAATTTTGAGAAAATTTATTGGAAAAAGGTGTATAGTACACAGAAAATATATTAAGGATTTAAGAAAATCTGGCTGTTTCACTAGATAACAATACAAATACTTTTCATAAATATTTAGGAGTTTTATTGTCTGGAAATTAAACATGTAAACATGTTCAAAGTTTATTAAAACATTAAAAAGGATTTTTTCAGTTTTGCGACACTCATCTACGCAGACGTTCTGCCTTATGATGTACAAAGAAGATTAGGATACAATAATAACAGCAGTAATGCTAATGTTAATAATAATGGATATTGTAAAAGATTGTTCTGAAGCTACACACAAGTCAGTATCCAATTAAGGATTTAAATTACTAATCTATCTTGCATCCTGCAGTACGGTAACAAAACTGAATTACTGCTCATTTTTCTGGAATATTCTTAATTATGTATGTCTTTTCCTTTTGTATACACAATCCATCACACTACTTGGCCCAGGTTCAGCAGCATTGACGTTGCCCGGCCCTGGGCACTACAAATTCCTTGTTTCTGCTGTGCAGTATTTTCGAATGTTGTCAAACAGATATTTAGTCCTTGCTGTAGTCATGCTTTCTACTTCCAACTTGTTAGATAGGATCTGAGGGAGACTATCTGCCTCCCAAATATTCACAATTACTGCTGGATCATCCAATTTTTGTTGATACATAATGACCCCACGCATATCCTTTTTCATAGTAAAATGACTGAAAGATGTGATCTGAGGCACTTTTTTCGTATCATGAGCAGTGAACATTTATTGCCAGTCTTACATATTTACTAACAGCTTACCAGTTTTTTTCTGATGATGACAGCTTTATTAAATTTTGACTGAAGAGTGCTATCTTTAATGACCGAGACCATTTATCTGTCAGAGAAGAAGTATACGTCAGGCGGTACTTTCTTTTCATGAAACCAAAGCACAGTCACAAAAAATTTCCTATGACCCACGGGCAGAAAAGAAATCATTACAGTATTTCTTCATGTAAACTAGACAAAGCTCTACACGTGATATTGTTATTTTTATTTTGTGTGATACAGTTGTCAGCATGAAGAAACAAATCACAGCACTATGACTGACCTCCTGTGTAAGCAGTCCATCTTGGTTAAAATTACCCGTTATAAAATATGCAGCGCTGAAGTCTATAATTCTAACCATACGTTATCTTGATGCATAAACTCATTATTTTATATCTTGGTACCAGAAGATAATGAAGGAACTTCATTGAAGAAACCATACCTTAAGTCACCAAGGCTAAATGTTACTTAGTTCAAGAATCAGGCTAACAGATTGCGTTCAGATATAAAAATCTATATTTCATGCCATTGTTGCCGTTTTTCTTCACAGCGTAAAATGTTGCAGTGCGACTTAAGGTATGGTTTCCTGGAGTTAGCCACAAATATAGATTCAGGAGATCAAGTGGACTGTATCGCTATTCACAGCTCCAAGGCTTTTGATAGGGTAGATCGTGGGAGATTACTGAAGAAAATGAGGGCTACTGCATTAGACAAAACAGTCACTGAATGGGAGGCTAAATTTCTAGAAAATAGAACAAAGAAAATTATTTATTCCCGTAGTGATTAAGAGGAGGTCCCGCAAGCAGTACTACTGAACATTTATATTTACTAATGTATATAAATATGAGTAAAGAGCTTGAATCATAGATAAGGCATTTTGCATATCATACAAAGTAGTAAGTTACAGGATTTTGAACGACTACAACAAATACCTTGACATTGTTATAAGATGGACTACAGAGAATGGTATGATGAGAAACAGAATGAAAAGTCAGGTTATATGTTTCAATAAGATGACAAGTCCTCTCAGTTTTAACTACTGTTTCGAGAGGGTGTACAGTATCTAATCTTGCAAACTAAGGTACATTAACCACTCAAGATGGTTCGACGTACATTGCACGTCCATCTGGACTCTACTCGTTCAGCTGGTTCGACGTACCACAAATGATATAATACCACTTTAATGGTCCATTATTGGACATTATAAATTTTCCAGCTAACTCATTCTTGGTTGCTTGCATTTCGCCCTCGTGTGCCAAGTTGGGCTCATCAGTTGGTACTTAGCACACCTACCAAGACGCAAGGCTACTGCATACCGTGGAGGCCACTGCATAGGCTATTTGAAGCCACCAGCACTAGCCTTGCGTATTGGTAGGTGTGCTAAGTACCAACTGATGAGCCCAACTTGGCACACGAGGGCGAAATGCAAGCAACTAAGAATGAGTTAGCTGGTGGCTTCAAATAGCCTATGCAGTGGCCTCCATGGTATGCACTAGACTTGCGTCTTGGTAGGTGTGCTAAGTATCAACTGATGAGCCCAACTTGGGACATGAGGGCGAAACGCAAGCAACCAAGAATGAGTTAGCAGGAAAATTTATAATGTCCAATAACGGACCATTAAATTGGTATTATAAATTTACTCATTCGGGACAAATATTTCATGTTCTCTATGGGAATCAACATCTATATCATATGATGGCCAGGCAGGCACCTATTTTTGGAAGTGGGACATAGTCCCTCATAGTGCATTGGCACTGCTGGTGGCTTCAAACAGCCTATGCAGTGGCCTCCATGGCATGCACTAGCCTTGCGTCTTGGTAGGTGTGCTAAGTACCAACTGATGAGCCCAACTTGGCACACGAGGGCGAAATGCAAGCAACCAAGAATGAGTTAGCTGGAAAATTTATAATGTCCAATAACGGACCATTAAATTGGTATTATAAATTTACTCATTCAGGACAAATATTTCATGTTCCCTATGGGAATCAACATCTATATCGTACCACAAATGGCCGGTGCAGACAGAAGTTCGAATACCCATTACACATGTAACACTGCTGCTTCGCGGGATGTTTTTTCACCTTATGAATCGAGAAGTTATGTACTTCTGTTTCATAATTACAACTAATACAAAACTGATCCATATCTGTTGCTTTTGACTCATATCGATCAGGGATAGAACATGAAACATGCTCTATCGAGTTTCAAGGTGCTCGATTTAGAAGGTATGTCATTTCCTGCCATCTCGAGAATGTTTTGTGACTTACTAACTTGAAAATTCTTTCTTCTTATGAAGGGGAAGCACCAAAAGCAAAAGCAAATATTTCACAGATATATAGGCCTATATATATATTTTTTTTGCTTCACAGGCTAGAGACTACTCAATCGCAGAGAAATGGCTGGGCCGTCTCATTCTCTTATCATACCAATATAAATGGTCTGTAATTGGACATTAGGCTACAAATTTTCCAGCTAACTCATTCCTAGTTGCCAGCATTTTACCCCAGTGTCCTAAGTCGGACTCATCAGTTGGTAAATAGCACACCCACCAAAATGCATGGCTAGTGCATACCGTGGAGGCCACTGCGTGGGCTATCTGGAGCCACTGGCAGTGCCAATGCACCATGGAGACCTTGTCTCATTACCAAAAACTGATGCCTGCTTGGCCATCAGATGATATAGATGTTGATTCCCATAGGAAACCTGAAATATTTGTCCTGAATGAATAAATTTATAATACCAATATAAATGGTCCGTTATTGGACATTATAAATTTTCCAGCTAACTCATTCCTGGTTGCCAGTGTTTCGCCCCAGTGAGCTAAGTCGGGGTCATCAGTTAGTAAATAGCACACCCGCCAAGACTCATGGCTAGTGCATACTGTGGAGGCCACTGCGTAGGCTATTTGGAGCCACTGGCAGATCTTAAGGGTGGGGACTGGGAGATGCAAGTAGTAACCAGATTGAGAATGTGGGGAGGAAAAGCTGAAACTAGAGGCATCTGTTCCTTATTGCTATCAACTTTAAATTTAACTACACATGGAAACCTACAACCTGTTTTCCAGTCATTGACCGGGTCAGGGATGGAATGAATGAAGCAGATATAGGATATTAGTACGATGGGGTCGCCACTCCCAAAGTGACTTATTAATGACTGATAGATGCTATGAAATGAGAATGGAGAGTGTTGCTGGAATGAAAGATGACAGGGAAAACCGGAGTTCCCAGAGAAGAACCTGTCCCGCTTCCGCTTTGTCCAGCACAAATCTCACATGGAGTGACCAGGATTTGAACCACGGCATCCTGCGGTGAGAGGCCGACGCGCTGCCGTCTGAGTCACGGAGGCTCCCTTAACTACAGATATAAAAGGAAAAATTATATTGGACATAAATTAAGGACTAAAACTGAAATTAATTACAAAATTTACAGCTATACTGATTAGTAGAAATTCTAATTAAAGGAAAGCTCGGTTCTTGATAGAGGTCTTTAGTTATAGAATCTTGGTTCGTGGCTACCGATAACACTCAAAATCTTCGCAGATTGATATGAATATTTTACGGTTTCCCCGCTTAAATTACATTATACCATGCTTGCACCACCCATTCCGCACCTTAAATTTGCAGATAACATCCTGAAGAAGCCGAAGTCTCTCTGGAGTTATACCCTCTCTAATCGTTTTATTTGTGTCCTTGAGTTTCTTCTTTTTTACGAAAATCACATTTCACAATTATGGGTTCAGACGGCCATTTTGATTTTTCCCAACCCTATGAGACATACTGATTACGTGTTCGGCGGCGGATGGAACCATCCAGCAAGACAATGGAACTAGTCACTGGGCTAGAAATATAGGAAACAGAGAAAGACCAAGACTTCAGAGTATTTTTCTGGCTCCGAGATTCCCTGCACTTGAACTAATTGAACATCTGCGAGATCACCTTGATTTTCTTGCTCACCTGATGGTTTCTCCACCATGTACCCACCAGCACTTGAGATCCCTGACTGGCAGCATGGCTCCAGATTCCTGTGACAACCTACCAGCATCTTACTGAGTCACTCACAGTCTGTATTATACACAGCAGTTACTCTGGATATTAGCTGGTGGTCATAATAATGTGACATGACTGTGTATAAAGATGAACAAGATAGAAAAATCAGTCATACAATAACAAAATATAGGGGCATGAAAACTAACATTTCATAGATTAACGCACTGACTGCTGTGGAGGAATTGATTATTTTAACCATGTTGGTTCAATCCTGTCCATATTGATTTATATTCACTTTCTATATGAGATGGAAAGTGAAAAGGGACCTCTTGTCGGAGAAGTAACATTTTCAGTACAAGCAAATTAAGTGGTTGAGGTCGAAAATATAAATATTCGGATTTTTGTGAATTATAATAGTTTGTTTCTTTCTCTACCAACCAATATTGATTTTAAAAGTGATTGGAACCGAAACGAACTTGATAATAATGTTAGAAGCAATCAATGTCAGCCTTCTGAAAAGGGACCTCTTGTCGTTATGGGAAAATAACCTTGGCCCGACAAGATGGCCTTTTTCTAAATCTCGCTGCTACGTATGCATTGCTACACAAAATAGCCTCTCCTGAATTCTAGTGGCATATTAGGGAACTTTAAAGAGCGCTGTATAAAAGAGGAAGGTTTTCTGATTATAATAATGCCTGCCACAACAAGATGTCCCTTTTCATTTGAGAGGTATGAATGCCGATGGGCATTATGAAACTGCAGTTCTCTTTCCCCCATTCAGCATTTTCCTTTAAATCTAATTATCAAATTATCATTAATAATATTGGACATGATGAAGAATGACAAAAAATGTTTCCAGTGTCTACAGATGCATGATAAGACTATGGCTGTTGTGAATTGTGAAGTGGTTGGCAGCTCTAAAACAGCTGACGTCAGGTTACTCTCATTGAATGCTGATCAACAACAAAAATGTGTTACAGTTTGAAGTTTAAAGTTAGTGAATATGAAGTTGTGAAACTATTAAATAATATTGGCAATGGTAGCAATATTAGTGATAAAGACTATCAAGTGTTTGAAGGTTATTTTACTGAAAGAAGACTCAGTAGTAGTGATGAATCAAGTGGTGATGAACTGGAACCTCATAGAGAAGAGTCAGGTAACCTTTCCAATAATTTTCTATTGCAAGATCTTCTGAAGTTTGATGATGCTACAGGTAGCTACAAGAATATTAAAGAAAATGTTATTGTTGAAATACAAATAGAACAATGTGGTAATAATGAGAAAGTAATAGATGAAAATGATGGAAGGGAAGGCCTAGTCATAACTGATGACTGCATAAATTTTCTTGACACTTTTGATCCTGGAGAAGATCATGCTTTGGTTTTGAAGTTTTTAGAAACAGGTTGTGGATGTAAGGAAAAATGTGATAATAACTTTTCTGTTGGTGAGTATGGAAAAATGGGCCGTGAATGTGCTGAGACTGTTCATTGTGAAGGCAATGTTAACACATTAGATCAAGTAATTTTAGCCCAACTTCAGTGCTTAACTTTAGATTCTACTTTGACATCTCGTAATCATCAAGTCAAACCTGAGAGGAAACAGCCTCATACCAGTTATTTTGTAAAAGGCCAAAAAGTTTGTGAAAACACTCACATGTTTGCCCATCATATTAAATCTAAGAGACTGAAGAACCTAACAAAAATATATAATGGTACAGACTTGACTGCCCAAAAACATGGTAATGCAGGAAGAGTTCCTAAGAATGTGACTGGCTTTTCTGATACAGAGTTTGTTGTAAGATTTGTGCACAGTTATGCAGAACAACATGCTATAACCTTGCCACGCAGAAGTAGCACTGTGTTTAATGCAAATTTAAAACTGCTGCCTTCAAGTGATAGTAAAGGCAAAATTTGTGAAACTTATAAGTCTTCTCTTACAAATGATATGCCCAGAAAACCTGTATCAAGTAGGGTGTTTTCTAACATCTGGAAGCAAGTCTGCCCAGAAATAGTTGTTATGAAGCCCAAATCAGATCTTTGTGCATTTTGCCAGAGGCATTTCACATCTGGAACTGCAATGGCTTTATTATCTAAAGAAATGAAAATGGAAACTATTGAAAAAGTGAGATCCCATCTACAACATATTGCAAACGAAAGGGGTTTTTACAAGGGAACTATCAAAAAGTCTAAGGAAAATGTTGAAAATGGTGATAAAACTTGTGTACACTACAGCTTCGAAAAGGCCCAGCAGGTTCACACACCCAGTAATCGGTTACAGCCTGGGTCTATTTATTTTTTGTTTCCATTCAGAATTGGAATATTTGGTGTTGTGTGTGAACCTGTAAACAATTTTTGCTAGGGGCTTTACGTCGCACCGACACAGATAGGTCTTATGGCGACGATGGGATAGGAAAGGCCTAGGAGTTGGAAGGAAGCGGCCGTGGCCTTAATTAAGGTACAGCCCCAGCATTTGCCAGGTGTGAAAGAACCTGTAAACAAACAAGTGAACTATCTGATATTGGAAAGTATAGGTACCTAGGAATTTGTTGATTGCACTGAGAATTCTACACCTACAACGCATGTTAACTCAGCTGTAGCTATTGGAAATGAAAAAGGTGAAGTTTCTGTGAATGTGTATGACTGGCTAAATTTCCTGAAGAATAGTAATGCTAACAAAGTATCTCACATCACTAAACATAACCACTTTTGATTTCAATGTTAGCTACAAAAGTAGTGTACACTGTAAAATGAACTTGGATGGAAATGAATTTGTGTATAGCATCTTTCCTGAGAACAATGGACCTGTGGGTTTTCCCGATACACTGATTCCAGCAAGGATGACGGAGCAACGAAAACATTATCTGTTCAAAAACAAAAGGACCTTTTGTAAAGAAGAATACAAAGACGTTCTGTGTCCTGAAGTAGAAAGTGAACCAGTTACTGAAGCCAGTTGCAAAGGAGATGCTGAAGAAGAACGTAACGAACTAAATAAACCAGAACCAAAGTAGAGGCAAAAATGCTGTACTTAAAAGAGCTTTAACCAGTTAATGTAAATTAATTTTAACTTAAAAAACGTACAACATCTCAAAAAGGGACATTTGAGAGGTAATAATTATGTAAAATTTGTTTTTTAAATAAGTAAAATTTAACAATGGTAATGTTGTAAACCATTTTAAAATGCATTTTTTCAAAACACAGTTTTCCTGTCACAAATATTCAACCTGCCATAACTCACTCACATTTTTAGATAAAAATCTACTTTTTAAAAAAAATTGTTCAGGATTCAATGCTGAACATAAAAGTATCAATAACTCAATATCCAAAATTTTCGACAAAAGGTCCCTTATAATACCAATATAAATGGTCCGTTATTGAACGTTACAAATTTTCCAGCTAACTCATTCCTGGTTGCCAGCTTTTCGCCCCAGTGTGCTAAGTTGGGCTCATCAGTTGGTAAATAGCACACCCACCAAGACGCATGGCTAGTGCATACCGTGGAGGCCACTGCGTAGGCTACTTCGAGCCACTGGCAGTGCCAATGCACTATGAGAGACTTTATCTCATTACCAAAACTTGATGCCTGCCTGGCCATCAGATGATAAAGATGTTGATTCCCATAAGGAACCTGAAATATTTACCTGAATGAGTAAATTTATAATACCAATATAAATGTTTTTTTGCTAGGGGCTTTACATCGCACCGACACAGATAGGTCTTATGGCGACGATGGGATAGGAAAGGCCTAGGAGTTGGAAGGAAGCGGCCGTGGCCTTAATTAAGGTACAGCCCCAGCATTTGCCTGGTGTGAAAATGGGAAACCACGGAAAACCATCTTCAGGGCTGCCGATAGTGGGATTCGAACCTACTATCTCCCGGATGCAAGCTCACAGCCGTGCGCCTCTACACGCACGGCCAACTCGCCCGGTACCAATATAAATGGTCCATTATTGGATATTATAAATTTTCCAGCTAACTCATTTCTGGTTGCCAGTGTTTCGCCCCAGTGTGCTAAGTTGGGCTCATCAGTTGGTAAATAGCACACCCACCAAGACGCATGGCTAGTGCATACCGTGGAGGCCACTGCGTAGGCTACGTGAAGCCACCGACAGTGCCAATGCACTCTGAGAGACTTTATCTCATTACCAAAACTTGATGTCTGCCTGGCCATCAGTTGAAAAAGATGTTGATTCCCATAAGGAAGCTGAAATATTTGTCCCGAATGAGTAAATTTATAATATCAATATCAATGGTCCGTTATTGGACATCATAAATTTTCCAGCTAACTCATTTCTGGTTGCCAGAGTTTCGCCCCAGTGTGCTAAGTTGGGCTCATCAGTTGGTAAATAGCACACCCACCAAGATGCATGGCTAGTGCATACCGTGGAGGCTACTGTGTAGGCTACTTGGTGCTACCGGCAGTGCCAATGCACTATATCTCATTACCAAAACTTGATGCCTGCCTGGCCATCAGATGATAAAGATGTTGATTCCCATAGGGAACCTGAAATATTTGTCCCGAATTAGTAAATTTATAATACCAATATAAATAGAATAATTTCAAATCATAAAATGAATAAAACCTATGAAATTAGTCACTACAGTAAAACCTTGTTAGTTCGAAGTCGCTGGGACGCAAAAATCGGACTTTGAATTATGCGATTTCAAATTAACCGCCAACTCCTAATTCAGAAATGCTGCATCACAAAATATTCTAAGACCCAGTACTGAATGCAATTAACCTTGATTCACAGTTTAAACCTTTCAAATGCCATGGCAAAAGTATATTTTCAAAATGTATCCAAGAAGGTGCATTTACAGTATTCAAACAATGTTGTTGTTTGAGTCATCAGTCCATAGACTGGTTTGATGCAGCTCTCCATGCCACCCTATCATGTGCTAACCTTTTCATTTCTACGTAGCTATTGCATCCTACATCTGCTCTAATCTGTTTGTCATATTCATACCTTGGTCTACCCCTACCGTTCTTGCCACCTACACTTCCTTCAAGAACCAACTGAACAAGTCCTGGGTGTCTTAAGATGTGTCCTATCATTCTATCTCTTCTTCTCGTCAAATTTAGCCAAATTGATCTCCTCTCACCAATTCGATTCAGTATCTCTTCATTCGTGATTCGATCTATCCATCTCACCTTCAGCATTCTTCTGTAACACCACATTTCAAAAGCTTCTATTCTCTTTCTTTCTGAGCTAGTTATCGTCCATGTTTCACTTCCATACAATGCCACGCTCCACACAAAAGTCTTCAAAAACATCTTTCTAATTCCGATATCAATGTTTGAAGTGAGCAAATTTCTTTTCTTAAGAAAGCTCTTCCTTGCTTGTGCTAGTCTGCATTTTATGTCCTCCTTACTTCTGCCATCGTTGGTTATTTTACTACCCAAGTAACAATATGCATCTACTTCCTTTAAGACTTCGTTTCCTAATCTAATATTCCCTACATCACCTGCCTTCGTTCGACTGCACTCCATTACTTTTGTTTTGGACTTATTTATTTTCATCTTGTACTCCTTACCTAAGACTTCATCCATACCATTCAGCAACTTCTCGAGATCTTCTGCAGTCTCAGATAAAATAACAATATCATCGGCAAATCTCAAGGTTTTGATTTCCTCTCCTTGGACTGTGATTCCCTTTCCAAATTTCTCTTTGATTTCCTTTACTGCCTGTTCTATGTAAACATTGAAAAGGAGAGGGGACAAACTGCAGCCTTGCCTCACTCCTTTCTGGATTGCTGCTTCTTTTTCAAAGCCCTCGATTCTTATCACTGCAGACTGATTTTTATACAGGTTGTAGATAATTCTTCGTTCTCGGTATCTGATCCCTATCATCTTCAGAATCATAAATAGCCTGGTCCAATCAACATTATCGAATGCCTTTTCTAGATCTATGAATGCCATGTACGTGGGCTTGTCCTTCTTGATTCGATCCTGTAAGATCAGACGTAAAGTCAGGATTGCTTCACGTGTTCCTACATTTCTTCTGAAGCCAAATTGATCTTCCCCCAACTCAGCTTCAACTTGTTTTTCCATTCTTCTGTAAATAATACGTGTTAAAATTTTGCAGGCATGAGATACTAAACTAATAGTGCGGTAGTTTTCACACCTGTCAGCACCGGCTTTCTTGGGAATAGGTATAACAACATTCTGCTGAAAATCGGATGGGACTTCTCCTGTCTCATACATCTTGCACACTAAATGAAATAACCTTACCATGCTGGTTTCTCCTAAGGCAGTCAGTAATTCAGCGGGAATATCATCAATTCCAGGTGCCTTGTTCCTATTTAGGTCACTCACAGCTCTGTCAAACTCTGACCTCAAAATTGGGTCTCCCATTTCATCAGCATCAACAGCCTCTTAATGTTCCAAAACGAAATTATCTACATCGTTACCTTGATACAACTGTTGGATATGCTCCTGCCATCTTTCTGCTTTGTCTTCTTTCCCTAGAAGTGGCTTTCCATCTGAGCTCTTAATATTCATGCACCTAGATTTCCTTTCTCCAAAGGTTTCCTTGATTTTCCTGTATGCAGCATCTACCTTTCCCAGGACCATACAGCCTTCGACATCCTTGCACTTCTCCTTCAGCCATTCTTCCTTAGCTACCTTGCACTTTCTATCCACTTCATTCTTTAATCGCCTGTATTCTTTTCTGCCCTCTTCATTTCTAGCATTCTTGTATTTTCGTCGTTCATCAATCAGGTCTAGTATCTCCTGAGTTATCCACTGATTCTTAGTTGATCTTTTCTTCCTTCCTAACATTTCTTCAGCAGCCCTACTGACTTCATTTTTCATGACTCTCCACTCTTCCTCTACTGTGTTTCCTTCGGCCTTTTCATTTAGTCCTTGTGCAACATGTTCCTTGAAACAATCCATCACACTCTTTTCTTTCAACTTGTCTAGATCCCATCTTTTTGCATTCTTTCCTTTCTTCAATTTCTTCAACTTCAAATGGCATTTCATGACAAACAAGTTGTGGTCAGAGTCCACGTCTGCTCCTGGGAAAGTTTTGCAATCCAACACCTGGTTTCTGACTCTCTGCCTAATCATAATGAAGTCTAATTGATACCTTCCAGTGTCTCCAGGTCTCGTCCACGTATACAGCCGTCGTTTGTGGTGTTTGAACCAAGTATTGGCGAGGACTAAATTATGGTCAGTGCAGAATTCAACCAGCCGACTTCCTCTTTCGTTCCTTTGTCCCAATCCAAATTCTCCTACTGTGCCACCTTCTCTTCCTTGGCCTACCACTGCGTTCCAGTCTCCCATCACAATTAGATTCTCGTCACCTTTGACATATTGTATTAAATCTTCTATCTCCTCATATATTCTTTCAATTTCCTCATCATCCGCTGAACTAGTAGGCATATAGATCTGCACTATTGTGGTGGGCATTGGTTTGGTGTCTATCTTGACGACAATAATTCTTTCACTATGCTGGTCGTAGTAGCTTATCCACTGCCCTATTTTCTTATTCATTATTAAACCAACTCCTGCATTACCCCTGTTTGATTTCGTGTTGATAATTCGGTAGTCGCCTGACCAAAAATCCTGTTCTTCCTGCCAACGTACTTCACTTATACCAACTACATCTAACTTTAGCCTATCCATCTCCCTTTTCAGATTCTCTAACCTACCACAACGATTCAAATTTCTAACATTCCACGCTCCGACTCGCAGAATGTCAGTATCCATCTTCCTGATGATCGCCCCCTCTCGTGTAGTCCCCACCTGGAGATCCGAATGGGTTACTAGTTTACCTCCGGAATATTTTACCCGGGAGGAAGCCATCATCAGTACATCATTCATACAGAGAGAGCTGCATGTCCTCGGGAGGTGGTTACGGCTGTAGTTTCCCGTTGCTTTCAGCCGTGAGCAGTATCAACACAGCTAAGCCATGTTGAGTATTATTACAAGGCCGTATCAGTCAATCATCTAGACTGCCGCCCTTGCAACTACCGAAAGGCTGCTACCCCCCTTTCGATGAACCATTCGTTAGTCTGGTCTCTCAACAGATACCCATCCGATATGGTTGCACCTGCGGCTCGGCTATCTGCATCATTGGGACACGCAAGCCTCCCCACCGCGGCAAGGTCACATGGTTCGCAGAGGAGGCCGCTAACCATAACATATAATAATGTCAACCATGTGTCTGTGTGACAAAATACTATTTCAACACATCACTAGGAGCGCTTTATGTAAACAATACACTTGGATAACTGACTGACAAACATAACCCCACGCAATGAAAGAAATAAAAAAGCATGATTCAAACATGAGGATAAATCTATGCTGTCTCCCCTGTGCACGTGCTGTATTCATTTGACTACTGTATGCATTTTAGATGCCCTATTCTTGCATGGAAAGTACCCGATGTCCTTAAAACATTCCGGCATATCGAACTTTCCTGTGACAAAGGGAGAAAGTCTCTCGCTTCCGTCTGCATTACAACATGCTTTGATTTCCTGCCACGGCACCTGCCTCGAAATTCAGAAATGTCAGCCCTTGCCGCGTCACAAAGTATTCTAAGACCCATTGATGCATGCAATCACTTTGATTCACAGTTTAAACCTTTCAAGTGCCATGGAGAAAACTATTTCTGAAATGTATCCAACAAAGTGCATTGACATTAGTCCTATTCAAATAATGCACTTGGATAAATCACTGGCAAACATAAACTCGTGCAACGAAAAAAAATCCACACGATTCAAAGACGGAGACAAATATTGCTGGCTCCCCTGTGCAAATGCCTTTTTTATTACTTTACTGTTTGCATTTTTTAGATGCCTTGCACAGAAAGTGCCCAATGCCCTTAAACATCGTGGCTTATCGAACTTTCCTATGACAAGGGGAGGAAGTCTCTCACTTCCGTGTGCAATACAAGTTTCAACACAGTACAATGACCCCCACCGTTGTGCGATATCCCGGCTGGCGCTTCTCTTGTTTAAAATCTTCAGTCCGTTTGCGCTCAGCATTAAAAAAATGCAGTTTAGTTGACAATGACAATATTGTTCAGTGCGTACGAATTGATTATATGAGTCACTCTTTTTTCGCCAATTGTCGGCATCGCCAGTATTCACAGATTCTGCTTCTCCACACACTGTCTGCTTCATGATATTATGGCGTTCCTTAAAACGCTGAATACAAATGACTTACGATTTCACTTGAACTTAGCAAATATGAAGCACACTGTAGACACACTGAAGTGAGTGAAAGTGGGGCTAGTTACCCCTGTACGTTTCAGAAGACGCGTTCTATCAAGACGCGGATAAATTTTGAATTTAAATTACTCTGTAAAATACTACTTTTTTTAAAAAACATAAAGCCAGTTTTGAATTAAAGTCTGAATTTCGGTAATGGGACCGACATTGTCCTTCGAATTACGAATCATCCATATTTTGAAATAAACAATTTAAATAACTTGCAAAACCGTACGTCATGTTTCCAGGAATGAGAGCTTCTTCAAATTAGACGTGATTTTGAATTAAGCGATTTTGAATTACCAAGGTTCTACTGTTTATACTAAAATTTAAAATCCGCTCTCCTCTTGGAACTTAGTCCTTACACGTTATAATTCTCATATTTTGGTCCGTATTGAATTGTACTTTAAAGTCAAAGAAATATTAATGTTTATTTTATTCCACCTATTCAATACATAAAGAGTGACTTTAATTAAGAATTAAATCTTAAGAAGAAAATTATAGGGACATGTTTTGCCCTTTATTTAAGGGCATCTTCAGCCTTAATCTCAAACCTGAAAGATAATAAATCAGGATCTTGATTGTTCTTAATTGTAGTTTTTTAAGGTAAATTACAAATGATAAAAGTGAGGATGATGTAGGTATATGCATCAAAAGATGAGCGAAAGGGTTGACAGTAGTTAAAATATTCTTGCAATAAAGCCTTAAACAAATAGTTGTAATTTATGTACTTTTTTGAATTTCCTTGTCTAAAAATGTGGTAACAAGTTACATATTGGTAGTTCTATAAGAACACAAATTGCTGTGTCGAATCTTGTTAAATGGCGCCCTGTATCGGTTGAGGGCATTAGAAATAAGTTTGGAGTCTAAACAGTTCAAACATCAGAATAATGACAAAGAAAAATGTTATTGACTATTCCAAGTGGAGTTTAAATACATTTTAAAGCTAGTGATGAGACATTTCTGCCGCTCTCTCAAATTTCGCTGTAGGGGCGAGGGAAATGCTTGACAGTAAGTAGCCACAACTATAAAGTTTTATTAGAACACAGTTAATTCTACTAAAAGGCGCCCTGTAAAGGTTGAGGGCGTAAGAAATCAAATTTGAGCTTAAACAGTTTGATCTTTAGAATAATGACGAAGAAAAGTATTTCTGATCACTCCAAGTGGGGTTTATAATAAAATTTAAAGTTGTTAGTTAGTTGTTAATCTCGTGTGAAGAGATAAGTCTACAGTTTTCTTAAAGCACGTACGAGTGAGGAAGAGTGCTCGATGGTAAGCAGCTGTGTTAAATATTAGCTGGAATGTGCGACTGTAGCTTCTTATATAGAGTCGAAAGGGAAATTTGGTTTAAAGTCTCTTTATTAATTATGATGTTTACCCTGGAGTGGTTGCATAGGTTTTGTCGATATTAATGATCGCACCGGGGCTCTCAGACCCATTTTTTCTCAGTGTTTTACAATTAGATTTTTATACTTTATTTCCAATTACAGTAATGTATGACATTATTTAGTTTATTTTAATGCAGTTTACATGACTACGATATTTAACTATCCCATTTCTTAACAAAAAAATGTATTTTTATAATTACACTGAAGAAATTATTGTTTTCTGTTAACTTGTGAAAAGTAAAACATGGTAACGGTAAAATGTATTTTACATAATTTTTTTCACTTTTTCTTGCATCTACATGCATAAATCAACACTTTAATCTATTTTCTACACAGTCTTAATAAAACATATTTTTGAGAATTTCACACTTGAACTATTGGTACAAAAATATGGATTTTTTTTTTTTTTTTTTTTTTTTTGCTAGGGGCTTTACGTCACGTCGACACAGATAGGTCTTATGGCGGCGAATGGATCTTTTTAGGTATGTGTGAATCATGTGTCATAATTCATAAAATCAAAATCAAATTAGTATTAGAAACAGATCTAAGTACAGGGATACATCGCTTTAATCAATTTCTATGCACATTCTGCAGACAAGTTGTCCATGTTCTCCGCAAATGAAATTTTGGCACTTGGGGCAGATGAAGGATGTCTTCCTGTCTTTGTTTGTTGGGCAGAAATGACCAAGAGCTTCTTCATCTTCAGATTCCTCCAATATGGAACAAATCCAGGCAGAATTAGCTTCATCCTTTGTTACACAGAAGAAAAAGTGTACTAAACTAACAATGCGAAGTTTGACAACAAAGACCAACGTTAACAGTCGCACCGGGTCTGCGAGACCCTGAACAGCCTGTACGCGCAAAGTTTCCAAGGCAACTCAGAGCAGACTACTGTGTTCAGTTGATGGTTGTGAGCGAAGAAGCTACCAGGGATGGGGAAGCGCTCGGTGCATTCCAACAACAGGAACACCAAAAAGTATGTCCGTCCAGGTCTCGTAGACCCATCGCGAGCACTCCAGGGTTAAATTGGTTAACGTAAAGTTGAGTTAAAGAAAAAAACATTGTGTTAACAGTGATAACTGTTATAGAGTCGATAAAATGAATGAAATTACATACAACTTTTTTTTCTTTAACTCAACTTTACGTTAACCAATTTAACATCATAATTAATAAAGAGACTTTAAACCAAATTTCCCTACAGCTACAGTCGCACCTTCCAGCTAATATTTAACACAGCTGCTTACCATCGAGCACTCTTCCTCACTCGTGCGTGCTTTAAGAAGACTGCAGACTTATCTCTTCACACGAGATTAACAACTTTAAATTTTATTATAAAACCCACTTGGAGTGATCAGAAATACTTTTCTTCGTCATTATTCTAAAGATCAAACTGTTTAAGCTCAAATTTGATTTCTTACGCCCTCAACCTTTACAGGGCGCCTTTTAGTAGAATTAACTGAGTTCTCATAAAACTTTATAGTTGTGGCTACTTACTGTCAAGCATTTCCCTCGCCCCTACAGCGAAATTTGAGAGAGCGGCAGAAATGTCTCATCACTAGCTTTAAAATGTATTTAAACTCCACTTGGAACAGTCAATAACATTTTTCTTTGTCATTATTCTGATGTTTGAACTGTTTAGACTCCAAACTTATTTCTAATGCCCCAACCAATACAGGGTGCCGTTTAACAAGATTCGACACAGCAATTTGTGTTCTTATAGAACTACCAATATGCAACTTGTTACCACATTTTTAGACAAGGAAATTCAAAAAAGTACATAAATTACGACTATTTGTTTAAGGCTTTATTGCAAGAATATTTTAACTACTGTCAATCCTCTCGCTCATCTTTTGATGCATATACCTACATCATCCTCACTTTTATCATTTGTAATTTACCTTAAAAAACTACAATTAAGAACAATCAAGATCCTGATTTATTATCTTTCAGGTTTGAGATTAAGGCTGAAGATGCCCTTAAATAAAGGGCGAAACATGTCCCTGTAATTTTCTTCTTAAGATTTAATTCTTAATTAAAATCATTCTTTATGTATTGAATAGGTGGAATAAAATAAACATTAATATTTCTTTGACTTTAACTCAAGTCCCTATTTACACCTAAAAAAGAAATAAGATGTTTCTTTTTGTCTAAATTTACACTTACTAGGCCTATATCTTTAGCAAACACTTTAAATAGAATAATTTCTGATTTATAAAATAAATAAAAACTATTATGTTAGTCACTATATGTTGAATTTAAAATATTTTCTGCTCTCTTCTTGAAATTTCTCCTTTCTTTAAGTACTAAGAAAAAAAGAAAACATTTCTAATCTGTAATTCAATTATCTTATTTATACCATTAATATGTCAATTAACTTACTCCCTTACTGCCATATTTCTGAGACCTTTCACATAAATCAGAAATTCTTCCTCTTAATCCCGTCCAACTATGCAAGCCATTTAACCGTCAAATTCCTATAAAATAAACAACCAACAAACTAATTTTAGAGACATTTTTTGCAAAAAAGACTACAACTCAGATGATTAGAGAATTTTATTTTACTTCAGTTTCAGCGGGTGCCAAATTTATCCAAAAATTAAAATAACATTACACTAATCTGAAGCAAACAAACATGTCCTTGCTACTTTGCTTGCTGTCAATGACCTTACGAGACGAGCTGCTACTTGTCGCTATGCTGCTGGTTACGTAATGTAGGGGCGAGAGGGGGAGTGTGTCACCGACCAGAACTATTTCTTCCGCTCTCTCTTTCCCTCCTTCTTCCTTATATGATTGTATGCTAATCTGTACACCGCATTTTCTTCATTCAGCGGTTCGTTTAAATTATTCTCATTATTGCTTCTCTAGACAATACATATACAGTACTTATTTTCTCTAGAGCGCCCATTAATTTTCCTTTCACTGTCGTGTGCAGTATTTCCATATCTTTATCTATTTCCATAAAATTACGATTGTACTCTTCCCTGTGTTCACCCACTGCTGAGAAACCTTTTGTGTCTTACTGCATTCACGTGCTCCTTGTATCTCCTCTCCAAACTCCTACCTGATTGTCCTATATATTTCTTACTCCAACTTTGACACTTAATGCAATATACTCCTGATTTATTGAACCTACTGGACCTATTAACCTTATGTGAACTGAATAAAATTCTCTTATTACTGTTGTTTGTCTTAAACGCAATGTCAATGCCCTTTTTGCTAAAAATATTTTTTATTCCGTACAAGTGTCTGTTGTGGCATGTTATTACCGTTACATTCTTCCTTTCTTTCTTTTCTTTTTCCAACGTTGGTCCCTATTTATTAACTTGCTCTTTATCTATTTTGTTTGTTTGTTGCTATTTTGCTTTACGTCGCACCAACACAGATAGGTCTTATGGCGACGATGGGACAGGAAAGGCCTAGGAATGGGAAGGAAATGGCCATGGCCTTAATTAAGGTACAGTCCCAGCATTTGCCTGGTGTGAAAATGGGAAACCACGGAACCATCTTCAGGGCTGCCAACAATGGGATTCGAACCCACTATCTACATATTTCTTTGAATATCCATTTCTATTCACAATCTCATATATAGTATTCATCTCTTTTTCGAAAGCTTGTCTTTTTAAGGGGAATTTAAGGGCTCTACAGATCATACTGTAAAATGTTGCCTCCTTCTGCTGCCCTGGATGGTTGGAGTCCTTCCTATTAATAGTGCTAGTGGTCGTTTCTTTTCTAAAAACCTGGTACTCTAATTCCCTACCATCTCTTGTTATTTTGACGTCTAAGTAGTTCAGCAATCCTCCTTCCTCTGACTCCATTGTAAATTTGATATCTTTGTCTATTTCGTTCACCCTTCTCAATACTTCTACCGGACCTATTTCTTTTTCATCTATAATAACGAAAAAGACGTCCACATATCTCACAAATTTGATTAATCCTTTAATTTTCTCAATTATTTTATTTGATTCCAAATAGTCCATGTAAATATTTGCCAGAATACCCGACGCTGGGAAACCCATAGCCAACCCTTTCTCCTGTTTGTATATTTTGTTATTAAATCCTAAATAATTGTTCTCTAATGTGTGAAAAAAAATGAAAACCTACAACCTGTTTTCCAGTCATTGACCGGGTCAGGGATGTAATGAATGAAGCAGACATAGGCTGTTAGTACGATGGGGTCGCCACTCCCAAAGTGATTTATGAATGAATGATAGATGCAATGAAATAAGAATGGAGAGTGTTGCTGGAATGAAAGATGACAAGGAAAACTGGAGTACCCGGAGAAAAACCTGTCCCACCTCCGCTTTGTCCAGCACAAATCTCACATGGAGTGATCGGGATTTGAACCATGGTATCCAGTGGTAAGAGGCCGACACGCTGCCATCTGAGCCACGGAGGCTCTTCTCTAATGTGTATGCTAACAATATGATAAATTCTTCAATCTCTATTTTACTTAAACCGCTATGTTCTGTTAAATTCCTTCTAACAATATTTATTGTTTCAGTGATGGGGATGCTGGAATACATGTCTTTAATATCAAGACTATGAATTGTGTAATTTTCCTTCATTTCAATATACCTTGTTCTGTTACAGACATAGTAAGTACATAATCAGTTGAGACACAAAGAAATATTTTAACGATTTCAAGATTTATATATAATTGTTCTGTTGATAACTGTATTTGTACAAATGTATCAAGAAAAAAAAGATTTTGTTTGATGTTTTGGCACCGCTGAAGAAGAGAGTATTTACTCTCGAAACATGTACGTTAATTAAATATAATAAAATGTGAAGCACTGACAAGGCGGAAAAGTGTTATATAGAAATTGCTGTGGAGGAGTTAACTCCTCTAACGATAGCCAGCGCTTGCCTTCTAAAGGAGTTTAAGTCATTTCCAAGACTGTGTTTAGGTTTCCTGTTCTTTTTCCGAAAGAATGACACTAACTTAGCTGGTAGTAATTTTCGTTGTCAGTATAAGGGAACTGAGGACACTTCATTGTAACATTTCAGCCTGAACAACAAAGTTATTTAGCTTCTGCTAGTCATTGGAAGTCATGTGGCAGCAATGTAGCCAGCCAGTGCTTGGTGCGTACACTCTGCGCGCAGTGTCTGAAATAAAACTTATTATTTAACTGATAGGCCTTTGTCCGTGGCAGATATCAATGGTATACAGAATACTATTTAATCAGGATTCAGAGGATAATTTGATTCCCTCAGACAGTGAAAATGAGTCCAAAAATTCATTCTTGTGAGAAGTGAAAGTGCTGGTGGTGTTAGCATTACTACTGTTGAACAAAATGCTGATCATGATTCTCAGTACTTTTGCCCTCCATCTGTTACATTTGGCAAAAATATCAGTGTTAAGGAAAGAGTAAACATACACCCAGCAGGGAGTGTAATGCTATATGTAAATATATTTTTGGACCATACTTTTGTTCTTTATTTATACTGAATAAAGTTGAACACAGAGCAATAGACTGCTAACACCCTTTCATGAGGTACTCAGTCATTTTTAACACTTAATGTGTGACACAAGATACCACCCACTCAAGTTCTACTAGACCTCATGTTTTAAGGTATGATGAAAATTCAGATTTCTATTTCCTGTAGTTCTTTTTAAAAAGGTACTGCTAGTATGGATGAGCCCCTATTGAAATAGTTTTAGCCATTAGTTTGTGAATAATCAATAATCAATTGGATCACCAATCTTCATAGGGAGACAGTGTCCTAAGATAATGATGATGATAATAATGATGATGATGAAGAAATAAAATGCATACTTCTCTTGAGCTGAGCTCCCTCTACTTTGTATTCTGCTATCTCAGCATCTTTGGCTTCCAAAAGCTCACATAAGGTGTTCTGAGAGGTGAAAAGTTGACGAACCAGTAATAAAAGTGGCTTGGTCACTTCCTGGAATAGCTGAGAAACAAGAAAAAATTTACCAAAAAAATTATATTACACCTTGAGGAAGGTAGCTTAAAAGGCTTGACAGTGATAATATAGTACTCTAAATAATAAACAAGAAGAGAAATCATACTTTCTTTTTATTAACAGAATACAGACAAATATGCAGTAAAATGAGAAGCTTTCCATTTTCTAATCGGACTGCTGACCAATTGAATCATTTCCCATGACAGCAAATGTATACAAATTCCTACTGTACATGGAGATGGAAGTTTTACATACCACAGTCAAAACTTGACCAGAAAAGGTTAGAACATCAATGAATTAAGGAATATGTAAAGAAAGAAAGAAAAAAGAAAAAATATTTCCATACTGTCCAAACAAGCAGTTTCATGTATGATCAGCTAAAGTAAATCGCTTGCCATGTGAAGCTTTCGAACTTTATAAGAAGTAGGTATACTTATCTTACACAGAGATCAAAACTTACTGGTATATTATACTTACAACTTCAGGGCTCATCAACTTCAAATTGAATGTGAAGTAAAATGGGACTCCAGCAAGCCTTTTCTTCAATTCTAACGTACGATCCCCATCCTTCAGATTGCTTCTAAATGTAATATCTTCCTTTCGATCCTCAAGTAATGAAAATAGATGCTGGATGAGAGATTCATCATCAGCTTCTATCAGAGGGTTCTGGTCCTAAAGCAATCCAAAAACATTTAACAACATTGAAAGCAAAAGGTCTCCTATTATAATTAACAGAATTAAGGTTTATTCATTTTCTACAAACACACACACACATACATACATATATACATTACATCCTTTTTCAGTCCTCAGCCCGAAGGCTGGTTGGATCCTCATCAACTCAGTTATCAGCTGTCATAAATGGCCTAGCCATCACTGAAGAGGTATACTAGGGAATGGGGAATGAGGTACTGTAGTTTCCCGTTTCTTTCCTCACTGAGCCAGAAGTTGCTATTACATATCAGTCTGCCAAGCCCACTGAAATGCATGTAACAACAGACCCTGTGAGCAACATTTTCACACCATTCATAGCAAGGACTGGTTGCATAAGGAATGGCATTATTAATATTATTATTATTACTTGCTTTACGTGGCATCGACACAGATAGGTCTTATGGCGACGATGGGATAGGAGAGGGCTAGGAATGGGAGAGAAGCGGCTGTGGCCTTCATTAAGATACAGCCCCAACATTTGCCTGGTGTGAAAATGGGAAACCATGGAAAACCATCTTCAGGGCTGCCTACAGTGGGGTTCGAACCCACTAATTCCCGAATGCAAGCTCACAGCTGCGCAACCCTAACCGCACAGCCACTTGCTCGGTAAGAATGGCATTACTAGCATCGCTCATACGTCAGTCACTTTCATATTGTCAAAGCCAAGGATAAGACTGAGCCAGAGCAATGAAAGTTAACAAAATTTGCTCTAGCCCATACCAGATGATATAGTGCACTATAAACACTAGGTCTCCTGTTATACCTTTCAGCATTCAGTCTGCAGGCCTCTGTAAATTTACCAAATGCCTTCAGAATCCAGTGTTGTAACTAACTCTAAACACAACAACAATATTATTTGAAAATACACAACAAGAGGTAGTAAGATGTGGGTTAGGTGAATGCAATACTAAATAATAACATGAAAGTGATAAAACTGTGACCAGGTTCATCATGTTACTGTACCAGTCAGCAACTCAACACTAAATGTTGGACAGCGGAAAATAATGTGACACCCTTAGGGAGCTAAAGGCTGTGGATGGTGAGCCCTTTAGGAGGGTGATAAACACTTAGTGGAAGAAAAGCCACTGAAATGTTCCAAATAGTGCCTGTATTCCAAGTTAGGAGTGGCTACCAAAGGTGTTTGTTATAGTTTATATGTTATAGTTTACAATCAGTTAATTTATTTTTGGTCCTTGACACTTAAATTGGAAACTAAGATACTGAAGATGTGATGAATTAATTTTAGGAATTGTTGGCAGTAGCAGGATTTTCTGAATAGATGGGAGCTTGAATCTTATCCTTCCAAACATGGCAGTCGAACAGAAAATACTCTACTGTTTGAGAAAATCCACAAAAGCAAAGATAGTCTTCCACGGTATTAATTTTAAAGCATTCAAAGCAGCAAACTTTCCATTGCCAGAGAGAAACTGAGCGAGAATGAATTCAGCTACTAATGTTTCTCACTGAAGTCTGCTATGTAAGTCAGGAAAGATTCTTGTGAGAAACCCCTTTAACACTCAGGATCCAGAGGCTGTTCCACTGATTTGTTAGATATGTTTTGATTTGAGCTTTTGCATAGCTTGGGGTGTGATTTCTTGTAGGTAACATCTATACTGGATGAGAAGACTGCTTTTGTGAGGATATGTTCTCCGGGTTAACAGATGCCCAATACAAACCTGGCAGTAGGTGTAAAATGCCCAGCAGCTACAAGCTGGCTGGCAACTCATGGGTTAAATATTACAGTCTCGCCCAAAGACGGGGCCAGTACAGAAGGGAGTCCAACCTAAATCATTAAGAATTATCATCTTAAACACTGGCATGTTAACAGCACAAAGCCGAGAACTTGCTGACATCATGAACCGGTATAGTGTTGACACTGTTTGACTTCAAGAAACTTGGTGGAAAGGTCAAAAATCAAAAGGCACTGGAGAGGGACAAAAATAGATTTATGATGGAACCACCAATTCCCAGAAATTGCTGTTATCATCAGCAAGCAACTCCACAGCTACGTAGCAGCTCTCCTCCAGTGGTGAAGTGGACAAGGATACCATATGGATAGAACTGGAACACAAAATTCTGAACTGTGATGAAAAAGACCACCTTCCCTTGTTGCATGATTCACAGTGTATAGAGGTGTGTGATGCAATCAATTTAAATATTTCTGAGCTGGTTAAAATTTAATAAGTCTTCCAAAATGACTGCCAGATATCAGAGTGCCACATCATTTGCACGATGACATCCTCGGACTACAGCTTGGCTTTCTTGGCTGGGTCCACTGTCACTCATATCAGACATCTCAGTTGATCACACGATGTTAAATGAATCTTATTCCAGCCCACAGTCCAGAATTAAATTCCTTGGGTGAGCCAGGAATCGACCAAGTGTCCATAGGTAAGCATGTCACCACTAGCCTATTCAAAAGTTCAGTCCTTTGAAATTTCATTCTTTGTTTCACAGTTGCAACAATATATTCATATAAACTATCTTCTGCTTATCCCAGATATTTCTGGAGACACCTTGGCATATTTTTGGTTTAGGCCAGGCATTTAAGGCCATGCAATTTTTCAGATGAAAATTTCAAGTCAAGATCAACTGGGATTTGAATCCTGCCCATTCTTATGAAAATCCAGCAGCTAAGCTACTGCACTAATCATTACAAATAACAGCCACATAATATTAAAAATACTGGTGTCTGAATGTCTTATTTTCATGCTATTTGGAAGAATGGATTCTATAACTTAAAAGGGATGTAAGGAACAATGTGATAAAAGTGTTTGGAAACATGATAACTATCACCGAGATATAGAAACAAGTCAACTGGCAAGTCCTATTGCACAGTGTAAGTAAAAGATAAAGAATGTGAACTATTTGTGCAAAGAGAATAGAGTATGCTGAGAAAAACAAGAAGGGATCGTGAAAGGAATGCAGATGTAATAGAGAGGCTCAGAATAAACTGTCTCAGTGAAAGGATGGAAGAGTCACATGGTTTGAACACCTGCAGAGAAAATGGAGGAAAGGAGAACTGCAAGGCAAGTATTTGAAAGGAAAGTAATAGGTACAAGCTACAGATGGGACAAATGGTTACTTTCCAGTATTATGTTCCTGTGTATACATTACAGTGTAGTATTAGGTTGGAGTATTAGGATATAAAAGTAACATAATACAAGTTGCAGGTCAACTTTTGGGAGGAACATTCATTATACACTAGTGTCCAAAAGTTAATCATAATCACTAAACGAGGCCATACCGCCTGATAGGAATGTTGTTAATAGGGTGTACGGTTACCCCTAACAGCCACACATGCTTCGCAGCGACGTGGCATGCTCTCTATCAGATGGTCCAACAGCTCTTGTGGCAGTCAATCCCATTCCTCTGAAAGGGCAATGCGAAGGTCTTGGAGGGTCCTTAGTGGAGGCTGACGAGATGCAATTCGCCTCCCCAATGCATCCCAGGCATGTTCTATAGGATTCAGATCTTCAGACCTCGCTGGCCAGTCCATGCGATGAATGTCTCCCCCAGCCAGAAATTCATCCACCAGAACAACATGGTGCGGTCGAGCATTATCATCCATAAAGAGGAAGTATGGACCAACCGCACCTCTGAAGAGTCGAACATGTGGTCTCAGTACCTCATCCCAGTATCTCCGAGCGTTAACAGTGTTCCTCAGACCCCCCATGAAGATGTGCATGTCCGTACGGCCATTCAACATGATGCCGCCTCACACCATGACGCCACCACCATCATACAGGTCCCGTTCCATGATGTTCCTGTGGTTGTATCGGCTACCCAGTTCTCTCCAG
The DNA here is from genome assembly GCF_040414725.1 of Anabrus simplex. Taxonomy (NCBI): domain Eukaryota; kingdom Metazoa; phylum Arthropoda; class Insecta; order Orthoptera; family Tettigoniidae; genus Anabrus; species Anabrus simplex. Next base: position 129,121,668 of record NC_090265.1, on the reverse strand, counting down.
ATTAATGCGTGATGGAAATCGTTCTGCAAACTGAAGCGGGATTCATCTGTGAAGAGGCACATGCCTCCATTCATTCATGGTCCAGTTTCGATGTTGCCGGCTCCACAGTAAACTGTGCTGGAGTGAGCGGGATGCAAACCACTGGACGTTGGGCAAACAGCCCTGCTGTTCTGAGCCTCCGGTATACAGTTTGCCGGGAAACGGCAACCCCTGAGACGGCTACAAGCTCTGCCGACAATTGTCTTGCAGGTGCATTCCGATTTCGTCGGGCGGTTAAGGCCAAATATCGGTCCTGCTTTGGGGCGGTTACTCTTCGTCGACCTGGTACTGGCCTACGACTAACATCTCCTGTGTCTCAAAATCGTCTCCAAAGCCTGAAAATGACACTTTGTGGCACATCCAAGGATACGGCGACTTCAGTCTGTGTCTGGCCTGCTTCCAGGTGGCCGAGTATTCTACCCTGCAAAACGGGGTCCAAATGGCGTCGTTGTGCCATTATGTTTTCACGTTCACCATGAGACTACACTCTGCACACTATAACAGGGCAAACACAACTGAGGGAATATGGGGTGCAGGCATTGGCTGCGTTTACCTTGCAGTTACGCCGCTAGTCAAAGCAGGGAACACTCCTTTCCTATACAGAACGAATACGTAAGGTTGGTAGGTGCATATATTGTGCGATTTGCGGTCTATTTCCTGTTGCCCTGCTTACTCGTAACTTATGCTGAACTTCTGGACACTAGTGTATATGTTGCCTCTTGCAGCCCCTAACCGCAACTTACTAAGTACTTATAAATAGCAATCGTCTCGCTTTCTTCTCTCCCACTCTCCCTTTCGCCAGCTCGTTACTCACATTCTTGACTATTCCCATTTAATATTTGCAATGACCCATTTACATTCCAAGAACTAATACATAAAAATCACCGTAACTGCTAGGTAGATCTGTGTATTCCTAGATGTCCAAGGATTTGTAGTTATACAGACACTGGGACCCGACATTATAAAATATGTTGACGAACGAGTGTCATAAACACTTCAGGTGCTACCAGAATGAGAGATGAGGGGAAACAGTCATATCAGCCAAGATGTAAGCAGAACTTAATCCAGAACTCTTTTTTCTTTCTTATTTTTTGTCTTTTTACGTCGCACCAACACAGACAGATCTTATGGTGACGATGGGATAGAACAGGACAGGACTAGGATGGAAGCAACCATGGCCTCAACTGAGGAACAGTCCCACCATTTGCTTGGTGTGTACATGGGAAACCAGCGAAAACATTCTGCAGGGCTGCCGGCAGTGGTGTTACAACACACCATCTCTCGAATACAACCTAACAGCTATGTGACACAAACTGTGTAGCCAACTCGCTCTTGAAATCCAGTACAAAAGTAAGAAAGGAAGAAGGCGGGGAATATGCAGTAAACAAATGTGTAAAGGGCTTGTCCTGAGTCTTTTTCTCTAGTAAAATTATGATAGCAGCTGTTGCTAGGTTGCAGTAAATGACGAAGTTTCAGGGGGACAGATACATATGATGACACTTGCAATGGTCTTTCAGGTCCTGATACTTGAGTACCATGATCATCAATGAGAACTACAGGAACCGGTTGATGGATACGTAGACGAATAAGTTTGAGTAGGAAAGATCACAATATGAAGATAAAGTTGGAATTCAAGAGGACAAATTGGGACAAATATTCGTTTATAGGAATGGGAGTGAGGGATTGGAATAACTTACCAAGGGAGATGTTCAATAATTTTCCAATTTCTTTGCGATCATTTAAGAAAAGGCTAGGAAAACAACAGATAGAGAATCTGCCACCTGGGTGACTGCCCTAAATGCAGATCAATAGTGACTGATTTCTAATTTTTTAAAATTATATTATTATTATTATTATTATTATTACTTGGTACCTTCTTACAATGCATTTCTAAGAAACCGTTTCCCTATAATTGAGGTTTTGTCCACATAAATCGTATTAAGTCTTTTGCTCCTTGTCTACAACACGGCGTGAAACATGAGATGCAAAGTGGGAAGACCACGCATAACTGTTTCAAGGAACTACACGTCTGTATGCCTCACCAACTGTAAGTCTAATGCAAAGTACTTCGAATAACTAAAGAATATCTGTAACTGGCCAGGAAGTAACAGGGTAGGAATATCAGTATTGCCTCTAAATGGTTACAAAATTATCGCTTGTGCCTGCGCAGGAGTGCGCGCTTAAAGCACGCTGCTATGCTTCCTAATATCCGTTAGTCAATCAGAAACTCCCCACCCTTCCCTTGGTTTCGCTCAGACAGTTACTTTTGTATTAGGGTCTCCAGTGAAACATAATATTTCTGGAACACCTTACTCTGATGTTACAATATGCAACTCCAATCTCTAGTAGAAGCCCCACATGGAGACCAAGAAGAAGATGAAACCTAGACCCTCACCCAATGATAATACCCATCAAGTAATCAAACAGAAATAAACAAAATACCACAGAGATAAATAGATGCACGGTGGTAGCAGTCAAGGAAAATACTGATGGCCCATGGATTTCCCCCAGGAACAAACAAGGAAACCGTTTGAATTTGGACCCGATGTCAGAAATAACAACCCGAAGGAACTATCTACTATACTAGCATCCTGAAAGGAAAGGGAAGTTTATTAAACAAAACCAGGGGATGAGATAATAAAGCAGGTCAACAGAAATCAAGTAATGGACAAAGGATAAATACTCACAAAGTACTCTTGTGCAGCAACAAAGTGCGGGCTTAAACAAGCTTGCCAAAATATATATCATCAAAACACAAAACACATATCGGATTAGTCTTTGAGAATATATGCAACATCAAAGCTTTGTCTTGCATTATCTTAAACCCCCATAGGAAGTACAACATGGCCTGAAGTCCCTCCAGAATGGTAAAGCAGCTGGATTTGACGGTGTATATCCAGAGCTACTGAAGAACTGTGGCCCCGCAACTGTACGCTGGCTGGCATCCTTCTTTAGCAGTATACTGCACACTGGACGTGTATCCCCAGTATTTAAGAGAACCAAAATCATCTCGATATTGAAGCCAGGAAAGGACTCTTCTCTACCCCAGAGCTACAGGCCAATTTCGCTATTGTGTGTTACATATAAACTACTGGAAAGGCTAATTCTGAACAGGATAGCTCCTGCAATTGAACACCTGATCCCAATAGAGCAAGCTGGGTTCCGCCCCAAGCGAGACTGTAGTGACCAAGTCCTTGCCTTAACATCATATCTGGAGATTGGTTTTGAGAAGAAATTTAAAAATGTTTCTGTCTTCCTTGATCTGTCAGCGGCCTATGATACTGTCTGGAGAGAGGGTCTCCTCCTGAAGCTCATCAAGATTGTACCTTGTCTTAAGGTGATTACTCTCACTGATAATGTATTGAGTAATCGATTATTCCAGGTATTCTCTGAAAATTCCAGGAGTAGATTTCACAAATTGAATAACGGCTTACCGCAGGGTTCAGTCTTAGCCCCTATACTGTTCAATTTGTACATCCATGATATCCCAGAAACTACAGCTCGGAAATTCATTTATGCCGACGATATAAACCTAACAGTACAGAGATCTACTTTCAAGGAGGCTGAGGATATACTGTCTGAAGATCTATGGGTGATGGATGAATACTTCAGGAAGTGGAGACTTCAGCCAAGTCCTTCGAAGACGGAAGTAGCCGCGTTCCATCTGAACAACTTAGAGGCTACTTATCAACCTAGGATACGGTTCAGGAATCAACTTTTGAAATACAATAGTACACCAAAATACCTAGGTGTAACATTAGACAGTTCACTGACATACCGAAGTCACATAGAAAAAACAGCCGCCAAACTTAAGACTCGGAATAACCTGCTGAGCAAGTTAGCTGGAACTTCATGGGGAGCTGACGCCAATACTTTGCGAACTACCGCCTTGGCCATGGTGTATTCTACAGCTGAGTATTGTGCCGGAATATGGTTAAATAGCTCTCACTGCAATCTAATTGATATCCAACTTCGCCAGGCTATGCGTATTGTATCCGGCACGCTGTACTCAACTCCAGTGCAATGGTTACCTGTCCTTTGCAACATCTCTCCCCCTCATATAAGGAGACAACAAGCACTTAATAGCTCATGGTGCAGAATAGTGAAGAATGAGGCCCTTCCTATACACCAGGATATAAAACAGCACACTACAACTAGGCTGAAATCAAGAAAACCAGCGTGGAAGACAGCTTTGGACCTCTCATGTCTTCGGTTCAATCCCAGGAATGCCTGGAGAGAAGAGTGGAAGATGTCATCACCCAGAGGCTTATGTGATATCTCCGACCCCAGCATGAAACTGGCTGGCTTTAGTCTGCCCCGTGCTGTTTGGTCAACCCTGAACAGGATCCGATGTTGTGTCGGTAGGACTAGCGCAGCCTTACATCTGTGGGGATGGGTAGATTCTCCCTGCTGTGACTGTGGTGCTCAAGTGCAGTCTATCAAGCACATAGTTCAAAAGTGCCTCCTACGTGCATTTCCTGGCTCTGTGGAGGAATTTTTTGAAGTGACACCAGAAGTGATTACATGGATAAAACATTTGGACATTAAAATATAAAAGTGAAGTCCTGATGCTGTCACCAACTTGTATATTTGTATATTTTGTATTATATTTGTATATTTTGATTGTCATGTACACATCATTAAAAATAGGAGAGGATTTCCACCAATCAGTACTTATTTATTGTGTATATTAAACTACAGGACCGGTTTCGACCTCATATTCAAGGTCATCTTCAGCTGAACCATACATACATATTTATATAATGAAGCTTTGATTAAGATTGTGGTGTTGAAGGAATGCCATATGATGATGATGTACATTTAGTCACATACAAATGGGGCACATCTTAGCGTGAACTGGCGTATATGTCATTCTGTACAATATTGCAACTGTATGTCTAAAATGTTGAAGGTCTTAAAACTAGTGTATAAAACATGTCTTTGCCTAAACTAACTTATATATATGTACAAGATAAAAACAATATATAAAAACACTTCATGCATATGAACATTCATTCTTGCTTGGTGGTCAATACATCGACTAACTTCCGTATTGAAGTCTTATTCACAGTTGTACACTTCAGCTGCTATTCTTGGAGTTTGTAAAACTGCATGGATAAAAGTTTTGTCTTCCTGTGCGTATGTGAGATAAAACACTTTCAATATTTTTTAAAAAGGTGCCAAATGTGTGGATGAAATTCAAGTAAAATATGTTCAGCTCTGCTGTGTGTGTTGCTCTTTTATTAGAACCAATTCATGTTGTCTTTTTGGCATCCGTAAATTTGGATGACATTGGTTTCAAAGTAGTGGCTCCTTTCCCATTTGTAGCTGTGCAATGATGTTATGTTTATCTGTGGAAGATAAGATTGAGTTATAAGTGATATTGTGTGGAGGAATGTCTAAGGGTTATGTGTGTGAATTGGAATATGTACTTACTGTTGTTGGTGTAGCTGAGTTGTGTTTGACATGCGAGCTTGTAATGTACTACTTCGTGTTCTTCTTGGGCTTATACTAGCTGCTGTGAGGGGAAGGGAAGGAGGGGTAGGGAGAGTTGTTGTTGTGGGGGTAGGGATGGAGCTGGGTGTGTTGTTTGGTGTTTTTCTGTTGCGTGTTGCGTTCTGTTTATCGATTAACTTAAGGTAAGGGTTTTTTAGGGCGGGGATAACTGTATTGAAGATGATGTTAGTTTTTTCTGTGATTTCATTTATGTTGTAATTTGGATTGGTGTACTGATCTAGAGTGATGTAAAATTCTTCTGTTACGTTGAGCAGGGGGCCTTTGGGGTTTATGTTTAGGATTTGCATATTGTTATCGATGTTTGTAAAACTGTGTTTATAGTCTGCGACATGTTGTCCTATTGAGGAAAAATTATTGTGTTTCACTGCGTTTATATGTCCGTTATATCGGGTTAGGAAGTTTCTACCGGTACGTCCGATGTAGCTGGTCTCGCAGTTATTACATTTGATACGGTATACCCCTGAGTGGTTGTATTTGTTGTTGCTGTTGATTGTCCTGACATTGTGTATGATGTTGGTACTATTGTGTGTAGTTCTGAATGCTATTCTTAGGTTATGTTTTTTTTAAATGTTAGTTATGGGGTATATGTGTACATTATTGAAAGTGAATAGTGCATAATCTTTCTTGGGTTCGTTTACTTTTGTTAGTTTGGTTTTGGGTTGGGATTTTATTTTGTGAATGATTTTGTTAACCATTTCTTTCTTGAATCCATTGTTTTTAGCTATGTCATGAATTAATTGTAATTCTTTGTTTAGATCTTCCTTTGTTAACGGTATATTGAATGCTCTGTGTATCATGCTATAGTAGGCTGCTCTTTTGTGTATGTTGGGGTGAACGGAATCCATTTTAATTGTATTTGAGGTATGCGTGGGTTTTCTGTATATTCTGTAAGAAAGGTGGTCATCATGTCTAGTTGTCGTTATGTCCAGGTAGTTCAGTTTGTGATTGTTTTCGGATTCCATGGTAAATTTTATATGGGAATCTATTGTATTGAGTTTATCTAATATATCAGTTTCATTTGTGGACCTATTGTCGAGGATGATAAAGATATCATCAACAAATCTACACCAAAAAAATATATGGTCTATCTTGTTGATGAATGTGTGCTCTAAATAGTCTATGTAAATTTCGGCAATTATACCAGAAGCGGGAGATCCCATTGGTAAACCCTGTTGCTGATAGATAGTATCATGGAATTTAAAGTAGTTGTTACTAATGGCAAAATTAAGTAATTTAATGAACTCTTCTATTTCCAAAGTGCTTAGATTGCTATGACTTTTTAGGTTAGATTCAATGATTTCTATTGTTCGTTTTGTGGGAATGTTCGGGTACATAAACATAAACCCCAAAGGCCCCCTGCTCAACATAACAGAATAATTTTACATCACTCTAGATCAGTACACCAATCCAAATTACAACATAAATGAAATCACAGAAAAAACTAACATCATCTTCAATACAGTTATCCCCGCCCTAAAAAACCCTTACCTTAAGTTAATCGATAAACAGAACGCAACACGCAACAGAAAAACACCAAACAACACACCCAGCTCCATCCCTACCCCCACAACAACAACTCTCCCTACCCCTCCTTCCCTTCCCCTCACAGCAGCTAGTATAAGCCCAAGAAGAACACGAAGTAGTACATTACAAGCTCGCATGTCAAACACAACTCAGCTACACCAACAACAGTAAGTACATATTCCAATTCACACACATAACCCTTAGACATTCCTCCACACAATATCACTTATAACTCAATCTTATCTTCCACAGATAAACATAACATCATTGCACAGCTACAAATGGGAAAGGAGCCACTACTTTGAAACCAATGTCATCCAAATTTACGGACGCCAAAAAGACAACATGAATTGGTTCTAATAAAAGAGCAACACACACAGCAGAGCTGAACATATTTTACTTGAATTTCATCCACACATTTGGCACCTTTTTAAAAAATATTGAAAGTGTTTTATCTCACATACGCACAGGAAGACAAAACTTTTATCCATGCAATTTTACAAACTCCAAGAATAGCAGCTGAAGTGTACAACTGTGAATAAGACTTCAATACGGAAGTTAGTCGATGTATTGATCACCAAGCAAGAATGAATGTTCATATGATGATGATGATGATGCTTGTTGTTTTAAGGGGCCTAACATCGAAGGTCATCGGCCCCTAATGGTACGAAATGAAATAACCAAAATTTTAAAGGCATCCACTGACCAAAATAAAAATAAAAAAACGTCATGAAGAATGAATGGATGGATGGACAGGAACCCAACAAAACAAAAAAACTAACAAAAACCAGTGGAACAGACTCAAAACAGATCGAAAATAATATTATTACCGACCAAGGAACCACTTATAAAGCAAAATGATGCTTGGTGTCTAAAGGGGTGCAAAATCCACGTCTAAGGCCCCACAGAATGGTACATGTCGCGAGTAAAATAGGACTATGGTACGTGTCATGTTGGGGTATTAATCAGAAGTAGCGAAGACTCACGGTGTTCCACAAAAGATGGTACTACTCACAAGTATTGCAATACGTACAAGTAACGCAGACCTATGGTGTAACTCACACAATGGCGCAACTCACAGCCAACGCAAACCGAGAAGGTTCTCCACCTAGGTGTACTAAACACGGGCGCCGGTATTCCCGTGGTGTTCCTCACATAGTGGGTACTAATCACAGGCAACGCAGACCCACGGTGCTGCTCATATAGTGGTACAACTCACAGGCTACGCCCAGACCTGCGGTGTTGCTCACATGGGTACGACGCACGGGTACTGGAATCCACCAGGCCAGGCTTTTACTGCTACTAATCACAAACCTATTTCGTACCGAATTTAGTGGTACTACTCGCAAGTACAGGCAACCTATGGTGTTCCCCGCATGATGGTACGATTCAAAATTAGTTTCATGGTTCTAATTCAGTCAGCCCTTGGTCGTCCCTTTTAGTGGACTCTTACGACAGGCAGGGGATACCGCGGGTGTATTCTATATGTGCGTCCCCCACCCGCAGGGGGTAGTGTGTTTGGTCCGCGAGAGGTATTTTATTTCCCTCAAGTCCGCCGGCAAGCCGGTTAGGACCCCGCTATCCGCCACCTGGGACGCGCCACGTGGGAGTATCACCTCTCCCCCTGCTACGCCTGCGTAGCAGGTTCGTGGAATGTTCATATGCATGAAGTGTTTTTATATATTGTTTTTATCTTGTACATATATATAAGTTAGTTTAGGCAAAGACATGTTTTATACACTAGTTTTAAGACCTTCAACATTTTAGACATACAGTTGCAATATTGTACAGAATGACATATACGCCAGTTCACGCTAAGACGTGCCCCATTTGTATGTGACTAAATGTACATCATCATCATATGGCATTCCTTCAACACCACAATCTTAATCAAAGCTTCATTATATAAATATGTATGTATGGTTCAGCTGAAGATGACCTTGAATATGAGGTCGAAACCGGTCCTGTAGTTTAATATACACAATAAATAAGTATTGATTGGTGGAAATCCTCTCCTATTTTTAATTGTGCAATTGTCAATGCGGAAATGAAGATTATAGATTACGGTGTACACATCATACGCTAATAATAATAATAGTAAAAGGTAAATTAATAAAACAATTCACATAAACCTTTTTGTAGGCCACCTGAAATTCCACCCGCACAGCCATAATTAACATGGAAACCCAAAGAAAGTATGCCAAGGAGGATAGGGCATAAGTGACATAAACTGAGATCCATATGTCAGGAAGGAAAGGCAATGGCCTGCACACAAAATACAAAATGGATCCTGGCTGACTAAAAAAAAAAAAAAAAAAAACCACAAAGTTACTGTGTCATTTCACATAAATTAAAGGAGGTTGCACAATGAAAAATAAAAACAACAAAAGACATGTAATATAAGAAAAAACTTGTGTCCTCATTTTGAGGTGGTGCAGCTCTTTTCAGGCACACCCCTAATGGAGGTGAGCTACATGTACCATTCCAACCACATACCAGCCCTCCTGCCATTCTTAAATTTCTGGCAGTACTGGTAATCGAACCCAGACCCCGAGGACGGCAGCTAATAACACTAATCGCTACGCTATGGAGGCGGACACCACATGCAATATGAAAACAATACAATGAGTAAAATAAAAGTAATAAGATTAAACAAATAATCCTCCTTGAAAGCAGTACCTAAAATTTTTAGCATATAGTGACTAATTTAATAGATTTTATTCATTTATGATTTGAAAATTTCTTTTTTAAAGTCTGTAATAAATGAATAGTAAGTAAGTAAAAGTTGAAACACAAAGAAATATTTTAACAATTTCAAGATTTATATATAATTATTCTGTTGATAAGTATATTTGTACCAATGTACCAAGTCGATGTTTTGGCACCGCTGAAGAAGAGAGTAGTGAGCTCTCGAAACATGTATGGTAATTAAGTATAATAAAATGTGTGAAGTACTGACAAGGTGTGAAAGTGTTCTATAGAAATTTGAACACAGTACGGTTTGTTAAAAGAGAGAAAACGTGTGGGTTTTTCATCTGATCCAGTATTTCATACGATACCATTGCTTTTAATTGCGACATTCCTACTGACGTTATTCTAATGACCTATGTTGATTTCAGTTGGGAAAACCACTAAGACAGTCTCAATCAATCAATCAATCAATTAATACTGATCTGCATTTAGGGCAGTCGCCCAGGTGGCAGATTCCCTATCAGTTGTTTTCCTAGCCTTTTCTTAAATGATTTCAAAGAAATTGGAAATTTATTGAACATCTCCCTTGGTAAGTTATTCCAATCCCTAACTCCCCTTCCTATAAATGAATATTTGCCCCAATTTGTCCTCTTGAATTCCAACTGTATCTTCATGTTGTGATCTTTCCTACTTTTAAAGACGTCACTCAAACTTATTCGTCTACAAATGTCATTCCACGCCATCTCTCCACTGACAGCTCAGAACATACCACTTATGATATACTAACAATTTGTTGGTTATTTTGATCCACCTTTTCAATACAAATACAATTGGTTATTTTGATCCACCTTTTCAATACAAATTAATTAGTATATCATAGCATAGTTCAATATGGGTCTAATAATGAGATTAGTTACATGTAACATACCACTTAGTCGAGCAGCTCGTCTTCTTTCTCCCAATTCTTCCCAGCCCAAACTTTGCAACATTTTTGTAACGTTACTCTTTTGTCAGAAATCACGCAGAACAAATCGAGCTGCTTTTCTTTGGATTTTTTCCAGTTCTTGAATCAGGTAATCCTGGTGAGGATCCCATACACTGGAACCATACTCCAGTTGGGGTCTTACCAGAGACTTATATGCCCTTCCCTTTACATCCTTACTACAACCCCTAAACACCCTCATAACCATATGCAGAGATCTGTACCCCTTATTTACAATCCCATTTATGTGATTACCCCTTATATTCCTTATATTAACACCTAGATACCTACAATTATCTCCAAAAGGAACTTTCACCCCATCAACGCAGTAATTAAAACTGAAAGGACTTTTCCTATTTGTGAAACTTACAACCAGACTTTTAACCCCGTTTATCAACATATCAGTGCCTGCTGACCATCTCACAACATTATCGAGGTCACGTTGCAGTTGCTCGCAATCTTGTAACGTATTTATTACTCTATACAGAATAACATCATCTGCAAAAAGCCTTATCTCTGATTCCACTTCTTTACTCATATCATTTATATATACCAGAAAATATAAAGGTCCAATAATACTGCCCTGAGGAATTCCCCTCTTAATTATTACAGGGTCAGATAAAGCTTCGCCTACTCTAATTCTCTGAGATCTATTTTCTAGAAATATAGCAACCCATTCGGACACTCTTTTGTCTAGTCCAATCCAATCTTTCTGAGGATGTAAAAAAAGCAGGTGGAGAGTGAGTGTTTGCCATTATAATGAAAACTCTCCAACTTGATTGTGACAATGAAAATTCCCTAACCCAGTCTTCACATGAGGAAAGATATACGGTGACTACGGTGACTTCCCCACTGAGAGTCTGGGGTAACATTAAGAGTTATGCAATTTAGTACAATCTTACTCACGTGTACACTACCTAACATAGAATTCTGTATACAATGTAGAATTCCGTAGCGAAGCACGGGTACATCAGCTAGCCCCATCTAATACATTGAAATTTCACTGAATGTAGCAGGTAGATTTGGTGAAATTTAGCGACATCAGCTAATTACTTCTTTTGAAGTAATGTGATGATATTCTGAGCCACTTCTCCCAGATATTTTCCCCTTAATCATTGAGCTGGAGTACACGGTCTTCATTCTGCATGATATGACCAAAACGTTCCAGTTTACACTCTTGGACAGTGTTCTATAGAACACTTTTTATCTCTGCCTATCTGTTGTACTGTAATGTTTCTATGTTAGCCATTTTTCCTTATGTCAGTTTTTATTTCTTGAAAAATATACATAGGTCTAATATGGTAGGCCTAGGGTAATTACAACAAACTTTGAAGTATTAGAAACCAGAAAAGGAATAATTATATGACTTAGATAAAATGTCCTTTTTTGTTTTTTTAAAATCTGGCAGCCCTAACTGTCGCATAAATTAATTATTTTTTCAGGTATAATTTTGTTACCATATGTTTTATTTTTCATATAGTTGATAAATGTATTTATTCAAAATTATTTTTGGCAGAATTAAGAACCTATCATTTATAAATTAAATGAAAACTGAAAAGAGATGGCTTCAGAGGGATATATCCAAGAGAAGAGGCTCAGAATGTCATCGCATTTCATGGCTCAGGAATCTGCAACAATGGTTCAGACTGGCATCCACCAAACTCTTCAGAGGAACTGTCAAGAAGAATAGGATTACCATGATGATCGTCACATTCAAACGAGATACAGCCTTAGAAGAGAAGAAGAAAAAGGGGAGGAGGAGTAGAAAGAAGGAGAAGAAGCAGGAAGTAACAGACATGAAAGTAGCGAGAATGACTGTCAGTACAAACAACTGATAACAATAGAAGGTCCATACTGCCAATTAAGAGATAAAGGCTATATTAGGAATGAACTCAATGGAAGAAGGCTGTGGATACGAACCAGTATGTATATTTATTATCTACTAGCTGTTGCACTCATCACTGTTGGGTTAGATTTTCTACAATTGCAGTAGTAATACCATCATATGGAGACAATGAAGCAGAAGAGGGAGAGTTCATTTAAATTTAAAATGGTCCGTGAGCATAAGGTTATTTTTGAAACCTCCAAACTTAGACACAATAGTGGGTTCATACTTCTCTTGTTCACTACACAATGAACAACCAAGAGTTTACATAAATAATGATGAATATGTCATCAGGTGGCTACCTCGGTAGCATGTGAATAGTTGCAGGCAGTCCGCAGTATTGCCAGGTCATCCAGCAGACTCGACACTAATCTCTGAGGGAGCTGGACACTCGCAGCCAAAAAGACCCACACAAACTATTAATTTGCTCAGAAATTTTTACTGTAAGAAAAAATGTGAAGGCCTAATGGATAATTTGTTTAAAAAAATAAACCAATGTTTTACAAAGATTTTGCAAAAGATCAAAAGTAGCTTATAGGCACCATGCGTGTCACTCTAGCGGCTGGGAGGAGAACCATACGTGAGGCAGACTCCAGACTCGCCATCCCTAGTTTTTTTATTTTTTTATGAGCACTTCTATGAGCGTGTAGTCACTCAGATGATAATGGCAAAGAAAAGGAGATCAAGTAAACACAACTGTTGTGTCATCAGATGTTCCCATACTTATGCAAATACAGCAAGTGAAGTACAATTTTATTGTTTTCCTTAACAAGTGATAGAAGTGGACTGAAGGAAGCAATGAATACAAACAGTTAACCAGAGGAAGTACGCACACATAAATACGGAAAATATTTGCAGTAAGTTCAAGAGACCCAATTTAATTTAGGTGTTAATTTTTAGCATTGGTGGATCACTTTGGTAACCTACTATTTATCAAGAATATGTAGTGCACATTTCATCGGAAAAAGATCTGGACACCCACTAAGCCCAGCCTACATTCCGAAAATATTTCCTGATGAATACAAGAAGAGGAATGTGTTGCCAGGCCCTAACTTGCAGTGCTTTCACAGACAACTCAAGCTATTAAAAAAGGAAGAATGAGACGGAAAATTTTCAACTACAGTTTGTGCAAGTAACATAACCAAGGATGCATCCATGGTAACAGATGTATCTGATTTTCATTATTCAGACTTCATGTTTACTTGTTCTTGTATAATGAAAACGACATAAATACACAAGCATGTATTCCACTTAATTTCAGTCTGGAAGGGAATATTTTAAAACATTATCAAACATGTGGCACTGAAGACGATCGTGCAGACATCAAGAGCCCACGATTCCAAGGTTACAGTTCCATAAAGAACAATATACAAATGCATGATTTAACAGGTGTAAACTTCAAAGTCTTTGCCTTACTCCTTGCGTTATTACCAAACTGTAACATTGCCAAAGTATGTAAAGAAACCAGATTATTAATTTTCCTAGCGAAAATGAAAACTGGACTGTCCTATTCTACTTTGAGAGTGCTATTCAGTGTTCACAGGACTACAATTTATACAACTCGTGCTGTGTATGAAAAATTTCATATTCTGGCCTACTAAGGAAAGTGTTCAAGAAACAATGCCTCCAGCATTTAAGAAATTGCCAAGTCATAACTGACTGCACAGAATTTAGGGTTGCTACACTGCAAAAGTTTTATTTGCAATCACGCCTAGTGGTATGATTGCCTTTAAATCGAAATGTTATGGTGGAAGAGCTAGAGTCATTCATAACAACCGACAGTGGTTTATTTACCTTCCTTCAACCTATAAAGCCTGTACCGGTAAAGGATTTCCTGGCATCAGAACTAAATTATCTGGCCGCGGTGTCATAATCGTGACGCCACCATTCTTACATGGCGGGAAATGACCAGCTGAGAAAGTTGAAAGTACTTATAATATTGTGAGTGTTAGAATTCATGCAGAAAGGTTGTACAGATTGCAAGTTATTAAACTTCATACTGGGGTCCGTATTGAACTTTGTATAAGCTTATGAAAGAAGTGTCCCTTGGAAGTCCACCTTTTCAACACATTATTTTTTGATTTATTAGAATTCAAAAATGTAATTACATGTTAAAATCGGGACATGTTTCTCCTATAATGTAGGCATCATCAGCCATGCTCTCCTTAACATTAAGGTTAAAATTGAGGAAGTAGAAATGGCTTAAGGCTAAGCTTAGAGATATTACATAAAAAGGCTTACAACACTTTAAAAAAACATATAATCACACTTATTAAGATAAAATGAACACTTGGGTGAAAGTAACATATGTTGAGTCATAAAATATCGTAATGAATAAAATAACAAAGATCATATATGGCAGTTAATATCTGTGA
The DNA here is from genome assembly GCF_040414725.1 of Anabrus simplex. Classification (NCBI taxonomy): domain Eukaryota; kingdom Metazoa; phylum Arthropoda; class Insecta; order Orthoptera; family Tettigoniidae; genus Anabrus; species Anabrus simplex. Next base: position 129,106,655 of record NC_090265.1, on the reverse strand, counting down.
ACATTCATGAAAAGTAGACGATTTAATTACCAAATCTTTAGAAAGACCACATTTTTACCGGTTACAATGAAAAACAATTCCTTTCATCCAAACGCCAGAAAAAGAGAGTCTTATTACAGCCTAATATACTGGGCTTTCAAACTCCCTCTTTCATGCAAGGACCATAATAAGGAGTTGCAATTCATACAAAATATAGCTAAGTTTAATGGCAATGGTCAACAAAATTATAAATAAAGTAGAAAAAAAACAAATTTCAACATTGATCCCTGACAAACCAAAAAAGACCTTCACGTACAGTAGCCCTAGCATACATCAAATTTCCAATGCACTTAAAAATTGTAATTTCAGTACTTCGTTCACCACTAGTAACATAAACCAGAATCTTTCTCTGAATCACAACACCGTTAACACCGCAAAAGATCGGTTTTCCAGTTCAGGGATTTAAAAGCTCACTTGTTCACAATGCCATTTTTCATATGTAGGATGGACAGGGAGAAGCTTTTCCACCAGATATTTACAGCACTTTAACTCTAACAAATACCAAAGATATTCGGCAATGAGTATCCACATGAGGGAAACAGGACATACTTATACTACTACAGAGCAAGATCTAACTAATTTAAAGAGATTAAAAGAAGGGTAGGTTAAGGAACGAATATGAAAATATCTATATTTATTATGATCGCCTTTACCAACCGAGATCGTAACTTGAATGACGTCACTGAGTTAGGTAGTCCCCTCTACGGACTGCTTCCACAATTCCTAAATAAACTGAAATTAAGAGATATGTCTATTCAAATCACAGATAAATCCTCTCTGGCTTTAACGTCGCCCACCAACAGGCCTCCTCATCCCCCCACAACCATAGTTCCCTCCCTCCCCGCTCTCCTTCTCCAGCATACCCGTCCACACACAGCAAATACAACACTAGACACGCAGCTTTGGCCTCAACTGCATCAACATACTCTGGCACCAAAGCTGTCAACAGCAATTTCTAGTACTAAAGATAACATTCAGTTATAGGAAGAACCGTCCGGCTCCATGGCTAAATGGTTAGCGTGCTTAATTGGTTAATTTCGCTGGCACGGGGGCTGGGTGTATGTGTCGTCTTCATCATAATTTCATCCTCATCACGACGCGCAGGTCGCCTACGGGAGTCAAATCAAAAGACCTGCATCTGGCTAGCCGAACTTGTCCTCGGACACTCCCGGCACTAAAAGTCATACGCTATTTCATTTCATAGGAAGAACCTTCTCTGGAAGTCCCCTCAACTGCCTTGTCCACAGGAAGCATACAATGTCAAGCCCATTTATTTTGATTTTAAACAGCCACAATTACGAAATACGACCTTAAGTGATAGCACTTTCCTTCCAAGAAGAAACAAGTTTTAAGAACAGAAATACAAGTGAACATGAATGTTCACAAATATTAACTGCCAGATATGACCTTTGTTATTTTATTCACTACGATATTTTACAACTCAACATAAGTTACTTTCACCCAAGTGATCATTTTTTAGCTTAATAAGTGTGATTATATTTTTTAAGTGTTATAAGCCTTTTTATGTAATATCTTTCAGCACAGCCTTATGTCATTTCTACTTCCTCAATTAACCTTAATGTTAAGGATAGCATGGCTGATGATGCCTACATCATAGGCAAAACATGTCTCAATTTTAACATGTAATTAAGTTTTTTATTGCTAATAACTCAAAAAATAATGTATTGAAAAGGTGGACTTCCAAGAGACACTTCTTTCATAAGCTTGTACAGATGGCGCAGCGAACAACTCTCGTCCTCAACCACATGCGATCAGTGAGACATTGATATTTCAAGTAGACAGTGTACATCAACATGGGTAGATGTAAGGATGTGACAGAGGGGCAAAAATGGGCAATTGTGGTTGGTCGTGCTCATGGCCATACGGTGTGTGAATTTGCTGGATGTGTTGGTGTTTTGCAGTAGACTGTTCAATGTGTTACAAGCAGTGATGTACTACACGTGGCCACAAAACACGACGGCAGAATTTTGGTCTGAAAAAGATCCTAGCTGAGAGGGACCGGAGATGCGTTTCACGGCTTGCGAATCAAAATCACTTCCAAACCTGACAGGAATTGCTGCAGTCAGTGTATGAAGGTCCATTCCAACCTGTTAGTGAGAGAACACTGCGATGGGAACTGCATGCAATGAACATTTGGAGTTGGTCACCACGCGAGAGGCCATTGCTCACACAGCCACATATAGCCGCGCGTCTTCAATGGGCTAGAAATCACTGAACGTGGACAGTAGCTGACTGGCAGAATAAAATGTGGTCTGACGAATCACATTTTTGCCTGTATTCCAACAATGCACGTCACTGAGTGCAGTGAAGGCCAAATGAAACATTTCATCCTGGATGTGTGCAAGGTCAGGTTCAAGCCAAAGGTGGGTCTGACTCATGTTGGGGGTGTTTCCGTACCATGAACTGGGCCCGCTCACCGGGGGTAGTGTCGTGTTGGGGATGTTTTTCGTATCATGAACTGGGTAATTTTGGTAGTATCTTAAATTCATGAACTGGGCCCGCTCACAGGGGGGTAAGATGAACCAGCATGTTTATTTAAACATTCTGGATGATCAGGTGTTGCCTAACAGTCAACATCTGCATGATGAGTATGCTACTGATACCCCCATTTCTTAAGATGACGACAGGAAAGTTCATCGGGCTGGACGCATATGTGACTGGTTTTATGAACACTCCCCCACCCTATTACATCTCGACTGGCCTACAAAATAACCTAACTTGTACCCCATTGAAAATCTGTGGGATATATTGGAACAGCGGGTAAAATGCTGACATCAACATCCCCGCAATTTGTTGGAATCGCACGATCAAATCCTCAGCAAGTGGTTTTATCCAGGATGTGAAATACCTACACAACCTTGTGGACTCATTTCCTAATCAAATTCAGGTGGTTATCAAGTCCAGAGGCAGAGTTACACAGTATTAAATGATACTTGTAATGATTTCTCCAGGGGTGACTTGTTTTTTTTTTGTGTGTGTGTCCAGTGAGCTTAGTTGCAGTTTTCCAACTTTCAGGTATTTCCCCTACTTCTAAACACTAGTTCATTAAATACACCCAGATATATTTCCTCATATCCATGGAGTCCTTTAGGTGTTCTGCATAGATATTGATGATGATGATGCTTGTTGTTTAAAGGGGCCCAACATCTAAGGTCATCGTCCCTGCAAAGATATTATCTGGTCCCATGTTTCCATGAGTAAAGGAGTGGAATCAGAGCTAAGGCTTTTTCAGATGATGTTATTCTGTATAGAATAATAAATAAGTTACAAGATTGTGAGCAACTGCAAAATAACCTCGATAATGTTGTGATATGGACAGTAGGCAATGGTATGATGATAAACGAGGTTAAAAGTCTGGTTGTGAGTTTCACAAATAGGAAAAGTCCTCTCAGTTTTAATTACTACGTTGATGGGGTGAAAGTTCCTTTAGGGGATCACTGTAAATATCTGGGTGTTAGTAATAAGGAAAGATCTTCATTGGCGTAATCACATAAATGGGATTGTAAATAAAGGACACAGATCTCCACTCATGGTTACGAGGATGTTTAGGGGTTGTAGTAAGGATGTAAAGGAGAGGGCTTATAAGTCTCTAGTAAGACAACAACTACGGTATGGTTCCAGTGTATGGGACCCTCACCAGGATTACTTGATTCGAGAACTGGAAAAAATCCAAAGAAAAGCAGCTTGATTTGTTCTAGGTGATTTCCGACAAAAGAGCAGCGTTACAAAAATGTTGCAAAGTTTGGACTGAGAAGAACTGGGAGAAAGGAGATGAGCTGCTTGACTAAGTGGTATGTTCTGAGCTCTCAGCGGAGAAATGGCATGGAATGACATTAGGAGACGAGTAAATTTGAGTGGCGTCTTTAAAAGTAGGAAAGACCACAATATGAAGGTAAAGTTGGAATTCAAGAGGACAAATTGTGGCAATTATTAATTTATAGGAAGAGGAGTTAGGGATTGGAATAACTTACCAAGGGAGATGTTCAATAAATTTCCAATGTCATTGAAATCATTTAAGAAAAGGCTAGTTTTCCTTCCACGTAACATTCCGTGTCAAACCATATTGGTACATGCCGCCACCTCCTGGGTTTGGTGGCTGTATATTAATTTCATTGACATCCGCATGTCTTCATCGAGGTTTCCATTTTCTACCATTCCTCTTGGTTTTTCCACTTCTCCGGTGGCTTGTTTCAGCAGGTCTTGATCCAGCTTCCTGGAGGGTCGGTTTCCCATACTATCTTTTTCTGTTGAATGAGTTCCCATCTGTTACCATCCAATGGGAAAACTGAAAAGAATTATGGGGAATGACCAACCTATAACTAGAATACTAGAAAAAGAACAATGTCGCAACCTCAAAGAAAATCATTCAAACAAATGGCATGCTGCAGGGAGACCCAATCAATCGTGCGCTGTTTAAAATCTACACGGCATACGTATAAGCAATGAATTTCATAATTAGACCCATATTGATGCACACGAAGTGAAAATGAAAACAGCATAATCAAAGGTACCAGTAACTATAATCTAATATGCAGACGATATGGTGATCGGCTCTAAAAGCAAGAAGGAAGAACAAGAAGCAATTGACAAACTTGAGAAATGGGCTAGGGAGAATTACTTCATGGTCAACCAGGAGAAGAGTGTACAGATGACCTTCAAGGAAGGAGGGGAATCTGCAGCTGGAGATATCATATCACTACTAGGTAACCCACTAGAAATTGTAAAGAAATATAAATACTTAGGAATCACACTATAGGCAATTGCAACATCCGACAGTATTCACATACAACAGTGGTCAGCACCAGCTATCAGCCATGTACAAGTGTGCACAGAAATGGTGTCCTGACATAAACAATCAACACTACCCTACTCCAATAATAGCAAGGAGGGGAGGGAGTGAAGGGGCAGTGTTGAAGGCCACTCCATCACAGAAAAGGAGGGGAATGGAGTGAACAGGTAGTATTGAAGGCACAGTGTGTGTATCGCTATACAACCACCACTGTGCCCATTTCAATTACAACAGTCTTGTAGCGGGCTGTCTACCTGCAGCAATGCGCTAAGCACAGAGGTGGGGGACGTCATGCTTTGTTTATATCGGGACACCATTTCTGTGCCTGCGTGTACAACATTAAAAGCACAACCAATCTCTCTTATCAGCATGGCAATGTCACTATTCAACATAGCGATAGCTCCTACTACCGTAACTTATGGAATTCACATCATATGGGAAAAATCTTACAATCTGTGATTTAATCAAAACTGAAAAGGTCAAAGTAATGTTCATGAAAAGAGAAATGGGGGTAGGAAAAATAGCACCCTAGCGTCTAGTATACGAGCTTGTGAGAGAAACGCACTTCATTAAGGATATCAGTGGTGTTTACTGAGGGCTGCCATGGCTCTCGGTAAAACCCAAACCGCAAATTAGACCAAGGAAACCTAAAACACATTATAATGTAAGCATTTGACACATTGTTCCTTTTATAAAACATGAAAGCAACGAGAAAAAACGTCATTCGTATTTCTGAGTGCAAGGCATTGGAGACTGATATTGCAATGATGTACAATAGGTGATTGTTTGGTCCCCCCTGTCAATATAATATTAATATTTGAATAATTTATACATACATGTTTCGGGAGCCTTAACTCCCTTCGTCAGCATATTTACATCAAAATCTACCTCACCCAAGTCTCAAGATGCCACATCTTATCTTATTAACATTAAACATTGTCCTGTATAACCTCAACTCTAGACCACTATAGGCTATGTACACATAGCGTTTTGTATAATAATACCTGTTGTAACCCAACACGTAAAACATGGAACATATTTAAAAGCACTCTTGAATAGTTCACTCATTCCTCCTATCCTTTACACTCTTACAACGTGTATCATCACCCTGGATGGATCCATTAGCTGAGTCAGCCACTGATAAAATGTTACTTGTCACTGCTTGTATTGCTGTTGCCACTAGGAATCTACCATCTTAACGTCCAATTTGACATCTTTTGAAGTTAATTCAATTTATGGTTGCATTGATTTGTTCATAGTTATATACATATTAAAAATTTTAGCCACGTATGTGCCGTCAGGGCAAACGTTTAGTGGCTGGCCGGCGAGGGGATAGGCTTTCTCCACTTTATCAATTTATCACTAGAGGAGCATTGCAGAAACATAACAGGAGGTTTGTTCTGCTCTGATTTAAAAAGTCTGGTCCTGCAACAATTGAGCAAACATCATCTGCCCTGACGGCACATACATGGTTAAAATTTTTAATATGTATATAACTATAAACAAATCAATGCAATCATAAAATGTATTAACTTCAAAAGATGTCAAATTGGACGTTAAGATGATAGATTCGTAGTGGCAACAGCAATACAAGCAGTGACAAGTAACATTTTATCAGTGGCTGACTCAGCTAATGGATCCATCCAAGGTGATGATACATGTTGTAAGAGTGTAAAGGATAGGAGGAATGAGTGAATTATTTAAAAGTGTTTTTAAATATCTTCTATGTCTTACGTGTTGGGTTACAACAGGCATTATTATACAAAAAGCAATGTGTACATAGCCTATAGTGGTCTAGAGTTGAGGTTATACAGAACAGTGCTTAATGTTAATAAGATAAGATGTTGTATCTTGAGACTTGGGTAAGGTAGATTTTGATGTAAATATGCTGATAAAGGGAGTTAAGGCTCCCGAAATATGTACGTATAAATGATTCAAATATTAAAAATATACTGACACGGCTAACCAAACAATCGCCCGTTGTACATTCTTGTTATTACGAGTCAATACGGACCAATTAAGGACCGATATGGTCAAGTTTGTCGACTGACATTGCAGCCGAAGCGCTGCTTCCCTCTCCCCTCGACTCACCTCGTCCGTCCAGCTCACTGCTGAATGTGTGATAGATGCAGGGACTGAGCAGATAGGTATGGAAGACTCCACTCCGTCAGTTCAGCACAAGAAAGGGAGAGCTCAGATTCAAAGTTGTCCGGAAGCCTCCAAACAGACACGACTGATCCATGTACTAGGCCTACAGTATCAAGTCCACGTGTTTGCTGTTGCATGTACAAAGCCTTCTTATGGACTGTTTATAGTTGAGAAAATCATTTCTATAATTGGGTATTATTACTGTTCTGAGGACAATTTTAGTTTATTTAAAGTTACAGTGTATAACATGACTGACTGTGTGGAGTTACTTTATGGCTGAACCTTGCGTAATAAAACAAGTACTGGATAAACCATTTTCACAACTGAAGAATGCAGATAAATTGCCAATAGTTTAAAATGATAAGCCTACCCCACATCTTTCTCCTCAGAATCAACCTCCGTGTATTCTTAATTCTCCTGGCTAGGAGGCTGTGTGTTTATGACATCTTTGCAATTCATTTTATCCTCATTAGGTCACCACCAATCCTTTCCAGAGACTATTTATTATTATTATTATTATTATTATTATTATTATTATTATCATTATTATATGTGAATGGTCCCTTTTGGAACACACGAAGCTTTATTTATGATTTCGTTTGCAGAGGATCCAGGACGCTTTCATCTGTTGACTAAAGATCCTTTTCCGTTCTTCCGTCCACTTGGTACCTGCTCTTTTTGGTACTTCATTCTCTGGAGTAACTTCCCACTTGTCAATTTTCTTTCTATATATATTTTGATTCAAAATGTCTTCAGGTTGAATTTGTGCGTTCTTCATGTCCACTTTTGTTTCTTGTATCCAAGGGAAATTCTTGAGTTTATCAACTCTTTCAAGAACTTGGTGGGTTAGTCTATTTTCTGGAAGCCTCTTAACATGTCCATAAAATTTCAGCCTTCTTTTCCTGAGGTCTGCCGCAATATTAGATAATTTTTCTGTGGATTTCTGGGTTTGGAGGCGGTACCCTTCTCCCGTGTGTCTTGGTCCTAAAATTTTCCTCATGATTTTTCGCTCTTCTTTTAGGATATTTTCCAGCTCGCCCTTTCTATGAAGCGTTAGAGTTTCCCCTGCATATAAAGCCTCAGGTTTGATTACAGTATTGTAATGTTTAATCTTAACGTGCAGAGACATACATTTTTTGTTGTAGATTTCTCTTGTTCTCCCATAAGCTCTTCTGAGTTTTGGACACGGTTGTTTTGGGCTATTTTCTCTTGTCCGGTTGGTTCGAGAATTTCGCCCAGGTATTCGAAGTGAAGGACTCTGTTGATTTTTCCGTATTTTGTATTGAGACTATGGATGTCTAGTTTTGCACAGAAAAATTCAGTTTTCTGGAAGGAGATATGGAGTCCGACCTTTCTGGCACATTCTTGGAGAATTTCAACTTGCTTTATTGCTGTGACTTCATCGCTGGACAAAAGGGCCAAGTCATCCGCGAAGGCTAAGCATGGAATTTCAAGCTTCTTTTTTCGTGTCCCGATGTTTACTGGGTTCCAGCTATTTTGTGCTTTCAGTTCTTTTTCCCATTCCCTCATCACCTTATCTAGGACGAGGTTGAAAAGGTGGGGTGACAGTCCATCTCCTCGCCTGACACCAGTTTTTATCAGGAATTCGTCTGAGATTTCTCCCATGAATTTCACTCTTGACTTCGTGTCAGTGAGGGTCTGTTTGGTCAAGTTTAGCGTTTTGGAGTCTAGTCCCTTTTCTTTCAGGATGTTGAACAAAGATTGACGATCAATTGAATCATAAGCCTTCTTGAAATCTACGAAGGTACAGATGATTGGAAGGTTTCTGAGGGCCCTGAATTTTAGAGCGGTTTTGAGGTTGAATATCTGTTCAGTGCATGATCTGTGAGGGCGGAACCCAGCTTGATATTCACCAATCTTATGCTCTAGTTGTTCTTGTATTCTTTTCAACAGGCATGCAGAGAAAATTTTGTAGCCAACTTCAAGGAGGGAGATTCCCCTATAGTTGTTCACATCAGTTTTGTCTCCTTTTTTGTGAAGTGGGTGAATTAAGGCACATTTCCAGTCTTCTGGGAGTTTTTCATTTTTCCAAATTTTCTGTATGATTTCTGTAAGTTCTCTGAGTGAATTTGGACCAAGATTCTTAAGGAATTCTGCAACAATCCCGTCTCTTCCCGAGGTTCTGTTGTTCTTTAGTCGTTTAATGTGGCTCTGAATTTCTTCCTGGCTTGGTGGAGGTGATTCTGGGTGAGTGAAACTGGATGCTTCTTCAAGAAATCTTTCAGTGGGCTCGGGGCAGTTAAGAAGTTCTGAGAAGTACCGTGCAAGTTCTTGGCAGTTTTCTTTATTAGTAAGCGCCAATTTTCCGTCTTGTTTCCTGAAACATAAGTTCTGTGGAATGTATCCTCGGATTTTTTCTGTGAATGTTCTGTAGAAATCCCTTGTGTTGTGGTTTCTAAAGTTTTCTTCAATTGACTCCAGTTGTTCTTTCAGGTGCTTTCTTTTCTCTTGCCTGATGGTTTTGGATACTTGTTTTCTGGTCTCATAAAATTCTCGTTGAGTTTTCTGGGATTTTCTACTGTTGTATTTCTGAAACGCAGATTTTCTTATCTCCAGGGCTTGATTGCATGTTGAGTTCCACCAGGGGTGTTTTGTATTCCTTTTTAAGGGTACCATTTCTCGTGCCTTCTGTATGATTTTGGTGTGGAATTCTTCCCATGTTTTCGCTGGCTGATTTTCCCATGCTTCTTTTAGATCCGTAACAGGAATCCGTTTTATGTCAAATTTCTGTTGTTGGATTTTCTTGGGGTGGTATTTTCTTGGAGTAAATTTTACTTTAACTCTTGTGAGATAGTGATCAGAGTCGATGTTTGCTCCTCTTCTCACTTGTACATCATGTATCTCTTTCTGTAGCTGATACGAGATAGCTACATGATCAATCTGAAATTCACCAATGGATTCATTGGGGGACCTCCAGGTTTTTTGTTTCTTGGGATGCTTCCTGAGGGATGTGGACATGATTTTAAGGTTGCACTGTTGACATAGTTCAATGAGTCTTGAACCGTTTTTGTTGGTAAATTTGTGCGCCGGGTAGAGTCCGACAGTTTTCCTGTGTTCCTTTTCTAGGCCGATTTGTGCATTGAAATCGCCTAAGAGGATTTTAACATCATCCTTTGGAATTTTTGACATTACTTTTTCAAGTTTGTTCCAAAATTTGTCCACGTTTTGGGGATTCTTCTTGTTGTCTATATTTGTAGGGGCGTGTGCATTTATTAATGTATATTTTTTATTGGCACACTGAATCCTCATGGTCATTAGACGATTGCTGATGGAATTAACTTCCTGGATCGAGTTCAATATACTTTTATGAACAACGAAGCTCATACCAAATAAAGGGGTCCTATTTAGAATGTTTTGGTCTGTTTTACTTTTGAATATACGGTAATTTCCATAATCCATGGTGGCATCATCAGTAAATCGAGTTTCCTGCAGGGCAAGGATAAGAATTTTTTGCCGATCAAGTTCTGTGACTAAATTTAGTAATTTTCCTGGTTGTATCAAAGTGTTGATATTGAATGTACCAATGTATGTGGGGGTTTTGTGGGATAGTTTACCAGAGAGCTCCGACTCCCATGTTTTCGTGGTTGTCCAGGCTCCCCAGAATTCGAAAGCCTGGTTGCCGTCTCAATGCGACGGGTGGATTGGATACCACCTGGGGTAATGTTGTTACTACGCTCACGAATCATGTTTGGCTTGTAATAGGAGATCCAGCAGTGCTGGGTGCTTAGAACCAGGGATTGTTAGTTCCTGGAGCTTGATATTGCCGCCGCACCTACAAGGTGTCAGACGCGGACCAGGAAGCCGGTGGATATCACTCAGACGCACCTGGATTTTAAACAGGCTTTTTATTACTATCCCAAAAAGCAAGGTTGCCTCCTCCGCCAGTTCCGCCGTACCAATGATCTTCATCTCCGCCTTCACTGCCGTTGAGGTCTTCACTCGTAACCCTGAGCTGGGACCCTTACCAGATGATACACACCGGGTCAGTGTGCTCTGGGACTCACATAGGCAGGGGCGCCACTCCCTGGGCAGGGCTGCCTCCGAAGAGGGTCCCTACCTGCTATTATTATTATTATTATTATTAATTATTATATAATTCAAATGTGGAATTTTACAGCATTACCCAGTGGTCCTACCCGTCTTTCACTGGTTTATTAGCTTCCTCAGTAGATCAGTGGTGGTGTCCGACTTGTGAAAACGGAATCGATTCCAAACAACCATACGTTCCTCATCATACAGATGTCCTGATCTCATACTTCTGACTTAATTAGCTGTATAGATAACAGAGTGCTGGAATTTTATTTTTGTCTACTTCTGCATCCTTATAGGGAGACACTGTATGGCTACTGTTCGAGGAGTAATATACCAGTAATTTTCTTTTCATAGGTAATCTGCTAAAATGAAACGCAATCTTTCATGTTGTTGTTGTACAAGGAAGTTGATTGCAAGAATTGAACCAGAGCCTTTGGACCAAAGGCAAGCATTTTATCCAGTTAGCAATAAAGCAGGGCTTTAATTTGCTAAACCCTAGGCTACCATTTCCACTGATCAAGTATTAAGTATTAGCAATGGCAGAGGCCAGGGCAGTAGCTTGTGAAAGAGCTTTGACAACACAGCAGGCTACTCCGGTGGCTCAAAACGCTTAAGGCTTGACATTCACATAACCAACTATCAAAAAGGGGTAACGTAAGTCTAGTGGTAGCCCACGTCTTGATCCCAGCATACACCACTGGGCAAAACACCATCTACTGTCCAAAAGGCCATACCAAGAGCTTGTAAATATCAGAAATGGAAAAAGGAAATTCTACAGCATGCCTGCTATGCTAGAGAGGACCTGAATCAAAGTGTACCAAGAACAAAGACGTACGACTACCCGACTGGCCATACACAGTTTTCACCATAAAATCTGTGTAAACATAAGATACCATAACAATTGTGATATGTAGGCCTATCACATAATGAAGTACAAAAACAGACTAAAATCTATAACTGAATATAGCAAGGAATAACTTATATACAAACGCTCAATTGAGTGCATCTTTCTCATTTATTACCGTATATGGCGTTGATCTCAAATGGACAAATATCTTAATAAGTTATGAAAGTAATGGTCCTCTGTACAATAAGGGATCTTTGACAATTACAAGAGAATATCCCATCTATTACACTGAAATTAGCCTATACTGAATGCAGCAGGTAGGTTTGGTGAAATTTAGGGACGTCACGCTAATTACTTCATTTGAAGTATGTAATATTACTGAGTTACCTGGGTAATCTGATACAGGCCTATCATATGGTATTCATATTGACTGCTTCATGCTTATTTTTTTCTTTTCTTCACAATTGTCAAAAATTTAATATAGTCAGAAAAGTTTTCAAAAATAGTAGTAGAGAGCAGATCAAGTATTGTCGATCATCATTTCCGAAGTGACTCCTCAGTCACCAAGTAAACATGGTCGCCATGTGCACTCCTATTCATATATAGTGTACTCTTCAATCTTGTACACATCAGGTAATAGTACAAAAACCCAGTATTTTTGCACTCTACTCCTTCCTTGTACTCTAATGAATATAGGGGAGTCTAATAGCATTTGACAGCGCCTACAAGTCAACTGGCTTTGGTCAGCTTGTGTACCATAACCTGTCAGTTTTCATTTCTTGAAAAAAAAAAAAAAAATACAATACAATATAATATAATAGGCCTAGAGTAATTAGACAAACCATGAAGTATTAACAAGCAGAAAAATTATTATGTGATTTAGATAAAGCGTCCTCCTGTTTGTTTTTACAAATCAGGCAGCTCTAACTGTCACATTCACTTGCAGAGGTTGCAATTCCTGATTTGGTACTATGTTAAAGGGTGCTGGAGTAATGAAACCAGATGGACCTCACATTATGTGCTGTGTCTCCAGTGGAACAACCTTGTAAGGGCCACTGAAATATAAATGGGTACAATGATTACTGAAGGCCCAGAAAGAATGTTATTTGTTTTATTTCTTTAATGGGACGATAGAGTGAAATGAGAGGGTGAACTCATCCTACCTCTTCCTTGTGCTTATCCTTAAATGTTCAACTGCAAATATAACTCTTAACCAATAACATACAAGTCTGTTTTACTTTAGAATAGTTTTCTATTTGGTCAATTTAAAGACAGTATTAAAACTGCCAAACAATTCACTCTAAAAAATTATACCTTCTTTAACAGAGATTGTTTACCTTGCACCTTTGAATAAGAGAGGAGGTCGCCACTTCTTCGGCCCAGATGTTGACTAGGTTCGTTAAGTGTATAATACAAGTTGTATTCTGCCTAGCGTATTTCACTAGATATCTTTCAGAATCTACGCTTATTTCCTTCCACATACCAAAGCTGGCTGTTTGGTATGAAGATATCCAAGTCACAAACTGACAATCAAGCCTCGTCGTCTCAGTCTTACGGGTGGTGATAAAATTCACTAAAAAGAATGTCAATGATCACATCACAAACAAAATACACACATTCACTAGACACCACGGTTCCTGCGGCTTCGAACGGTGCGGCCCAGCCCACCCAACACACATGCACGAGGTACTTGTTATGACTTGTCACTAGCGTTGCCAACCCCTACGTTCAAATTCCCTCCAGAACAATTCTAAAATCCTTCTAAATGAGATATTAACCCTATCAAATACAGTACAGATAATACGCGACACTTACGGATTTCGCCTTGCTAAAATGGGAGACAATTCGACGGTGGCGCTCCTAGTGACTTGACCTGAAGAAATCGCGCTAAATTCAAATATCAATGGAATTGTATATACGGAAATGGATAAATAAATTACGTCTAGAAAGAAAGTGCTATTGAGATATTAACTTCGAAGTTGCTAAAGCAATTCTGGATAAATGAATGAAGAATATTATTCAAAGACTGAAATTAGACATATAAACAAGAAGTGAAATGGACTGGTGTGAAATGGCTAGATCTTTCATTTATACATTACTTTGTTAGCTTTAGCATTCCTGCCTGAACTCTTACGGTTGGATTCCTCTTTTTTCTCATTTAAAAACATTGTATCATCACATTAAGACACTTGTCAATAACAATATCGGCACATTCCTTTAACATTTAATAGCTGGACAATATTCCTCTTAACATGAAGCCTACTAACAGAAAGATATTCCTTACACATATGATGCAATGAATTAACATTTAATAATAATAATAATAATAATAATAATAATAATAATAATAATAATAATAATAATAATAATAATAATAATAATAATAATAATAATAATAATAATAATAATAATAATAATAATAATAATAATAATGTTTTTGTTTTACGACCCACTAACTACTCTTTTACGGTTTTCGGAGACGCCGAGGTGTCGGAATTTAGTCCCGCGGGAGTTCTTTTAGGTGCCAATAAATCTACCGACACGAGGCTGACGTATTTGAGCACCTTCAAATACCACCGAACTGAGCCAGGATCGAACCTGCCAAGTAGGGGTCAGAAGGCCAGCGCCTTAACCGTCTAAGCCACTCAGCCCGGCGAATTAACATTTAATAGCTGGACAATTTTCCTCCTAACATGAAGTCTACTAACAGAAAGATAATCTAAAAAATCCCGGCTTTAATCTGAGAAGAGGGATAAAGAAAGAAAAGTATGAAAATGTTGTCGATAGTGATGCTTTAAGGAATATTTACGTACAATTAGAGCAAAAATGTAACATACCCTTGGCTGTATTGTCGAGGATTTCTAAAGTCGCTGGCCTGGAAATGTTCTGAACAGATCTTATAATTCTTATATAAGCGTAACGTCCCTTCTTTCTTGTACACCTTATCCACATAGCTTCTGTGACATTCAAAACCCACAGATCACACCTACAACAACACATCGGTATTGAAGATTAACTGCTGCACTATAGAATAAAATATGCGTATTACATTTTATGCTAGTTAAAATATGGGTCGAGCGGGTCAGAAGATTATGATATAAAAATCTCTGTCACTGGAAGAATATATATGCAAACACAATATTACTTATATGTTCTTGTCACGAGGGAAACTGAAGAACGAACGCGCATTTTTCTCTACTTCGTAATTACTGCAGCCAAACACAGCACATACCTTTCCCCTCATGCTGAGAGGAGATATCAAGGAATGACACACACTACTATTTATTTATGTCAACTCACTGAAAACGCATAAATAACACCAAAAACTTCACACAAAAATAAACGTGCTCTTATGAGAGAATCAGTACTGTTCAGGTCTATCCGCTAGAGTGAGTTCCAGTAGCTGTCCCTCGATATCTCGCTCAGTGTCGCGTATTATCTCTACTGCATTTGACCCCAATTAATAATAATAATAATAATAATAATAATAATAATAATAATAATAATAATAATAATAATAATAATAATAATAATAATAATAATAATAACAATAATATTTTTACGAGGGATTGTGGAAAATCTTCAAAAGACACTTGTGAAGAGTCCGCACGCCACAAGTGTGTGGGATTCTTACCCACTAAAAACCACACACCCTTTTCCCACGGTGTTTTTTATATTTTCTTTACGTCGCATCGACACAGATATGTCTTATGGTGACGAGGGGATAGGAAAGGCCTAGGAAGCGGCCGTGGCCTTAAGTAAGGTACAGCCTCAGCATTTGCCTGGTGTGAAAATGGGAAACCACGGAAAACCATCTTCAGGGCTGCCGACAGTGGGGTTCGAACCCACTATCTCCCGATTACTGGATACTGGCCGCAATTAAGCGACTGCAGCTCTCGAGCTCGGCCCCACGATGAGAATCATCACCCCGGAACCGCTCTCGCATTACTTCAAGGTGATATCGTGCTTTGTCTTTCAGACGTCTTCTTTCTTCATTTCTCCTTTACGAACGTTCGTATGCTTCCAAAGCCTTCTTCCTCTGACGAAGGATATCCTCCACATACACTGCCACGCGATCCCAGGATTCCTGGTTTCGCAGCATCGCAGAAATAATATTATCTGTTGTCAATTCTCCTAGTTCAGTTTCCACGCATCTTCTCTGAATCGTCCAATGGCCGCACACAAAAAAGGTGTGAAATACGTCGTCGATGTCATCACAGTATATGCATGGTGCGTCACTCGCTCTGCCCACTTTATGCAGGAATTTCCGGAAATATCCATGTCCTGTTAGAAGCTGCGTGATGTAGTAATTTACTTCACCATGGGCCCTTTCAACCCAGATATCCAAGCGTAGTATCAGTCGCTTGGTTCATTTGCCTCGAGGGTCACTTTCCCATCTGAGTTGCCATCGTCTCATCCGTTGACTGAAGACACGCTTCTTTGCACATTTCGTTCCCAGCTCTCCTTGGGTACACTAGATTTCATGTTGCTCCAATCCAAGTAGGTCTACTGGGGCTATTGCTGCCACCGTGAAGATTGCAGGTTCGGAAACCGTGCGGTATGCACATGCAATACGTAAAGCCGCTCTCCGTTGTACGGCAGCTATCCTTCTCCGATACCAAGCAAATCTCAAGGATTCATCCCAGATTTCAGAGCCATATAGGAGCACTAACTGAACCGTCGACATGAGAAGACGTCGTTTACTGGATTTCGGACCTTTAATATTTCCCATCAATCTACTAAGTGCAGTCAAGTATTTTACTGCCTTGTCTGTCGCTCTCTGAATATGATTCCAGAATGTGAGCTTGAAGTCAAGTGTCATGCCTAGATATTTTGTGCTCGCAGATGTTTCAATCACTAACTCTCCAACAGCCATTGGTACAAGAGCTTCGATCCTTTTCCTCGTCAGAAGAACTATCTCCGTTTTGTGTTCGGCCAATGTTAGACTGTGGCTCAACATCCATTCTTTTATGCGCTGCATCACCTGGTTCAGTTTGATTTGAGGCATTTCAACATTACGAGCTACTATCAAGGCGGCCACATCATCAGCGTAGCCCAGTTTGTCCTCTGGCATCTCCAAACGTAACAAGCCCTCATACATTATGTTCCAAAGATCTGGACCAAGGATCGATCCCTGCGCTGCACCAGCCTTCAGACGTTTTGTCTTTTGTCCATCTTCCGTATCATACAGCAGAGTGCGATCTTTGAAGTAATCTCTCATTATGCGCATAATATATTGTGGTAGCTTGAAAGTTTCTTCAAGAGCTACCAATATGTCGCTCCATCTTGTGGAATTGAAGGCATTCTTCACATCCAGGGTCACCAGAAGTGTCAATTTACGGAAATGATGGTTGCCCATTTCTACTCTTTCTGCTGTATTCACCACCTCCCACACTGCATCTAGCGTCGAGTGTCCTCTCCGAAATCCATGTTGGCGAACAGATAGATCCCCTGCCAGTTGAACTGCTGAGAGGATAATAATAATAATAATAATAATAATAATAATAATAATAATAATAATAATAATAATAATAATAATAATAATAATAATAATAATAATAATAATAATAATAATAATAATAATACTGTTCCTGGTTAGTGCATGTGGGGGTTTGGCTCTGAATTGAGTAGAGGCTAAACGTAACCCTGCATAAGACACTGGGGCGGGGCTCCTCAACCCCGACACGGCGCGTCCCAATGGCTGATACGGGAAGTTCCTGTAGATATGCAGGACAGGTGTGAATAAGGCAATGCCCAAATAAGCACCCGCGAATCAATTGAGGTCAAGAGAAAAACGGTCAACGGTCTCAACGGCGGAAGAAGAATCTCATTTCTCAGCGGCTGAGAGAGCGGAAGAACCTAGTGGAGTCAACTACAAAAAACAATCACTTCAGACTAACAATCTGATCTTACGTAGGAATGTTATTCCTACCCATGAAACGTACAATGTCAATTGCAGAATGGAAAAGCCGCTGAAAGAAAGCACTACCCCAGGTGGCAGCTCAGAAGAGAAATCCACCATTGCGTTATGCAATGCATCGGGACGTAGGGTTCTGGGGAGTCTCATCCTTTGCAATTAGGATGAGTCGGAGCGTCCTTGGAATCCGTCAGCGCTTAGGTTTAAACACAAGTTTTTTGCAGGCACTTTGAAAGTAAATTCTTTCTTGAAGGTTGGTAAACAGAAGGAATTAGAACTACTTCTAGATAGAGACTAAATTCAAACTTTAGCAGTACAAGAGACGAGATTTTTGTATGAGAATATGACAGAAAAAAAGATTATGGATTCTTTAAAGGTAAACTTGCGATTAAAATTATGAAAGGAATGCCACTCTTGGGAACAGCCATTTGTGTACATAAAAGATTATTAGACAATGTAACTGAAATCAAATCCGGCTCAGAACGGATATCTCTTTTAACAATGGACTGCAAAAATAAAAAATATACTTTTATTAACTGCCATGCACCAATAAATGAAGACAACAAAAAGAACCCAAATAAAGTACAGGAATTCTGGACACTACTGGATAATGAAGTATCTAAGATTCCTAAATAAAATGTGGTGATATTACTTGACAAGAGATAAGTTACAAGTTACAACTAGAAAAGCAGCTGGAATTGATAAGGTTTCGGGGGATATACTAAAGACAATGGGTTGGGATATAGTACCATATCTGAAGTACTTGTTTGATTTTTGTTTGCATGAAGGAACTTTACCAAATGAATGGAGAGTTGCTATAGAAGCCACTGTATATAAAGGAGAGGGTGATGGGCATAAAGCTGAAAATTACAGGCCAGTCAGTTTGACATGCATTGTATGCAAGCTTTGGGAAAGCATTCTTTCTGATTATATAAGACATATTTGCAAAATTAATAATTGGTTTGACAGAAGGCAGTTTGGGTTTAGGAAAGGTTATTCCACTGAAGCCCAACTTGTAGAATTCCAGCAAGATATAGCAGATATCCTGGATTCAGGAGGTCAGTTGGACTGTATTGCGATTGACTTATCTAAGGCTTTTGATAGGGTGGATCATGGGAAACTACTGGCAAAAATGAGTGCAATTGGACTTGACAAAATGGTGACTGAATGGGTGGCTCTGTTTCTAGAAAATAGAACTCAGAGAATTAGAGAAGGTGAAGCTTTATCTGTCCCTGTAAAAATTAAGAGGGGAATTCATCAAGGCAGTATTATCGGACCTTTATATTTTCATATATATATCAATGATATGTGTAAAGAAGTGGAATCAGAGATAAGGCTTTTCGCAGATGATGTTATTCTGTACAGAGTAATAAATAAGTTACAAGATTGTGAGCAAGTGCAAAATGACCTCGATAATGTTGTGAGATGGACGGTAGGCAATGGTATGATGTTAAACGGGGATAAAAGTCAGGTTGTGAGTTTCACAAATAGGAAAAGTCCTCTCAGTTTTAATTACTGCGTTGATGGGGTGAAAGTTCCCTTTGGGGATCATTGTAAATACCTAGGTATAAATATAAGGGAAGATCTTCGTTGGGATAATCACACAAATATGATTGTAAATAAAGGGTACAGATCTCTGCACATGGTTATGAGAGTATTTAGGGGTTGTAGTAAGGATGTAAAGGAGAGAGCATATTTGTCTCTGGTGAGATCTCAACTTGAGTATGGTTCCAGTGTATGGGACCCTTACCAGGATTACTTGATTCAGGAGCTGGAAAAATCCAAAGAAAAGCAGCTCGATTTGTTCTGGGCGATTTCCGACAAAAGAGTAGCGTTACAAAAATGTTGTAAAGTTTGGGCTGGGAAGAATTGGTAGAAAGGAGACGAGCTACTCGACTAAGTGGTATGTTTCGAGCTGTCAGTGGAGAAATGGTGTGGCAGGACATCAGTAGACGAATACGTTTGGATGGTGTCTTTAAAAGTAGGAAAGATCACAATATGAAGATAAAGTTGGAATTCAAGAGGACAAATTGGGGCAAATACTCGTTTATAGGAAGGGGAATTAGGAATTGGAATAACTTACCAAGGGAGATGTTCAATAAATTTCCAATTTCTTTGCAATCATTTAAGAAGAGCAAAACAACAGATAGGGGATCTGCCACCTGGGCGACTGCCCTAAATGCAGATAAGTAGTGATTGATTGATTGATTGATTGATTGATTGATTGATTGATTGATTGATTGATTGATTGATTGATTGATTGATTGATTGATTGATTGATTGATTGATTGATTGATTGATTGCCAAAAATTTTGGAGCATTCTTGTTGTTTGTAATAAATTTTGTTTTTACTGCGGAGATTCTCAAACTTGTCTTGTTGGCTATTTCTTCCAAGAGATTGATTTTTGTTGTTGCACTTATTAGGTTTTCTGACATTATAGCGAAATAGTCTGCAAATGCTAGGCAATTTATTTCAATGCCTTTTTTTTCTCCCCAAAGCTACCGGCAAAATGTTATGCTTTTTAAGCTTTACGTTCCAAATTTTTACAATTTCTCTAGAACACAGTTGAAGTGAATGGGTGACAGACCGTCACCTTGCCGTACCTTTGAATTTGGATATCTCACCCATAAATTCCAGCTTTGAAATTGTGTCAGTAAGGGTTTCGCGTAGTATTTGCCAATATTTTTTCGCTCCAAATTCACGAATTGTTTTATCTATGGTTTCTCTATCAACTGAGTCAAAGGCCTTTTTAAAATCTACAAAGTCACGACAATGTCCTTTGAATTCAACATCCTATTACGAATTATGGAATTTAATAAAATATTTGCTCTGAACAAGATCTACCTTTTCGAAATCCAGCTTGATACTCACCCAGTTGCTTGTCAAATGATGTTTCTACTCCATTCAGCAATATTTTTGAGAATACCTTGAATGCAATTTGCTGAAGAGAGATGCTTCTGTAGTTATCAACCTTTTGTTTGTCCCCTCTTTTATGCAATAGGTGTATTAGGGCCACTTTCATTTCTTTTGGAATCTTCTCTCTTCTTCAAATATTTTCAAAGATTAACTGCAGCTCTTCAATGATTTTTGACTGAGACCATTTGAATAGTTCAGCTGTTATAGAGTCTTCTCCACTAGCTTTACTATTTTTCAGATTGTTAATTACTTCTCTAATTTCTTCAGCAGTGGGTGGTATATCTTCTTCTAGATTTCCAGTTGTTTGAGAGAATTCCAACTTATGGTCGGGTTCAGAGCAGTTTAAAAGTTGATCAAAGCGCTTCGCAAGTATTTCACAGTTCTCAGCATTACTTAGGCCAAGTCTACCATTTTCATCTTTGAAGCATAAGCTAGGTGCTTGATACCCCTCTAACTGGCTCTTAAAATTCTGGTACAAGTTTCGAGAGTTATTTTTAACAAAACTGTCTTGCAGGTCAATAAGTTGTGATTTTTCGAAAGTTCTTTTAACTCCCCTTATTATTCTAACTGTCCTTCCTTTGCTGTTTGAATTTGTCATAGTGCTCAGTCTTTCCAGAGGATTTACATTTTTTCTATTGTTTTATTCTCTCTTGTAATGCATCTTCACATATTTGATTCCACCAAGGTTTCTTTTTAGGTGTGACTAGCCCAAATGTTTTCTGGGCTGCATTGGTTATTTCTTTAGATAAATCGTGACACTTCCCATGATGAGATACTTTTATTTCTTCCTGAAATGTTTCCAATGTTTCTTGTGTGATTTGAAGTATGTTTGTGTTATATTTGTTTACTCTTTCCCTTCTTCTATGATTTCTGTTGGGTAAGAATTTTAGCTTGATTTTAGAATCCAATTCTCTGCTTCTTACTAAACTGACTTTCATAAGTTATTTCAATCCCTAACTCCCCTTCCTATAAACGTATATTTGTCACAATTTGTCCTCTTGAATTGCAACTTTATCTTCATATTCTTCCTATAAACGAACATAAAGGTCCAATAATACTGCCTTGAGGAATTCCCCTCCTAATTTTTACAGGGACAGATAAAGCTTCACCTACTCTAATTCTCTGAGTTCTATTTTCTAGAAACAGAGCCACCCATTCAGTCACCATTTCGTCTAGCCCAATTGCCCTCATTTTTGCCAGTAGTATCCCATGATCTACCCTACCAAATGCCTTAGATAAGTCAATCGCGATACATCCCTATTGACTTCCTGAATTCTGGATATCTGCTATATCTTGCTCGAATCTTATAAGTTTGGCTTAAGTGGAATAACATTTCCTAAACACAAACTGCCTTCTATCAAACCAGTTATTAATTTTGCAAACATGTCTAATATAATCAGAAAGAATGCTTTCCCAAAGCTTACATACAATGCATGTCAAACTCACTGGCCTGTAATTTTCATCTTTATGCCTATCACCCTTTCCTTTATATACAGTGGCTACTATAGCAACTCTCCATTCATTTGGTAAAGTTCCTTCATGAACACAATAATCAAATAAGCACTTCAGATATGGCACTATATCCCAACGCATTGTCTTTAGTATATCCCATGAAACCTTATCAATTCCAGATTATTATCTAGTTTCCAAATTTTGTATCTTACTGTAAATGTCATTGCTGTCATAGGTAAATTTTAATACTTCTTTAGACTTAGTCTACTCCTCTATCTGGACATTATCCTTGTAACCAACAATGTTAAAATACTGCTGACTAAATATTTCTGGCTTTTGAATATCCTCGCATACACACTCCCCTTGTTCATTACTGATTCCTGGAATGTCCTTCTTGGAACCTGTTTCTGCCTTAAAGTACCTATACATACTCTTCCATTTTTCACTAAAATTAGTATGGCCACCAATTATGGTTGCCATCATGTTATCCTTATCTGACTTCTTTGCTAGATTCAATTTCCTACTAAGTTCCTTCAATTTCTCCTTACTTCCACAGCAATTTCTAACTCTATTTCTTTCCAACATGCACATCCTTCTTAGTCTCTTTACTTCCCTGTTATAATATAGTGGACCTTTACCATTCCTTACCACCTTTAAAGGTACCATGGGCGCCCACAAGGGGGGGCAAGGGGGGGCAAGGGGGGGCGCTTGCCCCCCTGGAATTCTAAAAAGTTGATGTTCAATTGTTTAATATCATACCAGATTATTTCATAAACTGAACTTACTGACAGTCATCTAGCATCTGTTATATTCGCAAATTTCTGTAAACAATTTAATGTTGCTGACGTTATATTGGTATTTATATTCAAGAAAATTGTTAATGTGCCCCCCTTGGAAAAGATCCTGCGGGCGCCCATGAAAGGTACGAAACTTTTTTCATATTCCTCAACAATTGCTTTAAACCCATCCCAGAGTCAGTTTACATTTTTATTCACCGTTTTCCACCGATCATAGTTACTTATTATAAACTCCCTCATACCTGTTTTATCAGCCATATGGTACTGCCTAAGAGTCTTATTTTTATATCTTCCTTTCTTTCACATTTATTTTTAATTACCACAAAAAGAGCTTCGTGATCATTAATACCATCTATTACTTCGGTTTCTCTATAGAGCTCATCTGGTTTTACCAGCACCACATTCAGGATATTCTTCCCTCTAGTTGGTTCCATCACTTTCTGAATCAGGTGCCCTTCCCATATTAACTTATTTGCCATTTGTTGGTCATGCTTCCTGTCGTTCGCATTACCTTCCCAATTGACATTTGATAAATTGAGATCACCCGCTACAATCACGTCCCTTTCCTTATCGTTTCCCACATAGCTGATTATCTTATCAACTAATTCTCAATCAGCATCTACGCTACCCTTTCCTGGTCTGTACACTCCAAAGACATCAAGTTGCCTATTATCTTTAGAGATGAGCCTTACCCCTAGAATTTCGTGTTTGTCAACTTTTCGTAGCTTACAAATTCTTCTTTCACCAGAATGAATTCTCCCCATCCTACCATTTCTATTCTATCTCTACGATACACCCACCGGTTCCGTGAGGAAATTTCTGCATCCATTATATCATTTCTCAGCCATGATTCAACTCCTATTACAATATCTGGTAAGTATATATCTATTAAATTACTTCATTCTATTCCTTTCTTTAAAATACTTCTACAGTTGAACCCTAACAGTTTTATGTCATCCCTATTTGATTTACAGTTCCCTGTTCCCTTAACACCGCTCCCTAGACCACCCTGTTTCCCTGAATGTACCTCCCTATAACCCTTATAAACAAATTTCCTAACTTATATGTACCACTGCGGTTTAAGTGAAGGCCATCTGAGCGCAGATCGCTATCTCCTACCCAACCATTAGGATCTAGAAATTTCACTCCCAGTTTCCCACATACCCACTCCATAGTCTCATTTAAATCCCCAATCACCTTCCAGTCAGTATCCCTCCTACACAGTATTCCACTGATAACAATCTCCGCTTCCTTAAACTTCACACATGCTGCATTTACCAGATCCCACACATCCCCAACTATGTTGGTACTTATACCTGCTTGTCTTACGTTGTTAGTACCAACGTGAAACACT
Source organism: Anabrus simplex (assembly GCF_040414725.1). NCBI lineage: Eukaryota > Metazoa > Arthropoda > Insecta > Orthoptera > Tettigoniidae > Anabrus > Anabrus simplex. The sequence continues at coordinate 129,082,321 of NC_090265.1, read as the reverse complement.
ACAGATATTGGTCCAGTAGAAAGAGTAACGAAATTCAAATATCTAGGATAAATAATTCAAGAAAATGGTTTAGACAAATCTTCAGTAGAAGAAAGGGTACACAAGATGGAAAGAGCATATGGAATCACAAAGAACTTTTATAACCAAAAGTGTCTATCTAAAAATCTTAAAATAAGGCACTACACTACAGTGGTGAAACCGGAATGCTTATATGCAAGTGAATGCCTGGTACTAAACTATAGATTATATAAACTTGAGGTACTAGAAAGGAGAATCATGAGAAAAATCTTAGGCCCTGTGAAAACAACAGAAGTAGGTCTAATGATCAAATATACAGGAACATAGAAAACATAACAGAAACCATAAGAAAAAGGAGATTGCAATATTTCGGACATATTTACAGAATGGGTGGTTCCAGATTAACAAAAAGGATTTTCAAGTACCTACCTTTGGGACAAAAAGGCAACAACTAGCTGGATTCAAGAAGTCAGGAAATATTAGGAAGAAATAATATAAGAGAAGAAGAAACTTTGGACAGAGAAGTATTTTTAGAAAGAGGATAGTAAGTATGGAAGTATTCCAAGTAAGATTGAACAAGAAGCCTGGTGCGAAGTGGTCCGAGGACAGAAGGAGACAGCATAGGGAAAGGATGAAAGAATATTGGAAGGAGCGGAAGAGAAAACAACACAGTATGAAGAACTGAATTGAAATTGGCACGTGGTCCTTAGTAGGCCTCATCGGAAATAATAATAATAATAATAATAATAATAATAATAATAATAATAATAATAATAATAATAATAATAATAATAATAATAATAATAATAATCACAAAAAATAAATCACACCACAGAATTATTCACACATCACAGATATCGTCTTACTTTGTTAACACACCACGCAAATAGTCTTACAACTGCATGAACTGCACAGTCGCACGAAAAACTGCATCGAGTTATGCTATCAGACTGCTACGTTCACGTACTGCGAGGATTTTCCTCCTACATGACATTGACAGGGGATGCGCGAGACCCGAAATGCATGATTCCCCTTAACATCTACAGAATAGAACAAAGGCTCCTGCGGTTACCGAGGAGAAGGCAAGAGATATGCAATGCATGTCTCCAGTACTTTGATGTATCGATAAATTGTAACTCTTATTAATTAAAAACTTCAGTATATTTTATACAAATACACCTATCCGCTGGTAGTCAATAAAAAATGTAAAGAATAAGGCGAATGTTGTATTCGTAACAGGGACAAGAAGAGGGAATCCCACTGCACTTATAAGGGTCGTACGTATAGAGATGCTTTTTTTCCATTTTTTTTTGCTATTTATTCGGGGCGTCGACATAATATCTTTTGCCCCTACTTTGCACCATATGTTGTGAACATGCCTGTATTTGGTAATGGCGGGAGTATAAAGTGTTGAATGTAAGGAGAGGGACATTAAGAACGACACAACCACCCAGTCTCCAGGCCAGGGATATTAATCACTTACAATTAAAAACGCCTGACCCGGCCGGGAATCGCACAAGTGGCCACCGGGTGACAGGTGGACGCGTTGCTCTCTACACCGCAGGCCCGGAATTAATTGTACGGTAGTGCGAATACAGTACATTTAGATAGTAACGTATCTTACCAGCTATATTCGTGTGTATCTATTAGAGCATAGTACTAATAATAATTTGTCTAAGCATTTAGCTTTGTTGGTAATCTTTGAGTACAGTAGTTCTTGCAAAATTCAAAGTTGAAATTTTCATTTCTGTTTGTGTTTAGTAGTGCCATACGGTACCAGTATTGCAATTAGGATACGTCTGAACGTAGTTTAAAATTATTGTAGTGTACTGTACAGTAATATAGGAGTAATATCTTATTATAATATAGCGTGTTTATTTTAATATTGTAAAATATTTGTGCAGTACCGGTATAGTAGAGGTATCTGTAGAAAATCTCTTACTAAATTTCTGTTGTTGTAATTAGGATAGGCTTAAATGCAGTTTAGAATTGTGTAATTATTGTGTATTCCTTTCGGTATTCAGTAATTAACAGCAGTTTTTATCCTGTTACCTTGTTGTTGGACAAAAATAGAGTACGACTAAATAGTATTGTAGTGTAGTCGTGTATTAATTACCTTAGTGTCGGGTGATCTTTGAGTTCTATCCTCGACAATATATCCCTCCGTTCATCTTTTTACACATATGTTAATTTTTCTTTTCTTTTCTTTTCATTTTTCTGCAAAGAATGACTAAGGAGTGCAAGTGTAGGAACTGTTGATGTGGTGAGGCATTGTGGGGTATGAGGGAGAAGTTTGAAAGTTTTAGGGAGATAATTAGGATTCTCACAGAAGACAGGAAGGAATTTGGCCTCCTAAAAACAATGTACAGGTTACAGTAGGTGACAAGAGGCAGGGGAAGGAAAGGGGGGAGTTGTAGAAGACAGGTTGTCTAATGTTCTAAGGGGAAGGAGATTGCAGGCTAAGGGCTTTATTCAGGATAAGAATTCAGAACAGGTGTCTGTGCAAAACCGGTACGAGTCACTCCAGGTAGAACAACAGAGGGAAGATGAGGAACAGGGAACTGTCGCTGAGATGAGTGGAAGTAGGAGGAGGGGAAAAGGTAGGAAAGGAAAATGTAGAGTAGATCATATGAAAAGACATGTGGGACAGGGTCATGGCAAGGAGAAAATGGAGGATGAAGTAGCTTCTGCAGTTATCAGGAACGATAGGGCTGACCAGGAGGAGAGGAGATCAAATGAGGTGGGTAGGGTTGAGGCTCTAATCATGGAGGATTCCATCGTTAGACATGTGGGGAAAGTGTGTGGAGGAAAGAGAAGCAGGGTAGAGAGTTATCCAGGAAACAGGCTGAGGCAGATGTTGAGGAAAGTAGAGGAGAGGGAGGAGGGGAAGGAGAAGGGGTAGTGTTTCATGTTGGTACCAACAACGTAAGGCAAACTGATATAAGTACCAACATACGTAGTTGGGGATGTGTAGGATCTGGTAAATGCAGCACGGGTGAGGTTTAAGGAAGCGGATATTGTTATCAGTGGAATACTGTGTAGGAGGGATACTGACTGGAGGGAGCTTGGGGATTTAAATGAGATTATGGAGTGGATGTGTAGGAAACCAGGAGTGAAATTTCTAATTGGTAATAGGGAGGTACATTCAGAGAAACGGGCTGGCCTAGGGAGCGGTGATAAGGGAACAGGGAACTGGAAATCAAGTACGGATGACATAAAAATATTAGTGTTGAACTGTAGAAATATTATAAAGAAGCGGATAGAAATAAGTAATTTAATAGATATATATATTTACGAGATGTTGTAATAGGAGTTGAACCATGGCTGAGAAATGATATAATGTATGCAGAAATTTTCCCACGGAACTGGAGTGTGTATCGTAGAGATAGGATAGGAATGGTAGGAGGTGGAGTATTCAAACTGGTGAAAGAAGAATTTGTAAGATAATAGGCAACTTGATATCTTTGGAGTGTACAGACCGGGAAAGGGTAGTGCTAACACGAATTCAGAATTATTTGACAAGATAATCAGCAATGTCGGAAAAGACATGGAAAGGAATGTGATTACAACAGGAGATCTGAATTTACCAGATATCAATTGGGAAGGAAATGCGAACGTCAGGAAGCGTGACCAACAAATGGCAAATAAGTTAATATGGGAAGGATAGCTGATTCAGAAAGTGAAGGAAGAAACGAGAGGGGAAAATTATCTTGGGTGTGGTGCTGTGCAAACCAGATGAGCTCCAAAGAGAAACCGAAGTAATAAATGGTATTAGTAATCATGAAGCTGTTTTGTCGTAGTTAAAAATAAGTGTGATACAAAGGAAGATCTTAAAAGTAGGATTACTAGGCAGTACGATATGGCTGATAAAGGAGGCATGAGGCAGTTTCTAAAAAGTAACTATGACCGGTGGAAAACGGTAAATAAAAATGTAAACAGACTCTGGGATGGGTTTAAAGCAAATGTTGGGGAATGTGAAAAGAGATTTGTACCTTTAAAGCCGGTAAGGAATGGTAAAGACCCACCTTATTTTAATAGAGGAATAAAGAGTCGACGAAGGAAGTGCGGATTCGAAAGAATTAGATTTAGAAATGGCTGCGGAAGTAAGGAGAAATTGAAGGAACTTACTAGGAAATTAAATTGAGCAAAGGCAGCTCCAGAAGGCAACTAAGGATAATATGATGGCAAGCATAATTAGCAGTCATACAAATTTTGGTGAAAATGGAAGGGTATGTTTAGGTACTTTAAGGCAGAAACACGTTCCAAGAAGGACATTCCAGGAATAATTGATGAACAAGGGGAGTGTGTATGTGAGGATCTTCAAAAGGCAGAAGTATTCGGTTGAAGGAGCTATACCAAATGAATGGAGAGTTACTGTTGTAGCCCCGGTGTATAAAGGATAGGGTGATAGACATAAAGCTGAAAATTACAGACCAGTAAGTTTGACATGCGTTGCATGTAAGCTTTGGGAAGGCATTCTTTCTGATTATATTAGACACGTTTGCGAAATTAATAACTGGTTCGACAGAAGGCAGTTCGGTTTCAGGAAAAGTTATTCCACTGAAGCTCAGTTTGTAGGATTCCAGCAAGATATAGCAGATATCTTGGATTCACAAGGTGAAATGGGCTGTATTGCGATTGACCTGTCTAAAGCATTTGATAGGACGGATTATGGGAGGCTACTGGGAAAAATATGTGCAATTGCACAAGACTAAGGAGTGACTGAATGGGTTGCTATTTTCTAGAAAACAAATCTCAGGGAATTATAGTAGGCGAGGCTTTATCTGACCCTGTAGTAATGTAAGAGGAATTCCTCAAGGTAGCATTATTGGACCTTTATGTATATATCAATGACATGAGTAAACAAGTGGAATCAGAGATAAGGATTTTTGCGAATGATGTTATTTTCTATAGAGTGATAAATAAGTTACAAGGTTGTGAGCAACTGCAACGTGACCTCGATAATGTTGTGAGATGGACAGCAGGCACTGGTATGCTGATAAACGGGGTTAAAAATCAGGTTGTGAGTTTAACCAATAGGAAAAGTCCTTTCAGTTTTAATTACTGCATTGATGGGGTGAAAGTTCCTTTTGGGGGTCATTGTAGGCATCTAGATGTTAAGATCTTCATTGGGTAATCACATAAATGGGATTGTAAATAAAAGGTACAGATCTGTGCAAATAGTTATGAGTGTGTTTAGGGGTTGTAATGCGGATGTAAAGGATAGGGCATATAAGTTTCTGGTAAGATCCCAACTAGAGTATGGTTCCAGTGTATGGGACCCTCACCAGCATTACCTGATTCAAGATCTGGAAAAATCCAAAGGAAAGCAGCTTGATTTGTTCTGGGTGATTTCCGACAAAAGAGTAGCGTTACAAAAATGTTGCAAAATTTGGACTGGGAAGAATTGTGAGAAAGAAGACGAGCTGCTCGACTAAATGGTATGTTCCGAGCTGTCAGCGGAGAGATGGCGTGGTATGACATCAGTAGACGAAGAAGTTTGAGTGGCGTCTTTAAAAGTAGGAATGATCACAATATGAAGATAAAGGTGGAATTCCACTGGACAAATTGGGGCAAATATTAATTTATAGGTAGGGGAGTTAGGAATTGGAATAACTTACCAAGAGTGATGTTCAATAAATTTCCGATTTCTTTGAAATCATTTAAGAAAAGGCTAGAAAAACAACTGATAGGGAATCTGCCACCTGGGCGACTGACCTAATTGCAGATCAGTATTGATTGATTGAACAGATAATCATGACGTTGAATTATTAATTGCAGTGCCTGAGACAGGCAGGGTGGCTAACAGTAAAAGAAACTCAAGACAAAACCAACACACCAACGGAACCATGCATGGTATTGCAGTGAAATAAATAAAATAATTATGCCACACCCATAACCCTTCAAAATTTCTAAAAAAAACTTCCCCCCTAACATTCACCCTGATTATTCTATCTCCCCGAATTTCCCACTGGTATGGTTAAATTCTCCTAAATTTCGGGGGTAAACCCCTCTGTTTGCAACACTGCTTGTCAATTCAATCTCCTCAACACAAAAGATCGATTATGCCATAATTCGATAGATCAGACTATTGACTCGTGAAATCTCACTCTTTCCTAGCTTTTATCCCAAAGTATGGGGTCCGCTGTTTTGCTACTTCTCCTCAATTTCCTCCTATTGCTGAAATCTTCAGCTTTTAATACAACGTCGTGCATATCGGCTTTGATATTGACAGTCCACGGCTTTAAAGACTTTCCACGTGGTCGTATTCCTCCCGGATCAACTTTGAGAGCTCATTACGCTGCCGTACCAGCGGAGACGCGCATTCCTCACTTCCTCCATAATTGGAGCCTTTGTCGAAAACTGCATCGAGTTATGTTATCATGGTCACATACAGTCAGTCCAAGAGTCCATCGAAGCATTATCATTTCCATTGTATGAAGAGTCTGCTCATGCTTTTTTGTCACTGGACGACATTCTGCCTGGTAAATAGCTGCTGGGCGTGCCACCGTCTTGTAAATGTTTGCCTTTAGATGGTGAGGAATCTTTTTATTGCAGAGGACTCCTGTGATTTACATCCATTTGAGCCAAGCTGCATTTACCCGCAATCAATCAATCAATCAATCAATCAATCAATCAATCAATCAATCAATCAATCAATCAATCAATCAATCAATCAATCAATCAATCAATCAATCAATCAATCAATCAACCAATCAATCAATCAATTACTACTGATCTGCATTTAGAGTTTCGCCCTGGTGGCAGATTACCTATCAGCTCATTTCCTATCCTTTTCTTAAATGACTGCAAAGAAATTGGAAATTTATGGAACATCACCCTTGGTAAGTTATTCCAATCCCTAACTCCCCTTCCTATAAACGAATATTTGCCCGAATTTGTCTTCTTGAATTCCAGCTTTATCTTCATATTGTGATCTTTCCTACTTTTAAAGATACCGCTCAATATTATTCGACTACTGATGACATTCCCGCTATTTCTCCACTGACAGCTCGGAACATACCACTTAGTCGAACAGCTCGTCTCCTTTCTCTCAACTCTTAACAGCCCAAACTTTGCAACATTTTTGTAACGCTACTCTTTTGTCGGAAATCACCCAGAGCAAATCGAGCTGTTTTTCTTTGGATCTTGTCCAGTTCTTGAATCAAGTAATCCTGGTGAGGGTCCCATACATTGGAAGCATACTCTAGTTGGGGTCTTACCAGAGAATTATATGACCTCTCCTTTACATTATTAATACTACACATAACTACCATCAAAACCATGTGCAGAGATCTGTACTGTACCAAGAAATGATTAAGGGACCAGAGCATGGGAAGGATCTCAGGTTAGTGTTCGGTTTCTTATTGGAGCAGGTACAGAGACGGATAGTATCGCAGGGCGAATAATAGATGGTAAATCTTTTTGATAGAATTTATTAAAGATATTCACAGAAAAATCACCCTGCAATTCGAATTTCAAACTCAAATTTCCAGCCAATATTTTCCAAAAAGGGAAAAATAAAAGATCTATGCTATTATCTTCTGAGGCGTCGAGACTTGCTTAAGGATGTCCAAAATAAATATTACTCTTTCATAGATCATTTACACCCTACAGTTCATCTACTATGAATTCAAATCAAAAGTATCACTTTGCATCTACAATTTTATCAAGTTCATCACTTATGGTGCTGACCTACAATCTTTCTAATATTTTGAGCATAAAGTGAGCACACACTGTCGTGAAAATGTTGTTAGATTAAATAAAATATTTATTCACTTGCTGTATGCTCTACAGTTCATTTGAGTTGAAAAATGAAATGAATAGTGCACTTGTAAATCCTAAATTTCATCTATGTGAAATAAATTCAATTACTTAATGATTTTGAAAAGGAATTTACATTTTAAAAGAAAGATATGAACCTCTCTTGAATGATTATAAATTACGAGCTGATATTCATACGAAGCATCTGTTAGAGCACTCTAATGAACTGTGTGCTTTGTAAAATGTCAGTCAGTAGGATTACTCACTCAGAACACGAGAAGTGTTAGAGTTGTGCTGTACGGCGACTTGGTGCCTGGAACATTCCGCAGCGTGCAGCCAAGGCTCGAACTCAGCACCGGCGACGTGTTCAGTGAAGATACCACGTTAGTCTCCCTCGTCGACGTCCCTCGATGGGTACCATAACTGCAGAAACCACGTAAATTCCACGTTGGAAACGACCTTCAATGCAGCAGAATCTCACAGCACTTCGCCAAGATTTCCGTTGTTCTTTGAGGTAATGTCGGAACACGGAAAGTGCAATTGGCACTATAGATCTCCCAAATATCACTAGAATTGATAAAATACACCGACACATATTGTAATGCACATTTCTATTGTAATATTAATTTTACGGTGTTGAATTAGAATTCACAGTCCGTGCTACCGAAAAAACAGTTTTTATGTACACACAGTTTATGGAATTAAGGTTTTAACACTGTCACAGTTCATAATTGTCAATAATTATGTCTGAGGTTCGACTATCGAATAATAATCACAGCTTGTAATCACTTGAAAAAAATGTTATTAACAACAGTCTTCACCACAGACCCTGAAGTAATACAGTTCGCAGATTAACGCGATTTCATGGCTGGATTTACAACACACGCGTCTGTACTACTTAATATAGCCATAAAACTTCCTTAATGTTCACTGAGTTTCTTGTAGTAGCGATCGAAAGATCGAGAACGTGCACTAGAAAAATAGTTATTTCTAGCCCTGTTACTGGATGATTGTCTAGTGAAATAATGTCTCACACAGTTCACTGTTATACTATTGTAGGAAAAATACGTCTCAGCTTGATTGAAATGGTCTCACCCTTAGGATTTTAGTTCACCACACGCAATGACTTAGAATATTGTCAAAGTTCAAAGATACAGTTCAGAATTACGTGAAATGGTGAAGTTCACAATGTCGTTTACTTACAAATGAAATACCTGACACTTCAATTCACACTTCCTATTATAGCTTCACTCAGTTAACACAACTCTAAGTATTATATCACGACAACTTAGTTGGAGAAACTTAGAATATTTCCGTCATCGCGGCGCGGCAGAAACTTGACTTACGACGTCTTCGTACCGGTACTATTTCAACGTGTTCGAGTGTGACCATTACTATGTCCTCGCGGATCGCGGCGGGGCATACTGTCCTTCATAAATGCAGAACACACTTACGGCACACTGGTTATAACCTTGGTTCACTGACCTATTTATACCGTTCTGCGAGCAGTGCTCGGAATCAGGTGATGAAGGGGTGATAATTCCTTCCAAACTTTAACTTATTATATTTCGGAAACCACTGGACGGATTGATCTCAAATTTTCAGGGTTTCACTTCCACAATATTGGCTACAATTCAGCGTTGGTCTAATGTTAATCGGTCCAGGCGTTAAAAAGTTCATAAAATAATTTTCGAGCGAATTCTGAAGGGGAGGGAAGCGACAGGCAGTGGTGACGTCACTTGACTTTGCTCGACTTGCGCTCTCCCTCACGTAGCGCAGTGAGAACGAGAACCTTCTCTCAAACAGCTGTTCATGCATCGGAACTTAACTGTACGCTCATAAATAAAATGTATAACTCGTTTGTGCCAGGGCCTATGCCTTCCTGGTACAGTACCCTTTATGTACAATCATGTTTATGTGATTACCCCAATGAAGATATTTCCTTATACTAACACCTAAGTACTTACAATGATCCCCAAAAGTAACTTCCACCCCGTCAACGCAGTAATTAAAACTGAGAGGTCCTTTCCTATTTGTGAAACACACAACCTGACTTTTAACCCCGTTTATTTCCATACCATTAACTTCTGTCCATCTCACAACATAATTGACGTCATTTTTCAGTTGCTCACAAGCTTGTAACATATTTATTACACTATACAGAATAACATCATCTACAAAAAGCCTTATCTCTGATTCCACTTCTTTACTCATATTATTGATATATACAGTATACGAAAACATAAAGGTTCAATAATACTGCCTTGAGGAATTCCCCATCTAATTATTACCCGCGCCCTAGTATCAAAAGTGGCATCACAGTTCGAAGTTACAACTGACCCTAGGAATTTAAAATTCATCCTTTTCTGCAAGTCTTGATTATTGATACTTATAGGCCCACTATTTTAGAGGCCATATTCTAGGTATACGGTTTTCTGGGTGTTGAGGCGGAGACCATTCTCAGCTAATTTGTTGCTTCACGTTTGTGTCCGGCGTTGGAGCCCAAGGCGTGTTTGTTGGGCAATACCACATCATCCGCATAAAGAAGGGTGCCGTTGTTGTATCGACTCATGATGTATTGGGATATATATCCTCCTCAGTGGCAAATAATAATTTTGTATTACAATAAGTGAAAATGTACAGTACACTGCATGTATTCGTCATATGTGTGTTTAATCCTTTTTAAGAAATAAGAACTTGACTATTTCATTGCTTCTGTGTTTGTACAACCATTGTCTACGGCTACGAGACACACAAGGCCGAGAAACGTAGGCTTCAAAACGATGTCTAGACTATAATTATACACTACTATTATACACCGTGCTTCGATCGCTCTTTTATGCGATGCTGAAAGCAATTGAAAGTGCATACTATATTTTTACAAATTACTTTACGTCGTACCGACATAAATAGGCCTTGTGGGGATGATGGGGAAGGAAGAGGCTAATGCCCGGTTTCTGGAATGGTGAGATATCTTTCCGATAGCTATTGCTTTGTTACAGCTGTCGACTCGATAAATCTTCGCAGCGTTGCACAGCGGAACAGCAGCTAACTTATCGAACTGTCAACTATTGGCTCGTTGATCAAGTTTCATAAATACACACTAGATGCCACCCCTCGTACTGCTTTGTTTTTGTGCATTAGGTGTGTTCCCTAGATCGTCAGGCGCATGCACACAAGTAATGCATCGCATTTGAGCTTTCTGTGCAGCTCCTATTATTCCCTCTTTGCCATGCAGCAAGAAATGGGTATTCGACTAGTTCTTGCAGACGTGGGTGTCAGTTTCGTGATGTTTAAGGACTGTCAGAAGAATTTGATATTGTTTGAGGATTTCTAATGTAATATGCACACGAGTGGCACATGTCACGCGCAATCCAGTTTACACTGAGCCGTATAAGTATACCGTATCTCTTCCCTGTTATTACAAAATATGAACATTGTTTGATCACAGTATAACGATATATATCGGGTAATTAACATAATTGTATAAGCTGTTAGTTCTGCGTTTATAGTGAAGCGACGAGGGGAGCGGTGAGTGCTTAGTGTTTATATAGCAGAGCGGTGCTATGCACAAGTCAAAAAGAGGCTGTCCAACATCATAGTCAGAGTTTACTGAATCTAATAGCAACTTATACAGTGTGTTGTCAAGAGGTTTCTGTCGAAGTATCGTAAACGGACATGTCTTGAAACCAGTAATGCGACTAAATATTAATGTATAAACTATATTCAGCCGGAGATCCAAGGCAATGGAATGTTCATCCATATTAATATGGATAGGCCAGAAAATGGGGTATTCAGTCGTTATTACGAGAAGTTGCGTTTACATCCACATAAATTTCGGCAATACGCCAGGCTGTCTATTCCAACATTCAAAGACTACATTTTAAAGAAGTGAACAAACACACGTGGTCTATATTATACACATAGCTACACTCTGAGGAAGGAAACCCCACATCCAACGAAAACAAAAAATAACGAGGGTTGCCGAACTTACCTGACAGCGCTGGTCACCGCTATGTGAAACAAATAATTTTGTTTCTCTCTGCACCGCTATTATAGACTTCCTTCATCGCAGCACTCCTCTCCTCTCCTCTATAATTCTACATATGCTGTTTCATTAATTTGATTCCTATTCTCCGTCCTCTTCGGTCTCCTCGTTCCTCGCCGCTGCACTATATTCCCACTCTAAAGAGTGGGAAAGAAGCGGCCTTATAGACCCACGGCTGGCCCAGACAGGTTGCGCAGTAGGCCTAGATGTTAGTTTTCCCTCGTCCTGCTCGTGACGTCACCATAGGAGCACCCGGGGCCGACGAGAAAGACCGGCCTCGAGGAGCACCATGACTGTGCAACATACAACCGTGCGTGTACCTTATTTCGTTGTTTACCACTGTGTGTCTTATAAAGAAGCGATTTCCAGGTAATATGTAATTTCTTTTTATATATTGCATTTGGTATGTATGTCTGTTTGTATAGTAGTCCATTCTCCCTACATCAGTTACAAATATGGGTTCAAGTGAGGAAGACGTTGTAGTGGCTTATTGGTTCAGGCGTAGGATGAGAATAAATAAATACTGGTCACATCCCTACAATCTTACAAACGTGCACCATAGCTCGGCTGTTGTTTCTCTAGAGCTGTCTCAACATCAATCAAAATTGAGGGAGTTTTATCGAATGAATCCTGAAAACGTTCGTTTTCTGAAAAGCCTAGCGTCTAGCGTCACGAGCCCTTGAAAATAGATACACACTTCACGAAGGCCATTTATTCAGATGAAAAACTTCTGATTACTATAAGGTAAGTAGATATGAATATAAAAAGTAGTATTGATAAAAGTTTGCAGTTTTATTTCATGATGTTTTACAACAAATTTAAAAATTGTACCAGTCAGTTCCTCTTTCTTGCGGTAGTGGGGTAATCGAATTGAATGCCGAAGTCATTGCAATACTACTCATGTGAGACTGAGTTTGTAAGGTGTCATGATGGGATGAGGTATTCCATACAGAAGGGCTGGAAGCAACTGAAATACTGGATTCCACATTCTCCCGTTCATCTTCCTCTGACAACTTATGTAAGAGAGATATTGTTTCTATTTTGAAAGTTCTCTTACGACACAATCTAGGGTTTTTCTGATCAGGTAAAGGGCAAAGAAGGAAATACTGGTCAGCATCTTGGTCAGTTTTATTGATATACGTTTTCATTTTCATCCATTCTATAAAAGCAACGTCGACTTGGTCTTGTCCCTTTAGTGTTTTTATGTGTTTGACTTGAGCTTTTATGAGCAGGTTTTTCGGTTAATTGCACGCAAGAAGCCTCATCATGCATTTCCTCTTTAAGAAATGTCTCACTACGGTCAGTTTGATTAGTACTGGAATTCTCTACTGCAGTGTCTTCCACGTGCAGATTGCCGGACGCATGTCCTCCTTTCAAATATGGTTGCAGAAAAGCTATCTGCTCAGTCAAATAAAACTTTTCTTCGAATTCTGGCCAGCCCCAGACTTTGGTGGTTTCAGCGATCACATATATATGCTGTTCGGATATTCTTACGTCGCTCGCGAGAGTTCTTTTCTGAAGCAACATTTTTGAAAGAAGAAATCAATATGATTTATATAAAAATGTTGTTTATTAAAACGAAAACATATGTATTTACGTTGTAAAACACTCAATTTATTTCATGTATTCATTTTGTAGTGCTTATTTTTTGTTTATGGTAGGATCAAAATATTTGACGACACTGACACAAAATTGTTGTTGTTTCAGGTATCAAGTTACTGGAAGCTGTTTTCAAGATCTTTCGTTGCAATGTTACAGAGGTAAATCAACTATCAGTTATACTGTTCACTCGATCTTGTGCTGCTGAATGGTCCCACTTACAACCGCTGTATATGTCAATGGAGGAAATTTGTAAGCAAATATCAAAACGTTATTGCGAAGTATGGGATTTACCTAACTGTGTTGGTTCTCTTGATGGCAAACTTTTCCGCATTCACTGTTCCCCTAATACATGGTCCACAGATTAAAATTGTAAAGGATTATTTTCAATAGTTGTAATTGCTTTGTCTGACACACATGGAATTTTCACTGCGATAGATGTTGGAGACTATGGACGGAATAGTGACGATGCTGTGTTTCACAAATCAACAATCGGCAAATTATTGCAGGATAATAAATTGAAAATAGTATCAGAAGAAACTCACCTGCCAGGCGAGGCAAATCGTAATCATTTCCGTTCTGCTTTGTGGCAGATGAAGCATTCTCTCTCCAGCATAATATAATGCGGCCCTTTCCAAAAAGAATATTAAATGATGCCAGAAGAATATTTAACTTTCGACTTTCAACAGGCGGAAAAATTGCCGAATGCAATTTTGGAATGCTAAAGTCAAAATTTCGTCTATTTGACTGACCAACTTATACCAACAGAAGTAATGCTGTACAGACGATTAAGACTGCATGCGTGCTTCATAATTATATACGCAGACAAGAAGGACGACCTTATGTTTCAAAACAATTTAATGAGTGTTCTGTGGTACCAGCATTATCAAAAACAGTACGTACAGTAAAAACAACAATTTGAACGCAGAAAACCGCTTACGAAATAAACTAGGTGAATACTTTCTGAAACCAACTGGTGTAATCCCTACACAATGTAGATGTGTCGGCTTATTATTATTATTATTATTATTATTATTATTATTATTATTATTATTATTATTATTATTATTATTATTATTATTATTATTATTATTATTATTATTATTATTATTATTATTATTATTATTATTATTATGTACTTCAGATATATCCCAGCAGGTTTTTATTTTATTTCGAAGTTACTTGCCAGAAAATGTTACTGTAATTATATTTTGTGTTCGGTCGGTACAATCAACGTGGTCATATATTTCTCCTCGTGTTACGAAGGAAACCCAGACAGAGTTTAATATCACAGAAGTTTTATTTCCTCATTCCCAATACATGTGCTGACTAGCATCTCGCTATGAATTACAAAAGCATGCGGCAGTCTGGACCGTCTGTTTACTCTCAAAAAGAAACTTTCAATGTACGTAGTACATATATTAGGTTCAAATAAAGATTACAGGCCTATTAATAGAACATGATATAACACTAGTAATATACTCTGAATGTCTAAATTAGATCGATTGTAATTATGGCTTTAAGTCCGGCTCCATGGCTAAATAGTTAGCGTGCTGGCCTTTGGTCACACGGTGGGTAATTTTCCAAAACGTGGAACAGGATAAGTCCTAAGGTGCCAAAATGTAGTCCTGAAGGATTTTCTACTTACCAGTAAATGTAAAGTAAGTGTGGACGATTGGTACAGTGTCAAGAACCGGTGCGTTTACCCTACTTGAAATTAGTTTTGAAATAAACTTAACTATAATTGAGTCACTTATTTCGTGAGCAGAGTTTAGAACTATTTACATTATGAGTTAATAATATAAAATTTGGATTACTCACGTGTCTTACATAATAAATAAATAAACAACGCATTTACCTGCGTCTTTTGTTTCTGATGCAATTTCCCTCCATGCGGCACTCGTCACATCTGCCTTGCGGTATGCGGCAATGGAATAGTTCCAGATGCACTGATGAGCTTTCACTAAATTAATAAAATGTATTACAGAATAGTCTTCTCCTCTTCCCGCCGTGTTCACAGCTCTAAATATCGTACGATAGTAACCGCTGAAGAGACCAGCTAGCATGGGCGCCCATGCCCGGTAGCTCTTAGGGAAAGAAAATCTAATGTAGTCGGGTGTTTCGCATTCAAGAAAATGATTTAGAAGTCAGTATTACGTAGAAATGAGAGTACCGTCCCTCACCAACAGTCAGGGTATGCCGTGGGTGTTAATCTACTACGGAAATCGCAGAATACAAGTCGGTATTCTTCGTCCAAAATATTAAACATACTACATACCCCCAAGTCTAGCCCCCTCCCTACAAACTGGCATATGGGCGCCCATGCCAGAAAGCGGCACTTCGAGAGATATGTCACTTGCGACTTATTGTGCAATCGCGCAGCTGTTAACCTCTTTATCGCCCCCCTTTAGATTTCAAGTTTCTGCCTGTGCGTGTCGCGTATCGTATATCGCTTACGATATACCGGTATCACTTATTTTATATTCACCTTAGAGTGAAAGCGGCCTGATAGTAGTTGGAGTGAAATTTCTGTGTTCATAGTATCATTGCAGTGTACGGTATATATTTGTGTGTGAAATTTTTGTGTGTTCATAGTATCATTGTACTGTACATATCTGCGTGTGAAATTTCGGTGTGTTCAGAGTATCATTGTAGGGTATACAAGGATTGGGACAAAAGTCGTGGCAACTATTTTTTTCTTGTAGATATGTGAATGGATCACAAACATATATGTGTCGTGTGGAAGTTCTGCAGGCATAGTGTGTATGCAGAACAACAGATGGCTCTGTGATAGCTGGTAGTAGCGCAGCGAGGGCTGTGAAATCAGTCAGTTGGTGAGTGTCGTGCGAGATGGAATTAACTCGTGTTGAGCAGCGCGCTTACATCAAAATAGCCGTACTCCGAGAGAGAAATGCGATGGAATGTCACAGTGAATTAGTGGAAGCCCCTGGGAATAATGCCCTACCATACCGTACAGTAGCACGGTGGGTAGGAAAGTTTCAGCAAGGACGACCTGTCAGTGTGCGGACCGACGAGGCACGTGCCGTCATCGAGCAGCTCCTGGATGAACACAGACGATGGACGCTACTGGAGTTAGAGAGGGCAAGTGGCATTGAGAAACGCACCGTCCACAGGATATTGCGTAATGAGATGCAACTGCGCAAAATCGCATTGCGGTGGGTACCGCATGCACTGACGGAAGTTCAAAGGTAGGTGTGTTATGCAATATGCTATAACCACCTTGCACGCTGACAACAGGACGGCGATCAATTCTTGTCACGAATAATCGCCGTCGATGAATTTGAAACGTCAATCCGCGGAGTGTCGACATGCTGGATCACCAAGGAGGCAGAAGGTCCGCCAGAATCCTTCCACACTCAAATTGATGGTGATTGTCGCGTATGACGTCAGGGGTGTCATTGTTTGCCACTTTGTTCCACATGGCAGAACAGCGACCGTACAGTACTACAGGGACTTCCAGGTGCGACAGATACGGCGTGGCGTTCGGGAGAAACGTTCGGCTCTTGTGGACAGTGCAATAATCCTTCACGACAATGCAAAACCACATAAAGCAGAGTGTGTAGGGCGGCTACTGCGACGTTGGGGATGGAAAGAATTGGAGCACCCACTGTACTCTCCCGACATTTGGACATGTGATTTTGATCTCATTCGAAAGATTAAGGAACCACTACGTGGCAGGCGGTCTGCAACACGAGAAGACATTGCTAATGCTGTGCGCCAACAGGTGACCCGATTCATGCATGGTGCGGCAAATGCTGAGGCAGATGGTATTCAGCACCTCCCACATCAGTTGGCAGCGTGTGGTGTCAGCAGCAGGGGACTACCTTGAGGGTCTTTAGGCCCAGGTTTTCTAAGTCAACATTATGTGCACTGTGTTGTCATTATTTTGCACTGGGAAGGCCATACTGCCCTGTATACTGCCGTAATCAATTAGTGTGTTACGATATTTCAGTGCTATTCATTGTCCACACATGTAGTTAACAACTTGTCTTTTCGTCTGTATATGTCACATTTTCCAACCGGAATGGTATCTTCAAGAAAAAAAGTTGCCATGACTTTTGCCCCAACCCTCGTATATTTGTGTGTTCCTTTGCGCAATTTTGAGTTTGAATAATATTTCTTAAATGTTTAATAGTAGATGATAGTTGTTCAAAATAACTGACAACAATGCCTGGATGTGCAGAAACTGGATGTCTGTCATAGAGCAGAAAGACGAGGGGAACAGATATCGTGTATCATTCATTTCCTGAAGCTCGAGACCTGCAAAAAGTTTGGGTAGAAAAATGTAAAAGGAAGGATGTCTTCAATTAAGATACTTCTACCGTGTGTTCGCGCAATTTTATGGAAACCAGTTATGTTCGCGATTTAAGAGCAAAATTACTGCATTTACCTCCCAAGAAGATCTTGAAAACAGATGCAGTACCTACAGAGAACCTTCTCGGTAGCTTTTGCAGTAGTAGCCCAGTAAGTGCACAATTATTCCTAAGAAATTCGTCTGTTCCACAGTCCTCGGAGCAAAAAATGGAGAATAAACGATCGGAGAGGCAGTTAGTCACAGAAACTAAGAAGAGAGCTATAGAGACGCTTGATAATGTATCTCCAAAGAAAAGAAAAATTGATCAGTCCACGGCCACTGAATATACTACCTCAGAGGAAAAAGAGAGAAGGTGTAGGCACAGGAAGAGCAAAGTAGGAAATTGGTTCTGTTGAGCAATGAATTGAAATTAAGAAACACCTGAATGAGGAGCTGAAGAAAGCAAAACAAGAGATAAGAGAAAAGTCGAGTCAAAAGATAGGAAAGTGGAGAGATAAATTAATCGCGTTTTGGGGAAAGTGCTTTCGAGGACTCGGATTAAAATTTTATTGACAGATAAGAAGCAGGCCAAATGGACCAGGGAAGATATATGCAAGGCAGTAACATTGCGTGCTATTTCATGCAAATGCTACATTTATTTAAGTAATAAACGCTTCCCTTTGCCCGGGATATCTACTCTGAAAAGATAGGTAAATCACTCAATCCACTGCCGAAAAGTAATGCTAAGCGACGTACTACTACTAATGAATTCTCAAGCAAAAAAAATTCTAGTTTGGAGCGCGTGTGTGTGATCTGCTTTGAGTTTGCTATGACGAAGAGGAAGATCGCATTGTTGGTCCGCACAGCAACAGCCCATATTGTTTTAGTACGACCTTCAAATTACTGCAGCTTTGCTTCTCAGGGTGATATACTCCCTAGGACATACAGCGTATAGTGTTGTTGCCATGGTATGCGACCTAGAAGCTAAAAATGGAGGTGTGTGGGAAGAGCTGAATCTTACCCATACTAACACGTGTAATCCGAATCCACGAAATCCACAGAAAAGAATATGGCTCTTTTCTGATTTTCCACGCCTGTACAAGCTAATGACAAATCACTTCATAGATGACGAGCTGACTCTTCCGGGAAACATGCTTGTTACAAAACAAACCATTCGAAAATTGCTTGCGTTAGACCTCGGTGATATGAAGATCTGTCCGAAACTCTCTTTGCAACACATGAATGTAAAAGGGAAGGAGCACCTGTGAGTGTAATTTGCCATCCACCATTTTCCTAATCATACGGCGCAATATATTCGCTTCCTTATGCCTAGCAAGGAACATATTTCCTGCTTCTTCCAACTTCTAAATGACTCATTTGATATACATCTCCAATGCAAGAACACCTAATGATAAGAAAAAGCTCGCAAGTGAGTGCGGTAATCATCATTAGGTCCAAGAAGTCATTCTAAGGTAGCTCTACACATGCCGTGAACGGATGGGAATTGGTAAATCGAGTAATTTGCTCCCATTTCAAAAAGGTTTTATGATGACCATCAATTCATTATTTGGCCTTTTTAGTGGCCTCCAATTTCTCAACATAAAGTTCATTCTGACCGCTCGATTAAACCAAGACTGTCTGGAAAATTTCTTTTCTCAGATAAGAGGACTCAGACATTTCTATGAACATCCGCCACCAGCCGAGGTGAAATTTAGACTGAGATTGTTACTTTGGGCGTCAACTCAGAAAATATTCCGTTATCCAATAAAGCTACTTTGATTTCAGAAACTGATAATACGATACTGACATCTAAAATTGTGGATTGGCTGCTTGATATGTCCGAAGCATTACGCATGATTGAAGGTGAAACAGAAATTCGCGACATTGCGATAGAAAACCGTGCAGTTAATGATTCACCGCAATGTACAGCGACACCTGATTGTTCAACACAGGTATTTCTGTACCTCATCGGTTATATCGCCTAACGTGGAAGAAAATATGACAGGCCAATGGGAAGTTCTACCGGAAAAATGCTTCCCATTTATTCTGGTAGATCCCCAATGGAATGGGCGGAAGTGTTATCTCGGGGAGGTCTACTCGTTCCATGGGAAGAATGACTAAACCAAATAAAGGAACTTGAGTTAATTTTCACGTACACTCACGGACGTACCTAATATTATACGCAAACTGTGTCACATAATTAACAGTAAATTCCTCGTGTGCCACCAGAAATGGTAAAAATGTATGTTAGAACGAGAACATTAATACGCATCCGACAAATGAACGTTCGGACTGAAAAATCCATAGCAGCTCATCGGCGAAAAGCACGACAGTGAATTTCGTTTTCTAAAGCAACCGCGTCATGACATCTGACCTCACAAGTAGGACTGTGTTCTAATTAAATATTTTTATGGTTCTTTCTTATCCTGAAGTTTTATAAAATAGAAACGTCTATGCATTGTTTCGAATATGAATTTGCTTCTTCTGCTGCTGTTATAATATGCGTTAAGCTTTAAACTCGATACCTGCCGAAGTGAGTCAGTAGGCTATATTGTATGTTAGCATACGGTAGTTCCATTTCCGAAGATTTTGCTGTTAACATTTAACATTACAAACATTTCATATCTCTAAATATTTATGTTCACAAATTTGAGAGCGCGTAAACTTCCTTAAATTATAGAGAAACTTGGAAATGATAATAAATGCCAAGCGTTGATTAGGTATTCACATATTGCATTTACGCCTTATCCGTAATAGTAATAATGAAAACTAACTATGCTGTAACCCATTTCACGCTTATAACAGAAGCAATCCTTATGTACGGTCTGCTGTTAGTCCTGAGAAATTGTAATGTTTGCTGTTATGAGTTTCCTATTGATTTGCGTGTCGCGCGCTCAGGGCTCGGCTGCTTTGCTCCTACGGCGGTGACGTCATATTAATAACGAATAGCAGCTCCCCTCGCGTTGGGCACAACCGTTAGTTGTGTTTAAGAACGTTGGTATAGATCCAGTATTTGCCTGGTGTGAAAATGGGAAACGACGAAAAACCATCTTCAGGGCTTCCGACAGTGGGGTCCGAACCCGATATCTCCCGAATGCAAGCTCATACCTGCGCGACCTTAACCGCATGGCCAACTCGCTCGGTATAATTACCTAATCCATATCTAGTTTTTACTTGTCGTTTCGATGGGAGTTGTCATGTTTAAAACAAGTGTCGATCAACTTCGTTTCCGAGCGATGTCAGCAAATGACAGCCAGGATCACACGCAAGCACTTGCATTACTTTGGGGACTTTTGTGAATCAAGAAAACAAAGAGTTAGTATTTCCGAGAAAATATAGAATTAACGTAAGAAAAGTAACACGCATTAAAAATATATGCAAGGTACTAGGATTTGACACAATCGACAATGAGCATAATAACACAAAATAATGGACCGGTACTCGCTATAACGATAATTATTGCCTAAAGGTTGTCAAACAATTTCAAGAAATGAACCGGTTCATAAAGAAAGGGCTTCAGTCCAGTTTAGCTAATTGTTGAGAAATCAAGAAAACCTGTATGGTCATTTTACTATCATAATGGAAATGTAAAACTTGTTACCATCAACTAGAGAATGCATATTAGGATTCCTCTGAACATATTTCATGAATTTACATCAGTATTTGAATTATACAGATTGTTTAAATCTTGTGGACTGAGACCTTTCTTTATAAAAGTGGTTTACAACATTCAATATCATAATAGAAATGTAAAAAGTGTTACCATCAAATAAAGAATGCATATTAGGATTTCTTAGAATACATTTCATGAGTTTATCATCAATAGTTGAATTATATAGGTTCTTTAAATCTTGCGGAATGATGACCTCTCTGCGTACAAGAGGTTTACAACTGAATAGCTTTGTCTAACCAAAAGTTTCCATAGAGCCTTTTATTTTTCACAGAAAAATGTTAGAATATTACAATATAAGGAAATCGCAGGACGAAGAATAGTTACTAAAATGAGACGAAATTTTCCGTGTCCTCCACTAATAATCATCTTCATTGTAGTGTCCTTCTGTCACAGTAGGCCCAGAAATCAGCTCCCTAATGTACTCCTGATACTCTACAGGTATATACTCGACCAGTTTCTTCAGATCATAAATTTTCCTCTTCTTAATAGTTATCTTTCCTGCTGGGTACGCAGAGTTTATTGGCAAAAATGACGGAACCCGACTGGCGATACCTAGTCAGAAAGTGTTTATGCACAAGCCATCAATGAATGGCTGAGCAATGATGACACCCTTAAACACCGAATATTAAGAAATATGTGTAAACGGTTGAAAATTAAAATGAATTTCGTGTTTCTTTGGGATCATTCTACCTCTAGTCACCTCTGAAACTGCAGTCTTGGAATAAAACTGAGTATACCAGATTTTGAAATCTAATACGTCAGAAGTCAGAATATACTTTACAATGAACTTGTAGAGATTATTTGAACTATGAATAATCCTCCGCATCATATCTCTCATTGATGATGATGATGATAATGATGATGATGCTTGTGGTTTAAAGGGGCCTAACATCGAAGGTCATCGGCCTCTATCTCTCATAGTGTACAAACGATCAACTCTTTTCAGTGACCTCTTAATAATACTGAAATCCCGATCGCACGGCATGAAGCTATGCCCTCTCACTGGAATTTTTTTAAATCTTTCTGTATCTTTCAGTGCACAAATATATTTTGAGAGGGCATGATTCTTATTTTGGTCCCCGCAATTATCAGAATAAAAATGCAATTCTTCAGCAGTTGCAGGGTCTTCATTTTTCACATAATCCACGAGAATTGAACATACCTCACTTGGGACCCTTTTTGCATCCCCTTCATGATACATATAAATTTTGGCAGCATTCTCTTTGATGTTATGAATGGGAAAACATTGACATGAATTTGACATAAGTAGTGTGTTTCCTGAACGTGAATTACCAGTATACTTAAATTTTGCATATAATCTAGGCAAATTACGTGAATCTTGTTTTCACTTTCATTCCTTTCTGACTTCTGCATTAATCTGTTATAACTTTTCTTTGCTCTCCACTGGTGTACTATCATCTAACCGGAAGCAGTTCATTACCAAGGGAGACGTTCAATAAATTTCCAATTTCTTTGAAATCATTTGGGAAAGGGCTAGGAAAACAACAGATAGGGAATCTACCACCTGGGCGACTGCCCTAAATGCAGATCAGGATGGATGGATGGATGGATGGATGGATGGATGGATGGATGGATGGATGGATGGATGGATTGATGGATTGATTGATTGATTGATTGATTGATTGATTGATTGATTGATTGATTGATTGATTGATTGATTGATTGATTGATTGATTGATTGATTGATTGATTGATTGATTGATTTCGCTGCAACGCTCAAATGCGAGCTCTTTAATTTGATTTTCAGAGCCTCACAAGTACTGCAGCAATCAACTTGTGCTTGACCAAATTGCAGGTTGAAATGTGTTTTGAAGTACTGATAGTACGATGTGAAGCCAATTTTAACATCTGGGTGTTTGAATTAAAACATACTATATCATTCTTTAATGTTAAGCCTTTCATCAAAATATTTAATTACAGACCCAGAATAATGGCTTTCATACACTGGGAAACTCTCAATATGCTCTCTAACAAGCAGTAATGTTTCTATGGTAGTAAAGAAAACTGTATGGGATACTTTCCTCGTAAGTCCTTTGGAATCTGACCAAGTAGCAGAAGATTATGAAGTTTTCTGACTCGTTTCAAACCTGCACCATAAAATGAACAGAACGCTTTCAAGCATACCTCTATTCGTTGTTCACACACCATTACATTGTACTGAATGTGGATGTAACTACTCCTGTACTCCACTCGTTTACGTCGCCGGATAACAGGATGACTATCAATGAGACTTTGCAAAAACGTGTCTTGTTGATCCTTGCTGTCCAAATTAGAAACCTGCAAATAAATCGATAATAACTCACCAGCAGGCAGTTCCTGCATGCAAATTTTCTTATATCTGGGATGTAACAGAATCACAAATTGTGAATTAATGTCGTTCCCTAACCTCACTAACAAGCTAGGATAGGTATACAGTATACTAGATTGAGTAAATTAACGTTTTAGTATAGTTTACCTGCATTCAGGCCCAACAGATTTTGCTGGTACAATTGTCCCTTTCGCATTGATGTATTTCAAGCCTTTGTTCCGACGTTTCTTTTTCCGCACTCTGATTCCAGACTGATGGATCAGAATTTCGTCTTCCTTTTTATTCATCGCGTTGAACACAATCCCCATCCGTTACTGTCACATTGTGAATGTCAGACATGACAAAACATATAGTTTTATAGGTTCTGTATAGCGAAAAGTAATAAAAATTTTCAGTATACAATAATGATGCTGTTACGCAGTCAAATCATCCTAAAAGAATGCATGAAAGCAAGATAACACGCTGCTAATCGACGAACACCTAGCACCTCTATGGGCATTTCGTAATAGTAGGGCTCATGTCCGTACCGATGTACTTCCTTTACAAAATTCTAACTATCCAATCACAATAACACAGTGAAGGAGAGGCTGGACGGATCTCCTTTCTTTATAAAATGATGTGAAGACCATCCAAGATGAGAAATTCACTGTTAACTCGATTTCGAAAAAATGTAGCTAATGCCATTTCTTTATGAACAAATTCAAATGGCATACAGAGAGATCAGAATGGGGGAATTATGCAGTAACGTACCTTATTATTCTATCCCCGTGTCATTAGAGCCATCTGACGAGCCTCCACTCTACTCAGAGATAATGAAAGTCCCCAAATATATTTTAAACCTGCCTTTAAAATGTTAATTTATTCTTAAGATACACGAAACAGGCAGAGTTCGAGGCCTATCGTCGGACATATTTCGAATTTACGCTCAAGCTCCCGCAAAAATATACTCTTTAGACACACTACTTCCATATATCATAATACCCTAAATACGAAAACTACGATGCTAACATACAGAAAACGAATCAATACCGGCAATAAAGATTTTCCAAACGTTCTCAGCTGTAATAGTACAGAAACGTGTGACTTCGATTTTTCGTGCTTTTGAATGGCATTTTGCAAGTTACTCAGATTATCGTAACTACTGTCGGACCAAACAATTAGGCCTCTTGCAAAGAGTAAAAATGACCAGCAAAAGAGTTTATCCATTTTGAAGATTCCAGGGCTGCGTTTCCACAATACGTCTCCGAGTAGAGTTGGAGTAGAGTAGGGTATCGCGGAGTAACTGGTAAAGTTAACTCTGAGTAAAGGTATTTCGTGAACGCTTGGAGTGAATACAGAGTAACAGAAGATGGCTAATTAATTAAGGAAGGTCTTTTGTTTTACCATAACCTCATTTGCGAGGAATTTAATGTCTAATTTCCAGGCGAGGTTCTCCATAGTATCGTGCTATATGAGTTATTACTACTTTTCTCACCAAGTTGTGCCTTAAAACAATATCCGTTATTCTTTACCTCGTAGGAACAATCTGATTACATTGATGACGAATACCAATACATCGGCTCCGTACTGGTGCACGATAAGCCATTTAGGACAACTAACTGTAAAGATTATGTTGTTAACAACTACGACGAAACTAAATTTAAACAACATTTCCGATTGCCGGGTTCAGCAGTCGAACATCTACTCAGTCATTGGCCCTAAATCCAAAATCGGGGATCGAGGAAGACCATTGCAAGACCCAGAAAAAACTTCTCGTTGTAATTCGGCTCTTAGCACCTAGTTCGTACAGATCCGTTTCGTGAGAGTTATAAATGCACTGTGTGATATTTCTGATCACATAATTAAAATATTAAAAAAATTACGTATTATACATTTACCAAGGAAATTTCATAAAGTTGAGGTTAATAAATCAGCTGATCATTCATAACATTGGTATTCTTATAAAAATTCAATCATGTTATTTCCGCCGATTATTAAAATTGGTACGGTACCTATTTTTCCTGTTTTAAACGAAAATATCCCCTTCTTTATTCAATACATAATGCCCTTCTTTTTCAACAACTAGAAAATAATTTAAATTCATTGCCATGTCAATATACTGGCAGTTAATACTTTTCACCGCCACCAATGAATGCATTACTGCGAATGTCGAGTTAAATCTACCCACCTATTTACGCGGAGTTAACTCGCATGCATTTTCTGAACGCCTTTTGTGAACGGATAGGGTTAACTCCGAGTTTACTCGGAGTTGGAGAGTAGTATTTTGTGAACGCAACTCAGCAATCTGTACTGTGAAGATTGGAAATGGCGAACATACTATTGATTTCGGTTTTTATGCGCTCCTTGAAAGGTGAGCACATCTAGAGAAGGTTTTACATACGGGACAAATTCTAGTTTCTCACATAAGCTCCTAAAATGAGATGGTTTGTCCAACAGTTGCTCCATCACACAAGTTGAGTCAACCATCGCAAATATTACGATAGTTGAGACTAAAAAGAAATTATATTTTACTAAATATTTGAATATAAATACACAATTATGCACTCACGACACTGGCTAATTACAAGCACTGTCCACGTTGCATGCTATTGTTATGAACATGATTAGAACGCCCACTCCTAAAAACACGCCACATCGTCCACTACAACGCTGGTACCTACTAGTACCAAATACATTATATACAATACTGGTCACTTCCGTATTCTCCCGTACGGAACTGATAGATATGTTGACAGTGGCGCAAATGGCAGCCCAGCCTTAAACATCAGGCGGCATGATTGAAACTACAAAAGTTGCATGCTAATTTCATAATTATTTCTGCTTTGTTCTACTACTAAAGCTGAATATTTACACTGATAGGAACAATGCAATTCAATAATGATTTCGTTTTGATCGAATCTCTGGCTGTATAGTCAGAGGTGAGGCCTTCGTTTCAGAAGGTCCCGTATCCGATTCCTACTGAGGTCGGGGATTTGGATGTTTGTGTTTGTTCAAACACTTTTCTTTGCATATTTAGGCAACACACTGCACTTCCAATCACCACAGGAACATGCAATAGTGATTACTAGACCCCGGATTTTTAGGTGCTAAAATGTTATTCAGCTGCCTAAAATAGACTCTGAAATAGATACTAAAATATTTTAGGCAGCTTCAATTTTATGTATTTTAACAGGCAACAATTAAAATACCATATTTGCTAAATTCAGTTTAGCTTGAGCAAGCGGCGAGAGAGGACGTGCTGAGTAGTGCGTGCCGTGAAATATAGTGGGAGTCGAACAATACCGGGCCGCGATTGAGAGGTGGCTGGGGAAGAATTCTAGGAATGGTGTGGAGAGATAATAAGAGCTGAGAAAGATGAGTGAGGCGGTACTGGTGATAGCAGTGATAGCTGTGCCCGAATATCAACGGCAATTTCAGCTGGGAAGATTTGGCAGCAAGTAAGGAGATAGTGAGGGTAGTTAAACGAGAAAACCGCCTTGCGAACAACCAGAAGAAGGAAATGATGAGAGAGCAATAAAAGGAGATAGGGAATATGAAGAAATGACTGGAAGCAAAGACAGAGGAAACGATTAACAAAACGTGTAGCAACGAGAAAGTTTTAGAGGTGTTAAGAGGGAAAGTTAAAAATCTAGAAGAGGTGGTCTTGAAGTTGAAGAAAGAAGCAGAAGAATGAAACCAGGAGAGGATGGAGAAATCCACATTTGCATATGGTGTTCAGGAAGATGAGAAAGAAGGCAAGGTGGACGTAATTTGCAAGGTGGTGGAGGTCATCCAGAACAAGATGAAAACAAATGTTAGTAAAGTGGATATAGATGTCGAAAGAGTGAGTAAATCTAAAGGTCGCAGACCTTTTAGAGTAAAGTTACTATCTTCTTTAATGGCAGAAATAGTGTTAGGGAACGCTAGCAATTTACAAGCGCACAAAATCTGTGTAAAGAGAGAAGTAAGTGAAAATCTGAAAACTTAGAAGCGGATCTAATGAGGGTGAGACGCCAAGGGCTGAAGGTCTACATAAGGGGGCAGCGGCTAGTCGTGTCAAATAGAATATTAGTTCGAGAGTGGCCGATGTCAAAACTGAAAGCAATGGACGAACATGCCAAAATGGAGGAGGAAGTGATGGCAAGGCAAGATGGAAAGAAGGACGCAGAGCGAGTTATGGAACGAATGGAGGTAAGTGAGGAGAGCAATCCAGGAGAAAGTGGGCAGTGCAGTGTGGAATAGGAAAAGGTAAGTCGGTAAGTGGTGAGGGAGGGAGAGTCTCAAGAATCTTCAAGAGCAGAGTGCAGTGGGCAAGTGAACAATAAAGGTGGTGATATGCGTGACGAACAGAAAGGAAAAGGAGGTATGAGCTAAGGAAAAGTATGAGTCTAAAAGACTTGTGGGGTAAAAGGTACAAAGGTATGGAGGATAAAGAGGAATGTGAGCGACAAAAAATGTTAGGAAAGGGAGAAGTGGAGACAGAAACTGAGAGGGCTATGGTAACAAGAAGCAAGAATAGGGGAAGAAATGTGGAAAGGGAAAGTTATAACAAAATTGGAAAATAGGGTTTGTGAATATTGAGGGGCTGTTAGGCAAATTAGGTAATAGAAAGGTTAAAGAAGTAATGGAAGGTTTCGACATTGTGGCACTCTTGGGGACATGGCTTGAAATAGGGAAGGAGGTGACATGGGAAGGGTTTGTGGTTAAGTATAAATCCAAAAGAAAGGAGTGGAGTAAGGGGAGAACCCCAGGAGAATAGTGATTTTGATAAAGGAAGAGATTAGTGAAGTAGTAGAGGATATTGAGGCAGAGATACAAGAAGTGATCTTGATTAGATTTAATATGGGGAGGGAAGAAGGGTGGGTTAAGAAGATAAGTTTAGCTTTTGCATATTGGCCACCCTAGGAGTTCGTTATACACAAATAAAAAATTTATGAGGAGTTATTGCTGGAAATTAGTATGATCAGAGGGAAGTTTGAATAGGAAGATGATATGTTGTTATTTGGGGATTAGAATGCGGGAATAGGGGAGCAGAGCGCAGTGTACAATAAAGAAGACGGGAGGGTGATGAGGACAAGGAGAAGTGAAGATACAATAATAAACAATTATGGAAATAAACTTTTAGAAATGTGTGCAGCGGGAAATTTATATAATCTAAACGGTTTGAAAGAGGGCGACAGGAATGGAAGCTGACTTATGTTACAGAACAGGGAGGAAACGTGATTGACATAGTAATAAGCTCAGAAGATATGTTAGAGGAAATCATAAGGATGGAGGTATGAGAATATGTTAGGTCACATCACTTCCCAGTGTGGGTGTTGATAAAAAAAGGTAGGGAGGGATAAGAATAGAGAGTTAAAGAAGACTGAAGAATATGGGAGAGGGTATGTTAAATATAAATGGTCAGAAAAAGCAAAACGGTAATTGGACACGAATATTCAAGAAGAGTTACAATTAATAAGGTATGGGTGGGAGGTTGCGTTAGATGAAAACAACATAGATAGAGCTTTGGAAATGATTTTATACCCAATAAAAATGGCAGCACAGATTGACAGAGGCAGGAGGAGAAAGATGAAAGAGGGGGAAGCGTGGTACAGCAAAGAGTGTAGGGATTAGCGAAAAAGGGTTATGGGTGCGTTAAGAGAGTATAGAAAAAAGTTGGGAGCGCAGAAAGAGAAATTTCTGTAATTTAAGGGAATGTTACAAAACGGAAATCTGTGAGGGAAGGAAGTTATCGGTGAAAGAACAAACGGAAGCGATAAATAAAGGGTGTAGAATGAATAAAATGAAAAAGGAGAGAATAAACAGAATTAACAAGGGTGGAAGGAGATTTGAGAAACCAAGCATTGAGGATGAGCAGTGGGTGAACTATTTAAGTGAACTACTTGGGGTGGGAGAAGAAATGGTATAGAGAGAAGGGGGAAGAAGTTATTTGGAGAGACAGGGGGTATGGGTATTTGAACTGGACAAAGAAATTTCAAAAGAAGAATTCATGGAAGTTATATGTAAAATTAGGGGGAGGTCTGAGGGAGCATGCTATGCTATTAACAATAGGTTCTGAAAAGAATTAAGCAAAACTGGGCTGATGATAGAGGGCATAGTGAAGTTATTTAACAAGATTTTTGATGGGGGTAAGTACAGAAAAGAATGGGAAACATGAATTATATATCCAATATACAAGAAGAAAGGTAATAAAAACATCACGAGTAATTATAGGGGTATAACTTTATTAGATTCTCTAAGTAAAATTTACACAGTAGTTTTAGCAAACAGGTTAAGAGTCTGGGCTGAAGAGAATTCGACTTTGTCAGTCTTCCAACGGGGCTTTAGGAAGGGAAAAAGAACAGCAGACAATATAATGATAGTGAAGATGATTTTAGATAAATACATGAATATGGGAAGAGGCAAAGTGTATGTGATTTTGAAAAAAGCTTTTTAAACGGTAAACAGAAGTGCGTTAGTAGAAAAATTGGGTAGGTTGGAGGTTTCTGGGAGGCCGATACGTGGAGTGGAAGCGATATATAAGGAGGTCATATGCTGTCTTAAGCTGGAGGAAGGCAGGTTAAGTAAGACATTAGAGTGTAAGGTGGGTTTAAAACTATGTTGAAAATTATCCCCGATATTGTTTAAATTATTCACTAACAGCATTTTGGATGGACACGGCGGGAATAACTGGGCAGCACTGGTTCTTAATGGGATGAATATTCGAGGACTGATTTTTGCGGACGACGTGGTTTTGCTGACTGTAACTGCACGTGGGATGCAGCGACGTTTAAACGCAGTGTCAGAATATGCAAAGGAATGGGCCCTGAAAATCAACGGGAATAAATCTAAAGAGTTAGTAATGCAGAAACATAAAGGGAAAAAAGAAATTAATTGGATGGTCCAGGGAGAGAGGATAGAACAAGTAAATAAGAATATTTATGAGTGATTTTAAACAGAAGAGAGATATGGGAGGACCAAATTAAAAAGCAAGGGGAAAGGGGACAGCAGCCTTAGCCGTAGCCAAAATTTTAGTGGCTAAATTTCCGGGAATAATCTATAAAACCTTGAGGTTAGTCTTAAGATCAGTAGTATAAGGAGCAGTATAAGGGGCAGATGTATGAGGGCAGGACAAAAATAGGGTTAACGTAAGATAAATTATGAGTAATTTTGATAAGGCGCTGATGGCGCCCCCTAAGTGCACAGCGAATGCTGGGGTGGAATTAATGTGCGTGGAAGAAATAGAGGTTGAGTATATGAAAAGTGTATTCATCTATTGGATGAGTTTGAAAAGAGGAGTGGGTGGGAGGGTGCTTCAGGCTGCGTACGAAGAACAAAAGAAAAGCATGTATAAGGGGTGCTGCCTTTTAAAAGTTAAACTGTATGTGGAGAGGATGCAATGGGGTACATGTGGGAAGTGGTATTGAAGAACAAGGAAGTTAGGGGAGAGAGGGTGCTTTTAAGGAAGATAAAAATATTCAAAGACAGAAACGGATAGAAGAATGCAGGAACAGGGGATCGCTTAGTGTTTTTAACAAAGTGGATGTGACAGTGTTAGATATTAGGAATGTAGATAGATTGAACAGAGCAGGATTACTATGGTGGCTAATGGGTTTATGCAAGAATAAGGGCTGGACAAAGGATAAAGAAAAGTCACTATGCGTATTATGTGGGGCATCAGGCAATGCTCTACCCTTAATAGGTAATTGTAAAGATACAGAACAGGTAAGAAATAAACTTTTGAGTGCCAATAACCAGGAATTATTACAGAAAGGGAATGAGCAAAAATCTTAGGGTGGGTTATCAAAGAATGGGAGAACGGGGGAATTAAACAGGTATTTATGTGCGGTAAGGAGAGTTTGTGAAATAAATTTAAAGGAGGAAAGTTCATAATGGTGCCTGGGTGTGAAATAAGTTAAATGACGGCAGTGAGCTCTTACTGGGTAGTCATGAATATTTAAGACTTGAAAGTGGATTTGAAATAAAGCTAAACGTGTTAAGGGTGTAAAATGAGAATGAATTAGAGGAGTGTGTGAGAGTGATAAATAAAATTAGATGTAAGGACTTGTAAGAAGTAGCTTTGTTAAAGACGGTTAAGTAAGATAGGTTATGGTGATAAATGTGTGTGAAGTGTGAGTGAAGGATTGCTATGATTAGGTCAGCAAGTTTAGATGGTTTGATTATATCTGATTGTAAAACGTGGAGATACATTGTAAATGTGGAAAATTTGTGAAGTGTAATTAAGGTTTCGTAAGTGTTAAGATATTGTAAATTTGGAAGGTTAAAGTGCTGAATATAGGGCATGTTAATATTGATATGGCAAGACATGGATGTATAATTGAAATAATACAGTAATGATAAGTAAGTATAATAATGATGTTTCAATGATTAATGTGTGGTAACAGGAAAGTAGAATAAGTACTTAAAGTTGAAACGTGAGAAAATGAGAGATATGACTCAAGTGATGACTCACAGTTGTACTGGAATTTAAATGAAACTAGGTCAGTGCATACGTAATATTATGAACAGTAGGTGGATAAGGCGATAGGCAAGAAGAATGATGGGCATGCTCTGCGGATGACGAAATGTTAAGTCAGCGGGTCTGGAAGGCATTGTGTAAGATTTAAGGTAGACGTATAAGAGAGAGATAAATGGGTAAGAGGTTGTAGGATGAAAGGGGAGGACGGTGGGAATGACGTAAGAGGGGAATAGGGCGGTCATGTCCCAAATGTTGCTGGCAAGTGTTAATAGTTAAAGGTCGAGGAAGGAGTGAGGGAGGCAGGGTGCATGTGGAGCTGGACTTCTGTACACATGTAGCCTGTTGCTAAAAGGAATGGTGAGGATCTAGCTTTGTCGACTGGGAGGGGTCGGACGTGTCGTTCCAGGTGATGTTCCTTTTTCCTCACCAGGGGGGATAGCAAGACTACGGGAGTTTTCGCTGCGGAGGTTCTTAAGCCTTTCTGGGGAGTGTGGTTTTCCAGCTTTCCGATTTTAATATTTTGTTTAAGATACTGAAAACGAGTCAGCAAATATTTTATCGGAATATATTAAAACCATTTTAACCGATTCAGGGATAAAAGTACGGATTATAGGAATATAGCGAATATAGCTTCTAACCTCAATTCGGGCATTTTAGGCACTATATGATCACCGTTTCTAACTTTATAAATGCATAAAATGTGTAAATAAAACGTCATTTTATATTATCTCTCCAGGCCTTTCCCTTAAATCCGAGGTATACTGATTACATCTCTCCATATAGGGTTGGCGTCAGGAAGGACATTCGGCCGTAATACAGGATCAATTCCACATGTGCGACACAGGTCGTACCCGCGACCCCACAATAGTGGGTAAAGCGGTAGAAGTAGAAGAACAATTTTTGTTTTCTGCATTTTGTTTTCATTCCCTTCATGCATTTAATCTATGTTAAGAATACTTGTTGACAACTAAATGCTAAACCTATTGTGATGTGTACACTAATATTTTACCATATTGGAATTTACTTACACTGTTTTGTCTCGAGGAAAGCGGAAGAAAGATTTCGATAGATGAACAAATTCAAAGTTTTTGCAGCCAAAAACAGCCCAAACATTACGAGACATTGTTCAATACTTGCATGATTGTAATTGCAAAACCTTTTGTCACTGGAAAAATAATTTTCACGAATATTTTCTTCTTAACGCAAATCCAAGAAAAATTTCACACTACATCCGGTAACCGGTATTACTACTACGCTGCTTCAAGGTCGTCCCGCTAGATGCACTGGTAATCAATATCTTGCAATATCTCGCAAAGTGTCACTTATTCTCTATAGTGTATTTAGTTATACACTTGCCTGGCACGCTCTCAGAATCCCTTGCATTAGCGGCCATTTTGAGGCTATAGAATTCTACTTTCTTGCGTCTGGATGTTATCCAGTGCAATGAGATTGAAGTTATAAGGATTATTCTGTCACCCTAAATGTTAAAAGACACTCATCTAAAGGGACTATATTTTTTAAATTCGCAAGAGATAAAAATAGGAGGGCAAAATGAGTGCAGAAATTGCCGATGTGCGACGTGATACGTAGAATCCAACAGACCATTCAGAGGTACGCGAGTTTTGCTCGATAAAATTGAAGTAATAACACACACGTCATCACTACGCTAGAGTGTTAGCCTTTGCGGACGATTTTGTTATTTATGTTACACGTACAAACATTGAAGAATGCCGACAAGCGACATCTACTGCTATGAGCAAAGTATTCCTTTGGTTTAGCGCTCATGGTCTACAACTTTCCATTTCAAAGTGTGCTGCAATGGTATTCACATATAAACGATCATTTTATAATAATTATATTTCCTTTAATGGTTTCAGTATTCCTTTCACCAATCACCATACATATTTAGGTATACTTCTTGATCGTAATCCAACTTGGAAACAACATATTCAGACCTTACGAAGAAAAGCAGATGGTTACCTCAAAATTCTAAAAACAATTACTAGGCGTAAGTGGGGAGCAGAACCATCAATTGCGGTAATGCCCTACAGGGGAACTATACGCTCATATATGGATTACAGTGCTCACATTATTGATACAGCGTCAGAAACCATCTTATCTCAACTCTGTGTAATTCAACACCAAGCATTAAGAATTTGAATCGGTGCTCTCAAAACTACCCCCACAAATGCACTACTCGTTGAAACAAGTGAATGTCCCCTTGTCATTAGACGCTACATGCTTGCAAAAAAATCTTAAAACATCTCTCCCTATCACGTTCCATCCTCATACCGAAGCTGCAACTTCTTTATGAATATTATTCCCAACGTCCTCCAAAAAACGGAAGAAATCCTGCGCTATATCAGGCTTATGTTGAGATGCAAGTTATTCGCTCCTCGTTACTACGAGCTGCTCAGTTATCCATGCATTCTTTTCCATACGATACTCTAAACTTTATACCACATATTATTTTTCAATCCTCATCCATTACCCCACATTATCTACAAAGTACCTCATTATTTACTTCAGTGACTAAGAAACTCAAAATCTCGTCAATCGGATGTGACGCAAATATATACACAGATGGATCGAACTCCAATCACGGCGTAGGAGCAGCTTTTCTTGATTCCAATACACTTACAAGCTTTCAGTATCATTTACCAAATCATATTTCTATCTTTACAGCTGAACTCTTTGCAATTAGGCAGGCATTATTACACTTAAGAAAATGGAAATTGCAACACCATGAAGGCATTGGTCGTTTGTGTTGATGCCATGTAGGTATGTAAATGATCAAAGTTTCAGACACATTGGATTGTTGCTACAGGTCTCCCCAAATGATTGGTCGCGGAGGAATCAACTCCAGTATACGGACTCTGGTGTAGCGTAGTTGACTTGCAGTCTGTGCAGTGAAGTGATCACCGCCAAAAATGCCTCAACGACAGAGAAGAGCACGCTATCAACAACTGTCGCCGTTTGAGAGGGCTCGGATAATTGGGCTGTGTGAGGCTGGATTATAGCTAAGGACTGTCACTGCACGTGTTGGCCGACAGACATCTACGGTACAACGTGTATGGCAGCAGTGGTCAAATGAAGGTACCCACACTCGTAGACCTGGCACATGACCAGAGCGACAGACAACTGTGAGAAAGGATCGCCACATCATTCGGATGGCCCGGATGGAACCCCGTGCAAGAGCAGCGCAAATTCGAGCAGCTGTGGCACCCCACGTTACACAACAAACAGTTGGTAATCACCTGCGTGCAGCTGGCTTACGAGCCCGTATCGCTGCAGGTGTTCCACTGACCCCACAACAGCGACGTGTAAGGCTGGCCTGGTGTCGAGAAAGATCAACGTGGGTCGACGAATGGCATAGGGTCGTCTTTAGTGATGAATCGCGCTTCTGTCTTGCCCGCAGTGATCGCCGGAATCGTGTGCACTGACGTACCGGGGATAGGGGCCGCCCAGATCTTATTGTCGAGAGGCACACAGGATCAACACCAAGCATTATGGTCTGGGGAGCTATTAGCTTTAATGTGAAATCACAATTAGTGCTTGTTGAGGGCACTATGCCTGCTCGACAGTACCTTGATAGGTTACTTAATTCAGTGGTTGTCCCTATGATGGCGAACATTGCTAATTGGATGTTTCAGCAGGACAATGCCCGAGTTCACACTGCACGCATCTTCAGAGAAGCTCTCCACGACACCACAACCTTAGAATAGCCCGCCAGAACCCGAACCTCAGTCCTATCGAGCATGTGTGGGACATGATGGGTCGACGACTGGCAAACCGTCCTCAGCCACCCACAACTCTGGAACAACTGACCCGTGCAGCGCAGCAAGCATGGGCCACGATTCCTCGGGAAGCGATCCAGGGCCTTATTGACTCCATGCCTCGACGAATTCATCAATTCATTGCAGCTCGTGGTGGGCACATCCTGCATTGATTATTGTCCAAACTTGCGGTCAGAGGGACCCGAAAGTGTAATCACCGAATCACAATCGAGCACTCGTCCCACATGTTCAATTGCAGCAATGTAGCACCACTCCTTCTGGGTGTTTGAATTTCCATTTTCTTCAGTGTATAAGTTCAACAACATTCCTTTCCTAAACTAAACATTTTTACTGACTCCCAAAGTGTGCTACAAGCTCTAAGTACCACCACACAGTCTTATAATGGATATTGATATGATGTTAAACACATGCTATATCAACTTAAGAATTCAGGAGTATATCTCAATTTAATATGGATAAAAGGACACTCAGCACAGCCAGGTAATGACAAAGCTGATCTCGCCGCGAAAGCAGCTAGTAACTCCCCTTGTGATTCGCTTCAGATAAAGACTCCTCTTACAGATTATTTTCCAATTCTCAAACGTGATGCTCTTCAAACTTGGCAGAACATACGGCAATATACTTCGGGTATTAAAGGGAAATTCTATTATCAATTACAACCATATATTCCACTGAAACCTTAGTATCTAAAAGGCTCATATACCCGACGACATGTTATTAACATTATAAGATTGCGCTTTAATCACGCATTAACTCCATTATATAAATATCGCTTTAACATTTCTAAACTCCCATACTGTAATGTGGAAATCCTGATGGCGATAGTAACCATCTGCTTTTCCAATGTCCTTAATATTCATCCTCACACCATACTTTATTCAAGCAATTAATAAAATTACACATACCTTTGCCAACAAGCGTTCATTGTTTACTATTCGAACCTTCTCCCAATATAATTACACTTTTAAACCACTTTGTAAACAACTGATCTTCTTTTGATAGTTTCATCATAGGTCTTACACTCCTGCATTCTTTTGTTATCAACATTACGACAACTGTCCTTCGACTTCGTACATAGTTTATAGACATCGACATGTGTATACATGAGTGCTAAAAGTACACAAGTGAGACGGATAATATTATGTGTGTTTCGTGTGGAAACTGTTTTAAACAACAAACGGGCTGATAATCCCCATAATTCTGCGACTGGGTAACATTCAAAAAACCCAACCCCCTCCCCCCGTCAGCAAGAAGTCATCACTACGCTGAAGCGGACACACTATTTCAACAGCAGCAAGTCTATATTTTTGTTCGGCCGAGTGGCCCTCATCTCTAATAGCTACCCCACCGATCTCAATAAAGCAAACAGGCTGACGCCTAAGTGGCAGTCGGCCTACCCCAGCAACCATGTACTACAGCCTCATCCCAGGAGTGGATCTTTCATCCCAGAAGAGTACATCTATGAAGATCTCCTGGCAGCAACGTACCGATAATTTACGCCTTCCGACCACATGACGGCCGCACAGCTTCACCATCTACCCATGTATTAGTAAATCTTAAAGGAGAGGAAGCTCAACGCTGTCTCTACGCCTCCGGTGCAAACATATATAATAAAACATACGCACTGGTACCACCTCCATCAACCACAGCCGACCAGCTAAACGCAGATCCATTACACGTTCCCATCCTCTAAGAGCCTCCGCCCCAGACATTGCCTCTGCCAACATTACCTCCTTATCCTACAACTACTACCCTTACAACCATCACAACATCCACATGTACCCCCTCTCAAACCATAATCACCCCTGTCACAACCTGCCACCCATCCCCGGTCATGTCATCATCCAGCCCTACCTCATCACCCCTCTCACCCCAGCAGACTCCAGCCGCCCTATCACCGCTATCTCCGCCAGACGCCCATGTCCCACCGTCATCAAGCCAGCAACAGCCGCCGTCCCCTCACGCCATCGACAGCTGCGTACTAAGCGGAATAGCTCCAGACATTGCAGAAAGAGAAATCCTACAAGAACTACGAACAGCTGGGGTCCCCGCCCGCCGATACATACGTATACACAGCACCCACGGCCCCACTTCCATGGTGCGTCTACAGCTGCCAACCGAAGGAGACGTCCACCAGCTCATCAGTACCGGCACCCAAGTACACTGCCGCCGTCATTGAGTGGAGCCCTCGCACTCCCCACCCCCACCTATCCGCCAACACCCAGAGAATACACACCGTCGCCCCCGGCTAGCCCCTCCTCCTGGCCCCCATATCCGCCCCTCTCCAAACTGGTCTCATCTCACCGCCCCTTCCAACATACGACCTCCTTCGCCTACTCATCACCTCTCCCCATAACATCAGCACCACTCTCCAGCTACTCACCTTACACAGCTATCCCGGAACACTCTTCTGATCTACTTAGTCATGTCATACTCATCAACATGAATTATACCACCTCATCCATCAATATGTTTCTAGAACTGTAAAACTGTAAATATATATGTACCTGTATAAGTCACTATATGTAACTACATTTGTATCAATTAACAAATAAAAACACAGAACAAACTACACTCCCTTAGCCAAGAGGCCATGTCTACGCATCTCCTTAATATAAATCCCACTTCTACCCATCTCCTTACTCACTCACTCCTTTACAACCCCATCACCTGTCCTGGCCAGGGAGGGGGCGACACTGTCTATGTGGCCCGTCCCTTCCCGTCCCCTAGGTCCTAAGAAGTAATAATCACCGAAGTGTCCGCCCCCGTGGCGTAATAACGCTTAGTGATATTACCTGCTGTCCTCGGAGGCACGGATTTGATTCCCGACAGTGCCAGAGGTTTAAGAATGGCAGAAGGACTGGGGAGAGGCAGATCCAGGATTCCCTAAAAAGGGGGACTATTTTACTTTGTAAACATACTACAAAGCAAAAACAACGAGCTGACATTTTGTAATAAAGCGAGTAGAGTGTATCGTACTAAGAGGACTACACATCCCTGTCAACAATCAAACTCTTACAAGTCCATACTTTTTCATGAATATTAAACTTTTAAGTCCATAATTTCTCATCAATATTAAAGCATTTTCATGGGTGGATTAGAAGGGATAGGCAAGGAAGAGGGCAGAAAGCGGTAGTGGCCTGAAGTTAGGTACAACCCTGCATTTGACTGGAGGAGAAGTGGGACACCACGGAAAACCAATTCGAGAATGACTGACGAGGGAATCAAACCCTCCTCTACTCAGTTGACCTCACGAGGTTGAGGACCCCATTCCAGCCCTCGTACCACTTTTCAAATTTCGTGGCAGTGCCGGGAATCGAACCCGGGCTTCTGGGGGTGGCAGCTAATCATACTAACCACACTGGTGCACCTTGAATTATTAATAATTTAGTACATGAGTATGTTAAAAATTACACTTCAGTAACTTTAATACGGTAATTTTATAGCAAATTTTTGCTAATCACTGACTAACCGCTTAACGCTAATTGAAAAGTTATTTATTAGTAAACATTGTTCCTGTTTAATTTCGCCTACCTGTTTTCATGCGACAAATTTTTGCTAATCACTGACTAACCGCTTAACGCTAATTGAAAAGTTATTTGTTAGTAAACATTGTTCCTGTTTAATTTCGCCTACCTGTTTTCATGCGACTATTTCAACATGGAAATGGTGGAAACATATTAGCTATTTCCACTGAAGTACTAGGAGGACTTATCTTTAATTCATCATCTGTAGATCCTTTCTCTTTTAGTAGTAAACATGTCAACGCCACTAGAATAAATCTTAACTGCAGAATGTTGACACGTTTTATCTTCTGGTTCACTTTGTGGCGGCTTAAAAATGATAACATTGAAACACTTATACAATTTATGTTTGTTTCTCATTGCATAGAAAATAGCAAATTTTCAGCTAGTATTCCAAGTACTACTTGTAAACTACTTTTGAAACATTGATGCTTTCACAGCCCATAACACGTCTGATTTTGAAACACATTCACAGTGTAGTCTAATGCACCACAAATTGCAAGTTTCTCATAACTTCTTGTGAAACACAGTACCCTTATGTTCACCAAGGTAAACGGCACATGCCGACATACAGCCTGTTGTTGCCTATTGTTGTCAGTCTGCCGGCCACCGCTAGGACGAGTACAATAATTACTAGTGCTCGGAAGTTCATGCATTTGCATGTTTTCTTTTACAGGTTAAAAATGAATGCTTATGCATTATGTGCACGAATTATGGAATTTTCAGTCATTTAAACATGTTTTTATGGTGCATATAACTGCATATTTTCGTGATTTTGATAAATGCAACATATTTTAGTATTTTAGTGCCTATATCGCATATGTTAATCAGTTGAATGGTTTTTACAGTATTTTTAATCAGCTTTATTCATCTGGTTGATGTTGGCAGTAATGTTGCGCATGATGACGCAACTTGTCATGTGGTGAGGAGTTATGATGTCACGCAGTGAATCCCCTGTTTCATCATCTACCCTCACGTTTTGTGATTAGCTGTCGACTGGCTGTCCATTGAGTCCTGTAATGGTGTTGTGAACTGGTTGTGAACAAGCTATGTTTCGCATATAAAGTGCCCTTTAAAAAGTTCTTGAAATGCCGTAAATAAGAGCAACTAATTAACTAATTTACAGAAGGGGTTTTCAGGTGACTTAATATCTACAGATAATAGGGTACTGTTCCGTGGAGCGTATGAGAAAACTATAGGAATGAGAAAACATTTAAAATAGTTCAACACATAAACACAACAAAATATAAGGAGAATTTAACTAGCAAACTCGCAAATAAAGAGCCTGTTCAAAAAAACTATTAGTGTGTTTACGAAGTAGGAATAGTGAATTTTCTTACGACTTGTGCCAAGCATTTTTAGCTGCTGATATTCCCTTGTATAAAATTAATAACCCCACATTGAAACATTTTCTTGCCAAATACACTCGACAACATGTGCCTGAAGCAAGTACATTGCGTAAGATTTACGTAGGACGTTGTTACAATAACGTATTGTCAAATTTACAAATTGAATTAGCGGATCAGTTTGTGTGG
The DNA here is from genome assembly GCF_040414725.1 of Anabrus simplex. Taxonomy (NCBI): domain Eukaryota; kingdom Metazoa; phylum Arthropoda; class Insecta; order Orthoptera; family Tettigoniidae; genus Anabrus; species Anabrus simplex. The sequence continues at coordinate 129,041,279 of NC_090265.1, read as the reverse complement.
TTGTGTATTGATGAAACCACTGATTCTGAGGGCCGATTTATTGCTAATGTAATTGTGGGTGCCTTAAATAAGGAACAAAAGACGATACCATATCTTCTTAATGTGTGTGAATTGCCGGCCACTAACAATGTAATTGTAACGCAGTGTGTGATGGACTCATTGAAATTATTATGGCCATTTGGAATCAAATACGGCCAGCTGCTTGTATTTGTTACCGAAGCAGGTACTTATATGGTAAAATCAGGACAAAAAAAAAGGCATTTCTCCTAACTTAATTAATATAACTTGTTTGTCACATGCTCTTAATCGCATTGCTGAGACAATACGCAATTTTTTCCCATTGGTAGATCGATTTGTGGGCTGTTCAAAGATTGTTTTTTTTAAATCTCCTTCAAGACTCAAGTTATTTCAATCAACAGCACCCAATAGCCCACTTCCTCCTGCGCCAGTGTTAACACGATGGGGAACATGGCTGGGTGCAGCTTTGTATTATGCTCAGCACATAGAAGTATCAAAGAGGTTGTTAATTCATTGGACTCGAATGAAGCTGCATCAATACAAACAGTACAAAATATTGTCAGGCATTGAGTTAGAAGAGAATCTTGTTTATATAAATGCCCATTTTTCTTTTTTTTTTTTTTTTTTTTGCCAACCGCCATAACGTCATTGGAATCTGTAGGATCTCCCTTAAAGGAAATATTTACTGTTTAAAAAAACGATATACAATCTAAATTTTGTTCCTAGTAGTACAGGACAAAAAGTAAAAGAAAAAATAAATGATGTAACTTCAAAAAATCCTGGTTATAAACAGTTATGCGATATTCGAGACATTCTCGAAGGAAAACAATCTGTCACACCAAGAGACTTGCCTCTTTCTGTGGAGCAGTTATCATCTTTTAAATATGGCCCAGTAACATCTTGTGATGTGGAAAGAAGTTTTTCACATTACAAAAGTGTTTTGCGTGACAACAGACGATATTTTTCAATTGAAAATTTGTGCAAAGTGATGGTTGTGAACTGCTGTTCATCACTCAGCATTGACAGCGGGACCATTTCTGCTTCAACGTCCAAGGAGTAAATGTAAGTTTATTATTATCAATACTAACCTGACTTTTCTACCGCCATTTTTCATTTTAGTAGTGCATATTTATTGGCACATTTTCAAGTTTTTAAGAGCATATTTGCAAGCGTATTTCTTAGTTTTTTAGGGCATGAACTTCCGAGCCTTAATAATTACTATTCCTCCTTTTTCTTCTTCTTCTTGCGTTAGGGCCTCTGTAGGACCACGGACAGCTCCTTCATGGATTGCATTTTCTTCTTCACCTCCCAGAACCTCTTCATCCTTTCTCTTCTTCTCTCCCGCACTTCTTCCGAGATATTCAGTATCCTCTTCTCTTGTCTACTCCACTGGTGACTCTCAATCCTTTTCCTGTATCCATCCCTATCATTGATCGCTGGCACATTAGTCGGTATGTACTTGCTTCTTCAATTTTCCTTTTCTTCCACCTTGATCCCCAATTCCGACCAATCTTTCCGGAGTTCAACTACCCACTTGGTTCCTGTCTTTCCTCGTGTCCTCGCTGTTGTTTCCCATAATTTTTTTCGTCATTCTATCCATATTCATCCTGATTAAATGTCCCGCAAACCTTGCACTTTTCAGTCTGATTTCTTCTGAGATTGTCCTCATGTTCCGGTATAGTTCTTCCTTGGGTCTCCTCATCCATCTCTCACCTCCTCTCTTGTTGTTGAGTCATCAGTCCATAGACTGGTTTGATGCAGCTCTCCATGCCACCCTATCCAGTGCTAAGCTTTTCATTTCTATGTAACTATTGCATCCTACATCTGCTCTAATCTGTTTGTCATATTCATACCTTGGTCTACCCCTACCGTTCTTGCCACCTACACTTCCTTCAAAAACCAACTGAACAAGTCCTGGGTGTCTTAAGATGTGTCCTATCATTCTATCTCTTCTTCTCGTCAAATGTAGCCAAATCGATCTCCTCTCACCAATTTGATTCAGTATCTCTTCATTCGTGATTCGATCTATCCATCTCACCTTCAGCATTCTTCTGTAACACCACATTTCAAAAGCTTCTATTCTCTTTCTTTCTGAGCTAGTTATCGTCCATGTTTCACTTCCATACAATGCCACACTCCACACAAAAGTCTTCAAAAACATGTTTCTAATTCCGATATCAATGTTTGAAGTGAGCAAATTTCTTTTCTTAAGAAAGCTCTTCCTTGCTTGTGCTAGTCTGCATTTTATGTCCTCCTTACTTCTGCCATCGTTGGTTATTTTACTACCCAAGTAACAATATTCATCTACTTCCTTTAAGACTTCGTTTCCTAATCTAATATTTCCTACATCACCTGCCTTCGTTCGACTGCACTCCATTACTTTTGTTTTGGACTTATTTATTTTCATCTTGTACTCCTTACCTAAGACTTCATCCATACCATTCAGCAACTTCTCGAGATCTTCTGCAGTCTCAGATAAAATAACAATATCATCGGCAAATCTCAAGGTTTTGATTTCCTCTCCTTTGACTGTGATTCCCTTTCCAAATTTCTCTTTGATTTCCTTTACTGCCTGTTCTATGTAAACATTGAAAAGGAGAGGGGACAAACTGCAGCCTTGCCTCACTCCTTTCTGGATTGCTGCTTCTTTTTCAAAGCCCTCGATTCTTATCACTGCAGACTGATTTTTATACAGGTTGTAGATAATTCTTCGTTCTCGGTATCTGATCCCTATCATCTTCAGAATCATAAATAGCCTGGTCCAATCAACATTATCGAATGCCTTTTCTAGATCTACGAATGCCATGTACGTGGGCTTGTCCTTCTTGATTCGATCCTCTAAGATCAGACGTAAAGTCAGGATTGCTTCACATGTTCCTACATTTCTTCTGAAGCCAAATTGATCTTCCCCCAACTCAGCTTCAACTTGTTTTTCCATTCTTCTGTAAATAATACGTGTTAAAATTTTGCAGGCATGAGATACTAAACTAATAGTGCGGTAGTTTTCACACCTGTCAGCACCGGCTTTCTTGGGAATAGGTATAACAACATTCTGCCGAAAATCGGATGGGACTTCTCCTGTCTCATACATCTTGCACACTAAATGAAATAACCTTACCATGCTGGTTTCTCCTAAGGCAGTCAGTAATTCAGAGGGAATATCATCAATTCCAGGTGCCTTGTTCCTATTTAGGTCACTCACAGCTCTGTCAAACTCTGACCTCAAAATTGGGTCTCCCATTTCATCAGCATCAACAGCCTCTTCATGTTCCAGAAAGAAATTATCTACATCGTTACCTTGATACAACTGTTGGATATGCTCCTGCCATCTTTCTGCTTTGTCTTCTTTCCCTAGAAGTGGCTTTCCATCTGAGCTCTTAATATTCATGCACCTAGATTTCCTTTCTCCAAAGGTTTCCTTGATTTTCCTGTATGCAGCATCTACCTTTCCCAGGACCATACAGCCTTCGACATCCTTGCACTTCTCCTTCAGCCATTCTTCCTTAGCTACCTTGCACTTTCTATCCACTTCATTCTTTAATCGCCTGTATTCTTTTCTGCCCTCTTCATTTCTAGCATTCTTATATTTTCGTCGTTCATCAAGCAGGTCTAGTATCTCCTGAGTTATCCACTGATTCTTAGTTGATCTTTTCTTCCTTCCTAACATTTCTTCAGCAGCCCTACTGACTTCATTTTTCATGACTCTCCACTCTTCCTCTACTGTGTTTCCTTCGGCCTTTTCATTTAGTCCTTGTGCAACATGTTCCTTGAAACAATCCATCACACTCTTTTCTTTCAACTTGTCTAGATCCCATCTTTTTGCATTGTTTCCTTTCTTCAATTTCTTCAACTTCAGATGGCATTTCATGACCAACAAGTTGTGGTCAGAGTCCACGTCTGCTCCTGGGAAAGTTTTGCAATCCAACACCTGGTTTCTGAATCTCTGCCTAATCATAATGAAGTCTATTTGATACCTTCCAGTGTCTCCAGGTCTCGTCCACGTATACAGCTGTCGTTTTTGGTGTTTGAACCAAGTATTGGTGAGGACTAAATTATGGTCAGTGCAGAATTCAACCAGCCAACTTCCTCTTTCCTTCCTTTGTCCCAATCCAAATTCTCCTACTGTGCTACGTTCTCTTCCTTGGCCTACCACTGCTTTCCAGTCTCCCATCACAATTAGATTCTCATCACCTTTGACATATTGTATTAAATCTTCTATCTCCTCATATATTCTTTCAATTTCTTCATCATCCGCTGAACTAGTAGGCATATAGACCTGCACTATTGTGGTGGGCATTGGTTTGGTGTCTATCTTGGCGACAATAATTCTTTCACTATGCTGGTCGTAGTAGCTTATCCGCTGCCCTATTTTCTTATTCATTATTAAACCAACTCCTGCATTACCCCTGTTTGATTTCGTGTTGATAATTCGGTAGTCACCTGACCAAAAATCCTGTTCTTCCTGCCAACGTACTTCACTTATACCAACTACATCTAACTTTAGCCTATCCATCTCCCTTTTCAGATTCTCTAACCTACCACAACGATTCAAACTTCTAACATTCCACGCTCCGACTCGCAGAATGTCAGTATCCATCTTCCTGATGATCGCCCCCTCTCGTGTAGTCCCCACCCGGAGATCCGAATGGGGGACTAGTTTACCTCCGGAATATTTTACCCGGGAGGAAGCCATCATCAGTACATCATTCATACAGAGAGAGCTGCATGTCCTCGGGAGGTGGTTACGGCTGTAGTTTCCCGTTGCTTTCAGCCGTGTAGCAGTATCAACACAGCTAAGCCCTGTTGAGTATTATTACAAGGCCGTATCAGTCAATCATCTAGACTGCCGCCCTTGCAACTACCGAAAGGCTGCTACCCCCCTTTTGATGAACCATTCGTTAGTCTGGTCTCTCAACAGATTCCCATCCGATATGGTTGCACCTGCGGCTCGGCTATCTGCATCATTGGGACACGCAAGCCTCCCCACCGCGGCAAGGTCACATGGTTCGCAGAGGAGGCCTCCTCTCTTAGGGCCTAGTATTTTCCTCAATATTTTTCTCTCCTCTTTCTCTAGTTGTTCCGCACCATTTCTTTCTAGTGCTATTGTCTCAGCAGCATATAATACAGCATTTCTCACCGTTGCAATTACTATTCCATGTGTATTATTTGGACTTAATATGGACACGAATACTTAAAAGCTGGAATAAACTGTATGTAAAACATTGATTTCACTGCAATATGTGATAAGTTTCTGTATTACTCTGTGTTTATTGTTTTACATTGACGTCTGTGATGACCAAATTGTAAAGTAGACAAAGGTCAATAAAAACGTAGTTATTGCTAGCTGATGTACCCATGCTTTGCTACAGAAGTCTATACTGTATGTAGAATTCTAGTTTAGGAAGTGTACACGTTGTGAGTAAGATTGTATTAAATTGCAACATTCTTAACATTACCCCAGAAACACGACAGGGAAGTCACCATACGCCTTTTATCATGTGAAGGCTAAGTTAGGGAAGTTTCGTTGTAATGGTAGCCCCTCTTGCCTGCCATCAGTCACAATCAAGTAGGGGAGATATTATTATAACGGCAGACACTCACTCTCCACCTGCATTTTACATCCTCAGAAAGACTGTCTTCATGGTTTTCCCAACTGAAATCAACACAGATCATTACAATGACATCAGTAGGAATGTCGTGATTAAAAACAATGTCATCATATGAAATACTCGATCAAATGAAAAACCACACTTTTTTCACTTTTAACGAACAGTATTAAAGCTGAATGGAGAATATTAAAACTTTGTTTTACACCTATTCAGTACTTAACTAGCATACAAAATTAGGATTTCATCGTTATTTTATTGCCAAATTATTAAAAACACGGTACATGTTTCGATCATTTTCTGAGCATCTTTAGCCACATTGTCATCACAGGGTTAATTAGGAACACTGATTTGAATTTGTATACATTGTCATTAGCAAACTTAAATAATACAATTTTTAAGAAAACTGATTAAATATAATTACCTTATATATTACATCTTATGGCTGTGATATAGGATATAAAATTTATTAACATTGAAATTAAAACTATTACAATATTCCCGTATGTGAAGTCAATCAGTTGGTCTAAGTGTAACATATTTTTCACATTCTATTAAAACTATTAATTTTTTTTAAATATTGTTGTTTGAACTTAAAAGTTTTGTTAAAATATTGAAGAATCTTCATATCATATCTTCATATAAACTTGAGAAATTAACTTTATTACACTCTCAAAACAAATTATGAGATCAGGCGCAATTATTACTGTGTTCGTTATCATAATATCTGAAACTCTAATGTACCGTGGTTTATTTTAGGTGATGATGTTTCACACTTTGAAATTAACACTCGCTGAAACTTGTTAAATTCAACATTTGCTGTTGTTTTTTCAAGGAATATCCTGTGTGAGTGAGCAGGGCCTAGGTCTGATGGGAACTCTCACGCTTTATGTTGATAGCTGTATTGTGATTTCTCCTAACTATGCCATGAGCATGTCATATTAAATTACCGACGTTTATATAATATGTAATTTTATGTGATACTTTCGTGTTAGCCAATACCAGAAATCCGGCTACTATATTACGGTCTGAGGATTGGAGTCGGTCTTGATCATATATAGTACCGGTATATCCTTTCGAATATTTCCCTTGTTACAGATATGTCAACAAGCTCATTGCATAGTTGGAAGAAATCACAATTCAACTATCAACATAAAGCTTGAGGGTTCCCATCAGACCTATGCCCCACACAAGATATTCAAATCTTGAATAGACAACAGCAAATGTTGAATTTAACAAGTTTCAGCGAATGTTAATTTCAATGTGTGCAACATCATCACCTATAATAAATCATGGGAGATTAGAGTTTCAGATACTATGATAACGAACACAATAATAATTGCGCCTGATCTCATAATTTGTTTTGAGAGTGTAATAAAGTTCATTTCTCAAGTTTATATGAAGTGACAATGATTCTTCAAGATTTTAACAAAACTTATAAATTCAAACAACAAGCACATACGTCACATATGGGAATATTGTAGTAGTTTTAATTTCAATGTTAATAAATTTTATATCCTATATCACAGCCATATGACGTAATATTTAATGAAGTTTCTTAAAAATTGTATAATTTAAGTTTGCGAATGACAAATCATGTATAGGCTACAATTTCAAGATCGATGTTCCTAATTAACTATGTGATGACAATATGGCTGAAGATGCTCAGAAAATGATAAAACATGTACCACGTTTTTAATAATTTGGCAATAAAATAACGATGAAATCCTAATTTTGTATGCTAGTTAAGTACTGAATAGGTGTAAAACAAAGTTTTATTATTCTCCTTTCAATTGCCAACGGCCATAGCCGTGTTGAAACACCGGATCCCGTGAGATCTCTGAAGTTAAGCAACATTGGGCATGGTCGAGAAGTGGATGGGTTGCCACGCACTGTTGGTGGGGGTAAGGGAATGGAGGAGCAGAAACTCCGGCTCAGGTACACCCCTGCGGAGGTTCGGACCTGTCTTCGGGCAGAACACACCTTACCTTTCAATTGATTTTTAATACGCGATCTAAAATGAGAATAGTCTCTTAGCTTGCTTTACGTCGCCATAAGACCTATCTGTGTCGGTGCGACGTAAAGCAAATAATAACTACACATGCTGATATGTTTTCATTCTCCAGGTACTCACATTGAAACCCTGCCATCGAACGGCCACATATAACCGCACGTTTATCATTCCAAAATCATGTTTCTAGATTCCCAGTATCCAGTGACATTGGACTTAACATCAATTTAGGAGGTGCTTACCATCTGTAGGATAAATATTTGGTTTATGAACAGCTGCTCAACAGTGCTCAATAATTAGAGTGATCATTTCATTTAATATCTGGCAAGCTCTCCTGACCTATCCATTCTGGAACTTCTCATTAATGAACAACAGATGCATCCTGCCTTCTGTTACAGCGGTAAGTGCGGTTGTAGTTACATCTAGGCTTCAGTTTACTGTTACAGAAGGTATCTGGATACCTCTGTTTACCAAGTGTCAATGAAACAAAATATTTACTCATAGCCAATATATTTTTATTAGAAACCTTTAAATATATAAATAACATGTAGTTCATATAATTTAATAGTTTGCAAAACTTATCAAAATTACTTACAGTTAATATTGCACATAGCAAAAGAAGCCAATGTACAGGCGAGATTATGTCTTCTATCAGTGCCTCCGAGAATCTGAGTACCTTATAATTAAACTCATCATCACTTATCATAAATTCATATAAAATGCACTGAGAAAATTCTGCTGAATTCTATCATTTAAAATAAACCTGAAAATAAATTGTACCATTGATAAAACACAAGAATCAAAATAACACATGAGATTACTGTCAAACTGCCTAGAGTCGGCCTGGGGGTCTAGAGTCAACGTCTATGTAGCCTTTACTATTGCACATGTTAATGTTGTCCAGCTGCCAATGAGCCACCAGTGACAGTTATCAACTGTCTGACATGACTTCCTCCTACCATCTGATGTGAAAGTATTGAGCACAAGGTGTGATCTTGATGCAGGAATTGTGTAGCTAAGAGTAAAAATATAAATCTAGTGTAATTTTTACTTATCTGGCTTTCTTAAACTGGACAGAAGTACAAAAAAGTGGATAGTTTTATTTCCAGAATGTTATGCTTAACAACATGTTATATTTCACGTGGTAAAATTACAATTGCAAACAATCAACCTCATTTTTTTGTATCGATGTATAACATAAATGGATAAATCAACAACAATCGTTCCACCTAATCAATGCATTATATTTTGTCTTAACCCTAAACCAGGCGTGCTGGTGAATTTTGTTCACCAAACTGCGTATTTCATCTGTAGTTTTTAGTTCCCAAGAGGTACAGCTGTGGCGCTGTTAGTATCTTCCGGCAAAGTCTTATCGATATTCTCAGTGTAGCGGTATCTGTTCAAGAAGTTGTAGTCACGCTATTCGACCTTGACTCGCACGTGACGTCATTTGGTGAACTTTCTTCAGCACACGCCCGGAAATGTAAGTAAAATTGTACCTTAAATGTTCTTGGAATTTCATTATTTTGAAATGTAGACTATAGAGGAAACAAAAGTAACTAATCTATTTTTATTGTAGGGTGAAGTTTGTGAAGAATGAAGACGCTGTTATGGGAATTATCTGATGAGGAGGAAGGATCTGAGGGAGCTGAAGTTTGTGGTTTTTCTGATGGTGAAGATGAAGTGGTAAATTATTCAGACATTGATCATGACAGTGAGAGCAAGAAGGTGATGTAGGCCTAGTTGATAGCTATGAACACGAAGAACTAGAGAGGGATTTTTTCTTTAGGAAAGACAAAATAATGTGGTGCACTACTAGCTTTTCAAGGGCTACCTCTAGGATTAAATTTTAAAATGTGATAAAAATATATTTCCTTGTCCAAAAGGAGAGGCGAAAACAGTGTCGTGTGAAATGGATGCTTTCTTACACATAACTGATTCTGAAATGATTGATGAAATAGTTTCTTTTACTAACGTTTATATTGCAAGGCATTACAAAGAAGTGACTTACAGCCGTGAGCGCGATGCTAAACCTACTTGCCATGAATAAATAATTGCTTTGATTGGTTTATTGTTCCTCACTGGTTTGAAAGGTGAACAGTAGGCCTACACATCTGTGGAAGAAATCTGGGCAAAAGATGGAACTGGAATGGGAATAGCAAGAGCCTGTATGTCGTCGAAGAGGTTTGTATTTTTGTTACGGAGTCCTCGTTATGATCCCTTATGGGTGGGGGCGGTAGAATAACACTCACGGTATCCCCTGCCTGTCGTAAGAGGCAACTAAAAGGGGCCTCAGGGGCTCTGAACTTTGGAATGTGGGTGGTGACCACGGGGCCCTTAGCTGAGTCCAGGAATTGCTTCCGCTTATTGTGCCAGGCTCCACACTTTCATCTATTCTATCCAACTTCTCTTGGTCAACTCTTGTTCTTTTCTGACCCTGATGGTATTACGTATGGAGGCCTAGGGAAGCTTTCATTTTCACACCCTTTGTGGCCCTTGTCTTCCTTTGGCCAACACCTTCATTTTTCGAAGTGTCGTCCCCTTCCATTTTTCTCTCTGATTAGTGTTATATAGAGGATGGTTGCCTAGTTGTACTTCCTCTTAAAACAAAAATCACCACCCCTTCGTTTTGACGACAAAACTACTCGTAACGATCGCCTGCGAATAGATAAACTAGCAGCAGTTCGCACATTGTTGGATTCCTCTGTAGTGAACTGTAAAAAGAGCTATATACCAAGTGAATTTGTAATGATAGATGAGAAGCTAGTGCCTTTTCGAGGGAGATGTGCATTTATAGAATTTATGCCAAATAAGCCGGCAAAGTATGGGTTAAAATTCTACACCTTGAATAATGCTAAAACGTTTTATATTTCATCCCTGGAGTTATACTGTGGCAAGCAACCTGGCTCCTATGAACTCTCTAATGAACCATGTGATATAGTGAAACGTCTAATAGACGAAGTGAAGGGAAAAATCGTAATCTAACAATCGACAACTGGTATACCAGCTATGACCTAGTCCTTCATCTTTTAGAAGATGAGATAACGTGTATAGGTGCTCTCAGGAAGAATAAAAGAGAAATTCCACAGCAGTTTCTTCCTCATAAAGATAGGCCAGTTGGTTCAACAACGCTTGAGTTTCAGTATGAAATCATGCTCATTTCGCATGTTCCTAGAAGGAATAACGCAGTTATCTTACTTTCTTCTATGCACGATGAACCCTCTGTGGATTCCTACAGTTCAAAACCCCATGCTATACTGGATTATAATCTAACTAAAGGCGGAGCGATACTTCCGACTCAGTAGCCCGGAAAACCCCACGGTGGACCATGTGTGTCTTTTTTTTCTCTACTCAATATTGCCGGAATCAATAGTCAGGTACTTTACAAAGGGAATCCGAAAAGACCCAACCAGTAAAGAGACGCATGTTTTTGAAGAATATTTCGTTTCAACTCAAGAATAAGTGGTTGGTTGAACGAGCTAAGATAGGAACATTGCCTCCAGATATCCGAGCAGTGTTATCCCCATACCATCAGGAAGAAACATCAGAAGAAATAAAAGTGCCATCGAAGAGAGGACGATGCATTCACTGTGAGCAGAAAGAAAATCAAGCCACCACAGTGAAGTGTAATCAGTCTCATAACTTTGTGTGTAAAGCACACTCTGAAAGATGCATTAGATGTGTAAGCTGTTAGAATAATGATAATGATTAATGAAGATTGTTAAAACTGTTTCATTTTAAGTTTTCATGAGTTAAGTATTCATATGTTTCAATTTTATTTTCACTCTTCAACCCATGAACATTTTTACTTTCTATAATTATATGTATGTACGGTCACTTGTAATTTGTGTTGTAATTATTATGTCTAAGGATTGTAAAGCACATACGGAGTAACAATATCAGTTGTGTAAGAGTTAGTACTTGTTAACCAGTTGCTGAGACCAAGAAAAATGAACGGTGAACAAAATTCACCACGCGCCAGGCAATGTTAGTAAATCAGTAGCACACGTTTCGTTTAATCTTTAAACACCATCAGCTACAAAAATGTTTAGGTGAAAATATTAAAAATGAAGTTTTAAATCCATACGATATATGACAAGTCTTATCACATTTGAGACAATCAACAACTTGTCAAAGGATATGGTGACACAAGAGGAAGCTTTATACGTCTTAGTTTTTAACAACCTGAGGTTACAAGATCATTCTAAGACTCTTGTAACAGACATTTGGACATGTTACATTAGGTTTTAAAGAACAAGACTTTTTAATCAGTGGATATATATCATCACCCCTCCTTACACCCCCCACCTCCCTCTCCGCTGTTCATCATATATTCAATGTTTTAAGAATTAGGACATTTTTGAGGATCATATATTTATACCCTTTTTAATATTTTCACCTGAACATTTTTGTAGTGATGATGTTTAAAGATTAAACTAAACATGTACTACCGATTTATGAATTTGCTTAAGACAAAATATACTGTATCGATTAGGAGAAACAATTGTTGTTGATTTATCCATTTATGTAGAATTATAATCCAGTACAAAGTCAAGTATGAGCAATCTTACACTACAGAAAGTTTTTCTATGACATAATGATTCTATGATTAAATGTATAAAGAAAAAATAAGCAGTCAACCCTAAACAGTTTGAGCATTCCAGTCTTTTACAAAAAAAATAAAAATGTACAAAGGGAAAGTGATCTGTTGAAACAAGCATTATAATTACAACCTCTCTTCTAGTATAGACAATTTTTGATCACTTACGAGATTCTGAAGCGGTTTAAAAAAAACCAAAGCCTAGCCTCGCCTAGCCAAGGAGAAATGCTAGGTGAATATTTCCTTTCCAATAGATCTGCTTGAATACTGTTCCCATTTCAGTTTTCTTTCACCTTCCTTTGTCTTTCTCTTAACAAAATGTCATATTCTGTTACAGTGACACACATTTTCAACATTGATGACACATTAAATAATAAGACATATAACAAAATAAAGAGAAAATGGAATGTAGTTTAGGAAAGTACACATTAACATGAAAAGAAACAGGCATTGGAGAGTGTGCTCACTTGTCATTAAATGATAGTCTGTGAGATGGAATTTATCAGCAACATCCAATGACAAGTGCAATTGGAATTACCTAATAGAGTTTGATAAATAACGAACTATATAATTCTGGAATGTGGTAATTTAAGGAATAATGACTAGGAAGTCAGGCTGCTAAATATTATGCTCAACTACAAAAATAGAAAGATTTTCTTTGACGGATACTTGCTACTGAATCCCTTCTGTCTTTACAAAACATAAAGTTTATACCACCAATTCTATGCTACTTAGAAATCCAATTCATATGAAAGACAAATTTCCTCTATAATTTGCACAGATAAAAGAAAATAATTATGTTATAATTTAAAAATTGAGGAAAGTCATTTAGAAAAGAACTTCAACATAAAAAAATTTTCACAAACCAAAATTACAAAAAAGAAATCATATTACACTATTACATATTATTAAATTAACTATTTTTCCTACACAAACACGATATGAGAAGTCATCAAATAAAGTATTATATATGATAGACCAAAACAAATTTCAACATGTGTATACTTAAATTATTGCCCTGCTGCTCAGTGAAGTAAGACAGAAAAAATTACATGTTACTCCCTAATATTATAAATATATTTTAACATAACAGTAAAGCAGGTACAATTACAACTTTGTATCTAAAAAATTAGTCAAAAATAACAATCTATTAGGAACGGTTGCTATGTTTCATTAACAAATTTACTACTAGTATAAGCGAAGGACTTGTCAGACATGAGATACAACAGAATTTCCCCATATAACACCAGATAATTAGAAGAGGCATCTTTGGGAGGGGGAGACATAAAACATAACCAATGTTAACATCCAACTTTTTAAAAAATTGATACAGTTTAGAGACTTCAAAGAATATATTACCCATATAAAAAGTTGTAACCACCAAGTCCCAATTCTTGTTTGAATTAATGAAATAAATCATAACCTAATCCTTGAGGAATCTTTTTGAGTTTACTATTATTTATCTCCTGAGCCATTCCCTCAGCTTGTATCAGGCTCAATTCTAGAAACCTGTTTCAATTTTGATCCTCTGTTTTCCCTACTACTCACAATAATTATGATCTATTGGTTATTCTTTCCATGGTTCAGTTCTTAACCTTCCAGTTCAGAAACAGGGGATGCAATAACAACATGAAAGAGAAAGAAAGAAAGAAAGAAAGAAAGAAAGAAAGAAAGAAAGAAAGAAAGAAAGAAAGACCTATTCTAAAAAGTAATTCAGTTTTGTTACAATTCTATTTAGCTATATTCTGTCTGAGAAGGAAATTAAAAACCCTGTTGCTATCTCTTGCTGGATGGAGTATTTTTTCATTTGTCTTTTGACACAGGTTGTGCAAAATGTAACTCACTGACCCTCAGTTTCACTCATGGCTGTGACGGTATGGAAGCTGCTAAGGTGTGAGTGATACTCAGCAGTGACATTTGGAGCATCCGGTTGCTAAGAAAGATGTTAATCATAGGCACATTCATGCTGAGTTACCACACACCCGTCCGCCTCCGTAGCGTAATAGTTAGCATTATTACTGCCGTCCTCGGGGGCCCGGGTTCAATTCCCAGTACTGCCAGAGATTTAAGAATGGCAGGAGGGCTGGTATGTGGTCAAAATGGTACATGCAGCTCACCTCCATTGGGGGTGCGCCTGAAAAGAGCTGCACTACCTCAGGACGAGGACACAAGTTTACTTTTATTTACCACCCACCGGCCCAGTGAGGAAAGCAGTCACAAACCACCTCACTCCACACCTTGGCTAGTACATCTCATTATGGTACCAGCACTGGTTTTTCAGTTCCCCTTGCTGCTATCCGAGGATCCAACCAGCCTCCATGCTGATGATAATGTTATTGATTTTATGTCTCATTAACTACTTTTTCACAGTTTTTGGAAATGCTGAGGTGCTGAAATTTTGTCCCATAGGAGTTCTTTTAACATGCCAGTAAATCAACAGACACAAGGCTGATCTATTTGAGCACCTTCAAATACCACTGGACTGAGCCAGGATCAAACCTGCCAAGTTGGGCTCAGAAGACCAGCATTCTACTGTCTGATCATGCTGATAACTTAAGAGACAGACAGAGATGAATTTGAAGGTGAATGACCAAAGCATGCAAGTACAATGAAACCATGTGATTTTGGTTTGATTAGTTAGCTGCAGACCTAAACCATTTTTTATTTCTCACTACTTTTAAACTGAAAAAAATAGCAAAATTATACCATGAATGTTAGGGATAGCATTATAGGACATACAGAAAGAATAAATACAACTGCTCCAGGGATATCCAAAACTTAATCCATAAAGGAATAACAAGTTATATGGGACTAGATTTTAATTACACTGAGAAATGTGGCTTCTTCTTGAACTACTTTACCCTACCCACTAATCTTAGCACCATCGATGTGTTAAGTAGAATACGGTCATAATGGAGCAAGGATCTACAAACTTCTGATTCCAATTCTTTGCCAGTCATTACCAGCAAAGAAAGCATGGATTTCTATATGACTGTTGATACTGTGTTCATAGCCCTGAAATCTCTATTTCAATCTGGAATTTCACTCAAAGGGATGTGATTTTCAATAAGCAGTTTAATGCACTAAATATGAACAATAAATTTTCTAGTTAGTTAATGTTAAGAACCAGAATCTGAAGAGCTGGAACCTTTGTTAGCTGCTATCTGGGCTTTGGGAAAGTAATTTGGCAGCCAATGGCAATTTGATCTCATTAGCTGTAGGTGTGAACTTAAAAAATTGCAATAAATTATACCAATAATAATCTCTCCTTATAGATGCCTCTGTGCTGACAATTTCTCTCATGATGTTTCCCACACTGATTGCAAAGCACCCGTTACAAAATGAGAAGGTTGTGGATTTCGTTCCCACTGGTGTCTGATTGGCCATTTTGACATCTCTCCAGTGTGTACTGTATGTACACAACACAACCTTTATTATATTTCTCATCTTTCAAAGACATTCAGAAAAACACTCATACAATATTGTGTAGACTGGAAATGTCCCTGGAAAAGTTCTTAGGACCTTTCCAGACTTCCTTGTATGGAACAACTACAAATCACAATAAACACTTCAAGTGTCCTATAAATATTCAGCTTTCACAACCACATTATCCTTGAATTAGTCCACAATGGGCAACAAGTTTATATTCTACAGCTGTACTGGTAGTAGTGCCAGACCTGTACTGAAAATCCTTTGCAATTGAACACACATGACTTTGGCTACCATAAGATCAACCGGTAAAGCATCTGATGCAAAATTGGAAGGTTTGGTTCCCACTTGTGTCTGGTTGATCATTTTAACATCATATCTTATAAAATATAAAATTGGCAGACTAAGGCAGTGGTTCCCAAAGTGTGTGCCGTGACTCCCAGGATATTACTGTGTGCCAACTCAAAGGTTACAAATTGTAACATCTGCACATGCTTAAAATTCTGTGCTACATAAAGGAGTTTCTGTGGATTTAATTCTGTTGTAATTTACTATCTTGTATCTCCTATTAGTATACTAATATTGATGAATATAAAGTGCAATTCTTACCATACTCTGCACAGTGCTTTCTGTTTGTTACATTCTTTGTGTCAAATTAATGTGAACACCATGATACCATGAACTAATTAAAGATAAACTGGCTCAGCCTGCTAATTACAGCAAAGAAACATCATATGCACATGGTAATATATAAGCACATAAATATGATTATGCTGTAGAGTTTTCTTTTTGCTACATTAAATCATTTTTATACAAGGCATGTTTTTTAAGTAAGGGCCGTTTTGTTGTATACACTAGCAGTTCGCGCATGTGCGTTGCAACGAGCACATGCGTCGTGTGCCAGCATGCTCGGAAATAACGGTGCTCAGTTGCAGCTCTGTTGCTAACCTGTATAGTTCTGTTCTGTGCTCGCCCGCCCCGTGCAAGGTTCGGTCAGTGATACGGTTTTTGTCGGCAAAGAACCTGTCTGCTGCAGACATTCACTGACAGGTTTGCAAAGTGTACTGTGCTGATGCTATGAGTGAAGGCAAAGTGCGTAAGTGGGTACGAGACTTCAAAGATGGCCATCACAACGTCCATGATGAGGCCCGCTCCAGTCGCCCATCTCTGATCACAGACGATTTGGTGGCTTCAGATGAAGCGAAGATTCGTGAGGACAGACGCTTCACGATAACAGCTCTCTCAAACGCCTTTCCTGACGTGTCTAGGTCAGTGCTTTACAAAATTGTTTCTGAAAACCTAAACTTTAGGAAACTGTGCTTCTGTTGAGGCCTCGAACTCCTAATGGAGGACCACAAAAACAAAAGATTTGAGTGTTCGATTATGTTTTTGACTCTTATGCTGAAGAAGGTGACGACATGTTGAGTCAGATCGTAACAGGAGACGAAACATGGGTTTCACATATCATGCCCGAATCGAAGCAACAGAGCATGGAATGGAGACACACACATTCACCTATAAAGGTGAAGGTCAAACAGACTCTGTCCCAGCGCAAGATCAATGATGACGATGATGTGAAAACGATCTCACTTAGTAACATTAGTAACATTAATATCATAAGAAATCACAGTTCAATTTTTACAAATTATGAATGTCATTGTCCTCTAAACAATGTTTGTTTTAAGATTAAATTAACATGGCTGATGATGCTCAATAAAGGAAGTGCGAAACATGTCCCCATAATATTTAGATTTTCTATGTTTAATTAACCACATAAGGTGGTACTAATTGTATTGAAAAGGTGTGGTAATAAATGTACTCTTTTTGTAAACTAAGTGAAAAAATGCTGTTTTCAATATGGAACAAAAATGAGAGTGATGGTATGTAATGAAGTGAAAACGGCCACGAACTTTTGGTTATCGGAGCAGGTGGAAAGTTCTATGAAGATGGTATTCAAAACTTAGTTGCAAGGTATGATAAGTGTTTAAACAAACTTGGCGGCTATGTTGAAACATGGATAAAGTATACAGAATCTGCAAATAAATGTGCTGTTTGAAAATAGTCTTTCATTTTGTAGTTATTTTCAAATGACCCTTACTTAAGAACATGCCTTGTATCTTTCTTGTTACTGAATTTAATTTCTCTACCTAAAGTAGTAACTTATTGAAAAATAAATACAAGAATTGAGAGTATATCTGATTTGTACGATGGAAACTCCTATGAGGGGGCTGCTTGTATATGACTGGCAAGATAAGGGAACTGTCCTAAAGAGAGATGAAAACTAAAATGCTCTAACAAATCTCCCTTCTACAAACTCACAGATCTTACTAGTGATACAGAAACATTCAGCACATTAGAATGTTGTCTTCCAAACCATTAGGTCATGGTTGCATTTTAGACAAGTGCCAACATTTTATCTATTACACAGTAAACTTGATTACGATGATGTGACAGAATTTACTTCTGCTTATATAGGCGAAGGCAATGTCACTTCACAGTCCAAGAAATGATACTGCGGTCAAGCTTCTGCCTTGTTTCAGAATACATACTTGGATCCCAACTCAATTTTGGTAATTGTTGTTGTTTTGACACTCAAAAGATGATCACTGCTGAATAGCCCAGGAGACAACAATTTTCTATCAGATGCTAGCTCTAAAAGCACACTATTTTGACAAATTTGATGTAATGATTAATATAACAGGGGACAAAATTCACATTTACACTTTCGTATATAACATAAATCTTTGGCTCAACACAGATGACTTCCATTTACTAATGATTTTCTATGTTATTATTATTATTATTATTATTATTATTATTATTATTATTATTATTATTATTATTATTATTATTATTATTAATCCAGATTTATATTCAACAACAGGTTAGATTTAACAGAATGCACTGTTTGTGCCAGACAACTTCAACCATAAGTACCATAGTGCTGAAACATGGTTCAGCTCATAACACCACGGATAGCTCGATAGGATGCCCAGTTCCCTATCAATTGTTTAAGTCATTTGATGCACAAAATATGCCTGGATAACTGGATAAATTTTGTGTCAGTTAATATTAAAAGAAATAAAATACTTGAAATATCTTGTTAAAACTGTATAAACAAAATCCAATGACCACCGATGACAACAATCATACTGTAAGTTGTCTTCCTTTTTTCACTCGAATGGTGGTGGTAGAAGTGATTATTCTTGTAAGGGGCAAAACAACAGGACCACCAGCCTCTTGAATTATGTGAAAAATGAAAGATAAATACTGTACTACTAAGGAAAAATAAACAAATTGTACTTCCTGGTTTTTTGAGGACTGAAAGTCCACTGTTAAATCTCGATTTGGAGTTACTGCTCCTCTCAGGGGCTACCTGGAGCATTATTTTACATAAAGGTCCATTTACATTTGGGGGGGTGCCAATCCCAGACAGTAAAGCCATACGTGGTTCACCCAGGGGGACGTGGGTACGGTTCACTGCCAGGAAGTTAAAAAATTTAGAAACAAGATTTCCAATTATGGAGAGGCACATGGCCCAGAGGTTCAGTTAGCCTGCATCAAAAATGAGTACAGTATCAGGTTAATTCCTGGTGGCAGGGGTGGCCATGCACAAATACAGACACACTATCCCAGCTTAGGTGTCCGGTTCCATGGCTGGCCTTTGGTCCAAGGGATCCTGGGTTCAATCCTCAGCTGGTTCAGGGATTTCAACCTTTGTTGGTTAATTCTGCCTGCTCAGGTACTGGATACATGATCTGTCTTCAACATTAGATCTCATCCTAGGTAGGACCCCATCCTTACACACATGCAGGTCACCTTTGATGTCGACTTGAAAGACCTGCAGTACCAGGCCTCTCCAGAGGCCATACACCATTATAGTGCTGTGGTTACTGATAGTGGAAGCTTTAACTTACACTCCTCCAAAATGCTTGAGGTATTGTTCCCAATTTTAGTGCCAATTCATTAAAAATGTTCCTAAGAACAGACTACCAGATGGACTGAGAAATGTTGTGATATCTGAAGCTATTTCCTTTCATTTTTGACTTAGTTACTTTATAACTGTTCGGCTCTTCAGCCTGTCAAAACTAATTTATGAATAAATAAGTTTATAAACTACCTGAAAAGGACAAAAACTTGGTAGCAAATTATGCATGGAAAAGAAACAACTTAATTATAAATAGGATGACATATTTCGTTCTTGGAGGATCATCATCAGATTCTATCAAATCACACTCCAAAATATTTAGAAATATTTGTGAAAATGGGAAACCACGGAAAACCATCTTCAGGGCTGCCAACAGTGGGGTTCGAACCCACTATCTCCCGGATGCGAGCTCACAGCTGTGCGCTCCTAACCGCACGGCCAAATTGCCCGGTCCTCCTTCTCCACATCCTCTCTCAGCTGGTGTAGCCATCTCTTCCTAGGTCTTCCCACTGACCTCCTACTTTTAACTCTTCTTTCTATACCCTCTGTGGGTGGGGGCTGTAGAATAACACCCACGGTATCCCTGCCTGTCGTAAGAGGCGACTAAAAGGGGCCCCAGGGGCTCTGCACTTTGGAGCGTGGGTTGGCGACCACGGAGCCTTTAGCTGAGTCCTGGCATTGCTTCCAATTACTTTTGTCAGACTCCTCGCTTTCATCTAACCTATCCGACCTCTCTTGGTCAACTCTTGTTCTTTTCCGACCCCGGCGGTATTACGTATGGAGGCTTAGGGAGTCTTTCATTTTCACGCCCTTCGTGGCCCTTGTCTTCCTATGGCCGATACCTTCAATTTTCGAAGTGTCGGACCCCTTCCATATTTTCCCTCTGATTAGTGTTATATAGAGGATGGTTGCCTAGTTGTACTTCCTCTTAAAACTATAATCACAACCACCACCACTCTTCTTTCTATGCATGCACATGGCGCTCTTGTGCCAGGCATTTGTTTTACATGTCCATACCATGTTAGACTCGAAGTCCTTAGCTTCTCTTCTATCGAGTCCACTTCCAGTTCCATTCTGATGTCAATGTTCCTTACACGGTCCTTGCGTGTTTTTTGGAGGGTAGCTAGTAGAAACTTCATTTCATATGCTTGCAATTTACTAACTTCTCCCTCTTTCTGTGTACAATAATAACAGTAGGAGAGCAATAAGAACAACAGTAAAAAATCCTAAAGTACAGTACTGTTCACTGACCTAGCCAGAGGTGTGGCATGGTGGAGGGTTAACTAGCTGGATGGAATCATGCCAGCAGCAGATTATTATACCACACTGCATTCTATACTGGAGTGGAGAGAAGTAAGGGATTCATTAAGATAAGTTCCAAGTATTTAAAAGGATATAAACAGAATTTAAACATAAATGTTTATACATTTCTAAATGCACTGTCGTGGGGGGAAAAAAAACATGCAAGATCCTCAAGGACTGTGTTCAGTGGCACCAGGGTGTAATATGTGAATACTTAGGGGGTTGGTATGTTAGTGATTCATTTACCACAGAAGTCAGCGATCAGATGGCGCACAATAGCCTATCCAAATGCAATCTGTTTTGACTCTGCAGGCAGTAACTGCGCTGAGGTTAGAGGTGAACAGTGTTTGCAACATTCATTCATTCATTCTAGGGTACAACCATGCCCCGCCATTCAAACGGGGTCACATTGTGGGCCTGAGGAAAGCTAGATGGAAATATCGACAGATTGCTGCAAATGCTGGACACAATGTATCAGTGGTGTGTCACTGCTTTCAGCAGTGGTCTGTGAAACATTCCCACACCCGTAGATCAAGCTCTGGATGTCTGCATAGTACAGATTCATGTCAAGATCGACGCATTGTTCGAGGAGCAGTGGCCAACCGAACATCATCCAGGAACGAAATCCGTGCACATGTTGCACCTGCTGTGTCACTAAGGACCACTGAGGATTGTCTGCTTGCAACAGGATTACGAACACATGGCAGATCTTTATTTTTAGGTGTATTTCATGTTTGTTCTCTACATTTATCTACATCAAGATTTACCTAAACAGCTGTAATTGAGATAAGGAGACTGGATTGTTTAAGTTAGGTATGCCAGAAGTCCCACAACAGAAAAAATAACAGGAAAGCTTGCTGTATTTATGGATACTAAAGGTGTGGAGGTAATGCGTTTTATTATCATAATGTTTAATGTTTTGTCTCCGTGTTTTTATTTATGTATAGTATGATTTGTTTGGCATCTCTGAAAACCGTAAAATTAGTTAGTAAAACAAATAACATTATTATTATTAATATTATTATTATTTGTTTTTATAAGTTAAGAACTTCATTTTCCCGTATTGAACTGAGGTTCACAATTAGAATTGAGGAAAGGTTCAACTATTCAATACTAAGTATGTCGTATAAGGTGTTTACAACATGTTATTATTCGTTTGGTACGTTGAAGAGTAAAACAAATGTTAAGATTGGATTGTTTTTATCACATTTTAAACCTACTTCTCCAAGAAATACCTATAATAGCTTGAGTTACGAGATATTTAAATGATCGCTTTGTTAATGATCTTGCCTGATACAATAATAGCAACAACCAAGAGTATTTCTTAACTAAAGTAAACTTGTGTCCTCACTTCGAGGTGGTGCAGCTCTAGTTTAGGCATGCACACCAACCTTGCTGCTATTCTTAAATCTCTAGTAGTACCGGGAATCAAACTTGGGCCCCCGAAAATGGCAGTTAATGGTGCTAACCGTTATGCTGGCATACATTCTCAACTACAAAACACAGACATACTGCATGACTGATGCATGCTTGCAATGCGTGGGATGGACATACGAAACTGTTCACCTATTTGTGCAATGTCATCGGAGCTGCAATACGCTATGGAGATGGACATTTCTTAACTACAAAACACAGATGTACTGCATAGCTTTGATGAGCGTTTTCATTGCACGGGTTGGACGGACGAAACTATTCAATAATTTGAGTGATGTCATAGAAGCTGCAGTACAGCCTGTACCTCCTTTGAAGCGGAATTGTTGTTCTCTTCTGATGAATTCCGTTCGGGGAATCTTACAAGCAAGCTTTATTTCTTTTTTTAAATGTATTTGTCTCAAAAAGCCAGGGGGTCTAATATGTGACGGGATCTAGTATATGAGAAAATATGGTAGTCTCCTCTGGCATTCTTTCTACTCTCATGGTGTCCAGGAAGCATATGTACAATAGATGCAGCTCCTCTACTCTAACATCTCTAGCACTGTGAAGTGCCCAGTTAGATAATTCAAGCCATTCCCAATCACTGTTGGCATACATCAAGGCTCAGAATTATCTGTACTCTTGTTTATTCTTTGGACGGACTCAGTCACTGATAGAATCCCACATCCACATCCAGGGTCACTCTTGTTCACAGATGAAGTTTTCCTTGCCAAAGAGACCTAGCGAGAACTGGAACACCAAGTGCAAGAGTGACATGTTCAGTTGGAAGAGTAACTAACAGGAAGCAGCTAAATATAGTAAAAACAGAGTATATGGAAATGGGGGCCTCAAACTAAGAGTACAATTGACATCAATGGGAAACAACTGTACCATGTCTCACTTGCCCAGAGAGAGAAACTCCCTCCCAGATGCCCACACACATGACAGTGCAACTTGGCTGACATGGAGACAAGTTACCAGAAGATCTTTTCTTATGCTGTTCGCCCTGTTACCCTATATGGGTCAGAATGATGGCTGCAACATCCAGACATCAGCAAACATTTCATTTTATCAAAATGAGGCTACCGCACTGGTCACTGGGCCTCACATAATTGGATCGTCTGACAAATGACATATATGGAAGTGAATGGGAATAGTACCTATTACTGATAAGATATGTGAAAGCTGGTACGGGTATGTTATCAGAAGTAGTGAGACTACAGTTGTGGAGATGGCATACCACGTCACTTGATGGACAATGAACATGTGGTCGGCCTAAAAAGTGGTGGCCTGACCAGCCACTGAAGATATGTGTGATGATTGTTGGACCTGACATCTCAATGGATCAAGTAAAATGATTGAAGGCAAGCCAACAAGTGAATCCTACCATACACTAGGATAAAAGAAGTCAAAAGGCAAAATCATCTCCGTACAGGCCATAAAGGCCCTTAGAGGTTGTCGAAGGTAAAGGCTTCCACAATCCATAACCTCGGCACTTGATGGGGTAAAGTGGTTAGCTCTATGCCCAGCTACCTTTGCCCCCAGAAATTAACCTGGTACTCATTTCTGATGTAGGCTGAGGACCTCAGGACCATATGCACCTCCAGAAGTGGAAATCTCGTTTCTTAAATTTTTCGTCTTCCTGACGGGGAATCGAACCCACGTCCTTCCGGGTGAACTGAGCACACCTTTACTCCTATGGCCAGGCAGCCCCTTGCATAAAGAAGGGAAATTATAATAACTCTATAAGTGTTACAGTACTTTGTTTTTCAGAGTTTTTCAGAAACAATTATAAATCCTTGTTTTGAGTCCCTCGACTTCACACTGTTGCTATGAATCTCACCAATCACGTGTTTCAGGCAGTCATCTCATCCACCACGTACAACATTTAAAAACACATGACACACATCACAAATTACATGAGGGGGGGGGGAGTTTTCAAAGTAAATAGTAAACATGCCTATTCTGTGGCATCAGTCCTTCATGTATTTTTGTGAAATTCTCTTTTTCTTGGTTAGTCCTCAGATCACATTAGAAATCATTTCATTGTTTCCTTGCAAAACAGTATTGACACTTTCAGTCAGACAGGCACTCTTCATGTCGAAGAACAGCAGCCTGTTAAACTGATGATGTCACTATGTGTGATAAGAACGTTCCAACCAATTAATCAACAGAAACAATCACAACCGACCACACAGACTGGAGCCATACAAACACAAATACCAGTTCCTACTACACAGATAATAAACCATTGTATGTGGATTATGTGAGGAACAAAGACAAATAATGTGACCAAAAGTTAAATCACTTCCAAAGTTATTATTATTCAGGTACGTCAAGCACATACCATACTCAATTCACAAAGCCTCAAAATCTTTCCAAATTAATACAATAATTTCTGATATTCTAGCCGGTAAAGATGCAGTTATGAGAAGTTCATAACTGTTACGTTGTTTGTAACTGCAGGCATCTCCAAGATGAGACCGTGCATAACTTTTCTTTTTCCTCAGTAGCTTAACATCGCACCAACTCAAGACAGGTTTCTTGGCAATGATAGGATAGGAAAGGGCTACAAATGGGAAGGAAGCTATCGTGGCCTTAAGTAGGATACAGCCCCTGGTGTAAAAATGGGAAACCATGGAAAACCATCTTCAGGGCTGCCAAATCCACCATCTCGCAAATGCAAGCTAATAGCAACACAGCTTGAATCACTCAGTACTATTCATTACCATCACACCTTTACATCATCAATGATGTGATTTTGAGATGTCATACTTGCTGCATTCATGAACTTCAAAACTTAGTGTATATCAGTTTATATTGAAGTCAAAATGCTCTGTGAAGGGAAATTTATTAATGTGCTTTCCAATATGAGGTTGGAATCTAACCTTGTGATGATCATCCATCTGAGCAATTTGTTTTACGTCGCACTGAGACAGATAGGTCTTACGGCGACGATGGGATAGGGAAGGGAAAG
Organism: Anabrus simplex; assembly: GCF_040414725.1. NCBI lineage: Eukaryota > Metazoa > Arthropoda > Insecta > Orthoptera > Tettigoniidae > Anabrus > Anabrus simplex. The sequence goes on along the minus strand of NC_090265.1, from coordinate 129,015,995 downwards.
GAGTGGGAAGGAAGTGGCTATGGCCTTACAGTAATGAAGGTACAGCCCCAGCTTGGTGTGAAAATGGGAAACCACAGAAAACCACCTGCAGGGGTGCCAATAGTGGGGTTCGAACCCACTATCTCCCAAATGCAAGCTCACAGCTGTGCGGCCCTAACCGCACGGCCAACTTAATAATTATTATTATTATTTATTATTTTTGCTTTACGTCGCACTGACACAGACAGGTCTTATGGTGACAATGGGATAGGAAAGGACTAGGAGTGGGAAGGAAGCGGCCATGGCCTTAATTAAGGTACAGCCCCAGCATTTGCCTGGTGTGAAAATGGGAAACCATGGAAAACAATCTTCAGGGCTGCCGACAGTGGGGTTTGAACCCACTATGTCCTGGATGCAAGCTCACAGCTGCGCGCCCCTAACCGTACAGTCAACTCGCCTGGTATTTTTATTATTATTGTTGGATTATTGGATTAGATCATCCGCTGGTCAAAAGAAATGCCTTAAATTATTATCTATATGCAACTTTAAGTTATTCTATCACAGAAAAGCAAACTAAAGTTAGATACACCCCTTTTCCACTTTAAGTGGATGTGTTAATGGAATATATTCCACTTTGGTTAAAGCTATTAAAGGCCCATTCAACACACAACAACAGTGTGCTTTCACTTATTCTGCAAGATATTCTTGATAGCAGCACGGTACCGAGCAACCATGGGATTGTACACCTGAAAATACAACAGAAAATTGTAATTTGAACAATATGCATATCAAGTGACAATCAATCATTACTGTGTTGGAGTGAAAGTACCTCATGAGGATCACTGTAACAACCCCTTGGGGTAAACACATTAATGAGGTTGTAAATAAAGGTTACAGATCTCTTCATATGGTTTATGAGGGTATGTGGTTTTGTTTTTGTTTTTTTTTACATCGCACTGACTCAGAGAGGTCTTATGGTGACGATGGTATGGGACAGTCCTGGAACAGTCCCAGCATTTGCCTAGTGTGACACTGGGAAACCAATGAAAGTCATCTCCAGGGCTGCCAACAGTAGGGTTTGAATCCACCATCTCTTGAATTCAAACTAACAGCTTAAAGCCTCAAACCATGTGACCACCCACTCAATTTAGTAATTGTAGTAATAACGTGAAGGAGAATGGATACAAATCAACCCCAATTAGAGAAGGTTCCAGCATATGGGACCCTCCCTGGCATTATTTGATTAAAAAATATACACAGGAAAGCAGCACAATTTGTTCTGGGTGATTTCCAACAAAAGACTACTGTTAAAACGTTGTAAACTTCAGGATGGGAAGACCTGAGAAAAAGCAGACGAGCTGCTCCATTAAGCAGAACTTCCAAGCTGTCAGTAGAGAGTGGTGGAGAGGGACATTAGTACACAAATAAGCACGAATAGGAAAAAACATAATATGAAGATAAAATTGGAATTCAAGAGGACAGATAGTGGTAAAAATTTGTTTGTAGGAAGAAGAATCAGGAACTGGAATTATTTTCCAAGTGAGATATTCCATGAATTTCCAACTATTTTGAAATAATTTAAGAAAAGACTAAGTAAACAACTGACAGTGAATCTGCCACCAGGGCGACAGCCTTAAATGCAGATCATTTGTGACTGATTGATATATCTATTGACATATATTTGGGAGAAATACTCCAATGATAAATTACATGTGGTGTATTCACATACAGTAAAACTTGTCTAAACTGGAATTGCTAGGGACCAGAGAGGTTCTGTTTTATCCAAGGTCCAGGTTTTACTGTAATACTTTTCAATTGATTATTGTTTGGCTTCTTGGCTGAATGGTCAGCATATTCACCTTCGGTTCAGAGGGCTCCTGGTTCGATTCCTGGCCAGGTTAGAGATTTTAATCTTAAATGGTTAATTCTCCTGGCTCAGGGACTGAGTGTTTGTACTGTCCCCAACATCCCTGCAACTCACACACCACACACATTTTCCTCCACTACAATAACAAGCAGTTTCTCATACACGGCAGATGCCACTCATTCTCGTCAGAGGGTCTGCCTTACAAGGGTTGCAGCAGGCCAGCAATAACCACACAAAATTATAATATCATTAGAAAGAAATAATTTCATAACATTTTGGAGCCAATAAATTCATCTGTTCTCTTAACTACAGTTCTCTATAGATTGTATATTTTTTTTTAAATTTTCTTGGTACTGGTTTTACATCACACCATCTCAGATAGGTCTTATGGTAACGATGGGATAGGAAACACCTAGGACTTGGAAAAAGTAACTGCGGCCCTAATTAAGGTACAACCCCAGCAAGTTCACAGCTATAAGGCATAGCCAGCTCACTCAGTAGTTTGTGTAATAGCTGTGATATGCCCTTATTAGTCCAACACCAAGGAACACTCAACAGTGAGATCCATTAGTACGGTATGGGTCCAATATCAAGCATCATTCAATATTTATTTTGACAGCTACTGCTAAGCAATTCGCTGAGCTACTGCCATCCCTTTTTGACTCAGTGAACTTCGTATAGTTCCCAACGTAACTACTAGAGTATAAAGGAATGTGTTTCATTATCACCAAAGAAATAATGCGAGAAACAGCCGACTGTGTGTAGGCACATTTTTGTTGCACTTTGTCAGCCATGCTCAACTTTGTTTACATCTTGGTGTAGCTACTACAGACAGATCTGTAGATGCTATATTTTATAAGTAGTATTGAAATAAATTAGTGATTCAGTATGAATTAAAACAATATAAGAATGCATATACACTTAAGACAGCAGTGAAGACAACAATTACTTGCATGATTTACCTGAGGAGTTTCAAAAATTGTCAAGTGAAGGTGAAGGTACAGATCATAGCATTACGAGTGAAGCTTCGTTTCTGACTGGGAGGGTGAGCTGTAAAATGTATTACTCGACATCTCGGACTAAAAGTTAATATCACAGTTCAGTTCATGTCTGGTTCCTTGGCTTAACTGTAAGCATATTATCCTTCGATTTAGAGGGCTCTGGGTTTGATTCTTGGTCAGGCTAGGATTTTAACTGCATATGATTAATTCCTCTGACTTTGAGTATACATCTCCATGTACACACAACACATTGCATTACCAACTGCCACAAAAATACTCAACAGTGATTACTAGGTCTGTGGCCTAAAAACTCTTCAAATATGCATGCATGATCAAAATCTGACCTAAAAATTAAAAATAAACAAAAAATGCATTTTACTTCTAACAATTAGTTACGGATGAAATAATTCATACCCCTCTTAGCCTTAATTTTCAGTAGAGCTGCACTGAACGATGACATGCAGTTTCAGATAGCCAAACTTGAAGGATCTCCAGTTGTCAGCAAGTACAGCCATGTACTTGGATAAACTTCTTTCTACATCACATGATATGATGGGTTCATAAAGGGTTAGAAATTTCATTCCAATTGGTCTGTATTGAACTGAGATTACATATAATTTATTCAATTAAAATTATCCACCTATTCAATACAATTTGCAATGCAGATCCCGATCGGGGTCAAAATTAGTACCAAAGTTTATATTGTAATGTAAAAATCTGGATTGTAAACATATTGTATTGAATAGGTGGATAATTTTAATTGAATAAATCATATGTAATGGGTTCATAGTTGAAAAAAGTCAAATCCTTGGCTGAAAATTCCAGTTCATTTTCATTGAATTCTCCTTCATTTCCACAAAGAATATCAGTAACTTTGCACAATGTTGTACATCCAGGATTTTGTTCAAGCACACATCGTAATACAAGTCATATAATTATAAAACAATCTCTACTAAGTATTTAGTCTGGCCCTCCAGGGCAAAAAGATTTGTTCAACCTCTAAAGCCCATGCCTCCTACAACAACAACCACCTGAGGAAGGTGTTTACTTCTAGGGATTTTGGTCTACACAAAGTAAATAACATTTTAAAACAAGCACACTATCTTCTCTCATCCTTACCCAACACCCAGGATCTCCTCCCAGAAAGCCCCACAGTACTTCATCCAACATTATCTATCAGTTTCATTGAAGAATCTGCCCACCTTTCTACATTGCCTTAACTAGCAATACACCAGCTAAACATATATGTGGCACTGCAGTACCTGCAAAACCCAAGTTACCATTCACAAAAGGCACATCAAATCACGCTTGATGAAAGTTTCACAGTTTAAGTCCTCAAACATTTACCGCCTACTTCCCACCCTCTTGCCCTTATAGATTTCAAAGTTGGACATTGACTGGTGGTCAGGTCCAGAGAAGCAACCCGACTTAACATTAGATACCCGCTCCTTTTTTCCCCTTCTCTTTTCCGTCTGTCCCCCCCCCCACTTCCCTCACCCCACACAATGCCTACTTGTCAACAAAGGCCATTATCATTCTATTCTCTACTGACAAAGACTGCAGCCAAAAATTTTGGACTCATATTTTTCTTTTGTGTGTACTCTCTATCCACGTAGTCTTACATGGTAAGTCCCTCTCCATCTGTTTTCTAGATATGTATATACACAGTTTTGTGTTTAGCAGTACTGCAATGTTGTTGCATTGTAAAACGTTTCTCAGCCATAATTTTCTCTTTATAAATTTAAAAACATATAAATATATATCCATTGGTATCAGAATACTTTTCGCCAAAATCTTTAAACAAAACTTTGCATTTGTCATACGACCTATCTGTGTCGGTGCGACGTAAAGCACATAGCAAAAAAAAAACTTTGCATTATCAGAGCACTTTACCTTCAGCATCTTGAAACTGCACAGAATTACAAATTACCAGAGACAAAAGGATGATGTACAACAATAGATTTCATCCTCCTCACAGACATGCGGGTTGCCCATAGGTGACAACTCAAAAAACCTGCACCAAGCTGTACACCATTATTTTACATTCAGTTCTGGACCTTTGGTGCAATTACCACCCACGGGAGACAACTCAAAGATTTGCACCAGGCTGTATGTCATTTCGCATTAAATTCTAGACCTTCAGTACAATTACACTGCCACTTCAATCACCTGAAGTTTAAAACTTGATTGCATTTCCGTAACTCACTGACAACCAAAGTCGCTGATGAGCAAATTATTAGAAAGAAAATACATTGCACTGGATCTCACACCCTACTTCTAGTACATATGTATGTTTATGCTGTACTGAAACTGCAGAGAGTCCAGAGTGACATTCCAAACTACTTCATTAGGGTAGAGAATGCCCAAGGATTATACAATACTTCAAACGGCTACGTGTCTTTCACCCAAACAAGAGCAGAGTGCCAGATTTTACCATGTGTGTGAGCATACATGCCACATTCTTCGAGCATTTATGCTGACACACTATTAAAAAAATTAGGGTCTGTGATACCGTGATGGTGAGATGTATGCTTGTAAATAGAGTATTTCCTCTCAAGTTCTCTTTCATCAATTCACATTATTTCAAAACAACTTTGAATATCTTTTTTTAAATTTTTTTTCGAGATGCTTTACGCCGGACCGACACAAATAGGTCTTATGGCGACGATAGGATGGGAAAGGGCTAGGAGCAGGAAGGAAGTGGCCGTGGCCTTAATTAAGGTACAGCCCCTACATTTGCCTGGTGTGAAAATGGGAAACCATGAAAAACCATCTTCAGGGCTGTCAACAGTGGGGTTCGAACCCACTACCTCCCGAATACTGGATACTGGCCGCACTTAAGCGACTGCAGCTATCGAGCTCGGTGCTCTGAATATCAAAACCCAGTAGAAATTAGTTCACTAGACAAGACACACATTTTCTCTCAAATTACAGGAGTGCTATCGTCCAGGTTATAACTGCCACTATAGTACATTTAGGCCCGGTTTCATCAACAAATGTTAAATATATATTAACAAATAGTTAGTTAATACGGAGTTAAAAATTTAACATCTTGTTAGGTTTCTTGCGTTTCATCAAACTTTTCTTGTGGAATGTTAACTAATCGACTGTTAACTCTCCCAGTATTGCGAACTGGTGCGAATCAAGGAGGCAGTGGTACGAACATGCTGTTTTACAGCGTGCTCCGATGCGCTTTTGTTTGAGCACAGCTGTAAAATATGGCGCATGAAGTGAAACGGAATTGTAGTTCTAATTTTTCCTTCTTCGAAAAAGAGTTCTTAATTGAATTAGTTAGTAAATACAGTATATAGAAATTATTGAGTGCAAGCGCACAGATGGCTTGACGATAAAAGAAAAGGACGAGGCGTGGGAGAAAGTCCGTGAGGGTTTCAATGGGGTTAACAGATACTTTTTTATCGGGTATCCACTGTCACCTAACAAAATCACTTTGTTAATTGTCCCACTTCAAACTGTGCTCCGATATGGGAGTTATTAAATATTGTATTGTCGTGTGCAGAACCAGACCACCTAGCAAGTATATCCCTGATTTGGAGGTTAAGCTCACTAATCACCTGAACATTAACCGATAAATAACCCTACCGATTACGATATATTTCGGCCCAATTGACTCCAGGTGATTGGATTCTTACATGTGTGCAATCTATTGCACCTAGAACAAACACCAGGAAAACGGCTTATTTCATAGAAGTCACAGATAATTTGCTGATGCTCTTCTACTGAAGGGAAAGTTATATACCTCCTTCTCATGCATGCTATTGCTGCACACACTCGACAAACGACTCTACTAACAGTGGCTTTACAAATTCCACATTGTCTCCGACCATTATGTGAGCATAAAATCGTAATATTATCAATACCTGAAACATTGGAGAAAGAGGATATTCCAACCTCACTCGAATTTCGTCAACAACCTTAGCAACGACTATTTTCGATAACCTTTATCTATGAAGAAATTTTGCATCCGTCAAATTTTCAAAGTCATTACGTCGCTGAATGCTTCTTCGATCAGGATTACCGTGTAAAAGATTTAAATAGAGCAATTCCGCATCTAAAGGGAGATTCACAGCAGCCATTTTGGAACAGGTTGCTAAATGCTAATGTTAGCCATTTAACATGGGAAATGGCTGATGTTAACTTTAATATGCAGTTTAACATATGTCAACGTTAACAGTTGTTGTTGAAACGCAAATTTTCTTAAATCGTATGTTAAAATGATTTAACACCTTGTTAAGTACTAACATGTGTTGATGAAACCGGGCCTTAGTAACACGTTTGCAAAGAAAAAGAATATACATACCGCTTGAGCATCTTTGTATGGTGAACACACCAGTGTGGGTGAAGGAAGATGTGCTGTCATATCTTTGAAAGTGGTACTTTCCCTAATTAAGGCAAACTTCGCCTGATATGCTGAACCCAGAGCTGCTGAATTTGACACCTCCTAAAAATAAAATAAAAATTTAAAAAAGAGGCGGCATGAGTTAGATATCAAGATGGTGGTGGTAACAGAGATAATGAAACAGAGCAATTTCAACAGGAAAGAAAATAGGCTACAGATTAGCAGGGTTTGGCATGAAGCAGTGTGGAGAGAATGGCTGCGTTAGCCGCAACATCTTGCGGTGAACTTTTTTGTCTTCAGCTGTGTAATGGTAGTAAGGGGCGTGCCTTTGAACAGCTGTTTCCTAGCCATGTACTTATAAAACTCACTGTGATAAAGATGTGTAATCACATATTTTCTTACTTTATACAACAACAAAGAAAGGTTGAAAGTATGTATGGTATTCAAATTTTATAAAAAATCATGTTTGGAACACTTGATTGTACAAAATATATTGTTTATACCTTTTTGTTAATTAGTGCACAGATTTTGTGTGAGGGGAGGAGATTAGGATAAATGGTTCATAACTAATGTTACTCTTTCTTTCTTACAATAGAATATTTAATAACATTAAATTAATTGAAATCTGCATACTGTGCAGAAAAACATCAATGTAGGCTACATGGACAGTATTTAATAACATTCATTAAAACAAAAACACTGTACATAAACATGTCCATGTAAGCTAGATGTACAGTATTTAATACCATTCATTGAAATAAATAAATGTTGTGTGGCCTCCGGAGAGGTTTAGTGCAGGTCTTTTGATTTGACGCCCGATAGGCAACCTGCCCGTCTGTGAGAACGGAGCCCTACCTGCCATGAATTCTAATGCTCAATAATTCACACACACAGACCCCGAATCATCGGAATTAACCAATGAAGGTTAAAATCCCCAACCCACCTGGTAATCGAAACCAAGACCCCTTGGACCAAAGGCCAGCATGCTAATCATTTAACCATGGAGCTGGACATTCATTGAAATCAGCACACTGGACAGAAACATGTCAATTTGAGCTAGATGTACAGTGTCTAATAACATTCATTGAAATAATCACACTGCGCAGAAAAATATCAATACTAGCATCTAGTCATGGATTGCGACTGAAATCGCGAAGAGTCAATTCCATATACCTGGGGAATCGATTCCGTGGAACTAGTAGCACCATCTATGATGCAGATACGTAAACGCATACAGCACAAATGTGTTCTATAACGTTTGTTTTGGTTTATAACCAGGTCAATCTACAAGCCACACCTACTCTCATTATAGTGTCCTGGAGTTATTTATTCAAATACGACTGTAATTTGATCAGAATATATGATTCTGTGCTTGGAACTAATCAAATTATATGGATTATCAATACATCAAAACTTGTATGGGGATTATGATATAATACTACTGTTTCATCAAAATAAAATTGTACTGAAGAGACTTAGCTAGTGTTAAGTAGTGATAAAAACAACAATTAGTAATCCTAACAGTTTTTCCTAATAATATTTAGTAGTAGTATGAAATTGCAAATTAAATGTAACAGAAGACAGGTACGCTACCAAACAAGTTGTGTGCTTATTAGAAATGAGATTCCACAGACGTTATACACATATACTAGCGATATTTGAAAACCACATTAGAAGCAGAATACAGTATAAGCATAAATAACAACGTTGATTGCTACACCCAATGTCGAAATGTGTAACATTTCCAGACTACCAGGTTAAATTGTTATTTCATTATTATGTGGTATAATTCATTCATGACAACCAATTAGACATTCAGTTTAAATGGGTGTTATAGTATACAAAACAAATAGAAAATATTACACGTTTGAATTTGCCCCACTTATTTACGAACGATTCGCTCTAGCGATTGTTCCCAGCACAGTCTGGTGATGTAATTGCGGAACCGATTCCTGACATGCAGCATTCAGTGCGACCTCAGAGTTGTAGGAACCAATTCTCGCGATTCCAGACATCATTCGTGTATATCACTACTAGCATCATCACCATCTGGCCTTCTCCCTGCTATAAAAGTGTCAAGTGCCATATTTAAAAAAAAAACATATTCATATATTATCATTCAGTTCCTATCTTTGACCATTAACAATTCTTTTCAACCTCAATGGTTAAAATTAGAAATACGGGTTTTTTTAACTGATATGTCACATCTTCAGTTACTTCAATCAGTTTGATATATACTGTATATTACCTCTCTAAACTCTATTACTATTAAAAGCGCCGGGCTGAGTGGCTCAGACGGTTGAGGCGCGCTGGCCTTCTGACCCCAACTTTACAGGTTCGATACTGGCTTAGTCCGGCAGTATCTGAAGGTGCTCAAATATGTAAGCCTCGTGTAGGCAGATTTACTGGCACACAAAAGAACTCCTGCAGGACTAAATTCCGGCACCTCGGCGTCTCCAAAAACCATTAAAGTAGTTAATGGGACATAAAGCAAATAACATTTATTATTACTATTACAAACACAAGGCTGTCAATAACCTTACATAATGTCTATGTTCCAAGTCTACCCTCTTAGACAGAGAGGAGCCTTTAATAAAAATAAACGTATTACTGCATTTTGTTTACAGATCAACTGTACTCCATTGGAGAGTCCTATAGAACTCAGTACACTCTCAAAATTGGCAAATAAAAATGCCAAAGGCTGACTGAATTCTCAAAAAGTATCACCAAAGGTTATATGGTCATAGAGAAATCACAAAAATCAGTGATATCATTAATGAGGCATACAAGGCATGATGAGTAGTGAAGTATTTTCCACTGCTTTCCTCACTGGGCCAGAAAGTGCCATTGCCACATGACCGGCCCTGGGAGTAGCAATTCCCATAACACTCATATGCACTGAAAACATCGAAGCTCTTTAGGCCTTTTCAATCGTGAAATTACCAGCATTTCACCGCAGTATAGCAGTGGGCTCATCAGTTGGACTGCTACACCTTTCCAAGACGCTGGCGGCTACTGCGCCGTTGAGACACCACTGCAAGCCTCTTATGAAGTACATTGCAGTGATGGTGCACTAGGGGAAGCATGTGCCTCCACTTGTATAAATGCCTTCCTTTGGCCTTCATATCAAAAATTAAGTTCCCAGAAGGAAACCATAATTTACACTGGGACGAAACGCGGGTAATTTCACGCACAATTGAAAAGGACTAAAGAGCTTAGATGTTTTCAACACTTGCAATTGATGAAATTATATTATGGTTTCCTTCTTGGAACTTAATTTCTGATATCTCATATATACTATAGCTCATTCAACGTTAAGAAAACAGTATTCCTCTTATGGACCTACAAGGAGTGAACACACCCCCTCTGAGACACCTGTAATTCCTCGAGATTAAGGGATGTTATACTGTACTTTGTAATGTATTATGAAAGATAGATAAAAAGGATGAGGCATTTTTCCCTGTAAGTTGTTCAAATAACTACATAACATTTTCTTTTTCATAAATACATTTGTAGGGAGGAAGCACAATGGCAGGAACAGCCATCGCTTCATTGCCTTCCTTCTTTTCCCTTCTTCTGTGCTGCCCTGGTACAAGGCTCGTGCAGTCCCTCACTCTGTGAACCGCCGGCAGCTCACTTCTTCAGTGAAGTCATCTACAGAATTTATTTGTTGCGTGTGTGTTTTTAGGCTTTAAATAGGTGCGTAATTGTCTTGTGTTGGGTGAGAGTTATGCAATAAGCCGCCTTCTTCTTCTTCTTCTTCTTCTTCTTCTTCTTCTTCTTAAGACATCGTCTCCGAACGGAGGTTGACGATCCACACGGCCAGCTCTGATCTTGACGTTGCAGCCATGCCATATGAATTTATTGGAATATCTCTCAGGATCTTTAATGCAGTGGTTTCCCGTTGTCTTCTGCATCCTAATGCCATTGACCAAACTGGTTCCTCCGCCTTTGGGAACAATTTCTTGTCCCCAGAACAATAGAGTGCCCTTACCCATACCTGCTAATTCACTCTCAAAGAGACTGTTGGCACTTGGTATAGGGGATCTCCTTATACCAGGAGATAATGCGATAAGCCTACATCTGTGATTTCTTTCTTTAACAGTAATACTGTGATCTTTCGTACAGTCATCTACAGTATTTATTTATTGCATCTGTTGCGTCTGTTTTCTAGCCTTTATTGCCTGGAGAAATTATTATTATACAATCTTCCTGCAACAGCTGCAGGTTGCCCAAAGACAAAGAGTACCTTCACAACAATAATGGATGTGGATACAATAGATGTGATCATACTGATGTTAAATATAGGCAATCGAGTGAGGCATGTCAAACATTTATTTGAGGTCCGCAAGCATGGTTCTTGAAGATCATGATGGACTTCTTGAGTGTGGTAATGGTGATGTTATAGATAAAATCTCTGTTTAGCCCAAAGGTATTGCAGAAGTTGACAATTAAATGCATCCCTCACTCCTCGAGCCCATAAAAATGATTTCTCTATCTCCCCCCCAATTTGCCTTGAACTTCAATGCTGAGGTTTTCTCATGTGTCATAGTTTATCTTAGATTCTGTACAAACCAAAAATAGCTCCTGTAAACCCCCGGCCCATCTAGTTCATAAAAATAATTTGTAGCGTAGTTTCTTCCGCTTTTTGTTCTGAAATACTGAATTTCACTCATTTATGTGCCGCTGTTTCCCAGTGATGGTGTTGAGCAAAACCGTTTGACATGGCAGCCTTGCTGTCATAAGAGCAATATTGTTTTCTTAACACGGAATGAGCTATAGTTGTGCTTCGAATGTCATTACTTAGCACCACCCGTACCCTAGCAACTTCTAGCCAGAAATGAGACTGGGAAATCAGTGAAAGCTACATTTTGGTCTGGCCTGTGTCAAGAGACACATGCAAAAATACTCCATTTGTTTTTGAAAAAATCAAGATATGTAGGTTCTTCAGGTTGATTTCTGGTCAATTTTAGATATGACTGGATAAAATGACCCATTTTAACTGACCTTTGAGTACGTCAAAAAATGTATACACCTAGTAGTCATGTGTTACACTGCAGGATACTTCCTCAATTCAGTGGCAATTAATGGCCATATAAGATGGCTTCTGGTGTTTCTCTGCAATAAACCACAGTCAATGACCATGAGCAAAGGCATTTTGCTCTCGTTGCGGTGGGACCTGAACCCACGCAGTTTAGGTTTGGAAATAGTTTCTTTAGTCTCCATGACCATACATGGCTAGTTTCAAACAATTTTCCTTCCTCCTGATTGCATGGAACCACCAAATTTTAATTTTACAGTCATTTCATGAACTCCGGTGCTTTCCTGAAACCAAATGAGTAGGGACAAGGAATATACCTATTATGTTCACAGCATAGATGTTTTGTAACAAATTACATTCAACATAAATTTCTGTACACATTCGGCCTTAGTTACTGCTAGAAATTTAGATGCCACACAATGTGTTTATTCATGTATTTATCCATATGAGATTGTGTAATATAAGCACTTTATTTCACGTATAACTTTCTAAAGATTGAATATAACATGATATGACAAAAGATTTTGAATAGAAGTTAATAAATGAAGTTGTAAACAATCAGTTTCTCAAATCTAATTTAAATGTAACCATATCAAAAATAATATTAAATCAAAGTTCCATATAAACTATCATCATTATTTTCCAATGGCATAAGAGAGTTCTAAACAATCATGATACAACCAGCAAGTTCAGTCTACCATTTAGAGTCCAAGAGATGTGAACAACCTCCTTAGCAGTCATTAACTAAACAAAATTGACCACACACACAATAAACTGTGAAATAGGCCTACATGCCAAAATATTTGAAAACTAGAACAAATATCACAGTCAATAGAAATTTCTACCCCCCCCCCCACACACACACTCTCTCTCTCTCTCTCTGATGAGATGTATGAAAACTGTGAATATCTCTCCTCTTTTATTGTCAATCAAACGTTTAATCATTTTAAAGCATCTAGAAACTACTGTAAGATGCTGTATTGTGGCAATACCACAATAAAATGTGAAAGAACTAACCTGTGTATAAACAGGAACATTAAAGACATCAGCAAGGACCTGAAGGATACAGTGGTTCTTTGAAGCCCCTCCAGTAGCCAAGATCCGTGTGTTGTTACCTGAAACATTTATATGAACTCAATACACCGAGTTGTGAGAAAATATTTTAAAAATCAGTTTGTTAGTAAATACTATGTCCAACAAATAATTTTAAAAATAATATTATTCAATGTATCAAGTAACATCTCAGTGAGGCTAACAAATTCTAAAATCTTGGTACCATACATGACATAAACACCAACAGAAATGCTCATAGGTTCACGGACATGAAAGCCAAGTAATATGGTTGAGGACGTTTGCATGCTGACCACCTGGCAGACCAGCTAAAACCTGCAATTAGAGATGTGCACAAATGACGCTTGGAACTTGGAGAATCAGTACTATCAAGAATTAGAACGCGTGTCAGTACGCATTGTAGGAACTGGTTCCATAAACACGTCACACACCCACTGTGAGAAGCGGGCAATGTGAAGCAAGTACGGTAGGTGGCACAAAGGGAGTGACTCCTTGTTCAAGGGTCCCTAAGGCTGTGTAAAAAGGAAAGTAAGTCAAGAAGGAAAATAAGAAAGGAAGACAGGTGTCTGTGAGAAATCAGTACAAGTCACTGCAGGTACAAGAACAGAGGAAAGATGAGGAACAGGGAACTGTTACTGAGAAGTGTAGAAGTAGGAGGAAAGAAAAAACGTAGGAAAGGGAAATGTAGAGTAGAGGATAGGAAACAATAGGTGGAACATGGTCAGGGGAGAGAGAAAAGGGAAGCAAGTAGCTTCTGCAGCCATCAGGAAAGATAAGGTTGACCAGGAAAGGACGGGATCAAATGAGTTGGGTAGGATTGAGGCTCAGGTCATGGGGGATTCCATTATTAGACATGTGGGGAAAGTGTCTGGAGGAAAGGGAACCAGGGTAGACTGTTATCCAGGAATTAGGTTAAGGTAGAAGTTGAGGAAAGTAGAAGACAAGGAAGAGGGAAAGGAGAAGGTGGTAGTCTTTCACGCTGGTACCAACAACGTAAGGCAAGCAGGTATAACTACCAACATAGTTGGGGATGTGCGAGATCTGGTAAATGCAGCATGGGTGAAGTTTAACGAAGCAGAGATTGTCATCAGTAGAATACTTCATAGGAGGGATACTGACTGGAAGGTGGTTCGGGATTTAAATAATACTATAGAGTGGGTATATGGGAAACTGGGAGTGAGATTTCTAGATCCTAATGGGTGGGTAGGAGATAGGGATCTGCACTCAGATGGCCTTCACTTAAACCGCAGTGGTACGTATAAGTTAGGAAATTTGTTTAGAAGGGTTATAGGGAGGTACATTCAAAGAAACGGGGTGGTCTAGGGAGCAGTGATAAAGGTAAAGGGATCTGAAAGTCAAGTAGGGATGACATAAAAATGTTAGTGTTGAACTGTAGAAGTATTGCAAAGAATGGAATAGAATTAAGTAATTTAACAGATAAATACTTACCGTACCAGATACTGTAATAGGAGTTGAATCATGGCTGAGAAATAATATAATGGATGCACAAATTTTCTCATGGAACTGGAGTGGGCAAAAATTGAAAAATTATCTGGCTGAAGTCTTAGGTTCAAGATGTTTGGCTTGCAATAAGTAATTGTTGATTTAAGATTTGGCGTAAACCAACAACTTGATTGGAGTATCTTAACTTGTTACAAATGTAAAATAGGAGCAGTCGAAAAGAAAGATTGAATAAACAATATTTGGTACTATTGTTAATAACAACAATAACAGCCGTTAGCTGTTGATAAATAGTTGTGTTGAGGGTACATAGCACAGGGCTTAGTTGCAGTGGTCTAATTTGAGTTTTTAAATATTACAATTTCAGAGTGTCACGAAATACAATCCAGCGATATGAGAATAGTTCATTTAGATCTTATTTGGAAATTATGCCGTAAAACTGAAAAAAGAAAACAACAGGTTGAAGTCTTCGGCTCGTGATATTTGCTTTGTAAAAGTAATCGATGATTTAACATTAGGCGTAGTCTGTAGTGAAGAGAATTTTTATGACTTTACTTCTGAATAAGGTCTCAATTAACATTCTCATACTGCTGGAATGTTTTTCCTAACATTCAGAAACATTGTTGCCATTAATGCTTTCACGGCCCGTACTTATAGAAATGATAGTGTATAGGCTTTTGGGCTTATGCCATGTCAAGAAAATAAGGTGAAAATTCTTAACGTTTTGCAGAAAACTGTGCTCTGCATCCTCAGAAGAAATCTCGACTGTCCACGAGAAAGGCTTTTTAAACAATGATACTTTGAATTTCGGAACATTATAATAGAAGTGGAAATGGTACATTCATCCGCCACCAGATGGCCCCCAGGACGTGGCACAGCACTAGCATTTGAAGCGGAAGCTGACTGAACCATCACTATCAGACTAAACGGTTCACATATCGTGTTTGTGTAATATATGACAGGTGTAAAACATAGAGATAAGCCTGGAATGAACATCTGGCGACGAGGAATGTAAGAATTTGGAAAACACCGAGACGAAATAACTATAGTGAAGGGACAGGGAAGGGAACTACCTGCGTAAATTCTTAATGGCTCGCAACCAGGTATTACTTAATTGATAGCCAGTGTCCCTGTTGAAATTGTTAGGATTTCTACGTATTTCCACAGCTTCCCGTATAATCCTGGACCTGTAGCGTCTAGTGTGGGTAACAGCTCGAGCATCTTGGAACATGACATCATGACCCGACGGTAGAGCGTGCTCAGTTATTGCCGATTTGTCAGGTTGGTTGAGACGAATATTACGTTCATGTTCTTTGATGCAGGTACCAATGGACCGGCATGTTAGGCTGATGTATACTTTACCGCACGTACAGAGAATTTCGTATATCCCAGGATGTAAAAGTGGGGACAATCTGTCCTTGGTTTTAGTGAGACTGTGAGCAATTTTAGTGGCGGTGCCAAACACGGTTTTTATATTGTGTTTGCGGAGCACCTTGGCAACTCAATCTGTGGTGTTGTGAATGTAAGGCAAGTAGGCAGTTCCCATCACTTCTTTCTTCTGTGAGCTTTGCTTGGTCGTTTTTCTGGGATGTAGGGGGTCTATGAATCTGCAAATCACTGTAACCATTACCCTTGAACGCAACTTTGAGCGTGTCCATCTCCATCTGGATATGTGATGGCTTACAAATTCGTCTCGCCCTCTTGGCGAGAGTCGTGAGAATGCCTTGTTTTTGTGCTGGATGGTGGTGAGAATCTGCATGAAGATAGCGATTTGTGTGGGTAGGCTTACGATAGATGGCATGTCCTAAGGAGTCGTCCGGTTTCTTTCTTACTAGAACATCCAAGAAAGGAAGACATCCGTCCGACTCCATCTCCATAGTGAATTTTATTGACGGATGTTGCTGATTTAGGTGGTTTAGGAATAGATGAAGTTTCTCAGGACCTTCTGTCCAGACCACAAATACATCATCAACATACCTCCACCTTATCATAGGCTTGGAAAATTGGATTAAAATAGTGGTATGTCGTGAAGTGCTGAAAAACATCGAAGAGTTTGCCGTAAAACGCTGCTAAAATAATGAATAAAAGAAGGTAGGCTGGATGACAAATTCGTGTAACAGAAAATGCCTCTTGTAGACGTGGATGTCCGTAGTAGACAATGTTGTCAATCTGGAATGAAACGGAAGGCTAACTTGACGACGGGAAATAGGCCGAGAATATATCACTGAAAACGATATGTTGAATAATGTGTACTTACTTATTCTCAAGTTGCAATGTATGTCCGAATGTATCTACAGCGTTAGTCTGTTTGAAGTTCCTACTTCTAGTGTAGTATCGACGCTGTGGGGGTGTAGGGGAACGCTGAGAGGAAGAGGGGGTATCGGTAGGCGTTACTTGAAGGAGCAAGTATGGCGTCGGTATTTAACGAATTAGAGGGAGTCTTTAATTCTAAGGATTTAAATATCCGAGGGACTTTATTATGGTTTAGGTTGACCTTATTCAATAACCTAGGCATTAAAATATGTAGTGGACTTCTGACTTCCGTGTCGTCATTAAGATTACGATCTTTATTATATGTTCTGTCCAAGAAAATGTAAATACTCTCTAAATCATTCAAAAGTTTACCTTTGGTGCATTCCTAATTATTGTGAGATCTTTTTCTATTGTAGTGAACCGGTGTCCAGTTTCCTTCATGTGGGTGCTCATTGCCGAGTATTTATTGTGTTTTTCGGCATTGAAATGTTCCATGTACCTTATATAAAAGCTGCGCCCAGTCTGTCCAACATAGGATTTTCCGCACTGAGAACGTGTTAATCTATAAACTCCTGAACCTGAATATCTATTTCTGTCGTAGTTAATCTTATTATGATTAAAAAAGATGTTTTGAGTTGTGTTGATTGTTCGAAAGGCTACGTTCATATTATGCTTACTGAAAGTATTCGCAATTTGGTGGACTACTGGGCTACTATAAGTGAAAGTGGCGTACTTAGTTCTTTTTGGTTTGTCGGGTATGAGATTCGTGGATAACTTATTTTTAATTTTGTGAATTAAACGGTTTATCATCTCGACCTTAAACCTATTAAGTCTGGCTAGGTTTCTTATGTAGTTCAATTCATTCTTTAAGTTAGTAGGGGAAAGAGGGATTCTTAGTACTCTATAAATTAAACTATGAAAAGATGCCTGTTTATGGGAGCCAGGATATAATGAGGAATTATTTATAGTTATCGGAGAATGTGTAGGCTTTCTATATATTTGAAATTCAAAAGTGTTATTGGTTCGTGTCACTGTTATGTCCAGAAAATTCAAGGAACCCTTGTCTTCATCTTCCTTAGTAAAACTCAGGTTAGGGTCGATACTGTTTAATTTTTCCAAAATTTCGCTGCTATTGGTAACATCTTTATCAATTATTACAAATGTATCGTCAACATATCTCAACCATAAGCAAATCCCTTTAATATTAGTTTTTATTTTAGTGTGTTCAATTGAGTCCCCCCCATTGCTATACCGTTCTGTTTGTAAATTTTTTTGTTAAATGTACAATAACTGTTATCCAGAACAAAGTTCAATAGTTTCATGAATTTATCGATCTCTTTTCTACTGAGGCCACTATTTTTACAGATGTTATCATAGATGATGTTAACTGTGTCACCAGTCGGAATGTTTAGGTACATATTAATCACATCGAAAGAGCATATTGCTTGATTTGACAGAACATTAAATTTGCTTAAAATCTCACAAAAATCTATTGAATTCCTCAAGGGCTGCTTGTTATTAAACACGTAATGTCTCTTAAGGAAGCCATGGATGTACCTGGAGGCTTTATACGTTGGACTGTTGCGGCAGTTAATAATAGGACGCATTGGAATATCATTTTTATGTACCTTAAGGAGAGCTCTTGCCACAGGAATATTTGGATTCATATTTACAAGTTTCTGTTGATCTTGTTCATTAAACAGAAATGTCGAATTCTTTATTATTGTCTTTAAGTTACGTTGTATCTTAACCAGTGGATCTTTATTAACAACCATGTATCCATTACTGTTAAAGAAATCCTCTGTTTTTTAATATATGCTTCTTTGTCTAAGAGAACTACTGATCCCCCCCTTGTCAGCCTTAGTTATCACAATGTTGATGTTTTCTATCTTAGTCTATAAATTTTGTATTAGTGTATGTTGTCTGATATCAAATTTAGCATTCAAATCTTCGGCTAGCCTAGAAAGCTTATTCTTTATTTCCGTTTTTATGTCGCTTTGTATTTCATATGGGAGTTTAGAAACGTTCGTCTCTATTTCGGCTACTGTGTTAATGATGTCTACCTCTTTTTTCTTATTAGGCCAATTGTATTTAGGGCCTTTATTCAAGAGATCCATCCCTTTACTTGAAAATTGTGTATTAGTCAAATTTACGACCGTAGGAGTGTCAGTGTCTAGAGGGTTTATTCTCTGTTTATCTGTACTTTGTTTAGAATGTTGTGTTTGTGATGCTCTCAATTGCATTAGTTTCTTATCCAGTGTCGCCTGTTTCTTATTCAACAAGTGCGTTAATTTGATATCTATGTGAAGTTGGAACGATTTCCATTCTAATGGGACCAGTACCTGGGCCACTATTAAATGTGTCTTATAAAGTTGTAAATTTAATTTTGACTTCTTTTTTTACAATGCCTTAATTTCATTCTTTATCCAAATATCATTTATTTTATTTTGAACTTTGTTTATATTATAACCATTTAAGTTCTTTTCTTTGCGTTGACTTCAAGAATTTTGGAATCAATTTCAGTCTCAGACAATGTTTTAAGAACGTTATATCTTTGGTTAACTTACAAATTTTTGTTTTAAGATTGAGAAATCTATTTAATTGACATCTTGCCTGGTTGGCTGTCACATTACAAGCCATTATTCTCGTCATTATTCCGTATTGAAAAATAGCTGATCACAAAGTTTATACAAGGAGTAATTTTAATACCACCTATTGTAACCGTCCAGGCTTCTCCAGCCCTACTAATTTAATATAATATCATTTTACACGATATCATTTGATATCAAGTTTATCCGCCATCGGCAATTATTTGTAATAACATATTTATTCAACGTCAATCATTTGTAATCAAGGCTTTTTGGAATCATCTTGTATATATGATAACATCGTTTTATTATGTAAATTATTATATTATGTAGGATAAGAATTCATTATGTTGTAAACACGGTCAATATGTTGAGACATAGTTGTTTTCATTTCATCTCATATTTGTGTATACGGAGGGTTATTCTTGAAGCTTGGGATTTTGCGTGAGTCATGGGTTTATTTTATGACCAAGGCTAGTAAACAGCGACCCGTGAGCGAGGCTTGCAAGCTGGTCAGCTATATCATCGCCACGCCTTCTGGACTTGTCGAGGAAGATAAGGGGAGTTGATGCTTCGATCTATCGAATCAGATACTTCGTTGTATATGAGTTTTGAGATTGAACTGTTACCAAGAGTGGGGGTGAGCCCGGATATATACTGATTCTCAACACGAGAACGGGACCTTACAAGCTTAGGACCTTACAACCTTACAACCTAACTATGTGAACTCCATCACTACTACTTCTACTGTGAACATCTACTTTGTACGACGTGATTTGATTTTTGAAACAGTGTGTGGTCGCTCCGCGACAAAGTTATTTTGTACAATGTGTTATCACTTACGTGCGGTAATGTTATCGGATCTACGTGAAACGAAACAAGCTTACGGATTGTGTTATATTCAGTAAATATTGTGGACGAAGAACTATGTTTAGTGTAGATAAAACGGTAGAAAGTGGTGGGAGCATGGAAAATAGCACAGAATCTGATATAGCTAGGATGGAGGGCGAGAAAGGTAATACGAATAGTGAAATGAATATTCGACAACTATTTTTAATGATGCAAGGGATATTAGAGCAAACAAAAGGGATAGATGAGATTAGGAAGGAAACGAAAGGGATAGATGAAATTAAGAAGGAAGTAGAGAGAACGAAAACCGAAATTAGCAGAGAAATAGAACAGACGAAAACCGAAATTAACAGAGAAGTTAATGCTAGGATGGATGCTTTAGATCATAGATTAGATGAAGCACTAGAGCAACAGAAACTTTTTGAGAATCAGTTAGCGGAACAGGAGATGAGACGTAGCCAACATGAGAAGGTGGTAGAAAGAAAGTTAACTGAACATAGAAGCGAAGTCATGGAGTTGGTAGAGAAAGAAAATTGTAAAGTTAGGAGCGAAGTAGACCAGCAGATCACAGGTATTAATTGTAAAATTCAGGAACAAGTAGGAGAAGTTAGTAAAGTTAGAGAACAAGTACAACAACAATACGATGATCTGTGTGGTAAGGTAGAGATTAATGCCAAAATATGTAATGAAAAGTTTGCGAGTGACGTAGAAACTAGAGAGAAAAGGATTAATGAACGTATTGCTAGGTCGGAGGCACAAATACGTAAAGAAATCAGAGACAAGCAAGGTAATATAGGAAGTCAGTGCCATGGTACAAATTTCATATATGAAACTGAACTACTTAAATCTAATGGGAGGCAGACAAACCCTTTGGATTTTTTAAACACTGTTAAGAAACGGTTTGAAAAGCAAATAGAAGAAGGAATCATTGAATGGGAAGAAGCGTTAGAGATAACTGGTAAAGCTTTTATTGGGGAAACGAAATCATGGTTTGCGGTGTATAAGAGCAGCATGACCAGTATGGTGGAATTCCAGAAATATTTCACGGAAAAATTTTGGAGTGAAGCTATACAAAGCAGGGAAAGAGAACGCATTGTCTTTGGGAAATTTAGGCCACACGAAGGAGTTTCTATGACCGAATATTTTTTAGCCCACGTTATGATTTGTAAAAACGTAGATGGGATGTCAGCGGAGAGAGATATTGTGAAGTTATTACTCAGACATTTTCCGAACAAAATCTGCGAAGCTAGCTGTATGCAACAGATAGAGTCTATTCAGGGAATGGAAAGATTGCTAGCAAGTTTCGATGCGTTAGGAAATAGTAATAGTACACGAGAGCACACAAACTATCAGACACCACCCAGAAGACAAGAACACAATCACCGTGGTCAGTTTCAACCGAGACAACCTGTAGGTAATCAGTCACACCAACAAAATAGAAATGTTCAGAGGGAACGCAATGTAGAGGAAGGTACAAGCCGAAATCAGGATACAAGGAGACACAGTAATTTAAACTGATAGTAGACGGTAATGAGAGATCAGATTATCAGTCTTCAGTACATGTTGCGAGAAATTGTGTAATGACGCACATGAATTATGATCTCGATGTCAGAGACGAGTTATTACGGGAGGTTGAAGTGAATCAAGTCGAAGTTGGTAGTAAAAGTGATAACCCTGTTGTTACGATCGTTATATGGAGGGCGCAGTATCAGGCTTTATTGGATTCAGGCAGTCAAAGATCATGTGTAAGTCTGAAGTGGTATGAGGACAGAAAGAAGGAGAATATTGAGATTGAGGAAATGCCTGTGAAATCCACATATATCGTCACTGCTGTAGGTAAACGATCCAAGCAAATATGTAAACAAGTTGCCATACCTATTTGTATTAACGGGAAGTCGAAAATTCAGATATGTCTTGTTATTCCGAATCTTATATTTGATGTTATCTTGGGATCTGACTGGCTAAGTTTATACTCAGCTCGGTTAAATTACAATGAGGCGATAGTATATTTAAGGTGGGATAATGAGGATGTTCAAGTCACGTGGGATGCCGAAGTTCAGACGAAAGTGGAGGTTTGTAACATGTGGTGTGTTAATGAGGTTTCAAAAGATGAAGAAGAGAGAGCAGATTTTAAGTTGTGTGAAGTGTGGTTAGAGGAGAACCACGATGATGCTTTGAGAGAAGCGGTAGATAGTAGCAATTTGGAAGAAGGTCAGAGGGACCGATTGTTGTATGTGTTGAGAGAACACAAGGGAGTATTTTCATCGAAACCTGGCAAAACACATGTGTATGAACACTCATTTTCAGTGCTGGATAAAAGTATATTCGCTGGACCAAGATATCCGATTCCACATAAATATGCTAAAGCAGTAGACAATCAAATTGAAGCTATGTTAGAGGATGGTATTATTGAAGTTTTGAGTAGTGAGTGTGTCAATCTTTTATTGAGAAAAGCGACAGGTCTTAGTTGTAGTAAGATTATTAGTGACAAGTATATTCAGGAATTAGGTACGCCTAGTAGGTTATTATCTGATAGCGGATCTCGATTTACATCGAAGAAGTGGAAGGCTGTGATGACAGAGTTAGGTATCACACATGTTTTTTCCTCAATTAGGAACCCACAAGGGAATACGTGTGAACACACGATGAAGGAATTAGGTAGGATGTTTCGATCTTTAGTTCATGACAAGCACACTGCGTGGGTTGGTTCTTTAGCGTTGATTGAGAAATGGAGTAACATGGTTCAGCATGATAGTACAAAATTCACCCCATTAGAGGTTCATTTTGGCAGAAATCCAAGGAATGAGCTGACAAAAGTACTAGGTATTACACAGGAACCTCAGCGGGACTCTCAGATATATGTCAGATTAGCGAGAGAGAATTTGATTAAAGCGGCTGAGAAGCGTAGCAGACAGCAGAAACATCAGGTGTTCAGGTAGGAGATTCTGTTCTGTTACGTGTTCCCATGCTCTCGTCCAGTGAAGAGAAGGTGACGAAGAAATTCTTTTTGTTGTATCAGGGTCCATTCCAGATTCATTGTCGGGTTGGTCCTTGTGCATACAGATTGAAAGATGGTAATCGTGTCATGTTGGGCACTTCTAATATTCGCTCTCTGAGACGATATATTTCTGCGAATTAAGTGTAATGTCTCCCCAATGTTGTTTTGACAACATTAAATGTACTTGAGTTGGAAAACGTGAATTCATGTATAGGTTGTGAACATAGACCTGACACCATTGTAGAAGCCATGAGTAACTTGGGATTTTCTTTTGAAACTGCAGAAGGAAATTAATGCAATAATTTTCTAAATATACTGTTTTTGCAATGAAAACAAGAAATTGCTTGCGGCCATCTATGAGAGGTAAGCCACGTGTGATTACGTGTGTGTGTGTGGTGTATATATTATTATAACCTGGAACTGCCGAACACTTTGATGGTGAAGTGCAAAGATAGTGTTATTTACGTGTTGTTGTAAATATTATGAGTGTTGCTGACGAACTTCCGCAAGAAAATCGGCAGGAATTATTACTAATGTTATCTGGTATCGTTGAAACAGACGCTCTACAGTGAGATACAAGATTTAATTATGTATGTTTTATTATTAAGTGTTTGTCAGATGTAATGATGTATATATCAGCCGTTTTGGTGTAGTGTGTTATTTTCATATATGTTATATCTGTAAATAACAGGAGGGCGTATGTAACCGTCCAGGCTTCTCCAGCCCTACTAATTTAATATAATATCATTTTACGCGATATCATTTGATATCAAGTTTATCCGCCATCGGCAATTATTTGTAATAACATATTTATTCAACGTCAATCATTTGTAATCAAGGCTTTTTGGAATCATCTTGTATATATGATAACATCGTTTTATTATGTAAATTATTATATTATGTAGGATAAGAATTCATTATGTTGTAAATACGGTCAATATGTTGAGACATAGTTGTTTTCATTTCATCTCATATTTGTGTATACGGAGGGTCATTCTTGAAGCTTGGGATTTTGCGTGAGTCATGGGTTTATTTTATGACCAAGGCTAGTAAACAGCGACCCGTGAGCGAGGCTTGCAAGCTGGTCAGCTATATCATCGCCACGCCTTCTGGACTTGTCGAGGAAGAGAAGGGGAGTTGATGCTTCGATCTATCGAATCAGATACTTCGTTGTATATGAGTTTTGAGATTGAACTGTTACCAAGAGTGGGGGTGAGCCCGGATATATACTGATTCTCAACACGAGAACGGGACCTTACAACCTTACAACCTAACTATGTGAACTCCATCACTACTACTTCTACTGTGAACATCTACTTTGTACGACGTGATTTGATTTTTGAAACAGTGTGTGGTCGCTCCGCGACAAAGTTATTTGTACAATGTGTTATCACTTACGTGCGGTAATGTTATCGGATCTATGTGAAACGAAACAAGCTTACGGATTGTGTTATATTCAGTAAATATTGTGGACGAAGAACTATGTTTAGTTCAAGTCTATGGAATTTTGGTACAAGTCTGTACCGGATAAATAGTATAGCTCAGATGGATTGAGATTTCTACTAATATGGAAAAATTCATATCTCTGAATTTTCTCCTCGTACGATCAACGCTGATCAGTTTTTACAAGTATAGGGCCAATGTCTAATTTAAAGACTAGGCAAGCAGGGAGTGCTAGTCCAGATAGCCCGTACCATATCAGAGAAGGAAGGAAGGATGTCCATGGAGCAAATTCAACATCGAGAAGAAGAGAACGAGTAACCACGGAAACCAGATGACTTCAACGGAAGCTGCAATTGGTGAGCTTCAATTAGATAAAGCAAGCAATAAGTAAATTCAGTAAATTAAATTCTAAATTCCTCCACGTTTTAAGGAAACTTTTCCGATTCATCTCATTTTTTTGTGTAATAAATTCATTTGTATTTTATATTGCATTAATTTTCTTTCTTAAGCGATACTTAATGGTTAATTATTTAAAATCCTACCCCTGTGATTTAAGCATAAGTCTCTATGCTAGTAAATATAAATTTTGGTTTACAGTTTTATTTAAAACTGTAACCATGGCGCCCAAACATTACATAGAGAAATGGGGAACCATGGAATGTTGATTGTTTCTATTTGCGTGGCAATTTGCGGACAAGCCACAAATAGTTTATTTAATATTCATGTGTCCCAAGATAATAACTTTCATCTCCCCAAGTGTTGTTTGGACGAGAGGAAACAGTTACACTATTCAATACAAATTTATTCCACTATAGTGTGGTTAAATACACATGGAAATTATCAGAAATTTGAAGTACTAACAGTAAAACAAACAAAAAAAAGTATTAAAACAGAACTTATACTAAAATCACTGAAAAAATGATGTGTTCATCTAAAAGTAATAGTCATATATTGTTTTTAAAAAATAATCCATGTCTGACACTGAAATGGATCTTCTTGATGAGAAGTTTAAGCAATATATATTACACTAGGAAAACAGAATATCAAAAATAAGGCGTCAACAGGATAAGAACAAAACGGTTAAAAGAAGCAGTAAAAGTTCATATTTGAGGCCAATATTTAAAATAAGGATGAAAAGAAGTAGTTGCATTGAAGGCAGTGTAGTTTATGACGTCTTGGAAAATTGGATTAAAATAGTGGTATGTCGTAAAGTGCTGAAAAACAGCAAAGAGTTTGCCGTAAAACATCTTTTTTAATCATAATAAGATTAACTACGTCAGAAATAGATATTCAGGTTCAGGAGTTTATAGATTAACATGTTCTCAGTGCGGAAAATCCTATGTTGGACAGACTGGGCGCTGCTTTTATATAAGGTACATGGAACATTTCAATGCCGAAAAACACAATAAATACTCGGCAATGAGCACCCACATGGAGGAAACTGGACACCGGTTCACTACAATAGAAAAAGATCTCACAATAATTAGGAATACAGGCAAAGGTAAACTTTTGAATGAATTGGAGAGTATTTACATTTTCTTGGACAAAACATCCTCAAAGACTCCCTCTCATTCGTTAAATACAGATGCCATATTGCTCCTTCAAGTAACGCCTACCGATACCCTCTCTTCCTCTCAGCATTCCCCTACACCCCCACAGCGTCGATACTACACTAGAAGTAGGAACTTCAAACAAACTAACGCTGCAGATACATTCGGACATACATTACATCTTGAGAATAAGTAAGTACACATTATTCAACATATCGTTTTCAGTGATATATTCTCGGCCTATTTCCCGTCGTCAAGTTAGCCTTCCGTTTCATTCCAGATTGACAACATTGTCTACTACGGACATCCACGTCTACAAGAGGCATTTTCTGTTACACGTATTTGTCGTCCAACCTACCTTCTTTTATTCAATATTTTAGCAGCGTTTTACGGAAAACTCTTCGATGTTTTTCAGCACTTCACGACATACCACTATTTTAATCCAATTTTCCAAGACGTCATAAACTACACTGCCTTCAATGCAACTACTTCTTTTCATCCTTATTTTAAATATTGGCCTCAAATATGAACTTTTACTGCTTCTTTTAACCGTTTTGTTTTTATCCTGTTGACGCCTTAGTTTTGATATTCTGTTTTCCTAGTGTAATATATATTGCTTAAACTTCTCATCTAGAAGATACATTTCAGTGTCAGACATGGACTATTTTTTAAAAACAATATATGACTATTACTTTTAGATGAACACATCATTTTTTCAAAGTGATTTTAGTATTATAAGTTCTGTTTTAATACTTTTTTTTTAAACTGTAAACATTTTGCATCCACAGTATTAACACTTGTAAATATTCATCAATTTTTTACATAAGTTATTATGACTCCTTAGACCATGTGTGTTTTAAGATTGATTGAAGCTGATGATGCCCAATAAATAGTGGGCAAAACATGTACTTCAAATTTCTGATAATTTCCATGTGTATTTAACCACACTATAGTGGAATAAATTTGTATTGAATAGGTGGTATTAAAATTACTCCTTGTATAAACTTTGTGATCAGCTATTTCTCAATACGGAATAATGACGAGAATAATGGTTTGTAATGTAACTTGCCAAGAGGGCGAGACGAATTTGTGAGCCATCACATATCCAGATGGAGATGGACACGCTCAAAGTTGCGTTCAAGGGTAATGGTTACAGTGATTTGCAGATTCATAGAGCCCTACATCCCAGAGAAACGACCAAGCAAAGCTCACAGAAGGAAGAAATGAAGGGAACTGCCTACTTGCCTTACATTCACAACACCACAGATCGAATTCCCAAGGTCCTCCGCAAACACAATATAAAAACCGTGTTTGGCACCGCCACTAAAATTGCTCACAGTCTCAGTAAACCAAGGACAGATTGTCCCCACTTTTACATCCTGGGGTATGCGAAATTCCCTGTAAGTGCGGTAAAGTATACATCGGCCAAACATGCCGGTTCAATGGTACCTACTCAAAGGACATGAACGTAATATTCGTTTCAACCAACCTGATAACTCGGCAATAGCTGAGCACACTCTACCGTCGGGTCATGATGTCATGTTCCAAGATGCTCGAGCTGTTACCCACACTAGACACTACAGGTCCAGAATTATACGGGAAGCGGTGGAAATATGTAGAAATCCTAACAATTTCAACAGGGACACTGGCTATCAATTAAGTAATACTGGTTGCCAGCCATTAAGAATTTACGCAGGTAGTTCCCTTTGCTGTCCCTTCACTATTGTTATTTCATCTTGGTGTTTTCCAAATTCGTACGTTCCTCGTCACCAGATGTTCATTCCAGGCTTATCCCTATGTCTTACACCTGCCATATGTTACGCAAACATGATATGTGAACCGCTTAGGCTGATAGTGATGGTTCAGTCAGCTTCCACTTCGAACGCTAGCGTTGTGCCACGTCCTGGGGGCCATCTGGTGGCGAATGAAGTACTGTTTCCACTTCTATTATAACGTTCCGAAATTCAAAGTACCATTGTTTAAGAAGCCTTTCTCGTGGACAGTCAAGATTTCTTCTGAGGATGCAGAGCACAGTTTTCTGCGAAACATTAAGAATTTTCACCTTATTTTCTTGACACGGCATAAGCCCAAAAGCCTATACACTATCATTCAGAAACATTGTAATATTTAAAGATTGTAAACACACCACTGCTACTAAGCACTGTATTATGTACCTTTGTCACAACTATTAACCAACAGCCAACAGCTGATATTAATGTTATTCACAATAAATAACAAAAATTGTTATTCAGTTTTCCTTTACACTGCTCCTATTTTAAGTACCGGTATGTTAATATTAAATCTTAATAATTATATTTTAATTATAAATCAGGTGCCTGATTTAACCTTGAGGAGGTACAATGACTGAAGATGCCTTCAATAAAAGGCGAAACATGTGTCACATTTCATAAGGTAATAAGGATCAAATCCTAATTGTATACGACTATAATGTACTGAATAGGTGGTAAAATAATAAATGAATTAGAGTCCTACAAGTATAGGTATGCCGAACTTCTAGTCAATAAAGTAAAGATGCTCTATCAAAAAGTGCTTAAGCTGTGTCGAAGTAGGGGATGGAAGATCAGATTGGTTTGAAACCAAAAGAGGAATACAGCCTTGTCACCACTCCTGTTCATCACTGTTATGGATCGGATAATAAAGTTCATCAAAGAACATTACAAAGAGCCTAACACACTAATATTTGCAGATGATGAGTCTCCCACAAGTCGAAGCCCTCGTCCATGTTGTGGGAGATGGGCAACGTCATCAAGTAGGGAATAGCCTGTGGGGGTGAAGTACAGTGGGGACTGTGTGGGCTCCGAGACCACTATGGTAGCTGAGAAGGCCCTGCAGGAATCCTGAAAAAGATGGCGTCTAACGGGGCTCTGGTGAAGTCACGACAGGCCTAGCAAGCCGGTGATGGATATTAACTCACTTTCAAGGAAACAAGGAATGATAAGCCGGACGGATGTAACAAACTATGACCCTGGCGAGGAACAGGATTACGAATTGGCACACTGAATATACAAACAATGACTGGAAAAGTAGAAGAGCTTGTAGACATGATGGAAAGAAGAAAACTGGATGTACTAGGGATGGCGGAGGCTAAGTGGGGGGGTGAGGGTAGGAAAGAGCTGCAGAATGGTTTTCGGTTGTACTGGATAGGAAATGATGAGGGAAAGAGAAATGGAGTAGGAGTGGTAGTAAGAAATGGATTGAAAGAGGAAGTAAAAGGGATGAGTGACAGGTTGATAAAAGTCAAAATAACAGTCAAAGGTAAAACCTGGGAAATTGTACAAGTGTATGCTCCACAAGCAGGATGCACGCAATAGGATAAAGATGACTTTGAGAAAGAATTGGAGAGACAATTGAATGGAAAAAATAACATGGTAATTGGGGACTTGAACGCCCATGTGAGCATGGAAAGGAAGGGTTATGAGTAAGTGCTTGGAGCGGAAGGATGGGGAAATAGGAATAAGAAAGGAGAAAGACTACTGGATTTGTGCAAAAGAAATGGGATGATGGTCGGGTACTTGTGGTTCAAAAAGAGAGAAAGCCATAAGATAACGTGGTATAGCTGTGACTGGTCTAGGAAATCCATTGTAGATTACATAATCTACGACTGGGAAATGAAGAGGAATGTTATAGATGCAAGGGTAATACCATCAGAGGCACTAGATAGTGACCACAGATTACGGTAATGAAACTGAGAACAATGACGGAAAGGAAAAGAACAGAGAAGCAAAGAAAGATGCATCAAAATATGGAAACTGAAGGAAAAGGAAACCAAGGAAGAATACCAGGAAAAATAAGATTGACCGTACCAACAGATAATACAAAAACAGGAGGAGGAATGGGAAAGGTTCAAGAGGACACTAGTAAAACCTGCAGAGGAAGTTTGTGGGAGAACAAGTGCCAGGAAAAGATGCAAGGAGACCCAATGGTGGAACGACAGAGTCAAAGCGGCAGTTATGGAGAAGATAAAGCTTTCAGAATGTGGTTTCAACAGAGGACACCGGAGACAAGACAAGAATATAAGATGAAAAAGGAAGAAGCTAAAAAGGTTCTAACAGAGAAGAAAAATGGATAGAAAAGTGAGCAAACATGATGGAAGTCGATAGCAAAGGAAATAAAAAAAAGTACTGTACAGAATGGTCAAGAATAAGAAGAAAGGCAAGAGGGAAGATGTTATAATGATAGACAAAAATGGAAATGAAGTGCAGGAAATGGAGAAACTCAAAGGAATGTAATGAAGTGCAGGAAATGGAGAAACTCAAAGGAATGTGGAAGGAGTATTTCGAAGATTTACTAAACCCAGAAGGATGCACTGAGGAGGAAAGTAGAAGCAGGGAGGAAGTAAGAAATATGGAAGAAGAAAATGACTTAACATGGGCAGAAGTGGAGCTAGCACTGGACAAGATGAAAGGAGGGAAAGCCCCAGGGTTAGATGAAGTGAGTATTGAGATGGTGGAGTCAGCAGGAGAGGTACGGAAACAGTGGCTTTATCATGTGTTGAAAGTAGTATGGAAGGAAAGGGAGACCGCTGAATTTTGGAAGAAGGGGGTAATCATACCCATTTTCAAGAAGGGGAATAGAAAAGAGTTTAAGAACTATAGGGAGTCACATTGATATACCACTGTGCAAAGGTGTTTGAGAAGATTTTGGAGAATAGAATCAGAAAGAGAGTGGAAGAAAAGTTAAGAGAAGAGCAGTATGGTTTCAGATCAGGAAGTTCCACAGTAGACCTTATATTCGCAGTAAGGCAACTACAAGAGAGTCATTATGAATGGGGTAAGGATCTTGTGATGGCCTTCGTGGACTTTGAGAAAGCTTATGACCATGTGTGTAGAAAGAAGGTATGGGAAGCCTTACAGAGAAAAGGTGTCGAGGAACAGACTGTAGAAAGAGTGAAGAAGATGTACAATGGGAGTGTCAGTTGTGTGAAAATAGGAGGAGAGAGAACAGGCTGGTTTGAGCAAAAAGGTGGATTAAAACAAGGAAGTGCTCTGTCACCTTTGCTCTTCGTAGTAACAATGGACGAGATAATGACAAAAGTGGCAAGGAAAATTGGAGAAGGAAAAATAAAAGTGATGATGTTTGCAGATGACCTGTTAATCTGGGGAGAAAAGGAAGAGGATATCCAGGAACAGTTAGATGCTTGAGTAGATGAGGTGGAACAATATGGAATGAAATTTAATGCCCAAAAGAGCGAGACAGTGATCACAACTAGAAAGAAGGAGAGACCTACGAGAAGGATAATGCTTGGAGGGGAACAGCTTAGGAAAGTAGAGAGTTTCAAGTACTTAGGAAGTATCATAGAGGAAAGTGGAAGAAAAGATAAGGAAATAATCGAGCATGGAAGACAAGCAGGAGCATTCCTGAAAAGTGTCAGAAGCCTGGTTTGGAGCAAGGATGTCCCTCAGAGAAGCAAAAGGGTGATATACAGGGTGTACTATATACCTATTCTGATGTATGCAGCTGAGACTTGGGTAATGAGGCAGAGAGCTGTGAATAGAACACAGGCAAGTGAAATAAAATTTCTGAGAAGCAAGATAGGAGTGACAAGATGGGATAAGATGAGAAATGAGAAGGTTCGAGATATAGTAAAAGAGCCACTACAGAATAGGACAGAGGCATCTAGACTTAGATGGTATGGACACATGAAGAGAATGACAGAGGAAAGGATACCGAGGAGGATGCACGAAATGGAGATAACAGGTAAACGGCCATGAGGAAGACCAAGAGACAGGTGGATAAAAGGAGTGGAAGAGTGTGTACAGAGAAGAGGAGAGGACTGGGCAAGAGTGACTAGGGGAGAAGTGGTGGGAAGACAGGAGGAGATGGAGAGGTTTATGTTCCAAGCAGACCCAGCCAACAGCGGGAAACTGCAGATGATGATGATGATGATGACCTGATCTGAGGAGAAAGTAAAGCAGAAGTACAGGAGAAACTAAATCTTTGGAATGGTAAGTTTAAAGAATATGGACTAAACAAAACATCAGTAAAACAAAAATGGTTGAAATGACTATCAACAGGAAAGGCACAGATTCAAACATTTTCCCGGAGGTTACTCTATTGCAGTCTGTTTCTAACTTAAAATAACTTGGAAGTATCAGGGACTCAGAAATCTTCTTAATTTTATTTTCAAGTGAGAAATCTACTCTGGGATGATAAAATACCCCAGAAAGTAAAACTGACCATGTTTTATACCTACTTCATTCCAATTCTCACATATAGACTCGAAACATGTACCCTGCATAACAAGGCAAATACAGTATTACCCCGCATTTACGTTCCTGGCTTTTACGTTATCCCATCTTTTACAACATTTTCTGTTGGTCCCCCGAGATTTCCTATGCTCACAACGTATTAAAATCCTCAGATTTACGTTTGCGACATTATATGCTTCCTGCCATTTTCGCTACGACAGGCCATTCGAGAGGAAAATTTTCAAGGTAAAATGGCGTGGCAACTAACCTAAAACGCTTTGAGTAACCATGGCATGACGACAAAATCGAACAACCATGGTCTATAATAACTCTTAGAACTCTCGGTATTGAACTTCCGCTTCACCAACGAGTTGAATTAACTCTCTAAATCTCTCATACACACAAACTTTCCACCTTAATTCTATGACTTTTGAATGCAAGTACACAAACACCCAATAGAAATCAAAAACATGTAATACCACACATACAGTATCTGGGTAATGGCAAAATGCAGAGCCCAACAAAACCGCAAAGGAGAAGAAGAAGAAGATATCAGGTGTTTGCTTTATTGCTAAATACAGTATAAGCCACAACAAGACGTTATCAAGTGAATCAGTGTTTGTCTTGCCCGAGTTTGTTATTTCACGGTTATTGTTTTATACTTGCGTTTGTTGTTGGAGTTGTTAAAGTTATTGTCGTTGATCTGTCACATTTATTTTTGTTATTTGTTACATTTTTTGTTCCTGTTATGTGAGTCGAGAGGTCAAAGTGAATTGCCGCGATCTTCCTTTCCCGTCATGTTTGCTACTCCTTCTTTGTTATTGCTTTATTGTTTTCCTTCTAATGAAAACCTACAACCTGTTTTCCAGTCATTGACCGGGTCAGGGATGTGATGAATGAAACATATATAGGCTGTTATTACAATGGGGTCGCCACTCCCAAGGTGATTTATTAATGAGTGATAAATGTTATGAAATGATAATGGAGAGTGTTGCTGGAATGAAAGATGACAGGGAAAACCGGAGTACCCGGAGAAAAACCTGTCCCGCCTCCGCTTTGTCCAGCACAAATCTCACATGGAGTGACCGGGATTTGAACCACGGTATCCAGCGGTGAGAGGCCGACGCGCTGCCGTCTGAGCCACGGAGGCTCCTTTCCTTCTAATAATGGGGAAAAAAAAGAAGGAAAGAAAACCTTTCACTATGGACGAGAAAGTTTCAATATTGGAAAAGGTTGATTCGTACCGCAGAACACGTGTTTCATTGGCACGCGAATTGCAGCTTCCTGTATCCACGCTGAATACAATTGTGAAAAACAGAGGAAGCATTACATCAAGTGCTTCAGAATGCAGACCAAACTCCAAGAAAAGGAAGTATACGTCATACTGCAAATACAAGAAGATGGGGAAAAAAAAAAAAAAAAAAATGGTTTGAAACTTCAAGAAGCGTAGACATTCCAATTGATGTTGTGCTCTTAAAGGAAAATGCGCTTAAAGTGGCAAACATTCTTGGCACTGAAAATTTCATCGCCTCCAATGGTTGGATCGACTGATTTAGGAAAAGGTATAACCTAACTTATAAAACTGTTTGTGAGGAATCTAATGCAGTTAGTGATGAAACTGTGGAAGAATGGATTGATAGAAGATTGCAGGAGCTGACCAAGGATTACGAACCCAGGAACATTTTCGACCTAGATGAAACTGGACTGTGTTTCAGTGTGTTGACCAGCAAGACTTTGGCATTCAAAGGAGATAAATGCCATGGTGGGAAACACAGCAAGATGAGACTCACAGTGATGTTGGGAGCCAATGCTGATGGCTCTGAGAAGCTCCACCCCTATGTGGTAGGGAAATCTAAAAAGCCTCGTTGCTTCAAGACTGTGCGATCATTACCTACTGCCTACGATGCCAACCATAAAGCTTGGATGACCTCAGATCTTTTCCGACACCAGTTAATTGCTCTGGATTCAAAAATGGGTGCGCAAAATAGGAAGATACTTCTTTACATCGACCGTTGTCCTGCACATCCCATGTATGTTAATTTGAGGAATGTGCAGTTAGAATTTCTGCCTGCTAACTGCACAAGCAAGCTACAACCTATGGATTTAGGGGTTATTCACTCCTTTAAGTCACTTTATAGGAAGAACCTAGTGCAGCAAATTGTATTTCTTACGGATACTGGAAAGGATCCATCATCATTTAAAATTTCAATCCTGAATGCGCTTCACTTCATTGCAAAGTCTTTGAAAGCCGTGAAGCAGACTACCATCTCAAATTATTTCTTGAAAGCAAGATTTTTCAAGAATCATCACAAATCTCAGCTGCCAGCAGCAGCAGCAGCAGAAGAAGAATAAGAAGAAGGACAAGGAGGAGGAGGCCTGCTACCTGATGTATGGAGACTGTTGCAGTCAGACTGCGCTACTGAAGATGTTCTTCAGGTAGATGATTCTGTGATCACTGCAGAGGAAAGAAGTGTGGAGGAGTTGGTTGCTGAGCAAACAGCATCCGAGTCTCCCACCAGAGACGGTGATGAAGCAGAGGAAGACAGTGAAGTGATGCCTACCAGTGCTGATGCAAGTGCAGTAGTGGGTGTTTTACGCAGGTATCTGTCATCTGAAGAGGGAGGTGAAAATAATTTTCATAACCTTTATGAGCTTGAAAAACAAATAGAGTTCATAAGAAATAACAAGTGTACACAGAGATCCATTCTGGACTATTTTGGTAGGAAGCAGTGATTGTGTAGTTTTCCATCTGGAATAAATTTGTGTTGATGTTGTAAATACAGGTACAATTGAACAAGTTATCGGACTGGGATTTATCTCAAAAAATGATCACCGAGCTCGATAGCTGCAGTCGCTTAAGTGCGGCCAGTATCCAGTATTCGGGAGATAGTAGGTTCGAACCCCACTGTCGGCAGTCCTGAAAATGGTTTTCCGTGGTTTCCCATTTTCACACCAGGCAAATGCTGGGGCTGTACCTTAATTAAGGCCATGGCCGCTTCCTTCCCACTCCTAGCCCTTTCCTGTCCCATCGTCGCCATAAGACCTATCTGTGTCGGTGCGACGTAAAGCAAAAAAAAAAGATCATAAATGTGACTAAAACAAAATACTTAATCTTTCATAAAACAGCCCATAAGATCACAGCGGCTAACACGGTTACCTTAAAGGACCAAGTAATAGAGCGAGTCAACTCAGCTAAGTACAGTAGAGTCCCGCTCATCCGACCTTCGCTTATCCGACATTCCGTCTTATCCGACACTGGTAGACTTAATTTGAACTTTTAGTGGAGACTAAATTCAGGGAGGGTGTGACCGTGGGACAAGCATTGGCCTGACCGCTGGCGGTAGGACCGGTTTTTCTCTCAAGGACAGGTGCAGTGAGTCTTCAGTCATTGTTCATTATAGTATTGGTTGGGTGCGGATGTTATAGTTTTCATATCCTTTGTGAGTATGGCGAGTAAACGGAAGAAAGTGATTGTTTCTATGGAAGACAAGTTGAGTGCATTAAAGAGACTGGACAAAGGTGAAACTCTTCAAAAAGTGGATTCAGATTATGGTGTTGGACGTGTTACAGTGGGAGACTGGAAAAAAAAGAGGGAAGAAACTGAAAAGTGGTGCTCTACCAGAGCAACAAGTGATGCACTGAAAATTAGAAAAACAATGAAAAAATGTGAGTACGAAAAAGTAAGTGAAGCGCTATTTCTTTGGTTCACTCAACACCGGTAAAAGGGCCTGCCAATATCTGGCCCCATTCTGCAAGAAAAGGCGGTCTATTTCCAGAAGGAAATTAATGAAGGGGATCCTAATTTTACTGCCAGTGTGGGGTGGCTTGATCGGAGGAAAAAACGGTACGGCATTAGGCAGCTTAATATCTGTGGAGAAAACTGTCAGCTAAATCCGATGAGGTTGTGAAATTTAAAAAGGAATTTCAAGAAATAATTCTTGCTGAGAGCCTCCGTGGCTCAGACGGCAGCGCGTCGGCCTCTCACCGCTGGATACCGTGGTTCAAATCCCGGTCACTCCAAGTGAGATTTGTGCTGGACAAAGCGGAGGCGGGGCAGGTTTTTCTCCGGGTACTCCAGTTTTCCCTGTCATCTTTCATTCCAGCAACACTCTCCATTCTCATTTCATAGCATCTATCACTCATTAATATAAATCACTTTGGGAGTGGCGACCCCATCGTAATAACAGCCTATATACGATTCATTCATCACATCCCTGACCCGGTCAAAGACTGGAAAACAGGTTGTAGGTTTTCATTCATTTTCATTTTCAATTCTTGCTGAAGGATTAACCGGTGATCAGATTTTTAATTGTGATGAGACTGGGCTAAATTTCAAGATGCTGCCATCAAAAACTCTCGCAGCCCAAGCCGAGACGTCTGCACCTGGGTACAAGCATAGTAAGGAAAGAGTTGCTGTTCTTGCCTGTAGTAATGTTACTGGGAACTTAAAAGCAAAATTGCTTATGATTGGTAAAGCAAAGAAGCCTAGGGCTTTTAAAAACATTTCTGTTAATGCTCTTCCAGTTCATTATACAAATCAGAAGGCTGCCTGGATGTCTGCTGACATCTTTAAAGACTGGTTTTTTACACAAATTTGTTCCAGATGTAGAAAAATTTCTAGCTTCGAACAATCTCCCTAGAAAAGCGCTTCTTCTACTAGACAATGCTCCATCACACCCAAATGAAGAGCAACTCAGAAGTGGTGACATCAAAGTCATGTTCCTCCCTCCTAATGTGACATCATTATGTCAGCCAATGGACCAGGGTGTGCTGGAAACGTTGAAGAGGAAATATCGGCAGAAACTCCTTTCATCCCTGATAGAGGAAATGGACAATGGCAACGACATGATAGAAAAGTTAAAACAAATCAACATGAAAGACGTGGCATATTGGATAGCGCAGTCTTGGGAAGAAGTTGAAACAACGACATTAGCAAAGTCTTGGAACATATTGTTGAGTAAAGTTGAACATCGAGAGGTGGTACAAGACATGGAAAATATTGTGCCCCTACTGAATTGCATTCCTGGCTGTGAGGATGCTACGACTGAAGATGCGAGTAAGTGGTGTGCACAAGATCAGGTGTTTGAACTAACTGAC
This sequence comes from Anabrus simplex, assembly GCF_040414725.1. Classification (NCBI taxonomy): domain Eukaryota; kingdom Metazoa; phylum Arthropoda; class Insecta; order Orthoptera; family Tettigoniidae; genus Anabrus; species Anabrus simplex. Next base: position 128,978,231 of record NC_090265.1, on the reverse strand, counting down.
CCTGATATTATTGATTTTGTGAATGCTAATGGAAATGAGGATGATGACGAAGAACGAGGCACTGCAGAACAAGAGGAGAAAATGATGACTCACAGTGAAGGATTAAGTGCATTGGAAATGGCATTAACCTACGTTGAGTAACAGCCGGCAGCAAGCGCAACGGAGGTGCTGATTTTTCGTCGATGGCGGGATCTCGCAGCAAGAAAACGTGGATCAGCAGGCAAGCAGACACTGTTAACAAGTTTCTTTTCGTAAGACATTTGGAACGCTTTCGTTCAATACTGCATGCACTGTACAATTGAACTGATAATGCAATAAATAGAGTACCGTAAAACATGTCATTGTTTTAGTACTAAAGTACAGCCTTCCTGTTTGTTTCACTTCATTTTCAAAGTTGTTCTGTATTATCCGACATTTTTGGTGATCCGACATACTCCAGGTCCCGTTTAGGTCGGATAATCGAGACTCTATCTTGGAATAATATTAGACTCAACACTTCCCTGGAAAAGCCATATTGTTTATGTAATCATCAAAATTACCCCTTTGATAGGAATAATGCACAGATTAAGATACAGTAATTTTTCTCATAGACAATTGAAGTGTATATATTATGCAATGATCCACCCACATCTAACGTACACAAGCTTTATTTGGGGAAGATGTAGGAAAGATTATATTAATAATTTGTAAATCCTACAAAAAAGAGCCATCAAAATTATGTATGGATTCCCCTTTCTCAAACCGTCACATGAAGTTTCTTCAGAGTCAAATATTCTGCCATTCCATAAACAAATTGCATTTTCATCAGCAGTCTTTATGTATAAGCTAGACAGGAAATTAACCCACTATACTGTCAACGTCTCCCATTTTAGTGAAATTCATAGATATGAAACTAGAGGATCATTAAGGATGAATCCCACTCTAATTCAGTGAAGTATGGAGTAAAAGGCATAGAATCATCAATGTTTAGGGAATATAATGTGTTGTCTCATGTTATAAAGAATCTAAATTGGTTAAATGTTTTAATTAATACAATAATATATTGTCCATACTTAATATATTACAGCCATGCAATATCTACATATACTCCTGAAAAACTATGATGCTAACATGTTAAAAAAAAAGCAATGTCTTAGTTATCCAAAAATGTACTTGTCACTTTACAGAAAAAGCTACTGTATATGAAATGTAAGTCCCTATCACGAACTTTTGTAATAAATGAATGAATGAATGAATGAATGAATGAATGAATAAATAGTAGCAATTAAAATGTTTCATTCAGAGAAAATATTGCATCTTAGATAATTCTATAGCCATTCTAAGAAAGGAACTACCGTACATTAAAAAAATATATTACACAAATTTTTAACCACCTACCGGTAACCTTCTCCTGGGCAAGGGATGAGCAGAATTACAAAAGCAGTGTAGTCAACAGTTAATACAGTACAGTAATTAACTTACATGAAGGTAAGTACAGTAAATCAAATGAGACTGAAGTACTCTATAAATTAATAATATGCATTTGTGTAACATTTACCTCCTTTTCCAGAGCATTTTTATAAATACCTGTACAAGTTGTTTCCCACGATTTACACTTTCCCCCCCTTTTACACCAGTATTCCTTGGTCCCTTGAAAAGTGTAAAAGAGGGGTAATACTGTAGTAAAATCCAAACCGAAACAAAACAAATCATGGCACAACAGTCCCGAAGGGCCCTTGCCCACCAAGCGACCGATGTTCAGCCCGAAGGCCTGCAGATTATGAGGTGTTGTGTGGTCAGCACGACAAATCATCTCGGCTGTTATTCTTGGTTTTCTAGACAGTGGCCACCATCTCACCGTCAGATAGCTCCTCAGTTGTAATCACGTAGGCAGAGTGGATTTTGAACCAGCCCTCAGAGCCAGGTAAAAATCCCTGATCTGGCCAGGAATCGAACCCGGGGTCTCCGGGTAAGAGGCAGGCACGCTACCCCTACACCACGAGGCCGGCAAATAGTAAAATCCAGTCAACAAAAATGAAATTCATCAGAACAATAAACCAGGAAGGACAAGAGTAGAAATGAAGCAAACAGGAAGGAGGCTGGCATCAAAATACCTGTTACCGAGATTTTAGAAAGATGCAGGCTACAATGGTTTGGACGTACTGAGGATGGACGGAACAAGAACAGCAAGGAATTACTTTGACAGAGAAGTGAAAGGGGAGAGGCTAGTTGGGAGACCAAAGAATCAATGGATAGACACAGCGAAATCGGTCAGCAAAAGGAATGCCAAATGGGACGACAAAGAGTAACAGAAACTATACTTTGACAGGAAGAAGTGGCAAGTGCTAGAAATTTCCGCTATTTATACAAGAGTCACTCTCATCAGGGCCTCTAAATGCTAGTTCCTGCTTAGGAATAAATAAAACTGTATCAATTGGTAATTGCATGAAAAAATCTGTTAGGCCTTACATTTTCATTAAATTCTGCGATGTAAAGATTTTCTCTTAAAGTTATCAATTTGAATCCGATTCATTTCATTTATATCCCATGCTATTTTGTATATGCTCTGGAGAGACGTAGTAGCACAGGATATATTTTCAAATCCTGTGTGATTTCAGACTCCCTGTTTCACTCCAACAATAACAACACATGGCCAACAAAGGAGTTTCTGCAAATAATGGCATAACCAAGGATAACTATTGTACTAAAATACCTGTAAACAAAATCAGGTTGGGTTTTTTTTTTTTTCCTGATAAGTCAAAACTGACTGGGGATGACTGCTTTTCATTTTTGTCCTTCTCCTGCCCATGAAACACAAACTAAACATATGGAAGATTCCATGTTAAAACATACTTGGGACAGAACGCTGTTCTTTCACACTATAAGATTCAAATATAAAAGTATGGCCTCTCATGCTATATATCCGTATTTATAACATGACCATGAATTTCAAACGCACTTCCTCTTCAAACATACGGCAGTAATTCTGTAACACTTCACACACTCACTACAAAAACGTTCAGAGCTCACACTTATAGCTGTGCTCCTGCATGCACTTCAAATGCCCTTATTTACACTACACTTATTATTCTGCCACACAGTCACAATTCACATTATAACAACGAACACTTATTTTAACTACCGGTATTAAAGAATACACCACACGTTCAAATTTATAACAAGCTTCTTGTCACAGCTGATGGAACTATAGATACAACTCTCGCAACAAAATATAATAGTAAACTTGTCTTCATTCCCTGTGTTTTAGCATGAGATCAAGATACTAGCATTGACAGCAATGCCACAAAACCTGGAAGGTTTTCAACCCTGGCAGGAAGCCTGACTTACATATTCGGGTGTGTTCAGAGAATATCGTCCCAGTTTGTTCTACTTCTCTACGGGCTGCACCAAGCAGAATAAAGCTGTATACATACTGACGGCAGTCTCACATATTTTTATGGTAACCGTTGTATTATACGTTACAAGTTGGCCCACACAGCAGTGGGTACTGAGAGGTGCTATGCCAGTCGAGTGATTATAATATACAAGGCACACTCATTGCTTTTTAAAAACAAATGCCGTAGGTTTTATAGAAATAATACAGGGATGCAAAAAATGATGATATTTGTTCTGAGCAATGATAGTGCAGCTGGACTGTAACTGTTGCACTTCGAAAGCCACTGCTGCTCACCTCCCTGTTCCACACACTCCTCCATGCAAACTTTTCACAGCTGGAAGCAATCTGACTGGGTTGAAGCAATCCTTCTCAATGTCAACTTGTTAGCGATGATGATGATGATGCTTGTTGTTTAAAAGGGCCTAACATCTAGGTCATCGGCCTCTAATGGTACGATATGAAATGACAAATTAAAAGTTCAAAATTATCCATTGACCAAAATAAAAAGTGTCACAACTTGTTAGAGTGTAAATATCAAAAAGCTTTCCAGTCTATCTATTAATAACGTCATTTATTTCATCTCTTCTATCTTACATCTCCGTTTGTATTATAAATTATGTTTGACTGACTGGAAAAGCTTTTTGATACTGACAAAAAATTCCTGTTATTTCCTAGCCAAACTTCATATGTTCGCATGCTTACTTTCATACTAAAAAATGTTATGCTAAATAAAAGCAGCATCATTATTCTACTAAGGTGGCAGGAAGATTCGTAGAATATGATCTCAAAGCAGTGCACACTGAAAGCACAATGTTCATATTACCTGCTATAAAGCCCAAATCTTCAGCATGAGCTCGTCTAGCTACAAACTGGCCCTCTATTAATGCTCGTACCTCTACTTCATTGCTGGCAAAGCGAGACACATGAACTCCAGCTTTGTTGAAACGATAATCACCGACTACAAAAGGCACAATTTCTTGCACATCATAATATAGTCCTGAAATGATAAAGAGTAAAACAATATAATACTTATAAATTCTGCTAGTCCACATTAAAACTCAATTGTAACATTATAACAGAAGTTATAATGACAACTAAATTATTATTCATTTAAGAATATTTTTTTCTCCAGAAGGGACCCAAGGACAGTGTCCTGGAGCGTGAGACTTTGGGTCGGGGGATACAACTGGGCAGGAAAACCAGTACCTCGCCCAGGTGGCCTCACCTGCTGTAAGATAAAGTTGGAATTCAAGAGGACAAATTGGGGCAAATATTCGTTTATAGGAAGGGAAGTTAGGGATTGGAATAACTTACCAAGGGAGATGTTCAATAAATTTCCAATTTCTTTGCAATCATTTAAGAAAAGGCTAGGAAAACAACAGATAGGGAATCTGCCACCTGGGTGACTGCCCTAAATGCAAATCAGTAGTGATTGATTGATTGATTGATTGATTGATTGATTGATTGATTGATCAGGGCAGTCGCCCAGGTGGCACATTCCCCATCTGTTGTTTACCTAGTCTTTTATTAAATAATTGCAAAGAATTAGGAAATTTATTGAACATCTCACTTGGTAAATTATTCCAATCCCTAACTCCTTTTCCTATAAATGAATATTTGCCCCAATTTGTCCTCTTGAATTCCAACTTTATCTTCATATTGTGATCTTCCCTACTTTTAAAAACACCACTCAAAATTATTCATCTACTAATGTCATTCCACGCTATCTTTCCACCGACAGCTCGGAACATACCACATATATCACAAATATTATAATAATATTTATAGATCCACCTGTTCAATACAATACAATACAATCCACTATTTCATGTGGTTAAAATTTATACATAATACTTAAAAGTCATAGGTACATGTTTCACCCTTTTTTTACAGGCATCATCAGCCTATATCAATCTTAAAGTTATTGGATATGGGATCTTTCTAATCTTATAAACTATAGAGTAAATGTTGAACAATGATCTCATAAAATATTATACTATAACATCTAAAATGAGGATAATGCACAGAAAGTATGTTAAAAATACTGTGAATTAACAGTTTTGAAGATTATAACGTGGTTAATCTCGAATATTTGAGCGTTTAAAACCAAAATGGATCCTCTTCTTATACACCATTAGGACTATGACGCCTTGAGTGTAAAAGCACAATCATCCAAGGGGGATATTTGTTCCACTCCCATAACATGAGTTCAAGATAGTAAGATCAATGTCAGTTATTTAAAATAGAAGTGTGAACGTATCAGATGTGTTAAAATATATACGGTTGATTTATCAGAAAGTCGTAGAAAAGAAGATGGGACTTCTTGTAGGAGACATTGGTAATGATAAAATGTTGAGGTGTCAAAGCTAGCTGATGTCAATGTTTAGTTATGTTAGTACGGTAATAAGTTGGATCCAAAAGATGGTCAAGTGGGTGTTATTATCCCTGTTGAAATATTTATTCAAAGAAATGATCGAGTTTTACTCGTATGGTGTGTGTTAAGTAAGTTGGACTTTCGGGAAGTAGAAAGGTCAGTCAAGCTAGCGTTGCTGGAACAGTTCGACATACTTAACACGCATCGTACGAGTAAAACTAGATCATTTCTTCGAATAAATATTTCAACAAGGATAATAACACCTACTTAACCGTCTTTTGGATCCAATTGATTACCATACTAAAGAGAGATTCTCGTTGATTTATGCTAAGAGAATATCAACATTTCACAGTTCTGCATATATTTCATTATTAATCATTACATTAATTTTATGATTTTAATATAATAAACATCAAAATAACTCCTCAGATACTATCTCTTTCATTAGTCATCAGGTTTCAACTGCCAATTACATGTAACAACTATATTTCAGTGAGATTCAGTACATCCCTACAAAGCCAAAATTGAACTAGCAACAACTCTGTTCAAACGAAACCTTTCAATAATTTCTTTCTTTTGAGGGTGATCCCATGAATATATCAATGAAACTATTTTCAAAATACCAGAGGGAAATACATTTTATTTTCATGTACTTGAAACTGCAGATGACGACAGGGATCCAGAATAACAAATTATCTGCTACATAAGGCTGATACATTGTAAAATGGTTGCTAATTCAAATTAGATAATCATGAAATTCCAAATCTGAGTGAGAGCTGGAAATAGAGATGATGATGAAGAATACTTAAAGATTCCTTTATCATATCTAAGATCATGCTAATGAGGACATTGACAGGGAGACCTAGTTCCATCAGTATCTAGTAGGCAAACTTTGTTATGCTACCTCTGGCTCTGAAGAGTAAACCGTGATCTTTTCATTTGTTCAATAGAATGCTGTAGTGTTGGATAAAATATGGTAAGCAGGGCTGATATATCTATCTCCCTTCTTCTGGGTCAACAATCTCTGCCTTTTTTTTTTCCTAGTGGCTTTACGTCGCACCGACACAGATAGGTCTTATGGCGACGATCTGCCTGATCTCTGCTCGACTCAACACATAGGTGTAGACTGATACCGACTGATTGCAATGATTTCAACTCTTCTTTGAGTCAATTTCTGAAACGCAATGTACTTCCTCAAACACTTACAGTTCCTTTGAATGCAGGAAAGATGCCAGTATAGTTCACAATTTGTGATGTTGTGTTTTCCTTCACAAATTTACCTGTCGCGGAGAAGTCTAACATAGGAAGAAGAGTTTCCATCTTGCTACCGCCTATATGGCAACAGCAATTTGTGTTAATACTTCTACTGCACCTGGAACTGCTTGGACAGCCTCAACATTGCTAGACATCTTTAGGGTTTTTGACCATTCCGATAACAAAGAGCCATTTATGTTTCAGCTTAAAAATTTCATACTTGATGGAGATGTGCGTTTTAGTAATGGGCAGTCTTAGAGGAGTCTTGAGATTTCTCGAGACTAGCCAAGCACCCATTTCTCACAAGAAATATCAAGAGATCTCAAGAGCATTGTCCCCGCATTGTGCGGTGAACAACGCTTCATAGCCTACAGATACACATCAAAGAAAAGTACAATAAGTTCCACCTTTTCAATACATTATATTATGTGACAGTTTTACGTTACAGTTAAACCTTCACATTTTTATACACTCGGGACCGGTTTCGACAGTGTCCCTGTCATCATCAGCCAAGAACAATTAATCGAGGACAATAAACCTTACAATACTTCAGGTATGATATAACAGTGAATATAAAATTATACATTATCTATCTACAAAAAGGTGTGAACATGTCCAGGTAAAAAATTTTACGATTTAAGAAAATCATAGTCCTGTAGGGTGTACACTTATAAAATTTCTAATTAAAATAACGTGTTAAAAATCTGCTGTTATATTATAGCTATTGCAGAGTATGTTTATAGGTGTAAATCTATGAAGTTTTGGCACTCAAGACATATAGCTATGTTTGACAAGTTGAAGGTATTCAAACATTTAGTTAAATGGTGTTCCACTTAAAATATGTGATGCAGTTCAGTTGAGGTTGTAATAAATATGTTTGTAGGCTTGATTTTGGTATTTTTAACACTCGAGACATATAGCCATGATTTTAGTATTTTTAACACTCGAGACATACATCCATGTGTGACAAGTTAAAAGTTGATAAAACATTTAGTTAATGGTGTTCCACTTAAGATATATGGTAAAGTTCAACTGAGGCTACAACTTGGACCTGAGGAGCAGATGATTATGTAAAATATCAATATAAGTAGAAATGAACAATTTAAATGGGTCACTGCTTGTTGATGTAGATGATCAGCAAGTCCTATTAAACAATTATACATGTCGACGTGTGGTTGTATATCATCTTGCTGAGAAGTAACAAAAGTCCTGGCTGAAATGGTGCTTGTAGATCTTATATTGTAGGTTGTGATTACGTAAATTGATTAGAAGGGATCCTGATCCAAGTCGGAACCTATAAGAAATAAAACGCGATATAAAGTTACCGTATTTAAGAAACGAAAGGGAGTTAAATTTCGCGAAGTATTGGTGAATAAGAAACTCACCTCAGGTGCCAAGTTGATGGTAGACAGAACGTAGTGGAACTGACAGGCTGAGGAGAGACGAGGCCTAGAAGGGAGCAGGGAGGGGCGGAGTTACTGAGTTAGGGGAAGGAGGCAACGCGGTAGAGGCGGGACTGTGATCAGGTGGGCGCGTGCGATGGTAGGGGAAATATGTAAGCGTGTTGTGTATTGTTTTGAAGATGGATCGGTTTTTTGGTATTTTAAGAGTGTTCATTATTTTGATAAAAGTGTCAAAAAGTATTGTAGGTTTTTCGGAGAGATCGTTAAGGTTAAAATTTGGGTTATGGTATTGATCGAGTGAGATGTAGAATTGTTCAGTGAAATCGAGTATGGGGCCTTTATTTATTGTTTCAATGATGTCTATGTCGTTATTCATACCATAAAATTTATGTTTATAATCATGTATATGTTGGCCTATTGCGGAAAATTTTCTGTATTTTATCGCATTTACGTGTTCAGTATATCTAATTTTGAACGATCTACCGGTCTGTCCAAGGTAGGTGCTGAGACAGTCGTTACAGTGGAATCTGTAGACGCCTGATTTGTCAGAAGGGTTAGCGGTATTGATTGAGTTAGAATTGTATAGGATATCTAGATTTCTGTTATTAGTTTTGAAAGAGATGTTAGTTTTCTGTTTCTTAAATATATTTGTAATTTTGTAAATATTACGGTTGTAGGTAAAGGTTGAAAAAGATTTCGATTTAGTAGCTTCTTTAATTAGGTTCGATTTTGGGCGATGTCTGAATTTGCTGATTATATTTTCTATAAAATTCTTGTTGTATCCATTATGAGCTGCGATATTACGTATGGTATTTAATTCTTTGTTAAGGTCTGATTTCGACATTGGGACATTAAATGCTCGATGTACTAAGCTATTATAAGTGGCCCGTTTATGGCTTAGGGGGTGAATAGAGTCTTCTTGTATTGTAGTGGCAGTATGTGTAGGTTTTCTGTAGACATTATATTTGAAGGAAGATAGAAGTCTGGTGATAGTGAGATCAAGAAAATTAATAGTATTATTGGCTTCGGATTCCAGTGTAAATTTTATGTCTGTATCAATAGTGTTAAGGTGCGTTAAGGTGGTAGCTGCGTCTGTAGTGCGTTGGTCCATAATAATAAATACATCATCGATATACCTGGACCAAAGGTGTATATTACTAAATGTTGTGTTATTGTCAATTTTTGTATGTTCTAAAAAATCTAAGTATATTTCTGCTAAAATGCCGGAGGCTGGGGATCCCATGGCTAGGCCGTCTTGCTTGTATATTATTTTATCGAAGGTGAAGTAGTTGTTATTGATTAAAAGTTTCAAGATAGACATAAAGTCAGTGATCTCAAGTTGACTAAGTTGACTATGGTTATGCAAATTTTGAGGGATAATTTTAAGAAGTTTTTCTGGTTTAATACTAGTGTACATATTAGTGATATCAAACGAATGTAAAGAATGGTATGGTTGAAGTGTAAAGTCATCCAGTTGTTTGATAAGTTGTAGTGTATTCTTAATAGATTTTCTAGATTTAAAGGTGTAGTGTCTTTTAAGAAATTGCTGGGTGAATTGTGCTACTTTGTACAATGGGCTCGGTCTGTAGTTTACTATAGGACGTATCGGGACATTAGGTTTATGTATTTTAGGTTGTGCTTTAACGGTGGGAAGTCCTGGGTTCATCTTAATTAATTTGCTTTTTTCACTGTCGGTTAAAAGAAATGAGGTGTTTTTAAGCGTCTGTTTTAATTGCCGTTGGATGGTTTGTGTAGGATCTTTGTTAATTATTGTGAAAGTGCTGTCTGTGAAAAACATTTTGGTTTTGGATACATATTCTGTTTGATTCATAATAACAGTGGTGTTGCCTTTATCTGCTTTCGTGACGATAGTATGAGTATCTTTAATTTTATTTTTAAGTTGAATGATTTTATTTCTATCTTCAAGTTGAGATTTGGTCATGCTTTGGGTAGGTGATGTAAAGGTTTTCTTAAGCTGTTTGTTGACTTCGTGTCTGATTCATCTTGTATATCATGAGGCATCTTCTTTATCGCTGTTTCCGTTTCTACTATTAGTGTTTTCGCAACATTTAATGGGTTATAATTAGGCCAGTTGTGTTTAGGGCCTTTTGACAAAATAGTAATCTCTTCATCATCGAATGTTGTATTAGATAAATTGATGAAAGGAGAGTGAAAGTCAGCTATAGGGTGACTGGTAGTGTTTGGGTTGATCAGGTTATTAGATGGTTTGTTGGTTATGGAAGATCTGTTGAGGAGGGTTTGAAATTTGTTATCTAATGTGGACTGTTTTTGGACAAGCAAAGTGGATAGTTTACTGTAAATTTTCTCTTGGAAAATGTTCCATTGTGAGTCTGATAACAACATGGCAACTTCGAGGTGGGTTTCATACAATCGGTTGTTTAAGAGTGATTTTTTCTTATGTAGAAATTTCAATTCATTTTTGAGCCATAATTTGTTAGTTTTACGGTTAACTTTATATTGATGTGGTAAAACATGTTTCTTATTGTTATTTTTTAGAAAGTTTGGAGTCAGATCGTAGGCGATACATTTCTTTAAGAAGTCTATGTCTTTGATTAATTTTCCTATTTTGATTCTTAAGTTCATATAATAATGAGCTTTAGTTTTTGCCTGGTTGGCTACATTATTTAAAGTTAAGAACTTCATATTTAGGTTCCGTATTGAAGCAGAATTCACATCAAAGAAAAGTACAATAAGTTCCACCTTTTCAATACATTATATTATGTGACAGTTTTACGTTACAGTTAAACCTTCACATTTTTATACACTCGGGACCGGTTTCGACAGTGTCCCTGTCATCATCAGCCAAGAACAATTAATCGAGGACAATAAACCTTACAATACTTCAGGTATGATATAACAGTGAATATAAAATTATACATTATCTATCTACAAAAAGGTGTGAACATGTCCAGGTAAAAAATTTTACGATTTAAGAAAATCATAGTCCTGTAGGGTGTACACTTATAAAATTTCTAATTAAAATAACGTGTTAAAAATCTGCTGTTATATTATAGCTATTGCAGAGTATGTTTATAGGTGTAAATCTATGAAGTTTTGGCACTCAAGACATATAGCTATGTTTGACAAGTTGAAGGTATTCAAACATTTAGTTAAATGGTGTTCCACTTAAAATATGTGATGCAGTTCAGCTGAGGTTGTAATAAATATGTTTGTAGGCTTGATTTTGGTATTTTTAACACTCGAGACATATAGCCATGATTTTAGTATTTTTAACACTCGAGACATACATCCATGTGTGACAAGTTAAAAGTTGATAAAACATTTAGTTAATGGTGTTCCACTTAAGATATATGGTAAAGTTCAACTGAGGCTACAACTTGGACCTGAGGAGCAGATGATTATGTAAAATATCAATATAAGTAGAAATGAACAATTTAAATGGGTCACTGCTTGTTGATGTAGATGATCAGCAAGTCCTATTAAACAATTATACATGTCGACGTGTGGTTGTATATCATCTTGCTGAGAAGTAACAAAAGTCCTGGCTGAAATGGTGCTTGTAGATCTTATATTGTAGGTTGTGATTACGTAAATTGATTAGAAGGGATCCTGATCCAAGTCGGAACCTATAAGAAATAAAACGCGATATAAAGTTACCGTATTTAAGAAACGAAAGGGAGTTAAATTTCGCGAAGTATTGGTGAATAAGAAACTCACCTCAGGTGCCAAGTTGATGGTAGACAGAACGTAGTGGAACTGACAGGCTGAGGAGAGACGAGGCCTAGAAGGGAGCAGGGAGGGGCGGAGTTACTGAGTTAGGGGAAGGAGGCAACGCGGTAGAGGCGGGACTGTGATCAGGTGGGCGCGTGCGATGGTAGGGGAAATATGTAAGCGTGTTGTGTATTGTTTTGAAGATGGATCGGTTTTTTGGTATTTTAAGAGTGTTCATTATTTTGATAAAAGTGTCAAAAAGTATTGTAGGTTTTTCGGAGAGATCGTTAAGGTTAAAATTTGGGTTATGGTATTGATCGAGTGAGATGTAGAATTGTTCAGTGAAATCGAGTATGGGGCCTTTATTTATTATTTCAATGATGTCTATGTCGTTATTCATACCATAAAATTTATGTTTATAATCATGTATATGTTGGCCTATTGCGGAAAATTTTCTGTATTTTATCGCATTTACGTGTTCAGTATATCTAATTTTGAACGATCTACCGGTCTGTCCAAGGTAGGTGCTGAGACAGTCGTTACAGTGGAATCTGTAGACGCCTGATTTGTCAGAAGGGTTAGCGGTATTGATTGAGTTAGAATTGTATAGGATATCTAGATTTCTGTTATTAGTTTTGAAAGAGATGTTAGTTTTCTGTTTCTTAAATATATTTGTAATTTTGTAAATATTACGGTTGTAGGTAAAGGTTGAAAAAGATTTCGATTTAGTAGCTTCTTTAATTAGGTTCGATTTTGGGCGATGTCTGAATTTGCTGATTATATTTTCTATAAAATTCTTGTTGTATCCATTATGAGCTGCGATATTACGTATGGTATTTAATTCTTTGTTAAGGTCTGATTTCGACATTGGGACATTAAATGCTCGATGTACTAAGCTATTATAAGTGGCCCGTTTATGGCTTAGGGGGTGAATAGAGTCTTCTTGTATTGTAGTGGCAGTATGTGTAGGTTTTCTGTAGACATTATATTTGAAGGAAGATAGAAGTCTGGTGATAGTGAGATCAAGAAAATTAATAGTATTATTGGCTTCGGATTCCAGTGTAAATTTTATGTCTGTATCAATAGTGTTAAGGTGCGTTAAGGTGGTAGCTGCGTCTGTAGTGCGTTGGTCCATAATAATAAATACATCATCGATATACCTGGACCAAAGGTGTATATTACTAAATGTTGTGTTATTGTCAATTTTTGTATGTTCTAAAAAATCTAAGTATATTTCTGCTAAAATGCCGGAGGCTGGGGATCCCATGGCTAGGCCGTCTTGCTTGTATATTATTTTATCGAAGGTGAAGTAGTTGTTATTGATTAAAAGTTTCAAGATAGACATAAAGTCAGTGATCTCAAGTTGACTAAGTTGACTATGGTTATGCAAATTTTGAGGGATAATTTTAAGAAGTTTTTCTGGTTTAATACTAGTGTACATATTAGTGATATCAAACGAATGTAAAGAATGGTATGGTTGAAGTGTAAAGTCATCCAGTTGTTTGATAAGTTGTAGTGTATTCTTAATAGATTTTCTAGATTTAAAGGTGTAGTGTCTTTTAAGAAATTGCTGGGTGAATTGTGCTACTTTGTACAATGGGCTCGGTCTGTAGTTTACTATAGGATGTATCGGGACATTAGGTTTATGTATTTTAGGTTGTGCTTTAACGGTGGGAAGTCCTGGGTTCATCTTAATTAATTTGCTTTTTTCACTGTCGGTTAAAAGAAATGAGGTGTTTTTAAGCGTCTGTTTTAATTGCCGTTGGATGGTTTGTGTAGGATCTTTGTTAATTATTGTGAAAGTGCTGTCTGTGAAAAACATTTTGGTTTTGGATACATATTCTGTTTGATTCATAATAACAGTGGTGTTGCCTTTATCTGCTTTCGTGACGATAGTATGAGTATCTTTAATTTTATTTTTAAGTTGAATGATTTTATTTCTATCTTCAAGTTGAGATTTGGTCATGCTTTGGGTAGGTGATGTAAAGGTTTTCTTAAGCTGTTTGTTGACTTCGTGTCTGAGTTCATCTTGTATATCATGAGGCATCTTCTTTATCGCTGTTTCCGTTTCTACTATTAGTGTTTTCGCAACATTTAATGGGTTATAATTAGGCCAGTTGTGTTTAGGGCCTTTTGACAAAATAGTAATCTCTTCATCATCGAATGTTGTATTAGATAAATTGATGAAAGGAGAGTGAAAGTCAGCTATAGGGTGACTGGTAGTGTTTGGGTTGATCAGGTTATTAGATGGTTTGTTGGTTATGGAAGATCTGTTGAGGAGGGTTTGAAATTTGTTATCTAATGTGGACTGTTTTTGGACAAGCAAAGTGGATAGTTTAAATTGTTCATTTCTACTTATATTGATATTTTACATAATCATCTGCTCCTCAGGTCCAAGTTGTAGCCTCAGTTGAACTTTACCATATATCTTAAGTGGAACACCATTAACTAAATGTTTTATCAACTTTTAACTTGTCACACATGGATGTATGTCTCGAGTGTTAAAAATACTAAAATCATGGCTATATGTCTCGAGTGTTAAAAATACCAAAATCAAGCCTACAAACATATTTATTACAACCTCAGCTGAACTGCATCACATATTTTAAGTGGAACACCATTTAACTAAATGTTTGAATACCTTCAACTTGTCAAACATAGCTATATGTCTTGAGTGCCAAAACTTCATAGATTTACACCTATAAACATACTCTGCAATAGCTATAATATAACAGCAGATTTTTAACACGTTATTTTAATTAGAAATTTTATAAGTGTACACCCTACAGGACTATGATTTTCTTAAATCGTAAAATTTTTTACCTGGACATGTTCACACCTTTTTGTAGATAGATAATGTATAATTTTATATTCACTGTTATATCATACCTGAAGTATTGTAAGGTTTATTGTCCTCGATTAATTGTTCTTGGCTGATGATGACAGGGACACTGTCGAAACCGGTCCCGAGTGTATAAAAATGTGAAGGTTTAACTGTAACGTAAAACTGTCACATAATATAATGTATTGAAAAGGTGGAACTTATTGTACTTTTCTTTGATGTGAATTCTGCTTCAATACGGAACCTAAATATGAAGTTCTTAACTTTAAATAATGTAGCCAACCAGGCAAAAACTAAAGCTCATTATTATATGAACTTAAGAATCAAAATAGGAAAATTAATCAAAGACATAGACTTCTTAAAGAAATGTATCGCCTACGATCTGACTCCAAACTTTCTAAAAAATAACAATAAGAAACATGTTTTACCACATCAATATAAAGTTAACCGTAAAACTAACAAATTATGGCTCAAAAATGAATTGAAATTTCTACATAAGAAAAAATCACTCTTAAACAACCGATTGTATGAAACCCACCTCGAAGTTGCCATGTTGTTATCAGACTCACAATGGAACATTTTCCAAGAGAAAATTTACAGTAAACTATCCACTTTGCTTGTCCAAAAACAGTCCACATTAGATAACAAATTTCAAACCCTCCTCAACAGATCTTCCATAACCAACAAACCATCTAATAACCTGATCAACCCAAACACTACCAGTCACCCTATAGCTGACTTTCACTCTCCTTTCATCAATTTATCTAATACAACATTCGATGATGAAGAGATTACTATTTTGTCAAAAGGCCCTAAACACAACTGGCCTAATTATAACCCATTAAATGTTGCGAAAACACTAATAGTAGAAACGGAAACAGCGATAAAGAAGATGCCTCATGATATACAAGATGAACTCAGACACGAAGTCAACAAACAGCTTAAGAAAACCTTTACATCACCTACCCAAAGCATGACCAAATCTCAACTTGAAGATAGAAATAAAATCATTCAACTTAAAAATAAAATTAAAGATACTCATACTATCGTCACGAAAGCAGATAAAGGCAACACCACTGTTATTATGAATCAAACAGAATATGTATCCAAAACCAAAATGTTTTTCACAGACAGCACTTTCACAATAATTAACAAAGATCCTACACAAACCATCCAACGGCAATTAAAACAGACGCTTAAAAACACCTCATTTCTTTTAACCGACAGTGAAAAAAGCAAATTAATTAAGATGAACCCAGGACTTCCCACCGTTAAAGCACAACCTAAAATACATAAACCTAATGTCCCGATACGTCCTATAGTAAACTACAGACCGAGCCCATTGTACAAAGTAGCACAATTCACCCAGCAATTTCTTAAAAGACACTACACCTTTAAATCTAGAAAATCTATTAAGAATACACTACAACTTATCAAACAACTGGATGACTTTACACTTCAACCATACCATTCTTTACATTCGTTTGATATCACTAATATGTACACTAGTATTAAACCAGAAAAACTTCTTAAAATTATCCCTCAAAATTTGCATAACCATAGTCAACTTAGTCAACTTGAGATCACTGACTTTATGTCTATCTTGAAACTTTTAATCAATAACAACTACTTCACCTTCGATAAAATAATATACAAGCAAGACGGCCTAGCCATGGGATCCCCAGCCTCCGGCATTTTAGCAGAAATATACTTAGATTTTTTAGAACATACAAAAATTGACAATAACACAACATTTAGTAATATACACCTTTGGTCCAGGTATATCGATGATGTATTTATTATTATGGACCAACGCACTACAGACGCAGCTACCACCTTAACGCACCTTAACACTATTGATACAGACATAAAATTTACACTGGAATCCGAAGCCAATAATACTATTAATTTTCTTGATCTCACTATCACCAGACTTCTATCTTCCTTCAAATATAATGTCTACAGAAAACCTACACATACTGCCACTACAATACAAGAAGACTCTATTCACCCCCTAAGCCATAAACGGGCCACTTATAATAGCTTAGTACATCGAGCATTTAATGTCCCAATGTCGAAATCAGACCTTAACAAAGAATTAAATACCATACGTAATATCGCAGCTCATAATGGATACAACAAGAATTTTATAGAAAATATAATCAGCAAATTCAGACATCGCCCAAAATCGAACCTAATTAAAGAAGCTACTAAATCGAAATCTTTTTCAACCTTTACCTACAACCGTAATATTTACAAAATTACAAATATATTTAAGAAACAGAAAACTAACATCTCTTTCAAAACTAATAACAGAAATCTAGATATCCTATACAATTCTAACTCAATCAATACCGCTAACCCTTCTGACAAATCAGGCGTCTACAGATTCCACTGTAACGACTGTCTCAGCACCTACCTTGGACAGACCGGTAGATCGTTCAAAATTAGATATACTGAACACGTAAATGCGATAAAATACAGAAAATTTTCCGCAATAGGCCAACATATACATGATTATAAACATAAATTTTATGGTATGAATAACGACATAGACATCATTGAAATAATAAATAAAGGCCCCATACTCGATTTCACTGAACAATTCTACATCTCACTCGATCAATACCATAACCCAAATTTTAACCTTAACGATCTCTCCGAAAAACCTACAATACTTTTTGACACTTTTATCAAAATAATGAACACTCTTAAAATACCAAAAAACCGATCCATCTTCAAAACAATACACAACACGCTTACATATTTCCCCTACCATCGCACGCGCCCACCTGATCACAGTCCCGCCTCTACCGCGTTGCCTCCTTCCCCTAACTCAGTAACTCCGCCCCTCCCTGCTCCCTTCTAGGCCTCGTCTCTCCTCAGCCTGTCAGTTCCACTACGTTCTGTCTACCATCAACTTGGCACCTGAGGTGAGTTTCTTATTCACCAATACTTCGCGAAATTTAACTCCCTTTCGTTTCTTAAATACGGTAACTTTATATCGCGTTTTATTTCTTATAGGTTCCGACTTGGATCAGGATCCCTTCTAATCAATTTACGTAATCACAACCTACAATATAAGATCTACAAGCACCATTTCAGCCAGGACTTTTGTTACTTCTCAGCAAGATGATATACAACCACACGTCGACATGTATAATTGTTTAATAGGACTTGCTGATCATCTACATCAACAAGCAGTGACCCATTTAAATTGTTCATTTCTACTTATATTGATATTTTACATAATCATCTGCTCCTCAGGTCCAAGTTGTAGCCTCAGTTGAACTTTACCATATATCTTAAGTGGAACACCATTAACTAAATGTTTTATCAACTTTTAACTTGTCACACATGGATGTATGTCTCGAGTGTTAAAAATACTAAAATCATGGCTATATGTCTCGAGTGTTAAAAATACCAAAATCAAGCCTACAAACATATTTATTACAACCTCAGCTGAACTGCATCACATATTTTAAGTGGAACACCATTTAACTAAATGTTTGAATACCTTCAACTTGTCAAACATAGCTATATGTCTTGAGTGCCAAAACTTCATAGATTTACACCTATAAACATACTCTGCAATAGCTATAATATAACAGCAGATTTTTAACACGTTATTTTAATTAGAAATTTTATAAGTGTACACCCTACAGGACTATGATTTTCTTAAATCGTAAAATTTTTTACCTGGACATGTTCACACCTTTTTGTAGATAGATAATGTATAATTTTATATTCACTGTTATATCATACCTGAAGTATTGTAAGGTTTATTGTCCTCGATTAATTGTTCTTGGCTGATGATGACAGGGACACTGTCGAAACCGGTCCCGAGTGTATAAAAATGTGAAGGTTTAACTGTAACGTAAAACTGTCACATAATATAATGTATTGAAAAGGTGGAACTTATTGTACTTTTCTTTGATGTGAATTCTGCTTCAATACGGAACCTAAATATGAAGTTCTTAACTTTAAATAGCCTACAGATAGACGGAGCTGAATGTTGTTTTAGCCAACCATGGGTCTTCTACATTCCATAAATACGTGTCCACAAGCATCTGGGCTGTTCATTCCTACGAGCTCTTCACTGATGCACTATAACATAATTATAAAGGCACAGTATGCAGTGGTAACTATACAAATGAGCATGCTAAGTACAGAAACTGACGGTTACTGTAGGTGTACATTGTTATCACTCATAATTTATCAGACCCCCATATTCAATATCAGTTTGACCAGTGCTTGTGTTTACCGACATTACGGTACGAAGGAAGGGAGTAATTATAGAGTATTTTCATCATAATTAGGTCGGTATATGATGATGTCCAGAACGCAATGTAAGTCTTGGACATGGCATTATTTTGAAGAGATGCCACATAGCACACAGTCGTCGTGTTTGTTTTGCAGAAATACTTCTGGGATGATCCAGCCCTTAAAAACACATATCACTGAAGGGGATCATTATCATCGATGATGATGATGATGATGATGATGATGATGATGATGATGATCACTGAAGGGGAATCATCACAGAGAACACCTCCAGCCTAGTCTGCAACACAAGATAACACTTGCAAGGTATCCAGGTAGGAGTAAAACTTATCTGCAGTTATTAACAAATTATACAGGGGTATTCAGCTAAGATGTACATCTCAAATAACTCTTGAACAGTTCAAGATACTGATGCTGATATTCTGTTTTCACTTTCGTCAGTGGCATTAAGGGGTTCATAGTCAAACATGGCAGTAATTTTCCAGGCTTTTGACAAAATTTATCAGCATACATGTTTTCATATGAAAACATTATTCATGCTCAGACTGCAGCACAGGAGAATCGGTCTCGAGATCTCGTGGGAGTCTCAAGATCTGTGACATCAGTCTCGAGCGAGAGCATTGCCCATCACTAGTGGGTCTTGCAACTGATGTTATAATGCTGAATGTAAGCCTCTCAGTGAGCTATCATTAGTCCAAGACACTCAAAATTTCTTTGGAGCATATAACCTACTACTGGAGCAATAAGGAGGCAAACCAATGATCTCCTTAACTGTTGCCCCACGTATTTTGTTAAATCATCTACAAATTGAGTTTTGATTTTTCAAAAAGATGCACAATGGAAAAGGTGAACTAAACTTGCCACATTTATTAATTTATTATAGACAGTTTTTATTTTTCGGGTAAAATAAATCAGGAAATAGCAGTGAAAAGTATTCAGAAATTTTCTAAGGTCACCAACTGCTAGTGATTACCTTGACCCGATCCACTGAACACATCACCACCATTTGCTATGACTGTCATGGACCACAAGGATGAGGAACAAGATAAAATGTATGAAGATCAGACTAGCTTCTGGTGAGGGTGAGTACTGAGACTGAATCCTCCATGATTTGGGGTGAAACAGAAGAGGAAGTACAAATCAGACTCAACGTATGGAAATACCAATTCCAGGAATATAAACTCAACATCAGCGGGACCAAGACAGTGGTGATGGCAGTCAAAAGAGAAGGGCGTCCAGCAAGTGTAAAACTAGGAGACCACGAGCTAGAGTGTGTGGATAGTTTTCCTTATCAAGGGTTATGAATTTCATGTTGTTGGTCCATACTGAACTGAGATTACACATAAATTATAAACATAAAAGTTTTCCATCTGTTCAATACATAGTTTTATTTACACTGCGTGTATTTACATTACATGGGACTAGTTCCAACCCTACTCGGGGTCATCATTAGCCATACTTAAACATACACAATATTTGACGAAATCATAAAACACGTTTCTAATGAGCAGTAAGAACAGTATGAAACAAATATGTAATTAACACTATGATGTGTGGTTGAATTAGGCGAAGTGCTATGGTGCTAAAAATGTTGCATATGAAAGTGAAATATTACAAGTGACAATAGGTGAGCAATATATAATACAAGTACACAAATACGTTAAAAAGTCTGGGTACAGAAGTACAAATGAGATGCTCTATGTTGTGGATCAACTTGAGTCGAATTTTTTAGACACATGGTGTTTCAGATAGAATTCAGTAGGTCCTGGCAATACATGGTTATGAGAGTATTTAGGGGTTGTAGTAAGGATGTAAAGGAGAGAACATATTTGTCTCTGGTGAGACCCCAACTAGAGTATGGTTCCACTGTATGGGACCCTTACCAGGATTACTTGGTTCAGGAACTGGAAAAAATCCAAAGAAAAGCAGCTTGATTCGTTCTGGGTGATTTCCGACAAAAGAGTAGCGTCAAAAATTTTTTGCAAAGTTTGGGCTGGGAAGACTTGGGAGAAAGGAGACGAGCTGCTCGACTAAGTGGTACGTTTGCAAGTAATCAGCTTCATTTTCCGTATCAAATTCTAATCACAGAGAGTTACAATAATTGAAAATCTTCCACCTTTTTGATACTTTTTATTTGCTTTTTAGCAAATTATTAATTGTAAACAGTACATGTTTCGTTCTCACTTGAGAACATCTTCAGCTGTTGTTAAGCTTAGGTGAATCGCTAAGTTTTTGAATACATTATTTGCAAGTACATTGATCCTCTTAAAGACTACTTGAATACAAATTAAATTAAATGATGTTAAAACAATGTGGGGGTTAATGGGTTAATGAAATGACAATGAATGATTACATAGTTGGTCAGCTTAAAAACTATATCTATTCATTGGAATAGTTGTTAAAAGTTTCACTTTGTTACATTAAAAATATCTGTTTGTCTTCCGGTTAAAAGGTTTTAAAATGATTGGCTTCTTGACACTGTTCAAATTGTTGTTGAATGTTTATTCTTTCACTCCTTGCAGGTAGGCTGTTATTTATTTTGAGCTTGCTTAATGTGCCCTAAATTGAGTCTAATGCGGAACTTTGAAGTTGATTGCTGGTCAATTTTTGGGAAGGGAGCTTCTTCTCAATTTCTTACTGTTGTTAGACTCCAATTCTACTGTGACCCTGGAGGCGGAACGTTTGATGCTGCTTTACGTCTAGTAAAAGTATCAAAAAGGTGGAAGATTTTCAATTATTGTAACTCTCTGTAAGTGGTATGTTCCGAGCTGTCAGTGGAGAGATGGCGTGGGAGGACATCAATAGACGAATAAGTTTGGATGGTGTCTTTAAAAGTAGAAAAGATCATAATATGAAGATAAAGTTTGAATTCAAGAGGACAAATTGGGGCAAATATTCATTTATAGGAAGGGGAGTTAGGATTGGAACAACTTACCAAGGGAGATGTTCAATAAATTTCCAATTTCTTTGCAATCATTTAAGAAAAGGCTAGGGAAACAACAGATAGGGAATCTGCCACCTGGGCGACTGCCCTAAATGCAGATCAGTAGTGATTGATTATGATTGATTACGGTTGTGGACCGAGTGTTATGGTACTAACACTGAACACAATATAATGTGACACTTATAATAAAAGTGTACAAGTATGTAAAAATGTTTAACAAATATGTACATGATACTCTCTAGAAGAATCTGTGAGGAGTTGATTATACACTGTGTCAGCTTAAGCAGAAATTTTTATACTTGGTGTATTAGGTAACCAAGCTATGTTGATATGACTGAAGGATTGATTGTTGGAACTGTGCAGACTGAATGTGAAGTTTTAGAATTCTTCTGGAGTTGTAAGTAGACACTGCGCCTGGTGATATGAATGGGTGGAGCTATCAGTTCATAGCGGAAAAAAATGGGACCTATTAAAATTGAGAAAAGGCCAGGAAAACGCAAAGTAAGCGGAAAGAAGACTAGATAACAACAAAGCGAATGGACAGTCACCTTGCCCAGCAGTATGTGCAGCTTAGCTTGTAGTGTGCGACTGGTGGCAGAAGGAGATATATGGGAGGGGAGGGAGAGGAGGGAGGGGAGGAAGGCGAGGGGCAGGCGCATGCGGGTTGGGTAGAGGGGTAGTGGCTTGGGAGGGGGATGGGGTAGGGGCAAGAGGAGGGGGAATTTAAGGCGGAGCTGAAGGGTGTGGGAGAAAGGGTAATTGTTTCGGAAAAGTACCTTTAATTAAACTTAGGATCGAATTCTGGTTGGCTGAATTATTGTTTCTGAGAAAAGTGATGAATAAATAAAAAATGATGTTGGGTTTCTCCGAGATTTCATTAAGATAGTAATTGGCATTAAAATATTGGTCTAGGTGTATGTAGTAATTTTCCATTATGTTGAGTAAAGGACCCTTATTTGCTGATTCAAGAATGTCCACATCTTATTCGATATTGGGGAAATTATGGTTATAATCTTGCATGTGTTGGCCAATAGCTGAAAACTATTATATTTTATTGCGTTAGTGTGCTCTTGGTATCTTATATTGAAGCTCCTTCCGGTCTGCCCAATGTACGACTTGTCACAGGTATTGTATTTGATCCTATAAACTCCTGATTTTAAAAAACTGCTGATCTTGTTGATATGTGGCGTGTTGTGTAAAATGTTCATGTTCTTATTGTTGGTTTTGAAAGCTATTTTAATGCCTAGTTTCTTAAAGATATTACTTATCTTGTAAATATCATTGTTGAACGTGAAGGGCGAAAATGTTCGAGGTTTAGTTATTTCTTTTTTGAGGGTAGTTTTAGGGTGATGTTTGTGTTTATTGATTATCTTTTCTATAAAACGATTGCTGAAACCATTGGATTTTGCAAATTCTGCAGATTGTGTTTAGTTCATTCTTTAGATCCTTCTTGGACATAGGTACACTGAAAGCTCAATGGACTAGGTTATTGTATGTAGCTCGTTTGTGGGACTGGGGGTGCACTGAATTTTGGCGAATGGTGGAAGCTGTTTGAGTAGGTTTCCTGATATTTTATAAATTAAAGAATTTGAGTGTCTAGTGATAGTTAAATCTAGAAAGTTTATTTTTTGTTCTTATTCAGTTTCTAGTGTGAATTTGATATGAGGATCAATACTGTTGAGTCTTAGGAGGTTGGTGGAAGTGTTAATTGATTTTTCGTCCATAATTACGAATACATCATCAACATACGTGGCCCAGAAGTGAATGTTATCAAATTTATTGTTAATTTTGTTGTATTCGAGGAAATCTAGGTATATTTCTGCCAAAATGCCTGAGGCTGGTGATACCATTGCCAAACCGTCCTGCTGGTATATGACATTGTCGAAAGTGAGAAAGTTATTTTTTACAACTAGATTTAATACTGTGATGAAATCTTGTATCTCTAGTTTGCTCAAGTGGCTGTTTTTGTTTAAATTGTTTTCCATTATCGGAATTAATTTTGATACTTGTATGCTTGAGTACGTATTTACAATATCGAAAGAGTGAATAGAGTAATCAGGTTGCACATTGAACTTGTTTAGTTTATCTACTAGCTCTGATGTGTTTTTAATAGACTTTTTAGATAAAAATTGATAGTTTCTTCTTAAGAAACTTTGGATGAATTGTGATATTTTGTATAAGGGACTTGGTGTTTAGTTGATGATTGGGCGAATGGGAACGCCGGCCTTGTGTATTTTGGGGAGAGCTTTAGCAGTGGGGAGATCTGGGTTCATATTTATGAGTTTGAATTTTTCCTGTTCAGTAAATAAAAATGTTCTAAAGAGTTTGTTTCAGAAGTCTTTTGAACTTCTTGGGTGGGGTCTTTTTTGATTATAGAAAAGGAGCTATCTGTGAAAAAGATTTTTGTCACAATTCATCCAAAGTTTCTTAAGGAAAAACTATCAATTTTCATCTAAAAAGTCTATTAAAAACACATCAGAGCTAGCAGATAAACTAAACAAGTTCAATATGCAACCTGATTACTCTATTCACTCTTTCGATATTGTAAATATGTACCCAAGCATACAAGTATCAAAATTAATTCCAATAATTGAAAACATTTTAAACAAAAACAGCCACTTGAGCAAACTACAGATTCAAGATTTCATCACAGTATTAAATCTAGTTGTAAACAATAACTTTTTCACTTTCGACAATGTCATATACCAGTAGGACGGTTTGGCAATGGGATCACCAGCCTCAGGCATCTTGGCAGAAATATACCTAGATTTCCTCGAATACAACAAAACTGACAATAAATTTGATAACATTCACTTCTGGGCCATGTATGTTGACGATGTATTAGTAATTATGGACAAAAAATCAATTAACACTTCCACCAACCTCCTAAGACTCAACAGTATTGATCCTCATATCAAATTCACACTAGAAACTGAATAAGAACAAAAATAAACTTTCTAGATTTAACTATCACCAGCTAGACACTCAGATACTTTAAATTATAAAATATTCAGGAAACCTACTCAAACAGCTTCCACCATTCGTCAAGATTTAATGCCACCCCCAGTCCCACAAACGAGCTACATACAATAACCTAGTTCATCGAGCTTTCAGCGTACCTATGTCCAAGAAGGATCTAAAGAATGAACTAAACACAATCCGCGGAATTGCAAAATCCAACGGTTTCAGCAATCGTTTTATAGAAAAGATAATCAATAAACACAAACATCACCCTAAAACTACCCTCAAAAAAGAAATAACTAAACCTTGAACATTTTCCCCCTTCACGTTCAACAATGATATTTACAAGATAAGTAATATCTTTAAGAAACTAGGCATTAAAATAGCTTTCAAAACCAACAATAAGAACATGAACATTTTACACAACACGCCACATATCAACAAGATCAGCAGTTTTTTAAAATCAGGAGTTTATAGGATCAAATGCAATACCTGTAACAAGTCGTACATTGGGCAAACCGGAAGGAGCTTCAATATAAGATACCACGAGCACACTAATGCAATAAAATATAATAGTTTTCAGCTATTGGCCAACACATGCAAGATTATAACCATAATTTCCCCAGTATCGAACAAGATGTGGACATTCTTGAATCGGCAAATAAGGGTCCTTTACTCAATATAATGGAAAATTACTACATACACCTAGACCAATATTTTAACGCCAATTACTATCTTAATGAAATCTCAGAGAAACCCAACATCATTTTTTATTTATTCATCACTTTTCTCAGAAACAATAATTCAGCCAACCAGAATTCGATCCTAAGTTTAATTAAAGGTACTTTCCCAAAACAATTACCCTTTCTCCCACACCCTTCAGCTTCGCCTTAAATTCCCCCTCCTCTTGCTCCTCCCCCATCCCCACCCAAGCCACTACCACTCTGCCCAACCCGCATGCGCCTGCCCCTCGCCTTCCTCCCCTCCCATACATCTCCTTCTGCCACCAGTCGCACACTACAAGCTAAGCTGCACATACTGCCGGGCAAGGTGACTGTCCATTCGCTTTGTTACCTATTCTTCTTTCTGCTTACTTTGCGTTTTCCTGGCCTTTTCTCAATTTTAATAGGTCCCATTTGTTCCGCTATCAACTGGGAGCTCCACCCATTCATATCACCACCATATCTACTTACAACTCCAGAAGAATTCTAAAACTTCATATTCAGTCTGCACAGTTCCAACAATCAATCCTTCAGTCATATCAACATAGCTTGGTTACCTAATACACCAAGTATCAAAATTTCTGCTTAAGCTGATACAGTGTATAATCAACTCCTCACAGATTCTTCTAGAGAGTATCATGTACATATTTGTTACTCAAACATTTTTACATACTTGTACACTTATATTATAAGTGTCACATTATATTTTATTTAGTCTTAGTACCATAACACTCGATCCACAACCGTAATATATTGCCAGGACCTACTGAATTCTATCTGAAACACCATGTGTCTAAAAAATTCGACTCAAGTTGATCCACAACATAGAGCATCTCATTTGTACTTCTATACCCAGACTTTTTAACGTATTTGTGTACTTGTATTATATATTGCTCACCTATTGTCACGTGTAATACTTCACTTTCATATGCAATATTTTTAGCACCATAGCACTTTGCCTAATTCAACCACACATCATAGTGTTAATTACATATTTGTTTCATACTGTTCTTACTGCTCATTAGAAACATGTTTTATGATTTCGTCAAATATTGTGTATGTTTAAATATGGCTGATGATGACCCCGAGCAGGATTGAAACTAGTCCCATGTAATGTAAATATATGCAGTGTAAATAAAACTATTTTCCTTACCTTGGAAGTGATAATTTCGTCAGAAAGGAAATTACAAACAGAGTGCAAAAGAGATCAGGTTTCTACCAACAAGTAAAAACACTTTTATGGGATGACATGATTCCGAAACCAGCCAAACTGATGATGATTAACAGCTATTTCATACCAATATTGACCTATGGTATTGAAGCGTGCACCCTCACAAAAAGAAATTCATTAAGACTGTAAGCATCAGAGATGAAATTTTTTAGATCCACCATCCAGAAGACCAAGATGGACAAGTTAGGATATGAAGAGGTGAGGAAAGAAGCCCGAATAAAGACATCTCTATTAGACCGAATCGGCGCATCCAGACTACGGTGGTACGGGCATGTGATGAGGTTGGAACCTACAAGAACAGCCAGAATAAATTTGGAAAGGCAGGTGGAGGAGAAAAGACCTGCAGGAAGACCTAAAACCCGATGGATGGACATGATCAAGTTTGATCTAGTTACCAGGTGATGGACAGTGGATGATGTTCTCCATGACAAGTTGTATATGGACAGGAAGAAGTGGAAGAGGCTCATTTACAGTACGTGGGAAACTGGCATGTGAGACTACTAGGATAGAGAGATTCAGAACAAAAAAAAAGATGTTGAGTAAGGTAACAGCAAGAGTGAGGGTTATGCAAAGAGATATGCAAA
The DNA here is from genome assembly GCF_040414725.1 of Anabrus simplex. Lineage (NCBI taxonomy): Eukaryota > Metazoa > Arthropoda > Insecta > Orthoptera > Tettigoniidae > Anabrus > Anabrus simplex. Next base: position 128,950,563 of record NC_090265.1, on the reverse strand, counting down.
ACAACACTTCTGCATTGAAAATTGTCTCAGAAAATCTATATAGGAGACATTCCCACCAGAGCAGAACAGTCCAGTTCAGGAAAAATTCTACGATTAATTTGGATGTCAGCATTTCACTAAGAAATATTAACTTTTCTTGATTATTTTGTATCTGGTGGGTGATATAGAGACTCGAGAATATCCTCTTTTTCTCCCAAATATTGGCTCTAACTAGTACTGAAAACAATCTTGGCCTTGCTGGAAAGTTGGCAGCCAGTAAGATTATTGATGAGGCTCCTACATCTTTCTCGCCAGAGTCTTCGTCAGAACGAATATTTATTTCTGGAGGTTCTATGAAGGTACTCTCTACATCTTCACATGTATCTTCTGATTCAATCATTTGAGAGCTTCCTAGGAATCAGAGGAAATGATACGGTATCATTCACAAATGAAATGGAAATCTGTTTGCGCTAAAAAGTATCTCGCATGCTAACAGTACGTGGAAGTAAATAATTTCTGTAATAAGCTACATTTTAAAATGTTATTCATGTTACAGTATTGTATAAATGCAGCAATAACTCCTATTAAATAAACACAGTTGAAAATATTAGACGTAATTATGACAATACGACTAAGGAGGAAAATAATTATTTGTTAACAGTCACGACGTGTATAATAACAACGCGGTAATTTAACTTTACAAACATGTCACAAACATGATGGTTTTGAAACATGAAGAATAGCTATCGGAGAAGACGTGATTCAAGTTTCACTACAATAGATGACATATAAGGAAAAATTTAGCCATTTACTTCAGATGCGATATCATTTTCCGGCTCTCAAAATGATTACATGTAACGATTCTCATGTTTCGACCCGTATTGAAATTTGCTATAATTTGCATACAAATTTTTATTGTTTATTTTTTACCACTTAGTTTTTAGAATCATAATTAAGTACAAATGAGTTATAAGCAAATTAACAATGACAGATCTTAACCTTGAGATAAGTTACAAAGGCTGAGGATGCTCGAAACTGAGCGAAACATGTCCCTTTTAATGTAGTGTTGTAGCATTATAAAATTCTAACAACACAAAGTTAATTGTATTGAATAGGTGGAATAGAAAAATAAACAATAAAAATTTGTATGCAAATTCTCAAAATGATGTCGACATTTGAAATGTTTTGAAATCCAAACAAATGACTTTTCGCATTAGAGCTTGCACTCAGAATGATTCTGTGTCTTAATAAATGGTACAAGCCTTCAGGCACAACATTCATCGTACGTACTGTATTTCTCCAAATCCAAGACAACCCCCAATTTTCCTTAAAACAATTAAATCAGGCTTAAAAAGTGCTTTGTAAAATCATATGAATGCCATTCTTGAACAATACACATTTTTAGACTATCTTTGTCTTCATGCCAACGCCAAACAAAGGCTACAGTTATGCCATATTTTTTTGCAGCTGCACAATTATTCTTTATTTCTTTGTTTATTTCTTTATATCAAAGAAGACCCAATGAAAATTTGCCGCCGATACCTGTTCCACGTGTCTCTACAATACAACGATCCATCAGGAAAATATTCCTGCTGTCTATAAAACTTTATTTTACTAAGCGTCAGGTACAGTAGAAACGTTATAAACTCTGCCACTGGGTACTCATGGCCTTGCTAAGAATTCAAAGGCTCGCATGTTTTGATGCAGTTCTGTGGATTTGAGAAACGTCATTGTGGTGGTTTCAAGACTGATGCAAAAAAGATTTGTCATCTTGTTGATTCGGTTGTTCACCTCATGTTTTGCCAGGTTGTGCTTTCAGATAATGCTGTTAATGTCATTCTCTCTTCACTATTTCCCAAGATCCAGTGACATTACACAGAGGCACTGTACAACCGGTTGCCATGGCTAGCGATTTATAATAAAGAGGTTGATTGACAACAAGTTTTGTGCACATGCTGGGGGTGAAAAGCAGCAGCTTGGTTACTGTCGTAGCTGCCAATGGAGTTCATTACTGTTAGATTGCGAATGCAAGACGACCCTTGAATTTTCATGTGGATTCTGAGAAAAAAAGTCGTCTTGGATTCGGGGCCCATTTTACAATCTCTGCATGGTGTTCATATGATCACACTTGGCAGTAATGGGTTAAAAAAATACTTTGTCCCCTACAATGTGGTGAGGATCTTTCTCTTCACATTTTTAATATAATGAAATGTTCATCATAAACCATCTCCAGCTGCCCAGAAGTGGTGTAAGAGCCCACTACATATTGTTCTTGCCTTGCACCACTCTTCTTCCACTTGTCCCAATCATTTCATCTCTGCAATGCATCCTTCCTTCTTCACTAAATCAATCCCCTTTCTTATTGCTATTCCAAAGGTTGACTTCCTTCTGCCTCTCCTTCAAATTACTTCCCTGTAGTTCTGTTCACTTGCATCCTCTGCATGTGTCCAAAACCACTTTAGTCTCGATTCATGGATCCTGTTGAGGAGAGAATCTCCCATTCCACAATCTTCTTTAATCTTCTCATTCCTGAGCTTGTCCTTCCTGGAATGCAAAGGAATTTCATTTCAGCTGTCTGGAGTTTAGAATTAGCCCTATTGGTCATTGTGGTGGTTTCAAGACTGATGCAAAAAACATCTGTCATCTTCTTGATTCGGTTGTTCACCTCATGTTTTGCCAGGTTGTGCTTTCAGATAATGCTGTTAATGTATTTGAAATCTAGGATGCCGTCCAGCTCTGTTTCATTGAGCTTGCCAACTGGTTTGTCTCCTTCCTTTTGCACTGCCATCACCACTGTCTTTGTCTTGCTAATGTCGAGGCTGTAGCTCTTAAACTTGTTATTCCAGCTTTGCAGTTTCACTTCCAATTTCTTTTATTTCACTCCAGATGGCCATGTCATCAGCAAATATGAAGGCTTGTAGGTCACCATGTCCTTTCAAGTTACTTCATTATGACATCCATGATGCTGTACATCATATTCATTTTGTCTATGAGGCTGTCCTACACCTGCACTTCTTTCATACACTGCCAAATTCTTTCCCTCATACACTATTGTAGACTTTCTCCAGGTCCAAAAATACTAAAAATAGAGGCTTCTCCCTCTCCCAGTATTTATCCTAACTGCAAAGATGGATCTGTAGCTACCCATCCTGTCCTAAAACCATACTCTTCTACCCCTAGGAATGGTTCGACAATATCTCTGATACTGTTCTCTATAATTTTTTCCAATAATTCAGACTATGAGACAGGAGTGGAATATCACGACAGTAAATGCATTTACATCTGCTTCCTTTCATGAACAGAGGTATAATTATGCTCTTCTTCCAATCCTCTGGGATGGTGTTTTCCTGTCATATCATGTTGAGCAGTCTGTACAATTACTAGGTTGCTTTAATTTCTGTTGTTTGCAGCATATCCACACTCAGTTCGTCAATGGTTACTGCCTTTCCTTTCTTCATGCACTTGAGCGCCTTGTCAATCACCAACCATGTGATTGCTCATTTAGTGTCTTGACTTAGCTCTTCTTTGTCCATTGTTACAGTTTCCATATCCCCATTCAGCAGCTTGTCGGAGAAGGTCTTGAGGTCTTCCCCAACTTCTCCTTCATCTCGTGCCAAAGTTCCATTACCCTATTCTAGCACCTTTATGGCTTCTTAATTTTCACAACTTTAAATTTTTATTTTTTTAATATTTGAAGCCATCTCTTTTCAGTTTTGATTCAGTTAATTTGTAACTGTTAGGTTCTTTGGTCTGACAAAACTAATTTATTTATTCAAAATTAGTTTCAGCAGACTGAAGAACCTAACAGTTATAAATTCACAACTCTTTCTAGTCTGTCTGCAAATTCATTCAATTTCTTCTCTTACTGTGTTCTCAACAGCAGGTTCCTTGGCCCTGTATATTTCTTGGACTCTCAGGATTCTTGTTTATTGCCCGTTTTTGTTTTTCTTTGTTTATAAGTCTTGTGTTCGAATGGGACACTGACTCACGGGTGGTGGTAATGGTGTTTTTCAAAAATTAATATTTACAGTGAGTGTCTGGTTAATGTCCCAGGATGCAGCTGAAACACCAAGTCGTTACGACCACAATTTTAGTGCAAAAGTAGAAACTTTTATCCCAAAAGCACTGGCAGATGGGGCAGATTACACAAAAATTACTCATGCATTGAAAAACAGAATGCTACTAAATGCAGATTTGTCTGGCCCCGCGGTGTAGGGGGCAACGCGTCCGCCTGTCACCCGGCGACCCCGGGTTCGATTCCCGGCCAGGGGAGGGGTTTTAAATTGTAAATGATTAATATACCTGGCCTGGGGACTGGGTATTTGTGTCGTCCTTAACGTTCCTTTCCTCACATTCAACACTAAACTTCTGCAATTACAATTAAATGCAGGTTCATATCATATGGTGCAAGTAGGGGCAAAAGATCTCTATAGGTCGACACCCCGAACAAATAGCATTTATATTTCTTTCTACAATGCAGATTTTGTTCCAATCTTGTAAGTGTAGCATATTACTTCCATGCAAACAACTCTCAAGCCCAAATCTCAACCCCTTCACATAGCACCATATTACAAAATAATACCACTACTGCTCTTTGCTCTCCATTGATATAAGAAATTTCAAAAGTTACTCAACTTGTAGACTGTTATCTTAAATTAGAATTACAAAACAGATTGGAAAACGTTTTAGTTGATCTCTCTTACAACCTTTTTTTTTTTCTGAAAATGTCTATAAAATTAATTTATCTAAAGTTCTGAATATATTACAAGTAAAAATTAGATGTGACTGAACTAAGTTCCTACATAACAGGTAAGTCGGGATTTTATCTATTTTCAATCTATTTCCAGAAGTCCTAATTCTAAAACTGTTATTACTGTATATTTCAAAATGTCCCCATTATTATAAAACATACCAAAATTTCCAAAGTTGCCTCGAGGTGTACTGTCCAGGAGTTCACTAAAAATTTGCCATGATCCCTCAGTACATTTCTCATTGATCCGATTGCGAGGAATTGACCCATTCTTGAAACTGCAAAGAAATACACTAATGATCAGTAAAAATGGACAGAATGTTTGATTAAATATAGTATGAGAAGAGAATGACAAGATGATGTTAGTAATACCCCAGAATGAAATGGACAAGGTTAGGCAAGTCAGTCAGTAGCTGGATATTGCCTTTTAAAATCCAAATGAATGAACATTAAATGCAGGAAGATTTTCTACTTCCGTCATGAGGCAGGAGGCAAATGACCTGTCTCAATAACAACAAATAATGGACAGGAACAAGAAAAACTGAACAGCTGTACTGCCTGGCAGGAAATAGAGAATCACTAGCTGTAGTGATAGCCAACATCTGGGAGAGAGGGGAAGGCACACACAAGAAGGAGGAAAGTAGAAGAATAAACATAACATTGTGAAAGGCAATTCTACTGTAGGATGTTCATTTGACATCTGAATTTCTTCCATAGAAATTACTACACACACAATTTAGAAGCGTACAGAGGAACTAAGTACTTAAATCTTCCTCCCCAGCAAGTTTCATAATAATAGCTTTCAGTCAAACTATATTAGCTATTAAAAGCAGGTGTGCATGTTAGTCGCATCTAACCCCAGCATGGTCCATTTCCACAAACAGAAGTATGCAATAAAGTCTTGTGTTCACTTGAAGCAAAATGGTTCAACAATCTATGGAGAGTTGAAAGGAACTCTGTAATGTCTCGGTGAGTTTATTTCTGATAGCATAAAACATTCAAAAATGGTGAAGAAAGTGCTGAACTGCAGGGAGGAGAAGGAGCACCTGTCAAAGCCTTAATAGAGACAACGATCAACAATGGGACTGTCATGTTCGTGCTGACTCATGTTTCAGCATTAGGCAGCATGCAAATAACCTTGGATATCAGTTGAGAGCACTCACAAACTTCTAACTCAGCATCTGCATATGTCCCATGTTTGTGCGCAATGGATACGACAACTGCTTACTCCTGTGTAGAAGCAGGCTCGCACTGCATGCCTGTACTGGATACAATGTGTTGAAGATGAGCATGATGCTTGGTGGCAAAATATCATCACTGCAAATGAAACATGGGTGTTATAGTCTGATCTTGTAACAAAGAGGGGCAGCAGCAAATGGGTGAAGTGTGACCAACCAGCCCCTCCAAAAAAGGCACATGTACAGAAGTCAGAAAATAAAGCCGTGTTATCACTTTCTTCAATTTTACCAAGGAATGGTGTACACTCACATGGTTCAAAGACACACTATAATCACCGTGGAGTATTACAAGAATATCCTGCGCCAAATGATGAAGGATCACATTCCCCAAAAAGAAAGAAAGAACTTTGTTGGGTGGTGAAAGTTCCGTCACAAAAATGCCAGACCTCATGTCGCTACTGCAATTACCGAGTTTCTGACAAGAAGAGATATTTCCAAAGTACCCCATCTGCCTTACAGCTTCATCTGGCCCCGTGTGACATTTTGCTCTACCCAATGGTCAAAATGGACCTTAAGGGATATCGGTTCAACAATGAAATGCAGACAGTGAAAGCTTTCGGGGCAGTTCTGAAGCAGTTGTCAAAGAATAGATTTCTGCATATTATTCCAGGAATGGCAAAGGTGGTAAGAGAAGTGTATAGCATTGTGTGGGGACTATTTTCAAGGGGATGAAAGTTTGAATATGTAATCTTTTGAAACAAAGTGTTGAAAGTAATTTTGTCAAGAATTAAGACTGACAAAATTGGTCATATGTGAACATACCTACATGAAATAAATACAAAACATTGTGTTTATGTCCTACAAGTCAGTTGTTGAGATAGGAGTTTATACAGTGTTCTTAACAGGTGTTAGCAGTGGATAAATAGAGCGTGGGGTGACAATGTTCATTAGGAAAATAACATGCAACATAGTTTCTGTTTGGCATGTAAATGAATAAAAGATGTGCACAGATGCAGTGGTTGCAGGTCTTAGGACAAGAATCACCTCAGAGTATTCACCATGTGAGGAAGCAGATGAGGATGAAGTAGACAAGTTTTATGAAGCACTGAGCGACATCATAATCAGGCTCAATAGTAAGGACAGGAGAGTGTTAAAAATTGATTTCAATGCAAGAATTGGAAACAGAACTGAAGGATATAAGAAGGTGATGGGTAAATGTGGGGAAGATATGGAAGCAAATAGGAATGGGAAGCATTTACTGGACTTCTGTGCTAGTATGGTTTAGTAGTTACAAATTAATTCAAGCACAAAGCTATTCACTGTTTCACATGGGAGGGTTGGGGTACCAGATCCATAACAGTCTATAATACAGTCAAAACTGGTTAGGACGTTTTCTTGAGGACCGAAAAAAAAAAAAACATCATAAAGAGGGAACGTACTAAAAAAATTAAAACAATTACGCTGTTAAATTTAAGGTTAGGTTTGAATGTAAAAATAATTACGATGAAAACAAAGAAACAAGTGTTTAATGAAATAAATAACACATTTTAAGAACACCAACATAGTAAAACATCAAAGAAAAACGCTTTTAGAGATGCGAACTAGACATGTTGCTTACAATTATGTTTAAAGTTATCGTAGCAACATCCAACATCTGGGTGATTTGAAAACATTTCATGTGTAGATTGGCATCCGTTTTCTCAATAAACTTTAATTTTTCATCATTTGTAAACTGTCCAGCTTTCTTCTTCTCCATAACTGAATGTTATGCAAACCACTATGCGTAAGTACAGTATGTCTAATTTATGTACATTGTCACACAATTCACTTGCGAACATAAAATTAAGCACCAATATGCCAGCTGTATACGTCCATACAGTAGGCCTAATTTACGAACGTTGTTATACAATGTACTTCCAAACGTAAAATTAAGCACCAACATGTCACACGAGCAACTGTTGCACGATCCAAACAAACACACGCCCACATCAAAGAATGACTTGAGACTGATGCTCCCTGCAGCTGTAGGCCAACACACTAGGGCCGTGAAATTAAGTTCTCTACCAAATCCTTACCTAGTCCAGTCGTCGCTGGCGCATCGTGCGTGCAATGTGGCCAGGAATGCTAATTTCAATTTCATATGCTGGGAGTTACGAACGTACTAAAGAGCGACATAAATGTGCTATCCAGATTTCTGTAGCAATGTATTTAATAGGACATGGATTGGAACTTTGAACTAATGATATAATAACCCAGGAAACACTCTGCAGAGAGGTGTCTTAACCAGTTTCGACTGTAACTGACTTTGAATTCAGGAGATCTGTTAGAAATATACAGGTATTCTGAGAATTTGTTCATGATACAGACCACTATCTGAGCTGCAGTAAACTAAGTATCAGTAGCTCTAGCAAAGAGGAAGTGAAGTCTGTCTGCAACAGATAAGGGCAGAGAGTAAGTATTGCTCCCTCTTCCCACACTGACCTTTCAGTGTGCTTATCTTATTACCGTATTTTCTCGCATAATTAATACCTTTGCATAATTTACGCATTCGAATATTTTTGGGTCCAAAGTGGAGAAAAAGAAATGGTCCCGTATTTGACGCACCCACTTGTTGATCATCCATCGTGCAGTTCCAGACACATTTTGGAAAAAAAAAAAAAACAGAAAAAAAAAGATGTCAACTACGCAAGTAACAGACTTCCTATTGCAAACCGGGCATTTCAAATATTGCGCAATGTGCTGTTATCAGCCGGTAGGAAGTACCATTGCACTAGTTCAGTTAGTGAATCAGCGCAAAAGTGATTAGTGACACACTATCCAGTCTGGTACAAACGCTTGTACTTTATGTTATTCTAAAACAAAAGAAACAATGACTAAAATAATATTTCCCCATGGGATCCACATTCGTATCCACAATATGATGGATGGACATGTCACTCGTACAAGTCTGGATATGAACGGTTTTGGGAAATTTAGCAGGGTCCCCCCTTCAATGCCTGGCCCTTCTCGTATTGCACAATTTTCATGGTCACCTGAAGGAAGACGCTAAGAAATTATTGAAAACCATGAAAACCGATTTGGCAGTAATTCCCGGTGGACTGACATCGGTACGTCAACCCTTAAGACGTTTTGATAAATAAACCATTCAAGGACAATATGTGAAAACTCTATCAGTGCTGGATGGCGGAATGTGTGCATGAACTAACTCCAACAGGCAAGATTCAGAAACCACATGTGGAACTCCTTTGTTAGTGGATATTGCGTGCGTGGGACATGATATCTTCGGAGGCGATTGAAAAGAGCTTCAAGAAAACAGGAATCTCAAATTCGTTAGACGGGAGTGAACATAACTTCTTATGGAGAGATATGAGCAGTGATAGCAATAGCAGTAACAGCTAGACAAGGTAGTACATGAATGTAGAGTACAACGAAGACCATTGCCTAATACAGAGAGACTTTCATCATTTTACCTACCACTAGCAAGTACAGCAGATATAGCAAACATAATTGAAGGAATGGACATAAATAAATCACCAGGCATGGATAAATTAACAGTTAAACATCTGAAAGATAACATAGACATAATAACACCAGTAATACAGAAGTTAATCAATAAAATAACAGAGACAGGTATTTTCCCAAAGGATCTGAAGACAGCCATAGTGAGACCTATTTACAAGCAAGGTTCACATTTACAGTATGAAAACTATAGACAGATATCTATTCTTCAAACTATAGGTAAAGTAGTTGAAAGATACATTGCTGATCACCTAATCTCATATTTAGAAAAATTTAAAATTATTGATGAACATCAATTTGCTTATCAAAAACACAAGGGTACAAGTAATCTTCTTGAGGAATTCTCCAATTTGATCAATGGGAAGCTAAATCAAGGTATGCACATTTTAGCTATGTTTATTGATTTCTCAAAGGCATTTGATTCAATTTCCCATGAAAAAATTATTGCAGCGTTAAGCAAAATTGGGGTAAGAGGAACACCACTAAAAGTTTTTGAAAGTTATCTGACTGACCGAACGTATAGGGTAAAAATTGATAATATATATGGAGAAATAACTTCTATTAAAAGAGGTGTTCCACAAGGAAGTATCCTAGGACCCATTTTGTATATTATTTTTGTCAATGATATAAGCTCATGTTTTAAAAACTGTAAATATTTCATGTATGCAGATGATAAACTAATTGTATCAGTACATAAAAACCTAAAAGTGGCAGAGAAGCATTTACAAATGGAGTACAACTACTTTCAAGAATGGTGCTATGATACATTACTACCCCAAAAATGCAAAGAGAAAACATTAAAATAACAGGCCATTCAGTTCAGTGCATTCACGATGGTGAACAAAAATCATGCAATTGTGACTACGTAATAGAGGAAGTTGATAACATGCAATATTTAGATATAATAATAGATAGATATTTTACATGGAAGCAACATATTAATAAGTTGTGTGAAAGACTGAGGCTAAGCTTGTTCAAAATGCAAATGGTTAAGTATATAATACCTCATGATAGCTTAAAAATGGTTTATCATTCACTTGTTGAGTCACTTATATCATATGGTGTAAGTGTATGGGGATCAGCTTCTGTTACAGACATAAACATGGTACAAATGTTACAAAATCGCATTGTCAAAGCATTCTTTTGGTATGAAAACAGAGAAATATGTAGCTTAAGTGAGGATATGTTAACAGGGATGTACCAGAAGGAAAGGTTCTTGAGAGTTAAACAACTTTATATGTACAACATAATTAAGGAAAATTACTGGAAGCCACAATATAGAATTGTTAATGAACATACACATGGAACAAGACTGAGGCATATAAGTTATTTTCTGGTCATGAGGTACTACAACAAATATGGATCCAGAACACTGCGAGTTGTAGTTCCTAAATTTTTGAACAAGTTGCCCTCAGAATTGACACACTTGAAAACCAAATATCAACTAAAAAAACATGTGAAACTATGGATCATAGATAATAAAATTACAGTTTAAATATTTGTTCATGAATGAAAAATGTACCAAAGACTTATCTATTTTGAGTGATACTTTCAGGGACTAAGAAAAACTCACACCACAGGACAAAATTACAATGCTAATGTAAATATACATACCTTATTAATGTTGTAAACAGTAAGGATTGTAACATTGTATACAAATGTGAAACAACTACACCGGCAGATAAGCACATCAAGTGCTTTGCAGGTGTAAATAATTGCAAAGATAATGTATAATATCCTACTGCATATTTGCAAATGTATTTTAGATAAGTTATAAATAAAATAAAAAAAATAAAAAAATTATTATTATTATTATTATTATTATTATTATTATTATTATTATTATTATTATTATTATTATTATTATTATTATTATTATTATTATTATTATTATTATTTATTATTTAAATATTTTACGCCCACATTGGAGCACCTAAATCAATACATTTGAGTTAATTTCTTCTTTTTCTTCTCCCAGAACTTTCTCATCCTCTCCGACCTGGAAGCCCTTTGTGTGTCCGATATAGTATATTGTTTCCGTTCAACTGTTTTTAGTTTGAGACTTATGCTTTTGTTCTTCAAAATCCTCTTCTCTTTTATGTCTTTGATTTGTTGCTTAGTTATACCCAATTCTTCCAATCATCCTGAACTTCTTTGAACCAATTATTATTGATTTTATTTTTCAAAAAGTAATCAAATAGTTGTTTCAATATCCTGGTGTCTGGTAATCTTGATATGTGACAGAAAAAGGAAATTCTTCTTTTACGCATTGTAGATATTATTGATTCACATTCACAATAGACAATGTTGTTAGGCAACAATCTCCACTGTCCATCAACTTGGTGTTTTTTATTAATAATTGTTCTAAGAATTCTTCTATCAGTTTTCTGTAATTTGTCTGTTGTAGATTTTACATTTGAATACAGTTTCACTAGCATACGTTGCCTCTGGTATCATCATCATCATCATCATCATCATCATCGTCGTCGTCGTCATCATCGTCATCGTCGTCGTCGTCATTATTATTATTATTATTATTATTATTATTATTATTATTATTATTATTATTATTAATTGTAATTTTATTAGCTCATATTTATTTCACTTCAGGTTGTATTGTAAGCTTGTAACGGGAAGAATATTTTCCAGTGTCGGTACTTCAAACCCATGTGTTCAACTTACCTGATGTACCCTATTTGACTTTTCAGAAAAATAATTTTACGCCAAATGTTAATAACTGCAAATGAGTTGAGCCAATTGTGTGTATATTATATTTGATGAATTAAATTGTAAATAATTTTTTAATATGTGAATTCCTCGAATAATTTACCCATCCATTTCATTTTTTAAAAATGTGTTAATTATTCCAAGAAAATACGGCACGTTTCTTTTTATGTTTCCATTTTAATAATAATGTTATTTGATTTACGTCCCACTGACTAATCTTTTACGGTTTTTGAAGACGCCGATGTGCCACAATTTAGTCCCACAAGAGTTCTTTTACGTGCTAGTAAATCTACCAATACAAGACTGACGTATATGAGCACCTTCAAATACCACCGAACTGAGCCAGATCGAACCTGCCAAGTTGGGGTCAGAAGGCCAGCGCCTCAACCAGCTGACCCACTCAGCCTGGCAATTCCCATATGAGATTTCCAATGTATAGGAGTTCCATTTCACAAAGAGGAGAAATTTGATCCACAAGGTAAAAGAGTCATAGGAATGTGAAACAAAGAGAGATTTTTCATCAGCTCTAAACTTACAATATTAATATAGAACCTTAATCATCTGGAAGTCTTACAAAGAAAATTGTGACTGAATACTGACCAGAGCAAGCCCATGAACGTATCCGGAGTAAGCGGGCTGCAGAGGATGTGGCCTTCTCCCAAAGTCTGTGGCTTCTTCAGATCTAAGATGAGGGTATCACTTGTGCCCAGACTCACCACTAGATCTCCCTCGGCCATACACATTCCTTGAAGTAAAAAATATCGTCACACTAATAAAAACAAACCAATAAAAGACAAAAAGAAAAATAATTTAAATTAGTGGGAATAGATGGATTTACGTGAATAATCCCCACATATTTTTTTTTTAAATTGAGGCACGAAATTGGGGTGCGGGTATTATTTGCGTCAAGGTTGGCAAGTCTTCGATGTTGGATGTACAATTACGCTTTGTGTAACCGCAGACGGAAGAAAACTGCCCCTGTATGTCATATTAAAACAGAAAATAATTCACACTTTTAATTTCAAACTGCATTTACATTTTTTAAAATAGTATTTTACAAAGTAATTTAAATTCAAAAGTTCTCCGTGTCATGACAGAATGCATCTTCCGGAATGTGCAAGGGTAGCTTCCCACACTTTCCTTCACTTGGGTGTGTTGACAGTGTATTTCATAGTTGTTAAGTTCGAGTGAAATCGTAATTCTTTTGTATTCGGCATTTTAAAGAATGCCACAATATCACGTAACAGGCAGTGTGCGGAGAAGCAGAATCTGTGAACACTGGCAATGCCGACAGTTGGCGAAAAAGCGTGGCTCATAATTATAATCAATTCGTATGCACCGAACAATACTGTCAATGCCAATGAAACTGCATTTTTTTTAATGCCCAGCCAAAACAGACATTTTTAAAGAAGATGGGGTCACTGTAGTGTGTTGCAATGCAGATGGAAGCGAAAGACTTCCTCCCCTTGTCATAGGAAAGCTCGATAAGCCACGATGTTTTAAGGGCGCCGGGTGACCATCAAACCTCCGTAAACAACTAAGGGACTAATCTCCCCTCAATTAACACACGGGATACACCCGATTTATGCTTTTTGACCTACGAGATCAGTAGTTCTCCATTTGAAGCCCAATATTAATACACTACTACACAAAATAATAATAATGTTTGAAACACAACGCAAGGAAGTCCCATAAGGTTATTTATGCCGATCCAGATGACGTTTTATCCATCAGTGGAGTTCGTTTTTCAACCAATATATGTGATTTTAGCATTCCTCATCATGTTTATTTTACAGTATGAAACAACATTATAGTTCATTACAAGAGCTCACCCTTATGTGAATAACTGTTTTTAATCACAAACAGTCTAATGCCATTGAGCGAACATTATTATGGTCATTGATTTATACAAACAATTAATCACAACATATTATATTAACATTTTCATGTCATTCATTACACTTACATTTTAAGTAATTTTAATGATCAATATTTGTTGTAATAGACGTAATATAATCTTATTGATTATTTTTAAATTCTTAAAATTCGTATTTTATAAATTTAATATTAGACGTTTTTTCGTTATATATACCGGGTTCAGGGCCCTGACCCACCATGGATTAAGTTATCTCTAGCTGATGATGCTCACTAAGAATGAGCGAAACATGTCCTACTTGTAATATCTATTAATGGTTTTATCCTAAATATAAAGGACTATTGTGTATTGGAACGGTGGTTTTTATTAATATAATAACTTCTTATTCTGAAATCCAATACGGTTTTATAATGAGATTCATAACTTGTAATGTCTACAAATAGTCTAAAAATGTGTATTGTATATGAAAGACATTCATATTATTTTACAAAACACTTTATAAGCCTCATTAAAATTTTTTGAATGAAAAAGTGTGGGTCGTCTTGGATTCAGAGAAATACAGTAATATATTTGTTCAGAATTAAATTAAATACACATTTTCACATAGTATCAGATTTCGAAAAACAACAAACAAGTAAGCCGTAGTGTGGATATTATCCGCGAAAACGCAAGTTTTGAACAAACTGAATGCCATTTCATACTGATTTTAATATAACGACAATCTGCTATAGCGAGTAAATTTTTCGCCGTTATGGATTCTCGCTATAACAGACTTCTACTGTAATAATAAATATATTAACAAAAAGGTACAAAAGTTGAAATCTAGAAAAACAGCTGGAATTGATGTTTCCTAGGAATATACTAAAGGCAGTGAGTTAGGATATAGTACCATATCTGAAGTACTTATTTTACTGACCAAAATATGGCTTCCGATTGAGTTTCCTGAATTTTAATTTTTTACTTATTTTACTGTTTGCATGAAGGAGCTATATAAAATTAATTAGCGGCCTGCTGCAGCAATAGCTGCAAACTTATTTCTTGTCCCATTGCTTTGTCAGCATTATGATATGATATAGCGTATGGTTTATTTAGCAAACTGTTGAAGAGTCTTTCAATTATTGTCTCTGGATTAATAGAGGAATTTATAGAATTTTAACAACAAATTCTGTTTGTAAGGCGTAATCCTGGTATGTGGCTATGGTTAGCAGGAAAGGATGCAAAGGACATTGTTATACTGCCTTACATGGTTCATGAATCATTATCATGTAGCATCATACCTTTGAGTACGTCGTTTACTTGAGGTTGTGGAAAATAAACCAATCCACTGTGACAACACGAATGAAAATATCCATTTACCATTTCTGTAGCGAAATGTGCTTGGCAGTGCATACAGATTTCATTTAATAACCCTTCACTGCATAATTCAACTGGACGTTTCATCATGAATGGTGTTCCGAACCAATGAATTTCTTTCCCTATTGTGAAAATTAACAACTTAGTTCGAGCTCTGACATCTGCAGTGCTTCGGAAAACAGCACACCTTCTTGGGTATCCTCTCCTAGGAACAGACCTCATTTCACAAAAGAAAATCAAAAAGAGAGAGAGAGAGTGTGTGTGTGGGGGTGGGAGGTAATAATAATTGGCTTTCTGCTACAGTAGGTAGCAAGATGTTCAGTCAAGGAATAAGTAACCATGAAAAGAAAATGGAGATCATATAGGACAGAAATACAGAATATCCAGTTGTTGATAATATGTCCTTCCGTCACTGCATTCCAAATTTAACGCAATAGCATTTTTGCTATAAAGAAATAATCAAATGTAACATAATGGCGCTGTGGAAAAAGCATGCCACACTGGCGCTAAGGAATAAAACAGGTAACACTAGACGGCAGTTCATCTGGTACAAAGAAGAAAATATGCAACCATATAAGTGTGCTCCTAACCACTAAAAATGACAAACAGAATCAATAATTAGGTTTCTGCTAGATGCGGACTATGAGATAAGCAAGCAAAGTTAGTTGTATGCACTCAAGGAACCACAAACAAAAGCTTCATCTCAGAGAATACCCATTTACTGGTACAATGGTGCTGTGTGTGCATATAATGAAATGGACAACATTGTGTATGGACAGCATACTCCCGTGACAGCAAATAAAACATGGCACTGAAAGATCAGCTATCACGTGGACACATATTCACAGACTCACACAGCCATTACCAGCAAATGCAGTTAAATGAAACACCCACAGCATAGTATTTTGTGAATAAATGACTATTTCAGTTAAATAAAGGAATTTTTGAAATACTGAATATTTTTAGATGGACTCCTTTCTGTCTCTCACTTACGGTATTAACAACATGGAGCAACAACTTACATTCTGGTGATAACATGATTTCACGGAGTTATGTATCGGACTAAGACAGAAAGATCTGCAGAGACAACTTAACATAGAACCCTCCATCACCGGGCGAGTTGGCTGTGCGGTTAGGGGCGTGCAGCTATGAGCTTGCATACGGGAGATAGTGTCGGCAGCCCTGAAAATGGTTTTCTGTGGTTTCCCATTTTCACACCAGGAAAATGCTGGGGCTGTACCTTAATTAAGGCCATGGCCACTTCCTTCCAACTCCCAGCCCTTTCCTATCCCATGTTGCCGTAAGACCTATCTGTGCCCGTGTGACGTAAAGCATAAAAATAAAAAATAAAAAAGAACCCTCCATCAGGCTGGTGTAGAAAGATCAGTTGAGACAACTATCACAGAGCCATCTGCCAGCTCATACAGTTAATTGAATGATGTAAGCATCGTATTATTCAAATAAATGACTACTGTATTTTAAGCAAATAAAGGACTTAATGAAATAAATAATATTTTTCAAGTATCCTGAGGTGGAGACCTTTCTTTTGATTTGGTATTGTGGTTTTCTCACAGCATTGTGTTACACATTCAAATTATATATACAGATGGAGAGTTGGTGTACAAAGGAAAGGGTAATTAACAGAAAGCAGATAATTACAAGCCAGCCTGATGTGTGTTGCATGTAGTAAGCTCTGAGAAAGCATTCTTTCTGATCATATCAGACATATTTGTAAAATTACAAACTGGTTTGATAGAAGACAGTTCAGGTTTAGGAAAGGTTATTTCAGTAAGGCTCAACTTGAACGATTCCAACAAGATATGGCAGATATTTTAGATTAAGGAGGTCAAATGGACTATATTGCTATTGACCTATACAAGGCCTTTGGTAGGGTAGATCATGGGAGACTTGTCACTGTCCGGTTCCATGGCTAAATGGTTAGCGTTCTTGCCTTTTGTCACAGAGGTCCCGGTTCGATTCTTGGCAGGGTCAGGAATTTAACCATAATAGGTTAATTCCACTGGCACAGAGGATGGGCGTATGTCTCGACTTCATCATCATTTCATCCTCATCGCAACGTGCAAATTCGTCCACGGGCGACAATTCAAAAACCTGCATCTGGCAAGCCGAACTTGTCCTCGGACACTCCTAGTACTAAAAGCCATATGCAATTTCTTATTTTCCAGCAAAAAAGTAATGTTATGAAAATATTGTAAACTTTGGGCTGGGAAGATGTGGGAGACAAGCTGCTCGACTAAACAGTATGTTATAGATGTTGATTCCCATAGGGAACCTAAAATATTTGTCCTGAATGAGTAAATTTATAATACCAATATAATGGTCCATTATTGGACATATAAATTTTCCAGCTAACTCATTCTTGGTTCCAACTTAGCACACGAGGGCAAAACGCAGGCAACCAAGAATGAGTTAGCTGGAAAATTTATAATGTCCAATAACGGACCATTATATTGGTATTATAAATTTACTCATTCAGGACAAATATTTTATGTTCCCTATGGGAATCAACATCTATATCATCTGATGGCAGGCAGGCATCAATTTTGGAAATGAGACATAGCTCTCATAGTGCATTGGCACTGCTGGTGGCTTCAGGTAGCCTATGCAATGGCCTCCACGATATGCACTAGCCTTGCGTCTTGGGAGGTGTGCTAAGTCCCAATTGATGAGCCCAACTTAGCACAGGATGGCAAAAGGCAGGGAACCAAGAATGAGTTAACTGGAAAATTTATAATGTCCAATAACGGACCATTATATTGGTATTATAAGCAGTATGTTTTGACCTGGCAGTGGAGAGATGACATGGAATAATATCAGCTTGAATGGAGTTTTAAAAAGTAGGAAGCATCATAATATGAAGAAAAAGTTGGAATTCAAGAGAATAAATTGGGGCAAATATTTGTTTATAGGAAGAGGAATTATGGATTGGAATAATTCACCAATGACAAAGTTGATATACGGGAAACATTCTTTCTGGTTATATGACTTCTCTGTGAAACATAAAGAGTTTCACCTTGTTTTCTTGACACGGCATAAGCCCAAAAGCCCATATCATGTCTATATATAAAACACGTTTGCAAAATTACTAACTGATTTGATAGACAGATCAGCCACTTGTCACACACACTCAGCCAGCAGACAGCATAAACAGAGCAAGTGTAACAGAACCAACAAGGAGGTGAGCTATTAGATTGTTTTTTCACTATTTCCACCAACACCACTAAAAGATTTTCTCCATTTCAACAACCCTTTTTTCCTTTTTCCTTTTCAGACTCCCAGCTATTTTCACTATCTTTGATAACATACAACAACAGCCTAACTTCAACTAAGGTTTTCAATGAGTTCCACTGGACCGTATGTAAATCCTATCAGAACTTAAGTCAACAGTGCCAATTTTACTTTTCAATTTTTTTATTTCTGATAAATGTTACTACTCTACATGCAGTGTTAGTAAGAACATTAATTTGTCTCTCGAAGAAAAAAGAAGATAACATGCAATAAAACGTCTCATCAATAGATATTATTCGTCATGGACCTAACATCACTACGGATTTTTAAAAGTGTTTTTCCTCTACTTTTTATCAGTATTGAATTCAAATATTTTAAAGCTATTTTTACATTGTCCATGTTTTAACTGTTGTGTCAATTTCCGTAATGTACACTTTTTTGTCTTAGCTGAAGACGTTCCAAAAATGGAAGGAAATGCGTATTAATATAGATGGCAAGACATTAGGCTCAACATATGTATTAAATCATAGGTTAGCTAACAAATGTAAGTATTGGAAGGTGGAATCTTCTTTCAAACCTAAGTCACCTGATCTGTAGCATCCTGCTTCTTCATGATAATGCTATGCCCCACACTGCTCCTCCTCCTCCTCATCATCATCCATTTCACTCGTCTAACTCACACTGGGATGGCATGTTTGCACCTATCTATCTCCCTCTGTCCAAGCACAACTGTTCCTCCTTAACTGTTTCAATCCATGTTTCTCAATTATGTACACTATTCTTTGTCATTTTCAACCACCTTAGTCTGGGTCTCCTATGAAAGGTAAATTGGAAGAAGTACATTGGACAGTTCTATGGTCCAAATCTGTCATCATGTGACTACCATTTGTTTGGCCCCAAAAGGAAAAGAAAAAAAAAAAGGGTTATGGGAAATAAATTTTCCAATAATGAAGAGGTACCTTTTTTTTTTTTTTTTTTTTTTTTTTTTGCCATTTGCTTTACGTCACACTGACACAGATAGGTCTTATGGCGACGATGGGATAGGAAAGGCCTAGGAGTTGGAAGGAAGTGGCCGTGGCCTTAATTATGGTACAGCCCCGGCATTTGCCTGGTGTGAAAATGGGAAACCACGGAAAACCATCTTCAAGGCTGCCGACAGTGGGACTCGAACCCACTATCTCCCGATTATTGGATACTGGCCACACTTAAGCGACTGCAGCTATTGAGCTGAAGAGGTACAATACTTTGTTATGCAATTACCTACGTACCCATCCACCATAGATTTTTTTAATGAAGAGGGAATCAAGAAACTACTGTATGTGTCAGCTGCACTAAGACAGAGAGTAACGAGAGAACAGTCTGCAAAATACGGATAGATGGCGAACACCTACCAAGTGTCTAGCAGTTCAGATATCTCAGTTCTGTACATACAACAAATGTGAATGCTGTTGAAGGCGTAACACATCGGATAAAAACTGCCTAGATGAAGTGGAGATCATTATTGGGTGTACTCTGCGATCCCAAAATGCCAATAAGAATCAAAGGTAAGGTTTAGAAAGCCTGCCATTCAACCTGCTATAATGTACGGAGCAGAATGCTGAACTACCAAAAGGATGCATGGACAACAACTGCACATAAATTAAATGTTCAGATGGATAGGAGCTGTCACCCAAACCAACACAATTTGGAAATGTATACATAAGATGTTCCACAAAGTCATCTTGATTTCCGAGAAAGTCAGGGAGTGCCGCATGAGATGGAACGGTCACTTAATGAGGAAGGAGAGCAGCAACTTAACATGGTAGAACACGTGGATAGAGTGCAAACAAAAGAAAGACATGGGTCCTTCACTCACTGAGGCTGCAGCTGCTCTCCATCTGTTTCCTAGAAGTTGATATTTTTCTCCTGCCAACTTTTTTTTTTTTAAATACCTGAACATTAATGAGGACGGATGATTCCTACATCAAAGAAGTACTTAGCATATCACATCTACTCAGGGGAAGAGACCAACTACAACACGAGATTGAGCAATGTGGTGCCACAGTACCAGGAGTCCTGACCCAAAATTAATTGGGAAGAAGGAGGAAAAGAAGATGAAGAAGAGGAGGAAGAATCAAGAAACTGCCAGTGCAATGAAAACAGTTATAGACTTTCATGGAGGTTATGTAGAAAAATATATTTTTTGTGTCTGTTTCGATACACATTACCTTTTAAAGTCACTTGTCATTGACCCTTGTATTAGGATTCCATTAGGATTCTCTCAATTATTAATGAACCTTTGTAAGCTGTAAAGGTAATGCATAATTACAAACTCCTTTGTTCACAATCTGTTTGAATTATCATAACACAAAGTTATTTTTTAAGATATCAGAAATATCAAGTTCACCACTAACTGGACAATAAATGAAAGTAATATAGTGGAAGGAAAGTTTGTCTATGTAAAAAGAGACATGTTTTTGAGTGAGTAAATTTCTCAGCTCAACTGTGCCATCTGAATTCTACTTATGTGACAATATAATATTAAATTTTATAAACTCGTATGTGCATAACCTCACCTATAAGAGATCCAGGATTATCGCCAGTGAAAGCAACTACACGACAGTCTGGAGAGAAACCATAGCGTTCCACAAAATAATCACTGACAGGACCCAGCACTGAATATGACGGTACAGGTTCTCCAAGTTTCTCAGCCAAGTCCGGGGCACAAGACTATAAACACCACGTGATAAGAAGCTATTAGTAAAAGGAAGACCCTCACCTTGAACATTAATCTACATCCTAGAGAGCCAACTACATGTATGTCTCCAAGAACAGCTTTACATTCTGCTTCAAAAAAATCATAACTTTGTAAAGTTATTAAAAATTATATAAAAAACAAATTATTATATATATCAATGACCTCCTGCAATTACGGGTTGGCACAATTGACAAAGTATAGCATATTAGATACAGACAATTTTATTTTACAGAAATATAGTGGTGGTATGGTTTTTAAATTATGAAGGTCTGAACAGTGGGGGCCTCAGGATGTTTACATATCCATATATGGTGGTATTTCAAATATGTAACACTTCCCGTGCACTAGGCGACCACGACAGCAGCCAAAGTCGCGGCTTAGGTCACTGATGGAACGGCCAACACAGCGACCAGTAGGACGACTAATGTTATCTTGAAATGGAGGTTGAAGAGATCGCTGCTTTAGCATATCTTTACCGAAGAAAACACATTGAATGATAAGAATTTAATTTGGGCCTAATGAACTGAGATCACTATTAAGTTGAAAGAAGATATATGATGGTTCAAACTTTCAATACTATAAAAATAAGAAATGTGAGTTTTACATTCCTACTTAATTATAACTGGTACCGGTTTTGAGCAGTATTCTTGGTCATCATCAGCCGATCACAAATAAGCATAAAAGACAATGCACAGGTAAATAAAATGTGAAGTTTAAATAATTCTGTCAGATGCTGTTTCTGAAGCACTAAAACACTTTAGGGAGCACTGTGTGTTGAAATTTCAGCCAATCACAAATAAGTATAAAAGATGATGCACAGGTAAACAAAATGTGAAGATTAAATAATTCTGTCAGATGCTGTTTATGAAGTACTATAACACTTTAGGGAGCACTGTGTGTTGAAATTTCAATGTTATGAAGAAGTCTAGAATCAAATACATATTTTTCAGTTGCAGTTCATGAGGCACTGTATAATTTTAGGAGTCAGCACTACATGTTGATAGTTCCGAAAATATTGAAGAAGTCATAGATCAAATACGTAAATGTAGTACGGAGCAAGTTCTTGAAGAGTAGCAAAACATATGTGCCAATTGGCACTGTGCTTCCAAAAGTTTGTGGAAATCCGATGAAAAAGTTTAAAAAGTTCTAGTATCAAGCCTTTAATGCTGAAATGAGGGAAATAGTACAACATAGTTGTATATTATTTGTCGAAAGAAATATATCCAAGTTGAAGAAATTCGTATGTTAGATTCTTGAAGTTAGTAAAACAGGACATTATTTAAACTTCACATTTTATTTATCTGTGCATTGTCTTTCATACTTATTTATGATCGGCTGATGATGACCAAGAATACTGTTCACAACCAGTACCAATTATAATTAAGTAGGAATGTAAAACTTATATTTCTTATTTTAATAGTATTGAAAGTTTGAACCATCATATATCTTCTTTCAATTTAATAGTGAACTCACTTCAATACGGAACACTATGAAATTCTTATCTCTTAATTGAACTGAGATTACAATTAAAATTAAAATATATTTTGGTTCCACCCATTCAATACAAGAAAACTTATTAATGCAAGGTTACATTATAAGTCAATCACAATTGGGACCAGTTTCGACCTCTAGTCAGGGTCATCTTCAGCCTATCGTTCAAAAGGTGCAAGGTAAAAATTCACTGGCAAATAACAAGACTGCAGAGAAAACAAACTTTTTTTCAACTGACAAAAGTTCAAAATCGTATAAGAAAGATGCAGTAGGTATTCAAAGGTCTTTTAAATTTTTCAAAAGGTGCAAGGTAAAAAGTTCACTAGCAAATAAAAGACATAGAAAACATAAACTTTTTCACAAGAACAAAAGTTCAATATCACATATGAACTGGGTATTCAAAGGTCTTATAAATCTTGATGTGGAGACAGATTGATGATTGATTGATGTTTGTTGTTTAAAGGGGCCTAACATCGAGGTCATCGGCCCCTAATGGTATGAAATGAAACGAAATGAAATGACAATTTAAAAGTCTAAAATCCTCCACTGACCAGAATTCAAAGCATGAGGACGAAGAATGGATGGACGGACGGATGGATATGAATTTAAAACGATCAGTGGATCCGACCCACAGTGCCTCACATGCACAAAAGCTGGCACAAAACAATAGTATTACTGACCAAGGGACAGTTTCTATAGCACGATGCTGAATCGATTATGCTTATAGTCGAAACGGGTCCAAAATCCAGGTCATCAGCCTCTGATGATGGTATTTATCGCAAGGAAAGTAGAACCATGCTATGTGTAATGTTGTGGTACTAATCAAAAGTAGCAGAGACTCACGGTATTCCACACATTATGGTACTATTCACAGGTAGTGTAATGCGCACATGTAACACAGACCTATGGTGTTTCGCACACTGCGGTGCTATTTGCAGGCAACACAAACCTATAAAGGCAACGCAAACCTATGGCGCTCCTCACATAAGTGGACCAACCACAGGGACTTGTACTATCCCGTAGAAGTCCTCACATAGTGGGAACTGAGCATAGGTAAGGCAGAACCATGGTGTCGCTAATCCCATGGTGTCGCTCATATAGGGGTACAAATCACAGGTACTGTAGGACCCACATCCTGATTCACACACTGTCGCTACTAATCACAAAGCTAATTTATATTCAATTTTGCCTGAGGCAATAATAAAGTATCGATTAAGTGGTTATTTATACTAACTTCTTGATTATACTCATCGACACGATCATGAAATGGAAAACTTGTAATACCTAACATAGTGGTACTACGCGCAAGTAAATGCAGCCCATGGTGTTCCCTGTGTGATGGTACTAATTGGATCACCCCTTGGTCGCCCCTTTTAGTTGCCTCTTACGACAGGCAGGGGATACCGTGGGTGAATTCTTCGTCTGCCTCCCCCACCCATATGGGGTGTGTGTTTGGTCCGTGAGAGGTATTTTATTTCCCTCAAGTCCGCCGGCAAGCTGGTTAGGACCCCCCTATCCACCACCTGGGACGTGCCACGTGGGAGTATCACCTCTCCCCCTGCTACGCCAGCGTAGCAGGTTCGTGGGATGTAGAGATAATTATCTCGATGTTGGATCTTGTAGTCATATGTTTTATAGATTAAGAAAAAAATAGCTGGTTGTTATTGTAGCTGGCTGAAGGTAGCATTAAATGAATGCTCAAAGAGTTCATATGGCGGTGAAGTGGTCAATCTGAAGGTCAAGTCGTTCTCAACAAATAAAGACTGCACACAAATTCATCCTCATGAATATCTTTCCATTCCACACGTAAGACCTCACTTAATTCAATTTAATATTGCCAATCAATTTAACTACCGTAATGTATATTTTTCCACATTCCTTGAAAATATCTGACAATATATTATCATTCCGTCACATATAATACTACAACAGATCCACTAACAGACAGGATTAAAATCGAAAACATGCAAGGGACTGTAAACTTTACCACATGCTAACCATGCATTCAAAGCTGAAGCGCCCACAACATGGCGATGCGCAAAAGTGTTCAATATTCCGCATAGCAACAGCGCGCTCTGTGAGTCTAGAAAAGTAATATTAAAGTATTTGGTCGAACCCTGCCCCACAGACAACAGTACCTCTTGTGTCTGACCTTTCATATACCTAAGCAGGCAAATTTCTCTAGGCTTTTGCGTATTATCAAAGACACGGCTACAAAAATAAGATCATATGAGACTACAATGGATAAAATTATAGTCCTGATAAATGCTGCTATGCAGTATTTCTCTGAGCCCTAAATTAAACATTCATTCTGTTCTGACATGGATTTAACAATCTTTGCTTGGTACTATCAGAGTGTTGTTGGTCAGAAGTATGAGCTTGAGGCTTTCATTTCTGACCACAATATTGATATCATGCTGTTAGGAGAGGCTTGGTTAAAACCACACATGCCCTTCAAAATTAAAAACTTTACTATCTATCATAACGACAGACTTCACGGTGAGCACGAGGGCATAGCAGTGTTGATTAAGTCAAAGCTTAAGCACCACGTTATTGACCCCCTTCCTCATGGTGTTATTGAGCCCCTCGGTATCGAGGTTACACATAACAACAATTATTGTCTTTTCGCGGCCTATTTACCTCCTACAGCTCCACTACATACAGCGGAATTAGATATTCTATTAAACAATCCATCCAAAATCTCTATCATCGCTGGTGATTTAAATGCCAAGCAATCAGATTGGAATTCACGAGTGACAAATCCTAGGGAAAGAACAATTATGTTAGGGTTTTCACTGTGACTGAACCTACTATTTATCACTATCAACTATCAAAGGGTAGAGAAGGATCCAACTATTCAATAATGGAGCGTGCCCTGATGTCATTGATTTTATAACAGCAATATTGAATTTACTGTACCCAGCGAACTAAATTTGGACCATGATCCCATTATATTCACTCTTACATGGATTAGGTTATCTGAGCCATCTTTTCCATTGTTAAATACATCTTTGGATTATAATAAATTCACTTGGAATGTCAATAAGGATTAAAACCTTTAGACATCAACAGACAGGATGATACTGACTGAGCCATTGAGCATCTTACAAATAAGATGCAAAACTTACAAATAAGATGCGAAATGCCCATAAATACATTCTAAATGCTACTAAAAATTCAACTAGTAATGATAGGCGCAACAATGACATTTGTTCGCCCGTGCAACATGATGGGAATACGATCCGTCATAACTCCCAAATTAATAATAATAATTGTACCGGGAGGTACACCTCAACTCTGCACGTTCAAAAGATGCGCCTTAAAGAACTCTTATCTATCTAACCAAACCTGAAACTGCTACTACATGAAGTTGGAACTTTAATCAGAAGATGTCACTAATGAAGTATTAAGTAATTGTGTTATTGTGAAGTTGCCTAAACTGACTGGATTTATTTGCTTTGTGTTCATTTACTTCAAGAAGTTTGGAAATTTCTCCACAGATGTCACTACCAAAAACTATGGTCATGCACTCTGGTGCAAGGTAACAGAAGTTTGTATGGAAAGAAATTTTGTGTTTATAGGTTTTCTCAAGTAAATCAACTTTCATTTATTTTTTTATATATTTCAAGGTTTGCAACACTTCCCTCTCATTCTGCAATTTTTGAATGTGACCAATCACTAATTTTCTGTACTTAATTTTCAGCCTATCACAGGCTTCTTCTTGCTTGTTTGGTTGTAACTTTTGAATTAACCAATAAAATTGAGAGGGTGTGTCCGGATTAGTCCAGAATCCTCTCGAACCTTCCCTTCGTATATAAAGTGCGGCTGCTCTGGCTACCTTGTCATATGATCACTGAATTTGTAAGTGTGTGTGTTAAGACAGGAGGCAAGGCGCCTCATTCTTCGCCAGGCAGTTCATCAGCCTAGGTAATGGCCATCAGTTTTATCTCTCTGTAGCCACGTCCGCCGACTTACACGAGGGGAAGGTCCGAATTTCTAACTATGTAACCATTCAATGTAAACTTTTTCCTTTTCATGTAAAATTTCATAAGTTCTTAAAACTGTAAATCGGGGATAGAGAGTGCATTACCCTCTCGAATTCCCCTTCAACTTGGTTTGAGGTGATTACGACTTTATAACTGTTTTTCTTCCTTTCCGTTATGCATTAAATTAACTTTTATTTGTGTCAACTCAGTAGCTTGGGATTAGCCCCTGTATCTCTGGGCTAAGAGTCCCGTTAGTATTTTATTCTTTATTATCTAGGAGTGCAAGTGTACGCCTCCATTCATTTTGTGTTTGGGCCAGTAATCTAACTTGTTCTTTTTCCATGAAGGCCCAGTAGTTTGGGTAATAAATACCCCTGTAAAAGTAAATTCAATTGTAAATTGGGCCTAGAGAGGCCAGAGAGTGTAAGGTTTTGTAATGTTGCCTTAAGCAGGCGGTTAAAATTGGATGAATGTTGAAGAGCCTGTAAGCTCTGTTCTAAGTTCACTGTAATATTGAGGAGTGCCTCGGGAAGGCTGTAAATTTGTTGGAGCAAAGTGCTCTTGAATTGGGGGATTTCTGCCCTTGCCTAAATTATACCACTTTGAAATTGTGTAAACTAGGGGCTTGAAGCCCAGAATCTGTAAAATTCACTAATCTTGGATTTTCCTAGTCTTGTTTCAAGATTGCTATTAGTACCTGTCATGTTGTTATGTTCACTCAGTGAAAAAGATTGTTAAGTTTGTTTTTGGAAAAGAAATATAACCTTTTAAAGTTGAATCAATTTTTGATGTCGCAGTTAGACCCATTCAAGCCCACACCTACTTTCACCTCTTTCTGCTACACGGATATCTCCGTAACATGGGTTAGGTTATCTGAGCCATCTTTCCCATTGTTAAATACATCTTTGGATTATAATAAATTCACTTGGCATGTCAACTGGGTACAAGAAGGAATCATCGAAGAAGTACCTGTCTCCCAGTGGAATGAAGGACACTATTTGCCACATCGACCCGTATTTAAGGAAAACAGTACAACAAAAGTCGGACATGTTTTAGATGCTTCTTCTAGAGAGTGTGGCTATCCTTCGCTGAATCAATGCTTGGAGAAAGGGATTAATCTAATTGAAATTATACCTACATTACTTCTCCGTTTTAGGTTCTACCAAATTGGGGTGATAGCAGATATAAGAAAAGCATTCTTGCAAATCAGTCTATGTGAAGAGGATCGGGACTTCCTTAGATTTCTTTGGGTTGACATGAAGGGAGAAATGAAAATATTCCGTCATACCCGTGTTGTGTTTGGGGTGACAAGCAGCCCGTTCTTATTGAGTGCTGTGATTGATTTTCATTTGAAACGTATTGAACGTATGGAAGAGGGAAGGTACTCTCCAGCTACCATCAAGAAGCTTAGAAAATGTTTTTACGTTGACAACTGTGTAACCAGTTTACAATCAACTGATGATCTACACTGTTTTCAGGAAGAAGCAACGAGAATATTTGCAAAGGCCAAATTTGACTTGAGAGGTTGGGAGTATTCAGACTTTAACTTAAAAGATAAGACTGCTACTCCTGTTCTAGGCCTTATTTGGGACAGAAGATCTGATACTCTAGCCGTGAGTAGCCACAAATCTGTAGACATAAAGTTGATCACTCGAAGAGCTATACTGTCAATAGCACAGACAGTATTTGACCCTATTGGCTTCACGGGTCCTGTGTCACTTTGTCCAAAGCTTTTGTTGCAGCGATGCTGGGCCATGAAAGGGGGATGGGACGAAGAAGTTCCAGATGATGTGAAAAACGCGTTCTTGGCATGGTTACAAGAGCTTCCTTTACTTGAAGAAGTGAAGATACCTCGCTGGCTCATGGGAATGAGTGATATGATAAGTTGTTCGGTGCATACCTTTTGTGATACCAATAAGTTTGCATATGTCGCAGCAGTGTTCTTGCGTTTAGAATATAATTCCTGTGTACATGTACAGCTGATATAAGCAAAATCTAGAGTGTCACCACTCAAAGGAATGACAATTCCGAGGCTGGAATTATTAGCTGCAAACATCGGAGCGCAGTTAACTGCATCTTTGAAGAAGGAGTTTGAACAAGTAGACACAGAATTTTTCTTTTGGAGTGACTCTACTACTGTCATCACGTGGATACAGAGAGAAGATCACTGGGGAGTCTTTGTGAGGAACCGGGTGCAGGAAATCAGAAGTCTGACGGTGAAGGAAGCTTGGAGACACATACCAGGCAATATGAATCCTGTTGATCTTCCTAATGGTGGATGCTCTGCTGTACAGTTGCTTGAGTCTAGATGGTGAGAGGGCCCACCCTGGCTGAAGCTGCCACTTGGAGAATGGCCTTCAGAAGCACCAGAACCAGACGAAGAAATTATAGGACAGGAGAGAAGGAAGGTTATCACTTCAATACTTCTATGCCACGACGGTGATTCTGATCTGCCCTACAACTTCTCCAATGATTATGATAAAATTGTAAGGGTCATTGCTTGGATATTACGGTTCATTAATTCTTGTAGAAGGAAAGTTGTGGTGAAATAAAGTGAACTTCAACTGAAGGAATTCAATGTAGCAGAGAAATACCTTGTACGTTGGGTGCAACAAGAGACTTTCAGTGGAGGTAAAAGATTATAAATTATCTACGTTGTGTCCCTTTATGGATGTCGACGGTATAATTCGACTAAAAAGAAGATCGGCAAAAGAAGAGATTTAGAGGACTTCAGTATGCCTGCAGCGCTGCCTTCTAAACATCCTGTGGTTGACAAGATTGTGCTCTGGACACATATCAAGTCTTGTCATGTAGGAGTAAAAGGTCTCCTAAGCCACTTACAGGAAACATTTTGGATCCTCAAAGGAAGAAAAACTATTCGAGCCATTCTAGCTGGTTGTGTTGCCTGTCGGAGACATGAGGCGAGAAGTGTTTCTGTTTGTACACCTGCTTTACCTGAGCCACGAATGCGGGATGCAGTTGCTTTCAAGACTACTGGTATTGACTTAGCTGGTCCATTGTTTTTGAGAAATAATCTCAAAGTGTGGATATGTCTATACACTTGTGCGGTGTACCGTGCAGTCCACCTTGAGCTGACCTCGTCACTCTCCGTTGATTCATTCCTACGAACTTTCAGAAGATTTGTAGCTTGCCAAGGTAGACCTTCAATTGTATATACAGATAATGGTAGAAATTTTGTTGTGACACACAATAATTTCAGTCAATTGGACTGGAACAAGATTTTCAAATACAGCAATGCTCATCAGATTGACTGGCGATTCAATCCTCCCACAGCAGCATGGTGTGGAGGATGGTGGGAACGCCTAATAAGGCTGCTGTAACAGCTGCTAAGGAAAACTCTTGGCAAAGCTTCGTTATCCTATGAAGAGTTGGAAACAGTCTTATGTGATTGCGAAGCCGTGGTGAACTCTCGACCGCTCACATATGTATTGCCTCTTCAACTGATATTGTGTGGACTTGACCTTTAACTTCTTTCTTACTTATGCATTGTTTTTCGAGTTATAATCGGCTGATGATGACCCAGACTGGGGACGAAACCGGTACCATTTCCATTTTTAATTAAATAAGAATGTAATCTCTACATCTCTTATTTACTTGTATTGAATAGGTTGACTACCATATTTATTATTTCAATTTAACTATGTATCAGAAGACGGTGCTAATTTAGCCTCTATCTCACCTAATATGTTTTTGTTAGATATGAAAGAAATGGGCGTGCCTGACTGTGATGTCATGGATTCTGATCATCTTAATAGACGGAACACAAATCGTCAAAGGATAAGAGATAGCTTTCGTCAGCGATTTAGGAGAGAATATTTAGGTCAATTAGCATTAACTGCCCAAAAGAAGAGTCAATTGCTTCTAGGAGAAGTTGTTCTTATTGGAGCAGACAACCTCAAAAGAATCGACTGGCCTTTAGCTGTAGTGGAACAGCTTATTCCAGGACGTGATGGAGATATTCGTCTGGTGAAGCTGAAGACTGCAACAGGGATCCTTTTCCGACCAGTCCAGAGGGTATATTCTTTGGAAATTCGTGCAAAGGAGGCATCTACAAAAGATGAACTTTTAGTCGGCAAGAGTGGTGGAGTTGGGACAACTGTCCAAAATAGTGTGGAAGGTAGTGGGGAAATTGGACATGTTCGAACTAGGTGTGGACGTAAAGTGCAACTACCTGCCAGATTTCGACATGATTGTGATTGACTTTCAGTGACTTTCATTTTGTTTAATTTTACTCATGTGTTTTATTCTGATTTATTGTTTTAGTTTGAGTCGTTGGAAATTAGTCACGACTCGAAGGTGGGAGTATGTAGGATTACTGAAGAGGGCTCTGCCATGTAAGTATACATATTCCCTGACGTTTCAACTCTACTATAGCTAATGCTTTATTGTTTTGTAAACTCATTTTGGAAGTATAATATTCTTTTGCAATCTCACAATCAGACATGAAATAAAAGTTACACTGAAGTCTTAAAATTAAAAAGGTTGTGAAGTACAGTATTTAATAATAAACCTGAGAACGCCGGGTAGGCTTTAGATTTAATAGACATATCTGACGTCACACCTGCAGAGGTCCGCTGGGTTATCGAGGGATTAAATGAGAAGAAGTCTCCTGGAGACGATAGGGTTACAACTAAAGAAATTAAATCACTGCCTCACAGAACAGTTTTATTTTTGGCTACTACTTTTTTCTCTTCTTTTAAAAAGGGACACTTCCCTAAAGTTTGGAAGACAGGCCATGTTGTCGTCATTTCAAAACAGGGAAAGAACAGATTGTTCCCTCAAAATTGCAGACCTATAACCCTATTATCTCACATATCTAAAATATTCGAGGGACTCCTTCTCAATTGCCTCAATGCTTGCCTGAACACCCACAACATACTGCGACCGGAACAATTCAAACAGCATGAAGTGTCTGTGCATGTCTTACACGTTCTGTTAGCCTTGTAGTGATGGACCAATCTGTCTCTTCAATACAGTCCTGACCACACTGCACAGTATTCTATACTCCTAATCAGAGCTAAAGACTGTCCTTCACCAATATAAATGGTCCGTTATTGGACATTATAAGTCGAACAAGGGAAACCACAGACAATAGCTGTGATCATCTCCATGGTAAACATGACAGTGAGTGTTTAATCAAACATAAAATATGTTAAGAAGGAAGCCATACTTTCCAGTATCAACTTAGTAAAATGTAACTTAAAAATACCTAGAAGAATGATAAGAATCAGGGAACTCATACAGACCAACTGATTGTCTAATAATAATTACCTTGGAACAATAATGGGTATCAAAGTCTATGCAGCAATTCTCACTGCCATTAGTTTTATTGTGACTGCCTCTCAACCTCTTTTATCAAGTAGTTTCTTCATGGTCTATACTGGGCAAAGTAATTATACTTGAATGACAAAATAAAACACAATGTACCTAAAGGTGTACAGTCATAAACATACTTTTAAAGAGACCTGAACTTTTAAAAACATAGTACAGAACTAGATCTGAAGAAAGTTTCATCAATTAAATAGTGGTGATACACTGAAGATCATACAGACTTCTATATACATACGAATGATTACCTTAAGGCACTCCTGAGACCACTCCTTAGTGTGGATGTTGAGCAGATTCATACCCGAGGCATCTGAATAATCAAGAGCAGCATACTTGCCTAAGAAGAGGGAGGCAACACAGCTGCTCACCAGTGATATTCTCTATGGACAAATTTCTGAATTAAAATAAGCCAGGTATACCTACTATCATAATTATATAAAATGTCAAAGATTTATACCTCAGTGCTGTGATATGTTGATGGTCGAGTGTCAAACAGCTTGGCAATCTGTGGACCAGTGAAGCGCTCATAAGCCCGTGAGCCTGTCAATTCTGCCAAAGCCTAAAAACCACATTTCATTCATTTTTATTTTCTTTCATTCAGTATAATACAGAATATCTCAAAATAATGTACTAACATTCCGAATGATCACAAAGTCTTAGTGACGTTTGTTTCGTTTTTGTTTTCAGGTGTAACTAATGTAACAGCATAGCAGGAGATCGAATTAGCTTTGAAGAGAGAAAGTTTGTCCTTAAATGTTATTGGAAAACCAAAAACGCCACGGAAGTGCAAAGATGGTTCAGAAGGGAGTTTGATAAACTGCCACCAACGCACCAGACAATTGATTGCTTCAGAGATAAATTTGAAGCAGATGGAACCGTTCACAATGTCAACAAGAAACGTTCTGGATGACCACGGGCATCCATCAGCCCTCGAAACGAAGAGCAGGTGCAGGAAACCCTACTTCGATCCCCACAGAAATCTCTATGACAAAAAACGGCTCTGGAGACACACCTCTCAAAAGATAGCATCCATCGCATTGTGAAGCGTCTGCGCTGGAAATGTTACGTTCCAACACGAATCCATGTTCTCAATGAAGACAATCCGGATTGGACAGTTCAATTCTGTGAATGATACTTAGCAAAATGTGCATAAGATGCAGGATTTCTACACAAAACTGTCTGGAGAGATGAGGCCACCTTTAAATTAAATGGCTCAATTAATCGCCACAATTGTACTTACTGCGGTCCTGTAAATCCCCATGTTACAGTTGAACACCATGTAAACTTACCAGGGGTAACAGTGTGGTGTGAGATATCAGCATTTTTTTTTTTTTTTTTTCAAAGGAACTGTAATTGGTGACAGTTACCTAACACTGCTGCAGGAGTCCGTCGGTCCACACACTGACAAGATGTCTGGTGATGACGAGATTTCCTTTCAGCAAGATGAAGCACCTCCCCACTACCATCGTGTTGTAAGAGCTCACCTCAATGCAGCTTATCCAAACACACGGATTGGAAAAAGGGGTAGCATTGAATACCCTGCGCGTTTCCCAGACCTCACACCAATGGACTTCTTTTTATGGGGATACCTCAAGGACAGGGTTTATCGCACAAAACCAAAAATAATTGATGCACTGAAATTGGAAATTGAAAGACAATATCGCGAAATTTCAAATGTACTGTTTCGTGACGTTTGCGAATCCACTGGTTCGTGTTATCAGCGTTGTCCAGACAATAACAGTCATCAATTTGAAAAATTTGTGAACATGATTCTGTAATCACATGTTTCTTCTGTAATTCAAGCCCTCAAACTTGTCTCTATGTCCATAAATAATGACGTTACAGTCCTTCTAAATGTTAGTACATTATTTTGAGACACCCTGAATCACACACTGACATGCCAAACGTCATGGGATGACAGAATTTAAGTGAACAGTGCAGTGGCCAAACACAGATGCTGAATGATTGCAATTAGTAGCATCTGGCTAGAATTGTCCATGGTAAGAGACAAGCCACACTGGCTCAAATCACATTCACATTCAATCCAGGAGGTACCAGATGCATATTCAGCACATTAGTGCACCGTTCTTTAACGTCAGAGGGATATGGGAGCATAAGATCTACCAGGGTACCCTTGTTAACACTACGACACCGGGCACAGCGTCTTACTCGGGTGCGTGACAATACTAAGCGGAGCTTGGAGGACTGGTGACATGTAGCTTGGTCCGATGAATCACTGTTCCAGTTGTTTCGAGCAGATGGAGAGTACAGATATGGGACAGGCCCCAGTTGTCAACAAGGCAACATACAGGTTAGTGTTAACTCCATAATGGTGTGAGAGTGTTCACGTGCCATGGGCCGGATCCGCTGCTCCTCCTGAATTGGTCATTGACCAGTAACTATTACAGTGAACTGCTTGGTGACCACTTGCATCCCTTGATAGACTTCATGTACCACTACAACGATGAGATATTCCTGCAAGATAATGCACCATGTCACTGGCCCCAACCTGTCCAGAATTGGAGCATTCTGGAGAGTTTCAATGGCTTCTGTAACCATCTTGTTTGCCTGATATAAACCCATAATTCTAATATAATTGGTCTGATATTGGAAATTATAAACTTTCCATCTAATTCATTCTTCGATGTCAGCGTTTCGCCCCAGTGTGCCAATTTGGGCACATCAGTTGGTAACTAGCACACCTACCAAGACACATGAATATGTTCGAGACAAGAAAAAAAATCGAAGTACAATGGTACCGCAACTAACCTATAATGCTTCGAGTAACCACGGCATGGTGACTAAACCAGACAACACACACTTTACGATAACATATGGGCGAAACCAGCCGATTATAAATATCAGGGGAAGCTATGCAAACTACATGACAATTCTGATGAGCGAGTTGCCTACCCAACAAATTTATTTTTTATATACTGTATTATTAACAGAGAAAGAAAATTTATTATGTGTTAGATAATTCTCTAGCCATTCTAATAAAGATAACCAGATTAAAATACAGTAATACACTGTGTTATACAATATTACCTGATGGTACCCTTTTCGTGGTCGGTGGATGAACAGAAATACAAATGCAGTGAAGTGACAACAGTTAACTTACACTGGGCCTTTATTTGAGGCAAGTACTGTGATAGGATTAAGATTAAAATACTCTATAAATTAATAATATGCATTTGTGTAACATTTCCATCCTATCCTAGAGTATTTTTACGATTTACACTTTTCCCCTGTTTACACCGGTATTCCTTGGGTCCCTTGAAAAGTGTAAAAGAGGGGTAACACTGTACTCCTATGCCAACTGACAGCAAATGAAGTATATTCCAAAGAGTAATACTATAACAGAATATTTCTGGGTAAGAACAACAACAAGATCACAGTCAACTTACCAAGGGTCCACCAACAGCATCCTCCAAACGACGACACTGTTCAGTGGTGCTCGAGTCCATCCACACTGGAGACTGAGTCACAGAAAAACAAGTAGCAAGCTGCTCGTGCAGAAAACGATCAGGGTTGAGACTTTCAAGTTTGGAAAGAGCTCCCTTGGACCAGTAAACTGAGCCATGTTGCTAAAACCAGAATGAAACTAATATAATGCACAAAAAGTTGCAGGTATAATAGCAGTTGAATAACAGGAGGTAAATATTTTTCTTCTTTAATATCACATGTACAGAAAAAGAGAATTTTAAAAGATTTTTAAAAATTCATGGTCTACAAAAAACATATTGATAGTGTTAGTTAAGGTCTGTGGAACCATTCATGTCTTAGGACACTATTATGCAGTGAATTTTGGTTGTCAGTGATTCATTCTCAGAACTATACTTAGTAACCAGCCCTATATACAGTGGTATACTCAGATTTTTTTCAACTCTATACTCCACCAGACACATTACCAACTAGGCTGACAAGACTAAACAACATTAGATCCTGAAAATCATGAGAGGGCACGGTGGCATCTCATGTGTTGAATAACTTGATCACACCAGGTCTGGCAATCCAGCACCGTATGGTCATGGAGAGATGTCCCTATCAGGGTCTGTAACTAGTAATCAAATCAGGTAATTTCAAAAGTCAACCCAATTGATACTATGCTGTGTGCGTAAAATACCTCTAACTGTTGAAGGTGTTAAGAGACATCAGACTGCCAGAAATTTGTCCCAAAATGGATTTTGTGATGTTGCTGTAAATATAACAGGGGATTTTAATCCTTAAGAGCTATTAAATGTAAAACAGCAGTGCTGATATTTAACACCACTACCATGAAGACAAGAAGTGGTCCGTTATTGGACATCATAAATTTTCCAGCTAACTCATTCCTGGTTGTCAGCGTTTCCCCCCACTGTGCTAAGTCAGGCTCATCAGTTGGTAAATAGCACACCCACCAAGACACATGGCTAGTGCATACCGTGGAGGCCACTGCGTAGGCTATTTGGAGCCACCGGCAGTGCCAATGCACTATGAGAGACTTGGTCTCATTACCAAAAATTGATGCCTGCCTGGCCAGCAGATGATATAGATCATTGGATTTTAAATTTTTTGAAATTAGAAATAATATCTTCAGATGAAGTGAATACATAAAAGAGGAAATAATATTAAAGAATGAATTAGTTCTGTCTTGGGTCTGTAAGAGGTATAAAAATTAAAACATTTTTGAATGAGCTATGAAATACTTTTTGTAAATTTTCTTCACATTCCTTAAAATCCTCTTGCGGGCCACAAGCTATGGCTTCGCGCGCCTGATATAGATGTTGTTTCCCATAGGGAAGTCCCATAGGTAGTCAATCATTTAGACTGCCGCCCTTGCAACTTCCGAAAGGGTGCTACCCACCTATTGATGAACCATTCGTTAGTCTGGTCTCTCAACAGATACCCATTCGATATGGTTGCACCTGCGGTTCAGCCATCTGCTTCATTGGGACGCGCAAGCCTCCCCACCATGGTAAGATCACATGGTTCACAGGGGAGGTTATTATTATTATTATTATTATTATTATTATTATTATTATTATTATTATTATTATTATTATTATCTGGTGACCATGACTGTCTCTATAGTATGATACCATGGTTAGCCAGTTCGAGTCCCATTGGTGGAAAACATTTTTACCATCAGAATGTTGGCTAACAGGGCGGAAGAGGTAGTGGTATAGTTGGGATGGTGAATGTATCGCCAGGCAGCAGCTTCTGATCTCAAAACGTGGTCCACCCTAATGATAATGAGGGTTTCTTTCTTCTGGACACAAGGGGTGTTTAAAAGGCAAGTGAGCGCTGTCATGAGCATTGTTGTCAAATTTGGCGTCGATTATTGAAACATGTTATCATTTAATTAATTCTTAAGACAAAATATAAATATTAAAAACTGATCATGAACCACAGCACAAATCCATATCACAGAATATTTTGTTTCATGCATGTCCCATGCAGTAGTTGCAGATGTTAGAAGGAAGAAAGAAAGAAAGAAAGAAAGAAAGAGAGAAAGAAAAAAGAAAGAAGAAAATGGCAAATTAACTCGACAAAGAACTTTCAAATAGCCATAAATGATCGCCATGAGCTATTTATACATACAAGTACTAAGAAACTAAAACAAACCAAACCCCATGGCACTACAGCCCTTGAAGGGCCTTGGCCTGCCAAGTGACCGCTGCTCAGCCCGAAGGCCTGCAGATTACAAAGTGTCGTGTGGTCAGCACGAGTCCTCTGCCGTTATTCTTGGCTTTCTAGACCGGGGCTGCTATCTCACCATCAGATAGCTCCTCAATTCTAATCACGTAGGCTTAGTGGACCTCGAACCAGCCCTCAGGTCCAGGTAAAAAACCCTGACCTGGCCGGGAATCGAACTCGGGGCCTCCGGGTAAGAGGCAGGCATGCTACGCCTACAGCACGGGGCCGGCCCCACATACAAGTACTAGGTCTCCCAAAATACTAAACTTAAATTCATATCAGAGTAGACCTATAAAATATTACTTTTATGCTGCTAATATCAGTGTCTTGCTTTCAGTAAAGAAAGTAAAAGTAAAAACATGAACTTGGGACTGGGATGATGATGATGATGATGATGATGATGATGATGATGATAAGTATACGGGTTTTACGTCCCTTTTAGCTAATGCAGCTTGGACCAAAGGCCAGCATGCTAACCATTTAGCCATGAAGCTGGAAATAATAATAATAATAATAATCAATTTTATTAAAAATAACCCTATTATTACCACACTTTTTTGGAGTTGTAGGTCCCTGTGAACTATTTTCCTAATAGTTTTCTGTCAAGTTTCAAAATTTTAGCTGTCTCCAAAATATAACCCTTGCCTTCATTGGTTCTTCTTCATAATGTACTCATATGTATTACATACCAGCTGTTGACTTTGCTTGCTTAAAGTTTTAAGTCACCTTTTTTTTTTTTTTTTTCTTTTTTTTTTTTTCAGAACTACTACTTCTCCTACTACTACTACTACTACTACTACTACTACACTGAGTGTCACTCGTGGGTATGGAACCAGTACTACATAGTTCACAGCTACCTTGCTTGGTTGAGAATCTTTTGCATGCACTGGTAGATTTAATTCAGGATCTTCTGGTGCATTAATTTCCAGTTTGATTCCCGTAGCCTCCACATTATTGCATGAAGCTAAGTGAAAAGCAAGACACCTTACATATATTAATTAATGAAGCAAATATTACAAGAATTTTAAACAGAGAACAAAGCACATGTGAATTATCTGAGCTGATAAAAGATATGATTATAATAAGAAGTGCATTGGCAACGGAGCTGTGAGGATTTTTGCTGGGGAACAAGAACTTGCATTTTAAAGCCCACTACCGTCACAAATCACCCACTGCTGGACAAGCGAGGGGCCGAGAGTACAAGTGTTAGAGTGCCGGTGGGTAAACATTGCTTGCCTCAACTTTATACAATTTATAACCGCTACATTGCTTGCCAAAAGCCCAAATTCAATTCCAAACTTTTTGGCAGTGTTCGTATGGAGTGAGAACATATGACACTGTTGATGGTGATTCATCGGTCAGGTGAAGATGTTAAGCCTTGAGCAGACCCCTTGGTGTTATGACAGGAGTAGGGTATGCGCCAACATCGGGTTTCACCCTCTCCCTACCTCATGATCACACACACAC
This sequence comes from Anabrus simplex, assembly GCF_040414725.1. NCBI lineage: Eukaryota > Metazoa > Arthropoda > Insecta > Orthoptera > Tettigoniidae > Anabrus > Anabrus simplex. The sequence continues at coordinate 128,911,223 of NC_090265.1, read as the reverse complement.
ACACACACACACACACACACACACACACACACACACACACACACACACACACACACAGATTACATGCAGTCATCACAATGGACAAAGAACACATACACTTACGTAATGATCTTCACCTCTGATGCAAGGTATAACTAACTACTTGACCAAACAAAGATTGCAAATCGTCCATCATCACAGACAATGGACTCGTATCCAAGTGCCTGGGCATTAGAACACACACTCTTATAAAATGGATCATAAACCTAGTGTTCGCACAGTTTACAATGTAAATAAGTACCAAGTTAATTCTTTGCAGCAAAGATAGCAATTCAGTAGACTCACTTAGTGTACAGGTTACTACTCTCAAAAGAAATTGACTGAAGAAAGTTGCACTTGGTGGATACTGTACCTGTGCTGCACCTGACAAAGAAGCGATCTGGCTAAAATCAACACCTGCCACTCGTAAGCGGTCCAGCAGCATGTCTAGGGCTTTCACCCACATTAATGGAGGAGCTGTCACTACTCGACTGTCCTGGGGATGAATGACCACGCCACCATGGGTTCTGAAATTACACCATTCATTGTCTCTACGTACTTCAAACCTTGAAAAACGTATCAAACAAACAGAACTTACCTAAATTCTGGAAGGTCACAGTCAAATTGAACTTGTGCTTCATGAAGAGTTTGTAGTTCATTGTTGATGACAACAGCTTTTAACTGAGGAAGAAACGAAATATTACATATGAAACAAATTGTCAAATATAAGCATACTTAGAACTATGGATGACAAAATTAAAAACTGATCTGAAAAATGAACATATATGTTTTCACTGTAATCTTGACTGATTCTTATTTCATTATATTCAGACATCTCACAAGACTTGAAAGCCACACAATTTTGATCCTAATGTCAGTATTATACAGTTTGGCCAGCAGATCATGCCTGAAGAATTTGTATATTCCTATAAATTATTCTTTGGTTCATAGAGTCAGTTATTTTAGTCACCCTAGTTCATGAACCATCAGTATACCGGTTGCTATGGAAAGAGAGTGGGTAACTCCGACATATTCTGAGTCAGGAATCTCCTTGTGCTCAGCAGGCTGGAATTATACAATCCACAAGGGTTCCGAAATTGTTAGAGGAGAAATTCTCACTGAGACTATGTGTAAGTGTGGTACCATCCTACTTCACAGAAATTTACCAAGTATGCTCAGAATGTTATAAACAAGCCTTGGACCTTTTAGGAGTGATGGAGTCCCACTTAGACTTAACAGGACAGATATTCCTTGGAACAACTTGGTGAATGAAAGGAATTTAGTGGGGTTCTATCAATATTAATGGGGCATAAGAAGTAATGATGATGATGATGATGCTTGTTGTTTAAAGGGGCCTAACATCTAAGTCATCGGCCCCTAAGAAGAAAGTAGAACTGGCTGAGTCAGCTTGGGAGTTAATGATGTCTGGATAAGATAATTAGTAAGTTATGAGATTATAAGGTGTTCCTAACAGTGTTAAAAAGGGAAAGACAGAGTGTGGGGTGGGATGATGCTCAGAAAAATTTCCTAAAAAGTTTCATAATGTTCATTTTCCTCAACAACTATATATTCAAACAATTTCAAAAACATTTTTCCTAAAATTGTTTCCGTAATGTGCTTTTTTCCTTTAAAAAACAGACTTCTGAATACAAATATCCTGAACACTTTTCCTAAAATTGTTTTCCTAAAAACCATGTTTCTGAATATGAATTTCCTAATAAATCCGTTTTAGAGCATTATTATATACACTGACTGAGCAAATGTCGTAGGATAGCGGAGCACTGATGCGCAGGTGTGTTGTCTGCGCACCACACGCCCCCTGTGCCAGCGGCAGTTGTATAGGAGACCTTGTGAGCAGTGGCTGTGCATGTGACAGGTTAAACATGGAACATTGCAAGTTATGAATCTCATTCCATATTGACGGTTATCACTTTACAAAAGAAAATATTTATAAAATCCTCCTATCAATACAATTCAAGTCATCTGTTAGATGAAGCAAAGACTATACATGTTTCAGCCTAATCTCAAGGCCATCTTCAGTAGTAAAACAGTGATTACATAATATACAAACAAATTAAAAATCGTAATGATGTAAAGTGACAGTGATCATGATTAGTGAGTTAAAAACACATTCAGGTACAAAGTCCTCTCATCTAATAGATCTTGCTGACTGTTAAAATGAAAACACTATGCTGAGGAGTGTAGTGAGACCATCAATACTACGAATAAAACGTGTATAACATTTGTAAATAAAAGTTGTCGTCTCGAATGGAGATGACCTTGTTGGTCTCAAGTCACATTGACAACTAAGCCAGATCTATTAGACGAGAGGACTTTGTACCTCAATGTGTTTTTAACTCACTAATCATGATCACTGTCACTTTACATCATTACGATTTTTAATTTGTTTGTATATTATGTAATCACTGTTTTTTTTTTTTTTTTTTTTTTTGCTAGTTGTTTTACGTCGCACCGACACAGATAGGTCTTACGGCGACGATGGGACAGGAAAGGGCTAGGAGTGGGAGGGAAGCGGCCGTGGCCTTAATTAAGGTACAGCCCCAGCATTTGCCTGGTGTGAAAATGGGAAACCACGAAAAAACCATTTTCAGGGCTGCCGACAGTGGGGTTCGAACCTACTATCTCCCGAATACTGGATACTGGCCACACTTAAGCGACTGCAGCTATCGAGCTCGGTGTGTTTTACTACTGAAGATGGCCTTGAGATTAGGCTGAAACATGTATAGACTTTGCTTCATCTAACAGATGACTTGACTTGTATTGATAGGAGGATTTTATAAATATTTTCTTTTGTAAAATGAAACATGGAACGTCGTCGTGAGCTGACTCCGTTTGAACAGTGTATGGTGGTTGGTGTCCGACGGATGGGAAGTGCGATTTCGGAAGTGGTGCAGGAATTCGGCTTTACACGATCAACCGTGTCCAGGGTGTATTGTGAATGGTTCAATGCGGGTGTCACCACCCTTGATGACCGTGACTGGTGACATCTGAGACGGATTGTCAGCAGTGACAGACGGGCAACCATGCAACAAATCACGGCTCAATTCAACACAGGCCGTGCTGGACACGTCTCCCAGTGGACAATCCATGGGAACATGCGTTCTATGGGGTATGGGAGCCAGCGCCGCACACGGGTGCCACTGTTAACCCAACGTCATCGGGCACAACGACACGCATTTGTTGCCAGTCACCAGGGATGGACACTGGAACAATGGCGTAACGTGATATGGTCGGACGAATCAAGATTTCAACTGCACCCTGCCGATAGGAGGCACTGTGTATGGCGCAAACCACATGAAGCGATGGATCCCGCCTGCCTCGAAGGCGTGGTCCAGGGCGCTGGTGTCTCTGTTATGGTCTGGGGTGCATTTTCCTGGTTGTTCCGGAAGAGACTTTGAATGGTACGCGGTATGTTGAGCTGCTTGGAGACCATCTCCACCCAGACGGTTCTGCGGTGTTTCAAGACAATAATACGCCGCCACATCGCTCCCACGTCGCCCGGGAATGATTACAGGAACATGCAGCGGAGGTCCAACGACTGCCATGGCCATCCAGGAGCCCCGATCTGAACCCTATCGAGGATATCTGGGATGTCCTGGAACGCAGGCTCCGTGACATTGATCCTGCACCCACAAACAGACCAGCATTGGCGGCCGCTCTGCACACAATTTGGTATCAACTGCATCCAGAGGATTACCAGGTACTTGTCGACTCACTTCCATGGCGTCTCACTGCAGTTCGCAAGGCCAGAGGAGGTCTCACACGCTATTAGGTGACTATCCCATGACATTTGCTAAGTCAGTGTATAGGCAATGCGATATAACACCCAACATCTCTAAATGACGTAATGGTAATGCTGTTCAGAACTTGCTGTTTCATGCAGCTGCACGTTCACAGATGAGAAATAGGTCTATTGCGCTAGTGCTGTTTTAAAATATGTATGTCACTTCTTCCTTCCTATTTAGTAAGGACAGGCCCTCTTGTTCCGTTGTGCCTTCTGACATGCGATGAGCAAAGGTACCTCTGTGGGATGGTGACACTTGTATCTTTTTGCAAGATGGTTCTGCATGGCGCAGCTGCTCCAGCATTGAATTTGCTAGTGAACTGCTGCGCTCTAGGCCCGTCTATAACCTCATCTGAGCTAGCCGATGATCACCTTCGTCATCAACACATTGTACTCCATGGCAGTTGACCCTGGTGGAGGTGGTATTCCCCGAATCCACATACCAACAAGAAGCACTTACTCATAAAAAGAACACTACTCATAGAGAGCACTGTCGTTCAAGAAATTAGATCCCACCAAAATCGGAAACTTCAATAACTTACGAATAAGGGAAGACATAAAAGCCAGCAATGTGAACCTGCCACTGGTAAAAACTAGAAAACCTGATAATGCCATTCAGCCAACAAAGACGAAACCTAAAAGACGAAAACCATGGTTCAACAAGGCCATGCTGTAAAGATATCAACAGAAGAGACATTAAGAGCCTATACAGGAAAAAGAAGGGAATACAAAATTGCAGTTAAAAAGACAAAGGAGAAATTCCAAAAAATTAAAGAGGAAGAATTAATACACGAGACAGAAAAGGCTCATTTTAAAGTGGTAAGCCCTCGACAGCCAAGGTTCCCCACGGACATCCCTGTGTAAACAGTCTTGTACTGCAAGAAAAAGGTACCAGACCCATACACGTCCTTCCTACAGGAACCCACAACCACAGAAGAAGTCTTAGTAGCAATAAGCAACAGTAAAGACAAGAAAGTATCTGGACGAGGCTCAATATTTAATGAACATTTACAACCAACAGCTCCCACATTCATTGAAGAATGGACAACCCTAATGAATGAATGAATGAATTAATTAATTAAAGGCAGAAAATTGGAAATCTACGGAACAGTACTCCCAACTACTTCGAGAACTTCAACAAATTAATATTAAAAAATTATTAAAGACTCCTGCTACACTGCAGCAGTGACATCCACAGAATGGAAAGGTCCAGCTTCTTCACCCCGTAGCACGCTTTGCAGTACATGGTTTTCACCACAAGGTTGTCGACCTCCGTACTGTAACGGTTAGTGTTATTATCATTATTATACAACCGAGCTCGATAGCTGTAGTCGCTTAAGTGCAGCCAGTATCCAGTATTCGGGAGATAGTAGGTTTGAACCCCACTGTCGGCAGCCCTGAAAATGGTTTTCCGTGGTTTCCCATTTTCACACCAGGCAAATGCTGGGGCTGTACCTTAATTAAGGCCATGGCCGCTTCCTTCCCACTCCTAGCCCTTCCCTCTCCCATCGTCACCATAAGACCTATCTGTGTCGGTGCGACGTAAAGCAACTAGCAAAAAAAAAAAATTTTAAAAATTATTATACAAGGAGAAAATCGACATCAAAATGCTCATAAAGGAATAGGTGATCCTACTGGCCCTAACTCATACAGAGAGGAATACACTTTTCAAGATCCTCACCAAAATACTGACTTGAGAGACTCATAAAATAACCGACAGGTGTATTCCAGACAACCAATTCTGATTCCGGAACTAGAGTTCAACTCTACAGGCAATACACCACCTGCAAGACATCATACAGGACACCATACAAGTACCTAAAAGAAAACTATATGTAGTCTTCATTGACTACACAAAAGATTTCGACCAAATAGGAAGATGGTGATAGAAAAATTAATATCAATAATCGCCAATGATCACTGCATCATAAAACTGGTCAAAGAAATACTCAGCAACAACCAGATGGAAATAGATAACAATGTAACCAGTCTTACAGAGTAACCCTTTAAGCCCCATACTTTTCAACATAGCAACAGCAGTCATCACCCAAGCAATAGCATCAGGAAAAATGAAATTGCTAATTTATGAAAATGACATACCCATGGCCTCCATCTCCAGAGAACTACAACATAGCATAAATCTACTAAGTGAACGGTCCAATAGAAATAGTCTTCAAATAAATCCCACAAAAACTGAAGTGATGAACTTTAGAAGTAGGAAAACATTCAAGGATGATGAATGACAAGCCACTACGCAACAAAAGCCATTTCAAATGTCTAGAAATATCTGTAACACTGCAGACACAAAGAACAACATTCACTCACCACATCAAAGACAAGGTAATCAGCACCATCAGGGCCGTGCAAGAAATTAACCATCTACGTGATATGTCAGTAGAGTCAGCTATGAGACTAGGCCTATTCAAAGTGAACATCACCCCAATCGAATCATATGGCCTCGACCTCATCTGAGATAAACTCTGTACGAGAATAACCTATGGGATCTAAAGAAAGTGAATGCTATCTACCTAAGGAAAGTGTTATGTCTATTGAAATATAATCAATCACAGATCACTTACAAGCTAGTAGGTGAAGCTTTCTTCATACAAGGCCTGAGAACAGCGTTACAACTGCCATCTATTGAACAGTACTCCCAACTACTTCAAGAACTTCAACAAATGAAAAAAAAAAATTCTTAAGGACTCCTGCTACAGTGCAGCAGTGACATCCATAGAATGGAAAGGTCCAGCTTCTTCACCCTGTCGCACGCTTTGCAGTTTTCACCACAAGATTGTCCACCTCCGTAGCGTAATGATTAGTGTTATTAGCTGCCGTCCTCGGGGGCCCACGTTCAATTCCCGGTACTGCCAGAAATTTAAGAATGGCAGGAGGCCTGGCATGTGGTTCGAATGGTACACGCAGCTCACCTCTATTGGGGGTGTGCCTCGAAAGAGCTGCACCACCTACGGGATGAGGACACGAGTTAACATATTATTATGGGCGACAAATCAAAAGACCTGCCCAGGCCTCTCTGGAGGCTACATGCCATTATTATTACCACACGGTTTGCTTGATGAAAGGTTACCATCTACCATGTCCTGGTTGCATCTGCAAATTGTGTGAACGACAATTGTGACTAATAATACGTGCTTCTATGCAAAAGAGAACTTTGTAGTGAATGAAACAGTCTGTCCTGAATTGATTTTAAGCATATTGTGATCATTTCTTCTATAAATTAATAATTAAGTGCACTTTACATTTTGGTTGAAATAATTTCCTTAGTCTATAATAATAGATACATGTGTGAGTAAAGTTGATAGTCTGAGCCATAACAAACAACAAAAAAACAAAGGAAAGATCACAATATGAAGATAAAGTAGGAATTCAAGAGGACGAATTGGGGCAAATATTCATTTATAGGAAGGGGAGTTAGGTATTGGAAGAACTTACCAAGGGAGATGTTCAATAAATTTCCAATTTCTTTTAAATCACTTACGAAAAGGCTGGGAAAACAACATATAGGAAATCTGCCACCTGGGCGACTGCCCTAAATGCAGATCAGTATTGATTGATTGATTGACAAAAGCCCCATGATGACTCGTTTAAGACTTGCTGAACTAATAGAAAATTGAGTACTTGAAATATGCAGAATAGAACATGCTTACAGTACTCAAGAGTGAATCACACATGGGAAAGTTTTATAGCATTGTCTAAAATGCATAATTCATAAATGTGAATTAGTCTATATTACAATACATAGGCCTAATGAAATTTGTTGGAGGCCTAACATCCAGGTTACCAGCCATATAACTACCAGAACTTCCTAAAGTCATCCTATGTTTAGGCAAAGAGGAATGAGTATTTTGATTATTACCTATTTATTTATTTTTATTTCAAAGGTCCCATGAATTACAGCTAACAATTAGGACAATCCAATTTGTGCTACTGATAACAGAAAATCCTTAAATATAAAAAGTGACAAATATTTCAGTGTAAATTATTTACAGGCATAATGAACTAATAAATCAATGCTTATAATTGTTTTAAATTTCATCATCCTTTCCTTACAGCAAAGAATGTAATTATTCTGTATGTATGTTCAGTCCTCAGCCCTAAGGCTGGTTGGATCCTCAACAGCTCCACCATCAGCTGTCCTATATCCTACGCATCACTGTAGAGGCGTACTAGGAAAATGAGGAGTGAGGTAGTTTCCCGTTGCTTTCCTCGCCGAGCCATAAGTTACTATTACATATCAGTCTGCCAACCCCACTGAAATACATGCATCAACTGACCCTATGAGCAACATTTTCACACCATTCATAGCGGGGACTGGCTGTATAAGGAATGGCATTACTAGCACTGCTCATACCTCAGTCACTTTCATACTGTCAAAGCCAAGGATAAGACTGAGACAGGTCTATGAAAGTATAACAAACTTGCTCTAGCCTATACTAGAAGACACAGTGCACTGTAAACACTAGGTCCCACCAGCAGAATTCTCTTATTTCTGATGAAATTCTTCATTCATATTTTACACAATTAATGAAAATACATAAACTCTGTACGGTTGTACATGCACTGGTGTGCGTCTCAAAAATAAGTAAAAGCAACAGCGGAAAGAGTTATTTATTTTTACAACACGTAGGCCTACCTACTGATGATGAAATGATATTTGTTAATACCAGGATGTTAAAAACCGAAAACAATAATTATCTAGAAGCTTGAAATGTTGGATGATGTATCAAAAGGGCAACTCTTTCCTACATAAAGATGAGTAAACTGTAAAGCAACTAAGTCGGCTACAATTCAAAATAGTAGTTATTGTACGAATTCATTACAAGGAATAAACCGGGAAGAGTTATACCTAGTGAAAGGACGTACAGTGTGTACATTAAACCACCACCCAAATTTTGAATTAGTTATTCGTGTACCTGCTGCGTGCTCAAATCTATTCCCAGGAAAGTAGATTCATCGCTAATAGTCATTTTGCGCAACTTGATTAATACGTCTCTGCATACATCAAAATTTAGCTCGCTGGGTGACAACGAAATTTCTTATGTCATCAGCACGTGACGTAAAATGATAGTACGGGGCCAAAGTTCATATGTAAACAAAAGGTTTTTCAACTCTTCATAACATGAAACTGCCAACCTTTTCATACAAAAGTGTCAGTATGGACTGTCCCTGGTAGCAAAGAGCTTGTGCCAACTACTGTATTATAGTACTAACATTGGCTGAACCCACATACAGAGTTACATACGGATCTTCCTCAATTATAGTGAAATACTTACAAGGGAAGCTTTCGGACCTTCCCCTGACAATTGTAACGAAACCATTCGCGGTGAACAAGCAAGAGACCAAAGAAAATGGTAAGAATTGCAGAATTTCGCAATCACCCAAAATCACCTAAAATAAGCCTAATGAAAACACGGCGCGCGGAAATTAAAGGTCACCATTCGCTATTGCTTCAAACATCCGAATGGAGTGTTTCATTTAAAACTCTCAGACTGAAAGGGAGAACCGCCGTCTGATTGGCGTAGTGCGATGGATCTGCCAGATATCTGTATTTATTTATTTTATTTTTTTGGGAGGGATCGGGGCCGAAGAATCTCTCCCCCCCCGACCAACGACCTGCATGACGAACATCGCAAATTACATCGCTTCCGAAATCCTGTTACTTCTAAGAGGAGAAGAGACAGCGGAGAGGTCTGAGAGTTATTCTTCTTCTTCTTCTCCTTCTTGGTTAGTTGTTGGACATCGTCAGGGGGGGGGGCCATTCCGACAATGGAAGCTGCCATTGGTCGCTCGCGCGTGACGTCAACTGGCGGATAGCCTTGAGACAGCGCATGCTGTGTAGGTTGCGAGAACGTACTACTTTCGTAATTTACAAGTTTTAAAAATGTGTAAAATAAACACAAATACATAGCATACAAAATTAATACGGTAATACGGTACTATATACAATTGAACAAGTTCCACGGCCACGATGCATTAATTTAATTTAATTTGTAGTAAACCGAACATACCTGTATGCAGGAGAGTGAAGGGTATCCTCATTATTTTACTGGCTGAGATGCAGTCCACATCAGATTCTTCTTTGTGGCATATTTCTTTGCTGCTTGCAACTGCCTTTCCTTATTCAAATGCCTGATACGAATAAATGTCCTCGTCCTTGTATATAAATGAATTATATTTTCATGCACCTGAGGAAACTTCGATTTAATAACTGAAGACAAAGTTTTAATCACTTTGTCACACTTCGAACTGTCATGTCCATGAAAACCAGCAAATATAATTTCGAATTGTTTGACTGTGTTCACCCAATCCTTTGTCGGAGTAAAAAGGCCCCCTCGAGAAACAGTAGATATCCAGGAATTAGAACTTGCCCCAGGAATCGGGCACATTTCAGTTCGTGATCCCAAGGATTTATCAATCGCTCGGCATTTAAATGCGAGGTAGCCCGCCACGTACTGGACAGTATCGGGAGAAGCGTCCTCATTATTATAACAGTTCTGCCCTAACTCGTGGACTTTACTCAGTAACTCTTCTTCGTCTCCTTGAATGTCTTCAATGTCAGAACTACGAATAATATTCGCTGGGCGTTCTTCTGTTACTTCAATGCACAGTTCACTACTTATGAATTTGAAGAATTCCTCATCTGTTTCCTCGTCCCGTGTTTCAACGTCTGCCACAGAAGTACTAATTCTTTCTTCAACAACTGATGTACTTCCTGATAAGGGTATGTCATTTGAGTTTCCTGTTAAGATAAGAAGCCGAATCCTGTGTTTCACCTCAAGTGCTGTAGGGTTGTTATAAAAGGCACCAAGACCTCGAATTCTCGAAAAATAATTTTCTAGACAGTCTTGATTTAGTCGAGATGTTAGGATGTATCTTCCATTCTCTTCTCGGATTCCTTGAAACAGTCCCAGAAGTGATGTGATGGAGATGAGAAATCCCTTTTGAAACGGCAACAAACCTTTTCTACTTCCAAAGCGCATACCACGGCAAACATCCATGAACCTTCTTAATGTATTCTCCTGGCTCGCAAGATTGAGACCGAATCCGCTACGGAGAGGTGTACCATGGTCAAAGGGAACTCGAGAATTCAGAACATCGAAAACATCATTCACTAATTCAAAGAAAATGCTCTCGCGTTCTTTACCTAGAACATACTTCAATGCTTTAGCTGTACGGTGTGAAAACAAGCGCGCAGCCATTCTAACATTCTGTCGCGCTCGACCTGTGACACTGATGTGAGCTTCTGATATGTGATGCGTAATAGATAAATCGCCTTTCTGGCTATCTAATACGTCCTCAATTATCTTCCTCGTTATCTCAGTTCCATCGGGCAAAACTACCCCCTCATCTAAAAAGTGGTTTTGAGGGAGCTTAAGTAAGTGAGGCACGTCATAAAAACCCAGATCTTTCTTTCCTTGTCCACTGGATTTATGAAAAAAGTTTTTGATGTGTTGACGCAGAGTTCGTTCCACACTTTTGAATTCTTTCCCCCCATATCACACGTTACCGCCACGACATGTAGCCCTAAATCTTCAACTCTCATTATTATATCTTGGAGCAATTCGCTGTTCATTGTCACATCAAAATCGTAATAAAGTGGTTGCTTCCAAGATTTACACAAACCGCGAATCATCACAACTTGAACATTGCTGTGAGGTCCTAAAATTCTGTCTTCCGAGGCATCATAATAGATACGGCCATCAATGTTCATTTCGTCAAAGCACAACACAGTTTTTTTAATCTAAATCGCTAAATGTACGGGCCTTAACTTTCAAAATTGAAAGAACTTCTTCCGAAACACCCGGATTGCACTTAAAATTCCTAGTCCAATTCTGAAGCGTAGCACGACACGGCAAAGGAATGTTGCGCTTTCTTAAATAGGTATAAGCCTTTCGAGAAAGGGCCTTTAAAGTCAGTGCGTTGGCAATATCCTCGGAGCTCCATCTTACTCGTTTGTTGCCTCGTAACAAGCAGCGAATTTGTCCGGGAGTGAAACACTGAGACAGAACACTTTCCACTTTCTTCCTCACGACACGTTCTTTCAGAGTTCTGGATAATTTCCTCTTGCCTGGCAACATGTGCCTTACAGCTTTGGCCTTTTTAAGGGCTGCACCACACTTTTTTAAGGCAATTTCTTGAACTGCATTTTTCTTCTTTAGGACTTCTATTTCTGTTTTCAGTCTTTTAATTTCTTCGTCTTTCAGTTTCATATCAGAGAGTTCACAGATGGGCTCTGTATTTGTGACTTGGTCCAGTTTCTTTTTCTTCGGGGATATAGACTCCAAGGTTGCAATTGCTCTCTTTCGCACTTCTCTACTTTGATGCCGTTGAACACGATCACGTACAGCCTAAAACGAAAAAAGAGCAACTTGTAAGAAATAAGGTAGATCATTGCCACAGTTCCAGGTTTCCTGTCCCATTTCTAAGTAACATAACACGTGTAACCCCGTGGGTCTTATACTTGAACGCCGATGATGTTCTACGTGTCCTAATCCACCGACTGACCTCACGAGGCTAGTGAATAATAATAATAATGTTATTTGTTTTACGTCCCACTAACTACTTTTTAAGGTCTTCGGAGACGCCGAGGCTAGTGAGACCCTGTACCAATCCCCCATGCTACATTCAATTACTTGGCGGAATCGGGGATCGAACCCGAAACCTCGAGGATAGTAGTCAATAACGCTGCTATTACTACACCAACGAGGTCGGCTGTTTTATTTCTAATAAATGAGGAATCATAACTACCTATGAAAAAAAAGTCATTCGAGAAGATAAAAGTTAACAAATGAATACTCTAAATCAAGGTTAATCAGTTCAACAGTACTTATGTAGAAAAATCTTTAGAATCCTTACCTCTTCGACTGCTTCGCTATTCGTGCCACATTCAGCTGTACGTACTTCTCCGTGCCAATTTGGTAAATGCTGTGATGGAACTGCATTTGCTTTTAGTTTCTTATTTAGCGGTAAACCGAGCAGCTCATTCTTTAAATCACGCTCGTAACCCTCCGGAAGGAAATGAGCTGAGCATATACGTGCATTGTTCACGTTAATTTCATCGGCACACTTGCACCGCGATAACCATTCTCTCTGTGTCATTGCATCTTTAGGGAAACGATGATACATTATACCACTCGTCTTACGGCCATAATTGTTGCAATTTGCAACTGCACAATTACTGTTATTTTTACTCATGGATGACAGCTTCTCTCACAACGCTTCCTTTTTACTAGTTCCTCACGCACACACTCACTAGTTACCTCCTTTTTCACTCACTCCTAAGTCTGCCGGGGCCTGAGTTATCCGCCACATGACGTCACAGCGCGCAAAGCAGTGTGGGTAAATTCTCCGCTGAACGGGCGGGAGTGGCCTACCTTATAATAGTTTACTTACCTTGGGACATCGTCGTAAGACGCTACGTCCAGTCACTGGTTTGCGGATTAATTAATGTCTGAGAGAGGTGCCAACATTAGAAGAAAGTAGTACACTACGAGAGAGTAGGGTTAGATATGGAATGAAGCTAATTACAGCAGGTAATGATGAAACTTAGGAAAATACCAATGATATGTAGGCTAAACTATCAGGGCATAACACAAAAACACTGGGACACAGGGTTCTAATTCTTCACGTCCGTGTGGTCTGTCACGACGTCTTACTACAAACAAACAAGACCGGACCACATATAGGGGTTGGGATGTGAAAGTCAGTACCTAGAGAAAAGGAAAAGGTTACAACTGGATGTTACAGGTAACTAAAAAATTGAGTATTAAGTCTACAACGCGGAAAGTCGGTTGGAACACTAAACACGAAACATTTAACGGCAGTTGGTAACCCGCATTAAGAAGCTTAGCTATGAATTCGCGACGTTGATGTTCATATGTCTGACACTGAAAAAAGATGTGATTTACAGTACCTACTGCCCGTTCGCATGGACATAAGTTACTTTCGATAAGATTAAGGCGATAGCGATGTGCAGGCGTACAGACATGATTTAGACGGAGCCGTATGATTGTAGTAATATGACGCCGAGTGTAGTTACCAAAAGCGAACCACGGTTTATTAGGAATATCAGGCATAAGCGTGAATAAGTGCTTCCCTTTCAACTGGGAAGTTCGGCGCCATTCTGCACTCCACTGATCGTGGATGAAGTGACGACAGTGTTCCCATAAATCTGTGTGTGGAACTGCAATGTAGTAGTCTAATCCAGTGCCCTGGGCTGCCTCTTTAGCTAGGATATCTGCTGTGATGTTACCTTGTATTCCAGAATGGCCCGGAATCCACGCGAATAATACATTAACATTACGGAGGGACAAGTCATAACTTAATTTGCGTAAATTTTGAATGTACCAATTATTGGTATGTTCGAGATTGTCTAAAGCCATCAAAGTGCTTAAGGAGTCAGTACAAATTAGAGCTTTTAATATTCCGGAACATTTTATGTACAATAAAGCCTGGCGTATTGCGAAAATTTCAGCCGTGAAAGAAGAAGCTAGGTGTGGGAGAGTGTATTGTTTGTGCACAGCTAGGTGGGGGGAGTAAAATGCAGCACCTACACCAGTTGGGGATAGATTCTTTGAACCATCAGTGTAAAAAGTGATATATTGCTCGTGGTTATGCCTACTTAACGCAAATTGAAATAGACTGTTCGTGACATGATTATTTGTTCGTAGTATTGGAGGACTACGGTATTTTCGAAGATAGTGTGAAGAATGTCGGGTTTAAATGTACTAGCTCGAAAAGGTATAGAGTATTTCGGGTGGTTTAATGTTTGTACCATGCTAGTACGAAAGTGACCGAATTGGTTAAATGCCCATAATAGAGCCGGTTGATGTTCTTCATTAACATTCCGGTTTTGATAATATTTGTGTAACAGCAGTAGTTTCGGGAGGATTGGGTGGCGATATTTATTTAATTTGTTAAGAAGATATTTGCTGGCGAGTAGTCGTCGTCGAAATTTTAATGGCGGTTCCGATGCTTCAGCTAAAAGTGCGTTCGTTGGGGAGGAAGACATAGCCCCCATGATTAAGCGGAGTATTTTAAACTGAAAGGTATCAAGTTTGCGTAGGTGGCTATTAGATGCTATATCAAGAAAGTGACAGCCATATTCGAATACTGACCGGATGATGTTTTTGTATACCGTAAGAAGGACATATGGATCCGATCCCCAGTTGCGTTTAGTGAGAGATTTAATGATATGATATTTAGTTTCTAATTTGGAAAGAATATATTCGATGTGTTCTTTCCAGAGTAATTTGTTATCAATTTTAATTCCTAGATATTTGATCGAAGTTTTGATACTAATCTCATGGGAGCCAAAGGTAATTGGCGTATGATCATAATTTCGTTTCCTCGTAAAAATCATTGCAGAGGATTTTTGAGATTCTATTTCTAAATTATGATGTAGGAGCCATCTATGGAGGATCGTTAGTGTACGTTCAATGGTAGTACGGGATTCAAGTGCCGATTCTTTAATGGAATAAATAACTATATCGTCAGCATATTGTAGGATTCTAGCCTGTTGAGTAATCACCCGCTCTAAGTCAAAGGTATATAACAGATATAAGATAGGGCTCAAAATATCACCGTGTGGGAGACCTTTAAAAGTGTACCTAGAATCGAGACTCTGGCCATTGTTCTTTATAAAAATGTGACGATTGGTGAATAATTGCCGTATGATATTAATAAACGGAAGAGGAAATTGCCACTTATGTAATTTAGCAAGAAGTACTCCGATGTCCACATTATCATATGCTCCTTTTATATCGAGAAATATAGCCGTCAAAACATCACCTCGACTTCGAGCGAGTAATAAATCTGTAAAAAATATATTAAGAGCGTCTGCCGTACTTCGGTCTTTCAAAAACCCAAACTGATACACTGGAAGTATATTATAATATTCTAAACACAATAGAAGACGGTGCAAGAGGATTCGTTGAAAAGTTTTACGAAGGCAGGAACCCAAAGCGATCCCTCTATACCCGTTTGCGTCTTGATGATGTTTACCTTTTTTTAATAGTGGTATAATTTGAAAATCGTTCCAATCGACAGGAATTGCATGGCTGCCGAGTATGGCGTTAAATGTATTTAGCAGCGTTTGCTTAGCGTGGGACGGTAGATATTTCAACATTTTATAAGTTATATAATCTCTGCCCGGACTAGTATCTTTTCGATGTTCGAGTGCCATATCGAGTTCATGGAGGGAGATATTCTGTAATAGACTAGAAAATTTTTCTGAGGCAGGTATTAAACTATATTCATAAGAAGGTTCCACGTAATCTGGTGTTAGTTTGTGGTAAAATTGGGCAATTCCGTTAGAGTGCGATTGAAAAACAAAATTTGTATGAGCATTACTTAAATGTTGGATGGCTGATAGGAGTTTGGCGATTGATAGATGTGACAAATACCTTCCACGCTGTTCGTCGTTTTTCATTAAAAATAGTCTGTATAGAAGCGACTATTTTTTTATATTGGATATAGTGATCATAGGTGCCATATATTCTATAAGCTTTTAAGGCAGCTTGTCTTCGACGAACTAAAGAAGCACATTCGGAATCCCACCAACGAATAGAATTGCTCTGCATTTTAAAAAGCTGCTTGTGTTCAATGGGATGATAAGTATCTAAATAAGAATGAATAAAGGATAATAGTAGATCATAGTCAAGAATATGTGGATCTGGAAGTGTAGAGCGGATTTTATCTGCAAGAAAGGTCGTAAAATGTGTAGAATCAAACGAGCGGAGATTACGGGATGCAGTAAAGGGAGAGACATTCCTGAGAACGTGTGGGCCTATATCTATTAGAATGGGGAAATGATCGCTTTGATGGGTATCATAAATTACATTCCAATTTGTCTTGTGTGCCAAATCAACTGCAAATAGTGAGATCTACTGCACTTTTATTAATGTTAGGAGCTGTTAGACGAGTAGGAGAACCGTCGTTGAGGATAACCAGTTCCTGTTTTACGGTGATTTTTTTCAATATTCCGCCCTTTGGGGCAACTAGATATGCTCCCCCAAAGAGGATTGTGGGCATTAAAATTACCACCGATGAGAGTATTTTTTGTGAGAATTGTGATAAAAATTTGTCCCATTGGGCATAGGTACCTTTTATCCACGGCGGGCAGTATATTGAAACCACGTACCAATCTTGAATTTTTACTACAAGTGCTTGAGTTCCCGGTATAATATAGTTTAATGGAGCTTCCTGAAAGTAGATGTCTTGTTTGAGTAAAATGCATGTACCTCCAGAGATGGGTGCATCATGCCGTAGGACGGTAAAACCTTTCATACGAAAATGAAAATGAGATTTCAACCAAGTTTCGCTCAATAAAATTACCGCAGGATCAAGAGAATTTATCAAACTCACTAATTCATGTTTCTTATTTAATATGCTTCTACAATTCCATTGCAGTAACCGCATGTTTTACATGGAAGTAGTGGAATGTCCCAATAAAAGAAGAACCTCATCATGTAATAATTTTAACAGATGCTTCACTTGGACATTTTGTCCCATGTGTTCCATTAAATCTTCAAATTTTTTAGAGACGTTTCGACATTTTTCCTTAGAATTAACATTTGAATTACAATGTAAAGCCATGACAGAGGGAGATGCTGATATTGGTGCGTGGGGGTCCGAAGGTTGCCCTTGGCGACTTGACGTCCGTGATGTAGATGCAGGCTCGTTAGGAGTAGCAGGTATCAAACGCACTACTGGAGTGCCAGAATGTTCTGCAACCGTTTTCGGATTACTTATCAAATTCAGATATGATGCCCTGTCATAACCTGGTTTAACAGGTGGGCGGGGAGGGTTACTAACCACCATAGTAAATTTACGCTTTCGAGGGAGAGTTTCTTCCGATTGGGAAGGTCTATTGGGTAAAGGAGGGAAATGTTGTGGCATCATAATTGGGTTGGATATGGACTCTAATGGGGCAAAATAGTTTTTGACTTCTAAAAATGATTTGTTTTCAACACTCATAATGCGTTTGATTTCTTTCTGTTGTTTGTGGATTTCACAACGTTCAGCCCCCGCAGGGAGATTTTCTGCACAATTAGCGCATTTAACTAGTTGGTTAGTGCAATTTTCGGTAGAGTGATTAAGTGAACATTTTCCACATCTCGGCTCCCTGGAACGACAATTAGTAGCGGTATGTCCATACCGCTGACATCGTTTGCATAATAAAGGAGAGAATATAAAGGCCTGAACCTCTAAAATGACCTTAAAAATGGACACACTTTTCGGAAGTTGTTGACTTTCAAATACAACCTTCACAGTACCTGTAGGAATATATTCAGTTTTTCCCTCTTTGGATGATCGTCTATTTAGACGTTGTACTTTCACCACAGGATATGGCGATTCTAAATAGGTGAGAATGTCGGATTCGGAAATAGTAGTATCTACTCCCCGTACTACCCCTACTCGATGAATATTCGAGGTCGGAATAAAAGCTTTCAATTTCTTTTCCTTCAGAATGGGATGAGAAAGAAAGGCGTTTGCAGCCTTGCTAGACATGAAAGTAATTTGGATCCTATTTCTTCCCTTCCTATGGATGGCCTTGACTTCACCAATTTGCCTCTCATAGAAAATCCGACCCAGAGTCATAGGGTTAATATGTCCTATTTTATTTTGAGATTCGGTCGATTCTACATAAACTATGTAGGGGCCAAGATGAGTGTTAGAATATGTAGATACAGGAACGGGCTGGCGCTGATCCATGTCACGTATTGTATCTTGAGAACTGTCTCGTTGGGTATCAGTATTACTAGCGTCCATGTGTAAGTCCTCACTCATGGTATCCTTGCCAATATCAGGAGGTCTTCCTAAAGGGCCACCGCCACTATCTACAGACATAGTACTCCGAAAGGTGACTACACAATACAAGCACCTATACAACTACAAGAGAAGAATTACTAGGATACAAATACAAAACACTCTACTTATCTACAGACGTGAAAAAGCCGCTGCACCAGTGACCGGAGAGAGACGTGTGCACTGCACAACAGCCGAACACCGAATGTGGAGGACTGAGAGTAAGTGATTCTAAAAGGAAGCATCTGTCTGCACGTTACCAAGCCAGATGTGGTGATAACGTATGATAGCCGTGTAATAAGGGTCAGGACAAACCCATATAGACAGAAATAGAATAATGCCTGCATGTAAAACCTGACGGATTGCAAATAGCACATGCAAAGATGTGGGCTGCAAAAGTCCAGGTAATATCGTTAGTTAGGAACAGGTGTCGTGCATAAGTCAGTATTTTAACCCATTCCAAGCCAGACCATTTATTCGGGGTATGAGTCCTTCTGGGCACTGCTGTGATGCGCGGGCATAGCAGGCTACCAAGCTATGCCTCGAGAAATCCTAGGACTTGCTGCACAGCTTGATGCCCTTGGGGTCCCTAGTACCCAGTCTCCAATCCAGGAGAATGTAGCCACTTCCGCCGAGGCGGGGCATTACTGGAGGGGATGGGCATATGGCGACGGGCCTCCTTCCTCTCTGCCCAAGACATGCCTTTGTAAAGTGCACAACTGCATTGGGAGACCGGATGGCCCCCAGTGCAGTTAGCGCACCCTATGTGCAGTGCAGTCTCTGTGGTGTGGTGCTAATCACCAGAACAGCGATTACATTGTACCTGGTGTCCACAGCTACCATCATACAGAGGAAACACTGCAAGAGCTGTAGAGGCAGACATTCTGATATCAGCTGACGGTCGCTTATTCTTGCTGGGGTCATCTCCTGACTGGATCCGCATTTGACTCCCTCCCTGGTTGCAGTCGTGGTTTGCGACTGGGTGTGGCCTTCTCCTGTCTGACCGGCGCCTTTTTGTGTTCCACGTCGTTGTCCTGGCAGCGACTGTCTCTTATCGGCTGGGGAAGAGGCCAGGTCCTGGCCGTGGTCCTCTACACGACCTGGGGACAGTGGGGAAGGAGGTTGCCCCGCTGCTCTGCCGGCATCTCCTTCCTGGTTTGTGGCGGCGTCGGCGTCGGTGGATGCTGGCACCTTTGTATTGGCCCTGTCCCGTAGGGCACACATTGACGTCTGGATCGCGAAGAAAGTGCTAGTAGGCGGGGAAGCCTGGGTAGTAGCTTCGGACCGCCAGGGAGCGTCCCTCTCCGCTGCCGTGCTTCTGTCCACCATCCTGAGCGCTCTCCTGGTTTGCGCCCGGGTGGTGGTTCGGTCCTGGTTGGGGGCTGACGTACCTGGCTGGCTGCCTTGGTGGCCTGCGTCACTTCGAGAAGCAGGAAAGAACGACCTGGATCCCGCCGTTGCGACGCTCGGGAGCGTTGCCATCTATATCGGGTCCCGTACTCCTGAGCTCTGCGGGTGCCGAGAGACGGGGATCCGTGCCCACCTGCTTGTGCCTTTGCCTCCTCGCTGTCTGCGTGGCGATGGTTGACGTCGCCCTCCCCTCCGACAACGTTTGGGCAGATGCCTCCTGTCTGTCACCATCCTCTGCCCCGGTTCCCACATGATCTGGAAGTCCTTGCGGAAATGCATCTCGTAGCAATGGAACCATCTTTGATCCATTGGGCGAAGGATATGCGCCCGGGGAGAATCGTTGCCGTGATTTCCAACGGGTTCAGGCTGCCAAGCTCGACGTTGTACCGGAGTAGATGGTTGAGCATAACGAGAGTCTCCTGGACTCTCTCTCTGTGACCTCTCGGTGGTACACCGACGCGGTCGGTAGGACCGTGTCCGCGTTCTCCGTCTTAACTGCGATACTCCGGATCCAGACTCCCAGGCAGTAGTCGTGGTCTTTTTTCGCCTTGACGAACAATTTCTCCGTCTTTTGCTCTCCTGTCGTTTGTCATCTGACCTGAAATGAAAGACAAGTGCTAATTCGGCTAGACAATGCTCACTTAGCGCACTTACGAAAAAGTGCACAGTTGCGGATTAATATAAACTCTTGGCCGTACTCAGAAAAGCACATTGCGTGGCTTGAATTGATATGTACGGGAATGCCTAACGAGGAGAGTGACTAAACGGGAAGCAAGTGCGTCCTTCCGCTGTCACTGCTAGCTTGCTCCATATCTGTCCTGTTAAAAATACAGCGGACCGTTCCAAATCGTCAACGCGCCCTCGCATAGTGAATGGGGAAATCGTGCGCGGAGCGGCTCCAAGTCACCACCTAAACCTGATAGTCAGTGAGGAAACAGTCATCCAAGTAGCGGAGGTACTTAGCCAGGAGACCCCCCCCCCAAACGAATTTTTACAAAAGACAATAAAGAGAAACTGACAATAAACAAGTGAAAGTCGACATAATGGCTTGGCTCTTCGAACAATCACAGGCACATAATTGTAAAACCAACAAATCTCTTGAATCTATTTTTCTAAGAAGCCTGTAAATTTGGATTTTAGATTGTAATATGAACATACCAGCCTCTGTAAACTTGTTGACCTGAAATGAGAACCTTTAAAATAAATAGAAATAGCACTAACAAGTGCTGATTCGGCTAGACAATTCTCAATTAGCGCACTTACGCAAAAGCTCACAGTTGCAGATAAATATATGCTCTTGCCCGTACTGAGAAAGCAGGTTTCCTGGCTTGAATTGATAGGTACGGGAAAGCCTTGTTCTGTTTTTGTGTGGTTTTTTTTGTATTTCTTTTACGTCGCACGGTCACAGATAGGATATGTGGCGACGATGGGATAGGAAAGAGCTAGGATCGGGAAGGAAGCGACCGTGGCCTTAATTAAGATACAGCCCCAGCACTTGCTGGTGTGAAAATCGGAAACCACGGAAAAATATCTTCAGGGCTATGACAGTGGGGCTCGAATCCACTATCTCCCGAATGCAAGTTGACAGCAACGTGCCCAAACTACACAGCCACTCGCTCGGTGTTCTGTATTTTAATGTAAGATTTTGTAGTGTACTACAATCTGAATATCAACATTATTATCCTGGCTACGCTACTAAAGTAGAGTCAGTCAATTGGAAGAAACCTTCGGATACACTACGAAAATGTTTCGAAGTACGCCAAGTACGCGCCTTGTTTTGGAGGTGATTGAAAAATATAAACATTTGTCATGGCTTTGGCAGGTTTCGAATATTGATTATCACAACAAAAGAAAAGTAAATGCCGTTTTAGATGAATTAGAGTTACCCACTTCAAGGCCAAGCAGCTTGAATTGAACAAGGACTCGGTGTTAAAAAAATCATTATTATGTAAAGAATTTGACAAGAAAGAACGCTTATAAGCTTATAAGCGTCTGTAGCATGGGCTTACAACATACACTCTGTCACCAACTGCATAGCAGTTGCAAAGCGGGTTGTGTTCTTGTCAAAACAAGTCCACAGGAAAGGTGTGTGCGTACGAAACGGGCTAATTTTCTATCATATAGTCGAGGTCCTCTTTTCAGAAAATAAAATTCAAATGTGAACTCCATGATTGTAGAGGTTCTCAAACAAGAAGGCATGCCTTGTTCTGGAAGAGCCATCCTACAAGAGGGAGGGGAAGGAAAGGGAGGAGTTGTAGAAGACAGGTGGTCTAATGTTCTAAGGGGAAGGAGATTGCAGGCCAAGGGCTCTATTCAGGATCAGAATTCAGGACAGGTGTCTGTGCGAAATCGGTACGAGTCACTCCAGGTAGAACAACAGAGGGAAGATGAGGGACAGGGAACTGTTGCTGAGATGCATGGAAGTAGGAGGAAGGGAAACGGTAGGAAAGGGAAATGTAGAGTAGAGGATAGGAAAAGACAGGTGAAACAGGGTCATGGGAAGGAGAAAAGGGAGGAGGAAGTAGCTTCTGCAGCTATCAGCAAAGATAGGGCTGACCAGGAGGGGAGGGGATCAAATGAGGTGGGTAGAGTTGAGGCTCTGGTCATGGGGGATTCCATCGTTAGACACGTGGGGAAAGTGTGTGGAGGAAAGGGAACCAGGGTAGAATGTTATCCAGGAATTAGGTTGAGGCAGATGTTGAGGAAAGTAGAAGAGAGGGAGGAGGGAAAGGAGAAGGTGGTAGTGTTTCACGTTGGTACCAACAACGTAAGGCAAGCTGATATAAGTATCAACATAGTTGGAGATGTGTGGGATCTGGTAAATGCAGCACGGGTGAAGTTTAAGAAAGCGGAGATTGTTATTAGTGGAATACTGTGTAGGAGGGATACTGACTGGAGGGTGATTAGGGGTTTAAATGAGACTATGGAGTGGGTATGTGGGAAACTGGGAGTGAAATTTCTATATCCTAATGGGTGGGTAGGAGATAGGGATCTGCGCTCGGATGGCCTTCATTTAAACCGCAGTGGTACGTATAAGTTAGGAAATTTGTTTGGAAGGGTAATAGGGAGGTACATTCAGGGAAACGGGATGGCCTAGGGAGCGGTGATAAGGGAACAGGGAACTGGAAATCAAGTAGGGATGACATAAAATTGTTAGTGTTGAACTGTAGAAGTATTGTAAAGAAAGGAATAGAATTAAGTAATTTAATAGATATATATTTACCAGATATTGTAACAGGAGTTGAATCATGGCTGAGAAATGATATAATGGATGCAGAAATTTTCTCACGGCACTGGAGTGTGTATCGTGGAGATAGGATAGGAAAGGTGGGAGGGGGAGTTTTCACTCTGGTGAAAGAAGAATTTGTAAGCTACGAAAAAGTTAAAGATGAGACACATGAAATTCTAGGAATAAGGCTCATTTCTAAAGATAATAGGCAACTTGATATATTTGGAGTGTACAGATCGGGAAAGGGTAGCACTGATGCGGATTCGGAATTATTTGATAGGATAGTCAGCTATGTGGGAAATGACATCGAAAGAAATGTGATTGTAGCGGGAGATCTGAATTTGCCAGATGTAAATTGGGAAGGAAATGCGAACGACAGGAAGCATGACCAACAAATGGCAAATAAGTTAATATGGGAAGGACAGCTGATTCAGAAAGTGATGGAACCAACCAGAGGGAAAAATATCCTGGATGTGGTGCTGATAAAACCAGATGAGCTCTATAGGGAAACTGAAGTAATAGATGGTATTAGTGATCATGAAGCTGTTTTTGTGGTAGTTAAAAATAAATGCGATAGAAAGGAACGTCTTAAAAGTAGGACTGTTAGGCAGTACCATATGGCTGATAAAGTAGGTATGAGGCAGTTTCTAAAAAGTAACTATGATCGGTGGAAAACGGTAAATAAAAATGTAAACAGACTCTGGGATGGGTTTAAAGAAATTGTTGAGGAATGCGAAAACAGGTTTGTACCTTTAAGGGTGGTAAGGAATGGTAAAGACCCACCTTATTATAATAGAGAAATAAAGAGACTAAGAAGGAGGTGCAGACTGGAAAGAAATAGAGTTAGAAATGGCTGTGGAAGTAAGAAGAAATTGAAGGAACTTACTAGAAAATTGAATCTAGCAAAGAAGGCAGCTAAGGATAACATGATGGCAAGCATAATTGGCAGTCATACAAATTTTAGTGAAAAATGGAAGGGTATGTATAGGTATTTTAAGGCAGAAACAGGTTCCAAGAAGGATATTCCAGGAATAATTAATGAACAAGGGGAGTGTGTATGTGAGGATCTTCAAAAGGCAGAAGTATTCAGTCAGCAGAATGTAAAGATTGTTGGTTACAAGGATAATGTCAAGATAGAGAAAGAGACTAAGGCCAAAGAAGTAATAAAATTTACATATGATAACAATGACATTTACAATAAGATACAAAAGTTGAAAACTAGAAAAGCGGCTGGAATTGATCAGATTTCTGGGGATATACTAAAGACAATCGGTTGGAATATAGTACCATATCTGAAGTACTTATTTGATTATTGATTGGTCGAAGGAGCTATAAAAGATGAATGGAGAGTTGCTATAGTAGCCCCTGTGTATAAAAGAAAGGGTGATAGACATAAAGCTGAAAATTACAGGCCAGTAAGTTTGACATGCATTGTATGTAAGCTTTGGGAAGGCATTCTTTCTGATTATATTAGACATGTTTGTGAAATTAATAACTGGTTCGATAGAAGGCAATTCGGTTTTAGGAAAGGTTATTCCAATGAAGCTCAACTTGTAGGCTTCCAGCAAGATATAGCAGATATCTTGAATTCTGGAGGTCAAATGGACTGTATCGCGATTGACATGTCTAAAGCATTTGATAGGGTGGATCATGGAAGACTACTGGCAAAAATGAGTGCAATTGGACTAGACAAAAGAGTGACTGAATGGGTTGCTATATTTCTAGAAAATAGATCTCAGAGAGTTAGAGTAGGTGAAGCTTTGTCTGACCCTGTAATAGTTGAGAGGGGAGTTCCTCAGGGCAGTGTTATCAGACCTTTATGTTTTCTTATATATATAAATGATATGAGTAAAGGAGTGGAATCGGAGGTAAGGCTTTTTGCGGATGATGTTATTCTCTATAGAGTGATAAATAAGTTACAAGATTGTGAGCAACTGCAACGTGACCTCTAAAATATTGTGAAATGGACAGCAGGCAATGGTATGTTGATAAACGGGGTTAAAAGTCAGGTTGTGAGTTTCACAAATAGGAAAAGTCCTCTCAGTTTTAAATACTGCGTTGATGGGGTGAAAATTCCTTTTGGGGATCATTGTAAGTATCTAGGTGTTAATATAAGGAAAGATCTTCACTGGGGTAATCACATAAATGGGATTATAAATAAAGGGTACCGATCTCTGCTCATGGTTATGAGGGTGTTTAGGGGTTGTAGAAAGGATGTAAAGGAGAGTACATATAAGTCTCTGGTAAGACCCCAACTAGAGTATGGTTCCAGTGTATGGTACCTCACCAGGATTACCTGATTCAAGAACTGGAAAAAATCCAAAGAAAAGCAGCTCGATTTGTTCTGGGTGATTTCCGACAAAAGAGTAGCGTTACAAAAATGTTGCAATGTTTGGGTTGGGAAGAATTGAGAGAAAGAAGAAGAGTTGCTCGACTAGGTGGTATGTTCCGAGCCGTCAGCGGAGAGATGGCGTGGAATGACATTAGTAGACGAATAGGTTTGAATGGCGTTTATAAAAGTAGGAAAGATCACAATATGAAGATAAAGTTGGAATTCAAGAGGACAAACTGGGGCAAATATTCATTTATAGGAAGGGGAGTTATGGATTGGAATAACTTACCAAGGGAGGCGTTCAATAAATTTCCAATTTCTTTGAAATCATTTCGAAAAAGGCTAGGAAAGCAACAGATAGGGAATCTGCCACCTGGGCGTCTGCCCTAAATGCAGATCAGTATTGATTGATTGATTGATTGAATTTTGAACGCGGTGAGCCCACGATTCTTATCAAAAGAGGCAAACTTTTCCAGAAAGGTGCAATTCCTCGTGTGATGTCGAAGGGGGTCAAACTGAAGGCAGCTAAAATAAAGGACATCAGCAAGTTCCTAGAATAGCACACTGATGCCGAATATTACTGAAGCAGTCATCATGAGTGGATATGCCGCGGGTGAAGTAGTATTCATTCTTCGGAATCAAACCATCGCTCCGGATATACCGTTACAATTTCGACGTCTGCAGTTCCCTGTTCGTCTGAGTTTCGCTATGTGCATCAACAAGGCACAAGGAAAAATATATCCGACTCGGCGAAAGGAATGCTTGCACTTACGTACTGCACCCTTGAAAATTGGTTATTGGTTTGTATGGAAAGAATATTTTATTACTGGTGTGGAACAATGCATAAAATTATCATCCAGGAAGGTGATTTCAACTCTGCACTGTCTGCTAGCCCGCAGGGAAACAGGTTTTTCCCGTGCCGTGTATGCGAGTCTGGGTTTTTTTGTGCCTTGTTGAAGACATCAGAGGGGTGGCACGTGGACAGGAACCCGACCAGATTAAAAGCGATCAATACTTTGAGATTTTGACGTCATGATATTTAACCAATTGGACCGCAAGGTTAGCCCGATCGCGAAATCTCAGCCAATAAAATATAATTAACAAACACACCTACGTCTTGAAGAAATAAATACCCATGTACTTGGGAAAATCTTTCTCATTCGGCTCATTCTCATTTGCTCACTGCTCATTTGCATTCTGTTCTGCTAATTCGCTCAGTTGCTCAGTTGTCTACGGGAATAATTGTTCGAGCACATGTGTTATTGGAAACGGCGTATCCGACGTGGCATATTACTAGCATTCATTTGAGGAAAGACGATAAATTTTCTGCTTCTGAGGAAATTTTATATCACAGAAATATCGGAAACGCCGCAGTTCAGATTTCCTTACCTTTATAAATCTGAAGAAAATTTTCTAAAGTAGGTAAAAACTGTGCCATCTTGAAGAATCGAGTGTGTGTTATGAACTATTTCTAAGACAGATCTTTTAGTTTCAGCTTTCACCAGAAGACGCAAGATTCCTAGCAGTCCTGAAATACTTTGGAAGAATGGAACTTCAGCATTACGACGGAGTTTGTAATTGTCCTAAGTCCTCGCCTGCTGCAGCCATGTATAGTTAAAATGTGAGGCATAATTCAGCCCGGGAGAGAATAACATCGAAGATGGAGTTTGGTTAAATATTCATTGATCATCAACCGAGTCCAGAAGCCAAGTCTACTACAGCTAAGATTTTAAATTATACTTTCTCTATTTTCTGTTGTAATAATTATGTAGACGTAGTCCTTGCTTGAATATTTGAAATCATTTCTAATAGTCTTTGTAGTTAGGAATTTCACTCTTCTTTCACTGGTGTTGGTAGATTTGATGTGTGTGAGAGTGTATTTGGGACCTATAATTTGTTCTATTTGAGTGGGTGCTTCGTGACATGTTCTCACTGTCCCATGATAAGTCTAGGAAAGTGTTAAAAATATTCGACCCACGCGATACTAGTTATTAATTTATAAATTAATGATGGAATAATTTTTTAATTATTTGGGACAGAATATCGACGTGTTCTGTGAATTTAGGATTTTTCCTTGATGTTTTGTGGTTTACCAGAGATTCGAGATAGAATAGAGTCATCTATGATTTCTTTAAACCATAGCCTGCGATGACGCGACCGCACGCGTATAATAATAATAATAATAATAATAATAATAATAATAATAATTGACATTATTACGGTCTAATAGAATGTTTAAAGGTCATGAGTGTAATTATTACTGTGCTTATAAGTGATTAATGTGTGCTATTTTGAAGTAGATGTTGGCCTGGAATATTGGTCGTGGCTTGAATGTCCACAAATTTTGCATTTACTGTTATTGGTATTTTTGAGACTTGTAAATGGATCTTAAGATAGGATTTTATTTGTGTGTCCATTACATGAGTCAGTTAAGGAAGAGAGTGTGTCTTTGAACATAATTTCTTCTTATGCAGCACATGTTGATCAATAATTTGAGATAATAAGAGATTAAAAATAACGTAGTCGTGACTCATAGACCGTATGCGCGAATGTTTATTTATCCGTGACTGTAGGCAGTTCTATGGAATTTTTAGTGATGATTTCTACTGTAAAATTATCCTGGAACATCGTTGTGGAATCTATTTCATTGGAAAAGTGATAATCCTGTCACAATCACACGTCAGACGATCGTAATGGTAGCCCTTGTCTGATATTGTCATCGAGAGAAACTTTCATATTTCAAATAAAATTTAAAATTAAAAATCAAGAGATAGGATTCGATAAATTTATTTGATAATATTACCGTGGACCAAAGCTTGAATGTGAGATGGATGAATGACTGATTTTGTTTATAATTGTGATTTCATGGTTATATTTCGTCATGAGATGTGTACGCTGAGCGCGTAAAGTTTCGATTATTTTGTTGTTTTGTGGCGAGCATATTTGGCTCAATTATGAATCTTTAAGTGATTTTATGACGGAATAAGATAGATTAGGATATTTGCTTCGAGGGAAAATACTTAAGCAAGGATCGCGTCAATGAACTAAGCTCACAAAATGTAAAATGTTTAACGCTACAATGCGAGAATTTTGAGTCTTTATTGTGAGTTGTGCACAACAATAGGTCAATTGACGTAAAAATAAGAATTTAATGAGTTGGATATTTGATTTCAAAATAATTTTATTATATAATTTGAAGCTTAAATAATTAATTAGAATAATATTTAATTAATGGAAATGATTTATTTGATTTTTCGTGTGAGATAAAAATTTGACTCACGGTAAAATGAAGCGCAGAGTATTGTTAATTTAAATAATAATTCAAAAAAGGGAAAATAATTCAGATTTTTGATATTTTGAGACAGGATTTTCTCAAATAATAATTTATGTAATTTCCTAAGACGATTTATTAAGACCCACTTTCGTATCTTTACAGAATACAATTTAATGGAGAACTGCGGGTGCATTCCAGCAGGGAAGAGATAAATATTTTATTTCAAGATTTTGAAAATATTTATAGAATCTGGAAAGTGCTGATATTTTATTTAATAAATGTTAAAACCCATTTCTTTTCTCTGTTTTCATTTGTCGTCAGTCCTTAGATTGTCCCTGACCCCTATAATTTAGCGTTGCCTGTAAGCGAACGTTCCGCCTCTGGGACTTTTGCTTACCGGCTGAGCTGCCCGGCAAAACGGGGGCAGGTAGTACAAATTTGGCGCCCGTAACGTGCTTGGCCCGAATTTTATCGGCGACGCCAATCTAAGGACTCGATCTTGTAGTCCAAAATTTGGACATAAGCAAGATGCGGCGACAATAGGATTTTTGGGTTATTTGATAACATTTATTAGCCCAGATCTCTGTGGCAGAGTGCACTTTAGTTAAAGTTAGGAAGAGCCATGTTGAATGCTTGAAACAAAATCTTGAAGATTAGGAATTTTTTTTTGATGCGACTGCATTTGCGCAACATTTCGGATTTTAATAGTTAAATATTATTGAAATGATATACAAATCTTCCCCTAAGGAGGTTAGCTTAATTCATTAGTAGACGTGGAACTGGACTCCGGTTTATACTCTGATATTATTCTCCCCGAGGTCTGAACTGTCGTTTCTTTGAAAAAGTTTATTATTATGGATGAATGGCGTGCATTTTTGGAGAATGCGTTCGGAAATTTGAAAGATAGCTTGAAGCAGGACCTAAGTGAAAATAGTGCTAAATTAAAACAGGAACTTAGTGCTGAATTAAGTGAAAATAGTGATAAATTAAAACAGGAGTTAAAACAGGAACTTAGTGCTGAATTTAGTGAAAATCAGGAGCGATTGAAACAGGATCTTAGTGAAAATCAGGCTAAATTTGAGCTTAGACTGACCAAGAACAGTGATAAATTAAAACAGGAACTTAGCGATGAATTAAGTGAAAATAGCGCAAAATTAAAACAGGAGTTGAAACAGGATCTTAGTGAGAATAATGAAAAACTGAAATTAGAACTGAACGAGGGACAGGATAAATTTAAATCCGATCTTAAAAGTGCATTGGAAGAAATACAGAATAGGACGGTCGAAAACATTAATAAACTGCACATGGATGTGAAATTATTTAATGGGAAAATAGCGTCCATTCAAAGTGAACTTGTAGCAGTCAAACATAATTTCTCAGACTTTAAAGGTGAAATACAGGCGGGTATTACAAGTTCGTTAGCTGATATGTCGAACGAAGTTAGTGAGAGACTCGCTAAAGTCCAGACAGACGTACTACAGGGGCTTGATAAATACAAAAATGAGGTGGAGAAAAACTTTCAGAATATTGAGGAGAAAATTGTGGATAATGCAGAGGACCTTACAGCGACTAAGGCAGCATGGAGTAAAAAGTTTACCGGCCTTTACGAAACTTTGAAACAGGTGGAAAAGGGAGTCATAGCAGAAATAAAAGTTTCCCAAGTAACCACGTCAGAAAGGCTAGAATATTTCTATGAGACTATCGAAGAGACACAGACAGGTCTTAAAGAAATAAAAACGAAAGTGTACAAGGAAATTAGCGAAGTAAAAGCTGAGTCCGAAGCATCGAAGCGAGAACTTCAGGACGGAATTAAGGAACTTGTTGAAGAGCTTAAGATAATCAGAGAGTCATAATATTGTCACTTCTACATTATTGGAAAGGCAAGGTCAATTGGAGAAGCGGATGTCTGGTGAAGTCCCGTCTTCAACTCCAAAAGTGGTGGACATGGCAAATCCCTTAAATAACACCAGTCCTTACATAAATCAGGACAGTAGTGGGATAAATTCAGCAAATGTTTCAGGTCAGACTCAAATTGTTAATATTATTAAACTTCATGAGGAACAGCCAAAGAAGTTCAATAATGTTAAAGGCGTTACTCCTAAAAGCTTCATTCGTGAACTTCAGGAATACTTTAGAGATAATAAGATACCTCCTGAACGCCAACTAAGGGTGACTGAACGCTATTTGGAGAATTCAGTATTAACATGGTATGAAGCGTTCAAGTATTCATTTGAAGATTTTGAAGGGTTTAAGAAAGCATTTCTGGAGAGATATTGGAACAGTGACATACAGCATAATTTAAAAACAGAACTCTACACTAAGAGGTACGCTTCTTCTACGCCCACACGCTACGCTGATTATTTTTCGGCTCAATTACGTAAACTAAAGGAGCTTGATATGCCACCCTCAGAAGTTGAAGTAGTCCGTGTAATAATAAGACAACTTCCAGCGGACTTTCAACATATAATGATTGCTTCGAACGCGCAGACCGCAATTCAGGCTGAGGCCGTGCTTCGTCAACTCGATTTAACTTCGAGAGAGCAGCCACGACGTAACCTAGGTCAAGAGCAACAGGTGTTGCAAGCTACAGTCGTCCGAACCGACAGTGGAACTTCATTCAACCAAGGGAGGCCTAGCGGTCGAACTACAAAGGAAATGTCACCGAGAGACCGTTCTCCTAGGTCAGGACACAGAAGTGACGAGGAGAGAGATTATTACCGAACGAATGTACGACGCAGACCCTATGAAAATATTCGAGGAAGGTGGAGAAGAAATAGTGAAACTAACTATACGGGAGGAAGAAAAAGAAACTGGAGACAAGAAGAGAGAGAGAAATACATCCAGGAATTACGCAAGGAAAATCAGGAGAAATCCAAGTGGCGTCACGCGATTCAGGACCAGGACGTGAACCCAGATATAGTAGGAGCAGAAAGCTTAGAATACCAAAGGGCTAAGCAAGAAGAAAATCGCCAACGCTATGAAAAGGAAGATTATAGTCAAGGGGCTATTAAAAAAAACATTCATCCAACTAGAAAATGATAGTACGAATCCTAACTCTTGTAATTCAGAGGTCCCGAAGGAATGGATTGTAGTTCAGATTGATTCATGGGTTACTAAATCTGATGATCTGTTAGAAGAAAATCATGAGGCTAGTAGAAATAATGCAAGGGCATTACCAATAATATTAGCTAGAATTTGTGGCGTGAGAGTTAAATGCTTAGTTGACACCGGCTCCACTATTAGTGTAATATCAGCATCATTTATGAATGACTTAAGAGAAAGGCATGAAATACCCATCATTCCAGTCTCACATGTTAAAATTAAAGGAATTATCCCTGACAAGATTGTAATTTGCAAGCAGCAGGCAATTCTCGATGTGGAAATCGGAAACACCAAGTTCCCTAATATATTTTTGGCTATGACGAATATCAAATTTAATATCATTCTTGGAATGGATTTTCTTACATCATACCACGCAGACATTAGTTTGGACTCCAACCAAATAGTATTTCGTCTGGAGGAATTTTCAGAAATTGCAGTCATGAATCCTGTTGATGTAACCGACCAAGAGGTGTTCCACATAAATTGCGCCTTAACATCGAGGGAGAAAGAAGACCATGAGGCCTTAGAAGAAATTCATCAGGTTCTGGATGACATCATTAAAGAGGGCGAAAATAGAACACATCCCTTGGATCTTATAAATCAGAAGGTGAATTCAGCTCAGGGAACAGATGTAAATGGAATGATGAATGTGAGACAGCATTTAATAAGACCAAGGAAATGCTGATACAAAACGTCAAATTGGGATATCCAGACTTTGGAAAACCGTTCATATTACAAACAGACGCATCAGGTATTGGAATTGGAGCTGTGTTATTCCAAGAAAATAAGGAAGACCCTGAAAGGAGAATTTATCTTGCCTTCGTCAGCAGGAAATTGAGAAATCACGAAAAGCACTACACGGTTACTGAATTGGAGATGTTGTCAATAGTTTATGCTCTCAAATACTGGCAGAAGATAATATATGGTTATCAAATTATTATCAGGACTGATCACAAAGCTTTGACGTTCATGTTGAAAACTACCATGGCATCCGAACGAATATTCAGGTGGACGATGTTTGTACAGCAATTTGACATTAAACTGGAGCACTGTACTGGAAAAAGCAATTTGTTAGCTGACTGTTTAAGTCGTAACCCGAATGCCGATATTGAGGAAATCCATCAGATTGAATTAGTTCCAGAGGACCACGAATTTTTAAGAAAATTACGTTACATCCGGCAAGCCCAGAAAAGAGACAAAGATTTAAGAAACATCATAGACTTTTTGGAGAAGAGAATCAAACCCGGAGAACCTAATTATAGAAGATGTAAGAGGAAAGCTTCACGTTACCAATATTTGGATGGAATATTGTTTAAATTCATTGATTCTGCAAAATCTGAACTTAGAGTTGTGGTGCCTCCAAAATTACAGGAATCCCTTATCTGGCATACGCACAGAATAACAGGTCATGGTGGTATTGACAAGACGGTTGCCACTATTCAAGAGAAATTCACTTGGGAGAAACTTCGAACCATTGTTCGTAATGTAGTCCACACCTGTGATACTTGTCAGCGAGTAAAACCTAGCTCTCATCTGCTTCAGTACAGTCCTATTCCCATAATACCTACAGGGCCTAAACAGTTATTTGCAATGGACCTATTTGGACCAATACCGATCTCTAGGAGGGGAAACCGACATGTAATAGTCACTATCGATGTATTTTCTAAGTATATTGCCTTGTATCCTATCCAAAAGGCGAATTCCAAATCTGTAATCCGTCGGATAATCCGCAACCTGATACCTCATATGGGCAAGCCAAAGGCCATATTGACTGATCACGGATCACCATTTACCTCCGCTGAATTTCGTCAAGCTCTCACCGCTCACCACCCTCTAGGACCCCGGTACCACCTAGGGATGATGAGGTGAATAACCTTACCCACCAGGGTGGGAGTAGAAGAGAGAGGAAAAAGGACAGAGAGAGAGAGATAGACAGAGACCCTGGTGAGAAGGTTGCTAGCGTGTCCGCCCCAAAATGGGAGTTATAGCGATCACGAGGGAGGATGATGGGCACAAGAAGAGCAACAACAAATGTTCAAGCACAATAAAAAAACAAGAAACCATAGAAATAACTTACCGGAAGCAGCGGAGGAAGACGACTTAAGGCCGTGGAAGTTAATGCACAAGAAAATCGGTGGCAGTGCTCCACCGAACGTGGCGAATGAAAACCAACACTTCAATTAAGTTGAAGAAATTTAATGGAAGGGCAAATAGTAGGTAACAAACCAAGTCATTAAGTTGATAAAACCTATGTTTATTTTAAGACGTAAAGCCAAAATGTAAATGAAGTCAACGTAAAATTGAAAGGTGGAAAAGGGAATTAACAATAAATAAAATAAATCAGAATATACCCAGGTATGGTTTAAAAGAAAATTAATTCATTACTAATTAACAGTTAATGGAAAATAAACACTCTTTAACAGATAATAAATTGAGAACTTTATGAAAACAACAAAGAAAGGAAAAGGATGACCTCCGTACCTAATAAAATGTGATCAGAAAACAACGGAAAACCAATAGACTTCCTTACATAAATACTACCTTGAAATAAAATGTGATCGATCACGGATAGTTAATTAATTAAAAAAAACTCAGTTAACAATTACTCAATAAAATGGATCTTCACCGCGGTCGCTTCTCATAATTACCAAATTTGAAAACGTTCAGTTTCCACCAAGGACAGTTTCCAAGACAAACAGAATTTTACGTAAAAATACCTCCTCACCCGGGGCAAGGAAATGGTAACACAACATTAAAGGGTGGACAAAATTAATTAATTAACTTATAAAACAGTAAACGATACACTCAACCCAGAAATATATAATTCAAGATCCACACAGGCTCAATACGCCAGACAACATTAAACCCCACAACAATACCCACACAAAACCGTTGCCAAGGTAACCCCCAAACAAAAACAACGCCACCAAAACAAGGAGGAAAAACAGGCAAGAGAAAATTTTTAATTCACCCAAAACCCCAGAAGGGGGAGGGGAGAAGAAAACATACCAAACGAATTAGAAAACAAAACACAGGAAAGCAAACAGAAAGCCGAAGAAGGTAAAGCTCGCTACCTTGGAGACTGTACCTTGGTTCACAAAGAAGGTTACAATTTAAAGTGCCAAAAGGAGCTCAGTTAAATTTTAATCTAAAAACCCCAATTCAGTTCACTGTGAACCTTCCACATTACTGTGATTAGTTGCCGAAACTGTTTTTCAGATTTTCGATACCACACACGCAAATAGGTATTAATTTAACGACGAAGTCCAAATATTTATTATTGTTATTATTATTATTTTTCCTGAAATCTTCGAAAATATCAAAATCCTCTTCAGGACGACGTTTAAAATGATTTCAAACACTGGTACATACCTTTGGTGATGAAGAAATGAGAGGAATTTAAACCTGACCATTGTTGACGAAGAAATACAGTCACACGACCGGCATCCAGACCTCGTTGGGAAGTATCCAGACGAAAAATAAATCCAAAAATATGATCAGAAGAAATGGCAGGAGGTCTCCAACTAGTTCAGCTGGGGAAAATCCCCGTTAACATAGAAATTACGGTGGTTTCCTGGTACTCCACCACTCCATGACGCCGGACACAAATACACACGAGCTCAACATGGCTGTTCAAAGCGAACTGAGTCTCGCGTCGGCAAGCGAGCAAGAGACAAGTCTACCTCGTAGTAGGCCGGCGCATGCGCAGTTATGCGCAACCAACACAAGGCCAGACGATGGCCCGCTGTCTACAGTAACTTTAAAAAGGAATGCTGGCGTAAGCCGATTGACACAAATATTCTAGACCACAGGGCCAGTTCAAAATGGTTATAACGGGAGGCTCACATTATTTAATATTGTCTCAGCCCTCCCGCCCCGAAACGACGACAAAATCTCATGCATATGCCATCAATGATGTGGTGGTCATACATATACTAAATTTGGGCGAAGTAGTCCAACAGGAAACGACCACCAAGATTAACTAATTTTAGTCAGGAGTTCACATGGCCAGGTTAGTAGTCCGAGACACAGTTCCATATCACATAGTTTTTAGAAATAATTGGCGGGGTGCGATCAACATCAGTGTCCAGAAACGTTAACCGAGCACTCGGAAAATCACCAGAGTAATGTTTGTCATCAAATAGAGAGCACAATGACCAGAGTTCACCAAATATTCAGGTTCACCCAATACACATAGTTTCAATGCATCACACAATGATATAGTTTATGACACATGACGCAGTTCACCTTGAGGTTTGGCAACTCTCACACTAATCACAGATATACTGACCAAAATTAAACAAAAACCACATGATTATAAGTCCACGCATCCAGGTTATTTTCTCAAGCACGGTGGTAAATTAATTTTTTAATGCACGAATACCTTTACAAGTCTCCTTTGATATTAAGGAAATGCATGATCTCGTGTTGCAAAAAGGTTACAACGGGGGAAATGAAACGCACCGGAAAACCCGAGTGGGGGCAAAACCACAAGAAGAGGGAGGAAAAAAAAGCAAACCAGGAAATTTAAAGTAGGTGAGCATTCAGTTACAGGATCCACAGATCCGCCAATTAACTTTACATAAGCTAGTTACCAACAAACTAGCTGAAGCCCAGAGCTCTCCACTTGGTCCAATATAGAATCGAAGGAAAAGAAGGGTCCATTCAACGACAATTAAGAAATCAAAGGGAAACTACATAAAATATACTATGTTACTCTGCCACGAAGGACACTTAGCCATGACACGAAGAGAAACAATTAACAAGAACACATAGAAACATAGGGTACAATCCAACACATAACACCAACTAGGACTAAGACAGATATCCCGAAGGATCATGAACCTAACGGAAGGGAAAGCAGTAATATTACTCAAGCACAAATTACCCACAAGAAAAATATATAAATAAAGGTACAGGACCACTCAAAGAATAGACAGCCTAGGGACACATGGTTCAGAATAGCAAGAGTTAGACTAAGAGGACACATGAATGACCTATCAAATTACACTTTTAGATATTGGAGTGACACACACACCCGACCACAGAGTGGCGGACTCGTCAATCGGTCCAAGGGTCAAGAACGAGGGGTTGAGCAAAATACAAATCACACTGGGATCGGCAACTTATCCTCGTTCACCAACAAAACACAGGTAAGGACTCAAGCATAGAAAACTAATTTTTGAACAGACCAACGGAAAACCATCAGAGAGAAGGGACGCAGAAACCACTCGAGTTACAGAGGGGTAAGACAGGCAAAAGTAGCATCGATGGGCAATCAGGAGACTCCTATAGGTTACCAGATGGAAAAATCGCGATCAGTCAGTCATCCATTACGGCCACATCAAGGTACAACTACCGAAAATAAATGCACGGGGCAACGTGGTACAGAGTAGTAACCACAAACCTAATTCTGCGTGAGGAAGAACAAGTCGAAAATCCCAGAGCCAACAGATAACTAAGAATTGCCCACCCGAAGGTGTACTTCCACCGAGTAAGGGATACCAAACCAACAGCCAAATCTACCGTGACACAGAGGTAAATTAAAGGACAAATCACATCCCAACCAAGGTGTCTTGACAGCCAAACAACGTAATCCAAAACACGATTACCTAAATAATGACAAGCTAGCAGCACGGGTTATTCATAGAGAGATAAAGGATACCTATCCTCAACGCGTGCTCACAGACCACAACCCAACAGCACAATACAAAGCAGAAATTACATCAGCAAACCCGGTACAGATTAAGGACTAGGTCCATCCCACAGAAGCACAAAAGGAGAAATGTCCTCAGGAAGGAAGTCCAACCGTACCACCGAAAACTCCACACGCCAACCGGTAGATAAGGAAAATTACACTACGTTACTAACGGTCCACAATTCAAAAGGATCCAAACAACTCACAACAACATTACCAAGTTACACACCGGAGATACAACCATAATGCTGGCAGGAGTGCACCAACCGAACGCCCACAGGAAAAAAAATCGGAGACAGATTTTCTACATAACCCCAAAACGACCCCCAAAATCAAAAGGTTAGGAAGATAAAATCAGCCCAAAAACCCATTACAGGAAAAATAATATAGAGGGTTCACGCATAGAAAACCACTTTTAGAACAGCCGCGAAGAGTGCCCAAAAGGAGGAGTGTCAGATCACTCAATTATGGATGAATACAAACATCAGTATCCGGAACAGAAACACCTTTAAGACACGCAGTCCATGCAGAAGGCAAGCAGGGAACCTTTCCGACACCAATAGATCGAGACACACCACAATCAGAAATCGTACAATACTAAAATGGCACAAATAGCAACCAAATCATGACAAAGCACCACACATCTTCAGACACACGCACACAATGAAAGGATGACAAAATGGTAAACACTCAGGCACCAGACACACTCCCTTACATTCCATCCCAAGCACACCATAGCTCAGCAATGATTAAGTCACAAGATGATCGAAGGGTTCAGCGGAAGGAATCCGATGCGGAGCCACAGAAGAAACAAGTCTTTGAAATTACATACTAAAAGCCTAGAGAAAACAGAGGGACAACAAAGCACAATTTAAGTTAGATGTCATTAGATTTCCCAATGGAACTTCGGTAGCGCACCACATAAGCATAAGGTTAGATAACGAGGATATCTATTCCAAGGTATTAATACCACCATCACAAGACAATTAAGGAAAGACAATTTCTAACTACAAGGATCCACACCTAGAAACAGTAACATACAAGGAGTACTAAATTAGAGTCACCAACACAAGGCACAGAAAGGACCAGATTGACTCGCTCGCCATCCCACAGTATGTGTGCTAAATTCACTAACGATACAGGTCAGTTACCAAAGGTGCATCCATCCAGCGGAAGATGCGGTACAATTTGCCAGATCAACCGGGTTTAATTTGAGAAACATGAACGCGCCTAATTCGTTTTGCTACAGGGTCACTTACCAAAATAGAAACGGGAGACAAGAACTCCAACACAGTGCACGGGCCTTGGTACCTAGGGGCAAGTTTTGCCGAAAACTTATTCACAGCCTTACTCATTGGGTAGCACTTAACATACACGAGATCACCAACATTGAATTTTGACGGTTTCCTACCTTTATCGTACTGCCTTTTGACCTTTTCGTATGACACAGCTAGATTCCTTTTTGCTTCGTTCCAGATCTTTTGAACATCATTAGGCCTAGATAGGTCTGGGAGAAGATCCTCAATACATAGCAGGTTAAACATAGGGGAGTACGGAGTATAGCCAAACATTAAAGACATAGGCGTCTTACCATGGGACTCATGAGTAGCGGAATTAAAAGCATGGGCCAACCAATGCAGACAGGAGTCCCATTTGGACTGGTTGTCATGTGAAATGCCCAACTCAAACAGATACCTTTTGAAGGAGTTACTGGTGAAAGAACTAGCGTTGTCAGATACTAAGAACTTAGGTGGACCAAATGATGCAAAGATGGAATTTAGACAGGAGATAGAGGTACGTGAATTAGTTGACCTGGTGGGAAAGATCCAACAGAACCGGGAGAAGGCATCTATACAGACAAAAATGTGGGTGTTTCCCAAGGAAGATCGGGGGAGGGGTCCTACGAAATCTATGAACAGTCGTTCCATGGGGCGCGAAGCTTGTGATGAAGACAATAATCCCACCCGGTTATTCAAATTAGGTTTGCTGATGGCGCAAGATTTACAAGATTTGACCATGTTCCTGATATCACTATTCATTTTCTTCCAAACAAAGAACTGCCTGATTTTCAAACGAGTTTTGAAATTTCCTAGATGACCGCCAAGGGGTGAACAGTGGTAATACTTGAAAATGACAGGAACCAGAACTTTTGGAACGACAATTTTGGAATGATGGTCCTTGCGACCCTTACAACAGAGAACACCCTTAGATAAGGAGTAAGGTTTTACTTCGATCCCGCTACTGATTGTATCAATGATCCTTTTCAGATCCGGATCAGTTTTTTGATGATCTCCAATTTCTTGGTACAGCAATGGGGAATCGGTGAGGATGGCACTAACTCCAACGGTATTGACAGCAAGCTCATCGACACATGGGTTGGCTTCCACACCAGGATTACCTTCAAACATCCTGCTCAAGCCATCGGCAATGACGTTCTCAGACCCACGAATGTGGCGAACATTGAAATTAAAGGATGAGATCCGTAATGCCCATCTAGTTATCCTACCGGTCCTTTTTGGTCGGTTCAACACCCAAGAAAGAGCCTGATTATCGGTTTCCAGATCAAAGTTGACGTGTTCAATGAAAGATCGAAATTTTTCCAGTGCAAACAGCACAGCTAGACACTCTAGTTCATAAATGGAGTACTTAGACTCCAGATCATTGAGGACCCTGGATACGTAGGCCACGGGCCTACGCCCATCTTCATGTTCTTGTAACAGAACGCCAGCAATAGCACGCCCGGAGGCATCAGTTTGGACAATGAAACGTTTCTCAAAATCAGGAATAGCTAACAAAGGTGCATTAATCAGTGCGACCTTCAATGAATTGAAAGCTTCCTCCTGGGCTTTACCCCAAGTAAATTTTACATTCTTTCTCCTAAGGTCGTTCAACGGGGCAGCCACTTCAGCAAAATTAGGGATGAATTTTCTAAAGGAATTGACCATACCAATGAATCGAGCAACGCCCTTGACGTCTTTGGGAGGTGGAAAATCCCTAATGGCTTGAGTTCTGGAATGATCTATGGAAACGCCTTCAGAAGAAACTACATGTCCCAAGAAAGACATGCTGGGTCTGGCGAAAGCTACCTTTGATAACTTCACTGTAAGGCCGGCTTTCCTTAACCGTAGCAATACTTCCCTAACGTGCACCATATGTTCCTCGAAGGTATTCGAATAAATTAATAAATCGTCCAGGTAATTAAAGACATAGCTGAACTTAATCTCAGAGAGAATGGAATTTAACAACCTCGACAACACAGCTGCTCCACAGCTGAGCCCGAACGGAAGTCTGAGGAACTCATACAAGTTCCAGTCGGTGATGAAGGCAGTGAGGGGAATTGATCCCTTCGATAAAGGCACTTGGTAATAAGCCTGGTTCAAATCCAGGACAGTGAAAAATTTCGCACCTGAGAACCATCCAAAACAAGTATGAAGGTCAGGTAGGGGAATAGATTGGAGTACAATCTTACTATTTAGGGCCCTATAGTCAATCACAGCACGATAACCACCAGAAGGTTTGGGTACCAAGAACACAGGGGACGCATACGGGGAAGTCGAAGGTCTGATCACTCCGTCTGTTTCCATTTGCTCAATGATTTTCTTTAGTTCCAACATACGGGGTGGGGAAAGGCGATAAGGAGGGGATCGAACAGGCTGCAGGTCAGACAACTCAATGTCATACTCGAGTACGTCGGTCAAGCCTAACTTGCTAGTGAACACATCGGGAAATTCCTTGCAAAGATCACGAACTTGCCGTGCTTCGGCATCTCCTAAATGATTCAGGTCAAGCCGATCGATGTCACTAGACTCATCTGACTCAGGGTAACCCGCACACAAAACTTTAGGCATTTTCAAGGGAACGTTAATCAATTCAAATTTCAGGTCAGGAGAAAATTTAAAAAAGAAATTTCGACACTGAGGATCCAAAACAACACCGGCCCAAGATAGAAAATTGGTACCCAGAATAATGTTACATGATAAATTGGATGTCACCAAGCACTTGATCTTCCAAGTGAAATTCCCAATCCTCAACTTGACCTTCACAGTCCCCAAAAT
Source organism: Anabrus simplex (assembly GCF_040414725.1). NCBI lineage: Eukaryota > Metazoa > Arthropoda > Insecta > Orthoptera > Tettigoniidae > Anabrus > Anabrus simplex. The sequence continues at coordinate 128,869,474 of NC_090265.1, read as the reverse complement.
ATTTAAAAACTGACAATTAGCCGAAACGCATCTTAGATTAGTAGGTTTTATTTCCGGAAGTTTACACGAGGATTTCTTTTGACAATACCAGGCATAATTCATCAAGCATACTACGCTTCCAGTATCAAGAAGGGCATCTACGGGTTCATTGTTGACCTCGACAAATGTGCACGTGCCAGAGGAGGGGGCATGAGCAGAAATACTATTGCACCTTGGGGGACACACCGGTTTCTTAGGAGATTCAGGGTTTACAAACTTAGAATTGGCAGACTTTGCCCTTTCCCTTTCTAGTCATTGAGTACCATTTCTGTCTACCAAGGGGCAATTTCTTTTAACATGCTGTCTAGAGCCACAGGAATAGCAAGCGCCTGGACCACGTCTAACGTCAGGGCAGGAATTTCTTAGATGACTTCGGGACCCACAGTTGTAACATTTACGGGCATTCACTACTTTAGGTGTTGACGGAAGGACGGGAAAATTGGTAGTAGTAGGGGGAGGGAAATTCACAGGTCTGGAGGCATCCCCATGTTTGACACCTTCAGCGAAGGAACAGGCCTCTTCCAATTCTTGAAAGGTAGTAGGGCAACGGGTTAAGGAAAGATAGGAGCGGTACGCAGGAGATATTCCTTTTAAAATTCTAGAGACCATTTCACTTTCTGGCACAGAAATTCTAAAAACTTTGCAAAAGAATCGCAGATCCAGCACATAAGTTAGCAAGTTCTCATGCAGGAACTTGGTCCGGAAACAGTGTTGGGGCACAAGACTTTGGAGAGCAAGAGAGGGAATAAATTTGGAAAGGACAAGTTCATGAAAGGTGCTAATCGGTAAATTTTTAGAGATAGCTTCAGAAATTTCTCTCTTTAGAATCCCTTCACAATGAGGGAAGAGGGCGCGGAAAATCCCCAAATCATCGACTGAGTACACATTACCAGTCTCGGTTAACTCCACCAGAAACCGTAGGAATCGAATACACTCATCGATAGAATTTACAGAAAAGGACTCCACTCCCCGAAAAACTTCCTTTAAACAGCTAGGCGATGACGCCGAATTTAGCTTAGAGACTAAGGTTTCCAGTAAAGGAGCAGTCACACAACACGGACCTTGGGCATGGGTCGAGGACACAATTTGGTGGGAAGGGACACTCGGGGTAGGTACCACCGTTAACAATCTAGCACATTCTGACACAAAAACAGAATCAGGCTTAATGGATAATATATCCTGAATGCGGCCCGAGTAGTGGTCAGCTCTGGCCCTCAGCCGGTTTAGTTGGGCTTTGGACAGAGGCAATTCAATAAACTCTTCACGAATAATATTAATTTCGTTAAGATTGTCACAGATCAGGTTAAGGTACTCACCCACTCGACTCCTGTCAATAGAAAATACATTAATAGGGACCTGGGTGTTGGCTGATAGCAAGGCAGCGCACTCAGCAACAGTACGGGCAGGTTCAAGGCCACGAATGGATAACTCGTCCTCCAATTCGGCACGACGCAGGAAAGAGGGGTTCGTAACGGCACGCGCCATGGTAGCAAACATGGAACAAAATAATTAAAAAATTACACAAGATCCTTGCACTCCCTTTTACAATAGTTATTGACAATAACACTTTTAGCTTCTTAATTTTTGATTTCCATCCACCAACATTCGCCACAGCACTGCACCGAGCAAGGGTAGGAGGGGAGGAAGGTTAGGTTGCGCAAGGCAGAACCAACAGAGCTTAGGTAGCAGAGCAACAACAACAACAACAACAACAGGTCTGCTACCACTCAAATCGGGTTCAGAACAACAGTGGAACAACAAACAACCACGCTCTGCTACCACTCTCACCGCTCACCACCCTCTAGGACCCAGGTACCACCTAGGGATGATGAGGTGAATAACCTTACCCACCAGGGTGGGAGTAGAAGAGAGAGGAAAAAGGACAGAGAGAGAGAGAGAGAGATAGACAGAGACCCTGGTGAGAAGGTTGCTAGCGTGTCCGCCCCAAAATGGGAGTTATAGCGAACACGAGGGAGGATGATGGGCACAAGAAGAGCAACAACAAATGTTCAAGCACAATAAAAAAAAACAAGAAACCATAGAAATAACTTACCGGAAGCAGCGGAGGAAGACGACTTAAGGCCGTGGAAGTTAATGCACAAGAAAATCGGTGGCAGTGCTCCACCGAACGTGGCGAATGAAAACCAACACTTCAATTAAGTTGAAGAAATTTAATGGAAGGGCAAATAGTAGGTAACAAACCAAGTCATTAAGTTGATAAAACCTATGTTTATTTTAAGACGTAAAGCCAAAATGTAAATGAAGTCAACGTAAAATTGAAAGGTGGAAAAGGGAATTAACAATAAATAAAATAAATCAGAATATACCCAGGTATGGTTTAAAAGAAAATTAATTCATTACTAATTAACAGTTAATGGAAAATAAACACTCTTTAACAGATAATAAATTGAGAACTTTATGAAAACAACAAAGAAAGGAAAAGGATGACCTCCGTACCTAATAAAATGTGATCAGAAAACAACGGAAAACCAATAGACTTCCTTACATAAATACTACCTTGAAATAAAATGTGATCGATCACGGATAGTTAATTAATTAAAAAAAACTCAGTTAACAATTACTCAATAAAATGGATCTTCACCGCGGTCGCTTCTCATAATTACCAAATTTGAAAACGTTCAGTTTCCACCAAGGACAGTTTCCAAGACAAACAGAATTTTACGTAAAAATACCTCCTCACCCGGGGCAAGGAAATGGTAACACAACATTAAAGGGTGGACAAAATTAATTAATTAACTTATAAAACAGTAAACGATACACTCAACCCAGAAATATATAATTCAAGATCCACACAGGCTCAATACGCCAGACAACATTAAACCCCACAACAATACCCACACAAAACCGTTGCCAAGGTAACCCCCAAACAAAAACAACGCCACCAAAACAAGGAGGAAAAACAGGCAAGAGAAAATTTTTAATTCACCCAAAACCCCAGAAGGGGGAGGGGAGAAGAAAACATACCAAACGAATTAGAAAACAAAACACAGGAAAGCAAACAGAAAGCCGAAGAAGGTAAAGCTTGCTACCTTGGAGACTGTACCTTGGTTCACAAAGAAGGTTACAATTTAAAGTGCCAAAAGGAGCTCAGTTAAATTTTAATCTAAAAACCCCAATTCAGTTCACTGTGAACCTTCCACATTACTGTGATTAGTTGCCGAAACTGTTTTTCAGATTTTCGATACCACACACGCAAATAGGTATTAATTTAACGACGAAGTCCAAATATTTATTATTGTTATTATTATTATTTTTCCTGAAATCTTCGAAAATATCAAAATCCTCTTCAGGACGACGTTTAAAATGATTTCAAACACTGGTACATACCTTTGGTGATGAAGAAATGAGAGGAATTTAAACCTGACCATTGTTGACGAAGAAATACAGTCACACGACCGGCATCCAGACCTCGTTGGGAAGTATCCAGACGAAAAATAAATCCAAAAATATGATCAGAAGAAATGGCAGGAGGTCTCCAACTAGTTCAGCTGGGGAAAATCCCCGTTAACATAGAAATTACGGTGGTTTCCTGGTACTCCACCACTCCATGACGCCGGACACAAATACACACGAGCTCAACATGGCTGATCAAAGCGAACTGAGTCTCGCGTCGGCAAGCGAGCAAGAGACAAGTCTACCTCGTAGTAGGCCGGCGCATGCGCAGTTATGCGCAACCATCACAAGGCCAGACGATGGCCCGCTGTCTACAGTAACCTTAAAAAGGAATGCTGGCGTAAGCCGATTGACACAAATATTCTAGGCCACAGGGCCAGTTCAAAATGGTTATAAGGGGAGGCTCACATTATTTAATATTGTCTCAAAGCTATGGAACAATTGGGCATTAAGCACATATTGAATTCTGTCCGCCATCGATCGAGCAATCCAGCTGAAAGAGTAATGCAGGAACTGTCAAAATTCTGCCGTATTTTCTGCGGAAATACACATTGGTTATGGGTAGATGTGTTACCAATTATGATGGAATGCTTAAATAACACTGTGCACGAGGCAACATCTCAGGTTCCAGTTGTTCTTCATTTTGACAGACGACCTTACCGACCTTGGGATAGTATCATTCAATGCCCAGGAAATGTAAAAAGTACCCTGGAGGAGAATATTGAGAAGGCAGCTAAATCTCTAAAGGAACAAGCTGAGAGAAGGCAAAGACGTGTTAGAAACAAGAAGTTTCGTCGTCCATTAAAATTACATGAGCTTGTGTTACTCAAGAAACCAGCTTCCTCAGAAACCACAAGTAAATTTTATACCAAGTTTGCACCGTTATTTATTGGGCCGTACAAAATTATTAAAGTCTATGGGAACAATGCCTATCGCATACAAAGTCTTGATCAATCATATGAAGGAGTTCATAATGGTTCAAATTTGAAGAGTTATAACTGTCCTAAGCAACCTGCTATAAATCAAATAAACGTCATATTTGAAGAGGAAACGTCATGGAACGAAGATGAGGATCCGATCTACCTTCATGCTTCATCGCAGGTCGATATGACGGAAGAAGTATGTAAAGAGTGTCAGGAGTTACAAGATTCCGCCATGAGTCAATTACGCTTGCTTTGTGCTTCGCTGGAACTGGACAATAGTAGGCTACGTGCTGGAACGTCATCTGGAATAATTATGGAATAATGTGACACATAACTGTACTTCAAAATTTTCAAGGGACATGTTAATTATATTTCCAGATAATAATGATTTAATCTGCCCATCAAATCATTTTTTTCAGCCACGGGAGAATATGCACCCTTGAAAATTGGTTATTGGTTTGTATGGAAAGAATATTTTATTACTGGTGTGGAACAATGCATAAAATTATCATCCAGGAAGGTGATTTCAACTCTGCACTGTCTGCTAGCCCGCAGGGAAACAGGTTTTTCCCGTGCCGTGTATGCGAGTCTGGTTTTTTTTTGTGCCTTGTTGAAGACATCAGAGGGGTGGCACGTGGACAGGAACCCGACCAGATTAAAAGCGATCAATACTTTGAGATTTTGACGTCATGATATTTAACCAATTGGACCGCAAGTTTAGCCCGATCGCGAAATCTCAGCCAATAAAATTTAATTAACAAACACACCTACGTCTTGAGGAAATAAATACCCATGTACTTGGGAAAATCTTTCTCATTCAGCTCATTCTCATTTGCTCACTGCTCATTTGCATTCTGTTCTGCTAATTCGCTCAGTTGCTCAGTTGTCTACGGGAATAATTGTTCGAGCACATGTGTTATTGGAAACGGCGTATCCGACGTGGAATATTACCAGCATTCATTTGAGGAAAGACGATAAATTTTCTGCTTCTGAGGAAATTTTATATCACAGAAATATCGGAAACGCCGCAGTTCAGATTTCCTTACCTTTATAAATCTGAAGAAAATTTTCTAAAGTAGGTAAAAACTGTGCCATCTTGAAGAATCGAGTGTGTGTTATGAACTATTTCTAAGACAGATCTTTTAGTTTCAGCTTTCACCAGAAGACGCAAGATTCCTAGCAGTCCTGAAATACTTTGGAAGAATGGAACTTCAGCATTACGACGGAGTTTGTAATTGTCCTAAGTCCCCGCCTGCTGCAGCCATGTATAGTTAAAATGTGAGGCATAATTCAGCCCGGGAGAGAATAACATCGGAGATGGAGTTTGATTAAATATTCATTGATCATCAACCGAGTCCAGAAGCCAAGTCTACTACAGCTAAGATTTTAAATTATACTTTCTCTATTTTCTGTTGTAATAATCATGTAGACGTAGTCCTTGCTTGAATATTTGAAATCATTTCTAATAGTCTTTGTAGTTAGGAATTTCACTCTTCTTTCACTGGTGTTGGTAGATTTGATGTGTGTGAGTGTATTTGGGACCTATAATTTGTTCTATTTGAGTGGGTGCTTCGTGACATGTTCTCACTGTCCCATGATAAGTCTAGGAAAGTGTTAAAAATATTCGACCCACGCGATAATAGTTATTAATTTATAAATTAATGATGGAATAATTTTTTAATTATTTGGGACAGAATATCGACGTGTTCTGTGAATTTAGGATTTTTCCTTGATGTTTTGTGGTTTACCAGAGATTCGAGATAGAATAGAGTCATCTATGATTTCTTTAAACCATAGCCTGCGATGACGCGACCGCACGCGTATAATAATAATAATAATAATAATAATAATAATAATTGACATTATTACGGTCTAATAGAATGTTTAAAGGTCATGAGTGTAATTATTACTGTGCTTATAAGTGATTAATGTGTGCTATTTTGAAGTAGATGTTGGCCTGGAATATTGGTCGTGGCTTGAATGTCCACAAATTTTGCATTTACTGTTATTGGTATTTTTGAGACTTGTAAATGGATCTTAAGATAGGATTTTATTTGTGTGTCCATTACATGAGTCAGTTAAGGAAGAGAGTGTGTCTTTGAACATAATTTCTTCTTATGCAGCACATGTTGATCAATAATTTGAGATAATAAGAGATTAAAAATAACGTAGTCGTGACTCATAGACCGTATGCGCGAATGTTTATTTATCCGTGACTGTAGGCAGTTCTATGGAATTTTTAGTGATGATTTCTACTGTAAAATTATCCTGGAACATCGTTGTGGAATCTATTTCATTGGAAAAGTGATAATCCTGTCACAATCACACGTCAGACGATCGTAATGGTAGCCCTTGTCTGATATTGTCATCGAGAGAAACTTTCATATTTCAAATAAAATTTAAAATTAAAAATCAAGAGATAGGATTCGATAAATTTATTTGATAATATTACCGTGGACCAAAGCTTGAATGTGAGATGGATGAATGACTGATTTTGTTTATAATTGTGATTTCATGGTTATATTTCGTCATGAGATGTGTACGCTGAGCGCGTAAAGTTTCGATTATTTTGTTGTTTTGTGGCGAGCATATTTGGCTCAATTATGAATCTTTAAGTGATTTTATGACGGAATAAGATAGATTAGGATATTTGCTTCGAGGGAAAATACTTAAGCAAGGATCGCGTCAATGAACTAAGCTCACAAAATGTAAAATGTTTAACGCTACAATGCGAGAATTTTGAGTCTTTATTGTGAGTTGTGCACAACAATAGGTCAATTGACGTAAAAATAAGAATTTAATGAGTTGGATATTTGATTTCAAAATAATTTTATTATATAATTTGAAGCTTAAATAATTAATTAGAATAATATTTAATTAATGGAAATGATTTATTTGATTTTTCGTGTGAGATAAAAATTTGACTCACGGTAAAATGAAGCGCAGAGTATTGTTAATTTAAATAATAATTCAAAAAAGGGAAAATAATTCAGATTTTTGATATTTTGAGACAGGATTTTCTCAAATAATAATTTATTTAATTTCCTAAGACGATTTATTAAGACCCACTTTCGTATCTTTACAGAATACAATTTAATGGAGAACTGCGGGTGCATTCCAGCAGGGAAGAGATAAATATTTTATTTCAAGATTTTGAAAATATTTATAGAATCTGGAAAGTGCTGATATTTTATTTAATAAATGTTAAAACCCATTTCTTTTCTCTGTTTTCATTTGTCGTCAGTCCTTAGATTGTCCCTGACCCCTATAATTTAGCGTTGCCTGTAAGCGAACGTTCCGCCTCTGGGACTTTTGCTTACCGGCTGAGCTGCCCGGCAAAACGGGGGCAGGTAGTACAAATTTGGCGCCCGTAACGTGCTTGGCCCGAATTTTATCGGCGACGCCAATCTAAGGACTCGATCTTGTAGTCCAAAATTTGGACATAAGCAAGATGCGGCGACAATAGGATTTTTGGGTTATTTGATAACATTTATTAGCCCAGATCTCTGTGGCAGAGTGCACTTTAGTTAAAGTTAGGAAGAGCCATGTTGAATGCTTGAAACAAAATCTTGAAGATTAGGAATTTTTTTTGATGCGACTGCATTTGCGCAACATTTCGGATTTTAATAGTTAAATATTATTGAAATGATATACAAATCTTCCCCTAAGGAGGTTAGCTTAATTCATTAGTAGACGTGGAACTGGACTCCGGTTTATACTCTGATATTATTCTCCCCGAGGTCTGAACTGTCGTTTCTTTGAAAAAGTTTATTATTATGGATGAATGGCGTGCATTTTTGGAGAATGCGTTCGGAAATTTGAAAGATAGCTTGAAGCAGGACCTAAGTGAAAATAGTGCTAAATTAAAACAGGAACTTAGTGCTGAATTAAGTGAAAATAGTGATAAATTAAAACAGGAGTTAAAACAGGAACTTAGTGCTGAATTTAGTGAAAATCAGGAGCGATTGAAACAGGATCTTAGTGAAAATCAGGCTAAATTTGAGCTTAGACTGACCAAGAACAGTGATAAATTAAAACAGGAACTTAGCGATGAATTAAGTGAAAATAGCGCAAAATTAAAACAGGAGTTGAAACAGGATCTTAGTGAGAATAATGAAAAACTGAAATTAGAACTGAACGAGGGACAGGATAAATTTAAATCCGATCTTAAAAGTGCATTGGAAGAAATACAGAATAGGACGGTCGAAAACATTAATAAACTGCACATGGATGTGAAATTATTTAATGGGAAAATAGCGTCCATTCAAAGTGAACTTGTAGCAGTCAAACATAATTTCTCAGACTTTAAAGGTGAAATACAGGCGGGTATTACAAGTTCGTTAGCTGATATGTCGAACGAAGTTAGTGAGAGACTCGCTAAAGTCCAGACAGACGTACTACAGGGGCTTGATAAATACAAAAATGAGGTGGAGAAAAACTTTCAGAATATTGAGGAGAAAATTGTGGATAATGCAGAGGACCTTACAGCGACTAAGGCAGCATGGAGTAAAAAGTTTACCGGCCTTTACGAAACTTTGAAACAGGTGGAAAAGGGAGTCATAGCAGAAATAAAAGTTTCCCAAGTAACCACGTCAGAAAGGCTAGAATATTTCTATGAGACTATCGAAGAGACACAGACAGGTCTTAAAGAAATAAAAACGAAAGTGTACAAGGAAATTAGCGAAGTAAAAGCTGAGTCCGAAGCATCGAAGCGAGAACTTCAGGACGGAATTAAGGAACTTGTTGAAGAGCTTAAGATAATCAGAGAGTCATAATATTGTCACTTCTACATTATTGGAAAGGCAAGGTCAATTGGAGAAGCGGATGTCTGGTGAAGTCCCGTCTTCAACTCCAAAAGTGGTGGACATGGCAAATCCCTTAAATAACACCAATCCTTACATAAATCAGGACAGTAGTGGGATAAATTCAGCAAATGTTTCAGGTCAGACTCAAATTGTTAATATTATTAAACTTCATGAGGAACAGCCAAAGAAGTTCAATAATGTTAAAGGCGTTACTCCTAAAAGCTTCATTCGTGAACTTCAGGAATACTTTAGAGATAATAAGATACCTCCTGAACGCCAACTAAGGGTGACTGAACGCTATTTGGAGAATTCAGTATTAACATGGTATGAAGCGTTCAAGTATTCATTTGAAGATTTTGAAGGGTTTAAGAAAGCATTTCTGGAGAGATATTGGAACAGTGACATACAGCATAATTTAAAAACAGAACTCTACACTAAGAGGTACGCTTCTTCTACGCCCACACGCTACGCTGATTATTTTTCGGCTCAATTACGTAAACTAAAGGAGCTTGATATGCCACCCTCAGAAGTTGAAGTAGTCCGTGTAATAATAAGACAACTTCCAGCGGACTTTCAACATATAATGATTGCTTCGAACGCGCAGACCGCAATTCAGGCTGAGGCCGTGCTTCGTCAACTCGATTTAACTTCGAGAGAGCAGCCACGACGTAACCTAGGTCAAGAGCAACAGGTGTTGCAAGCTACAGTCGTCCGAACCGACAGTGGAACTTCATTCAACCAAGGGAGGCCTAGCGGTCTAACTACAAAGGAAATGTCACCGAGAGACCGTTCTCCTAGGTCAGGACACAGAAGTGACGAGGAGAGAGATTATTACCGAACGAATGTACGACGCAGACCCTATGAAAATATTCGAGGAAGGTGGAGAAGAAATAGTGAAACTAACTATACGGGAGGAAGAAAAAGAAACTGGAGACAAGAAGAGAGAGAGAAATACATCCAGGAATTACGCAAGGAAAATCAGGAGAAATCCAAGTGGCGTCACGCGATTCAGGACCAGGACGTGAACCCAGATATAGTAGGAGCAGAAAGCTTAGAATACCAAAGGGCTAAGCAAGAAGAAAATCGCCAACGCTATGAAAAGGAAGATTATAGTCAAGGGGCTATTAAAAAAAACATTCATCCAACTAGAAAATGATAGTACGAATCCTAACTCTTGTAATTCAGAGGTCCCGAAGGAATGGATTGTAGTTCAGATTGATTCATGGGTTACTAAATCTGATGATCTGTTAGAAGAAAATCATGAGGCTAGTAGAAATAATGCAAGGGCATTACCAATAATATTAGCTAGAATTTGTGGCGTGAGAGTTAAATGCTTAGTTGACACCGGCTCCACTATTAGTGTAATATCAGCATCATTTATGAATGACTTAAGAGAAAGGCATGAAATACCCATCATTCCAGTCTCACATGTTAAAATTAAAGGAATTATCCCTGACAAGATTGTAATTTGCAAGCAGCAGGCAATTCTCGATGTGGAAATCGGAAACACCAAGTTCCCTAATATATTTTTGGCTATGACGAATATCAAATTTAATATCATTCTTGGAATGGATTTTCTTACATCATACCACGCAGACATTAGTTTGGACTCCAACCAAATAGTATTTCGTCTGGAGGAATTTTCAGAAATTGCAGTCATGAATCCTGTTGATGTAACCGACCAAGAGGTGTTCCACATAAATTGCGCCTTAACATCGAGGGAGAAAGAAGACCATGAGGCCTTAGAAGAAATTCATCAGGTTCTGGATGACATCATTAAAGAGGGCGAAAATAGAACACATCCCTTGGATCTTATAAATCAGAAGGTGAATTCAGCTCAGGGAACAGATGTAAATGGAATGATGAATGTGAGACAGCATTTAATAAGACCAAGGAAATGCTGATACAAAACGTCAAATTGGGATATCCAGACTTTGGAAAACCGTTCATATTACAAACAGACGCATCAGGTATTGGAATTGGAGCTGTGTTATTCCAAGAAAATAAGGAAGACCCTGAAAGGAGAATTTATCTTGCCTTCGTCAGCAGGAAATTGAGAAATCACGAAAAGCACTACACGGTTACTGAATTGGAGATGTTGTCAATAGTTTATGCTCTCAAATACTGGCAGAAGATAATATATGGTTATCAAATTATTATCAGGACTGATCACAAAGCTTTGACGTTCATGTTGAAAACTACCATGGCATCCGAACGAATATTCAGGTGGACGATGTTTGTACAGCAATTTGACATTAAACTGGAGCACTGTACTGGAAAAAGCAATTTGTTAGCTGACTGTTTAAGTCGTAACCCGAATGCCGATATTGAGGAAATCCATCAGATTGAATTAGTTCCAGAGGACCACGAATTTTTAAGAAAATTACGTTACATCCGGCAAGCCCAGAAAAGAGACAAAGATTTAAGAAACATCATAGACTTTTTGGAGAAGAGAATCAAACCCGGAGAACCTAATTATAGAAGATGTAAGAGGAAAGCTTCACGTTACCAATATTTGGATGGAATATTGTTTAAATTCATTGATTCTGCAAAATCTGAACTTAGAGTTGTGGTGCCTCCAAAATTACAGGAATCCCTTATCTGGCATACGCACAGAATAACAGGTCATGGTGGTATTGACAAGACGGTTGCCACTATTCAAGAGAAATTCACTTGGGAGAAACTTCGAACCATTGTTCGTAATGTAGTCCACACCTGTGATACTTGTCAGCGAGTAAAACCTAGCTCTCATCTGCTTCAGTACAGTCCTATTCCCATAATACCTACAGGGCCTAAACAGTTATTTGCAATGGACCTATTTGGACCAATACCGATCTCTAGGAGGGGAAACCGACATGTAATAGTCACTATCGATGTATTTTCTAAGTATATTGCCTTGTATCCTATCCAAAAGGCGAATTCCAAATCTGTAATCCGTCGGATAATCCGCAACCTGATACCTCATATGGGCAAGCCAAAGGCCATATTGACTGATCACGGATCACCATTTACCTCCGCTGAATTTCGTCAAGCTCTCACCGCTCACCACCCTCTAGGACCCCGGTACCACCTAGGGATGATGAGGTGAATAACCTTACCCACCAGGGTGGGAGTAGAAGAGAGAGGAAAAAGGACAGAGAGAGAGAGATAGACAGAGACCCTGGTGAGAAGGTTGCTAGCGTGTCCGCCCCAAAATGGGAGTTATAGCGATCACGAGGGAGGATGATGGGCACAAGAAGAGCAACAACAAATGTTCAAGCACAATAAAAAAACAAGAAACCATAGAAATAACTTACCGGAAGCAGCGGAGGAAGACGACTTAAGGCCGTGGAAGTTAATGCACAAGAAAATCGGTGGCAGTGCTCCACCGAACGTGGCGAATGAAAACCAACACTTCAATTAAGTTGAAGAAATTTAATGGAAGGGCAAATAGTAGGTAACAAACCAAGTCATTAAGTTGATAAAACCTATGTTTATTTTAAGACGTAAAGCCAAAATGTAAATGAAGTCAACGTAAAATTGAAAGGTGGAAAAGGGAATTAACAATAAATAAAATAAATCAGAATATACCCAGGTATGGTTTAAAAGAAAATTAATTCATTACTAATTAACAGTTAATGGAAAATAAACACTCTTTAACAGATAATAAATTGAGAACTTTATGAAAACAACAAAGAAAGGAAAAGGATGACCTCCGTACCTAATAAAATGTGATCAGAAAACAACGGAAAACCAATAGACTTCCTTACATAAATACTACCTTGAAATAAAATGTGATCGATCACGGATAGTTAATTAATTAAAAAAAACTCAGTTAACAATTACTCAATAAAATGGATCTTCACCGCGGTCGCTTCTCATAATTACCAAATTTGAAAACGTTCAGTTTCCACCAAGGACAGTTTCCAAGACAAACAGAATTTTACGTAAAAATACCTCCTCACCCGGGGCAAGGAAATGGTAACACAACATTAAAGGGTGGACAAAATTAATTAATTAACTTATAAAACAGTAAACGATACACTCAACCCAGAAATATATAATTCAAGATCCACACAGGCTCAATACGCCAGACAACATTAAACCCCACAACAATACCCACACAAAACCGTTGCCAAGGTAACCCCCAAACAAAAACAACGCCACCAAAACAAGGAGGAAAAACAGGCAAGAGAAAATTTTTAATTCACCCAAAACCCCAGAAGGGGGAGGGGAGAAGAAAACATACCAAACGAATTAGAAAACAAAACACAGGAAAGCAAACAGAAAGCCGAAGAAGGTAAAGCTCGCTACCTTGGAGACTGTACCTTGGTTCACAAAGAAGGTTACAATTTAAAGTGCCAAAAGGAGCTCAGTTAAATTTTAATCTAAAAACCCCAATTCAGTTCACTGTGAACCTTCCACATTACTGTGATTAGTTGCCGAAACTGTTTTTCAGATTTTCGATACCACACACGCAAATAGGTATTAATTTAACGACGAAGTCCAAATATTTATTATTGTTATTATTATTATTTTTCCTGAAATCTTCGAAAATATCAAAATCCTCTTCAGGACGACGTTTAAAATGATTTCAAACACTGGTACATACCTTTGGTGATGAAGAAATGAGAGGAATTTAAACCTGACCATTGTTGACGAAGAAATACAGTCACACGACCGGCATCCAGACCTCGTTGGGAAGTATCCAGACGAAAAATAAATCCAAAAATATGATCAGAAGAAATGGCAGGAGGTCTCCAACTAGTTCAGCTGGGGAAAATCCCCGTTAACATAGAAATTACGGTGGTTTCCTGGTACTCCACCACTCCATGACGCCGGACACAAATACACACGAGCTCAACATGGCTGATCAAAGCGAACTGAGTCTCGCGTCGGCAAGCGAGCAAGAGACAAGTCTACCTCGTAGTAGGCCGGCGCATGCGCAGTTATGCGCAACCATCACAAGGCCAGACGATGGCCCGCTGTCTACAGTAACCTTAAAAAGGAATGCTGGCGTAAGCCGATTGACACAAATATTCTAGGCCACAGGGCCAGTTCAAAATGGTTATAAGGGGAGGCTCACATTATTTAATATTGTCTCAAAGCTATGGAACAATTGGGCATTAAGCACATATTGAATTCTGTCCGCCATCGATCGAGCAATCCAGCTGAAAGAGTAATGCAGGAACTGTCAAAATTCTGCCGTATTTTCTGCGGAAATACACATTGGTTATGGGTAGATGTGTTACCAATTATGATGGAATGCTTAAATAACACTGTGCACGAGGCAACATCTCAGGTTCCAGTTGTTCTTCATTTTGACAGACGACCTTACCGACCTTGGGATAGTATCATTCAATGCCCAGGAAATGTAAAAAGTACCCTGGAGGAGAATATTGAGAAGGCAGCTAAATCTCTAAAGGAACAAGCTGAGAGAAGGCAAAGACGTGTTAGAAACAAGAAGTTTCGTCGTCCATTAAAATTACATGAGCTTGTGTTACTCAAGAAACCAGCTTCCTCAGAAACCACAAGTAAATTTTATACCAAGTTTGCACCGTTATTTATTGGGCCGTACAAAATTATTAAAGTCTATGGGAACAATGCCTATCGCATACAAAGTCTTGATCAATCATATGAAGGAGTTCATAATGGTTCAAATTTGAAGAGTTATAACTGTCCTAAGCAACCTGCTATAAATCAAATAAACGTCATATTTGAAGAGGAAACGTCATGGAACGAAGATGAGGATCCGATCTACCTTCATGCTTCATCGCAGGTCGATATGACGGAAGAAGTATGTAAAGAGTGTCAGGAGTTACAAGATTCCGCCATGAGTCAATTACGCTTGCTTTGTGCTTCGCTGGAACTGGACAATAGTAGGCTACGTGCTGGAACGTCATCTGGAATAATTATGGAATAATGTGACACATAACTGTACTTCAAAATTTTCAAGGGACATGTTAATTATATTTCCAGATAATAATGATTTAATCTGCCCATCAAATCATTTTTTTCAGCCACGGGAGAATATGCACCCTTGAAAATTGGTTATTGGTTTGTATGGAAAGAATATTTTATTACTGGTGTGGAACAATGCATAAAATTATCATCCAGGAAGGTGATTTCAACTCTGCACTGTCTGCTAGCCCGCAGGGAAACAGGTTTTTCCCGTGCCGTGTATGCGAGTCTGGTTTTTTTTTGTGCCTTGTTGAAGACATCAGAGGGGTGGCACGTGGACAGGAACCCGACCAGATTAAAAGCGATCAATACTTTGAGATTTTGACGTCATGATATTTAACCAATTGGACCGCAAGTTTAGCCCGATCGCGAAATCTCAGCCAATAAAATTTAATTAACAAACACACCTACGTCTTGAGGAAATAAATACCCATGTACTTGGGAAAATCTTTCTCATTCAGCTCATTCTCATTTGCTCACTGCTCATTTGCATTCTGTTCTGCTAATTCGCTCAGTTGCTCAGTTGTCTACGGGAATAATTGTTCGAGCACATGTGTTATTGGAAACGGCGTATCCGACGTGGAATATTACCAGCATTCATTTGAGGAAAGACGATAAATTTTCTGCTTCTGAGGAAATTTTATATCACAGAAATATCGGAAACGCCGCAGTTCAGATTTCCTTACCTTTATAAATCTGAAGAAAATTTTCTAAAGTAGGTAAAAACTGTGCCATCTTGAAGAATCGAGTGTGTGTTATGAACTATTTCTAAGACAGATCTTTTAGTTTCAGCTTTCACCAGAAGACGCAAGATTCCTAGCAGTCCTGAAATACTTTGGAAGAATGGAACTTCAGCATTACGACGGAGTTTGTAATTGTCCTAAGTCCCCGCCTGCTGCAGCCATGTATAGTTAAAATGTGAGGCATAATTCAGCCCGGGAGAGAATAACATCGGAGATGGAGTTTGATTAAATATTCATTGATCATCAACCGAGTCCAGAAGCCAAGTCTACTACAGCTAAGATTTTAAATTATACTTTCTCTATTTTCTGTTGTAATAATCATGTAGACGTAGTCCTTGCTTGAATATTTGAAATCATTTCTAATAGTCTTTGTAGTTAGGAATTTCACTCTTCTTTCACTGGTGTTGGTAGATTTGATGTGTGTGAGTGTATTTGGGACCTATAATTTGTTCTATTTGAGTGGGTGCTTCGTGACATGTTCTCACTGTCCCATGATAAGTCTAGGAAAGTGTTAAAAATATTCGACCCACGCGATAATAGTTATTAATTTATAAATTAATGATGGAATAATTTTTTAATTATTTGGGACAGAATATCGACGTGTTCTGTGAATTTAGGATTTTTCCTTGATGTTTTGTGGTTTACCAGAGATTCGAGATAGAATAGAGTCATCTATGATTTCTTTAAACCATAGCCTGCGATGACGCGACCGCACGCGTATAATAATAATAATAATAATAATAATAATAATAATAATTGACATTATTACGGTCTAATAGAATGTTTAAAGGTCATGAGTGTAATTATTACTGTGCTTATAAGTGATTAATGTGTGCTATTTTGAAGTAGATGTTGGCCTGGAATATTGGTCGTGGCTTGAATGTCCACAAATTTTGCATTTACTGTTATTGGTATTTTTGAGACTTGTAAATGGATCTTAAGATAGGATTTTATTTGTGTGTCCATTACATGAGTCAGTTAAGGAAGAGAGTGTGTCTTTGAACATAATTTCTTCTTATGCAGCACATGTTGATCAATAATTTGAGATAATAAGAGATTAAAAATAACGTAGTCGTGACTCATAGACCGTATGCGCGAATGTTTATTTATCCGTGACTGTAGGCAGTTCTATGGAATTTTTAGTGATGATTTCTACTGTAAAATTATCCTGGAACATCGTTGTGGAATCTATTTCATTGGAAAAGTGATAATCCTGTCACAATCACACGTCAGACGATCGTAATGGTAGCCCTTGTCTGATATTGTCATCGAGAGAAACTTTCATATTTCAAATAAAATTTAAAATTAAAAATCAAGAGATAGGATTCGATAAATTTATTTGATAATATTACCGTGGACCAAAGCTTGAATGTGAGATGGATGAATGACTGATTTTGTTTATAATTGTGATTTCATGGTTATATTTCGTCATGAGATGTGTACGCTGAGCGCGTAAAGTTTCGATTATTTTGTTGTTTTGTGGCGAGCATATTTGGCTCAATTATGAATCTTTAAGTGATTTTATGACGGAATAAGATAGATTAGGATATTTGCTTCGAGGGAAAATACTTAAGCAAGGATCGCGTCAATGAACTAAGCTCACAAAATGTAAAATGTTTAACGCTACAATGCGAGAATTTTGAGTCTTTATTGTGAGTTGTGCACAACAATAGGTCAATTGACGTAAAAATAAGAATTTAATGAGTTGGATATTTGATTTCAAAATAATTTTATTATATAATTTGAAGCTTAAATAATTAATTAGAATAATATTTAATTAATGGAAATGATTTATTTGATTTTTCGTGTGAGATAAAAATTTGACTCACGGTAAAATGAAGCGCAGAGTATTGTTAATTTAAATAATAATTCAAAAAAGGGAAAATAATTCAGATTTTTGATATTTTGAGACAGGATTTTCTCAAATAATAATTTATTTAATTTCCTAAGACGATTTATTAAGACCCACTTTCGTATCTTTACAGAATACAATTTAATGGAGAACTGCGGGTGCATTCCAGCAGGGAAGAGATAAATATTTTATTTCAAGATTTTGAAAATATTTATAGAATCTGGAAAGTGCTGATATTTTATTTAATAAATGTTAAAACCCATTTCTTTTCTCTGTTTTCATTTGTCGTCAGTCCTTAGATTGTCCCTGACCCCTATAATTTAGCGTTGCCTGTAAGCGAACGTTCCGCCTCTGGGACTTTTGCTTACCGGCTGAGCTGCCCGGCAAAACGGGGGCAGTACTTATGTTGAGCACTAATTATGAGACCACCACCCAGTCTGGCCTTCTCAAGGAATTCTGGGAATTTTCGATTTGTCTATGGATCCTGAGGGAATCAAACTCTCTGGTACCTAATTTTAAGTTTGTGGGATACATGCCAGTGCCTCATTAATTAATGAATAATATTTTCATTTGTATATATCGAGTTCCATTTATAAACATCTTTAATAACTCGAACATTTCCCTTTTCTCGTGGTTTAATATTAAAATAATTTAGACTTTCAGGAAACATTTAAGACCATGAAAATCATCGCTTTGGAAACATTATTATTATTATTATTATTATTATTATTATTATTATTATTATTATTATTATTATTATTATTATTATTATTATTATTATTATTATTATTATTATTATTATCGAATCAGAAATATCAATTGCACAGTTCTATTATACATACTCAGCTAGATAACAAACTACAACACATAAAAATCAAAACACTTCACGCCAATCTCGACCAACACCTAGCAACATCAAGTGCATTCCGTGTTACATGGAGAAGATCATCTTCAGTGCAGAAAGGTGGACACATAGAACACTGGAGCAAATACTGCATAGTTTGTTCTTCGCCACAGTCACCTCTGATGTTGCTAGCATCGATATATCCCCATCTTGCTAGGATTAATTTGGATCTGCCCCCTCAGGAGCATGTTCAAGGAATTCCAGACATCTTCGTGACATCCAGGTGGAAAAAGTTCTGCAAATGTCACCTGTCCTGGGATGACCTGGACCTTGGAAAAATATATCTGAAAGATGCTTACATCTGCTTTCTTATGGCGAGCCCCAATTTTGAAATCCCCTTAACCCCACAGGTAATTTGGAAATTTCCAATTTTTTAGGAATCCCGAGAGCATCAACTTCTCTAGTACTAAATTTTAAGATTATGGAATGCCTGGAAGTACCTCATTAAATGCATGACTCTTTTCATTTGTATACCTTTGTACAGTTGGCTTAACATCGAGTTCCATTTATTAGTATCCTTAAACTATGACAGGCAGTTGGAAACGTGGCCTGCCATCCAGCTCGACTTTTACTGGCATTATAATGAAACTCCCCAAGTCGATTGCGACTGGTTCTGCCATGATAATGAAAACACTTTAACTCGATTGAGAACGGCAGTAGGCAAAGGGGCCTGCAACTATAATGTAAACTCCCAACCCGACTGTGACTGGAAGTAGGAAAAGGGAACTGCCATGGTAATGAAGAACATCCATATCAACTGTGACTGGCAATAGGAAAAGGGGCTGCCATTATAATGAAAACTCTCCAACTCACTTTGACTGGCAATAGGAAACGGTGCCTTCCATTATAATGAAAACTTCCCAAACCATAGTGACTCGCAGTAGACGCGGGGTCTGCCATTCTAATCAAAACTCCACAAATCGACTGTGACTGGCAGCAGGAAAGATAATCTGTCATTTTAATAGAACTATCCAAGTCGACTGTGACTTGCATTAGGAAAGGGGCCTTGCCATTACAATGAAAACTCCATATCTCGTCTGTAACTGTCAGTAGGAAAGGGCATCGCTCATTATAATGTTAACACCCCAGCACGACTATAACTGACAGTAGTAAAGGGAGCCTGCCATTGTAATGAAAAATCCCTAAATAGTTTGACAAGCAGTAGGAAAGATTATCTGCCATTATAATGAGAATTCTACAACACAACTGTGACTGGCAGTAGACAATGGGATCTACTATTATAATGAAAGCACCCCTTTTAGATTGTGACTGTTAGTAGTCAAGGAGGCCTGCCATTATAATCTAAACTTCCCCTATTAGTGGTGACTGACATTAGGCAATGAGGTCTGCCATTATAATTCAAACTCCCCGCCTAGAGAGTGCCAAGCATTCGGCAAGGAGGAATACCATTATAAACAAAACTCCCCGACTCGTTCGTGACGGGTATTAGGTAAGGGTCATGTCATTATAATGAAAACTCCACAACTCGACTGCTATTTGAAGTAAGAAAAAGAGACTGCGCTTGTAATGAAAACTGCCCAAATCGATTGTGACTGGCAGTAGGCAAGGGGGACTGCCATCATAATGAAAATTTCCCAGCTCGAATATGAATGGGAGTAGGCAAACGGGCCTGCCATTATGTTGAAAAATTCTCAACCCAACAGTGAATGACAGTAGACAAGATGGCCCGGCACTATAATGAAAACTCCCAAACTCGACTGTTACTGGCAGTAGGATAGGGGGCATGCCATTTTGAACAAAACTCCCCAAACCGGACTATGCATAAAAAAACAACGTATAGGGATCTCACCGTGCTGTTCTTCGGGTAACGCTAAGAAACATACAATTTAATAAGACCTTACTCACAACGTATTCAGTAATTTACCCAAAAATCGTCAAGAGGCTGACAGTACTTTGCGGTTTGAAATGGCATGAGTTTTGTATGCAAAAATATATCACTGTGTCCGAAGGCCTCAGTCGATAAACTTATGTCGATTTGACCAGAACGCAAATCTAGGAGCAAATCGATGATCCCTTTAGTGCCAGTTCCGGTACTTTACGAATCCACGATACTAAGAGACTTGTTCACATTTTGCCACTGGTGTTGCAGCCATATAGGGACGTAACTAGGTTAGATTCCATCCGGAGTAAGGACTCGCATTAGCTAACACTCTTCCATCGACCAACCATACAAAAATTATCCCCGACAACACTTGATATCGCCATCACACAGCATTTCCCCTATTCTATTTTTTCTTCAACTTAGATGGTAAATGCTTTCTTTCAAATTTGCAGAAATTTAATTCTTAGTACAAGATAAAATACAAGTACAAGATAAATATAATTTTAAGATATGAAGTGACAAATAATCCAAGAAAACCATGTTTGGTATAATACAATGACTGACAGAGCAAATGCAACACCAAGGAGGAGTGGTTCGAAAGGGATGAAAGTTGGGGAAAAAACAGAGTCGGCACGGAAGAATAATTGATGTTTATTTCAAACCGATATGCAGGTTACACAATGCGCACGGCATCGACTCAGTAGGATGTAGGACCACCGCGAGCGGCGATGCACGCAGAAACACGTCGAGGTACAGAGTCAATAAGAGTGCGGATGGTGTCCTGAGGGATGGTTCTCCATTCTCTGTCAACCATTTGCCACAGTTGGTCGCCCGTAAGAGGCTGGGGCAGAGTTTGCAAACGGTGTCCAATGAGATCCCACACGTGTTCGATTGGTGAGAGATCCGGAGAGTACGATGGCCACGGAAGCATCTGTACACCTCGTAGAGCCTGTTGGGAGATGCGAGCAGTGTGTGGGCGGGCATTATCCTGCTGAAACAGAGCATTGGGCAGCCCCTGAAGGTACGGGAGTGCCACCGGCCGCAGCACATGCTGCACGTAGCGGTGGGCATTTAACGTGCCTTGAATACGCACTAGAGGTGACGTGGAATCATACGCAATAGCGCCCCAAACCATGATGCCGCGTTGTCTAGCGGTAGGGCGCTCCACAGTTACTGCCGGATTTGACCTTTCTCCACGCCGACGCCACACTCGTCTGCGGTGACTATCACTGACAGAACAGAAGCGTGACTCATCGGAGAACACGACGTTCCGCCATTCCCTCATCCAAGTCGCTCTAGCCCGGCACCATGCCAGGCGTGCACGTCTATGCTGTGGAGTCAATGATAGTCTTCTGAGCGGACGCCGGGAGTGCAGGCCTCCTTCAACCAATCGACGGGAAATTGTTCTGGTCGATATTGGAACAGCCAGGGTGTCTTGCACATGCTGAAGAATGGCGGTTGACGTGGCGTGCGGGGCTGCCACCGCTTGGCGGCGGATGCGCCGATCCTCGCGTGCTGACGTCACTCGGGCTGCGCCTGGACCCCTCGCACGTGCCACATGTCCCTGCGCCAACCATCTTCGCCACAGGCGCTGCACCGTGGACACATCCCTATGGGTATCGGCTGCGATTTGACGAAGCGACCAACCTGCCCTTCTCAGCCCGATCACCATACCCCTCGTAAAGTCGTCTGTCTGCTGTAAATGCCTCCGTTGACGGCGGCCTGGCATTCTTAGCTATACACGTGTCGTGTCCTGTGGCACACGACAACACGTTCTACAATGACTGTCGGCTGAGAAATCACGGTACGAAGTGGGCCATTCGCCAACGCCGTGTCCCATTTATCGTTCGCTACGTGCGCAGCACAGCGGCGCATTTCACATCATGAGCATACCTCAGTGACGTCAGTCTACCCTGCAATTGGCATAAAGTTCTGACCACTCCTTCTTGGTGTTGCATTTGCTCTGTCAGTCAGTGTATTTCACACTGATCATAATCGCTGCAAATGAAAAGTTTATCAAATGATATCGGGATGTTATATATGCGGGCTGATTAAATAGACTTGCTTTTGGCAGGTCGCAAACCGGCCTGCGACAAGACATGCAGCAGATAAGACACGGTGTCTGAAATATATTGCAAGAAAAGGAACACAACACAAAATAATGCCATTGCCCATTAACCACACACACCGACCGGAAACACGCTGTTGACGTCACAGGACAGAATGATATGTGATTCAAAAGAGAGCAGGTTCCATTTTCACGATATGCTTCAGACGTAACTTACAGTTGATCGAATCAACAGCAATATGAGCGAAGAAATACAAATATCAAACTGGTGAAGTTGTGAAAACGTTTCCAGTTATTTATGGTTATTCCTTATCAGAGCATACTAATAAGGAAGAAGTGGATAAAGTTTGGTATGAGATATGCAAGGAGATAAATTTCAAAGGCGAGTTCCCACACGAGTGTTCACATAGGCTTAATTACAATCATTTAAAAAGAAAAGAAAAATACAACATATCTGAAAATGTATTTTACTGTGTGTATTTCCATGAAAATAAAAGCAAGAATTTACACTAATGCAAAAAACAACACGAGCAAAGTTTAGAACAATATAATTAAAAACGAGAAAAGAAATGCGGTTACCTCCTCTGAGGCAAAGTTGAAAACAGCGGAAAACACTTTTCTATCGGTACGAAGGGCAGGTAACCAGCGTAAGGCGCGAATGGCGTCCTGAGATATAGCAACACGTGATCCATTCGCCTGGTTCCGCAGTTCATCTTTGGTGGTTGGGTTTAGGTCACAGCACCTCAACCATCGTTTCACCATATCCCACACATGTTCGATTGGCGACAAGTTCCGGTAATTGGGTGGGCCAGGGCAACAGTCTGACATCCTGTGACAACAAGAAGGCACATGTTCGTGAAGCAAAATGTTGTCGCGCAGTGTCCTGCAGAAATATGGCGTCTATGGAGTCGTATAGAAAGGGTATGGCTACAGGTCAAAGGATGTCATTCACGTTGGTCAAACTGGTCACACTTCCCTGGACACGCACCAACTGTGATTTGTGGTTGTACCCAATAGCACCCAACACCATAAATCCTTGAGCTGGTGCTGCATGTCTTGTGCAAATACAGTCAATGTGATGCCTTTTCCCTTGTCTACGGCGAACCAAAATGTGGCCATCATTTCCAAACAAACAGAGCCTGGATTCGTCCGAAAATACACTGACTGACAGAGCAAATGCAACACCAAGAAGGAGTGGTCAGAACTTTATGCCAATTGCAGGGTAGACTGACGTCACTGAGGTATGCTCATGATGTGAAATGCGCCGCTGTGCTGCGCACGTAGCGAACGATAAATGGGACACGGCGTTGGCGAATGGCCCACTTCCTACCGTGATTTCTCAGCCGACAGTCATTGTAGAACGTGTTGTCGTGTGCCACAGGACACGTGTATAGCTAAGAATGCCAGGCCGCCGTCAACGGAGGCATTTCCAGCAGACAGACGACTTTACGAGGGGTATGGTGATCGGGCTGAGAAGGGCAGGTTGGTCGCTTCGTCAAATCGCAGCCGATACCCATAGGGATGTGTCCACGGTGCAGCGCCTGTGGCGAAGATGGTTGGCGCAGGGACATGTGGCACGTGCGAGGGGTCCAGGCGCAGCCCGAGTGACATCAGCACGCGAGGATCGGCGCATCCGCCGCCAAGCGGTGGCAGCCCCGCACGCCACGTCAACCGCCATTCTTCAGCATGTGCAAGACACCCTGGCTGTTCCAATATCGACCAGAACAATTTCCCGTCGATTGGTTGAAGGAGGCCTGCACTCCCGGCGTCCGCTCAGAAGACTACCATTGACTCCACAGCATAGACGTGCACGCCTGGCATGGTGCCGGGCTAGAGCGACTTGGATGAGGGAATGGCGGAACGTCGTGTTCTCCGATGAGTCACACTTCTGTTCTGTCAGTGATAGTCACCGCAGACGAGTGTGGCGTCGGCGTGGAGAAAGGTCAAATCCGGCAGTAACTGTGGAGCGCCCTACCGCTAGACAACGCGGCATCATGGTTTGGGGCGCTATTGCGTATGATTCCACGTCACCTCTAGTGCGTATTCAAGGCACGTTAAATGCCCACCGCTACGTGCAGCATGTGCTGCGGCCGGTGGCACTCCCGTACCTTCAGGGGCTGCCCAATGCTCTGTTTCAGCAGGATAATGCCCGACCACACACTGCTCGCATCTCCCAACAGGCTCTACGAGGTGTACAGATGCTTCCGTGGCCAGCGTGCTCTCCGGTTCTCTCACCAATCGAACACGTGTGGGATCTCATTGGACACCGTTTGCAAACTCTGCCCCAGCCTCGTACGGACGACCAACTGTGGCAAATGGTTGACAGAGAATGGAGAACCATCCCTCAGGACACCATCCGCACTCTTATTGACTCTGTACCTCGACGTGTTTCTGCGTGCATCGCCGCTCGCGGTGGTCCTACATCCTACTGAGTCGATGCCGTGCGCATTGTGTAACCTGCATATCGGTTTGAAATAAACATCAATTATTCATCCGTGCCGTCTCTGTTTTTTCCCCAACTTTCATCCCTTTCGAACCACTCCTCCTTGGTGTTGCATTGTCACTGTCAGTCAGTGTACTATCTGCTGCCGTTCCTGTCCCCAGTGACGCCGTTCCATCCGCCATTGCAGTCTAGCATATTTATGCACATTAGTCATAGGTATGCGGAGAATTAGACAACGCGCCGGTAACCCAGATCGTAATAAACGACGACGGACTGTCAGTCCTGATAGTGTACGACGTGTTACACTGTTCCACTGCTGCGTCAGAACCGAGAAGGACGCAGATCTGTCCTGCAATGCAATTCGGATGAGTTGTCGATCGTCTCGGGAGGTAGTCTGGGTAGTGCGACCAGATCCCTAGTCGTGTTCTACAGCCTTCCGTAAATAATTCTCTACACACCCGTTGTACTGCCCACACACTTCGTCCCACACGAACAGTAAATTCCCGGATGGATGCATCACATTCTCTCATGCCAATAATGCGTCCTCTTTCAAACTCACTCATTTGACGGTACGGTTCTCTCATACGCCTGCGAGTCATCCTGCACGTCTGCTTAAGTCACACTGATCCATTACCTCTTTTTTACAGCGACAACGAGAGCCAAAGACACATTTTACCAGTCGGTGGTGGTGCACCGAGATTTCGAGGTGGACCTTGAACCTGACGGCCGACATGGTTCAAATGCTAATCATTCCTTCATAACATACAGTTGCATATATTCTGTGAGTATGGACTTCTATCTCTAATCTTTCAATGTGTTCTTGTTTTTAGAAACATGAGTGTATTTTGCCAAGAATCACTTACACTCGGATTTATAAATTACGTACAGAAAATATTTCTCAGTACCATGGTCTGAAATGTTGCTTGTCTGGAGCCAAGTGTCAGGTGTTGGTGATAGAACAATAAATGATCATCATTAACAATATTATTTCCAACAGTTGTTTCGTTAAATAAATCGTCTTTAGTCTGATTAAATGACGTACTTTCTCAGGCATGCAGACTATTACTGTTTCAAAAAGCAAGCATACCAAACACAAGCTAATATCTTATTCTACCTCATCATCATCATCATCATCATCATATTCTAAAGGCTAAGCCTTGTCGCTGCAGCCACAGTTGTCTATCTTGGGCCAGTCTTTTCAACTCAGCGTAGGACTTGCACTTCATCCTCAGAAGCAGGTTCTTGAAGTAAGACACTCTGGGTCGTCCTCTTCCTCTTTCTCCAGCAATTCTTCCTTCAATGATATTACAAAGGAACTCCTCATGCCGCAGAATGTGACCAATAAATTTTATTTTTCGTTGTTCAATTTCAGTTATTAGATTCTGTTCATCTCTTATCTCTCTAAGGACTTCGGTATTGCTCTTCATTTCAGTCCAACTTATCCTCTGCATTCTTCTCCAGATCAACTAGCTCAACTGAGGCTTAAATTGATTTCTTTATTCGTGAGCTCCCTGTGTGTACACGGCGTCATATTATGCTTCTGTCAGGGAAATCATTTATTGTCCACAAAAAATTGAAATAGAATACTCTTTCCATCTTCCAGTATTTTTACATGTTCGGGGATTTTTAATGACTGGGATTCAAGATATATAAAATTGCTTCTGTTGGAACTTTCAAATAAGATTGGAGGAACATAAAAATGATGGCCAAGGAGTGATTCTGCACGTAAAACCCACAACAACGTACTAATTTGCAAAATATCTGGCCTTTCGTACCGTTTATAAAAGGTTTGTAGAATATGTAGTGCCAATTTTATTTGTGGGTTCTTTCCAAAATACAAACAGTTAAATCTACAGCACTTGGTATTTGTGCGGGTGCTGTTAAACGTATAAGTGATTCGTCAATCTAGCTCATTGACTTCTTCTTCTTATTCTTCTTATTCTTCTTGAAAGGTGTGGTTGGACTCATGTGTTATCGTCCAGTCACGAAAACATTAATTACTTTAACACTGACACATGTATCACTCGTATTGTACTTTAAAATGTAACTGATAGAAAAAACATACCATAGGAGTCACACAAGAAACGATGATGACATATAGACAGAGGGTAAAGAGATTTATATCCTACCAAAATTATGATAAACATTTTGCAATGGAAGAGTGAGCATAAAGAGACTGTCAGAGGATTATAATCTAATATGTGCATCATCAAGAAACTGATTTATGCTGTTCACAAGAGTAGGAGTTAGAGAGGATAATATACACGAAATATATGTGGGAAAGGGGATGCCCATGTTAAGCAAAGAGGATAGGAAGCGCTGGCGGGGAACATCAAAAGCAGGACATTGTAACAGAAGGTGATTACTGTCAGTATCAGACAAGCCACAAGCACAGGTAGTTGGGGTAGGAAGATGAAAACGATTTTTATATTGGGGAGTAAGGGCATGATTAAAACGTAGACGTATAATAGATGTGATATGGCGCCGAGAGTACGTACCATAATAAAACCACGGTTTAAGAGGAATAACAGGTTGTAATTGATGATAAAACGTCCCTTTTCTCGTGACGTTTCATTCCAATCGGACTGCCAATGTCGATATGCTATATCCCGCACTTCATGAATGAGATCAGAAGGGGGGATCGCAAGAAAAAGAGGGGGATTGTTGTGATGCTCGCTTAGCTGCCTGATCAGCAGTCTCATTCCCCATGATACCAGAGGGACTGAGAACCCAAACTAGAGTTATATAAACACCAGAACGAGTAAGGATATATAAGAGATACTTAACGCTATATAAGTACCAATTGGGGGAAGAGAGAGGCGAGCATAAGGCATGCAGAACATTTTGTGCATCCGTGAAAATCGTAACCTTATCATAAGCATGTGACCTGATGGTAATGAGGGCTTGTCGAATAGCAAACAATTCGACGGTAAAAACAGAAAAGGCAGAAGGGAGGGAAAACTCAGAGAGAGTATACGGTTGGGGGATATAAAAGGCTGCTCCAACGCCGTGTGCTGATTTTGATCCGTCAGTATAAATACTTACTTCCCTTATGTAGAGGGAAAGTCGAATACGTTTAGTTGCAAGAGGGGAAAGAGGAGTAGAATGTGTTAGACAAGAAAATGATTCAGAAGAAGATATAATTACTTGAGGACAAAAGGACTGACTGTCATAAGGGATAGAGTATAAAGGTAATGTGGGTAAACGGAGGAGCTCAAATTCTCTTGGTATAAGAGAACGAAATGCGGTATATAAAGCAGGGACACGGTTTCCACGGGGAGATTTGGAAGAATAATAAGAATGTAAAAGTCGTATCTTGGGGATAAGCTGAGACCGGGTGACAGTAAAATGTTTGAGGACATACTTAGCGGCTATGGTCTGTCGCCGAATCTTTAAAGGCTGTTCACCGGCTTCTATTAATAAGGCATTGGTTGGTGTAGTTTTAAGTGCTCCTAAACAGACACGTAGTGCGCGATATTGTATTGTATTTAAACGTGCAAGGGTAGTAGCAGAAGCGGTGTCGATAAAAAGAGCACAATAATCTAGTAAGGATCGAATAGTTGCTCTGTAAAGGAGAATAGCTGTAACGGGGTCAGCGCCCCAACTTCGACGGGTGATCGTACGTAATATAGAAATAAAACGATCAGTTTTACGTTGAAGAGAGACCACATAAGGAGTCCATGATAATTTGTGGTCCAATATGACTCCAAGGTAGGGATGCTGATTGACAAAGGGGATGGTAAGACGATCAAGAAGGAGAGGAGAACTGTTAGGTGCGCGAGTATGGGTAAAAAGGATTGCAGCACATTTGGAAGGTGAGGGTGAGAAGCCATGTTCATGTAACCAGATAGCAACCTCATGAAGGACACACTCTATTTTTCTCCTACACACATCAACACTATCATGTGATACGTATAAAACATAGTCGTCTGCGTAAGCTAAAACTCGTGTGTTCTTTGTAATTATACGTTCTAAATCTCGCATATAAAGCGCAAAGAGGATACCGCTTAGTATATCACCCTGTGGGACTCCATGCGAAACGTGTCTTCCTGGAAACGGGGGGTAGGGGGATTTGAGAATGTGAGTTCGAGAAGTATATAGTCGTTCTAATAGAGAAATAAAAGCAGAGGGAAAGCCAAGCGAATCAAGGCAAGACCATAATAGGTGTAAAGGAACGGAATCATAAGCTCCTTGAATATCAAGAAAAACAGTAATAGTGCTATGTTTACGATGTCTAGCTAGTAGGAGATCAGTCAACAAAATATTGAGTGGATCTTGTGCGCTACGTCATTTAAGAAAAGGCATACTGATATTTAAGAAGGATTTGATGTTTCTCCATAACCCAGAGAAGACGCCGTAGTAGAATTTTTTGAAAAAGTTTCCTAACACAGGAACTTAAAACAATGCCACGATAACTTAAAGGAGAAGAGGGATCTTTCCCAGGTTTAATAATTGGGACTAAATGAAAGTTGTTCCACTGTGTCGGTACCTGTAAGGTGAGAAGGATATTATTTAAAAGAGAAAGTAAAACAAGAAGACCGGTATGGGGTAAAAGTCGGAGCATAGTGTAAGTGATACTATCAGGACCAGGAGATGAACTACGAACTGCTTGTAAAACGGACTGTAATTCGGACAGTTGGATGGGTTGAAGTAAAACAGAAAATTGGGGGGATATGGGACGGAAGGAAGAAAAGGGAGGCGAAATTGTGAAGTCAGGTGTTATAGTATATAGAAAAGACAGAAGGACATTAGGCAGAATAATCGAATGCGCAGGGTGTACAGAAGTAACACGGGTGAGCGCGCGAATGGCGTTCCAAAGGGATGTTGCAGATACGCGATGATTAAGAGAGGAGATGAAGGCCTTCCAAGACTCGCGTCTCTTTGCATTAAATATGCGTTTGATACATGCATTATGACGCTTCAATGTTAAATAATTAGCTAGCGTCATATTCTTACGATACAATTTAAATAAAGATGTTCGCCGCAGTATGAACTTGTGACATTCGTCGTCCCACCAATGTATTTTCTGATAAGGACGGTGACAGAGGGAGGGGATAAATTTGAAAGGATGGAAAGTCTCAACATATGAGGAGAGAATGCGTAGAAGGGTAGGATAGTCTAAGGTATTGGGCGTGTATTGAAGGAAATGGGTGTGAAGGAAACTACAATACGAATGTTTATCAAAATTTCGGAGAGACCGAATATTACTGAGCTGAGAGGGTGGGGACGAGGAAAAGGGTGGTTTACAAACACCAAAAGAAATAAGAATAGGGAAATGATCACTCAGATGAGTGTCACGGAGTATATGCCACACGGTATTAGGAGTCATGTGGTCATGGCAGAGCGAAAGATCAACAGCACTAGGGGGTGAACCAGGAGGGGTGAGTCGAGTTGGGGACCCGTCATTTAAAAGGGTAAAGTGATGGGATTGAGTTGCCGTAAGAAAATTTGTCCCTTTAGATGTATCTTTAGAACTACCCCAGGCAGTATGGGAACAATTAAAATCACCAAAGAGAAAAACATTGTCAATGGAATCAAACTGGGCAAGGAAGTGGGACCAGTGAGAGGTAGAAATATAAACATCAGGAGGACAATACACATTGATGAAATATATATTTCGCACGATAATACCTAAAGCAAGAGTATTTGGAATGCAATGCGTCAGAGGAAAGGGGACATATGGAATAGACATATGAATAAAAATGGCAAGGCCTTCACATCCATTAGTATCAAGGCGTTCGACACGAAACTCAGGAAGATGAAAAAGGGTGTCTGCATAAAACCACGTTTCTTGTATTATAATGATGTTAGCACATGTTTCCTGAATTAATAGTTGAAGTTCATGTTTTTTATGAAAAAGACTTCTAGCGTTCCACTGCAAAACGCGTATCATATAGGGTAAGGATATGAGCGATGCGATCTCGTAGTTGATAAATTACCGGTGAAATAGGAGACTCTTCTCCCACATTCTGAAGAAGTAAGAATAAGATTTGTTGGATTTCTTGATGTACTTGGTTTCTTTGCATTAACAGTTGCGAGTCGAGGGATCGGGGCGGGTAACTAGGACCCGAAGTAGAGGGAGGTGGTGCTGTGGGAAGAGAAGATGATGTTGTAGCAGGCGGAGGAGAAGATAATGGAATCCGGCCCGTAGAACCAGGGTCAGGGCGTACCAAGGCAAAATAACCAGTTCTATCATAACCCGGAGTCAAAGGCGGAGGGGCAGATTTCTGGATTACTTGTGTAAATTTACGTTTTCTAGAAAAATCTTGAACAGGGGAAGAAGAGACTTGTTCTGGTACCAGGGGGGGGGGATCCTGGGGGTGTTGAGACGGATGATAATGAGGGAGGGAAGTCTTGTTCTTAGCATCTTGAAATGAGATATGTTCCGTGCTCATGACCTTCTTTATCTCTTGTTGATATTTGTGTTCCGGACAAGTTATTGCTCCCGTTGGATGTGGGCCTTTGCAATACACACATTTAGCAATCTGAGATGTACAATGATCGGTGGTGTGCTCCATTGAGCACTTCCCGCAGCGTGGTACATGTGCACGATATTGGGCCTGTGTATGATCATATCGGAGGCATTTTCTGCAGAGAACAGGGGAAAAAATGAAAGGCTCAACATGCAAGTAGACTTGGAAAAGAGACACTTGTGTAGGCAACTTTTGGGCTCGAAAAGTAATTTTAATTGACCCAGTGGGGACATATCCAACACCATCATTGGAAACAATGCGACGATTGAGACGTTGTACTGCTTTAACCGGTACGGTTGAAGTAAGATAAAGTCGAATGTCGTCTTCAGAAAGGTTCTTATCCACATCTCGAATAATCCCCACACGAAAAATATTAGAAGACGGGATGTATGCCTTAAGATGTAGAGATGTGAGTAGAGGGTGGCACAGAAAATCGTTGGCTTGCCCCGCATTATTAAAACTTATTTGTAGGCGATTACGACCTTTACGGGAGATAGACGGGACGGAAATATTACGTTCATAAAAATGTCTCCCAAGGGCATAGGATGGAGTTGCCCTAAATGTTTGTTTTCCAGAGATTCAACGTATACAATATAAGGTCCAAGGTGTGAATGGGAATACTGTTCACGATCCATAGGCGGCAGTACATTGTCACCATTAGAATTAGAATTTCGTGATAATTGTGAGTCTGCCAAAATTGATTGAGCTGCCAGGTTTTCAGAAGATTCGTCTTGCATCCGAACTTCTTCCTCCTGCGCGACAACTAACTTATCTCCTAACAAAAGGCTATCACCTCAACTGGAGGCAGCCTTAATAACACACGGCACTAGCACTAAAACAAGAAAAAAGAATCCTCACAACCAAGTTCTGAAAACACGGAGCACACGACTAAGCGTATCGTAATGTGTAAGTACAAGGTAGCGACTGGAGGCACAAAGTTCTTCAAAATATACCAGTAAATAAACTTCAAACTATTTGCTGAAGTTCAAACAACAACTCTCTACGGTTGCCAAGGAAACGACACCGAATGCTAGCTCATTGACCGTGTTACAACCAAGACGACTCCAATTCTCAGACCTTAATGCTACACTCGATCGTTCAAAGATGGCGAATCGAGAAAGCGGATTTCTTGGAAACGTGGGTTTGTTTTGGTTTGTTGTGATCGTGTTCAGTCGGTGTTTTTCATGAAAGTTGAGGACAAACGTTATGTTATCTGTATAATTTAAGATTGGAGAAAGTGTATATGAATCAGTGGACATCCATGATGTGTAATTATATGCAGTAATGTGAAAATGTGTTTCTTTTAATATGAGTCGCTAATGCTGTTTGCCGGGTTGTAAATCAAACTACACCAATGCCTCTCGTACTAGTATTTTTAAGTTTCCTAAGAAGAAAACACTAAGAGAAAAGTAGATTAGGAGTATACACCGTGACAATTTTGAAGTCAATGATAAAACAGTCGTGTGCATACACCATTTTGAAGATACGTTTGTGGTTAGGGAAGATGTTTTTCCGGTTCTAAATGGAGAACCTATTCGAATCCTCGAAAATATCCAGAATTAAGTAATGATGCTGACCCCATTATTTTCCCTAATCAACCATCATATCTAACAGTGAGGCTTACTAAAGGAAGAAAAGATCCTGAAGAACGCGTGCAGCAGATATTACAGAGAGATTAGGAGAATTTTAATGAATGGTGTGAATAGGATACTATTGCAAATTTTGATTCTTATTTAAGTGAAATTAAAAATAGGCAGGTAAATCCATTCACAACGATTGTGAAGGAAGACTACGTAAATTTGATTAAAATAAATGATAATCATATTAAGATATTCCATCAGTGTCTGTGTGCTTTAATGTGTCCACCGATTTGGGTGTAAGTGTATTTTACAAAAATCTGTGCTTGCCTGTGGAAAGGTTTGCCTCAATCTTGGAGTCTAATGGAAATAAAACCTACTAGTGTGATAAATGGAGCAAGCTGGAGAATCTGGTGAGTTGTCTGCTAATTATAATAAGCAAAATGAATCTATCTCTGAAAGAGTAATTTAATTGATAAATGTTACAAAGAAGGGCTTGCTACTAGATATGAATGTAGAGAGGGCTGGAGACAAAGTTTGCATTAGAACAGTTGGAACTTGCTTTTTCTTGTCAAATAAAATATTCAGCAGATTTTTAATACAGGTTGCAAGTATGTGTGAAAGTGTTTGCAAACATATTTGTTAATAACTATTCAAAAGTCCTACATGATAAAAATGTGTCCAGGGAACTGGCAAAAAAAGCCTGAGAACCAGAAACATAAAAGGAAACTTATTGAGGAACTTGGAGTCAACGTGAACAAATTTAAGGCGTTAAAACTCAGCAGTAAATAAGGTAGGCCTAAAGTATATTGTACATTAATTTATTGTTCTGTAACATTTGCACCCATTTCCCTTGGCTGGCTCGATTACCACCATTCAACATCAAACATTAGCTTGATTCATTCCAGAAATATTCCATCCCCACCTCCTCACCAATTCACTCTGCTCTGTAATATTCTTGTTAAAATGTTTGATTCCCTCAGAGCAAAACTTACGCTTTCATAGCTTTCGTGCATAGGAATAAACTGAGAAATTTGTCCCCATAATTTATATTTAAATGTTCAAAATGATGTTAAAAAATTATTTAACCAGTTTTATAATCTTTTTCCATTATCCTGTGATGTGAAATTGAAGGGACAGTGTTATTTGACTAAGTGAAATTTCTAAATAATCAGATTGCGGTTCCTTTTTTATTTTGGGATTGTCCATTTATTCTAGTAGAATATAAATGTACTTCTGGTTGATTACATGTGATGGGTAGCGGTTGCCGACGTGTTTTCGTACATGCAACAGTGGGTTTCCCTATGATGTTACATTTGTAATGTTAAATTAACGCCATTGTACACGATATTTTCGCGTTATCCAATCCCAGCAATCCGGCTACTCCGACCACCATTTTTAATATTACGGTCTGAGGATTGGAGTCGGTCTTGTTACAACAGAAGTAGCGCAGTGTTCCCAACTCAGCGGATATTTTAGCGGAAGGGTGACCATTTTTTATTTACCAGACAACGGATTTTTGACATTTTCATAATTCTGTTAACGGTTTTCTGCGGTAGCAATATCAACTTTTATCATAAGGAAGAAAAAATAATATAGAACTTACTATAATTACAGGACTTACCATAATCCCGCTGTTAATTTAAACTACGTATGCTTCCTGCTGTATTCAAATATGATGACCCAGCAATTTGTCCTAATCATCACGTGAAACCAGTGAGCCCCTTCATTACCTACATCAGATCTGGCCTGGAACCTCAGTCTCATTCAGCATTTATTTGGTGTCCATCTTTATTGTAATCTTGATGATCTCGTTAGTGTCGTGCCTCTTTTAACGAAACGATGTTATTTTTGGCAGATCATTATCCCGAAGGAAATATGGTTTAAAAGCACCGTCAGATATATATAGGAATGAGTGGCTAAATTATGGTTGCCAACCTTTTACAGAGAAAATAAGGGATCGAAGAGGAAGCCTACCAAATACAAAATTCAAAAAGTGTTTTCTACAAATAACATTAGGAATACATTTAAAATGTGCATGCATGATTTATTTAACATTATTGCACGTATTTATTTACAGACTTTGCTTCTTTTAGCAAAGATTCATTCGATTTTACAAATGTCACGAATTCCGTACAATTAAAATGAAAATTCACTGCTACTTGCAGATCTGCATTTATAGGCTCGGTGGTACATTTCTTGCGCAGGTCTGCCCATTTATTGTTCATTAGGAAACAAAATGTTTCTGCCTCATCATTTTAACCAGGAATGCTTACAAACCGAACTACTTTCAGCAAAAATGGGAACCTAAACATTTTGGCTCTCAAGGTACAGAGAACATTAACCCACATTATGTTTGCATCGTCTTCCATATATATGCTTTCCTCCAAAACATCCTTTACATTACAAAATTCATCTTGCAAACAATCTTCGTCTACAGCATTTATCTGAGCTGAATCGATTTTTCTTGCAAACGCTTAAATTTCAGCTGGATGGATGCATTCAAGACTTTATAGGCATTGGCAACTGATCTTCAAATTTGAAATTCTTTACTATATATTGTTTTAACGACACATGAAATTCCATAAGATAATCTCCAATGCGTTTTCTGTTTCTGAAACAAGTTAACTAATTAAAAACTATATGTATCAAAAGACGTGCACATAAATTCTAGAAATGCTGTGATTATGTAAAGAGTTTGTAGTAAGTAGAAAGTTGATAGAAGTAGGAAGTAGTTGAAAAATGGGGAGGTGAGCAGGCATCGCGGGTTGTACGTAATTCAAATTAGGGAGGGGTAACAGCTCGTGCATGGGAACGGGTTCCGACCAGAACAAGTTGTTATCATTAATTGAGAAGGGTAGTAATTATAAGAAAGTTGTATTCTGTATATATTAAGTTTATGGTTGATGTGTACGTTTTGATAGAAGTTAGTGAATAAATAATAAAAGGGTTAAGATAGAGTGTAAGAGGTAAGAAGTGTGTAAAAATTGTGAGAAGTGGAGCGAAATTAGTAGAGTATGGAAGGATAATCTGTTTGTCTGTGTGTAGAGGAGGTGATTTAAAATGATGGATTCTTGGTGTGTAAGTCTTTAAACAAGGTGGGAAGAACTGTGAGGAGATTGAGTGAACTAACAGATTTGGAAAGAAAAACTGTTTGCATGTTTGTAAGTGCAGTGATGATGAATATAGGATTGCTAAGGTGTAATTAATGAGTGAACTAGGAGTTTTTGGAAGGATGGACTGTTTTTATAAGCAATAAGTTAAATCAGGGGAATGAAGAGTGTAGTAAAGTGAAGGAGAAATTGTTAGTAGTGAGGCAATTGTGAAAGTATGTAAATAGAGAGCCTGGAAGTATGAAATGTTGTATATCTGGAGCAGGAGGCCTTGTAGTAGGATTATGTGTGTATGTGAGATGAAGCACGCTGAAATAACGTATAAGCGGAGTGCGTAAAAGGTGAGAAGGAGGGGTGGGCCTGACCCATCGCAAGGAAGGAATGGTTAAGCATGTCCTCACGTAGAGAAAGAGGAGAGGGAAGGAAGTGCGCTGGTAATGGGACAGAGAAGGTCAACTGTGTACATCGGGCTGGAGTGTGTTGGAGGTCACGTGTTGGAATGATTTCCGCCACATGTGGCCTGCTCCGCAAGGTAGGGGGGTGGTAAACACATTGTCAGCTAGGGACTGTGAGATCCGGTATCCGATCTCACGAGGCGGGGCTGATGGCGGTGTCTTCCGGTTGGTTGATGAATTTCCTTACCGGGGTAGACGCCGCGACCAGCCAACTAGTTTAAATTAGTCTTAGGTAGTAGGATAAGGTAGTTATGTGATTAGTGTAGTTGGTAGTGCGGTAGCATTGTGCATGTGTGCTGGCTATCCGCGCACGTGTGGGATGATAGTGAGTAGTTGTAGTAGGTAGTAACTTAGGTTTGGGAGAGGAGTAGTGGTATATTTTCTTCATTACCTATTAACCTATAGTATCTACTATGGTTGGGCAATAAAGATATGTATGTATGTATGCATGTATGTATGTATGTATGTATGTATGTATGTATGTATGTATGTATGTATGTATGTATGTATGTATGTATGTATGTATGTATGTATGTATGTATGTATGTATGTATGTAATTAAAAACTATATTTGTGCAACTAGCAAAATATCTATCACTCATTCTTAGCTCAATTTTACTAAACAGAGCCTTGGCTGCCTCAAAATTTCCATTATACTAATATCAGAGCGTTCTAAAAATGAGGATTATGATCATAAAGGGAAATGGAATAATCTGTATTCATATTAGAAATCAAAAGGGAAAAGGAATCCAATTCTCACAATGGTGGGAGAAGGGGGTGAACACTTTTTAACAGATAATTAGAAAGCAAATGTATTTAGTATGGAATTCATAGATTCAGCAGAAGATTGTCAGGAGTAGGATACTGAAACAGAAGATAGAGAAAGAGGGACACATAAGGAAAAATAAGCTTCTCATTCACAAATCAGGATATTTTCAGAGAAATCCAACTGCTTCATCAAGGAAAAGCAGCAGCGAGTGATCAAATTACTGGGGAGATATTTAAAACAATGGAGTGGTACCTAGCGCCTTATTTAAAATTTATCTATGACTATGTCGTAAATATTAGTGTAGTACCAAAAAATGGAAGGAATCTATAATTATACCAATTTATAAAGGAAAAGGTGATAAAAGGAAACGTGAGAACTACAGACCAGTCAGCCTGGCCAGCATAGTTTGTAAAATACTGGGGAATTTAATAGCAATGTATATTAGAGGGATATTCGAAGATAAAAATGGTTCATAAGGAGCCAGTATGGATTTGGAAATAAATTTTATTGTGAGGCACAACTGGTGGGATTTCAGCAGGACATATCAGATCAGTTGGTTTACGTAGCCATAGACCTTTCCAAGGCATTTGACAGAATGGAACACGGAATATTATCAAAGAAACTGGAGGGAATAGGATTGGACATAAGGGTTATATGTTGGATAAGAACACTTCTAAATTCAAGGAGTCACCGAGCTCGATAGCTGCAGTCGCTTAAGTGCGGCCAGTATCCAGTATCCGGGATATAGTGTGTTCGAAACCCACTGTCGGGAGCCCTGAAGATGGTTTTCCGTGGTTTCCCATTTGCACACCAAGCAATTGCTGGGGCTGTATCTTAATCAAGGCCACGGACGCTTCCTTCCCACTCCTAGCACTTTTCTGTCCCATCGTCGCCATAAGACCTATCTGTGTCGGTGCGACGTAAAGCAAATTGCAAAAAAATCATGAGTTCAAAAAGTCAAAGTAGGAAAAAATGTACGGTATCACAGGAAGAGAAAGTTTGGAAGGAAATTTCACAGGGTAGTATAATCGGCCCATTACTATTCTTACTATGTGCAAATGATTTAGGGAATAATATAATATCAGATGACATAATTGTTAATCGGGAAATAAATAACATAGAGGATTGAACAGAATTACAAAGGGACCTTATCACTTACACCGCTGATTAGGAACCTACTGCTCAACAATTCAATAGAAGTAGATGTTGGCATCACCAAATCTATTATTTTGGAACAAACAACCGGGGTATTGCAGGGAGACCCATTAAGTCCATTACTATTCATCATTGCGACAGCAGACATAGTAGATTTGGTAAACCAGGAAAGCGTCAAACTATTAATGTACGCTGATGATATGGTCTTAACATCAACGTCAGAGAAGGAACTCCAGGAATCATGCAATGAATCAAATTTTCTCCATTTATTGCATTTCAAGCCTACATGTCCTTCACTCTCCAAAATCCATCTGAACTGTTGAGTGGGTAAAGTGTTTTTTCTATGGTACACTTGAACTTCTTATGAACTCGTCATTTTAAAACTCACCGGAATTAATGGCACATCATCCACTTGTAATCTATAAATGAGAACACAATCCTCATTTTACTTACAAGAAATGGGGTTAGGTTTCGTTTACGCACCTCAATTGTAAAACACCTGAAATTATCAATTATATCACTTTTGCACTACTGTTGAAAACTATTTTCATCTCTCAATTGTATCTCTTGCTTACGAATTTCGGGATATTTCCGGAGCTGACTAACTTTTTCAGTCAGGTACGTTGGCTTCTTGGGGAAAATGCTAGGATAGACGTAAGTAGTTAAATTTGGAACTTTGCTTGGAACTCGAACTGGATCACCCCTTCTATAGGTATAATGTCTTTCCTAACAATACATTTAGGACCAAAATGATAAATGCACACAACACTATTATCATTTGGTTTGAACTTTTCCCCGTGAATGCACCTAACCCATTTTTGCCTTAATACTGTGTCTTTCGGAAATCTGAACATTGAAACTTGTACACTACCCCTATAATTTGACTTACATCCAGGCACACAGCACATATAACCAATCGTATTAAACTATGCACATACTGCGCAGTTAATTGAAAATATAAAGTAAACACTTTCAGTGAGAACACTAGAACAATAACCTAATCACCACGTAAATTGCTCAAATAAATAAGCTTTTTAAGAATAAACAGCTTTTTACGGCACCGAAGGAGGCTCCATAGCTTCTTTAATGCTACAAATATATCAAATTTACGACTAATAGTATTCAAATTCCACGTAATTATTTAGCAACAACATGATTTCTACAAT
Source organism: Anabrus simplex (assembly GCF_040414725.1). Lineage (NCBI taxonomy): Eukaryota > Metazoa > Arthropoda > Insecta > Orthoptera > Tettigoniidae > Anabrus > Anabrus simplex. Next base: position 128,829,792 of record NC_090265.1, on the reverse strand, counting down.
CAAAACAAACCATAACAAACACATGATAGCACACCGATATATGCCATACTGAAAAGTTTCGATAGGTCGTTTAAGGTCTGAGACATTGTAGTTGGTCTTGATAATATTATAGTTGATCTTGCTTAGATATTTGCCCTAATCGATATCTTGACACCAAGAGTTTGCCGTAAAAAGAAGTTTCATAACACAACAGGTAAAAAGTGTTTGGTCCAATGTCTATGTTGAAAAAAATCTCGCAAATTAAATTTGTTAGGAACATCGCTGCGTAACAGAATGGCGAGAAGGATTGAAACGAGTGCACAATTTTTTCAGTTATTATCAGTATTATCATTATTTTCAGTATTATCAGTATTTTGAAACAACTTGGTACCATGGCTTCATATAAAACAATAGGACTTCAGCCCAGCATACCAGCTTCAGAGGATATAGTTCGGGTTGATTTTAAGTTAATTTCCTATACTGAGAAAAGCTGTTACATGCTATTTTACTTCAAATCGAAATTTAGAGGAATTTACGGGATTTTCAACTAAAATTTAGCGGAGAAACGATGTCTGGGTTGGCAACACTGAAGTAGCATTCGTTACACGCACAGATATATAGTAAATAGACAGGCAGCGCTACGGAAACAAAAGCCTATAACGTCGGTGCTAAGGTCAGTTCCAGTTCGTTCCACCGCGCTCAACAGTGAATTGTTATATTATTGTGTTATTGTTTTCTACAAGGTCTGTCTAGGGAGGTCTGGCCACGCTACCACAATCCTCATATATCGTTGTTATGTGGGCGTGCCCGATGTAATGATGTGAGTTATTACTCGTATTTTGAAGGAAAACGGGATACTGCGCCGCACCAAATTGTCAAAATAAGACAACTGACGGAATTACAGTGTTTAGCTTCCCTAGAGATAAGCAAAGGAGAGCTCAGTGGGTACAAAACTGTAGGCGTGACAAATGGCAACCTACAGATAATTGCTTCTTGTGCGAGGTTAGTAAAGTTATACATTCGTATTATTTCTGAATAATAGTATGTTTATATAAACGATGTTTTATATTTATAAGTCCTATTACCGGTATGTATTTCCTTCTAGCATCATTTTGAAGAATCGCAATTTGAACTAAAGATGGCAGATGGACGGAATCGACGAGGTACTCAAGTGGAATTCCATCCCAACAATTTTCAACGTCCCTAATCCACCTTAGTCTTTGACATATAATAGGAAACCTCCCAAAGAAAGATAATTGTCTTTCAAAACAAGCAAGAAAAATAACAGGAAATGTGTAATAGTAGTATTGATGTTTATGAAAATTTCCTTTTCATGTGTCCGGCTCCGTGGCTAAATGGATAGTGTGCTGGCCTTTGGTCACAGGGGTCCCAGTTTCGATTCCCGGCAGGTTCAGGAATTTTAACCATAATTGGACAATTTCGCTGGCACGGGGTCTGGGTGTATGTGTCGTCTTCATCTTCATTTCATCCTCATCACGACGCGCAGGTAGCCTACGGAAGTCAGATCAAAATACCTGCACTTGGCGAGCCGAACTTGTTCTCAGACGCTCCTGGCACTAAAAGCCAAACGCCATTCCTTTTCATGTAAACTACAGACAGTATCATTCTAACCCTACATGCAACGCAGAAATGTTTCACAGATATTTGAAATGCTTGTTCCTGTTCATTTACCAATTATAATCACAACAAACAATAGGTCTATCACTTCAAACCAACAATTTATGTCCAGCTGGCCATCATTACAACAATTTCATTGATAATAGCAGTCTTATACTGTACTGTAGTTATTATTTACAGCTAAATTTCATTCATCTTAAATGCTCTATAGAGTACATGATACGGCTGGACAAATACTTAGAGATCACAACACTCGCACTAACCAACTACTGTAATTTAATGTACCGTAGCCTAACATAATATCCTAATGTAATCCCTAAAATAGCCTAACCTAGGTTAACTCAACTTACAGTAATAGTGACTGAAATTCTAATTCTTATGGAATCGTGTCTACAAATGGCTTTAATTTTCTTAACCATTATTATTATTATTATTATTATTATTATTATTATTATTATTATTATTATTATTATTATTATTATTATTATTATTATTATTATTATTATTATATGCATGAATATCAGGACTCAGCTAAGAGCCCCGTGGTCGCCAACCCACGCTCCCTAGTTAGGAGCACCTAACGCCCCTTTCAGTCGCCTCTTATGACAGGCGGGGGTTACCGTGCGTGTTGTTCTATTGCCCCCACCCACGAGGGGAAATCTATTTTGGGTTGTGACTACGAGGCCCTTAGCTGAGTCTTGACATTGCTTTCAGTATTTTAGCCCATCCGACCTCCCCTGGTCAACACTTGTTATTTTTCGACCGCGACGGCATTACCGCATTCGAGGCCTAGGAAGTTTTTCATTTCCACGCACTTTGTGGCCTTCATCTTTCTTTTGCCGATACCGATACCTTCATTATTCGAAGTGTTGGTCCCCTTCCATTTGTTTTCTTCTGATTAGTGTTTATAGAGGATGGTTGTCCAGTTGTACTTCCTATTTAAAAAATAATAATCACCACCACCACTTTGTACTGTATAGCTGCATGGGTTATCAATAAACTAATTATAGCTAAGAACATCGCTCTTGTTGCATATGTGCAGAATATTTTTGCCTTAGAAATTACTTTCTTAATAAAGAAAACGCTGAAGGTAATTTATTACAACCGTCGTTTAGTTCTTTAAATACAGTACTTCAAGTTCAGTATTTCATGTACCGGTAATCATAATATGACACAGGTATTGTACAGATTTCTATGTTTCTGTCAATAAAATTCCGTATTTGACAGATGATATTAGTAAGAAACACAGTAAGACAAAGTTGTAAGGAAATAAAAGAGAAGAACATGAGCTTTTCTGTTGATTCTTGTTTTTCAAAAAAAAAAGAAATTTCAGGCTCTGTTAATTATCTTCCTATTCAAATAGCTGTGAATGTATTCATATCATTTAAGTGTTATACAGTTATATATACATGACCAGTAGATGTCCAATTAAATTCTTTATGAAAAATTAGTTGGTATTTTGTTTGTATTTCAATGTACGGTACCGAAATCCTCTAAATTCGAATACACTTGCCTTTGGTTACGCTCACTTAAAGACCCAATATGGCGGTTCCATAAGTAGCATTCGTGACTTGACCTCCCTAGACAGACCTTGGTTTTCTATTATAATACAATGCGACATCTTTTGTTAAAGTGTGAATTGATATGTTAGGGAAGGATAACCCATAGGACTGCATAACGTATTAAACATTAAAATGAGTACTGGCACTGCCAAATCAAGAAAAGTGAGTCGGCGAACCCAGAATGTTCATGTATAACAGAAAGCTCAATTACAACTCAATTTTCTTTGAGAACTTTTGAACAAGAAAACATCATTGAAAAAGGTAGACCCACACCTTCTCTTAAAAATGTATTCAAGGAATCGAAAAGAACAGTACAATATGTTCATGACTCGTGGTACATAAATTTGGACTAGTTATAAGGTTGTGCAGAAATGAATAACGTATAATGTTGGCCATGTATTCTATTTTCCTCAGAAAATAATGCTTGGAATAAAGACGGTATGGACAATTTAGAAAATGTCATAGTTTTAAAGAGACGCCATGAGGTGTCTCAAGTACACATCAACGCTGCTGCCAATATGATTCATTCCAGAAGGTCCAGAATAGAATTCTGTTTGAGTACAGTTTACAGAAAGAAAATTGACCATCATAATAAGCTAGTAAAAATAACAGATATATTGCCAGCTTTAATAGACACTGTGTTTTTCTCTCAAAGCAAGGATTACCTTCCAGGGGTCATCGAGAAACTGAAGAATCCGATAACAGAGGTAATTGCAGGGAGTTACTAGCATTAATTGCTGAGATAGATAACGTATTTCGGCACCACTTAGAAATACCTACAGTTTTCTCAGGACTTTCATCTGATATACAAATTGATATTATAGAAGCCATAGCTACTTTTTTGACCAGCGAAATTAAAGACGAGTTTAAGAAAGCAAACTTTATTTCCGTTATTTTGGATGAAAGTACAGACGTTTCTAACAAACACAATTCTCGACTGTATTTGTTGATATATCTTCATTTCTACTCATTGCATTGGCTTAGGTAATCAAATTATACCATAGAAACATCAGCTTCATTACACACACATCCTTTTATTACGAGCTCTTGACTACAACCGAACTATCGCACACACCAAGCAGTTCAAAGAACAAAGCAAACCAAGATAAACCACTCGACTCAATTTACCTGAGTTACCAACATATAACCTTAATGTTGTTTTCTTATAACTAATAGAAAATATAATATACATGACATTGTATTTATATGTGAAAATTATAATATTCCAACACTCCTCCTTTTCACAAAAAATAAAAACTACACTACAATCAATTATTCCTCATATTCCAACCCTATAAGCCTACAGAAACTCTTAAGCTTGTTGCTCGATAAATTCTTTGTGAACAAGTCTGCAGCATTTCTCTCTGGTGCTACATATACAAACTCAATGAACACCTTATCTAGTAGTTCTCTATATACATGGAACATGATGTCAATATGTTTTGACCTTTCACTCATATTATCGTTTTTACTCAATTTAATTGCTGCTGCATTGTCAGCAAAAACTTTACAAGGTATATCCATAAAACTTTCCAGCCCTACCGCTGATAGCAAATCTTTCATCCAAGTTACTTCTCGAGATACCTTTGCCATTGCCATGTATTCAGCATCCATGGTAGATCTAGTAATGCAACTCTGTTTCTTACTATACCAAGATACTGCTCCCTCTGCTACTGTGGTTACATACCCACTCACTGATCTTCTTGACTCAGTATGTCTCCCCAATCTGCATCCTAGAACACTTGTACTGACTCCTCGCAATTTTTGAAACACAACTTTAAATCTCTAGTACCACATAGATATCTCATGATATTCTTCACCTCTTTCAAATCTTTATCTTAGGTTTTAACAATTTTGGCTAACTTAGGTGCAAATTTAATATCAGTTGGTAAGTTAACCAGCAAAGGTTTCAAAGTAGGATTTACAGGTGAGAAAGCAGCGGTTGTAGGTAAGAATGGAGATAAAACATTGTTTATTGCAAACAGGCGAAATGATGTGTGTGTAGTACAGATAGAGTGGAGAAATAATATTGTAGCTTTGAGTGATTGTGACCAAATAATAGATCAACAATGTAATAATGTAGCATTTAAATGTGATGGGCAGGTTAGGTTGTGGCATGAGATATTGACATGTACATTCTGAAGCGTTCTTTATATTGCCTATGTTAGAATTGAAAAGAGGTAATGATATTAATACTTGTTCTGTATGCATTCAGGGAAAACTAAGTAACAAGGGAGTACCTAAGCCTTGTGGGCGTAAGTGAGAAAAACCACTTGATGTTGTGCACACAGATGTAATTGGAAAAATTAGTCCACCATCACTTGAAAAAGCTCAATATGTTGTAACTATGATATATGAATACTCCAGATATAATCTGGCTGTATGTGCAAAAAATATGAAGTGTTGGAGGTGTTTAATATGTATCAGGCAAAGGCAGAAAAGTTACATGGTGTAGGAATTAAGGTAGTGCAATCTCACAATGGTACAGAGTATGCATGTAGCGTGTTTCAAGCACAATTGCAAAAATGTGGTATTACCCATAGGAGGTCTGTACCGTACACTCCACAACAAAATGGACTAGCAGAGAGGCAGAAGAGAACGATGTTTGATCTGTTACATGTCTATTGATCCAGTCTGGGTTACCAAAAGAATTTGGGTGAGAAGCGGTATTGAATGCAGTGTATTTAAGAAATACGTGCTCATCCTCAGTGGTTCATTTGGAAGTTAGATGAGGAAGAAATAGGTAGACTGAAAGTATTTGGATGTCGGGCGTGGGCTGTGAGAGCAGACAGAATGAAGTTAGACCCCAGAGCAGAGTTATGCATTATGATAGGGTACGAGGCGGGTATTAAAAATGGATATAGATTATGGAGTCTTGGAAGGAAAATGTGATAGTGAGGAGAAGTGTCGTACGGTATTTGAGGAGCAGATATTTCCCTTTAAGGTGAAAAGTTCTGGAAAAGATATCATAGAAAAGATAAATGTACCAAAGGCAGAGGGTAGTGAAACATACTTTGACATACTGTGCACTGAAGATCCAGAGATAAAATTAGGGACTGATTTAGACGCAGTGGAAGCGTGCTGGGCCCATACCCTGTTGATATATCTTCATTTCTACTCATTACACCGGTTTAGGTAATTTAATCAAACTATACCATAGAAACAGCAGCTTCATTACACACATCCTTTTATTACCGGTACTTGCTCTTGACCACAACCGAACTATCACATACACCAATCTGTTCAAAGAACAAAGCTAACCAAGATAAACCACTCGACTCAATTTACCTGAGTTGCCAACATATAACCTTAATGTTGTTTTCTTATAACTAATACAAGATATAATATACACTGACTGACAGAGCAAATGCAACACCAAGGAGGAGTGGTTTGAAAGGGATGAAAGTTGGGGAAAAAACAGAGACGGCACGGAAGAATAATTGATGTTTATTTCAAACCGATATGCAGGTTACACAATGCGCACGGCATCGACTCAGTAGGATGTAGGACCACCGCGAGCGGCGATGCACGCAGAAACACGTCGAGGTACAGAGTCAATAAGAGTGCGGATGGTGTCCTGAGGGATGGTTCTCCATTCTCTGTCAACCATTTGCCACAGTTGGTCGTCCGTACGAGGCTGGGGCAGAGTTTGCAAACGGCGTCCAATGAGATCCCACACGTGTTCGATTGGTGAGAGATCCGGAGAGTACGCTGGCCACGGAAGCATCTGTACACCTCGTAGAGCCTGTTGGGAGATGCGAGCAGTGTGTGGGCGGGCATTATCCTACTGAAACAGAGATTGGGCAGCCCCTGAAGGTACGGGAGTGCCACCGGCCGCAGCACATGCTGCACGTAGCGGTGGGCATTTAACGTGCCTTGAATACGCACTAGAGGTGACGTGGAATCATATGCAATAGCGCCCCAAACCATGATGCCGCGTTGTCTAGCGGTAGGGCGCTCCACAGTTACTGCCGGATTTGACCTTTCTCCACGCCGACGCCACACTCGTCTGCGGTGACTATCACTGACAGAACAGAAGCGTGACTCATCGGAGAACACGACGTTCCGCCATTCCCTCATCCAAGTCGCTCTAGCCCGGCACCATGCCAGGCGTGCACGTCTATGCTGTGGAGTCAATGGTAGTCTTCTGAGCGGACGCCGGGAGTGCAGGCCTCCTTCAACCAATCGACGGGAAATTGTTCTGGTCGATATTGGAACAGCCAGGGTGTCTTGCACATGCTGAAGAATGGCGGTTGACGTGGCGTGCGGGGCTGCCACCGCTTGGCGGCGGATGCGCCGATCCTCGCGTGCTGACGTCACTCGGGCTGCGCCTGGACCCCTCGCACGTGCCACATGTCCCTGCGCCAACCATCTTCGCCACAGGCGCTGCACCGTGGACACATCCCTATGGGTATCGGCTGCGATTTGACGAAGCGACCAACCTGCCCTTCTCAGCCCGATCACCATACCCCTCGTAAAGTCGTCTGTCTGCTGGAAATGCCTCCGTTGACGGCGGCCTGGCATTCTTAGCTATACACGTGTCGTGTCCTGTGGCACACGACAACACGTTCTACAATGACTGTCGGCTGAGAAATCACGGTACGAAGTGGGCCATTCGCCAACGCCGTGTCCCATTTATCGTTCGCTACGTGCGCAGCACAGCGGCGCATTTCACATCATGAGCATACCTCAGTGACGTCAGTCTACCCTGCAATTGGCATAAAGTTCTGACCACTCCTTCTTGGTGTTGCATTTGCTCTGTCAGTCAGTGTACATGACATCTTATTTTTAGTTTTATGCGAAAATTATAATATTTCAACAGTCTTTAGGTATGTTAGTCCCGAAGGCGAAATTCAAGAGAGATTTTTGAGATTAATTGATGTAAGCGGTGACCGTTCTGCTGTTTCTCTCTCTAAACATCTCTTTGGAGTGTTACAAGAATTACTGTGTGGTGGAAAGTTAGTAGCAGAAATATTTGATGGCGCAGTAGTGATGGCAGTACAGCGCAGTGGGTTGCAGAAGTTAGTCAGAGATAAAAAAGACCAGACTATATTTGTTCACTGCTTCGGTCATATGCTCAACTTGGTAACAGCAATCTGTTAACCACATCAATGAATGCAAAGTAATTTTTCAGACCATGTCCGGGTTAGCAGTATTTTTATCATCCCTTAAAAGGGCCGCTGCTATTAACAAAGTAATACAGAGACGATTACCAAGAGTAGCGCCTGCTCGATGGATATATGCTGGTAGGCTCGTCAAAGTTGTGTCCTCTCTCTATACAGATCTCTTTGAACTCTTCAGAGAAATGAAATATAACGCAGACGAATGGGACGGTGGAACGAGAATTCAAGCTAAGGATTACTATGTTATCCTGCAAGAATTTGATTTCTATTTACTATTAAATTTATTTGCTGAAGTGCTTCCTCAATCTGATGTTCCGTATCAGATCCTTCAGAAGAAAATATGTGATATTGCTTTCTGCTCCAAAGAGATCCAGCAATTTAAAGCGTTTTTGCAGACAACCAGAAATCATTTTTAAATCACATGGTCAAAGTTGCAAGACAATGAAGGGAGGCAGGATTAACCTCAAAAGCGCCAAAGAATTGATTTCATAGGAACTAAGAAACATCGTATCTCCGATTGTATTTGGAAATAATTGACATAATATCCGTGCAACTATCAGATGGATTTTCTCATATTAACAAGCTGGAGTTCCTTCAGTTAATTGATATTGACCAGTTTAACAATTTCGCGAAGGAGTTCCCGAACAGTGCCTATCAGTCGTTAGTGAAGACCTTTGGATGAAATTTTGACTGCATGAAACTTAAAATTAAACTGTCTGACCTCTACACGAAGCCCCTCCAGAGAGTGGATTAAATCTAATACGAAACGCGAAAGAATGTTAACGAGATACTGCACCAATCTACTTGGATTAAACCAACTTTACTAAATAACAATGCTTTCTTATTTACTTAGAACACACATATATATATTCAATCAAAGGTATGACATGGAAACAGAATGCTCCATGCAAACTGGGCTGAAAAACGAGAATAATCGACATGGAATTACACACTGATTGGTATTGCATATAATCTAAAACCTTACCAAGTTAATATTAAGATCATAAATTTAACCAGCGTAGCGATACGCACTTTTAGAAGGAAAGGAAACGAAAGATAAATGTGTGTGGGACACACTTAGGTGAAGCAACAACCAGAACTTGAGTTTACAATGTTAAGATTTCAATTAGCATAACAGTGTTCTAGGAAATTAAAATCCATTAATCTTAAAATAATAACCCAAAATAGGTCGGGTAATCAAGGATAAGTAGTTACAGGTAAATCTAATTTGCATCGTAGTGCGTTTCGTAATGAGCAATAGATATGAAAAATTAAATTCCATCAAACAGGAAATTATTAAAAATTATTAAAATCAGCATGGCCCTTCCCTTTCTTTTGCTGATATCCTCATTTTTCAAAGTGTCGGACCTCTTCCATTTTCCTTCTGATTAGTGTTAATAGAAGGTGGTTACCAAGTTGTTCTTCCTCTTAAAATAATAATCACCACCATTTATGTTATTTACGGTATTCTTGTTATGGCAGGGTTAACTCACTTTGTCTATCAAATTCTGGCATTCATGATTACAATACTAGAAATTCAAACAAAATTCATAACAATCTAATAAATTCAACCAAATATGGTGTCAGTAGTCAGTTAATCATTAATTCAGCAAATGTAATTCTGATATTTTAATTTTATCACACTAACTAACTCCTTTTACGGATTTTGGAGACAACAAGGCATGGGAATTTTGTCCCACAGATCATTTCTGTGCCAGTAAATCTTCCAACATGAGACTGGTGTACTTGAGCACCTTCAAAGTCTGCCAGACTGAGGCGGGACTGAACCCACAAACTTGAGCTGAGAGGACCAGAGCTCAGTAAATGGCATTTGGCACTGTATAACCACCTTGCTAAAGATGCTGCCTGTGTGATATTAAACCTTCTATATTTATTCCACCAATCACAGTCTCAGTTAAACAACATATCCCCTGTGGATTTTATCACGGATTTTATCTTGCATTATTCAATGCTGAGCCTATGTCTGAATGATTCATTGTCTAGGACCACGGATATACAATGCATTACCTGTGGACGTGGTCAGTGGCAATCAGAATACACTGAAGAAAAGGCTATTCACATGGCTCATTAACAATTATTACAAAGTAGATCAACTTATAAATTTCCATTATAATATTTAAATCAACTTGCACACTATTCCTCTCTACTAAGAAACCAACCTTCTCCTTAACCCATGCTCCTCCTTTCCAGCTTCCTGTTTAGGCCTATTACACCAAATGCAGAAAAACAGTTCATAAAATTACTCTAATTAAATATCACCAAAATGCAGTAAATGGAGTAAATGATATTCACTAGATTCCATGATGTACCGGTACCGGTACATAATCTAGCTATTGTATTTTTGAAGCCCACACACAAGTTTACCTTATGTGGGATTCACACTGTATCTTATACTACCTCTGTATGTATATGTAAGATACTGATTGTGAATAAAAATGTATAAAATGTAAAAAATGTAAAAACTAATAATGACACTGATAGGTTTTGATAGCTAGTTTCTCAAGCGAGACTTTGGTTGGCATCATATGTCATCTGTATCGGGTCTCGCATGACTTACGGGAGACGCCTTGAGCTTATGTACAAAGTCTTTGAGACAAGATACAATAAGGTTATGACAATTTGCTTTTAACTCTCATGTGGCCAATACTTTTGACTCAGTTATAAGATCTAGGCCTACTATCATTGTAAAACAAAGGCACATGTGACAGGTGAATTTGTTTATAATGTACTTGAAACCTGACATGATGAAAAATTAATTGAATATATTTCTGTATCTTTACTTTACTTCACTTTATTAATGGTAATACCATTTTACATAATAGTAGAGAAGAATAAACAAAACAAAACACACTAAAAAGAAAGTTCAATGGAGTATAAGCACAGCCTAATATACACAGTCGCGAAGCTCCTTAGTAATGAAATGGCATCCTGTTGTCAGGCGGAACGACACTAGCGCTCGTAGCGGCCAGCAAGCTCTAACTGTCCGGAACAATTCTCTACCCAACAGTTGAATGCACTTTCCCACGTAAACTATAAACTGTAACCACCTCGACAACTATATTAATCGTACATTTTAATAAAATACGTTGATACACTAGACTACAGCGTGGTAATAATACCGAAGGAAAACAACAATAGTTTATTTTCGAAGGAACAGCTTATCATACCACTGTAATTAAGGTCTTAGCCATTTTCGATATCCTATTATTGAACTGAATTTGGTAATTTCACATACATCATAAAAATAGTAATGAACTATAAAACAATTCAAATAATATTCAAACATCTCAGGAACCTAAATGGCTGGATTTTGAGCTTTTTTGTTTTATGACACTGAAAACTTTCATTGCAAAATATCACGAGGTAATCTAATCTTAGTTTCACAAATAATTTCAACACTAATGACTTAGTACCTTCACAGCATTAATGTGAAAAATCAGGTGTTAGTATTAGGGAATTAATAGTATACTACATCGAAGTTAGTGAGAATACAGCCCATGTTCTTTCGGCTCCTCTGACAAACGCGCAAGTGGCTGGGCGGCTTATCAGCTTACATTTCGGAGATAGTGGGTTCGAACTCCACTGTCGCCAGCCCTGAAGATGGGTTTCCGTGGTTTCCCATTGTCAAAACAGTCTGTACCTTAATTAAGGCCATGGTTTCTTCCTTCTCGCTCCAAGCCCTTTCCTATCCCACTGTTGCCAAAAGACCTATCTGAGTCGGTGCAACGTATGACTGTGTGTTGTGCTCCTTTGAGACGGGCTAATCATCTCTTATCAATAACTTTCGGTTCGAAGAAATCTGCGGAGATTCCATACTAATTTCTTCTTCTCTGCTGACATAAACTGTCTCCAAAATGATTGGAACATAACGTGATGTTATTGTACAAATAGTTCACATTTTTCTTCAATAAATCATCCCCCCTACTATTTACAAGCAATTTTCTTGCCTTTCTTCCTTTCTTAATCCGTTTACCCTCCAGGGTTGGTTTTTCCTTCGGACTGAGTGAGGGATCCCACCTGTACCGCCTCTAGGGCAGTGTCCTGGAGCGTGAGACTTTGGTTTGGGCGATAAAACTAGGGAGGAGGGCCAGTAGCTCGCCCAGGCGGCCTCACCAGCTATGCTGAAGAGGGGCCTTGTGGGGTATGGAAAGATTGGAAGGGATAGACAAGGGAGATGGAAGGAAGCGACCGTGACCTTAACTAACGTACCATCCCGGCATTTGTCGGGACAAGTGGGAAACCATGGAAAACGATTTCGAAGATGGCTGAGGTGGGAATCGAACTCCCTTCTACTCAGTTAACCTCTCGAGGATGAGTGAACCGCGTTCCAGCCCTCGTACCACTTTTCAAATTTCGTGGTAGAGCCGGGAATCAAACCCGTGCCTCCGGGTGGTGGTAGCTAATCACACTACACAGAGGCGACAAGCAATTTTCTACACATTGAAAATCAAAACACCGCTACGTGTTAGAGGTTACGGTTGTATTAAAACGTTATTTAAGTTCATATCATTGGATGGATTTCACTACGAGTTACATTCCTGAATCAGTGATGAACGAAATGCCTACTTACCGGTATCTGAAGTTAATTTCTGAATCTTCACAATATTGTTCTCTTATCCGAAAATTTAAGCAGTAATTAAGGCTTTAATGTTCAGGATCTTTAGACAGCCTAAAGAATGATAGCTCTGGTGTCTTCTTGTAACTGAGCAATTTATTGCCCCACACACACCTCCTTTCGTACATACCATGTCAATTTAATAGTAAACCGATCATCTATAATGTAATTACCTCACGCTTACCTCGCAAAACGTATACAACTTACACATCCCAGAAGACCGGCAGCTTGCTGGCCACGTGGAGCGCTGCAGTCGCATGGATGAAAAAAATAAGCCGAGCTTCGCGACTGCGTATATTAGACTGTGGTATAAGTAGAATACGGTATGTACAGATATATACACAGCTTACGGTATATTACAAGTAAGCACAGAAATGTTCTACCATATGCCAATGACTTTCGTCTCTTGTCTACTAGGAAGAAATGTAGTGATCTCCTGACCAACCTTCAACATTATTTTCTCAATGTTCCTTTTTGAATAAATATGACTGATCGTCATTCTCGTCAGAGTCTAAGTTGTAACCGCCAATCGGTCAACTTAATTTTATAGCAATCTTACTACTTGTTCATCACAGTCTGTTGCTTTGTCCATTTTACTTGTAATGTCAATAATTTTAATACGTTCACCTTTGTAATTCTTCACATTGTAAAAAAAAAAAAAAATTAAACCAACATTGTTATTTTTAATGCTAATTTTAGTTTAAGTCTCTTCAAGACTTTAAAAATCAATTTCATCTTATTATATGTTTTGCAAGTGCTTATTTTTATTCCGAGGTTGAGACAATGGCTGATGATGCCTTCATACTAGGCGAAACATGTAGGTACCATTTTTAGTTAATAGATCAATGTAAATCATCCAAGACAATGACTTATTGTATTGATTAGGTGTTCAATATAATAAATAACTTACTGTTATTATTCTAATCAAATATTATCAGTACAGATCAACAATGATATTTATTACATGTAATAATACCATGAAGTCATAGTCAGCTAAACATGAAGAAATTTTAAGTTCAGTTAGTTAGGGCCTACAATTTATGTGGTGATACAGTCATCAGACCCTGCTTGCCTGATTGTTGCACAAAAAAAAATGCTTGCCTGGAAAAGGATCAAGGCCAGCTTATCAGGTAGCTTGCTGTCACCAAGCATTTTAGAACTACCGTACTTCTGGCAGAAATTTATGTTGCTCATATCATAGAATGTAAACATGTTTTGTAGCATATGTGTACTGGAGTGCAGATGCTTCTTACAAATCTGATCTGCCTCTTCTGTTTCATTAAACAACTGAGGTCCATCTCCAAAAATATGGCTTCCAATTGAGAAAGCTAAATAAAATTCAGAAAAACTCAATTGTCAAAAATTGCCAGTGTTTCGCCCCAGTGCAGCATAGGCTCATCAGTTGGACGCCGCTTCCCAAGACACTGGCCGGCTAAAATGCTGGTGGCAACACAACACCACTACAAGCTATGCTGTGATAAGCACAAAGTGCCCACATTCTAGGGGAGAACTGCATCTCTACTTGCTATATATACCCTCCTGCATTAGCATGGCCAAATATATGGCTTCCAATTGAGAGAGTTAAATACAGACAAATACACTGTCAAGGTTTCTTGGGATAATGATGAGAGTGCTCCTGCTGTCAAAGGAAACTACTGCCCAGACCATAACACCTGGTGGAGGACCAGTGTGAAGCGCTGCAGGCAGCTTGGTTCCACGAACTCGCCTGCCCTCCTTACCAAACTATGTTCATCACTGACACCAAGATAGAAACGTCTCTTATCTGAGAACACCACAGAACTCCACTCCAGCCTCCAGTGAGCTTTACCTTGACACCACTAAAGTTGCAGAGCAGTTGTTTGTAGTTAGTGGCATGAACACTACAAGACATCTGGCTCGGAACTGTCCCTCAAGAAATCGGTTTATTACAGTTTGCTGTGTCTCTCTGGTGCCAAGTGAAATTCTAACGGCAGATGCAGTACAATCCACCACAGCCACACATTGAATACAGTGGTCTTCCCTCTTTGTACTGGCCCATGTGCAGCTGGACTCCAGACTTCTTGGGATAGTACCTTCCTGTGACTATTGTGGCCAACACCATTGCACTATGTCTACATCCCTGCCAGGTATTTCTGCAATATTGCACAAAGAAGTTCCACCTTCTCGTAGCCCTAATACGTGGCCTCATTTAAACTTAGCAGATACTGCCTTTGCGGTCTCTTTAAGTGCATGTTTGACTCACACCAACCTCACAACATCAAAACAGGACATTGACTAACACTTGCAAAGTGTACAGCACATTATTTGAAGCAAACTTGGTTTGCAAGGTCATAGTGGTTCTACTAAGAAAACACCACTGTTCGTCAACTAGCGTGCAAATTTGAATAGGCATCATATTTGAGATGAGCAAACACGTCTCAAATTTTGTTTATCTAGCACAACTCCTTCTTGGTTGTTGGTATTTCATTCTCCACCAGTGAAAGTGATCTGGGTAACAAGGAACTCACAACCTGCAACTCAATTGATCACACCATCAAATAAATATGGAGTGAGCAGCAAACTTGAAATAAATAAACACTGCACTGCAGAAAGAAAAGTGACAATTCCACTTTCTTCTGTTGTAAATCCAAGTCACTTCAAGACAGCCCTTTTAGTTGCTGGTTGTTAAACTATAGAGAGGCACAATAATATTCAGTCCTATCACACTAATTTTCAAACAAACAATATAACTGATACCATTCCACAAACCTACCACACTACTATTTAAATAAAGAGGATAACTGGCATTGCTCCTCAGTCCTACCACATTAATATTCAAACAAACAATATAACTGATATCCCTCCCCAATCGTTCCACACTAATATTTGAACAAACTAGATGTAACAGCCATGCCTTATGAAGCCTTTGGTGGAGATCATAGAGTTGTGATTTGAAAGTTGGAAAGATTGAAAAACCCCAATTAAGAAGAGAGAAAAGAATTAAAGTATGGAAGTTGAAGGAGAAAAGCATACAAGAAGAATTTCAAAGGGAAATAATACCCTTGGTACCCAGGACAGAGGTGGGGAATATTGAAGAGGAATGGAAAAGATTTAAGGAAGCCCTGGTTGGATGTGAAGAAAAGGTGTGTGGTAGAACATCAGGAAATGTGAAAGACAAAGAAACACACTGGTGGAATGATAGGGTAAAGATTAAAGTGAAGGAAAAGAAAATGGCATGGAAAGCATGGAAAACATCTAAGACTGAAGAAAGTAGAAGAAAATATGTGAAGGCAAAGAATTTGGCCAAGAAAGTAGTGGAGGAAGAAAAGAGGAAAAGCTGGGCCTTATTCACACAGACATTGAGAGATGATATGCAGGGCAGCAAGAAATTACTGTATGGTATCTTAAGAAACAAAAAGAGAGATCAAGTAAACACCAGATTTGTGAAGGATGAAGGTGGCATAATTTTAACAAAGCCAGAAGAAATAAGAAATAGATGGAGAGAGTATTTTCAGAAGCTGCTGAACATAAGAACGGATGACAGTCATTCAATGGACGACCAGGAAAGGCAATTAGTTGATGAAGAAATGGATAAAGAAATTACAATGAATGAAATTGAAATGGCAGTAAGAAAGATGAAGAATGGAAAAACTGCTGGAATAGATGAAATTTCAGTGGAGATGATAAAGGCAGCTGGAGCTGTAGGCCTGCAGTGGACATATCGGGTTCTCAGGAATGTCTGGGAGAACAAGGAGGTCCCTGAGGATTGGCAAAAAGGAATAATCATCCCAATTTTCAAGAAAGGTGATAAGAAAGTTTTGAAGAACTACAGGGGAATTACTCTAATATCCCATGTTGCTAAGATAATGGAAAGGATACTGTAAAGTAGAATAAGGTTGAGGGTTGAGAAGCAGATACAGGAAAATCAGTTTGGTTTCAGAAGTGGAAGGTCAACAATAGAGCCCATTTTCATTATGAGACAACTAATGGAAAAGCATTGGGAGTACGGGAATGATATGGTGATGACATTCATTGATATTGAAAAGGCATATGACAGTGTCCCTAGGACGAAAGTTTGGGACAGTCGGGTGCAAAAAGGAATTGGACAGGGATTAATAAAGATGATCATGGCATTGTATAAGGAATGTTGTAGTTGTGTGCAAACACAAGTTGGCAGGACAAGTTGGTTCAAAATAACTAGTGGGCTGAGACAGGGAAGTGTTCTATCACCAATCCTGTTTACAATAGTAATGGATGACATCATGAGAACAGCAAAAGCAGCATATGGAGGAAGAGAAATGAACATGATGTTATTTACAGATGATATTGTGATTTGGGGAGAAGACGACAGGAAGGTTCAAGAACAGTTGAATGTGGTGAATGGGAAGATTGAAGAATGTGGATTGAAAATAAGTGTAGAAAAGAGTAAAACTCTTGTTATGACTAGAGGGGAGAAAGAAGGGAAAGGTCAGATTAGACTTGCAGACACCGAGCTTGATAGCTGCAGTCGCTTAAGTGCGGCCAGTATCTAGTATTCGGGAGATAGTAGGTTCGAACCCCACTATCGGCAGCCCTGAAGATGGTTTTCTGTGGTTTCCCATTTTCACACCAGGCGAATGCTGGGGCTGTACCTTAATTAAGCCCACGGCCGCTTCCTTCCCACTCCTAGCCCTTTCCTGTCCCATCGTCGCCATAAGACCTATTTGTGTCGGTGCGACGTAAAGCAACTAGCAAAAAAAAAAAAAAAAAAGGATTGCAGACAAGCCCCTGGAAGTAGTGGAAACGTTTAAATACCTGGGGAGTGAATTAATGGAGAATGCTCGACTGGATGCTGAGAATAGTAAAAGGATTCAAGCTGGAAGTTGTTTCTATCATAGTATAAGAAATATGTTATGGGACAAAGATGTGCCAATGGAAGCAAAGGATACTATGTACAAGACGTATTACGTACCCATAACAACTTACGGAGCAGAAACTTGGACAATGACAAAGAAGGATGAGAGTCGAATACAGGCAGCCAAAATGAAATTCTTGAGGAGTATGATACAGAAGAGTAGAAGAGACAAAATAAGGAATGAGAAAATCCAGGAAGAAATTGGAGTGGAAAAAATGAATGATAGAATAGAGAAGAGCCGACTAAGATGGTTTGGGCACATAAAGCGAATGAGCGACGAAAGAATGCCAAGAAAGGTGATGGAAATGCAAATCCAAGGAAGGAGAGGCCATGGACGACTACGATTGAGATGGAAGGATACCATCCAGCGCAGCATTATAGAAAGAAACCTGGACTGGGACACAGTGTTGGAGGAGGAGTGGTGGAAAGACCGAAGAAAGTGGAGAGGAACCATATTTGCCCCTACCCGGCTACAGCTGGATAAAGGGAAATGATGATGATGATGATGATGATGATGATGATGATGATGATGAATATCAGTAATTGACACTACTCCACAATCCTACCACACTAATACTTCATGGGAATCACTGTAAGTGTATTAATATAAGGAATGATCTTCATTGGGATAAGATGAGGTTGGTAAGAAAGTTTACAGATCTCTTGACATGGTTATGAGGGTATTTAGGGGTTGTAGTAGTGTTCAGGTAGCAGGTAGGAACCTTTTTCAGAGGCAGTCCTACCCAGGGAGTGTCTATGTGAGTCCCAGAGCATACTGGCCCAGTGTGTAGCACCTGGTAAGAGTCCCAGCTCAAGGTTACGAGTGAAGACCTCAACGACATCTGCAGCGGAGAAGGTGGACCTCGGTACAGTGGAGATAGCAGAAGAGGCAACCCTGTATTCAAGGATTAATACGAGTACAACCTGCTGCCTTGTAAGTGACTGGACATCAAAGGCTAAAGGAGAAAACCCTGAAAGAAAATCTCCCTCTGTGTTAGGCTCAGCAGGTCAACAGAGAGATTATTAAGGAAGTTGCTTTCAAGAATAATACGAGCTTCGGATGTGGAAATTCCCGACAGCGATACCAGTTTAAATTGAATGATGGCTTATAGTCGGATGTTACATCAGCCACCCAAACCAAATGAAGACAAAGTATCAGAGAGGGAACATTAAATATCCTGACATTGGTAAACAAAACTAAAGAGCTGGTCAACCTCATAGAAAGGAGGAAACTTCTGATCATGGGGTTGAGTAAAACAAAGTGGAAGAAAACTGGGAAAATAATCAGACTGATCGAAAATGAAGTAGAGTATAAGAACAGAGCAGAAATTTTAATACATAAAGACATAGATGCTTGTACAGTAGTCAAGTCGAGTTTGTAAGTGAAAGGATGATTAAGTTATCTGTGAACTTAGGAGGAAAAAAAATACAATGTGATCCCAGTCTATGCTCCACAGGTAGGATGCTCAAAAGAGGAAAAGGTCAACTTCCTTAATAACTTGGAAGAATACACAGAGTATGAAAATCTAATTGTAATGGGTGATTTTAATTCACAAGTTGGCTCACAACAAAGAGGATATGAATCTACACTGGGCCCTCATGGAATGGGAAATAGAAATGAAGACAGAGAATACATGCTAGGCCTATATATGAGAAACAACCTGATAGTGATTAACGCTTAGCTCTGTATCACAAGATATAGCTGGGATGATAAAAAGGGTACAGAAATAGATTATATCCTGAGAGATCAAAATGTATGGAAGGATGTGAATGATGTCAAGGTCATTCCAAGGGAAGACCTTGGTGGAGACCATAGACTGCTGGTTGGAGTTATTGGAGAGAGAAAAACCTCCCAGAGTCCCAAAAATAACAACTTGGCAACTTTCCGAACCAAGCATAAAGGAGGAATTCAGGTAAGGTGTCTGCAAATTGTTGCCAAGAGAAGAAATGAAATTGGTAGATGAAGAATGAGACACTCTGAAGAAGGTTGCGGTAGGTAAAGCAGAAATGAAATGGCATATGGCTTTTAGTGCCAGGAGTGTCCGAGGACAAGTTCGTCTTGCCAGATGCAGGTCTTTTGATTTGACGTCCGTGGGAGACCTGCACGTCATGATGAGGATGAAATGATGATGAAGACGACACATACACCCAGTCCTGTGTCAGCGAAATCAACTAATTATGGTTAAAATTCCCGACTCTGCTGGGAATTGAACCCGGGATCCTGGTGGCCAAAGGCCAGCACGCTAATCATTTAGCCATGGAGCCGGATGGTAAAGCATAGAAAGTATGTGGACGACAGAGCCGAACACAAAAACCTAAAGAAACTGTCTGGTGGAATGATAATATTAAAAAGGTAATCAATGACGGAAACTGTGCAAGAAGAGCCCTAAATCAAGTAAGAATACGGGGAGAACATCATGTAATAGAGGAGAAGTTGTCAGTATACAGAGAGAAAAAATTACATGTCAAACAGTTAGATATAGCTCAAAAGCAGAATTGCAGGAAGATCTGGCTACCAGAATAACACAGGATGCAAATAAGAAACTGTTATACAGAATCATTAAGAGTAGAAGAGCAGAAACTGAATCCATCCAATCTGTAGTTCTTAATGGTGAGGTGACTAGGGATAAGAACAAAATATTACAGGAGTTCCAAAGGCACTTTTAAACTTTACTGAACTGTAATGGAAATGTCACTCTCTTAGATGATGAACCTTATGATTTTTGCAGCACAAATACCAATAGTTTGACATGGTATATAATAATTTTGTGTGGCTATTTCATGGTTGGAAGTGGAGACAGCAGTATCTAAACTGAAAAACAATAAGTCAACTGGATCAGATGAAATGAAATGAAATGGCATATGGCTTTTAGTGTCGGGATGTGTCCGAGGACTTCAGCTCGCCAGGTGCAGGTCTTTTGATTTTACACCCGTAGGCGACCTGCGCATCGGGATGAGGATGAAATGATGATGAAGACAACATATACACCCAGTCCCCGTTTCAGGGAAATTAACCAATTTTGGTTAAAATTCTCAACCCTGCTGGGAATCGAACCCGGGACCCCTGTGACCAAAGGCCAGCATGCTAACCATTTAGCCGTGGAGCCGGACTGGATCAGATGAATTTAGTGTTGAGATGATCAAAGTACTTCGAGAGGTTGGACAACAGTGGATGTACAGAGTACTGAACAAAATTTGGAAAGAAAATGACTGGAAGCATGGAGTCTCATACCATTGCTGAAAAAAGGTGATAGGAAGAAATGTACCAACTACAGAGGTGTAACTCTACT
The DNA here is from genome assembly GCF_040414725.1 of Anabrus simplex. Classification (NCBI taxonomy): domain Eukaryota; kingdom Metazoa; phylum Arthropoda; class Insecta; order Orthoptera; family Tettigoniidae; genus Anabrus; species Anabrus simplex. The sequence goes on along the minus strand of NC_090265.1, from coordinate 128,808,691 downwards.
GTCACATGACCTCAAAATCTATGAATCCATCCTTGAGGGCAGGATTAGAAAATATGTTGAGCCTACACTTAAGGAGGAATAGCATGGATTTAGACCTCTCAGATCAACTATAGAACTCATTTTTGCCACCGGAATGCTCTATGAGAACTATTGGCAGAAGTAAGGGTTGAGACAGAAGCAGAAGTACAAGCTAGACTAGATCTTTGGCATGAAGCTTTTACAACCTTAGGTTTTAAAATCAGCAAAACCAAGATAGTTGGCTTGGTGAAGAGTAGAAACTCTCCAATTGTTCATCTAAGAATTGGAGATGAGGAGATGGATATTGTAGACAACTTCCAGTACTTAGGTAGTGCCATCTGTGCGTGCGCACTCGGGTGACTAATTTTTTGTCTGCCGGGCTGAATGGCTCAGGTGGTTAAGGCACTGGCCTTCTGACTCCCAACTTCACAGGTTCGATCCTGGCTCAGTCTGGTGGTATTTGAAGGTGCTCAAATACATCAGCCTCCGTGTCAGTAGATATACTGACATGTAAAAGAACTCCTATGGGACTAAATTCTGGCACCTCAGCATCTCCAAAAACCATATTTTTTAAATGTAGTTAGTGGGTCATAAAGCCAATAACATTATTATTTAATTTTTTGTCTGGTGAGCTTGTATTGAATTTTCCACCATTTCATTACTATCACATTTTAATTTTATGACCTAAAATTTGAGAATCTTTGTCATGATTAAAAACTAAAACAGCACAAGTTTTGGTTATTTTGAACCTTCTTCAGCTGTAAACATTAAAAATTATGTAGTATACAATATACATGAAGCCTCCGGCACTCAGGCGGCAGCGCACTGTCCTCTCACCACCAGGTTCTATGGTTCAAATCCTGGCCATTCCATGTGAGATTTGTGCTGGACAAAGTGGAGGTGGCACAGATTTTCCTCTAGGTACTTCTGTATTCCCTGTCATCCTTCATTCCACCAACACATCCCAATATCATTTCATTTTATCTGTCGGACATTAATCATTGTCCCAGAGGAGTGCGACAGGCTTAGGCAGCCAGCACAATCCTCATCTTCACCACTAGATGGGGGCTTCATTCATTCCATTCCTGACCTGATCGCATGACTGAAAGCAGGCTGTGGATTTTCATTTTTTCATATTATACACACAATTCATCAAACAGAATGTTCTTATGAAAAAGTTATGATACACATTAAAAGATTGATATAGTATACATTCACATCATTAAAAGTTTGTGATTAAAACAAGACTTAACAACGTTAATCTTGTTCCATATCGACAAGTCCAAAACACAGCTGTCTTTTATATATTTTAATTCAACATAAAGATTGATGTTAAAACAACATCCACTCTTTATCCATAACATCTGCCACATTCTAGTAATTTCCAGAACATCCTTTCAACTCATCATTTAGACGATTTTAATCATGAACTTTCAACTACACGAATATATATATATATATATATATATATCAATCTTTTAGGCTTCTTTCACACGATCCACTGCTTTCCATGCCACTCCACTCCATCAGAGATGTAGAAAGGGGCCCGTAGCATTCACACGAGACACTTTGTGTGGCGCAACTTCCTGCTGCTGTCAACCGGCCTAAAATGTCTTCCACTCTTGGCGACTGGAAGCTCACTAAAACAGATTAGTTCGTTCAGACAGTCAACATTCTGTGCACCACAAGTTCGAAGTTTTTGTTTCAGAATGTCGGTTTCATTCATAGATGCTGAAAAGTTAATAATAGAAATACAAAATTGTCCTTGTCTGTGGGATTTACAAACGACAGACTATTCAAATAAAATTTTAAAACTTCAAATGTGGAATGAAGTTTCCCAAGAAGTGATTCCAAATTTTGCCAAAATGGACAATTCCAAAAAGAGAGAAGTTGGTAAGTACAATAATATTGTATGTGTTATATGCTATTTGTTCAATATTACAATAACACAGGTCATTGAAAAAATAATTAATCAAGGTTTTTAGCAGTCTTTATTTCAAATTATATTTCCAATTAAATTACATAACATTTTCTTATTATTATTACCGAGCTCGATAGTTGCAGTCACTTATGTGCGGCCAGTTCCCAGTATTCGGGAGATAGTGGGTTCGAACCCCACTGCCGGCAGCCCTGAAGATGGTTTTCCGTGGTTTCCCATTTTCACACCAGGCAAATGCTGGGGCTGTACCTTAATTAAGGCCATGGCCGCTTCCTTCCCAGTCCTAGTCCTTTCCTGTCCCATCGTCGCTGTAAGACCTATCTGTGTCGGTGCGACGTAAATCCAATAACAAAAAAAAACAAAACCATTTTCTTATTTGTGAGAACTACCCGTGTTTTATTTACAGAAGTTAGGTATAGATAGCAAGGCCATACTGCCAGCTCATTAAATCAGTCGTTGAGATGGTCAACATTTTGCACGTCACAAGTTTGAAGTTTTTGTCTCAAAATATTGGGACAACATTTCATCAAACGAATTCCCACTCATGCGAAAGTAATGAAAGAACATTTTTGGATCACTGGTACATTCATCTAGAAGAAAACTATGAGCTCCTTGTTCTAGGTTATATGAATTCAATGGATGGACCCAACGAACCTTAGTACTCTTCTTTCTCCTCAATCTTCTTTTCATAAGAATATAAATCCCAAGGATAACGTTTGCGTCCATAGTCCAAAGTCAAACTGAGACGCAAAAGATGTGGTGGGGATTAGAAGTTGCTGGCAAGTTGCTGGAAGCTGAATGTAAGGAAAAACAGAGTGTCTGAGTAGTGGCGTGGCGTGGCGTGGCGTGGCGTGGCGTGGCGTGGCGTGGCGTGGCGTGGCGTGGCGTGGCGTGGCGTGGCGTGGCGTGGCGTGGCGTGGCGTGGCGTGGCGTGGCGTGGCGTGGCGTGGAAAGCAAGTGGAAAGCAAGTGGAAAGCAAGTGGATCGTGTGAAAGGAGCCTTAATGTGTATCAAGATTTTTTCATAACAATATTCTGTTTGATGAATTGCTATTGTATGTATATTGTATACTACACTTTACAGCTGAAGAAGGTTCAAAAGAACTGAAGCATGTATTGTTTTAGTTTTTAATCTTGACAAAGATTCTCAATTTTTAGGGCATAACATTGAAATGTGATAGTACTGAAAAGGTGGAAAATTCAATATATTTTCTATAAGAAAAGTGTTGTATAACAACCACTGCCCTATTGAACATTGCGAGGGGATGATTCAAAACAGTGAAATCAGACACACAATCAAAACTCTGAATAACATTAAAGCTGGCATAGATGAGATAATTCTTGAAGCCTGGCAGAGAAGATCTGATAGTACATCTAACTAGATTGTTAAACAACTGCTGCCACACACAATGTATACCTGACAATTGGCAGAAAGGTGTTATTATAAAGCTCTCCAAAAATGGTAATCTCAATGACTTCAATAACTAGCACAGAATCCCCCTTCTTTTGGTACCTAGTATAGTGTTCTCCATCGTTCTACTCAGGCATTTGAAGAATCAGAAAGGAATAGCCTGTTCCATCATGTCTCAAACAAATCAGAGTGTTACATTATCAAGTAGTGTATCAAGCTCCAAAAATCTATCTCTATTTTATCGATTTAAAGAAAGCTTTTGACAGTATACATCAGGACTCGTGAAACATCGTAGTTCCTATCACATAGCATACTTCATGTGTCGGCTGTCTGGTAAGTGAAGAATATGGCCAGCTAGATGCATTCCACATTCTGTAACTTCCTGAAGCCAATCTGACATAAAATGTCCTCATTTTTTGACTCAGTCACGCCAAGTAACACCCAAAATTTTGTGTTAATCTTCCATGATGTCTGTACTATAATTTTCCATATTTCACTGGTATGAGGAATATTTCATAAAGTTTGAGCTTTGTCTCTGTATCAACCAATGAAGAAGACCAAATGGGTCGCGAACACTGAAAGACTGCTGGAACTTCATCGATTCTGTAGCTGACATCTACATCGACACTACAATCCTGCAATAAGATGCTACCAAGGTATGTGAATTGTTTCACTTGTTCAATTGGCTGCTGCCCAATGATGATCAGCATATTAGCCTGATAACCGATCAAGATTGTTTTTGTCTTGTCAACACTACTGTGTCTAAGTTATTAATCATGTCTTATAGAAAGGTACTAGTTTCTGCCAGCAATGCAGTGGCATTGGTAAAATCAAGGACAGTTATCTCTATTCCAGTGGATTCCAGTGCTTGGTCAATTCACTACCTTCCGCATAACAAAGCGAGGTTAAGGAGAAACAAAAAGGGTGATAAAATACAGCCCTGTCTGACACCTTTATTGATGATGTTGTTGTTCTGCTATCGGCCCTCACACATCAGCTGCTGTTATAATACAGCCTTTTGAAGATAATAAATCCATCTGGGATACTGGAATCCAGGCAGGCCATGCAAAGCTTGGTACCAATCATACAAAGAAAACCAACAAACAGTTAACATCAGGTGAAACGATAGCTTGCTGCCCTACACGCTTTGCATGAAAGGAGCCAATGATGATGAATTGACTTGGCTCAAGGACTAGGTGTTTGTGATATCCTTTATTCCTGAAACTCACATACACCATTACCCTCCAGCAAAATAACATGCAGTTTCCTACACATAGCAGAAGGTCACTCGCAGTGGAGGTGTGTCTTACAAGGGCTGCAGCTAGCTAATAATAGTAGGCCTAACATAAAATTATCATTATCATTATCATCATTATTAAAGGAAGCTACAACTTTAATCCTGTGATCCTTTGTTATTGAAGATTATGACAAAGAATTGTTGATAACAAGTTGATAGTAGAAGAATTCTGTACCAAAGTTGTTTCAGGAGTCAGTCCATACTGTTGGTTTGTAAATAGCTCATTGTGTGAAAAGCATAAACTCATAGAGAAGGTTTATTTAAAATTTCTTATGCTGTTGACATAGTTTTAATGACAGACTGTAGAAATCCTCTAAACCTAACATGAACATAAATTATGGAGGGTGAAAATTAGTATCTCAAAATTAAAATGACATGGGCAGGCAAAAGCTATCAGAAGATTGAACAAAAGGTAGGAGACACCTAATGGGGTTAGCAAAATCATTTTAAGTAGAAGGAATAGAAGTGAATGTGGGTCAAGTTAGGAATTAACATAGAACTGAGTGTTTGTGTTACATTAAATGGAAGAAAGGCTAGTCTTTGTATACAAAGTAAATTTCTCACTCTTTAAACACAAGCATCAATTCCACTAGGATGCTCCACTCAAGAAAATTGCAACTTTTTGATGTTGTATACCAGTACTTGAAAGGGTAATGATCTTGTTTAAGAATAACATGGTCTACTGATGTGTGCTATACAAGGTCCAATAATACAAAATTTCTACCTGACAATGCACAAGTGCATTTTGCCAGTCTATGTTATATAAAATGAAATTTTCCGACACTATTTACAGTTTTGAAATTTGTAACTTCTCCTTTTAACATTTGGTTGAATGAAACATAGTACCATATTCATTTTTCACAAGGAAGATATCTTCCTCTTATATTTTGCTGTAAGTTTAAGACATGAAATGGGGGCAGAAAAGAGCACAACAACATTTTTGTTTACAAACTCTCGGGAACTTTATGTCTGACTAATGGAGAAACAACCGTATATAAAACTAGGTTATGCTGGAGACCACAGGTCCAAAACAACACATAAAATGAAATTTTAATGGGCATAAATGAAAAAGACTACTATTAACAAAATTCCTTAAATCTATGATAATAGAACACTAAACCTTTAAAGCAAATTATTTTTGTTTTTTTATTAGCAGTAAAATTTTGTTTGGCTGTTGCTAGCCTGGTGTAGTCCCTATAGGGTAGATCAAATGGTAGATCCTCTGACAAAGGTGTCTGTCATCGTAGAAACCTGCATGTTTGTGTAGTGAAGGTGCACAAGTTGCAGGAATGTTAGTGACAGCACAAACACGCAGTTCCCTGAGCCAAGGGAATGAACTATTTCAAAAAACAATAATGACTCGGTCGGGAATCAAACCTGGAGCCCCCAATGCCAAGACACAGACCATTCAGCAATGGGCTGGATTTCATGAAAGTAGCAAGTAGAGGTATCATGTTTTTAAATAACTTCTTATTTCTACGATAATAATACTGTATTTTAACAGAAGTGAATGTCTATACGACAGACAGCAAAGGAGGAGGATGAGTGAGTTCATATAGTGAATCAGAAAGATGTTTTGGAAGACTTTAGTCTGGAGCGTGGCATTGTATGAAAGTGAAACATGGACAATAACCAGCTCAGAAGGAAAGAAAATAGAAGTTTTTGAAATGCAGTATTACAAAAGAATACTGAAGGTGAAATGGATAGATCAAATCATGAATGAAGAGATACTGAATTGAATTGGTAAGAGGAGAATGATTTGGTGAAACTTGACCAAAAGAAGAGAGAAAATGACACAACACATCTTAAGACATCCAGAACTTGTTAATTTAGTTCTTGAGGGAAGTATAGGTGGTATGAACAATAGTAGATGTGGCCTTTCTAAGAATACAAAGGGTTGAGCAACTGGCACCCTTACTATTCAAATTCAAATGACATTTACTGCGCAGCTGGGGCTTGGGAGTATGTTACAGTTGACTTTGCAAGTAGCCTTAGAGTGTAATGTTTTGATGCCATTCTGCAGATTTGAGAAACTTTTTTGTAGAGGCTTGTAGAATGTCATTCTCTCTTCACTCTCTTCAGAGAGCCAGTGACATTACACAGAGGCAGAGGTTTTTTTTTACGTCATATTGACAGAGATAGGTCTTATGGTGACAATGGGATGGGAAAGTACGAGAAGTAAGAAAGAAGCGGCCTTAGCCTTAATGAAGGTACTGCTCCAGCACTTGCCTGGTGTGAAAATGGGAAATCACGGAAAATCATCATCAGGGCTGCTGACAATGGGGTTCAAACTCATTATCACCCAGATGCAAGCTCACAGCTGCATGCCCCTAACTGCATGGTCAACTTGCCTGGTGACAGAGTTATAATCTAGGCACCGTACATAGAAACAAAAAGGTTAGCTCAAAATAGGGGGGCATGGAGATCTGCATTAAACCAGTCAATGAACTGATGATCCAACAACAACAACAACAATCAATCAATCAATCAATTGTTTATCAAAGGTTAATTACTTATTAAGAGAAATGGGTACCTAAATTTAACGGCAATTTATAATGCAAGAGTGCACAGCACTATTTTAATGTAAAAGAGAAATAATAAAAATACCTAAACAGAAAGGCCAAATTATAAAAATCCCTCCTGATCTGTCTGATCTCTATAAGTGCTTCCTCTCAAAGCAGCTCCATTTAAAATGAATGGTGTTTAAAAACAACTTTCCATGTACAGTACAATATGAGGAGCTAGTTCCCTTTTCTTGTTTGTATTTAAGACTCATTCTTCCTGCCTATTTTCCCAGCTTATTGGGATCGGCACATGAAGTGGATTTGACCCGGTTTTGCGGCCGGATGCCCTTCCTGGCGCCAACCCTATGTGGAGGGATGTATTCATTATTGTATGTTTCTGTTGTGCTAAGTAGTTTGATCTTTTGTGTATAGATAAAGAGAAGTGTGTTAAGACAAATACAAATACCCGTACTCCGAGCTAGAAAAATTAAACATATGCAATTAAAATCCCCGGCCCGGCCGGGAATCGAACCCAGGGCCCTCTGACTACACTGACCAAGGAGCCAGCCCTTTTTTTTATATTTAAAGTACGTACAAAGAAAATAATGGTAAAGCAAAACGCGTAATACATTAGAGGACAAACATTTGACGTACCAGTGATATCTTCTTCTTCTTAATCTGCTTACCCTCCAGGGTCGGTTTTTCCCTCGGACTCAGCGAGGGATCCCACCTCTACCGCCTCGAGGGCAGTGTCCTGGAGCTTCAGAGGGGATACAACTGGGGGAAGATGACCAGTACCTCGCCCAGGCGACCTCACCTGCTATGTTAAACAGGGGCCTTATGGGGGGATGGGAAGTTTGGAAGGGATAGACAAGAAAGGGAGAAGGAAGCGGCCGTGGCCTTAAGTTAGGTACCATCCCGGCATTTGTCTGGAGGAAAAGTGGGAAACCACGGTAAACCACTTCCAGGATGGCTGAGGTGGGAATCAAACCCACTTCTACTCAGTTGACCTCCCGAGGCTGAGTGCACCCCGTTTCAGCCCTCGTACCACTTTTCAAATTTCGTGGCAGAGCCGGGAATCGAACTCGGGTCTCCGGGGGTGCAGCTAATCACACTAACCACTACATCACAGAGGCAGACACCAGTGATATCTACCGGAAAAAATAAAAATGAAACATCAGATGTACGCTAAGAGATTAATTTCATTCAGAAGTAGAAATCACCGGATGAATCACCTGTACTTGCGTTGTTCATTTCAGTCAAAACAATTATTCTAAGTCTTCCACCAAAATGAGATTGTAGGTTTAGTTTATTTTATCATGAGGTATTGTATTGCTTCGATCTCGGATATCATACCGGAGAGGAAAAGTGTTGCGTAACAAAAACAACTGCCACAATGGTTGTAGAAGATTTTCCTTGTTCAACGCGTCCTCCCCATTTTTTTGTATCGTGTATGCCGCCAAGACGATGAGCCATTCCTCGGGCGCCGAGACGCCGTGACTGGAGCTGCTTGGCGTCTCTCTGTGCCGCCACGGCGTCGCGCGTGTTTACCCAAGTCTATTGTGGCAATTAGCATCGGCCAGTGCAAAGGAGGAGTTAAATATCATCCAGAGAAATGTTTTTGAAAGCAAAACAAATATATACATACTCTAGAACGACCGAACTACTTTTATCAAATATATGTAACGTTTTTAAGCTTACAATAAATAGTATTGAATACGGTAGGTCAACACCTTTAGCTTTTATTTTACATTGCTCTTCTATACGAAATAATATGAAATGTATTACCTATGAATAAACAAGTAGGCCAGCTTATTTATCTATCTATTTATTTATTTATTTATTTATTTATTTATTTATTTATTTATTTATTTATTTATTTATTTATTTATTTATTTATTTATTTATTTATTTATTCATTTATTCATTGGGGAAAGACGCTGACATGAATTTGACGCATTATTAGGAACCTTTGAATCTCCAGAGACCTCAAGAGCGGCAGGCCGTCGCGTCAAGAGTTATATTATGTTAATTTTGATCATAAATGTCATCTTCAAATCTCGTTGTATACTTAACTACAAAGAATGATTCAGTTGGTAGGTACAAGTCTTCAAACCCGCTGGTACAGATTAAACACTGGCGCGGTCTAATGGCATATTATAAAAGGTGTTAATTTACAAGCCCGAAGGGCAGCTTCCGGGTATAAGCGGAGTGATAGCTGAGAGACTCAATTTCCACTGTTCAGTCTCAGTAAGGTGGCCGTGATTCTAATCCTGATCAACCATATCTGGTGATGATGCTTGTTGTTTTAATGGGCCTAACATCGAAGGTCATCGACCCCAACCATATCTAACTGATTCAGATTCCTAGTAAAATGGGAGTTGATAGTCTTAAAACGTGCCCGGAATAAAATATTGACACTCCGGCATTTCTAGAAATACAGTAGGTACAGTGACCAGTGGCTTATCGGTAGCTAGATTCTGCAAGGTCCAAATGGGGCCCCAACTAGAGACCTGCGCGGATATACAAAATATTATCCGTATCCACATCGGAATGGTTATCCGCGGATATTGTAACTATTTAACTGTAAGTATTGCACGGATAGAACTGTTACAGGGGCGTATATAAGGGGGGGGGCCCAGGGGGCCTGGGCCCCCCCCCCCGAAAAAATGTATAAGCCTTGAAGAACCGGACCAAAATGATGGGAATTTTCGATCGTTGTTGAGATTCCGAGCCAACAATTAGCAGTTTATGTGCCATACCTGGACGATTTTTGTAACTCACTAAAATAATGCTTTGAATCTCACAAGGAAATAGTTGCATCCTTACAAAACATCCTTCCACAATTGTGTATCGTAACAGATTTCGGTTCACTGGAGGCTGCTTTTAGCTTCTACGAAGATCTGTCACATAAAGAGATTGTGCAAAGTGAGTTTATGTTGTGGAAAGAAAAGTGGAGTCAGGAAAATTCTTCAAATCTTCCCAAAATGGCTGTAAGTTCTCTAGAAAAATGTGACAAGACTTTCTTCCCCAACATTTATACCCTTCTCAAATTACTCGCCGTTCTTCCTGTTTCTATCGCAACCGTAGAAAGAACTTTCTCTAGCCTAAGGAAACTGAAGACTTACTAAAGGAACAGCACATCTGAAAGTAGGCTTAACGGGCTTGCTTTACTCTCTATCCACAGAGACATTATAGTTAGTGATGAAGAAGTTCTTGATAAGTTTGCAAGTGTACCAAGAAACCTGGACTTCGTTTTGTAACCATTGGTGTACTGTATGTATGTATGTATGTATGTATGTATGTATGTATGTATGTATGTATGTATGTATGTATGTATGTATGTATGTATGTATGTACAAACCAAATCAATGTTTCCTTTTTCCTTTCTAAAGTGTTTTAAATCGTCTGACCTCTTAAAAATTACTTAATCTAACCTTACATCAATCTTGGCCCCCCCAAAAAATATATTCTATATTCGCCACTGATCTGTTAACATAATGCAATAGGCGTGATACCTGGCACCAGATCCCCTACAGTCACACGTTTGTGAGGGATTTCCTCTTGTGACAACTACTGACCGGTTCTCTTCCGGATTCCTTCCTTCTACTAAATGCGGAAAGGAGCCAGTAGATCAGATTTACGGCTTTATGGTCTCAAGGCTCTTTATATATCACCATTCTGTCATATAAATGTCAAGGGTCGGCTAACCAAAAGCAAAAGTAAGAGTATACCTGAGTGAAAATCAATAAATTGCATTATTTAGAAATTATCAGCAAAATTATCCGCACTGCCACAGTCTCCATCCGCCAAGACAGTACCTTCGCGGATATCCGCGTCCGTGCAGGGCTCTAGCCCCAACTGCGATTGCCAAACGTGATTTCAGGCGTTCTAAATCTATTTATATATGGATTATATTATAAAATAAATTTAACCACACACAAACAATTATGCATACGTTATACGGTACTTGCTTTTACAAATTTGAAGAAGAATGCTATCAAATAATGAGATGTTTATCGTTTGATTTACGTTTTATTCGTCTAAAACTTTAGGCACGTATTTATCGTTACAATAAGATCAACAGGATCGTAACAGGTGTTAATTTAGGACTTAAGGTCTTACCAGAGTGAAGTAATAATAACCTTTGCAAAATAAAAATAACTTGGTCTTGCGTAAATAAATTGTTTGTTATAAAATTAAAATAACTAAACTTTAGTAAGCATTATGCAGTAAACGTAAAACAATGTTAAAAGGAGAATTTAAAATAATAAAACAGACTAAAATTTAACAAAGCTTTAAGTCCAAATTTTCTTGATGGCAGAAAAATGAATGATTTATTCAACGGTAAAAGTAGGTACTGATTAAACTTCAGTTTTGGAGATGTTCTTCCTTGATTTCATATCGGCAATGATATCAACGACTTTATGAACGTTAATCATTTTCTGTTGATAATAGAGTCAAACCGATTAGCTTAAGTAATAGACTTCTAAGGTAGTTTTTGACAGTTTTAATTTAGAAAACGATCTTTCAGCCTTGGCCACTGTAGCAGATTCAGTTAAGTACAGCAGACGGTATAAGCTAGAAGTCAAAAACTATGTTCAATCAACAGTAGATTAACTTCAAAATATTTTTGAACAGGAACCCCACCTTTACTGGGGTCTTCACGGAGCCCCTGACTTCGGTTGCACCAGCCTAGCTTCACTCCTGACAATGACCAATTATTAATGGGACGTTGAACATCTTCCATTATTAGAAACAAGTAAATACACTGGTGGAAAAGAATATCCAAACACCAAGAAGAGGTTGTGCTAGATTAACGAACGTTGGTAGGCGTGTTTATACATCTGAAAAATGACGTTTATTAAAATTTCCCACGAATTGTATTAGCGTGGCGCTAGCACCGGCTCCATGACGTTGCACATCGCGTTTACTTTAAATACGGGCTGTACTGTGCGAGAGCGTTAGTTACCTGTGATATTGGACGGAGTGACTGTGCCTTTACGACCACGAAGAGGCCAGTATCAACAGCTCACTGCGGTTGAACGAGGCCGTATAATAGGGCTACGTGAAAGTGGATTTTCCTTCCGCACTATTGCAGAACGACTTGGCAGGAAAGTCCCCGCTGTGCATACGTGCATGCAGTGATCACGAGAAGGTACGCTCGCAAAAAAACAGGCTCTGGACGTCCCTGTGGCACCACCGAGAGGGAGGACCGCCGTATTCGGCGTTTGGCTGTGGCGCAGCGGACTGCGTCTGCAGCAGCAATTCGATCGACAGTTGGCACCACAGTGACGCAACGAACTGTTCGAAATCGGTTACTTGAAGAACAGCCCCGAGCCAGACGCCCTGCGGCGTGCTTTCCACTTACCCCAAACCACCGCCGTCTGCGACTTCGGTGGTGTCAAGCGTGAGCTCATTGGAGGATGGAGTGGAGCATGGGCGACCGCAGAATATTTTCCAGGGTGGGGGGGGGGCACATTAACAATTTTCTTGAATATAAAAACCAATATAACGTCAGCAACATTAAATTGTTTACAGAAATTTCTGCTTATAACAGATCCTAGATGACTGTCAGTAAGTTCAGTTTATGAAATAATCTGGTATGATATTAAACAATTGAACATCAACCATTTTAGAATTCCAGGGGGCGGAGCAAGCGCCCCCCCCCCCCTTCCCCCCCTTGCGCTTGCCCCAGCCACCCCTTGCGGGTGCCCATGGCAGTGGAAGTTCGTTGTGTTTTACGATGAAAGCCGGTTTTTCCTTGGTGTCAGTGATGGCCGTGTGTTGGTTAGAAGGAGGTCAGGTGAGCGCTTGCATTCCACCTGTCTGCGGCGTCGACACACTGGTCCTACACCGGGAGTTCTGGTCTGGAGAGCAATTTTCTATGACAGCAGGAGCACTCTCGTGGTTATCCCACGCACCCTAACTGCAGATGTGTACGTCTATCTGGTGATTCGACCTGTTGTGCTGCTATTCATGCTATTCGTGAACAGCATTCTTGGGGGTGTTTTCCAACAGGATAATGCACGTCCCCATGCCGCTGTTGTAACCCAATGTGCTTTACAGAGTGTTGACATCTTGCCTTGGCCTGCTTGATGCCCCGATCTTTCCCCAATCGAGCACGTATGGGACATCATTGGACGACAACTCCAGCGTCATCCACAACCGGCATTAACCGTCCCGGCAATTGACCGACCAAGTGCAACAGGCATGGAACTTCATCCCACAAGTGTACATCCGGCACCTGTACGACAGAATGCATGCACGTTTGCATGCCTGCATTCAATAGTCCGGCGATTACACCGGCTGTTAATGGACCAGCATGGCACATTTGCGATGGTTTTTCTCGCGCGGATATTAACTTGTAATCTTGTACCTTGTAACTTTAATCAATTAAATATGTTGCCTCGACAAATAAATTGCCAAAATTTCCGTATTCTACATTCCTCATTTCATGGTGTTTGGATATTTTTTCCGTCAGTGTAAATTATATCACAAAAAAGGATTTTGATCAGTATTTAAAATTAATATCAATACATTGTATTCTCTCTACACAAGCTTGTGAGTGGGAGATAGGATACATAGCTATTATATATAGACTGACTCCAGTGGACAGTATTGGCGACTCGTGATCAAAACTTTGGGGACGATCAGTTGAATTTCAATTAGGCTCGTTATGTTACGAAATGTTCCTGAGAAAAGGTGTGAACTATACAGTATGTCTGCCCCTTGGTCCCGTTTTTCGATCCGGGTTGGAGATGAAATGAGATGAATTTATATGGCATATTTTTACGCCCGAATGCCCTTCCTGACACCAACCTCAGTTGAGGAGCTAATGAAGATGAAATGAATGATGGTGAATGAAACTGGGTAACGAAGTGTGAGGAATCGGCTGTGGCCTATGAATAGGAACTGTCTCGGCATTTGCCTGAAAGTGAAAATGGGAAACCTCAGAAAATCATACTCAGGACAGTCGACGGTTGGGTTCGAACCCACGCGTCTCCTGAATACAGAGCTTGGCTCCATAGCCATAACGCGTTCGCTCCGCTTGGTATGTGAACTATACAATAATATACACTGACTGACAGAGCAAATGCAACACCAAGAAGGAGTGGTCAGAACTTTATGCCAATTGCAGGGTAGACTGACGTCACAAAGGTATGCTCATGATGTGAAATGCGCCGCTGTGCTGCGCACGTAGCGAACGATAAATGGGACACGGCGTTGGCGAATGGCCCACTTCGTACCGTGATTTCTCAGCCGACAGTCATTGTAGAACGTGTTGTCGTGTGCCACAGGACACGACACGTGTATAGCTAAGAATGCCAGGCCGCCGTCAACGGAGGCATTTCCAGCAGACAGACGACTTTACGAGGGGTATGGTGATCGGGCTGAGAAGGGCAGGTTGGTCGCTTCGTCAAATCGCAGCCGATACCCATAGGGATGTGTCCACGGTGCAGCGCCTGTGGCGAAGATGGTTGGCGCAGGGACATGTGGCACGTGCGAGGGGTCCAGGCGCAGCCCGAGTGACGTCAGCACGCGAGGATCGGCGCATCCGCCGCCAAGCGGTGGCAGCCCCGCACGCCACGTCAACCGCCATTCTTCAGCATGTGCAAAACACCCTGGCTGTTCCAATATCGACCAGAACAATTTCCCGTCGATTGGTTGAAGGAGGCCTGCACTCCCGGCGTCCGCTCAGAAGACTACCATTGACTCCACAGCATAGACGTGCACGCCTGGCATGGTGCCGGGCTAGAGCGACTTGGATGAGGGAATGGCGGAACGTCGTGTTCTCCGATGAGTCACGCTTCTGTTCTGTCAGTGATAGTCACCGCAGACGAGTGTGGCGTCGGCGTGGAGAAAGGTCAAATCCGGCAGTAACTGTGGAGCGCCCTACCGCTAGACAACGCGGCATCATGGTTTGGGGCGCTATTGCGTATGATTCCACGTCACCTCTAGTGCGTATTCAAGGCACGTTAAATGCCCACCGCTACGTGCAGCATGTGCTGCGGCCGGTGGCACTCCCGTACCTTCAGGGGCTGCCCAATGCTCTGTTTCAGCAGGATAATGCCCGCCCACACACTGCTCGCATCTCCCAACAGGCTCTACGAGGTGTACAGATGCTTCCGTGGCCAGCGTACTCTCCGGATCTCTCACCAATCGAACACGTGTGGGATCTCATTGGACGCCGTTTGCAAACTCTGCCCCAGCCTCGTACGGACGACCAACTGTGGCAAATGGTTGACAGAGAATGGAGAACCATCCCTCAGGACACCATCCGCACTCTTATTGACTCTGTACCTCGACGTGTTTCTGCGTGCATCGCCGCTCGCGGTGGTCCTACATCCTACTGAGTCGATGCCGTGCGCATTGTGTAACCTGCATATCGGTTTGAAATAAACATCAATTATTCTTCCGTGCCGTCTCTGTTTTTTCCCCAACTTTCATCCCTTTCGAACCACTCCTTCTTGGTGTTGTATTTGCTCTGTCAGTCAGTGTATACAGAGTGGCAAAAAGTCATGGGAAGACACTGAATGTGACGTTAATAACGAGTTGCTCCTCCGCGAGCCTTCAAAACGGCAGCAGTACGGCGAGACATAGACTCTACAAGATGTTGGAATAATTCTGGAAGGATCTGGACCCACACATCTTGCACGGCTACCCACAATTATTGGTCTTATGCAGTTGGTGGAGCGAACACCAGCATATGCAGCATCCCACAAATGCTCGATTGGATTAAGATCGAGGGATCTGGAGGACGAATCCATGGTCGCAACTTCACTGGAGTGCTCCTCCAACCACCTGCGTGTCACCACAGAGAGGTGACATGGCGCGTTGTCCTGTTGAAACATAACATCTCCATCAGGGTACTCTAGAAGCAGAAGAGGATGCAGATGGTCTGAAAGAACGTCCATATAACGTGCACCTGTCAACGCTCCGGATAATGGGGCCTAACTGCGACCATGAGAACGCCGCCCAGACCAGAACTGAGCCATCTCCCGCCTGGACACAACCTTGTTGACACGCAGGATCCATAGCTTTTCACGCACCCATCAGCTCGGTACAACTGGAACCGGGATTCATCGGACCATACCACACGCCGCCACTGTTTCATGGTCCATTGCCGATGTTCACGGGTCCATGCACGTCGTTGAGCTCTGTGTCGAGGCGTCTGCAAAGGGACACGAGTTGGTCGTCGGCTGGTGAAGCCTATGCGATGCAGTTGCCTCCTTACAGTCCTGGTAGAAATGGGTTCCTGACTCCCAACATTCAACTGGGCGGTGATCTGACTCACAGTAGCCTGTCGAGTGCCCAGTATGGTTCTCCGGAGGCGACGTGATGTCTGTTCGTTAACACCTGTGGTCTTCCTGTGCAGCGGTTTATGCCGGTGGTAACATTTTCTCTGCGATGTTGAAGATCGACCCTCGACACTGTAGACCTCGGAAACCCGAAATCGCGTGTAATCTCCGCAATGCTATGACCCCTGCTCCGTGCGCCGATGATCATCCCACGTTCAAAGTCGGTTAACTCGCGACGTGTTGCCATCTTCACGACACTGGTGTCTGTGATGGACTGCTCTGCTACGCCGCAGCTAACCGCAATGCTCAGGGGTCATACATGGCACATTTTCTAACGGGACACCCCTTCCCGTGACGTTTGGCCACTGAGTGTAGTTTACTACTGTCTTTAAGGTCTATAATTGTAATTTCGCTTGTTCTCGTCAATCTTCTGTCACATATTTCGTTTTTATATCGTATTATGTATACGAAAGTTAGAAATATGTGCCTATCCATCTGTTTGTTATATCACGTGAAATGACTGAACAGAAATGCCGTTAAACTCACTATTTAAAATCCGGGATAGCCGGGTTTTGCACTACGCTATATATTATTTGATTAGTATACAAGTCGATAGCATTATTAAGGATACTAAAACAGGAAATGTCAAATTTGTCCCTGATATTAGCTGTGTCGAAACACTGTAGAATACATACCGGTACTAAAAATTGTACAAAATATCATTCCCGATTTTTCATGTTTCATGCGTTTCTACCCTACGAGCAACAATAACGGAAATAGGCATATAACCAAATGTTATATTTTTCACAAACTTCCAGATATCTTCGGAAAAAGGTGTACATAACAAAACTTTTGTGAAATCAGTTTCCAATTCTTCGTGACGAATTGGGGCAAATATTCGTTTATAGGAAGGGGAATTAGAGATTGGAATAACTTACCAAGGAAGATGTTCAATAAATTTCCAATTTCTTTGCAATCATTTAAGAAAAGGCTAGGAAACCAACAGAGAGGGAATCTGCCACCTGGACGACTTCCCTAAATGCAGATCAGTATTAATTGATTGATTGATTGATTGATTGATTGATTGATTGATTGATTGATTGATTGATTGATTGATTGATTGATTGATTGATTGATTGGTTGATTGATTGATTGATTGATTGATTGATTGATTGATTGATTGATTGATTGATTGATTGATTGATTGATTGATTGATTGATTGATTGATTGATTGATATACCGGCACAGAGTGTATCCATGATGTTGTTATAAACTTTCAGGAATGATGGAGGAGGCCAAATGGATCAATTGGAGATAAGGAACCGTATTCCGGAAACGATCGAGTCAAAAATTAAGCAAAATTCTACTCATTTAAGTCCATTTACCTGCACAAGTTTCACAAGCTGCTCCATTTACAACAAATGTTCGAAATGGCGTCCCCTTGCGTCAATGGAGGCATGGCATCATCGCATAAAGTTCTGTCGTACCCGTTCGAATATTCCCGATGTTGGTTCACTAATCGCAAGTTAACGGGTTCAAACCCGATTGTGGTTGCTGGCTTTTAAGGGCGTTTAAATCTCATGTCATTGGCTTCCGGCACATTAAAGAACCACTGCGGGACGAATTTCCGACACCACGGCGTCTGTTAAGATCGGATGGACAACTTGTATTATCAATAACTTTTGACTTGAACGTTTCTGGACTACGGTTCCTCATCTCAAATTATTCCATTTGCCGTCCTCCATCATCCCTGAAATTTTGTAACATCATAACGGATACACCCTGCATAATACGTAATACATGTTTATAGTGCGATCGAATATCACGGAGCTATTTACGAATTCAGATTTTTATAAGTCCTTCAACGACGAACATCGCTGACACAAGCCGGGCTGTGTGGCTCAGACGGTTGAGGCGCTGGCCTTCTGATCCCAACTTGCCAGGTTCGATCCTGGCTCAGTCCGGTGGTATTTGAAGGTGCTCGAATACGCCAGCCTCGTGTCGGTAGATTTACTGGCACGTAAAATAACTCCTGAAGGACTCAATTCCGGCACCTCGGCGTCTCCGAAAACCGTAAAAGTAGTTAGTGGGACGTTAAGCCAGTAACGTTATTATTTCACTGACACAAAAAGATTATTCAGTCATCATGGTGACGACTTAACCGATGATGGTGGTGATAGTTGTGATTATGTTTGTGTCGTTTGACCATCAATCAGCCAATCACCACTAATGTACATTTAGGGCTGTCGGCCAGGTACCAGGTTTCCTATCAATTGTTTGCCTACGTTTTTCTTCAATAATTGCAAAGAAGTTGGAAATTTATCGAACAACTCCCTTAATTATTCCAATGCCTATATCCTCTTCCTGTAAAAGAATATTTCCCCAATTTATCCCCTTGAATTTCAACTATATCTTCATATTATTATATTTCGTATTTTCAAAAAATTAATCCAAGCTTATACGCCCTTTAATGTCATTCCACGCCATTTCTCCACTAACAGCTCGGAACATAACGCTTAGTCGAGCTGTTCGCCTCCCAGCCCAAAGTTTGCTACATTATCATAACACTACTCTTCTGTCCGATATCACCATCAATAATCGTGCTGCTTTCCTTTGGATCTTTTCCAATTCTCGAATCAAGTAATACATTATAACAATGGCTGCCCCGCTTCAGACATACCCTATACGAAAGATGAACACGGTTTGTTGTTCGGTTGTTGAGTAGTGAAGATGTGTAACCTATTAAAAGTCTTCGATGAATAAAGAATCAGTATGGTGGTGCATGTTTGTTACAACAGGAACGTGACAATGCTCGGTGCCATACTCCGCATGCAACAGTTGCGACTATCCAAGACCTGCATTTTGAGTGCCTTCCAAACCAAAGCAAACTCCATGGTCCTAATGGCCCTTGGCCTACCAAGCGACCACTGCTCATCCCGAAGGCTAGCAGATTACGATGTGCCGAGTGGTCAGAGCGACGAATCCTATCGGTCATTTTTAGACTGGATTGAGTATCTGCCACATCCACAATATTCAGCAAACCTCGCCCCTAATGATTACCTCATGTTTGGGCCACTCAAAGAGGCACTGGAAGGAAAGACGTTCCGTACAGTTGAAGATGAAGGATAAATAATTTCGTGTGGCTATTTGTAGCCGGGCGCAGCACTTGTAGGGTAGACCCTCCAATGAGGGTGGGCGGCATCTACCATGTGTAAGTAACTGCGTGTTATTGTGGTGGAGGATAGTGTTATGTGTGGGGTGTGAGTTGCAGGGATGTTGGGGACAGCACAAACACCCAGCCCCCGAGCCAATGGAATTAACCAATGGTTAAAATCCCCGACCCGGCCGGAAATTGAACCCGGGACCCTCTGAACCAAAGGCCAGCACGCTAACCATTTAGCCATGGAGCCAGACAGATGGATGAAGGCGGTGCACGAGGGGTGCGCAGATTTTTTTTTCGTCATATAACTGACATGAACGTCCTAGACCAGGGCCATCCAAACAGCGCTCTACCCGCGCTCTAAGCCAGTGCTCCGAGCGCTTTGGGGGACGGTAGTTTCGGTAGTGGTGGAAGGAACTTGGCTGGCTGAGCGAGCGGTCTGCCCGCCCGCCCGCGTCCAAGTGCGCAGCCGAACTCCCGGAGAAAATATTTTTCTGTTTAAGGGAGACTAGTAATTTTGCCACCACATGGTATTCCTTCCTGCTGCAATAATCGTACACGTTGTATTGCAATCAGCCTGTTACAGGAGATGGCTTAAATCGTTTTTTCCTGGAGTGCTAAGAAACAAGTCCCCACTCTCAGCCCCGTTTCCGCTACTGCTAGGTTCCCTAGTCAATTTTTCCTTCAGTTCCTGGAGGAGAACACCTCTCTGAACCACAGTCCACTTTGAAAGCCCTAATGTTTGACTTGTACGTTCCACGACTTGATCTGCAGGAACAGAGGGACGACCATGCAAGCGTACGAATTCCCCCTCCCTCTCGTAAAACTCGCGAGTTTTCCGCACTAATTCACATGCCTGACTATTAAGGGGCACTCCTCGGAGCAAAGGATTATCACTTCGCGATTCATCATATCGTCGTTTCCGTGATCGCACTGCACTAGTTACAAAAAGAAAAAAAGCACAGTTATCTCGCGAATCACACCTGACCACGTGCTAGCAAGGATCATATAAGAGAAATAGATCCGTCACTCCTGTATAATAAAGTTGGCTGAGAAAACAGGTCATGCAGGCTACAGTGGCCACTTTCTCTCTGCCAACATAAGGAAATAAATCCCACGATAGTTCCTCGTAGTAAACACGATGATGATAGTTGTTACTTTGTTAAAATTTTAATTGTGATAGAGATAATGATTGTATGTCGGTAGGAAAGTTGTATCTAAAGCTTCTCTCGTATCTTTTACTTGAAAAGTAAATTGCAATTACCGTATTTGTATGTTGGCAATACTGTTATAACGCTAGCTTGTATCGTTGTTTCACCGTTCGCATTTTAATGTAAGTTTACATCTATTAAGTGATAAATGCAACATTGATTACTGAAAATGTTAATGCAATTCATATAAAACCCCAAAACGCCCATACTTGCCTAAATCACGATCTAACATAACCTCATTCTTTCGTTCGTTCGTTGAACCCTTCCCAAGACTATTATGTATGGGAATGGAAAGCACGAGAAGGAAAGGATGAAAGTAAAACACAGCATAATGCACACAGTTTATATTTTGAATTTATTTATTCCAAACAGCAGGTAAGAAGCACAATCACACAGACGTTTACTCGCAACAGCTAGGTAGTTCAATGTGAAGTACGTTCATGATCATAATACTATTTCTTCACACTAAGAACGCGCATAATTATAATTTCACACCATACTCTCAAAAAACTGGATCAAAAATCTCGTTCAATGCGAAAGAATCTCAACAAATTTTCGTCTAACAAGCACTATTACATACCGTACGACCAAGGTCCCTTCGCGCGCAACGATAACGGTGTTGTGTTTTGAATTTGCTGTACCACGCAACTGAATGTGTAATGCCAACCTCTGCCTTCTAAATTAACCCTCTAAAAGAGAATTGTAGTTATCATTAGTTGGCGGAGATCGATTGGCCCATCTCAGAACTGCTTCGGACGCTCCCTATGAAGTGTCACCCCCCTGCGTGCTAGCAACGACAGACAAGCGGCAACACTTCAATACGGAAGTCAAGGTAGTTATAGATGGCACCACTATACTATCCATATTGCCAACAACAACCAATTGAAAATAGTTCATCTTTATTTTGCAGCTCGCTTAAACATTACAATTTTTTTAATGCTCATGTTTTTGTAAGTATATAAAAGGTTATACGCACTCTACAGAATTAAATACAAACTAATATGTATAAAATTCATAACTGTACCTGACATAAAAAGTAATGGATTGGCCGTTCTGATTGACGGGTGACGTTCTTCAATTATTTTTTGTAGTAATGCCAACATGAACTATAACTGTCAAGTGCAACCTTGTACCGGCCCACCTATAGTCTAGTCCAATGCGCTTTGTTGACAGCGTGTAACTAAATCAGTTTCGCAGTTGTCATAATTGAACATCATACAAAAAAGGAGTGGTGAAGCAGCAGCCTTTTAATTTTAAAATGCTTGTTCAGTCTGCTTTCGTGAGCGCACCACGTAGGTCGTACTAGCTGCGCTCTTCGCAAGTGGTTACACATTTGACTCGGGCAATCGGAACACAGTGTAGCAAGCGTTGTTTGTTTGTGTTACGAATCTCGTACTCTCTCAGTTTACTACAGTGTATTGTACATAAGTGAACAGTGTTTTACTGATGGACGGTGGAACATACGGGGAGGGAGGCCCTAGGCCCTCCCCCTATTCAACCGAACAATGCCATAGCGGATTTTCCCACGCCTTCTTTAAATTCTACACTGAAGGCAGCTCTCCTCACCCTCAATGAAGTCCAGCATTACGACGTAGAAATGGAGCGTCGAAGCAATTCAGTCCAGAAGCGTCAGATGGATCACCAGCCACACAACAAGGAAACAAAATTAGCGACACCCACTTCTGAATTACAAGGTAAACATATATCTTTGCTATCTTCAGATAAACTTCCGAGTACAGTTAACATGCGCCCCTCCCCCTATGCGAACAACAAAAACAATAGATACAAGGACGATTCTCCTGGTCCATTCTATATTTACGTAGATGGTACGGCAGGCAATATTGGAACATTTCATCCAATGGGATTAGGGAAATTGCTTTAATCAATCAATCAATACTGATCTGCATTTAGGGCAGTCGCCCAGGTGGCAGATTCCCTATCTGTTGCTTTCCTAGCCTTTTCCTAAATGATTTCAAAGAAATTGGAAATTTATTGAACATCTCCCTTGGTAAGTTATTCCAATCCCTAACTCCCCTTCCTATAAATGAATATTTGCCCCAGTTTGTCCTCTTGAATTCCAACTTTATCTTCATATCGTGATCTTTCCTACTTTTATAAACGCCATTCAAACCTATTCGTCTACTAATATCATTCCACGCCATCTCTCCGCTGACAGCTCGGAACATACCACTTAGTCGAGCAGCTCTTCTTCTTTCTCTCAGTTCTTCCCAACCCAAACATTGCAACATTTATGTAACGCTACTCTTTTGTCGGAAATCACCCAGAACAAATCGAGCTGCTTTTCTTTGGATTTTGTCCAGTTCTTGAATCAGGTAATCCTGGTGAGGGTCCCATACACTGGAACCATACTCTAGTTGGGGTCTTACCAGAGACTTATATGCACTCTCCTTTACATCCTTACTACAACCCCTAAACACCCTCATAACCATGTGTAGAGATCGGTAGCCTTTATTTACAATCCCATTTATGTGATTACCCCAGTGAAGATCTTTCCTTATATTAACACCTAGATACTTACAATGATCCCCAAAAGGAACTTTCACCCCATCAACGCAGTAATTAAAACTGAGAGGACTTTTCCTATTTGTGAAACTCACAACCTGACTTTTAGCCCCGTTTATCAACATACCATTGCCTCCTGTCCATCTCACAACATTTTCGAGGTCACGTTGCAGTTGCTCACAATCTTGTAACTTGTTTATCACTCTATAGAGAATAACATCATCCGCAAAAAGCCTTACCTCCGATTCCACTCCTTTACTCATATCATTTATATATATAAGAAAACATAAAGGTCCGATAACACTGCCCTGAGGAACTCCCCTCTCAACTATTACAGGGTCAGACAAAGCTTCACCTACTCTGAGATCTATTTTCTAGAAATAGAGCAACCCATTCAGTCACTCTTTTGTCTAGTCCAATTGCACTCATTTTTGCCAGTAGTCTCCCATGATCCACCCTATCAAATGCTTTAGACATGTCAATCGCGATAGAGTCCATTTGACCTCCAGAATCCAAGATATCTGCTATATCTTGCTGGAATCCTACCAGTTGAGCTTCAGTGGAATAACCTTTCCTAAAACCGAATTGCCTTCTATCGAACCAGTTATTAATTTCACAAACATGTCTAATATAATCAGAAAGAATGCCGTCCCAAAGCTTACATACAATGCATGTCAAACTTACTGGCCTGTAATTTTCAGCTTTATGTCTATCACCCTTTCCTTTATACACAGGGGCTACTATAGCAACTCTCCATTCATCTGGTATAGCTCCTCCAACCAAACAATAATCAAATAAGTACTTCAGATATGGTACTACATTCCAACCCATTGTCTTTAGTATATCCCCAGAAATCTGATCAATTCCAGCCGCTTTTCTAGTTTTCAACTTTTGTATCTTATTGTAAATGTCATTGTTATCATATGTAAATTTTATTACTTCTTTGGCCTTAGTCTCCTCCTCTATCTGGACATTGTCCTTGTAACCAACAATCTTTACATACTGCTGACTGAATACTTCTGCCTTTTGAAGATCCTCACATACACACTCCCCTTGTTCATTAATTATTCCTGGAATGTCCTTCTTGGAACCTGTTTCTGCCTTAAAATACCTATACATACCCTTCCATTTTTCACTAAAATTTGTATGACTGCCAATTATGCTTGCCATCATGTTATCCTTAGCTGTCTTCTTTGCTAGATTCAATTTTCTAGTAAGTTCCTTCAATTTCTCCTTACTTCCACAGCCATTTCTAACTCTATTTCTTTCCAGTCTGCACCTCCTTCTTAGTCTCTTTATTTCTCTATTATAATAAGGTGGGTCTTTACCATTCCTTACCACCCTTAAAGGTACAAACCTGTTTTCGCATTCCTCAACAATTTCTTTAAATCCATCCGAGAGTCTGTTTACATTTTTATTTACCGTTTTCCACCGATCATAGTTACTTTTTAGAAACTGCCTCATACCTGCTTTATCAGCCATATGGTACTGCCTAACAGTCCTACTTTTAAGACCTTCCTTTCTATCGCATTTATTTTTAACTACCACAGAAACAGCTTCATGATCACTAATACCATCTATGACTTCAGTTTCCCTATAGAGCTCATCTGGTTTTATCAGCACCACATCCAGGATATTTTTCCCTCTGGTTGGTTCCATCACTTTCTGATTCAGCTGTCCTTCCTATATTAACTTATTTGCCATTTGTTGGTCATGCTTCCTGTCGTTCGCATTTCCTTCCCA
The DNA here is from genome assembly GCF_040414725.1 of Anabrus simplex. Classification (NCBI taxonomy): domain Eukaryota; kingdom Metazoa; phylum Arthropoda; class Insecta; order Orthoptera; family Tettigoniidae; genus Anabrus; species Anabrus simplex. The sequence goes on along the minus strand of NC_090265.1, from coordinate 128,783,583 downwards.
ATTGACATCTGGCAAATTCAGATCTCCCGCTACAATCACATTTCTTTCCATGTCGTTTCCCACATAGCTGACTATCCTATCAAATAATTCCGAATCCGCATCAGTGCTACCCTTTCCCGATCTGTACACTCCAAATATATCAAGTTGCCTATTATCTTTAGAAATGAGCCTTACACCTAGAATTTCATGTGTCTCATCTTTAACTTTTTCGTAGCTTACAAATTCTTCTTTCACCAGAATGAAAACTCCCCCTCCCACCTTTCCTATCCTATCTCTACGATACACACTCCAGTGCCGTGAGAAAATTTCTGCATCTATTATATCATTTCTCAGCCATGATTCAACTCCTATTACAATATCTGGTAAATATATATCTATTAAATTACTTAATTCTATTCCTTTCTTTACAATACTTCTACAGTTCAGCACTAACAATTTTATGTCATCCCTACTTGATTTCCAGTTCCCTGTTCCCTTATCACCGCTCCCTAGGCCATCCCGTTTCCCTGAATGTACCTCCCTATTACCCTTCCAAACAAATTTCCTAACTTATACGTACCACTGCGGTTTAAATGAAGGCCATCCGAGCGCAGATCCCTATCTCCTACCCACCCATTAGGATCTAGAAATTTCACTCCCAGTTTCCCACATACCCACTCCATAGTCTCATTTAAATCCCCAATCACCCTCCAGTCAGTATCCCTCCTACACAGTATTCCACTAATAACAATCTCCGCTTTCTTAAACTTCACCCGTGCTGCATTTACCAGATCCCACACATCTCCAACTATGTTGGTACTTATATCAGCTTGCCTTACGTTGTTGGTACCAACGTGAAACACTACCACCTTCCCCTTCCCCTCCTCCCTCTCTTCTACTTTCCTCAACATCTGCCTCAACCTAATTCCTGGATATTCTACCCTGGTTCCCTTTCCTCCACTCACTTTCCCCACGTGTCTAACGATGGAATCCCCCATGACCAGAGCCTCAACCCTACCCATCTCATTTGATCCCCTCCCCTCCTGGTCAGCCCTATCTTTCCTGATAGCTGCAGAAGCTACTTCCTCCTCCCTTTTCTCCTTCCCATGACCCTGTTCCACCTGTCTTTTCCTATCCTCTACTCTACATTTCCCTTTCCTACCTTTTCCCTTCCTCCTACTTCCATGCATCTCAGCAACAGTTCCCTGTCCCTCATCTTCCCTCTGTTGTTCTACCTGGAGTGACTCGTACCGATTTCGCACAGACACCTGTCCTGAATTCTGATCCTGAATAGAGCCCTTGGTCTGCAATCTCCTTCCCCTTAGAACATTAGACCACCTGTCTTCTACAACTCCTCCCTTTCCTTCCCCTCCCTCTTGTACACCTACTGTAACCTGTACATTGTTTGAGGAAGTCCTATCTTCCTTCCTGTCTTCTGTGAGAATCCTAATTATCTCCCTCAAACTTTCCAACTCCTCCCTCATACCCCTTAATGCCTCACCACACCCACAATAAGTACACTCGCGCTCCTTAGCCATTCTTTACGGGGGAAAAATTATAAATTAAAAAAATGAAGTAACTTATTTGCAAAAAAGTAAATGAACGGAGGGATATATTGTCTGGGATAGTACACAACAATAAGGTAATTAATATACGACTACACTACAATACTACTTAGTCGTGCTCTATTTTTTTAAATCCTACAACCCCTAACAGGATAAAAACTGCTGTTAATTACTGAATATCGAAAGTAATACACAAGAACTACACAATTCCAAACTGCAATTAAGCCTATCCTAATTTCAACAATATTTTAGTAAGAGTTTCTACGGATACCTCTACTACACCAGTACTACACAAATATTTTACAATAATAAAATAAGCACACTAAGTTCTAATAGGATATTACTCGTATACTACTGTACAGTACACTACAGTAATTTTTAAACTACTTTCAGACGTATCCTAATTACGATACCGGTACCGTACCGTATGTCACTACTAAGCACAACAGAAATGAAATTTGCAAGAACTACTGTACTCAAAGATTACGAACGAAGCTAAATGCTTAGACAAATTATTATTAGTATTAGGGTCTATTAGATACACACAAAAGATAACACACGAATATAGCAGGCAAGATACGGCACTATCTAAATGTACCGCACTGTATCTATACTACAATGTATAATATCTACACTACACTATACTGCGTTTGGTTAAATGCTTAAGTATCAAAAGGATTGCCGTACACGAAGAAAAACACGAATATAACTGGCAAGATACTATCTAATATATTATACCTTATCTTCACTACAATTCTACTGAAATGTGGTTATGTGATTATTACAGCTGTTGGATTACTATTATTTTCCCTACTCCACGGGACGGAGAAAAAAGTGTCCTTAATTACGCCTACTGAAAAATACGAGGTTGTCTACAATAATTTCTCAAATATTTCTGTCAAAACTACTACTACTATTACTCCAGGGACTTGAACTGCAATTACTGGGATATATGGACTTTATTATTATTAGCTAACCGCTCATAAATACTGAAAGATCGAGGGAGCGAAATATAAATTACGGATACTAACTACCTACTCAGAAGTACAAATGAATGGAATACAAGGTCAGCTGATTTTTATTTATATTTACTTGACCACACTACACCCTTTGTTCACGACTGTAGCCAACAATGCAATATTTGAATATGAGGAGCGACAATAATCAATAACAATACGACTGTTAACTATTACCGTGTAATCTCTTTAACTTCTTTTTAAATGGAAGTTTACAGGCGTATCGTGTTTTTTAATGTAGTAAATTATTACCTTCGCGATAGTTTGAACGTATATCTATACGAAATACCGAAGAAGTTGCTGCAGAAGTTACGGTACTATTCCTTATGATAATCTGCCTTTGTAAGTACAACCAACGAACCTACAGATACCGGTATTTACAAATATTTTTAAAGTTAATATTGTTACCTAAAGTATTACCTAAACCTAAATTCGAAACAAGGTGCACCTAGCTAGCCTACTTAACCTAGAAAACGTAATTTACTGAAGACCAACTGAATTACTTGTTACAGTAGTCTGCCAACACTTAGGCCTCGTATTTTGAACGTTAGCCCCATTGGACGGAACAGAATCAAGATTGGCCTAAAAAAAGCTCGCGCTGCTAACTTACTTGTAGAGTCCCCCCTGTTTGCTAAGAAACAATTATTGCAAGCTTATGTTCGAGCTCATGTAATTACTCGCCAAGGAGTTATAAGTAACGTCGATGTCAGTCTAGGTGACGAAGAGCTCCTACAAAACATTTGTTCGCCGATTAGCATTCTCAGGGTACGCTGTATGATGAAGAAAATCCATCACAGTGGCACACAAGAGAGTATCCCTCTTCAGACATGTCTAGTACAATTCGATTCCCAGTTTTTGGCGGACAGTGTGTCTATTTACGGTATGCTGTGTGAGGTCACCCCATTCGTTGCTCCTGTACGCCAATGTTTTAAGTGTTTACGGTTTGGCCACACTCAGCTATATTGCCGTTCAACAGGAAAATGCGCTAAATGTGGTAATCAGCACCCTGTAGAACAGTGCTCATCCTTGCAATTAGTGTGTGTACATTGTAATGGTGCACATTTTGCCACAAGTAAAGATTGTCCAGAATACTCTAAACAGAAGAAGGTGAACGAACTATCAGCTACTAGGAATATTCCTTTCGAGGACGCACTCAACGTTTTGGAACACCGACCCTACGCAGAGGTAGTGGGATCAACCCTTCGCATCGAAGATGAACGGACCTTTCCCTCGCTCCCAACGCAGCGCTCTAATAGATTCATTGCCTTCAAAAAAACCTCGCCTAGCCCCACCACCTGTCTCCCGTGCTTATGAGCAACCACCTCTGTTTTATTCCCCTCATGAACTTCCACAAGACCCCATCAGACAAAACCCCTACCCACCTCAACCTCATCGTATTCCCTCCCAAATGACCGTGGATAACTCTGTTTCAAAGACTAATTCTCCTTTGTGGTGGATGTCTTAATATCCAATGTTCGCAATCTTATTTTACATATTCTACAAGGAATAACCTCATCTTCGACAACCGAGCTCGATAGCTGCAGTCGCTTAAGTGCGGCCAGTATCCAGTATTCGGGAGATAGTAGGTTCGAACCCCACTGTCGGCAGCCCTGAAAATGGTTTTCCGTGGTTTCGCATTTTCACACCAGGCAAATGCTGGGTCTGCACCTTAATTAAGGCCACGGTCGCTTCCTTCCCACTCCTAGCCCTTCCCTGTCCCATCGTCGCCATAAGACCTATCTGTGTTGGTGCGACGTAAAGCAACTAGCATACTATACATTCATCTTCGATAGGTCCTCCAACGTCAGAAGAATTACGTGAAATGATTTCTCGGTGTATTAACAATGGCAATTAATCTAAAAATATTACAGTGGAACGCTCATTCTTTTACAGCTAACAAAGACAGTTTATTAAAGGAGATATTTACGAAATTTGAAAAGTTAACTATAATTTAGAATGTTTGAAATAGACTCTTGTTTATGTAGTTCGGTTTACGTGTAAAACTGGAAGTCCCTGTGGCAATGATAACGATAGCAACAGACACGTACAACTTGCCTTGAGATAAGTAATGACAAGAAGCATTTAAAGTTGAAAATCAAGTTAGAATGAGGTTAAACGTGAGAATGAGTTTTAGGTTCTAGAATTATAGTTTCATGTACGAGACTTGGTGAATAATTTCGTGTACTGTGTGAATGTGAAGTCTGTGTGACTGTGGTATGAGTACTTGTGTGACCGAGCGAGTTAAGTGCGTGGTAAGAGGCACGTGTCTATAAGCTTGAGCGGAAGACGACTCGGAACATGTCCAAGATGCCCACCCCTACTCAATAGCAACAAATGGTACCACAACTTTTCGGACCTCTTACTAAGCCACTTAGCCGTTGCCCATTGTTCATTGATTAGGACGTGACTACAATGACTCACACCATGATCCAGATGAAATAATTTAAACAAATATAAAGCAGTCTGATTGATTTATTTTCTACCGGGTGAGCAGAATAAAGCGGAACCGCTCCATCCTGTGAGCAGGAATTCCTGAATGAGTGAGTCGGCCGGTGACGAAATACAGTGCCGGATGTACTGAAGGCCGCGCTACCGCACCAGGTTTCAGTCTTCGTTGGACGTTTGCAAACGTGGCACGTGTTTCGTAGGTGACATTAGTACAGTGTGTGAATTCAGTGAAATGCTCAGGTGGCAGCCAGAAATGTTTGACCAACGAAGGGAGGCAGTTTCATCATCTCCTCGCGTGATATATGTGAGTACTTTTCTTTTTTGTGTTGTGTTGTGTTGTTTGTTTGTTTGTTTGTTTGTTTGTTTGTTTGTTTGTTTGTTTGTTTGTTTGTTTGTTTGTTTGTTTGTTTGTTTGTTTGTTTGTTTGTTTGTTTGTTAGAAATAGCTTACGCGACATTGTATTTACTGCGGACTTCCTGTCACGCACGCACCTCCCGTGTGCAGGCTGCGCTGCCGGGCTGCGGGATTGGTTCCGCTTTATGTTGCTCTCCCTATTTATAACTTCACAGAACTCACAAATTCAATGTATTTGTATGAACTTGATCTGAAATGGGAATCCCTTTGCAGAGAATATTGTGCTACCTGGTTTGCTGTTGGGACATGGTCCCAGCGAAAGGCTTTGTGTAGGCTACTGTATGGGTACACCAATGTTTGAGACACATAAATGACGCTAAATGTAAATCAAGTTCGATATTTGTCCGATATGAGGCACTGTGGTGTCAGTCAGTTGAACATAATTTGAAAAGGCGGTTGTTTATAGACAGCAAGAGTACCCATTTCTGCCCCTGTCCGCATTCGAATTGGGACGTTGCTGCAGGAGGAAAGCTGCAAGAGGATGTCTTCGCTCATGTTGGAGTGAGTCAGAGTGATGCCTCTATAGTTTGGAAAAGTTTAGGGAGACACACACGGTTGCTGATCGACAACGGATGGGACCACCACGCGAAACAAATCGCAGGAAGGATCGGTATTTGTTTCTTTCATCACATCGTAGGCCCACTGTTGCTCTGCCACCCTTTCCATCAGGATCTTGGGAGTGAGTGTGTCAGTACCAAATCGACTGCATGACGGAAAACTTGATACCAAGGAGGTCTGTGTCAGAAGCTCCTCTTAAACCACAACACAGGGCAGCTCATGTGAGGTTGGCAACAATTCATAGCCAATGGAATCAGGTACAGTGGAAACGTTCGCTCTTTTCTGATGAAGTCACCATAGTGCTTCCACGCATACAACATGATCATTAGAGAGACTGGGAGACGATCCAATGAGAGATTGAACGAACCCTTCATCCTAGGGCGCCATCAGCAGCAAGGGCCTTTCGCCATGTTTGGTCGACTTTTTTTTTTTTTGCTAGTTGCTTTACGTCGCACCGACACAGATAGGTCTTATGGCGACGATGGGACAGGGAAGGGCTAGGAGTGGGAAGGAAGCGGCCGTGGCCTTAATTAAGATACAGCCCCAGCATTTGCCTGGTGTGAAAATGGGAAAGCACGGAAAACCATTTTCAGGGCTGCCGACAGTGGGGTTCGAACCTACTATCTCCCGAATACTGGATACTGGTCGCACTTAAGCGACTGCAGCTATCGAGCTCGGTCCTATCAAAGATTAGCAGTTTGGTCTGGTATACAGAGACAACATGCTACAACCACAGCTGCCACTGTGGGCGAGGGCTTTACACTAGTGGATGATAAAATGCTCGTGCCCACAAGCCAAAGTAGTCAATCAGATCCTTGAGACGCATAGCATACAGCAAATGGTGTGGTCCGCATTTTCTGTGGACATGAACTGTGTTGAACACGCATGACGTGAACTGAAGAGAGCACTTGCCCACTGTTCTAATCTGTTTGCTTTCTCCGAAATCCGTAAAAGTAGTTGATGGGACGTAAAGCCGATAACATTAACTTATTATTTATTAATCTGCTTGCATAGCAACTGGCTAAAGCTGCTATCTAAGAGTGGGACAATCTGCCTCAAAACAAGCTGGATTATTTGGTGCTGAGTGTGCCACAAGCATGCCTCAGGGCACGAGGTGGATATACACGGTATTAATCAGCCACCCAATGAACGATAAATTACTGTTTAAACGTTACCAACTTCGTACATTTGTTGCTTTTCTGTTGCTTTTGCTCAGCTGGTTGCATGTTTGTATACTCCCTTAGTAATGTATAACGTACGTACACTCAACTGCACAAAACTTGGTTGGCAAATAAATAATTACTTTTATATATTCTCGAAACGCGAGGATATTCGTAAACTGTGGATAGTGGGTGGCCGAAGAGATGGTACTTCGAATCCTACCCCCTGCACAATATGTGAAGGCCCTTCTCAGTGGCGGCTCGTTTGGGAGGCGCTAAGGCGCGCGCCCCCCACGGGGTTCCATTAAATTAGGGAATTTTAATCTCAAATGTTAACAAGGGAAATATTTTACTATAAGATTATTATCAAGGGCGCGAGTTGTACTGTACTGCGGCCCGATGCGCTGCTGGCCCCGCGCAGGAGGGCGCTCTCTCATAGCGGACCAAATACTCCGAGTCTCGCTTGACTGGCCTTGAGGGAGCCAATCAGAGGCGCAGTAGAGATGTGCTGTTCTACGGAGATTCCGGCGCGTTTCTGCCGCGACCTATCGTTGCAACCAACCTACCTGAAACATTGGTGATCTGATTTCTATTTAACAGGGGTCAGTTTATGCCATTTCTCTCCTAAAACTAGGAACTATTTTACTGAGGCACTTACCTGAGTTAAATGTGCCGGTATATATTTAAAATAGTCTTGTAATTTTTAGGATTATTAACTAACGAAACTAGTAACGACTGTAAGTACTGTCTCCTCGCACTTGACTCACGTTGGCCATACTCACTGGAGAGCGCGATGTTTAGCTTTGTGTTGAGGAATGATTTTGTGAGGTGACTGTGACAAGGTGAAATTAGGAGAAAGTTTGTGATTTATATGTAGGCGTAGTGTAATATTTGCACTTCATACAGTATGATTACCGCCTAACATATTAAAGAACTAACGTTTTCTTCTCTTTCTATCGAGAAGAAAGTCGAACTGAAGGAGTGTTTTAGGCCGACACCAGACTTCTTGTTGAAAAATCCGGAGACCAAGAAAAATGAAAATAGGGCTTTCCAAAGAAAAATTAATTCTCCTGACGTATATAACAAGAACTCGCGGATATGTGGAAATGATATCTCAGAAACCTTTTACTGCTTTCCTTGCCTGCTATTCTCCCGTTCTAGGAAAGGAGATAAATGGATCACCACAGGGGTGATATCAATAGTACCATGGACTTTAAAACGCTTGGTGACGTCAATGTCGTGTCTTGTTTAAGTGATCACTACAATGAAACTATTCGTAAACATAACTCGATCGTGGACAAGAACAGGCAAATATTATTATTATTATTATTATTATTATTATTATTATTATTATTATTATTATTATTATTATTATTATTATTATTATTATTATTATTCAATAATAATAATATTAATAATAATGTATGTTAATGTATGATCAGTCTTCAGCCCTAAGGCTGGTTGGATCCTCAACAGCTCTGCCATCAGCGGTCATAGATGGCCTAGGCATCACTGAAGAGGCATACTAGGGAAATGAGGAGTGAGGTAGTTTCCCGTTGCTTTCCTCACTGAGCCAGAAGTTGCTGTTACATATGAGTCTGCCAAGCCCACTGAAATGCATGCACCAACCGACCCTATGAGCAACTTTTTCACACCATTCATAACAGGGACTGGCTGCAGAAGGAATGGCATTACTAGTATCACTCATAGGCCTACCTCAGTAACTTTCATATTGTCAAAGCCAAGAATGCCGGGCTGAGTGGCTCAGACGGTTAAGGCGCTAGCCTTCTAACCTCAACTTGGCAGGTTCGATCCTGGCTCAGTCCGGTGGTATTTGAAGGTGCTCAAATACGACAGCCCCGTGTCGGTAGATTTACTGGCACGTAAAAGAACTCCTGCGGGACTACATTCCGGCACCTCGGCGTCTCCGAAGACCTTAAAAAGTAGTTAGTGGGACGTAAAACAAATAACATTATTATTATTATTATTATTGTTATTATTATTATTATTATTATTAAAGCCAAGAATAAGACAGAGACAGATCAATGAAAGAAACAAAATTGCTCTAGCCCATACCAGAAGACATAGTGCACTGTAAACACTAGGTCCTGCCAGTAAAGGCATGTAATAATAATAATAATAATAATAATAATAATAATAATAATAATAATAATAATAATAATAATAATAATAATAATAATAATAATAATCAAATAATAATAATAATAATAATAATCAAAACAATTGCATATGCATAGCACCGTATAGTGTTCGAAGTGTGTATCGCGCCCCCCACTGCTGATATCCACGAGCCGCCACTGGCCCTTCTGGAACTCTAAAAAGTGGTGGTAAAAGGGGCTCTGGTTAAGACACAGCAAGTCGTTATGCATGTTAGGTACCAAAATGGTATAGGCCTATATGCACTGCTGTGCAAAACTTAAGGACGAGATAGATAAAGGAACATAACATATCAACTACTTGGTGGAAATGAATGAAAGTGCGGTAACATGTTGCCAGAGGTCTCCCACGCGTGCAAAGAAACCTGGCGTGAGGTCAGCGCTGCTATAGTGCCAAATGGGTCTGGCCCCACAAAACGAGGCAGTTGAAGGAACGGGACAAGATAGAGTGAGTCAATCAGCGACCTGTTACGGTGCACTGTGCTGGTGTTATTCATTACAAGATAGCCCGGAGATAACATTTGGATGACTTCCCACGGGGAAAAATCGTCGGGAAACTGGGAGAAGTACGAAGTGTGACGAGTGTAGCCAGCAGTTTGGTATTTTACTTCACGTGCATGGAGAGCATTCCGAACCACAGGCACTGCTGCCCAAAGGAGAGGAGGAGGTCGACCAAAGTCAACTACAGCAGTAGATGACCGCTACATTGTGCAACACGCAAGAAGAGCGTCACCTCAAACAGCGGGTGAAAATGCAACCACATTTAACAGGACTGCAAAGCACCCGGTCTCACGCTCCACAGTAGCACGGTGACTGCATGGGGGTGGTCTGTTTGCCCGACGACCATTACGTTGTGTTCCGTTGACACCAGCACATCGGTGGCACCGTTTGCGATGGTGCCAAGAGCATCAGGTCTGGACCGACGAGGAATGGGGTCTCGTGCTCTTCTCAGATGAGAGCAGATTCAGTATGAGTAGTGATTCTAGACGTACCCTCATCTGGCGAGAGGTGTGAACACGTAATGCACCCAGGGACATTGTCGATCATCATCATCATATTGGTGGTCCAAGTTTTATGGCGTGGGGAGGCATAATGTTGCACAGGCGTACTGACCTCCAAATCTATGAACGATGTACACTCACCGGTCAACGTTATTGTGACAGTGTACTCCCTCCCCACGTGCGTCTGTTAAGGAGTGCATTCGGCTCTCACTTCATTTTTATGGATGATAATGCACGACCACATCGAACAGCTAAGGTGGGGGAGTTCTTGGAACCAGAGGATATTCGGCGAATGGACTGGCTTTCCCGTTGCCCCGATTTAAACCCCATCGAGAACATGTGGAACATACTGGGCAGACGTATTACAGCACGTCCACATGCACCAACGACCATCCAGCGGTTGTCAACGGCGCTGGTGGAGGAATGGAACGCCCAACCATAAGACTCTTTATCAATCTTGTGGTCAGCATGGGAACACGTTGCAGAGCATGCATTGCTGTCCGTGGTGATCAAACACCCTTTTAAGAACAATGTCCCTTCTTTTGTGATGTCCAAGGGACCATCATGAATCACAGTAAACTTACGCGTAATGTATTGTCTCTGTATAAAAGTGTCATTTCTGTTCTTCGCATGGCGTATTCCTTTCAGTTGTCTACCGTACCATACTGTAGCAGTTCTTCTTATATATGGTTCAAGGTTCATCGAGCTATGTTACTTGGCAGTGACACAACATGCGAAAGTTACTTTCGTCCTTAAGTTTTGCACAGCAGTATATATAAAAAGCAATTTAATTTTCAATCGTATAGCAGTTGTATAGTATTATTTGAAGTGATTACACATACTGTATATGAGTTGATTATGTGTGTAAGTAGAGAATATATTATAAAGAGGATTTTGTAAATAAATTTATTAAGTATGAACTGTGTGTTTAATAGAAAAATTATTAGTGTAAATTGTATAATACTGTATTTTAAGAAAATGTCTTTTCTTTTTAAATTAAAATTTAGTGCTTTATAATAATGTATTTTTGTGTATCATTTGCCACCGAGGTAGACACCTCATTTGCAAATAAAGTGATTTTGATTTGATTTTAAACATGATGATTTTGAAAGAAATTCATCTTCAGCGAAGGCCAATTTTTGTTCAGTTGAATGTATACACACACTGTGCAATATAAAGTGCATTAAACCAGAAATACAAAACATTTTTGAACACTGCACTTCCGTAGAGGGTGCGCTACTATAAGATAACCAGGGAGCCAGATATGATGAACGGTGCTTCAATTTGCCGAATCCAACAACATTAAGTTGCTTTCTCTTGTGGTTCCTTCTTCCAGGATCTCCCCTGACACTAAGAAATAAACTTCAAGTACCGGTACAGGAATATATTTATACCGTCACTGGACTCAAATATCAACAGAACACGAACCTCCCCGTGTGCAACACGAATGCACGGGACGATGACCAAAACCAGGTGGCTCTCGAACGCCGTACTTTCTACTTATAAATGCCCCACATGCACAAATGATGAATGGGGTGTCTGCCAACTGATTTTCACAGGGGAACTACTGCCAGCGGGCAGATTACGTCAGAATATGAAGAGATAAGGACCGGAGTGTCGCTCGCAGCATGTTACTCAGCGCCACCGGTCAAATGCACCCCTTGCATTAGTAAACATCGTTTTCGACCGCATAGTTCTAGGTTGGTGTATGGTACAGCCGCACTATATTTGCTGTGTGCATATCGGCAATGACTAGTGTGTTCAGCAGCGACGAATACACAGACATTATTTTAAACTGGATAACCTTGTCGGAATGCAACAGAAGCTCCAAACAGATGTATGCCTTCTACACACGTACTTCACTGAACAGTATTAGTTTTTGTTTCATACATGCAACACTTTTATCGAGTGGAATGTCTACACGTGTATACATTAATAAGTTATTAGATTTCCTTTTCTGCATCTTTGGCGTGCCTACAAACAGTAGCGGCGATTAGGGGGTGGGGTGAGGAGGGACAGTAAACATTGTGGAGTAAACATTACATTTTTATTCCACTTTAGCCAGCTGGACCTAGGAATTATTTTTAAAAAGCTGTTTGTACAAACTTTGTTATCTTATCTGCTAATTCCTTCGTTTATTTCCTTTAATTATTAACATAATTATTGACGGAAATACGCACAAAATGCTGTTCGTCGCGGCTAACCAATTTGTATAGCACTACGCCACGTAGTGGAGAAGTTGCATGTGCTGTGAGGAAGGGTAGTAGGGGTACATTTTTATTTTTTTTATTTTTTGCCAAGGTCGTGTCCACTGAGTTATAATTCACCCGCTTGCCGCGCGCATTCGTCAGTCTGGCAGTCTCTTTAATGTCTGTTAGTTTCTTAGTGTGTATTTAAATACAAAATGATTTTCAATTGCATAATCATGCCGTACTTCTATATAATTGTACCGGGCGAAGTGGCCGTGGGGTTAAGGGCGCGCAGCTGTGAGCTTACAATCGGGAGATAGTGGTTTCGAATCCCACTGTCGTCATCCCTGAAGATGGTTTTGCGTGGTTTCCCATTTTCACACCAGGCAAGTGCTGGGCTGTACCTTATTTAAGGCCACGGTCACTTCCTTTCCACGCGTAGCCCTTTCCTGTCTCATTGTCACCATAAATCCTATCTATGTCGGTGCGCCGTAAGGCCAATTGTAAAAAAAGTGTTCAGTTCTAATTGTATTTCAACGGGAGATAATACCAACGTTCCTTTCACTGGGCTAAATTATTTCTTTGTGTTATGTTATTTATGAAGTAAATGTATTTAACCTGCCCTGTAGTCTGTTTGTGAGACCTGGTGAAAATTTGATTATACAGCATTGAATCAAATTCTCAAAAGAAAAATATTATAACGAATAATCCACGGGGCAGGTTAATTACATTTCCATATAAAATAATTTAGTCCGGGGAAAGTAAAGGTGGTATTCTCTCGCATTGAAATTACAATTACAACTAAATAATATATTTTTTACAATTGACTTTATGTCGCACTGACACAGCGGGAAGGAAGCGGCCGTGGCCTTAATTAAGGTACAGCCCCAGCATTTGCCTGGTATGAAAATGGGAAACCACGGAAATCCATCTTCAGGGCGGCCGACAGTGGGATTCGAAACCACTACCCCCGAGTGCAAGCTCACAGCTGCGCAACCGTAACTCCACGGCCAGCTCTACCGGTACAATTACATAGAAGTACGGCATGATAATGCAATTGAAAATAATTTAGTATTTGAATACACACTAATAAACTAACAGACACTAAAGAGACTGCCAGACTGACGAATGCGCGTGGCAAGCGGGTGAATTATAACTTAGTGGCCACGACCTCGGCAAAAAAATATGTATCCCTACTACCCTTCCTCACAGCACATGCAAAGTCTCCATACAAGTCGCTTAGCCGCGACAAACGGCGTTTTGTGCGTATTTTTGCCAATAATTATGTTAATTAGAGAAAATAAAGGAAAAAATTTACCATATAAGACAACAAGGCTTGTACAAAGAGCATTTTTAAAATAATTCCTAGTTCCATCTGGCTAAAGTGGAATAAAAATGTAATGTTTATTCCACAAAGTGAGTGGGTGGGTGGGGGGTGACTGTCCCTCCTCGCCCCACCCCCTAATCAAATCGCCGCTACTGCTGATAGACACGCCAAAGATGCAGTAAAGGATATCTTATTAATTATAATTATCTTATTAATTATCTTATTAATTTATACACGTGTAGACATTCCACTCGATAAAAGAGTTGATTGTATGAAACGAAAACTAATACTGTTCGACGAAACACGTGAGTAGAAGGCATACGTCTGTTTGGAGCTTCTGTTGCATTCCGACCAGGTTGTCCAGTTCAAAATAATGTCTGTCTAGTCATCGCTGCTGAACACACTAGTCATTGTCGATATGCAGACAGCAAATATAGTGCGGCTATACCATACATCAGCCTAGAAGTATGCGGTGGAAAACGAGGTTTACTAATGTAAGGGGTGCATTAGACCGGTATCGCTGAGTAACATGCTGCGAGCGACACTTCGATTCTTATCTGCCCGCTGGCAGTAGTTCCCCTGTGAAAGTCAGTTAGTAGACATCCCATTCATCATTTGTGCATGCGGGACATTTATATGTAGAAAGTACGGCGTTCGTGAGTCACTTGGCATAATCCTAAAATTTAACTATGGCTAAAGAACAACTAACAACTCAATATTTGATCAGTAATGGAATGTTGTTTGGGTCATCAGTCCAGAAAATGCTTTGATGCCGCTCGCCATGCCCCTATCATGTGCTAACCTTTTTATTTCTACGTAACTATTACATCTACTCTAATCTGTATGCCATATTCATACCTTTGTCTACCCCTGCCGTTCATACACTTCCCTCTAAAACCAACTGAACAAGTATTGGGTGTCCTAACATTCTATTTATTATCTTGGTCAAATTTCGCCAAATTGTTCCCCTCTCACCAATTCGATCCAGTATCTCTTTATTCGTGATTCCATCTGCCTATCTCATCTTCGGCGTCTTTCTGTAAAACCACATTTCAAAAGCTTCTATTCTCTTTCTTTCTGAGCTAGCTATCGTCCATGTTTCACTTCCATACAATTCCACGCTCCAGTCGAAAGTTTTCAAAAACATTATTCTAATTCAAAATTCAAACTTTTCTCAAGAATGGCCTTCTTTGCTTGGCTAGTTTGCATTGTATGTATGTCCTTACTTCTGCCACCATTAGTAATTCTACTACCCAAGTAACAATATTCGTCTACTTCCTTTAAGACTTCATTTTCTAATCTGAGATTTCCTGCATCGCCTGACTTCGTTCGACTTCACTTCATTTCTTTTGTTTTGGACTTATTTATTTTCACCTTGTACTCCTCCAAGACTGTGTCCATACCATTCAGGAACTTCTCGAGATCTTCTGCAGACTCAGATAAAATAACAATATCATCGGAAAATCTCAGAGTTTCAATTTCCTCTCGTTGGATTGTGATTCCATTTCCAAATTCCTCTTTGATTTCCTTTACCACCTGTTCTATATAAACATGAAAAGGATAGGAGGCAAACTACAGCCTCGCCTCAATTCTTTATGTATTGCTGCTTCGTTTTTGCATAGCCCTCTGTTCTTATAAACTGCAGACTGATTTTTGTACAGATTGTAGATAATTCTTTTTATCTCGGTGTCTGATCCAGATCACCTTCAATATCTCATACAGCATGGTCAATCAATATTAAAGAATGCATTTTCTAGATCTACGAATGCCATATAAGTGGGCTTATCCTTCTTAATTCGATCCTCTAGGATCAGACGTAAATTCATTATTTCTTCACGTGTTCCTACATTTCTTCTGAAGCCAAACTGATCTTCTCCCAACTCAGCTTCAACTTGTCTTACCATTCTTCTGTAAATAATACGTGTTAAAATTTTGCAAGCATGAGGTACTAAACTAATGGTGCGGGAATTGTCAGCACTTGTCAGCACCTGATTACTTGAGAGCGGGTATAACAACATGCTGTCTAAAATCGGATGGCACATCTCCTGTATCATACATGTTACACACTAAATGGAATAACCTCGCCATTCAGGTTTCTGCTAAGGCAGTCAGTAATTCTGAGGGAATGTCATCAATTCCAGGTGCCGTGTTCCTACTAAGGTTTTTCAAAACTCCTTCGAATTTTGGCCTCAAAATTGGGTCTTCCATTTCATGAGCATCTACAGCCTCTTCTTCTTTCTGAAATGTACACTCAAATTCTTTCCCCTGATACAGTTGTTGGATATGTTCTTGCCATCTTTCTGCCTTGTCTTCTTTCCCCAGAACCGGTCTTCTGTTTGAGCTCTTAATATTCACAGATCTAGTTTTCCTTTCTCCAAAGGCGAACTTGATTTTTCTGTATGCAGCATCTACCATTCCAACAACCATACAGCCTTTAACATATTTGCGCTTCTCGTTCAGCCATTCTTTCTTAGCTGCCTTGCGCTTTCTGTCTACTGAATCATTTAATCACATGGATTCTTTTCCGCCCTCTTCATTTTTTTTTCATTCTTGTGCTTTCATCGTTCAGTCAGGTCGAATATCGCTCTAGTTATCCACTTCTTACTTGATCTTACCTTTCTAACTTTCCTTCAGCAGCCCTACTGGTCTCATTCTTCACGACTGTTCACTTTTCATCTATTGTGTTTTTTCAGCCTTTTCATTTAGTCCTTGTGCAACATGTTCCTTGAAACAATCCCTCACACTCTTTTCTGTCAACTTATCCAGATCTCATCTTCTGGTATTCCGTCCTTCCTTCCTTCCTTCCTTCCTTCCTTCCTTCCTTCAACTTCAAGTGACATTTCATGACCACCACGTTGTGGTCAGAGTCCACGTCTGTTCCTGGGAACGTATTCCAATCCAACACCTGGTTTCTGAATCTCTACCAAATCATAATGAAGTCTATTTCATACCCTCCTGTGTCTCCAGTTCTTGTCCACGTCTACAGAGGTCGTTTATGGTGTTTGAACTAAATATTAGCAAGGACTAAATTATGATCAGTACAGAATCAACTAGTCGACTTCATGTTTCATTCCTTCAACCCAGTCCGAACTCCCCTAGGTACTGTATTACCTTCTCTTCCTTGTCCTACCACTGCATTCCAGTCTCCCATCAGATTCCCGTCTCCTTTTACATACCGGTACTGTATTATATCTTCTATCTTTTCATATACTCTTTCGATTTCTTCATCATCTGCTGAACTATAGGCATATCGACCTGCAATATTGTAGTGGGTATTGGCTTGGTGTCTATCTTGACAAAAATAATTCGTTCATTATGCTGGTCGTAGTAGCTCACTCGCTGCCCTATTTTCTTATTCATTAATAAGCCAACTCCTGTATTTCCCGTGTTTGATTTTTCTGTAGTCGCTTGACCAAAAATCCTGTTCTTCCTGTCAATGTACTGCCCTTATACTAACTACATCTAACTTTTGTCTATCCATTTCCATTTCAGATTTTCTAACCCACTACAGAATGTCAGAATGTCAGTATTCATCTTCCTGATGTTTGCGCTCTCTTGTGTAGTCCCCACCCGGAAGTCCAAATGAGGGACCATTTTATCTCCGGAATACATTACCCGAAAGAAAGCCGTCATCAGTACCTCACACATTCGTACAGAGAGAGCTGCATGTCCTCGGGAGTTAGCTAAGGCTGTAGTTTCCCGTCGCTTTCAGCCGTGTAGCAGTATCAACACAGCTAAGCCATGTTAAACACATATTATTACAAGGCCATATCAGCCAACCATCCAGATTGCCGCCCTTGCATATTCCGAAAAGCTGCTACCCTCCTTTCGATGAACCATTCTTTGGCCTGGTCTCTCGACGTAATTGCACCTTCGGCTCGTTATCTGCCTCATTGCGACGCACAAACCTCCCCACCGTGGCAAGGTTACATGGCTCGCATGGGAGGCACTAATAGACAAAGTGTATTGGAAAAATAATAAAGCTCTCCTTTTCCTTTTTGAGTTATTTGTTTCTAGATACTGTACATATGGTTTAGTATTTTAACGGGATGGAGATTTACATATTGTTAAGTACCATTGGTCTTTGTAAATACCAACTAATTTGTGAACTATTGTAATTCATAATCCTGTGTACTGTGTGTGTGTGCACTGATTAGGTCATCCTAGATTAAATTACATCAATGAACAAACCGTGTTCTATTCATAACAATATGTTCTCCATATCATTATATTTATCACCAATATTTTCAACATTATCGTTCAGTTCTCAGTAACTTTTAAATGATAATAGGGGAGGAGCCTGAATTTCTCAAACCTTCCCCTCCCAACGGTCATGCGCGAACGAAGTCCCGTATTGTGTGCGGCCGCCTGGCGTCGGGCGTATTCAGTCGCTGGCGATGAATTCCAGACAATGCGTCGCTTAGTCCGGAGGAATAGAGGCACGCTAGAGAATTTATCATAGCTGTGACAGAGCCTTCCGTCTCCATCTCTTATAAATACAGTTGAATTGAAACATATAATATATTAGGTCTGCAACTAATGCCATTTTTTAAATTTAAATTACCCAAATGAAAAATATTGAACTAACTGTAAGAAGTAGTCACGTATTTGCAAATGTGATTCGAAGAGGACCTATTGTAGATGGGTATGTACCGGCATTTTCTGGGTTCGAAATTTTATATTCACATAAATTTACAGATATGTAAGAAAACTCTAAAGAGAATAGACGTTTCCCGTTTTATAATAATAATAATAATAATAATAATAATAATAATAATAATAATAATAATAATAATAATAATAATAATAATAATAATAATAATAATAATAATAATAATAAGGCCTCACGTGTCATGCGGAACAGGAGCCTTGTGGGAGATGGGAAGATTGGAAGGGATAGGCAAGGAAAAGGGAAGGAAGCGGCCGTGGCCTTAAGGTAGGTACCATCCCGGCATTTGAATGGAGAAGTGGGAAACCACGGAAAACCACTTCGAGGATGGCTGAGGCAGGAATCGAACCTCCTGTACTCATTTGACCTCCCGAGGCTGAGTAGACCCCGTTACAGTCCTCGTACCATTTTTCAAACTTCGTGCCAGAGCCGGGAATCGAGCCCGGGCTTCGGGAGGGGCGACAAATCACACTAACCACTACACTACAGAGGCGGACTATTATTATTGTAAGAAACGAATTTATAGCGTCTTCATTATAGACTGTAATGCCTTTCAGCGTTCAGTGGAAGCCTATATGAATTGTCTATGCGGCTCCACAATCCTCTATATGCAACTTGCTCCGCGGTCTCGTTTAGCTTCACAGTACACTCATACTAGATAGGAAAACAAGAGACGTTTGTTTCAACTGTGAAAAGAAAAGCAGCTAACAGACCTAGTTACCGGTACAGTGAGAAGATAACATATAAACATGGAAACACATTATAAACCAAGTCAAACCCTATGGCGCCACAACCACGAAGGGCCATGGCCTACCAAGCGACCGCTGCTCACTCCGAAGGCCTGCAGATTATATGTGGTCAGCCATGCATTTACCGAGAGGAGAAGTGAGAAACCAGGTAAAACAACTTCGAGGATGGCTGAGGGGGGAATCGAACTTCCCTCTACTCAGTTGACCTCCCGAGGCTGAATCAACCCCGTTACAGCCCTCGTACCACTTTTCAAATTTCGTGGCAGAGCCTGGAATATAACCCGGGCCTCCGAGGGTGACAGCTAATCACACTAACCACTACACCACAGAGACGAACATTTCAGAGATTACACGTCGAAATATCTTATAGACTCCCCTCAGTTTCCATTTATTCTCCAGGCAAATGCCGGGAAGGTACCTAACTTAAGGTCACGGCCGCTTCTTTCCCCTTCCTTGCCTATCCCTTCCAATCTTTCCATCTCCCACAAGGCCCCTAATCAGCACAGAAGGTGAAACCACCTGGGAGAGGTATTAGTCCTCCTCCCCAGTTGTACCTAAGAACAAAGGTCTCACGCTCCAGGACCCTTGTGGCGGTAGAAGTGGGATTCCTTACGGAGTCCGGGGGAGAAACCAAAACTGGATAGTAAACTGACTAAAAAATAAATGCATCGGTTTTTTTATACTGACCATTTAAATGCCATAAGATTACAATTTCATCATTCTAAGTTAAAAGTTGACGAAATTCTCGAAAAAGTCCTTGCGGACAGTCCTCCACTTCCCCCTATCATAGAAAAAGACACTGAAATACAGTTCTTGCCCGCCTCTGTGGTGTAGTGGTTAGCGTGATTAGCTGCCACCCCCGGAGTTCCGGGTTCGATTCCCGGCTCTGGCACGAAATTTGAAAAATTGGTACGAGGGCTAGAACGGTGTCCACTCAGCCTCGGGAGGTCAACTGAGTAGAGGTGGGTCGATTCCCACCTCAGCCATCCTGGAAGTGGTTTTCCGTGGTTTCCCACTTCACCTCCAGGCAAATGCCGGGATGGTACCTAACTGAAGGCCACGGCCGCTTCGTTCCCTCTTCCTCGCCTGTCCCATCCAATCTTCCCCATCCTTCCACAAGGTTCCTATTCAACATAGCAGGTGAGACCTCCTGGGCGAGGTACTGGTCACTCTCCCTAGTTGTATCCCCCGACCCAAAGTCTGAAGTTCCAGGACACTGCCCTTGAGGCGGCAGAGGTGGGATCCCTCGCTGAGTCCGAAGGAAAAACCGACCCTGCAGGGTAAACAGATTAAGAAGAAGAAGAAGAATATCGTTCTTCATAAAAGGAAACAGAGGGGAAGTCCTAGTCCTTGCGTTCTATTCTCATCACGTTCAGATCACTAATAAGAAACTTGAAATGCAAATTGCCATTCGAGGATTCAGAGGGACGTTACAGGATGCGACGTATTTTGCCCTTATCGTCTATACAAGATGATTGTAAGTATAACTAGACTATAACCCCTACTTCTCCGAATTGAAAGTCTAAATTCGCACCTGAACTAGCCTATGCATGAAATTCAAAGAAACCTTATTTCAAAACACATTTCAGAGATGACACGTCGAAATATCTCGTAGACTCCCCTCAGTTTGGAAATCTGTCTTCCCGTTAAGGAGTTCGCGATATCGTAACCGATGTATCTACTGTGTGTGAAATACTAGGTGTATGCATAAGTCTTTTCCGGTTTTACTAAGAGATGGCGCCAACGAACAGTACGCAGCGTATGCATTTGACACATACGTCAGTTTGTTCGTCTAACATTAACCTACCAACACCCACAAGTTGAGTCCGCTAAACACTAGCGTCTGTGTTGTATCGTTCAGTGATCATGTCGACGTTTGTGGCTGAAAAAGAACATTTGCGGCACGCATTGCTTTTATTATTTAATAAAAAGGAAAAAAAAGGCTGTTGAAAATCATCGTTTGCTGGTAGAAACGTATGGTGAACACCAGGCGCGGTTCTGCCTTTAGGTCACATGGTCACGTGCCCCTCCACCGATTAAAACTATTATAAAAATCAGAAGAACATTATGCACGATTACTGTCACGACCACCTTCAGTGAGTTCAAGAGGCTATGATTCACCATGGTTGTTCTTGTTCTAGCAGCCCTGGACTAAACTAGGCAACATAGTAAAGGTCTAATCCTGGATGGGACCGACTCGTTCTTATACCTGAACATCATCCCCTCATTCTATGAGCTGTGAGGGGTGAAGGGGGTTATGGCAAATTCCATTGACCCGGTCACAGTATTTCTACGACGTGACACTTCAGCGCTAGTTCGTATTTTGAACTTACTTCTCCTACAGCCGACTAGATAGCACCCAGCTACACTTTCTTGTCGGCACATGTATTATTAACGCGCGCAAAAGTAGTTTTTTTTTTTTTTTTTTTGCTAGGGGCTTTACGTCGCACCGACACAGATAGGTCTTATGGCGACGATGGGATAGGAAAAGCCTAGGAGTTGGAAGGAAGCGGCCGTGGCCTTAAATTAAGGTACAGCCCCAGCATTTGCCTGGTGTGAAAATAGGAAACCACGGAAAACCATCTTCAGGGCTGCCGATAGTGGGATTCGAACCTACTACCTCCCGGATGTTAGCTTTGTAGCAAACCTGTTATTAGATTAATCGTGTCCATCGGTGTCGATGTTCATTGTAAGTCTGAAAAGTGTGTGAAGATTAGTGTGATGTATCGGAGTGTATTCCTGTGCGAGCATAAGTGTTTTTAAAATGAATCAAGTGAGCTACTTACAAACAAAATCTCTTAATTACGAAAACAGATTATTTGCCAAAGAAATGGGCCGACCAAGACCAGAGCTTAGCATAAATCGTTCAAAGATAAAAATAGAACCTACAATCGCAGTTTTATATACAAGAAATAAAAAGGGAAGATAAATTTAATTGATTTAATTGATTCCTAGTGTTCCTAGTATGTTAAATGTGCCCCACCCATTTTTATCATCACGAGCCGCCACTGGTGAACACGCTCCATCGATCAGAACATGTGAGACATGTTTTCGACAATTTAAACGTGGTGATTTCAATGTTGTGAAAGGCAGTGCGCGCTCTGGTAGACCACAAAAGTGCGAAGACGAGCAATTGCACGCGAAGCCCGATGAAACCGCTAATGCACAACGCTGTCGCCAACAAATGATTAATTTAAATTACGCATTGATCGAAAGACGACCGGAATGGGCCAGAAGACATGGCAAAGTGATTTTGTTACACGACAATGCGTCGTCTCACACAGCAAAACCAGTGAAAGACACCTTGAAATCGCTTGGATGGGACATCCTTCCACAGCCGCCGTACTGCCCCATTCCTTGCGCCATCTATCACCTCTTCGCATCAATGGAGCACGCGCTCGCAGACGACCAGTGCAGTACTTCAGCAATTTCGAGGAAGTTGGAAAATGGCTCGACGAATGGTTTGCAGCAAAAGACAGGCAGTTTTTTCTGGCATGGTATTCATAACTTACCTGAAAGCTGGCCGAAGTGTGTAGAAGCCGATAGCCAATATTAAAATGAATTTCCCTTGAAAAGTACGTGCTTTCTTTACCACAAAAACCGGCAAAAACTTATGAATACACCTGGTATGTCAGCTAAAATGTGTCATTCTACTGTTGGTAGCAGCGGGCGTACTTGTACTATACTGCCTTTGGGTTCGAATTGAAAAAGACACCCTAGAATCCAAAATAAGTGGCTTAGAACTTCAGTTAATATACATCCCTGGATTTTCCTGGAGTGTGAAGATCACTTCCGGCACTGCCATAAAAAATGACAGTGCACAAGTGATTTTACTTCCCCGGCCACCATACAGCACGGGAAGCAAGTGGTGTGGATATGAACTGGTTTGTTGTTTTTGAGTTATCAATCCATAAACTGGATTTTGATACAGCATTCCATGCCACCCTATCCTGTGCTAAACTTTTCATTTCTGCATAACTACTGCATCCTACATCTGCTCTAATCTGTTTGTCATATTCGTACCTTGATCTACCCCTACCGTTCCTACCACCTACACTACCCTCAAAAACCAACTGTACAAGTCCTGGGTATCTTAAGATGTGGCCTATCTTTCTATCTCTTCTTCTCGTCAAATTTTGCCAAATTGATCTCCCCTCACAAATTCGATTCAGTATCACCTCATTCGCGAATCTATCTACCCATTTCACCTTTAACATTCTTCTGCAACACCACGTTTCAAAAACTTCTATTCTCTTTCTTCCTGAGCTAGTTATCGTCCATGTTTCACTTCCATACAATGCCACGCTCCACACGAAAGTCTTCAAAAACATCTTTCTAATTCCGATATCAATGTTCGAGGTGAACAAATTTCTTTTCTTAAGAAAAGCCTTCCTTGCTTGTGCTAGACTGCATTTTATGTCCTCCTTACTTCTACAATCATTAGTTATTTTACTACCCAAGTAACAATATTCATCTACTTCCTTTAAGACTTCATTTCCTAATCTAATATTTCCTGCATCGACCGCACTCCATTACTTTTCTTTTGGACTTATTTATTTTCATCTCGTATTCCTTCTCCATTCAGTAAATTCTCCAAATCTTTTGCAGAGTCAGATAAAATAACAATATCATCGGCAAATCTCAGGGTTTTGATCGCTTTGGTTTTGATTTCCTCTCCTTGAACTTTGATTCCCTTTCCAAATTCCTCTTTGATTTCCTTTATCGCCTGTTCTATGTAAACATTGTAAAGGAGAGGGAACAAACTGCAGCCTTGCATTATTTTTACTCCTTGTCAGCACCACCCTCTCCTTTTCTATCACCTTCCCTTCCTGATTTGACAATTTCTGGCGATCATTCTTATCTTTTTCCTCTGTACCCTTGTTTTCCTTCCCCCATAAATACTTTAAGCTTCTACTTATCCCTTTCATCAGATTGCCTTTCCCTTCCTTAACTTCCCTCGCTTCACACCCCTCTTTATTATGTTCTTCTCTCCTGCATTCTACAGCAGGCTTATCTTGGCCCTCGGTCACCACCTCCCCCTCCCGATCCCTTTGGCCTAGCCTTCGTTTCCTTCCCTGCTTACCTCCATTCTTTGCTTCTCTTGATCCGTAGCCTGCCTCCCATCTTCCTTCTTGAGCTCTTCATCCATAGCTCTCAGATCTGTTATAGTCCAAAACCTCTTCCATTTTCTATTGGAAACCACCAGCTCCTGCCCACTTAGATGCGCCTTAAGCCCCTGTGCTCTTGCTCTCCCCTGATGTTTCCTTGGTATCCTCAGTTTCTCGTTGGCTTCTCTTCCCATGTCTCCTAATCCACGTTTTCTTTCCTTTAAAGTTGCTCGAATTTCTTAATATTATCTCCGCCATTAGGGTAGATAAAAGTTGCACTTTTATTGGCCTATTGCCCTTTACTCTGCCTACTCTTTCCACATCGTCAATATTTACCTCACTAAAATTAATCATCTTATTTTGTGTGACTTCCACTACTTTATAAATAGTCTCTATCTTGGTTTCTACCCCTTCTTCCTGCACCCTGTATAAGAATAAACATTTCTTCCTCCTCTCCTGGCCGAAGGCTACCGTCTCTCTTTTCAAGCCGCACACCTCCTTTTCTAAACTTCTGATTCTCTCTCTTAGAACTGCAGTTTCTTCGTCGTTGTTTCTCACTTTTGTTCTTGTTTCGTCTACTAATTCCTGAAACCATTTCTTCATGTCCTCACGTTCCTTTGATTGCTCCCGCATCATATTCTTCATATGCTCGACCTGGGAAACTTTTTCTGACACCTCCTTTACTATCTTTCTTTTGCTTCCATATCTTCCCATCCCATGCTGCCATTAGAACTCGGCCCGGGGTTCAATTCCACACCCTCGATACACAGAAATACTAAAATCACCGCTGCTGTCAGCATCGTCTCCATCATCGTTCCCATTTCCATATCACTTCCTCCACTGTTCACTTCTTCTCTCTTTATTCTCCCCTGCCATCTTCCTATAGCTGCCCTGTATTGTTCAAGACCGATCATTTTTCAATACTCTTCACTCTGCACTCCCCTCCAGCACTACTCTCTACCAGCACGCTCGTCCCAGCACGTCTATGCTTGTCAATTGTTCATGATCGGCTGACTGCAGCCTTGCCTCACACCTCTCTGGATTGCTGCGTCTTTTTCAAAGCCCTCGATTCTTATCACTGTAGACTGATTTTTGGTATATATTGTAGATAATTCTCCTTTCTCGGTATCTGACCCCGATCACCTTCAGAATCTTAAACAGCTTGGTCCAATCAACATTATCAAATGCCTTCTCTAGATCTACGGAAACCGGGCGAGTTGGCCGTGCAGTTAGGGGCGCGCGGTTGTGAGCTTGCATCCGGGAGATTGTGGGTTCGAATCCCACTGTCGGCAGCCCTGAAGATGGTTTTCCGTGGTTTCCCATTTTCACACCAGGCAAATGCTGGGGCTGTACCTTAATTAAGGCCACGGACGTTTCCTTCCAACTCCTAGGCCCACCGAGCTCGATAGCTGCAGTCGCTTAAGTGCGGTCAGTATCCAGTAATCGGGAGATAGTGGGTTCGAACCTCACTGTCAGCAGCCCTGAAGATGGTTTTCCGTGGTTTCCCATTTTCACACCAGGCAAATGCTGGGGCTGTACCTTAATTAAGGCCACGGCCGCTTCCTTCCCATTCCTAGACCTTTCCCATCCCATCGTCGCCGTAAGACATATCTATGACGGTGCGACGTGAAGCAAATAGCAAAAAGAAAAAAAACTCCTAGGCCTGTCCTATCCCATTGTCACCATAAGACCTATCTGTGTCGGTGTGACGTAAAGCCACTAGCGAAAAAAAAAAAGAGATCTACGAAAGCCATGTACATGCGCTTGTCTTTCTTAATTCGGTCCTCTAAGATTAGAAGTAAAGTCAGGATTGCTCCACGGTTCCCACATTTCTTCTGAAGCCAATATTGATCTCCCAACTCAGTTTCAACTAAACTCATAGTGCGGTAGTTTTCACACTTGTCAGCAACGAAGCTTTATCTGACCCTGTAATAATTAAGAAGGGAATTTCTCAAGGCAGTATTATTGGACCTTTATGTTTTCTTATATATATAAATGATTTGAGTAAAGGAGTGGAATCAGAGGTAAGGATTTTTGCGGATGATGTTATTCTCTATAGAGTAATAAATAAGTTACAAGATTGTGAGTAACTGCAAAATGACCTCGATAATGTCGTGAGATGGACAGTAGGCAAGGGTATGATGATAAATGGGGTTAAAAGTCAGGTTGTGAGTTTCACAAATAGGGAAAGTCCTCTGAGTTTTAATTACTGCGTTGATGGGGTTAAAGTTCTTTTTGGGGATCATTGTAAGTATCTGGGTGTTTTATAAGGAAAGATCTTAATTTGGGTAATCACATAAATGGGATTGTAAATAAAGGATACAGATCTCTGCACATGGTTATGAGGGTGTTTAGGGCTTGTAGTAATGATGTAAAGGAGAGGGCTTATAAGTCTCTGGTAAGACCCCAACTAGAGTATGGTTCCAGTGTATGGGACCCTCACCAGGAATACTTGATTCAAGAACTGGAAAAAATCCAAAGAACAGCTCGATTTGTTCTGGGTGATTTCCGAAAAAAGAGTAGCGTTACAAAAATGTTGCAAAGTTTGGGCTGGGAAGAACTGGGAGAAAGGAGACGAACTGCTCGACTGAGTGGTATGTTCCGAGCTGTCAGCGGAGAAATGGCGTGGAATGACATTAAAAGTCGAATAAGTTTGAGTGGCGTCTTTAAAAGTAGGGAAGGTCACAATATGAAGATCAAGTTGGAATACAAGAGGACAAATTGGGACAAATATTCATTTATAGGAAGGGGAGTTAAGGATTGGAATAACTTACCAAGGGAGATGTTCAATAAATTTACAATGTCATTGAATTCATTTAATAAAAGGCTAGGAAAACAACAGATAGGGAATCTGCTACCTGCCTGGGCGACTGCCCTAAATTCAGATCAGTGGTGATTGATTGATTGATTGATTGATTGATTGATTGATTGATTGATTGATTGATTGATTGATTGATTGATTGATTGATTGATTGATTGATTGATTGATCGATTGATTGATTGATTGATTGATTGATTGATTGATTGATTGATTGATTGATTGATTGATTGATTGATTGATTGATTGATTGATTGATTGATTGATTGATTGATTGATTGATTGATTGATTGAACCACCGGCTTTCTTGGGAATAGGTATAACAACATTCTGCCGAAAATCGGATGCCACTTCTCCTGTATCATACATCTTACACACTAAACGGAATAACCTTTCCATGCTGGTTTCTCCTAAGGCAGTAAGTAATTCTGAGGGTATGTCTTGAATTCCCGGCGCCTTGTTCCTACTTAGGTCTCTCAGAGCTCTGTCGAATTCTGACCACAAAATTGGGTCTCCCATGTCATCAGCATCAACAGCCTCTTCTTGTTCCAGAACCCTGTCATCCACTTCTTTACCTTCATACAATTGTTGTATATATTCCTGCCATCTTTCTTACTTGTGTTCTTTCCCTAGAAGTAGTTTTCCATCTGAGCTTTTAAAATTCATACACCTAGTTTTCATTTCTCCAAAGGTTTCCTTAATTTTCCTGTATGCAGCATCTACCCTTCCTAGGAGCATACAACATTTAACATCCTTGCACTTCTCTTTCAGCCACTCTTCCTTAGCTGTCCTACACTTTCTATCTACTTCATTCTTTATTCGCCTGTATTCTTTTCTGCTCTCCTCATTTTTAGCATCCTTGTACTTTCGTCGTTCGTCAATCAGGTCTAGTATCTCTCGAGTTATCCATAGTTTCTTAGTTGATCTTTCCTTTCTTCCTAACTTTTTTTCATCAGCCTTACTGATTTTATTCTTCATGACTGTCCATTCTTCCTTCAGCCTTTTAATTTAGTCCTTGTGTTACATGTTCCTTGAAACAATCCCTCACACTCTTTTCTTTCAACTTGTCTTCTGTAGACCCCATCTCCTTGCATTCCTTTCTTTCTTCAATTTCTTCAATTTCAGATGGCATTTCATGACCAGCAGGTTGTGGTCAGGGTCCACATCTGCTCCTGGGAAAGTTTTTCAATCCAACACCTGGTTTCTGAATCTGTGCCGAATAATAATGAAGTCTATTTGATACCTTCCAGTGTCTCCAGGTCTCGTCCATGTATACAGCCGTCGTTTGTAGTGTTTGAACTAAGTGTTAGCAAGGATCAGATTATGATCGGTGCAGAATTCAATCAGCCGGCTTCCTCTTCCATTCCTTTGTCCCAATCCGAATTCTCCTACTATGTTACCTTCTCTCCCTTCACTATTAGATTCTCACCACCTTTTACATATTGTATTAAATCTTCTATCTCTTCATATATTCTTTCGATTTCTTCATCATCCGCTGAACTAGTAGGCATATATACCTGCACTATTGCGGTGGGCATTGGTTTGGTGTCTATCTTGACAACAATAATTCTTTCACTATGCTGGTCGTAGTAGCTCACCCCCTGTCCTATTTTCTTATTCATTATTAAACCAACTCCTGCATTTCCCCTGTTTGATTTTGTGTTGATAAATCTGTAGACCCCTGACCAAAAATTCTGCTCTTGCTACCAACGTACTTCACTTATACCAACTACATCTAACTTTAGTCTATCCATCTCCGTTTTTAGATTCTCTAACCTACCACAACGATTCAAACTTCTAACATTCTACGCTCCGACTTGCAGAATGTCAGTATCCATCTTCCTGATGATCGCCCCCTCTCGTGTAGTCCCCACCCGGAGATCCGAATGGGGGGACTAGTTTACCTCCCGAATATTTTACCCGGGAGGAAGCCATCATCAGTACAGCATTCATACAGAGAGAACTGCATGTCCTCGGGAGTTAGTTACGGCTGTAGATTCCAGTTGCTTTCAGCCGTCTAGCCGTGTAACAGTATCAACACAGCTAAGCCATGTTAAGTAATATTATAAGACCATATCTATCATTCATCTAGACTGCCACCCTTGCAACTTCCGAAAGGCTGCTACCCCCCTTTCGATGAACTAATCGTTAGTCTGGTCTGTCGGCAGATACCCATCCAATATGGTTGCACCTACGGCTCGGCTACCTGCTCCATTGGGACACGCAAGCTTCCCTACCGCGGCAAGATCACATGGTTCACAGGGGAGGCTAAGCGGCTGGAATTTCTATAACTTGCCTTCATAATGTAAACGTAAGGTCAACCGTTACTTTTTGCACTTACAAAATGAATTCCATCGCATCTCACCTGAGTGAAAAGTCAGCATTTCTTTGATCCTTCATTTGATTTTGTAACTTGATTGTATTTAACACGTGATACTCAGTGTAGTATCAAGAGATTTTTGAATAAAAGTTATCATTTGTCAGGAGCGCTAGCGCTATCGCGGCAAATGGCACTTATGAACGTGCTCCTGAATGAAAATGCACATTACCTTCAGCCCTTCTGGATAATGTTATGGTGAATTTTCACCGACTTACGTAGGGTCATAATTTTCATACCATGAACGACTTACTGATGCTGATGATTTGGTAGTGTCAATATTTCCCGCCTGCTAGTCCTATGGTATAGGGGTAACGTTCCTGCCTCTTAGTCGGAGGTTCCGAGCTCGATTTCCGACCAGTGCAAGGATTGTATTTCTGGACGGAGGGCTGGAACGGGGTTCACTGGACTCGTGAAAGCAACTGAGCAGCTGTCTGATATGAGACATGAGACGCAGTGTACTCGGTCAAGAAAACCAAGCTGTACCACTGAGGATGCCATCAACCTGACCACGTGACCCTTCGGGCCAGCCCGATTGGTGGCCAGGATCGTTATGGTGTCAAGTTTCTATGGTTAGCCAGTTCGAGTCCCGCTGGTGGAAAAAATCTCCATCAGACTATTGGCTGGCAAGGTAGGAGAGGTGAGAGGTTGTGGTATACAATTTCTAATCACTATATTGCGTGTCAAAAGCCTGGGTTCAATTTCAAACCTCTCCGCAGTGTTCATATGGAGTGAGGGGACATACCACTGTTGGTGATTCATCCGTCGAATGGAGACGTTAAGCCTTCAACAAACCTCTCGATGTTATTCGACAGGAGTAGGCTCTGTGCCGACACCGCGTTTCACCCTCTACCTACCTCATTATCATAATGCCACGTTCTGACGCGCAAGTCGCCTGTGGGAGGCAAATAGAAAGACATGCACCAGGCGAGCCGAACATGTCCTCGGACACTCCCGGCACTAAAAGGCATACGATAAATAAATAAATAAACAAACAAACAAATAAATAAATAAATAAATAAATAAATAAATAAATAAATAAATAAATAAATAAATAAATAAATCTACAGGCCAACTAACTAGGCAGCAGTCGTCTTGGAGGGCCAGTGCCCTTAATGGGCTGTATACGCCCGCATAGGTGTTGTTTCGTTATTTCTTCTCGGAACATACCTCACATGGTAACTAGAAATGATTAAGTCCTAGAAAATTACGAAAACATCAATAATTTTGAGGTTGAAGTGAGCCGCATTTGTTTAATTCTTTGCTGTTTTTCGATCATACAGCTATTTCGAGAGGTTGTGTGGCCCATTATAAAAGAACGCTCCATCTCTTCTAATCGTACTGCAAGATCAATTCATTTCCAAAAATCCTAGTGGTCTAATGTCGCACAAACATGTCGAAGGTTTTCGGCGGTACAAGGATGGTAAAAGTTTAGGATTAGGAAGGTGGCGGCCGTGGCCTTATAAGGCACACTCCAGCGTATAACTAGTGTGAAAACCACGGAAAACCACCTTTAGGGCTTCCGACGACGGTGGAATTTGAATCCACCATCTCCCAAATGGAAGATCAAAATCCTCAGTGACCACGTAGTCTAATCGCTGTTTTATTATATTTTTATTTTTTTTTATTTTTATTGTAGAGGAAGTTTCATTGTGCAATTTTCAGAAATTAGGTCAAAGTGTATTCATCATCAAATTCAGCAAGGTTTCTGTGATCACCATAAACACGAAAGTTGTAAATGCAAGCTTAAAAGTATATCATTATTATCATTCTTTCTTTTTTCTTTCTTTCTTTCTTTCTTTCTTTCTTTCTTTCTTTCTTTCTTTCTTAAATCTGCTTACCCTTCAGCGTTGGATTTTCCCTCGGACTCAGTGAGGGATCCCACCTCTACCGCCTCAAGGGCAGTGTCCTGGAGCATGAGACGTTGGGTCGGGGGATACAACTGGGAAGAAGGACCAGTATCTCACCCAGGTGGCCTCACCTGCTATGTTAAACAGGGACCTTGTGGGCAATGGGAAGATCGGAAGGGATAAACAAGGAAGAGGGAAGGAAGCGGCCGTGTCCTTAAGTTAGGTACCATCCCGGCATTTGCCTGGAGGAGAAGTGGGAAACCACGGAAAACCACTTCGAGAATGGCTGAGGTGGGAGTCGAAACCGCTCCACTCATTTGACCTCCCGAGGCTGAGTGGACCCCGTTCCAGTCCTCGTATACCACGTTTCAAATTTCGTGGCAGAGCTGGGATTCGAATCCGGGCCTCCGGGGGTGCAGCTAATCACAGAGTCGGATATTATTATTATTATTATTAGTAGTAGTAGTAGTAGTAGTAGTAAGTAAATATAGTACTCTACTTTGATGTGTATGTTAAATGATGAATTTCTCAAAGCAGTGTTCATCGATTTTGTTCATGTGGCTGGCCAGACGCGTCGCCACGACGGACTGGAGACTTGTCTGGCGCCAAAGCCACCTGTGAGTCTTTACGCATTATCGTTTGGACTCATGTCTGTCGACGTAATTTGTATTTTGTAGCAGAGGGCTGAAGGCAGACATTTTAGCCCTCTCCTCAGATAAAGAGCTATTCGTCTTTCGTCTTTCCTTTCTAGATACGGTGAGTCAACGTTCTTCTAGTTACTAATCTCTCCGATTATTACGTCAATGGTCAGGCGCCGTTGAGCCCGTCCCAACGGCGCCCACTCGTGTCAAAAGACATCCTCATACATGTTGTCGTTAACCAGGATAGCTCAATGTGTTGAAATATTGTTGTTGTTATTGTCCTTGGATTTGGGAGGCAAATGAATTCCAGTCCGAGCTTCAGAACAAAAGTTGAACGATGGAAGTAAGATGAGAAAGATGAAGGAAGGAGTGAGGCTTGGCCCGCTTGTGGGCGATGACAGATGCAGTTAGAAGAATGTTGCAAATTACAAACCGCAACTGCTAATGAGTATTTAAATCGGAAATACAGTTGCTGTGATTATCGATTTATTTCGATTATGATCTTCCATATTAATATTACGGGCTCTGTTGTTATCCGAAGGCCATTTCTTCAAGGTTACTGTATGAAATTGGGCATATAGGGCCTACTGTAATTCACACGAAGCCCGTTGTCATCTTCTCCACTTTTTTATAATAATAATAATAATAATAATAATAATAATAATAATAATAATAATAATAATAATAATAATAATAATAATAGTAATAATAATCTGCCTCTGTGGTGTAGAGGTTAGTTTCATTAGCCGCCACCACCGGAAGCCCGGATTCGATTCCCGCTCTGCCACAAAATTTGAAAAGTGGTACGTGGGCTGAAACGGGGTCCACTCAACCTCGGGAGGTTAACTGAGTAGAGGGGGCTTCGATTACCACCTCATCCACCCTCGACGTGGTTTTCCGTGGTTTCCCAATTCTCTTCCAGGCAAATTCAGGGATGGTACCTAACTTAAGGCCACGGCCGCTTCCTTCCCTCTTCCTTGTCTATACATTACAATCTTCCCACCCCCGTACAAAGCTCCTGACCAGCATAGCAGGCAAGGCCACCTGGGCGAGGTACTGGTCCTCCTTCCCTGTTGTATCCCCACGACGCATGAACACTGCCCTTGAAGCGGTAGAGGTGGGATCTCTCGTTAAGTCCGAGGGAAAAACCAACCCTGGGAAGGTAAACGGATTCAGAAAGAAAGAAAAGAAATAATAATAATAATAATAATAATAATAATAATAATAATAATAATAATAATAATAATATGTATTTATGTATGTATATACGAACGTTAAGTATTCAGCCCAAAGGCTGATTGGATCCTCAACAGCTCCACCGTACGTTGTCATAGATGACCTATAAGTTAAAAGAAAGTATAAAATGGTTTAACTTGTCAATACTATCAAAATAAGAAATGTAAGTTTACATTCCTATTTAATTAAAATTGGTACCGGTTTCAACCAATATTTTTGGTCATCATCCGCCGATCACAAATAAGTGCAAAACAATGCACGCATAAATAAATTGCGAAGTATAAAGAATTCTGTAGGTTGCTGATAGTGAAGCACTAAAATCTTTAGGAAGTACTGCACGTTGAAAAACAGTCAATCACATGCAGCATATGAAGCACTATAACACAATGTTATGAAAAAAGTCTAAAATCAAATACGTATTTATCAGCTGCAGTTTTTAAGGCACTGTATAATTTTAAGGATCAGCACTGCGTGTCAATCATGAAGAAGTCATGAATCAAGAACGTTCGTAAGACATAAGCGTTAGAGATCGCTGTATGGGAAGAAGTCCAGAATCAAATACGTACCCAAATATAGTACTGAGCAAATTCTTGAAGAGTTCAATTGCAGTTTATGAGGCACTGTATAATTTTAGGGAATAGCACTGCCCTTCGATAGATCCAAAAAATATGAAGAAGTCGCCGATCAAATACGCAAATGTACTACGTAGCAAGTTCCTGAAGAGTAGATCGGCACTGTGCTTATAAGTCTCTTAAGTTAGATGTGTTAGGGAGCACTGTGTGTGAAGAAGTCCAGAAGCAAATACGGTACGTATCTAAATGTAGCACGGAGTAAATTCTTGAAGAGTTCAGCTGCAGTCCATGAGGCACTGTATAATTTTAGGAAATAGCGCTGCTTGTCGATAGACCCAAAAATTATGAAGAAAGTCGCAAATCAAATATATAAATGTATTACGGAGCAAGTTTTTGAAGAGTAGTCGGCATTGTGCTTCCAAAAGTTTCGTAAATTAGATCCATGAAGTTATTAAAACATATGACAGAGAAAAACAACTGTGAGGAGAAAAAAATACTAAAAAGCGCAATATTGGAACAGTTGAGGAGCGTAATGACATAGCGTGAGATATTTTGAAGGTAAGAGTTGAGGTCGAACTTAGAATGGCGTAAAGTATAAATTGGGCCGATGACCTTCGATGTTAGGCCCCTTAAAACAACAAGCAAGCGTAAAGTATAAATTTGAAAGTTAGAGTGGTCAAAATCATTAGAGATGTTAGAAAATGTAATTCAAATGTGAGATTGAAAAAAGAGGAATGTAATGAGGAAAGAAAAAGTTGAAGCAAAAAAATAATGAATAAAATCAAGGGAAGAATAGGGAAAAAAAATGAGGACGTGAAATACTTTAAGGTGGATCAGGAGGGTGGGTTATAGGAAATGGAAAATGTTGGTAGGAACTATGTAAGGACTGGAATATTGAATTTGGGTTTGTTAATTTAGAATTTTTGAAAAAGCAGTTAAGGAAGTCGAATAAAATATTCGGTTTTTCAGAAATGTCATTTAAATTCAAATTGGGGTTGAAGTATTGGTCAAGATGAATAAAACAATTTTCAGTAGTGTTTAGAAGGGGGCCCTTGTTAATAACTTTCAGTATTTTTATGTCTTTGTCAATACTGGTGAAATTATGATTCGAATCTTGTTTGTGTTGTCCTATTGTAGAGAATCTGTTGTATTTTATGGCGTTGATGCGTTCAGAGTATCTGGTATTAAAGTTACGTCCTGTCTGTCCAATATACGAAGAGCTACAGTTATTGCATTGGAATCTATACACACCAGATTTAGAAAAAAAACCCAGATTTATTCATTGAATAAAAATTGTGTAATAAATCAAGATTTATGTTAATGGTTCTAAAAGTTATTTTCATGTTATGTTTTTTTAAGAATTTTGGTGATTTTATAAGCGTTTTGAGAGAAAGTAAAGGTGGAAATTTTCAGACAACCAACTCAAACAGCAACCTCTTTCCGGCAAGATTCTATACACCCACAAGTAAATAAACGAGCATCCTACAACACCCTCATTTTTCGTGCGTTAAACACTCCAATATCTAAAAAAGATTTAAATAATGAATTAACACCATCCGTACTATTGCAAAAGTAAATGGCTTTAATATTTTTTTCATAAACCGTATTATTAATAAATTCAAACACCGCCCCAAAACCACATTAACAAAAGATACCGGGCGAGTTGGCCGTGCGCGAAGAGGCGCGCGGCTGTGAGCTTGCATTTGGGAGACAGTGGTTTCGAGTCCCACTGTCGCAGCCCTGAAGATGGTTTTCCGTGGTTTCCCATTTTTCACACCAGGTAAATGTTGGGGCTGTACCTTAATTAAGGCCACGGCCGCTTCCTTCCAACTCCTTGGCCTTTCCTAACCAATCGTCGCCATGTGTCGGTGCGACATAAAGCCCCTAGCTAAAAAAATGATCAAATCAAACCCACTTTTCCACCTTCATTTTCTCTCAAAACACTTATAAAATCACCAACATTCTTAAAAAACACAACATGAAAATATCTTTTAGAACCAATAACAGAAATCTTGATTTATTACACAATTCTAATTCACTGAATAAATCTAATGTTTTTTTTTCTAAATCTGGTGTGTATAGATTCCAATGCAATAGCTGTAGCTCTTCGTATATTGGACAGAAAGGACGTAACTTTAATACCAGATACTCTGAACACATCAACGCATTAAATACAACAGATTCTCTGCAATAGGACAACACATACAAGATTCGAATCATAATTTCACCAGTATTGACAAAGACATAAAAATACTTATTAAAGTTATTAACAAGGGCCCCCTTCTAAACACTACTGAAAATAGTTTTATTCATCTTGACCAGTACTTCAACCCTAATTTGAATTTAAATGACATTTCTGAAAAACCGAATATTTTATTCGACTTCCTTATCTGCTTTTCCAAAAATGCTAAATTTACAAACCCAAATTCAATATTCCAGTCCTTGTATAGTTCCTACCAACATTTTCTACTTCCTGTAACCCACCCTCCTGATCCACCTTAAACTATTTCACCTCCTCATTTATTTCTCTATTCTTCCCTTTATTTTATTATTTTTCTGCTTCAACTTTTTCTTTCCTCATTACATTCATCTTTTTTCACTCTTCCATTTGATTTACATTTTCTAACATCTCTAATGATTTTGACCACTCTAACTTTCAAATTTATACTTTACGCCATTCTAAGTTCGACCTCAACTCTTACCTTCAAAATATCTCACGCTATGTCATTACGCTCCTCAACTGTTCCAATATTGCGCTTTTTAGTATTTTTTTTCTCTTCACAGTTGTTTTTCTCTATGTCATATGTTTTAATAACTTCATTGATCTAACTTACGAAACTTTTGGAAGCACAGTGCCGATCTACTCTTCAAAAACTTGTTCCGTAATACATTTATATATTTGATCTGCGACTTTCTTCGTCATTTTTGGAGGTTACGTGAATGATGGTGATCCACGGAATATCACTGTAATATTTGTCACAAATGGAAGATAGTAATTGCTTTTACTCAAATAAAGTCTCAAATCCCAGGTTAATTAAGATATAATACGAAATATTTTATTTTAGAGAATACATACTTTACTGCCTTACAACAACTATTTCTGCTACGTCGCAGCGCTTCCGTAAGTGTTTTATTTGTCCAACACTCTCGTCTGTGATGTATTTGCTCACTGAAGTTCTTTGGTGTCGTGTTATTGCTTTTTCTCATTCGATGTAATTTGGTGGGTTGTCACTTTATGTGCATTAACTGATTCATTAAACGATTTATTGGTCCAGGGATCGTGCTATTTACCTTTAAAAATATACATATATATGTATGTATTGGTCCACGGATCATGCTATTTTTCAACAAAATACCCGCACTCCCATTTGCTAGAAAGAGAGCTCGTTGGTGCCAGCCCCGGACCTCAAGAAAAAAAAAAAAAAAAACGACGGCGCGAGCAGCGAAATGCAAGACATATGGCCAAAGATAACAAAAATCGCAGACATAGCACTCCCATTCATCAGTGCCAGCCCTGGACCTCAAGAAAGAAACAAAAGACTGCGCAAGCAGCGGAATGCAACACCGTGGACTCCTATTTACAGCCAGTAAATACGTATACATATTTCTTGCTAGTAACGGCAGTATTTCTTAATCAACCTGGGATTTGAAACTTTATTTGAGTTAATCAATGATTACCTTTCGTTTGTGACAAATATTACAGTGATATTTCGTGGATCACCATCGTTCACGTAACCGTGCCTTATAAACTGCAGCTGATAAATACGTATTTGATTTTAGACTTTTTTCATAACATTGTGTTATAGCGCTTCATAAACTGCATGTGACTGACTATTTTTCAACGCGCAGTACTTCCTAAAGATTTTAGTGCTTGACTATCAGCAACCTACAGAATTCTTTATACTTCGCAATTTATTTATCTGCGCATTGTTTTGCACTTATTTGTGGTCGGCGGATGATGACCAAAAACACTGGTCGAAACTGGTACCAATTTTAATTAAACAGGAATGTAAACTTACATTTCTTATTTTAATAGTATTGAAAGTTTGAACCATTTTATACTTTCTTTTAACTTATTAGTGAACTCACTTCAATACGGAACAATATGAAATTCTTATTTCTTAATAGATGACCTAGGCATCACTGAAGAGGCAGTCCGACTCGTTGGCTGAATGGTCAGCGTACTGGCCTTCGGTTCAGAGGCTCCCGGGTTCGATTCCCGGCCGGGTCGGGGATTTTAACCTTCATTGGTTAATTCCAGTGGCCCGGGGGCTGGGTGTTTGTGATGTCCCCAACATTCCTGCAACTCACACACCACACATAACACTATCCTCCACCACAATAACACGCAGTTACCTACAAATGGCAGATGCCGCCCACCCTCATCGGAGGGTCTGCCTTACAAGGGCTGCACTCGGCTAGAAATAGCCACACGAAATTTAAAAAAACTGAAGAGGCATACAAGGGAAATGACGAGTGAGGTAGTTTCCCGTCGCTCTCCTCACCGAGCCGGACATCGCTATCACATAACATTCTGCCAAGCTCACTGAAATGTACGCACAGGCTGACCGTATTGAGCGATATTTTCACACCATTCATAACAGGGACTGGCTACAAAAGGAAAATTGCTCATACTTCACCCACTTTCATATAGCCAAAGCCAAGTGTGAGAATGAGACAGGTCAGAAGATGGTTGCAGGTTTGTACTTCCTCATAAAACAATAATTGCCACCATCAGGTCAATGAAAGTAACAAGTTTGTTCTAGCCCATACGAGAAAACATAGTGCACTGTAAACATTAGATCTCGCCAACAAAGGCATGAATAATAATAATAATAATAATAATAATAATAATAATAATAATAATAATAATAATAATAATAATAATAATAATAATAATAATAATAATAACGACTGCTAGTGAGATAGCTTATCACCGCGCAGAAGAGGTTTTTGTGTTGTTTTATTTTATTTGCTGAGATCGTTGGCCGTGCTGTTAGGGGCGCGCAACTGTCAGCTTGCATTCGGGAGATAGCGGATTCGAACCCCACTGTCGGCAGCCCTGAATATCGTTTTCCGTGGTTTCCCATTTTCACGCCAGGTAAATGCCTTAATTAAGGCCACGGCCGCTTCCTTCCCATTCCTAGTCCTTTCCTCCCCCGTCGTCGCCATTAGATCAATCCGTTAGTGCGACGTAAAGCAACTTGTAAAAAAGAAAAGGATTTTTTTTTAATTTTCTCCTTGATAAGTAGGTAGACGACGGCTCAGAAACATCTGAAACATCTGAAACGGCGTTGCGCAAACGATTTTATTTAGATGACAAAGAGAGGCCAACGGCGCAGCGATATTGTGTGGTCACCACTTGGAGGGGCGCCTATAATAATGTGAGATGTTTTATTCGATTTATTATAAACTCAAGAAGTGCGCAAAATTGGCTAGAAACTCAAAATGATGTTTATAATTACTCCTTTTTTTAAATAAATGTGATTCAAATAACACTCACTGACTCATCATCATATCTCTGTCACCCCATAAATTTCAAACTTCACACAGAAGTTTCCGTTGTATCTTAGGTGAGGTGCTCGCAAAGAAAGTATTTGAAAAAATTCCACACTTAAGGGCTTGAAATAGAGGTTAAACTCCCAAAATTAAAACATTTTTTCCTCAAAAACCGTTTGCCATACAAAGTTGAGTATCATGTAATAGTTGCTGTTTATGTCCTAGATGTTAAATTTGAGATATCCTCAAATATTGCATTGCGAAGGGGTTTAAAGGGGTGGGGAATTTGTAAAAATATATATATATATATATTATGATCGGTAAATAAAACTGTAAATAAAAATGTAAACAGACTCTGGGATGGGTTTAAAGCAATTGTTGAGGAATGTGAATATAGGTTTGTACTTTTAAAAGTGGTAAGGAATGTTAAAGATACGCTATATTTTAACAGAGAAGTAAAGAGACTAAGAAGGCGGCACAGGTTGGAAAGGAATAGGCCTAGAGTTAGAAATGGCTGTGGAAGTAAGGAGAAATTGAAGGAACTTACTAGGAAATTGAATCTAGCAAAGAAGTCAGCTAAGGACAACACGATGGCAAGCATAATTGGCGGTCATACAAATTTTAGTGAAAAATGGAAGAGTATGTATAGGTACTTTAAGGCTGAAACAGGTCCCAAGAAGGACATTCCAGAAATCATTAATGAACAAGGGGCGTGTGTATGCGAGGATCTTCAAAAGGCAGAAGTATTCAGTTAGCAGTATGTAAAGATTGTAGGTTACAAGGATAATGTACAGATAGAGGAGGTGACTAATACTAAAGAAGTATTAAAATTTACCTATGACAATAATGGCATTTACAGTAAGATACAAAAGTTGAAAACTAGAAAAGCAGCTGGAATTGATAAGGTTTTGGGGGATATACTAAAGGCAATGGGTTGGGACATACTACCATATCTGAAGTACTTATCTGATTATTGTTTGCATGAAGGAGCTATACCAAGTGAATGGAGCGTTGCCATAGTAGGCCCTGTGTATAACGGAAAGGGCGATAAACTTCTTTTTTTTTTTTTTGCTAGGGGCTTTACGTCGCACCGACACAGATAGGTCTTATGGCGACGAAGTGATAGACATAAAGCTGAAAATTACAGGCCAGTAAGTTTGACATGCGTTGCTTGTAAGCTTTGAGAAAACATTCTTTCTGATTATATTAGACATCATTGCAAAATCAATAACTAGTTCGATATAAGGCAGTTCGGTTTCAGGAAAGGTTATTCCACTGAAGCTCAACTTGTAGGATTCCAGCAAGATGATATCTTGTATTCAGGAGGTCAAATGGACTGTATCGCGATTGACCTATCTAAGTCATTTGATAGGGTAGATCAGGGCCTCTCAAACGCCCAAAATCTCACGCGTGCAGATAGAGGCGCAAGAGCTCCGTGCACTGTGCATCGCTGCCGCTCGGCATGGCTCGGATCAACGCTTCGTCTCTGGGCTACTCGGCTAAGCTCGGCTCAACTCGCCTATGCTCGGCTCAAGTCAGCCTGGATTTGGAGCGCTACGGCGCAAGTGGGGCAGAGGGAAACAGGCGGAGCGAGCGAGACAGGCGTGAGGAAAGAGAGAGTAAGCGCTATTGCTCCAAATCGAGGAGTGGGGGGTCTGCACTCTGGTCAACCAAGCCAAGTCGTCTCTTGCACCGTGCACAGTGCATGCACCCTGAGAGGCCCTGGGGTAGATCATGGGAGACTACTGGCAAAAATAAGTGCAACTGGACTTGACAACTGGACTGAATGGGTGGCTCTGTTTCTAGAAGATGGAACTCAGAAAATTAGAGTAGGCAAAGCTTTATCTGTCCCTGTAATAATTAAGAGGGGAATTCCTCAAGGCAGTATTATTGGACCTTTATATTTCTTATATATAACTTATCAATGATATGTGTAAAGAAGTGGAATCAGTGATGAGGCTTTTTGCAGATGATGTTATTCTGTACAGAATAATAAATGTTACAAGACTGTAAGCAACTGCAAAGTGACCTCGATAATGTTGTGAGATGGACGGCAGGCAATGGTATGTTGATAAACGGGGTTAAAAGTCAGGTTGTGAGTTTCACAAATAGGAAAAGTCCTTTCAGTTTTAATTACTGCGTTGATGGGGTGAAAGTTCCTTTTGGGGATCATTGTAAGTACCTAGGTGTTAATATAAGGAAAGATCTTCATTGGGGTAATCACATAAATATGATTGTAAATAAAGGGTACAGATCTCTGCACATGGAAATGAGGGTATTTAGGGGTTGTAGTAAGGATGTAAAGGAGAGGGCATATTTGTCTCTGGTGAGACCCCAACTAGAGTATGGTTCCAGTGTATGGGACACTCACCACGATTACTTGATTCAAGAACTGGAAGAAATCCAAAGAAAAGCAGCTCGATTAGTTCTGGGTGTTTTCCGCCAAAAGAGTAGCATTAGAGAAATGTTGTAAGTTTGGGCTGGGAAGACTTGGGAGAAAGGAGACGAGCTGATCGACTAAGTGGTATGTTCCGAGCTGTCAGTGGAGTGATGGCGTGGAATGACATCAGGAGACGAATAAAGTTGAGTGGTGTCTTTAAAAGTAGAAAAGGTCGCGATATGAAGATAAAGTTGGAATTCAAGAGGACAAATTGGGCACATATTCGTGTATAGAAAGGGGAGTTAGGGATTGGAATAACTTACCAATGGAGATGTTCAATAAATCTCCTATTTCTTTGCAATCATTTAAGAAAAGGCTAGGAAAAACAGCAGATAGGGAATCTGCCACTTCGGCGACTGCCCTAAATGCAGATCAGTATTGATTGATTGATTGATTGATTGATTGATTGATTGATTGATCGATTGATTGATTGATTGATTGATTGATTGATTGATTGATTGATTGATTGATTGATTGATTGATTGATTGATTGATTGATTGATTGATTACTTTCACTTCTCCAATTCCAGTCACCCAACACAGCAACTGCGTGCAGACAACTGGTTTCGAACACAGTGCTACTCGCCACGCAACACACGATGACTGTTCCTTGTTTCGACTCCAGAGACAGTCCAGTAATTCACACAGACAAACACAATG
This sequence comes from Anabrus simplex, assembly GCF_040414725.1. Lineage (NCBI taxonomy): Eukaryota > Metazoa > Arthropoda > Insecta > Orthoptera > Tettigoniidae > Anabrus > Anabrus simplex. Next base: position 128,741,130 of record NC_090265.1, on the reverse strand, counting down.
AACAGCTAAACTTCAACAGTTCATCAGTGTGGAACAACAGGGCAATTCTGCGTACAACAAGGACCATTAACACTGTTCCAATTACAATCACGATAGAGCTCTAGTCGCTGACTCTATGATGGTCCCCAGTCCACAGATACACACATACACACACACACACAGTACTCCAGGGCAGTACACAGTATTCCGTTCCGTACTCTGTCTTCACCCCAGCTACTCACTCGACACTTCGACACAACAATAACAACAACTCTTCGTTCAGACTCCGGCTGGACACTAGCGATAGCCAACACCGCTGTCGCCCTCAGCCCAACACATGGAGTCCAACTCCGACTCCAGCACTGAGTACAATATTGACTCCAGCTCTGAGTCCCACACTGACTGACTGACTGTTCGCGGCTAGCCTTCTTTTTATAGTTCGGGTGATGTGCACCGGAAAATTCGCGATGTCGTTAGATACGAAATATTCTCGCCGCGCCTCGCCGAAGAGAGCAGTGCACTCCAGGTCGGCTGACTCACTAGTCCCTTCTAGGAAGTACCGAAAGGGGCTAAGACAGGGCTGGCAAGTAACAATAGCGTGATCTTTCCTTCTTTCAGAACACCACCCAGACTTTGTAATGCTATTCCACGCCATCACGTCACTGATACTCGGCAGATATCGCTTAGACGAACAGCTCGTCTCCTTATTCCCAAGTCTACCCAGCTCAAACTTCGCAACATTTTCGTAATACTTCTCCTTTGTCAGAAATCATCCAAAACAAACCGTGCTGCTATCCTGTGTATTTTTCCAGTTCTCGTATCAAGTAGTCCTGGTGTAAGTCCCATTCACTGGAACTACACTCTAATTGGGGTCTTACCACAGACTTATATGCTCTCTCCTTTACATCCTTACTACAACTCCCAAATACCCTCATAACCATAAGAAGATATCTGTAACCTTTATTTACAATCCCGCTTATGTGATTACCCCAGTGCAGATCTTCCCTTCTGGTACTTACAGTGTTCCCCATAAGTAACTTTCACCCCCATCAAACTGAGAACTTTTCTTCCTTGCGAAACACACAACCTTGCTTTTCACCTAATTTGTCATCATATGTGCATTTCACAACATTGTCGATCTATTTTTGCAGTCGCTCGCTATCTTGTAACTTGTTTATTACTCTGTAGTATAGCATTATCTGCGAAAAGCCTTATCTCTGATTCCAATTCTTTACTCGTATCATTTATATATAAGAAAACATAAAGTTCCAATAATACTGCCCTGATGAATTCCCCTCCTAATGATTACAGGATCGGATAACGCTTCACCTATTCTTATTCTGTGAGTTCTGTTTGCTAGAAATATAGCCAGCCATTCAGTCACTCCTTTTTCTAGTGAAACTGCACTCATTTTTGCCAGTAGTCTCCTATGATCTATCCTTTCAAACGCTTTAGATAGGTCAATCACATTACAGTCCATTTGACCTCCTGAATCTAAAGTCCGACTCTATGGCTAAATGGTTAGCGTGCTGGCCTTTGGTCACAGGGGTCCCGAATTCGATTCCCGGCAGGGTCGGGAATTTTGACCATCATTGGTTAATTTCGCTGGCACGGGGGCTGGGTGTATGTGTCGTCTTCATCATCATTTTCATCCTCATCACGACGGGCAGGTCGCCTACGGGTATCAAATCAAAAGACCTGCACCTGGCGAGCCGAACATGTCCTCGGACACTCCCGGCACTAAAAGCCATACTCCACTACTTTTTTTTTTTTTCCCCTGAATCTAAAAATGTCTGCATTAAGGCATTCGAGGCGTAGGTTTTCAACATCCACTTTTCCCCTTTGTCGAGTGATCGTTCTTTTACGTCTTTGTTCTCATTGCAGTAGCCATCATCATTATCTTCCATACCAACAGGGGCTTTGCAGTTCATTAAGAAATCACAATAAGCCAGTTAGTTCGTTACCATGAGAACGGAACGGTATTTAGATGTCGCCAATGATCGTCGTGAATATCTCCATCATACTAGCGGTAGTACCCATCGTTGAAAAAAATAATAATTTGGTATGTGCATGATGACATTTTGTCCAACCCATGTATTGTTCTCCCCCTGAGGGTGGGGGCGGTAGAATAACACCCCTGGTAACCCCTGTCTGTAGTAAAAGACGACTAAAAGGGGCTCCAGGAGCTCTTAACTTGTCCCCCTGTGTGTGGGGGCGTTAGAATAACACCCACGGTATCCCCTGCCTGTCGTAAGAGGCGTCTAAAAGGGGCCTCAGGGGCTCTGAACTTGGAGCGTGGGTTGGCAACCACGGAGCCCTTAGATGAGTCCTGGCATTGCTTTCACTTACTTGTGCCAGGCTCCTCGCTTTCATATATCCTATCCGAACTCCCTTGGTCAACTCTTGTTCTTTTCATACCCCGACGGTATTACTTATGGAGGCCTAGGGAGTCTTTCATTTTCATGCCCTTCATAGGTCTTCCTTTGACCGATACCTTCATTTTTCGAAGTGTCGGACACCTTCCATTTTTATTTTTGATTAGTGTTATATAGAGGATGATTGCTTAGTTGTCTTTCATTTTAAAACAATAATCACCACCACTACCAGCAGCTCTTAACTTGGGAGCGTGGGTTGGGGGACCACGGGGGCCCTTAGGCGATATCTGGCATTGCTTCCACTTAGAGTACTTGTGCCAGGCTCCTCACTTTCATCTATCCTATCCCACCTCCCTTGGTCAACTCTTGTTCTTTTGCGACGCCGACAGTATTACGTTTGCGAATCCTAGCGAGTCTTCCATTTCACGCCCTTCGTGATCCTTACCTTTCTTTGGCCGATACCTTCATTTTTCGAAGTAACGGACCCCTTCCCTTGTTTCCTTCTGGTTACTGTTAGAAAAAGATGGATTTTTAAAAATTTGCTTTATGTCGCACCGACACAGATAGGTCTTATGGTGACGATGGGACAGGAAAGGGCTAGAAATGAGAAGGAAGTGACCGTGACTTTTATTTAGGTAAAGCCCCAGCATTTGCGTGGTATAAAAATGGGAAACCACAAACAACCATCTTCAGGACTGCCGACAGTGGGATTCGAGCCCACTATCTCCCGAATACAAGTTGAGAGCTACATGGCCCAAATCCCTCATCACTTGCTCGGTGAGGATGGTCGCAAAGATCTACTTCCTCTTAAAACCGTAATCACCACCACCTCATACTGTACTGTTCCCCTGATTCTAAGGCACTTAAGTGGGCATTCTTCTCGCTGTCAAAGGTTTGTCGTGACGTACTCCTTTCCTTGCTGTCTGTGACCCTTTGCGGTTTCATATACATATATATTTGCATTATTGTCGATCTTGATTTCATCTTTTCCTTCCGGTATAACAGAAAGCCAGGTATCGGGTTAATATTAAAAAATACTGACAGGTGTACAAACGATCTCCATAGCAACTCTCTTTACGGTCCATAAATCTAGTTATCGGCTCTTTGACTTAAACTTCAACACGACTTATTTTTCACTGTATCGAAAAAAGAAAAAAAAAGATATCGAACAAAAATTCGAAATAAATTTTGTCATACGTTATATTCGTGTAAAAACAATCGTAAGAAAGATACATCCTGAAGGAACCGTCCTGGTAAAATTCTTTGGAAAACTCATAGCTAAGGTCCTACTCGACCTTGTCCGGCTCAATGGCTAAATGGTTAGCGTGCTGGTCTTTGGTCACAGGAATCCCGAGTTCTATTCCCGGCAGGGTCTGGAATTTTAACCTTAATTGGTTAATTCCGCTGGCTCGGGGGCTGGGTGTATGTGTCGTCTTCATCATGATTTCATCCTCATAACGACGCGCAGGTCGCCTACGGGAGTCAAATCAAAAGACCTGCATCTGGCGAGCCGAACTTGTCCTCGGACACTCCCGGCACTAAAAGCCACACGCCATTTCATGTCGTTTTTTCTCGGCCTTATTCTAAACTGAAATACCAAGTTTCATGAAAAGTCATGCATCCATTTTCTCGTGATGCTGTAACAGACACAGACAATAAACTGAACTCGAAATAGGTAATTAATTACAATGACGTCAGTATTCTTGTCAGAATACAATATTAACCTAGTGGAATGTTGTGGTTCAAAGCAATGCTATCATATGAAAAGCTTGATCAAATGAATAAACGGCACAGTTTCTCAATTTTCATGAACGGTGCTACGCTGGCCAAGTTCGAAAGCTGGAATGACCCAGCCACAGACAGCGGTGAACATTGCTTTGCCGTTTTCTGTTAAGTGTACACACACTCCAATCCTATCAGCGCCTCAGAGCAGGGATCGAACAGCTGGGATACCATGATGAATCAGTGTCACGTACCATTAGTTATCAGAACATATACTGTATGCACCAGAGGAACGGCAAGCTAAAATTAAGAAGGAAGTTATCTAATTCCCCAGCTACTTCCGATGATATTCAGGCTCGCTATTTTACTCGGGAAGGTAACTAACTGCCTTAACTCACGTGGCACGAAGCAATAATACCATTTATCAGAGATGAGTGGCAACAGAAGAGACAAGCACAACAACCAGTAGTTAATGTATTTATTTATTAGTGTTAACAGATTGCCATATGACAAAGAATGTCCTTTTCAAAAAAAGAAGTTAATGTTTATGCTAAACTGCTTGATACATCTACATCTACTCTTAGATATTAATAATTAACAATGTAAATGATTCCAAGAATTTGTACTGAATGTTTCAGTGCAAGAGCAGCCACTTCTTGCCTTCATTACTTAGAAATCGAAAATAACTTGCAGAAATGGAGAATTTTCCTGTCGATCATTAAGCCAAAGACAGAGTACCGGATGTATGCATAAGTCTTTTCCAGTCTCACTAAAATGGAGCCAGCGAAAAGTACACAGCGTATGAATTTGACACATACGTCAGTTTGTTCGTCTAACATTAACCTACCAACACACACAAGTTGAGTCCGTTAAACACTAGCGTCTGTGTTGTATCGTTCAGTGATCATGTCGACGTTTGTGCCTGAAAAGGAACATTTGCGGCACGCATTGCTTTTCTTATTTCATAATTTTAAAAAAAGGCTGTGGAAAGTCATCGTTTACTGGTAGTAACATGGTGAACACACTCCATCGATTAGAAAATGTGAGACATGTTTTCGACAAATCGCTTCGGCAAGAAGACCATGTTTTGTGTCTGGTGGGGCTAGAGGGCTATTGTGTATTAGGAACACTTGAAGCCCGGCGAACCCGTTAATGCACAATGCTATCGCCATCAAATGATTAATTTAAATCACGCATTGATCGAAAGACGATCGGAATGGGCCAGAAAACATGGCAAAGTGATTTTGTTACACGACCCGTCTCAGCAAAACAAATGAAAGACACATAAAAGTCGCTTAGATGGGACATCCTTCCGCACCCGCCGTACTGCCCCGACCTGGCGCCATCTATCACCTCTTTGCATCAATGGGGCACGCGCTCGCAGAGCAGCACTTCAGCAATTTCGAGGAAGTTGGAAAATGGCTCGATTAATGGTTTGCCGTAAAAGACAAGCAGTTTTTCTGGCATGGTATTCATAACTTACCTGAAAGATGGGCGAAGTGTGTAGAAGCCGATGGCCAATATTTTGAATAAACAAAAAATGAATTTCCCTTGAAAATTACGTGTATTCTTTACCACAAAAACCGGCAAAACCGTATGCATACATCTCGTATTTCTTTTTGAAACATGCTACTGTCTGTAAGTTATATATATCAATTGTTGATCAGGTCTTCCCTCCTTTCGTGACTCCTTTTTGTCTTATTCTTCAAGTGATTGTTCTTTTATGATTTGGTTCTCATTTTGATAACCATCTTCACAATATTTTCCTAGTCGATATGGGCTGGTGACAATGCGGTTTTTCACCTTAAAACAATCACGACAAAAACCATCACCATCGTCAGTTAATAAGATTGAATAATATTTCCGTATTAGCATTGATCAGCGTTGATATGGACAAAGCAACAAAAGTCTTATTTCGAGAATATCTCTGATCATAGCCGGTACGGTAAAACTGTATAAACCGGGCAAGTTGGCCGTGCGGTTAGGGGCGCGCAGCTATGAGCTTGCATCCAGGAGGTAGTGAGTTCGAATCCCACTGTCGGCAGCCCTGAAGATGGTTTTCCATGGTTTCCCATTTTCACACCAGGCAAATGCTGGGGCTGTACCTTTATTAAGGCCACGACCGCTTCCTCCCCACTTCTGGGCTATTCCTATCCCATCGTCGCCATAAAACCTATCTGCGTCGGTGCGATGTAAAGTAAATTGAAAAAAAAAACTGTATAAGATATAAATGACCGGAAATTGTATTTTCTAAACTTTTGCCATGTAATATTTATCGATAGGATTACCAATAATATATTTGAGAATTACAGTTTAGGCCTTCACCTAAACTACCTTTTCACCTAGCTGGATACTGGCCGCACTTAAGCGACTGCAGCTATCGAGCTCGGTGCAATAATCTAGTCTGGACATTATTTGCATGAATGGTTCAGAAGTTATGACCATTTTAGACTGTGGCGGTACTGTAATTCGTTCCCTGTTGTCTGCTAGCAAGTTGCCTCTACCTCGCCGCTAGGGGTGCTAGTGTCGCTCCAGCTGTCAAGTGGATGAACCTTCCTCTTATTAGAGCTTCGCGACTGTATATATTAGACTGTGGTACTATTGATTCTGTCATAAGAGAACGTGTGAAGTTTTTGGTGTTATGTGTTTTCAGTGAGTTGACATAATTAAATAGTAGCGTGTGTCATTCCTTGATATCTCCTCTCAACATGAGGGGAAAGGTATGTGCTGTGTTTGGCTGCAGTAACTATGAAGTAGAGAAGAATGCGCGGTCTTTCTTCCGTTTCCCTCGTGACAAGAAAATGTAAGTAATATTGTTTGCATATATATTCTTCCAGTGACAAAGAGATTTTTATAGTACTTCATAATCTTCTGACCTGCTCGACCCATATTTTAACTGGCTTACAATATAATACGTATATTGTATTGTATAGTGCAGCAGTTAACCTTCAATACCGATGTGTTGTTGTAGGTGTGATCTGTGGGTTTGATTTAATTCAGGAAAATACATATGCGTATGAGTGTGGCTGGTTGTGTTCCAACTTACCCCATTTGGAATGCCGTAATGCGTTGTCAAGCACTGAAGAAAATACGGGTGATTTAAGAAATGTACATATTTTGTTGAAACAATATGATGCAAATTTGCTTTACCCTAATGTAATGGCATTATGGCAAGTATTGCTTATAGGGAAAGTTTGAATGTTTTTGAGGATAAATTTATAGATTTTCTTTCTGTTAGTAGGCTTCAAGTTAAAAGGAAAACTGTCCAGCTCTTAAATGTAAATTAATTGAATCGTGTGTAAGGAATGTGCCGATATTTTTGTTGACAAGTGTTTTAATATGATGATACAATGCTTTTAAATGAGAAAAAAGAAAAATCTAGCCGTGAACGTTCAGGCAGGAATTGTAAAGCTAAAAAAGTAATGCATAAATGAAAGATCAAGCCCTTTCACAGCAGTCCATTTCACATTTGATTATATGTCTAATTTCAGTCTTTAAATAATAACCTGTTAAATAATTCTTCATTCATTTATCCAGAATTGCTTTAGAAACTTTGAAGTTAATATCTTAGTAACAATTTCTTTCTAGACTTAATTTATTTGTCCATTTCCGTATATACATTTCCATTGATATTAAGAATTCAGTGCGAGTTTTCAGGTCAAGCCACTAGGAGCGCCACTTGCGACTTGTCTCCCATTTTAACAAGGCTAAATCCGGAAGTGTCCGGTATTGTCTACTGTATTTGGTAACTTCCATTAAAAACACATACAAACAAATGACGATCGACAAGCGCATACCGGATACTACACGTGAGACATCTATCGGTAATGGGGGTGTGTTTCAGTACATCCCTATTGAATGAGACGCGTGTTACGTGGCGATTCTGGATCACATTATAAGTTCATACAAGTTGCACACAAACATTGAACTACTGTCTCTCTCTCACACTCTCTCTCTCTCTCTCTCTCTCTCTCTCGCTGTCTCCCTCCCCTGTCTGTCAAATTGGGCTGTTTAACATTTCATTGTAACAATTTACTACATTCCTCTCGGGCGTCTCAAGTCCAGCGTCGAACAATACTGACTGCCGTCGAATGAGAGGCTTTTTCTCACAACCAGCATAAATGTACAACTTGGCGGCCGGGCAGAAGAGGAATTCAGCGAGGTACCATACTACTAAAAATTGGAATTGAAACATATAGGATTCTGATCATAATATTACCATTCCTGCGTCATTGGTTCTGTCCTAGGATACCTTAGAGCTTGTCCAATTAAGAGAAGGGTTCTGACAGATACGGCTGTGACGGGAACTACTGTGAAAACAATGGCGAACTACGTTGCGAGATAGAATGGAGATATCCATCAGCTGTTTTGTCGTTGAATCTCCAAATGGCATTTCTGAGCTAGTTTTTGAAATGAAACCTATGAAACTCTGTCTTTCACTTCCCTAAGCTACGAAATGTACATATTCAATCAACCAACAGCATGCATTCTTAAATGATGTTACCCGTACTATAATGATACTGCCATAAAATACAATTATTATAGGAGGGCGCGTAATATTGGTTGGTAAGATGCAGGGTGGGTCTGGGCCCACAAATGGCCACGGCTGGTCCGTGCTCCAACAGCTCTGCACTCTGACCGGCCAACCAAGCAGAGGAGGGGTGACCACGGCTCTACCGTGGCTCTACGCCTCTGTATTCGGGAGAAGGGAAAGGGCTGGACGTCACGGCTGGTCCCCACCGTCGGCTGTCCTGATAATGGTTTTCCATGGTTTTCCATTCTCCTGCACTAAGGCGAATGCCGGGACAATTCCTAGTATAGGCCACCAACCCCTCACCTAATCCGAGCATCCCTTTATCGTCGCAAATCTCCCGGCCTGAGAGACGGTGTCACCGTCTAAGAGGCCCGCCTCCCCACTAGTGATGGGACATTCGATTCATTTTACTGAATCGATTCATTTGATTCCGTTCACGTTACTGAATCGATACAGTGATCCGATTCACGGCTCATTGGTCACCGCTCTTACTGCATCTGTGTAGTATGTGCTGGTAAGACAGCAGCAACAGCATTCAGTGCTCGCAGCTGCCATCTGGTCTTCATACTATGAACTCCTTTCTTAGAAAAAATGCTAGTTACTCTAATACATCGAAGGTTTCCGGCGACGCAGGGTGGGAAAGGTTAAGAAGGTAGCAGCCATGGCCTGAATTAAGGTACAGTCCCAGCATTTCCTGGTGTGAAAATGGGGAAACTACGGAAAAACCATCTTAACGGCTGCCGACGGTGGGATTCGAACCCACCATCCCCCGAATGCAAGCGCATAGCCACGCGATATGAACCGCACGACAACTCGCTCAGTCTTTTTTTTAAAGTAGTTTTCTATCAGCTGAGGATTTTTTTTAAATCGTCATATTTTTTATAGGCTACCCGAGATGTACAGTAGCCCGCTGGTTTTCTGATTCAACATACTGTTATTGCGTCTGTCCACATATGATTGAAGTCTTGTGCAACGATGTGACATATGAACTGAGAGAATACTGAGCCGTTCTTCCCAATATAAAACAGGTACTTTTGAGTGGTCATGACACATGAGCATGACTCATAGTCATAGGGCAGGCTAGAGTCGAGTTTAACTGTCAAATGTCAACTAAGTTATAATACTAAGATTCATTAAACTAATAAATAGTATAACCTAATAGCCTACCTACTTACTAGCTACTTCAGAATTATGTTGTGACTACCTTTTTAACACTGCAAATAAATCCATCTATTATTTAAACCTCCCTGTAAGAAGAGGACAGTGAATGCAAATGGGTATTATTTTCAAATGAGCTGAGCTCGAGAGTCCATTATAGCATACGATTCTTTCAGTCTAGCATGGCTCACTGTATCGCTGCAGCGGAAGCTCGGCTCTCCGCGTGTCCAGTGAGCCGATAAGGAGCCGTGTGTATCATGTGTCTCACTGAGCCGCGCTCGTTCACGATTCTTTCGATGTGCCATGATTCACTGTATGCCTCGCTGCAGCGGAAGCTCGGCTCTCCGCGTGTCCAGTGAGCCGATAAGGAGCCGTGTGTATCAAGTGTCTCACTGAGCCGCGCTCGTTCACGATTCTTTTGATGTGCCATGATACACTGTCTCGCTGCAGCGGAAGCTCGGCTCCCCGTCAACGTCCAGTGAGTGCGCCACTCAGCACTGTCCGCTGGGAGTAAGCTGAATCGTGTGCCGTGAGCTCGCCTTTCCTGTGAATCGATTCACTCGGACACTTGAATGAATCGATACACTGCTTCGAATCATGCATTCAGTAGTCAACACTACTCCCCACTTCAGGGAAGGAGTGAACACAGTTTAGTAGTAGTAGCGTAATATTAGCTGAAACAACTCCATCTGCCGTAACGCATAAAGAAAACAGGCACTCAACAAAGCCATTATAACGAAGTACAAACAAGCAGGAAAATCATGGTGAGAATTTCCAGAGAAGAAAGAAAATGCATGTCAGTTGACTCGGTCGTGAAAAGCGACGATGTGGTTCATTATTCAGTTGAGTTCTTCAATTCTATATCTGTACCTGGCCTGCCAGCACGTGAAATTATGTTAAAACAGGAGTGTTTATAAAACTCTTGAAATTGTGTAACGGTACTCCCCAGATCGTAAGGGCATTACGCAGGAATAACAAGTACTAGAAGTGTTGTAACTATTTATATCAGTATTTCCCTCATGATTCCTATATAGCAGTTATCCCTTTCAGTTACGCGACTTCATCTATATATGTAAAAGAACATGTCCTGACTGACACATTCATCATCGCCGACCCAAAACTACCGGACATAAAGTAATGACATTTTGAGGATACATTTATATTACAATGTAGGTGCTCTCTAAGGGAGGATTTTTGGATATTCCATCGCTAAAGGGGTGATTTTTTAAAATGAGTGTATCTATAGGTGTGCCGGCCCCGTGAGGTAGGGGTAGCGTGCCTGCCTCTTACCCGGAGGCCCCGGATTCGATTCCCGACCAGGTCAGGGATTTTTACCTGGACCTGAGGGCTGGTTCGTGGTCCATTCAGCCTACGTGTTTAGAATTTAGGAGCTATCTGAAGGTGAGATAGCGGCCGAGAGGATTCGTCGTGCTGACCACACGACACCTCGCAATCTGCAGGCCTTCCGGCTGAGCAGCGGTCGCTGACAGCTGACAGCTTCAAGGGCTGACGTGCCATGCGGTTTGGTTTGGTATCTATAGGTATCTCAAAACTTAAAAAGTTTACAGGTGTAAAAATTGGTATTTAGAATCTCCTTTAAAAATAAAGAAATAGGTATTTTTTGTTTTTGGAAAATCCCACTGGGAGGGGTGAAAAAGGGTGAAAATAATGAAAAAGGGGTTGAATGCCTTTAATAAGGATACTTATATCTCAGAAATTGAAGATATTACAGACCTGAAAATTGGTATTTGGAATCGCCTTTAAAAATAAAGAAACACGTATCTTTTGTTTTTGGAAAAAGCAATTAATTGGGGTTAAACAGGAGTGAAAACTGGGGCGAATTTTTAGAAATATCTACAGTATATCTACAGAATATCTCAGAAACGTAAAATGTCACAGACGTAAAAATTGGTATTTGGAATCTCCTGTAATACGAGCGTAGTAAAGAAACATAGGTGATTTGTTTTCAGAAACTCCATTTAAGGGGAACCAGAAAGGGGGTGAAATTTTAAAATAAGCATGTCTACAGTATATCTCAGAAACTTAACATGTTAAAGAAGTGAAAAATGGTATTTTTATCTCTATTAAAAATAAACATGTATTTTTTTTATTTTCGGAAAAACCACTTGGGTGGAGGGTAAAATGACTGAAAATGGGATTGAATTATTTTTATTAGGATACTGATATCTCAAAAACTGAAGATGTTACAGACGTGACATTTGGTATTTGGAATCTCTTTTAAAAATACAGAAATACGTATTTTTTGTTTTCAGTGAAATATGGAATGTCGTATGGCTTTTAGTGCCGGGATATCCCAGGATGGGTTCGGCTCGCCAGGTGCAGGTCTTTCTATTTGACATCCGTAGGTGACCTGCGCGTCGTGATGAGGATGAAATTATGATGAAGACAACACATACACCCAGCCCCCGTGCCATTGGAATTAACCAATTTAGGTTAAAGTCCCCGACCCGGCCGGGAATCGAACCCGGGACCTTCTGAACCGAAGGCCAGTACGCTGACCGTTCAGCCAACGAGTCGGACTTTGTTTTCAGTAATCCACTTGAGGTAGGGGGGGAATAAAAAAATGAGTCGAATTATTTGTATGAAGATACTATTATCTCAAAAATGAAAGATGTTACAGACGTGAAAATTGGTATTTGGAATCTGCTTTAAAAGTAAAGAAACACGTATTCCTTTGATTTCGTAAAATCCAATGAAAGGGGGGGGGGGGGTGAAAGAATTGAAACATTAATTGAATTAATTGTATGAGGACAGTTACATCTAGTAAAAAGTAATGTTGTTACAGACGTGAGAATTGGTATTTGGATCTACTTTTTTAAAAAAAAACGCATTTTTGGGAAAATCATTTTGAGGGTCGAGGGTGAAAAGCAGGTGAATTCCTTTTATGGGGACGTGTATCTCAAAAACTGAAGATGTTACAGTCGTGATAATTGGTATTTAGAAGATCCTTTCCTAATAAAGAAACAGGTATTTTTCCCCGGAACATTCACTTAAGGGGAGAGTGTGAAAGGAAGTGGAAATGTGAATTCGTTTTATGGGGATACGTATATCTCAGAACTGAAGGTAACAGACGTGAACATTGGTATTTGGAATCTCCTTTAAACATAAAGAAATACGCCTTCCTTTTTTTCGGGGGGGGGGGGAATCTACTTAACGGCGGTGCGGTGAAAAAGGAGTTGAGACCAATTGATTTTACTGTTCATAATGTACTTGTTTCTGATCATAAACCGATCATTTTAAATCTTTTCTGGGTTCGGTTTCAAGAGCCATCTTTTCCTTTGGAGAACTTAAAGTTATATTACAGTAGATTCTCCTGGCATATAAATAAAAATGTACACACATTTGAAATAAACGATAGGAATGATATTGACCGTACAATTGTTCACCTTTATAATAAGGTCAATTAATGCATGGAAGTATATCATACGTATCGCCAGAAATCCCGTGCACTTGCTTAAGCGCGACAATGGTGCTGGTCACATTGTCAGCAATGACAATGGCAGCAGATGTAATTTACCGCTAAGTAGCGGTCTACGGGGTTTGTTACGGAGATATCCGTGGAGCAGAAAGAGGTGAAAGAAGGTGCTGGGGTGAATGGGTCCAACTATAATATCAAGAATTTAATTAAAACTTTAAAATGTTATATTTCTTTTAGAATATCCAACTTAATTTCTTCACTTAGTGAACAAAACAACATAACAGGTACAATTAGCAATCTTGAAACCAGACTTAGAAAATCCCAAATTAGTGAATTTTACAGCTTTGGGGCTTCCAGCCCTTAGTTTACAATTTCTGAGATACCGGATCCAGTTTACAAAACTTACGAAATCTCAATGGTTAGACAGGGACGGAAATATCCCCATTTAAGAGCACTTTCTCCAAAGTTACAATATTTAGCCTTCTAGAGGCACCCTTCACTATTACAAAACTTGGAAAAGAGCTTACATGCTCTCGATTTCTTACAGCCCACTCAAGGCAACATTACATCACAATCTTACACTCTCTAGCCTCACAAGGCACGAATTACAAATGGGCATAATTTTACACAGGGGTATCTAGTACCCAACCGAATGGGCCTTTGCGGAAAAGAACAGGTTAAATAAATGGCCCGAACACGAACTGAATGGAGGCGTATACTTGCGCTCCTAGATAATGAAATATTAACACCCTAACAGGCTCTGGGCCCGACGAAACAGGGGCTAGTCCCAAGCTACTGAGGTGACTCACATGGAAATAAATTTAATACATTACAGGAAGAACACAGTTACGAAATCGTAGTCACCTCAAACCAAGATGAAGAGGAACTCGAGAGGGTAACTCACTCTCTAGCTCCGATTTACAGTTAAAGACTTAATGCAATTTTACATTAGCCGAAAGAAAATTTAATTTTAGAAGGGTTTGTCACATAGTTAAAAATTCGGCCCTTCCCCTTGGATAAGTCTGCGGAGGTAGCTACAGAAAAGAGAATTTAAGTGGCTATTACCTGGCTGATGTACTGCCTGCCGAAGAATGAGGCGTCCCGCCTCCTGCCTTAACACACACACTCAGAAAGACGACGATGAAGAGAAAAGGAAACTAGAAAAGCCGCAACTTATATACCCTCAGGGAAGGTTCGAGAGGATTCTGGGCTAATCCGGACATACAGTCTCATTTTTATTGGTTGAACCCAGAAGTTACACTCAAAACCGAACAAGAAGCCAGTGATAGGCTGAAAATTAATTACAGAAAATTTTCATTGGCCAGATTCAAAACTGGCGGAGTGAGACAGAAGTGTTGCAAACCTAGAATTACATAAAAAACAAATGAAAGTTGAGAAAACCTATAAACACAAAATTTCTTTCAATAACAACTTCCTTTAACTTGCACCAGAGTGCATGACCATAGTATTTTGGTAGTGACATCTGTGGAAAAATGTCCAAACTTCTTGATGTACAACAAAAATAAAACCAAGAGAAATCCAATTATTTTAGGAAACTTCGCAATAACACAGTTACTTAATATTTCAGTAGTGACATCTTCTGATTGAAGTCTCAACTTTATGTAGTAGCAGTTTCACATTTTGGTCGGTAGAGGAGTTCATTAAGGCGCTTATTTTGAATGTGCGGAATTGAGGTGTACCTCCTGGTATAATAATAATAATAATAATAATAATAATAATAATAATAATAATAATAATAATAATAATAATAATAATAATAATGTGTGGACCGCGCTGGAAACGGGTACTGGCCGGGTAATGACTACGAATGCAGTCCGACCGCGGGTTCAGTACCGCCAAGGCATCCAAGACTACACCACGCCGGATCTCCTCAAAGATTTGATCCATATTAAAAAATGCTTATAGGAAAAGGTGGCAAAGATTTAGAGATCCAACTGACCGGGAGGAATACCTGGAGCTAGCCCTGGAAGTACGAAATCGATTGCTGGATAGAAAGATTGAAAAATGGGAGGAACTTTGCCGTCAGATCACGAATTTTGGCGGATTATATATAAAATGTTATAATTCAATTTTAAATTCCAGTATAAAACCGTAGCGAAGCACGGGTATCTTGCTAATATGAAGATGATGTTGGAATTCAAGAGGACAAATTGGGGCAAATATTCGTTTATGGGAAGGGGAGTTTGGGATTGGAATAACTTACCAAGGGAGATGTTCAACAAATTTCCAATTTTTTTGCAATCGTTAAAGAACGGCTAGGAAAACAACAGATAGGGAATCTGCCACCTGGGCGACAGCACTAAATACATAAAAGTAGAGATTGACGTAGCCATGCATTAAAATGTGAGGTGACCCCTCAAAACAAAGTGAATAGCGGTGCGTCCGTGTGTCGTTGTGAGGTACACAGACTACTGCGGTCATCTGAGCGCGTTGTACGTAAACCAGCAAATCCCATGAAACATCTTAACGAGGTTCAAGTCGCAAGGGCCGTCACTTTGATCCAGAAAGAATGGACTTTTCGTCGTGTTGCTGTGGATCTCAATGTCTCTCCGTCAGTTATTCAACGCT
The DNA here is from genome assembly GCF_040414725.1 of Anabrus simplex. Taxonomy (NCBI): domain Eukaryota; kingdom Metazoa; phylum Arthropoda; class Insecta; order Orthoptera; family Tettigoniidae; genus Anabrus; species Anabrus simplex. The sequence goes on along the minus strand of NC_090265.1, from coordinate 128,725,334 downwards.
TGTGGAATCGCTACAGTGACACAGGCCAGTTCACAAGGAGGGTTGGACAAGGTCGTGGACGCATGACAACCCCCACAGTATGACCGATATCTGACCACCTGTGCGTTGCGGCGTCGTTCAGCAACTGCCAGAGAACTGCAACAAGACCTCAGGAGGGTCATTGGAGTCACGGTGTCTGACCAGACAGTAAGGAACAGGTTAAACAAAATGTCCTTACGACCCAACGTCCTGTTCGAGTGCCCCATTTAACGCAGCAATATCGCGCAGCTAGGTACTTACAATGATCCCCAAAAGGAACTTTCACCCCATCAACGCAGTAATTAAAACTGAGAGGACATTTCCTATTTTTGAAACTCACAACTTGACTTTTAACCCTGTTTATCATCATACCATTGCCTACTGTCCATCTCACAACATTATCGAGGTCATTTTGCTGTTGCTCACAATCTTGTACAGAATCTTGTACCATCACAGAATAACATGATTCGCAAAAAGCCTTACCTCACAGAACCTTTCCGAATCGGTCGCCTTCCTGGACTACATTTGGCATGTACTGCTTACCACGGCGTCTCAACACACGTTGACGTCCATCACGCTGTGTCAGGGGAAATCTGGACTCGTCTGTGAACAACACAGGTCTCCATTGGCGAAGTTGCCAGTTGACGTGAGTACGGACAAATAGAAGGCGAGGTACTCCGATTCCACTTCTTTACACATATCATTGATATACAGTATATAAGAAAATATAAAGGTCCAATAATACTGCCTTGAGGAATTCCCCTCTTAATTATTACAGGGTCAGATAAAGCTTCGCCTACTCTAATTCCCTAAGTTCTATTTTCTAGAAATATAGCCACCCTTTCAGTCACTCTTTTTTCTAGTCCAATAGTACTCATTTTTGTTAGTAGTCTTCCATGATCTACGCTATCAAATGCCTTAGATAGGTCAATCGCAATAGAGTCCATTTGGCCTCCTGAATCCAGGATATCTGCTATAACTTGCTGAAATCCTACAAGCTGAGCTTCAGTAGAATAACCTTTCCTAAACCCAAATTGCCTTCTGTCAAACCAGTTATTAATTTCACAAACATGTCTAATATAATCAGAAAGAATGCTTTCCCAATGCTTTCATGCAATGCATGTCATGTCAAACTAACGGCCTGTAATTTTCAGCTTTATGTCTATCACCCTTTCCTTTGTACACAGGGGCTACTATAGCAACTCTTCATTCATCTGGCATAGCTCCTTCATGCAAACAATAATCAAGCAAGGCGAGTCTGTGAATAGGATTAGAGCCCTCTTACGTAATTCCAACGAACCAGGACTCTCAGTTGTGTGAAATGGACGGAGACTTGTAAATAGACAGCAGTTAGTGATTGTGGTCATTCATGGTTCAATAGAATTGTGTGTGTGTGCGTGTATTTATTGGGTCATCCTGCAATAAATTAAACAGACGGTGTTTTATTCGTAACAATATGAAGAAAAAGTTGAGATTCAAGAGGACAAAGTGTGGCAACTATTCGTTTATAGGAAATGCAGTTAGGGAGATGTTCAATAAAGTGCCATACTCTTCGAAATGGTTAAAGAAAAGCCTAGGTAAACAACAGATAGAGAATCTGTCACCTGGCCGACTGCCCTAAATGCAGATCATTGGTGGCTGATGTTAGTTTGAAAACAAAATGAGATGACCTACAAAGTCCTAAGTCTCTAACACCTATCCCGAGCATTTACTGCATTGCCATACACAGACAACCTCTATCAATACTGTCATATGCAGGTGCGCATAGTGTTGATTTCTTGTGGGAAAACTACTGGACATACACTGACTGACAGAGCAAATGCAACACCAAGAAGGAGTGGTTCGAAAGGGATGAAAGTTGGGGAAAAAACAGAGACGGCACGGACGAATAATTGATGTTTATTTCAAACCGATATGCAGGTTACACAATGCGCACGGCATCGACTCAGTAGGATGTAGGACCACCGCGAGCGGCGATGCACGCAGAAACACGTCGAGGTACAGAGTCAATAAGAGTGCGGATGGTGTCCTAGGGATGGTTCTCCATTCTCTGTCAACCATTTGCCACAGTTGGTCGTCCGTACGAGGCTGGGGCAGAGTTTGCAAACGGCGTCCAATGAGATCCCTCACGTGTTCGATTGGTGAGAGATCCGGAGAGTACGCTGGCCACGGAAGCATCTGTACACCTCGTAGAGCCTGTTGGGAGATGCGAGCAGTGTGTGGGCGGGCATTATCCTGCTGAAACAGAGCATTGGGCACCCCCTGAAGGTACGGGAGTGCCACCGGCCGCAGCACATGCTGCACGTAGCGGTGGGTATTTAACGTGCCTTGAATACGCACTACAGGTGACGTGGAATCATACGCAATAGCGCCCCAAACCATGATGCCGCGTTGTCTAGCGGTAGGGCGCTCCACAGTTACTGCCGGATTTGACCTTTCTCCACGCCGACGCCACACTCGTCTGCGGTGACTATCACTGACAGAACAGAAGCGTGACTCATCGGAGAACACGACGTACCGCCATTCCCTCATCCAAGTCGCTCTAGCCCGGCACCATGCCAGGCGTGCACGTCTATGCTGTGGAGTCAATGGTAGTCTTCTGAGCGGACGCCGGGAGTGCAGGCCTCCTTCAACCAATCGACGGGAAATTGTTCTGGTCGATATTGGAACAGCCAGGGTGTCTTGCACATGCTGAAGAATGGCGGTTGACGTGGCGTGCGGGGCTGCCACCGCTTGGCGGCGGATGCGCCGATCCTCGCGTGCTGACGTCACTCGGGCTGCGCCTGGACCCCTCGCACGTGCCACATGTCCCTGCGCCAACCATCTTCGCCACAGGCGCTGCACCGTGGACACATCCCTATGGGTATCGGCTGCGATTTGACGAAGCGACCAACCTGCCCTTCTCAGCCCGATCACCATACCCCTCGTAAAGTCGTCTGTCTGCTGGAAATGCCTCCGTTGACGGCGGCCTGGCATTCTTAGCTATACACGTGTCCTGTGGCACACGACAACACGTTCTACAATGACTGTCGGCTGAGAAATCACGGTACGAAGTGGGCCATTCGCCAACGCCGTGTCCCATTTATCGTTCGCTACGTGCGCAGCACAGCGGCGCATTTCACATCATGAGCATACCTCAGTGACGTCAGTCTACCCTGCAATTGGCATAAAGTTCTGACCACTCCTTCTTGGTGTTGCATTTGCTCTGTCAGTCAGTGTATTTCATCCAAACTTCATATTTAGAATCCGCCTATCCAAATGTTTTACGAATTCACACTATTTCAAAATCTCTGAATCGACTGAGAGCTTATAGGAAGTCCGAGACAATGAATTTACTCTCTCGCAAAATACTCAAGACCAATCTTAATGAATTATATTTCTAAAACATTTTTCTCAAATACACTTTTTCAATAAGATTAATTAAAACACGAGATATTTTAACGGAATGTTTTACAGTTTAAATCCTAGCGGGCATTGCCCATCAGCGGATGTGCGTAGTAGGCCTACTGATTTGTTATCTGGAAAAGTTTTCTTTTTTGCTATTTGTTTTACGTCGCACCGATACAGATAGGTATTATGGCGACGAAGGGATAGGAAAGGCCTAGGAGTGGGAAGGAAGCGGCCGTGGCCTTAATTAAGGTACAGCCCCAGCATTTGCCTGGTATGAAAATGGGAAACCACGGAAAACCATTTTCAGGGCTGCCGACAGTGGGATTCGAACCCACTATCTTCCGGCTTCAAGCTTACAGCCACGCGCCCCTAACCACACGACCAACTCGCCCGGTATCTGGAAAACTACTGAGCATTTTTCCTAACTTCTTTGGTTAAGGACATTATTCACCGTATTGTTCGGAGGTGTACAGTTCGAATCACACCGTACTTTGTCAGTGTGGTAATTCCACGTGGTTGTCCTAATATTCCAGGGAAAAGCTTAGGTAGTACCTCATTTCATGTACCAAAACACCTACCCTTAAGCCTACACCCAAGTAATTACAAAGCACATTTTCACACATACAACAACGTAGGTTGCCTATCAGTTTCCGTTTGTAGTTCCTCGTCAGTCCATGCTTCGCGATGACTATCAACAAGTCATAGAGTCAGACTCTTGAGAGTTGTGCGACATGACCTCAGGTCATCCGGCTACCTGGGCGTCGCATACTTTTGTGTTAGTAGTAGTAAATCACGCTTCCTTTGTGCTAACTGTAACAGAATGACGAATGTGGATTGCAAAGAAGCAGTAGATTTTAAAATGCTGGCTCAAATAGGTTTAAAATAGGCTAATATAGAGTTGGCCTCATATATAAATGCCTAAAATTTGTCAGCAACGAAGAAGTTACCTATCCTTTTTGTGCATCATTACCTTATGTTACATTGTTTCGGTCATTGAAGTGCAAGAAATAATGAGTGATACTATGTTGCCTTTAGCCTATACTGTAGGCCACACAAAACTAGTATTCTCTTTTGGAATGTTCGTCTTAGTGTAATTGTGATTTCATTTTTTATTTTTTATTTTTTGCTATTTGCTTTACGTCGCACTAACACAGATATATCTGACGGCGACGATGGGATAGGAAAGGCCTAGGAATTGGAAGGAAGCGGCCGTGGCCTTAAGGTACAGCCCCGGCATTTGCCTGGTGTGAAAATGGGAAACCACGGAAAACCATATTCAAGGCTGCCGACAGTGGGGCTCGAACCCACTATCTCCCGATTACTGGATACTGGCCGCACTTAAGCGACTGCAGCTATCGAGCACGGTGTGCTTTCATTCTAATGAACAGCTAATTTTTGTTACGTTGGCTACACCTTTTACATAGAACTAATAGTTCGCGTGATACATGGAAATTTGTAAATAATAAATCAATCTCAAATATATATCTTATTATCCCTCATATATTAAAAGGCACGAAACATAAAATACCAGAAATATATATATATATATATATATATATATATATATTTCTAATGCACAATTTTTCGATGCAGCTGATATTAACGGAGAAATTATGTATCTCCTATTTGACTTCTTAATATTGCTACGTCACCGTATGCTAATCAAATAATACAGGGTCATCCAATCAACGCAGAACCGCAACTGAGGCGAGGCTGAAACTTCGGCCGACAAGCTATAGCTTTCCAATGGCCGGGCAATACGAGAGCAAGCTAGAGTGACAGACTGATAAATTCTAATGCACCACACCCCTAATTTATCGATCGTCATGAAGAGGTTTCTCATGGAGCATATTATGTTTATCGGCATTCCAACATCGGCTGTTTAGAGAATTTACGTACCTGTTTTAAGCTAATAGTAAGCTCAACCTACAGCATTGTAAGCCGTAGTGTTAAGCACTATGTTGTAAATTTATATATACTAATGCTGGATTTAGAATGTTAAACTAATAGTATTTCTTGTAATATTTTCTTTCCATGGAATCGCGTGTTACTCTCTTGTTGTTGTTGTTATTGTTGTTGTTGTGTAATTATGTTTTAACTTTACTTCATTATCACACTACTGTAATTAATCATTGCCACCCTGATATTTCCCAATTGCGATGTATTTGTTAATGTTGTTGTTTCAGTCATCAGTCCATAGATTGGTTTGATGCAGCTCTCCAGAACACCCTATCCTGTGCTAACCGTTTCATTTCTACATAACAACTACATCCTACATCTACTCTAATCTGCTTGTCATATTCATACCTTGGTCTACCCCTACCGTTCTTAACGTCTACACTACCCTTAAAAACCACCTGGACAAGTGCTGGGTGTCTTAAGATGTGGCCTATCATTCTATCTCTCCTTCTGGTCAAATTTAGCCAAATCGATCTCCTCTCATCAATTCGATTCAGTAACTCTTCATTCGTGATTCGATCTACCCATCTCACCTTCAGAATCCTTCTGTAACACCACATTTTAAAAGTGTCTGTTCTCTATCTTTCTGAGCTAATTATCGTCCATGTTTCACTTCTATACAATGCCACGCTCCACACGAAAGTCTTCAAAACCATCTTTCTAATTCCTATATCAATGTTCAAGGTGAAAAAATATTTTCTTAAGAAAGGCCTTCCTTGCTTGTGCTAGAATAGATTTTATGTCGTCCTTCTACCATCATTAGTTATTTTAGTACCCAAGTAACAATATCCATCTACTTCCTTTAAGACTTCATTTCCTAATATAATATTTCATGCATCACCTGACTTTGTTCGACCGCACTCCATTACTTTTGATTTGGACTTATTTATTTTCATCTTGTACTCCGTACACAAGACTCTGCCCATGTGTGTGTTCAGTCATCAGCCCTAAGGCTGGTTGGATCCTCAACAGCTCCGCCATCACCTGTCATAGATGGCCTAGGCATCACTGAAGAGGCGTACTAGGGAAATGAGGAGTGAGGTAGTTTCCCGTTGCTTTCCTCACCGAGCCAGAAGTTGCTATTACATATCAGTCTGCCAAGCCCACTGAAATGCATGCACAAACCGACCCTATGAGCAACATTTTCACACCATTCATAGCAGGGACGGGCTGCATAAGGAATGGCATTACTAGCATCGCTCATACCTCAGTCACTTTCATATCGTCAAAGCCAAGGATAAGACAGAGACAGATCAATGAAAGTAATAAACTTGCTCTAGTCTATACCAGAAGACTTAGTGCACTGTAAACACTAGGTCCCGCTAGCAAAGGCAAACTCTGCCCATACCATTCAGCAATTTTTCCAGATCTTCTGCAGTCTCAGATAAAATAACAATATCATCGGCAAATCTCAGGGTTTTGATTTCCTCTCCTTGGACTTTGATTCACTTTTCAAATTCCAGTTTGATTTCCTTTATCAACTGTTCTATGTAAACAATTAAAAACTGCAGCCTAACCTCTCTCCTTTCTGGATTGCTGCGTGCTGCCTCTTTTTCAAAGCCCTCGATTCCTATTACTGCAGATGATTTTTGTACAGATTGTAGATAATTCTCCTTTCTCGGTATGTCACCCCGATCACCTTCAGAATCTCAAATAGGTTGGTCCAATCAACATTATCGAATGCCTTTTCTAGATCTACGAACGCCATGTGCGTGCGTATGTCTTTCTTGATTCGGTCCTCTAAGATCAGACGTAAAGTCAGGATTGCTTCACGTGTTCCCACATTTCTTCTGAAGCCAAATCGATCTTCTTCCAATTCAGTTTCAACTTGTCTTTCCATTCTTCTGTAAATAATACGTGTTAAGGTTTAGCAGGCGTTAGATACTAAACTAATGGTGCGGTAGTTTTCACACTTGTCAGCACCGGCTTTCTTGTGAATAGGTATAACAACACTCTACCGAAAATCGGATGGCACTTCTCCTGTATTATAAATCTTACACACTGACCTCAAAATTGGGTCTCCCTTGCCACCAGTATCAACAGCATCTTCTTGTTGCAGGACCCTTCCATCTACTTCTTTACCGTGATACAACTGTTGGATATGTTCCTGCAATCTTTTGACTTGTCTTCTTTCGCTAGAAGTGGTTTTCCATCTGAGCTATTAATATTCATACACCTAGCTTCCCTCTCTCCAAACGTTTCCTTGATTTTCCTGTATGCAGCATGTACCTTTCCTAGGACCATACAACATTTAACATCCTTGCACTTCTCTTTCAGCCACTCTTCCTTAGCTGTCCTGCACTTTCTATCTATTTTATTCTTTATTCACCTATATTCTTTTCTGCACCCCCCCCCCCCCCTCATTTTTCGCTGTATTGTACTTTCGTTGTTCGTCAATCAGGTCTAGTATCTCCTGAGTTTTCCATTGATTCTTAGTTGATCTTTCCTTTCTTTCTAACTTTTCTTAAGCAGCCTTACTGATCTCATTCTTCACGACTGTCCATTCTTCCTCTACTGTGTTTCCTTCAGTCGTTTCATTTAGTCCTTCTGTTACATATTCCTTGAAAAAATCCCTCACACTTTCAACTTGTCTAGATCCCATCTCCTTGCATTCCTTCCTTTCTTCAATTTCTTCATCTTCAAATGGTATGTCATGACCAACAGGTTGTGGTCAGAGTCCACGTCTGCTCCTGAGAAAGTACTGCAATCCAACGCCTGGTTTCTGAATCTCTGGCTTATCATAACGAAGTCTATTTGATACCTTCCAGTGTCTCTAGGCCTCGTCCATGTATACAGTACAGCCGTCGTTTGTGGTGTTTGAACCAAGTGTTAACAAGGGCTAAATTATAATCGGTGCAGAATTCAACCAACTGGCTTCCTCTTTCATTCTTTTGTCCCAATCCGAATTGTTCTACTGTATTACCTTCTCTTCCTTGGCCTACTACTGCATTTCAGCCTCCCATAACAATAAGATTCTTGCTACCTTTTACATATTGTATTAAATCTTCCATCTCTTCATATATTCTTTCAATTTCTTCATCATCCGCTGAACTAGTAGGCATGTAGACCTGCACTAGTATGGTGGGCATTGGCTTGGTGTCTATCTTGACAACAATATTTTCACTATGCTGGCCGAAGTAGCTTATCCGCTGCCCTATTTTCTTATTCATTATTAAACCAACTCCTGCATTTGCCCTGTTTGATTTTGTGTTGATAAATCTGTAGTCGCCCGACCAAAAATCCTGCTCTTCCTGTCAACATACTTCACTTATACCAACTGCATCTAATTTAAGTCTATCCATTTCCTTTTTCAAATTCTATAACCTACCACAACGATTCAAAGTTCTAACATTCCGCGCTCCGACTCGCAGAATGTCAGTGTCCATCTTCCTGATGATCGGCCCCTCTCGTGTAGTCCCCATCCGGAGATCCGAGTCATGTTAAGTATTATTACAATACCATATCATTCAGTCATCTAGACTGCTGCCCTTGCAACTTCCGAAAGGCTGCTACACCTCTTTCGATTAACCTTTCGTTAGTCTGGTCTCTCGACAGATATCCATCCGATATGGTTGCACCTACGGCTCGGCTACCTGCTTCATTGGAACACGCAAGCATCCCCACCGCGGCAAGGTCACATGGTTCACAGGGGAGGATTTGTTAATAATAATAATAATAATAATAATAATAATAATAATAATAATAATAATAATAATAATAATAATAATACGACAAGATCAATAGGCTGGTGCAAGCCACCTTGCACAATACCACAGCCAGAGTAAAGTTTAGAGGACAACTCTCGGAGAGTTTCGCCATTAAAACAGGGGTGAGACAAGGAGATGGCATCTCATGCATATTATTTAATTGCGTTCTGGAAAAGATCATTAGAGAGTGGATGAGATTCCTTCCAGAGAACACTGGATTACGGATGGGGATTAAAGCCGACAACCAAAAGATACCATGCGTAGCCTTTGCAGACAATCTGACTTTATTGGCAAATGACATACAGGAGGCTACTACTCAGCTTCAAACACTGCACTTAGTAGCGGCTAAAACAGGTCTTTTGATTAACATAGGAAAGACCGAGTTTGTTACTAACATCAAAGATGTCCCTGGAATGATGAGAGTCAGTGATAATATCTTTTTTAAATGTAGTATTTAATCGTTCAGCATAAATACATGCTATATCAGATTACTGTTGACAAGAGATAAAACAAAAACAACCAAACAAACAACAAACAAAAATCTCAGTACATAACAAAACAAGGCAAAAATAATCACTTACTAAGGACGAGATTTGAAGTCGACCTCCTGTAGGCCCTTCTGTAACTAGAATAAGTGAGGAGAGTTTGTAATAAAGTGCTGGAAAAGATACACACACGGATAATAAAATTAAAAAATATAAAAAGCAATTGGTCACTTAACACAAAGGATGTTCCAGTTTTTCTAGTCAAGTTAACTCTTATTTTCTTGGTAATGCTTGTTATACTAATATTTCATTGAGAAGTAAATTGGCAGTTGAATAAAAGAAGCACTGAGTAACAATAGCACTCGAGTGGAAATTCGTACACGTTGATTTATTTTATTTTTGATATACACGAACACTCACTGGTCATCTTCAGATTCTTCTCTTGGCGAAAGTAAAAGATCTTGAGGAAGTCTACTTTTAATCCGTCGTAGAAGTGTGGATCGTTTTCCAAGGGCGAAGAACACAGCACCAGGCACATTTTGGAGTTTCTTGAAGAACGTCTTGGCGTGCATTGAAATCACGTGTTCCAAAGTGTCTAACTGAAGTTCACGATGTAACTGTTTGTTTCGGACGTACCAAGGAGCGTTGGTGATGATATGGAGAACTTTGTTTTGGAATGATTGCAGACGTCTGATAGTGGTTCGAGCCGCCCCTCCCCAGACTGGACAGGCGTAGGTGAATAAAGGACGGAGCAGTGATTTGTATAGAAGTAATCCACATTCAAATTTGAGGGAAGATTTCCTGTTTAGGAGAGGATATAGTCTTCTTAGTCGTGCATAACTTAGATTTAATTTCTGATTTATATGGTATTTCCATTATATGCGACGGTCAAGGAATACTCCCAGGTACTTCACGGCCTTATCGTTAGGCGTCCATTGGATGGCTGTTCCATTTAGGAAGATTGGTGGTGGGAGAGGTGGACGTCGAAGAGTAAAGATCATGGTTTCACATTTGGGTACATTCAGTGAAATTCTCCAGTCATCTAACCACGTTGATATGGTTTGCAGAGAGGCTTGCAGTCGACGAGTGGCAGTTAAAATGTCATGGTGGGATGTGAAGACAGCAGTATCATCTGCATACATTGCGACGTTGACGAATGGAGGCGATGGAATGTCATGGGTATAAATGTTGAAGAGGGTTGGACCAAGAATAGAACCTTGTGGGACTCCGGCGTTAATGAGCCGAGGTGTTGAGTACGTGGAATTGATACGTACGCGAAAGATACGCTGACTCAAGAAGCTGTAGATGATGCTGTATATATAATGTGGAATTCCGATTGTGTGCAATTTGTATAATAGGCCTTTATGCCAAACTTTATCAAATGCCTTTGTAAAATCTAAGAACGCTGCAAGAGTGTGATGTTTGAGCTCGAAACCTTGCGCAATGTGTTCCGTAAGACGTAGTAGCTGATGAGTTGTCGAATGCCGTTGACGGAAGCCAAACAGGTGATGTGGAAGGAGAGATGTGTCCTCTAAGAAATTATTTAGACGTTTAAGGATGATTTTCTCAAATAATTTTGATAATGTTGGTAATAAACTTATTGGTCGGTAACTCGTGGGTAGTGTCGAAGGTTTCCCAGGTTTGTGAATTGCAATTATTTCTGCATGCTTCCATGTGTCGGGAAAGTACCCAAGACGAAGAAGAGCATTGAATATAGATGCAAGGAATTATAGTGCTTTTCGAGTGAAGTGCTTCAAGGCTATGTTAGGGATGAGATCATGTCCAGCAGCTTTCTTGACGGGCAGGTTCTTGATCAGATTTCGTATTTCTCCCGGTGAGGTAAATTTGATTCTTTCTGGAACTGTAGGGCAGAATGTTGGAAACGCTTCTATTTCACTGTTATACTCGTGATTGATTGGTGGGTTTGGAGTGAAGGAAGCTTCAAAAACATCTGCAAGTATATCACATTTTTCAGAATCACTCAAATAATGGGTATCAGATGCTTTCAGAGGAGGAATAAGGCTTGGTTCATGCAGTATTCGTTTGGTTTCCTTCCAGAGTGTATAATCATCAGGCGACAGACCAGAGAGATGATGCTGGTACGAAGCATAACGGTGATTATCTAAAGTTGTGCGTACTAATCTGATAAGCTGGTTTAATCTATGATGTTGCCAAGGTAGGCGCTGAGCCTGCCACAGACGTCGCATTTTATGTTTAGCCTTGATGAGTCTTAAAATTCTGAGGGGAAATGTTGAGTGAAGAGGTGGCTGTTGCGGCCTCCTTTGGGACACAGTAGCTGCTTTGAGTGAAGTAGTTATAATGGTGGTGAAGTGGCAAATGGCATTGTCAAGATCTACTCTAGTCTTGAGGGGCATATTTGGTTGAAGACAGGAGTCAAGCTGGTGGTGATAAATGTCCCAATTAATATAACCATGAGTAAGAGTACGTGGTTGTTGAACGAAAGTTTCAGCAGAAAAGGATGTAATTACTGGACAATGATTCGAATCCATTTCAGCCACTGGTCTCATATAAATGGGGAAGGCGACGTTTTTGATTAGGGCTATGTCGAGAATGTCCGGCTGGTGATTGAAGTTAGATGGGTAATGAGTCGGTTCGTCTGGAGCAGCGACGTGGATGGCATGAAGTTCAGTTGCTGCTAACAGCTGTCTACCATTGGGAGTTGTTACACGACAGCCCCAAATCTCGTTCTTGCTGTTAAGATGTCCCATTAGGATGGTTGGTAACTGGTCTTGAAACAATAATCTTATAACTTCAACGTGGAGTCGAGCTGATGGGGGTTTATAGGCTGCTATGACTGTCAAAGGGGTTCCATTGCGTAATTCAATTTTAACAGCACAAGCTTCGATAGTGGTTAACTGTGGTAAGAATATCGGATAATGTTTAAGTCTTTTCTTTTTGATGACTGCCACTCCACCAGAGGCAACAGGAGCTTGGCGATCACATCGGTAGATGTTGAAACCAGGTGCTGTAAAACGTTCATGTTCAACGAGATGAGTTTCAGAAATGCATGCTACATCTATATTATGGCAGGACATGAACTCCAAGAAGGAGGCACGTTTGACCTTCAAACCGTTAGCATTCTAGTTGAGAAATGTGAGATGGGAAAACAGAGGATTGGCACTAACAACCATTGTTAAGGAGTTCTGAGAATAATTTCATGATAAATGATTTGATTTGGGGGATGAAAGGCGTAAGAAAGGCTATAATCTGTTGGACAAGGCTGGAAGACGATGCAGGTTGAGAAGAATTTTGCGATGATTTCTGAGCTGAATATACTGGGTTTTGCGGAGAAGGTTGAGAAGGCGGGCGTTGCCATGCTGATGGGTTAGGGGTTCGAATGAGCGAAGGTCGAGGTGGTAGCGGAGGAAAGTTCGTAGTATTATTAGCTGGTGGTGTGGGGGCGATAATGTTGGGCGGGGTGCTGGTGAACATCGGTGTTGGAGGAGAAGTACTTGCACGCCTGAGCTTGTTCTTCATATTGAGATAATATGGGCAGCCTTTGTAATTTGCAGCGTGATCTTGGCCGCAGTTGACACACTTTGGAGGTACTTGTCGTGGTTTATTGCATGCTGAATAGTGATGATTATTAGGGCATTTGACGCAGCGTGGACTTAACTTGCAGAAGTTTTTAGTGTGACCGAACCGTTGACATCGGGTACACTGTGAGATGTCTTGTGGTTTGCGACGAAGTTCGACCGAAATAATGGCACGCTGAATGTGTGTCAAGTCAAAAATTCTTTTTGCATCTTCCGTGTTGTCCAATTCAACGGCGCAGAGGGGCATGGGCTGCTTATCTTTGAAAAGAAGCCGAGTAACTTTGCGTACCGGGAAGTTAAGCTCTTGTAACTCTGAATTGAGTTCCGAGTCAGTAACAGAGTATGGGACATCACGAATGATAACTTCAAGTTTTTTGGTGGTAGGGTCCTGGAAGGTATGAAATTGAAGTTCGGATTCTTCTAGAAATTTGGTGACGGAACGATAATCGCTGATAGTGGTAGTATTTATCTTGAGAACTTTGCCGTGCTGTTGTGTAGTGTAATCACTGCTGATTACAGTATTCAAGTCTCTAATAATTTGCTGATAATTATTTACTTCGTGAAGAAAGATTGGTGGCACGTTAACTTTAGGTGTTAATGGGGCAACATTGTCGCCTGCAGTGTTATCATCCATGCGTTCAAGAGGAGCATACTTATTATGAACGGCTGTGAGATCTACCATGTACTTATTGTTTAATCTTGCAGCGGATACAGTTAACTTTTTACTGGGAGTCTGAAAACCATCGTCCTGTTGTAACGGGGGATCGGGAGAAGCAAGTGCTTCGTGCGCACGTTTAAGTTCCGCAAGTTTACTTGGTTGTAAAATAGGTCGTGATGAGGTTGAAGACATAGAACGTTGATTAAGAAGTTCTGGACTTACATGATCTTGTTCCCGTCGTTGTGAATGCTGCTGCTGTGAAGCTGCTTGTTGCTGTAGATTTGAGGAAACTTTCACTAAAGGCTGGTTTGTGTTGACTTGTTGACTGGGTTGAATTGGTTGCGTTGAATCCATGTCCGCTGACGACGAATAATATGTTAATAAACTTTCTTTTAATATAGTCCCCGTATCAGGGTTTATTCCATTAGTCATGTTGAGAGAAGTGTAAGTTCGTAGCGTGAAAGCACACGAAGTGTAATTAGACAAACACACTGAAGAACGAACACACAATACACGTTATGCTACACTGTCAACACAAGCGAGAGGTAAGAGCTCGGAGTGACTTGCTTCGGCTGAAGCTCGCTAGCGACTGATAATATCTACATCAAGAGAGTCAAAAGTGTAAAGTACCTTGGGGACTGGTTCTCAGAGGACCTCAGCGAAACAATGGCTCTTGAACACAGGAGACTCAAACTAGATAAGGCTTACCATGCCTGTAGAAAACTATATGCTTCAAAAAATCTGTCGATGAATGTCAAACTAAGACACTGCAATGCAGTAATCAGACCTTCAGTCCTCTATGCAGCAGAATGTCTATATTTAACTAAGAAGACCCCACTAAGAGCTCTCGAGGTACAAGAAATAAAGTTCCTGAGACGGATAGTGGGACCAAGAATTTTACCAGATGGAAGCCGATGGTATCAACCAAATCGTGAGCTATGTAAACACCAAGAAAATCTCATAGATGCCATCAGAAGAAGGCGACTGGCATTTTACGGACACCTATCCAGAATCGACTCAAATAGGTTATCCCATAGGATTGTCAAGGCTACTAACAAGGGCAAAGCTACTGGATTCGTGTAGATGAAGCAAGTGGAGAAGGACCTTTCGAAACTCCATATAAATCAAAATGACATAGCTGATCGGAGTAACTATCATACAACTCTTAAAACTAAATCCTTTGTAACATCCCTCACAAAAGTTACCCACAGACCAAAAGACGAGACCAGGAAATGGTCTGAGGAACGTAAGATTGAATTTAGCCGGAAAATGAAGGACTACTGGGCCATCAGAAAAGCTCGAGGTACCAACAAGAAAACAGCTGCCAAACCAACCACTAAGAACACCAATTGTGGCAAACAACGACGATGACATCAAGAAACAGCTAAAACACAAGCACTGTGGTCCATAGATGGCCCTAACGAAATAAAAAAAATAATGTGAGTGAAATCACCCTTCGCCTAAGAAGAGAATGAGATTAGGATCAATTTCTGCGTCATGCAATTTGTTCAAAATCCATTCACTAAATCTAATCCTACCGACAGAATCACCCGGTTTTAGTTCTTGAACCTCAGCAAATGTATAGGGTTTTAACCTAAGTAACTTCGTAGCCCTACGCACGGAATAAATTCCCGTTTGCAGAAAAAGACGGTTAAGAGATTTCTTCTGTTAGCACTGTACGTCGCCTTCTTCGCTTCTTATCATTAACATTTACCGTTTCACAAAATGTATTAATTAACTAATATAAGAACCGTCCCACAACTTGGAACGCGAACACCTGGGAATTTCTCTTGAAATAATCCCCTAGCAGCACGAGCGAATTCTGCACGTAAATCTGGATATATTATTATTATTATTATTATTATTATTATTATTATTATTATTATTATTATTATTATTATTATTTTCCATTTATTCTCACTTCACTTTACAATGCAAGTGTTGCTCCCACTAAAACTCGAAACAAACTGTTTTGCGAGACAAAGCCAGAACCGTTAGCCTCGCAGGCTCCCTCCTGCGCAGTTTTCGGCTTAGTCACTCCCAGCCGCCGCCGCTCCTGTTCCAAGATAATTGGATGATCCAGTATATAGCCTAGTGAACAACTTAGCTGATCCTGAAATTTAATGCCGGGTTTCGAGAAACACTGTGAAGCAATTTTCTCGTGATGTTACAAACAAACCAAAATTGAACTGATCAATATTTTGGGCACGGTACCTAATCAGAAATTAAACCGGAGGCAAAAATTTGAAGTGGACAGGCAAAATTTATTATAATTGTATTTCTATAGAATCATCATAAGTAGGGTAAACTAATGTAATTCCATGTATATATGCTGAGTATTCAGCCCGAAGGCTGGTTTGATCCTCATAGCTCTGCCAACAGCTATAATGATAGCCTAGGCATTACTGACGAGGCATACTAGGGAAATGAGGAGTGAGGTAGGTTCCCGTTGCTTTCCCCACCGGGCCAGAAGTTGCTATTACATATCAGTCTGCCAAGCCCTCTGAAATGCATGCACGAACCGACCCTATGAGCAATATTTTCACACCATTCATAACAGGGTCTGACTGCATAAGGAATGATATTACTAGCATCGCTCATACCTCGGTCACTTTCATATTGTCAAAGCCAAGAATGAGACTGAGACAGGTCAATGAAAGTAACAACTTGATTCTAGCCCGTACCAGAAGACATAGCGCACTGTAAACACTACATCTCGCCAGCAAATGACTCAATTAATTCCGTGATACCGAGCGAATTGGCCGTACGGTTAGGGGCGCGCAGCTGTGAGCTTGCATCCCCACTGTCGGCAGCCCTCAAGATGGTTTCCCGTGGTTTCCCATTTTCACACCAGGCAAATGCTGGGACTGTACCTTAATTAAGGCCACGGGTGCTTCCATCCAACTCCTATCCCTTTCCTATCCCATCGTCGCCATAAGACCTATCTGTGTCGGTGCGACGTAAAGCAACTTGTAAAAAAAAATACTACTACAGTTGAAAACCGTCGACCGACTCATTCGTTGCTGCAGAAGTTCACAGTTAGAGTCCGGCTCCATGGCTAAATTGTTAGCGTGCTGGCCTTTGGTCACAGGGATCCCGAGTTCAATTCCCGGCAGGGTCGGGAATTTTAACCATCACTGGTTAATTTCGCCGGCACGGGGACTGGGTATGTCGTCTTCTTCATCATTTCATCCTCATCACGACGCGCAGGTCGCCTACGGGAGTCAAATCAAAAGACCTGCACCTGGCGAGCCGAACATGTCCTCGGACACTCCCGGCACTAAAAGCCGTACGCCATTTCATTTCATTTCACAGTTAGACGTGCAGTGGCAACTACACGGCCCCAGCTAAGTCTACATTGCTTCCACTTACAGTACCTACTTACATCCCGTTTACTTTCATCTTTCCTATGCTACCTCTCTTGGTCAACGCGTGCTCTCTACCGGCTCCAGCGGTATCTACTGTAATGTTAGTGGCCGTAGTCTTTTCTGAACTATAAATGAGTATGGGGTAGCATCACGTTCGCGAATTAATAGTGATGGTGTTGACAGTTGTTTTGAGGAGGAAAGCAACAGGATTATCAGCTGTTCATTATTGACAGTAAGAGAATGAGGAATATTTCCGACCGCTTGAGGAATGTAGGTATCGGCTAAAGAGTGACAAAAGGTCATTAAGGGAGGGAAAAAATCCTCAATCTCCCAAATCTAATATCGCTGGAGTCGCTAGAGAGCAAGAGTTGACCAGGAGATATAGGATAGGAAAGATGAAAGACAACAGGATATAAGTAGTAGAATCTCATTAATTCGGACTAATTGAAGCTCTAGGTTGTCCGAATCGAACAAAATAACTTATGAAATGAGCCAAGATACATATTTGAACACTCCGTTCAGTAAAAAAAGAACGTGTACAGCACAATATTTTAAATTTAAGAAATACAAAGTTTATTTAGTATACAAGATATAATGCAATACAGTATCAGGCCCTACAAAGTACAGAGTAACTAGTGCAGTACAGAATTAGAACATGGCAATCAAGGCGCACCTTCATTGACCACACTTGACACGCTTGCTGGTTTGAAGAAACTGCTGATCTTTTGTTGACTTCCTTTGACATTAATTTCTTTAATAATTAACATATATATTCGTAGTCGTAATATGCAGATATGTTTTCATCGTTGTTATCTTCAACGTATTTAATGACAATGTTTAGATGGTCTTTAATTTTACTATTTCTTGGCTAAGAAGTAATAATATCACCTGCTTCATCCTGGTCATATCCATCCTTTTCAGTGCTTTCTGCGCTCGTTACTCAGCTTTATACTGTAATTGCATTGCAATTGCATTATTATTAAATGGCTGTCCGGATTAAGCGAAGTCCGGACTAACGGGATCCGGATTAATGACGTTCTACTGTAAGTGAAAGCAACGACGGCTTAGTTGGGCCCTGCAGTTGCCACTCCGCGTGCAACTGTGAACTTCTGCAGCAACGAATGAATCTGTCGACGACACATTATTTTCAACTGCAGTAGTATTCACAGATGACTTATGGTGATAATAATTCCGTGTAGCTATTGCTAGCCTGGTGCAGCATTTGTGAGGCAGACCCTCCGATGAAGGTGGGCAACGTTTGCCTTGTATGGGACACTGCGTGTTATTGTGGTGGAGGACAGTGTTGTGTGTGAGTTGCAGGCATGTTGGGGACCGCACTAACACCTAGTTCCCGAGCCAAGGGAATTAACAGTTTACAAGTAAAATCCCTCTATCCGGCCGCAAATCGAACCCGGGGCGCGGAAGGCCAAGAAGCAGATCATTCAGCCACCCATGCTTACGATAATGACTCATGGTGATAACGATGGTAAAGAAAATTCGTGCCCTCGCTCTGAGGTAGTGTAACTCTTTTCAGGTAAACTCCGATTGGATGTGAGATGGATGTACCACTTAACCGTATATCAGCCCTCCTGCCATCCTTAAATTTCTGACAGTACCGAGAATCGAATCTGGGCTACAAGGAAAGTAGCTAATAGTGCTAACCGTTAGCCTACGCTGCGGAGGTGGTAATGATGGTGATTGTTACTTTAAATTGGTGCATGACTAACTCTCAGCTAATGTTAAGTGAGCTCTGACTCAAAATTGACGATGTGATCACCGATCAGCGAGGAAATTCATCGATCTTACCTGCTAAATAGCTCGAAGATGTATCACCCAACTGTCATAATAATAATAATAATAATAATAATAATAATAATAATAATAATAATAATAATAATAATAATAGCGTCCGCCTCTGTAGTGTAGGAGGTTAGTGTAATTAGCTGCCACCCCCGCAGTCCCGGGTTCAATTCCCGGCTCTGACACGAAATTTGAAAAGTGGTACGAGGGCTGGAATGGAGTCTACTCAGCCTCGGGAGGTCCAATGAGTAGAGGTCCGACGAAGTAGTTTTCCGTGGTTTCCCACCTCTCCTCCAGGCAAATGCCGGGATGGTACCTACCTTAAGGTCACGACCTCTTCCTTATCTATCCCCTCCGATCTTCCCATCCCCCCACAAGGCCCCTGTTCAGCGTAGCAGGTGAGGCCACCTGGGTGGGGGTACTAGTCCTCTTCTGCAGTTGTATCCCACGGACAATTGCCCTTGAGGCTGTAGAGGTGAGATTCCTCGCTCGGTCCGAGGGAAAAATCAACGCTGGAGGGTAAACGGATTGAGGAAGATGAAAAAGAAAATTGCAAGGCCTGTCACACTACGCAGACATTTTGATTTAATATCATTAGTATGTGTGTGTCATTTTCCACGTTCCATTGTATGCTACGAGATGGGAGAAACCAGAAATCTGTTGGCCGACTTATAGTTGAGTTTTCATTGATTCTGGCCAGCCCCGCGATGTAGGGGTAGCGAGCCTGCTTTTTACCTGGAGGTCCCGGGCTCGATTCCTGGGCATGTCAGGGATTTTTACCTGGGTCTGAGGAGCGGTTCGAAGTCTACTCAGCCTACGTGATTACAATTGAGGACCGGGCGAGTTGGGCGTGCGGTTAGGGACGCGCAGCTGTGAGCTTGCGTCCGGGAGATAGTGGGTTCGAGCCCCACTGTCGGCAGCCCTGAAGATGGTTTTCCGTGGTTTCCCATTTTCAAGCCAGGCAAATGTTGGGGCTGTACCTTAATCAAGGCCACGGCCGCTTCCTTCCCACTCCTAGGCCTTTCCTATCCCATCGTCGTTATAAGACCTATCTGTGTCGGTGCGACGTAAAGCAAATAGCAAAAATACAATTGAGGAGCCATCTGATGGTTAGATGGCGGGCCCGGTCTAAAAGGTCAAGGATAACGGCCGAGAGGATTCGTCGTGCTGACGACACGACACCTCGTAATCTGCAGGCCTTCGAGCTGAGCAGCAGTCGGTTGGTTGGCCGTGGCGCTTCAGGGCTGTTACGCCATGGGGTTTAGTTTGGTTTTAATTAATTGTGTCCTGTAAACATTGAATTATCACTACAGATTTTAACATTGACTTACGTTCCTCGACAACGCGTACATGGAAAGAAAAATGTGAAGATGCTTTTAGTGTTTAGGTAGAACGCATATATAGCCAAGAGTATTTAACTTACGATTAGGTTTAATGTCTCAATCGACATGTAAAAGAGGAGGTTACCGTACCTGTTGTCTGCCTCTGTGGTGTAGTGGTTAGTGTGATTAGCTGCCACCTCAGGAGGCCCGGGTTCGATTCCCGGCCCTGCCACGAAATTTGAAAAGTGGTACGAGGGCTGGAACGGGGTCCACTCAGCCTCGGGAGGTCAACTGAGTAGAGATGGGTTCGATTCCCACCTCAGCCATCCTGGAAGTGGTTTTCCGTGGTTTCCCACTTCTCCTGCAGGTAAATGCCGGGATGGTACCTACCTTAAGGCAACGGCCGCTTCCTTCCTCTTCCATGTCTACCCCTTCCAATGTTCCCATTCTCCCGCAAGGTCCCTGTTCAGCATAGCAGTTGAGGCCGCGTGATCGAGGTACTGGTCATCCTCCCCAGTTGTATCCCCGATCCAATGTCTCACGCTCCAGGACACTGCCCTTGAGGCGGTAGAGGTGGGATCCCTCGCTGAGTCCGAGGGAAAAACCAATCCTAGAGGGTAAGCAGACTAAGAAGAAGAAGAAAACATGCAAAAAGAGTTGAAAGAAGAAAAGTGAATGATGAAAGAATAAAAGAAATGAAACGACAATAGCGCAACAGGCGTTACTGTGAGAAATTGAAAATCGAAAACAACTTACAATACGTAAATACTTTGAAGTAATAATAATAATAATAATAATAATAATAATAATAATAATAATAATAATAATAATAATAATAATAATAATAATAACGCTATTTGCTTTACGTCGTGCATCTACATCTAGTACGACTATGTTAGAAGACATTTACTCGTAATGAAATGAAAATCCACAGCCTGTTTCCAGTCATTCGACAGGGTCAGTAATGGAATGAATAAAGCCCCCATCTGGCGGCGAGGATAGGAATTTTGCCGGCTGCCGAACCATGTCGCACCCCTCTGGGGCGATGATTAATGAATGACAGATGAAATAATGATATTGGAGAGTGTTGCTGGAATGAAATATGACAGGGAAAACCGGAGTACCCGCAGAAAATCCTGTATCGCCTCCGCTTTTTGCAGCACAAATCTCACATGGAGTGACCGTCATTTGAACCACGGAACCCAGCGGTGAGAGGCCGGCGTGCTGCCACCTGAGCCACGGAGGCTCCATTTACTTGTAATATTACTCCCGAACTCTTAAATTACAGCATGTCTCTCATTTCTCATATCAGAGACCCATACTACACCGAGTTATTACCCACATTCCAAGTGTACACGTATGCACAGAAATGGTGTCTCGATATAAACAAAGCATGGCGTCCCCTACCTCTTCGCTTCAGGTAGACAGCCTGCTACAAGACTGTTGTGACTGAAATGGGCACAGTGGTGGATGTATAGTAATACATACCCTGTGCCTTTAGCACTAACTGCTCACTCTCTTCCCCTCCTTTTCAGTACTGGAGTGGGGCAGTGTTGATTGTTTATTTCGGGACACCATTTCTGTGCATGCGTGTACCACATTCTATTGAATAAAATATACTATCCACATAATATTTGTCTTTTGTTTTTAATAAGTACTGTAAGTCTAGGAAATCCTCAAAACCCTGCGGCCGTTACCATAGTGACAGCCTACCGCCAGTTCTTTTTTTTTTAAATAGCGATGACGACATCGTACGAAATGGGGCGCCGAATGGACTTTTCCCACCCTTCAAAAATCCAACTACAGTGGAACCTCGATATCTCGAATCATCTCGGGAGCTAAATTTTATTTAGAGTTTTCGAGATATAGAGAATACCGTTTTTGAGCATGTATAGCACATATTATTTATGGGCTTATACTGAATACAGTATTTTTAACATTACATAAAAATATACAAACAAACTCTATTTTAAGGCATCACTTTGTATCAGTACGACTTGCCAATTCTCATAATCAGCACTTCTAACATCACACAGATACTGTACCTCGTAATATTGTGTTCACAGACTTTAACACTTGTTGTAAAGATATATACTGTATGTTGGCACAATGAATACAGTCCCGTTTTCAAACAACACCTTTTCACGAAGGATTAAAGACAGGTCAGACAACATTGAAGAAACAACAATGTAACAGCAAAAACAATAACTTTTTCTATTCAAGTTGATGAAAGCACAGATATTGCTGGCCCATCAATCGTACTTGTTACTGCAAGGTGTTTTAATGACGTCGGTGTTTGCAGAGTGGGCTTCGGCTGATCCGACGGCTCTGCAATCCGACCGACCAACCAAGCAGAGGAGGGGTGGCCGCGGCTCTGCCGTGCCTCTACGCCTCTGTATTCGGGAGACGGAGAGGGGCTGGTCCCCACCGTTGACTGTCCTGAGAATGATTTTCCGAGGTTTTCCACTCTCCTACACTAAGGCGATTGCCGGGACAGTTCCTAGTATAGGCCTCGGCCGCCAACCCTCTCACCATCTCCGCACATCTCCTCCACCATAACGAATCTCCTGGCCTGAGAGACGGCGTCACAGTCTAGGAGGCCCGCCTCCCCCTTCAAGTCAGTAGCGGCGACAAAGGAGAAAAAAATATTCCATTTTAGCCATCTGAAACTAGGAATATAGGAGTTTTTTTTTTTATAAAAGCACTTTGTACAAGCCCTGTTTTCTTATCAGCTAATTCTTTACTTTATTTTCGTTCATTATTAGCAGAAATACGCACAAAATGTCGCTCGTCGCGGCTAACTTATTTACATAGCGCCACAGCAAGTAGTGGGGACTTTGCATATGCTGTGAGAAAGGGTACCAGGGGTATAATTTTTTGCCAAGATCATGGACACTGAGGTATAATTCACCGACGTGCCGCGCACATTCGTCCCTCTAGAAGTCTCTTTACTGTCTATTAGTTTCTTAGCGTCAAATACTAAATGATTTTAATTGCATTATCACGCCGTACTTCTATTTAATAGTAATAGATGTATATATTGTTCCTCTGGTGAAATTTTTATTGTATAGTCTATTATTGAATCGGAATCTCAAATTATTGCCACACTTAAGTTGGTAAAACAATTACCTCTCTGTGGAAATTAGCTCAGAGAGCATAAATAATTCCCACTTTGAAGGTTTTTTTTTCAGTTTACATGCATACACCACGTCGTCTTCCTCCCTCCCCCCCCCCCCCGCCCGCTATATCCCACTAACCCATGTACTTTTTGTTGTCTGTACATTTTTTGCCCCCCACCCCCCACTTTTAATTCCCAATCGCCGCTACTGCTTCAGGTGAGGGATACAATAATTTCGTGTGGCTATTACTAGCCGGGTGCAGCCCTTGTAAGGCAGACCCTCCGATGAGGGTGGGCGGCATCTGCAATGTGTAGGTAACTGCGTGTTATTGTGGTGGAGGATAGTGTTGTGTGTGGTGTGTGAGTTGCAGAGATGTTGGGGACAGCACAAACACCCAGCCCCTGGGCCACTGGAATTAACCAATGAAGGTTAAAATCCTCGACCCGGCCGGGAATTGAACCTGAGACCCTCTGAACCGAAAGCCAATACGCTGACCATTCAGACAACGAGTCGGACAGGTGAGGGATGAAAACATTTTAGTAGTAGTAATTTTAATGACAATACGTATTTTGAAGAAAATCTTTTACTGTGTCATGCGTTGATTGAGCGAACTCCAGGGAAAGACGCGTACATCGCGATGTTTAACTATTTCTGTGGAAAGGAATTTAGTTGGGCTCATTTATACAGCTTTTGCACTGATGGCGGAAAGTCAATGTCTGGCTGCTGCGTAGGCCTTCGTGGACGTACATGACCAAAGTCAAAATGTTGTAAACTTTGTCAAAGCCAGTGCAACAAACTCCAGACTGTTAAAACACTCTGAGAGGAGTTGGGTGGGTGGTCTTCACTCCACTCTGCTTTCGCACACCGAACCGGTAGCCAATGGTGAGTGGGGGGGGGGGGGGGTTACAAAATGATAATAGAAGACAATGAAGGTGCGTGTGTGGCGCGCGTTGTTATTATAAGGACACTGACAAGTGAAATATGTTGATATTCAGATTGCAGTGCTCTACATCATCTTACATTAAAATACAGAACAAGAACAATACACCCAAGGTCAACAGTTGTACAGTGAATGGTATGTTCAGTTTATGATCTAAAATCCGACTCTCGAGGCTTCTTAGAAAATAGATTCAACAGATCTGTTGGTTCTACAATTATGTCTCTCAATGTTTACTTAGTCTATTGTCAGTTTGTTTATTTTATTTTTTTGTACAATTTCCCTGCACCGAAGTAAGATAGCTTTATCGATTATTTGAACTCAGAAATTAACTACTTTTTAAAAAATGTGGCTTCAAAGCTTCACGACAGTGACTGGCTTCATCAACTTGCCTATAAGCTGATATTTTTACAGGGACAATAGACTCAACTTAGAGCTACAGAATCAGTAAAAATATTTAAATTTTCAAACAAAATTGAGTTCATGTTAAAAAAATTGACGTTTGGAAAACCTGCATTGAAAATAATCAAGCTGAAGTTTTTGAAACACTGTACATCTTCTTGAATGGCAATAGTCTGGACCTATATCAAGAGATCAGAAATAACGTAGTATTACATTTGTCAGGCCTCATGGTTTCTTTTAGGCTATAATTCCCTAACCTGAAGACGGAGACAACTGGATTGCAGACCCGTTTAATGAAGACAACTTCAAGACCGCCATTTATGAAAAGGAAAAAAATAATTTAAATTTCAACAGATTCTTCGTTTAAGTCGGATTTCATGCATCAATGAGGAATATGGACCTCTAATAAGTTATTATTCTAAGAGTACAGTGTTTGGAGGGTAAATATGTACGTTTCAAGTTGTCTATACATATGTAAATAGTCAGTAGAGTTTATGTAAAATTATATGTGGGGATGGAGGCTCTTCCGCGTATGTGGGAACTTGCCCTTTCTCCATTTACCACCCTTAGATTGTACATGTACAATTTAAGGAACATAAATAAATAAATAAATAAATAAATAAATAAATAAATAAATAAATAAATAAATAAATAAATAAATAAATAAATAAATAACGAAATAAATAAATAAATAAAAAGCACTTCAAGTTTTAGTAACAATACTCGTTAACTATTTTTTTCTGTTTTCCTAAAACCTCAAAAAACTACCCATGCACATAAATCGTGAGATTTGTTCACGGCTCTGAGAAGCATCTGTGAGACTATGGTTTTGTATTTGCATACATACATACATTATCATTATAGACTGTTATGCCTTTCAGCGTTCAGTCTGCAAGCCTCTGAGAATTTACTAAACGTCGCCACAATCCTCGATTTGCAACTTGTGTTGTGGCCTCATTTAGTTCTATATCACTTATCTTTAAATCGTTAGAAACCGAGTCTAACCATCGTCGTCTTGGTCTCCCTCTACTTCTCTTACCCTCCATAACAGAGTCCATTATTATCCTAGGTAACCTATCCTCCTCCATTCGTCTCACATGACCCCACCACCGAAGCCGATTTATGCGTACAGCTTCATCCATCGAGTTCATTCCTAAATTAGTCTTTATCTCCTCATTTCGAGTACCCTCCTGCCATTGTTCCCACCTGTTTGTACCAGCAATCATTCTTGCTACTTTCATGTCTGTTACTTCTAACTTATGAATAAGATATCCTGAGTCCACCCAGCTTTCGCTCCCGTAAAGCAAAGTTGGTCTGAAAACAAACCGATGTAAAGATAGTTTCGTCTGGGAGCTGACTTCCTTCTTACAGAATACTGCTGATCGCAACTGCGAGCTCACTGCATTAGCTTTACTACACCTTGATTCAATCTCACTTACTATATTACCATCCTGGGAGAACACACAACCTAAATACTTGAAATTATCAACCTGTTCTAGCTTTGTATCACCAATCTGACATTCAATTCTGTTGAATTTCTTACTTACTGACATCAATTTAGTCTTCGAGAGGCTAATTTTCATACCATACTCATTGCACCTATTTTCAAGTTCCAAGATATTAGACTGCAGGCTTTCGGCACAGTCTGCCATTAAGACCAAGTCGTCAGCATAGGCCAAACTGCTTACTACATTTCCACCTAACTGAATCCCTCCCTGCCATTTTATACCTTTCAGCAGATGATCCATGTAAACTATGAACAGCAAAGGTGAAATATTACAGCCTTGTCTAACTCCTGTAAGTACCCTGAACCAAGAACTCATTCTACCATCAATTCTCACTTAAGCCCAATTGTCAACATAAATGCCTTTGATTGATTTTAATAATCTACCTTTAATTCCATAGTCCCCCAGTATGGCGAACATCTTTTCCCTCGGTACCCTGTCATATGCTTTCTCTAGATCTACGAAACATAAACACAACTGCCTATTCCTCTCGTAGCATTTTTCAATTACCTGGCGCATACTGAAAATCTGATCCTGACAGCCTCTCTGTGGTCTGAAACCACACTGGTTTTCATCCAACTTCCTCTCAACGACTGATCGCACCCTCCCTTCCAAGATGCCAGTGAATACTTTTCCTGGTATACTAATCAATGAGATACCTCGATAGTTGTTGCAATCCTTCCTGTTTCCTTGCTTGTAGATAGGTGCAATTACTGCTTTCGTCCAATCTGAAGGTACCTTACCAACACTCCACGCTAATTTTACTACTCTATGAAGCCATTTCATCCCAGCCTTCCCACTATACTTCACCATTTCAGGTCTAATTTCATCTATTCCTGCTGCCTTATGACAATGGAGTTTATTTACTATCCTTTCCACTTCCTCAAGCATAATTTCACCAACATCATTTTTCTCCTCCCCATGAGCTTGGCTGTTTGCAACATCACCATGATGATTTCCTTTTACATTGAGAAGATGTTCAAAATATTCCCTCCACCTCTCCAGTGATTCCCTGGGGTCTATTATGAGTTCACCTGAATTACTCAGAACACTGTTCATTTCCTTTTTCCCACCCTTCCTAAGATTTTTTATTACTGTCCAGAAAGGTTTCCCTGCTGATTGACCTAGCCTTTCCAGGTTATTACCAAAATCTTCCCATGACTTCTTTTTGGATTCAACAGCTATTTGTTTCGCTCTGTTTCTTTCATCTACGTACCAATCCCTGTCTGCCTCGGCCCGTGTTTGGAGCCATTTCTGATAAGCCTTCTTTTTACGTTTACAGGCTGCTCTCACTTCATCATTCCACCAAGATGTTCGCCTTTTCCCATCTTTACACACAGTTGTTCCTAGGCATTCCCTTGCTGTTTCTACTACAGCATCCCTGTATGCCACCCATTCACTTTCTATATCCTGAACCTGCTTACTGTCTACTGTTCGAAACTTCTCACTAATCCTATCCATGTACTTCTGTCTAATTTCCTCGTCCTGGAGATTTTCTACCCTTATTCGTTTGCAGACAGATTTCACTTTCTTTACCCTAGGCCTAGAGATACTTAGTTCACTACAGATCAGATAGTGGTCTGTATCATCGAAAAATCCCCGAAAAACTCTTACATTCCTAACAGATTTCCTGAATTCAAAGTCTGTGAAGATATAGTCTATTATGGATCTGGTACCCCTAGCCTCCCATGTGTTAGCGGTGAATAGCCTTATGCTTGAAGAATGTATTCGTAACTGCTAAACCCATACTAGTACAGAAGTCCAGCAAACGCTTCCCATTCCCATTAGCTTCCATATCTTCCCCACATTTACAAATCACCCTTTCGTATCCTTCAGTTCTATTCCCAACTCTCGCATTGAAATCGCCCATTAGCACTATTCTATCCTTGCTGTTCATCCTGACCACGATGTCACTCAATGCTTCATAAAACTTGTCAACTTCATCCTCATCTGCACCCTCACATGGTGAATACACGGACACAATTCTTGTCTTAATTTCTCCCACTGACAAATCTACCCACATCATTCGCTCATTTACGTGCCTAACAGAAACTATGTTGCGTGCAATGGTATTCCTGATAAAGAGCCCTACCCCAGACTCTGCCCTTCCCTTTCTAACACCCGTCAAGTACACCTTATAATCTCCTATCTCTTCCTCATTATCTCCCCTTACCCGAATATCACTTACTTCTAGCACATCCAGATGCATCCTCTTTGCTGACTCAGCCAGTTCTACCTTCTTTCTTCCACAAGCCCCATTAATATTGATAGTTCCCCATCGAATTCCATTTTGTTCGCCAAGTTGTTTCCAAGGAGTCCCTCGCCTGTCAAATGGGAGTGGGACTCCATTACTCCCATAGGTCCGAGGCTTGCTTAAAGTGTTCTGAGCTCGGTAAATTCATGAAGCAGGATGCTGCCCTACTTGCACATAGTCCAAATGAGGATCTCTCCTCTAACGGGTTATGGACCACCGGTGAATTGTATAGTCCTAGCCGCCTGAGCACAAGGAGGGCCACGACTCAGAATATGTCCGAGATACACACTCCCATCCATAGCAACTGGTATCCCGACTCTCAGGACCACTTACTAGGCCACTCAGCCGTTGCCCATGTTTCACGAACTAGGACGTGACTACAGTAACCCACAAACATGAACCAATACAACTGCGATATAAATAATATGTGCCCACAACCAAAAAGAAAAGAAAATCCAATATTAACATTAGTAAATAATAATAATAATAATAATAATAATAATAATAATAATAATAATAATAATAATAATAAATTCGTGTAGCTATTTCTAGCCGGGTGCAGCCCTTGTAAGGCAGACCCTCCGATGATGGTGGGCGGCATCTGCCATGTGTAGGTAACTACGTGTTATTGTGGCGGAAGTTAGTGTTATGTGTGGTGTGTGAGTTGCAGGGGTGTTTCCGAGCCAAGGGAATTAACCATTCAAGGTTAAAATCTCCGACCCGGCCGGAAATTGAATCCGGGACCCTCTAGACCAATGGCCAGCACGCTAACCATTTAGCCGTGGAGCCGGACAACATTAGTAAATAAAAGAAGTTCAATCGCACAGGGCTCTGAAATAATAATAATAATAATAATAATAATAATAATAATAATAATAATAATAATAATAGTAATAGCCATTATTTTGTTAGTCGCAATCTTCAAAACCTACTAAAGTGTAGGAACTACTAAAATTGCACTAGGTTGTATTTCGATAAGACAAAACTTAGGCCTATGTGGGGATGTAGCAATGTGGTAAAAATGGAGGGTATGGTTTGGGGGTACTACTTTAGTAAAATGGGTAGTAAGAAGTAATGCGAGACGAAAAGGGTTGGGAACCTTTTTAGTCGGAAATCACAAACGTGAGTGAATAGGTGGCTAATTTTCTAGAAAATATAACTCAGAGAATTCGAATAGGTGAAGCATTATCTGATCTTTTACTGATTAAGAGGGCTGTGTTATTATTGTACCATTAAGTTTTCTTATATTTATACAATATGAATAAAGAACAGGATTCAAAGATAAGGCTTTTTGCGGATGATTTTTATACTATATAGAGTAATAAATAAATTACAGGACTGCGAGTGGCTGCAAAAAATGAACTCATACAAAGTTGTTGGATGAGCAGCAGACGGCGGTATGACAGTAAACGCGGTGAAAAGTCGGCTTATAAGCTTCACCACAGCGAAAAGACTTCTCAGTTTTAGTTAATGTGTTGATGGGGGTGGTTCGTGGTGTGGGTTACTCTAGTCACGTCCTAGTTCGTGAACCATGGGCAACGACCGAGTGGCTTAATAGCAACTGGTTATTACTGGGAGGGGGGAAGACATGATTAACATGAACACAGGCATGAGAAATGAGGAACAACTATTAACGCACGCATTCCTATATATATACAATATTCACAAACAAACAGAAAAAAACAGAGCAACAATAGAGCTTGTTTCTCACATACCGTACATGTTTGAACTAATCTTATGTTCGAATGTACGAATTTTCAATAATATTCACAAGTAAACAGAAAAATAGAACTTGCTTCATAAATGCACTTTTTGAATACAGTAAATGTCCTATTAGGGGCTGTCTGGCCGAGGCGGTAAAGGCGTGCTCGGTTTGTCCGGAACGACGTGGGTTCGAATCCCCGTCAGGAAGTCGTAAAATTCAAGAAACGAGATTTCCACTTCCGGAGGTTCATATGGCCCTGAGGTTCACTCAGCCTACACCAAAAATGAGTACCTGGTTAATTCCTGGGGGTAAAGGCGGCCGGGCGTAAAGCTAACCACTCTACCCCATCACGTGCCGAGGTTAACAATGGTAGAAGCCTATACCTTCCACTCCTCCAAGGGCCTTCATGGCCTGTACGGAGGCGACTTTGCTTTGCTAAATGTCCTATTACTGTATACTGTTAATTTCATGATACAAAATGTGGAAAGCTCTTCCACTAGGTGTACCCATTTCCCATTCCTTTTCCTGGATCATTTGCCACCTTCTCCAGATTTAACGCTCTAGCAGTCTCCTTGTGTAGGCTTATATGCAGAAATCACAATGAATATTTAAATCTCTGCTGTACTGTGATTGTACGGAAAGAAGCTTTAAGTATTATTAAGCCTGAGAAAAACCTGTCAGCTATTGAAGTTGTCACGGGAATTGTCATTAGTGTCATCACTATTTTTAAAGTCTTGAACAATTCTGGGAGCAAATCCTTAAGATAGTAATAATAATAATAATAATAATAATAATAATAATAATAATAATAATAATAATAATAATAATAATAATAATAATAATAATAATGTAAACATGAAATGGCGTATGACTTTTAGTGCCGGGAGTGTCCGAGGACAAGTTCGGCTCGCCAGGTGCAGGTCTTTTGATTTGACACGCGTAGGCGACCTGCGCGTTGTGATGAGGATGAAATGATGATGAAGACGACACATACACCGAAATACAGCGAAATTAACCAATTATGGTTAAAATTCCCAACCCTGCCGGGAATCGAACCCGAGACACCTGTGACCAAAGGCCAGGACGCTAACCATTTTGCCATGGAGCTGGACATAATAATAATAATAATAATAATAATAATAATAATAATAATAATAATAATAATAATAATAATAATAATAATAATAATAATAATAATGGCGTATGATCTCCGTAGAGCCCTAGTACAGGTCTTTTTCTAGTAGACGTCCTATAGGGTACCTGCTTGTCTGTGATAATGGGTCCCAACCTAAGGTGATTTGTAATGATGTAGATGGCACACTTATCCAGTCCCTGAGCCAGACGAATTAACCAATTAACGTTGATCCGGCCGAGAATCGAACCTGGGATCCTTTGGACTATAGACCAGAACTCTAACCATTTAGCCATTGAGCCGGACATCCTTAAGATGAACTACTTTCTTGAAGTGATTGGTAATGTCCTCTCAATTACTTTTCCTTCATTCTGCAACGAGTTATGAAACATTCCTCTGTGAAGCAAAATACGATCAGAGTCTACATCACCTTCATGGAGTTTTAAAATTTTGTCTTTGTTTGCGTCACTCCCAAGTAGAAACTGCTCGAATTCAAGTAAGAATGTGTAAGATGATGTTTCAAAACTGGGAGCCAAACAATTAACATTGGTATCTATGATTGCAAAGAATGGACACCTGTACCTTTGTTCAACTGAATCAAACTGCTCTGATGAATTATCTTGAAACTCGTCATACCGTTTGGGGATCTTTCTTTTTCTAGGTAGAAGGTGTGAATGAACTTATGCAACTTCAATGTCCGTTCATATATCTCGTGCCGCACTTCTCTTTTTTTACAGTGTTCGAAATGAATTCTCGATTGGTCGTATGACATGGTTCGTGGTTGTGAGACCCACATAACGGAAAGTTACTACGGTACCACTGAACATGCCTTGCTCGAATACCTCCACTTCTGACAGCATTGTGTTAACTCACACTTACGAAAGATATTTTCCTACAACTCGCAATTCTGCACCTCTTTTGATAGTACAACATGTTAACTGCACTGATTACTTCTTCGGAAAAGAAGCCTCCGTGGCTCAGACGGCAGCGCGTCGGCCTCTCACCGCTGGATACCGTGGTTCAAATCCCGGTCACTCCATGTGAGATTTGTGCTGGACAAAGCGGAGGCGGGACAGAGTTTTCTCTGGGTACTCCGATTTTCCCTGTCATCTTTCATTCCAGCAACACTCCCCATTATCATTTCATACCATTTATCACTCGTTAATAAATCACATTGGGAGTGGCGACCCCATTGTAATAACAGCCTATATATGTTTCATTCATTACATTCCTGACCCGGTCAATGACTGGAAAACAGGTTGTAGGTTTTCATTTTCACTTCTTCGGAAACTCCAGGGAGTCCACGTAGCTGTCGTAGCTGTCAGTCAACTCGAGTCAACCGTCAATTCATCCCTCAACCAACGTGTCAAGGGAAGTACTCCACTATCTTCCCAAACCCATTAGCAAGATCGGACTCTCTGGGTATAGCCCATCAGCCCAGCTGAACCCATCGCGCAGCAGACCTGAGAGAACCAGACTTGGGATTTCCTTTTTAAACCTTGTTACGCTATAATTCTCGACTCGGGGCTCCGAAGACTACCGAATTCCACCTCTTAGACGACACAGCATCTATGAGGTGATTATATACGGGGGAGGAGGAAAATGGTACTATGACCGCCAAGATCATTTGGGGCTGGGGGCAGAAAACACCTTCCCCTCCAAAGTTGGCGCCTATGGGAATATGAGTGGGCATTTCGGACATATTCTGAATCATGGCCGGCCTTGTGGTCGGGCGGCTAGGACTATTCAATCCACCGGTGGTCCCCAACCCTTTAGAGGAGAGATTCTCACTGGGACTGTATGTAAGTAGGGTGACATCCTGCTTCACAGAATTTTCACCAAGCACGTTCAGAACATTTTAAGCAATCCTGGGACCTATGGAAATAACGGAGTCCCACTTTCATTTGACAGACGAGGGACTCCTTTGAATCAACATGACGAATAAAATGGAATTCGATGGGGAGCTGTTAATACAACCTGTGACAATAAAGTTGAAGTACACAACACACAACAAACTTAGTTTAGGACCTGAACGCAAAGAAAATTCAACTTGTTCACTGAAATATCTCGCTCAGTAACTTCTCCCGCACTTTTCCATACTCGGCTTGCCAGAACTACTGGAGCACGTGTTGGATATAATCGCTTGCAGTGCTTGCAGTGGCATGACCACAAACTACCATGCTATAATGGCTGAGTCCTCACACTTGGTCTTACATTCGTCATGACGTAGGTGCAGCGTTGTGTGTCGCCAGTATTGCCGGATCGACCGATCATTAATCGAACGTTATTGTCACAGATTGTATTAATGGAGCTTAGGCCTATGTAAGAAAGAAAATAGAACTGGCTGAGTCAACAAAGAAGAAACGTCTAGGTGTGTTAGGAGTTAATGATATTCAGATAAGGGAAGATACCGAGGAAGATATTATGAAGTGTTGTTAAAAACGGAAGGGCAGTGTGCGTTAGGACTGTTCATCAAGAACATTACTGCACGCAACATTATTTCCGTTAGGCACGTAAATGAGCGAATGATATGGGTAGATTTAGCTGTTGGAGGAATCAGGATAAAAACTGTATCAGTGTATTCACCATGTGAGTGTGCAGATGAGGATGAAGTTGACACGTTTTATGAAGCACCGAGTGACATCGTAGTCAGGAACAAGACAAGGATAGGATAGTGCTAATGGGCGATTTCAATGCGAGAGTTGGAAATAGAACTGAAGGATAAGGGAAGGTGATGGGTAAATATGGGGAAGGTATGGAATTTTATAGGAATGAAAACATTTATTGGACTTATGTATTAGTATGGGATTAGCAGTTACGAATACATTCTCCAAGCGTAAGGCTATTCACTGCTACACATAGGAGAGTAAGAGCGCCCTTTCCATAACAGACTATGTCATAACCGACTTTGAATTCATTCAATCAATCAATCAATCAATCAATCAATCAATCAATCAATCAATCAATCAATCAATCAATCAATCAATCAATCAATCAATCAATCAATCAATCAATCAATCAATCAATCAATCACTGCTGATCTGAATTTAGGACAGTCACCCAGGTGGCAGATTCACTACCTGTTTTCCTAGCCTTTTCTTAAATGATTGCAAAGAAATTGGAAATTTATTGAACATCTCCCTTGGTAAGTGATTCCAGTCCCTAACTCCCCTTCCTATAAACGAATATTTGCCCCAATTTCTTCTTGAATTCCAACTTTACCTTCATATTGTGATCTTTCCTACTTTTAAAGACTCCACTCAAACTTATTCGTCTACTAATGTCATTCCACACCATTACTCCGCTGACAGCTCGGAACATACCACTTAGTCGAGCAGTTCGTCTTCTTGCTCCCAGTTCTCCCCAGCCCAAACACTGCAACATTTTTGTAACGCTACTCTTTCGGAAATCACCCAGAACAAATCGAGCTGCTTTTCTTTGGATTTTTTCCAGTTCTTGAATCAAGTAATCCTGGTGAGGGCCCCATACACTGGAACCATACTCTAGTTGGGGTCTCACCAGAGACAAATATGCTCTCTCCTTTACATCCTTACTGCAACCCCTAAACACCCTCATAAACATGTGCAGAGATCTGAACCCTTTATTTACAATCCCATTTATGTGATTACCCCAATGAAGATATTTCCTTATATTAACACCTAGGTACTTACAGTGATCCCCAAAAGGAACTTTCACCCCATCAACACAGTAATTAAAACTGAGTGGACTTTTCCTACTTGGCAAACTCACAAGTTTGACTGTTGCCAGGATTACTTGATTTGGGAACTGGAAACAATCCAAAGGGACGCAGCATGATTTGTTCTACGCGGTTCCCGACAAACGACTATACGAAAATGTTGCAAACTTTGTGTTGGGAAGACTTCGGAGTAAGGAGATGAACGGCTTTACTAAGCGGCATGTTCCGTGCTATCAGTGGAGAGTTGGCGTGGAATTACATTAATAGACGAGTAAGCTTGCGTGGAGTTTTTGAAAGTAGCGAAGATCATAATATGAAAATAAGGTTGGAATTTAAGAGTACTAATTGGGCCACATAATTGTTTTGTGAAGCCTCCGTGGCTCAGGCGGCAACACGCCGACCTCTCACCGCTGGGTTCCGTGGTTCAAATCCCTGTCACTCCATGTGAGTTTTGTGCTGGACAAAGCGGAGGCGGGACAGGTTTTTCTCCGTGTACTCCGGTTTTTCCCTGTCATCTTTCATTCCAGCAACACTCTCCAATATCATTTCATTCTATCTGTCATTCATTAATCATTGCCCCAGAGGAGTGCGACAGGCTTCGGCAGCCGGCACAATTCCTATCCTCGCCGCTAGATGGGGGCTTCATTAATTCCATTCCTGACCCGGTCGAATGACTTGAAACAGGCTGTGGATTTTCATTTTCAATCGTTTTGTGGGAGATGAGTTAGTGGTAACCGTAGGAATTTACCAAGGGAAATATTCGATAAATTTTCATCTTCTTTGAAAACAATTATGAAAAGTCTAGGTAAACAGTGATTGCTTATCTGCGCGACGACGCTAAATAAGAAGAGTAAAACCAAAAGGTACCAAATCCAAAATATTCAAAATTAAGATTTTGATGGAAAACATACCTTGGTAGGAAGCTCCATAATATGAAACGACCCAAATCCATGTCAAATAGGGCGTTGGAAGTCACGTTTGGTGCTAATAAGTACCAAATCCCACGCGGGGAAATGGTATCCATGCAGCTAACGAGGAGCTATCTCTGGTCCATTCGACCAACAGCAACAGAATGCTTCGTGTAATTTACATTCTTGTGTTCGAAGATTTCATTTAATATACTGTATTTGTGCCTTCACTGTATGTTTACGTACGGTCAGTTTTCTGATGACTGCAATGAAATGTATGCCTTTCAGATGGAAGTGTTAAAAGTTGAAGTGCCATAACGTACCAAATCCACACTTTTTTCCCTTAAATATTTATAACTACACAAATTTTAACAGAAATACTTTGTATAAGAATGCATTTATGGCTGGCCTCTGTGGTGTAGTGGTTAGTGTGATTAGCTGCCACCCCCGGAGGCCCGGGTTCTTCCACGAAATTTGATAAGCAGTACGAGGGTTGGAACGGGGTCCACTCACCCTCGGGAGGTCAACTGCGCAGAGGGGGGTTCGATTCCCAACTCAGCCAGTCTCGAAGTGATTTTTCGTGGTTTCCCACTCCAGGCAAATGCCGGGATGGTACCCAACTTAAGGCCACGGCCGCTTACTTCCATCTTCATTGTCTATCCCTTCCGATCTTCCCGTCCCCACACAAGGTCCCTGATCAGCATAGCAGGTGAGGCCACCTGCGTGAGGTACTGGTCCTCCTTCCCAGTTTTATCCCCGACCCAACGTCTCACCCTCCAGGACACTGTCCTAGAAGCGGTGTAGGTGGGATACATCGCTGAGGAAGGAAAACCCAACCCTGGAATGTAAACGGATTAAGAAAGAAAGAAGAAAAACAAGAAAAATGCATTTATTCTATCTGAAGTGCTAAAATGAATTTTCGATTGAAATTTTAGATTGAGCGTTTATTTATTTCTCCTATAAAATTTTACGTTTGGATTTGGCACCTTTTGTAAACAAGCTTCTCAAATGCAGATCAGCGATGACTGATTGGGAATGGAACCCAGGGCCCCCTGAAGCGAAGGTCACTACGCTGACCATTCAGCCATGGAGGTGGCCATTGGAATTATCAATGTTGTGACAAAATATGATCCAGTTGCAATCGTAATATTCAGCTCAGGTCACCTCGAGTCTTGAGAGAGGAAGAGAGTAAAAATGCCCTTGGCTCCACATTCTTCCAAGAATCTGACCTAAAACTACACGAGTTTGAGGAAACCATGAAGTTGCTTCTTAGACTTTACTATTGTTCCTTAATAATAGATGGGGCTTCTTCGGCTTGTTTGCACATGGCAAGCAGGCCAGGGCAAGCTAGGCGGTACTCATTATAATAATGACAGGGTGCTGCGTGGAGTCTAGACACAAGCATGGCCCTCTGTAATTACTAAGCAGGCCTGATGGGAACACGGTCAGCATTTCTTACCGCTTTCAAGATGCCGGATTATATATAATAAAAATCAGTAAATAAATAATGTAAAATTCGAAATTAAATAATGATCTCATTGAATATTTTAATCAGATTTTAGGGATTTTATTCTGCAGTACGCCATTCGCGTTCAGAATGACTGGCATTTAGGTTTAGATCTAGATAGACTTATACTAAGTAACATTAATGAAAAGACTTTGTTATCAAACATAAATGTTGCAGTTTATTACCAAAGAGATAACACTTACGTGGCAGATTTAATGTCCGTCCCTGTAGGGCGTACCGTGCTTACAAGTATTGCAAAGTGTTTTTTTTTATTCATATATTTCTTCCTTTATTTTTACGCCGCTTTTCCTACACCCTGGCGGAGTCACAGATGCGAACTGTGTCGCACATGTGAACTTGTCCCTGTTTTATAGTCGGATGCCCTTCCTGACACCAACCCTATGTACTCATTATTGCGTGTTTCTGTGGTTGTTGGTAATGTGATGTTTTGTGTGTGCTAGGATCGGCAAAAACCTCCAGTCTCCCGAACAGAGTAATTAACCATATGCAATTAATATCCCC
The DNA here is from genome assembly GCF_040414725.1 of Anabrus simplex. Lineage (NCBI taxonomy): Eukaryota > Metazoa > Arthropoda > Insecta > Orthoptera > Tettigoniidae > Anabrus > Anabrus simplex. The sequence continues at coordinate 128,687,382 of NC_090265.1, read as the reverse complement.
GACCACCAGGCGAGTTGGCCGTGCGGTTAGGGGCGCGCAGCTGTGAGCTCGCATCCGGGAGATAGTGGGTTCGAACCCCACTGTCGGCAACCCTGAGGATGGTTTTCTGTGGTTTCCTATTTTCATACCAGGCAAATGCTGGGGCTGTACCTTAATTAAGGCCACGGCCGCTTCCTTCCCATCCCTAGGCCTTTCCTATCCCATTGTCTCCACAAGACCTATCTGTGTCGGTGCATGGTAAAGAAAATAGCAAAAAAATTCCCCGACCCGTAGGGCAATCGAAGTCGGGACCCTCTGAACCAAAGGGCTCAACGCTGACCGTTCTGTCAAGCAGCTAGATATTTTAAATATTTATGTAACAAACATATTCCTATGCCATGATATAGTGTAAATACACTTGTGCAGTTCCAGTAGGCTTCTTAGTCCCCCACGCCCATTTACAAATTGCTTTCGAATATTTCCGTATGGAAGTGATCTAGAAGTTTGTTACATTATGCCTCACTTCTGCTTTTTATTTTGTATCTCAAGGAGTTGGCGACGTGAATTCCTATCCTCTTGGACCGCGCCTGACGCCTGCGAACTTGGGCTATGTAGGCCGGCGCCTAGACTACTAGACTATCTCGGGTGAGAAATAAAGTGAAGTTCCTGACTGGCTGCCCGGTACGACATCTTTCTGTAAGAATCGCCCTACTTTTACAGATCTTGAAAGGATACTAGAGTTTATCCGACTGAACACGTACGTATCGGGCTTTGTTGAGTCTAAAAAAAAAAAAAAAAAAAAAAAAAAAAAGCGAACGGTAGGCTAGTACAGAGAGAGAGAGAGAGAGAGAGAGAGATTGTATTTGTAGTAGCATATTCGCCTATTCTAGTTATGATTGTGGTTTCAATTAATTTTCGTGGGACGTAAGTGATTATCAGCTAATTGTAGCTTACTTACGGCATGTATAGTGTGCACTCTTTTTTTAAATATTTATATTTCTCTTAAGTCTGTGTTGATATAATCAATTAGTGTTAGAACCGGCCGTAGTCATGCCATTATATTATTATTTGATTGGAAAATAAATGGACAATCGTGAAAAACTATCTTAAAAGTGACAGACTATGGGACTCTAACTTATATGCCTTTTGAAGTACCGAACTACTCACGTTGCTCACATCACTAGTCTACTGATAATTATTATGAGAGAGAAATTATCATAACATATAGATTTTATTCGAGAAAACGAAGTATTTCTGACCACTCCAAATTTTCCCTGCCTTCGTTCTAAAAGTAGAGGGAAAACTATTTTATGTACTGAAAAGTAGGATTGAAGACATTTTGTTATAACGATGTAAAAAACATTCTACAATATTTAAGAAAAACATTCTGTATTATTTCTTGAAGAATAATAGCCACTCTTAACGAAAAAAAGATGTTATGTTTGTTTAAGAAAATCTAACTTATGATGTTTTAGGGGTAAGAACGTAACATATTATAGAGAAGTGACTATTTGAATATTGTCTTGGTGTATGTATCTATTATGTAGACAGATTAACTATTAGAGGCTGATGGCCTCGTATTTAAGCCCGTTCAAACTAGAAACATCCAGAAACATCCAGAAACATCACCATCATAACTACTAGTACGCTTAACTACTCAATTACTTTTTTATAACCAGTATAATAAACAAAAAAAAATCGTCCTGCAAGTTAGAATTCGTAAGATATTTGCAGTAGCATACTTCCACAATTTCTATTTTGTGCCCTGAATATAAGTTCAAGAACTCGATTTGTACATGAGTAAGTTGTGTGCCACCAGAACTGTGGAGTTATCACAACATATACTTGCAAATTTGGATGATAGTCTGTTTCAGTGATCACATTGGTGTTTAATTCTTTACATACGTTTTGTACTATACTTAGCTTATCAGAAAAGAAAAAAAAAAATCGTTAGTAGCCTTTATCCGAGGCAAAATGTGTGTGTTGATATCACCGAATTGTAAACAAGAATGACATTTGTTAAAGAAATGTGGTTATTTTCAAATATAGCATTCTTGCATTTGCGAGTTACTTCACGTGCATGTAGCAGATGTTTCTCGCTCAGACAGTAAAGGCGTCCGCGGTTTCTTCACAGAACAACATGCGGCGCCACACTCGCTATCTCTGTCGCTCCCCCTTCGCCCGACAGTTCGAGTGTTACCTCCCCACCTCTAGCGGCGAGGCTCTCAACTTTTGAGCCACCATTTTCTAATCCCCCCAGTGTGTCTGAGTAAGTGAGATGGTTAACATCGTTGATGTAGCTGTGAGGGTTTGCTGTGTGTTTTTGTCATATCGCGAAATGTTGAACAGGAAAGGCAAATACATGCGCAGTAAGCATGTGTCAACTTGATCAATGGCCGATCAACAATATTTTTATAATCGGTTTGTTTTTTTATAGGCCTACGAAATTGTCGGTATTTGGCCTAGAATCATGGCGGGATTTATTTGAGAAGTGTTTTTTACTAATAAAATTATGTGTTCTCTTGAGTTACACTTGTGTTTTTTGCGTGTGTTACTTCAAGACCACAGTTACTATGTGAAAATATAGCAGATCTGCGTTGAAAATGCACCAGTAATGGAAATTTATTTCATTTATTGTTGTGTTTTAGTGTTATTCGATAAAAGCAAATTTTTTATCTGTCTCTTGGAAAGTGTCGTTCCCTCCAGATGTGGCTATCGGTGACGTTAATTTCATGTTTGTGATAGCAAGCGAAAGGATTTACTATTTGTTAGTGTCATTTTTAGTCATAAATATCTTCGTCCTACCTCGAGACCAGGGTTCGGTGCTCAGTGTTTTATATTCAGCGATCATAAAGAAGCCAGTTGATGAAGGATATATCTGTCCGTAAAATATTTCGTCCGACGTTCGAGGCAAGTGTTGGCCCCCAAATGCTCTATCTGGAAACTTTGTTTCATGTTCATGTTTCGCAGCAAACGGACCACGCTCGCTAAACGTCTTTTGAAGGCCAGGGTGCGACGGGAGCATGAAACCACATGTGAGGCTGAAGACGGATCTGCATTGTTTAATAGGACTGCGTTATTGAAACAGTTGAAGGAGAATCAACTGGAAATGTTGGTGGCGGCTGTGGAGAGTCGTGGGGCGGACTTGCAAGCTTGTGTTCTGCTGCCCAAAGATCTGCCGCCAGTGGACCCTCACTTGCTATGTTGCCAGATCTGGCGTTGGCCAGACCTTCAGCAGCCCGAAGAGCTCAAGAGGTTGCCCGTATGCCGTTCTGCCAAGGACCCTGTATATATATGTTGCAATCCGTACCATTGGAGCAGGCTATGTAAACCTGGTAAGTGATGGAGCCTAAGTTTAAAACACACATTTTATGCATTACTTTGTGCTTTTTGTTTATTCTTCACCATTTATGTTCATGAGACCTGGGCATTAACGAATACATTGCCTACAGCATGCTTTACTTTCGTTGAAGAAGATTGGTTCTCTATTTAACACCCACAACATTATTTTTAATAGTATAAACAAGACCAAGGACGGTCATCAGTGCAGTATTCTTAATGACATTTTAAATCTCGAGCTTGCATCAAATGAGTCTCCGAGCGCATTACTTGTTACATTTCGTGGAATTTTCATCTGTTTCATGACTTGTACTAACTTAATGTGACACTGGAATAACTGAAGGTTATTCATATTCACTCTCCATCTTAGGGAAACCTTCACCCTTTTAGGAAACGAAGGGCTTTGGTTTCTCAACCCGAAAGTTGTTTGGATCTTCCGAAGAGTGTGTTCGGCAGAATTTGTATTATCATTGACTTCTCTTTCCGTTGTGTAACGCTCAAGATACAGGATTGTCCCTGCTACGACCGTGCAGCTTGACTTCATATTCCCAAATATGAGGGGGTAACCCCTATTTACAAGATCAGGAAGGTAATAACACTGATACCTGTCACGTTCAGTGCCATTTTCGACAGTCTTTGACATTTTGGTCATCCTCATTTTGCTCTCATCAGTATCGATTGTTAAATAGAGTACCAAAAGCCACTCGTAGCCATAATAGTTCGTAAAGTAAAAGAGGCTGTAAAAATTTTTGGCGGTCCTCTGCCTCTCTATTTCCCTTTTGTCCTATTCGCTCTGAGACGCTACGGAAAATGTCTCCTATGCAGGGTACAACCCCAGGAACTGAATTGTGGTTAAGTTAGATGCATTATTTTGGGTTCGGTTACCCTAAACATGACAAAAAGTACTTCTAGGTGTGCACATTGTGCGAGAAAAGTAACGTTTCGATGTAGTAAGCTCAATATTGATGCAATTTTTGCCAAGGAGACATATTAAGCTGGAAATTTAACTATTGGAATTGTACATTTTTTTCTGTTGTTTGTATCAGAGTGGGTATGGTCTCATGTAGACCTATGTGAAGTAATTTATGATGGCGATAGAAAGTTAATCAGCGGAGAGACAAAAGCGCTCCGTTGAGATAATTGATTTAGTATCACAAACAGCAGCAACATTGTTTACATTTTTGTTGTCTTTCCTTTAAAGTACGTAATACAACATTGAGTTCATCTCACTTGTACTGCCAGTAAATGAAACAGTATGAATAACATATCGCCAGCGCCGTTTTATGTGCATGGGAGGGAGGGGGGCTTGAGGGTTGGAACAAACAACAACAAAAACTGTAGAGTATATATAATGTTTACAATATTTTATTCTTAAAGACATTGTAAACCCATCACAATATATATATTCTTTTAACACGTCAGTCAATCAATGCTCTTATCAGAAAAATAATTTATAAAGCTTAAATAATTAAAAAGTTTAAATACCAAATCCTGTTTCAATAGATCCAAATGATGTTTTTATTTCAGACGTAGATATCAATATCAAATTGCTAACGCAACATTATTTATGCATTCGTTTAATTATGTCTGTAATTATACATCTGAAATAGGGGGATATTGAGGTCGTGCCCCCCTCCCCCCTTTGCTAACGGCTCTCCTGAACATAAAAGACTCTGTGACAACATAAAAGAAAACTTACTGTTATCAGACGATCTACAGAGATAAACATACGGTAATACCGATTGTTCAATAACATTTCAATTTGGTTATTGTATTAAGTAGCATAATGATGTGGTTGTTTACAATTTGTAAACATTTGCTAGGGGAGAGAAAGCGAGAGTCCTGAACACTCGGAAGGTTGAGGGTACCGGGGAAGGAAAGAGGAAAGACAGGAAAATGAAAGATAACGTGGGCCCCACAAATCCCACGCCATTCAAGATCGGAAGAAAGATGATGTTTGACCATGGAAGATATGAGAAGAAAGGCTAAGGAAGGTTGTCTGATTATAGAAAGTAGAAGTTTATCGGACCTATCTGGGTCCCTTTAGGTCGAGTGGCTATGCATGTTCTAAAATGCATTACTAGGTGCTTTTAATTGAAATAGTTACGATGTGTTTAGACCCGAATGAGTCTAAAGAGCCTTTCCTTGTCTTGTCATCAATGAATTGGCTAATATTTGGTTGCTCAGTGTATTGTGTATACGACTTATCACTGAGTAGCATTGTAAATAGCTGTCTGTCGCTCAACTCCCACCCTTCTTCCTCTCTCCACTTCTGTTGTGATCGGTCACCGCAGAGATTTTCTTTTGTTGTGCGAAAATCTGGGCCCAGAATATGTTTATCTTTACCGATACTCACGCTTTACCGACAGGTTTATGGATGTCACAATTGAGAAGAGTGATTCGACTACGGGGACTGAAAAATTTGAGCCAATCATAGCTCCAGAAGAGGAGGGAGGGGGAAGGGCATCAGCTATGGAATGCTGCGTCTTTTGGGTGGGGGCACAAAGATATACTTCAGTCTTTGGCAGTCTATACAAGCCGTTAGGAAGGGCCTGTCTTATGTAACTAGACCAAACTGTACTAATACGACTTGTGAAGCGGAGAAAGAATGAAAATTCTCTTTCTATAGATTTGAAAGCTATTTTGTGTGATTTCCATCCATGTTTTTTGTTGTCAAGGACCAGAACTTTCGAGTACAGTTTTCCAAGCGTCAAATCTTCACCTGTAACTCCTTTATCACAGTACTGCTCACCCCAGAATAACAAAGGCTGTATTATTGAGTCCACCGAACAGAGTATCAAGCACGCCAGGACTATGGAGCCAAGCTCTGCATTCGGGAGACGAGTGTGTTCGAAACCCATCGTCGCCTGTCCCGAGAATGGTTTTCTGTGGTTTCCCATTTTCATTTTCAGGTAAATGCTGGGACAGTTCCTATTCATAGACCGCAGCCGATTCTTTACCAAATTTAATTCACTATCATTAATTTTATATTCACCTGCTCCCCAACTTAGGTTCGCGTCAGGAAGGGCATCCGGCCGTAAAATTATGCCACATAATTCCATCTTACCCCATCCTATCAGGAAACGGCATTAAGGGGTAGACATACATATTACAGTATAACGAGTACCTGTAATAGCGCCCCTAATCAAATATTCCCATCCATTTGAATGGGTGGACGGTGGACTTCTGTGTGAGATGAGGCGGTATATTTTTTTAAATGCTATTTGTTCGGGGCGTCGACCTACTTGCACCATATGTGAGGAACCTGCGTGTATGTTGTAAATGACGAAGTGTTGAATGTGAGGAAAGGAACGGAAAGGACGACACAAATACCCAGTCCCCAGGGCAGGAATATTAATCATTTACAATTAAAAACCCCTGACCCGGCCGGGAATCTAACCCCGGGCCGCCGGGTGACAGGCTGACGTGTTGCCCTCCTACACCGCGGGGCCGGACAGGCGGTATGTTAATTTGAGCAGATAACTTGTGTGTGATGCTTGTGTCTCTTCTTAGGTAGGCAAAATTGGTCAGTACCGAGCGAGTTGGCCGTGCGGTTAGGGTCGCGCGGTTGTGAGCTTGCATTCGGGAGATAGTGGGTTTGGATTTCCCCGTCGGGCAATATCAGACTGTATATACCTTAATTAAGGCCACGGCCCTTTTCCATCCTTCCGTCGCCAGAAACCTTTGATGCGTTAGTGCGACGTTAACCAAGTAGGTAGACAAAAAAAAAAAAAAAAGAAGTAATGTAACCATATTTTGTTATATCTGCAAATTATTTTGTTGATTGGTCGTTGACTTCACAAGATCTCTTTCCATTTCTCGTAGTTCTTGAATATTAGCCGCCAATCTTTCCCCAAAGCATATGCTACCACAATCAACGCTACGTTAACGTTCTGAATATATAAGTTGTACCTTGGCATGTGTGCCAGTTGCATTTTGGTGAGTTTGAGAAGGTTTCATGCGTTACATAATTTAATATTAATAGTACTTTAAAATCAATTATGCTTTACGCGTACTGATAGGTCTTATGGCGAGGAGTGGGAAGGAAGTGACCGTGGCCTTAATTAAGATACTGCCCCAGCATTTGTCTGGTATGAAAACTGGAAACCACAGAAAACCATCTTCGGGGCTGCAGGCAGTGGGCTTCGAACCCATTGTCTCCCGAATGCAACCTGACCGCTACGTGAGCCAAACCGCGCAACCATTCGCTCGGTTTATTAATAGAACATAAGGACTGCTGTGGGTTAATGTAATATTGTTTGGTAATGCTGATATGTGTATTGATAATTGTTAATTCCCACTGATTTCTCCGGTGCTGTCCTTCCTTACTGGAACCTCTCTTCGCTTCAGTTTCAAGAGCCTGTTCAATGTCGTATGAAGTATATAGCACGTTCATCGCTTTCAGCTTGAGATAAGAGTTGTTTCCTTCGTTCACAGTTCTGTTACGTGAGTCGGGGGTCCCTTCTCCATCAAAATCGTTAGTACAATAGACCTATTTTTAGGAAGTGATTGTTACAAGTTAGCAATGCCATTTTTATGAGGATAAATTTTATGAGGGGGCTGCAATTCAGTTGTCTATCTCAAACGTAGATGTTTTCATGTAGATAGCTCCAAGCAGTTTTTCCCGGGAGCCTCTTGGACACGGATGTTGTACTGTATTTAAAGCGTTGAATCCTAGTTGCAGATCGAAGTTATCTCCATACTGGTCAAGACAAACCTTGGAAGAGCGAAAGGTAAAGGCTTCCACTATTCGTAACATCGACCAAGTGGACACAGTGGTTATCCCTGTGCCTCTGTATCCCTGTGCCTTTGACCTCGGGTAGTTTCTGGTGTAGGCTCCGTGAACTCCCAGGGATATGCAGCCCTCCAGAAGTGGATGTTTCGTTTCTGAATTTCTCGACTTCCTGACGGGGATCAAAACCAGCATCCTTTCGGGTGAACCGAGCACGCCTTTTCCGTCCCTGTGAGTAGTTACAAATGTACTTATGTATACACGGTGTGGGCCTAATAGCATAGTTTACGGCACATTCCTTCGGTAAGTGCACTGAGCTGAGCTGACATTTTCGGCACTTTGAATAAGACTTCAGGTGCCGTATCAATTATTTTTTTTAAAAAGAGGTCACTATGTAAGCACCACATTCAGGTCTCCTCTTCTAGTCCCATAGTGCATGTTTCTAATAGACTCGACTAATTTTCCGGCCTGTTTCTTACCGGACGAAATCGTACGTAAGCACGTATGAAAGACGAACGTTAGAACGTAATCTGTATAAACATAACAAACTCCATGACGCAACAGCCTTTATGGGCCGCCATCTTACAGTCAATTGGCTCCTCAGTGGACCTCTGGCAATTAGTCAATCGGGAATCGAACCCGGGGTCTCCGGATGAGAGGCAGCTGCTCTACCCTTTGACCGCTGGACCGGCACCTATTCTGTATATGTATACTGCATATTAGTTACTACTGCTTCAAAGTGAAGATGATTTGCTGACCCTTTCCCCTGATAATTTTAGTTTCAGAAGCCTACTTGAAAAGAATGTAACTCGCTGAAGTGCTATTTGTACCGTACGTAGTTGTTGTTTCGCATCAATATCTGAATTTCAAACAATGTTTGTGACGTCGCTTTAGGACTGAGTAATATTTATTTCGTTAATTATAAATCATGTCTTTGAGTGCCAGGATATTGTTCTGCCAGGGGATATTTAACGTTCAGCCCAATCTGTTGTCTCACGTCGGTTGTATTTCAGCACTTTTGAAAGGCCTGGTCGAATATGCTTGTATTGCAATCCCCAGACTTCAGTCCAGGAGGTTGCACCTCGCAGTCGCTGGCATAATGGACAACGACGTTATCATACCGAGCTCCTCTAGTTCGCACAGGTTAGGTATCTACGTTGTCTGCCTGGTGCTTTTTCGTTTGTCCTTTTCTGCATATATTGTGAGGAGATTTAAGAACGAGTTTCCTTTTCTGACCTGTAATGGTTTCCGTTATAAAAATCATTATTCCTGGTAATCCGTCTCATTATTCCTTACAGAAAGGCGTGTTATAATGTCTATACCGGTCCATTTGTTAAGAATGTTTATATTAACTCGTTCATTTGTCAAAAGGTTAGACTAACTCCCGTAACGCATGAAATACAAACTTCCCTGCGCGTTTTATCTAGAGAATGGAAAATCGTGAAGTATACCCAACAGAAGTAGCCTTGCCCCAGCGTCGCACTGTCGACATTCTGTAATGCTTTTATATATTTATTTATTTATTTTATTTATTTGCTTTCCGTCGCACCGACACAGACAGGTCTTATAGCGACGATGGTATAGGAAAGGCCTAGGAGTGGGAAGGAAGCGGCCGTGGCCTTAATTAATGTACAGCCCCAGCATTTTTCCTGGTGTGAAAATGAGAAACCACGGAAAACCATATTCAGGCCTGCCGACAGTGGGGTCCGAACCCACTATCTCCCGGATGCAAGCTCACTGCTGCGCGACCCTAGCCGCACGGCCAAATCGCTCGGTCATTCTGTGATGATTTAAGCTCTAAAATAGAGTACCTTCTATCATTTGTTCAATCAGTTGCGTGAAATACTGAAATTGTTGTTAAAACACGCTCAGGAAAGGTGTACAAAGAACCTCTTAGTGGGCACAATTGTGGGAGTTGAAAGGGATTTTGAAAGTTGGATGCTAGTTAACTTTTTTTGTTTACTTATCTGCAATAGATGCAAATGTTATATGGACATTAGCTGCGATAACTTAGTAATATTATTACTGGCTTTTCATGATAGCGACTTCGGTTCAATATGCGGGCGCTTAATATGGTAATTTGGATTGGAAAGAAAAGAACTCGTTTTTGTAATGATGTCTCATATAAAACTTCAGGTTACATGGCTCTCGACTACAATTTGAAAACTGAGAGTTGCATTCATTTTCTTTACAGTTACTATGTGAATTTTATGCTGTAGTGTGTATTACTGTTGGACATTCCTTGGGCGAATATTGAAGTTCACTATTATTATAATCGTCGTCATAAGACCTGTCTGAGGCGGTGTGATGTAAAACAAATATGCCTGTAAATACGAATAGTTTGTCCAGCGATGTACTTTAACAGGTGGCTTCTCTTTGTTGACTAACGAAAGAATGGCCACCTGTTGCTCATCTGCTTCAGATCAACAGCTGTAACAGGTGTTGAAATTTAAAAGCAGTGGTCACAGTTTTCGTGTTTATTCCATACTCTTCCGACAACGGACGTATTAGTTACTGTAGGCCAGAAGGCGTTCGTAATAATAATAATAATAATAATAATAATGGCGTGTGGCCACCAAAGAGGCCTGGTGCAGGTCTTTCGAGTTAACGTCATATAGGCGACCTGTGCGTCTTAGAGGATGGCGCCTCTACCTATGATGAATTCTAGTGATGAAGACGGCACACAAACTCGGCCCCCGAGCCATCGGAATTGACCAGTGAGGGTTAAAATCCCCGACCCGGCCGAGAATCGAACTCCGGACCCCCTGGACCAAAGGCCAGTACGCTAACCATTTATCCATGGAGTCGGATTTCGAAACATTGAATGGAACAGAAAGATTATTTTTTGTCTCTGTGTTGTATAGTGTTTTACTTGAAGAGTTGTTTAGTAGCGATTGATATTCGCGGAGCTGATCCCATAAAAGCATTTGCTGAAACTCAATACTGTTGTAATTGCTTTTACTTCCAACTAACTACTGCGGTTTTCGCAAACGCTGAGGTGCCGGAATTTTGTTCTGAAGGAGTTCTTTTTCATGTTCTGGGAAATCTACCGGCACGAGGCTAATGTATTTGATCATCTCCAAATTCTATCGGACTCTGCCGGAATTGAACCCATCAAATTGGCTTCAGAAGGCCAACGTCTACAGCCAGTGGCCTGCTGTTGAAACTCGGTGCTGAACTCTTCTGAAACATAGGAGGAGGAATTCTTATGCTTCTTTTACATTGCCTCATTCATTTTGTCAAGCGACCTTCATAGCCATTCTTGGTATCTCACGTAAGCTACTACGAGAGGTCTAAGACAAGGGGAGTGCCCGTAACTCTTGATATGATCGGACACGGCGCCGATGATTAGCTCGTGAACAAATTTTCACGACCTTGAAAATTTCGTAACTTTCTTCCAGGGGACGTTGATAGAGGCTGAAATTACCAATTGGTTTGACCAATTTGCTTTGAAGGTTTGTCACAAAAGAATGCACAACATATATTTTCTTACTACCTGGCGTTAGAAATCTCTCCTCTCTCACACAGATCTGGTGATAAAGATGTTCTAAGCCCTTAGAAACTACAGTCACTGCGATGCAAGCATATGTATATTGCACGGAATTAACAAGCTAGCAACGTCCTATCCTTTAGCCGTATACCGGTAGACATAGTGTTTGCTACTTTCGTTCTTTTTCGTTTGTATCATTATGCTATGAATATTAACTGCGTCTACGCGAATTGAAAAATTTGAATTTGTTTGGGCAATTTTCCACGAAAGATTTAATAATCAGAGCTACGAAGATTAAGTTGGTTGTTGTCAGCACCCATGGAGGTAGAAAAACCTGTCCGTGATTTTGGAATTCATTTGTTGCGAGGCATCTTTGTGTCTTTCACGGCAATATCAGCTGACTGGCAATCCAGTTCTTTCCTCTTGCTCCTTCCAAATTTGGGGCTACACTTGTAGTGAACGTCTTTACTGCTATAGCGTTGCACCCCTCATAACTGGCTTTAAACTTACTGAAAACTAAATCGTTGTTAAAAAAAAGTACTCTACCAGATCGAAATTCCAGAAAGGCAGTTCAGTTTTCGCGACCGTTCATATCGGATCATAGCCGCCACGGGCCCCTCCAGTTTTACATGGGTTCTGAATCACGGGGGCGTGAATTTTCATTTCATATTTCCAAATTGTTCGAGATTCGAACCGCGGCCGTCTTGGTGTGAAGCCAGCCATTCCAAAGATCGGTTTCCTCTTTCTTCCAGAGTAGTGATGTTGGCTGGTAGACATTGTACTGGATGAATGCATAGACATTCTTTCACTGAAGTCACACTGAAAACGTGGGCATATTTAAAAATGTCCAAATTATTCACAGTATGCATTTACCGTAAATATCCATGTTATGTTTGTAATTCCCGGTAAGTTAGCTTCTATTGACCTGTTAAAACATCGACAGTTTGTTCTTGGGTTGTTTTGCTTAGTACAGTAAATCGCATACCTGCGTGAAGTAGTGAAAACTCAAAGAAAGTCTATTGATAAAGATTAGCATTCAGTAATCGCGTTAATATTAAAGTTAAGTGACTACAGTGAATTCTCTGCATGAAAAGAATAGTGGAGGTAGCAGCAGAAACGATTAATTCATAAAAGTGGTTTAAAAACTATTAGCAGTGCAGATCCCCTTTCCATGAATCTATATTCTTCCAGACCCCTTCAAATTCATCAATGTAATAATGGTTAGATTAGGATTTGAGGTTAAAGTTAAGTGATTTCTGATGTAATTAACACAAGTCAGTCAACTGCATATTTAAACTGAACTAAACAAAACCTAAATAATGACAATTCATACAAAGCAAGGCTTGCCCTTTTTATCACTGTTTCCCGATGCAAATTTTCCGATTATTTCTTACGTGTTGAATACTTTATAGTCTTTCATTAAAACATGTAATTGACCTATCAGATCGATTCGGATGTGTTTCCTCGAGTTACCTGCGATCATCAACAGGATTCATTCGTTCAAGAAAATATGAAAATAATGTATATAACACACTCAAGTTGCTGTTGTTGAAGGCACTTAAGATATTCACAACAATATTTCCTTGATTTCATTTTTACTGGAACATCTCCGAGATTCAACTGAACTAGACGAAGCACTTGTCAACAACTTATCAATGTCGCTATGCTTGTCTTTAATCCATATATTAGGCAAATGCTGGGGCTGTACCTTAATTAAGGCCACGGCCGCTTCCTTCCAACTCCTAGGCCCTTCCTATCCCATCGTCGCCATAAGACCTATCTGTGTCGGTGCGATGTAAAGCCCCTAGCAAAAAAAAAAAAAAAAAAAAAAAATCCATATATTGATGACGTTTAAACGGAAAACCATTAAAGACAAAACATAAAACGTTTGTGATTACTCTTTTTTTTTTTTTGTACAACTTGCTTTACATCGCACCGACACAGATAGGTCTAATGGCGACGATGGGATAGGAAAGGCCTAGAAGTGGGAAGGAAGCGGCTCTGGCCATAATTAAGGTACAGCCCCAGTATTTGCCTGGTGTGAAAATGGGGAAAACACGCAAACCATCTTCAGACTGCCGACGGTGGAGTTCGAACCCACTACCTCCTGAATGCAAGCTCACAGCTACTCCACCTAACCGCATGACCAACTCGCTCGGTGTTTGTAATTATTGTGTTTAAACTTACAGTCAGATTAATTGTTTAATAATCCATGAAGACTGTTGAAAATAAACGAGTTTATAAGCTGTACAAGCAACAATTAAACTAATTTTTAAGTACTGAACTCTTCTTTTGCGAACCTCCAAAAAAGAAATTCGAGGACCCCCGGGGGTTTGCAGACTACAATTTGAGAACCACTGATCTAGAATGAAATCTACCAATAACGGAAGTAATTCAACGTGAGACTGGTGAGCATTTTATTGTCAGAAGCAACGATTGTCGTAGAATTTGAAGTTCCAGTTTTGACACAATCCTAAAATTATTAATAATAATAATAACTTAGTATTGGCAGTGGTGACTTGTGACATTAAGAACAGTAAATTCCTTCGCTGCATTTAACTTGGACACTACGAATATAGTGTGTATAATGTTATTAATATTGGTAGTAGTAGTAGTAGTAGTAGTAGTAGTAAAAGAGCTGGGCTGATGGCAGGTTCGATTCTGGCTCAGTCCGGTGGTATTTGAAGATGCTCAGATACGCCAGTTTTATACTTGTAGATTTATCGCCACGTAAAAGAACTCCTGAGGGTCAAAATCCGGTACCTCTGTTTTTCCGAAAGCCGTAAAAGTGGTTAGTGAGACGTATAACCATTATTATTATTATTATTATTATTATTATTATTAATGGAGAGCCTCCGCGGCTCAGGTGGCAGCGTGTCGGCCTCTCACCGCTGGATACCGTGGTTCAAATCCCGGTCACTCCATGTGAGATTTGTGCTGGACAAAGCGGAAGCGGGACAGGTTTTTCTCCGGGTACTCCGGTTTTCCCTGTCATCGTTCATTCCAGCAACACTCTCCACTATCATTTCATTTCATCTGTCAGTCATTAATCATTGCCCCAGAGGAATGCGACAGGCCTCGGCAGCCGGCACAATTCCTATCCTCGCCGCAAGTTGGGGGCTTCATTCATCCCATCCCTGACCCGGTCATTGAATGGAAAACAGGTTGTAGGTTTTCATTTTCATTATTATACTGTACTATCGATCTTACGGGAAGCTGGGGTTTGTAGCTTGAAGGCATTTTCTTCAACGTTCCATGAAATCTTGCACTGCCTACGCACATCAACATCTTTGGCATGCCAATCGAATGCACCGAAATCAATATATTGTTGTACATACTAACTAGGCTCCACAAGCAGTTACATTATTATTATTATTATTATTATTATTATTATTATTATTATTATTATTATTATTATACAATTTACATTACATCGCACCGACACAGATAGGTCTTATGGCGACGATGGGGTAGAAAAGGGATAGGCGTGGGAAGGAAGCGACCATGGACTTACTTAAGGTACAGCCCCAGCATTTGCCTGATGTGAAAATGGAAAACCACAGAAAACCACCTTTAGCGTTGCCGATAGTGGGGTTCGAACTTACTATCTCCCGAATGGAAACTGAAGTTTTTTTATTTGCA
Organism: Anabrus simplex; assembly: GCF_040414725.1. Lineage (NCBI taxonomy): Eukaryota > Metazoa > Arthropoda > Insecta > Orthoptera > Tettigoniidae > Anabrus > Anabrus simplex. Next base: position 128,672,200 of record NC_090265.1, on the reverse strand, counting down.
AGACTCTCTCAAGTACTGATGCTGCCCTGATGACAGAGTATACTAAAAAACACTGGTGCATAAAAAACACAGTCTTAAAATTAATTCAATTTACAGCATTATTAGAAAATATCATTAACACTTCTCCCAATCCATACAAGTGCTTCCGGAGGATTAATGTCTGTTTAATAAATAACTGGAGTGATGGATTCAATCTCTTAAATATAATGTTTCTATCATACGCCATTTCCTACAAACGCTTACGTATATTAAAAGTCTGTAATTCATTAGGAGTAGCCTCCGTGGCTCAGACGGCAGCGCGTCGGCCTCTCACCGCTGGATACCGTGGTTCAAGTCCCGGTCACTCCATGTGAGATTTGTGCTGGACAAAGCGGAGGTGGGACAGGTTTTTCTCCGGGTACTCTGGTTTTCCCTGTCATCTTTCATTCCAGCAACACTCTCCATTACCGAGCTCGATAGCTGCAGTCGCTTAAGTGCGGCCAGTATCCAGTATTCGGGAGATAGTAGGTTCGAACCCCACTATCGGCAGCCCTGAAAGTGGTTTCCCAGTTTCACACCAGGCAAATGCTGGGGCTGTGCCTTAATTAAGGCCACGGCCGCTTCCTTCCCACTCCTAGCTCTTTCCTGTCCCATCGTCGCCATAAGACGTATCTGTGTCGGTGCGACGTAAAGCAAAAAAAAGAAAAAAACCAACAACAAGCACTCTCCATTCTCATTTCGTAGCATCTGTCAGTCATTAATATAACACTTTGGGAGTGGCGACGCCATCGTACTAGGTTTTCATATAATTCATTAGGAAAAATTGATGAAAACTTTTGTAAAAGCTCCTGACATAGGAGGTCTTTGAACTTCAAAGCTCAATTTCTTTCAAGGAGGTATTGTGACCAATTTTATCTGTTGTAAAAATAATATTCATTAGACTGACAAAGTTTCAGGTAGCCTACAGATAGAAAATGAAAATTCTGAATGCAGCAGGTCTACACATTTTCTTAACTACTTCATAGACTCTTATTAACTAATATACATGATATTGATGTTTTGAATTTTTATGTCAGTTTCTTGTTTAAAGATTTGCAATGTTTCCTGTCTCCAGAATTCAAATCAATATTTATAATTAGTACACACTGATGAGCAATTGAACTAGAGATAGCTGCCGTTTTGGCGAAATGGTGCTGTGGTCAGCCCAACGCGGAATCAATCAGTCATCAGTGATCTGCATTTAGGGTTGTCGGCCGGGTGGCAGATTCACTATCAGTCACCTAGTCCTTTCTTAAATGTTTTCAAAGAACTTGGAAATTTCTACTGACCGTGTGAGTGACATTTGAGCTCGGGATGGGTAAGACAGGAGATCTCAGTGCATTTGATCACAAGCAGATTTTCTGTGCCGTAGGTACGGGCCATTCGATCTCCGAAGCCGTGCGGGTATAGGGTTTCCCACGTCATAGTACGTGTCAACAGTGTACCGTGAGCACGTGGATTCAAAAGTAACTTAAGAGCTTTCTAGTCTGTCGAACATAAACGTTAAATGTAAATATTACACTAACTTATAGCATACATGTAAAAAAAAAAAAAAAAAAAAAAACACGCCATTAAACAAGGAATAAAAAGACACACTATTAAACAAAGAAGTTACATTTTACTGAGTCGACACTGGAAAGTATGACTTCTTTCTTAACAAAAAAAAAAAAAAAAAAAAAAAAAAAAAAAAAAAAAAAACGTGGATTCAGGCAAAACCACCGCCGCCGGGGTGAACCACCACAGTGTGCAGTGTGTTGATATTAGGGTGTTGATATTAGGGGTGGCCATCGGCTAACTCGGATGGTAAGAGCGGATGCGGATATCCGCGAAGTTAGTGTCTTGGCGGATACAAATTGTATCCCAGTGCGTATAATTTTCCTGATAATTTCTAAACAATGGTGTTTATTGATTTTCACTCAGGTATAGGCTACTCTTACTTTTGCTTGTAGTTAGGCGACCCTTGATATTGATGTGGGAGAATGGTGATATATAGAGCCTTGAGACCATAATGCCGTAAATCTGACCTAAGCCTAACTGACTCCTGCCCGCAATTAATGGAAGGAAGGAACAAAGGTCAATACATCGGTAGTTGTTGCTAGATAAAATATCTCATAAAACTGTGACTGTAGGGATTCTGGTGCCAGGTCTATTGTATTATGTTAACAGATATATCCGTTTCAATATCCTGGGTGTAATATACTGTAGGTAAATATTTATAATATCCGCGGATAACCATTTGCGGATGCGGATAACCATTTGCGGATGCGGATAACAATTCGCGGATGAAGGAAGTGCGGATGTTATTTTGTATATACGCGCAGGGCTCTACGGATACATGGGGCTACAGTGCATCAGATCACTCGTGAATTCAAATCGGCTTCTTGCAGTAGGTGCAGAAGCCGTCGTACTAGCATAAATCTGCTCACCGCACGCCAGAAGGCACAAAGATTGACATAGGCAAAGGAACAGCGCCATTGGACTGTCGAAGCGTGTTAAAAGGTTGCCTGGGCAGATAATTCGAACTACCAGCTGGTACACACCAAACGCAGGGAACAAGTGCGACGTCAAGCATGTAAGGCAAAGGATTCCTCTTACCAGCACATTAGAGAGTTTAGACCGATAGTATGGTATCCCTGTAGGGGGCTGTTTACATTGTATGAAATGGGTTCCCTGGTACATCTGCCAACATCCTTTACCGGCGAACGATACAGAACCTGTTGCTAGATCATGTCCAGCGATGTGTTCGCCTCCAGCACCGGCCCATCGCTACCGAATTGTAGCCAGTTAGTTCGATGAACCCTCAACCGGGATGCTGCCGAGAGGAATGTATAGTACACGAACCTTTTCTTAAGCCCTAGTTTCCATTTAGCACCATGGAGCTCAGGGCTCAAGGAAAGGTTCGCGTACTATAAGCGCCCTGAAATCTTCCGACCGATCTCCGTGCGTTGTGGGAGCTTGTGAAGTGGGCATGGGCCAACATGTCATCCCGAAGCTACCATTGTGTTGTGGAGTTAATGCCACGCTACTGCGCCTTCATCATTAGGTCGAAAGTGGGCACTGCAGACTGCTATCCGGGTGTATCTAATTCAGTTGCTAAGTGTATGAGAGGTCCAGGGGAAAACGGCATAGGCTATGCCACTTTTCTTTTTTAATCTAGAAGGAGTTGGAGATGCCATTAGATACATTCACCATGAAAAGGAGTATCTTTCAGAGGTATGAAACAGGCTCAACGTTCCTGCCTTTGGGTGGGAGCGGTAGAATAATACCCACGGTATCCCCTGCTTGTCGTAAGAGGAGACTAACTGGGGCCCCAAGGGCTCTTACCATGAGAGAGCGGGTTGCACGTCCTTAGTAGCCCTTGTACTTCTTTGCCGATACAGTCATTTTTCGAAGTGTCGGACCTTTTCTATTATTTCTGTCTGATAGTGTTAATAGAGGATGGTTGCCCAGTTGTACTTTCTCTTAAAACAATAATCACCACCACCACTAGTACCTCCAACTTCGTTATATCAATAAGTATTACTCTAATAAAACTGAAAATTGCATCAAATTATTTGGAAGACATTCCTCGCTAATGGAAAGACCTTCTTTGTCAGGATGTTTATGAAGTTCTTCATCAAGTTCAATGATGTGCATATTATGTACTGGCAAAATTATATTTCTCTGTCCAACCCATAGTTCAGTTCCAAACCTCTGAGCAGTGCTCATATGAATTGAGGGCATATGCCGCTGTTGATGGTTATTCGTCCGTCGGATGGAAACGTTAAATCTTGAGCAGACCCTTTGGTGTTATTCGCCAATAGTAGGCTATGCGTCGACACCGGATTTCGGAAAGCACAATAGATAGTCCAAGAACAAAAGTGCCTTATCCAAACCTGGACGTTGACGACCTAGTCTGTACCCACAGCTGGCCTATCAGACATCAGCACGCGGGCTACCCATCCAAGTTATGACCACGCCAACTACGGAGATATCACGGGATCCGGTGTTTTAACGTGGCTACGCAATTGGCTTTTACAATACGTGTAGCCAAACTATTTGATCCTTTCAGCAGTTGTACAATCTGTAGGTGGATTATAAGGTGTTCAAGGTTCATCTCAATCTTTGAGAGCATCTGTAACTAGCCTTCTGTCCGGCTCCATGGCTAAATGGTTAGCGTGCTGGCCTTTGGTCACAGGGATCCCGGGTTCGATTCCCGGCGTGGTCGGGAATTTTAACCTTAATTGGTTAATTCCGCTGGCTCGGGGGCTGGGTGTGTGTGTCGTCTTCATCATGATTTCATCCTCATTTCGACGCGCAGGTCGCCTACGGGAGTCAAATCGAAAGACCTGCATCTGGCGAGCCGAACTTGTCCTAGGACACTCCCGGCACTAAAAGCTATACGCCATTTCATTTTTTACTAGCCTTCTTTGATCTTTTGGAATGGAGTGAGTGAAGTGTTGTGTTGGCTGTGATTGCTGGTTACAGGCATTTTTCCTAGAGTCTCACAGTCTCCTTTGTCCACATTCAAAATCTCATCCATTCGCATCACATAATCCAACTTCTTTTCATTTCTGATGCAACAAAGGAAAGGAAACAAAATGTCATATTCTTCTCTCTGTTAGGTCATTAGCCCAGAGGCTGTTGGATCCTCAAATAGCACCACGAAAGGCTATGCAGTTATAGGAAAACCCACAATAAACAATGGCAGCACCAAAATGAGGCGTACTAGGCAAGGCGAGGAGTGTAGTAGTTTGCCATTGCTTTTCTAACTGGGCTGGACAGTGCTATTGTAGCACAACTAACCCTATGAGCAACACCTTTCATGACACTCAAGACACACTGGTTGTGCTCTGAATGTCATTACTCAGCACCACCCATTCCCTAGCAGCTTCCATATTTTCACAGCCATGGATGAGACTGGGACTTCAGTGGAAGCTACACTTTGCTCTGGCCTGTGCCAAGAGATGGATGCAAAAGTACTGTATCCATCAAGAAATGACAGCAGGCAGGTCATATTCTTATCCTGAAACAACTCTCAACTGTGTGAACTTGAGCTAGTAGTCGGTTATACTGTACATCATGATACACCATGTTATATTTCTAAGTTAGTCTTCTTCATGGAAACCTGGAATTAAGTTTGCTGCAGCATTGATAACTGTTTAATGATTACAGACCCATTTATCATAAATGTGGACGTGTCTTCCCAGGGCAGCTGTGTTTTGGATTATTAAAATGTTTATTTCTGAATGTTATGCCTTTTAGGGCATGTGATTAGCTCAGTGGTTTAGCTGGTGGCTTCCCGACCGGAAGGCTGAGGTTCAAATCGCAATCAATCCAGGGTTGAGATTTTCATCTCACGAATCACGTGGCATCAGGAAAGGCATCCGGTCTTAAAACCCCCAGCCAAAATCAAAATGAGCTTGGGTGGCTCCAGCGACTCCAGAAATAACTGGGATAAGCTAGAGAAAATGATTATCTTTTGTGCTAACCATCTCTACGCGGAATAATTAAAATCTTTTTTCGTATTTCTACCAGCCTCGTTCTTGTTCACTTTTTCACCGTTAATTGTATATTCTGTTGAGTATTTATGTTCGAGGCCATACTTTGCTCGCATTCTTTCTTGCCAGAGCAGGTACATACATCCGTCTTCGTTGTATCCATGCATAGTTCATTACAACTTACAATGGGAATGTATACTTGTCAGTAATAATATAACATCCTATATATGCCATGTGAGTAGAATTTAAGCATCCTTACGTTTTGGATGAGCAATGCTGGTTGTTTATTTCTGGGGAGCGCCCGTTGTGTGTTGCGTCACTCCCCTCCATTCCCCTCTCCTTTGCCTCCGGCTGCCGGTACCTGTTTTCATGGCCAACAGCATCAAGGTGTTCCGGCCGCATACCGTGCGGATGTGCTTGTAGTGTGAAGGTCGCGACTTCGAGTCCTAGTCCTTCGTAGCCTGGCCCAAAAGCAAGTAGTGCTCATCTTTGCTTTCCGAAGTGTAGCATTTGGGAAGACTTCCATTGGGTTAAAAATGAGTCCAAGTGCCTTTTTGTCCTTGGACTGAAAGAGCAACATCTCTCAGCTGGTCGTAAGAGAGGCTGTGGAAGTCATTTAACGAAACATTTAGCTTTTATAGGATGAGCAGGTTGTGGTTATTTGTTTTCGTTCTTCTCTTGTTAATCCTTTTTTCCTAGGCCAGGGAAACCTTTCGATTTCTCCCAATTCACAGCTGTTTATTTTTATTGGATAATTTTATTCATCTTTCTTCTTGCATAAAATCATGATAATCCACTGTAAGTTGTGGTATAGTTGTTAAACACAAACGCGACTAGTAATTGATAAACATGCGTTACGATATTGGTCTAAAGATCAGAAAATTAGATTGACTTCAGTTTCAACCCGTTAGACCCGAACGGTAGTCAGTCAAAGGGGCTCTGAATAGGTTTGGCTGGAAGTACCATGCCAAAAGAGAAATATCTTATGTGAAAATAATTCGACCTATGATTTATTTTCGTCACGTCCTAAGAATGTAATCTTACAGTTACTGAGATCTGGACACTTGATTAATTACTTATAGCATTGGATGACTGACGGTCGTTACTGGCCAGGTACTTAACTCTTATTGCTTTTGTTCAGGGATTAGGGATCACCAGTTGTGATCCATATCTCTGATGTCTGATATGTTGCACTAAAATATTGTGGTGTACGTATTAGAGGATTCGTAACTTCTAGTAAGAAGTTCGCGTCATTACAATGAGGAAACAGCATAAATGAGTTTAAAATAGGCGGGAATGGTAGGTACTTCTTGTTAATTAAACTTCAGGACCATTAATGTCGAGGTCATAGCCCATCAACTTGAGGAAGAGGAGAGTTCTGAGCCTTCAAAGATGGAGGGTATCCAAGTAAATAAGGGAAGGGCCGTGAGATGCGGGAAATTGAAAGGTTTTCTTTGCCTCGAAAAAGCCAAGAATTGTCCAGGGTAAACCGAATATGAAAGATGGAAGAATGGAGCCTGGCTTTAGTTGTAAATGTGCTGGATTCTTCTTGTACGATGTCTTACCAGGGTGAATTCTGAAATATGCTGGTGTGTTTCTTCCATCTCATCACAACTAAATGCAGTTTTTAAAACATTTTATCTGGATAAGTAGGATTTCATTCCATTTTTAAGTTTATTTCTGCCATTGCGAATTGTTATAGGACAAAGGATACTATTTAGAAGTTAAAACACAATTAACCCGAGGAGTTAAATTGTATAGTTAATTTATCGTTTACGAGCTATGGCTGTTTTACTTATTAGCTCGAATGGGGTGATAGTTCATATTTAGGATTTAGTTTGGAGTCGGGCACGCCGTCACGGATATTGCAGTACTTCACCAGCGAGTGCAGCAAGGTTGCCATCGAATACGTCCAATTGAGGCGTGCATTCAGGTGCGTGGTGGACACTTTGATAACCTTTTATGTTAGAATACAGTATCCCTGCAGGTATAGCGACATGGGATGTGCCAGGTAAGGCACTTTCCGTAAGTTACAAGTCTAACTCGTAAACGATCGAGCGTAGAGTATATCGTCGCTGCGTATCTGACAATGCACTTCCTATCCATTATTTCCGTAACTTACTTCCATATCAAAGGATACTTTTGTATTGAAAGAATCAGCCGGTAATTTTACAGTATTTTTACCGTTGCCCAGGGGACGCCCGATTACATAGAATAAGTGCAATCTTCTGGGAGGCTCCTTACGTGTCCCCCATTAACATCTGATGTCCGCAAGCTCTGAAGCCATAGTGATTGCTAAATCTGTGGCTTGGTTCTAAAAGGGCCAATGTCTCTGTTAAGTACTAAACGAACAGTTAACATTTAATTAAATAAGCCCTTGTCAATAATGTTAGATTACCAATAAAGACTAGAGACCTGGCAATTTTTAAAGAATACGATAGAAAAAATTAGCGTTTGATAAGGTGACTTCCACAAAGAAAGTATAAAGTTATTTATAGTTGTTGAAAAAATTAATTGGAAAACTATAAGCAAAACTTCAAATGCTCATAGCTCAAAAACAGGTTTTTTGACACTGGCCCTTTTAGAACCAAGCCACAGAAATATTGGGCTAAAGTTATTTAGATGGTCATCTTTGTCTTTTACCTCCTCTGTCTTCATTGTATATAAGTATTATTATGTATTTTATATATACTGCATAATGTAATGCTTTTGACACAAATAAATAAAATAAATTTCCTTAAGACTGGTCACGCCTCCCAGCCTCATTTGGATATGCTGTCCATTAGAACAACTTTCCTTGTTCATTTTCCTATGCTAATGTGTTAAGGAAAATGAACCTTAAATACAGTATATATACAGTGGCTTAGAAAAGTATAAGAACACCTCCTTATAAATGTAGATGGTCATCTGCCCTTATACTTTTATAATATCAAATCATGTGATAAACATGATTTGCAATTTGTATTAAATTGAATTGTATTGGTGAAAACTAGAACTCTCTAGGCCTTAAAGATAAGAAGTTATTGATTATTTTGTGTTTTATTGTGTGCATACAATTAAAAAATGATTTTAATACAAACAGTAAATAACTTACCAACCAATTGGGGTACTACTAACAACACTTTATATTCCTTTCTTAGTTTACAATACCGTGCCCGAACCTCAGGCTCCCCCTCTTTTCTATATACCTTTAGGGCTCTAATCACCTCCAATTTTTTAGTTTTACACACATCATTATACCATCCTTTCACTTTACCTTTATTATTATTCTGCTTTCTTTTCATGTGCATTATAGTTTTAAAGGGTTTCTATACTAGTTCTACCGCTAGGTCCGCATTACTACTCAATAATGCTACCTCTATTCCACTCTTAATTATCTGAAATTCTTCTCCTCTTAAACATGTTTCTATTCTTTTTGGGGTATTCTCGCATCACTTGGTGGTTATCCGTGACTGGGAGATAAGTGTTCATTCATGCATGCATGGCAATTCAATTCAGTCATGGAATCATTCATTATCAACTCATTCATGCATTCATGTAGCCAATTGCATAGTGTCTGCGAATATGGAGGAGAACTCTGTACAGACGTATGACAAATAAATAAATTGGGGTATATTTTCATTTTTGGTAAAAATGCAGCTCTACCCGAAAGATTTCAGCTTTAGAAGTCAAGTTTATTCTAAAACTAGTTCTGTTTGACCCAGCTACGTCTAATTTTTGAAAGGTCAAATTCAGCAAAAATCATGAATTCATCCACGGTCCTAAAATAATGAAAATTTCCCGTCTCTTTGACTTGCGATTGCTCAGCCCTATTCATAATGTTCCTTCCCGCTTCCCAACAATTGGAGACAACAGTGAACTTTCAATAGTCCGTCAGTGAGTCACTGTTGCTTAGTTAGTTTTATCACTTCTTAGATTGTGTTGGTCTATGTTTTGCAATATGCCCTGTGCCAGTGTCGGTGAAAGTGTGAAGTGGGTGATTATTAGCATGCATAAGGCTGGTCAGTCTCTTCGGAACATAGGAAAGTAGTTAAAAGTGAGCAAAACTTGCGTGAACAAACCGTAAAGGAATTTAAAGCGACCGACAGTGTAAGGTGATGGTCACAGATCTGGACGACCTTACAAAACTTCACCACGACAGGGCAGATCAAGTTTGTTGATGGAACCATGAATTCCACTCAATATTGTGATACTCTGGAAGAGGTAATGTTACCATCAGTTAATGGACTAATGGGTGACCGAGCTCGATAGCTGCAGTCACTTAAGTGCGGCCAGTATCCAGTATTCGGGAGACAGTAGGTTCGAACCCCACTGTCGGCAGCCCTGAAAATGGTTTTCCGTAGTTTCCCATTTTCACACTAGGCAAATGCTGGGGATGTACCTTAAGGCCACGGCCGCTTCCTTCCCACTCCTAGTCCTTTCCTGTCCCATCGTCGCCATAAGACCTATCTGTGTCAGTGCGACGTAAAGAAAAAAAAAAAAAAAAACTAATGGGTGAGAATTTCTTGTTCCATCAAGATAACGCACCATGTCACAAGTCCAAGGCTACGTTGGCATAGTTCCAGAAACATGATGTCGAGGTCTTACCCTGGCCTACTACGTCCCCCGACCTGAACCCGATAGAGAACTTGGCAGCCAAAGTTCAGAAAAGAAAACCCCAAAACAATGAAGATATGTAGCATCAACTTCTTGTGCTCTGGCGTACCATTGCCAAGGACCAGTGCTGAGCCCTGATTGACAGTATGCCACAACATGTTGATGCTTGCAGGAAGGCTGATGGTGGCCACATTGACTACTAAATATATAGGGAATTCTGTGTAACATTTTCGAGACATTTTGTAATTTCTTTCTAGTAAAATTTTCTGTGTAATGTGCAAAAAAGCAATTTTGGCTTGGTGTCCTTATACTTTTCTAAGACACTGTACTATTGGAGTGCATAAATACGTTATGAAACATAGGCTACATTCCTAGAGTACGGTATGGCAAGGTTTATTTTCTTTTACACTTTCGCATAGGTCGCTAGTGTAGCAAAAATGAACAGTTATGAATTTTCTTGCTTATCAGTTCGAGCGGTGAAAACTTTTAAAAGCTAAGGTAAAACAATTCAAATGTTGTTTACCTCGGATAATGCGTGAGCAAGAACATCCCTAAGACTGAAATGTGACAGTAGCTACATTAGTACAGCTTTGTATGCACTGGTACATAAAACATTCAAAGCTCGTAATATTTTGACTGATCCAAATGAAAACAATGATGTAAATACATTTTAAAAATATTTTTCTCATAATAATGTATTACTTTTGGAATGAAAAATCATATTTGAAAGAAATAGTAAATTGCGCATTTAAGGGTTAAGGAAAATAATGATAGGAGGTGCATTGTCAGATGCATGGTATTGCTCCGGCAGTGACGATATGTTCGTAAAAGCTGTTTGTGTTTTGTTGGGAAGTACTACCCACCCCACCCCCGAGAATCCCGACATGTTTCGGAACATTCTGTATATAATTACGACAAATTGTACAGTTATCGCACAGATGGTCTAATTGAAAATAGTACATTATCTGAAAGAAGAGATCAAGAAACGCATTCAAAGGGTCCAATTGAAATTAGTTCCAAACCGCTTATATTGTCAAAAAGGATCACGAAACGCACTATCTTCTGCCACTTGAAAATAGCAAATGACTGGTTACTTAAAAGAATTACTAGTATGCTAAAATCAACGTTTTATTGCACTTGAATGTGGTTTTATAGAAAGTTGGAACGCTGACATTCCGTCACCAATCACTCTGCAGAAATACAAGGAAGAACAACTTTTATTACTGAACCGGCCTTAGGTGATTGCTATTTAGGATCATATGAATGAGACGGCGTGTTTCTTGCAACTGTTATAAAATGTACTGCATATGGCAAAAAGACGGCAATTTATTATCAGTCGATACTTGTACCGATTGAATATCGAGATTTCTAGTGTTCGAGATCCCGTCTTTGGTTTAAATGTTTTCACTTCGCGTTTAAGAGTATAATGCAAGTATTCTAAAAAACAAACCAACTCTTTGGTGTTGCTTAGCCCGAGGTGACGCTAGGTCAGTCTAGACCGGAGCCGCTTTCTCACAGTCGGATAGCTCCTTAATTTATTAAGCGTCCTTGTTCTCACGTAGGCTGAGTAGACCTCGAACCAGCCCTCAGATCCAGGTAAAAATCCTTGAACTGGCCTGGAATTGAACCCGGGGTATCCGGATAAAAGGTGGACTCGCTAACCATAGACCGCGAGACCGGCTGCGAGGATTATGGCAAATGTTTTTCTTTTATCATACACGTTATCAAGTTTCTGTAACAGTTTTGGCGTGAGCTAGATTTTTATCCGGAATTCGATTAACGAAGATGAGTCTACGTTAAGTGATAAGGTGATAAACTAGTGTGTGTGTTTTCTCACTTCGCGACTGAGAGTACAGTGGTAGTTATCGAAAATGCTTTTATTTTATCACACACACGGGCAAGTCGCGGCATATTGAATGCAGCTATTTTGATCTGTTTCGCGTGACGTGCTAGTTGAACACACTTCATTCTCAGTAATGCGGGGCGGTTGTTCCATGGAGTGAAAGTACGAGATTATCAGTCATCCTTGATAATGCATGGACCGTGTAGATTTTAGGTTGTTAGGGTGTAATACATGCTTTAATTTTTTTCTGTTTGATTTACGTCGCACCGACACAGGCAAGCCAGAGGGGATAGGAGAGAGAGATAGGACTGGGGAAGACCGAGCTCGATAGCTGCAGTCGCTAAGTGCGGCCAGTATCCAGTATTCGGGAGATAGTAGGTTCGAACCCCACTGTCGGCAGCCCTGAATATGGTTTTCCGTGGTTTCCCATTTTTTACACAGGGAAATGCTGGGGCTGTACCTTAATTAAGGCCACGGCCGCTTCCTTCCCACTCCCAGCCCTTCCCTGTCCTATCGTCGCCATAAGACCTATCTGTGTCGGTGCGACGTAAAGCAACTAGCAAAAAGACTGGGGAAGAAGTGACCGTGGCCTTAATTAAGGTACAATCCCAGCATTTGCCTGGTGTGAAGGATAAACACGGAAAACCATCATCAGGACTGCCGACAATGGGGCTCGAATCCACTATCTCCCGAATGCAAGCTCACAGCTGTGTGACCCAGACCGTAGCCAACTCGCTCGATCGGTACACGTTTTATCCTTTTCGTAAAAAAAAAAAAATCCATAGACTTCACGTCACCGTACGACAGTTAAACGGACTTCGGACTTCTTGTTCGTGCAGTTAAGTACGGAGGAAATTTATTTTCCAACCTTGAATTGGAAGAATACACGAATTTTTCAGATGAGGGTAGTGGCCAGGTGACAAGACGATCAAAATCACTCTTTTATGAAGATAAACGTCCGACTCGTTGGCTGAATGGCCAGCGTACTGGCCTTCAGGTCAGAGGGTCCCGGGTTAGATTCCCGGCCGGGTCGGTGATTTTAACCTTCATTGGTTAATTCCAGTGGCCCGGAGGCTGGGTGTTTGTGCTGTCCCTAACATCCCTGCAACTCACACACCACACGTAACACTCTCCTTCACCACAATAACACGCAGTTACCTACACATGGCAGATGCCGCCCACCCTCAACGGAGGGCCTGCCTAACAAGGGCTGCACTCGGCTAGAAATAGCTACACGAAATTATTATACGAATATAAACATTTGGGTTAGCCTAAATGTCCTAATTTCCTGAAATCTTCAAACGGTATTCTTTGTTCACCACTGTTATTTCCTAAATTTTAGTCTCGGCTGGAATAATTCTCCCTCAGGGGAACTAGGGGAGTGGGATGGTAACGACGGGGTCCTTGACTGGCGCCCACATTGTTTCTTTCTCTTTTATAGTGTTTTATCCTATCTTCCTGAGGTCAGTTCTTGGTCCTTTTGCTACTCCTGTATATAATTTTTCCTTTTTTTAAATTTTTTACTTTCAAGGTTTTCTCTGTCCTTTCCTCCTAAAGGTAGCCGTGTGACATTGTCACTGGCCTCTTACAAAGACAAATAGGGATCGAAACACAACTAATACATGTGGGAAAGTCATATCCCTGTGGTTCGCATTCCACGTAAAAGTAGACTCTGGTGGTTATGATCACGGTGTGACGTAAAAAAACAAGCTTGCTTGCTTTCTTTCTCATTCATTCTTCGCATTGTCGGATCTCCTCTTTCCCATAAAGAGAAGACCATCATCATTGTAATTTACCTTTAAAACAATCATCATAATCTCCACTAGCCGGAATAGTTCAGTGCGTTTGAGTGCCGCCCACGGCACAGGTAGAATCGAAATGTACTGTTAGCCGTTTTCGAAATTATATTCCAGGCTTTTTTTTTTTTTCAGCCAAAGACCCAGTCGGATGGACTCTTTCTGATAAACAGTGCCCTTTTCTTACTCTTTCCACAGCCTGTCCCGTCCTTTGTTCGTCTCCGTTATAGCATAAAGTTCTGTTCAGTCATTGTGAATGAATCAACATGTGCAATGCATCATTCGCAGTTAAATTTCCGACGGAATGTGTGAGCATATTTTTAGTAGGTAGAAGGTTGTAAAGGAAAAATCTAATCGTGGGTGTTTTAGAAACATTTTATTTTTCCCTCCTGAAATAATCTGTTTACATGAAACCTGGTCTGTGTGGAGAAAGGATGAAAAATAAATAGATAATCAGGCGTCGCTATACTATAAACACTGCTCTGCATTAATTTGTTCGATGAACTGTACTTCCACAGTGCAAGTTTTTCCATATCTGAAAAGTTTCATTTGAAGTGGAGCTATTGCAATAAATTATCTTGTCTTACGTAGAAAGGAAGGACTGTCACGTTTTGAGAATCTGGGTAAATTTCAGTATAGAACATTGTCTAGTGCATGTTTCTACTTATACAGTATTTTTTTCTGATTTGAATTGCTGTGAATTAAAATATTTTATTTGCACTATATTTACCCATTGTTTATAGGGAGAGCAATTGCAATGCTCTATGTTGCTTATTTAACGCAATAATAATAATAATAATAATAATAATAATAATAATAATAATAATAATAATAATAATAATAATAATAATAATAATAATAATCCGAGCCTTCCTAAATTGATGTAGTAATAATAATAATGATAATGATAATACTAATAATAATCCAGATATCCTTTGAAAAGACAGAATACATGACATGTAACAAACAAGCACCGCACTTTATGGAGACAAAATATGGCAAATTTAGTTGAGTTTCACAAATAATAATGTCTTTTAGTGCCGGAAGTCCTCCAGGACAAGTTTGGTTCGCCAGATGCAGGTTTTTTGATTTAATTCCCGTAGGCGACCTGCGCGTCGTGATGAGGATGGAATGATGATGAAGACGACACATACACTCAGCCCCCGTGTCAGCGGAATTAACCGATTATGGTTAAAATAGCCGACCCTGCCGGGAATCGAACCCGGAACCCCTATGACCACAGGCCAGACGCTAACCACTTAGCCATAGAGCCGGACACGAGTATAACAATTTCAATATCTTGGTGAAACAATTCAGGAAAATGGACTCGAAACAAAAGCCAATGAAATTAGATGCCAAAAGATGGAAACTGCATATCGACTAACCCAAAATATGTACAACAAAAAATTATCTCCAAGCGCATAAAACTAAGACATTACAATGCAGTCATTAAACCAGAATGTCTGTATAGATCAGAAACGCTAATTTTGAATAGGGAAGCAGACACTGAAAACATTGAGAAAAAGAAACACATAAGTAAAAATTCTAGGTCCAAAACTCGCCGACGGACTCAGAGACAGACAGGAAATCAAACAATACACTAATAATCACAGTGACATTAGAAAAGGCAGGTTAAGATTCTATGGTCACATTGAAAGAATGCGCCCAGATAGACTTACAAAACAAATATTCTAATTCTATAACAATAGGAGTAAAACCAAAACAGACACTGAATGGATTGCCGAAATCAAAACTGACCTGAAACAGGCAGGAATTACACCAGGAGATGTCCAGAATCGGATGATCTTCAGGTCCAAAATTCACAAATGGCAAGTTGATCAAGAGGAAAGACCGGAACAATTTGGTCTGAAGACAGAAAGGAAGCCCACAGTAAAAGAATGAATGAAATATGGACATAAAGCAAGGCAGACGCACGCCTCTAAGTATGGTCTTAATGGGCTTATTCGCAAATATGTAATACTAATACTAATACTAATAATAATAATAATAATAGAATAGCACGCATAATTCTTGATCTTCTCATAACTTGAAACACTCCATGGGCAACTGCAGCAAAGGAGGATCTGACCGGTGCCTCTGAGGCATTGGTTCAAGAAAGAAGTAAGCTCAAGGGTACTCAGGATAAAGGATCTTTCGGAAAGAGCTAAAAGAAGAACAGGTGCAAAGTGGTCTGAAGAGCGAAGTACTGCAGTCTCCACCAAGATAGGTGTACTGGAAATCCAGAAAGGCCGTTAATCGTGGTTCTAATTTGCCGAAACGTTGTTTGTGTAAAAAATAAGCTATGCATTTAATGTCCTTTCAATTAGTCAACCAGAAGTGCTCAGCTGGGCGCCAGTTGAGGCTGGTCCAGTGCGGCTGGGCTGGTCTGACATAAATGCTGGCAGCTTACGTAGCACAGTGAAACGAGAGATTGAACACACTTCCCAGGGAAATGGAACAGTGACGTTCGATTGTGACTCTCCTCCACTATTCAGCGAAATTTGATTGCGGTACAATATTTGAAATAAAAAATAGAAGATAATTGCAAGAAAACCAACCTTTTCAAAATATTCCGATTTGATTTATACTGCGCCTGATAGGAACTGTCAGTTACATTCTTGTTTTTGTTTTGTTTACATTTATACATTCAGAGAAAACGGACACGTTGCAGTTTTCGTGTTACAATTTACAAAGATACGGGGGTTTAAGCGTACAAGCTACGATGTACAATTTCTTGGGTGGGGATGACAGTATTATCATTAGGAAAAGTAAAATTCCTTTTAGTCATTCAGCAAAACTTAATATACACTGACTGACAGTGACAATGCAACACCAAGGAGGAGTGGTTCGAAAGGGATGAAAGTTGGGGGAAAAACAGAGACGGCACGGACGAATAATTGATGTTTATTTCAAACCGATATGCAGGTTACACAATGCGCACGGCATCGACTCAGTAGGATGTAGGACCACCGCGAGCGGCGATGCACGCAGAAACACGTCGAGGTACAGAGTCAATAAGAGTGCGGATGGTGTCCTGAGGGATGGTTCTCCATTCTCTGTCAACCATTTGCCACAGTTGGTCGTCCGTACGAGGCTGGGGCAGAGTTTGCAAACGGCGTCCAATGAGATCCCACACGTGTTCGATTGGTGAGAGATCCGGAGAGTACGCTGGCCACGGAAGCATCTGTACACCTCGTAGAGCCTGTTGGGAGATGCGAGCAGTGTGTGGGCGGGCATTATCCTGCTGAAACAGAGCATTGGGCAGCCCCTGAAGGTACGGGAGTGCCACCGGCCGCAGCACATGCTGCACGTAGCGGTGGGCATTTAACGTGCCTTGAATACGCACTAGAGGTGACGTGGAATCATACGCAATAGCGCCCCAAACCATGATGCCGCGTTGTCTAGCGGTAGGGCGCTCCACGGTTACTGCCGGATTTGACCTTTCTCCACGCCGACGCCACACTCGTCTGCGGTGACTATCACTGACAGAACAGAAGCGTGACTCATCGGAGAACACGACGTTCCGCCATTCCCTCATCCAAGTCGCTCTAGCCCGGCACCATGCCAGGCGTGCACGTCTATGCTGTGGAGTCAATGGTAGTCTTCTGAGCGGACGCCGGGAGTGCAGTCCTCCTTCAACCAATCGACGGGAAATTGTTCTGGTCGATATTGGAACAGCCAGGGTGTCTTGCACATGCTGAAGAATGGCGGTTGACGTGGCGTGCGGGGCTGCCACCGCTTGGCGGCGGATGCGCCGATCCTCGCGTGCTGACGTCACTCGGGCTGCGCCTGGACCCCTCGCACGTGCCACATGTCCCTGCGCCAACCATCTTCGCCACAGGCGCTGCACCGTGGACACATCCCTATGGGTATCGGCTGCGATTTGACGAAGCGACCAACCTGCCCTTCTCAGCCCGATCACCATACCCCTCGTAAAGTCGTCTGTCTGCTGAAAATGCCTCCGTTGACGGCGGCCTGGCATTCTTAGCTATACACGTGTCCTGTGGCACACGACAACACGTTCTACAATGACTGTCGGCTGAGAAATCACGGTACGAAGTGGGCCATTCGCCAACGCCGTGTCCCATTTATCGTTCGCTACGTGCGCAGCACAGCGGCGCATTTCACATCATGAGCATACCTCAGTGACGTCAGTCTACCCTGCAATTAGCATAAAGTTCTGACCACTCCTTCTTGGTGTTGCATTTGCTCTGTCAATCAGTGTATTTACACAGTTCAGTAAGTGATCAATTAAGAGCATCCAGATGGCTGGTGATATCCGTAAGAAAGGCCAAGTCCACGATCCAGGCAGGATCAGAAAGTTCAGGAATAGCTTTTAATGCCAGTTGCCGTTCATTTCCTTGTCCAAGTTGTTTTCCATTCTCCTGCACTAAGACGAATGACGAGACAGTTCCTAGTATAGGCCACGGACGCCAACACCCTGATCTTCTCCGTGTATCTCCTTCACCGTAACACATCTTCCGGCCTGAGAGACGGCGTTACCGTCTAAGAGGCCCGCCTCCCGCTTCAGCGGAGGAAAGAAAACGTTTTAGTAGTAGTATCATGAATGGTCCCGTAGTAAAAGGTTTAGACTGTTGTGCAATTAAGTATGTGATTCTGCAGCCGGCTCTAAGTTGCACCACTATTTGGCAAGTTATCTCCATCCTGCAAAGAGGAATACAATGCATACTTTCTATTACCTACTATTAGTGTGAAAACGTGATTCATATTATTTCCGTAACTTTTGCAACAATACACAAATAATTCGTCGTTCAAATATTTCTTCAGATCTTCAACCATTTTAAATTTATCATCCCATTCAGCAGTCTCATGCGAATGAGCAAGTTTCGTTTTGTGTGATGGCGTTCTACATTATATCTCTTTGATATAACAGACTGTCCACAAAGCATGTATTTTTCACGATCTTTTGCTTGTTATATTAAAACAAATCTTATTTCGTTATTTTCTGTCCCAAATTCAAACTCGCGTATCGCCGCAGTGACTGAGAGAACTTCGCGCAACCTTCACGGCCTGTGACGTAACCAAAACGTCACTGTGGCTGAATAGCATACGCCCATCGCCTGCCTGCCCGCCCGCTTACAAGAATGGTGGGGACGGAGCGGAGCAGTTATGACGTCATCACCCGGTTGTACCGAGTGAATGTACTGTGGCGGCACGTTTAAATACATTATTGGTATGGCAACGTAAATTTAATGCCCTTTTCTCACAATATAGGCCTAACTATTTTGCTGAATACAGCAATGTTGTTTTCTGCTGGAGAATCCGACCTGCTTATTTCATCCTTGTGATGCCTCTTGATATAATCCCACAAATTTGACACGCCACCACCCGTCGCGTAAATGCGGCCGCAAAATTTTCATTTAGCTTATTTTTATCACCAGTAATTTAAAAGAACTGGTTTTCGTGGCATTTGTGGTACAAATTTCTGTAAAAATTTATGCAGTTCCTTAAATATTTTAAAACATGAATACCATCTCAAAATGGGATTGAATATCAAACTAATGCCACAGTTATTATCTACTATGCTTTGCATTATCTACAAAACACAACAAGCGGAGGAAATATAGACGCAACTTTAGAGAGACAGACTGAATGCAGGTACAATACTCTTACAAGGGGAGGCCACGACGTTCGGATCACGGAGTATCTTCAAACTTTGTACACATTTAGTAGTCCATTAGGACAAGATAATGTGCAAGTAGGAAGGTGTACTACTAAGGCGTTCTCGAGAAAATCGCAAGAGAAGTTTTCGCGTCGAATATGTACCGGTGCGTTGCGGTCATGAGCACGAAACGGTGGTGGTCGAATGGTTAGCGTTCAAGCTCCGTAATCGCTGGATCGAGTCCCGCTTGCCATTTTGTTTTTCAACACTGGTCATATTCTTTCATATATATTACAATTCAAAGGTAATATAATGAAGAAAAGGTATATTTGCATGATTTTTTTTTGTATTTCCAATGTTATTTGGCCCTTTACTAATGTTTATCATTACAAAAAAGTATATTTCTTTCTTTCTTAATCTGTTTACCCTCCAGGGTCGGTTTTTCCCTCGGACTCAGCGAGGAATCCCACCTCCTACGGCCTTAAGGGCAGTGTCCTTGAGCGCGAGATTTTGGTTCGGGGATACAACTGGGAAGTATGACCAGTACCTCGCCCAGGCGACCTCACCTGCTATGCCGAACAGGGCCTTGTGGAGAGATGGGAAGATTGGAAGGGATAGGCAAGGAAGAGGGAAGTTAGCGGCCGTGGCCTTACATTAGGTAGGGGCCTACATCCCGGCATTTACCCGGAGGAAAAATAAATGGGAAACTACGGAAAACCACTTCGAGGATGGCTGAGGAGGGAATCGAATCCCCATCTACTCAGTTGACCTCCCGAGGCTGTGTGGCAGAGCCGGGAATCAAACCCGGGCGTCCGGGGGTGGCAGCCAATCACACTAACCACTCCACGACAGAGGAGGACTACAAAAAAAATACATATATCATTTATAATTATCAACAAGTAAACGGCCCAATGCATAAAGTATTCCTGAAAATGTATGCCTGTCGTGATTTGTGAAATCCCTCATACCTGACAGTGAAATCGAGTAAGGAACTCGGAACTGTTTTACACCTGGACACTCTGACGTGCAATATATATGAAAGAATATGACCAGTGTTGAAAAACAAAAAAGCGACCAGCGAGACTCGATTCAGTGATCCAGCGATTACGCTGCTTGAACGCTAATCACTCGACCGTTGCAATCTCGTGCTCTTGCCCGCAACGCACCGGTACATATTCGACGCGGAAATTATCTTGCGATTTTCTCGAAAACGTCTTAATAGTACGCCTTATTATTTGCACATTGTCTTGTCCTAATGGACTACTTCAAGTGTACAAAATTTGAAGATACTCCGTGATCCGAACGTCATGGTCTCCCCTTGTTAAACAGTCGTGCGCTACACTGTGCCCTGGTCCTCCGCGAGTACTTGCAGTTGTGAGCGGAGGGGATCGGTGGTGCACTCTACCGCTACGACCGAAATTACTCGCTCCGTTCCCAGCTCTAGCTTACAGTGCTGTGTGCCCGCGGGACGAAATGCCCAGCGTGAGCACCTTTGAATCCACCAGTATTTAGCCCTGAGAACGAATTTCTTTTTCTCACGTTTAAGCACTCCTATAATCTTTCACCCTTGCTGTTCGTAGTTTACATGGATCATCTGCTGAAAGGTATAAAATGGCAGGGAGGGATTCAGTTAGGTGGAAATGTAGTAAGCAGTTTGGCCTATGCTGACGACTTGGTCTTAATGGCAGATTGTGCCGAAAGCCTGCAGTCTAATATCTTGGAACTTGAAAATAGGTGCAATGCCTATGGTATGAAAATTAGCCCTTCGAAGATAAATTGATGTCAGTAGGTAAGAAATTCAACAGAATCGAATGTCATCTTGGTGATACAAAGCTAGAACAGGTCGATAATTTAAAGTATTTAGGGCATGTGTTCTCCCAAGATGGTAATATAGTAAGTGAGATTGAATCAAGGTGTAGTAAAGCTAATCCAGTGAGCTCGCAGTTGCGATCAGCAGTATCTGTAAGAAGGAAGTCAGCTCCCAGACGAAACTATCTTTACATCGGTCTGTTTTCAGACCAACTTTGCTTTTCGGGAGCGAAAGACTCAGGATGTCTTATTCATAAGTTAGAAATAGCAGACATGAAAGTAGCGAGAATGATCGCTGGTACAAACAGGTGGGAACAATGGCAGGAGGGTACTCGGAATGAGGAGATAAAGGCTAATTTAGGAATGAACTCGATGAATGAAACTTAAACCGGCTTCGGTGATAGGGTCATGTGAGGCGAATGGAGGAGGATAGTTACCTAGGAGAATAATGGACTCTGTTAAAGTGGGTAAGAAAAGTAGAGAGAGAAAAAGACGGCGATGGTTAGATTCAGTTTCTAACGATTTAAAGATAAGATGTATAGAACTTCATGAGGCCACAACACTAGTTGCAAATAGAGGATTGTGGTGACGTTTAGTAAATTCGCAGAGACTTGCAGACTGAACGCTGAAAGGCATAACAGTCTTTAATGATAATGTATGTATGTATGTATGTTAAGCACTCTAAAGACCAGTATACTGTGTCGGGATTCGATCATGCATGTTTCACCACAGGAGACAATCGCCAAACCAACTATACTACCTAGTTGGCTTTTTAGTACATATCTCCATTATTATTCAACTTCGCCTATTAAAATGTAAAATCTAATACTAATAACTTATCTTTGAAAGTCTACGAAAATTAGATTTTTAGAAACACATTCTTAACCTGAGTAAATGCAAAGAATCGTGTAACCCGATCGTATGGTTTGCAGCGGAAAGAAATAGAAGACGTGACGTAGTTGCCCATTATTCTCTTCAATATCATATTTCTGAACCTTGTAGTCTAGGTATTTAGTTGCTTAAATCAAACACTTTCTTTCATGCCGTCGGAGGTTGCAGAGTAGGCTTCGGCCTATTATTGGTTACGGCTGGTCCGTGGTTCGACAGCTCTGCACTCCGACCGACCGACCAACCGAACAGAGGACGGATGGCCACAGTTCTACCGTGGCTGTACACCTTTGCATTCGGGAGACGGCGAGGGGCTGGTCCCCACCGTCGGCTGTCCTGAGAATGGTTTTCCGTGGTTTTCCATTCTCCTGCAGTAGTGCGAATGTCGAGACAGTTCCTAATATAGGCCACGTCTGCCATCCTCCTCACCTTCTTCATACATCACCACCACCACAACTTTCTTGGCCTGACAGGCGACGTCACTGTCTGAGAGAAATGAAAACAATTTAGTAGTACAGTACTGCTAGTTCTTTTCTCTTTGTGTTATTTGCTGAGACATGAAATAACTCTTAGATCGAATACTTGTCAGATTATTTGTTAATGGTATGCTCCTTGCCTTAAAATGACCTATTCATTTTATTGTGGTATTAGAAATGTATATTTTCTATCACTGTAATTATTTTCTGGGCATAAAGTAGCAATGCACTGGTACTTCCGTTTAAGTTTGCATTCATTGGTCCTTCGTATTATTTTCTATACCAGTTCCCGAACTGATGAACAACATCCAGTACAATATCTTGATTTTGTTTATATACATATGTTTATAACAACTGTCCAGATCGAAAACCATGAGAATATCCGTGTTCATAACCAAATCGTAGCAAACCACTTCACATCAACTTGTTTACTCTCCTCTGGAACATGCCATTACTTGATGATATGTCTACCTTCTGTCTATCGTTAATATTGTTAAAGAACGGGGAGTGGGGGTCTGAAAGGAACATTGGATTATTGTGTGCCGAGTGTGAGGAATGTGGAGACGGTTTTTGAATCTGTTAGAGCGAGATGAGATGTACGGAGAGAAAACAGTCAAACAAGATATTCAAAGTGGAAATATCCATTTAAAATCCTGTGGAGGAAACTCAGGTCAGCTGCCTGTCTGATAATGTGTAGCAGTGACACATTTATCGCCCTAGGTTTTTCTTCTTAAATACCAGAGTAGGATTTTATACCTAGCTTTTTTTTCATATCAGTGGAATATTAAAAAAACTGTATTTAATATAATATGTTTTTAACCTGACTGATGTATTTCTTCGTTTCTCCTTCATTTCCTTATTCTTATGTTAGCTTTTCATTCTAGTCCTATTCCATCCTTCTGTAAATCACGTATGCAAACTGTACTATAATTTTATCATGAACATATTTCCTTTTCTTACCTTTTATCTCTTTCTCCATCTCATTTGCCTTCCATGTGCCTCCTACTTTTTTATATTCCCTCCATGTGAATGAAGACTGCAATGTATCTTTAGCTATGGCAACACGACGTGTTTGTTAGCTCGGAGGGTGAAGGCTAGTCCACAAATCCATCATTCCGTCGACCTTCCTTGAAATTATTTTATATGTTTTCACCTTCACCAAGCAAATCAAAAACCACACACACACCATAGCAGGTTATCAGGTATATCATACATAGTAAGTACAAGGGTCCGCTGACAGCTATGTCCGCGAGCCGTGAATGAAACCACAACCACCTCAGTATTTACCTATGGCAAGTGGTGACTAATAGAAAAGGAATGTGTAGCCCACCTCCCCACCTTAAAACTCGGTATCCTAAGTTACACTGCCTGCTGGGCAGAGTGAAGGGTAGATGATCTCGAAGAATTTGAGTAGGGCACATTTTAACCATTTTTCCTCTTCATTCCGGTTAACACTCTTAATACTTATTTCTCTTTTACCGTATCTACCATTCTTGGTCCTACTTTCTCAAGGCGTCTAGTAGTTAATATTTGTTTATTGTGTGTCTCTATCCCTTCAAGACTTTAAAGCATCATGCCATGGCATTGGTCTTCTTTAGATGATGATGATAATTACACATTTTTCTTTCATTTCTATTTTGGCAAGTGAAGATTATGTCTTATGAGTGTTACACCCGCCCTTAAAAACCTCACGATTTTGAAGCAGGACTGCCTTGAATGGAGCTTTTCCTGATAAAATGTTACTATATGCTTAGTGTGCATTGTAAGAATGTATTAGCTGCATATTTAAATCTTAAGCTTAATCCTCTAGTAACCAGCCCCGTAAGCGTTTCCGCCTCCTACTCGGAGATCTCAGATTCTTTCTGCCTTGTGAGACCAATTTGAGGAGCTGTCTGATATGAGAGTAGGAATCCCAAACGTTCAGTTTTTAGAAATTTGGAGAGTTATAGGAATATTCAAGTATCATTAACCTTCTACTTCAGTCTACCTGGCTCAGATATTCCCTTTGAGATATTTTCTCACAGAAGAATGGTTTGTGGACCAGAGAGAAAAATAGACTTAAAGCAAAGACGGTCAAGTCAATTTCCGTGTTGAAAATATTTTCTGATAACAAACTCTTGAAAGCTATTCAGTCTTTTGAAAATATCCCAGCCCTCAACCTCTAAATTAACAAAATTATTTGAAGCTGAGGACTGTAACTGGTCCATTGATAGGGAATGTGTTAACGCCGGACTTATTTCACAAAGGTACAATATTATAATTAAATGCAAGTAGTAAAAATATTCTGAGCTAAGGTTGATAATGAATACTTAAATTTAGGTAATAAATGTATGTAATAATCATAGTCAGTACTGTATCTAAGTATAATACTATACTAAGCCTAGCCAGTAAAATATATTTTTAAACCCCAAATGTTTAAATATAAATCCACCATATATCGTACTGATGTGGCAGTGAAATATTGTACATACATGAAACAAATCGTCCCGGTTTTTTATTTTGAAAATCTGGAATTCCTGTAATGAGAGGGAGCAGATCTGGCCAATAAAGCTATCGAATATGATAGAACGACGCTACGTTGACCATATGCCATTTCATCCCTCTAGGCCAAACTTAAAGGACGATATGTGTCAGTGGGTTTTGTGTTTTAACTTTCAAGGCTAGTGTGCTTTCTGTGTTACCGATTAGACTGAATGCTTGCCTACCACCTTTGGCTCAATATACCATTAGTAGAGGTGGTGATGTTTCGTAGTAGCGATATTACGCTAAATACTTATAAAGGCTTGTACTTTTGTATATTCATTTTTCACGACCTGTAAATCACTTTTCATTGTGTTTTGAAAACTCGATAAAATTCGGAATTTATACTAAAAAGCAATATTAAATGCGAAACAGAGGATTGTTTCAAATAAAACGTTATTTGTGATTTTTATTCCTGGAAACTCAAGCCGTTGTATTTGCCTGCACATTCTGTTAGGCTGTTAAGCTCTGATACTTGGAGTTTGCCCTAGCAGTTGTGCCGTGTGTTGGGGATCCTTCAATATTGCAGATGCTAAAAGATATTCCACTAAACACAATATTATGATAGGAGAATACGAGTAACAGAAAAAAATGTTCTATGATTTCCCTCAACAGTGTCACTGATTTATGAATATAATGTTTTTGTTATTCTGATTTTGCTTCAGTATCACTGTTTTCCGGTCTAGGAAGCCAAGAATAACGGCCGAGAGGATTCGTCGTGCTCACCACACGACAGATCATTATCTGCAGGCTGTTGCGCCATGGGGGTTGGTTTAGCAATATTTTTTACAATTTACTTTACGTCGCACCGACACAGATACATCTTATGGTGACGATGGGATAGGGAAGGGCCAGGAGTGCGAAGGAAGCGGCCGTGGCATTAATTGAGGTACAGCTCCAGCATTTGCCGGATGTGAAAATGGTAAACCATGGAAACCGTATTCAGGGCTTCCGACAGTGGAGTTCGAACCCACTATCACCCGAATGAGAGCTCACAGCTGCGCGACTAACCTCACGGCTAACTCGCTCGGTAATTTGTTTTCTGTTATGCTTAGCCTATAATTTACGGTAAATATACAATTTTATTATTCTTTATGCATTTTTATTTTACTGATGGATCAATGCAAATGCGATTTTATTTCACATTAATATTATCTAAATATATTAGGCTACCTATTTATCAAAATGAACTGAAATTGTCTGACTCATTGGCTGAATGGTCAGTGTTGAGGCCTTCGATTCAGAGGATCGCGGGTTCGATTCCCGGCCGGGTCGGGGACTGTAATCGCGTCTGACTAATTCTTCTGACTCGGGGAATGAGCGTTCGTGGTTGTCCCAACTCTTCATATTCAGACAACGCACTACACTACCAACCACTACAGAAACACGCAGTAGTGATTACATCCTTATATATAGGGTTGGTGTCAGTAAGGGCATCCGGTCGTAAAACCGGGCTAAATCCACCTGTGCGACTCAGTTTGCACCCGCAACCCTACAGATATGGGAAAGTGGTAGAAGAAGAAGATCAGAGTGGACTCAAATTGTGTTTTTTCATAATAAATTTATAAATGGTACAACTTGCTAAATACAGCCTACAGATCAACAAGATGTTTTTTGTTTCAAAACTGTAAAATAGAGGTTATGCTGTGATCCGATATCTTGCGCCTTGGACAGCGCAGCTGATTAGACCCAATGCATTTCATCATGTACACATATGGAACCAAGATTTGGAAGAGATGCCAAGAGCACTGTAATCCGCTCTGGTGAGTGCATGGCGACCGGCATGAACCTGTTGCTACAACCTTGAAAGGCGAGAGTGAGGTGTGCTCTTCTGCAAACATTCGGCACGTCGGCACACTTCTTTGAAAGTATAGTAAGTTCGAAACGCTGCATTACATTGCCGATCCCGAGACACAGTGATGTAGTTGGAACAAAATAATTACAGGAACTCACCTTATTACTTCAGCAATTTCCAAATGGACTCGTATTAGGTGTCAAAATCAGCGGCCTTATGTTTCCGACAACAAGTTGTTTCATCAGCTGAAAGTTTCCCCTTTCGTAGCCATGACTTGACATATGGTTACATATATACATTATCATTATAAACTGTTATGCCTTTCAGCGTTCAGTCTGCAAGCCTCTGTGAATTTACTAAACGTCGCCACAATCCTCGATTTGCAACTAGTGTTGTGGACTCATTTAGTTCTATACCTCTTATCTTTAAATCGTTAGAAACCGAGTCTAACCATCGTCGGTTTGGTCTACCTCTACTTCTCTTACCCACCATAGCAGAGTCCGTTATTCTCCTAAGTAACTTATCCTCCTCCATTCGCCTCACATGACCCCACCACCGAAGCCGGTTTATGCGTACAGCTTCATCCATCGAGTTCATTCCTAAATTAGCCTTTATCTCCTCATTCCGAGCACCCTCCTGCCATTGTTCCCATCTGTTTGTACCAGCAATCATTCTTGCTACTTTCCTGTCTGTTACTTCTAACTTATGAATACGATATCCTAGGTCACCCAGCTTTCGCTCCCGTAAAGCAAAGTTGGTCTGAAAACAGACCGATGTAAAGAGAGTTTCGTCTGAGAGAATACTGTTGATCGCAACTGCGAGCTCATTGCATTAGCTTGTGGGTAAATATATGCACAGGGGGTACAACGCTGCTTATGAAAATAAGTCCGCTTGATCTTGCAACCAGCAGCCTATTTCCCTTTTCGGCGTGGATCTCATTGTACACCCATGACGTTTCAGCGCTATGTATAGAGTATAAGATATTCTTACTGAATGTAAAAATGTTACGTCATTCTAAAGCGGCAAAACATTTTCCGGAACGGCGTTCCGGCCCGTTCCGGTCCAACTAAACCACTGCCGAGACACGTCCCATCCACCAACATAATGGATTTGTTTTATTCAGAGAATTTAGGCTGTGTATGGACGTTTCCTAGCCAAATAATTCCATATGATATTGCAGTCCCATACAGCGTCTATGTAATATGGAAGCTCGTTGGTAAGTCTCATAAGAGTTATAGGTCTAATTGTGTTTCTTAAGTTTTATCTCAAGATGGTATTGTAGCGATTGGAGAAAACTTTAAGAATTACTTTTGAATCTCATTACAAATGAAACACTTGGGTCTAGAAAGTAAGCCGCCGTGCTCTAGAGAATAGTGCGGTAAACTATCCCTTATTTTTCTTGGTTCTCTGGGGCTAACATCTTCAGTATTTAATAATAATAATAATAATAATAATAATAATAATAATAATAATAATAATAATAATAATAATAATAATATATTGTTGTAGCCTATGTCCAATCCAGTATTCGGAAGATAGTGGGTTCGAATCCCAATGTCGGTAGCCCTGAAGATGGTTTTCCGTGGTTTCCCATTTTCACAGCAAGCAAATGCTGGGGCTGTACTTCACTAAGGCCACGGCTGCTACCTTCCCACTCCTAGCCCTTTCCTGTCCCATCGTCGCCATAAGACCTATCTGTGTCGGTGCGACGTAAAGCAACTTGTAAAAAAAATGTCCAACTGACTACTTTTACGCGTTCCGGAAACGCTGAGGTGCCGGAATTTTGTACCACATATTTTTAACGTGCCATTAAATCGGCAGACACCAGACTGGCGTATTTGAGCATCTTTAAGTACAATCGGATTGAGCCGGGGTTGAACCTGCGAACTTGGGCTCAGAAGCCAGCTTTCTGTCGTGTGAACCACTCAACCCGGTTCCCATCTCCAACTCTAGGTGGATGAACGGATGCAGTGTGTAATCTACAGCCTCTTCCTTCCCAACCCAAGCTCCAGTTATAAATGCATTGTACAATGTACTGTAGACACCACGGATACGCGGGTTTCTAAAGAGGCTTTACATGCTGTAAGAATACGATGCAACAAACCTCTGACATACAGCAAAAACGAAAATTATGAGAATTGTTAATGTGCCTGCAAAATGTCGACTGAGAAATAATGGCGAAACATATCGGTCTTGGACCAGCAGGAATGTGATTAAAGCGGCAATTTAGGAAGTTCATACTTTTGACATGTTTTTCTGCATATTGCTTCTACCGTATGCAACGAAACAAACTACGCTGAAATGTTATTTAATTGCGTTGGTACGATATGTGTTCAAAGTGTGTACCATCACGTGCCACGCATTGTTCAAAACGTTTCTGAAAATTATTGAACATGAGGTGAAAATGTATTAGGCCCTAAGCAGTCTGGCCTATGCTGACGACTTGGTCTTAATTGCAGATTGTGCCGAAAGCCTGCAGTCTAATACCTTCGAACTTGAAAATGGGTGCAATGAGTATGATATGAAAATTACCTTTTTAAGACTAAATTGATGTCGGTAGGCAAGAAATCGAAGAGAATTGAATGTCAGATTGGGAATACAAAGCTGGAACAGGTAGATCATTTCAAGTATTTAGGATGTGTGTGCTCGCTGGATGGTAGTATAGTTAGTGAGATTGAATCAAGGTGCAGTAGAGCTATTGCAGTGAGCTCGCAGTTGCAAGCAGCAGTAGGATTCTATAAGAAGGAAGCCAGCTCCCGGACTAAACTTTGCTTTATGGGAGTGAAAGCTGGGTGGACTCAGGATATCTTATTCATAAGCTAGGAGTAACAGATATGAAAGTAGAGAAAATGTGGGCAGGATGGGCGGCGAATAGTTAATTCACAAAGGTTTGCAGACTGAACGCTGAAAGGCATAACAGTCTGTAATTAAGATGTATATATTAACAGAGATTGTTGTAAGGAGATGGGTCAAAAGTCTTGAAAATTGATTCTTTCAACATATGTAGTCATCTGGGGTCGTGGCATCCGGGGAACAGGAAGGGTACGGGAATGGAGTTGTACGAGAAATTAGGTGATCTCCGAAGTGCACGACAAAAAAACGGCGCAAATTCCACATCAATGGGGGTAATAATGAGGTCTTCTTTAGACTACCTCCATGACCGGGCATGGCACACCAAATTGTGACCCGCGCAATATGTAGTGGTTTCTGTTCAAAACCTAAAATTGATTTGTTTGTTGATCGGTTGATGTAGCCATCAGGTGAATATGGCCAAATGACTTGCATGTGAAAATCATGTTGCAAAATAAATCTGGATCCTCATACGCCCTGGACAACACTCGGCTGCAGTACTGTAATCGGGCTTGCTCATCCCTGTATGTTAGACGCTGAGCAACACCCAGCTCCTCAAACATCCACCGAACAGACCTTTCGCCCAAACAGTTTAAACGATATTCGCCGTAGACTATGCTTTGGGGATTGTAACACTTATGGAAAAGACGTCCATAATTCTCGTTTGTGGTGACTGTTCTTGGGCGCCCTATTCTCCCCTTGCGATGACGTAAGACTGATCCCGTATAACGGATCTTGTCAACGACAGCTAACATTGTTCTGTTATTTGGTGCCTCCTTGTTAAATCGCTTCCTCGTACTGTTCTTTAACGTGAAGCAAAACTCGGCCCATTCTGCTGCTCCACTCCGGATGACCGGAAATAATGTTCCACCTTTTTCTCAGTTGTGAGAAAGTGCAGAAATCAACACAACACTGAATTCACAATATATTCTCTTTGTCCAACCCTTGTCCCGTTTCTCTACGGGGTTAGGTATGAGGTGAGATGAATCTGTCAACCTAATCAGATGAGTTAATGAGATGAAATGAATGATGTGATATATGATAGTAGGGAGAGGGTGAAACCCGGTGCCGGCACATAGCCTAATCCTGTCGAATAGCACCAAGGGGTCTGCTCAAGGCTTAATGTCCCCATCCGACGGACGAATCACCATTAACAGCGTCATATGCTCTCACTCCATATGAGCACTGCGGAGAGGTTCCAGGCTTTTGGCACGCAATCTAGTGATTACCCTGCCGGCCAACATTCTGATGGTGAAATTTTTTTCGACCAACGGGACTCGAACCGGCTAACCTCGGTGTCAGACCGTTTAGACTTTAGCGCCTTAACGATCATGGCCACCAGGCGGGTTATATCAATTATATAAAATAAAATAAATACGTCGTTGCTAGGGAAACGTGAAAAGCAGATGATCAATAATTCCAGTGTCGTTTGTTTTGCAGCATACCGTAATTAGAAATCCTGGCGGAATTTGTTTGTGTTGCTAATTTAGAAGCTTTGGTCATCAGCCCCTAGTATTTGCTTTCTGAATTCTAATAGCCTTGTTACTATGATGTCTGTTGTAGTGTTTAATTGTGGCTAAGTTAGGATGGAAGGACCCACCTCGTAAGGCTAATTATACAGTGCATTGAATTGCCTTGATGGGTCTTTGAATGCGCGAAGAACATCGGCTTTAAGCGAGATTCGTTCCTTGGTTAAATTCGTTAATTGTATTGTGTTATAGAAACTGCCACCTGTCACTTGTATCTATTTTGAATGGCTTAAAATTGTTGTTTTATCTAGCATAATCTTCTTCTTCTTCTAAAGCTTTTCCCACATCTGTGGGGTCGCGGGAGCGGTCTGTGTCGCACATGTGGATTTGGCCCTGTTTTACGACCGGATGCCCTTCCTGATGCCAACCTTATATGGAAGGATGTAATCACTATTGCGTGTTTCTGTTGTGGTCGGTAGTGTGTTGTCTGAATACGAAGAGGAAAGTGTTGGAACAAACACAAATACCCAGTCCCCGAGCCAGAAGAATTAATCAAACACAATTAAAATCCCCGACCACCGGGCGAGTTGGCCGTGCGGTTAGGAGCGCTCAGCTGTGAGTTCGCATCCGGGAGATAGTGGGTTCGAACCCCACTGTCGGCAGCCGTGAAGATGGTTTTCCGTGATTTCCCATTTTCACACCAGGCTGTACCTTAATTAAAGCCACGGCCGCTTCCTTCTCATTCATAGGCGTTTACTGTCCCATCGTCGCCATAAGACCTGTCTGGTGCGACGTAAAACAAATAGCAAAAAAATCCCCGACCCGGCCGGGAATCCAACCCGGGACTCTCTGAACCAAAGACCTCAACGCTGACCATTCAGCTAATGAGTAATATCTAGCATAATCTAAAAGGAAATATTGAGACGGATACAACTATATGTGTTGTATCTCAGCTTGTAAATT
This sequence comes from Anabrus simplex, assembly GCF_040414725.1. Lineage (NCBI taxonomy): Eukaryota > Metazoa > Arthropoda > Insecta > Orthoptera > Tettigoniidae > Anabrus > Anabrus simplex. The sequence goes on along the minus strand of NC_090265.1, from coordinate 128,640,074 downwards.
TCAATACCGATTGTTTAAAATCTAAACCTCGTACATTCCTTGTTACATCCTTCGAAGGGCGATAGACATCGCTATCGGGCATTCCATGTACAAACCTACTATCTTTCTGTATTTATAGGAATTGTGTTTATAAGTACAGTATGTGCTTTAATTATAGTTATTCTAATTACTAGGTGTAAGAAATATTAGTGACAGTGTGTACTTTTAGTTTTTTTTACAATTTTGCTTTACGTCTCACCGACACAGGTAAGTTTTATGGCAACGATGGGATAGCAAATGGCTACGGGTGGGAAGGAAGCGACCATGGCCCCGATAAAGGTATAGCCTCAGAATTTGTCTGGTTTGAAAATGCGAAACCACGGAAAACCATCTTCAGGGCTGCCGATAGTGGGGATCGAACCCACCAACTCTCGAATGCAAGCTAAGAAATGGGTACTTAACCCAAACCGTACAGCCACTCGCTCGATCCCTGCAGTTGCTTCGAGTTAGAGGAAACAAAGCGGCAGTCTAGCTTCTGAAAGTTCCGTGTTCGATTTTAATTGGAGTTCTTTGGTTTAGCTGTTAAATACGGTTATGATTTGTTAGTTATCAGTAGATAGCGAAATTTTAGGCGTTAGAAGCTGAAGAAAGAAAGAAAATGTGTCAGGAATTGAAAAAGTGTGTTGTAGCGTTCAATTACAGTATACTCAAATTTGTTCTGATAATATCTATATTTAACCTCCCTTCAATAACTACCGATTTTTTTGAAGCGAGGGTGCTGGAATACTTTAAATCGTAGAAGCCACCAACACGGAGTTCCCATATTTAAGCTCCCTCAAAAGTCCCTGAACTTATCCAGGATTGAATCTGCTGTATTGGGAACAGAAGGACGACGACTAATCGAGGCTGACTCATTCAGTTTCTAAGTATTGTGTGGCTATCAAGTAGTCGTACTCACCAATTTGTTAAAACGTTCTTCGGTATCCCATTGCACAGTTAACACCCTCTCGAAGTTCTCCATTAATCTCTGCTGATTGTTATGACCTAGTGTCGTGCAAATAACTGCTCGTATCCTTTACATGAAGGAAATCTGGCGTTCTGTAAAGAAGCTCTATCTCCAACATTTACGTTTCCGTTGTCAACTACAGATGCGACCCTACAGATGTGGGAAAAGCGGTAGATTTTTTATTTATCTTTTGCTATTTGCTTTACGTCGCACCGGCGACGATAAAAAAAGGCGGTAGAAGATGATGTTTATACATTTATAAGTCTACATACAGTATATATCAAGAATAAAATTTTGTAAAAATGTGATATTTCAAATTTTTCAAAATATGACATTTACATTGCATGAGAGAAAAATAAATTATCTTGTAGACAGTACTTTCATGATGTATTCATACCAAAATATACGAACGTAGATTTGACTTAAAAAATACCATCTGGTATGTATTATAAATGTACAGATATATCCTATTACTGAACAATTTTTATGGTTACATTTTTCAAAATGATAAAGTGCTTATTGTCTTATGAGTTTTTTTTTTTTTTTTTACAAAGCACTGCGCAGATAAACGTATGAAATAAATGAAAGCTAAACTTTCTGATATCTTGTATTACAATAATGTACACTTATATACAGTTACCAACATACACAACATGATTACGTTAAATATACACATATTTGACTTCTAAATCAAGACATTCTTCCCCTCCCCTCTCAGAAACCATTCGCCATTAGCTGCTGAGAATTTGCATACAACTTAGTAATTTAATATTCACCAACTCTAATCTCGATGTCTAGGGGTGGGAGGAGGGTCGAGTCGATTGGATAGGGTCGCATGTCAGCCCCGGAGCCAAGGGAATTAATCAGTTATGATTAAAATCCGTAGACCCGGCCAGGAATCGAATTCGGGGTCTGGAGAAGACGCTGACCACTCAGTTATGAAGCTGGATATTTTTTCTTCAGTGAATATTAAAGATTCCTCCGTTTCTTTGAAGTTTTCATGTTTGTTCTGAGTGAATAGATACACCACTGGTGTATTGGGTGACCTTTTGTGTGCACTCGATACGATGGAACAAGTGAGTATAAAGTGGAGGAGTTTTCTTTGCAGTATTGTGTTAATAATGGATGATTTCTATGCAAGTTCTGGAAATAGACCGGAAGGATACGAAGAAGTAATGTGTTAGTGCGTAATCCTATCTTGTATCACCAAGCTCATGACCGGTGCTCATGTACTGTATGCCTGAAAGATGTTCCGTTAATGAAGTTGGAAGGAGTTATAAATGAACTCAAATTTGTAGAAATGTACGCCAGCTGCCCTGTAATGAATGTTGAATATTCCTCCATGATGGAATTGCTCGTGATATGAGTTTCTGAAGTTTCTTCTTAATGAAGCATGGGCAGTGGCCGAGAAAATGGTCGTGAGGGTATGCTTCTACAGAACAGAAGCGAACACGTCCGATTTTTATTCTAATTCGTGGTCAAAACATAGTTTCTGTTACCAGGAAAATGAACAAGTAATAATGGACGTGTGGCCTCCGAAGAGGCCTGGGGAAGGTCTTTCGAGTTGACGCCATATAGGCGATCTGCGGGTCTATGAGAATGGGGCACTACTTATGATGAGTTCTAAAGATGAAGACGGCACACTCACCCAGCACCCGAGCCATCGGAAGTAACACGAGTTTACCCTAATGAACAAGTAATGTGAGTACAGCAGACGTGGTGGTTGTGGGAATTTGGGATCGAGTGTACACTCGATATGGAGGAACAGGTGAGGATCATATGGAGGTTTTTTTTTTTTTTTTTTTTTTTTTTTTTTTTTTTTTTTTTTTTTTAAGTATCGGAATTCAACTCGAAGTATTGTATTTTAATGGATGACTTCAATGCAAGGTCTGACTTCAGTGGCAAGGTCTGAAAATAGACCGGTAGAATACGAAGAAGTAATATGTAAGTGCGTAATCGTATCTTGTATCACCAAAAGTACTATCTTCCTACCTACATGACTGGTGTTCACGTAATGTATGCCTCAGAGACGTGACCTCTAGCAGGAAGAGATAAATATAGTACGGTACATAGGCTATGAAGATTGTTAAAATGAAACATGGCCTGGTGTCTGGAAACAAACACTGTGTTGGCTAACATCTCTATAAATTAATTTTTTTTAAAAGAATGATATTTCTGCATCGGCCGTTTTCACAGTAAGAAAGGAATGCAAGTTTTAATTTTCCATCATCTCTGTATGTATGCATCTACCTTTGTATACATGTATGTACCTATGTATGTATGTGCACCGGGCAAGTTGGTCGTGCGGTTAGGGGCGCGCAGCTGTGAGCTTGCATCCGGGAGATAGTGGGTTCGAACCCCTCCGTCGGCAGCCGTGAAGATGGTTTTCCGTGATTTCCCCTTTTCACACCAGGCAAATGCTGGGGCTGTACCTTAGTTAAGGCCACGGCCACTTCTTTCTCACTCCTGGCCTTTTCCTGTCTCATCGTTGCCATAAGACCTATCTGTGACGGTGCGACGTAAAGCAAATTGTATATTAAAAACATAGTTTTTGTCGTGATTGTATTCAAGTGGAAACCGCGTGGTCATCAGCCCATGTCGACAAGGACATTTGTAAAGATGACGATCAACATTTGAGCAGGAAGAAGGACTCCTTTTATATTGGATATCCTAATATCACAGAAAAGCAAAGCCATGAAGACCCTTGGGGGAGTGGAAGGTAAAGGCTTCCACCATTGTTAACCTCGTTACGTGATGGGGTAGAGTGGTTAGCTTTACGCCCGGCCGCCTTTGCCCCCAGGAATTAACCTGGTACTCATTTTTGGTGTAGGCTGAGTGAACCTCAGGGCCATATGCACCTGCGGAAGTGGAAATCTCGTTTCTTAAATTTTACGACTTCCTGACGGGGATTCGAACCCACGTCCTTCCGGGCGAACCGAGTACGCCTTTACCGCCTCGGCCAGGCAGCCCCTCTAATATCACAGAAGAAAACTAAGTATGAAGGCCTACAATATCAGAAGTCCATAAAATGAATCAACAATAACATTACATTGACTGTTGTTTGTTGTGATGGGCTGCCTTCTAGGAACTCCAAATTCAACCCATAGAATGGCCCGCTATGAGTCTCGACGTCACTTCCATCGAGCACTCAGTCCGACAGCGTTCAAGAGCCCCCTCAGGCACTTCAAGAACTTCAGATGCTCTGGTCGAAGAATGGGAGACCATACCCTCAGACGGAGGTGCTGATCAGAAGTATGTCTCGAAGATATCCAGCAGTCATACAGCCTGATCGAGGCCATACCAGATACTGAAAGGTCTCTGTTTTACTTTGTGTGACCGAGCTCGATAGCTGCCTCGATTAATTGCGCCCAGTATCCAGTATTTGGGAGATCAAGGATTCGAACCCCACTGTCGGCAGCCCTGAAGATGGTTTCAGTGGTTTCACATTTTCACACCAGGGGCTGTACCTTAATTAAGGCCCGGCCACTTCCTTGCCACTCCTAGTCTTTTCCTGTTCTGTCGTCGCCATAAACCTATCTGTGTCGTTGCGACGTAAAGGAACTTGAAAACAAAACTTTGTGAAGGTACGGGATGGCGATTCCACTTTGGTTTATGACTAAGGTCAGGATTTATAGGCACTAAAAACAGTTAAAATAAGCGGGTATATGGGCGCTAAAATAGGTAGAACAGGCACTATCGTGTCAAATAGGCACGGAAAAAATACACTCAATAACTTCTTCCATTTCCACACCTGTGGGTTGCGAGCTGTCTCACACATGTGTATTTGGGCCTTTTTTACGGCCGGATGCCTTTCCTGTAATTACTGTTGAGTGTTTCTGTGGGTTTGGTAGCGTGGCTATTTCTAGCCGAAGGCAGACCCTCCGATGAGGGTGGGCGGCATCTGCCAGTATAGGTAACTGCGTGTTATTGTGGTGGAGCATAGTGTTATGTGTGGTATGTGAGTTACAGGGATGTTGGGGACAGCACAAACACGCAGCCCCCGGGCCATTGGAATTAACCAATGAAGGTTAAAATCCCCGACCCGGCCGGGAATCGAACCCGGGACCCTCTGAACCGAAGGTCTCAACGCTAACCATTCAGCCAAGGAATCGGACATTACCCTCAATGACTGCGGAAGGAATTTACAACTAATACATTTTCAATATTTTCAGATAACAATCGTGTTATGTTCTCATGAAGAATGTTTGTATTTTGAGAAGTATCTCTCAACATCACGTCACGAAGTGGTACTTTTTCTCTCTCTTTCCAGTCTGGATAGCAAAATCTGATCGAACCGATGGGCAGAACATGACTTTCTTGACTTCTCTTATATAGATAGCATCATTGTCGTCCATGGCCTAAATTATATAGCGTTACAACAAAACAACTTGCCACAATAGATAAATTAATAGGCCTATAAATGGTACAACATGAAATCGTAGTCCTCAGTCACAAATAGATACAAGGGACCTCCCTACTTCAAGCTTGGCAGAAGACTAGCCTTCCATTGGTAGTAAAGTTGAGATCTTCAGTGATCCAGGCAGTAGGACTTGGAATATTTCTCTTCAGGCATTGCCAAACACACTTCTTCAAAGGGGCGATGACCTAGATGTTAGGCTCTTTAAACAGCAGTCATCGTTACTTCTTCTAAGTAGATCTCAACACGATCTCAGGACAAAGCGTCCAGCACTTCACAACGAGAGGAGAGTAGGAAATGTGGATCTGTAAAACATAGTTCGACGTTGGTTGGTTCTCGTATGTCATATTAGGAGGTGGGAGGCTTCGTGGTCAAATTGTTCCTTGTGTGTCCTGAAGTAAATTCCCCAAGCGCTGTTTTTGTAGACTTATGAGAGTTCTACTTATTGTTAGCGGAGTAAACAGATGTTGAGAAACGAGAAAATAATTCTGTCGAACACACCAGCTACAATATAATCGAATAGAAGAAAATCGGATACTTTAAAAGACTGTCCAAAAGGCATTAAATAGGCAGTTATACTCCCAACAGGCACCAACCCCTGAAATAGACATTTTAAATAATAATAATAATAATAATAATAATAATAATAATAATAATAATAATAATAATAATTGCTTTAAGGCCCACTAACTACTTTTACGGTTTTCGGAGAAGCCGAGGTGCCGGAATTTTGTCCCACATGTGTTCTTTTACGTGCCAGTAAATCTACCGACACGAGGCTGACGTATTTGAGGTCCTTCAAATACCACCGGACTGAACCAGGATCAAACCTGCCACGTTGGGGTCAGAAGGCCAGGGCCTCAACCGTCTCTGCCACTCAGTCTGGCGAAATAGGCATTTATAGGAACCTTAAAACCAACAAATTCTTGCTAAAGAGAGAGCCTAAAACGGATTTGTCTCTTTAAAAGCCTACGTTTTCGTATATAGCAATAAAATAGGCAAAATCTTATCGCTATTTGTGACATAGTGTTCAATTTCTGCTTAGCGTATTCATGTGTACAATGCGACATAAACAAGTTGTGCATTCCTGATAGATGACAGTTTGAATTGTTTGGTAACACATAATATTATATATCGGTGTACACCTAACTTGTACCACAATATAAGTGTTCAAATCTTGTCCCTCCAACTTTTGTCAGCAGTATGTTAAGATGTAGGAATCAAAATACACCACTGTATGAGCCCTGCACAAACCTGCATCATATGCACACACGCACGAAATTTGGTAGGGCTTTATGATTAGGTGGATCGTGGTTTGCAAATTGATGGTGACGTCTGAGCCGTTTTCCTGTCCGACAAATACTGCGTTACTTGTGGATTTCCGCAAGGTTGACAACATACCATGCTACCGTCTGTACCATAATTGTCTCTGAATTCAGTTACTTGGACTTGTCACGGCCTCAGAAGTTGAATACCAAAACATCGCAGGTAAGATAGATGTAGGCTGGGATGAATGCGATCCCCGAACTTGCAAAGAACCTAACAGATTTTTTTTTTTTTTGCTAGTTGTTTTACGTCGCACCGACACAGATAGGTCTTACGGCGACGATGGGACAGGAAAGGGCTAGGAGTGGGAAGGAAGCGGCCGTGGCCTTAATTAAGGTACAGGCCCAGCATTTGCCTGGTGTGAAAATGGGAAAGCACGGAAAACCATTTTCAGGGCTGTCGACAGTGGGGTTCGAACCTACTATCTCCCGAATACTGGATACTGGCCGCACTTAAGCGACTGCAGCTATCGAGCTCGGTCTAACGGATCTAAATGCAGTGAAACAGATATTTGGAACTTGTCATTTTATTCTCTATCCAAAGCGCATCATTATGAGACAATATTACCAAATTACTTTTCCTCAACCATTGTGCTTTCCCTTCCTTTTTCCTGTATAACCCGTAACTGCATGTGAAAACAAACCCTGCAATTTCAATAAACTAAAATATCAGTGTTTTTAGGTGTCTCTTGGTCTAGAATTTGAATACAATTTGTAGGATTTGAGTGCGAGGGAGGAGGAATAAAAACACAGTTCATATAAAATGTCTTTGTTGCAGGCTAACAAAATGCAAATGCATCTCCTTGCACTGGTTTTATCACATTAATATCAGGGAATACCACTGGCATATACACCGGTTGTGTTCTGTGTCCGTGAATAGGAACTTTGACTCCTTTGAGCAAAGTGTCGCATGATATTCCGTTATAACGTCTTTACTTTTTACCATAATGGTACATCCATCAACAGTGTGTATTTCTTCTCGCATGTTGCACGCAGTACCACCACCACTGGCTCCTCTGTACGATCATATGATACTTTTTAACTGTTCTTAAAGGATTGTTACGCGTCTGTAAACTGAATCTTCCTGTAAAGCACAGCACATTTGCTCCACTGCCTTGGAATTTAGTGACGATAATCCTGAGTCACTGAAACACAGTCTGACTCGAAATTCGGGCCAGTGAGGCATACGTAGGCATGACCCGGCCTTTCGCGACCTTCCCTTTCTGCTTCCGTACCTCATACTCTCTAATAACTGTTTATTCACATAGTTCATTCGGAATAATTTCTTGAGGTCAAATGTATGAGATGACTCAAAGTGCGTAATTTATTTTCTTGGTAATTCTGCGCTATTTCATTTTAAGTCATTATCCTCCTGTTGGTTACTTATGAGAATTCCTTATCATGTGGACTCAGGATGATGGAAATACGAAGGAAATCATCCTCGTTCTGGTGAAGAAATGCAGGAATATAGGTTGGCGAACTGCCTGGGTTTTTAAGTAAATATTTTCTATTATGTTGTTTAAAAGTGTGTTGTCAACCTTATTGTCATTGAATAACAATACACTCTAATTAGTCTGCATGTTTTTTGTTTTTCTTTTGACAGTCAGTACTCATAATTTCAGGAGTCGGACATGTTATGGAGGGACTGAGGATGACTACTGTGTGTGGGGTCATGTTTCCGGGGTATCCAATGGACCTCCATGGCATGTCCGGGAAGTTTCATTTCTTACAATAATGTTTCTGATCCTCCTTTCAGGCCATTCTTTCTCTGTTTAGTTTCGAAAACACTTGCAAATGTTAAATTTATGGTAATGATGTTGTCCGGACACCTTACTTTTTATTTGTGATTAACAATGCAAATTTGTAACGTCATTCAAGAAGCAAATCGAGCTGTTTTCTAGCGAGATGAGAGTGTAGCGGCCGTGCATTAAGTTTATGAGATCTAGCCCATTCAGTGTTGTTTAGATAGTTAAACTGTGATCGTCTATTTACTCTCATTACAATTGGTTACCCAGACAGTCGATGTAATTCACCTTAGAGAGACACAAATACGAGCTACTTTGAAACGAAATGTGTTGGTATCGATGACGTCAGCTGAATAACTTGTGATGACTAGTAATTACGACCGAATCGTCTTCGCTAGAATCGAAGAGATCCATTTATTGCCTCAGCTAATAGTTTAGAAATAATTGTGTTCAATTCATTATTTAGGATTTCGAATCACGTGTAGAAAGACGTACACTGGGGCAGACTTGTGTTTCTCGGGCAGTTTTATTGAACGAAACCATCGTAAGAAGTGATCCCTTTACGTGGCATTATAAGCTTCAGCAGCATGCCCAAGTTAGATTTGTCAAAAGCAAAGGCGGCGAAAGGAAGTGCTCGCAGCCAGCGCTTACTGTTCTGTCTAGCTGAAGGCTCGTAAGCCATGTGTAATGTGTTGCCAGATAAGCGGTGGCGCGCTGGCGCCAGCCTTGTAATTGCGTCTAGCGGGCTGTGGCGTCAGCAGGGGGCCGTGCTTCGTCCCGTCTGAGTCTAGAGTACAGGTAGTGGGGGCTATGAACAACGGAGGAGGGGGGGGGGGGGGGGAGGTAGTACTGAATTCACTGGAAATTATTTACTAGGATTATTCTGGCTAGTTGCGCTGTAGGTAATTTGCAAATATGAAGTACACCGAACAGCATCCTTGTTTGTTATTATTAATAATGGTTTTGCGTGATTGTGTACAGAACAGTACATGTAAGCACCGTAATATCTTCAACTGTGTTCCGCAGTTCTCTGCGAAATGTAAAGAATTTCACCTTATTTTTTTGACACGACATAAGCCCAAAAAGCCTACAATAACAATAATAAAGTCTACAATAACGGGCCGTGAAAGCCTCAATGGTAACAAAATTGCTGGAGATAGAATTTCACACGGAATCTGAATGGACGGACTTGCTCCTATATCGAAGATGTTTCTGCTTTCTTGGGCTGGGTTTCGAACCATGGTCGCCTTCGCGAAAAACTAGCGATGGAACAACTAGTCTAGCACGGACAGAAATCATAGGATGTTAGTCTTCTGTTAATTTCCTTAAAATAGTATGTAATACATCTACTTCCACCACACCCTATTTAAAGCATCGACAATTCTGTAAATGTGTTCAAGTTTCCCTCTTCATAGAGGTCGGTGTTCTTTTCAGTTTTGACAATGTGGTTGGCCGACAGCAGTGATCCTGAATTTTAAATTTAGCCCTTGTTTTATTTTTACAGTTTCGGAAATATTTCGCAGTGGTAATTTTCATTTCAGGTTTATGTTCTCACAATTGCGGTCAGTTCTTTTCTTTTACCTTTTTTGCATTTCTGGGGAACAATTTGTATAACAGTGACACGCGGAACGTTGACCTTTCTCGCCAATTCTGATGACACGTATTTTTGGAATGATTTGTCTTTTGGGCAGCCTCTAGTTGGAGGAAGCTGAATGGCACTTTGTTATAATTATATTTGCACTCCGAGTTACATGTTGAGTAACTACATTTTTATAGTGAAAATGTATTCGTAGGTGGGATAAACTTTACAATATCCCGAAAGGCTTTACCTGAAAAATGTAAATTGAAGAGAATGTGACCGTTGTTTCGCCGAACAGTCTCATTTCATTTTGGATGCTGGAGACCTTTATTTAATGTCAGTTTCCTCATACAGTGGGGAGATAAAATAATACTTTTGGAAAATTCACATTACTTTTATTAAATACATTTAAGCTAAGTGTTGTTCCATACACACCATTCTTTAAACGGAACTTCCGAAGCCCTTGTTAGCCTCCACCTGACTCTGTCAAATATCAATTCACCCAAGAATAGTTTTTCGTAGTGTTCCTTCTTAGACTTAAGTCAAAGATGGGATGTTACCTAAAATAGGAGTATTGGCCGTAGCTGCCCCCTTCCCAATTTTATCTCAGTTAAGTTAGACAACAATTACTCCTGTTAAAACTCGGCTTTCTGGCACCTCTTAACATGGATAATAGGAAACACTTTTTCGACACTATTGGACTGAGTGGCTCTGAGTCTCTCTCTTTGATCAGGTGCCCTCACGATGCTGAATGTACCCTGTTCCAGACCCCAAACCGACCGAGCTCGAGGGTTTCAGTCGCTTAAAGTGCGGACAGTATCCACTATTCGGGAGACAGTGGGTTCGAACCCCACTGTCGGCAGCCCTGAAGATGGTTTTTCGTGGTTTCCTATTTTCACACTCCTAGCCCTTTCCTGCCCCATCGTCGCCATAAGACCTTTCTGTATCAGTGGGACGTAAATCAACTTGCAAAAAAAAAAGAACAACCCTCAAACCAATATCAACGACCTGGCTAAACAGGTGATTTCATAATTTGTGTTCAATGACATATCGATCCGTTTGTCCTCACCTGTCAACTAGTACTTTTTTTATGATTGTCCATCCCACTTGAAAAAAAATGCCTCTCTTAGTAAAAACTTATGTGGATTCTTCGGCGAACATCATGATTTTAGTCAGCTGCGACCTCCTTTTCCTATAGAGAAGTGTATCAATGGAACTGTTTTCCTCTACCGGGAATAGAGGCCGTTGTACTGTGAGTTGAACAAATACTGCCTGCTCCACTGCTCAAGTTTCTTACTTAAAATTAATTTTGACTATATTTCTACTTTTGACCATAGCTTCGCAGCAAATGTTTCCCATTCTGCTTTCTGATATATAGTTCCAGTTACAAGTTCGAGTTCAGTTTTAATTTGCTCTAGAACTGGAGAATATCCGACTGTGCCCACTTAAATTGGCAACTGTTGTGGTTTTATTATTTTTAAAGGGAGAAATGGAGAAAGAGAATAAGGAAATGTGACCCCTCCACCATGTGGGATAAAAGCTAGGACGAGATTGTTGTTGATTTAAAATCCAGTTCTATCACTCATTGAAAAGACTGAGTCGATGATAAGAGTGACCTGGAAACAGAATTCTCTGATTGTTCATTGATTTTCTCATTAGCACGGTCGATCGTTCTATGGCATCTATCGTAACGTTTCAGATGTAGATTATAATTATCCCATTTTACTGATTACTAGAGCTCTCACTAGAAGGAGAAATTCTTCCTACATTTTTCTTTTGATGTGAAAAGTCCTTTTTATTTGTATCTTGCAGTAAAGAAAAAAATTGTAAATGCCGCCGGAGGACTTGGCATCTCTGCTAGCCTATATCCTGTAATTCCTAAGTGTTTTATTACGAGCTTTTATATTGTTTGTGAATATGCTAATCCTTCTTCTGATCTTATTTGCAGAATCACCTCCGCCCCCGTATTGCCGGTTCGCCCGAGAACGGCTTAAACCTGAAGGTAAGAAAGGATGGATGTATGTGTGGCAGTGTAATTTCTTTTAAGCTTTTGTTTTGAAAAACTAATGGTAGGAGGTAGTATATTTGGAAGAGCTAGATGTATATTCTTTTACGAAACTGAGCCTAAATATCAATGTGGACGTTGGATAATGGTATATGTATTGCATCCAATTAGTGGAACTTCGGTTTGAAGTGCCTGTAGCATTATGACTGAAAGGTGTAGACATAGCCCGAGTGTTTGAGAAGCTCTTCAAGCGGCCGCAGGCTTTTAGTGTCTACGAAGGTCGTCAAATTAGAGAGCACGCGGCCAGGTGGCTGCGACATAACCAATCGAGTTATTTCCACCATTTCCTAGTTTTTCTTTTGCTGCGAGCTGGTGTGCGCGCCGCTCGCCTGCTTGTTCCGGAAGTGCTGGCCGCGCTAGGGGCTGGGTAGGAGCCGGCCGCCTGGCAGGCGCCTTGGCTGGCCTACTAGTGGTTCTGAAAACATTCGGCCACTGTTCTGTCAGTTGCGGTCGCCTCATCATTCCATATTTAGAGACGACGACCTCCCCCCACCCCCAACACACACATACACGTATAATCAGAACATTTACACAGCCAAAAAGAGTAGAAGATGTAAGAGTGGTATGTCTAAGTTCTAGAATTTATATCCCGTGAATTTCATTTGACATGATAAGGAAGATGAAATAGATACGTATCAGCTTTGACTTTTTAACTGAACTAATGTTATGTTGATTTAACTAGCATCTGCTGCTGCTTTTTTATCGGTCTTTTACAGAAAAATCTATGCTGCTTTCTCGAGTCTGAAGTTATTTATGTAAATAAAAAATTTGGTTAGTACATTGGCATGTAGTTGCAAATACCTCCGTTAGGACCTCGTTGTCCGGCTCGTTGGCTGAATGGTCAGCGTACTGGCCTTCGGTTCAGAGGGTCCCTGGTTCGATTCCCGGCCGGGTCGGGGATTTTAACCTTCATTGGTTAACTCCAATGGCCCGGGGGCTGGATGTTTGTGCTGTCCCCAACATTCCTGCAACTCACACACCACACATAACACTATCCTCCACCACAATAACACGTAGTTACCTACACATGGCAGATGCCGCCCACCCTCATCGGAGGGTCTGTCTTACAAGGGCTGACTCGGCTAGAAATAGCCACACGAAATTATAGGACCTCGTTCTTCGCTGAAATCTGGATTCAGTTTCGATCATCCATATACTTTTATGCTCAATACAAGACAAATTTGAACTTTTATACAAATATTTATTTTATTTTCTAATCTACCCTGTCATGTTTATCCGGCGCTTCATTCCTGTCGAGACATTTGGATGGAATGAATTTTTATAGACTAGACTATTTTATAGGTAATATATTTTCTTGAAGATTGCCTGGGCAAAAGCAGACGTACGGACAGTACACTAATTATTTGTGTAAGACTCTACATACCATGCATTCATTTGTGTCCAATTTTTAAAATTCGCAATGGATTTTCTGCATAATTTCCTCCTTATGAATTCACATTCTAAATCAAATTGAAAAAGGGTAAATTATTCTGAATCTTATTTCCTTCTGCAAGCCGGTTGGTGGATCGTCGGTTTTGAAGTGCTTGTAAGAGGTTAATAGGTTATCATCCGTGACTTGACAACAGAACTTCATACCCATTTACCTAACGACTTATATCTAATTCGAACACTGCATGCAAATGAAATTATGTCCAAGTTACTCCTGAGTACAGTAGTTCAATATTTTTCCCTTCTCATAGGGAGTTATCGTTTTTGCGACCTTGAGGGTCGCCGTCTTATCTGAGAGTTGCATAATGTGAGTCACACCGTGATAATATAAGTCGTTCTAATTATAGTTTCATCCGAGAACGTGTACTTTCATGTATTGTCCACCTTTTACCGATGTACCAACCACTCTGTCAGAGATTCTCCCAGGGGCTCTCAACTTCGGTACGTGGGAGGTGACCACGGTTCCTCTAGATTGTACTGCTTCTCCTCGCTTCTGTCTCTCCTATCCGACTTTCCTTGGTCAACTCTTGAACTCTTCCAACCATGACGGTATTTAGCTTGTTCACGTGGCGTAGGGAGTCTTTCATTTCCACACCCTTCATAACCCTTTATTTTACCAACGCTGTATCTTCATTCTTCGAAAGGTTAGAACTCTTTCAAATTCTCCATTGGTTAACGTTAAAAAGAGAAGGATAATGTAATTGCGCTTCGCTTTAAAATAACCACCTGTCAAGATGTTTGGCTCGGACGGTAAAGCATTGAACCCAGGTTGGCGGGTTCGTTCCCGGCTCATTCCGGTGGCATTTGAAGGTGCTCATATACGCCAGCCTCGTGTCGGTAGATTTGTATGCATATTCAGGCCTCAGCCCGAAGGCTGGTTGGATCCTCAACAGCTCCATCATTAACTGTCATAGATGGCCTATGCATCACTGAAGAGGCGTGCTAGGGAAATGTGGAGTGTAGTAGTTCCCGTTGACTTCCTTACTGAACCAGAAGTTGGTATTACATAGCAGTCCGCCAAGCCCACGGAAATGCATCCACCGACCGACCGTATGAGCGACATTTTCACATCATTCATAGCAGGGACTGGCTGCATAACGAATGGCATTACTAGCATCGCTCATAACTCGGTCACTTTCATATTGTCTAAGCCAAGGATAAGACTGAGGCAGATCAATGAAAGTAACAAAATTGCTTTAGCCCATACCGGAAGACATAGGGCACTGTAAACACTAGGTCTCGCCAGAAAAGGCTTGTCTGGCACCTCGACGTCTCCGTAAACGTAGCTAATGGGATGTGTGTGTGTGTGTCCAACCCTTGTCCTATGGGTATAGCCCTGCGCGGATATAAACAATATTATCCGCACCCGCATCCGCGAATGATTATCCGCGGATATTGTATATATTTAAGTACAATGAGTTACACCCTAGATATTGAGAGGAAAGCAACGGGAAACTACCGCACTCATTTCCCTAGTATGCCTCTTCAGTGACACCTAGGCTATCTATGACGGCTGTTGGTGGAACCTTCGGGCTGAATACCCAACATACATAGGTATTGAAACGGATAGATCTGTTAACGTAATACAACAGGCCTGATACCTGGCACCAGAGCGTCCACAATCACAGGTTTAGGAGGGATTTTCTCTTGCGACAACTACCGACGTATTGACCTTTGTTCTTTCCTTCCATTAATTTCGGGCAGGAACCAGTTAGGCTACGTTCAGAATTACAGCTTTATGGACTCAAGGTTCTTTATACATCACCATTCTTCCATACCACTGTCAAGGGTCGCCTAACCACAAGCAAAAATAAAAGTATACCTGAGTGAAAATTAATAAACTTAATTATTTAGAAATTATTAGCAAAATTATCCGCACTGCCATACAGTTTGTATCCGCCAAGACCCTAACTTCGCGGAAATCTGCGGATATCCGCATCCCCGCAGGGCTCTACCTATGGGGTCGGGTATGAAGTTAGATGAATCTTTGCACCGACGTTCTCGACCGGATGCCCTTCCTGACGCCACAGTTAATGCGATGAAATAACTGACGGGAGAGGAAGAAACCTGATGCCGTTATTCTGCCTACTGTCGAATAGCACCAAGGGATCTGTTCAAGGCTTAACGTCGCCATCTGACGGATGAATCGTCATCAACAGCGTCATATGGCCTCACTCAATAACAGCACTGCGGAAAGGTTTGGAATTGAATCCAGGCTTTTGGTGCGCAATCTGGCGAGTACAAATTGCATACCACCACCTCTCGTACCCTGCCGGTCAGCATTCTGATGGTGACATTTTTTTCGACCAGCGGGATTCGAACCGACTAACCACGGTGTCAGAATATATAGACTCGACGCCTTTAACGATCGTGGCCATCAGGCGGGCTCAGATTTACTGGCACGTGAAAGGATTCCAGGATGTAATTCTGGCACCTCGACGTCTCCGTAAGTCCGTAAAAGTCGTTGGCGGAATATAAATCCACAGCCTGTTTCCAGTCGTCTGACCAGATCAGGAATGAAATGAATGAAGCCCCCATCTAGCGGCGAGGATAGGAAATGTGCCGACTGCCGAAGCCTGTCGCACTCCCCCGGGGCAATGATAAATGACTGATAGATGAAATGAAATGTTAATGGAGAGTGTTGCTGGAATGAAAGATGACAGGGAAAACCGGAGTACCCGGGAAAAACCTGTCCTGGCTCCGCTTTGTCCAGCACAAATCTCACATGGAGTGACCGGGATTTGAACCACGGTATCCAGGGGTGAGAGGCCGGCGCGCTGCCGCCTGAGCCACGGAGGATGTTGGTGGAATATAAAAACTATTATTATTATTATTATTATTATTATTATTATTATTATTATTAAAACAATCGACAGCACCTGTGTCACTTATGTCGAGTGATCACGTTATGTGACATCCCGCTACGTCCACTACGTATCAGTCGACTATCGAATATATCACACAATATGATGTTATATGATTTTTTCAACATACTGTTGATACTTCTTCCAGGCCGTTTCCCCAGTTCATTGAGGGTAGGTGGTAATGTGAATTTGGCCCAGTTTTACGTCCGTATGCTCTTCCTGACGCCGCCTATTTGGAGGGATGTGTTCACACTATTGCGTGTTTCTATGGTGGTTGATCTTCGACCCGGCCGGGAATCGAACCCGAAATCCCTAGGACAAAGGCCAGCATGTTAACCATTTAGCCACGGAACCAGAGTGGTTGGTACTGTAGTGTAGTGTGTTGATGAAAAGAAGTGTATTGCGACGAACGCAAACATCCAGTCCCCGAATAATAGGAATTAATAACACACAGTTAAAATCCAAAATCCGGCCAGGAATCGAACCCGCGGCCCTCTTTATTGAAGGGAACCCTGTTTATAAAATTTAATGATTTCATTGAATAATAATGTTATTGGCTTTACGTCCCACTAACTACTTTTAACGGTTTTCGGAGACGCCGAGGTGCCGGAATTTAGTCCCCTAGGGGTTCTTTCATGTACCATTAAATCTACCGACACAAGGCCGACGTATTTGAGCACCTTCAAATATCACCGGACTGAGCCCAGAATCCAACCTGCCAAGTAGGGGTCAGAAGGCCAGCGCCTCAACCGTCTGAGTCACTCAACCTGGTGATGATTTGATTGAATCCAGCTTGGTTACATGAACGAATGTGATATACTGTATTTTCTGTTAAGCATGAATTCTAAAGTAGTTAGCATATTTTGCTAGATATATTGGGATTAAGGAGGACATTTTTGGTTTAGATTATGTGTCATCTCAAGTTTATTTTGCACCTCAGAGTGTGCCCAGACATGGATTTCACTTCTGTCTGCATAGAAATTTATTGCACATTTCTATCATACCAGTAACTCTGTAACTTCACCCCTGTAAAACACATTTGTTGTTCTTGATTTCCATCCATAATTACATTCCCACTTGAATGTCAGTGTTGGTGACTTATTACATAATATTTGATGCTTTAAGGTATATATGCTGAAATGGGGGCTTATGACCTTGATGCCATGCCCCTTTGATATCAGTAATAAAATATGTTGAATATGGACTTGTGATTTAGCAACTGTTCTGTTGGTAATTGTGCTGAAGCAGTTTTCTTCTTTTTGATACCGTAAGATGTACTTTACATCTTCAGGGGTTACTTTGCAACAAAATTTAAGAAAGATTTACCCCATATGCCAGACAGAAAGCTAAGTGAAGTTATGTAGTTTTGGCATAGTCCTGTAGATGTAACTTCAAAGCATGCCTTGAACAACTTTCATAGATATTCACATTATTTTGGTTATTCTGTTTTCATGTAGTCATTCTTGTGACCTTAAGCTATTTCAAACTTAGTCAAAAAATCCAACAAAGCGATGAACTATTCTATGAATGGAAGGATGTTATTGGTGGAATAGACCCACAAAAAGATTGGATGAATGGGGGAAATTTTCAAATTCATGAACAGAGGAAATTGTAAGGAAATTGTAAAATTAAAGCCATTTAGTGCAGCTTTGTACACAGTGTTTGCTGTTGTAAATTGTATTTTGTTGATTAGATTGTTCTAAGATTTGGATTATAATTGCAGTGTTTAATTCCATAAAAATTATTTTCTCTTTCTTTAAAATTTGTTATTTCTCATGAAAAACCTTATATTATTATCCATAATGTGATGCCATTCATTTCTTGCCATACCATTCCATTCCATCTGGTCACATTATTCATTCAAGCAATGTTACAAAGTTTCCAGTTCATGTGGTTACTTTGCATCAGCATTTAGATCACAATGAAACTTATAATAGAATTATTAGGTCATTAAATTGTACACATGTGCATTCCTGCTAACCCTCGCAACACCTTTAAAGAGATTTATGTATTTTCCGGCATTGTAACATCTCAGAAACAGTGTTTCTTCTTACGAACTATAAAAAGTGATCAAAGTATATCCATTTTATGGTAGCAAAATTATTCCAGGTAGTGTCTGTCGTCATTGAGAATGTGGATGTGGATGTGAATGTGAGAATGTGGAAATATAAACACTGGAATATACATTATTAAACACATTGCTAACAAGTTTACACAGAGAGGTGTAGATTTTATCAAGTCGGATCATCCCCAGTTATTTTTTCCTCTTGAGTCTACCATTGTGCAACCATACTCCCATTACATATTTGCTGAAATCTTCTTGATGTTTGGGTCAACAGTCCATGGGCTGGTTTGATGCAGCTCCCCATCCTCCCATACCCTGTTATAACCTTTTCATTTCTACATAATGACTGCATTCTACATCTACTGTAGTCTGTTTTGTCATATTCATCCCTTGGTCTATCCCTATCCCTACCATTCTTACTGCCTAAACTTCCCTCAAGACTGTGCATACTCATCAACTTAGTTACGATATTAATAAAAGAATCATCAAAATGGGTAGTCACGAAATTTATATTTTATGAAATTTCACTAAATCATTCTTCTCTCACCAGTTTGATTCAGTATCTCTTCATTCGTGATTCGATCTACCCACCTCACCTTCAACATTCATCTGTAATACCACATTTTCAAAGCTTTTATTTATTTCTGAGCCAGTTATTGTCCATATTTCACTTCCATACAATGTTATGCTCCAGGCAAAAGTCTTCAATGAAATCTTTCTAATTTGTATATCAATGTTTGAAATGAGAAATTATTTTCTTCTGTGAGCTTACATAGTAGATTGTAAGTTCGAATCCCACTGTCAGCAGCCCTGAAGATGGTTTTCCGTGGTTTCCCATTTTTACACCAGGCAAATGCTGGGGCTGTAACCTAATTAAAACCACGGCCGCTTCCTTCCAACTCCTGGCCCTTTCCTATCCCATCATCACCATAAGACCTGTGTTGGTGTGACGTAAAGCCACTAGCAAAAAAAGAAATTCTTAAGAAGCGCCTTCCTTGCTTGTACTAGGCTATATTTTATGTCCTTAATTCTACCATCATAAGTTCTTGTACTACCCAGGTAACAATATTCATTTACGTCCTTTTAAAACAGACGTTCATGGTATTCATAATTTTAGAAGAGGCATTCGATAACATTGATTGCACCAGTCTGTTTGAGATTCTGAAGGTGGTCAGGATCAGATACTGAGAAAGAAGGATTATCTACAATCTGTATGAAAATCAATCTGTAGTGATAAGAATCTTCTTTGATTCTTTTCCCACCTGTTCTTTATAAACATGAAAAAGAAGAGGGGATAAACTGCAGCACTGTCACACTCCTTTCAATTTGCTGCTTTATTTTTTGTAACTATTGATTCTTATCACCACAGACTAGTGCATTTCACACTTGTCAGCATCTGCATTCTTGGGAATAAGTATAACATTTAAAAAAAATTGGATGGCTTTGAAGACTAAATTGATGTCAGTAGGAAGAAATTCAACAGAATTGAATGTCAGATTGGTGATACAAAGCTAGAACAGGTCGATAATTTCAAGTATTTAGGTTGTGTGTTCTCCCAGGATGGTAAT
The DNA here is from genome assembly GCF_040414725.1 of Anabrus simplex. Lineage (NCBI taxonomy): Eukaryota > Metazoa > Arthropoda > Insecta > Orthoptera > Tettigoniidae > Anabrus > Anabrus simplex. The sequence goes on along the minus strand of NC_090265.1, from coordinate 128,620,012 downwards.
ATAGTAAGTGAGATTGAATCAAGGTGTAGTAAAGCTAATGCAGTGAGCTCGCAGTTGCGATCAGTAGTATTCTGTAAGAAGGAAATCAGCTCCCAGACGAAACTATCTTTACATCGGTCTGTTTTCAGACCAACTTTGCTTTACGGGAGCGAAAGCTGGGTGGACTCAGGATATCTTATTCATAAGTTAGAATTAACAGACATGAAAGTAGCAAGAATGATTGCTGGTACAAACAGGTGGGAACAATGGCAGGAGGGTACTTGGAATGAGGAGATAAAGGCTAATTTAGGAATGAACTCTATGGATGAACCTGTACGCATAAACCGGCTTCGGTGGTGGGGTCATGTGAGGTGAATGGAGGAGGATAGGTTACCTAGAAGAATAATGGTCTCTGCTATGGAGGGTAAGAGAAGTAGAGGGAGACCAAGACGACGACGGTTAGACTCGGTTTCTAACGATTTAAAGATAAGTGATATAGAATTAAATGAGGCCGCAACACTAGTTGCAAATCGAGGATTGTGGCGATGTTTAGTAAATTCACAGAGGCTTGCAGACTGAACGCTGAAAGACATAACAGTCTATGATAATGTATGTATGTATGTATGTATGTATGTATGTATGTATGTATGTATGTATGTATGTATGTATGTATGTATGTATGGCTTTAGTATAGCTAATTTGTGTGATTTCTCCTGTAAAGAGCAGCTTGATTAAGCAGTACAGGTTGTTAGTGTAAGCTTGTTTTCAGGAGTTGGTGGGTTTGAACCCCATGTCGGCAACCCTGATAATGATGCGTCATTTTCACACCGGGAAAATGTAGGAGCTGTATCTTAATTAATTAATAGCATGGAGGCTACATTCCTAGTCCTAGATTATGTTCTCAATTCTTGAGAACTGGTTCTGAGATATTTTCATACACGCATACATATATTTTCATTATAGACTGTTATGCCTTTCAGTATTCAGTCTGCAAGCCTCTGTGAATTTACTAACTGCCACTGCAATCCTCTGTTTGTAACTAGTTCTCTGGCCCTGTTTGGTTCTATACTTCTTCTCTTTAAATCGTTAGAAACTGAGTCTAACCGTTGTGGTCTCCCTCTAAGTTTCTACCCTCCATAACACCGTTCATTATTCTCCTAGGTAACTTATCCTCTTCCATTCACCTCGTATGACCCCACCACGGAAGCTGGTTTATGCGTACAGCTTCATCCATAGAGTTTATTCGTGACTTATCCTTTATCTCCTCATTCCAAGTACCCTCATATATTTTCAAAAGTTTTAATTTATAGAAATAAAATGAACTGGTTTACACAAGGGGCTATTTATAGTCTGGTGCAACCCTTGTAATGCTGACCGTCTGAAGAGTGTGGCTGGTGTGTGCCTTGTGTAGTAAACTTTGTTTTTGGTGGAGAAGGGTGTTATGCGAGTTGCAGGAATGCTGGGGACAGCACACTCAATTCTGGAGCCAAACAAAATCCCATGGTCCGGCAGGGAATCGAACTTGGACCTCCAAGGACTGAAGGTCAAGATGCTGATCATTCAGCCATGGAGCCAGATGGCGATTTAACTGTCAAAACATCAATCCGCAAATTGCTCTTGTCCTTGGGAATACTTATCAATTCAGGTGAAACACTGGTTTGAATACGATGGACATATATTGTTCTAGCACTAGACTCCGTAGCCCATTGTTGCAATAGCATGACCTCGTGGAGTTGGATCAGGGTGCCTAAAACAGGCAAAACTTATTCAAATCTCTATTAGAAATGAACTCTCTCAAAATCTTTAATGTTGTAGAGGAATGTTTGCTGCCCATGGGGAATGGTATTCATTCTGACAACGTACTGCTGACCGTCAATATCATTGTTGACTTCCTCAGTATCTACATCAACTGGGCGAAGAAGGTACAGTTGGCAGACAAACTAAAAGTTTTTTTGTTTGATTGGCTGCAAAATCACGTTCTTCAGTCCTTTAGTATGTCTGAGCAATAATGGTGACGAGGGGTTTTAATTTGAGTGGACTTTACATGTTCTCAGGGACTGGTTTCTTTGGGTTTGTGAAGACCTTAGAAGGAAGTCTTAAATATGTTCTTTTGAAGCCAGAATTACATTTTTGTGTGGGGTATTGACCAGCATATTATCTGCAGTGGATTGATTATAGACCTAAAATGCAGAAAATGATGTGTAGAGCCTTGGTTTTCAAGTACTGATAGGTGAGAATACAAGCATATTCAAGTAGCAAGCATCTTCTACCCTGCACAAATGTAAGCAGCGAGATTTTCATATGGCCTGTCAGAACCCCTAAAATTTATGCAACTCATCTACGTAACTGTGAAGTGTGGACTGACGCCACTTACTACTTGCCAAATAAATGTACCTCCTAATCTATTAGTGCTTAAAAATCTTGGCTCTAATGGCAAACTGGAGCGAAGAAAGAAATGCAGTACAAGCACTACTAGAACTGTGGCTGAGTAGGTGATGGTTACTCAGGATGGTCTGTTACTTAAAAAGATTAACCATTTTATTGGTTTTATGTCCCACTAACTATTTTTTAATGGGTTTTGGAGATACCGAGGTGCCGGAATTTAAATTCCGCAGGAGTTCTTTTACATACCAGTAAATCTATGATTCAAGGCTGACGTATTTGAGCACCGACTGAGCCAGAATCGAACCTGCCAAGTTGGGGCAAGAGGCCAGCGCCTCAACAGTAAGAGTAGTTCAACAAGGTTGTGCACTCTGACCCATGTTAATTTTTGCTTTTATATATCAAATAATGGTGGAAGTTAAAAAAGCGTGTACTTCTGCTATTTTTCACTGTTGTACTTTGAAAGTCTGTGGAAAATATTACTTCAAGTCAATTGAATTTGCAGACGATGTGGTTAATCTGAGGTTATCTAGAAAGAGAAGTACAAAAGAAACTAAATATAAAAGCTAACTGTGACAGTCAGTTTAGGGATCATTATGAAGGATTACTGAAACAAAATTTACAAGGAAATCTGCAGATCCCAGAGGAAACATTCCTCTCCCACATATTTCACATGTAGTCACAGAGATTTGACCTGGGATGCAGCAGTGGAGCCATGGAGGGGCTATTACATTGCACTCTGGATCATTTCCTTTCATGATCACATAAAAATATGTTTCAGTTTAAATCTACACACATAATAAATCAATTTCCATGAAATGATACGACATTATGTGTGAATAGCTCAATGCTGCTTTTAACTGTGTGTGTCTTAAGTTATATTGGAAACCAGATTGCCGTTATTGATAAGTAAGTGGTTTTACAGGCTAGTCAAGTTGTTGTTTAGCGTTCCATCATTCCCATAATCATTCATTGTGAAAGCACTGCTATGATATCCCTCCTCACATCAGTTTGTTGCAAGAGAGAACAACATCCCATGCTGCTCTTGTGAAATTCTTTGTACTTTGTGTATATTTTGAGTTAGGATTTTATCCTCGACATTTTTCTTTTATGATTCTTGTTCTTTCTACCACAGTTTTGTTAGAACATCACCGATCTAGATTCATTCTTTATATTTACATGTGTTGTTTAGTACTTTGAACTTTGGACCTTAAATGAGAGGGTCATTTGTGAATTATGATAGCCACACATTTTATGTTAGTGAAGAGAAGGGTGTCTCACTCTCTTAGAAAACTTTGTAGTATGATTCATTCGGGATTATTAAACTTTATTAAGATGTAGTAGAAAGAAAAATTTAAGGTCATGGTATAGTAACTTTGTTACTCAATTCTATGAATAGTGTGGTTTAAATGTTGATTATTTGTTTCAGACCGTGCACCTAGCGAAGCTTCATGCCCAGCCCACCACCCTGGTTCTCTTACCACGAATGGTGAAGGTACGTACATGCGTTGGTGTTTAATTTACATACATACGGCTCCCTCCCGTTTGCAGTACGTCTCATCTCGTGCAAAGATAAATCATTTCATCATTTCTTGTATGAAAATAGAGGATGTCAACTGTGTCTGTAATAATACACATTACAGTTACTCTCAATTTAGTGGATTCTTCAGGGCTAAGGTTTGTCCATTAAATCATAAATTTTAGGAATTTTATTGACAATAAAAACTTTCAGTGGTATTAATATGCTTTAATAGAAACCATTTTATATACATACCATTATACACTAAACTATCACTTTATTAGTAACACCCTGGAATGACAGTTCATGACCAGTGACGCAATACCACGTGGTGAAAACATCTAGAGTGGCTCACAGATAATGTACTGACCTCTCCTTGGCATGTCAGACAATAACATCTGGCAGTGATAGGTAAATGTGGCAATTTGTGAATATTTGACCAAGGGCAGATAGCTGGGACACTGAGGTGTGGTGCCTGTATCTCAACAGTAGCCGCTTTTGTTGGCTGTTCCCATTTCACAGTACTGAGGGCATATCAAGAGTGGAGGAATTGTGGATGGATCAAGTAGAAGACCAAACTGCGGCTGGCACGGTGATTGATCAACGAGGTGAACATTTGGTGTCAGGACTAATATCACAGTAATGACTCTCCACAACGGAACTTTTGACCCACTAGTACAACAGTGGGTACGTATGTCTGGTTTCCACAATGATCATGTGATGTACCTTGTGTCAACACGGGTTTTGGAGCCGTAGAACAACAACGGTGCATTCATTGAACCCATGTCATTGCAAACAATGCCTTGTATAGGCCCCCAAAAGGCTTAAGTGGACCTTGGACGTATGGAAGAGGGTTGTCTGGAGTGATAAGTCTCATTTGTAACCCCATTGAACATGTCTGGGATATGCTGGAACATTGCACTGTGCTGATACCTGAGTCGGGATCTGGTGTAAACGTCATGGGGTGGCCTGCCCCGCATGTGCCATGGACATCCAATAGGCTGGTGGTAGTGTCATGATCTGGGGAGCATTCCCTAGGGTCATCGGTCGTCATACCGAACACTTTGAGTAATAATGATGATTGTGTGTGGCCTCCAGAGAGGTCTGGGAACAGACCTTTGTCTTTCTGGACAACAGTGCCATATTCCAACAGGACAATACACTGTCACCAGGCTCACGTCACTACAGTATGCTTGGAGCAACATGACAATGAATTCTCCACTCTGTCTCGGCCCCCCATTTGCCCGGACTGTAACCCCATTGAACTTGTCTGGGATATGCTGGAACATGCTGTGAGGGTTGCTCCTACCCTTCCACAAAATGTGCGTCAACTATACGAAATGCTGCAGCAGGTATGGCTAAGTGTACAGAGAATCTGGCTTGAGAGAATGTCAAGTGTCAATCACTGTCCCCTTGTATACTGATAATTACTGATCAAAATTGCTGAAAATGTTCGAAATAAGCAGTCACCTCCCTTTCCTCCCTTTCTATTGCAGTTCACCAATCCTCTATGTACTGTGGTGACGGGTTCTAGACTTTGGAATTCCTTGCCTGTCAGTGTCAGAAATCCCACCTCATTACTTAAATTATGACTGCTTGCCGAGACTCCCCGCTGAATGCAGCTGACTAATTTGTATGACTGGGTGAGTGAATGACTTCACCACCTACAAAGGCAAAATAAATAAATAAACATATAATAAATGAATGAATGAATGAATGAATAAATAAATAAATAAATAAATAAATGAATAAATAAATAAATAAATAAATAAATAAATAAATCAATCAATCATAGAATATGATAGCTTGGGTCACCTTTGTTGATATCTAGCCATTGTTCAGTCATTTTCACTGCAATTATCAGCAGCCTCTTTTGAAGTTTTGCAAAAGTCAGAGGTTTCAAAACATTTGAAATTGTATTCTGATTCATTTCCATTCTATAATTACTTTTGTTATTACTTTCATTATCAGTATTTATTTGTCGAATTATGTCTCTTAAAACCAGACTCCATTGAATCGAGAGTTTACTGTATTTTGATATTAAGGGAGATATTAGCGATTTGTTTGTTTTCTTTGTATTCAGGCCTTCCTCTCAACACTCCTTCCCTTTAACATGATTTGTAAACTGAGTTGCCAAGATTCTAATTGTCCTTAACTTAAATATTGGGTTTTATGAAATTCCATCCACATCTTTTACTGGTTGATGAAACAGGAAGATAATCTTGACTTGGAACAACACTTCATTTGGTCTGACAAATCCAAATATCATGTGTTTGGGTCTGCTAACAGACATAACTGTGTTTACTGGCAAAGTAAAAACCCAAATGTTACCGTTCAGCACAATTACCTATCTGCAGGAGTAATGGTGTGGGCGTGAGTGACATACCAGGGCTTAAATGGGTCTTTCTTTTTCAATTAGAATATCATAGGAGAAACATACCTGGAACCAAACCAAACCGAATCCATAGCACAACAGCCCCGAAGGGCCACGGCCTACCAAGCGACCGCTGCTCAGTCCGAAGGCCTGCAGATTATAAGGTGCCGTGTGGTCAGGACGAAGAATCCTCTTGGCCGTTATTCTTGGCTTCCAAGGCTGGGGCCGCCATCTCACTGTCAAGATAGCTCCTCAATTGTAATCACGTAGGCTGAGTGAAACTCGAACCAGCCCTCGGATACAGATAAAAATCCCCGACCTGGCTGGGAATCGAACCTGGGAACCCCTGGTAAGAGGCAGGCATGCTACCCCTACACCACGGGGCAGGCGAAACATACCTGGAACTTCTGTGAAATGACATTGGTGCGCCTTTATCGGCATAGGACGACTTCAAATACTTCTGGTGGCAGCAAGCCAGTGCACTACGGTACGAAAATGGTTTGATGAGTGGTTTCCAAACATGTGGATTGGACATTGGGTCCTATTGAATGACCCGCAAGAACTGTTGATCAAACACCACCAGATTTTTCTCTTTGGGGATATTTAAGGGATAAAGTATACAAGCATGCTGTCCAAAATGAAGCTCATCTGCACCAGGGTATTATTGGGGAGTACAGTTTAATTCCCAGTGAGTTCTGTAGAAAGGCACGTGAAAACATCAAATTAAGACGAGCATGCATCAACTTGAATGGATCCCAAGTTGATGACTGTAGAAAATTGATAAATGGGATGTTTTTCAGATTATTCAATATAATATAATTCTTAGTTGTAATAACATTTTTTGTTTTGTTTTAAGAATTCCTTATCAAACATTTGCACCTTACTTTGCAGCCACCCTGTTAGTTAAGGCTATTAATTGCATTATGTATTAAATATGGTAGTGAAGGTGGTGATCGTTGCTATTAGGAGCAAAATATTATCAGTTCCTCATAAATAACAGCTGGGGAAACAGCTCTATGGAGTATGAGAGTATTACATGAAGCGGAGGACTGTGAGAGGTTGAAAAACAAAGACTTTTTTTTCAGTTGGCTTTATGTCCCACTGACATAGATAGGTCTTATGAAGAGGATGCAATAGGAAAGGGCTAGGAGTGGGAAGGTCGTGGCCCTAGTCTTAATTAAGGTACAACCCCAGCATTTGATCAGTGTGAGAATGGGGAAAACACGGAAGACCATCTTCAGGGTTGCCAACATCAGGGTTCGAACCCACAATCTCCTGAATGCAAGCTCACAGCTACGTGCCCTAACCACATGGCCAACTTGTTCAGTGAAACAAAGACTCCTCTAGACCTTGTAAGCCTAATACTGTTGGGCTTGGAAGGAAATAGCCCTTTATCCCACAAAGCTTGAGACGCGATAGTGAGAAAGAGAGTTGGTTGCCGCTGAATTAGATACCCTCTCAAGTCTGAAATTGTACAGATTAGTTTCATTTGAAAGTAGTTAGTACTGGGTGCACATAATGTGAAGAAAATATATTCTCCACTTTCATTAATGATGATCATGTTATATTTATTTAGACCATAAATGCTTGTGTTATATGGTATATTTTTGTTTGCAAATTGTAGTGTAATATTGTGGAGTGCATTGCAGTGTAAGGTAGCAAATGTTTTTGCAAAAGTCATTAGCACTATACACACATGGCTAGACTGTGTTTGTGTTGAGTCTCAAGCTCTCTGAGACAGAGATTGAAGAGGTGGATGTGATTAGGACTTAGTTTCTGATGTTTCATCTAGGCAACCAGGTTCAAATCTGCGTGGATCCTTGGGTGGAATTTCATTTAAAATGACATAGCATCAGGAAGAGTATCCAGTCTTAAACTCCAGCTAAAGCCCATAATGAAGCATGGCGGCTGTACCAATACTGCTTGTTTGCATCCGATGCTCTGGGTACAGTAGCACACTAGATCTACAACAGTTGGTCAGTCCTTGGTGGTTCCTTTCACTCTAGTATTTTTTCTACAGTCTCAATAAAAAATTCTCTAGCCCCTGAACTGTCTGCACACATTCCATTCTGAATTTGCCTTCCTTTTATGTTTCCCTCATTTGAAGCACTCACAAATTCTTCTCTCAAATTCATCTTGTTATCAATCACTGTATTTAACAGTCAGTATTATTGAGAGCAAAATAAACATGACCAAAATGCCCAAGACTGTCGAAGATAGCATCCTCTATTAACACTAATCAGGGGGAAAATATGGAAGGGGTCCAACACTTTGAAAAATGAAGGCATTGGTCAAAGAAAGACACGGCCACCAAGGGCATGAACATGAAAGACTCCCTAGGCCTCCACACATACCATCGGGATCGGAGAAGAACAAGAGTTGACCAAGGGAAGTTGGATAAGATAGATGAAAGTGAGGAGCCTGGTACAAGTAAGTGTACAAAATGCCAGGACCCATGGTTGCCAACCCACATTCCCAAGTTAAGAACCGTTGGGACCCATTTAAGTCACCTTTTATGGCTGGCAAAGGATACCGTGGGTGTTATTCTACCGCCCCCACCCACAGGGGACTGGTCTTGTAAATTAGTGGTTGGCCCCTTATATTTGAGGATATGAGGTCAAACACTGTACAGTCCTAGCAGGGATAATCCTGTAACTTGAGCATTATATGACAGAAAGAGAAGTCAGTGATATCCAAATTCTGTCAAACATGAGCCACGAACGCACTCTCTAGAGGATCCAACCAACTTTCGGGATGAGAAACCAAAACAAACATTGCCAAGGTTACATGCAGATGTGTATTTCCTTAAGCCCCTCCCAAAAAGAAATTCTGGCTATTTGAAAAGTGCTCAAATACGCCGATCTCTTGCGTAACAAAATTTCGGGCAATTCGGCGTCTCCGAACACCATAAACATAGTTAGCAGGACGTTAAAATAACAAGATTAAATTTCGGTTAAAATCCTGCACTTGAAGGTGGTTTTCAGTGATTTCCTGTTTCAATTCTAAGTGCGTACTTGAGGATAGTACTTCACATAACTCATTCCCAGCCACAATTAATAACAAACGCACAATCAGTACAGACACCACAGTAACATAGATAAAGAGACATCCATTTCTTACATGAAATAACGATTAGAATTTAAAGTTTGAATTCCGGCATCTCTTCCCTCGTAGAACAATGGATTTGTAGTCCACTTTTTACAGTAGTAGTGCTGTTCTACAAACTGTCTTATCACTGAGATTGAAGTGCTTGTAATTAGCCTTGCTGCAAAGCCCAGTCTACAGCTAGAGGTCACTGGAAGAGGATGCAAACTTCTTCCTTCTGTGCCTTGTAAATATTATACTGTAGCCTAGATGCTGCACTAATTTCTTTGCAAATTAAGGTTAGGCAGTGTTGCTGTAAACAAAATTGGGAGATGTTTTTCTTAGACAAAATTGAGAAAAAACTGTGAATATCAGTATCAGGCTCGTTTTGTTGTCTTTCTTGTTAGAAATGCCATTTTTTTCGTTTACTATCTAACGAATGATGTTTTACTATTAGATGTTAGTCACTTCCCAAATTAATTTAGAAATCCATCAGGTCTTGACTGACTGGGAAGTCCAATTTAACTCGACTAGGCTACATAAAAAATTGACCAATAACGAATCTGAACTGTATTTGTTTGTATTAAAAAACAATACCCCTTGCTAGCTATATATTCAGTAGCGTTAATGTTTTTATATAAAAGAGGCTACCATGTCAGTTTGCGTACTACATCTATGTCGATGTTTCTTGAGGACCTGATTCCATCTGACGACTTAGCACTCAGTATCGGATGTCGGACATAGTTCGTGAAATATTTTAAAAGGAATGGCTTCTAAAAATAACACATTTATTGCATGAAAAGATGGTGAATGTTGGTAGCAATCGAACTTTTTCCTAAAGCAGACTTTTCGACGTAAAGATGACTAGCTCCGAGCGGATAGAATTGCATTGGAAGTGTTGAAATGTAGTCGGAATGTCTCCTGAGGGCGTTATTTGTAAACATGTAACATTGAGTTACGCAAGTCACCCAATATCGTAAATTGGAAGAGACTTAAAACAAAACGCGAAAATACTGCTCTAGCAGTGTCATGCCGCCGGTACAGCAATTCATTCCTTTTACTGAGGAATAGCGAGAGCTTGATCTGAAAATCCGAACTGATGGAAAACTAACAGGAAGATGCAGGTTAACGGAAAATATCCGGACATTGAATTATTTTATCAAAATGCCTCCCGGATACCATCTTATTAACTCTAATTTTAGAGTTATGATATTTTTATCATTGCCTGGCAATCCTAGGATGGAAGTTGTTCTTCGTAATTTATACGGTAAATAAAGTTGGACTTCATGTTAACGTTTTCATTGAGAAAGGAGATTTCGCAAGTTCTATACTACCGCAACCTTTTGTTCCACTTAGCGGGAAATGCGGATAATGTGTGTTGTTAGAGTTGTGGTATGTTGCACTTGTTCCACAAATCTTAAGAATTCCACAAAAAATCTTCAGAATGCCGTTTACCAAGATTGATCTCCATTGTCGATTTCTGGAAGCATAGGATGTGGTTTAGGGTCTGAAAACACGCGAAGAAATTTGTGAGTGAAGAATCTGTGGATATGTACTGAAAATCTCTGTATCTCTCTTCTTTCTTTCCTTTCCCTTCCTTTAAAACATCTCATTGGAGTGGTACAACAAATCGAAGTCTGTGGGCTGCCTAGTCATGGCGACGAAGGAGCGCTCAGTTAATACCGAAGGACGTTGATTCGATTCTCTATCGGTCGAAAAATTTAGAAACAAGCCCTTATCTTCCACCCCTTCAAAGCCCATCATGGTTTGTAAGGAGATGTCTTTGCTTTGCTTTGCAACACATCGAAGTAATTTCTAACAAAATTAAGTAGCTCTTATCATGTGGTAATAAGTGCAAGAAGTCTGGAAAAATCTTTTAACTCCTAATTTCAATGAACTGTTGGGAAACAGGGTTGGCGAGATTGTATTCTGAATGACTGCCTTCCATATCCTTAAAGGAATAGGTAACAATGCGATGGTCCTGCTTGATCACTGTCGGGTCCTCATATATTTTCTTATATTTTTTTCTATACTTTTTTACGGTCTACGAGGTACCACCTCGATGGATTATAGACTACCTTTCAATGCCTCTGCCCAAGGGCCTCTAGGAAATAAATTAAATTCGTCGTTCGTAATTTACAAGGGCAGTAAGCTTGTTTATATTCGAGAAAAATTTCGTAAGTTTTAATGTTAGTTGCTCTTAATTTTTGAAGTCCGCGTATTTCTAAAATAATGTCTATAATATCCAGTGTGATAACGACTGCAACAATTTATTGTTATAGAGGTCACACTTTATAATTGTGCCTGCTCAGACGTGGGAGAGCGGAAGTCAGCGGCGCCGGCGGCTAGTTCTCTACAAGTCCTTTGACCTATGTCTCAGTCTTTGCACACAGCGTTTGTACGTTTGTAGGATTGTGACACTGTGCGGTAAGTGATGTCGACTAAATCACTTCTCTTACAGGTAAAATTGCTGACCGTAGAGAAAGCCGCAGTGTTGATGGACTCCACTCAAAGTATTTTTACTTAAAAAAAAATCAGCTATTTTTTCTTCACAATCAGAACATAGTATTCCTCAACAGCTGCAGAAGTACTGTTCCGATCATTCTGGATTTAAAACAGTCATACATCTCTAATCGGAGTATTTCTTACATATAACTTGCACCGGGCGAGTTGGCCGTGCGGTTAGGGACGCGCAGCTTTGAGCTTGCATCCGGGAGATAGTTAGTTCGAACCCCACTGTCGGCAGCCCTGAAGAATGTTTTCCGTGGTTTCCCATTTTCACACCAGGCACATGCTGGGGCTGTACCTGAATTAAGGCCACATCCGCTTCCTTCCCACTCCTAGACCTTTTCTATCCATCGTCGCCATAAGACCTATCTCTGTCGGTGCGACATAAAGCAAATTATACATATGACTTGCGAGACATCTTCCTATCGAAACGCGTTTCTCTTCGACAGTTCAACTTTTAAAATTACCCAACAGATCCTGATTGTGGCCCGGTGAATTTTTCAGGGTATTTCAAACACGTTCTTGATTGTAGACCTGTTTGAAATGGAAGCAAGTAAGTTAGCAATTATACATGACTGTTGATACCATGAGTAGAACCTCCAGTTTTACATGGAATCTAAAATACAAAAATGTCATGTTTCATTTGTAAAATCCCACGTGCATTGCTCGGGATTCGAACCGGGTCTGCCTTGGTGAGAAGCCGGCCACTCGTGTGTCACACCCCTTCTAGAAAAGTTGTAGTGGTGTACGCCATAATTGTCAGCTCATTAGTTTGATATAATGATGGTGGCTTCCTTCTTTACATGTTGACATTTGTTTTACGGCTCACTAACTACTTTTACGTTTTCGGAGACGCCGAGGTGCCGAAATTTAGTCCCGCAGGAGTTCTTTTACGTGCCAGTAAATCTGCCGACAAGAGGCTGACGTATTTGAGCACCTTCAAGTACTACCGGACTGTGCCAGGGTCGAACCTACCAAGTTGGGGTCAAAAGCCAGTCCTTCAACCGTCTGAGCCACTCACATCGGCTCCTTCTTCACAAATAGTTTTTTTTTTTCCTATGTGCATTCTCTGCAACTTCAGCTAAATGATACAGCTTTCATGAGCATAAAACAAACTGCATACGTTTTAAAATAATAATCGTATAGCCTCAGCTACCGGGTGCTTGGGGACGTGGGAATTTTAATTTGACGCCATCTAGGCTGCCTGCTCGTCAATTTCGACGTTCCGTTTTATTCCATCAGATGGCAGACTAACGGGGATCTCTTTTGGGTGTGAGTTTTTAATTAATTTTGTCAGGTGAACACCTCGAAAGAACACAGACTGAACACACACTTGTGTATATGAAAGAGAATGTTATCAGTTTCACTATAAACTCAGATGCATATAAGTATAATACTAGAAATAGAACCAGCCAGTACCCAAAACCACACAAAACCAAGTTTTATGAATTAAGTTGGAGTTATCCAGGGGTACATTTGTTTAATAAATTGCCAGGTTGTATTAAGTGTGTTCAATCACGTTCAAAATTTAAGAAATCATTTATCAAATTAGTTTGTGACCATTGTTTTTATTCTATTGAAAAACATTTAGTTCATGAAAATAAACTTTAGTATTGTGTTTATTTGTGTTTCTTTACTATTGTATCTTTTTATGGTGTGTGTATTTGTTTGATTGTCTGTCACTGTAAATGTGATTATTGACGTGTCCTATATCACCGTATGATCAGTTGGTTGAAATAAAATACACTACATTACCATATGTGTCACCAAAACAATAATCAGATTGGCCAAATGATGTATCTTTCATTAGCATAAAACAAAACTGCATAGGTTTTTAAATAATAACCGTATACCCTCAGCTACCGTATGCGGACAATTTATTTTGACGCCATCTAGACTGCCTGCTTGTCAATTTCGACGTTCTGTTTTACTCTACCAGATGGCAGAGTAACAGGAATCCCTCTTGGGCAACTTATGGCTGGATTTTTAATTAATTTTGTCGAGTGAACACTTCGGAAGTACACCGTACGACATGGAGTATCGAATATAATTTTTGCCGCCCTTCAAAAATCCGACTACCTCTGCCGGGTTTGAACCTGCGATCTTGCGATCCGGAGGCCGACACACTCACTGATCCACAGAAGGAGTTCATAAATTAAATATGTTAATTAATACATTTTGAACTTAAGAAACTATGTTAGTGTTACCCATTACTTTTTATTCTTCCTTGAAAATTTACTCTTTGGAAAAAAGTAAAAACTAATAGAAATAAACCTCTTAATTTTTTAATTATATAAAATTGAACATTTCATCATCACGCGAAGCCTTTTTTCATTTTGTTATAAAAGTCTTGTAGAAGTGTCGTCTTTGGGACAAGAAAATATTTAGTTAACTCTCAATCTGTAGTGTTCATTTCTGTGTAGTCCCTGCCCCTCTTTTGATTAGGTACCCGGTCCTTGTCCCTTACCGGACTGCAGATTTAGACAGCAACTAGACTTTCACGGAAATACTGATAGTACTCATAATATTCTTATGAATTAAATACTTTGCGACAGGTGTATAAGTAAGGGGGATAAACTAATAAACATTACTAGATTTGCATCTCGATGTCTCTTTAGTTTCGTCATCGTAAAATACACAGCGCCTTATTAAATCACACTTCGAAACATGATCGCAATTCTGCGTTACTCGGAGTTCGAATTAAACTTTCAGGCCGACGTTCCAGTGTAATCCATGTTGGCTCAAGAAATATGTTATAACTTAGCTGAGGACATTCAGGCATTAACAATCCTGTTTAAGGCAGCCTAAAGACGCATTTAAATGTTAAAATAGGCACTATCAAAATTTGTATAAACTCGTATCAGCTTCTTCCGCTTTTACCACAACCTGGTGGGATCGCGAGTGCAAACTGTGATGAATATGTGGACTTCGCCCTGTTTCACGACCGCCGGACATTTCCGTCGCCAACCTGATGTAAAGGGATGTATTCAGTGTTTCTATTGTAGTTTGTAGTGTAGTGTGTATATGAAGGGGAGTGTATTGGGACAAACTGACATCCTATCGCCGAGTCCAGAGGAATTAACCAGTCGCGCTGAAAATCTCCGACCCTGCCGGGAGTCGAATCTGGGACACTCTGAACATAGGCCTTAACGCTGACCATTCAGCCAAGTAGCCGGACTTCGTATTAACTACTTAACTATTTAAGATTAAAATCACCTCCTTAACAGTGTTAAATGGGGATTTTACTGTATTTTGAAGTGGTACGGCTACTTGCCCGGTAGGTCGGGGCTTTTAGCCACATTTGGTGAATTCCTCTAGCTCGGGACTGGATGCTGGTGGTGATTATTAATTTAAGAGGAAGTACAACTAGACAATCATCCAACTAGACAATCATCCTGTATATAACACTGATCAAAGAGAAAAATGGAAGATATGGGCCAAAGAAAGACAAGGGCAACAAAGGGAGTGAAAATGAAAGACTCCCTAACTCTTGAATGCACTAATAGCGTCAGGTTGAACAAGAGTTGACCAAGGGAGGTCGGATAGAATAGATGAAAGTTGGGAGCCTGGCACAAGTAAGTGGAAGCAATGCCAGGACTCAATAAGGACCTCGTGGTCGCTAGCCCACACTCCCAAGTTCAGAGCTCGTGGGGCACCTTTTAGTCGCTTCTTACGATAGGCAGGGGATACCGTGGGCGTTATTCTACCGCCCGCACCCACAGGGGAATCGGGGATGGATGTTTGTGATTGTCTTGATACAGATCTTCACTTCATTTGCATACATCTCACACTACTAACCACACGGAAACGCGCAGTAATGATTACATCTTTCCACATTGGGAAGGCATCCGGCCGTAAGATTGGCCTTTATCCACATTAGTACTGAACCCAGATAACTGGGAAAAGACCAGGAAAGAACTATATATGGAGTGCTAGTTTGTTATCGATCTCAGTTCTGTGAAGACAGAATGAAACACTATTGAAACAACTTACTCTCAAACTACATAGTGTGTAGTGTGTATGTCTCAAGTCGTTTTGATGTAAACTTATGCTTCGTTTCAGTCGGGATATTTCTAAATCCTCTCAACCTCACAGGATCTGATCGGGCTATACTCTCCGCCGACCAACGAGATGCAACGAAGCAAAAATAAAATACAATTTTGAAAGAAAAAAAAGAGAGCATGTTTTAGGCGCTGTAACTTAGCAGTTACAGGAACAAATACGCATTCTAGGAAACATCCTCAGTTTATTTATGAATAGTGTAGATAGTTGCTGCTAATGAAGCGTTCTTGTACGGAGTTTTATGGCCTAGCATATGACCTAAAAATATCAATTATACATCGAATCTTTCTTTGGTAAAATACACATTTCGCTTTGAAGTGGTGATTCATGAACCATTAGAATAAGTACGGTATTTAAATACTTCCCTTGGCTTCATTTCCATCTAGTTCTTTTGTATATCACAGTCATGTGGATTTACACGATTGAGTACGGTATTAAAGGAAAATGTCTTCGATTACACTCGACATTTGAAATTTAAATAAGAGTACCGTACTTAATATCATTACTTGTTTCAATTTAAATTGTAGGAGGCTGATTTAGATTCATTATAGTAAGATGATCACGCTGTCCCCGCCTTACGTCTCACTTCGAAAGCACCGCGTACTTTAACTGGTAAGAAGTACACTTAGGTTGTACATCAGATTATCATCGTTAATAACGAAGAAGCAAGGCGCAGTATGGGGAGGTCATGGGTTCCGTGTTGATGCCGGCGCCAGACAGCTCGCTATTGATCTAGCCATATGAAGGATGTTGTAGTGTCCCCGTGCGCTATTCTCGGCCTGGCTGTGTCGTGTCCTTCATGTGTCTGCGATAAGCGAGCAGGCGCCACTCCACACAGCCCGTGGCGCCCGCCTGCCCGACACCGTAACCCACCTTCGTGTCTGTACCAGCGCCATTGTTTATTTCGTAAAGAAGAGCTATATGAATTTACCAAATGTTGCACGGGAAAAAAGAAGGTTCATGTGAATGGAGAATCCGGCAAGCAGGCCCGTCTAGACGGTGAGTTGCAGGTGACAGGTATCGATCAGGTGGCGCCAACTACATTGATGAGCAGCCCGGCGCCTAATTTTAGGCATGACCTCAGCAGGCAGGCCAGGCAGCGAGCCAACTGCAGACAGGCCGCCACGCCCCGCCCTCCACACACGTCGCCGCATATTAATTAGCCTCGCTAGTCCCCGCTCTGAAAACATAACCCCAAAGTGTGACAATGCAAGGAAATTCAAAAACTAGCCGACCTGTTTCATTGAGGAATGCATGTGCCAGCAGCAGCACGAGCCTAGCGCGCCCTGCTCGTCTGACGTCATGCCTCACTTTTGTGAATGGAATCTCGCAGGCTGGCGCCACATGCCATCTGGTGGCGGCCGCGAGGATCACGTCGACCTTCACCCTTGGTCGATAGCGCGGCGCCAGTCGCCAGGGCTGTCCAACATTGTTAACATTTTGATTTCTGTTGTTGCAGGTGAGAGATCAGGACGTGAGTGGTGCAAGCTGGCGTACTGGGAGCTGGCGACGCGTGTGGGTCGTCTCTTCGCCGTAGAGCTGCCGTCTGTCAACGTCTTCACTTCTCTGCCCCATGGAGACGGCCTGTGCTTGGCCACCCTAGCGCAGCATCATCCGCCTCCGGGACACGATTCCGTCCGCCGAACGCGCGCAAAGATCGGCTTAGGGGTTACATTAAGCCAAGAAGGGGATGGCGTTTGGGCTTACAACCGTTCGGACGGTCCCATCTTTGTCAACTCGCCCACCTTGGACGATCCTGAGTCTCGCACCCTTCTGGTGTATCGTGTACCTCCCGGTCACTGTCTCAACATCTTCGAACGGGGCAAGGCACAGTGCAGGCAGCTGGCTCACACCGGCCCTGTGGACCCTAATTCAGTGCGCATCAGCTTTGCCAAGGGCTGGGGACCCAAGTACTCTCGCCAAGAGGTTACAGCATGTCCCTGTTGGCTGGAAGTTCTCCTTGCTCCTTGCAGGTGATACAACGTGCAATACAAGTCATTCACAGTGCCTTGGATTTGTAAATAACGAGAGAAGAGGGATGTATATTGTGCTCAGATTGCCGGTTCACCAATCTGCCTTTACCTTGATGGCAGCTGGCTTAGTGCTGTATACTGTACCAAATAATACTCATGTATTAAACCAGCACGTAGCTGTAGGGTAAATACCCCAAGGTACGGTTGACAATCATGTATATATTGTATATAAGAAACCGATAAAGGGTGCTCACTGCATTGTATGCACGTGGACACCCCTGTTTATATTAAAACTGCAAATTTTAAACATAATATTTGTTTTATTTTTTAAACCTACCTTCACATGCATCATCACCCTTCAGTGTAGAGATGTAGACAGTTATACTTATGTCTCCTTATTTTGGTATTCACCTCATTGCTAGAAAGACACTATAACTGAAGTCATTAGAAAAAATAAATCAGAATGACCTTTGAGAGACATGCCACTGCGATCATGAAAACAGGGGTGTGGATGTTTTTCTACAATAAAAGAAACTATAATAATCTTTTTGCAGACCAGTTCTAACCATGTAGCTGTCTTTTTGTTTCCTACATTTCTGCAAGTGTATAGACAAAGGTACAAAGAGATGGGTAATAGAATGGAAGAAGCAGTAATTGGTCAGCATGAAAAATATGGAACAAAATCTGAGAACTTTGGAAATATATAGAGGGATCTTGTAAAAAGCAGTCAAAATTGAGCCCTCTGTCCCCGAGGTTAATGGAATTATGTTAGCCTACTGGATAGGACTGAGGATTCCAATTTATATCAGTCAAGCACTGATCTGCATTTAGGGCAGTCCCCCAGGTGGCAGACTCCCTATCAGTTGTTTACCTTTTCTTTTATTATGTGTATGTATGTATGTTGGGTATTCAGCCCGAAGGCTGGTTTGATCCTCTGCAGCTCAGCCAACAGCTGCCATAAATAGCCTAGGCGTCACTAAAGAGGCATACTAGGGAAATGAGGAGTGAGGTAGTTTCCCGTTGCTTTCCTCGCCGAGCCACCCATTGCTATTACATATCAGTCTGCCAAGCCCACTGAAATGCATGCACCAACCGATTCTATGAGCGATATTTTCACACCATTCATAACAGGGACTGGCTGCATAAGGAATGGTATTACTAGCATCACTCATACCTCAGTCACTTTCATATTGTCAAAGCCAAAGATGAGACTGAGACAGGTCAATGAAAGTAACAAATTTGATATAGCCCATACCAGAAGACATAGTGCACTGTAAACACTACACCTTGCCAGCAAAGGCATTCTTTTATTATATAAATTTTTAAAAAATGAAAATTTATTGAACACCTCCTTTAGTAAATTATTCCTATAATTACAAATATTTGCCCCAATTTGTCCTTGTGAATTCCAACTTTATCTTCATATTGTGATCTCTCCTACTTTTAAAAAACACCACTCAAACTTCTTTGCCTGCTAATGTAATTCCATACCATCTCAGAACATACCACTTACTTAAGCAGCTCGTCTCCTTTCTCTCAAGTCTTCCCAGCCCAAACTTTGCAACATTTTCTTTTGTCTGAAATCACCCAGAACAAATCAAGCTGCTTTTCTTTGGATTTTTTCCAGTTCTCAGATAAAGTAATCCTGGTGAGGGTCCCATACACTGGAACCATGATCTTAATTGTGGTCTTACCAGAGACTTAGGCCTATATGTCCTCTCTTTTACATCCTTACTACAATCCCTAAATAACCTCATAACTACACAAAGGGATTTGTACCCTTTATTCACAATCTCAGTTACGTGATTACCCTAATGAAGTTTTTTTTGTTTTTGCAAGTTGCTTTACATCGCACCGACACAGATAGGTCTTATGGTGACGATGGGACAGAAAAAGGCTAGGAATGGGAAGGAACCATCTGTGGTCTTAAGGTATAGCCCCAGCATTTGCTTGGTGTGAAAATGGGAAACCACAGAAAACCATCTTTCAGGGCTGCCGACAGTGGGGTTCGAACCCACTATCTCCCGAATACTGGATACTGTAAGAAGATGTACAATATTAGAAGGATCCACCTTTCAATACTTCGTTGTAAGTTGAACTAAAAAGAAGTCACAACTTGTTTATTGGGACCGGTTTCGACACATTACAAGTGTCATCATCAGCCAAATAGTAAAGTAGGGCAAGATATAAAGATCTTAAAACAACTAATACATTGAACACAGGCAAAAAATTAACATTGATTCGTATCATAGCAATTCAGTTAATGTCCAAAACACAATGATCGCAGTCAATACGGAACGATCATGAAGTTTTTAACCTTACTGGATACTGGTCGCACTTAAGCTATCGAGCTTGGTGATAAAGATCATTCCTTATATTAACAGGTAGGTATGTACAGTAATCCCCATGGGGCCATTCACCCCATCAATGCAGTAATTAAAACAGAGGACTTTTCCTCCTTATGAAACTCACAACCTGACTTTTCATGCCATTTACCATCATGCCATTGCCTGCTGTCCATCTCGTATAACACCATCTACAAAAAGCCTTATCCCTGATTCCACATCTTTACTCATATCATATATCAGAAAACATAAAGGTCTAATAATACGGTAAGTAAAATCTAAATGACAAAATGTCTCGACTGGATCAGCATAAAATAGGGTAACATCAGAGTGCTAGAAGGTTTTAATTCTGGATTTAAGCAGTTTTAAGAAACAACATTGAAGAGAACTAGTCTCCAAAAAGCCTTAAAAACACAATTTTTTGATGTCCACATCTGTTTTATAGGGTTAATTCCTGATGTTCTTTTTGGAGAAAATTTTTTGATTTTGACAAAATCTGTTTTATTCTCTGCATCACAGACCATCGCTGATCCCAGTTTTATAGCAGCCTCATCTCTGTGGGAATGAGATAGTTGAACATTTCTATGTGGAAGAATGTGTTTCAACCTCATTTTGGTGGTGGTGATTGTTGTTTAAGCTTTTCTTTACATTAATAATATACGGTACCGTAACAAACATGTCAAATCCAATTATTTGAATGTTGTTAGTGATCTCAGTAACAGAGCCATAATGTCAGAGGGATGTAAGGAATGTAGAGGCTGATTCTGTAAGATCGTTCCTGGTTGTCACAATAACAACTACCAATAACAAAACCCAGGAGTACAACATAAGAGGTAGTAGATGTCTGGAAAAATGCATCTCATAGTATTTTGTTGCTATAAACAAGTGCCAATAATTGTAAGTGCTATAATTTTCAGTTTGTCATGTTAATTAAAGTCCATTGCCATGCTGTGGTCCCTTGTGGCCATGTTTCACTGCTTCCTTTATAATTCTTTACACACAGTATGGATAGCAAAGAAATATTTTACATCCCTCCCCTCATAAGTTCTTTTGGGATTTAACTGGAAAGTGGTCAACAAAAATGGCTTCTTCATAAACATTTAATAAAAGATTTTCCAAATATTCCTCATGCAGTTTCCAAATTGTTTAAAAATCATGAACTATAATTTTGCACCACACTCAAAAAAATTGTTTTCATTTCTTGAACTTCACGTAAGGAGTTTTCAGTCTATTACAAACTGTTCTTCGTAACATGATTATACAAAAAACATATTTTGGAACTGTTTGTACAGTTTTGTTGGTGTTAAATATTGAGAATATATGAAGGTTTTACAGAAACAACATATTTTTGAGCTGTAAAACCATCAAAGTTAGTTGCTAAGTATTGCTAAGAACAAGTAGATATGCCACCAAAATTCACAGAGACCAAAATCATCTTGCTTTACCAGTACTGTCTTAATCTATTTTTCAGGCAGTCTCTTTTGAAGCTCCTTTATCTCCAGTACTCCATTTTTTACTTTGTATTGTAATTTAATATATCGTAAGTTACAAAAGACTGTCTCATTGCAGAAAAATTTTGAGTGTCAATAATGAAGTATAAGTGCTGTGCCATCTATTGGCGACTTAGAAAATTATTTGGTAGATACAGTCTTGTATTTCAGTAGTGTAACCATGTTTGATTACAAGATTACAAACAAGTCGTGATGATCTTCTTTGCTAATGTAAAACCTTGTTTGATTACATGTGCTAACTGCCAGTGGTGCGTTATCAAACTTATTTGTCAATTCTTTCTTATAAGGATAAGTATGCTAGCATCCTACTTCATACTGGGAAAAGCAAACATTGTGGTGGAATGATGCAGACAGGGAATTGTAGGTAGGTGAAAGAAATAAAGCAAAACAAATAATTGCTGAATTCAAGAAGAAGTTGTGGGAAGATTTTTGTAATAACTTGGAAAGGCTTGGTCAAGTGGCAGGGAAACTTTTATGGACAGTAATAAAGAATCTTAAAAAGGGAGGGATAAAAGAAACAAATAGTATTTTGGTAAATAGGTGAGCTTATAATCGATCCCTCACTGGAAGGAATATTTTGAAAATCTTCTCAACACAAAAGGAAATCTTTCTGTTGACATTGCAAGCAATCAAGCTCATGGGAAGGAGGACAATGATGTCAGTGAAATTACGCCTGAGGAAGTGGAAAGGATGGTAAATAAACTCCATTGTTATAAAGCAGCAAAAATAGATGAAATTTGATCAAACAGTGAAATATAGTGGGAAGGCAGGGATGACATGCGTTCACAGAGCAACAAGATTTGTATGGACTGTTAGTAAGGTACCTTCTGGTTGGATAAAAGTAGTAACTGCAGCTATTTACAATCAAGGAAACAAGAGGGGTTGCAACAACTATCAAGTTATTTCATTGATCAGTATACCAGGCAAATTGTTCACTGGCATATTGGAAGGGAAGGTACAATCAATATTTCACAGTAAGTTGAATGAAAACTAGTGTGGTTTTAGACCAGTGAGACAGACAGGATCAGGTTTTCAGTATGCACCAGGTAATTGAAAAATGCTACAAGAGGAATAGACAGTTATGTTTCGTAGTTGTAGAGAAGGCATATGACAGAGTACCAAGGGAAAAGCTGTTAGCCGCATTGAGGTATTATGGGGTTAAGGGTAGATTATTAAAAGCAATCAAAGGCATTTATGTCGACAATTAGGCTATAGTGAGAACTGATGGTACGTGTCATCCAGTTAACACAGACCCGCAGCTGAGGGCTCAGCCGGCAAACTATCGCTTCCTGCTTGCCAGGCAATACGAGAGCGAGCTAGAGTGATTGATAAATTCTAATGCACTTTAAAAGTACTTGCTCCTAATTTCTCATCATGAAGAGGCTCCTCATGGAGCCGATTAGGTTTTCAAGCACTCAGTATTGGCTGTTTTGAGAATTTACATACCCACATAAGTGAAAGCTCGCTTTACCTGAGAAGAGAATCAGATTGGGATCCATTTCTTCATCATGCACTTTATTAAAAATCCATTCACTAAATCTAATCCTACACACAGAATCATCCAGTTTTAGTTCTTGCACCTCAGTACATTTATAGGGTTTTATCTTTGTAGCCCTTTGAACAGAACTGTAAGATATTCCCGTTTACTGAGAAGGATGGCTAAGGGATTTCTCAGGAGAATTTTTCACGCATAATCCAATGTCTTCAAGATTTTCTTCTGTTAGCACTGTCCTTTGCCTTCTTTTCTTATCATTAACACTTCTCATTTCAAAAAATGTATTAACTAATCTACGAGTCGTCCCATGACTTGGAACTTGAACATCTGGGAATTTCTCTTGAAATAATCTCCTATCAGCACAAGCAGATTCTGTATGATGACCTATAGAATGAGTTCTTAGTTCAAGGTACTTACAGATGTTAAGCTGTAATCTTTCATCTTTGTTGTTTATAGTTCATATGGATCATATACTGAAAGGTGTAAGTGGCAAGGAGGAATTCGGGTGGGTGGAAATATAGTAAGCAGTTTGGCTTAAGCTGACGTCTTGGTCTTTACGGCAAACTGTGCTGAAAGCCTGCAGTCTAATATATCTTTGGAACATGAAAATAAGATGCAGTGAGTACGATATGAAAATTAGCATTTTCAAAACTAAAATAATGTCAGTAGGGGAGAAACCTAAGAGAACTGAATGTTTTGTTGGGGATACAAATCTGGAACGGGTAAATCATTTCAAGTATTTAGGATGTGCAAATAAAGGGAATTTAGGAAAAATTGAACACATGAAATTCATACAGCTTTTGACGATCGAAAATTGAATGACGTGATATATGATAAGAAGGGAGAGCGTGAAGCCCGATGCTGGCACATAGCTTACTCCTGTCGAATAGCAACAAGGGGTCTGTTCAAGGTTTTACGTCGCCATCCGACGGACGAACCACACTCAACAGCGTCGTGTGCCCTCGCTCCATATGAACACTGTGTAGAGGTTTGAAATTGTATTTCTAAATCAGTCGTGTCCACAGTCACAAGGAAATGCACTTTTTAATTTTCTGGAATTTCTATCTGGTGTCTGCCTATATGTATGTACGCGCATCACGAGAAAATGGCTGAAGAGAATTTTTATAAAAATCAGTAAGTCAGGGAATAAGTTGCTACAATCTAGGCCATAAATCATTTTATTAATGCTGAATGAAATGGTAGTTTAGGGGAAGGCCTAAAATGTAATTCTTAAATATTTATGTTATTAGTGGTCCTATCAATAAATACAACATAACTAAAGTTATATAGTAATAAATTTCCGATCATTTCTGTCTCGTACATTTTTACCGTACCAGCCATGATAACAGAGGTATTCATGAATTTGGATTTTTGTTGGCAAGTCCATATCAGCACCAAGTCATGAGAAAATGGGTAAACAGATTTTAATGAAAATCGGTATATAAAGTCAGGGAATGAGGAACTACAGTCTATGGTATAAATTATTTTTTAAGATGACCTAATATCACAGAGTCAGATAAAAACTTAATGTGAAGGCCTACAATATAGAAAGATCATAAAATTGAAGAACAATAACATTACATTGACCATTGTTTGTTGTGATTTGCTTTGTGTATTCTGCTGCCTCTCATCTCAGATAGATGGGATTACTGCTGTGTACCGAGTATAACAGCCTGCCTGAATATTGGCGGGAAGTAGCTGGAGAGTTAGATAACTTTCTTCTTTAGCATGCCATTCCTCTGGTTCATACATTTTCTGATACTGCTGATACGTAACACACTGGTTCATCATATCATTCCAGCTATTCAATCCCTACTCTGAGGCACTGATTAGAATGAACAGTGTTCACATTTAACGGAATAAAATTGTGTTTTTTCATTTGATCAAGTAATTTATATGACGTTACTTTTATTTGTGACATTCCATTGATGTCATTGTAATGACCTATGTTGACTTCAGTTGGGAAAACCACAAAGACAATCTTTCTGATAATTCCATAGCAAAGTACAGGTACATCAGCTAGTGTGTGTATACACATACATTGATGCCCTCACTTTAAATGATCACTGCAGAGAGGTTTGGAACTTAATGCAGGCTTTTGGCACGCAATCTAGTGATTAGAAATTGAATACTACTACCTCCCTTACCTTGCCGGCTAACATACTGATGGTAAAAAAATGTTCAACCAATGGGACTTGAACTGGTTAACCACGTGTTGGACCAGAAAGTTGACACCTTAACGACCACGGCTACAGACAAACTGTTTGTTTAGGTGCTTATCGATGGAGATGATGTGTTGTCATACCCCAAAATGGAAAAATAATTATTAATTTATTTTACTGAAAGATAGCATTTTCAGTTAACAGTATGATGATTAGCGTTGCATTATTTTTACAAACTACATCTGGTACCAGTTGGAAGGCAACAGAAGTCTGATGATGATGATGATGCTTGTTTAAAGGGGCCTAACATCTAAGGTCATCGGTCCCAACAGAAGTCAGGATGTACATAGTTCCAATTCATGCCGATAGATATAGCTGTGTATAGTACGTGAACCTTTTCTTGAGCCCTCGTTCCCATTCAGTACTATGGAGCTCAGGGCTCAAGAAAAGGTTCATGTACTATACTTATGTCATCATGGCGATAAGACAATAACTTCACTGACAGAAACAAATTTTTCTTTAAAAAAGTATAAAAGTCATGGTTCATTGTATTTTTCTTGTAAAGTAGACAACAATCTATAACTTGTACCAATTTCAGCAGTTGAAACCTTCCCATTTTCTCAATATCGCTGTGGATTACAGACAGAATTCGGTATTTTATATATACAGAAGGGTACCGCAGTAGAGTTGAAAACACGTCAGTGGACATGCGCGCCTCCTCCCTCCCTTCTCGTCACCCCCATCATCGCATTCTAACATGACTCCGCCCATTCCACCTATGTTAGGATCAAGCCTCACACAACAGAAAGCAGTCAGCCATCTTGTAACACACCGGCAAGAAGGTCAACACAAGAAAGAAAGAGTACGTATAAAATTTAGTACAGGTATCGTGTTGAGGATATATAGATTTCTTTACACAACATACAATAGCTCAGTGTTTATTTCATTGCAGGTTCCTTTTACAAAATTCATTTTTGGGAAACCCAATGATAAAACCTGGTATGTTTTCCCATTTTCATGCTGGTACATTTGACTCGAGAAACAACAAGAAATTTCTCGAGGACTTCTATCTTGGACAACACTCAACTGCTACCATTTAAAACTGATGAATCCAAAACAAAACAAGGATATGGGGGACACTGCTGTCTCTTACATATTTTATATTTTAGATAATTGTTTTTACACATTCACACTTATCCATCGGCAACATTATAGTGTAAATCAAGAGGCTACTTTCATTTGAAGATACAACTGAGTAGCGCAAAACTTTAACAGTCGTTATTAAAATTGGTGTAAAACAATGAGTGAAGATTAAGGTTTTAAATTGTATTTTATTGTGTTTTCACACATTTTCAGGACAACAACAAAGATTTTATAATGTTACAAAATAAACATTTAAATTGTGTTTGTTAATTCTTGAAGCCATCGCCAAGAAAAGGAATGTAAACATTATAATATAGAACTTTTATCATTGTTTATAGTTTGTAATGTATGGTTCTTAAGTTTATCATTGTAGGTGAAGATGATCTAAACAACAGACCAAAACTAATTCTAGTGTAAATGAGATAAAATCAAGTTGTATAACATAATTTGTATTTGTAAGTATAGATTAGGTGGAAGTGTCCAAAACAAAGTTAAAGTTACTGAAAGCTACTTACTAGGAAATTGAATCCAGCAAAGAAGTCAGCTAAGGATAACATGATGGCAAGCATAATTGGCAGTCAAACAAATTTTAGTGAAAAATGGGAGGCTATGTATAGGTACTTTAAGGTACAAACAGGCTCCAAGGAGGACATTCCAGGAACCATTATAGTGAACAAAGGGAGTGTGTATGTGAGGATCTTCAAAAGGGACAAGTATTCAGTCAGCAGTATGTAAAGATTGTTGGTTACAAGGATAATGTCCATATAGAGGAGGTGACTAATGCTAAAGAAGTAGTAAAATTTACATATGATAATAATGACATTTACAATAAGATACAAAAGTTTAAAATTAGAAAAGCAGCTGGAATTGATACGATTTCTGGGGATATACTAAAGACAATGTGTTGGGATAGAGTACCATATCTGAAGTACTTATTTGATTATTGTTTGCATGAAAGAGCTATACCAAATGAATGGAGAGTTGCTATAGTACATAGCCCCTCTGTATAAAGGACAGGGTGATAGATATAAAGCCAGTAAGTTCGACATGCATTGCATGTAAGCTTTGGGAAGGCATTCTTTCTGATTATATTAGACATGTTTGCAAAATTAATAACTGGTTCGATAGAAGGCAGTTTGGATTTAAGAAAGGTTATTCCACAGAAGCTCAGCTTGTAGGATTCCAGCAAGATATCTTGGATTCATGCCTTTGCTGGCAGGACCTAGTGTTTACAGTGCACTATGTCTTCTGGTATGGGCTAGAGCAATTTTGTTACTTTCATTGATCTGTCTCTGCTTATCCTTGGCTTTGTCAATATGAAAGTGACTGAGATATGAGCGATGCTAGTAATGCCATTCCTTGTGCAGCCAGTCCCTGCTATGAATGCTGTGAAAACGCTGCTCATAGGGTCGGTTGGTGCATGCATTTCAGTGGGCTTGGCAGACTGATATGTAATAGCAACTTCTGACTCGGTGAGGAAAGCGACGGGAAACTACCTCACTCCTCATTTCCCTAGTACGCCTCTTCAGTGATGCCTAGGCCATCTATGACAGCTGATGGCAGAGCTGTTGAGGATCCAACCAGCCTTAGGGCTGAAGACTGAACATACATCTTGGATTCAGGAAGTCAAATGGACTGTATCGCAATTGACCTGTCTAAAGCATTTGATAGGGTGGATCATGGGAGACTACTGGCAAAAATTAGTGCAATTGGACTAGACAAAAGAGTGACTGAATGGGTTGCTATATTTCTAGAAAATAGATCTCAGAGAATTAGAGTAGGCAAAGCTTTATCTGAGCCTGTAATAATTAAGAGGGGAATTCCCCAAGGCAGGATTATTAGACCTGTATATTTTCTTATATACATATGGTAAATGATGTGAGTAAAGAAGTGGAATCAGAGATAAGGCTTTTTGCAGATGATGATGTTTTTCTGTATATAATAATATATAAGTTACAAGATTGTGAGCAACTGGAAAATGAACTTGATAACGTTTTAAGATGGACAGCACAGTAGCGTAGCCAGGATTTCAGTTTGGGGGGCCCATTAAGGTAGTTATTCATCCAGAATTTTATTTTGATAGGTGTCCAAACTCCCAGTGTCCTTGGATCCTAGTAAGAGTGGTGGATTCATTCAGATTCTGGAAGCTAATAGTAATATTCTTCCTCTTCCTCCTCTGCTTTTCCTACATCTGTAGTCATGGGTGTGAACTGTATCTCACATGTGGATTTGGCCCTGTTTTCCGGCCGGATGCCCTTCCCGACGCCAACCCTATATGGAGGGATGTAATCACTGTTGTGTGTTTCTTTGGTGGTTAGTAGTATAGTATGTTGTCTGCATATGAAGAGGAAAGTGTTGGGACAAACACCAAGTCCCCAAACCAGAAGAATTAATCAGACGCGATTAAAAACCCCAAACCGGCCGGGAATCGAACCCGGGACCCTCTGAGCCGAAGACCTCAACACTGATCATTCAGCCAATGAGTTGGACTCCAGAAGCTAATAGTAATATACATTAGGTATATATATAAAATGCTTAATAAAAGCACATTCTTTAAAACTCCTGGGATGTCTCGACTCCTTGGACAAAACCTCCGTCCCCCGCCAACCTCTGTTGCTCCCGTCCCAACATAACCAGCATTTCATATATTCCCAGTACAAGTGAAATTAATGCAAGAATAAACAGTTTGAGTAAAGATCCAATATTCTGGTTTAGAATAAATATGGTAATTTTATTATAATAATGTCCGGCCTCATGTCATCCTCATCATGACGCGCAGGTCGCCTACGGGAGTCAAATCAAAAGACGTGCATCAGACCCTTCCGGATGCCACACACCATTATAGTAATGGTCATGTGATAAGCTATAAAGAAGTGACATTTTATACAAATAATGCAGCAAAGAAAAACATACATACAGTTTTTTTTTTTTGCTAGTGGCTTTACATTGCACCGACACAAATAGGTCTTATGGTGACGATGGGATAGGAAAGGCTAGGAGTTGGAAGGAAGCGGCCGTGGCCTTATTTAAGGTACAGCCCGAGCATTTGCCTGGTGTGGAAATGGGAAATCACGGAAAACCATCTTCAGGGCTGCCGACAGTGGGATTTGAACCCACTATCTCCTGGATGTAAGCTCACAGCCGCGCGTGCCTAACCGCACGGCCAACTCGCCCAGTCTTGCCCTTCTTGTCCAGGGTTAGATGATGAAACCAAGAGAATGATGGCCCATCGTGGCTCATTATTTCGACATTATTATTATTATTATTGAATATCCAATGAAAATAGAAGGGAACCTGGGACTTTCTGGGGAGAACACTGAATATATCATATTTAGGCTCTTAGGATCATGGAAATTAATTTTGCACAATACTATTGAAAATGAGACAAGTGCTGCAATTTCAATTTTGTCATATGTGAGCATAAAAACAACGTATATCTTGCTTTTCAAATAATGTTCCATTTTCATTCTAAAAGTTGTTTTCTTTTGCACTTTCTAATGCATCACTAGAAGGCGATTTATTAACGATGTTTCTGGTGAAGGAAGGACACAAGATCTCTGCGCATTTGAGTGCAGCCAGATTATAGGTGCAAGGCGTAAGGGTCATTCCATCTCTGAAGTCATGCAGGCACTGTGCTTTCTAAGGTCCACCATGTCAAGAACGTTCCAGGAGTACGTGGATTTGGGGAATACCACCACCAGGGTCAAATGCTGTGAATTGCAATGTGTTGATGACGAAGGTCACTATTGGCTAGCTTGGATGGTAAGAGGTAATGGATGGTCTAGAGTGCTTTAGGAAGCAAGTTAAATTGATGATTGATGTTTGTTGTTTAAAGGGGCCTAACATCGAGGTCATCGGCCCCTAATGGTACGAAATGAGACAAAATGAAATGACAACTTAAAAAGTCCAAAATCCTCCACTGACCAGAATTCAAAGCGTGAGGACGAAGAATGAATGGATGGATGGACGGATATGAATTTAAAACAATCAGTGGATCCGACCCACAGTACCTCACATGCACAGAAGCTGGCACAAAACAATAGTATTACTCACCAAGGAACTGCTTCTATAGTACAATGCTGAATCGATTATGCTTATTGTCGAAACGGATCCAAAATCCAGGTCATCGGCCCCTCATAATGGTATTTATCGCTAGGAAAGTAGAACCATGCTATGTGTAATGTTGTGATACTAATCAAAAGTAGCGTAGACTCATGGTATTCCACACATTATGGTACTATTCACAGGTTGTAACACAAACCTATGGTGTTTCGCTCATTGCAGCGCTATTTACAGGCAACGCAAACCTATGGCGTTCTTCACATAAGTGGACTAACCACAGGGACTCGTACTATCCCATGGAATTGCTCAAATAGGGGTGCGAATCACAGGTACTGTAGGACCCACCTCCTGATTCACACACTGTTGCTACTAATCACAAACCCTTTGCGTACCTAACATAGTGGTACTACGCGCAAGTAAATGCGACCCATGGTGTTCCCTGCGTGATGGTACTAATTACAAGTAGTCTCATGGTTCTAATTGGATCATCCCTTGGTCGCCCCTTTTAGTCGCCTCTTACAACAGGCAGGGGATAGCGTGGGTGTATTCTTCCTCTGCGTCCCCCACCCACAGGGGGTTTTTGTGTTTGGTCTGCGAGAGATATTTTATTTCCCTGAAGTCCGTCGGCAAGCCGGTTAGGACCCCCCTATCTGCCACCTGGGAGTATCACCTCTCCCCCTGCTACACCAGTGTAGTAGGTTCATGGAAAGCAAGTTAAGGTGGGCTCTTTGGAAGGGTCGTGCACAAGCGGTCACACCCCAGTGCACTGGATTACGCAGATCATAAATCACACTGGATTAAGTTTCCAAGCATGATCCACATGACCGGACAGACAGACACTCGGAGAAGATTGACTCATGAACTCGCCATGTTCTTTCGAAGACAAAAGGAATGAGGAGGAGACAGTGCGGGGAGGGATTATTCATTGGGATAACCATAGTCATAGTATGGAATATATTTTGTTACGCATGTATACGAATGGATGATGTGGCTAGATTTCTAAGTAGCACGAATTAGAAGAACTAGAATCATCTCGGTGTATGCGCTATCCCATGGAATTCCTCACATAGTGGGAACTGAGCATATGTAAGGCAGAACCATGCACAAGACCAAATGTGGATGAAGTAGTAGTAGCATTTTTGTAAATAATCAGCTTTACGTCGCACCAACACACATAAGTCTAATGACGACAATGGGAGAGGAAATGGCTAGGAGTGTGAAGGAAGCCTTGGCCTTAATTAAGGTACAGCCCCAGCATTTGCCTGGCATGAAAATGGGATACCACGGAATACCATCTTGAGGGCTGCCGACATGGGGTTCGAATCCACTATCTCCCGGATACAAGCTCACAGCTGCGCGCCCCTGACCACATGGCCAGCTCACCCGGTCGTACCGAGTGTAATAGCCTGCCTGAAAGTAGCTGGAGAGTTAGATAACTTTCTTCTTTAGCATGCCATTCCTCTGGTTCATAAATTTTCTGATACTACTGGTACATAACACACCGGTTCATCATAGCATTCGAGCTATACAATCCCTACTCTGAGATACTGATGGGAATGAGCAAGTGTGTATATTTAATGGAATAATGCCAGAGGAGTGTTCATGGCTCTCTGCAGCCTGGGCATTCCAGCACTGGAACTTTGGACTGTTAGGTCGGCAATTGGACTGTTATATTGTCAATATCCAATCGGCACTGTTTGTTAAAGTGAGAAAATCTGCGGTTTTTCATTTGATCGAGTATTTTATATGATACCATTGCTTTTAATCGCTACATTCCTACTGACATTTTTGTAATGGCGTTAGTTGACTTCAGTTAGGAAAACAACTAAGACAGTCTTTCTGGGAACCCCATACCGAAGCATGGGTACATCAGCTAATAACACAAATATTTTAGAATTAAATTTTAGGCCTTCCCCTAAACTACCAATTCACTCAGCATGAATAATATTATTTATGGCCTAGATTTTAGCGACTTATTCCCCAACTTTGCATACCGATTTTCATTACGATAGAACCATTAATAACATAAGTATTTTAGGATTACATTTTAGGCCTTCCCCTAAACTACCATTTCTCTCAGTGTGAATAACATTATTTATGGCCTAGATTGTAGCGACTTATTCCTGAACTTTATATACCGATTTTCATTTAATTCTCTTCAGCCGATTTCTCATGATGCGTGTACAGACAGACCGAAATTACGGAAAATTAAAAAGTTCATTTCCTTGTTACTGTGGACATGACCGATAAAGAAATGCCATCCTTCTTAAATTCTGAGCAATGTACAGACAAAACTCTTATTTTATATATATAGATTACTACCAACCGAGCAAGTGACCGCACGGTTTTGGTCACGTAGCTATCAGCTTGCATAAAGCAAAGAAAAACCTCAGTATACAGCCGTAATCCCCATCTATCCCACCTGGGCGACTGCCTAAATGCAGATCAGTATTGATTGATTGATTGACTGAGTGGCATTAGAAGACACAAAGCACATCACAACAAACAATGGTCAATGTAATGTTATTGTTGATCCATATTATGAGCTTTCTATATTGTAGGCTTTCACATTTAGTTTCCTTTCAACTCTGTGGTATCTTACAAAATTATTTATAGCATAGACTGTAGTTTCTTATTCTCAGATTTAACATACCGATTGTCATTAAATTCTGTTTACTCAATTTCTCGTGACTCGGCGCTGCAATGAACTTACTGTAGTACTTATATATATAGGATACAGAAAGTGAATACCGTCAGCAGATAGTTACGGGTGGAAAATTTCCAGGATGAAGATATTGGACAGAAGTATATGGATATGATTAGTGAAAAATTCCCAAGAATAGTCAGTCAGGAGATTTGAGATGCTGTAGTAGAATACGATATACATCTTAAGAGAATGGGGAGACATACAGGGAGGCTGTAGTAGTAATCATACGAAATGACTAAGAACAGATTTTCATGGAGACTCGGTGCTATGTTTTTCAAGTTTGATATAATATCACTGCAAGGAGTTTAAACTCCTTTAGTTAAGACAGAGGAAAAAAAAGTCTTGGTAAGGCATCTAGTAAATATATATATTATTCTAATAATGAATGTTCTTAATAATTAAGTAGAAACAAATCAACACACGTTCAGTTATTTGTTCATGATCTAATCAGCCACTTAAATATAATTTTTCCCACATGTTCCGAAGCTGAATTTCTTTACACACAGATAACAAAGCCAAATGAAATTTGCTAGAACTGCCACCTTACACAGTAGTGTCAATATATTGAAGGTCTTCAGAGACAATTAGGATTGCCTTTTAGTACTGGACATGAATTGTGTGTTGATGGCTTATGTCATCCACACTAAAGGCACTTATGCCCAGTTTCTGACAAAAGGACAAGGTCAAAGGGGGATTTTGGAAGTGAAGCACCAATAAAGTGGTATCAAGCCTCACACTGTCATGAACTACCATTAGTGGGACTGGTGGTGGTGGTTATTTTAAGGGAGAAGTACAACAAGGCAACCATCCTTCTTAACTTTAATCAGAAGAAATAAAAAGAAAAGAGATTTGATCCTATGAAAAATGAAGGTATTGGCAAAAGAACGAGAAGGCCCATGAAGAGCGTAACACCGAAAGACTCTATAGGCCATGCGTACCTAATACCACCAGGGTTGAGAACGTTCTAGTCAGTGGCAGAGGGTTTTCAGCAGTAGTCACTTAAAAGAGCAGTTATACATGTGTAGATTAACAGTTTGGTCCTGGGGAACAAATTTCTTAGACTCGAAACCCTTTTCAACGAAACATGCAATTAGCATTGTCTTTGTTGATGTTCCTTTAATATCAAGAAGTTAAGACCTCATGGTGAACAGGCCTGTGTAGATATAGTAATGGAATTTGTCCAATAATAATAATAATAATAATAATAATAATAATAATAATAATACTAATAAACACAACTACCTCGCATACTTTCTGGAGTGGTACTATTTAGAAGGCTAGGTCAGGCAGTTTTTAAGATCACATGTGCCCTAAGAGGTTTTTAAAATGCCATGATTTTTTCCTGTCTTTCAAATATCTATCACCTTGGCTGGGACTAAACCTGCAAGGTTGCAATCGTACATTGGGCACTGTGCCTCTCATCCACCAAAGCAGCTCTGTACAGAAATACAACTTATAGGATGGTCAGGAATGTGGTTTTAACTTGCTTATCTTCTCAGTTTTCAATGTTCTTAAGTATGTCAGTACGGATGTTCACTTGAGTCTCCTTTACAACAAGAATGAGGAGCTTGGGTAACCACATTTTTACACACTTTCTTCAGTGTAAATGTATGCAGGGTTTCTTTTCTAAATATAAGCTTACTGGAACTCTCATTCTTTTAATTTTGACAAAAGGATATTATACACTGACATACCAAAAGTCATGGGACAGAAGTATTTAAAGGTAATAGTCAGTGGCGCCACCATACCACGTCTTGGAAGAGCCCAGACATGTATCAGGTGTGATCAGACACCTCGAGAGTGTGTAAACACCGTCTGTGCTGGTCATTGCAAGGCAATGTGAATTATTGGCATTCAAACAGGGCTTGATACTGGGAGTCAGATGGATGGAACATTCCATTGTCAAATTTATGCAGATATTTAACACTCCTCGATTGATGGTGTCACGTGTGTACTCAGGAATACCATATAGAAGGCATTACCACTCACACTGAACAGTGCAGTGGCCAACCACTGATACTTAATGATCACAATTAATTATGGAAATTGAGTTAGCTATTAGCAAACTTCCATTAGATAAACAGCCCGATTTGCAGTTAAAAAGAAGTTAGATAATAATATTAAATTTAAAAAAAGCCACCAACCAGAGTAATAATTCAGTTCCTCGGAAACAAATCCGTGATCTCAAAATTAAAACTAAGGATCAAAATCTTATCACTAAGGCAGATAAAGGGAATTCTACAGTTATTATAAATAAAAATGACCAAGTTGATAAAACAAAGCAATTTTTTTCTAATAGTTCATTTAATATAGTAAAAAAAAGATCCCACATCAAGGGTACAATATAATTTAAAACAAACTTTTAAAAATGCTTAGTTCTTATTAGATGATCGGGAATGTTCCAAACTCACAAATATGAATCCAAGGTTGCCAAAAGCAAACGCATTGCCCAAAATACATAAACCCGGTATATCAATGAGACTCATCATTAATTTTAGACAGAGGCCTTTGTATAAGGTTTCCCAATTCATCCAGAGATTTTAAAATATAAATTGTTGTTTTCTTGCCAAAAAATCCACTAAAAAAACCACCACAGAATTGGTTAATAAAATTAAGGATATTAAAATTCAATCAATCACATTATTCTATCAACTCTTTTGATGTACAGTAACTAATATGTTTCCCAGCATTCTGATTAACAAAATTTGCGTAAATGTCAATAGTAACTTAATAAAATATAGTAAACTCAGTAGGCATGAAATACAAGAATTCATGACTATTTTGAAATTCATTTTGCAAAATAATTATTTCTGTTTTATTAACACCATACATCAGCAGAATGGACTTAGCAATGGGGATGCTGGCCTCTGGAATTTTGGTGGAAATTTATATGGACGGTTTGGAACATACTAAGATCTATAATGATTCATCCTTTAGCAACATAGTTTTCTGGGCCAGATATGATGATGACACCTGGGTCATATTGGATGATAATATCAAGGACACGCCTTCTACTCTGTTGAATTTAAATGACCTTGGCCCTCATATCAAGTTCACTCTCGAATCGGAAGCCCAACGTTTCCTTAATTTTCTTGATTTAACCATTACCAGGCATTCTGACTCCTTTAGCTACCACATATATAGAAAACATACCCACAATGATAATACCATCTCAGTGGATTTGTTGCACCCTCAGGCCCATAAAAGGGCAGCCTATTTTAGCATGGTCAATAGAGCCTTCACCATTCCCCTATCTATAAAACATCTGATGGAGGAATTACCATTCGTAACATTGCCACAAAGAATGGATACAACAGGTATTTTATTGAAAAAATAATATAAAAAGTGAAACATCGCCCTTCGTCTAACCAATCTAGAGACAAAGCAGCAAAAACTACTACCTCATTTTTCCTTCTGACAGGGATGATATATACCAAACATCTAATATTTTTAAGAAGTATGATCATAGAATAGCCTATAAAATTAATAATAATTAATAATAATAATAATAATGCTGTCATTTTCTATAACACACATTCAGTCAACAAACAGAATAAGTTTTCAAAATCAGGAGTGTATAAACTCAAATGTAGTAAGTGTGAAGCTTCACACAATGGTCAAACGGGTAGAAGTTTTTAGGCACGCTATTGGAACATGTTAATGCTAGAAAATATACTAGGTTCTCTGCTATGAGTCAGCATATGCAGGATTTAAATAATGAATTTACATCTATTGAACAAGATTTGGAAATAGTTAAAGTAGCCAATAAGGGCGCTTCACTCAACATTATGGAAAATTGTTTCACTCACCTGGATCAGTTTATAAACCCAAACTTTAATCTTAATAAAATATTGGAAAAATCTAACATTCTATATGATACAATCATTCTGATAACTAAGCACACAAGATGGGCATATTAATTTTCAACACCAGTGTAACAGCTCAACTCCAATATTAATAATGTATGTGTAACACCTGAGGTACAATTTTAATATTTTAATTGTACACATTCAGGGGTTTCTTAATACGACTGTTCATTTTAGATTAATACCAATGGCACCAAGCTATTTGAGATTCTGAAAGTGATTGGGATCAGACACTGAGAACGAAGAATTATCTACAATCAGTATAAAAATCAGTCTGCAGTGATAAAAATCGAGGGCTTTGAAAAAGAAGCAGCAATCCAGAAGGAAGTGAGGCAAGGTTACAGTTTGTCCCCCCTCCTTTTCAATGTTTATATAGAACAGGCAGTAAAGGAGATCAAAGAGGAATTTGGGAAGGGAATCACAATCCGAGAGGATATCAAAACCCTGAGATTTGTTGATGATATTGTGATTTTATGCAAGATTGTAGAAGATCTGGAGAAATTGCTGAATGGTATGGACAAAGTCTTGGGTATGGAGTACAAGATGAAAATAAATAAGTTCAAAACAAACGTACTGGAATGCAGTCGGACAAAGTCAGGTGATGCAGGAAATATTAGAAGTAAAATAAATAACGATGGCAGAAGTAAGGAGGACACAACATGTAGACTAGCACAAACAAAGAAGGCCTTAAGAAAATAAATTTGCTCACTTCGAACATTGATATAGGAATGAGAAAGATGTTTTTGAAGACTTTGGAGTGTGGCATTGTATGGACATGAAACATGGACAGCAACTAGCTCAGAAAGAAAGAGAGTGGCATTGTATGGACATGATACATGGACGATAACTAGCTAAGAAAGAAAGAGAATAAAAGCTTTTAAAATGTGGTGTTACAAAAGAATGCTGAAGGCAAGATGGATAGATTGAATCACAAATAAAGAGTAACTGAATCAAATTAGTGAGAGGAGATTGATTTGGCTAAATTTTATTTATTTATTCACGAAGCACAAGATGCAGCTACACTGAGCAAATTTCACTTGCACTGTCAACAGACTATTTAACAAACATAAACTTTCATAATAAAATATAACAAACATAACAAAGTATAACAAGATCAGGTACACATCCTACTAATAACTGTCCAAATCGAAAACCATGAGAATGTCCATGTTCATAGCCAAGTCGTAGTGGGTCAAGATGGCGGTATAATCCCTTCACATCAACTTATCCTTAAGATACTATTTACACACCTCTCGAATACACTTTTATTTGATGCTATATCAAGCTCTTGTCTCCTATTAATACTGTTAAAGAGTGTTGGGAGGCGGATTAGGAAAGATCGTTGATGAAAAGAAGAGATAGAATGATAAGACGCATATTAAAGACACCCAGGACTTGTGCAGTTGGTTTTTGAGGGAAGTGCAGGCGGTAAGAGCGGTAGGGGTTTATGTAGAAATGAAAAGGTTAGCACAAAATAGGGTGGCATGGAGAATGAAAAAGGTTAGCACAGAATAGGGTGGCATGGAAGGCTGCACCAAACCAGTCTATGGACTGATGACTCAAACAACACCAATGGAAACGTCACACGTGACAAAATTAGACTAGTGGACTTTAAATTCACAAATCATAGTATTATAAACAGAGATTTTCGACCTCTTTTGCAAAAATAATTTGTAATATGCACTATATATTGTCAAGTTTAGTCCATGGCTGAAGATGACCCATAATGGGGTCAACTGATCCCAATGTATAAGTGATTTGACATCATATTAAATGGTACTGAATAGGTGGACCTTCATTTTATTATTAATGTCAATACAGATCATGATTATCATCATCATTTCTCTTTATCCAGCTTTAGCCAGGTAGGGGCAAATATTATTCCTTTCCACGTTCTTTGGTCTTTCCACCACTCCTCCTCCAACACTGTGTCCCAGTCCAGGTTTCTTTCTATAATACTGCATTGGATTATGTCCTTCCATCTCAATCGTTGTTGTCCACGGCCTCTCCTTCCTTGCATTTGCATCTCCATCACCTTTCTTTGGCATTCTTTCATCACTCATTCACTTTATGTGCCCAAACCATCTTACTCGGCTCTTCTCTATTCTATCATTTATTTTTTCCACTCCAATTTCTTCCCGGATTTTCTCATTCCTTATTTTTTCTCTTCTACTCTTCTGTATCATACTCCTCGGCTGCCTGTATTCGACTCTCATCCTTCTTCATCATTGTCCAAGTTTCTGCTCTGTAAGTTGTTATGGGTACTTAATACATCTTGTACATAGTTTCCTTTGTTTCCATTGGCACATCTTTGTCCCATAACATGTTTCTTACAAATGATAGAAACAGCTTCCAGCTTGAATCCTCTTACTAATCTCAGCATCCAGTCCGAGCATTCTCCATTAATTCACTCCCTAGGTATTTGAACGTCTCCACTACTTTCAGAGGCTTGTCTGCAAGTCTAATCTGACCATTCCCTTCTTTCTCCCCTCCAGCCATAACAAGAGTTTTACTCTTTTCTACACTTATTTTCAATCCACATTCTTGGATCTTCCCATTCACCACATCCAACTGTTCTTGAACCTTCATGTCCTCTTCTCCCCAAATCACATGATGTTCAATTCTCTTCCTCCATATGTTGCTTTTGCTGTTCTCATGATGTCATCCATTACTATTGTACACAGGATTGGTGACAGAACACTTCCCTGTCTCAGCCCGCTAGTGATTTTGAACCAACTTGTGTTTGCATGCAACTACAACATTCCTTGTACATTGCCATGATCATTTTTATTACTCCCTGTCCAATTCCTTTTTGCACCAGACTGTCCCAGACTTCAGTCCTGGGGACACTGTCATATCCCTTTTCAATGTCATCCACTTCTGTAACCAACCTGACCTTCCTGTATCTGATTTTCAACCTTTAACCTTATACTACTTTCCAGTATCCTCTCCATTATCTTAGCAACATGGGATATCAGAGTAATTCCCCTGTAGTTCTTCAATACTTTCTTATCGCCTTTCTTGAAAATTGGGATGATTATTCCTTTTTGCCAATCCTCAGGGACCTCCTTATTTTCCCAGACAATCCTGAGAACTCTATATGTCCACTGCAGGCCTACAGCTCCAGCTGCCTTTATCATCTTCGCTGAAATTTCATCTATTCCCGCAGTTCTCCCATTCTTCATCTTTCTTACTGCCATTTAAATTTAATTCATTGTAATTTCTTTATCCATTTCTTCATCAACTACTTGCCTTTCCTGGTCATCCACTGAATGACTGTAATTAGTTCTCATGTTCAGCAACTTCTGAAAATACTCTCCCCATCTATTTCTTCTGGCTATGTTAATATTATGCTGCTTTCATCCTTAACAAATCTGGTGTATACTTGAGCTCTCTTTTTGTTTCTTAAAATGCCACACAGTAATTTCTTGCTGCCCTGCATATCATCTCTCAGTTTCTGTGTGAATAAGGCCCAGCTTTAACTCTTTTCTTCCTCCACTACTTTCTTGGTCAAATTCTTTGCTTCCACATATTTTCTTCTACTTTCTTCAGTCTTACACGTTTTCCATGCTTTCTATGCCATTTTCTTTTCCTTCACTTTAATCCTTACCCTATCACTCCACCAGTGTGAATCTTTGTCTTTCACATTTCCTGATGTTCTACCACATACCTTTTCTGCACATCCAACCAGTGCTTCCTTAAATCTTTTCCATTCATCTTCAACATTCCCCATCTCCGTCCTGGGTACTAAGGGTATTATTTCCCTTTGAAATTCTTGTATGCTTTTCTCCTTCAACTTCCAATTCTTTTCTCTCTTCTTAATGGGGGTTTTTCAATCTTTCCCACTTTCAATTTTCCTATCATAACTCTATGATCTCAACCAAAGGCTTCTTCAGGCATCTAACATCTGTAACATCTAAAAGGTTCTTCCGGTGTTCTTTTTCCATGATTATATAATCAATCAGGGTCTTTGTTCGTCTATGTCTCCCCAACCATACCTTGTAATCTTCTGACTGTTCTTCTTCCTAAACCAGGTGTTTCCAATAATCATTTGGTTCCTCATGCAAAAATCCAACAACTCGCCTTCTGGATTTACATTTCCATATCCAAAGGGCCCATAACATCTTCCTTTCTTGTCTTTCCATTTCAACTTGTGCATTTAGATCTCCCATCAATAGCGCTTCCTTATCTTCAATCTCTCCACTTCCTCTAAAAAGTCCTCTAGTTGTTCATCTATGCAACCCGTTTGTGGGGTATACAACTGAAATACATCTTTCATGCCATTTTCAAACTGGAGTCTCATCACCATCATCCTATCGCTGACGCATTTTCTGTATTCCACATATTCTTGGATTTCTTTTCTAAGTATGATAGCCACTCCATTTTTTGCCTCAGGTCCTTCACTGTAATACAGCCTGTATCGTTCTTTCAGAGGAATCTCTTCCGTACCCCTCCTCTTGCTCTCACACAGTCCAAGTATGGCTATATCTTTTTCTTTCATGAAGTCAAACAGTTCTTCTGTCTTTCCCATTAGTGTCAGGACA
This sequence comes from Anabrus simplex, assembly GCF_040414725.1. NCBI lineage: Eukaryota > Metazoa > Arthropoda > Insecta > Orthoptera > Tettigoniidae > Anabrus > Anabrus simplex. The sequence goes on along the minus strand of NC_090265.1, from coordinate 128,578,296 downwards.
TTTACTGTTGCAGTCTTGATGTAGTTTAAGTTTATATCGTACGATCCAACAAACAGACAATCCTCTATTTGTAACCAGCTCTGTGGCCTCATCTAGTTCCATACCTCTTATCTTTAAATCATTAGAAACTGGGTATAACCATCGTCACCTTAGACTCCCTCTATTTTTCTTACCCTCCGTGACGAAGTCCATCATTCAACAAGGTAACCTATCCTCCTCAATTCGCCTCACATGATCCCACCACAGAAGTCACTTTATGCGTACCACTTCATCCATCGAGTTCACTGCTAACTTAGCCTTTATCTCCTCATTCCAAGTACCCTTCTCCCATTATTCTCATCTGTTTCTGCTAACGAATATTCTTGCTACTTTCATGTCTCTTACTTCTAACTTATGAACAAGATATCACGAGTCTACTCAGCTTTCACTCCTGTACAGCAATGGTGGTCTGAAAGCAGACCGGTGCAAAGATAGTTTTGTCTGGGGTCTGGCTTTTTTCTTACAGAATACTGCTAATCCCAACTGCGAACTCACTGAATTAGCTTTCCTACACCTTGATTTAATCTCACCTACTATACTATCATCCTGCGAGAATACACATCCTAATTACTTGAAATGATCAACCTGGTCCAGGTTTGTATTCTCAACCTGACATTCAGATCTTTTAGGTTTTTTCCCCAACTGACGTAACTTTAGTCTTGGAAATACTAATTTTCATATTAAACTCATTGCAGCTATATTTACAGGCTGTCAGCACAGTCTGCCATTAAGACCAAGTCGTTGGCATAGGCCCAACTATTTACTACATTTCCATCAAACTGAATCCTTCCCTGCCACTTCATACCTTTCAGTAGATTATCCATGTAAACTACGAACAACAAAGGTGAAAGATTACAGCCTTGTCTAACCCTTGTAACAAGAACTCATTCTGTAGCCCCACTGTCAACATAAATGACCGATTGCTTTCAATAATCTACACTAAATCCAATAATCCTTTAGTACGGCTAACATTATCTCCCTTGGTACTCTGTCATGACTTCTCTAGATCTATGAAACTTAAACAGAACTGTATATTCCTCTCGTAGCATTTTTCAATTATCTGAACTTGACAGCCCCTCTGTGGGCTGAAACCATACTGATTTTCATCCAACTTACTCTCAACCATAGATCACACCCTCCCTTCAAAAATGCCAGTAAACACTTTGCCTAATATAATGATTAATGAAATAACTCGATAGTTGCCGCAAACCTTTATGTTCCCTTGCTTATAGATAGGAGGAGTTACACCTTTTGTTATCAGAAGGTACCTTACTAACATTCAATGCTAATCTTGTTACTCTGAGAAGCTATTTCATCCCTGCCTTCCCAATATATTTCACTATTTCAGATTTAATGCCAGCTATTCTTGCTGCTTTGTGGTAATGGATTTTATTCAGCATCCTTTCCACTTCCTCCAGCATAGCTTCACTAACATTATTGGCCTCATCAGCTCGGTTGTTCTCAACGTCAACAGAAAGATTTCCTTTTACGTTGAGGAGATTTTCAAAATATTCTTTCCACCTGTCCAGTGAAACACTACAATCTATTATGAGTTCATCTGAAAAACCCTAAACACTATTCATTTCCTTTTTCCCTGTCTTTGTAAGATTCTTTATTACTGTCCAGAAAGGATTTTTCGATTATCACTGAAATCTTCCCACGACTATTTCTTGGATTCAACAATTATTTGTTTTGCTCTGTTTCTTTCATCTACGTACAATTTCCTGTCTACATCAGCCCTTGTTTGGAGCCATTTGTGATTAACCTTTTAATGTTTAAAAACTGCTCTCACTTCCTCATTCCACCAAGAAGTTAATTCTGTCCCCATCTTTACACACATTTGTTCCTGGGCATTTCCTTGCTGTTTCTAGTACAGTTTCCCTCTATGCTACCTATTCTCTTTCTATATCCTGAATCTGTTTACTGTCTGTTGTTTAGAACTTTCACTACTGGTATCCATTTATGGTCTAATTTCCTTGTCCTGAAGATTCTCTACCCTTATTCATCTGCAGACAAATTTCACTTTATCCCGGGCCTCGAGATACTTAGTTCACTACAGATCACATAGTAGTCTGTGTATCGAAAAAATTCAAGATGGCGACTACTGTGTGTGAGTCTGTGATATCCGTGGTGGATAATGGTGTAAGATGCAGTGAAAAATGTGGCGAATGCAGAAGAGTAGTTAAAAATGGGATTCTGTGTCGTAAGTGTGATGAATGGTACCATTTTCGTTGTGCAAATATTGTAAATAGGTCTGATATTGAAGAAAGTGTGTGGCTGTGTCCCGAGTGTAAACAAACTGATAGTGAGGTAGAACAACAAGAAAGAGAGACTTACGAATCTATGCTTAAGATTTTAGGAGTGCTACAAGAAGACTTATGTGCTCTGAAACTTGAAAATGAAAGCTTAAAGGACAGAATAAAGAAACTGGAAGATAAAGAAGACAGTGGAGAAGAAAGATCGCCGTGGACGGAAGTGAAGCGTAGCCATTTTAGGCCTAATGTTAAACATATGGGAGAAACTACGTACAACTTATAACCGGGAAAAAACTCTTTGCAGTGCCAAAATAGATTTCAGTCATTGCAACAAGTTCCAGAAGAAGACACGTCAAGTTTTCCGAATAATTTTAAATCCAGTGGAGGTAACCTACAGAAGAAGAAAACCAACCGGAAGTCAAGATCGCCAAAAATTCATCTCTACGCAGACAGTCAAGGGCGGGGTATGGCAGAAGGCATCAAGGATGGGCTGCATAATCCAGAAACTGAGGTTTTAGGACTAATAAAACCAGGTGCCAAAACTGAAGACGTCCTTTCAAGTTGTGATCCTGTGTTAGAGAAGGACAACTACGTGGTGACTGTGAGTGGTACAAATGACATTGCTGCAAATGAAGGTGAGGAACTAATTACGACCCTCAGAGATAAGATTTCGAAACTACCTGATTCAAAAGTAATTGTAGTTAATGTGCCACCCAGGTATGACCTTATAGAAGACTCGTGTGTGAACAAAGCTGTACATGATGTAAATATAAAAATCAAGAGATTAAGTAAGAGTTTTAGAAATGTCTATGTAGTAGATACTTTAGGTCTTGGCAGGCAAATGTTCACTAGGCATGGGTTACATCTGAATGGTAATGGAAAAGCAACTCTCTGTAGACAAATTGCTACAATTATCAACAGAGATTTGCAAACTAATATGCACTTAAGAAAACCCATACCACTAATTTGGCATATACAGGAAAACTTGCCAGAAAACCCAGATCCTTAAATCAAGATCTATGTACAAAGATCTGGGTTCCAGGGACGTTCAACTCATGAGTCAAATGTTACCCAATTACAACAGTCAAGTTTTAGGGAGGAAGGGGGTCTGAGATTGCTCTTGGTAAACTGTCAGAGTGTAGTAAATAAACAAATAAAATTCAGTACATTGATGGAATCTTATGAGACTGATGTGGTGATAGGAGTAGAATCATGGTTGAGAGAAGGGGTGGGTAATAGAGAAGTATTTCCAGAAGGGTATACAGTCTATCGTAGAGACCGAGGAGATAAAAAAGGTGGGGGGGTTGTTTATTCTGGTGGAGGAAACTTATTGTTGGAGGAAACTTATTGTTCACATGAATGGTTTACCGATGAAAGGGATGAAATATTAGGGATAAAATTAGTTTGTGATAATATGAAGGAGGTGGGAATTATAGGAACATACAGGCCTGGAAGAGAGGAAAGACACATGGAAATATTTGAGAAAATAATAGATTATACTCATAAAAACAATAATAATGATATGGTAATAATTGGGGGAGATCTAAACTTGCCTGAAGTTGAATGGAATGGAGGTGCAAGTGAAGCCCATGAACAGAAACTGGCAAATAAGTTAATTTGGGAGGGAGGATTTACACAAGTAGTACAAGAACCGACTCGTCTCAACAACCTGCAAGATGTATTCTTGGTTAAACCATGGGAAATTGTTGATAAAACTGAGGTAATTGAAGGAATAGGTGACCATAGGGCTGTAATAATGGATGTAGGACTTGTACCAAAAATGCTTAATAAGAGGGTCACACAAGACAAGAAATTATACAGAAAAACTAAAGTTGATGAATTTGGGACTTAACTTAAATCACAATTCAGTTGTTGGATAAGTGAAGGGAGTAATGTGGATACACTTTGGGCTAAATTTAAAGGAATCGTTTGGGAAGGAGAGAAGAGATTTGTACCTGTTAAGAAGGGTAAAATGACCTCAGACCCTGTTTATTATACAAGGGAAATAAGGAAATTAAAAAGAAAATGCAGAATAGTAAACAGGAAAATCAAAGAGGATGGAGAGAATAGAGAAACTAGAAAACAGCTAATGAGGGAACTGAATAGAGTGAAAAAGGAAGCAAAAGAGAAATATATGAATGGCATACTTCAAGAGGGTAATGACCACAAAGGGAAATGGAAAAAGATGTATTCATATATTAGGAATCAAAAAGGAAAAGGAATCCAAATTCCTACAATGGTGGGAGAAGGGGGTGAACACTATTCAATAGATACTGAGAAAGCAAATCTATTTAATAGGGAATTCAGAGATTCAGTAGAAGATTGTCAGGAGTTGGAAACAGTAACAGAAGATAGAGAGGGAGAGACACATAGGGAAACAAGAAGCTTCTCCTTCACAAATGAAGATATTTTCAGAGAAATCCAACTGCTTTAGCAAGGAAAAGCAGCAGGAAGTGATCAAATTACTGGGGAGGTATTAAAGACAATGGGGTGGTACATAGTGCCTTATTTAAAATTTCTCTTTGACTATGTCATAAATAATACTGAATTACCAAAAGAATGGAAGGAATCTATCATAATACCAATTTATAAAGGAAAGGGTGATAAAAGGAAACCAGAGAACTACAGACCAATCAGCCTGACCCGTATAGTTTGTAAAATACTGGAGAGTTTAATAGCAAAGTACATCAGAGGGATATGTGATGATAAAAACTGGTTCATGAGGAGCCAGTATGGATTTAGAAAGAAATTTTCTTGTGAGGCACAACTGGTGGGATTTCAGCAGGACATATCAGATCAGTTGGATTCAGGAGGCCAGTTAGATTGCATAGCCATAGATCTTTCCAAAGCCTTTGATAGAGTGGAACATGGAATATTATTAAAGAAATTGGAGGGAATAGGATTGGACGTAAGGGTTATACGTTGGATAAGAACATTTCTAAATTCAAGGGTTCAGAAAGTCAAAGTAGGAAATAATATATCACAGGAAGAGAAAGTTTGGAAGGGAATCGCACAGGGTAGTATAATCGGTCCGTTACTTTTCGTAATATACACAAATGATTTAGGGAACAATATAACATAAAAAATAAGATTGTATGCAGATGATATAATTGTTTATAGGGAAATAAATAACACTGAGGATTGTTCAGAATTACAAAGGGACCTTGAAAGTATCCAACAGTGGGTTGAAGAAAATAATATAAAGGTTAATGGAGGCAAATCAACTGTTACAACATTTACAAACAGGAGCTTTAAAACTGAATTTGAATATACTTTGGATGAGGTAGTTATCCCAAAAGATGGCAAGTGCAAATACTTAGGTGTGAGATTTAAAAGTAATTTGCACTGGAAGGGTCATGTTGATGACATTGTTGGGAAAGCATACAGATCGTTGCATGTCATAATGAGGCTACTTAAAGGATGCAACAAAGAATTAAATGAAAAAAGTTACTTAAGTATGGTTCGTCCATTATTGGAATATGCAAACAGTGTTTGGGATCCTCACCAAGAATACCCAATAAAAGAAATAGATAGTGTGCAGAGGAAAGCAGCAAGATTTGTAACAGGGGATTTCAGGAGAAACAGTAGTGTATCAGAAATGTTAGAGGAACTTGGGTGGGAAACTTTAAGTAAGAGAAGGGAGAAAACTAGACTTATAAGATTATATAGAGCCTATACAGGAGAAGAAGCATGGGGAGAAATCTGTGAGAGGCTTCAGTTGGAAAATAATTATATTGGCAGAACTAACCACAAGTATAAAATTAGAAGGAATATTAGCAGAAGCGACTGGGGTAAATTTTCATTCATTGGGAAGGGCGTGAAGGAGTGGAACAGTTTACCAGGGGTAGTGTTTGATCCTTTTCCAAAATCTGTACAGGTATTCAAGAAGAGAATAAATAGCAACAGGGAAAATAAATGAAATGTTAGAGGGCATTCGACTAGTGCAGGCTATTGCAAATAAAAAATGTGTGTTAAAAAAAAAATTCCATCCCCTGGTCCATGGAGTTTGGACAGCCAAAGTAGGGGACTGCCTGTAGGGGTGAAGTACAGTGGGGACTTCGAGGGCCCTGGGACCGCTACGGTAGTTGTGAAGGCCCTTCAGGAACTCTGAAAAGTGGTGGCAAAAGGGGGCTCTGGTTTAAGACGCAGCAGGTCGTTATTCTACTTAGGTTCCAAAATGGGTAAAAATAAAATAAAAATAAATGTAATGTAAATTTTATACCAGTTGCATAGTATTATTTGAAGTAATTCCACATACTGTATATGAGTTGACTATGTTTGTAAGTATAGGAGATATTATAAGTAGAATTTTGTAAACAATATAAGTTTATTAAGGATGATCTGTTTGTTTAATAGAAAAAAATTGTTGGCATAAATTGTATATTATTGTATTCTAGAAAAAAAAAAATGTTCTTCTCTTGTTAATTTAAAATTTAGTGCTTGACAATAATGTATTTTAGTGTACCATTTGCCACCGAGGTAGACACCTCATTTGCAAATAAAGAGATTTTGATTTGATTTGAAATACCTGGAATACCTGCACATGCCTAACAGATTTTCTGAATTCAAAGTTGGTTATAATGTAGTCTAATAAAAATCTGGTGCCCTATGCGCAGCGGTGAACAGCCTTATGCTTCAAGAATGCATTCAAAACCGCCAATCCCATCCTAGTACAGAAGTCCAGCAAACGCTTCTTATTCCTATTAGCTTCAGTATCTTCCTCACATTTACCGATCACTTTCTCATATCCTTCAGTTCTATTTCCAATTCTCACATTGAAATCGCCCATTAGCTCTATCCTATTCTTGCTTTTGACCCTGACTATGACGTCACTCAGTGGTAAAACTTGTTAACTTCATCCTCATCTGCACCTTCACAAGGTAGATGGACAGACGATTCTTATGCCAATTACTCCAATTGATATATCTACGCACATCATCCGCTCATTTATGCACCCAACAGAAACTATGTTTCATGCGATAGTATTCCTGATAAACAGTCCTACTCTACATTCTGCCATTCCCTTTTTAACACCTGTTATAACACTTTATAATCTCTTACCGCTTCATCATTATCTCCCCCTACCCAAATATACTAACACATCCAGACAGATCCTCTTTGTTGACTTAGCCAGTTCTACTTTCTTTCTTCCATATGCCCTATTAATATTGTTAGCACCCCATTGAATTCCATTTCATTTGATATAGATGTTGATTCCCATAGGGAATCTGAAATATTTGTCCTGAATGAGTAAATTTATAATACCAATATAAATGGTCCGTTATTGGACATTATAAATTTTCCTGCTAACTCATTCTTGGTTGCCAGCGTTTCGCCCTCGTGTGCTAGGGTGGGCTCATCAGTTGGTACCTAGCACACCTACCAATACGCTGGCTAGTGCACACCGTGGAGGCCACTGCGTAGGCTAACTGGAGCCACTGGCAGTGCCAATGCACTAAGAGACTTTGTCTCATCAGCAAAAATTGATGCCTGCTTGGCCATCAAATGATATAGATGTTGATTCCCATAGTTGTTTCCAAGCAGTCCCGTGCCTTTTAAATAGGAGTGGGACTCTGTTACTCCCATAGCCCCAAGGCTTGCTAAAAATATTCTGAGCTCAGCAAATTCTGTGAAGCAGGATGCTATCCTACTTACACATAGTCCCAGAGAGAATATCTTCTCTAACAAGTTAGGGACCAGTTGTTGATCATATAGTCCTCGTCACCTGTGTACAAGAAGAGCCATGACTCAGAATATAGCTGAGATGCCTACTCCGATTCCACAGCAACTGATATTCTGACTCTCAGGACCACATACTAGGCCACTCGGCCATTGCCCAGGGTTCACAAACTAGGATGTAACTACAGTGATCCACACCATCAACCACACTAAATTAAAAAAACAAAAAAACTTCTTATATTGCCAACTACCATAACTGAGAATTTCAAATGAAGGCTGTCCTAGTTTGGAAAAACAGTGCAAGAAAGCCCTATATGCATGCTATCTCTTGAACAGTTTCTTTTTTCATATACATACATACATCTTCATTACAGACTATGATGCCTTCTAGCATTCAGTCTGCAAGCTTCAGTGAATGAACAAAGCACCTCAACCCCACCAATTTGAAGCTACTTTGTATACCTTGAAATAATTTGAAACTGGGAAAAACCACCATTGCCTTGGTCTAACACTCCTCCTCTTACCATTACTAGTAAAGTCTATTCTTTTTCTGAGAACCTTTCCTCCATTCATATCTCAAAACTCCACTACTGAAGCCAGTTCAGATGAAGAGCTTTATCCATTTAGTTCATTCTGACTTAGCCTTAACATAGAAAAGGGTGCCACAATGAAGGATTAGACTAAAAGAGAATGTTTTGTGAATATATCTGCGATGTGGATGAATACATTATATTTTATGAAGTTTATGCACATTTAAATGTAAAACATAGCTGTTTACTATTAAATATGTACATTTTTTGGCAGATAATTTTCCAAAATAACCTAAGACATGGGGTAAAAACGGTCAGTAAATTGAATTTCCCCAACTTCAAACATTATTTAATTTATTTTTAAAATACTAATGGTGCAAGTTTGTATATTCATTCTTGAGTTTGTAGGTGCACATAAAATAATTTTAAATAACTTTGAATAATAATAACAACAGCAATAATAATAATAATAATAATAATAATAATAATAATAGCCATTATAAATGCCCAAAATTATCCCATACAACAGTATGTACCTACAGTATATTATACGAGTTGTCCAGTTGCAAAACCCGTTATGTGCAGACAAACAAATTTTTCAGGAAGCGCAAAAAACTGTCATTTGTTATGCAACAAAGACAGGAAGTTGAAATTTTGTAATTAAACAGTAAGCGTTCATCTTCGTCATACCACAAAATCTCCACAAAATATAACTTATAGAACCCATGTTTTTTGCAGAAAACGTTTGGACATAACGAGTTTTGCAGCAGTTTTGTGGGGATAAAAGATATGTGCAGCAGTATATGGAACAGAGTGTGCAGATTTATGATGAATGTGTTTTATTAGCTAAGTTTGAAAGTATTACACTATGAAAATAGCATGAATGGAAATGATTTTAAGGTTAGGATATAAAATTTTGATATCTAACCCCCGTTCTTTGATTTTATGATTACATCAAGAAATCATCACTCATTCAAAACGTTTTATAAGTTCTTTAACATTTTGTACAGTTATATTAACAATCCGTTATTTACGCAACAAAATCTCCCACGTCAATGTCATAGCCTGACATTACACTGTTTAAAGTTTGCCGCTGGTCAGAGTCTTGTAGAATGTGAGGTCATCGTTCCTTATCCACTCTTTCCAGTAATGCTTGGTCAGCAATGTGTTCAGGTCGTTAAGCTTTTCTTTCTTAAGAGGAACCCCTTCCTCCATTGGTACTGGCACAATAGCAGAAAAGGGTTTCCCATGCTTCAATATGCTTTTCGCTTCCACCACAATCGCTGTTATAGTTTACTTCTCCTCTTATCACACAGTTGCCTGATTTTGTTTGTGATCCTCTTACAGGGTTCTGGGACATAACGAGCTTTGCTGCATAAAACACGCTGGACATAACGACTTTTGCAGCAGTTCCGTAATTTGTCACTTTTAAACGTATGGATTAAATGGCCTTTGCTCATGTATTACATTACTGGATTGTGTATTTTGATGAGCTGCATACAATGGCGGTGATAATTCATTTTGAGAAAAAAATGGACATGACGGGTTTTGCAACAGAACGATTCATATGACAATATTTAATTATTAAGAAATGAAGAAATGAGTCGAAGATTTCCAATATTTGGAACTCAAGTCAGTACACTGAGAACCAGAAGCAACCTTGACATAAGGCAAATGGCTTTCTGCTTTAACCAAAATATCTGCTTCATTAAAACCAATTGATCTTTATTAAAGACTGTTCTCTTCATAAGAAATGCTTTATCTAAAATAACAGGCATACTTGACAAAATGTTCAACTAACACTAACTACACCTGCCAGCAGGTGAACTGAGGAACTGAATCACATACACACAACAGAAAAACATATCTTTACTCAGCATCAAAAAGACAAATAAAATCTCATAAAAGATTCAGGTATAATATTTAAGCGTGCATGTTTCTGCAGTGGGCTGTAAGACTACTGCGACTCATGTAAGTTTTTCCACACAGTTCACACTTCCAAAGTTCACCAGTGTGCTGACGGATGTGCTCCCTTAAAGAAACATTGTGAGTGAAGGCAACAGTACAGTGTGGACACACATACGGACGTTCGCCTGTATGTAGACGGATATGTTGAGTGAGATGCCACTTGTCTGCAAATGCTCGCCCACATTCATTACAGGGGTAAGGTTTTTCACGGGTGTGCACACGGCTATGTTTGGCGAGGCCCTTCTTGAGAGCAAATGCCTTATTACATAGAGTACAAGAAAATGGTTTCTCTCCTGAGTGAACCTTCAAGTGCCGCACCAAACATGATCGATTATGAAATGCTTTATCACATACGGAGCAAGTGTGTCTTTTCTCTCCAAAGTGACACTTGAGGTGAGCACACAGACTACGACGTGTCATAAAACACTTTCCACATGTACTACACTCGTAAGGACGTTCTTCTGCGTGGCTCTGCAAATGAACTTCCAGTTCCCAAGTCGATTTGTAGGCTTCCCCACAGATGTTACACACACAAGTTTGTAGGAGATGGATCCATTTTTGGGAATTGCAACAACTGCTATGAGTAAAACACACCTCGTCACACCCAACACAGTTACAGAGAACTGTGTCCTGTTGATGGCTGTTGGTGGAAACAGAAAACTGTGAAGCCTCATTCTGTAACTTAACTTCTTCTGTATCTATAGTAAGTTCACATTCTGGATGAAGAAGTAGATGTTCATCACTTATGTCTTCCTCTTCAGTAGGTGTTCGTAATATCTCCATCTGAAAATATTCAAGTACAATTCGATATTTGATTTTTAAAAACAATACCAACAGTCATGTTAACTAAAATCACACCAAACTACATTTTCCAACTATAACAACTGTTATTAAGAAAGAAAAAATAGATGTGAATCCAAAATAGTACCAAAATTTAGTACCTCACATTTTTCATGTGTAGGAAAAGTATAGTTTACTATAATCAAGGAGAGTTTTGTGAGTACAGACATCCTGTTCCAGTTTTGTATTCCCTACCTGGCATTAAGTCCTTTTGCATTCCTTCCTAGCTCACACCATTTTAGTATTACCATATTTTCTACATTACTGTACAAATCCAAGATAATAGATTTCAAGTTTTCTGCAAAGTTTACCATTACGATATAAGTCATTGGCAAAAGAAATTTGATTACTACATTTTCACTAAACTGATTTTCACAACATTTTTCACAATCCAAAACTGCTACTGAAGTTCTGAAGGTTATAAGAAAATACGAGCACACAGAGTCTGAAACAAGCAAAGTGTAACCAATCTTTCCATTCTCAAAACAAACTAACAAGTTAAAACCAAATAGGTACTGTAGAAAACAAATATAAATTACTGAAGAAAAAGTGAACTCATGATATATTCCAAAACGTTTCCTGATACCTTTGAAACTGGTGAAAGTTGTCTTTTAAAATAATAATAATAATAATAATAATAATAATAATAATAATAATAATAATAATAATAATGCCTGTCAAGTACACCATGCAAATTTAAACTTCGAAGCCTAAAGTAGCCTATGAAATGTTTTACAGCTTCTGGTACATTGTCCAGTGTAAACATATTGTTCCAAACAAATAGTACCTTTGAAAATTCATGGTGCATATGAATGATATTTTGTTGCACTTTTGCTTCAATGGGAGAACCTTTCCTGCAGTTTTAACTTCCTTTCTTATGAGATACTACAGCCCTGGATAACAGTGGCCACTACCTGTGTAATCTCCTCCAAAGTACATAAGTTGGTTTTTAAGTTTTGACAAGCATGCTCCAGTGCAGCCATGCAATGGTACCAAGCTCTGTCATTCTTACCATGAATTTGTAGTCTCTATCCCTGGTGAAGAGTAAACACTGGCTGACACATCGTCACAACTTTTACATTTCACAACTAATTTACTGAAAAAAAAGAAAAAAGAAAAGAAAAACATGACTTTCCCTAACTTCAGTAGCAACAGACTTGGAACTACAGTCACCACACAGTAAATTTTTGGTGAGCTCTTGCCACACACTAACATGAACAAGTGTATAGTTAACTTCATTCACTGTTTCATTGGATGTATGATTTGAAAAGTCTTGTAACTTCCTTTTACTAGTAGAAATGTCACATACTTTCTCACATAAAGGAGGTATATCCTTAACAGCAACATCCTGACCAACTTCAGTTGGTATAGCTGCTGCAACAAGTTGTTCTTCCAACCTTGATTCAGACTTTCTAGTAATGTTCAACTTACCTGCGCGACTTCTCCTGGTAGGGCACCTTTTGAATTTTCTGTTGCTATTTTGTACGCTCTCCATACCAACAACCAACACTTGAAAACACATCTGAACCAACACACTTCAAAATTTATACAAAACCAATGTGGTATCTATGATGTTTGTGAACAAACAGCACCCATGTTGTCTACGTGATGCATTTCAGATATTTAATTTAGACCTAAAGAAATTAGCTATATTGACACCATAAAAATCAATCCTAGAAATGCTTATAATTTTCTGGTATGAGAGGTAAGTTTTCAGAAAGAGAAGTTTCAAAATAAATAGATGACAATAGTATTTATAAAGATTATGAGGTAAACAGTGGAGCATCGCAAAGCGCTGACACCATACCACTGTCGTTTGTCAAAACTATGGAGCCAAATTCAAACGGAATGGCAAAATATTGCCAAAATATGCGATAAAGTACCATCACTGTGAGCGGGCGTGGCAGACACAGACACACCCACATGGCAGCCCATTAAAATGTCCATATTGTCTTTAAAAATGGTGGAACTTGAAATATTCTGCCATTTTCTGATAATAGAAGTAATGGTGTTTTTTTTAACAATAATTCCAGAAATCATAAAATTTCAGTCAATGGTGCCCTTAATCAGAGCAGAAAAATTTGAGTGTGTCAGTCCCCCACCTTCTTTTGTCTGTCTCATAATTACGCTGACTGGCCCTAATCAATCAATCAATCCATTGATCGATCAATCAATCACCAATGATCTACATTTAGGGCTGTTGCCCAGGTGGCAAACTGCCTATCAACTGTTTACCTAGTATTTTCTTAAATAATTTCAAAGAAGTTTATAGTTTATCAAACATCTCCCTAAAACAACAGTTGTAATAAAATCAGCACACAGTGAACATGTCGTGCATCCACATCATTTACACTAGTGTGATATCTAGGTCTGCATGTCATTCAGCAGCTGTTGGAAGTTGAGGACCAGTTTTAGGGAATCCTGAAGGTGACTATCAGTAATGTTTGAACACTTGTTTACTCTTTGTCATTTTAAGATACAAACTACATACAAGTCTACAACGGAGTTGAGAATTTAAGCTGGATAACGCAAGCGAATGGAGTACTTCAAGGTGATCCCCTGAGCCCCACCCTATTTAATATGCTCACATACGATGCTGGTGACAGAATTCGAGAAACAACAAAGGCAAAATTATACATATATTCGGATGATATGGCAATAGCTTCAGAGCAGATAAATGACTTGCAAAAGGCAGTAGACATATTAAGTGACTGGGCCCAGAAAATCAAAGTTACAATCACTGAGGACAAGACAGATGATAATTTTTCGAAACGGTGGAAGGCCCAGCAGTTTCCGAACAAGTGACCTGCAACGACAAGGAACTGAAAATAGTCAACAATTTCAAATACCTAGGTATTACCCTACAGGTTACAGGAAAAAGCTTTAGGCAACACCTAAGATCAAAAATAGCTGCCACAATAAAAGCTATAAACAACATTGTAGATATAAATCTCATTTCACTGGAAATGGCAATGGCACTTTTTCAAACGAAGGTGCTGCCTGTTCTGATATATGGACTGGACATAATATGGGAATTTCTTATTTACAGGCAATTGGAAGACATAGAAAAGACAAAATCCAGATTTCTCAAAAGAGCCCTCGGTGTATCAAAGTCAACCAGATCCACACTGGTATATGAGCTTGCAAGAGAAATGTTCGTAATAGAGGATCTACGGATAACTCTACTACTACCTTACTGACTAAGGAAAGTTACAACAAACTGCTCCAAGATCTACAGAATAAAAAGCGGGATATACCGATGGAATTCTACACAACAAATGCGATGCTGGACAGAAGATGGACGCAACCTCTGTGTGAAATGAGGCAAGTCGTGACCAGGCTTGCAGTTCATGGTTTCCACCACAAGATTTGCTCCCAAAAAGAGTTTCACGAAGATGAAAATTGCATGTGTGAACTATGTAACAGTATATGTGGAACTTACCATATAACCACGTGCCCAAAACTGAACCAGGTCAACAGTGGAATACAGCAAAGAGAGACATGACTGCTCAATACTAGGAAATATGCTGTATTACTATGTAGGTCAAATTCTAAAAGGAATATGACTTATTATTATGGCCATTCGGGTGTAATAAATTCTTTAAATTCTAAGATACGAAAATACAGATTCACACAAACATGTTGAACCAAAACATGAGAGTAATATTTCACTGCAACTTCTCAAGTAGGGAAATTTTTCTCTTGGCACTAACTTCCAAATTAATCTTAATTTACTCAGGCTTTCAAATTTATTATTATTATTATTATTTTTTTTTTCAGAATTAAGAGTCTCATTTTCAAAAGATAACTTGCCCATTGAATAAAGTTTACTTTGACTAGCATCAGTTTCTTTTAGGGAAGGAATATGACATATAGTCGACAACTCTTCAATTTTTCTGGAAATAGAAGCATTTTTTGAACTCTTCAATGCCAGAACCTATTTCGAACACATGTTTGAAAATTAAATTCAAGTCTATTTTCAAAATGATTTTGCTTCTTAGGAAAATGATAATGTAATTTTTGTAGCCATGACACCGTGCTATTCATCTTAGCGATGCATTTGTTTCTGTCTTGAAGCGGTAAGTTTATTTCATTAAGTTCGCTGGTGCAATCCCCAAGAAAAGCTAGGTTACATAACATAACCATTACTCATTTTCTAGCTTCCTGTACTCATCTCCTCTCTCCTTAAAAAAATCACTTAGTAGCTAAACTTCAAAACCTTGCAAAAATTTGTACCTCCTGAGCCGCCTGATATCCAAATGTTAAAAGAGATTGGGTGTCCCTCCCTCTACGGAGAGGTTCAAAAGTCATATTTGGAGCGATTTCCCATGAACTGAATTTACAATTTTAAATTATATCAACGACATTCTTTGAAATGAGGCACTTGCTTGCCAAAACTCGCTGGTGAATTATAACGGTAAGTAAGGAAATCAGGGAAATAGTAATGCAAATCCATTAGTATGGTTTGTCATGGTTTTTGCTCAATCAGTAATGATTAAAAGATTACGGTATGGTAGATTAAGCTTTGTAATGAAACAATAGAAAGATCCAAATATTTCCTGACTTGTAGTTCTGTATTTCAATGAAATCATCCCAAGAAGTTCTTCTCTGATGCTGAAATTTTCAAAAACCATTCATATGAAAACTAATAACTAGGCTGTGTCACTGACATAAGTCGATTCATCCAACTGGAATGAAAAAGCAATGCAATTGGAAACACCTTTCAAGAACTGTTCACTTATATTTTCACTCATTCTTACATTCGATGTATGACTGTATTACTGGATAGTTAAAGATATTGGATAGTGGCTTTGATCTCTCTTTTATTTTTAAATCCTTCAGAAAGATCATCAGCGACTTCAAGAAAACACTTTTTAAGGAACTCCCCTTCAGTGATGGTTTAAATTTTTTAACTATAAAATTGCTCACTTTAATGAAATTGTTGCATTATTAGAATGAGAGTTTTGTTTTGCCAACATGTGTTGTTGAGTTGTTAATTTTTATTGAAGTTCTCTGACCTTGAGTTTACAAATTTTGCTGCAGGGTGGAAAACTATTTTTGGTAACGGTTTAATGTCGCGACATTATTGATATTATTGACATTATCATTTTCAGCAATGGAAGAATGGGAAAGGGCAAGGATTGGGAAGGTCTGAAAATGAGAAACCATGGAAAACCATCTTTAGGGCTGCTGACTGTGGGATTAAAACCCAGCATCTCCCGGATACAACACGACCCTAACCACATGGCCAACTCGCTCAGTGGGTGGAAAATTAACATGATATTTACTACAATGAAGAGCACTACAATGACATTCCAAGTTATCTTTTTGACAAGGATACCAAAGCACTTCGATTAAGTTCAAAAACCTAGCGCCAACTTCAAATGCATGGTTAGTTGTTGTGCTTCAGTTCCAAAGATCATGGGTTCAATTCAGCAGAGGTTGGTGTCACTTGAGAGGGTTTGTATGTAACAATTCCATGTCTTTGCCTTCCAGCGCATTAAAGAACTCCTGCAGGACCAAATTCCAGTATCTCAGCCTACACTCTCAGCCTACACTATGCAAATTGATGACGATGATGATTGTTGTTTAAAGGGCCTAACATCGAAGGTCATCAGCCCCTAATGAAACGAGATGGACGACACATGATATAATAATTAAAATTTTAAAATGTATCCACTGACTGGAGTTAAAAAAATGGTGATAAAAAATGGTTATGAAATTTAAACAATCAGTGGATCTAATTTGCAATGCCTTACTGCTAATAAAATAATAGAAAATACAGGTGACAAAGGAATAAGGCATTGCCTGGGAAGGTAGCGGCCATGGCCTTATTTAAGGTACATCTGGTCTGAAAATGAGAAACCATGGAAAACCATCTTTACGGCTGCTGACTGTGGGATTAAAACCCAGCATTCCAAATACTTAGAAGTTAAAATAACACATTAAAATATGCAACACAAACTAAACTGAAGTCAATGGAATAAAAGCGCAGTTAACACAAATACACTACGACAAAGGACATCATTACACACGATAAAAAAAGACCACTATCTCTCATAAAACGGATGACGAGGTCTGCGGACTGCTCGTCATCGCACAGGATGAGGGAGATGGTATGCGGGAGTTTTAGACTACGGCGCAGACCAACCAGGTCCATGCACTCTGTAAGGATGTGTACCACGGTAAGATGATCGACGCAAGTACACACCGGAGGGGTTCTCCTTTCAATAAATGGGAGTGCGTTAGCATACCGTGGCCCATCCAAGGACGACATAATACTACCGCTTCCCTCCGAAAAGCCCGAAGTGAAATCCTCCATACCTTCGTTGTACCTTTTATCGCTCTCAGCTTATCTGGAAGAGGAGTGGGCTGCCACTCCACCTCCCAATGGGACATAACCAGATGTCTCAGCTGAGAGTGAATATCACTTGCTGGAACCTTAAAAGGCACTGGGGGCAGTGTAACTGCCTCCTTGACAGCCTTATGTGCTAACTCGTTTCCCTCTACACCCATGTGGCCCTTGGGAGCCACAGAAACGTGATTCTGGTACCGACATCCAAACAACCGGCCAGCAGGTCCTGGATCCGCTGCACCAGAGGGTGCCGAGGGAAACAGGTATCAAAAGACTGTAGTGAGCTCAAGGAGTCAGTACACAGAAGAAAGTGTCGGTGCTCATGGGACACTGCATACCGCAGAGCTTCACAGATGGCATAGAGTTCCGCTGTGTACACACTACAAGTTTCCGGGAGAGAAAAAAGAAACCTATCAGTGTCGACAACGAACGCACAGCCCACTTTAGTGTCTGTTCTCGAGCCATCCGTGTAAACAACGACTGAACCTGGATAGGCCAACAACGGACAGAAAGAGTCTCCCATAAATCGAAGAGTCCGTGTTATCCTTTGGGCCAGTGTGCAGATCCAGGGTTATTTCAGGACGTTGTACTACCCACGGAGGTACCCACTTCGTTGTCTGACAAGGCAAGGAACCGAAGATACGTGAAACAATCTGTGACTGCTATCCAAGTGTATTCCAACCGGGCGCGTTGCTCGAGGACAAGCAGCGTACAGCCGACGGTGTCGATTGTTGAATATGCAAGGACAGCTTGGGTGAAGTGGCATATGTCGCAAATTTGCAGCATACGACAGAAGGAGCTGCTGGCACCTCAGGTGTAAAGGTGGAACACCAGATTCAGCGAGCAGGCTAGCTATGGGGCTTGTTCGAAAATCTCCTGTCACCAGCCTAACCCTGCTGTGATGGATACTGTTCAATCTCGCAAGAATGCTTGGTCTTGCTGAGCCATATGCTGCACTGCCGTAGTCTAACCTGGATAAAATATGTGCCCTATAAAAACGTAGGAGCACCGTGCGGTCAGCTCCCCAATTAGTGCTGCTAAGAAACTTCAAGAGATTATGCCTCTTGGAGCATTGCACTTTTAACTGCTGCACATGTGGCTCCCAGGATAATGTACTATCGAAAAAGAGCCCAAGAAATCGGTGTCAACTACAGGAATAGTGACATTTCCTAAATAAAGCTCAGGATGTGGGTGAAGCGTACATTGCCGAAAAAAGTGGACAACAGAGGTCTTTGGGGTGGAAAACCGAAAGCCATGTTCGAAGGTCCACTGCTCCACTCTCCTAGTAGCTTGCTGTAATTGTCGCTCTGTGACTGCCATATTATGCGAGCTTTAGTGCAGAGCAAAATTGTCCACATATAGTGACGGTATTACTGCTGAACCAGCAGCAGCAGCAACAATACCGTTTATGGCAATCGCGAACAGAGTGACACTAAGAACCGATCCCTGTGGGACTCCATTTTCCTGAACATGGTATTGCAAATATGTCCTCCCTACTCGGACACGGAATAGACGGAGGGACAAAAAATTTGCAATAAATACCGGCAAGTTACCTCGGAATCTCTACTGATGCAGTAATGAAAGGATACCATATCGCCATGTGGTATCATAGGCCTTTTCTAAGTCAACGAAAACAGCTACCAACTGCTGGTTGCAGAGAAACGCATCCTGGATAGAGCTCTCCAGGTGTACCAAAGGGTCAGTGGTTGAGCGTGCGGCTCGAAAACCACACTGGTACTCTGACAAGAATCCTTGTTTCTCCAGACACCACACAAGTCGGCGATTTACCATCCTCAAAACTTACACAGGCAGTTTGTAACACAAATCGATCTGTAACTTCCTGCAAACTTAGAATCTTTGTCAGGCTTGAGGAATGACTATGCACTCTCGCCTCTGAGACGGAAAATCACCCTCTATCCAGATTTGGTTAAGCACACGAAGGAGATACAGTAGACTATCCTCACTAAGGTGTTTCAACATCTGGTTATGGATATTGTCTGGTCCAGGAGACGTATCCTTGCAAAGCGCTACGGCGCTGTGGAGTTGCCACTCTGTAAAGGGCACGTTGTAGTCCTCTGAAGATTGAGTGGCAAAACTAAGGTGATGACGTTCTGCCTTTCGCTTCAGAGCGAGGAAATCACGATGGTAATTCCCGGACCCAGATACATCCGCAAAATGACTAGCTAGATGATTAGCAATCGAGAGTGGTTCAGTGACAACACTGCCTACAATGGAAATTCCCGGTACATAAGATGATCCTTGGATACCTGAAATACGTCGAAGTTTAGTCCACACTTGAGATGATGGAGTATGTGACGTCATAGACGACACATATCTCTCCCATGATGCTTTCTTACTTTGGTGAATAAAAACTCGCGCCTTAGTGCAGAGTTTTTTGAATGTTACCAAATTGACCACAGTAGGCTGCCTACGATAACGTTTGTGGGCACGACGCCGTTCCTTGATACTGCTGCAATTTCGGCATTTCACCAAGGAACGAGTTTTTGGCGAGGAGTCCCCAAAAAGGAGGGAATAAACTCCTCAGCAGCAGCAAGAATAACTCGGGTGACGTAAGTTATTTTCTCGCCGACGGTCTGCCTGGTATCGTCGTTAAAGACAGCTAGTGATGTGTACTTTGGCCAATCAGCATGTTTAAGAATCCATCGAGGAGGAGCCTTGATGGAATTTTGTTTCAACAAAGTAAGGATAATGGGGAAATGGTCACTGTCACAGAGATCTTTGGGTGTGTTCCACCGAAACAGCGGAACCAACGTTCGGCTGCACAGACTTACGTCTATGCAAGAATATGTGCCGTAATGTACACTAAAGTGAGTTGGTTCCCCTGTGTTCAAAATACATAAATCCAGCTCTGTTACTAATGTTTCCAGCCCTCTTCCCCGGGGGCAAGGCGTCTCAGAGCCCCATATGGGGTGATGGGCGTTAAAATAGCCCAATTAGAGGAAGGGAGAGGGAAACTGACATATAAGATTAGAGACATCATTTATGCTAAGAGGCTGGCCTGGTGGAAAATAAACATTACACACTGTTGGTATGATAGGCAGCGGAACGCGAACTGCTGCAGCCTCCAGCAGAGTTCTTAGTGGAATCTCTTCGCCGTATGTTTCAGAACGAACAAAAATGCCAACGTATAATGTCGTTCTGTCGAGTATAGTCGAAAATTTCTCAAGACCGTATGATGACCTGGTCGGAAATTTGTTTCCTGAATACAGACTATACTCGCCGAATACTCGCTAATGAGCTGGCGCAGCTCAGCAAGATGCCTATCATAACCATTACAATTCCACTGTGTAACAGATCAAACACCTGATATAGATAATTAAAAACAATTGCAAGCTGGACGCCAGGCTTCGAAATTAAATGTAATTTGAAACCGAATTTAGATATAAAAAGTACTAAACTTTATTTAATGAGACTATCTCGGTCGTGAGGTATAAGGATACTAACCATTAAATACCATGTGGAAAAACATAGGGAACCTACTAAAAAGTCAATTATTTAACGAAGTAAAAAATTTTATTAAAAAAAAGATGAAATTACGTAAAAACGAGTTTTTACCAAAATTAAAAATTACTGACTGAGATTACAATTCATTACTACACGTGCGGACTTGCGTTAACAGGGATTACTAATGCTCACCGTAGGTTGATCTTTTCGTCGCCTGCTTCCGTGGTTGATCGTTGTCCCTCTTCCACCAGCATCATCCTTGGCATCTGCTTCATGGAATGGATTCCACCCTGAATCTATCACTCCCTATTGTGCTGAGTACCAATAACATAATACCAGCCTTACAATGTGAAATTCCACATCAGAATTAATTGAATAGAGAAAACGGAAAACATCCAGTCCTTCTATATTATTTGAACTTGTCTTTCTAAATAATCTGAGTAAGTCTCACAGAGCCGATAAGAAATGTTGAGTATAAGCACATCGTAAGCGATGCACTCTAATAGCAGAGTTGGATGCAGAATGCAGAATGCCGAATACAGAATCAGAATCACGAATGATGAATGATCTTCACCATGCCGTGTAGATCTATATAAATCCTCTTCATTTTCCCACTTCCTCCCTTGTCACATGACATCTCGTACCAATGAGAGCCGATATACGTCACCACCCTGTCTACATATAGATGAAGTATCTGTCCTAGACAGAAAAAGCCCTCCTGATAGGAGCACGTGATATGGGGTAATTTTGCGTCCCAACAACGAAATTATGTATCTTCCTCTTGCTGTTGCGTACGTTTCCAAGAACCATCCAAAATTAACCTTCCTGGATTATTGCGAGATACCAAGTAGCCTGTTAGCGCAAGACCTGTCTTGACATTACGATGGAATATTCTAATATATTACAAATAAAAATAATATCTCGTTCTTATGTACAATTACATAAATGATGATGATGGACGTTAATAATGAATAAAATTACAAATGATACATATATATACAATTAATTCGGGTGGGCAATCAAATTATGTACATGTCGTGGCGACCACGATTATTACAACTGTAATAGTGCCATAGTGTGAGTGTGAACGTCTGAGGTTTAGGTTAGAAGCAGCGTAATGCTACCTAACCTACACTCACATCCCCATCCGAAGATGTAGATAAAAGGTAATGCAAACCTTGAATTTCTTCGACGTAGTCCAGGGGCGGGGTTTCTTTCTACGTAGGGAGTGCGCAGGTTTTCCAGGAGGAAAATCCACTGGCACAGAATCAGACCCTCCGGGTTGCTTACAGGAGCAACAGCAACCTTAGGTGCAGCGATCTTCTGAGAAGGTGTTCCAGTTGAAAATGAGGAACCTGTGAGAGACTGTGCTATCATGCTGAAGTCTAGTGCCATGGTCGGTGCATTCAGAAAATTAAACTTACGGCGCACTTCCTGGTAGGAAAGACCATCCAGGGTCTTGATTTCCTGGATCTTTTTCTCACTCAGACAGGTCGGACAGTTCCGATCTCGAGGAGAATGTAGACCAGAGCAGTTAGTGCACTTGTACGGAGCTGTGCACTCCTCAGCGCCGTGAGCTACTCTTCCAAATATACCACACACAGACTGATTCGTGCAACGAGATACCATGTGCCCGAATCTCTGGCATTGATAGCATCGCATGGGAGGTGGAATGTACCACCTCACATCGCAACGATAGGTTGTTACCTTGACTTCCTCTGGCAACACTGACAATTTGAAGAAGACTATGAACGCACCCGTGGCAATGTCTTCACCGCTGACTTTGCGTGTGATACGCCAGACGTGTGTCACGCCACGGTGCTTCATGTCTTCCATCAATTCATTGTCAGTGTTCAGAACGAGATCACGATGGAAAATAACTCCACAAACAAGATTCAAGGTTTTGTGCTCTTCCACTTTGACGGGGATTTCGCCAAAGTGGTCGCACTTAAGCAACCGATCTGCTTGGAGCGCAGTGCTCGTCTTCAGAAGCCATCATTACGCATTTTCTTAAGATCCTCAAGTTCACCGTATACATCTTCGATGTGTCGACTGAGGAGAATCGATTTGATCAGCTTGAAATCGTGCCCATCGGTTCTGGTAACAACCAGGAACCTAGGGAAGCTGGAACCCAGACTAATACGCTGCACTTGTTCCCAAGGGGTTGCCCCCCTTAGGAAATCAAAAGTTAGACTTGGGTAGCAAACTACCCGAGGAGGCAGGCAGAAGTTGTTTCGACGCCATGCCCGAAATCATCCTCCCCGAATACCACCCACTCCGATCAGGGGTCTCTGTAGCCGAACCAAGCAGCCAAGGCAATGCCCACCTGGACATAGCTGGTACTGCCTGGGGTCCGATGTTGGACGATCCCTAATATGGGAGGACTGAGGCAATGAGCACTAGGACTCCCTTCCTCCAGTCACGCGCAATAGCATGTACCTCATAGTGTGTACAGAGCACTAAATATAGGTAAAAATAAATAAAAATAATTAATACGAATATGTCCTGGCATTCAGCTGTGCTGGGACCTGTGTTGTCAGGCGGATACTACTGCCCAGGCACATGACACTCCCACCCGCAGCTTCCTGTGTGGTTACTGACACGGGCTTTCGAGCGTAGTCGCACACGTAGGAGGTCCATCTCCGAGCAGCATGCACATCAAAAATTTGGAATAGGTCTACAATTAACCCTCAAAAAACAATAAAAATATAAAGAGGGGACAATGGCCACATGACCCTTTTAGTTGCCTTCTACGACAGGCAGGGATTACCTGTGAATGTATTCAGCCTCTCCCATCCACAGGAGGTCCAACACATTATACCAAACCACAATCCATGTCCGCGCCAGGTCACCCCTTTTAGTAGCCTCTTACAACAGGCAGGGGATACCGCCGGTGTATTCTACATGTGCGTCCCCCACCCGCAGGGGGTACTATGCAAATTAATAGGATGTTAAACAGTATTATCAATATTATCATTTTTATGATGATGTTTATAAACTAGGTCTGCATGTGAAATACACACAGGACAGACTAGCAACATGGTGCTGAGAGCTTGCTGAGTCATAAGAATGCACCGGTGGTTCACGAGTCCCTTCAATATTTCCATCTAATGACCATGTGTGTGGCGAACGCTTTGGAGCATTCAGCACGGCAGGCGTGTCATAAAACGCAAGCGACAGAAGCGTTAGGAATGGCATAGGGTTAAAGTAATGAGTTAATCTGATTCACAATGCTTTTGTTTATGTAAAGTGAATAAAAATATAATAATACTAAATAAGGCACTGATTTACAAGTAAAATAATGTCATAAAAAGATAAAAGCTAAAATCAAATTTAAAACAACACAATTAAAACACTAAGTGCATAATTTACAATAAAATATTTACAATAAAACAAAAACTAGAATAAAATTTAACTGTTAAAAATGATAATATACACTACGGCCCTCATAAAATGAATGGTGAGCTCTACTGATTGCTCATTAGTAGACGATGGATATGGTACTTGGAAGTTTTAGACTAAGGCAGAAATCAGCCAATCCTCGCAATCCATAAGGATGTGTACTACGGTTAGGTGGGCACTGCAAGTACACATGGGGGATCCTTCTTCCTTCAGCAAAAAGGAGTGTGTCGCTGTACCATGCCTAATCTGAAGACAGCTTATCACCACTCTTTCTCTCTGGAAAAACTGAAGGTTTTTCATACTTTCATTGTTCCTTTAATTGTTCTCAGCTTATTGGATGGAGGCATGTCCTCCCATTCGTTTCTCCCACACACAAAGACATTAACAAATGTCTCAGCTGAGAACATACATCACTATGAACTGGAACCTTGTAAGGCAATGGGGGCAGTGTGACTGCCACTTTGGCAGCCTTATCAGTCACTTGTTTGTTTTTCTGCTATACCCATGTGGCTTGGAAGCCATACAAATCTAAATTCTGGTGCTTACATTCCACAATCCAACCAGCAGATCATGGATTCATAGCTTCAGGAGGTGTTGTGGGAAATAGAATGCAACAAACAAACGCGCCACAGACTGCAACGAGCTCAAAGAGTCAGTACACACAATGACAGCAGGTACTGCAGAGACTGGAAGATGGCATAGAGCTCTGCTGTGTATACGCTACAGGTAGGCAGAGAAAGGAAAGAAACCTATTATTGTTCACAATGAACACCTTCCCTTCCATCCTCAAGCCATTCATGTAGAGACACATTTGATTGTGGATAATGGCTTACAAAGGACCTGAAGAGCGCCTCTGATGAATGGAGGCATGAGTATTCATTTTTGGGACTGCAGTGCAGATTCAGGATGATGCCAATTTGACTTACTGTCCATGGAAGCACCTTACTAGGTACTCTAACGAGATTAGGAACCGTAGGCAAATCCAACAATCTGGTAAAAGCTATCCAGGAGTATTCTAACCGGCTACATTGCTCGTGGATAAGTATCTCAATGCTGGCAATTTCGGTTATCAAATACATAAGGACAGCTCGGATGAAGTGGCATCTGCCGTAAGTTTGCAGCACATGACAAGAGCACTTGTGTCTCAGGTGTAAAGGTGGTATACTAGAGTGGTACACTGGCCTTGGCGAGCAGGCTGGGGTGGCTATTTGACTTTTAAGGAAAGCACCCCCTGTCAGCTTAACTTCACTATGGTGGACACTATTCAGATTTTTATGAGTAGACTTGCATTCTGATTCATATGCTGCACTGTCATACTCTAATTTGGATAAAATATGTGCCCTATAAAAATGTAGAGCAGTGTGCAGTCATTTTCTCACTATGTGCTGTCAAGACACCTCAGAACATTGATTTTATTAGCGTACTTGTATTTTAATTGATGCATATGAGATTCGCACAATAATTTGCCATCAAAGAGGAACCCCAGGAACAGATATGTGTCTAGTATTGGTAGAATGATAATCCCCACATATAATTCAGGATTGTGCTGGAGATTGTGGGATAAAGGGACAACAGAGGTATTATCTGTTGAGAATTGAAAACCATGTTCTAATTTTCACTTGTTGTATATGTTGTGTCATGACCGCATATTTATTGTGCTATAACGTAGAGCAAATTTGACAGAATGATTGCTGAACCAGCAGCAGCAACTACACAATTTATGGCAATTACGAACAATGACATTCCGAACTGATCCCTAAAGAACTCCGTTTTTCAGAATGTGGTATTGGGAATGTGCTCTCCCTACTCAGATGCGGATTAGATAGAGAGACAGAAAATTCGTCATAAAAACTAGCAAACTTCTTTGGAATTTCCAGGGATGCAGGGTTGAAAGGAAGCCATGAAGTCTGTAGTGTCATACATTTCATCCAAATTAAAGAAAACAGCCATCAAGTACTGATTTTGGAGAAAAGCGTCCCAGATAGAATTCTGTAGGCGTACCAACTGATAGTGGTGGATCGAGCAGCTCAAGTCACGCTGGTACTCTGACAACAGTCCTCTTTTCTCCAGACTGCATACACATTGTCATTTCACCATCATCCCAAACAGCTTACAAAGACCATTTGTCAGATGAATTGGTCAGTAGCTCCCTGCATACTCTTCATACTCTAGGTCCTTGTTGTGCTTTAGAAGAGAAATTACTATTCCCTGTCACCACTATACACACCCTACAACCAGATTGGCTGACACTCTTAAAAGATAGCATAGGCTATTCTTGCTTAGATGTTTCAGTATTTGATTATGGATGTTATCTGGTCCAGGGACAGTGTCCTTTCAGAGTTCGCACTATGTATAGGGCACGATATAATTGTCAAAAGTGTTAGTAGCAAAATGTACAGGATGACATTCAGCCTTGTACAAATTCAAGATGGTAATTCCCACAACCAGACACATCTACGAAGTGATTTGCGACAGAGGGTGGGTCAGTAATGATACTGATCACAAAGGAAATTCCTGGTAAAATTGGTCTTTGTACATCTGAAATATGTTTTAGTTTAGTCCACATCTGAGATGACAGTCTATGTGCTGTCACGGATGTACACACCATTCCCATGAAGCTTTTTTACTCTCTCGGATAAGGACTTGTGCCTTTGCATGGAGTCTCTTAGTGCAATGGTGGTACTTTATAGCTGTTGTTATCTTGTTGTTCCATCAGAGAACTTTTCATTAGGAATCCCTGAAAAAAGAAGGAATCGACTCCTCGGCCAATTACCATGTTTCAGAATCCATCAAGAAGGCTCGATGATGTCTGCATCAACAAAGTACGAACAACGGGAGAAAGGTTGAAGTGGTCATGTACATCTCGCTGAATAGGGGAATGCACGCATAGCTACCAATAATTGTGACGCATCTTATGTTGATCAAACAGGTATGAGCTTTCATACAAGATACCTAGAGCATGTTAATGCCCTGAAATATAACAGATTTTCGGCCATGGGACAGCACATAGGTGATACTAACCATAAGTTCACTAATATCAACCAAGACATGAACATTCTCAAAGTTATACAAAAAGCCCCCCTGCTCAATATTACGGAAAATTATTTTATCCATCTGGAACAGTTTTTCAATCCTAACTTCAATCTAAATGAAATTTCAGAGAAATCAAACATTTTATCTAACCTTGAAATTTTTTTTTTTTTTTTTTGCTAGTGGCTTTACGTCACACCGACACAAACAGGTCTTGAGATGATGATGGGATAAGAAAGGCCTAGGAGTTGGAAGCGACCATGGCCTTAATTAAGGTACAGCCCCGGCATTTGTTTGGTGTGAAAATGGGAAACCACGAAAAACCATCTTCAAGGCTGCCGACAGTGGGGTTCGAACCCACTATCTCCCAAATGCAAGCTCACAACCACGCGCCCCTAATTGCACGGCCAACTCGGCCAGTCTTTTAATTCCTATCTTTAGTAATTATAACCTCTTTATATTCCTCTCTCAGCAACAGTCTTGCTTTCTGCATCCTTCAGCCCCACCTTAGACACCCCTTCTTTCCATCTCCCTTCCCACCTTCCCTTCTTTACTCCCTCACCTCCTCTCCCTATCTACTTCTTTGTTTACATTGAATGCTTCCTACAATAAGTCAGTGCTTGTTCTAAATCAGACATTAGATATACTGTACGTTTCACTATAGAGGTGAGTCTCATAAACAATTTTTCTCCATTTTTATTTCTTTTCTGTATGTTTATTCATTCCTAATTCTGGCTATCATTTCCAGATTTACTTCTTTGCCTGAGATCCTAAGTCAACTTAAAGACATCATACTATGACAAGAAGATCACAACCATAATTTTGTTATTATAATGGTTCATGTTTGTGGGTTACAGTAGTCACGTCCTAGTTCGTGAACCATGGGCAACAGCTGAGTGGCCTAGTAAGTGGTCCTGAGAGTCGGGATACCAGTTGCTATGGAATGGGAGTGGGCATCTCGGACATATTCTGAGTCGTGGCCCTCCTTGTGCTCAGGCGGCTAGGACTATACAATTCACTGGTGGTCCATAACCCGTTAGAGGAGAGATCCTCACTTGGACTATGTGCAAGTAGGGCAGCATCCTGCTTCATGAATTTACCGAGCTCAGAACACTTTAAGCAAGCCTCGGACCTATGGGAGTAATGGAGTCCCACTCCCATTTGACAGGCGAGGGACTCCTTGGAAACAACTTGGTGAACGAAATGGAATTCGATGGGGAGCTATCAATATTAATGGGGCTTATGGAAGAAAGAAGGTAGGAACTGGCTGAGTCAGCAAAGAGGATGCATCTGGATGTGCTAGGAGTAACTGATATTCGGGTAAGGGGAGATAATGAGGAAGAGATAGGAGATTATAAAGTGTACTTGACGGGTGTTGGGAAGGGCAGAGTCTGGGGTAGGGCTCTTTATCAGGAATACCATTGCACGCAACATAGTTTCTGTTAGGCACATAAATGAGAGAATGATGTGGGTAGATTTGTCAGTGGGAGGAATTAGGACAATAATTGTGTCCGTGTATTCACCATGTGAGGGTGCAGATGAGGATGAAGTTGAAAAGTTTTATGAAGCATTGAGTGACATCGTGGTTAGAGTCAACAGCAAGGATAGAATAGTGCTAATGGGCGATTTCAATGCGAGAGTTGGGAATAGAACTGAAGGATACAAAAGGGTGATTGGTAAATGTGGGGAAGATATGGAAGCTAATGGGAATGGGAAGCGTTTGCTGGACTTCTGTGCTAGTATGGGTTTAGCTGTTACGAATACATTCTTCAAGCATAAGGCTATTCACTGCTACACGTGGGAGGCTAGGGGTACCGGATCCATAATAGACTATATCTTAACAGACTTTGAATTCAGGAAATCTGTTAGGAATGTACAAGTTTTTCGCGGATTTTTCGATGATACAGACCACTATCTGATCTGTAGTGAACTAAGTATCTCTAGGCCTAGAGTAGAGAAAGTGAAATCTGTCTGCAAACGAATAAGGGTAGAAAATCTCCAGGAAGAGGAAATTAGACAGAAGTACATGGATACGATTAGTGAGAAGTTTCGAACAGTAGACAGTAAGCAGGTTCAAGATATAGAAAGCGAATGGGTGGCATACAGGGATGCTGTAGTAGAAACAGCAAGGGAATGCCTTGGAACAACTGTGTGTAAAGATGGGAAAAGGCGAACATCTTGGTGGAATGATGAAGTGAGAGCACCCTGTAAACATAAAAAGAAGGCTTATCAGAAATGGCTCCAAACAAGGGCCGAGGCAGACAGGGATTGGTACGTAGATGAAAGAAACAGAGCGAAACAAATAGCTGTTGAATCCAAAAAGAAGTCATGGGAAGATTTTGGTAATAACCTGGAAAGGCTAGGTCAAGCAGCAGGGAAACCTTTCTGGACAGTAATAAAGAATCTTAGGAACGGAGGGGAAAAGGAAATGAACAGTGTTTTGAGTAATTCAGGTGAACTCATAATAGATCGCAGAGAATCACTGGAGAGGTGGAGGGAATATTTTGAACATCTTCTCAATGTAAAAGGAAATCATCATCGTGGTGTTGCAAACAGCCAAACTCATGGGGAGGAGGAAAAGGATGTTGGTGAAATTATGCTTGAGGAAGTGCAAAGGATAGTAAATAAACTCCACTGTCATAAGGCAGCAGGAATAGATTAAATTAGACCTGAAATGGTGAAGTATAGTGGGAAGGCAGGGATGAAATGGCTTCATAGAGTAGTAAAATTAGTGTGGAGTGTTGGTAAGGTACCTTCATATTGGACAAAAGCAGTAATTGCACCTATCTATGACCAAGGGAACAGGAAGAATTGCAACAACTATCAAGGTATCTCATTGATTAGTATACCAGGCAAAGTATTCACTGCCATCTTGGAAGGGAGGTTGTGATCAGTCGTTGAGAGGAAGTTGGATGAAACCCAGTGTGGTTTCAGACCACAGAGAGGCTGTCAGGATCAGATTTTCAGTATGCGCCAGGTAACTGAAAAATGCTACGAGAGGAATAGGCAATTGTGTTTATGTTTCGTAGATCTAGAGAAAGCATATGACAGGGTACCAAGGGAAAAGATGTTCGCCATACTGGGGGACTATGGAATTAAAGGTAGATTATTAAAATCAATCAAAGGCATTTATGTTGACATTTGGACTTCAGTGAGAATTGATGGTAGAATGAGTTCTTGGTTCAGGGTACTTACAGGAGTTAGACAAGGCTGTAATCTTTCACCTTTGCTGTTCGCAGTTTACAGGGATCATCTGCTGAAAGGTATAAAATGGCAGGGAGGGATTCAGTTAGGTGGAAATGTAGTAAGCAGTTTGGCCTATGCTGACGACTTGGTCTTAATGGCAGACTGTGCCGAAAGCCTGCAGTGTAATATCTTGGAACTTGAAAATAGGTGCAATGAGTATGGTATGAAAATTAGCCTCTCGAAGACTAAATTGATGTCAGTAGGTAAGAAATTCAACAGAATTGAATGTCAGATTGGTGATACAAAGCTAGAACAGGTCGATAATTTCAAGTATTTAGGTTGTGTGTTCTCCCAGGGTGGTAATATAGTAAGTGAGATTGAATCAAGGTGTCATAAAGCTAATGCAGTGAGCTCACAGTTGCGATCAGCAGTATTCTGTAAGAAGGAAGTCGGCTCCCAGACAAAACTATCTTTATATCGGTCTGTTTTCAGACCAACTTTGCTTTACGGGTGCGAAAGCTGGGTGGACTCAGGATATCTTATTCATAAGTTAGAAGTAACAGACATGAAAGTAGCAAGAATTATTGTTGGTACAAGCATGTGGGAACAATGGTAGGAGGGTACTCGGAATGAGGAGATAAAGGCTAATTTAGGAATGAACTCGATGGATGAAGCTGTACACATAAACCAGCTTCGGTGGTGGGGTCATGCGAGGCGAATGGAGGAGGATAGGTTACCTAGGAGAATAATGGACTCTGTTATGGAGGGTAAGAGAAGTAGAGGGAGACCAAGACGACGATGGTTAGACTCGGTTTCTAACGATTTAAAGATAAGAGGTATAGAACTAAATGAGGCCACAACACTAGTTGCAAATCGAGGACTGTGGCGACGTTTAGTAAATTCTCAGAGGCTTGCAGACTGAACGCTGAAAGGCATAATAGTCTATAATGATAATGTATGTATGTATGTATGTATGTATGTATGTATGTATATGTATTTTAATGTTATAATTATTCCTGCAACATTGTCTTTGTCTGATATACATATGTTTGTTATCACATGATCTGTTTAATTTTTATTTGGCTGAAGATGGCCACTAAGTGGCTGAAACTAGTCCCAAGACTGATGCAATATTATTTACTTGATATATTGTATTGAAATGGTCAATTTATTTCTTATCTTCAGTAGCAGGGAGGATGACATTAGAGGTACTCCATCTACGTCTGTCATTGAACACAGCATGTAACATGATATTTGGCCAATTAGCATGTTTCAGAATCCATCAAGAAGGCTCAATGATGTCTGCATCAACAGAGTACGAACAATGGCAGAATGGTCGAGGTCGTCATGTACATCCCGCTGAAGAGGGGATTGCGCGCATAGCTACACAGACTAATTTCAATTCTGGAAAACTTTCCATGCACTATACTAAAACAACTTGGTTTCCCTGTATTCAAAATGCATAAAATATAAATCCAGCTCTCCTATCAGCTTCTCCAACTTCCTTCCTCTGGGGAAAGGCATTTCGAGAACCCCATATGGGTGATGAGCATTAAAATCACCCAATAAGAGGAAAGGTGTTGGGAGCTGATCAATAAGGTAAATTTATTTTTAAATTTGCTTTGGCCACACCGACACAGATAGGTCTTATGGCGACAATGGGATAGGAAAGTGTTAGGAGTGGGAAGGAAGCGACCATGCCCTTTATTACCTTACAGCCCCAGCATTTACCTGGTGTGAAGATGGGAAACCATGGAAAACCATCTTCAAGGCTGCCGACAGTGGGGTTCGAACCCACTATCTCCCGAATGCAAGCTGATCCAATATGGTCAATTAATTGATATTAAGAGGCTGGGAAATATACAGTACATTACAAACTGTGATCATAAACGGCAAGGAAACATGTACTGCTACTGCTTTAAACTCAGCTCTTAAAGGAACTGGTTTGCTGTATGTATCAGAATGGATTAAGATACCTACGCCACCGGCAGCCCGGTTGATATTATCCCTATCTTCTTAAAATCGTAAGATGATATGATCTGAGGTATGCAGACTATACTTGCTGTAAACTGATTAATTAGCTTAGTAAGATGCCTGTTATAACAGTTCCAGTTCCACAGTGTGGACTCTTGCTAGTCTGTGTTAAGTTATTTCAAACATAAATGCTGCTTCCATCTCCATCTAGGAGTGGAGGAGAACCCTCGATCTTCATCACTTCATCACTTGATGAGTTAAAGGGTCCCGGGAGACATCCAAGACGCAGATCTCCTATGAGGAAAACACAACTGGTTCAGCAGCGGATGCTCCAGCTGGCATCGACACATACCCTCTATATGGTGGGCATGATTTCTCCTTGATGGGCACTTAGGCAGAACTCCCTTCTTCCCAACCTTCTGTTCTGAATTAGACAGGCTGGTAGGAGTATCCCTAACCTTGGTTGATGATGACAAAAGTAATGCTTTTATTCATCCGTTAATTTTTAACATATTCTGGTATATTTATTGTAACACATGCATAAGGTTTTTACTTTTGTATGTCATTCCATCACCACCCCTTGTTCATCCACATCACTTCATTTTTAGATTATGTCTTTTGCTTGTAATTTTGGCTAGGCTGATGATGGTCAAAAAAAAAAAAAACGGACCGAAACTAGTACCTGTTGTTATTATTATACTGTAATGTTTTGATAAACGTTAAATGATTTTAAGTATTGAGAAGGTGGAACAATAAAATTTTGTACTCATGTTTTAAGTTAAGTCTTAACTCAATACGGAACCCAACCATGAAGTTTATTACTTTAAATTGGTTGATGAAGCCGTCTCAGCTGGCTTAGGAGAGGCTTTTGCCGACCTCTTAGGGGAGGGAGAATTAGCAACAACAAACTTGATCACAGTAGAAACAGCTGCTTTGGGTGTAGCGATCCTTGATGTTGTACCTAGAACAAACGATGAGCTTGACAAGTTTGTGATAATGCTAAAATCTAATTTCTTTGCCGGAGTATTCATGGAACTGAACTTATAGTACACTTCCTGGTATGAAAGACCATCCTGGATCCTCATCTCATTGAGACAAACAGAACAGTTTCTATCTTGAGGAGAAAGAAGACCAAGGCAGTTTTCCTATTCAGAGGAGTGCACTGCTCGTGCTACGAGCTTCCCTACTGTAAGTTGCACACGTAGGTTTGTTCGAACTGCGAGATAACATCTGTCCAAAATTCTGGCAATTATAGCACAATATCGGAGGTGGAATGTATGACCTTATGTCACAATAGTTTATTACCTTGATTTTCTCTGATACAATTTGCTTTACGTCGCACTGGCACATATAGGTCTTATGGTGACGATGGAGTAGGAAAGGGCTAGGAGTGGGAAGGAAGTGGCCATTGCCTTAATTAAGATACAGCCCCAACATTTGCCTGGTGTGAAGATGGGAAACCATGGAAAACCATCTTGAGGATTGCCGACAGTGGGGTTTGAATCCACTTTCTCCTGAATACAAGTTCACAGCTGTGCGACTAATTATGCAGCTTATTATCGACTAAGGCAAAGGTGGCAAAGTCTTTGCCGATGACTTTGCGTGAAATGCGCCTGGCATGTTACCCCATGGTTCTTTATGTCTTCCATCAGCTCACTGTCAGATCACTCCACAAAATTGATTCAAAGAGTTGGTAGTCCTCCACTGTGATGGGATTTTCTCCAAACAGTCGCACTTAAGGAACCAATCAGCCTGAGCTGATTGTTCATGTCTTCATCAACAAACTACCAATGTGCATCTTTTTAAGATCATCAATTTTGCTGCAGACACATTCAATGTGCCTATTGGAAAAGACGGACTTGCCCAACTTGAAGTCATTCCCATTAGTTCGGGTAGCAATGAGGAATCCAGGAAAGTTGGATCCCAATATTTTACACTGCGCTTGTTCCTAGGATCTTGGTCTCTGCCTCCATTGAGGGGCTCAAATGTTAAAGACGTGGTGGTAAACTACCCTGGACAGGCTTTGAACGTTTTGCTGCTATGCCTGAATGCCACCCATTCCAATCACGGGCTATCTCTGTAGCCGGCATGCAGCCAAGGCAATATCTGCCTGGCTTGAAAGGCACCACCTGGGTTCCGATGTTTCAAACAATACGTATGGGTATGTAACCCCATAATGTATACAGAGCAGTTCCACCTCACTCATTTGACTGTGTAGGGACCTGTGCTTTCAGGCAGATACTACTGCCTAAGTACCTGACGCTCCTACCTGATAGGATGTGGATACCATCCACACTTTTGGGCATACACGTAAGAGGCCACTCCTCAAGCAGCATGCACATTAAATTTTGAATGGGTCAGACCCCCAAGAGGGGAGTGATGGCCCCACAACCCTTTGTCACCTTTTTTTACAACAGGCAGGGATCACTTGTAAATTTTTTCTCCCCCTTTCAACCACAGGGGGTCCAATTCACTAAATCCATGCCACAAACCAGTCATACCGAGGTCGCTCCTTTCAGTCATGTCTTATACCAGACAGGATATACCGCAGTGTATTCTAAGCCTCACAAACCTCACTTACATGGTTATGTTAATTTTGCTAAACTGCTGACACTAAATTACTGATGAACCCAATCTGCTCCATGAGAATCTACTTCATGATCAGAAAATAGAACTGTGGTCTGCAAAGTGTAATGATGGAATATGCAGCCCAGTTGAATATACTTCATATGCAAAACATTTTACAATTCTTTTTTCTTTTTTTGCTAAATTAACAGTGAGGGAGTGAGCCTCATGCTGCATAGTCTGTGTTGCTTGAAGGGAAGGGAACAACATCTGTCCAATCCAAGAGTGAAGTCTGTGATGAAGAGAAAAAGGAAAAATAATCGGCTCTTTACAAAAGGGTTCTGCAAGGGCTCATATGGAGCAAGATTTTTTTTTGCAGGCAATTCACCAGGTGTTTTGATTGATATCGTGTGGCCTCTGGAGATTAGTGTGGGTCTTCCTATTTGACACCCATGGATGATGATGATGATGATGATGATGAGGTAGGGAGGGGGTAAAAGCTGGTGTTGGCAATAACCTATTCCTGTTGAATAACACCAAGAGATCTGCTCACGACTTCACATCCTTGTCCACCGATCGTCGCTATCAGTGGTGTTATAGGCCTATGCCCTCATTCCATATGAATGCAGCAGAGAGGTTTGTAACTGAGTCAAGGTTTTTAGCACACAATCCAGTGATTAAAAATTGTATACCACCGTCTCTCTTAACTTGTTAGCCAACATTCTGATGGTTAATTTTTTTTTTTTTAATCATCTAACCACAGTGACAGACCTCGAAGATTTGACGCCTTAATGATCATGGCTACCAGGCAGGCTTACCAGGTGTTAAATGATAAAGAGTTAGCAGCTAAAACATACGGCATGCATGCTCCCCCCAGTTTAATCCCCAGCGATTAGTATCTTTGGTGGACACTAGAAGATAATGTTTATAACACAAATGTACATACTTTAGATAATCTGAAAGATAACGTCTGGCAAAAGATCAATTTAATTTCTCAAAGGGAATTATGATACATAATAGATACCTAATTGAATAAACAGATGCCAGGAATGTGTGTAAAATGAAGGCAGACAGCAACCCCTTGCATGACATGGAGTACAAAACTTTTCACGTACATTCAAGTCACTTTACTGTTGCAACAATATATACGCAGTGTGGAAATCAAAATACTGGACATCAGAATCTAAGGTAAATTGGTTTTTCTCAAATACTCTCTCCCTGTTAATTCCAAATAAAAATGTTATAAGTCCATTATTTTCAGTGTTCAAAAATGATTTACAATACAATAATAACAAATTTTTATTTTTATTTACTATTGGAGAAAATCAGAAATGTTACAAATTCTATTAATTCTTTAGATCATGGTAAAGCAGCATAACTATGTAAAAAACAACAACAATGAAGTCCATGAGATGAAAAATCTTACAACATTTTTCTGCTATTAATGCTTTTGGTTAATAACAAAATCAAAATGAGTTATTACAGTGTGAAAGAAAAGGTAAAAAGAAATATTACTTTGGTGAGAATTTCATGCAGCAAGTGAGAGAGATGTTTTCAGTTAGGTTTCCGGAATGTCATCAAAGCAGCCTCTCAGTAACCTTTTTAAGAAAGTGGAATTGTGAATGAATCACGTAGAGAAATACGCCAACCCCTAACAGGAACACTTAAACTGTAGATAATGTAATCCTTAAAGTTGTTGTCCGCAATGCAATTTAAATTGCATGTAACTTCTCTATTGCCCAACAAATGTGGGACATACGGTTCACACACAATACACAAGGTGACATTCTTTCCTTGTCACGCCACTCGAAAAATGGCGCGCACAAAGCAACATTGCATTGAGTGTTTATGGCTCAATTTTACGCACATGCAACTTTTCTGGTCAGTTGTTGAATGTGATTCCAAGAGAATGTTGTCTTATAATGGAAGTGCTATCTGCAGCTTGCTTATCATTTCTTTGACTACGGCAAGGAAGAGAAAGACTTGAAAGGGTGAAAAGGAAATGCTGCGTGAGAGAATGGATTTTAAATCATTATACATAGTAGTCAATAATTTGCTCCAAGAGCTGTACATGGAACACCAAGCTGTCTACAAAAATATTTTATGAATGTCAGGAAGTTACTTTGATTCCAATTATGTACTTAACATTTCTTCTACACATACTCGAAACAACCTAATCAGCTACAGGACTATTTCAAGTACAATGTGGTCATGAAAGCTAAATCATAAATATTCCACTGTGTTGTGCATGTATCTTTTCTGTTAATTACCCTTTTTTTTTTTTTGTTCTCTTCATTTTAATTCATGAACTCGGACCTCAGTTTATGAATCATTTGCTTAATTTCATACGGTGACATTCTGAGCATAGTTCCAATTTCATTTCAACCATTATCCTCTTTTTATTCCTGTAGTTTGCTGTTTCAGCTTTCCATACACGTTATTTTTGTTCAATTAAGGGATGGTTCAACCATCTGCTGGTAAAGTCGTTGGCAGCTACGCGAGAGATAAATTACCCAGGGGTATAAACCATAATAATTATATTGGCTTTAGCTCCCACTAACTAATTTTACAGTTTTTGGAGCCGCAGAGGTGCCAAAATTTAGGCCTGCACAAGTTCTTTTACGTGCCAGTAAATCTACCGACACAAGGCTGACGTATCTGAGCACCTTCAAATACTACCAGACTGAGCCCGGATTGAACCTGACAAGTTGGGGTCAGAAGGATAGCGCGGAGTATAAATCACCTGGTACTTTGACTTGCATGCTACCACCTCTATGTTAGCAATAGGTAACTACCCGGAGCTTGACACCGATATATAGGGTTGACTAGACTGATTTTCAGCAATTTCTCGCTTTCGACTGAGGTGCTGTCTACCGTCAGATGTCTGAAGCTCATTTCAATTGTCTTATTCACCTGTACTTGCATCAGCTGATTATCAATAACAAGCTTGACAAGGGCAGCCTGTATTGTTACAGGCACTGATCTATGTCTAGCTTCTATGGGGTTAATCTATGTGGGTTCAAAATCAACACCTATTTGTGCTTAATATCTTGAGATTTTAACATTTAATTTTCATACACCAGTTATAAGCAGTCACATAAGCCAATGTTTAAGAACAACCTTTACTTACAAGTTCAGTATATAACATGAACCATACATTTCCTCCTCAGACTTCTGAAGGTTGGAAAAAAAAAAAAAGTTAATTCACACTCCAAGTTGTACAATGTTGGCATTTAAAAGAGAGCTGGGAACACAATTACAGTAATTAATTCTGTTCAAGATATACCAGTACAGTAGGAAAGGAAAAAAGTGTGAAAGGCATTTTTCTAAAGTAATTAATGCCCTCTCTTTCAGGTGTTAATATAAGGAAAGATCTTCATTGGGGTAATAACGTAAACAGTATTGTAAATAAAGGGTACACATGGTTATGAGTGTATTTAAGGGTTATAGTATGAATTGGAAAGGGCATATAATTCTCTGGCAAGACACCAACTAAGAGTATAGTTCCAGTGTATGGGACCCTCACCAGGATTACTTGATTCGAGAATAGGAAAAAAATCCGAAGAAAAAGCAGCTCAATTTCTTCTGGGTGATTTCCAACAAAAGAGTAATGTTACAAGGTTTCAGCTGTGAAGACTTAAGAGAAAGGAGACGACCTGCTCAACTGAGTGGTATGTTACAAATATTTGTATTGTAACCGTGGAGTTCTCCTAAAAGTACCATAACACTTGTCAAATGGAGAGATGGCGTGGATTGAAATTAGTAGACAAATAAGTTTGACTAGTGTTTTTAAAAGTAGGAAAGATCATAATACGAAGATAGAGTTGGAATTCAAGAGGACAAATTGGGGTAAATATTTGTTTATATAGGAAGAGGAGTTGGGGATTGAAATAATTTACCAATATATTTCCAAATTTTTGCAATTTTATAACTAAACAACAGACAGGAAATCTACCAGCTGGATGACTGCCCTAAATGCAGATCTGTGGTGACTGATCTGATTTTGAGAACAACTTATAAATTCAGTTTGACTACTAACAGTGAATTTCATCAAATAAAATATAAGCCTAACACAGACAACCCCCCACAACCAACCACTCAATTTTTTACAAGCTCAATTAATCCACAGAAGCTAGGATTTTCTAATAAAGTAGAGCCCAGGCTATCAATAAATCTACTCGAGAAACCAAAGACAGGGCAAAGGAATAGTTATCCTGGTTAGAACAGCCTTTACTTACAAGTTCAGTATACAACATAAACCATACACTTCCTCCTACAAATTCCAATATAGGCAACTGCTATTGCACTCTGCGGAATATATTGCTCATGGGCTGCAATAGTGGCACAACTCAAAAAATACAAATCTGGAGTTAATGCACTCTCCAGCATTACAGAGTAGTCTACTTTCCGTCAAAAACACCAGCATATCTTGCAGTTCAATATTCCACCAACAAATGGCAGAAGTACCGCTGTTGCATTCTCTGCTTTGTTGTTTACATTGGCTGCAATACTGGCGCTTCGCAATTTG
Source organism: Anabrus simplex (assembly GCF_040414725.1). Classification (NCBI taxonomy): domain Eukaryota; kingdom Metazoa; phylum Arthropoda; class Insecta; order Orthoptera; family Tettigoniidae; genus Anabrus; species Anabrus simplex. The sequence continues at coordinate 128,538,480 of NC_090265.1, read as the reverse complement.
CACCTGGAGCATGGCAGTCGATAGCACATTCTGTTCATCAATAGTGAAAAATTGTAAGTTGTGCCAGTGTTGCAGAAAAATTTAATTACTGTCTGCGGTCCATCAAAAACTTGTGTATATTTCAGACAGAAATGGAATGTCAAGTTGAGAAAAGTGAGCATTTCCGACACATTTTACCTTTTGAGTTTAACCGAGGATTCCAGTGCAGCAGGAGCTCCGAGAACAATTTGTGAAGTGTACGGGAATGAAGCAATTGCTGAAAGAAGAGCACAAAAATGGTTTTCCTGCTTTCAAGCAGGACGGTTTGACATGTCTGATGATCCACATTGTGAAAAACCTTCAGATTTTGGCAAAAATCACTTGAATGAGTGCTTCATGAGAATCCTCGTCAAACAATGTGGGAAATGACGCAAGTTTTTGAACGTGATCAGTCAACTATTGTACACCATTTGCATTCGATGGGTAAGGTACAGAAATTGGGTATATGGGTACCACACGTGCTAAGTGACAGTAACAAAAATCAATGAGTAAACATCTGTTCGCCATTACTTGCCCGGCACCGGTTGGCTTGTGATAGGCACGAGTCATTCTTTTCGAACATTGTCACTGTTGATGAAAAATGGTACCTGTATGACAACATGAAGAAGAGGAAAGAGTGGCTCAGCCCATCAAAAAAATTAAACTCCCCATGTCAAGCATAGTGCCCATCCACAGAAAATCATGTCGTGTGTTTGGTGGAACAAAGATGGCATTCTTCACCATGAACTTCTTCCAAAAAAGTAACGATTACCTCTGCTGTGTATAGTGACCAGCTAAGGCGGCTTGCCGTTGCTATTGACAACAAAAGACAAAGACAACAACCAGTCTTATTGCTCCATGGTAACGCTCGTCCACATACAGCGCGATTGACCAAAGGTGTGATAGCTGAACTTGGCTGGGAACCTCTTCCTCATCCTCCATATTACCCTGACCTTGCACCCTCAGATTTCCATCTTTTCCACTCTCTTTCTAACCACGTTCAGGGGCAAGTGTTTCCTGAAGAAGCTTCTCTTGACCAATGGCTAACAGATTTCTTCCAGTCAAAACCAAAACAGTTCTACAGGCGAGGCATTCAACTGCTACCTGAACGTTGGCAGAAGGTCATAGAGAGTGGAGGTGAATATATTACTGAGTGAGTGTGAGTTACAGTAGGTGACAGTGACAGTAAAATAAAATATAAAACATACGAACTGCACAAAGTTATGCATTGACCAAACACATAAGCAATCACATCTAGTAATAAAAGGCTATTACATTCTTTAAATTAGGAGTCAACATATTATGCTTTAAATGAACACGAGATATTCAAGATTTTAAAGTCTACGTAACATCCCACATTTTATAACCTTGGTTTGTAACTTGATGTTTTATTCCACCTAATAAATACATATATTTTTTATGAATAGGACTAGTTTCGACCGTATGACTCTGTCATCTTCAGCTATTCATTTACACAAGTTTTAAACTAAAATAAGGACACAATCATTAAATAAAATAGGGTTTGTAAACCCTGAGCTAAAAGTATAAATAGAGGAACATTTTATCTATTTGGGGGGATTCTCACTCACCCGGTTGCCTGCGCTACAAGCCTGTCTCCTGTCAAGCACTTTGACATTATGCGCTTCTTGGTACAAGCTCCTCTCCTATGCAGTATGCTGAGAGCTTTATCAGTAGAGACGGGAATTTGCCTATTTGCCTATTTTATTCCTGCGTTCCGAAACGTAGGCTTTTGAGATATAAATCCGTTTTAGGGTCTTTTTAGCCATATTTTGTGGATTTTATTGTGCCTATAAATGCCTATTTTAGGGGTTTGTGATTTGGAGTATAATTGCAAATTTGATGTCTTTTGACTGTATTTTAAAACGTCCGATTTCTTCCAGTCCATTATATTGTAGGTAGTGTGCTCGACAGAATTATCTTCTTTTTTCTCAATATCTGTTTACCCCACGAACAAAAATGGGAATTCTCAGAAGTCACCAGAAATAGTTCTAGGGTAATTTCCATCAGGAGAAACAAGGAACAATTTGACCTCGAAGCCTTCAACCCCTCCAACCTCCTAAGACATATGCGAGAACCAGTCAACGTCGAACTAGTATGTTGCACAACCCATATGCCCTGTACCTCCCTTTCGATGCGAACTGTTCTACGCATACACTTTATGTTCAGAACGTGTTGTGATTTATTGTGAAGTGGGAGAAGAAGAAGAAGTGTGTTTGCGGCAATGCCCAAAGAAAAATCGTCGAAGTCCTACCGGCTGAAGCAGTGGATCACAGGGGATCCCAATTTCACTACGGATCTGTCAAGGTTGCTGTAAGGTGGTAAGTTTGTTTGTTCCTTTTATTTTTTTGTGAGTAAAGACTATGATCGCATTTCATTGTAGCATATATAGGCCTATTAATTTATGTATTGTGGCAAGTAGTTCTGTTGCAATGCTGTATTAGTTGTGAACTTTCAATAATTTATATTGCTAAAATGTAAATAATCATTAAATTACTGAACAAGGAGTTAGAATGCCGGTGGTCTCTTGTCACAGAATGGATGAAAATTAAATCGGTATTTTGAACTGTGATTAATTTCCTGTGAAAATAGAGATTTACAACTTAAATGCAATTTTAAAAACTTCTTTTAAAAATCGTGAATTCTATTACACTTCCGCCAAGCCTTTGCGAAACACAGGTTGCAGATCCAATGTAGCCTGGTTATGATGATGCCACAGCGTGTTTTACAAGGTTGCCAAGACTATCTTTACAAGACCAGGCCAGTGAAAAGACTATTGGTCTGGATTGGTGAGGACCGGTTAGTAACCGTTGTGTTTGGGATGGGAAAGCAAAAGGAGTCTGAGGGGTGTAAGCTCCCAGGTTAACAAGCCTCTAACATTCCCTCTAGAGTCTTGTTAAATTGTGACAAAAATAAGTTTTTTGGGCGCATGTCACGACAATTTCAAATTATGCTGTTTTTAATTTTCAACGAGGGTGGCGGCCTTGTGGTCACACATGATGCAGGATCTATTCCAGGCAACAGAAAATAGTCTTCATGACAGCTGACCTGGCTGACTAAAGCTGGCGAATAGAAACAAATAAAATGTACACAAATCTGATATTTATAGTGCCTCAGTTTTCATTCTTCTATATAAGCAAGAATACTGCTAGGGCCAACTTGGTGGGTCCTTAGCATGGAGAAAAGACGGATCTCTCCTTTACGCTACTCTGGTTATCGTTTCACGTCTTTTTTTATTATATTTTTCACCCGGTGAACTCAACACGATACTGTCAAATTATAACTGAAAATCCTTGAGGACATATTTCCATGTCAATTACTAATTCCCTTGTTCCTACTTTAAAGTTTTGTACTTCTAGAAACATAATCTCTAATAGTCTTTTTTTTATGAAACAAATGCATGATATATACTAAGTATTATTGCCAATCAGCTCAACTGTAGAAATTTAGGATATAGGGACAATGTAATTTATGTCAATTTTATTATTTTTCAGGTCAAATGTGAGAAAAATACCACATAGACCAGCTTAGAAATACTGCGATGCATCTGATACGAGTACAGAAATCTGTATCAACGCAGCCTTTCTACCAATACACTTTGGGCAGCGACCAACAACCATTTTCTTCAGACCTGTGCACTGCAATGTTGGGAGCTAATATGCTCTTGCATAAACCGGGGCATCTTCAAATTTCAACAAGCTGCCGGGAGCAATCACCGAGTTGGAGAAGAGTGGCATGCCCCTGGTGGAGTCATTTAGGATTGTGGAAGAATTCAGAGGAAGTTTTGACCGAACCTCTGGGAAGGCAGTGATTTCAGTTTTGTCCAATCACTTCATGTGATGTTGAGAGATCTTTCTCTCAGTACAAAAACATTATGCATGAGAGGAGAACAAGATTGTTACTGGAAAACATTGAAACGTTGCTTGTAAATTCCTTTTATAGTAATTAAGCGTGTTATTAAATTATACGTAATTTTTTCATGCCTATTTTGTTGCCTCTTTCACATGTTAGTGCCTATTTAAACACCTATTTTGGCTAATTTAAGAGCCTATATGCCTGCCTATTTTAACTGTTTTTAGTGCCTATAATTCTCGTCTCTATCAGCATAAGGTTCAGTTTAGTCAAGTGTTCACGTGTTCGGTACGTTGTTCCAATGTCATTTTCATTACGTATGTGTATACACATAATACCTTCAAAAAGTACAGGATATCTTGTGCAAAAACACCACGCGAATTCCGCAAGAAATTTCCAAACAGACCCGTGCCTAGCGGCAATACAATAAGAAACCTAGACTTATCACCATGCGACTTTTATCTATGAGGGACTCTTAAAACAGCGCAGGCGACCGGGCGAGTGAGAATCCCCTGAATTGATAAAATAATATCCCTGTGCGTTGTGAAACACTTTAGTCCACATTAAAATTCTTAACTTTTCACTTGATACTTTTCTTCTGAAACAATGAGAATAGACTAATTTAAAAACCTGATAGGAATGTTCCAATTATGTATGGGTTGCATCAAACAAAGTTTTAAAATCATCAAAAGATTATGTACAAATTATAGGCAAACAATCTGATCTGATAATGGTTGCTAAAACATTCAAAAACAAATAGTTTAAATTGGGCCTTGAAGAAATTATGTCATCTGGAACACATCAAGTCTTACGAGAGTAACATGTATATTACTGTCTAATGATGATCCATTGTATGAATCTGATGTATGTAGTTCATAAAACAACTAAATAGCCAAAATGACAGATTATTTGAAGGCTATCTCGATGTTCTTAAAGTGAGTTTACATTTGTCCTCATCCAAAAGGCAAGAGTTAGGTGAAAATTCAAGAATTTTAACGTGGACTAAAGTGTTTCACAATGTATTTATACTTTTAGCTCAGGGTTTACAAATCCCATTTTACTTAATGACTGCGAACGTATTTTAGTTTAACTTGTGTACAGGAATAGCTGAAGATGACTGAGTCATACGGTCAAAACTAGCCCTATTTGTAAAAAATATCTGTATTGATTAGGTGGAATAAAACATCAAGTTACAAAAACAAAGATTGTAAAAAGTGAGTTACATCCATCAATACGGGCAAAAAATGAAAATGGCTTTTAGAGTAAAATGCAATGCCTGGATGTTGCATGAAGATGAGGTAGGGAGGGTGAAACCTGTCTAATAACACCAAGGGCTTTGCTCAAAGGTAATGTCTCCATCCGACGGACGAATCACCATCACCGGCGTCATATGTCCTGACTCCATGTGACGGATATGTTTGGAACTGAATCCAGGCTTTTGACACGCAATCAATTAGAAAATTTATACCACCACCTCTCCTATCCTGATGGCCCCAATCTGATGGTGGTTTTATTTCTCCACCAACAGGACTCGAAACGAATAACCACTATATAAACTTGACGCCTTAACGATCGTGGCCACCAGGCAGACTACAAACGTGGGATCAAACATGAGTACCTAACTTAAGAATTCAACAGCAACCTGAAACCTCTCAATTCTAAACAGACGGGCTACAAATTAATACGTTTGAAACCCTAGCCTCCTGCAATGAAACAAGATTGTACGACAAATACTGCGAATGAAGAAATAGAAAAATTCGTAACAGCCTAGCCGTCAACAAGAAAATATTTGCACCGTCGTATTGCAATAAACAAAAGCAACTTCCAAATATCATTTATACCAGAACTACTACGAATATCGCGTAATCATAATGATATACATATTCGTCACGGGAATATACGTATTATGAAGCCAAAACGTTCAAAGATATTTTTTTTTTTACCGTATGAAAAATCGTAGGGATATATCACAACATAATCATTCTAACCTCACAAACAAACACTACCCAACATATTCCAAATATAATTGAGCACAGAGTCAGAATTACAAATTTTTTTCACAATTTACCACATGCCACCACCGTTGTTGTTAATGGCAAGTCAGGAAAATAAATGTGGTTATTGATTTCATTAAATTCGATTCGAAAGTTGGCTACGATCATCTCCGTCAATATCACAGACCACTGCCTGCTCGATCGAGGAGGTAGTGTCTCAACATATCGTAAATAGACTGGCTGAACCTCGTAGCATTGGTGCCAGTGAAGTAGGGTAAAATCGGCCGCCGTCATCTTGTGTCACTACGTATTCCATGTAAACATACATGTTACTGTGTCACGGTACGTGCAGTTTTGGTTTACCCTATGTTGTTTTTATGCAAATTTCACTTTTATTTTCGGCTAACTACTGTGTGGTAGAATGATGAATACCTGCGTAGTGTTTAGGGGTGGTTTATCCTATTCACGAAGAAAGAAGAACGAAGAAACAGGAATTTCAATACAACGGTAAGTGCCTCGCATGTGCCCATGTACACTAATTGTCTAGTTATAAATGCTATTAAATTTACTATTAAAGATGTCTGATTGTCATTGAAATCATTTACGAAAAGCCTAGGAAAACAACAGATAGGGAATCTGCCACCTGGGCGACTGCCCTAAATGCAGATCAGTAGTGATTGATTGATTGATTGATTGATTGATTGATAGATTGATTGATTTATTGAGATAAATTCCTTTCGATGTATATTTGTTGGAGTTAGTCCCTTGTGATAGAGTGCGGAGTAATAATAATAATAATAATAATAATAATAATAATAATAATAATAATAATAATAATAATAATAATAATAATAATAATAATAAACAATTTGTTGTAAATATCTGTATAGTTTCATAATAAAGGGATCTCCTTGCTTAGGCTGAGTCAACCCATTATGTTACCGCCACAAGCTGAACCTTCCTAAATGGATGTAACAATAATATTAATAATAATAATCTGTTGTAAATATTTGTAGATATCCGTATAGTTTCATAATCAAGAGGGGGAATCCTTGTGTTAGGTTCACCAATTAAAAATCATAAAACACCCCGCTGAAGTCATATATTTTTACTATTTATTCAGAAGAAAAAACAAGCACTTCTATATGTCAGCCATTCACATTTTTTTCAACACCCACACACACTCTCTAACCCAGACATCTCTCTTTACTGCCAACCCCATCATATTAAATTTAATTTCAAATATGTTACTAACTCAACATCCTCCCATCTTGAGTTGTGGGAACAACTCAACACATCATTTATCCACATGACAACACAAAACTGAATTTACTATACACAATACAAAACAGCAAGATCACCTCTCCCCTTTCTTGTCTCTTTTGGAACTAAAAAAACACTTGAGGTAAATATCACATAGAATAAATGAACACTTGTGAAAAAATATCACTCAATCCTCAAATCTTTTGGGTTTAATCACCAGTCTCCCACTACTAGTTTTCAGTTTGGAGCTATCGGTCGATGATTTAATTGTCCTTCGGTCACTTTCTTTTCACACAGCTTAAATTGTCTGAAGAAGTGGTCTTCTGCAGATGTCACCTTTTGCACCGGTCTCACGAGTACCCCTCTTTCAGTCTTCAGACGAACAAGTCTCACAACACCACCTTTGCCAGGGTTAACTTCCATCACTCTTGCCAACGGCCAATTCAGTCTCTTGTGGTTGTCATTGTCTACTAGTACTACTTCATCCACGTTATCAATCCTCTGTACTCGAAAGAATATAACTGCTGCACATGCGGTTTGACTAGCATCGCAGAATATATGTATAGAGATATGGGAGTGATCTCAACCAAACTTTGTACACTTATGACTTACTATCAGGAGACAAACTGCGTGGAGGTATGAGCCTACTCTGCACTTACTCATGGGTAAATAATCAAATGAAAATAGAATAAGCCCACTAATCACTTCATAATGCTCAACCTGGAATATTATGTCCACAACAACATGACCATGATTATATTCGCGAAGAATAACAACTACTACCAACGTTAATTACAATCTAACATCATCACTTTCATTAAATAATCATTATTTCACATTTTAAATAAATATTACACTTCAAATTACCACATATATATATCTCATCATATTCTAATTCGACATATCTCTTAACTTTATCATGGTTCGTGAAATTACTTATTCAGTTATAGCTTTGATTCCTTCATAATTCCAAAAATAATACTACCACATTTATTTATATAGCAAGCACTTCATATATACGATCTCTATCTTACAATTCTTCAGTCATATAACTTCTCACACATGCCTAACTTCCATTCTGACGTCGTATAAAACTCACCAATACATTAAAAAAACTAACCTTCTCTCACACTATATATTGACAGCGTTACGAACGAAGGCTTTCTTATCACTGAATGACTGTTTCCTACATATGGATTTGACGTTTCAGGTCTGAAGATTACCTAACATCCTTTAACCTAACTTGTAATCCATTGCTCGTATTTCGTCATCGCACTCATATTAGTTACCTAGTTTAACACTTTAATAAAAGGAAAAATGAATAATTTCTTACTTGTACATTGAATTTAAAACAGACTTATCTTTATTCAGCAACTCCTGTAGTCAACTCATGTCCGGGTGACTGGACATGCAGACATATCTCCTTTCGTTTCCCTAGGTATTTGGGAATGCTCGGGAACGTCTCATCTGGTTTCTGATCATCCTGGGGCTGGCAACGTCATCCTACGATGCGTTCATCTGGGTAATCTCGCCTTCCGTCTTCTTAGAACATCTTGATCATGGCTTGAGCAATTGGAACAGAATAATATGTGATTTTAGTCAACATCGTCATCTTAGGGCTATGTTCTGTTATTGCCTGCTTATGTAGAATGAATGTCTTTCTTGTGAGAGTTGATGCTAGAGATAATTAACAGTCTGGGATAGGTGAAATTGATTATTATACTCAAAATGAGTAAATTGTGTTTTACATATCCCTTCTCAATATTCTTGTCGAAATTCCAATCCTTTAGTTATCTAAAATTGGAAGTATCGGTTAATACGTCGTCTAAGGAATGTCGTGACGTATCACCGTTGCAACTTCTGTATTCATTTTTGGAGTTCTTTAATTTCGCGGAGCGAAATGATATTTCTTGCTAAAATTGTGGAGTGTAGCCGTCAATGAAACTTTCCTCTTGTCTTTAGTATGAAATACTGATACGCTGATATCTTCCTTTGGCGATCAATTATGTTGCTTCTCTTGTACGCAAGTTAAGTGAATGCAGTTTTTTTAATTTCTTAATAATAGCTCGTAACAATCTCCTTACTTCGTTCCTTTTTCCACTGCCTTCTATGTTTCGATCCTTTTCCGAGCGCTTGACGAAAATATTACCATCTTGGCTTGTGGTAGTGTCTGACGTTTAAATATTCGTCGTTCTTGACAGTTCAGACTCCATTTTTGTTCCGGTCGTACCTTTAGGTAACAGTGAAATGGCACAATAGCTTAGGATGGAGTTAATGTGTTCCTTGGAAGGTTTAATTACTGTAAGATCCGAGGAAATAAATAAATAAAAGTCTGTACACTATTTAATATTACTAAGCGTACTCATTGTACTTTTAGTTTGCATATAACTATATAAATAAACCAACAAATACCACACACTTAAAGCAACTCTACTCACAATACGCGCGGCATCACAATACCATCGATAAGAAGTAATAGTCACCAAAATCTAAAAGCAATTCTGTAACCCCCACTTTTTTTTACAGAAGAGAGCACATAATACAAGGTACATATATAACAAGTAAATGATTTAATAATCCAAAATAACAAACCTGAAAGAACAACGTCAGCCGATGATATACTAGGAAAATATTTTAATTTTGACAATACGTGGCTTCGCATGATAACCAACATGACAACTAGAGAAAGGATACCGGTATATGGGAAGCAGCCCGGGAAACCCAACAGACGACGAGATCTTACGTGACGTTGTAGGGAAAGAAACGTGAGAACATTAACCCTTTTGTCTGACTTTACTCAACATATAGAATTTAAATAAGGTATAAAGAACATCATCAATTAAGAGAAATGTTAAATCGAACCACGAGGTTCCTATCAGTGTTCCTTCAGAAAAGTGAATATTTACACAAAATTACAATTACATTTAAATAAGTGAGCATAATTTCGATGTTGAAATTTACAATGAAAATTTAAAGGGGAATATGACATACTTACAAACATCATACAAGGCAAGTTTAAAAATGTTGCAAGGAAAGGAAACAACGAAAATTAAATTTAGCGCAGAGGCCTATTAGAGGGGCAGTTCTCTTCTAATACACATCAGTAAGGGACGCATAGCAAAATAGGTGTGCACTAAATTGACGCGGAATTACTAGAGGCAACTCGGAAGAAAAAATAAAGTTTACATTTACACAAAAGGTTAATAAAAGAAATTGCCTCCAAAACAAAGTATATGCCTAGCTGACAAACTAAGGCGTTACAAAATCAAAACGGTGAAAACTAGGGTCTAAGGTAAACTCCGAACAAATGAATTTACATTTTAATTTAACACTTGAGAAAAGAAAACATGCTTACCCTGGGATAGCTGGAGCCGCTGAGCGGACCACCTTACAAGGTGCGTCCGATTCAAGACGTACGAAAACCAAAGACGCTGAACAGAGCCTTGCTCCTTCTGAGGAGCCAAAAGGCCGGAAATTGGGAAATACTCAAACAGTCAATCAGGGAAGCTACCTATGATTCGACCCGAAGTTTCACCGATACAAATTAATGTTATTTTCACCAATAGCATTACAGCACCATATATGGTATTGTCGGAAATTTATTCTAGAGGTTTCGATTGCGAAACTCAGCGATTTCGTGATCGAAGCCTCCACGTGGCAACTACAGGGTGATACAAAAATGGTGTTACAACAAACATGTTACTGGAGATCTCCAATATCAATGTCTTTTCTTTTAACACTCAATGATTAAGTAAGTAATTGTCTCTTCAGCGAGTCCTGAAAATTCTTTAAAATCACAAAATTTCACCAGAAATAAAACACATAAAATTGTGCATACATTTACAGCAACAAAAACAAATCTTCAATTGAATTCTTCAAAAATGTCTTTCAATGACGGTTTCATGACAAATTTTAAGTATTAACTGATTCCACCGATTCTATTAACTCACCACCGGCGACAAACTGCACCCATAAAAACACACTTTGTCAATACTATCAAGTGGCAGAATGGAAACGGCGCCAGAATGCAGGTTCCGTTTTTTAACGGAAACTTTATTATTGACTGTTAGGACAACGGGAATGTGAGCCTGTGTGTACCAACTGAACTGTTTGTTTTGTACAGTACACGGCTCCACAAACAAGGCAACGTTTACTATGTGGCTTTTTATTAACTTGCATTTTTCAACTACATTTTTTAACCTTGGTAACAGTTTGCTGCGTTAATGTCGTGGCATTATTATAACTACATACGTCGCCTATTATTAAAGAACTGCTTTAGCAGTTGATTGACCCCATCAAGACAATAGCGACCAGAACGAACCTCGCCACGTGGAACTCGCCTCAGATAATTGCGTAACAATGCTTCTGCCGATGCTCCCTGTCCTAATATTCATCACGGCTCTGCTCAGCTCACGTCTTACCTCCCGCATCTCCTTGCCTACAATTCAGCACCTCCGCTTCACCCCGCTCAACCGCCAACGCACGAACTGATGCACATCTGTGGGAGTGGAGTCTAGAGCTGGGAGCGGAGCGAGTAATACCGATGAGTAATCCGGTTGTAGCGGTAGAGCGCACCACCGATCCACTCCGCTTACAACTGCAGGTACTCGCGGAGGACCAGAGCACAATGTAGCGCACGACACGTGTTTGACAAGGGAAGACCACAACGTTCGGATCACGGAGTATCTTCAAACTTTGTACACTTTTAGTAGTCTATTAGGACAAGATAATGTGCAAATAGAAAGGCGTTTTCGAGAAAATCGCAAGAGAATTTTCGCGTCGAATGTGTACCGGTGCGTTGTAGTCACGAGCACGAGATGGCGACGGTCAAGTAATTGGCGTTCAAGCTCCGTAAACGCTGGATCACTGGATCGAGTCTCGCTTTTCGCTTTCTTGTTTTTCAACACTGGTCATATTCTTTTATATATATTGCAGGTCAGAGCGTCCAGATGCAAAGCAGTTCCGGGTACCTTACTCGATTTCACTGTCAGGTATGGGGGATTTCACAAATCACGACAGGCATGCATTTTCAGGAACACTTTATGCATTGGGCCGTTTACTTGTTGATAATTATAAATGATATATATTTTTTTGTAGTCCACCTCTGTCGTGGAGTGGTTGGTGTGATTGGATGCCAGGCTGTGATTTCCGGCTCTGCCACGAAATTTGAATAGTGGTACAAAGGCAGGAACGGGGTCCACTCAGCCTTGGGAGGTCAACTGAGTAAAGGGGGTTCGATTCCCTCCTCAGCCATCCTGGAGGTGTGGTTTCCCACTTCTCCTCAAGGCAAATGCCGGGATGGTACCTAACTTAAGGCCACGGCTGCTTCCTTCTTCCTTGTCTATCCCTTCCAAACTTCCCATCCCCCCGCAAAGCCCCTGTTCAGCAGTGGCGGCTGGTCGTATCTGAGGCTGGGTGTTGCACCAAAATTTTCAATGTTGCAATTTAAATGAGAATCTAATAGAAATAACAAGAATCCCTAGTATTCGCATGTAATGAACTGCATTCATATTAAAACTGAAATATATCCAGCAATTAAAACACAGGAAATAAGAGTATAATTACAGTTATTCTTACCTCACTTGAACTGAAAATTCGCCCTTCTGTTTTTTCATTGATGCAAACTTGTCAGTCACCCGTTGATTGAAGTCTGCGATTTCCATCAGCAAATCTCTTTCTATAGAAAGCATCGCCAAGGCCGACAATCTTTCCTGGGCCATAGAGTCCCTTAACCTCTTCAGTCCCGAGCCTGTTGATGCATTCAATGCGTTATATTTTGCTCAAATAATTTTTAAAAATTCACCATAGAAAATTAGTGTGTTTCGCTAAGCTGTTTTATTCGTGTAGCATATATGCTACATCAGGACTCAGAGTTGACTTTCCTACCATTACTACTTTTTTCCTTAAATTATTTTGTTTTATTGTAAGTAGACAAAACCACATGCAGAGCATATGCTACATACGGACTGAGGAGGTTAAGAAAGTTTTTATTTTATTCAAAGTAGAAAAGCATCTTTCTGCTTCGACAGACATCATAGGGATTGTAAGAATTAAACTTCAGCAGTTTCAAGCACTCAGTTCAGTGAACGTCCTCTCTAGGTTGTTGGTTATTATAAACTCTGCTAAACTAACAGGACCCGACAATGATCTGAATTCTTGTGCTAAATAGGGGCTGCCTGGCCGAGGCGGTAAAGGCGTGCTCGGTTCGCCCGGAAGGGCGTGGGTTCGAATCCCCGTCAGGAAGTCGTAAAATTTAAGAAACGAGATTTCCACTTCCGGAGGTGCATATAGCCCTGAGGTTCACTCAGCCTACACCAAAAATGAGTACCAGGTTAATTTCTAGGGGCAAAAGTGGCCAGGCGTAGAGCTAACCACTCTACCCCATCATGTGCCGAGGTTAACAATGGTGGAAGCCTTTACCTTCCACTCCTACAAGGGCCTTCATGGCCTGTACGTAGGTGACTTTGCTTTGCTTTCTTGTGCTAAATACATGGACGATAGTTCATGGCGTAGTTTCAGTTTGTCCAAAACCGTATACACTATTTGTTGAAACTAAACTACACAAACACCGGCAGCTTTGTGACGAACTCTTACTCACAATTTAGAATCCATCAGTTTTAATAATAACGCACAGAAAACTTATCTAGAACCAAAACACTCAATCACCTGAAAACACACCAAGACCTGCACGTGATAAATGTAAACATAACGTCTACATTAACACCAACAACTCCATGTCGCAATAGTCCAGCCGTTTACCAACATGTGACAATGTTGGCACAAAGCTCGTTTTACGGTTGGCAAATGTATAACATGAAGTTATGCTGATGAGAAAACGTTTCCTCCGAAAGTATATCCTCAAAACAAATTTTGGGATTTAATAAAAGGTTATGATTGCCCATGAAGTACCAATGTTGGTAACATTGTGAATGGTGCGGTGCAGCTTACCCTTACCCTAGTGGCGTGGAAAAGAAATTCCCGTTGCGAGTGGAGCAACGAGCTAGAATAACATAGAGGGGCTGTATACCTGACATCAGCGCTCCCTGCTTGAAGCAAGTTGATAAGGGGCAGCCATGTTAACGGTTGTCAAAACAAAGCGAATTGGCGCGAGAGCATATGTTGAGGTGACAGGGAGATCGTGCATGCCAAATTAATTCCCTAAGTTTTAAGAAGTGAAAAGATAGATTCTCGCTTTCAAGAATGCCAGCCGTAAGCTCAGCGTATGGTTGTACTAATCGGAGTAATAAAACCAAGGATATATCGCACTTTAGGTAAGTATTACTGAATTATAGCCGAGATTCCTTTTTGTAATTTCTGTTTGTAATTAAATCCATTTTATTGTTTACTTAGCGAAAGTACGGATAGCCACGGTAATTATTTGTCGAATTTTGTTTCAGATTTCGTTTAAAGAACAAGGAATTAACTGAACAATGCGTTGTGAGGGCGAAAAGAGATAAATGGTATCCCACTCAATTCAGTTGCTTATGCTCTGTACATTTCCAGCCCTATTTAATTTTCATTCACATTTACAAATAAAGGAAATGGAACGCCCATCACCAAGAAAACGTAACCACAAAAAATCACTTATTTCGTTCAAACGTACACCAAGTATGATAAATACAGCATTTTACTGCTATTTTTGAAATGCATACAGCCTTTATTGTAGATGTCTGTTGCCTTGGTTTTTAAAACTATGCCACACTTCATAATGGATAACTTTCAAGCTAGTAATCCCAGTATGATATGGTAATGGGAGAAACATGATATCCCCCCTATATTATAATAAATAATTACACTAAACTATTATTGTGGTAAAGTATTCATGGGCCGCCTCTGTGGTGCACTGGTTAGCGTGAGCAGCTGCCACCCCTGGAAGCCCGGATTCGATTCCCAGCTCCGCCACGAAATTTGAAAAGGGCACGAGGGCTGTAACGGGATTCTATCAGCCTGGGGAGGTCAACTGAGTAGAAGTGGGTTCGACTCCCACCTCAGCCATCCTCGAAGTGATTTTCCGTGGTTTCCCACTTCTCCTCCAGGCAAATGCCGGGATGGTACCTAACTTAAGGCCACGGCCGCTTCCTTCTCCCCCCACAAGGCCCCTGTTCAGCATAGCAGGTGCAGCCCTCCCTCACAGTTGTATCCCCCGACCTAATGTCTCACGCTTCAGAACACTGTCCTTGAGGTGGTAGAGGGGGATCCGTCCCTGAGTCCGTGGGAAAAACCAACCCGGGAGGGTAAACAGATTAAGAAAGGAACACAGTACTCATGAGGATGCAATAATTTTAAAAATATTAACAGAATGAGGTTGTAACCTACTATAGGTCCCTATGATTTTAAGGTTTCCTGTCATAAATATTTATGTCCATCGTTTTTATTCTAATTTACGCTTAACCACAACAGCCAAGCAGGGTAACGCTCTTGTTCCGATTTCGAGGCCTATTCGTATGTCACTGTGCGATGATTTCGAACTACCCTACAATCAACTGATTGTGATGTTGGCCTCGTGCCACAATATGATGAAGTGGCGGTATTCGCTTTCATGCTTGAAGCTTTCGGCAACGGACTTTAATTCTCCCCCAGCGATTCTAAAATGAGCATTTTCTACACTTTTCGTCATTTAAAGGCCATGCCCCCTTGCTTGTGTGACAACAGGAAACATGGCGGACGTTCGTTCTATTAGGTTCACTCAGGCAGCGCTTCCGCCTCTCTATGTTATTCTAGCTCGTTGGAGTGGAGAGAAAGCAGGGATGAAGTCATCTCTGCAGAGTGGTGCAATCTAACGGGGACATTTGGGGTTGTTTTTCGATAGGGGACTTGCTGGTCTCATGCAACTCCCTAGGACCGATACTGGCGGGCTTGCTACCTGATGCTATACATCGTATACAGGCTTAGGCTTGACCCTGCTGAAACTATAGTAATCGCCACGTAACGAAATACCCCAGAAAGTAAATATCGCCGCCCGATGCTCTTCTTTTCTCTTTTTTGTAATGGCTGATCACTGCTGCCAACCTGCCTGGTTACATATTAAAATCACCAGACATAACCAAACAAACTAACCTCAATGTAAACACCGATAATAAATGTTTCCCTACCCTAGTAAATGATAAAAGTCAAGATGAAATAAATCAAGATATTCATAATTAAGTCGGTTTCCACGCTCAATGAGAAATTTAGGAAATAAACACCCTTTCTCACTCAAATTAATGTTACATATATCTGTCTTTATTTTGATATGCAGTAGGCGTACTATAACCATATTCTTGAAAATAGGGGCGTGTTAAACGATGCAATTTGTTTAATAAGTCTTTGCAGTGTGATTTTCGAAAGTCCAATGACTTCCCTTTCTTTTGCGCCAACATTTCCTTCTCTCTTCAATACCGGTAACCCGTAGCCTAAGGAGAGAGATTGGGCATATTTTCAGCCTGCAGGCTGGTTATATCTTCACGGTTATCAGGAAACATATAGGAATACTAATGTGCCAAGCTACGTGAACGGAAATTAGGTCAGCTTCAAGCTCACTGCAGAATTGAATATAAGTTCTACTATCTACTTCTATCGTTTTCACATACACCGAGGTGCCAGTATTTCGTCCCGCAAGAGTTCTTTATGTACCAGTAGATCTAGACATGAGGCTGGAGTATTTGAGCACTTTCAAATACCGCCGAACTCGAATCCGCCAACCTGAGCTAGTCATACATTCTCTCCTTCACTCGCTTAAAATAATGTTAAACATTTCCTGCCTTTATTCTGATTCTGATGTATGCATTACTATAACTGCATTCTTAAAGAAAGGGGGGAGGGAATATAGATTGAATAATTCATTGCGATTTCTGCAAGTTCAAGGACTTACCACATAAGACATATGTCCTTCCTTTTAATAATAATGCTAACAGCTTTACATCCCACTAAGAATTTTTACGGTTTTCGGCATTTGGCATTTTAAACATATTTTCAGCTTACAAGTTGGTGTATCTCAAGCTTTCAACATTACGGAAACCAATGTACAGGAGCACTATGAGTCAAACAACATTACCAGATTTTTACATATATATTGGCTTAAATCACATGAAGACAGGTTGTGATGCAAGAATTGGATAGGAAAGAGGGCTAGGATTTAAGATGTAAATAAGCGTACAGACACAGCACTAGCCTGAAATGAAAATGACGGGCAAAAAAAACTTCAGACCTGCCAACTGTGGGGTTCGAATACATCACCATCTCCTGAAACCAAGCTAACAGCAATGTGATCAAACTGCACAGCCAGTTCACTCAGTTTCCTATGACGCGTAATAGGCCTACCACATGGGCGACCCACTTACCTGTATATGGATCTTCAATTCTTCAATTATACATGTATGCAAAAACATTATGCACCTTAGTAAGAGGTACTTCCCTAGTTGGTTCTCTGATTGGTGCACGTATAACAAATATGTTTGGGAAGAAATACTTTTATTTTATATTTATTTATATCATAAAGAAGTCATGTTGTCATAGCAAAACGAATACGCAACGAAGAAATGAATCCGAAGAGATAAGCATTATTTATTGCATTAAATATTAGTTTATTTACATGTTAAGCGATATGTAGTAGTAATAACAATAACAACAACAAACGTGTGCAATAAGGAAAAAGGAAATAAATACAAGTAAATATAAATATAATTTACAACATTTAGAGCCATTCCATGGTCACTGAATTACAAAGCAGGGGTATGAATAAACAAACATAATAAACATGAATACTAATATTTAAAAAGCAAAAAACAAAGTCATCTCCGTACAAACCATGAAAGCCATTGGAAAGGGGGAAGGTGAAGGCTTCCACTATCCATGACGTTGGCACTTGGTGGGGTGGGGTGGAGTGGTTAGCTCAACGCATGACCGCCTTTGCCCCCAATAGTTAACTGGTACTCATTTATCATACGCAAAACATTCCTTCCAAATTACGTTAAACCTCTGTCACTCATTATTATTATTATTATTATTATTATTATTATTATTAATAAATTGCAAATGGGAAATACCCCGGTGGCAACGGTCACTTACAGTAATGTGATAATAAAGTTAACATAATTACCCAACTACAACAAACAAACAAACAAACAAACAAACAAACAAACAAACAAACAAACAAACAAACAAACAACAAGAGTACAAGAAGCAGATATATGGAAGGAAAATATAACAAGAATTACTGCTAGTTTAATATTCTAAATCGAGCAACATCATATACAAATTCACACACAACTTAAGTATTTACAGTGCTTAACAATTTGGCTTACAATATTATAGGTTGACCTTACTACTAGCTTAACATTATAAGTGATAATAAAGTGAAGTTAAACCGTAATTACCCTACAACAACAACAACAACATTACAACAAGCAAGAAATACTACTAATTAAACTTTCTAAATCCAGTGTCATTATATACATATTCACACACAACTTAAGTATTTCCAGTACTTAACACTACAAATTACAATACTATAGATTGAACTTACTACTAGCTTAACACTACAAGTGATAATAAAGTTAAATCATACTACCCAACAACTACAACAACTCAAGTACAAAAAGGAATTCCATGGAAAAAAATATTACAAGAAATACTACTAGTCATTCTAAATCCAGCATCATGTACAGTTTCATACACAATTTAATTATTTCCAATACTTGCTACTATGGCTTACAAAACTATAGATTGAGCTTACTACTAGCTTAACGTTACAAGTGATGATAAAATAAAGTTAAAACATTGTTAATTAACCAAGAACAACAACAATTACAAAAACATGAGTACAGCAAGCACTTCCCTGGAAAGAGAAAACCACAAGAAAAAGCCTCCCAGTTTCACAATCGAAACCAAGCAGAAAATCACAAATTCAGTGCCCGTAATTTACAACTTTTACTTTTCATTTTACACAAATGGTCTTCTTAAATGACTTGATACCAGAAGGGAATCTATCAAAGACTGCCGCAGGTAATTTATTCCAATCCCTTATGGTCCTGTTGACGAAGGAAAACTTGCCCACATCCGTATGCTGGTTTCTGGCCCTAATTTTATGCTTATGATAATTTCTCGATAAGTATGAGGGAGGTTAGATAGATAGATAGATAAAGAATGGGTGAACCCTGCCTTCGCAGGGCTCCACACGTAGGTCTGTGAAGACCCTTTGTGTCCCTTAAACGGGTTTGCCTAATCCAGACCTAGTGCTCCTATAAAGGATACCAGTGCCCGGATGTTGGCATTCCTGATGTCTTCCAGGCTCACGAAATGTGAGCCAAGGTATCGATGTCTAGTGCTTGCAAGAGCCTCACACTGACATAACACATGCGCGGAGGTCTCCTCCTCCCTACCGCATCTTCTACACATCGGATCCTGACTGATTTTCATGATGTGTAGGTGTCTCTGTAAGGTATTGTGGCCTGTCAACAGTCCAACTACCATTCGCATTCTGGTCCTATTCAAATTTATCAGGACCTTTTTATAACTTTGGCTAGGCCCTTTGATAAGTTCACGTGCCTGCCTTGCTATAGTTAACCTCTTCCAAATGTCTTAAGTGAGACTGGTTTGTCCACTGGGATATTACCAGTTTCACGCTTCGGAGTGACACTCCCAGGAAGGGCTCTGGTCCTATAAAAGGGCCTTTTGAGCCTTGTTTCGCTAGTTTGTCAGCTTCTTCATTTCCACTGATACCTGTGTGCCCAGGGACCCGTAATAGGGTAACTGAGCTAAATTCACACAGCTGATCTAACATCCTTTGGCATTCCCATACCATTTTTGATGTTGTTTTAACTGCACATAGTGCTTTTAACGCTTCCTGGCTATCGCTGCAAATAGTGATACAATGAGGGAGGTTATAACCTATTCCTAATACAACTCCAAGCAGCCCTTCCCGTATAGCTCTTATAAAGACCAAACAGGCGAGCTCTAGTTCTTCTAGATTCAAGACTTTCCCAATTAATGGTATTCCTTCTATTCCCAGTTACGAAACGCATCGCTCTTCTTTGAACTTTCTCTAGGGAATTTATTAAACCAACATGCAGATCCATATTCGAGAATGGGTCTTACAACGTATTTATAAGGTTTATTTAAACCTACTAGGGTGGTGAGCACATAAATAAGAATTCAATGAAAGTATTTTCCTTCTGGACCTTCATGCCAGACAGATTTTTTTTTAAACAAATTTTTTTCACTATAATATGATTTATCTATAGAGCAAAACCGCTATGCAGTGTGCGTATCATAGCAATCGAGATGGAATTGGTAATGTACTATGTATCTGTAGAGCCTATATACGACTTTTTACAATTACTTCTAAAGTGAATTTCAGCTGTGTGACAACGCTGAAAAGACTATGGACTTAGAGATTGGCATTCCTGAAGAGGGTTTTCTACACTTTCCCATTTTCACACATTGATTCAAGAGTCTGTATTGACTTGTGACAAAACCACTGTATTCTTCCGAAAACCACTGATAGGGACAGGTTTGGTTGTGATCCACCGAAAACAAATTATAATGACCGGTTAGGTAGTGATCCATCGAAAACCACTGATTGTCGCAGGGTTAGGTTAGGTTTGACAGGATTTGTAATTGAGCGATTGTTGTCATTGAAAAAACTGTCGTGACGACTGAAGGCAATAAACATAAAACTGAATCCATTGGTCTACAAAGTTTTCATTCAGTAGATACGCTAGGAACTGGCGAACCAAAACCGTACATACAAAGTTTACAGGAATCAACAAAACAGGATATTAATTCGTGGTACTCATTGTTCTTTAAAGAGAAGAAATATCCTGTCAACAATAGCTGCAGTGAACATGCTTTTTCACTATTATTGTCTGGCCCCATGGCTAAATGGTTAGCGTGCTGGCCTTTGGTCACAGGGTGTGGGTTTGATTCTCGACAGGGTGGGGAATTTGAACCACCGTTGGTTAATTTCTCTGGCACGGGGGCTGGGTGTATGTCGTCTTCATCAACATTTCACTATTATTGTGTAAAATAGAAACTTACTAGTTTTGACAAGTACAGTATGTTCAACCTCACTAATCTATGTTCCAGACTATTTCTACTTAAAAAATTGTATTTGTCCTTTAATGTGATTTTGCAATTTTTGCTGAATATTTATGTGGCTGAAATGAAGGTGGATAAGCTACATGGTCTCCTTTATATAGGAAGAATGTATCGTGGAAATTAACTCAATTTCGGTTTCATGTACATTACAGTTTCTCTAAGATATATTGATAGTAATTCAGTCATGTACGACGACGATGTATTTCATGGTAAAGACAGCTGCCTCTGTGGATCAGTGGTAGAGTGACGGCCTCCGAATCCCAATATAGCGGGTTCAAACCCGGCAGAGGTAGTCGGATTTTTGAAGGGCAGAAAAAAGTCCATTCGACACTTCATGTCGTACGATGTCGGCATGTAAAAGATCTCTGGTGACACATTTGGTGTTTACCCGACAAAATTCATTAAATCTCAGCCACAGACGCCCAAGAGAGTTTCGGTTTACTCGGTCTGCCATCTAGTGGGCCTAGAGTATAACGGAACGTCAAAATTGACGAGCAGACAGCCAGATGGCGTCAACTTGAAATGTCTGCACATGGTAGCTGAGGCCATACGATTATTATTATTATTATTATTATTATTGTTATTATGGTAAAGACAAATTACTTTGCAATGCTATCTATCTTAATGGTAACGTACTATGTACCTCTACTAGTGTAGGCTACTGAGTGCTTGATTCGAAGCAGTGTATCGATTCATTCAGTGTCCGAGTGAATCGATTCACAGGAACGGCAAGCTCACGGCACACAAATCATGCACAATCACGGCTCAGTGAGCCACACGACACACACGGCTCCTTATAGGCACACTGGACACTGGCGGGGAGTCGAGCTTTCGCTGCAGCGAGCCACAGTGAATCACGGCACACTGAAAGAATCGTACGCAGTCATGGATCAGTGAGACACAACACACACATGGTTCATTATCGGTACACTGGACATTGGCGGGGAGCCGAACTTCCTCTGAAGCAATACATACAGAGTCATGGTACACTGAAAAAATCGTATGCTATAATGGACTCTCGAGCTCAGCTCATTTGAAAATAATACCTATTCGCATCCACTGTCCTCTTCTTACAGGGAGTTTTAAACAATACATGGATTTATTTGCAGTGTTAAAAAGATAGAACACAATTCCAAAGTACCTAGGTTGTAAGTAGGTAGTCAATTAGGTTATTCTAATTACTGTATTAGTTTAATCAATCAGTATCTTTATAACTAGTTGACGTTCGACAATTACTTAAACTCAGCTCTCTAGCCTCCACACCTGGCTGAGTGGCTCAAACGGTCGAGGCGCTGGCCTTCTGAACCCAACTTGGCAGGGCCGAGCTCAGTGCGGTGGTATTTGAAGGTGCTCAGCCTCATGTCAGTAGATTTACTGACACATAAAAGAGCTCCTGCAGGACTAAATTCCAGCACCTCGACGTCTCAAAAAAACCTAAAAGTTGATAGTGGGACATAAAGCCAATAACATTATTATTTAGCCTACCCTATGACTATGAGTCATGCTCATGACCACTCGAAATTGTCTGTTTTATATTTGGAAGAACCACTCGGTATTCTCTTAGTTTGTATGAAAATTTTCGTGTATTGCACAATACTTCAATAATCGAATCACGAGGTTACCGATGTACGTGGACAGTGAGTATGTAAGTAGACTGATGCAATAGATTAAATAAATGATGTTTAATCAGAAAACCAGTGGGCTACTGTACATCTCCTGTAGCCTATACAAAATATGACGATTTTAAAAAAGCCTCTGCTGATAGAAAAAGACATTTTCAAAGATGACCGAGTTAGCTGGCCGTGCGTTTAGGGTCGCGTAGCTATGAGCTTGCATTCGGGGAATGGTGGGTTCAAATCCTACCGTCGGCAGCCGTTAAAATGGTTTTCGGTGGTTTCCCATTTTCACACCAGACACATGCTTGTGCTGTACCTTAATTAAGACCACGGCCGCTTCCTTTCCACTTCTAGCCCTTTCCTATCTCTTCTGTCCTCTTTGTCGCCATAAGACCTATCTGTGTTGGTGCGACGTAAAGCAAATTGATTTATATTTAATATGTGGGCTACTTATTGTGTACACAGGTATTTTTATATGTAATTCTCTATATATATATACAGTATACGTGAGTTGTGACTTTCAGAGAACTGTGGAAAACCATTAGATAGTGTATAAAATTTAAGTTATATCAGTATTTTAACAGGCGTACAATGTTTACATCGTGTATTTGTGACAGAGTGCTGTCTCCCTCTCTCTCTCCCCCCCTTGCCGCTCCTCATCACATTGCGCCACAGCAGTTCTAGATAATTCCACTCCGATTGGACACTGATCCCCACCTGCACATCTATACCGCCCTGTAACTTGTAGATACACAATTCCCACAATTTTGAAATGTAACTTCGTTATATCAGAAAGGACGGGGCAATCAGAAATGTATTATTTCCCAGCAAAGTTATAACATTCTTAATCTCATGGAATGGCTCTTACAATGGTACAGCTAACTCCTCGGCTTCTCTTCTTTCTTCTTCTTCTTCTTCTTCTTCTTCATCTTCTTCATCTTCCTCCTCCGATTCACTGCTTCCATGATGAATGACTAGTTCCTCCACTTCAGGAAGACCTCTCACCTCATTATTGTAGAACTCGACAATCTTCTTCTCAGTGTGTTTTACTTCATTTCTCCACATCTCTGCTGTCACCTATAAGATATATTGAAGTATCACAACCTGACAAGTATATTATAAACTCCACTTGCATATATCCAATAAATAACATTTCCACTTGGCCTACCTGATCAAGAGATTCTTTCCACACAGCTGTAGCTCTGTCCAATCCGTGACCAGGTCTTGAAGCCACTGTTTTGTTATAATACTGTTTTGCCACAGACCATACAAATTCGATGGCATTGAAAAATGAGTGGTATGGAGGAAGTCGTAAGACAGTATGGCCTTCACTGTGCAGCATCTCGTCAACAATGTACCTGGTTTTAAAGAAACAGAGAAATATTGTTATGCATACATGAAAGTCAAATACACGAGTGTAAACAACATTATCTAAACTTATGTTTACGTGCTTCTGTACCTCTTTAAGTGACTTCGATTCATATTACACAACCTTTGCAGCTCATCTTTTGTGGCATTTTCTGGTGGAGAAACTCCATTCTGCCTTAACCATGACTGTAAATTAAAGGAAAAATAAAAATTAATTTCTGTAACATCATTAAACATCATTCAGTAGAAGGAAATATTCAATTAAGTATAATTACCACTAATTGATCCTTCCTCCATTTCGTTGTTGGTTGATGCTCAGCAAGCTTACAGTGATATGGTGCATTATCCATTACAATAACACAGGGTCCTATATTTCTTAATCCTACGATTAATTGCGTCTTCACCCACATCTGAAATTTCTCGCTGTTCATAGCACCATGGTAATCCTGATTTCTCTTCAAGTTTGTAGCAAATATCAAATCAGCACCTGTAAGAATTTTAAGTTTTAGTATGAAGTTATTTGTTCTAAAAAAAGTATAGGCCTATTAATAAAAAATGTGATTTCTGTTGAATGATACAAAAAGCTGTCTGATTTTAAGTAAAACCAACTACTGTGTAGCAAAGTCACCTGATGATGAAGTCAATTAATTACTACTTACACTACTTTATCGTAACATCTCTCATGAATGTATCTCCATTAGTAGGCCTATATCTGGATTAGAAGTCCACGATCACTTGCATAAAAGATATAAGTATAAACACCCATTTCAATACCTTAGAACAAATGTAATTGCTGCGAACACTGAACCTATATCAGGCAGTAAGAAATAAGAAGCTTGGAAGGTGTTCAACAGTCAGGTATCAAGCACTGATTCAGGTGGAGATTGTCGAATGCAGAATAAACATAATAAATAGGCCTACAATACAAGTAATTTACTGATACAAATATCCAGTAATATTATATGAAAATACACTGAGTAAGTTTTGATTGAAATACCTCTCTAAGGTTAATCATTGGCCTAAATTGAATACCTGCAAGTCTTTTTAATAACAGTGGAGAAGTCAAAATCAAAAACCACGTACAGAGCTCAATAAGCGGTAAGTTATAATGCCACTTCCGACCTAGTGCCAGTCAATTTCAATCAATCAGTCACCACTGATCTGCACTTAGGACAGAAGATGTAGTTTCAGGGATAGGCCTAGTATTTTCTTCAATAATTGCAAAGAATTTGGAAATTTATTGAACATCTCCCTTGGTAAATTATTCCAATCCCTAACTCCCTTCTTTAAAAAAACAAATATTTGCCCCACTTTTCATCAACTTTATCACTGTACTGTGATCTTACCTACTTTTAAAATACCACTGAAACGTATTCGTCTACCAATGTCATTCCACACCACCTATCCACCGACAGCTCGGAATATACCACTTAGTCCAGCAACTTGTCTCCTCTCACCCAAGTCTTCCCAGCCCAAACCCGACAAAATTTTTGTAACGCTACTCTTTTGTCAGAAATCACCCACAACAAATCGTGCTTCTGTCTTTTGAACTTTTCCAATTCTCAAACCAAGTAATCCCAGTGAGGGTCTCATACACAGGAACTGTACTTAAGTTGGGGTCTTATCAGAGACTTATGTGCCCCCCCTGCATCCGTACTACAAACCCTAAATTCCCTCATAACTATGTAAAGAGAGATCACCTCACTACAATAAAATGAAGTAAAATAAATTAAGAACATACCAGGTGCAAAGCCATCCTTCGTTCCAGCATGAACAATAACCAGTCTTCCTCCCTCAGACACAGGTCGACGAATTACTCCTTGAACATCATGTCCAGATTTGTGTGGTTTATTCCAGGAGTATGTGGGTGACCCTGAAAGACAAATGCACAATTGAAACCAAAGACACCTGATGAAGATAAATTATTCCAAGATTTTTTAAATATAAAATGTAATATATAACATATATATTCACCATTCATAAAAATCCAAGTCTCATCCAAGAAAACAACAGGTTTTGGTTTCTCACTGTCCTTATTACGCATGTATTCCCTCAGAAAACAGGATCTCTTAAAACAAATGTCTTCATTTTCTCTAACATACGCATAGGGATCACCTTTACTCCACACAAACCCCATGGCCTTCAAAATTCTTCTTAATGATGTTTCGGAGCCCTTGTACAAATAAGTGTCATAATTTGCTTTCATGTGGTCGAAAACCTTTCTTACAGTTACGACTTCTCCTGTGGGAAGAAAAAAGAGAGTTACAAGGGACTCAAAAGAGCTGTATGACAATACATGCACAAAACATTTCTGGGAGCTTATCTCACCTGCGTGCAATTTCTATAAATAGGCTAATGTTGCAATAGATTCCTTATGAAGTCACCTTACCTTTATGTAATTTATCATAAATAAACCTTGCTATCGCTTCCTTAGAAAAACTGTCTATGCCGGTCACTGGATGTTCACGCTTTCGGCGTTTACCTGGTGTAGAAAATTCAACTCCCTTCTTGAAATTTCCTATTACTTTTCGGACTAAACCGAAACTACACTGTAAGAATACACACACAGAAATATATTACATACACATATACCATAAGTCAACATGAATACACAAAGGTTAAGTCTACGAACCGTATCGAAGTCGACACAAGACATGGTACCGGTATAGGCCTAGGCCTACATGATCAGGTTAGGTTAGGTTAGGTTCAGAATGAAATACTGCTCCTTTTCAACTGATTGTCATTATGCCAGAAACTTATCATAGAAACAAGATAAAAACGAACACTTACCCCTGTTAATAATGAAACTCTTGCCATTAGCTTCGTATCACTACGACTGATACCTTCTTCGTCGTCTTCCTGTTTCAATTGCTCGTAGCAATGTACAAGCATTTCTTGACCTGAAGCTTGTAAAGGACGTAACCTTGGTTTCCTTTTCGGAGGAGTTTTTGCAGATTTTTCTTCCTTCTTAGACATCCCAATCGAATTCTGTTCGTATAAGTATGGGACGAAATAGGAACGTAATTAATAAAATGATGTGCTCATCATTTCACACAAACTATGTTATTAAATGCATTATCCGAACATGCCACAATTCTACTTACCTGGTATTAGCCAAATAGATTTACAATCCCACAGAAAAAGAAAATATGCTTTAAATATTCTCGCAAATGTATCGCTAGTGACTTTAGAGGCAATGCGGTGGCAACACACAATTCACGCTAGAACAGTGACTGAACGTTGCCAACGTGCCAGATTAACGGTAACAGTAAGACGTCGTATCGGCAAGTAGGGTCCCTAAACTGTATGGTTACCGACACTGAAAAAGACCCAACAGCAAGAAAAGTCACTATAAATCAATACCTTAATATTACAGGGGAGAAAGGGTAAGGTTGCACCCTTAGTGTACGTCCTTACACGGAGAGGACTAAGTAGCGGCGCGCTGTGCGCTAGGGAGTTTGGCGTAGGAAAGTCAACCCCCTGAGTTTGATTTGAAGATGGCGGAGTTTAATGGTTCGTTACGAAGTATTAGTACATGGAACGACAAAAGGTGCTTGGTCTTAACACATTTTAGAGTACATGTTAGGTTTATTAAACTGCAAAATAGGAAGAAAAGACGACAAATGAAGCGTAGAATTATTGGGAGTTGTGCAAACCTGCAACAATACCACGCACCGCCCCTGCTGTTCAGCATAGCAGGTGAGGTCGCCTGGGCGAGGTACTGGTCATCCTACCGAGTTGTATCCCCGACCCAAACTCTCGCGCTCCAGGACACTGCCCTTGAGGTGGTAGAGGTGGGATTCCTCGCTGAGTCCGAGGGAAAAACCGACCCTGGAGGGTAAACAGATTAAGAAAGAAAGAAATATATTTTTTGTAATGATGAACATTAGTAAAGAGCCAAATAACATTGGAAATCCAAGAAAGGTTCATGCAAATATACCTTTCTTTTCATTATATTACTTTTGAATTGTAATGTATATGAAAGAATATGACCAGTGTTGAAAAGCAAAACGACAAGCGAATCTCGAGCCAGCGATTACGGAGCTCGAACGCTAACCACTCGACCACCACCGTTTTGCGCTCATGATCGCAACGCACCGGTACATATTCGACGCGAAAACTTCTCTTGCGATTTTCTCGAGAACGTCTTAGTAGTACACCTTACTACATGAACATTATCTTGTCCTAATGGACCACTAAATGTGTACAAAGTTTGAAGATACTCCTTGATCCGAACGTCGTGGCCTCCCCTTGTAAGAGTATTGTACCTGTATTCAGTCTGTGCTTCTTAATTTGCGTCTATATGTCCTCCGCTTATTGTGTTTTGTAGATAATGCAAAGCATAGTAGATGATAATTGTGGCATTCGTTTGATATTTAATCCCACTTTGAGATGGTATTCATGTTTTAGAATATTTAAGAAACTGCATACATTTTTACAGAAATTTGTACTACAAATGCCACGAAAACCGTCTGATGCATGGCAGTTCTTTGAAATTACTGGTGATGAAAGTAAGCAAAATGCAAATTTTGCGGCCGCATTTATGCGACGGGTGGAGGCGTATCAAATTTGTGGGATTATATCAAGAGGCATCACAAGGATGAAGTGAGCAGGTCGGCTTCTCCAGCAGAAAACAACATTGCTGTATTCAGGAAAATAGTCATGTTGTGAGAAAAGGGCATTGAATTTACGTTGCCATACCTATAACGTATTTAAACGTGCCGCCACAGTACATCACTCGGTACAACCGGGTGATGACGTCATAACAACTGCTCCGCCCCTCTCCGCTCCGTCTTCACCACTAGTGCAGTTTCAGATATGCTCCTGCGTATTTACAGCCATGTGCTGGGAACAGCCCCACCCCACAAGTTTCTTGGGCGCGTATTTCAAATGCTTTCCTGACCAGAGGATTAATAAATAGAACAATGTATAAGCACAGATAATGGAGGTTCATTGCTCCAATGTTCTATGGGAGAAAACACCACTGTATCAGTCACAATCAAGTAAAGGAGTTTTCAGTATAATGGCAGACACACACTCTTCCTTTTTACATCCTCACAAATACTGTCTTTTTGCTTTTCCCAACGGAAGTCGTCATAAGTCATTACAATGATGTCAGTAGGAATGTCGCGATCAAAAGTAATGCTACCATATGAAATACTCGATCAAACGAAAAACCACACATTTTCTCACTTTTAAAGAAGAGTAGGCCTACTACGCTGCCGATCTAACAATCCAAAGTTCCAGAGCTGGAATGACCAGGTTGTAGACAGCCGTGAACACACTTTTGTTTTTTGTTGGGAGAAATCAGTGAAGATTCCTAGGACGAAAACTATTCCCTTTTACTTACCTGCTTTCTAAGGAGTACCTGATAAGTCGGAAAACCTCAATTCACTACACTGGCGGGGGGAAAACTATCTGACATGCAGGCAGATTTTTCCTCCAAGCCAGAGGAGAAAGTCCCTCTTAACTGCTAATTTGGAATAAAATGAATGTAGAATTTAATAAAAATGAAGAGGAAGAAGCTTTTCTCAAGAAACGGCTTTTTTCAGGGTTGAATTTTGAGTTATTTAGTGAATTGCGGTGCTATAAGATGGAATAGGCTGAAATGGTAATTCTAGGCCCAGATCATAAGTGAGCGTCTGCCATTATCCCGTTAAGTGAGCATACTACTCATTCCAATCAGCGGTCAGGCTAGGGAGCCAATAGCTGGAATACCATGATGAACCAGTGTGTTACGTGCCAGTAGTATCAGGAAATGTAAGGACCAGAGTAATGGTTTGCTAAAGAAGAAAGTTATCTAACTCCACCTATTTCCCTCTAATATTCAAGCAGGCTGTTATACTCGGTACGCAGCAGTCATTCCATCTATCGGAGATGAGTGGCAGCATACGAGACAAAGAACATCACAACAAACAATGGTCAGTGTAATGTTACTGTTGATCAATTGTATGAACTTTCGATAATGTAGGCTTTCACATTTCGTTTTCTTCCGACTCTGAAGTACCACTATTGTCATAGTCCGTACGGTAAATCTGAATCGCACATAAATGATAGGACATTGCATTCTCTGTAATGTAGTACTTCTCGACAGAACCAATAACATGGGTATTAAAAGTTAAATTTTGGGCGTCTTCTCCTAAACTACCATTTCATCCAGGGTAAATAATAGTTTATAGCAGTCCAGGGTTGATCAACGTACGGCCCGTGAAAGCATTTTATGTGGCCTTGGCCCAGTTTTTATAATGTATGTTTTTCGTAGATATCAATCGCTACTGATCTGCATTTTGGGCAGTCGCCTAGGTGGCAGATTCCCTATCTGTTGTTTTCCTAGCCTTTTCTTAAATGATTGCAAAGAAGTTGGAAATTTATTGAACATCTCCCTTGGTAAGTTATTCCAATCCCTAACTCCCCTTCCTATAAACGAATATTTGCCCCAATTTGTCCTCTTAAATTCAAACTTTATCTTCATACCGTGATCTTTCCTACTTTTAAAGACACCATCCAAACTTATTCGTCTACTGATGTCCTCCCACGCCATCTCTCCACTGACAGCTCGGAACATACCACTTAGTCGAGCAGCTCGTCTCCTTTCTACCAAGTCTTCCCGACCCAAACTTTGCAACATTTTTGTAACGCTACTCTTTTGTCGGAAATCGCCCAGAACAAATCGAGCTGTTTTGCTTTGGATTTTTTCCAGTTCCTGAATCAAGTAATCCTGGTAAGGGTCCCATCATCATACTATCATTCAAAACCGAGTGATATTGATACTGCAATTACTAAATAAATTCTGACCTTCAACATCTTAGTGACTATGCAAGTAAAAACAGTTTATTAATGAATCCAAATAAGACTCAAGTTATTATTATCGGTACCAGTAAAAACCTTTATTCCCTCAAGCAACAGAACATCCCCCCAATAATTTTAAACAATAAAATCATACCCTTCTCTACTTCAGTGACCAACTTAGAAATTATCATGACTGAGACTCTAAACTGGACTCAACAGGTGATAAGCACATGCAATAAAGTACATAAATGCTTATATCCCCTGAAACGGTTAGCTAATATATTCTCTGTTCGACTTAAAGTACAAATAATTCGCTCTCTTATACTACCTATATTTGACTACTGTGACACTGTGTTGACTGGAATAACCTGGGACAGTAACAAGAAACTGGACCGGAGACTGAACAGCTGCATAAGATACACTGACTGACAGTGACAATGCAACACCAAGGAGGAGTGGTTCGAAAGGGATGAAAGTTGGGGAAAAAACGGAGACGGCACGGACGAATAATTGATGTTTATTTCAAACCGATATGCAGGTTACACAATGCGCACGGCATCGACTCAGTAGGATGTCGAGAGGAACAAGATGGCGTCAGCGAAGGATGTAAGTGAAGATAGCTCCCGGTTCTCTTGCGAAATAATCGGGAATAAATGTGGTGTAAACAAGAAGCGAGTGAAGAATGGTATCCAGTGTGAAAAGTGTTTAATTTGGTACCATTTTGAGTGTATATGTAGTGCTGGTTTTGCTGAAAATGAAGATACTTGGACTTGTGTTAGCTGTGGCGAGAGCAATTTGAATAGCGGTAACAAACCTAGGCCTACAACGGTCAACGAATCGCTGGCGTCTCATTACTTGGAGGATAGAGGTAAAGATAATGTACTTGTAATTCTCTCTTTTCTTGCAACAGGATTTACAAGCATTAAAAGCGGAGAATGAGATTTTAAAGGAAAAGGTACGTTTACTGGAATCGAAAGTACCGGTACCAGTAAACACTCAGAACACAGGTGGCTCCGAGAATTCTAGCGCGTGGTGTCAAGTTGCTTCAGATTCTAGGAGGAAAAGTGTACAGTTTAATAAGGACAACTTTGTAATTGACACCAAAAATTGATTTTTATCCCTGAGGGAAGTAAGCGATACGCAAGGTATCCGTATAGGAAGCAGTCAAACGTATAGCGCAAAATCCGTTACGAGAAGCGGCAAAGGTAGGCCTAAAATCCCACACAGTGCACCGGCGAAAGTATCGAACGTTCTTATATTTGGTGATAGCCAGGCGAGGGGAATTGCGGAGAAAATGGTCAATGAAGATATTGCAGCATCGGCAGTCATCTATCCTGGGGCCCCAATGAAGAAGGTATTGGAAAATACGGAGCAGGCGGCAAGAAATCTCGGAAGTCGTGATGCAGTAGTGATCATCGGCGGGACGAACGACGTAGCTCACAACGACGCTAAGAATCTTATTTCGGAACTTAAATGTACACTGGGTAAGCTGACTCACACTAACATTTTTGTAGTGAACATGCCCCACAGGCATGATTTGATTAGAGACTCGTGTGTGAACACTGAAGTGGACAAAGTTAATACAGATATGGTTAAAATTTGTAAACATTTTCGTAATACACAGGTAATTGATAGCAGCAGTTTCGAGAGACACTGTTACACAAAGCATGGCCTTCATCTAAACAATTCAGGTAAACGAAAGATAGCAAATATTGTTCTAGATTTTATTAATCATAAGATATGTACTGTAAAAGAGGCAACTCCCTCGAGTTATAATACTGACCAGGAAAACTAGTAGAAAGAGCCAGCTGTACTTCAAGCTGGCTCAGCCAACTAGTAAATGAAACTCAGGAAAGTAAGGAATTTCAAGTTAACCAATTGCAACAGTCAATTTTTAGGGAGGAAGGGGGTCTGACATTGCTCTTGGTAAACTTCCAGAGTGTAGTAAATAAACAATTATAATTCGGTACATTGATGGAATCTTATGAGACTGATGTGGTGATAGGAGTGGAATCGTGGTTGAGAGAAGGGGTGGGTAATAGAGAAGTATTTCCAGAAGGGTACACAGTCTATTGTAGAGACCGAGGAGATAAAAAGGGAGGGGGGCTGTTTATTCTGGTGAAGGAAACATATTGTTCACATGAATGGATTACCGATGAAAGGGATGAAATATTAGGGTTAAAATTAATTTGTGATAATATGAAGGAGGTGGGAATTATAGGAACATACAGGCCAGGAAGAGAGGAAAGAGACATGGAAATATTTGAGAAAATAATAGATTATACTCGTAGAAACAATAATAATGATGTGGTAATAATTGGGGGAGATCTAAACTTGCCTGAGGTTGAATGGAATGGAGCTGCAAGTGAAGCCCGTGAACAGAAACTGGCAAATAAGTTAATTTGGGAGGGAGGATTTACACAAGTAGTACAAGAACCAACTCGTCTCAATAACTTACTAGATGTATTCTTGGTTAAACCACGGGAAATTGTTGATAAAACTGAGGTAATTGAAGGAATAGGTGACCATAAGGCAGTAATAATGGATGTAGGACTGGTACCAAAAAGGCTTAATAAGAGGGTCACACAAGACAAGAAACTGTACAGAAAAACTAAAGTTGATGAATTTGGGACTTACCTTAAATCACAATTCAGTTGTTGGATAATTGAAGGGAGTAATGTGGATACACTTTGGGCTAAATTCAAAGGAATCGTTTGGGAAGGAGAGAAGAGATTTGTACCTGTTAAGAAGGGTAAAATGACCTCAGACCCTGTTTATTATACAAGGGAAATAAGAAAATTAAAAAGAAAATGTAGAATAGTAAACAGGAAAATCAAAGAAGGTAGGGAGAGTAGAGAAAGTAGAAAACAGCTAATGAGGGAACTGAATAGAGTAAAAAAGGAAGCAAAAGAGAATTATATGAATGGCATTCTTCAAGAGCGTAATGACCACAAAGGGAAATGGAAAAAGATGTATTCATATATCAGGAATCAAAAAGGAAATGGAATCCAAATACCTATAATGGTGGGAGAAGGGGGTGAACACTATTTAACAGATACTGAGAAAGCAAACCTCTTTGGTAGGGAATTTAGAGATTCAGTAGATGATTGTCAGGAGTTGGACACCGAAACAGAAGTTACAGAGGGACAGACACAGAGGGAAACAAGAAGCTTCTCGTTCACAAATGAAGATATTTTCAGAGAAATCCAACTGCTTCAGCAAGGAAAAGCAGCAGGAAGTGATCAAATTATTGGGGAGGTGATAAAGACAATGGGGTGGTACATAGTGCCTTATTTAAAATTTCTCTTCGACTATGTCATAAATAATAGTGTAATACCAAAGGAATGGAAGGAATCTATAATAATACCAATTTATAGAGGAAAGGGTGATAAAAGGAAACCAGAGAACTACAGACCAATCAGCCTGACCAGTATAGTTTGTAAAATACAGGAGAGTTTAATATCAAAGTACATCAGAGGGATATGTGATGATAAAAATTGGTTCATGAGGAGCCAGTACGGATTTAGAAAGAAATATTCTTGTGAGGCACAACTGGGGGGATTTCAGCAGGACATATCAGATCAATTGGATTCAGGAGGCCAGTTACATTGCATAGCCATAGATCTTTCCAAAGCCTTTGATAGAGTGGAACATGGAATATTATTAAAGAAATTAGAGGGAATAGGATTGGACGTAAGGGTTACACGTTGGGTAAAAACATTTCTAAATTCAAGGGTTCAGAAAGTCAAAGTAGGAATTAACGTATCGCAGGAGGAGAAAGTTTGGAAGGGAATTGCACAGGGTAGTATAATCGGTCCGTTACTTTTCTTAATATACGTAAATGATTTAGGGAACAATATAACATCAAAAATAAGATTGTATGCAGATGACATAATTGTTTACAGGGAAATAAATACCATTGAGGATTGTTCAGAATTACAAAGGGACCTTGAGAGTATCCAACAATGGGTTAAAGAGAATAACATGAAAGTTAATGGAGGCAAATCAACTGTTACAACATTTACAAACAGGAGTTTTAAAACTGAATTTGAATATACTTTGGATGGGGTAGTTATCCCAAAAGATGGCAAGTGCAAATACTTAGGTGTAAGATTTGAAAGTAATTTGCATTGGAAGGGTCATGTGGATGACATTGTTGGGAAAGCATACAGATCGTTACATGTCATAATGAGGCTACTTAAAGAATGCAACAAAGAATTAAAAGAGAAAAGTTACTTAAGTATGGTTCGTCCATTATTGGAATATGCAAACAGTGTTTGGGATCCTCACCATGAATACCTAATAAAAGAAATAGATAGTGTGCAGAGGAAAGCAGCACGATTTGTAACAGGGGATTTCAGGAGAAAGAGTAGTGTATCAGAAATGTTAAAGAAACTAGGGTGGGAAACTTTAAGTAAGGGAGAAAACTAGACTTATAGGTTTATATAGAGCCTATACAGGAGAAGCAGCATGGGGAGATATCCGTGAGAGGCTTCAGTTGGAAAATAATTATATCGGCAGGACTGACCACAAATATAAAATTAGAAGGAATTTTAGCAGAAGCGATTGGAGTAAATTTTCATTCATTGGGAAGGGTGTGAAGGAGTGGAACAGTTTACCAGGGGTAGTGTTTGATCCTTTTCCAAAATCTGTACAGATATTCAAAAAGAGAATAAACAGAAACAGAGAAAATAAATGAAGTGTTAGAGGGCATTCGACCAGTGCAGGTTATTGTAAATTAAAAATGTGTGTAAATAAATTAATTCCATCCCCTGGTCTAAGGAGTTTGGACAGCCAAAGTAGGGGACTGCCTGTAGGGATGAAGTACAGTGGGGACTTCGAGGGCCCTGGGACCGCTACGGCAGCTGTGAAGGCCCTTCAGGAACTCTGAAAAGTGGTGGTAAAAGGGGCTCTGGTTAAGACGCAGCAGGTCGTTATGCTACTTAGGTTCCAGAATGGGTAAAGAAAAGAAAAAGTAAATAAATGCAATGTAAATTTTAATCTTATACCAGTTGTACAGTATCATTTGAAGTAATTCCACATACTGTATATCAGATGACTATATTTGTATGTAGTACAGGAGATATTATAAGTAGAATTTTGTAAACAATGTAAATTTATGAAGGATGAGCTGTGTGTTTAATGGAAAAAATCGTTAGCGTAAATTATATAATATTGTATTATAGGAAAATTTTATTCTCTTGTTAATTTAATATTTAGTGCTTGACAATAATGTATTTTAGTGTACCATTTGCCACCGAGGTAAACACCTCATTTGCAAATAAAGAGATTTTGATTTGATTTGATTTGATTTGATTTGATGTAGGACCACCGCGAGCGGCGATGCACGCAGAAACACGTCGAGGTACAGAGTCAATAAGAGTGCGGATGGTGTCCTGAGGGATGGTTCTCCATTCTCTGTTAACCATTTGCCACAGTTGGTCGTCCGTACGAGGCTGGGGCAGAGTTTGCAAACGGCGTCCAATGAGATCCCACACGTGTTCGATTGGTGAGAGATCCGGAGAGTACGCTGGCTACGGAAGCATCTGTACACCTCGTAGAGCCTGTTGGGAGATGCGAGCAGTGTGGGGGCGGGCATTATCTTGCTGAAACAGAGCATTGGGCAGCCCCTGAAGGTACGGGAGTGCCACCGGCCGCAGCACATGCTGCACGTAGCGGTGGGCATTTAACGTGCCTTGAATACGCACTAGAGGTGACGTGGAATCATACGCAATAGCGCCCCAAACCATGATGCCGCGTTGTCTAGCGGTAGGGCGCTCCACAGTTACTGCCGGATTTGACCTTTCTCCACGCCGACGCCACACTCGTCTGCGGTGACTATCACTGACAGAACAGAAGCGTGACTCATCGGAGAACACGACGTTCCGCCATTCCCTCATCCAAGTCGCTCTAGCCCGGCACCATGCCAGGCGTGCACGTCTATGCTGTGGAGTCAATGGTAGTCTTCTGAGCGGACGCCGGGAGTGCAGGCCTCCTTCAACCAATCGACGGGAAATTGTTCTGGTCGATATTGGAACAGCCAGGGTGTCTTGCACATGCTGAAGAATGGTGGTTGACGTGGCGTGCGGGGCTGCCACCGCTTGGCGGCGGATGCGCCGATCCTCGCGTGCTGACGTCACTCGGGCTGCGCCTGGACCCCTCGCACGTGCCACATGTCCCTGCGCCAACCATCTTCGCCACAGGCGCTGCACCGTGGACACATCCCTATGGGTATCGGCTGCGATTTGACGAAACGACTAACCTGCCCTTCTCAGCCCGATCACCATACCCCTCGTAAAGTCGTCTGTCTGCTGGAAATGCCTCCGTTGACGGCGGCCTGGCATTCTTAGCTATACACGTGTCCTGTGGCACATGACAACACGTTCTACAATGACTGTCGGCTGAGAAATCACGGTACGAAGTGGGCCATTCGCCAACGCCGTGTCCCATTTATCGTTCGCTACGTGCGCAGCACAGCGGCGCATTTCACATCATGAGCATACCTCAGTGACGTCAGTCTCCCTGCAGTTGGCATACAGTTCTGACCACTCCTTCTTGGTGTTGCATTTGCTCTGTCAGTCAGTGTATATCTTTAATCTGCGATATGATGCTCATATATCACCTTATTATAAGGAGCTGTCCTGGCTTCGAGTGCACCAGCGCCGTGAACTTCACATGCTATCACTTCTGCACAAAGTTCTTTCCACTAATACTCCCGACTATCTGTCTTCATCTTTTTCTTACCTCTCGTCCTATCATGAACACAATACAAGATCTGGTTCCTGTCTTGCCATACCTGTAAACCGCACTGCTGTGTACAACCGCTCCTTCATAATCTCTGTGTCTAGGTCATGGAATTCGCTACCTGCGAACATTAGAGAAAATCCTTCTCATCGCAAGTTTAAAGTGGCTTGCCAGGAGCATTTGCTGGGTAGATCCCGCTGACTTGCTGGATAATTGTTGAGTGAATGAAGGAATGAATGGGATGAATTAATGGATTACTGCAGTTACATAATTTAAGTGTACGTTATTTTGTGTATTTTAAAATTAAGGATTCTTTCATTATTATTATTATTATTATTATTATTATTATTATTATTATTATTATTATTATTATTATTATTATTGCTATTAGTATTATTTGTTATATTGTATTCGAAATTATAAGTTATGTATATGTATACTCATCTAGTGGTTAAGTGTAAGAGAGGGCCTCGAGCCATAACTTCGCCACCAATAAAGGCATTATCTATCTATCTATCTATCTATCTATCTATCTATCTATCTATCTATACACTGGAACCATACTCAAGTTGAGGTCTCACCAGAGACAAATATGCTCTCTCCTTTACATCCTTACTACAACCCCTAAATACTCTCATAACCATGTGCAGGGATCTGTACCCTTTATTTACAATCATATTTATGTGATTACCCCAATGAAGATCTTTCCTTATATTAATACCTAGGTATTTACAATGATCCCCAAAGGGAACTTTCACCCCATCGACGCAGTAATTAAAACTGAGAGGACTTTTCCTATTTGTGAAACTCACAACCTGACTTTTATCCCCATTTATCATCATACCATTGCCTACTGTCCATCTCACAACATTGTCGAGGTCATTTTGCAGTTGCTCAGAATCTTGTAACTTATTTATTACTCTATACAGAATAACATCATCTGCGAAAAGCCTTATCTCTGATTCCACTTCTTTACACATATCATTGATATATATAAGAAAACATAAAGGTCCAAAATACTGCCTTGAAGAATTCCTCTCTTAATTTTTACAGGGACAGATAAAGCTTCACCTACTCTAATTTTCTGAGTTCTATGTTCTAGAAACAGAGCCACCCATTCAGTCACTCTTTTGTCAAGTCCAATTGCACTCATTTTGGCCAGTAGTTTCCCATGATCTACCCTATCAAATGCCTTAGATAAGTCAATCGCAATACAGTCCAACTGACCGCCTGAATCCGGGATATCTGCTATATCTTGCTGGAATCCTACAAGTTGGGCTTCAGTGGAATAACCTTTCCTAAACCAAAACTGCCTTCTGTCAAACCAATTATTAATTTTGCAAACATGTCTTATATAATCAGAAAGAATGTTTTCCCAAAGCTTACATACAATGCATGTCAAACTGACTGGCCTGTAATTTTCAGCTTTATGCCTATCACCCTTTCCTTTATATACAGGGGCTACTATAGCAACTCTCCATTCATTTGGTAAAGTTCCTTCATGCAAAAAAAAAAAAAAATCAAACAAGTACTTCAGATATGATACTATATCCCAACCCATTGTCTTTAATATATCCCCCGAAACCTTATCAATTCCAGCAACTTTTCTAGTTTTCAACTTTTGTATCTTACCGTAAATGTCATTGCTGTCATAGGTAAATTTTAATACTTCTTTAGTATTAGTCACCTCCTCTATCTGGACATTATCCTTGTAACCAACAATCTTTACATACTGCTGACTGAATACTTCTGCCTTTTGAAGATCCTCGCATACACACTCCCCTTGTTCAT
This sequence comes from Anabrus simplex, assembly GCF_040414725.1. Classification (NCBI taxonomy): domain Eukaryota; kingdom Metazoa; phylum Arthropoda; class Insecta; order Orthoptera; family Tettigoniidae; genus Anabrus; species Anabrus simplex. The sequence continues at coordinate 128,498,951 of NC_090265.1, read as the reverse complement.
TAATTATTCCTGGAATATCCTTCTTGGAACCTGTTTCTGCCTTAAAGTACCTATACACACTCTTCCATTTTTCACTAAAATTAGTGTGGCCACCAATTATGCTTGCCATCATGTTATCCTTAGCTGACTTCTTTGCTAGATTCAATTTCCTAGTAAGTTCCTTCAATTTCTCCTTACTTCCACAGCCATTTCTAACTCTATTTCTTACCAACCTGCACCTCCCTCTTAGTCTCTTTACTTCCCTGTTATAACATAGTGGATATTTACCATTCCTTACCACCTTTAAAGGTACAAACCTATTTTCACATTCCTCAACAATTGCTTTAAACCCATCCCAGGGTCTGTTTACAGGAAAATCTAGATAATAAAAATAATAAAAATAATAAAAACTTTATTTTAATTTACGGTGAAAAAGGATAGAACCAAAAGAAACATCTCGGAATTATTCTTATCCTGAGCTGTAGAAAAGTTCTAAGTTGCATAATTATTCCCACCTTAAACGCAGGTATGTGTTAAACTTCAACTGTTCATTTCTTGGAATTACAGCTGCAGACTTGCATGGAGAGTGAAAAGCCTCCTGCATTCCATGCGGCATTAAATAGGTACAGTTATCTTGGACATCCTCAGGAAATAGCCAGTTTAGACTCGGAAAGTGCTTTGAGAGGTTCATTCGTGGTTTACTACTCTACTGTGAACTAGTGTTCCTTCGAACTGCTGTTTTCCAAAGTAGTATTAATAATTTATTTGTGAACAAAAATGTCTCTTTCCAAATGTAGCAAAGTGGATAGTGAATGCCCTGTTCTTAAAGAAAAATGGACAAACGACTATTTTTGTATTGAGAATAGTGCAAAAGTAATGTGCCTGATATGCGAGGAAAATATCTCAGTTTTTAAAGAATACGACATCAGGCGGCATTATGATTCGAAGTACATATCTGTATATAATACATACAATGGGGTATTACGGAAGGATTAAATGTCTCGCCGCTCAAAAATAGATGTTCACGAAACAGATCGAGGAATATATAGCTGCAGTCGGCGCTAGTTATTAAGTTGAAGATTCATTACCCGCGAAAGGGAAACTATTTTCTGATGGCGAGTGTGTGAAGAACTGTACACTTTCTGTAATAGAAGAAATGTGTCCTGAAAAGAATCAACTGATAAATTCGGTCAGTTTATCAGTAGCACAATGGCGAGACGAACAGAAGAACTCGGGGCTAATTTTTGCTCACAACTACGCGAAAAATCTAAATTATTCGAGTAGCGATGTGCTTGAGCCCGGCTCGAGCTGCTCGAACATATGACGTCAGAGTTCGAACATGTTCGAGCTTTGCTCGAGCTTTTGGGAGCGCGCGACCTAGCGGCTTGCTTGTTACCAGCTAGAAACCTCAAGAAGGCTGTGTTAGATTACTGAGCTAGGCGATACCGCTTCGTCCTGTTTTTGCTGCGCACTTGCGCATATTTTGAGCGTATAATCCCTTCAAACTGTATCTGCAAATTAGAGACAACCAAAATCTGTGTATGTGCGACGATTCGTTGCAAATGCCTGCCTCCAGAACTTCATTTGAATGTACAGTACAAAGACGACGCGTCACAACAAGTTCTTCTTACAATGTTGCGGCAGCATTATTTGTATCTATGCGGGTAGTACAGCCCCGCGGTGTAGCCGGCAACGCGTCTACCTGTCACCCGGCGGCCCCGGGTTCGATTCGAGGCCAGGACAGGGGTTTTAATTGTAATGATTAATATCCATGGCCTGGGGACTGGGTGTTTATGTCGTTGTTAATGTTCCTTTCCTCACATACAACACTCTACACTTGCGCCATTCCACTTTACACGCAGGTTCATATCATATGGTGCCAGTAAGGGCAAAAGATCCACAAGGGTCGTCGCCCCGAACAAAAATCATTTAAAAAATATATATGCAAGTAATTTGTGCTGTTTCAGGAATATATTTTTGTTACTATCTTCAACACTATTAAATCCTGGCCAGAAGTCAGAGGCGCAACAGGGGTGGTGGGTGGGGAGAATAATCTATGTATGTATGTTGGATCCTCAGCCCTAAGGCTGGTGGGGTCCTCAACAGCTCTGCCATCAGCTGTCAGAAATGGCCTAGCATCACTGAAGAGGCATACTAGGGAAATGAGGAGTGAGGTAGTTTCCCCTTGCTTTCCTCACCGAGCCAGGAGTTGCTATTACATATCAGTCTGCCAAGCCCACTGAAATGTATGCACCAACCGACCGTATGAGCAACATTTTCACACCAAACATAGCAGGGACTGGCTGCATAAGGAATGGCATTACTAGCATCACTCATACCTCAGTCACTTTCATATTGTCAAAGCCAAAGATACGACAGAGACAGATCTATGAAAGTAACAAAATTACTCTAGCCTATACCAGAAGACATAGAGCACTGTAAACACTACGTTCTGCCAGCAAAGGCATAATCATATTATTATTATTATTGTTATTATTGTGTACTTTTATTGGTAACTATTAGACAATTATTTACAATTTCCTTTTACCTCACTGCCGACAGCGGGGTTCGAACCCACTATCTCCCGAATACTGGATATTGGCCGCACTTTTAAGTGACTGGAGCTAATGAGCTTGGTATTATTTATTTTCGTTCTTAGTTCGTTTACCCTCCAGAGTTGGTTTTTCCCTTGGTCTCAGTGAGGGATCCCACCTCTACCGTCCTAAGGGCAGCTTGAGACTTTAGGTCGGGTGATGAAACTGGGAAGGATGACCAGTACCTTGCCTAGGCTGCCTCCTGCTATGTTGAATAGGGGCTTTATTGGGGGATGGGAATATTGGAAGGGATTGATAAGGAGGAGGAAAGGGAGCGGCCGAGGCCTTAGTTTAGCTACAATCCCGGCAATTGCCTGAAGAAGTGCGAAACCACAGAAACCCATTTCGAGGATGGCTGAAGTGGAAATCGAACCCACCTCTACTCAGTTGACCTCCCGAGGCTGAGCGAACCCCGTTCCAGCCCTCGTACCACTTTTCAAATTTCGTGGCAGAGCCGGGAATCGAACCCGGGCCTCCGGGGGTGGCAGCTAATCACACTAACCACCACACTACAGAGGAGGACTAATTGCCAATCAATGAAAAAATGATGGTTTCATAACGCAATACTTACGCACGTAAAATCGGTATAAACTGTATACCTCAACAGTAGAGTAACTTTGTAGACCCTGTCCAGGCAGACATTATGAGCTCTTCACCATTTTAATGCAAGCGGTCGTCCACTGTGCTAATCATGAAAACAAAAAAGGAGCCTATTAAGGATATTTTACCTGCGTATGTCGATGTAGGAAAGCAGTTAGAACTGTCCTTCATGTAAACATTTGGAAAGGTTTCATTCGACGAAGGTTATTATTTTTTTAAGTGTCTTATCATCATCGATGTATTTTCACTATCAATTTTTAATATTTTATCACATCATGTGCATTTTACTCGTTTGTCTGGAAGCACTTCAAAGTAGTCCCAAGTCCATGACCTTTTTCTACCGATCATTGTCTGCTCTGTCTGAAGTAATAATAAGTTTGTATATTATAATATATTATTAATAATTATTAATGAAAAAATAATAACTTGTAGCATACGAAAAACATGTTAACTATTGGTACTTGAAAGTAATGATTAACAACATTAAGCCCGCAAAACATGACAAAGTTACAAAGAAAAGCATTTCTGAAGAACGGACAAAATGTAAAATGCAAAGTTAAATATTAACAAAATCAGTAGCTGGGTACCATCAAATTGCTTTTACCAATCTGTTGTTCGTACTACCAGAAGGACTATTAAACACATGCCCTTTCCCTTCACAGAGAATGTTGTGTTCACCACCCCACACAGATAAATATACTGAGTGTAGTAGTCTAATACGACGGCTGGTCCATCAGCGCTCCGCATAGTCTATGTGTGGGGCCGCCTGACAGTTTGAACAGGTTCGATACCGTATCGAATCTACGTAGCGTATCGGGCCAGCTCGAGCCTGCTCGAACTTGAGTATCATTCTCCCAGAGAGAGAAATGCATTTATTTCGGCTTCCGCAAAGGTCCGCTAATAGGGATAGAGAAAAAACACGAAATATTTATATCAGTTGACTCAATTTCAGTTCCACAATCAACGTAGGAAAGCAGTGAGAACTGTCCTTCATGAAAACAATGAAAGATATCTGATTGATTCGCAACATGTGTATGGCTATTTCCATGAAATATTAAGACATGAAAATAATTCAGTGAGAGAAAATTATCCCCCAAAAGTGAGTGAAGCTACACAAACGGTTTACAATGACACATTTAATGATGTTATATCTAAATACAGTTTGCAACAAGTAGAATTGCGGTGGACACTTCGCCTGGACCAGATTACGCCATCGTTAGAGCTATTAAAAGAGACATCGCTTCCGAGATAATTGCCACAATAGCCACTCGTATGCTTCAAACAGGACAGGTACCACCGTGTTTTAGAAAGGCAAGAACCGTTCTTATACACAAGGGAGATGACCCTGATGACATTGCAAACTGGAGACCAATCACAATATTTTCTGTTGTTAGGAGAGTAATTGAGCGAGCTCTTGATAAACGCCTGAGAAAATACATTGCTTTTAATCCACAACAACGGGGATTCATATCTTCAGCCGGTACACATATCAATACTTCTACACTCGATTCGGTTTTAAATTCCGCGAAACTGAACAAAACTGATCTAACAGTGATTTTTCTAGACCTCAGAAAGGCGTTTGACAACATTGGGCACCTTCATTTACATGAGACCTTGAGGACATTAGGAATACCTGAGAAATTAAAGGAACTAATAGTTAATCTCCAGACAGGAAACACTACAAAAATAGAAACTGTAACTGGAGAGACAGCCAGCTTAAGCCTAAAAAATGGGTGTTATGCAGGGATCACCTCTTTCTCCCTGTCTCTACAATCTAGCAACAGATCATATTTTAAACGAACTAACTGAAGACTCTCTCACAAGCCACTATGGATTTTCTTTAGTAACGCATCTTCCACCTTTAACGATCATGGGTTTCGCTGATGAATTGGTTGTCATAGGAAATAGTCGAAGAGCAGCACTTGAGCTCTCGAATATAGTAACAAGGAGATTTCATGAAATAGGGCTTTTTATCAACCCAATTAAATCTACGGCAATCTGCATCGAACGCGGAAAGTTAATCGAAGACCCAGCTGAATTTAAGAGCTATGATATATCGAGTTTGGGACGTGGGGAAACAATCCGCTATCTGGGAAATCAAATGAAATAATTTTTCAACCTACACAGGAGCTTAAAAAATTACGGAATAAAATGGAGAAATTGGTTTCTTCTCCACTATTACAGGCTGACCAGAAATTTAAAGTAATAAACACAGTTATATGCCCATCTCTCACATACCCATTCCAAACTATCAAGCCAGAGAAGATTCCGAAAAAGTTCCTTGCTGATACAGACATACTAATTCGAAGTGCTCTTAAGGACATTCTTCAAATACCTGCAGACATTCCTAATGGAATGGTCTACACTGAGAAAAAATATAAGGGGTTGGGTCTCTTCTGCGCCACTTGGGAAGCTCATCTTCAGCACATTAACATCTGTAAAGTACTATTAAGCTCAGGTGACGAATACATCCGTGCTACAAGAAATCTGAAAGAAGAAATAACTCTCTCACTACAATCCCTCAATGTCCCTCCATCTGACAATTTGCTGCATCCACGCCTAGAAATAACAGATGCCAGGAAAGTGAGAAGAGTACTGAGAGAAAGGGCATTCAGTGAGTGGTGTAACTTGCAGCAGAAAGGAAGAGGTGTATGTTTGTACAATGAATATATTCCTGCCAACTCCTGGATTCGAGACCATCAAGGCTTATCATGTAGTGAATGGCGTGAAGCAATTAAGATGACAGCAAACATTTCAGCAGTTAGATCGGTACCAGGAAGATCTCAGAACGATTCCCTTTGTAGGCGCAGCCTCAAGGAGATTGAAACTCCTGCGCATGTTCTGGGATCTTGTCCTCATGGTGAACTTTTGAGGAATACGCGTCATCATAACATTCGCTCGTTAATTGCGGCAACGCTACAAGACCATGGTTTCCAGGTATTTGAAGAGGTTCATGGCTTAGCGGACAACGGAAGCCACAGAAGGATTGACATCATTGCTTTCAAGAATAAGAAGAGAGGTTACATCATCGACCCCATAATTCGCTTTGAAAGCCATAAGTCGCAGCCCTCAGATGTTAACCTAGAGAAAAGGAATATTTACTTACCAACAATTCCTTTCTACACGGAAAAATACCAGATAGAGGAAATCGACATAGTAGGTCTGATGATTGGAGCAAGGGTAACGAATCCCGCTTTTTCCGCTAATTTCTGGGAACAGATGTCTCTGCCAGTTACAGCGTTACGGGAGATTGCCAGCATAGCCACAACGGGCTCACTGATAATTCTAAGAAATCATTGTTACAATTAAGTTACCTTCAACATTTATCAAGTACAGTGTATCTATTCATCTTCTAAAAATGAATGTAAAAGTATACTTAGTCGCAAGGCAGCCTCTGTATGAGAGGAAGTATTTCATAAAATAATAAAATACAAGTGTTGTTTATAAATGTCCATAAATGATAAGTATACTATATTAAAGCTTACTTAAAAATATTGACAAGAATAATACATAACCGAATAAGCAATAAAACTGAACCACATTTGGCTGAAGATCAGTTTGGATTTAGACAATCAATCAATCAATACTGATCTGCATTTAGGGCAGTCGCCCAGGTGGCAGATTCCCTATCTGTTGCTTTCCTAGCCTTTTCCGAAATGATTTCAAAGAAATTGGAAATTTATTGAACATCTCCCTTGGTAAGTTATTCCAATCCCTAACTCCCCTTCCTATAAATGAATATTTGCCCCAGTTTGTCCCCTTGAATTCCAACTTTATCTTCATATTGTGATCTTTCCTACTTTTATAGACGCCATTCAAACCTATTCGTCTACTAATGTCATTCCACGCCATATCTCCGCTGACAGCTCGGAACATAGCACTTAGTCGAGCAGCTCTTCTTCTTTCTCTCAATTCTTCCCAACCCAAACATTGCAACATTTTTGTAACGCTACTCTTTTGTCGGAAATCACCCAGAACAAATCAAGCTGCTTTTCTTTGGATTTTTTCCAGTTCTTGAATCAGGTAATCCTGGTGAGGGTCCCATACACTGGAACCATACTCTAGTTGGGGTCTTACCAGAGACTTATATGCACTCTCCTTTACATCCTTACTACAACCCCTAAACACCCTCATAACCATGTGCAGAGATCGGTACCCTTTATTTACAATCCCATTTATGTGATTACCCCAGTGAAGATCTTTCCTTATATTAACACCTAGATACTTACAATGATCCCCAAAAGGAACTTTCACCCCATCAACGCAGTAATTAAAACTGAGAGGACTTTTCCTATTTGTGAAACTCACAACCTGACTTTTAGCCCCGTTTATCAACATACCATTGCCTGCTGTCCATCTCACAATATTTTCGAGGTCACGTTGCAGTTGCTCACAATCTTGTAACTTATTTATCACTCTATAGAGAATAACATCATCCGCAAAAAGCCTTACCTCCGATTCCACTCCTTTACTCATATCATTTATATATATAAGAAAACATAAAGGTCCGATAACACTGCCCTGAGGAACTCCCCTCTCAACTATTACAGGGTCAGACAAAGCTTCACCTACTCTAACTCTCTGAGATCTATTTTCTAGAAATATAGCAACCCATTCAGTCACTCTTTTGTCTAGTCCAATTGCACTCATTTTTGCCAGTAGTCTCCCATGATCCACCCTATCAAATGCTTTAGACATGTCAATCGCGATACAGTCCATTTGACCTCCAGAATCCAAGATATCTGCTATATCTTGCTGGAATCCTACAAGTTGAGCTTCAGTGGAATAACCTTTCCTAAAACCGAATAGCCTTCTATCGAACCAGTTATTAATTTCAAAAAAAAACATGTCTAATATAATCAGAAAGAATGCCTTCCCAAAGCTTACATACAATGCATGTCAAACTTACTGGCCTGTAATTTTCAGCTTTATGTCTATCACCCTTTCCTTTATACGCAGGGGCTACTATAGCAACTCTCCATTCATCTGGTATAGCTCCTTCGGCCAAACAATAATCAAATAAGTACTTCAGATATGGTACTATATCCCAACCCATTGTCTTTAGTATATCCCCAGAAATCTGATCAATTCCAGCCGCTTTTCTAGTTTTCAACTTTTGTATCTTATTGTAAATGTCATTGTTATCATATGTAAATTTTATTACTTCTTTGGCCTTAGTCTCTTCCTCTATCTCGACATTATCCTTGTAACCAACAATCTTTACATACTGCTGACTGAATACTTCTGCCTTTTGAAGATCCTCACATACACACTCCCCTTGTTCATTAATTATTCCTGGAATGTCCTTCTTGGAACCTGTTTCTGCCTTAAAATACCTATACATACCCTTCCATTTTTCACTAAAATTTGTATGACTGCCAATTATGCTTGCCATCATGTTATCCTTAGCTGTCTTCTTTGCTAGATTCAATTTTCTAGTAAGTTCCTTCAATTTCTCCTTACTTCCACAGCCATTTCTAACTCTATTTCTTTCCAGTCTGCACCTCCTTCTTAGTCTCTTTATTTCTCTATTATAATAAGGTGGGTCTTTACCATTCCTTACCACCCTTAAAGGTACAAACCTGTTTTCGCATTCCTCAACAATTTCTTTAAACCCATCCCAGAGTCTGTTTACATTTTTATTTACCGTTTTCCACCGATCATAGTTACTTTTTAGAAACTGCCTCATACCTGCTTTATCAGCCATATGGTACTGCCTAACAGTCCTACTTTTAAGACCTTCCTTTCTATCACATTTATTTTTAACTACCACAAAAACAGCTTCATGATCACCAATACCATCTATTACTTCAGTTTCCCTATAGAGCTCATCTGGTTTTATCAGCACCACATCCAAAATATTTTTCCCTCTGGTTGGTTCCATCACTTTCTGAATCAGCTGTCCTTCCCATATTAACTTATTTGCCATTTGTTGGTCATGCTTCCTGTCGTTCGCATTTCCTTCCCAATTGACATCTGGCAAATTCAGATCTCCTGCTACAATCACATTTCTTTCCATGTCGTTTCCCACATAGCTGACTATCCTATGAAATAATTCCGAATCCGCATCAGTACTACCCTTTCCCGATCTGTACACTCCAAATATATCAAGTTGCCTATTATCTTTAGAAATGAGCCTTACACCTAGAATTTCATGTGTCTCATCTTTAACTTTTTCGTAGCTTACAAATTCTTCTTTCGCCAGAATGAAAACTCCCCCTCCCACCTTTCCTATCCTATCTCTACGATACACACTCCAGTGCCGTGAGAAAATTTCTGCATCCATTATATCATTTCTCAGCCATGATTCAACTCCTATTACAATATCTGGTAAATATATATCTATTAAATTACTTAATTCTATTCCTTTCTTTACAATACTTCTACAGTTCAACACTAACAACTTTATGTCATCCCTATTTGATTTCCAGTTCCCTGTTCCCTTATCTCCTATCCCTAGGCCATCCCGTTTCCCTGAATGTACCTCCCTATTACCCTTCCAAACAAATTTCCTAACTTATACGAAATAGAGGCACAAGAAAAGCTATTCTAACGTTACGACAGGTTATAGACAAAATGCTAGACGTTAGAAAACCTTTGTTTATTGCATTCGTGGATTTAGAAAAAGCTTTTGACAATGTGAACTTGAATATGTTAATGAAGATTATGTTTAGTTTTGTTCTAGATTTTAGAGATAGACGAATAGTATATGAATTCTATAACAACCAAAGAGGTATCATAGACATAAATGGTGAAGTATGGGAGGTTTATATAAAGAAAGGAGTACGACAGGGATGTAATTTGTCACCAGTGCTGTTCAACCTGTATATTGAGGAAGGCATTGAGGAATGTAAAGAGGATATGGAAGGGATAAAGATAAATGGAGTAGAAATCAAAATGATAAGATTTGCTGATGACATAGTTGTCATAGAGGAGAACGAAGATAAACTACAAAGTGCATTAATAAGAATGAATAAGATATTGAGAGATAAATATAACATGAAAATTAATACAAAAAAGACCGAAATTATGGTATGCAACCGCCAGCATATTGCAGTCGACATCAGAATTAATGCTATACAACTAAGGCAAGTAAATGTTTTTACCTACTTAGGAAGTAAAATCACTCCAGATGGCAAAAGTTCTGTCTACATAAAGAGCAGAATTTCCCAAGCAAAGATTGCTTTCTACAAGAAAAGGATACTACTTACATCAAGGAATTTAAATGTGGAGACCAAGAAGAGATTTATTAAGCGCTTTGTCTGGAGTGTGGCCTTGTATGGTTCAGAAACGTGGGCTATTATTGCAGGTGATAAGAAACGTCTGGAAGCATTTGAGATGTGGTGCTGAAGGAGGATGGACAAGATCTCATGGACAGCAAAACTCACCAATGAAGAAGTTCTTAGACGAATAGGTGAAAAAGATCTTTTTTAGCAACAATAAGAAAGAGAAGAGACCAATTAATTGGCCATCTCTATAGGCACAATGGTTTCATAGTTAATGTCATGGAAGGAATGATTCAAGGTAAAAGAGGAAGAGGAAGACCTAGACTGCAATATTCAAGACAGATCAGAGATGACGTAGGAGCAGGCTCATATGTGGAAATGAACAGATTAACGGATTACAGAGAAGAGTGGAGAAGACGAATTGCTGACAACCAATCTTAGGATTGAGAATTGAGAGAATACAGTAATTAAAAATGTCTATCGGTCAATAATTTTGAAATCCATGAGGGATTCCTCATAGGACAAGTAGTAATTAAGCATGGCTGCATGCAATGACATTACTAAAAATAAAAATCATGTATCAGAATATTAAAGAAAGTGTTAGTCGCTTAGCAACCTGCTAAATTGAGAATGTATTGCAGGTTAGGGTAAGCCTTCGTGTGCAATTCTTGGAGCGATCATTTAATTATTTGATTTTGTGATTACTCAAAGTTGGCTGAATTTATAGACCTATCAATGCCTCATGATTCACCGGCAGGTAATTCTGGAGAGAATAAAACAAAAATGAAGCAAATCGGTCCAGTAAAATGGGCAGACGGATTTACCAAATGTTTTTAGTAAACTCTTTTAATATATAGATTATTATTATTATTATTATTATTATTATTATTATTATTATTATTATTATTATTATTATTATTATTATTATTATTATCATGGTGCCCAATACCAGCAATGTTATGTGCAGTTCCTGCAAAGTGTCGTTCAAGGAGAACGAGAATTATGTACAGTGTGACGGGAAATGTAGTGAAACGTTCCATAAAAACTGTGCGCGTGTTTCAAATGCTGTTTTTAAGGCAATGCTGTCAAATCCGGGGGGAAATTTTGTGGCATTGTAAACAATGCAGACTTAACCCTACTTTGTCTACACTGCCTTCATACTCTTTTCAGCAGAATAAAGTCAAAGCGGACGATACAAGCCTATGTGAAGCATTGAACAACATGCAGCAAATCCTGAAAGATGTCTGCAGCTCACTGGAGTTTCAGTCCAGAAAATTTGATGAACTGCTACAGCAAAACAGTGAGCTTAGAAAGTGCATAGACCATTTAACCAGCGAAGTGAACAACAGCAAGGCTAAAAATAGTGCTCTCAAAGAACAAAATAATCATTTGAAGGATCAAATCAATGATCTTGAACAGTATTCTAAGAATTATAATTTAGAAATCGCCGGCATAGCAGTCTCTAAGGATGAGAATGTGTATGACACAGTAACTCAAGTTGCAGGTGCAGTTGGAGTAGAAATTCAATCTGACCGGGACATTGAATATTGTCACCGACTCCCAGCGGCTACAGATAAGGACGGAAGGAAGAACACTCCTCTCATAACTGCGAAATTCTATTCGCGTAAAACAAAAAACACATGATCATGGACAAAAGAAAGCATGGGAAACTTCTCTGTGCAGATATTAAAATCAGTTGGGACACAACTGTATATTTAAATGAACACCTAACAAAACCGAACCAAAATTTATATTGGCTAGCCAGAAGTACGAAACACTCCATGAACTACAAATTCGCTTGGACCAAGAACGGAAAGATCTTCATGAGGAAAAATAGGGACAGTCCCATACTGCAAATCAAGACTGCCGCTGACTTACCAGCAGCTCCTATGAAGCAGAGAGACTGAGGATCCAAGTTAGGGTATGTATACCTGAGCCAAATGATTCATAAATACCGTATACTTATATTGAAGTTCACTCTTGAGGTGTGCACCAAGCAATTACAAATAGTAATAGGGACCGTGCGAATGGCGAGTGGTGTGCTCTTGCGACTACCTCAGAAAACGTTTGATGGGGTAAGCTGCTGGCCAGCGCTCCAGTTAGTTTATGTCGGTGTTAACTGAAAGAATGGAGAGTCGAAGGAGTAAAAGCAAACAAACTTTCACTCATCTCCCAGTAAGGAATTGACATTAACATTTATTGAAGGGGACTTCTACTTCAGATTAAAATGAACTAGCCTCGTTTTATTCACCCTGCTTTATTATGAGACATAAGGTGGATTTTGCAGCATGGCAAGCCTCTCAACATTGGCCAAAACAGAGAAAGCAATGTCTCTTCAACCCCTGAAAGCGTTTGGGACCGAATACAATGTATCTTTGTCACTGTAAGTACGTCAGTGTGTAAAATAAAGAGGTAAAAGTGCATACACGTGCCCCTCAATGTGACAAGCAAGAAAGAGCTTTCTTAAGAAAAGAAATTTGCTCACTTCAGACATTGATATAAGAATTAGAAAGATGTTTTTGAAGACTTTCGTGTGGAGCATGGCATTGTATGGAAGTGAAACATGGACGATAACTAGCTCAGAAAGAAAGAGAATGGAAGCTTTTGAAATGTGGTGTTACAGAAGATTGCTGAAGATGAGATGGATAGATCGAAACACAAATGAAGAGATAATGAATCGAATTGGCGAGAGGAGATCGATTTGGCTGAATTTGACGAGAAGAAGAGATAGAATGATGGGACACATCTTAAGACACCCAGGACTTGTTCAGTTGTTGAAGGAAGTGTAGGTGGTAAGAACGGTAGGGGTAGACCAAGGTATGAATATGACAAGCAGATTTTTTTTGCTAGTTGTTTTACGTCGCACCGACACAGATAGGTCTTACGGCGACGATGGGACAGGAAAGGGCTAGGAGTGGGAAGGAAGCGGCCGTGGCCTTAATTAAGGCACAGCCCCAGCATTTGCCTGGTGTGAAAATGGGAAACCACGGAAAATCATTTTCAGGGCTGCCGACAGTGGGGTTCGAACTTACTATCTCCCGAGTACTGGATACTGGCCGCATTTAAGCGACTGCAGCTATCGAGCTCGGTGACAAGCAGATGAGAGCAGATGTAGGATGCAGTAGTTCCGAAGAAATGAAAAGGTTAGCACAGCATAGGGTGGCATGGAGAGCTGCATCAAACCAGTCTATGGACTGATGACTCAAACAACAACAATCTTTGAATAATCTCATCATCATTCACAGCTTATCCCGCCTGCGCAGAGGAAGTACACTCAAGAAGTTGTCGCCATGAATTGCAGGTCGGTTGCCGTTCCTCACTCATTTATTTATAAACTGAAAATCTGCTGGAATTTTAACCACAGTCATCGGGAATTGAGGCAAGCCGCTCGCTACCTCCTTTGTAATAGTAGAATAACTGAGGAAAACTGGCTTGTTTTCCCTATTTTAGCTTAGTTGCTAGCCTCTGACTTTAGTGACCGTGGTTTGAACCTCAGTGTCACTGAAGTGCAATTTTCATTAAATTAATTAAAATTCATGATTACAACTCTTATAAGACTCAGTGTATGCAATGGCCCCGCGCAATGATTCATTAGTGTATAACTAAAGTTATTGTGAATACATAATTAATTAACAATTTCCTGAAGTAGGAATAAAATATAGTAAATAACTTAATTTCAACGTTGTATGGTGGCTAATCAATACTCTTTTCCCTTAGACACTTGCCGTATATTTATTGCCCTAAACGTTCCTGCACGTCAAAGACATGGTTACTGCTATTTAAATCTTCACCTTTCTTTAGCGTGGATTCCCGGAAGTAATCGGAGTGTTGCACTGTCTGAAACCCTATATAAATTGTAGCGGTCGCTGCCACTGTCGAAGCCATTATTGTCTGGCTCTACCTCTTTATTTTACTATCACAAGTCAAAGCTTACTGCCTGGTTGCAATGAACTGCATTGTCAAAGGTCTCGTGTGTGCCCCATCAAACGACTGCAGCTGTTTCCGTTAGGAGCGCTAGCTATTAAAAATCTCGTGCGCGCACGGTCCCTATACTACACATTAGGCTATGGATATGAAACCAGATCATGAGTTAGGGCTTACCTTACAAGATGATATCACCACAGGCATTGTAAACACACCTCAAGACTTGAACAAATTAATCCACTATACTGCAGGAATGAGAATTATGCACCTGAATATAAGTGGCATGATCAATTTTGAAAGCATGCTAGTTATGTTAAATCAACTGGACCATAAACCAGACATTACTGGTATAATACTATCTGAAACCCCACTCATTAGGGATATACCCTTCTCTATTTTAGGATATAATGAGTATCTCATACCCCCATAAAATTCTACACATGACAGTTTAAAGATATACACACATGTAACCATCATACAAAATGTTGCAATATCTACAGCGAAAACCCTAAAAGCAGCCAAAGGTAGCCTACTCAACTAAAAATATAATAAAGAAAGTTACTTGATATTTGCTATGTACAGTTCACCCTCCACAAGCCCAAAGATATTCATAGAAAAACTAGGAAATAAACTTCAGCAGCTACCTGCAGCCACACATTATATAATAATAGGAGATATTAACAAATGGTTGACGGACCCCGAGAAATCGTGTAGTATTCTCGCCAGCAGTAGGTGACAGACCCCGAGAAATACTTCTTCTTCTTCTTCTTCTTCTTCTTCTTCTTCTTCTTCTTCTTCTTCTTGTATGTTGTTGGGATTAGTTTAAATCCGTACCCAATAACCACACCGTTTGGTACAGCATTTGTTTGCGATGATTTAATATCCGTAGGTTGGTAATCTTGGGAAGTGCAAGTTTTGGAAGTTGGTTTTCGTGGATGAGGATAAATCAGAGGAGTATGTTTGTGCTGGCATCGCCCTCTACTATGGCAGCGCTAATACGCCTTCCCAATACAGCGATATGAGCGATATGGATCTAGTTCCCATTTTAACCGCGGAGCGCTGTTTCGCTGGCATTCAAACACGATTGTTCATTACAGCACATGTAAAGTAATTTATATATACCTTTTTAAATATTTGGCCAATCAATCGGTGAATATATTTAAATCACACCTTACATCTTAATAAATAATTCAGTGATGAGCCCAGTGGCGGCTCGTGGATATCAGCAGTGGGGGGCGTACCTTAGTTTCATAATTCCACAAATATCTCAAGTTCTTCAAACCATGTTATCAAAGTACACACTTCGAACACTATACGGTGCAATGCATATGCAATTGTTTTGATTATTATTATTATTATTATTATTATTATTATTATTATTATTATTATTATTATTATTATTATTATTATTATTATTATTATTATTATATGCCTTTACTGGTAGGACCTAGTGTTTACAGTGCACTATGTCTTCTGGTATGGGCTAGAGCAATTTTGTTACTTTCATTGATCTGTCTCTGTCTTATCCTTGGATTTGACAATATGAAAGTGACTGAGGTATAAGCGATGCTAGTAATGCCATTCCTTCTGCAGTCAGTCCCTGCTATGAATGGTGTGAAAATGTTGCTCATAGGGTCGGTTGGTGCGTGCATTTCAGTGGGCGTGACAGACTGATATGTAACAGCAACTTCTGGCTCAGTGAGGAAAGCAACGGGAAACTACCTCACTCCTCATTTCCCTAGTATGCCTTTTCAGTGATGCCTAGGCCATCTATGACAGCTGATGGCAGAGCTGTTGAGGATCCAGCCAGCCTTAGGGCTGAAGACTGTGGGTGGGGGCGGTAGAATAACACACACGGTATCCCCTGCCTGTCGTAAGAGGCGACTAAAAGGGGACCCAAGGGCTCCGAACTTTGGAGTGTGGGTTGGCGACCACGGGGTCCTCAGCTGAGTCCTGGCATTGCTTCTACTTACTTGTGCCAGGCTCCTCACTTTCATCTATCCTGTCTGAACTCTCTTGGCTAGAAAGTCTTTCATTTTCACGCCCTTCGTGGCCCTTGTCTTTCTTTGACCGATATCTTCATTTTTCGAAGTGTCGGTACTCCTCCATTTTCCCTCTGCTTAGTGTTATATAGAGGATGGTTGCCTAGTCTACTTCCTCTTAAAACAATAATCACCACCACCACCACCACCACTGAACATTCATACATTATTATTATTGAATAATAATAATAATAATAATAATAATAATAATAATAATAATAATAATACCCGTGTGGGGATTTACCGGTTACCTCCATCGGGCGCGTCCCATTGGAATTGGGGAAGCTCGCTGGCTCTGCCGCCAGCAGATTCAGAGGGTAGTAGGGAAATAAAATACCACCGTGAAAAAAGAAACTAGTCCCTTGCCAGGATTACGGCGAAGACTGGTAAATGACCAGAAGCCAGAAAACATCTTGAGGCAACCTGTAGGGCTAACAACCCTAGTTGTAAAAGGATGGGTACCCGTCCAAAGGAAAGTCAAGTCAAAAAGCATGATGGCACAACATTTCAAGAAACATACCCCAGGGGGTAAATCTTCGGATAAATCCCTCGTCGTGAACACCACGGCGCACGAGTCTCGTTCGGATTCTGGGGGAGACTCGACATCATGCAAGAGACGAGTCGGAGCGTCTCGGTGTACCCCGAAGAGTCAAAAACTCAGGCCAAAATCTAAAACCTTTCTAGCAACTTTCAACATAAATTCACTTACACAAACTGGCAAGCTGAAAACCCTTACCAACGCTCTTCACGAAAATCAGATATCCATAATGGCCCTACAGGAAACAAGGCACCCAGATGAAGAGATTTTTGAATCCGAAGGCTACCTATTTTTCAAGAGCAAAGCGCAAAGAGGAATCCTCAATGGAGCTGTGATGCTTGGAACCGCGTTTGCTGTTAGAACCAAGATCCTTAAATCGGTTGCAAATTTCGAACCTGTGAATGACAGATTGTCTATACTCACAATTAAATGCGCAAACAAAACCTACGCCCTAGTTAACGCACATCCTCCTACAAACGATAAGAACAAGTCTGATCCAGACGAAGTTGATAATTTCTGGGACCTACTGGATGAAAAATTAAACAAAATCCCCAAACACCATGTCAAGGTTCTTTTGGGTGACTTCAATGCCCAACTAGGTCGTGAACAGAAGTACAAGAAAGTTATAGGAAATTACCCTGCTCACAAAAGAACCAATCCCAACGGCAAAAGACTGGTGTCCGTTTGCGAAAATCACAACCTTCAGGTCATGTCGACCCACTTTCGCCATCTACCCAGAAAGCAAATGACTTGGCGTTCTCCCGTCCAAGCTCTCGGAGAGTTCCAAATTGATCATGTTGCAATCTCCAGGAGAAACAGCCCTGAGATTATGAATGTCAAGGTAAAGGAAGGCATCAATGTGGCCTCAGATCATTATGTCTCTTATCAAATTCAAACCAATTCCCGCAAACACAAGGAAGACAACCAAACAGATCACACGCTTCGACAATGATAAACTTCGGCAAAGGGTCGAGGAGTTCCAGGAGAAGGCTAGACAAAATGACTGTGACTTTAACAACGCCAAACGTCTCCTTGTTGAGGCCGCCAAAGACGTTGCAGAAATCAAGAGAAGCAAAAAGCATGTCTGGTGAAATAGTACCTGTGAATCAGTCCTCCAAGAAAGACTCAATGCGTGGAAACAGTACTACTCTACGAAATCAGAAAATGATTGGGAAGCCTACAAAACCCAACGTGCCCAAGCAGCTAGGGTGTTCAGAACTGAGAAACGTAAATACGAAAAATCTCTCATTGAAAAGATAGAACAAAACTTTAGGAAGAATGAAATCAGAGAGTACTACAGAGCCTTCAAACGCAAACTCACTGGCTATAAACCACCATCTCTATGCTTTGAGCGAAAGGACGGCACACTGGCGACGTCAAATGAAGAAAATTGCAGCATTCTGGCAGATTACTTCAAGAATTTACCTAATTGCTCTAAACCGCAAAGCGCCATTGAGACCAAGGGACCCTTACTCAGGTACCCAGATTCCAGACCACCCGACAGAGATGAGATCAAGCGCCATATCGCCCGTCTCAAAAATAACAAAGCGCCGGGGAAGACTCAGTAGTAGCAGAACCATGGAAATATGCCCCAGAGGAATCACTTGATATCTTGCAAAAGCAAATAGAAGAAATTTGGAACAAAGAGACCCTACCCGAAGATTGGAAAATAGCTTTGATCTATCCATTACACAAAAAAGGCAGCATGAAGAACATCAACAACTACAGAGGAATATCTTTGCTACCCGTGACTTACAAAATTCTATCACTTGCCATCCTGGAGCGTTTGGAAGCACAAGTCGAACATCAAATAGGTGAATACCAAGGAGGGTTCAGAAAAGGTCGCTCAACAGTTGGACAGATCCAAAATCTCAAAACGATCATCAGATATTGTACACTAAGTTCCAAGCAGTATGTGTCTGTCTTTGTGGACTTTAAGAAAGCGTACGACTCCATTGACCGGGAAGTCCTGCTAAACATCTTAAATGAATTTGGAGTTGATTTGAAACTGCTGGCATTAATTAGAGCCACCCTGACCGATACAAAATCCAAGGTGAAGTTCCACGGATGTCTCTCGCATTCGTTTGACATCAAAACAGGAGTCCGACAAGGTGATGGGCTATCCCCGATACTCTTCAACTGTGTTTTTGAAAAGATCATCAGAACCTGGCGGGTGGGATTACAGGAAACCAACTACAGTCCATTGAGAATAGGAACCAAATCCAAGGGGATCGCAACAGACTGCTTAGCATTTGCCGATGATATTGCTGTTCTCTCAAACGACATAGAAACCGCTAGAGCTCAAGTTGAAATTTTAAAGGAAATTGCCGAACAAACTGGTTTGCAGATATCGTTTGAGAAAACAGAAGTAATGACTAACATCAAAGAGGCTCTACCAAAACTCCGTACAAAATACGGGGACATCACCCGAGTAGATAAATTCAAATACCTGGGTGAGATCATCATGAAAAATGGACTGGACAAAGAAGCACTTCAGGAGCGAGTACGCAAACCGGAAATAGCCTACCAAACATCCCGCACAATCTACAACAAAAAATGCCTTTCCCAAAACACCAAGATACGTCACTATGAAACAGTTCTGAAGCCAGTAGTTCTATATGCAGCCGAAACCCTGTGTCTAAATGCCAACAAAGGACTCCTTGGAGAACTGGAGAAAAGAGAACGCAAAATTGTGAGAGGAATCTTGGGATCAAAGTACAGAAATGCAATCCATCAAAAGAGATCCAACAAGGAAGTCTACAGCAAAATAGAGAAAATTACTGACACAATCAGAAAAAGACGGGCACGATTTTACGGTCATCTGAAAAGAATGGATGGAAGAAAGTTAATTAAAGAAATCTTTCACTTTTTTGATTCAAACCCCAAAACTACAATTCCCTGGTTTAGAAATACCAAAGAAGACCTGCAAATGCTACATATCTCAGCTGAAGACGCCCTTAACAGAGATCTCTTCCGCAAGAACATATTGACGAACGGGCTAAACCGAGACGAGCAGCCGAAGAGAAGACACGGTGCCCCATGTACAGAGGAGCGTAAGCAGGCCCACTCACAGAGAATGAGGGAAATTTGGGCTCTAAAGAAGGCCAAGTTCAGTGTCAAATGCAACAAGACTTAACGTGGTCCTCGATGGCCCCAGCCAATTATATAATAATAATAATAATAATAATAATAATAATAATAATAATAATAATAATAATAATAATAATAATAATAATAATAATAATAATAATAATAATAATAATAATAATAATAATAATAATAATAATAATAATAATAATAATAATAATAATAATAATTGCCTGTTCTTGTCCACGATCGAGTTATGTTTACGAATAGTTTCACTGTAGTGATCACTTAAACAAGACACGACATTGACTTCACCAAGCATTTCAGAGTCCATGGTACTATTGATATCACCCCTGTGGTGACCCATTTATCTCCTTTCCTAGAATGGGAGAATAACAGGCTAGGAAAGCAGTAAAAGGTTTCTGAGATTTTACTTCCACATATCCGCGAGTTCTTGTTATATACGTCAGGAGAATTAATTTGTCTTTGGAAAGCCCTATTTTCATTTTTCTTTGTCTCCGGTTTTTTCAACAAGAAGTCTGCTGTCGGCCTAAAACACTCCTCCAGTACGACTTTCTTCTCGATAGAAAGAGAAGAAAACGTTAGTACTTAAATATGTTCGACGGTAATCATACCGTACGAAGTGCAAACATAACACTACGCCTACATATAAATCAGAACCTTTGTCCTAATTTCACCTTGTCACAGTCACCTCACGAGATCATTCATCAACACAAAGTTAAACATCGCGCTCTCCAGTGAGTATGGCCAACATGAGTCAAGTGCGAGGAGTCAGTAGTTACAGTCGTTACTCGTTTCGTTAGTTAATAATCCTAAAAATTACAAGACAGTTTTTAATATATACCGGCACATTTAACTCAGGTAAGTGCCTCAGTAAAATAGTTCCTAGTTTTAGGAGAGAAATGGCATAAACTGACCCCTATTAAATAGAAATCAGATCACCAATGTTTCGGGTAGGTTGGCTGCAACAATAGGTCGCGGCAGAAACGCGCCGGAATCTCCGTAGAACAGCACATCTCTACTACGCCTCTGATTGGCCCCGTCAAGGCCAGTCAAGCGAGACTCGGAGTATTTGGTCCGCTATGAGAGAGCGCCCTCCTGCGCGGGGCCAGCAGCGCATCGGGCCGCATTACAGTACCACTCGCGCCCTTGATAATAATCTTATAGAAACATATTTCCCTTGTTAACATTTAAGATTAAAATTACCGAAATTAATGGAACCCCGTGGGGGGCGCGCGCCTTAGCGCCTCCCAAACGAGCCGCCACTGCCTATATGTGTTATCAATGATAGATATGGAAGTTCTTCCATTATCGGTGATCTGAGGTTTGTACTGTGTTTTATCATGTGCAGGTTAAAGGAAATGCCAGGTTATGTATTGTAAGTGTGAGAACGTTAGTGACATTTGTGGTCAAATAAATGAGTGACCTATAAGGCGATTTTGCATTCATCAAGGAAATTAAGTGAGCATATTAACTAATGGCTCCGTAGGAGTATGAATTAGACAAGCAACACTTGTTGGTAGAGGAACGTTATGATTTATTAGTGCTTGGAAAACCGGGCGAGTTGGCCGTGCGCGTAGAGGCGCGCGGCTGTGAGCTTGCATCCGGGAGATAGTAGGTTCGAATCCCACTATCGTCAGCCCTGAAAATGGTTTTCCGTGGTTTCCCATTTTCACACCAGGCAAATGCTGGGGCTGTACCTTAATTAAGGCCACGGCCGCTTCCTTCCAACTCCTAGGCCTTTCCCATCCCATTGTCGCCATAAGACCTATCTGTGTCGGTGCGACGTAAAGCCCCTAGCAAAAAAAAAAAAAGTGCTTGGAAAAACGTTTTTCGTTGGTTAGAATAGTTACAACATTGGAATACTATGTGATGAATCGTGCCACTTTCTTGCTGACAGGCGCAAATATCTGTGTCGCTGATATAAATCGATACATATATTCAGATGTAAGCGCATGATTGAATCTTAAGCGGATTAGTGTAGTTATATGTCTCCTAGAGTATGTGCCCTTAGTGAACCAGGGAGCTCTTTGCAGTTCCGGTTGTAGTTGATAACAAGATTTACCCTTCGTTTTTGCGGAATTTTTCCAGAGAGAAGACCATTTTTGAAGTACGTTCTGTTTGATAGTAGGGGAATAATCCCTGTGTGGAATGGCGAGGTGATAGGGAAGACCTTGACCTTCGGCTGCTGCTTTAGTTAAACGATCAACCTGATCATTACCGGGTATGCTGCAATGACTTGGTATCCAAATTAATATTATATCATGCTGATTTAGGGGAAGGGTGTATAACAATTTACGGATGTTCCATATATACCAACTAGCAGATTCCTGCGAGGTTTTGATACTTTGGAGGACACTTAATGAATCGGCACAAATGATGGCATTGGAAATATTATATTGCCGTAAACACAAAAGAGTTTGTCGAATAGCAAAGGTTTCAGCAGTGTATATGGAAGTGTTGGTTGGTAACGTAAATTGTTGCTGGATGTTAAGCTGGGGGATGTAATAGGCAGCTCCAGTTTCCTCTGAAGTCTTAGAACCGTCTGTAAAGCAGTTTGTGTATTGTTTATGCGGATTGAGAAATGCTTGTAAAGTTTTATTAACTAGAGTGGGATTAATCTTCTGATTACCCGGAAGGAGTTCGAAAGTAGTAGTAATGATGGAAGGGTGGTATGTAGATAAGTTGTATTCGTGAGAGTCTGCCGGTAATGATCTTGTCTGTAAAACATTATTTCTTAAGGGAAAAAGGACTTCATATGCCAGTAGAAGTGCCGGTATGTTGCTGGCTTTCATTTTTTGACAGATTTGGTACTCATTTAAAAGCTGCAGTTTAGGTAATATGGGATGACGATTCAGAGCTGTCGTTTTAAGTAAATATTTAGACGCTAGATATTCTCGTCGCATAGCCAAAGGTAGTTTTGCTGCTTCAACCAGTAAGGCATTGGTGGGTGTTGTCCGTAATAATAGTAATCCACCAGCTGTAATAATCACATAACCACATTTCAGTAGAATTGTAGTGAAGATAAGGTATAATATATTAGATAGTATCTTGCCAGTTATATTCGTGTTTTTATTCGTGTACGGCAATCCTTTTGATACTTAAGCATTTAACCAAACGCAGTATAGTGTAGTGTAGATACATTGTAGTATAGATACAGTACGGTACATTTAGATAGTGCCGTATCTTGCCTGCTATATTCGTGTGTTATCTTTCGTGTGTATCTATTAGACCCTAATACTAATAATAATTTGTCTAAGCATTTAGCTTCGTTGCTAATCTTTGAGTACAGTAGTTCTTGCAAATTTCATTTCTGTTGTGCTTAGTAGTGACATACGGTACGGTACCGGTATCGTAAATAGGATACGTCTGAAAGTAGTTTAAAAATTACTGTAGTGTACTGTACAGTAGTATACGAGTAATATCCTATTAGAATTTAGTGTGCTTATTTTATTATTGTAAAATATTTGTGTAGTACTGGTGTAGTAGAGGTATCCGTAGAAACTCTTACTAAAATATTGTTGAAATTAGGATAGGCTTAATTGCAGTTTGGAATTGTGTAGTTCTTGTGTATTACTTTCGATATTCAGTAATTAACAGCAGTTTTTATCCTGTTAGGGGTTGTAGGATAAAAAAATAGAGCACGACTAAGTAGTATTGTAGTGTAGTCGTATATTAATTACCTTATTGTTGTGTACTATCCCAGACAATATATCCCTCCGTTCATTTATTTTTTTGCAAATAAGTTACTTCATTTTTTTATTTATAATTTTTCCCCCGTAAAGAATGGCAAAGGAGCGCGAGTGTACTTATTGTGGGTGTGGTGTGGCATTGAGGGATATGAGGGAGGAGTTGGAAAGTTTGAGGGAGATAATTAGGATTCTCACAGAAGACAGGAAGGAAGATAGGACTCCCTCAAACAATGTACAGGTTACAGTAGGTGTACAAGAGGGAGGGGAAGGAAAGGGAGGAGTTGTAGAAGACAGGTGGTCTAATGTTCTAAGGGGAAGGAGATTGCAGGCCAAGGGCTCTATTCAGGATCAGAATTCAGGACAGGTGTCTGTGCAAAATCGGTACGAGTCACTCCAGGTAGAACAACAGAGGGAAGATGAGGGACAGGGAACTGTTGCTGAGATGCATGGAAGTAGGAGGAAGGGAAAAGGTAGGAAAGGGAAATGTAGAGTAGAGGATAGGAAAAGACAGGTGGAAGAGGGTCATGGGAAGGAGAAAAGCGAGGAGGAAGTAGCTTCTGCAGCTATCAGGAAAGATAGGGCTGACCAGGAGGGGAGGGGATCAAATGAGGTGGGTAGGGTTGAGGCTCTGGTCATGGGGGATTCCATCGTTAGACACGTGGGGAAAGTGTGTGGAGGAAAGGGAACCAGGGTAGAATGTTATCCAGGAATTAGGTTGAGGCAGATGTTGAGGAAATTAGAAGAGAGGGAGGAGGGGAAGGAGAAGGTGGTAGTGTTTAACGTTGGTACCAACAACGTAAGGCAAGCTGATATAAGTGCCAACATAGTTGGAGATGTGTGGGATCTGGTAAATGCAGCACGGGTGAAGTTTAAGAAATCGGAGATTGTTATTAGTGGAATACTGTGTAGGAGGGACACTGACTGGAGGGTGATTGGGGATTTAAATGAGACTATGGAGTGGGTGTGTGGGAAACTGGGAGTGAAATTTCTAGATCCTAATGGGTGGGTAGGAGATAGGGATCTGCGCTCGGATGGCCTTCATTTAAACCGCAGTGGTACGTATAAGTTAGGAAATTTGTTTGGAAGGGTAATAGGGAGGTACATTCAGGGAAACGGGCTGGCCTAGGGAGCGGTGATAAGGGAACAGGGAACTGGAAATCAAGTAGGGATGACATAAAATTGTTAGTGCTGAACTGTAGAAGTATTGTAAAGAAAGGAATAGAATTAAGTAATTTAATAGATATATATTTACCAGATATTGTAATAGGAGTTGAATCATGGCTGAGAAATGATATAATGGATGCAGAAATTTTCTCACGGCACTGGAGTGTGTATCGTAGAGATAGGATAGGAAAGGTGGGAGGGGGAGTTTTCATTCTGGTGAAAGAAGAATTTGTAAGCTTCGAAAAAGTTAAAGATGAGACACATGAAATTCTAGGTGTAAGGCTCATTTCTAAAGATAATAGGCAACTTGATATATTTGGAGTGTACAGATCGGGAAAGGGTAGCACTGATGCGGATTCGGAATTATTTGATAGGATAGTCAGCTATGTGGGGAACGACATGGAAAGAAATGTGATTGTAGCGGGAGATCTGAATTTGCCAGATGTCAATTGGGAAGGAAATGCGAACGACAGGAAGCATGACCAACAAATGGCAAATAAGTTAATATGGGAAGGACAGCTGATTCAGAAAGTGATGGAACCAACCAGAGGGAAAATATCCTGGATGTGGTGCTGATAAAACCAGATGAGCTCTATAGGGAACTGAAGTAATAGATGGTATTAGTGATCATGAAGCTGTTTTTGTGGTAGTTAAAAATAAATGTGATAGAAAGGAAAGTCTTGAAAGTAGGACTGTTAGGCAGTACCATATTGCTGATAAAGCAGGTATGAGGCAGTTTCTAAAAAGTAACTATGATCGGTGGAAAACGGTAAATAAAAATGTAAACAGACTCTGGGATGGGTTTAAAGAAATTGTTGAGGAATGCGAAAACAGGTTTGTACCTTTAAGGGTGGTAAGGAATGGTAAAGACCCACCTTATTATAATAGAGAAATAAAGAGACTAAGAAGGAGGTGCAGACTGGAAAGAAATAGAGTTAGAAATGGCTGTGGAAGTAAGGAGAAATTGAAGGAACTTACTAGAAAATTGAATCTAGCAAAGAAGACAGCTAAGGATAACATGATGGCAAGCATAATTGGCAGTCATACAAATTTTAGTGAAAAATGGAAGGGTATGTATAGGTATTTTAAGGCAGAAACAGGTTCCAAGAAGGACATTCCAGGAATAATTAATGAACAAGGGGAGTGTGTATGTGAGGATCTTCAAAAGGCAGAAGTATTCAGTCAGCAGTATGTAAAGATTGTTGGTTACAAGGATAATGTCGAGATAGAGGAAGAGACTAAGGCCAAAGAAGTAATAAAATTTACATATGATAACAATGACATTTACAATAAGATACAAAAGTTGAAAACTAGAAAAGCGGCTGGAATTGATCAGATTTCTGAGGATATACTAAAGACAATGGGTTGGGATATAGTACCATATCTGAAGTACTTATTTGATTATTGTTTGGCCGAAGGAGCTATACCAGATGAATGGAGAGTTGCTATAGTAGCCCCTGCGTATAAAGGAAAGGGTGATAGACATAAAGCTGAAAATTACAGGCCAGTAAGTTTGACATGCATTGTATGTAAGCTTTGGGAAGGCATTCTTTCTGATTATATTAGACATGTTTTTTTGAAATTAATAACTGGTTCGATAGAAGGCAATTCGGTTTTAGGAAAGGTTATTCCACTGAAGCTCAACTTGTAGGATTCCAGCAAGATATAGCAGATATCTTGGATTCTGGAGGTCAAATGGACTGTATCGCGATTGACATGTCTAAAGCATTTGATAGGGTGGATCATGGGAGACTACTGGCAAAAATGAGTGCAATTGGACTAGACAAAAGAGTGACTGAATGGGTTGCTATATTTCTAGAAAATAGATCTCAGAGAGTTAGAGTAGGTGAAGCTTTGTCTGACCCTGTAATAGTTGAGAGGGGAGTTCCTCAGGGCAGTGTTATCGGACCTTTATGTTTTCTTATATATATAAATGATATGAGTAAAGGAGTGGAATCGGAGGTAAGGCTTTTTGCGGATGATGTTATTCTCTATAGAGTGATAAATAAGTTACAAGATTGTGAGCAACTGCAACGTGACCTCGAAAATATTGTGAGATGGACAGCAGGCAATGGTATGTTGATAAACGGGGCTAAAAGTCAGGTTGTGAGTTTCACAAATAGGAAAAGTCCTCTCAGTTTTAATTACTGCGTTGATGGGGTGAAAGTTCCTTTTGGGGATCATTGTAAGTATCTAGGTGTTAATATAAGGAAAGATCTTCACTGGGGTAATCACATAAATGGGATTGTAAATAAAGGGTACCGATCTCTGCACATGGTTATGAGGGTGTTTAGGGGTTGTAGTAAGGATGTAAAAGAGAGTGCATATAAGTCTCTGGTAAGACCCCAACTAGAGTATGGTTCCAGTGTATGGGACCCTCACCAGGATTACCTGATTCAAGAACTGGAAACAATCCAAAGAAAAGCAGCTCGATTAGTTCTGGGTGATTTCTGACAAAAGAGTAGCGTCACAAAAATGTTCCAAAGTTTGGGCTGGGAAGAATTGAGAGAAAGAAGAAGAGCTGCTCGACTAAGTGCTGTGTTCCGAGCTGTCAGCGGAGAGATGGCGTGGAATGACATTAGTAGACGAATAGGTTTGAATGGCGTCTATAAAAGTAGAAAAGATCACAATATGAAGATAAAGTTGGAATTCAAGGGGACAAACTGGGGCAAATATTCATTTATAGGAAGGGGAGTTAGGGATTGGAATAACTTACCAAGGGAGATGTTCAATAAATTTTCCAATTTCTTTGAAATCATTTCGGAAAAGGCTAGGAAAGCAACAGATAGGGAATCTGCCACCTGGGCGACTGCCCTAAATGCAGATCAGTATTGATTGATTGATTGATTGTAATGCACCTAATATGATTCGTAAAGAGGTGAACTGTAAAGTGTCTAATTTTTTAGGTTGGTCGTTGACTCTGTATCGAAGAAATGGCAATCATAATCTATCCTTGCCCGGATTGAATTTTTATATAAAAGTAGTAACGTGGCCGGATCCAACCCCAATTTCTACGAGTTAAGGACTTACGGATTTGGATTGTATTTTCACTTTTGCATTTCAGTCGGGCAAAATGTGTCTTCCAATTTAACTTATTGTCTATGAAAATTCCTAAATATTTGATATAGGGTTGAATAGCAATATGGTGTTTGGCAAATGGTAGTGCAGATTTGTCATATGTTCGTTTTTGGGTAATTATAACCGCGGCACTTTTGGAGTGCGTGATTTCTAAACCGTGGTGTTCCATCCACTGATGTATATGGGAGAGGGCTTGGGAGATGGAGTGACGACATTGTTCGACGTTATTTTGTGTGGTATAGATCAGTATGTCGTCTGAAAATTGCAATATACGTGCGCGAGGACTTACTACTCGTTCTAAATCACTTGTATATAAAGTAAAAAGTATGCCGCTTAATATATCCCCCTGCGGAATCCCGACACTGGCCTTTCGTGCACAAGGGTTAAGTCTATATTTTTTCAAATTTAATGTTCGATTTAGTAAAATGTTTCTAAAGGTTTTTAAATATATAAATAAGTGGGAATTTTAACTTGTGTAATTTTTGGAACAAAATGTGAAGATCAACATTATCGTAAGCTCCTTTGACATCGAGAAAAACCGCTTTAGTATCTTGTTTTCGGCACCGTGCTAATAAGAGGACCGTTAGAAAAATATTTAAGGCGTTTGTGGTACTTCGTCCTTTTATGAAAGCAAATTGACATTTCGGTAAATCATTATGGTACTCTAAATGCCATATTAATCTACGGAGAAGGATGCGTTGAAAGGTTTTACGTAGATAGGGCCCTAATATTATACCTCTGTAATTTTGAGGTTGTAAGAGATCAGTGCCTGGTTTATGTATTGGAATGATGTCAAAATTATTCCAGTCTGATGGTATTAAGGCATCTGTTAAGATTTTATTATACCGGTTAAGAATGATGGATTTAGCCTTAATTGGTAGGGAGCTGAGCATCTTGTAAGTTACAAAGTCCGATCCTGGGATGTAGTTTATTGTGTAGGGCGACTTCTAGTTCCTGATATGTAATAGGATTCTTCAAAGTTTGATATTTATTAGATGTGTGTGAACAATTTAAGAGATATGCAGGCTGAAGAAAATCGGGTGTTAGATTGCAGTAGAACTGATATAATTGGGGCGGAGATAAAGCAATAGGTTGGGGGTGTGCGCCGAGAGTTACTAAGAGAGCGAATTTTGGCCTAGATGATCTTGCTGGATGTAGTACTGTACTGTTAATATTCTCTACGAAGATTTTCCATGCGGTTCGACCTTTATTGTTAAATAAACATATAATTTTTGCACAGATTTGATTATATTGCATATAATTGGTAAAAGTAAAATGTTTTCATAAATTGTTCATCAGGTTTCTCCGTCGTCTAATCCAGTCCTCACATTCTTGATCCCGCCAAAGGGTGTTGAGTGTCGGATTATGGTTGGTTGAGTTTTTGTAAATGACTGGATGAAAGATGTCCAGATAAGATTTTATACAGTGTAAAAGCGAATCATATTCCGCGGATGTCGTTTTAAAGGTATTGCTGAAATAATCCTGAATAAATTGCGAAAAGAGATCGTAATCCATATTATTCAGATTGCGTATAGGTATCCGAGGAAGCGTGCGAGTTGAAAAAGGCTTGTGATTAGACCATGTAACTAGAATGGGGAAATGATCACTACCATGAAGATCCTTAATAGTTTGCCAAGATAATTTATGCACTATATCCGTGGTGCATATAATAAGATCCACCGCACTCGGAGCATTTGTAGGGGCTGTTAGCCGGGTGGGTGATCCATTATTAATTATGGTGAGGTTGACTTGAATAGAAGAGGTGAAGATATGAGTTCCTTTGGAGCTATTGCTCTAGCTTCCCCAGGTTATGTGATGAGCATTGAAGTCACCAAATATGATATTTTGGTTCGCACCGGTAAATTGGTTATAAAATTGGACCAATTATGGTAGGAACCATGTATATCGGGAGGACAGTACAAGTTAGAAAAGATAAAATCTTTTATTTGTATGCGCTGAAAGTAAGTGCCTGCTATAGTCTCATCCGATTGCAGAAGATGATAGGGTATGCAATTCTTAATTAAAATTGCAATTCCACCATATGCTGGACCATCTAATCGTTCGATAGTATATCCCTTGATGCGAAAGTTAATACGATTGGAAAACCATGTTTCTTGTAAGAAGATAATATCTGGTTGGAATTCGTTAATGAGTAAGATTAGCTCATGTCGCTTGTTTACCACACTCCTACAGTTCCATTGCAGTATCTGCATGCTTAGTATCTAAAATGGGGAGGATTTTATCAAGTATCAACTTTAATAAGTGTCTCCATTGGACATTTGGTCCCATTAGTTCCATCAGATGAACAAAGTCGTCCCGGATCTCTTTACGTATATATTTAACAGGGGTTACTTGTGATGTGGAAGGGGTTATTCCCTGATCGTTTTCGCTGGCAAGATTGGTAGGGACCTCCAGTGTAATAGTATGGGTGGTCGGAGTTTGGGTAGCTGGTGATTTTTCCGTTGGGGGTTCGTATTATATTGAGATAGGTCTCCCTATCATAACCCGGACGTGGGGGTGGACGAGTTTCCCTGTGTACATAGGTAGTGATTTTGCGTTTACGCGGGTTGAAATTACCAGGTCTGGTTCCCAGAGTTTCAGCTAAGGACGGAAAATGATGGGGTAGTATGGTAGGATTATAGGTAACGGGCTGCAGCCTATTTTTGGCTTCTTCAAAGGAAATGTTTTCAGTACACATATGCTTCTTAATAGCCGTCTATTGTTGGTGTACAGCACATCGAGAGGATCCTACCTGGTGATTCTGTTCACAGTGGAGGCATTTGACAAGCATTTGTTGACACTCTTTCGTGACATGGTTATTGCTGCATCGGCCACAACGAGGAGTTTTCGCCCGACAATTGAGAGCTGTATGCCCGTAACGTTGACAATGTTTACAAATAGTATGATTAAAGATGAAAACCTGAACGTCCAAAATGACGCAAAAAATAGAAATCTGCTGAGGGAGAACTTGAGTTTCAAAAGTGATCTTCACAGTTTCTGTCGGAATATACTCGAATGAATCAGGGTTAGATTTCCTTCGATTAAGGCGCTGGACACCTATAACCGGCACAGGTGAATCTATATATCGCTTAATTTCATCTTCAGTTACCGTCAAATCCACTCCCCTTACTAAACCGACCCTGTAGACATTGGAGGATGGTATATAAGCTTTCAGGTTTTCCTCACTGAGAATGGGGTGTTGCATAAAAAGATTAGTAGCGTCAGCTGTGAAACAAGTTAATTGGATCGGATTTTCCCCTTTGATACCCGGAATTTTTCGCTCATAAAAGAGCCTACCTAATGCCATTGGGGGTAAGTTGCCCATATTTTTGTCGTCATTTGCTTCAACAAACCCAAGATAGGGGCCCATATGATTGCCAGGGTATCTTGTCGCTGG
Organism: Anabrus simplex; assembly: GCF_040414725.1. Lineage (NCBI taxonomy): Eukaryota > Metazoa > Arthropoda > Insecta > Orthoptera > Tettigoniidae > Anabrus > Anabrus simplex. The sequence goes on along the minus strand of NC_090265.1, from coordinate 128,467,609 downwards.
TGGAATTTTACTTCTGGGAATCGTATGTGAATTAGTGTTCTGTTCATCCCCAATTGGAGGGTTGTCAGACTGTTGAATGGCGGTGTTAGGTGTATGTGTTGGGTTAGGCGGTCTATCCTCAAGAGAATCCATGGAGTCATCTTCCCCATTATCTGAATTGAGAATAATTGAGTCAGCCATATCAACTGGACCATCTACCAATAAATCGCCACCCTCTAGGAGGTTCGGACTACGGTTAGACCCTCCTCCCCGACTGTCAAATGCCATAGTGAATAAATTACATGAAAAACACAAGAGCACTCAGGATACAGCACACGATATTTAATACTAAGTCATTATGCTACCAAGGCAGCAACTTGCACACGCTAAGATGAATAACACTTGTGTTCGCTGTGAACGACCGCACTCAATGAGAGTTCGAACCCGACGACCCCGAGAAATCTCGGTTATATTCACGACATTGTTTTCGGTCTTCCTGTGACATCTCTTGACCATTTATTTTACTATTTCGGACTTGCACATTCAGAAGAATAAATCGATGTATATCTGCCACTTTTCTTTTATTCACGACCTCTTTTATGCTTTGATTTAGTTTTGAAACGTCGACTTTCTTTCTGCCTGTTCAGTCAATGACAAGATGGAGCGCCCGCGGAATACGTGTTAGCTGACGACAATATTTTAGAAGAATTATATGCCGATGATCGTTCAAATGGATATAGTGATAATTAGGGATGGGCTGCGAACGGAGTTGCGAAGAGTTGAGACTGCTACATCTGGAACCGACACTCTCGACTCCAGTGTCGACTCCATTGATGCACTAAAGCCATCTAACAAGTATTGTCGGAATTGCTTGGAATTATAGTTCCACGTTCGTCCCTTGGTAACTTGTGATACGATGAATACAAGATTATTATTTAGCCAGCAAACATTAATATTGTTTCGGGATTTTATCATCGTTAGTGTTAATGTTGTAGGTCTGTTTTGGTGACGATGATGATAATGATGATGATAATAGTGGTAATAATAATCTGACAGTATACATTTACATACTCGCCAATATTAACTTCAATCAGTCCAGCCCCGCGGTGTAGGGAGCAAAGCGTCCACCTGTCACCCGGCGGCCTCGGGTTCGATTCTCGGCCGGGTTAGGTTATTTAATTGTAAATGATTAATATCCCTGGCCGGGGGCATAAAACAGAAAAAAAGAGTATGATTTTACAACAAATATTTTATCAAATATTGTGCGCCATAATGGCCGCCTCCGCAGTCTAGGGAGGCCCCGGGATCGATTCCGGCCAGGTCAGGAATTTTTACCTGTATCTCAGGTTTCGTGATGACGGTGAGGTAGAGACCGCGTCTAGAAAGCCAAGAATAACGGTCGAGAGGATTCGTCGTGCTGAACACACGTCACCTCGTAATCTACTGGCCTTCGAGCTGGGCAGGGGTCACTTGGTAGGCCAAGGCCTACCAGGGCTGTCGCGAAAAGGGGCTTTTGTGTATAATAATAATAATAATAATAATAATAATAATAATAATAATAATAACAATAATAATAATAATAATAATAATAAATTCCGACAGAATAATCTTCAATAATCGCCAACGTGAACTTGAAGTAGATAATACAAACAATTTTCATGTACTAATGGAATATTACAACAAATATTTCACCAATTGTTTTTATAATATTAATAATGTATTAGGACAGAATCGTAAGTAATCGCCAATATGAAATTCAATTACATAATAACAAAACACAGGCGAGCCTATTACGTATGACAACAATTTCTTATCAGTTATTGCTTATAATAATAATAATAATAATAATAATAATAATAATAATAATAATAATAATAATAATAATAATAATAATGCAACAAGACTTCACGTAGTCCTTGAAATAATGAAAACCTACAACCTGTTTTCCAGTCAGTGACCGGGTCACTAATGGAATGAAGCCCCCATTTTGCGGCAAGGATAGGAATTGTACCGGCTGCCAAGGCCTGCTGCACTCCTCTGGGGCAATGATGAATGACTGACAGATGAAATGAAATTGGAGAATGTTGCTAGAATGAAAGATGACAGGGAAAACCGGAGTACCCGGAGAAAAACAAATCTCACGTGTAGAGACCGGATTTGAACCACGGAATCTAGCGGTGAGAGGCCAACACGCTGCCGCCTGAGCCACGGAGGCTTTTGGTGGTTTGATCTTTGTTCGAATTATGTTAGTGGATTTACTCATATTAGATTTGTTTTCATCGTTCATGTGGAATTCATAATGACTTACCATCGATATCTGTTTATCAATTTCCTGATCGCGACAAATAAAGACGTGAAATTAAATGTCCGTACTTTTCTTTTTTCTATTTGCTTTACGTCGCACCGACACAGATATGTCTTATGGCGACGATGGGATGGGAAAGGCCTAGGAAGTGGAAGGAAGCGGCCGTGGACTTAATTAAGGTACAGCCCCGGCATTTGCCTGGTGTGAAAATGGGAAACCACGGAAAACCATATTCAGGGCTGCCGACAGTACTGCACGGCCAACTCGCCCGGTCATTTAAATTTAAAAAATTATAACATTACCATATATAAGGTTACATTGTTTTAAATATCAGAATATACAACGCAGTATCATGAAACTATACTTAGAAATGTACTTTTTATGTATGACTTATCGGTATGTATATAATCTGAACACGCGCAGAAGATAGAAAATAATATGACTAGTTAACCGATGGGTAGACAAAATTGTATTACCTAGCTCCATATTTATGTTAACATAATATAAGTTAACGTAATATACTGTACCATTCTACTCGTAGTACTAATAGAAATAATAGCGAAAACCTGCTACTCTTTAGTAACGAAAACAACCAACTGCCATGGTCCCCAGGTTGTGTATAGTGCTCCTTTAATGATGGCTATGGTTTGATCCCCGCAACGAGGAATTCACTATACAACATACCTATCGCTTGAGAAAATACTACTTGTTGCTCGGTGAAAACAAGCAATTTTCCTGGTCCCGGTGTACTTGTATTATTTCGGACTCAATTATCGACCACCTGCTGTTCGATTTCCGTGATGTGCGACTAATTCTGTGCCCCGGTTCGGTTAGTATTGGTAGATATCTGCTGTATTTTAAACATGCTATTTGCTACTATCGGTTTTGCTAATGCATTATCACTGTTATCAATAGATTCTTCTTTTTCTACCGCTCTTCACACAACTGTGGGGTTGTGGGGGGAACTGCGTCACACACGTGGATTTGGTCCTGTTTAGCGGCCGGATGCTATTCCTGACGCAAATCGTATATGGAGGGATGTAATCACTATTGCGTGTTTCTGTGGTGATTTGCAGTGTGGTATGTTGTCTCTGAGTATGAAGAGGAGAGTGTTGGGACAAACACAAATACCCAGTCCCCAAGCCCGAGCTATTAAAATACCCCATCCGGCCGGGAATCGAACCCGGGACACTCTGAACCGAACGGCAGTACGCTGACCATTCAACCACCGAGTCAGACTATTATTGTTATCATTATAATGTATGAGAAAACTCAACTTGAAGCTAGGCGGAACTTATAACCACGTCCTTTAACAGATGAATAGCCATAAAAGTTTGAATTCGAGAATATATCAATCGTAATACCTCATGCGGTGAAAATGAATGAGACTTACAGTGAATGATCGGGAGTGACCTTTCCTGTAAGTTTTGTTAAGTAGCCTACAGGTTTCAGTTAAAACAGATTTATTCGGGGATACTTGAAAGTTTGTGAAAAATAATACAATCGTGAAAATCTCTGTTATTCCTTACACGGTAAAATCGCACAAAACGTAAAATGTCGGAAATTATATTCTAAACAACTTTCTTTACGTACAGGTTTTCGATACGGCGAATATTAACGGAGAAATCTGACATTTACTGTCTTGGCCTTTATAAAATTACTAACACATTTTGTCATTATTGTTACCATTATAATGCATGAAACAACGCTTCTCGTTGTTGGGAGCGTCTTTTAACGTGCTGAAAACAAGCAATTGTCTAATTTCATTTTAAAAACCTTTCCTAATCTGTTTCTGCAACCATGAGCATAACAGCCTGGCGTAATTTTCTTCAAAACTCAGACCTCAGAAATACGTAAATTCACACGCATTTCTTAATTAAAAATACTAAATTATTTTCCATGTTTAATAAGAACATATTTTGGGTGTATTAAGGTCAAAACAGGTAGCCTGTACTTCGCTGAAATTGCATAAAGAGTGAACTTAATAATAATAATAATAATAATAATAATAATAATAATAATAATAATAATAATAATAATAATAATAATAATAATAATAATAATAATAATAATAATAATAATCCCGTGTGGGGATTTACCGGTTACCTCCATCGGGCGCGTCCCATTGGAATTGGGGAAGCTCGCTTGCTCTGCCGCCAGCAGAGTCAGAGGGTAGTAGGGAAATAAAATACCACCGTGAAAAAAAACTGGTCCCTTGCCAGGGTTACGGCGAAGACTGGTAAATGACCAGAAGCCAGAAAACATCTTGAGGCAACCTGTAGGGCTAACAACCCTAGTTGTAAAAGGATGGGTACCCGTCCAAAGGAAAGTCAAGTCAAAAAGCATGATGGCACAACATTTCAAGAAACATACCCCAGGGGGTAAATCTTCGGATAAATCCCTCGTCGTGAACGCCAGGGCGCACGAGTCTCGTTCGGATTCTGGGGGAGACTCGACATCATGCAAGAGACGAGTCGGAGCGTCTCGGTGTACCCCGAAGAGTCAAAAACTCAGGCCAAAATCTAAAACCTTTCTAGCAACTTTCAACATAAATTCACTTACACAAACTGGCAAGCTGAAAACCCTCACCAAAGCTCTTCACGAAAATCAGATATCCATAATGGCCCTACAGGAAACAAGGTACCCAGATGAAGATATTTTTGAATCCGAAGGCTACCTATTTTTCAAGGGCAAAGCGCAAAGAGGAATCCTCAATGGAGCTGTGATGCTTGGAACCGCGTTTGCTGTTAGAACCAAGAACCTTAAATCAGTTGCAAATTTCGAACCTGTGAATGACAGATTGTCTATACTCACAATTAAATGCGCGAACACACCCTACGCCCTAGTTAACGCACATGCTCCTACAAACGATAAGAACAAGTCTGATCCAGACGAAGTTTGTTAATTTCTGGGACCTACTGGATGAAACATTAAACAAAATCCCCAAACACCATGTCAAGCTTCTTTTGGGTGACTTCAATACCCAACTAGGTCATGAAAAGAAGTACAAGAAAGTTATAGGAAATTACCCTGCTCACAAATGAACCAATCCCAACATCAAAAAACTGGTGTCAATTTGCAAAAATCACAACCTGCAGGTCATGTCGACCCACTTTCGCCATCTACCCAGAAAGCAAATGACTTGGCGTTCTCCCGTCCAAGCTCTCGGAAAGTTCCAAATTGTTCATGTTGCAATCTCCAGGAGAAACGGCCCTGAGATTATGAATGTCAAGGTAAAGAAAGGCATCAATGTGGCCTCAGATCATTATATGTCTCTTATCAAATTCAAACCAATTCCCGCAAACACAAGGAAGACAACCAAACAGATCACACGCTTCGACAATGATAAATTTCGGCAAAGGGTCGAGGAGGTCCAGGAGAAGGCTAGACCAAATGACTGTGACTTTAACAACGCCAAACGTCTCCTTGTTGAGGCCGCCAAAGACGTTGCAGAAATCAAGAGAAGCAAAAAGCATGCCTGGTGGAATAGTACTTGCGAATCAGTCCTCCAAGAAAGACTCAATGCGTGGAAACAGTACTACTGTACAAAATCAGAAAATGATTGGGAAACCTACAAAACCCAACGTGCCCAAGCAGCTAGGGTGTTCAGAACTGAGAAACGTAAATACGAAAAATCTCTCATTGAAAAGATAGAACAAAACTTTAGGAAGAATGAAAGCAGAGAGTACTACAGAGCCTTCGAACGCAAACTCACTGGCTATAAACCACCATCTCTATGCTTTGAGCGAAAGGACGGCACACTGGCGACGTCAAATGAAGAAAATTGCAGCATTCTGGCAGATTACTTCAAGAATTTACTTAATTGCTCTAAACCGCAAAGCCCCATCGAGACCAAGGAACCCTTACTCAGGTACCCAGATTCCAGACCACCCGACAGAGATGAAATCAAGCGCCACATTGCCCGTCTCAAAAATAACAAAGCGCCGGGGGAAGACTCAGTAGTAGCAGAACTATGGAAATATGCCCCAGAGAAATCACTTGATATCTTGCAAAAGCAAATAGAAGAAATTTGGAACAAGGAGACCCTACCCGAAGATTGGAAAATAGCTTTGATCTATCCATTACACAAAAAAGGCAGCATGAAGAACATCAACAACTACAGAGGAATATCTTTGCTACCCGTGACTTACAAAATTCTATCACTTGCCATCCTGGAGCGTTTGGAAGCACAAGTCGAACATCAAATAGGTGAATACCAAGGAGGGTTCAGAAAAGGTCGCTCAACAGCTGAACAGATCCAAAATCTCAAAACGATCATCAGATATTGTACACTAAGGTCCAAGCAGTATGTGTCTGTCTTTGTGGACTTTAAGAAAGCGTACGACTCCATTGACCGGGAAGTCCTGCTAAACATCTTAAATGAATTTGGAGTTGATTTGAAACTGCTGGCATTAATTAGAGCCATCCTGACCGATACAAAATCCCAGGTGAAGTTCCACGGATGTCTCTCGCATTTCTTTGACATCAAAACAGGAGTCCGACAAGGTGATGGGCTATCCCCGATACTTTTCAACTGTGTGCTTGAAAAGATCATCAGAACCTGGCGGGTGAGATTACAGGAAACCAAGTACAGTCCATTGAGAATAGGAACCAAATCCAAGGGGATCGCAACAGACTGCTTAGCATTTGCCGATGATATTGCTGTTCGCTCAAACGACATAGAAACCGCTAGAGCTCAAGTTGAATTTTTAAAGGAAATTGCCGAACAAACTGGTTTGCAGATATCGTTTGAGAAAACAGAAGTAATGACTAACATCAAAGAGGCTCCACCAAAACTCCGTACAAAATACGGGGACATCACCCGAGTAGACAAATTCAAATACCTGGGTGAGATCATAATGAAAAATGGACTGGACAAAGAAGCACTTCAGGAGCGAGTACGCAAACTGGAAATAGCCTACCAAACATCCCGCACAATCTACAACAAAAAATGCCTTTCCCAAAACACCAAGATACGTCACTATGAAACATTTCTGAAGCCAGTAGTTCTATATGCAGCCGAAACCCTGTCTCTAAATGCCAACAAAGGACTCCTTGAAGAACTGGAGAAAAGAGAACGCAAAATTGTGAGAGGAATCTTGGGATCCAAGTACAGAAATGGAATCCACCAAAAGAGATCCAACAAGGAAGTCTACAGCAAAATAGAATAAATTACCGACACAATCAGAAAAAGACGGGCACGATTTTACGGTCATCTGAAAAGAATGGACGGAAGAAAGTTAACTAAAGAAATCTTTCACTTTTTGATTCAAACCCCAAAACCACAATTCCCTGGTTTAGAAATACCAAAGAAGACCTGCAAATGCTACATATCTCAGCTGAAGACGCCCTTAACAGAGATCTCTTCCGCAAGAAAATATTGACGAACGGGCTAAACCAAGACGAGCAACCGAAGAGAAGAGACGGTGCCCCTTGGACAGAGGAGCGTAAGCAGGCCCACTCACAGAGAATGAGGGAAATTTGGGCTCTAAAGAAGGCCAAGTTCAGTGTCAAATGCAACAAGACTTAACGTGGTCCTTGATGGCCCCAGCGAATTATATAATAATAATAATAATAATAATAATAATAATAATAATAATAATAATAATAATAATGTTATTTTCTTTACGTCCCACTAACTACTTTTTAAGGTCTTCGGAGACGCCGAGGTGCCGGAATTTAGTCCCGCAGGAGTTCTTTTACGTGCCAGTAAATCTACCGACACGGGGCTGTCGTATTTGAGCACCTTCAAATACCACCGAACTGAGCCAGGATCGAACCTGCCAAGTTGGGGTTAGAAGGCCAGCGTCTTAACCGTCCGAGCCACTCAGCCCGGCAAGAGTGATCTTACCCTGTGCTGAATACATATGTTTAAATCAGCTGACGGGACATTTGGCTAAAACATGGCGGAGCCAATCAGAATGAAGCACTCGTTGGCCACACTGTACATATAGAGCACCTATTATAGTGTAGGCCACTCCACTCACTCCGCTTGCTGAACCTTAGCCTACAAGGAATACAAAGCCTGCTCACTCGCAGTGCTCTCTTCAGAAACAGTGTCCGCCTGGCGGTGCGCGTCATGACCGCTGCAGCGCTAGTATACCACCTCACATCTGCACTCAGTAGCATTGGTAACGGGAGTTAAAACCAGCACAAATTGACCTCTGTACTATACTTCCTGTATATTATATACATTACTGAGCAGAATGAAGTAGAAAATAATTAATGTTCACCTTTTCCCCTAGGAGTTCAGTTCAGCTGTGGATTTTCATTTCAGATAACACATATAACCGTTGAAACTTATGTCTGGCATTTAAAAGGATATACGGTCTGCACTAGATATTTTTACTACCGCACCGTAGATTTTCAGTGAAAAGGAACGACTTTAACTGTTTTCCTTGATATTTTCTTCTCATAAATTGTTGTTCTTCTCGAGAACTATTCTCAGCGATACTCATCTGTCATGCCATTAGCGTAGTTAGTGACAGAGAGGTGCAGAAACTTCTGCAGTATTATTCTGCTTTCTTCCTCAGGATGATCACTTTCCCACACTGTATAATAGGATTTTTAGCAACACGTGGCAACAGTATTTCGGTTAATGTTTGTGCTATTTATGGACTGCCCAGCGTTACCGATAACATTTCTCCCCTTACTTGCCCCAGTTTCATCAGCAGTGAAATAAAACTTGGCTTTGGATACCTGAGACCACCTGTGTCTTTGATGTTTATTAATGACGTTGTACCGTTTTCATCGTCCTGATAACGGAATAAATGATGTCATACGGCGTTAAATTTGCCATGCACGGTAATGAGATCACAGAGATTATGTAATTGAGCCATACATCTAAAAAGAACGAATGTATTAAATAGGCAGTGATTTCAGAATATATATAATACGGACGCATAAAATCAAGGAGGCCATGAATGTGACGGCAAGGATGTTTATTTGGCGAATCAAGTATGCCTAGGTCACGAAATTAGACATAAAGATATAAACGATCCATGCGGCCTGATAAAAAATAATAGAAAGTTTTTAAAAATTGTTAAAAAAAGAACTGAGTGAACAATAAAAAAATTTCACGCAAGACTTCGAAGCAAGTTCATCCACGAAGAAAATAGTCCTCGCGTAAAGAAGAAGGGAGATATATATAGAGAGCAAGAGCTAAAGATCCAGAACATTGAAGAATTTTTAAAATTACGCCGATATCCAACCTAATATCGAGGCGGAAAAGCAGAAGAAATTGAATAATATTTGGACAGTAGTCGGAATACAAACTGAAGATCGTCGCGAAATACTAAAACAAATTAGACTTCTCATATGCTGATTGTCTGAATGAAAAATTAAGAGCTAATTCGATAATTTACTTGTTAAAGTCTGTTACGAGAATATGACATTGAATTTCTGCTATAATAACCTGATACAAAACTATAATCTAGCTTCTTTGTAGTACATTTTGAAAGCTATGGTCGTGACATTAATCCCGATGCTGGAAATGTTTCTTTCACATGTGACTAACGGCTACAACATGAGAGGCTAAATCGGAGATGCGGCCGACTTTCCGACGTAGACCGCCCAGCTGTTCCTGCTAGCCCGAGTCTTGAGACTACCGCCTGATGATGACGTAACGGATGTTGGAGACTATCTACGCAGCCCTAAGATGACAACATCGGAGCCTAACCCAGTCATTTAACATCGGCAGTCGCAAGTTAAGTTCCAAAGAATTATTTTATGATCTTGAAATTTATGTGTCGTAGACGTAGTATATAAATACTTGCAGTAAATATTGGTATGTAGCTTGTTATGAAGTTCTTCGTGATGAAATCTCAATCGATACTATCTTTACAATGAGGTTATCCTAGTTGATTTATCATTACGGAAGTAGGTATTATTCGAGTGTATATAATCAATGTCATGATATAGGAATGCTTAAAGTTAAACAAGGAGAGATTTCAAATGATGTTTTCAACCATTATGGAAATGAAACGACGTACACAATGTGATATATTCCAGACGTAACGTTTTAAAGAAGATAATTAATTGCTGAGTTGTTTAGACTTGGTTACTATTACGATGCGACTACATGTGGGTAAATATTAACTTATTTTGTCTATACATGTGTTTCCTTTACAGAATAACGTGATCATGTGTATTGCAAGTGAAACTTAACCCAGAAATGCACCGCTGTAGTATATTAACGATATGTTAAGATGATTTGCCGCCTAGATGGAAATGATTAATGTTTATGTAGGAAAGTAAGGATTTGAGCGACATGTTGATATGGTTATACGTATAATTATTCGTTGAGATATATTTATGGTAATGAATGACGCGGTATTATAATATTTAATATTGGTATATGGAGAGATAAATATACTTATGAATTTTTGGTAGTAAATACGATGTGTTACTAACCAATAATGTTATTTAACGTATGCGGCATGATTTTAAAATAGTAATGCAAGATATATTGGGTTAATGATACATGTATACAATAAAATACGCCGCAGAATTCGTATGTTGGTTACCGTAAATTGTCTTCAGATTAAATATCCAAATAAGGAATAAATAAGGGTAAACTTGTTGTCTTCATGGAGAATATGTCAACGTTGTAATGAATGTTATTTGATATTTGGTCTCAAGGATATATTTTAATGGATAATTTGAATCTCTACCACAATTAAATAAATAATGTTACTAAATACATTCCTACGAATTTTATGGTACTTGATTGGACATAGGTGCAACCATAAATAATAATAATAATAATAATAATAATAATAATAATAATAATAATAATAATAATAATAATAATAATAATAATAATAATAATAATAATAATAATAATAATAATAATCGTGGCCTCAGCTAGCGTGTGCAGACATTTCAATTTGACGCCATCTGGCTGTCTGCTCGTCAATTTCGACGTTCCGTTTTACTCTAGGCCCCCACTAGATGGCAGACCGAGTAAACCGAAACTCTCTTGGGCGTCTATGGCTGAGATTTAATGAATTTTGTCGGGTAAACACCAAATGTGTCACCAGAGATCTTTTACATGCCGACATCGTACGACATGGAGTGTCGAATGGACTTTATTCCGCCCTTCAAAAATCCGATTACCTCTGCCGGGTTTGAACCCGCTATCTTGGGATTCGGAGGCCGACACTCTACCGCTGATCCACAGAGGCAGCTAACCATAAATCATGATAGGTATAATTTCTGATAGAACTACGATAATAACTGATCATTATACGATACCTACATTTAATTTTAGGATGTAATATGATTATTTTTACCAAATGACAAGGTCAAACTGACCAATATGTTTCATTTAATGATCGATATATGTTTGAAATAGCCATTTTGAGCTATTATATACTTGGAACTTACTTGAAACTGCTGACGTTACGATTTTGGAAGATATGCATTTGTTTAGTGACAAAATATGAATTCAATTTCAACGAAAATAAGCATTAAAATATAACAAGAGCGGAGGGACTCTAATTAAGCATATTTATTATGCATTTTTCTAAGGCTTAGGGACTTGGATTTCTTTACCAATATTAATTTATCTGCTTACCAATTGATTGTCGTTATTATTAGGAGATACTTAATTTCAAAGAATATTTGACTACATCCTCATTAAATATGACTGGTACCTACGATTTATGTGATTATGAGAATTTTTCTTGGTTTTATGATGCGGATAACAAGTAATTAGCAAGAGGATTAATTGAATCAGATCGTAGATAGATTAGGTTTATATTTTTCAACAGAAAGAAGAGAATGGTGATTGGTGTAAGTAACTGTTATCATATTTTCTTCTATGATTCTAGAATCATGAATAAAATTGTAGATTTATACAATTTAGAGGTTATTATTGAAAATAGGCTGATATAATTACGGTAGATAAGATGATTTTGAATTAATTAAAAATATTATTTTTTTCTTTCTCGAATGAATGGACACGGACAACTTAACATCGATTCCGAAGGATGGATGGTATCGCTGGTAATTTATTAAAAGGAAATGCGGGTTTCCCAGTTGACCTCACGTAAAAAATACTATTCACAGATGCATTTTAATTATCCCTGAGAGGTGTCGCGTGGCAATTTGGGAACTATTTTGATGACGAATGTGACATGTGAAATGAAGATTGCGGCGTTGTTTAATTTTTTTTAATGGCGCGGTCACTGATTTATTCATTGATTGATAGAAGCAAGTATAGCTACCGACACTAAGCATCGTTTTCATAAATGCATTGATCCATTCTACTGATCCGAAGAGATGATAGTCGGAGGAGGGGAAATTAGCCGGAGCATTTGATAGGTCGCCCATAATGGTGCAAGAAAATTATTCCCCCCAGGGATGGTGCATTTAAAATTGGCGCCGCAACGTGAGGCAAAACTGAGGATACCCAATGTGGCACGCATTTAAAATTGACGCCCAACAGTGGGGCAATTGAAGGGAAAGAAACCGCGGGAACGTTGAAAAATGAGCCGCCAATTTTTTTTAAAAAATCGCCACACCGTGGAGCAAAACTGAGGATGCCCATGGGCATGACATTAAATTGCCCAATGTTTAGGCAAAGACTGAGAATCCCAAGCAAAATTAAAGATAACTGTTGGACGCGCATTAAAAATCGCCACAACAGTAGAGCAAAACTGAGGATTCCCAAAGCGGCGTACATTAAATTGTCATAACGTTTAGGCAGAAATGAGGATACCCAGGGGCAGTGACAAGATAATTGTAGGATACAATAAATTGATGCCCAGCAGTAAAGTAAGATTGAGGATGCCATAGCCCAAACGTTGAATTTGCATTCACCGTTGGAACATAATTGAGGATACTTGATATGGGAATATTTTAAAGAATATAATGAGGAAGGATGGCTAAGAAAGGTAATATCCAGCAATGAGGCGAAGAATAAATTATTAAATTAGATCGGATATTTATAGAAGACGCCAAAAAGGAAAGAAGAAGAAATTGAGAGATAGGTAAACAGTTCAAGGCTGTGAAAGAAAAGCGGAAGAAGAGATGGATAAATAATATTGAAATAATTTGCAATAATAATTTAAATAATTAATAGGTTAAGATGATTTCAATCATTATATCATATTATGTTAAGATAAGAATAGGAAATAGGTTAATAATAAAAAACGTAAAAAATGCTTATTTTCGGTGTCCTAAATGACTGGGATAGTAGGATGGCTGATTGGCGGGGGAGTTGGCTTGTCGGTTTCCATATTGATTGAGCAACTGATATAATTTTTAGTGATTCTAAGTCATAAACAATTGGAGAAATTGAAATTTTAAGGAGGTTGTATAATAGTAAACATAAATATGACGAGTTTAAATCAGCTCCGTACACAATTTGAAGAGTATCAAAAGGAGCAGGGGGAGAGACAGCAAGAAAGGGATGAGGAGATAATTAGAATAATAGAGGATGTAGAGAAGATAAAAGGATAGCAGGAAAATAGATTTAAGCAGAAGGATGAGCAGATAAACAAGATAAACGAGGAGTTAGAAGACGATAGAAAACTAGAAGAGAAGGAGCGAGAATTGTTGGAAGAAAGAAGAAGAAGAGAGAAATTATTGGAAGGCATGACGGAAGAAGGAAGAAAAAGAATGGAAGAACTTTATAGAAAAAGTAATGAGAGGAAGATAGAATTCGAGCGAAAAATGAAAGAAATAAGTCAAGAAAGAGAAAGAAGAGAAAGGGAAGAAGGAGAAAGAAAAGAAAGAGAAAGAGAAAAGGAAACAAAGAGAAAACAATTGCAAGAAGAAGAAGGGAAAGAAGAACAGAAGGGAATAATGGAAATGTTAAAGGAAATGATGGAGGAAATGAGAAAAATGAGAGAAGAACGTCAAGAATTCATGAGACGGATGGAAGAGAGTCATCAAAAATTTATGAAGAATTTGAGAGGAGAAAATAACGAGAAGGATCAAGAAGTTAGTGAAGAATTGGAAACAAAAGAAGAAGAACATATAAGTCAACAAGAGTCATTACATGGAGAAACCGAGAAACCGGAGGAGAAGCAAGAAGGAATGGTTGAGATGCAGGAAGAAAAACTGCAGAAGATGTTAGAACAACGACAGAAGAAATCACGGGAAATATTCGAGGAAGAAAGAAGGAGAGGAAGACCGGAAGACCTCGTCATGCAAGAAGAATGGCGGCAGAAACAGCTAGGACAAATAAGAAGAACGGAGGAGAGGCAGAAGAAGAGAAGAAAGGTGGAAATTGGAATAATTCAACTGGAAATTTTGCAAATGCAGATATGAACCAAATCAACGTACAAGACCAAGAAGGAAGACACTTATTTAAGTCTGAACAAATAACAATGACGAGAATCATGAGAGAGGTTAAAACTATAACAGAAACAAATCAAGTACATCATCATGGAAGAGGTGAACCGAATCCAATGATAAACGTAAAAGCAGGACAGGCGAGAACGAATGTCAAGCGAACGAGTAAATTTCCCAGGGAAAGGAAGAACGAAGTGGATTATCGGGATAAAAGAAAAGGAACCAGAGAAAAGAAGAGATGGGAAGAAGCGATCAAAGGTCGACATATCAATGGAGATATAGAGGAAGCCGAGAGTTTAGAGCTTCAGGAATATAAAAGAAAAGATAGAGAAGAGCAGAAATTGAATCCAGAAGTCCAATCGTATCAAATAGACTGCCGGAATTAAAAACAACCCGCCAATTTAAATTTAGAGGTCAATAGAGATGATACTTCGGATGGATTGGGTAGCAAAATTAAAAGTTGGTATATATTACAAAAATATACAGGACGGACGAACAAAAATCAGGCCGATGAAAAGCTACATCAATAAAGCAACAAAAATGAAATAAATATACTGCGAGCAGCATATTTATATGTCCGTGGCACGAGGATAAAATGTACCGTTTTCATCGTCCTGATAACGGAATAAATGATGTCATACGGCGTTAAAATTTGCCATGCACGGTAATGAGATCACAGAGATTATGTAATTGAGCCATACATCTAAAAAGAACGAATGTATTAAGTTAAATAGGCAGTGATTTCAGAATATATATAATACGGACGCATAAAATCAAGGAGGCCATGAATGTGACGGCAAAGATGTTCATTTGGCGAATCAAGTATGCCTAGGTCACGAAATTAGACATAAAGATATAAACGATCCATGCGGCCTGATAAAAATAGTAGAAAGTTTTTAAAAATTGTTAAAAAAAACTGAGTGAACAAAAAAATTTTTACGCAAGACTTCGAAGCAAGTTCATCCACGAAGAAAATAGTCCTCGCGTAAAGAAGAAGGGAGATATATATAGAGAGCAAGAGCTAAAGATCCAGCACATTGAAGAATTTTTAAAATTACGCCGATATCCAACCTAATATCGAGGCGGAAAAGCAGAAGAAATTGAATAATATTTGGACAGTAGTCGGAATACAAACTGAAGATCGTCGCGAAATACTAAAACAAATTAGACTTCTCATATGCTGATTGTCTGAATGAAAAATTAAGAGCGAATTCGATAATTTACTTGTTAAAGTCTGTTACGAGAAATTGACATTGAATTTCTGCTATAATAACCTGATACAAAACTATAATCTAGGTTCTTTGTAGTATATTTTGAAAGCTATGGTCGTGACATTAATTACGATGCTGGAAATGCTTCTTTCACATGTGACTAACGGCTACAACATGAGAGGCTAAATCGGAGATGCGGCCGACTTTCCGACGTAGACCGCCCAGCTGTTCCTGCTAGCCCGAGTCTTGAGACTACCGCCTGATGATGACGTAACGGATGTTGGAGACTACCTACGCAGCCCTAAGATGACAACATCGGAGCCTAACCCAGTCATTTAACATCGGCAGTCGCAAGTTAAGTTCCAAAGAATTATTTTATAATCTTGAAATTTATGTGTCGTAGACGTAGTAGATAAATACTTGCAGTAAATATTGGTATGTAGCTTGTTATGAAGTTCTTCGTGATGAAACCTCAATCGATACTATCTTTGCAATGAGGTTATCCTAGTTGATTTATCATTACGGAAGTAGGTATTATTCGAGTGTATATAATCAATGTCATGATATAGGAATGCTTAAAGTTAAACAAGGAGAGATTTCAAATGATGTTTTCAACCATTATGGAAATGAAACGACGTACACAATGTGATATATTCCAGACGTAACGTTTTAAAGAAGATAATTAATTGCTGAGTTGTTTAGACTTGGTTACTATACGATGCGACTACATGTGGGTAAATATTAACTTATTTTGTCTATACATGTGTTTACTTTACAGAATAACGTGAGCATGTGTATTGCAAGTGAAACTTAACCCAGAAATGCACCGCTGTAGTATATTAACGATATGTTAAGATGATTTGCCGCCTAGATGGAAATGATTAATATTTATGTAGGAAAGTAAGGATTTGAGCGACATGTTGATGTGGTTATACGTATAATTATTCGTTGAGATATATTTATGGTAATGAATGACGCGGTATTATAATATTTAATATTGGTATATGGAGAGATAAATATACTTATGAATTTTTGGTAGTAAATACGATGTGTTACTAACCAATAATGTTATTTAACGTATGCGGCATGATTTTAAAATAGTAATGCAAGATATATTGGGTTAATGATACATGTATACAATGAAATACGCCGCAGAATTCGTATGTTGGTTACCGTAAATTGTCTTCAGATTAAATATCCAAATAAGGAATAAATAAGGGTAAACTTGTTGTCTTCATGGAGAATATGTCAACGTTGTAATGAATGTTATTTGATATTTGGTCTCAAGGATATATTTTAATGGATAAAGCGACTTCATAATTTGAATCTCTACCACAATTAAATAAATAATGTTACTAAATACATTCCTACGAATTTTATGGTACTTGATTGGACATAGGTGCAACCATAAATCATGATAGGTATAATTTCTGATAGAACTACGATAATAACTGATCATTGTTCGATACTTACATTTAATTTTAGAATGTAATATGATTATTTTTACCAAATGACAAGGTCAAACTGACCAATATTTTTCATTTAATTATCGATATATGTTTGAAATAGCCATTTTGAGCTATTATATACTTGGAACTTACTTGAAACTGCTGACGTTACGATTTTGGAAGATATGCATTTGTTTAGTGACAAAATATGAATTCAATATCAACGAAAATAAGCATTTAAAAAAAACAAGAGCCGAGGGACTCTAATTAAGCATATTTATTATGCATTTTTCTAAGGCTTAGGGGCTTGGATTTTTTTACCAATATTAATTTATCTGCTTACCAATTGATTGTCGTTATTATTAGGAGATACTTAATTTCAAAGAATATTTGACTACATCCTCATTAAATATGACTGGTACCTACGATTTATGTGATTATGAGAATTTTTCTTGGTTTTTATGATGCGGATAACAAGTAATTAGCAAGAGGATTAATTGAATCAGATCGTAGATAGATTAGGTTTATATTTTTCAACAGAAAGAAGAGAATGGTGATTGATGTAAATAACTGTTATCATATTTTCTTCTATAATTCTAGAATCATGAATAAAATTGTAGATTTATACAATTTAGAGGTTATTATTGAAAATAGGCTGATATAATTACGGTAGATAAGATGATTTTGAATTAATTAAAAAATATTATTTTTTTCTTTCTCGAATGAATGGACATGGACAACTTAACATCGATTCCGATGGATGGATGGTATCGCTGGTAATTTATTAAAAGGAAATGCGGGTTTCCCAGTTGACCTCACGTAAAAAATACTATTCACAGATGCATTTTAATTATCCCTGAGAGGTGTCGCGTGGCAATTTGGGAACTATTTTGATGACGAATGTGACATGTGAAATGAAGATTGCGGCGTTGTTTAATTTTTTTTAATGGCGCGGTCACTGATTTATTCATTGATTGATAGAAGCAAGTATAGCTACCGACACTAAGCATCGTTTTCATAAATGCATTGATCCATTCTACTGATCCGAAGAGATGATAGTCGGAGGAGGGGAAATTAGCCGGAGCATTTGATAGGTCGCCCATAATGGTGCAAGAAAATTATTCCCCGCAGGATGGTGCAACATTAGTGGAGATGGACTCTGGATACTACTCATTTTATCAACACAGTCTTGACATGGCATGTGGTCTTCGACAACTCTTACCAAATACCCTCCAATATATGCCATTGCTGCACTCGGCGGAGCGGTCACTAAGGTTCCATAACTTATTCTTGGTACAACCTACACAACAGAATAAGGAAATGATTATCATCAGAACAGGAGCAATAATAATAAGTAACCTAATTTTTGCCGTCTCATGATCTGCGTATTTACTGTACCATACCTGGTCTGTTTATTGCTTTAATCCATAATTCACTAGTTGGCTCTTAGCAAGGGAATTAATGGAAACTAGTTCCAGGAACTTTATCTTGTTTACAAAACGGTACACAGCAGTACACCAGTGTAATAGGATTGACGTATTTTAAAAATACATTTTTCCCATTTGGTCAGTGTGTGAATTAAGCCGAAGATGTCAGGTTCGAATTCATCCTCAATTTACAAGAGTTTACCCGTTTCACATCGGATGGTAAAATTATTTTCTGCGACGTTTGGGGGCAAGAGGTGAGTGAGACTTGTTTTATATTTCCCCATAACGAATTATTATCAATTTAACAAAATCAACACAGTGTTTTAAATGTATATTAAGATATGTAAAACTGCAGCTGCCTGAAAATACTGTAGAGCCAATTTGAGAGTCTGTTTTAGGCAGTAAAAATAACATTTTAGCACCTAAAAATCCGAGGTCTAGTAATGACTATATCAACAAACACAAACACCAGTCCCCGAGCCAGAAGAATTAATTAGACGTGATTATAATCACCCATCCTGCCGGCAATCGAATCCGGGACCTTCTGAACCGAAGGCCTCAACGCTGACCATTCAGCCAAGGATTCGGACAAAACAAAATCATTATTGAGTTTCATTATTTCTACCAGTATTAACATTCAACTTTCGTAGTAAACGTCACCAGTAAGCATACAAAGTGTAGAAATACCGCCAACCGAGGTGTTCATGTGAGGTTGAATGGCAGCGCCTCTAGCGGCACATATAGTATCCACAGGGCGGACAGCTATGAGTGGCTATTGGGCAGGCTTTGTATTCCTTGTAGGCTAAGGCCTATATTACACTATCACATTTCTGTGTCACAGAATATGATAAAATCTTTGATCACATGAATATGATCAAATTTGCTCATTAAAGACTTCTTGAGTATATTACACTATGTCAAATCTTTTATCATATGTCACAGTACTGCAATGATGAATCCAGGCTTCGGGGCCAGATGAGATACCTCCGATACTCCTACAGGAAGGACGGGAGATACTCGTCAATACCCTGACGGACCTTTTCAGAGCTAGTCTAGCTTCATGGTCTGAAGCTAAAGCAGTATTCATACGTAAACCTGGAAGGGCAAGCTATGCCCAAACCGAAGCACACAGACCATTATGTTTAACCATCGCCCTCTACTATGACTGCGCTAATACGCCTTCTCATTCGCCCAGTTTCACATGTAAACGAGCGAACACGGCGTAGTTACCAGTTCAGGCGCTTGGAGCGCTGAGAAGCTGGCATTAGTCTGCTTGACGAGACACGCTCAGTAATCATTGCTAAGAGTGCTGGTGTAATTTGAGCCTGTATTTACCTTATTTGGTTATTTCTTTGGCCGTGAACCGTTTTAGTGTTTATATATATAATATTGTTTACTGCTGTGTGCCTTAATGTATGATGAAAAGCAGATCTGGAAGTGGGATTTCGTTTCATGAATTTCCTCTCAACGAGCTACGTCATAAATGGCTAAATGTTATTTCAAGAAACATTTCTCGCCGAATTTCAATTCAAGATCATCCTAACGATATGTTTGCCACGCCGAATAAATCTACACTTTCATGCTACGTAGGAGATATGAACTGCGTGACTGGAATAACTCTTAATAAGGAGCGCATCTTAGCAGAAAGTCAGTGCCTAAGTGAAGCAGAGAGGTTGTGATTGTTGGTAGTCCATCGAACAGCAGACGTTATATGACAAGAAATTCGGCATCTTCTTTCAGCAGAAAGACGCTTCATTCCATGTTGAGCGAATAAAAACTACTGAAGATGACCGTCATCCAAACGAAAGTAGAAATCGAATTACCCTAGTCAATAACATTTTCTGTTTTATAATTTCTGCTGTGACTACAAAATAAAGGTTACAGCAGCATTTTTCTTCTTTAAGAGGCTTTTAGGTACAGAGCTACATAGTTTAACACTCAAAGCAAGAAAGGAAATCGAAGCTTGCTGTTTTTTCGTATTGCGCATTGTGAGTGACAATCATAAGACTAATGTTAGCAGGATAAGAAGAATGTCTTCTTCAAAACACATTAAACCGAAGCTCTGTCATCCTGTTGGTAGTGAAATGCCTCTTCTTGCTTTCGACAAATGGCACATTCTGAAAAATAAGGAATTCTTTACTCAAAAAATCTATGTTTGATAGTTCCCAGGATATAAATGGTGATTTTATCAAGGAACTGTATCAGATGCAATCAAATGAAACTGCGAAATGGGTTCATTTTTCTTACATGAAAAAACATCGAGCCGTCTAAGTTTAAGAAATGAATGTGCTGTGCGCGAATTATATTTTCGCGACTGAAGTAATAACAGCCCTATGATATTTAAAAGACCATTCCTACACAGATATGCACGATTTTTTAAATGCAGGTACCACTGTCAAATACAAGTTATCGATAAAAAATGATTCGACATACGTGTCAGTAGCACAAATGTAGCAACATTGCAGCCGGACAAGATGCTTGATTCTTAGGACAAGACCAAGGTGTTCAACAGTGCTAATGGATTGATTTATAAGAGAGATCAAAACAGCAGGCTGCATTACCCATCTGATTTGCCACTATGGATTTTGAAAGTTATTCACGATTTTGTATTGAAAGCACAACCATTTGTACATAAAAATCCTGTTGCATCTATGAGTGACCATTTAGTGTCTTTGTTGCGTGATTTTCCTCACTTAAGTTGTCCTGAAATCGGACGTTCATAGTTGAGTGAAGTTACTTGCGAGTGTGGTATTCCTGTATTCTTAAATAACGTAGCCACATAAATAATAGAGATCTTTGAAAGATTTGAACGCATAAACGCGAAACACCTAAACAGAAAAATGTGTGAAATTATTTAAATTCTACAGTATTTACTACCTACAGTTAACATTATTTTGTACGGTTTTTCCGCTGCGGAGGGGTACGTTCTTCACTGAATTTCTTTATTAAGGTGTAAAGTGTGATTCAAATATAATTATTGACTGATTGGCTTTATATTTGAACAGAAATATACAAAACACTTAACGTGTGCTGTAATGAACAATCGTGTTTTAATGCCAGCGAAACAGCGCTCGGTGGTAAAAATGGGAACTAGGCCCATATCGCTCATATAGCTGTATTGGGAAGGCGTATTAGCGCAGTCATAGTAGAGGGCGATGGTTTAACCTTCTTCACGCTGAAAGCAATGGAGAAAATTCTGGATAAATATATCAGAAGAACGGTGCAACTGAACTCGACGTTATAAAAAGTAATCATAGAAAGAGATGTCAAGATCATAGAACGTTAAGCTTGGTAACACATGCCTCCAAAATTATTACAAGAATTGTTTACCATTGCATGGAGAAAATAATAGAAGAAAATCTCCCAGAGGATCAATTCGGGTTTAGAAGAAACAGAGGAACAAGAGAAGCAATTCTGAGCCTTAGAACAATAATTGAACAAGCCCTAAGAATCAATAAGAATGTCCTAATTGCTTTCATTGATATATAGAAAGCGTTAGATAATGTTAACTGGAATATTATGCTTAAAGCCCTTAGAAATCTGAAAGTGAACTACAGAGATCCGAAAATCATCTATCAGCTGTACAAGAACCAAACAGCGCTTATAGGAAAGGAGCAAATCAACGAGAAAATAAGGAGTACGGTACGGATGTGGTCTGTCATCTCTATTATTCAATGTGTATTTAGAAGAAGCAATGAATGAGTTTTCAGCCACCTCCACCCTTGGAATAAAAATAAATGGCCAACTATACCGAACAATACGTTTCGCAGATGATATTGCTCTCATAGCTGAAACTGAGAAAGAGATACAGACCTCACTAAAGAAATTGAATGATCTACTAGTACTAAAGTATAACATGAATGTTAACAAAACAAAAACCAAGATAATGAAATGTACTCCGGATGGTAAACAGGATGTTAATGTTTGGTTGGAAGGAGAAAAATTGACTCAAGTAAATCAGTTCATTTACTTGGGAAGCATCATTACATCTGATCGGAGGTGTGAAAAGGACGTCCCTTCTCGAATAGCCCAGGCTAAAGAAGCTTTCAATAAAAAGAAGCCTGTTGACCTGCAAGGCAATATCCCTACCAGTAGGAAAACATTTCATTAGGAGCATTGCGAACTATGGCGCTGAAACCTGGACTCTGTTAAAGGCTGATAAGAAGAGAATAGATGCATTTGAAATGTGGTGCTGGCGTCGAATGTTACGAATTCCCTGGACTCACAGGCTAACAAATGAAGAAGTTCTCAAGAGAGCTGAAGAAACCATCAGTCTGGTGAAAATGATCGCGAAAAGAAGATGTAGTTGGATAGGTCATTTACTCCGGCATTCATCATGGTGCACTACACTGCTTGAAGGGAAACTGGAAGGAAAGACTAGAAGAGGACGACCAAGAGCAGGGTTCCTCGATGGCATTAAAGGGCGACGTCCATATCAACTAATCAAGCAGCTGGCTCAGGATAGAAGGTCGTTGGACGACGACAGTCATGCTACCCACCAATTATCAGGTTGAGGAGAACGAGAGAGAGAGACAATGTTTTTGTTAATTTTCAGTCTTCTGTTCCTGTTTTTATAATCTTTATGCTTCGAATTATACAACATTTCATGTGATTCATAATGTGAAATAAGAAGTTTTGTGGTTACCACAGCAGACCATGTGCACTTATTACTCGCCATTTCCTTTCTGCCTTGTCACAGATTTGATCAAAGGTATGATCGTGGGTATAACTTTTATCACACAACTGTGTCACAGCTAGATGTGATCAAAGATGCTGTATTACACTGTAAAATATTTTATCACATAAACATGATCAAACTTCTGTGACACAGAGATGTGATAGTGTAATATAGGCCTAAGGCTGAACACGGAAGCTCCGCGGCCGGTGATGCTCTTTTATTTTTAGTTCACAGGATTGCCGATAGAAGCGTCCTGTACGATTTGTCAGTGATCTCCGAATTGTTGCCAACTGTTAAGGAAATGTCCAGCGGACTGTTGCGAAATTCGTTTTAGGTTACAACCACTAAATTACTTTTTTTCTTGCCGTGCGGGCAGTATGCGCCGCGGCGATAGTTAAGAGCCTCTCGAAGGGAGTGTGGTCCCCGAAGGGGGCCACTATTCTCATGACAGAGCTTGGTCTGGTTTTGCAATGATAGGTTACAGCTACTAAATTACTAAAATTTGGTTTAGGTTACAAACCACTAAATTACTTTTTTTCTTGCCGTGCGGGCAGTATGCGCCGCGGCGATAGTTAAGAACCTCTCGAAGGGAGTGTGGCCCCCGAAGGGGGCCACTGTTCTCATGACAGAACTTGGCCTGGATTGGCAATGATAGGTTACAGCAAATACAGTAGAGACAATACACGACACTGAGCGAGATATCGAGGGACAGCTATTGGAGCTCACTCTAGCGGATAGACCTGAACGGTACTGATTCTGTCATAAGAGCACGTGCATTTTTGTGTGAAGTTTTTGGTGTTATATATGCGTTCTCAGTGAGTTGACATAATTAAATAGTAGCGTGTGTCATTCCTTGATATCTCCTCTCAACATGAGGGGAAAGGTATGTGCTGTGTTCGGCTGCAGTAATTACGAGGTAGAGAAAAGTGCGCGGTCGTTCTTCAGGTTCCCTCGTGACGAGAACATGTAAGTAATATTGTGTTTGCATATATATTCTTCCACTGACAGAGATTTTTATAGTACTTCATAATCTTCTGACCTGCTCGACCCATGTTTTAACGGGCTTAAAATATAATATACATATTTTATTGTATAGTGCAGCAGTTAACCTTCAATACCGATGTGTTGTTGTTGTAGGTGTGATCTGTGGGTTTTGAAATGTCACAGAAGCGATTTGGATAAGGTGTACAAGAAAGAAGGGACGTTACGCTTATATAAGAATTATAAGATCTGTTCAGATCATTTCCAGGCAAGCGACTTTTAAAATCCTCGACTATACAGCCAAGGGTATGTTACATTTTTACTCTAATTGTACGTAAATATTCCTCAAAGCATCACCATCGACAACATTTTCAAACTTTTCTTTCTTTTATCCCTCTTCTCAGATTAAAGCCGGGATTTTATAGATTTTCTTTCTGTTAGTAGGCTTCATGTTAAGAGGAAAATTGTCCTGCTATTAAATGTTAATTCATTGCATCGTGTGTAAGGAATGTGCCGATATCTTTATTGACAAATGTCTTAATGTGATGAAACAATGTTTTTAAATGAGGAAAAAGACAAATCCAATCGTAAGATTTCAGGCAGGTATGCTAAAGCTAAAAGAAGTAATGCATAAATGAAAGATCAAGCCATTTCACAGCAGTCCATTTCACACCTTGTTTATATGTCTAATTTCAGTCTTTAAATAATAACCTTTTAAATAATTCTTCATTCATTTATCCAGAATTGCTTTAGCAACTTCAAAGTTAATATCTCAATACCACTTTCTTTCTTTCTTTCTAGACGTAATTTATTTATCCATTTCCGTATATGCATTTCCATTGATATTTGAATTTAGCGCGATTTGTTCAGGTCAAGTCACTAGGAGCGCCACCGTCGAATTGTCTCCCATTTTAGCAAGGTGAAATCCGTAAGTGTCGTGTATTGTCTCTACTGTATTTGGTTACAGCTACTAAATTACATTTTTCCCTGCTGTTTCTTGCTGCGTTTTTATTCTGCACGGGTTGGTGACGGATCCAGCGAGTTACGAATTATGGGAATGACGTCATATCGGCCAATGGCCGTGCTCGTAGCTGGCCGGCTAATGGTAGATGGCGCGTGAAAACTTTCGTTCTGTTATAAAAGTAAACACACATTTTTGGGAGGGTTGGTCGGTCCCTGGCATTGGTAATGAACACATCTTTCTTCTAAAAGGATTTTAAGGTACAATTCATATACATTTCTTCGCGAAGTTGTGTGTTGTATACTGGAGTGCCTAGGGTAGGGCGCTACCAAACTGAATGTGAGGGTGATAGTGGAAGTGATATTCAAGCCTATACACGCCGTCAAGGATCATATAATTTACCTACTGACTTATTTATTCAAGTGACTGATGACGACAACGATGTAAACATTAATGATAGGTTAGTACCGGTAATGATCGTTAAGGCGCTGAAGTCTAAAAACGGTCTAACACCAAGGTTAGCCGGTTCAAGTCCCGTTGGTCGAAAAAATTTTCACCATCAGAATGTTGGCCGGCAGGGTAGGGGAGGTGGTGGTATACAATTTCTAATCACTAGATTGCGTGCCAAAAGCCTGGATTAAATTCCAAACCTCTCCGCAGTGCTCATATGGAGTGAGGGCATATGACGCTGTTGATGGTGATTCGTCCGTCGGATGGGGACGTTAAGCCTTGAGCAGACCCCTTGGTGCTATTCGACAGGAGTAGGCTATGTGCCGGCACCGGGTTTCACCCTCTCCCTACTATCATATATCACGTCATTCATTTCATCTCTCATTAACTCCTCTGATGAGGTTGACGTCAGGAAGGGCATCCGGTCATAAAAAACCGCCACGACAAATTCATCTCACCTCATACCCGACCCCGTAGGGAAACGGGACAAGGGTTGGACAAACAGTACCGGTAATTGATGCTGAAGATGGTTTTATAAAGACAGATCCACCATCTTTAAAGATAAAATCTTGACTGGTTTAATATTTATGTACATTTTTATAATCAAGTATGCTTAGTAGAAAGCTCAAGCATCCGGTCAGCAATTCGTTAACAGACATGTTAAACCCAACTGGTCAGTACATTCAAAAAGTTAAAAATGAATATATAAACACGTTAAGTGCTAATGGTTTCATTTCATATATCAACTCTGCAACAAGGATAACCCCAAAATCTAGAACATGTATAGATCAAGTACATGTTAAATCCCATAGAAATAACAATTTTGAGTCATATATTCTACATACTAGTATCACAGTCCTATTTTTCTCATATAAAAAACAATCCCAGAAACATCATATACCACACATGGAAGGAAAAATACTGAACAATGCCAGAATAAATTATGAAGCTTTATATAAAGCCTTAAAAAAGGAAAATGGGAATCTGTCCTGAATGAACATGATGTCCACAAAGCGACTGGTAGTTTTATACGGCTATTAACTCAACATATCTCTGAACACACTACTAACACAAGACATGTAAGATCAAAATTCAGAAGGATAACACCATGGAACACAACTGGAATCCTAACTTCCATTAGAATAAGGGACAAATTACACCAGACAATTGTAAAACAAAAGGCGAGGTCCTCAAATAATGTTGAGATCACAAACACTATTAAGAAACATAAAACAATACTGAAACTGGATAGGCCTAAATTCTAATAAAATTATGTCAAGCTCAAACAATTCTAAAATCCTATGGAAAAGCATAGGAGAAAAGAAATTCAGATATAGACAGCATAAATCCGACAGACTCACAAGAAACAATGTAACCAACTATCATTGCAGACAAATTTGTAGATTATTTCAGTGGTATAGGTTTAGAACTTGCTGACAAAATAATGAATACCAGCAAAGAACCTAATGATACATGTACATATGATATTCATACAATACCTCAACCACAATCAATCCTTTTTTCTTCCCATAACAGAAATAATGAATCACATAGCTGTACTAGAAGATAACTCAGCCAATGGCTATGATAATATCTCAAGTAAAACACTTTAAACAATTAGTTCACATATTCTACAGCCTCTGCAATATATTTTTAATCTTTCACTAATGAAAGGACAATTTCCAGACCCATTCAAAATTGCTATCAAAGTCCCAATCCATAAATCAGGATAAGAGAGAGTTATACAAATATCGCCCAATTTCTCTCACAACCCACCTTTCAAAATTACTAGAGAAATGTATTAAAACCAGATTACTTAATTACCTGAATAAGTATAACATACTGTCTCCAAATCAGTTTGGTTTTAGACCAAAAATTAGTGCTCAAGATGCAATATTCTCCTTAACTGATTATTTGTATAAAACCAGTGATAACTCCAAAAGGACTATTTCTATATTTTTTGATTTAACAAAGGCATTTGATACCGTACACCACAATATACTCCTTAGAAAAATTGAAAAAGTAGGCATTTGTGGAATTCCTCAAAATCGAATTAAAGCTTTCTCTCTAACAGAATAAAAAAGGTAAGAATCAAGGATACTCTAAGTAAAAATGTTGAAGTAAAATCAGAGTACCCCAATGAACAGTGTTAGGACCAATTCTTTTTATGTTATATATCAATGATCTGTATGAGCTAAACTGTAATGCAAAAATTAACTCGTATGCTGATGACACGGTAGTCACAGTCACGGGTGAAACTAGAGAGACACCTTCAACAGAGCTCAAGAAACCCTAGTCATAGTTCAGAAATGGTTAAACAACCACCTACTTATTTTAAATGAAAATAAAATGAAATTCCTCTGCTTCTTG
The DNA here is from genome assembly GCF_040414725.1 of Anabrus simplex. Taxonomy (NCBI): domain Eukaryota; kingdom Metazoa; phylum Arthropoda; class Insecta; order Orthoptera; family Tettigoniidae; genus Anabrus; species Anabrus simplex. Next base: position 128,439,496 of record NC_090265.1, on the reverse strand, counting down.
CATAATAACAGAATGCAACCCTCAGACAACCTAACACTAAAACTCCACACACCAATTTTCAAAAATCAGTGGCTTGGTTCTAAAAGGGCCAATGTCAAAAAACCTGTTTTTGAGCTATGAGCATTTTAAGTTTTGCTTATAGTTTTTCAACTATTTTTTTCAACAACTAACTTTAAATAACTTTATACTTTCTTTGTGGAAATTACCTGATTAAACACTAATTTTTTCTATCATATTCTTTAAAAATTGCCAGGTCTCTAATCTTTATTGGTAATCAAACATTATTGGCAAGGGCTTATTTAATTAAACCTTAACCGTTCATTTAGTACTTATCAGAGACATTGCCCCTTTTAACATATTGCAAGCCAGGATAAGATGCGTTTGTATGAGTTATTATCTCAGTTTCGATAAAAAATGACATTGGCCCTTTTAGAACCAAGCCACAGAAATACTGAAAGCTGCAACTGTTATACTTTACAGAAATCAATAGGCCTAAATGTTTCATACCTAGGGATAATTATGGATAGTTATCTGAAATGGAATTTTCATGCGTCATATTTGATCATTAAACTTCAGTAACTTATTTATATATTTTACAAAATTATAAATGTTATTTCAACAAAAGCCTTGAAGTCTGTATACTTTGCCTTAGTTCAATCGCAACTGCAATATGGAATTAACAGTTGTGGTGGAATACTTGATTCACACTTGGCTAAGGTAAATACATACCAGAACTACATACTGAAAGTCATGTACAAAAAGCCACTGATGTTTCCAACATATGAACTGATCCAGCAAAGCATGGTACTTAACATAAGGCAGCTATTTGTGCAGTCAGTGACCCTATACATGCATAAAAATTTAAAGCTCTTCTGCAAAGAACACATTTAAAAAAAAAAAGCACTAGGCTGCAAGAAAGAACTGGAATAAGTATACCACGCCAGAACACTTTACTTGGACAAAGAAATCAAAGTTGTCTAGGGCCATGGATATACAATGCATTACCTGTGGATGTGGTCAGTGGCAATCAGAATACCCTGAAGAAAAGGCTATTCACATGGCTCATTAACGATTATTGCAAAGTAGATCAACTTATAAATTTCCATTATAATATTTAAATCAACTATCACACTATTCCTCTCTACTAAGAAACCAACCTTCTCCTTAACACATGTCCCTCCTTTCCAGCTTCCTGTTTATTACACCAAATGCAGAAAAACAGTTCATAAAATTACTGTAATCAAATATTACCAAAATGATAATGGAGTAAATTATATTCACTAGATGCCATGATGTACATAATCTAGCTATTGTATTTTTGAAGCCCACTCAAGTTTACCTTATGTGGGATTCACACTGTATCTTTTTCTACCTCTGTATGTATATGTAAGATACTGATTGTGAATAAAAATGTTTAAAATAAAAAATAAAATAATATTCACTCATTTTGATTTTTATTTCATTGGAAATTGCCAAGTGATATTTACACTCAATTATGGTGCAACATATTGATCATTTGATCAATGAAATTATATATTTTATTTATATTACAATTAGCGTCTAACAGTAAGGTGGATATTTTAAGTATTTGTGACCAAACAGTGTAGCAATAGTTGGTGGTCTATTAAAACTGGTGCACCAACAAGGAGCAGCATAAAGCTGGTAATCTGTTGATGGAGCTGTTCGTATGCAAAAGTTCATAGAATATAAGATTGGTCCGTTTGAGTCTCTCCAAACATCGTTGAAAGTGAATGCTATATGTAAAGAGTAAAGAGTGTATTTTGATATATATTCAGGAAATGTTGAAAGTGAAGACTATATTTTAATGTATGGGGTTAAACAACATTAAGCCAGAATTTCATATGTACTATGTGCTGTATAATAGTTGTAGTGAATCTGAAAGTTTAAAGCTACAGAAAAGAATTGTAGTTAAGAGTTCCTAGCAATATGGCAAGTGAGAATTTGGTAAGGTTTGATAATTAGAATAATAGTGGTAATTTACCGATGGATCATAACAATAACGCAGAGCATGACTCGCAAAGTAACTATCAGGATAGCCTAATAGAAAATAACACACCCTGTTTAGAACACGGTATCAGTTACTCCGAGTGCATATTAAGCATTCTTTTGGAACTACATAAGGACCTTAATGATGGTAATCAGAAATTAAGTAAGAAAATTGAAGATCTCAAATGTAGTGAGAAATTAAGTAGGAAAATTGATGATGCTAAATTTAGTAATGAGCCATTAGAGAAGAAATTAAGTAGAAAAACTGATGATGCTAAATTCAGTAGTGTCAAATTAGGGAAAAAATTAAGTACAAAAATTGATGATTGAGATACGGAGTTAAGTAAGAAGATTGATGATGGAGATAGACTAGTTCATGATGGGAAAATTAGTATTGAGGAAAAAAAGTAAATCAGGAAATTCATGCTCAGAGGGATGGGAATCAAAGATATTTTGGAAGTAGGGGGCATGATGAAATTAGGGAACATGCGTCAGTTGACTCATTTTGTGTTAATATTGGTGGTAGTAACACTGTGATAATTAATGTCTTGTGGAAGTTTTGGAAACTGAAAAACAAGTTTTTTGTGAAGGTGTTGAAGAGTATTTAGTGAGTAAAGAGTGTTTTCATAGTATATATCAGAACGAGGAAGCGACAGCGGCAGCCTCTCACTGCTGGGTTCCCATGGTTCAAATCCGTCACTCCATGTGAGACTTGTGCTGGACAAAGCGAAGGTGGGACAGGTTTTTCTTCGGGTACTCTGGTTTTCCCTGTCATCTTTCATTCCAGCAACACTCTCCCATATCATGTCATTTCATCTGTCAGTCATTAATCATTGGCCCAAAGGGGTGCGACAGGCTTCGGCAGCCGGCACAATTCCTATCTTCGCTGCAAGATGGGGGCTTCATTCATTCCATCCCCGACCTGGTCACTGACTGGAAAACAGGTTGTAGGTTTTCATTCATATCAGAATGAGGATGTTTCTGTGAAAAGAGTAATGTTATGTTGGTTGTGTGTCAGAATAGTGATGTTGAGATTAATGAAACTTCTGATAAGAGGGTTGAGAATAACTGTGTTATTGGCATGAAAGGTGTGCGAGTGGGAGCTGGTACGAAAGGCAGTGATGATGTAGTAATTGTTGGGGAATATAGTAGGAATAATGTAGATTGCAAGAGTAGACATGATGGTAATTTCAGTAATATGAGTAGTAGTAGTAGTAGTATTATGAGGTAATTGAAGGTGGGATATTTGATAAGGGTGAGTTGACGGAAACTATGATCTTTGTTCGTGAAGGCCTATTTGAAGCGGATTATAGGTCACATTTTGTGCTTAAGGCGATTCATTGGAGGGCTAGTAAATTATATGGTGATTCAGGGTTTGAATTTTGTGAGGAATGGTTGTGTCAGAGATTATATGGGTGTTTAGGGAAAGTTTAAGGAAAATGAGAATGGAAACGTGCGTGAAATGAAGGCAAGTTTATTCAAGCTTGTGTGTAATGTTCTATTTAATGCTGCTTGTTGTGTGAATGATTTGATTGTCGTGTAGAGTGAAATTGCTGTGAGATGTGAGAAGGAGACTCTGCTGTATATTTCTGAATTTGTTATGCATTTGTGGAGAACAAAGGACATTTAGATTTTTGCGTATTTTAAGAGTAGAGGCCTTGCGAAGCTGAAATTTATGAATGTTCCGAATGAAAGTTTATATGATTCTTGTGTGACGAAGCTAATATTTTAAAATTTAAGTACAGGGGAGGCGGTATCTACAGATGTATGCATTAAGTTAGCGAGGGAGAATTTGGTGAAGTCCAGGGAAAAGCAAGTTAGACAGCCGTAGTATAGGGGGCGGGATTTTTTAACATAGGAAATGAAGTTCTATTATGCATTCTCCATTTCTAATGAGAACAAAACTATGCACAAATTCTTCCAATTGTTTCATGGGCCATACGTTGTCAAGAATAAGATCGGTATGTGTGCATATGAACTTGCGCATGTACATAATACACTTCTGGGAACTTACAATGTTGCTAATTTAAGGAGATAAATAAGGTAAGAACATCGAAGGGCAGAAATTGTATTATATTTTACGGAGCTGTTATATTTGATGTAAGGTCACAGTGTTAGAAGGTGTAAATGAAAATGATCACGTGTCAGTACCAGAAAAATGTTCAAGTCAGTAGAAATTGTATCATATAATATATAACTGTTGTATTCTGATGTAAAGAGAGATGTATGAAGTGTGAGAAGTTAGTTGCTTTTGTTCTCAATATTGCATAGTTTCAAACAAACTAATTCGATGGTACATATCACATCCCCATGCTGGTTTTTTAATTATTATTATTATCATCATCATCATCATCATCATTGTTCTTCTTCTCCTTCATCGTCTTCTTCTTTTATTGGTTAATTAAGGTCAGTATATTTGAAGCTGGAAGGTCTCCATGTTAGATATTAGTAATTTGTTTACCAGGTGAGTTGGCCATGCGGTTAGGAGCGCGCAGCTGTGAACTTGCATCTGGGAGATAGTGGGTTCGAACCCCATTGTCGGCAGCCCTGAAGATGGTTTTCCGTGGTTTCCCATTTTCACACCAGGCAAATGCTGGGGCTGTACCTTAATGAAGGCCACAGCCGCTTCCTTCCCATTCCTAGGCCTTTCCTGTCCCATCGTCGCCATAAGACCTATCTGTGTCGGTGCGACGTAAAGGAAAAAAAAAGAGAGTAATTTGTTTTGTACAGGCAGTTGGGAAACAGTTATTTCCATGTTTGGATGAACATCCCAGGGAAATCTTGAGTCATATGGAGAGTCCAAATCTGAAACATGCACATCCCCAAGTCAAACTTCGGGTGTGGTAGGGTTAGAGCCACATGTTACTATGACACTGGATATCTCTCGCTCATGATTGGACAGAAGACTGGCAGGACTTGGATATCGAGAAGTGGTGGGGAAGAGAATTCTACTAAAAACTTCAGAAGGACATGGTCCACCATACAAATTACGGAGAACAATTACTGTGAACATTAACGAGTGTATGTTTGATTATGGATGAATGGAGCAGTACTGTTTGCTTTTGATACTTAAACAACTCTTATGTTAAGGTACTGATCTTGGTAGGGCAACTTTCATTAATCTATGGCCTGGTTTCAAGGCAAAGATTAACAGCGTGTGTTTGTGCAAGCGAAAGTATTTCTAAAACAAAGTGTTGGTATCAGTGAAAAAGAGGTACAACATCAAAGTGATATACCATGTGTTGATGGTGACTACCGGCAATTTGTGTTGGTACACAGAGACAGTGAAGGGCAATTATCTAAATATATGTTTTGCAACTATTGGTCATTGGGCTAACTACAAATGGTAGTGGAGTCCTCGCTGTCATGTTCCCACTGCTTTTCTTGTTATTCTAGGATTGTTGAATGTACAGTATATAGGGATTCTTCCAACAGTTGTCAACATTTATTGTGTTACTATCTTATATGTATTGTACGGTGAGGAAGTGCTTATGTACAAATAATGGTTAGATCTGAGTATAGATGGTTTATTTTCAATTAGTGGACAAGTTATGGAGAACCTAGGCGCAGTTCCTACCTGCTTATTCATTTTCAGGGGGAGGTAACGTCTGATCAGCAGAATACCAGTTTTTCAACTCTATGAACATGACTCAAGTGGAATCTTTTATGCTCTACCATTTATTATTAGTTGTTATTAATATTGTAAATTGAGGCATCTTATGGTGACCTCTGGCGCCCATTTACCTGCATTGTCGGCAAATTATATATTATTATTATTATCGTCATTTATTTGTTTATTTGGTCATTTTGAATTTTATTTCATTGGAGGTCAGGCCAGTAGACTGTCTGGCGGAGGGTTGGGCGGCTGTTACCAAACCTGACAAACTAAGGGAGAACCAATGGCTATGGGCAGAGAAGTTCATTCACCCTTAGGGGGCTTGTTGAAGCCATTGTGTAGGAAATGACACATAAATTTAACTGGAAGCTGTTGCCTTGCAGATGTGACAGGGAACTGCTAAAGGCTAAGGGAGATAACCCTGACAGAAAATTTTCTCTAACATTAGGCCTAGCAAGTCAGTTGGAGAGTAACTGCAATCACTTTCAACACTTATAAGAGCCTCGGATGCAAACAAAGAACTTGGAGTAGACAACACCTGCAGACCCACTCCAGGTATGATGGCTTACAGTCTGATAATAGGCCAAGCCTTGCGATTGTGCAACAACTCCAGAGAAGACAACACACTCGAATAGGGACAATCAATGTACCAGTACCGAGTTTGACTGGGAAATGTGAAGAGTTAGTGGATATCATGGAGAGAAAGAAAATATCAATCCTAGGACTGAGTGAAACTAAATGAAAGGCAAAGGGAAGAAAGAGTTGAGGAAAAACCATACCCTCTACTGTAATGGTAACAACAGAGAGATGAGAAATGGAGTAGGATTGATATTGTCTAAAGAGTTAGATGATATTACAGAAATCCAGTACATCAATGAGAGGATTATAAAGGCAACAGTTTACCTTGGGAAAGAGAAGATGAACTGGTGCAAGTGTATGCCCCTCAGACGGGTTGCAATCAAGATGAAAAGAACAAGTTTCTTGAAGTCCTAGAAGAGACCATCAGTGAAGAGAGGGCAATCATCATCGGGGACCTCAACGCACAGCTCGGGACAGACAGGAATGGCTATGAAGGTGATAGGACCACACGGCTATGGGAGAAGGAAATCAGAAGGTGAACATCTGCTAGACATCTGCATAAGAAACAGTTGGTTCAACAAAAGAGTCAGTCACAAGATTACCTATTACAGCTGGGATGGAAAGAGCAAGATGGTCATTGACTATGTCATTACAGATAAAGAAAGAAGTATACTTGTGACTGATGTCAAGGTGATTCCATGAGAGAACCTCAATAGCAACCACCAGTTATTAGTAGTTGATCTGAAAGACATTAGTATACCAGAGAACAACCAGATTAAGGTGTAGGAACTACAACAGACTGGAAAAAAGACCGACTATCAGGACCATATAAGAAGACAACTGCCTACAGAGGAAGTGGAGAGTAGTGAGGTATAGTGGACAAGATTTAAAAACACCTTGATGAAAGAAGCAATAGAGGTGTGCGGGAAGATAAGTGTGAGAGTGAGGGAAAAAGAGGCACCCCGGTGGAATGAAAGAGTAAGATCCTCAATAAAGGAAAGGAACATGGCACAAAAAGAATGAGATCGAGAGAAATCCAAGCCAGAACAGGTAAGGGACAAGGGGAAGATCAGAGACCTTGAGCAAGTTTACTGGGACAAGAAATTGAGAGTTAAAAGAGTAGTAGAAGAGGAGAAGATAAAGTGCTGGGAGAAATTTACTCAAAAACTGAAGGATGACAGCAGAGGCAATATGAAATTATTGTTCAGTGACCAAAAACAAAAGGAATTCAGTTGAAAGCATCAAAGCAATTGAGCATCCTAATGCAAACCTGGCCAGGAAAGAAGAGGACATCAGGGAGGTTCTGAGGAATCATTCTGATCACCTACTGAACAGGGCAGAAGCAGATCAGAGAATAAAAGAACCAGCTGTTGAAACCTGCACAGAAGAACCTCCCATTACATGGGCAGAAACAGAAGCAGCCCTTAAGAAGATGCCGCAAGGGAAAACCCCAGGAGTCGATGAAGTCAGCATGGACATGATTAAAGCAGTAGGAGTCCAGAGTTTACAGTGGCTACACAGAGTGCTCAATGCAGTTTGGAAAGATGGCAAGATACCTACTGATTGGAGCAAGGGTGTCATTATCCCCCTATTTAAGAAAGGAAATTGCCGAAAATGCTCCAGCTGCCAGGGAATAACACTCCTTTCTCATGGGCTTTTCTTGAGAAAATCTTGGAGAGCAGATTGCGAGTCATCTTAGAGTCGCAGTTTGAAGAGGAACAGTATGGACTTCAGGCCTAACAGGTCCACAACAGACCTAATCTTCAGTGTCAGTATGTTAATGGAAAAATATTGGGAAAAAAGGCAAAGATCTGTTTATGGTTTTCCTTCACATTGAGAAGGCATATGACAGCATTGCAAGAGAGAAGATATGGGAATGCCTGAGAAAAAGGAATGTGATAGAGGGACTGGTGAGGAAAGTTCAAATGCTGTATGAGAACTGTACCAGCTGTGTTCGATTGGGTGACGAACATTCATCCTGTTTCAAGACCGAAAGTGGAGTCCAGCAAGGCAGTGCACTATCTCCATTACTGTTTATCACCATCATGGATGACATAATGAACAACATCAAGTTCCAGGAGTTCAATCTCAAGGTAAGCGAACTCAAAACAGTAGTGATGGCAATAAACAGAGAGGGACAACCAATGAACATCATACTAGGAAACCATCCACTAGAAAGTGTGGAAAGCTTTACATATCTCAGCAGTGTAATATCTTGACATACAGAAGCCACAAAGGAGGTGGCAAATACTGTAGAGTGCAGAAGAGCTTTCACTTTTACCAGCAAGTACGAACACTCCTCTATAATCCCAAAGTACCAAGAAAATCAAAGCTGGCAATGCTCAATCAGTATTTCATACCAATCTTAACCTATGGTATTGAAACCTGCACCCTCACTAAGAAAGACTCATCAAAGTTGCAGGCATCTGAGATGAAGTTCCTTAGGTCCATAATTCAAAAAACCAAACTGGACAAGTTGAGGAATGATGTGGTTAGGAAGGAAGCTGGGATTGTTACATCATTGTTAGATCAGGTCAGCATGGGCATGTAATGAGGATGGAGCCAACAAGGACTTGTTAACTTGGAGAGACATGTGGCAGGGAAATGGATGGTGGGAAGACCAAGAACCCACTGGATGGACATTGCAGATCGGGGAAGGACACTGGAGGATGTCATTAACAACAGAATGTATCTCAATAAGACAGAATGGAAGAGGCTCGCCAACAGTACCTGGGAAACTGGAACTGTAAAATGATTATGATGATGATGATGATGATGATGGAAGTCACCAAGTGATATTTACACTCAATTATGGTACAAAAATTAATATTTTGATCAATAAAATTACATATTTTATTTAGATTAAAATTAGCATCCAACAGTAGGGCAGATATTTTAATAAGATTACAACTGTCACCCAACAGTGGAGCAATAGTTAGTGGTCTAATACATGGTGCAACTGTAGCAATTCATGAAGCAAATTTACTGGCATATCTTACATTAAATTACAAAGATATAATCAAAGAAGATGAATTCTATAAAAAGGAGATTGGAGAAGATTAGCCTAAAATTTAAAGAAAGATGCTGAAGATGCACTTAAGTTTCAAACCTTAATTTTTTTTTCAATTTGCTTTACATTGCGCCGACACATATAGGTCTTATGGCGATGATGGGATAGGAAAGAGCTCAGAGTGGAAGGAAGAGACTGTGGCATTAATTAAGGTACAGTCCCAGCATTTGCCTGGTGTAAAAATGGAAAGTTACGGAAGACCATCTTCAGGGCTGCCGACAGTTGGGTTCGAACCCACTATCTCCCGAATGCAAGCTGATAGCTTTGTGATTCAAAGCACGCAGCCACTTGCTTCTTCTTCTTCTTGAGGCACCTTCTCCTAGCGGATGTTAGCGGTCCACATAGCCAGCTCCGAACGTGATGTTGCAGTATGGAAAGCATCTTCTGGAGTGCAGTTGTGCCATCTTCGGTGTCCTTCAGCCATGAATTCCTCCTCCTGCCTACAGACCTTTTCCCCTGTATCTTACGTTCAATGATTTGTAATAGCTGGTATTTCTCACCTCTCATAATTTGCCCTAGATATTGGGTTTTCCTTTTTTTTTTACAGTAAGTAATAGTTCTTTTTGTTTCTTCATGCGATGAAGGACTTCGTCATTTGAAATTTTCAGCACCCAAGGTATTCGGAGTAGGCGGCGATATAGATAAATTTTTTCTAGATTTTGGTCAAGGGTCCAGCTTTCACATCCAAAGAGAAAAATGGAGAATACATAGCACCGAATCATTGGCATTCTCAATTGCAGACTTAGATCTGATCTTGTAAATAGCTGTTTCTGTCTCCTGGCCTGTTCTATTCTAGATTTTATCTCTCTCTTGGAATCACATTCCTCATCTAGCACAGTGCCCAAGTATTTGAAGGAGGATACTTGTTCAATCTTATTGCCTTTTATTGACAGGGTTGCTTGGATTTTTCTTTTTGAGAAGACTACAACTTTGGTCTTGGAAGCATTAACAAACAGGCCAAACTCTTCACTGCGCTGGACTAATTTGTCTATCATGCGTTGGAACGCAGGTAATTAATTTGCTATGACAACAGTATCATCTGCGTATCTGATACTGTTAATTGCCTGTCCATTTATAACTATTCCGCTGTTTTCTTCCAGCAGCACTTCCCTAAATATTGCTTCAGAATAAATGTTGAACAAGAGAGGTGATAGCACACATTCCTGACAAACACCTTTTCTGATTGTAGTCACATCAGATGTTCTTTGGTCAATTTTGACATCTGTGGTTTGATTCCAGTACAGTGCGCTGATAATGCGTAAGTCGCTTTGGTCAATACCAGTTGATCTTAATATCTCTACCATCTTTTCATGTTTCACACAGTTGAAGGCTTTTTTTGTAGTCAATAAAACAAGCATATACATCGATATTCATGTCCCTGCATCTATGTACTAGTACATTTAAGGAGAAGAGTGCTTCACGTGTGCCGACCCCATTTCGGAAACCAAACTGGGTCTGATCAATATGAGATTCACATTTCTTGTAAATCCAGGTGTGTATGATTCGCAGAAATATTTTGAGTACATGGGACATCAAACTAGGTAAACCTTAAATAGTTTAATACAGGGGTTCTCATTTTTTTTTTTTTGGTGGTTAATGGCACACTGTTTTGCCTTTTTGGAATACTGCAGCATATCTGGCTTGCCTGATAAGGATTGAAAGCACTAGGGAGCAGTCATGACAGATCAGGTACAATAGCATAAAGTATATAAAGCAGTGGAATGCTTGAGAAACATGTTGAACACTCATGTCTTTTCTACACTGCTTCTGTTTTGAGCAACGTACCTGTGCGAACAGGGACTTTTGCCACACCGACTAATATTAAAATAAGAAATAAAACAGATTTCTTTCTGTAGATTAAGAATTATATGTGTGTTTGTTGGTGTTTCTTCCCTTTACTGAAAAAAACTTAATATTTTCCAGTGACTTGCAATGATAATGTAATTACTGGCAAAACATAATTCATTTTTGTGTTTCTGTTACTTCTCTGCAGTTCTCTAAGGTTAATAAAAACATTACAAAAATATTTAATACACATTCCTGTTTTCTGTGTTCATAATTTCCCAATGTATCATTTTCTTTACAGCATAGCTAGCAATTTTGGTGCACACTAGTGTGCTGCAACACACCAATTGAGAATCACTGGCTTACTATAATGAATAACTAGTCTTTCTCTATGCCACAGACAACCTGAAAGGTGTAAATTACATTACATTAAGCTAATTTGAAATATCCAGCCACAAAGATGATGATGATGGTGGTGGTGGTGATGATGGTACATCTTGGAACTGCACAACTTTTTTAGTTCTACTACAAATACTGAGCAGCCCCCACCAATAGTTTTTTAATCAGCTCCATCATCACTGAAAACATCAATGATATCACAAAAGTAATTCATGATAACAACCTGAAAACATACAGTACTGTATAGCACAGATCAGTGTTGATATGCCTCGTTTTTTTCTCCACAGTGAGTAGCCCACGTTAGCAGCAACATAAGTATGGTGAACAACTCATAGCTCGAGAAATATTTGGTAGGTAAGGAAGGCTTCATCTGACCCTTGAAGTGCCGAATATAATTTACCCTCCAGGCAGCTAGGATTTATGCTGCCAGTAGCATTATCTGGAAGATGTTGAAAAAACTGAAGAAACTATCAAAAAGAGTACAATTAGTTATGCCATCATGTACTTCATTCCTATTTATGTCTACAGTTGTGCTTATCTGCTGTGTTCAACAAAATGCTGAGCACATGTTTGCATACGAGGACGGTATGAAAAGTTCTCGGAATCACCGCTAGATGTCAGTGCTAGAGCAACGAGGTTCCCGCACAATAATCACACATCCTTTGTGAGTGAACATGTGGTGCGTCAGTGCTCTAGCTGCAGGAGTGTGGTAGTGATGACTCTTTGTTGTTGTTCCCGCGTAGTGATTTGTGACAATGGAAAAAACTGAGATTCGAGCAGTGATTAAATACTTTGTAAAGAAAGGTATGAAAGCAAAGAAAATTCATGCCAACTTTCAGAACACACTAGGGGACTCTGCTCCTTCATTTTCAACTGTTGCCAAGTGGACCAGCGAGTTTAAATTTGGTCGGGAGAGCTTGGATGATGATCCGCATAGTGGACGGCCAAAAAGTGTTACGACCCTAGAATTTATTGCAAAAGCGCATAAAATAGTCATGGAGGATCGTCGACTGAAAGTGTGGGAGATTGCTGAAGCTGTAGGGATGTCTTCTGAATGGGTGTATTATATTTTAACCGAAGAATTGGGTATGAAAAAATTATCCGCAAGACATTGGACAATAAACGCACCAGATTGGAAATGTCCGAACAAAGTCTGGCCTGTTTTCAGTGCAACCAACAAGATTTTTTGCGCCGGTTTGTGACTACTACTATGTCCACTACTATACCCCAGAGTCAAAACAGCAGTCAAAGCAGTGGAAACATGCTGATTCACCACCACCAAAGAAAGCAAAGGCAGTGCGTTCGGCCGGAAAGGTCATGGCCTGTTTTCTGGGATGCGAAAGGCATTTTGCTGATAGATTATCTTCCTACTGGCCAAACAATTACGGGGCAATATTATGCAAACCTGCTAGACCAACTACAGGAAAAGATACGCAAAACAAGGCCTGGTTTGGCAAGGAAAAAGGTCATCTTTCATCAGGACAATGCTCCGCCGCACACAAGTGTTATTGCCATGGCAAAACTTCATGAACTGGGGTACGAATTGTTGCCACATCCACCTTATTCACCTGATTTGGCACCATCAGACTTTCATCTATTCCCCAAGCTGAAAATTTTCCTCGGTGGACGGAGATTTTCTACAAGGGAAGAACTGACAGCCAAATTGGAGAGGTATTTTGCGGGCCTGGAGAAATCTCATTTTTGGGATGGGATCAAGGCATTGGAACATCGCTGGACCAAATGCATTAGTCTACAGGGAGACTATGTTGAAAAATAAAAGCAGTTCCACCGAGGTAAGGTAATTCTAGTACATTCCGAGAATTTTTCAAACCACCTACGTACATTACTTGCTAAAATGTCTCAAGTTTCACTGGTCAGTCATGTATACAAAAATTTGTGGTGACTGGTGTCTGTGGCAATTCTATTCCAATGCTGTCTAATAATTCAGAGACCTCCAAATTAAGTGGTGGTTGGCATTGGTGAAACTACTTGGAGTCATTTGAGGTAATGCCTACCGTACGAAGTATGATTAAACATAAATATCATAACAAATTTATCTGCTGTTGTTATTGTGTTAAATCAATAATAATCTCTATTTGATGTGTGCTACATGATGACAGCAGATGATTTGCTTCGTTGATCGCCCCACTAGATGGTGACAGCAAACTACTTGTTCTGACACGGAGGCAGACTGTAGCTTGACTCACAAGACTTTTCGTTTCGTTTGCGCTCCGTCAGCTTGGAGTTTGGAGCGGGGTGGTGGTGAAAGATAGGTTACCGCCCGTGCTCCTCTCTCCGCTAGGTCCATACCCCAGTGAGGCATGCCTCCTGTGCTATTTTACAGTGTAGGAAATTTCCGGTGTGAAGGTGACAGTGAAGTACCATATTGTTAATTGTGTGCGATTCTTTGGAATTAGTAGGCAATCAGTGCATTATTGCATTATTTGTGACAAGTCAGACACGGAGTGTTAGTTGTGTAAAACAAGATTGACATCATTCGATTGAAACTTGAAATAATGAGTGAAGTTGGCCCCTTATGAACTCTTTAAAATGTAAACTGTTCCCATCTTGGACTTACGAAGAGAAGTGTGAAGCCAAAACCAAAAGATGTATGCCTAATTTGGTTATTAAGTATTTTGACGGTAAAGTAGTGAGAAAATTTCAATTTTCTTGGTACACACGATATTTGTGCTTAACAGCCTGTTCTGAAAGCAAGAAGCTTTTGTGTTCTTTGTGTGATTTGTTTGTGGTGAAAAGGAATGGACTCTAAATGGGGTAATTGTTAAAAATAAAAAAAAAACTTTCTTAGAAAAGCTGAGAAGCATCAAAATTCAAATAAACATATTCAGAATGAAGAAGGATTCCGTTTACTGGGGTGCAGGAGGATAGAACATTCTTTACCTGAAGGTGCAAGAATTCAAGCCGTTAAACATAACGAAGTCGTGAAACAAAATCGGCTTGTTGTTGAGAGACTTGTTGACATTGTGTTTTCTTGGGAAACAGTGGATTTCGAGGTCATTTTGAAGGGGAGAATTGATCAACAGGGGCAATTACCTAGAGTTGTTAGATCTTGTTTCAAAACAGGAACAAGATCATTCCAAGTCCACATTAGACTTTAAAGGCACATTAAGCAAAATACAGAATGAATTAATTGAGTCTGTCACTGCCATAATTCAGGAGACAATCAAAGCAGAGTTAGATTCTTGTGATTTAATTGGTATTCAGGCCGATAAGGCCTTAGATGTACGAAAAAGATCTCAAATTAGTGTAATATTCCTGTTCTGCTCAAAACAGGGTCCCACAGAAAGATTCATAGGCTTTCACGATGTTTCAATTGATAAGACCGCATCAGGCTTATCAGAATTAATTGCCGATATTCTGCAAAAGTGGAGAATACTTGATAAAGTTGTGTGTCAAACATATGATGGGTGTTCCTCAATGGCAGGAAAGCAAGGAGGTGTTCAGCATTACATTAAACAAGTTTGCCTAAGGGCAATATTTCTACACTGTTATGCCCAAAAGTTAAACCTTGTTCTTCTCCATTCCTCCAAAACAATAAAATCAGTCAGGCTCTTCACTCATTTTTTAGTAGATCCTCAAAAAGACCTTATCTTCTGGAATTCAAAGGATTCAGACTTCCATAAGTATGCACTACCCGTTGGAGCTTTCATTCTAGAGCAGTTCACACAATATTTTCACACTATGATGATCTAAGACAGGTTTTTGAAGACATTGTAGAGAATGATGAGGGTTGGGACAGTGAGTCGTACAATTCAGCTATTGGGTTGCTTAACATACACAAGAATGCCCAATTCATTTATTTGCTCTACTACAACATAAAACCACATGTGATGTAATTCTGTGCAATACTGAAATTAGAAAAACCAAGGACATACGATCAGAAAACACAGTATCTTTTTGCGTTGAAAAATGTCGCAAAATTAAACAGTGAGATAAATGTAGATGACAGGACATTCCAAATGTTTAAAATGTTAATATACAAAGTCCTTGACACCTTAATTATGCAAATGGAAATACGGTTTGGCAATATCGAAAGCATCCAGTTTGTTGAGTTGTTGGATCCAACTCACTTCATAGTTTACAATGAGAGCTTCCCTGCTATTAAACTGAACAGTCTTGTGAACATTTACCCCTTTTTCAATAGAGGAAGATTGGAAAATGAATTGATTAACATTTATTCCGTTATAGAAGTACATTTGTCCCCTCAAAAACTTTTACATTATATTGTCTTCAATGACCTTGAACCAGTGTATGTGGAAGTATCAAAACTGATTTGTTTAATATTAACATTTCCTATGATTATGACTTCCTCTGAAAGGAGTATGAGCATGTTGAAGAGGTTAAAAACATACTTGCATAATACAATGAACAATGAAAGACTCAGCAATCTTAGTACCATTGCTATTGAGAAAATGCTTGTGAAGGAATCGATGAGTGATCAAGTATTGAAGGACCGTGTGGCTGACCATTTTGCAACCAAGAAAAATCGCTTCTAGAGGGCAGCCAGTTGAAAATAGGTATGTGCCATCGCGGACTTTTTTGTAGAGGTTTCTATGCTCTACAGTTCATACGCTTACACTTGGGGTCTATCGTTGATGGTTCACGCAGTGTAAGCCAAGAAAGCAAGTGATCAACCAACCGACCGACCGACATTTTTGTCTCTTTCTACGTATTTACTGTATATTGGATCACGGATACATAATAATTTTATAGTGGTTCACTACGTGAACAGTGTTTGTGTTGTCAGTATCTGAAGTAGAACCACTGTACTGATTAAAATGCAGTCAACATATTATGGAAATGTGTGTGGCGCTATAAATTGTCGGCACGTAAAAGAACTCCCGTGGGACACAATTACGGCACCTCGATTCTCAGAAAACCGTAAATGTTGTTAGTGAGACGTAACACAAATAACATTATTATTATTTTGCATATTATAAAGACAATAACGACAACAACCATCATAGCCAGTTAGTTTACTACTGTGATGGCATAACAATACTTCCTCGTCAGCAATGCTTGGTTGTTGAAACACTTTGTAATAAACTCTTGAATATCTCCATTATTATAGCTCGTACGGTAAAAAAGTGTCAGATATAAATGACTGAATGAAAATCATATTTTCTATAATTATTGTTATGTGCTAATAACTGGGCTGAGTAGCAACTCAAATGGTAGAGTGCTGGCCTTCTTAGCCCAATTTGGCAGGTTCGATCCTGTCTCAGTCCGGTGGTGAAGGTGCTCAAATACATAGTTAGTGGAACGTAAAACCCAATAATATTGACATTATTATGTGCTAATAACTTATATTTCTGAATATATTTCAAAGCTCGTGAAATAATACAGTGTCAGTGATCCAATATACAGTAAATACAAAGAAAGAGACAAAAATGTCACATGAGAAGGGACCTGTTACTGTATCTTGTTTATTTCAAAAGAGGGCCTCGCACATCCCAGTCATGAGTGGTTAAAAAATTAGCCCAGTTCGAAATTTCATTTGGTGTGTTTCACGGTAAGACTGTATCCAGATGCAAAAACGTAATGAAAACTCTTATTTCTATTATTAAGTCAAAATTTCCAGTAATACTAATATAAATGGTCCATTATTGGACATTATAAATTTTCCAGCTAACTCATTCCTGGTTGCCAGCATTTCGCCCCCGTGTGCTAGGCTGGAGCTCATCAGTTGCTACCTAGCACACCTACCAAGACGCTGGCTAGTGCATACCATGGAGGCCACTGCGTAGGCTAATTGTAGCCACCGGCAGTGCCAATGCACCATGAGAGACTTTGTCTCATTATCAAAAATTGATGCCTGCTTGGCCATCAGATGACATAGATGTTGATTCCCATAGGGAATCTGATATATTTGTTCCGAATGAGTAAATTTATAATACCAATATAAATGGTCCGTTATTGGACATTATAATTTTTTTTTTCTTTCCCAGATTCCCTATGGGAATCAACATCTATATCATCTGATGGCCAAGCAGGCATCAATTTTTGATAATGAGACAAAGTCTCTCATAGTGCATTGGCACTGCCGGTGGCTACAATTAGCCTACGCAGTGGCCTCCACGGTATGCACTAGCTAGCGTCTTGGTAGGTATGCTAGGTACCAACTGATGAGCTCGAGCCTAGCACACGGGGGCAAAACGCTGGCAACCAGGAATGAGTTAGCTGGAAAATTTATAATGTCCAATAACGGATCATTTATATTGGTATTATAAATTTACTCATTCGGAACAAATATATCAGATTCCCTATGGGAATCAACATCTATATCAAAATTTCCAGTATTCCATGACAAAATAATTTGTCTCTATGTAAGGACCAGGACAATGAGAAAATATGCCAATAAGAAGGCTAAGCTTTGGGCTGGTTCATCAAGTAATTAAGTCTCCTGACACATACGTTTTAATAATTTAATATAATTCCATAAAGATGTCGATATGATGTATATTTTCCTATGCCATTTGATATAAATATTTATTTCATCAGGAAATAAATAAATAATTTTGAGTTGCATGGCAATATTTTATTTCTTATCATATTATATCATCCCTGCTCTGGCAAACTAGCGAAAGTGAAAAAATAGCGAATCTGCATTTAAGGTCTAAATTTTACTATTGGTATATGATCTACCCTCTGGCAAAGTATTGTATCTGTATCTTATTCCATATGGCCGCAATCAACTGTGTTGAATTCACTAATCTGCATTGTTAGTATTTTCCACTATGCAGAAGTAGCGAATCTGCATTGTTGTTAGTTTGCCGTAGTCACCATAGTTGAGGTTTGGAACATTCACTGCGGCAAACTAACGAAAGTGCCAGGTGTGCTGTGGAACTATACGCTGCTTCCCGCATTTTATTTCTGGATGCGTGAGGATTGCTACCAAGTTTAGGTTATATATAGTTTATTTAGAATTAAAAGCGTTTGTGTTCTACATAGTAGAATGTTTGATTACTAGTACCAGACTTAACATTGCTGCTTTGTTCACTTGAATTTAGCAAGCCCTCACCACAGTACAGATTAGGACAGTGATCCTTTGTAGTAGCACTGTGCACTTGGTAGGAGACGAAAACCACCTGCTACTTCTTGCCGCCACCCTCAACGAGAGAGTCTGTAACACGGAGCGGTGACTGCCAGTTGCGTGACGAAAGACAGATATTGCACAAATGGATAGGTTCCGAAACACGAGGGGACGAACACTTCTACAACTTGCTTTATGTGAAAATCCGTCAAATACCTTCTGCAGTAGTAACGCATCAAATGATTACGTTCAGTCACAAGGAAGTAGCCGATGTTCAAGTTCATCAAACTTAATTCTGGTAAGTTTCTATAGTTATACTTATTTATTTAATTTCTTAGTTCCGTTACAAAGATCAAACTTTCAAAACATTGTATTTATACCCTACATCAGATGGTGTCAGAAGCTGTAAAATTAAAAATGCATGTATATAAATATTTCAGGAACATGGAAGTTACAATATCGATGATCTAGTGATGGATATGCCTCCTAGAACAAATAATGAGAATTATGAAGGTGACAAAACTTTTACCTGTATTCGGAGATGACTCGGATAAGGATCCATATGCTGGCCATACGTCAGAATTTCACAGAACTGAATCTGCAACCGCAATGTCTTCACTAGTCAGTCCTATACCGGTTTTTACTGTAGGTAAGTAGACATATTTTTTCACTTAATGAAATACATGGGTAACCTTTCCGTTTTAAGAAACCATTTTATAAATTGTGTTTTTCCTCTTTTAACCCCCAAAATTCACAATTTCATTTGTGCTTTATTAATATTCATGTGTATAAAATATTAAAGCCAATTTCTATTCATTTCTGGCCACTTGAGACACACTAGTGAAAATTAGTTACAGGCACAACGAAATTCAGCTGACTTTTTGGTTTGGTTTTTGTGTGTCTTAGTGTTATATTTTCTATTTTTAGGTGATGACAAAGAACCTGTCTGTACTGAAAATATTTTCACTGCTCAAAGTCATGGGATTTCACCTCATCCAGTATCCACCCAGAGAAACAACGACTCTGGAGAGGAGACAAATCCCACCTCTGCCACAACTCTATCCAGAGAAAGTTCTCAACAGTCACCACCCAAGAAACGTAAGACATCTGATCCAGCCAAGCGGAAGAGAAATATTCAAAAGAAAAATAGTCTCAAGGGAGAAAGCTATGAAACACTGAAAGGAAAACAAGTAGCACCAAGGCCTACCAAAATTCTGAGGTGTATACACAAAGACAATCATACCCGTTTGAGTAATTTTTCAGAAGAAGAAGAAAGAGAAAAATCTACAAACATTTCCGGAACCTGCAAACACTTTTTGAACAACGCCAATTTATCATTCGTCATGTCACTGAACAATCAAAAAAAAGGGAAACAACTAATGGACCTTCAAGACGTCATTTCTCCAAAACTTACACTCTCTCCAAGGAAGGAGCGAAAGTTACTGTGTGCCGCGAGTTTTTCCTGGATGTTTTAAACATTTCTGAAGGTTTAGTCAGGGGAGCACTACGTAAAGTCAATGAACAAGGAATTTTACTTCCTGAGATGCGAGGTAAACACGAACCCAAGAACAAACTTACGATGGAAGACGAATCATTCATCAGGGAACACATACTGTCTTTTCCAAGTGTAGAATCACACTACTGTCGGAAGAAGAGTGAGTATAGATTTCTAGAACCTAACCTGAACATTACAAAAATATATGAGCTATACAAAGAGAGATGCATTGAATCAGAAAGAAGATGTGCATCACTTGAAAAGTACAGAAGAATTTTCCATGAATACAAAATTGCCTTCCATGTTCCTAAGAAGGATCACTGCAAAACTTGTTCAAAATATGAAGAAGAAAGGAAAACAGACAAATTAACTGAAGATGAGAAAGAATCATATAAGGAACATGTGGATAGGAAAGAAGCTGCCTGGAATTTGAAATCTATTATTCAAAGAGAAAGCAAAGAGTGACAAGACACTGTTGGCATTTCAATTTGACTTGCAAGCTGTGTCGAGTACCCCCAAAGGAGCTCAAGACCCTTTTTTCTACGTACGGAAGCTGGCTGTTTATAATTTAATAGTTTACAATTTAGGTGATGCCTCAGTGGACTGTTTTATTTGGGACGAGACTGAAGGAAAGAGAGGAAGCGTGGAAATTTCAAGTAGCATTTATGCTTAACTCATGAAATATCCTAATGCAGAGACAGTAATTATGAAGTCAGACAGCTGTGGAGGACAGCAAAAGAACAGTAATTTTGTGTGTATGTGTATAGAAGCAGTATAAAAACACCCAAAACTTCAGCAAATTGATTATATTTATTTTGAATCAGGGCATACTTTGATCGAATGTGACTCCAGAAAGGTGGGTTCAACAGATAAGAAATGCACGCAAAAATCCAGCACCCTACAATGTTTCTGCATTTGTGCACAACAACTTCATTGATTTCAACCCAAAGAAGGCTAATTTTACAGCTGAGGAAGATAATACTTCTTTGCCTTTCCGACAAATGGTGTGGTTTCGTTACACGAAGCATGAACCATGTACGGTTCAGATAAAGACTGGGTATGAAGAAAGCAATTTCAAAAAGTTCACGTTCAAGCGTCGAAAAGGCCCCGCCCATCAAAGTCTGAACCAGTGAAACCTTACTCTTCAAGATTCCCCATTTCTGATGCCAAACGGAAGGATCTTCTAAAACTTTGCGATGACCTGCAAATCCCAAAGGCATACCATGGGTTTTATGAAAATCTTCCCTCATCAGCAACAGCGAGAGATGCTCTACCTGAGCCAAACATTTCAGAGGAGTCCGACTTTGAATAGATTGGAAAAGTGCGTTTTTATCATAGTAGAGCAATAATTGTCAAATATTTACTTTCATTATTTTGTTACTACTTGAAAGTGCCTGCAATTCCTAATGTAAAAATGTTCTAATAAAAATATTAGTCACACGTCTTATTTTCTTCAAATTTGTCTTATTCTTAAGTACATTTACATCTAACTAATAGATTATTATTTAAAAGTACTCATATGACCTGGCTTGCAGGAACAGTTTTAATGCAGAATGAACGCCTTACTACATGATAATCAACGAGAAGTTTAATAAACTCACTCAGGCAAAGTAACGAAATTGCTTTTTCTGCTCTAAAAGCTAAGAGAAGCACAAAATGCATAATCATCCTTAAACATGAGTAAAACAAGAACAAATGTAGTGCAGAATCAGCGCTTTGCTACACTGATCATCAGCAGGAAGTTTAATAAACTCACTTGGGAAATAAGATTCTTTTCACAAATAAACAAAATTGTACATACAAAAATGGATTTTACGTGAGCAGTCAAAGTTTCTTTGAGCTCTCCTGAAAAATGAACAAATTGCACGTTCGCTAGTCTGCCAAAGTGGGAACGAATGTCATGTATTTGATAGTTGATCTACCTGTTCAGCATGTGATAAAATTTAATGCATTTTCACGTTTTTAATTCTATAAGAAGTGCCGTTACTTATCAAATTGGACTAAACCAGACTATTATTTGATGAAAGATAGACAAGATGTTTGACAGGCACGAGAACTCACAGGCTTGCTGTACTGCGACTGTGTACCTTACTCGCTGTCGTTCATATCGCATGATATCATAGCGATCCAGCCGGAGTAGCCTACCTTTTATTCTAGTTACCTTGAACTAATAGTTTTGCCACTAGTGGTTGGAATTATTTCCATCATATTCATAAATAAATTCCTCCACAAGCCAACTGTCAAACTACTTCTACATACACACCTTAGTAACCTTCTGAAACTACATATAGGTAACACTGGAAAGCATCAAGCCTCTCAAATTTATAGAGCTTCTCTGTAATTTATGTGTCTTGTGGTAATATTCTGAACATGTACAGTACTTTATTCTGTTAGACTGGAGACATGGTTAAGTCTATCATTGATGGCAATGTACTTTATAAATACAGTACATACAAGTAAGACCAGTCAGGAATACATTGTCATACAGATAATGGTCAGGAAGATTATGGGAGTATTCTCGTGGTGATGGGTTGTAGAATCAGTTTCCCTATTTGTAAACCATATTCTGGTATATGAATACCTCAGAGATAGCCAGAAATGAAACTAGACTGATGATTATTTAAAAGTACTCATATGACCTGGCTTGCACTTCCAAATATTATTGCTTGTTATATTAATGTGAACAATTTCTTCTGTAAAGTAGAAAAAATACCTACAGATAGACCTGTATATCCTGTTATCCTTCACTCATCTTTCTCCATTACTCTTATATTATTCCATAATATCATTATGTGCAACACACAGGAACTGTAAAAAAAGACATGTTCTTTACTATATGATCATAAGTATACATGTTCAGGTACATCACAATGTCTTCATTTGACAACTAATCCTCTCTCATCTCATGCAATAAAATGATACAAGACCATCATATAGAAGGTTGTTTCTTATCTCTAGAAATGAAAGTACTTTTCCAAGTTGAGGTCCTGCATGATAGTGATGTTTGTAGAATTCACAGTCACTCCCAATTTACACATCAGTGTTCTCCCCAGGACCTTTCTAATGGGCCGGCTATCATAACCTAGATATGTGCTAGTTACATAATATTTCAAGTTGCTTTACAAAAATCCATCTGAAACATCAATGAGGTTCTACATAAAGCACCTACATGCTGGCTGTAGCCCTGCACTTCTACTTCCACTAGGGAAAGATGGACAAAAACACATGTATGTAAATTTTGTTCCACTCTTTTCTGATAAGCTTACATAGTCCATCAATAAGTATGATGTATCCTTCTTCCAATTTAGGATGTCTAAAGTGCAGAAATCCATGGGTGGAATATCATGAAGGGAATAACACAAATTCTCTTGTTCCATTTCCTTTAGAAATTCCCGAGTAGAAATAGAGGTATGACTTAAGGCTTTATCTTACCTTGTCTGTATTGAAGCTATAGCCTGCAATGATCATAAATCCAATAACAGTAGTTTCGTTGCATGACAGTGGGATACAATCGGTGTTCACTGCAGTCATTCAGACAGATTTATGCTTTTTCACATTTTCATTAATGGTATTTAACATTCCAAATTTACATAGCTTGCTGCTGCTTATTGCCTAATATGATAATGAAATCAGGATATATGTCTTTTATAGTACTTTTTCAAGTTGAGGTCCTGCATGATAGTGGTGTTTGCAGAATTCCCAGTCACTCCCACTTTACACATCAGTGTTCTCCCCAGGACCATTCTAATGGGCGCACCGCCCAGACATTTTCACAGACCACCCGGCTATCATAACCTAGATATGTGCTAGTTTCATAATATTTCAAGTTGCTTTACGTCGCACCGACACAGATAGGTCTTATGGCGATGAAAGGATAGGAAAGTGCTAGGAGTGGGAAGGTAGCAGCCATGGCCTTAATTAAGGTACAGCCCCAGCATTTACCTGGTGTGAAAATCAGAAACCACAGAAAACCATCTTCAGGGCTACCGACAGTGGGGTTCGAACCCACTATCTCCTGAACGCAAGCTCACAGCTGCACGCTCCTAACCGCAAGGCCAACTCACTCGGATTACATAATATTAATACATATTTGAGTCATTGTGTGTTCAATTAAAATGTAAATACTGTAAAACTGTTTATTTAAATGAAAAATCTTCATTATTGTCAGTTACGTCGGAGTTTAAATGTTCAGCTTATCACATAGTGTCTTGCACGAATGGTGTATGCATTAGCGTGGAATCACATGTGAGCACTCAATTCCGAGGGAGTAACAAATGCGTCTGGCTCTCCACAGCAACCGAGTGATTATGAACGAGCAGTAGAACACTAGAAGTTCAAAATACTCTGTTATGTCTTCTTTGTGATAACATTAAAATAGTTCATTTTTTCAGTTAATGTTTACCTGTCTAATATTATTGTTAATGGTCTGAGGGGAATAAGTTGAAATTTTATTGTACCGGGCGGTACACCTCCACGCCGCTAATTTAAAAATTGCGCCAGGTGAAACTCCTCTGCTGGAGGAAGTCTGAACCTTATATACGCTATTAATTCGCTACCTTCTCAGAAGATGTCACCACGTGGAAAATTTTGAGTTTTTGAACTGTGTCATTTTTGATGTGTTTTTGTTTCGCCTGAAGTAAGAAGTGTGAACTTTCTCTCCTAGAGGACACTACGGAAGATCAACAATAGTGCACCCTAGCGTGGAGTCAAAGAACTATTTTGTTGGAGAAATTTTTATTTCAAATGTTTGTTTCTTGTTAAATTTCTTTCTGTTATTGTTTAAGTTGGCTGTATACCCCTCTTTTTCCCCTTGTTTTAGATTTATCCAATCCCGAATTTCTTTTAGTAATTTCCGACCAATCCGATGTATTTCCCCCCAACTTGGATATGTTTCTGTAACCTAGCCAATAAAATAATTGTGGGCGGGTGTTTTCATTCCCCTAACGCCTAGAACCTTCCACGAGAGGATATAAACTGCTGATTTTTGGGTCTCTGCGCCACTTCTGTTCCATCTTTCAGTGTGTTAAGTACATAGCAGGGGGCGGGAAGCGCCTCTTTCTTCGGCAGCGGTCAACAACTAGGTAATGGCCGATTTATAACTTCTTTCTTTGCTAGCTCAGCAGTTTAACTTTCGGGGCGGGTTCTAAGCGTTCAACCATGTAACCTTTTCCTAAAATGTAACTACTCTTTTCATATATTCTCTTTTAAAGCTTCATACTGGGATAGAGAGTGCTAACCCTCTCGAGCTCCCACTCATATTGTTGTGAGGTGAACTTAGTTTTCTCAACCTATTCTTCGTTAACGTAAAACAAATTGTTCTCTTCTTAAGCCACCTCTTTAGTATGGGATTAGCCCTTGTATTAACGGCCTAGGGCCAAGTAGGTCTTAAGCAAAGTGTATTGGGAGTGCAAGTTCGCCTCCTCTCAAATTGTATTTTAGAGGTCATGCATTAACCTTCTTGTCATTTAACAGACCTCAGTAGGTTGGGTATTTTACCCCTGTGTATATGTCCTTGGAGGACAGCTTAAAGGTGGAGTTCGGAGTGGCCTATGATAGGCTTGTATTTTAGGAGGAAGTTGCCCTTTCTTGAAAATTGTGTTTCTGCCTCAAGGAGGCTTTTGGGTGTAATTGGAAGCAAATGTTTCTGGCATGTTTGGGGGTTTTCGGCCCCTTTGTTGTATGGTGTTCATTGTAAGGTTGGGCTCATTGCTCAAGAATTATGTTTCTGACTTTTGAAGCCCCAAATGGGGTACCTATGTAAATGTATTTTTCAATCGTGTTTCGGCTACTAAGTACCTGTTCTATTTGTTGTTACCTAATTTTGAAAAGAAAATATAACCTTGTTAAATTTTAAAATTAATTTCACTTTAGTAGCTTGAGACCTATTCACCACCCAGCACCTTCTTTCATGCATAACTACCACTAAAACACGGTAACAAGTGGTAGCAGAGCGTGGTTGAATGGGTCTCAATTTAGCCCCTTTTGACGGCTACACATTGTTTTGATCCGAACTCTAACCATTTTCTCAGTTGCTGGAATTTTTTGACTTTTTCAAAATTGTTCTGTCATCATGCCAGGCCCTCGCGATGTTCTCCATCTTAATTATTTGCGCAAAGAGGAGTTGATCTATGAATTAACTATCAGAAATGTGCAATCTGGAGGCACGGTTGCAGTAGACACTAACAAGCTTAGAGAGTCCCTAGATTTGCCCATTTCCATCCCCAATTTGGGAGAGAAAGAAATTGACGACTCTCTTTCCACGATCACGGAGAATATTACTGGTCTAGCTTCTGTAGTTAGTTTTTTTGATGAAAATGATCCTTCTCCTAATCAAATTAAGCGTGTGCAAGCTAGGCTATATCACTTTTCAAATAGAGTTAACGATCTGTTGTCTCTAAAACTGAATGACGTTCAGAGGAAGGAAGCTAGTACGCTGCTTGAAAATATGTCTGAATTATCTAACAAGGTCACTCAATTGTTAACGGGGGAGGTTCCTCCCAAAACTGATCAACCCGTCACGGTGAATGTAGGTAGTGAGGAAGAACCTCCTAAGGGAGAAGTAAATAGGAAAACCATTGCTGCCCAAACTATCTCTGCCCCATTGGACAACGAGCCTGAACGCCGTGCATCGTTGAGTAACATCCGTTCTGAATTAACTTCCTTGCCATTGAAACCTTTACCTACTATGTCACCCGGGTTTAGCAGCTTGCCTCATCCATTGGCAATGTTGCTCAGAGGTATCTCTAAGTTTTCGGTTAATACCACCAGTGAAGTAATTTCATTTTTAAGATTTCTGGTTGAATTTCAGGATCATGCCCTTGTGTTTTCTCTTTCTCCATGTCAAATTTTGCAAATCATCTATCCTTATGCTATTGGTATTCTCTCTGATAAAATCGTAAGAGCCATTGCCGAGCAATCATCTATCGAGGATTTCCATGCCCACTTGCTAGCTAACTTCATCCCTGCTAGGGCCAGGTCCTCCCTTATTCAGAAGTACTATTATCGGGTACAGCGCTTGGATGAAAACTTGGCAGACTTCATCCAAGATATTAAGTTTTATACTAGGGTGTTTGCCCTTCATTTTCCTGAAGACCAGATTGTACAGGCTATTGTAGAAGGCATTTCACCATCTTATAGGTCATACTTGTGTTTCGCGGCGTGCCCGCAGACTTTCTCTGAACTTGAAGCGTTGGCCGTCTCAGCGGAAGGAGTTAGGTACGCCGATTCCTTGCGTGTGGCAAAAGAACCCCCTCTTTCGTTTAGTAATACTCGGCCTCCACCTCGCCGACCAGTCACACCCCGTAAATGTTATGCTTGCGGGTCGCCTGACCATCTTCGCAATAAATGTCCATTGGTCAAAAGTAGTAGGGCAAATAATGGAGCTGGTTCAGCACAAGGCTGTTTTAAATGTGGGGCCTTTTCACATATCGCCAAGAATTGCCCAAACTCAAATAGCACCCCCTCCTGCTCAACTTCTGGTGCAAATTCTACCTATGCCAATAATAAAAAGTGACTAGTGGCTTCGGCTGAGTCGACTAATCCATCTTCCCGAGACTCAGCCCCTGGTAAACAGGTTGTAAATTCAGGGAACGAGCAATTTTCAAATTTATCTTTTGAAGGTCCCAAAGAGTGTCGTAGGATTGCGGCGGATTCCCCCGCACCGGTTCCTTTTCTTAAGATTGAGTTAAATAACGAGCCTATTACAGCTCTCTTAGATTCAGGCAGTGTTTGTTCGATTATTTCGGCGGAATGGTATTCTAAATTGAAATCTGTTTGTAAACTACCTGCCTATGTCTCATCTCCTGTTCAATATGTTTCGGCTAATTCATCCCCATTAGAAATTCTAGGTTCCTCATTGGTCAAAATTCGTATTTTTAAATTCACTTGGAGAGTTAAATTGTTTGTGGCCAAGCTCTTGTCTTGCCCCATTATATTGGGAGCGGACTTTATTTCTCATACTGGTCTTGTGCTCGATCTTCAGAGTAGGTCTTGCACTTTCAAATTTGCCTCTAATTGTAACATCCCTTTATTAAAGTGTAACTCTGCATCATGTTCTTCTATTTCGCCTACCCAGGATGAGATGTTGTTAGACCTTAGACATCTACCTGAGGAGCAGGCTGATAGTATTCGCAAATTGTGTCAGTCGTTTCCCGAGGTGTTCTCTGATACTCTTGGTGTTACTGACCTTATTGAATACAAAATTGAGGTCACGGATTCGATTCCTGTCCGTTTTCCACCTTATAGGCTATCTCCACCTAAAATGAAGGCTCTAAAAGAAATCATCGATCAGATGTTGAAGGACGGTATTATTAGGCCCTCTAAGTCAGCGTATTCTTCGCCTATTTTTTTGGTCCCGAAACCCCAAGGAGGCTTCAGGCCTGTCATTGATTACAGGGCTCTCAATCGGAAGGTGGTGTTACAATCTGTGCCCCTTCCCGACCTTCATTCTTGTTTTTCATGGTTTCGTAAGGCCAAGTTCTTTACTATCTTGGACTTGAATCAGGCCTATAATCAAATTCCCCTTGCCGAAGAGTCTAAACATCTTACAGCGTTTGCCACGGACTGGAATTTATACGAATACAACCGCGTGCCTTTCGGGCTCCCCACCGGAGCAGCTGTACTCACTAGGCTACTAGATAGGGTCTTCTCCGACATCAAATTTGAGTACTTATATCACTACTTGGATGATGTCGTCGTATTTTCAGAGACTTTTGAAGAACATCTAGATCATCTGCGAGAAGTTCTCGATCGCCTTCGTAAGGCTGGGTTAACTGTTAAGTTGTCCAAGGTTGCCTTCGCTAAGCCCTCTATGTCCTTCCTAGGGCATATTGTGTCACCTGATGGTGTAGCTGTCGATCATTCTAGAACACAGGCCATCCGTGATTTTAAACCTCCCGAGGACATTAAAGGCATCGCCAGGTTCATTGGTATGGTGAATTTCTTCAGGAAGTTTATTCCTAACTTCGCTAATAGAGCGGCGCCCTTAAACCTTCTTCGTAGGAAAGGCATCAAATTTGAGTGGGGACCTTCTCAACAAGCCGCTTTTGAAGACCTTAAATTAGCACTTTGTAATGCCCCTGTACTTGCTATGCCTGATTTCTCGAAGAAATTCATCGTCCAAACCGACGCGTCGTCGTCAGCAGTAGCGGCAGTCCTTCTTCAAGAGACTGAACTAGGGAGGCGACCCATCGCCTATGCATCTAGGACTTTGTCGGCTCAAGAAGCCAAGTATTCCATCTATGAGCTCGAAGGTTTGGCAGTCTTATTCGCCTTAGAGAAGTTCCGTCTCTATCTGGAACATGTTAAATTCGACCTGGAGACAGATAATCAAGCCTTAAGCTGGGTCCTAGGTAGGCCGCGTCGTACTGGTCGTATAGCCCGTTGGGCCATCCGTATTTCTGCCTTCCAATTCGATGTCAGGCATATCAGAGGTACTGAAAATGTTGTTGCTGATGGACTCAGTCGTATGTTTTCAAACGACGTTGAGAACCATGAACCGGTCGACCGTTCATCATCTCCCGAGTCCACACTATTTGATGTTAATGCCATCTTAACTGATGCCCCCATGCTCTTTAGGGATATCGAGAAATACCAACATGAAGATCCGACGCTGGCTCCGATAATGGAAACCCTTTCTTCTGGGGAACATGTTGTCCCTTATGTTCTGAGGAATGGTGTTTTATGTTGCCCTTCGAGGCATGATAAGATGATGAAGGTTGTTGTTCCAGCGGTTCTTGTACCTATGATCTTCAAGTATTATCATGAGACCCCATTAGGAGGGCATCTTGGTATCTTTAAAACTCGTGAAAAGATTCGTGAAATGTTCATCTGGAAAGGTATGGACGGTGAAATCCGTGAACTAGTAAAGGCTTGTAAATCCTGTTTGATTAGTAAACCCACCATGTCCACCAAGGTAGGCCTTTTGTCTTCGCATCAAGCATCGCGCCCCATGGAACGCCTGTATATTGATTATGTAGGACCCTTCCCCCAGTCGAAGGGAAATGCCAACAAATTCATCTTTGTATGTGTAGATGGTTTTACCAGATTTTCTTGGTTATTTCCGACTAAGCTGGCTACCGCTCAGTCTACCATTACTTGCCTAAATTCTATTTTTGCTTCTTTTGGTCCATGCCAATATATTGTATCTGATAATGCTAAGGCTTTTACATCTAATTTATTTCGTAAATTCTGTTTTGACTTATCCATCTCTCATGTAACTACTTCTGCGTATTACCCTCAACCATCTCTGGCTGAACGGGTTAATCGTAATCTCAGGTCCGCACTGATTGCCTATCATCATGATGATCATTCCAGGTGGGACACGTCCCTGCATTGGTTAGCTTTTGCTTTGAATTCGGCGGTTCATGAATCACATAAATTCACTCCAGCTTCTTTGATGTTCAAGTTTGTTCCCAACTCGCCGCTCTCTAACCTCTGGTCTCTGAGTGACATTCTACCCGAGACAATAGATCCGGATAATATTAAAGATCTTTGGAAGAAGGCTAAAGCCAATCTTAAAGTGTCTCACGAAAAGGTCAGGGAAAGGTATGATCGTGGACGGAGCCCCACCACTTTGAATGTAGGTGACCAGGTAATGGTCAAGAATTTTGTTCCCGCGGGCAAGCTTGCCCCCAGATTTCATGGGCCATGCATCATTCTCGATTTTCTTACGCCAGTTACGTTGTTAGTAAGCAATCCAGCCACCGAGAGGATATTTAGGGTTCACCTGTCACAGGTGAAACCAGTGTAAATTTGGTGTCAACTTGCTTCATACAATTTGAAAGGAATATGAAGGTTATATATTTTTTTTTGAGTTCAGCTTTTAAGGCTTTCTGCCCCTTCTATAATATTTTGTCTTATATGTAAGCCTCTTGTAAAACCTTCTCCGATCCGTTAAACTGCCATTCTGTCCTTGCCTCGGCCATTACCACGCTCCCTTCTCCTGCTTCAATACACACTGTGGCTTGATTTGAGTAAATGCCATGGATATCTGCACGCCGCTGACCCCTCAACCTCCTCACCAAGCCTGTGCCCTCAAAAAAAATGATGATGGTCCAACAATATTCTGCCGCCTAGCTTTAATGTTTCAGTGCCCCCGCAGCCGCGCGGCGCCGTGCAGCAACTGGGTCCGAGGACGGGCCCCCTCGGCCCCAGCGAGGACGACATGTGCACGGCGAGCCGGAGCTCTCCTCCCGGCCAAGGCTGATGTGCGGCGCACGACCTGCTACTTGCCCGCAGCCTGTATATGTTCACCGCGGGCACGGCGTGCTTCAACACCTCTGCTCCCCTCATAGTGCGGGCGAGCGGTATCTCAGGGTACTTGAGGGGTCCGAGCGGCCTCCTTTGGACGCAAGCCGCAACGGCCGGTCTGGCCATCCCACTTCATCACCATCAACTACATGAACAGTTACTATAAGTAATGACTACACTTGGGAATTTAACTGCAATATTTGGTGGACTATGCAAAATTTTTCATCACTTTTAAGTATTAAAAGGTTATCTTCAGAAATTCAACTTCTACAAATATAAAGACTTTACTTCACCTGCAACAACAAAATTTTGAAACTGAATCAAACCAAATTAAGAAATCTTATAAATGCTTCTGCAATCAATCTTCATATCCACATCAAACTTGGACCTTGTTTTCAAACAATTTCATGTGTCACCCCTGGAGGAACTTTTGGGGGGGGGGAGGTCTGTACCGGGCGGTACACCTCCACGCCGCTAATTTAAAAATTGCGCCAGGTGAAACTCCTCTGCTGGAGGAAGTCTGAACCTTATATACGCTATTAATTCGCTACCTTCTCAGAAGATGTCACCACGTGGAAAATTTTGAGTTTTTGAACTGTGTCATTTTTGATGTGTTTTTGTTTCGCCTGAAGTAAGAAGTGTGAACTTTCTCTCCTAGAGGACACTACGGAAGATCAACAATAGTGCACCCTAGCGTGGAGTCAAAGAACTATTTTGTTGGAGAAATTTTTATTTCAAATGTTTGTTTCTTGTTAAATTTCTTTCTGTTATTGTTTAAGTTGGCTGTATACCCCTCTTTTTCCCCTTGTTTTAGATTTATCCAATCCCGAATTTCTTTTAGTAATTTCCGACCAATCCGATGTATTTCCCCCCAACTTGGATATGTTTCTGTAACCTAGCCAATAAAATAATTGTGGGCGGGTGTTTTCATTCCCCTAACGCCTAGAACCTTCCACGAGAGGATATAAACTGCTGATTTTTGGGTCTCTGCGCCACTTCTGTTCCATCTTTCAGTGTGTTAAGTACATAGCAGGGGGCGGGAAGCGCCTCTTTCTTCGGCAGCGGTCAACAACTAGGTAATGGCCGATTTATAACTTCTTTCTTTGCTAGCTCAGCAGTTTAACTTTCGGGGCGGGTTCTAAGCGTTCAACCATGTAACCTTTTCCTAAAATGTAACTACTCTTTTCATATATTCTCTTTTAAAGCTTCATACTGGGATAGAGAGTGCTAACCCTCTCGAGCTCCCACTCATATTGTTGTGAGGTGAACTTAGTTTTCTCAACCTATTCTTCGTTAACGTAAAACAAATTGTTCTCTTCTTAAGCCACCTCTTTAGTATGGGATTAGCCCTTGTATTAACGGCCTAGGGCCAAGTAGGTCTTAAGCAAAGTGTATTGGGAGTGCAAGTTCGCCTCCTCTCAAATTGTATTTTAGAGGTCATGCATTAACCTTCTTGTCATTTAACAGACCTCAGTAGGTTGGGTATTTTACCCCTGTGTATATGTCCTTGGAGGACAGCTTAAAGGTGGAGTTCGGAGTGGCCTATGATAGGCTTGTATTTTAGGGGGAAGTTGCCCTTTCTTGAAAATTGTGTTTCTGCCTCAAGGAGGCTTTTGGGTGTAATTGGAAGCAAATGTTTCTGGCATGTTTGGGGGTTTTCGGCCCCTTTGTTGTATGGTGTTCATTGTAAGGTTGGGCTCATTGCTCAAGAATTATGTTTCTGACTTTTGAAGCCCCAAATGGGGTACCTATGTAAATGTATTTTTCAATCGTGTTTCGGCTACTAAGTACCTGTTCTATTTGTTGTTACCTAATTTTGAAAAGAAAATATAACCTTGTTAAATTTTAAAATTAATTTCACTTTAGTAGCTTGAGACCTATTCACCACCCAGCACCTTCTTTCATGCATAACTACCACTAAAACACGGTAACATTTATATTAATTGTTTACGTAGTATTCCCTGCCCACTACTCATTCCTGCCACAGAGCTGATGAACATTTCTGGGGAGAACACTGCACATGTTCAGGTACATCACAATGTCTTCACTTGACAACTAATCCTCTCCCATCTCATACAATAAAATGATACAAGACCATCATATAGTACGTTGTTTGTTATCTCTAGGTATGAAATTCAGAGTTGAAATCTTTTCATTACTAGATTTATCTGGACACCAGCATCTTAATCACTTTCATTACTCCTAGAGTATGGTGTATGGCTGATCGTACATGGAGATGCATTTTTTCTGTCAAGAATTTGATCAGTTCTAGATTTCCCAGTCATACCAGAGGTCTCCTTATTGGGTGTACTGACAGTGCACACATGCTATTTTCTAGGCAAACGTGTAGCAATATATCCTCTCCAGAATAGTTTAATAATTAATGTTATTTGCTTTACGTCCCACCAACTAATTTTTAAGGTCTTCGGAGACGCCGAGGTGCCAGAATTTAGTCCCGCAGGAGTTCTTTTACGTGCCAGTAAATCTACCAACACGGGGCTGTCGTATTTGAGCACCTTCAAATACCACCGGACTGAGCCAGGATCGAACCTGCCAAGTTGGCAGAATAGTTTCAGTCCTGTATTTTCAGAGTAAGAGATCTCATCATACTGTGTTGCATTAAGTGAACACACAACAATGAGTGTTAGTCCAAAATTATGGCACTAAGAAGTCACAGATGCCTCATGAAGTCATTTCCAGGGGGTCAGAAACAATCCTCCATATTCAGCATCCTGTCTTACATATAATTTTAAGGTAAATTAAGAGTGAAGTTTACACAATAGAATGAAACAAATTAAAACCAGTGTCAATTAAAAAATAATTCTAAAACCATGGTTTTATCATAACTGGGATAAAACATCTTTGTAAAAAGTGTATTATTTTCCATAGACAACAGGATTAATCACAAACAGCTCCCTAAATATAAATCAGCCAAAACCTGACCTAAGAGGTGACAATGAGTAGACTGAAGAACATAGGAGTTATCGAACAACCATGCACATGACTTATGAAGTTGCTACTAAGTATCATCAATATCCTCTCCTACACTCATGCACCACACCAGACTGCTATCTGTCTGAACAGTTATCTCCAGTTCACTGCCATATGCGTTTGATGTGCTCACCATACCACCAAACTCCATAACTCGATCCACTGAATAACAGAAACACACAAATATTATAGCATACTGAAGTTATGATATTAATACATCACACATACATATTTATTTATAGACTGTTTGCATTTCAATATTTAGTTTGTAAGCCTATCTGAATGAACTATTTGCATCCACAACCTCCTATGAGCAACTAGTAAACTTTTGTTCTTCTTTTATATTTTTATAATGCATGAAACATATTTTGGACATGAAATATGTGAAGAAGGTATCCAAATATACCCCAGCATGATCACACTATTATACTGGCAGTTATATTTAGAAATCTATAAGGTATAAAGAAAGAAAGAAAGAAAGAAAGAAAGAAAGAAAGAAAGAAAGAAAGAAAGGTCAGCCTATACCATCAAAAAAATATTTTTTTTGCTGAAAGTGGAACCATTTGCTAAGGTGGAGTGATAAATTATCCAAAATGGAACTTAAGACGAAACGAATAAACTTTTCTAGACCCATACATAATAAAATAATAAATACACTGCTGTACAAATTGGGTGCAAAAGTGAAGAAAATTACAAACTTACACCCTTGAAATTAGTGGTAAAAATCTAATGAAGGATCATTCTGTAAAACTTCCTTTTCAAACAATCTTGTTCCAGAATAAAGTAGTATTCTCCACCTAAAAGCAAAATTTTGTTGTCAGCGGCCGCTACCTGTTTCTGAGAATACGCTTTTCCCCTGCAATTCTTCTTAAAGTCTGTTGGCTCTATGGAGGTGTCGCTGATGACTGATCAAGCCAATTTTTGCATGAATAATGCGCCCACACAGGTCACATCTAAAGGTGGGTGGAGGACGCGGTTGGATCTGACGTAGTTTCCACCTTCCATGGGTTTCAATTTCTTGTCTGCGATATGCCTGCTCAAAAATTGAGACACCTTCTACAGTACCTTTGCACCAAAGAACACAGTTTTGTGTAGTTGGTGTTGAGGTGTTAGCATTTATGTTGGTGCTATTCATAGTCTTCTTAAGCTAGTCGTTAGAACGTTTCAAAGGAGCACCTTGAGGCCTTTTACCATGACCAATTTCACCGTAGAGAAGTTGTTTAAGCAGTCTGCTATCCCATCTAAGCCGATGAGTGGTGGTGTTCATATGAACCTTATCAAGAACTGCCACATTGCTTATGTACACATCCCATTTGATGTTCATGATGGATCTAAGTTTTTGGTGGTGGAAGCATTCCAGTTTCATTATGTCATGACGGTATAAAGTGTCCAGATTTCACATCCATATAGTAATGTTGTTAAGACAACAGCTCGGTACACCATTAGTTTGGTATATATTTTGAGATACTTATTCAAGAAAACTTGGTGGGAGAGGCGGCTGTAAGCAGCATGGGCAGAGCGTATTCTATTTTCCACATCCTTTTCTGAGTTGTAGCATGTAGTTAGAATACTACCAAGGTAGGTGAATTGGTCTATCTGTTCAAAAGGTGTTCCTGCTATATTTTGTTCAGGGACAGTACCACCTGGTGCTGGCTGTGCAAGTAGGCTTACTTTAGTCTTCCGGGTGTAGATAAAACCACTAACTAACCCCATGGCACTACAGCTCTGAAAGGCCTTGGCCTACCAAGCGATTGCTGCTCAGCCCAAAGGCCTGCAGATTACGAGGTGTCGTGTGGTCAGCATGACAAATCCTCTCAGCCGTTGTTCTTGGCTT
The DNA here is from genome assembly GCF_040414725.1 of Anabrus simplex. NCBI lineage: Eukaryota > Metazoa > Arthropoda > Insecta > Orthoptera > Tettigoniidae > Anabrus > Anabrus simplex. The sequence continues at coordinate 128,403,416 of NC_090265.1, read as the reverse complement.
TCTAGACCGGGGCCGCTATCTCACCGTCAGATAGCTCCTCAATTCTAATCATGTAAGGCTGAGTGGACCTTGAACCCTCAGATTCAGGTAAAAATCACTAACCTGGCCAGAAATCGAACCCAGGGCCTCCGGGTAAGAGGCAGGCATGCTACCCCTATACCACAGGGCTGGCTATGGGTGCTGATGGTCAGACCAAATCGTTCATAAGCTTCCGTAAAACTATTGATGGATGTTTGAAGCTCCTCGGGTGTTGCATTGTCATCAGCATACTGAAGCTCCATTATGCGAGTATTATGAGTCAATCTCTGAGAATGGAGCTTGGCTTGGTTGAACAGTCTGCCATCATCTCTCTCTCTCTCCAGGCGTTCCACTCATGACTGAGTATCGTGACCCAAGGACTTTGTTGTTTCTTTTATAAGCTGATACCATTCTGTACGTACTTGCGTTTTCAGGACAGTAACTCTCCATGGTAAGTCCATGATCTCTCTTACTTGATCAACCCATCTTTTCGCGACCTGTCCTCGTGTCCTTGTGCCAGAAACTTTTCCTTGGACAATTAAATTTTCCAGGTTGTCATCCTCTCTTCTCATAATGTGACCAAAAAATTGCAGGATTCTCTGGTGCACAACTTGGCATAAACTTTCCTGTACTGTATTCCAATTTCCCGGATGACAGAATCATTTGTTTGCCTGAATGTCCACGGTATTCACAACATCCTTCTCTAACACCACATTTCAAAGGCATTGATTCGGTTCCTGTCTTTAGCTTTTATGGTCCAAGTTTCACATCCATACAGGAAAATCGAGAACACAAGCAAATGGACTAATCCACACCTACATGGTCGATAGTAGAAGTCTCATGAAGCATGGCTGCAAAGTATAGGATGAAAAGCGTAGGGGAAAGCACGTAGCCTTGCTTAAGCCCATTTGTGATAGGAATTCTTCTGATAGGTCATTCGGTGAAGAACTCACCCAACTATTCCATCATGAAGAGCCTGGATTAAGCCTACAAAATGGTCAGGACAGCCCAAAGTGCGATAATATCATTCACATAGCTTCTATAGAACAGAATCAAAGGCCTTTTCCAGATCATAAAATATTAAAAGAAGCGGGAGTTGTCGTTCTCTGCATTTCTCTTGGATTTTTCTAGCACAAAAGACCATATCACTGGTACCTCTTGATCAATCCTTTTTTTTTAATGGTTACTATGGTGGCATTTTTCACGTCATCAGGCACCTTCTGTGTTTCACAAATGACAAGTATTAGGGAGAAAATCCTGGTCTTCAAAGATAGTCCTCCACTTTGAATAAGTTCCAGAGGGATGTTATCTGGTCCAGGAGATTTTCTTGGTTTCATACTTTTTGAGGGATTTGGTAAATTCATGGAAGGTTGGTTGGACTGCCATCCACAATTGCAGAGGATATTGTGGCACATGTTGGAGAAAGTCTTCGGCAGCAGTTGAGCTTTGATTTAAAAGTAGGCTGAAGTGTTCTTTCCAGTGTCTTAATATGTCTCGACTGTTTGTAAGGATGGTGTTATTGTCAATGGCTTTCAGTGCACCTGATGAAAAGAGAGAGAGGGCCTAAAATGTTGTTTTAGTTTGTTGTATAAATTCTGAAGGTCTCTGGTATCGGACAAATTCTGGAGTTCCTTGGCTTTCTGCTGCCACCATTCGTTTTTCATCTGTCTTATATCAGCCTGAAATTTCATTTTAAGTTCTTGGAAACATGCTTTCTTCACTACAGAGGAAGGGTCTTGTGTAAGGGGTAAGCAGGCTTCCCTTTTTTACTAATTAATTTCAGAATTACAAATTTCAAACATCAGTGTGATTAACCATAATATTCTTAAAATTTATGGCATCTTCTGAGATTTTGTTTACCGTTTACTGTTTTTTTTTTTAGATTGCAGTGTACAAAAAATACATTTGAAACTACATTAAAAGTAGAATGCACACACTGAATTCTAATATGATGACCATTACAAATTTACTTCAATTTATTTCATTCACTACATAGTTCCTGACCATGGGAAGCTAATACGAACTATCAGTAAGTTGCAGACAAGGCTACAGAACCCTTTAGGCTATATACAAAATATAAAAAGTCCAAAAACACAAAGAGATATCCTGTTAAGAAGCAAGATAATTATCTCCTTCATCCTTTGACATATTGCAATGAAATCTCTCCTTAAACCACACAGGATCATTGTAAGTAAGGTGTGAAGCATTACTACGCTTAGGCTTACTGCCTTGATGTATCCACAAAGACACACACAAAATGCTGTCACTTGAGTACACAGATTTTATTTACAAGTTAAACACACATAACCTAATCAACTGCCGTCACAAACAAAACACTACTACGGAAACATCAGAAGACTACGACTGCCATCTTGAAACAGTAGACTGCTGACTGCTACTAGCATGTCGGCATAAACACAACACAAGTTCATGAGAACGAACTCCTGTTAAACAATAACTCAACTCCACCATCGAGACTGTCTCTTTATATAGGTTGCCTAGCCAGGCTTCTAGAAGGATGTTACCCAACACTTTTCTTCATAAATTCTAGAATGCCTAATACATAGGAAGGTTCAACATAGTTCTTGTCGTACCCAGTGTTGCCAACTTAGCGGATTTTCCGCTAAATTTGGCGGAATTAGAAGACTGTCGGCGGAGAAATATACCATTTAGCGGACAGCAGATTTTTTGGCGGAATTCTAGATTCATTATAGCGGAATTTAGCGTTTTATCCATTTTACTTTTTAAAAAAATTTGTACTCCAGCCTGTCTCTGAGCTATTCGGTATTTCTTGTTAGGAGCTAGCAGTCACACAAGGAAAACATGTTATTTGGATTTGATGTTACGAGATCGTGGAATCATAAATTTCTAATGAGTGAGGAAAGGTTACTTATCTCTTAGTTGACGAATGACGACAGATAATGAAACTCTGAGAGAGTAGCATTTATATTTATGCTATGAAGGAAGACCGTTTAATGAACTGGCCTGTTCTGTGTGTGGCCCTTGAGGTAGGGGATTCACCTAGTTTGCACCCGGCAGTAAAATGCCTATAAGTTTTAGCTCGCCGGCTCGCAGGCAGGGGGGTTAATCCCAGTGAAACTCACAGATCACGTGAGTACAGACATTTACTACTATTATTATTATTATTATTATTATTATTATTATTATTATTATTATTATTATTATTATTATTTTTATTATGTGAGTATGGACCCAGTGGATCACGCAAAGCTCTAACGATTCTGTTTTCTGAGTTGCCAAACAGCTCTCATCCTTTCTCCGTGGATGCTTTTTCGTTCTTCTGTCCACTTTGCTCCAGTCTTCTTTTTCACTTCGTTCTCTGGTTGCACTTTCCATCCATTAATTTTTTTCCTATAGAGGTTTCTGTCCGCGGTGTCATTTGAGTTCATCTGGGCTTTTTCCAGATCCTTCATTACTTCCAGTACCCATGGAATATTTTTTAGATGTTCTATGTAGGTGAGAATCGTGTGTGTCAGTCTACTTGCCGACAGTCTGCGGACGTGCCCATAAAATTTCAGACGTCTTTTGCGGATGTCTGCTGCAATGTTGGAAAGCTCTTCTGTCACTTTGCGTGACCTCAGTCTATATACATCTTCTGTTTTTTGGGGCCGAGAATTTTCCTCACATTATTATTATTATTATTATTATTATTATTATTATTATTTTTTGAGATTGGATTTCTTGGCGGAATTTTAGCGGATTTTTAGTAGTATTTAGCGGATCTTGAAAATATAAGTTGGCAACACTGGTCGTACTTAGTGTTATTCTGGATATTACAGTGTGTTGTACAATGTCCTTGCTAATACCTGGTTCTAACACCGCAAACAATGGCTGTATATGTGAATGAGACCTGGAGACACTGGAAGTTACAAACAGACTTCATTATGATTAGGCAGAGATTCAGAAACCAGATGTTGGATTGTAAAACTTTTTCAGGAGCAGATGTGGACTCTGACCACAACTTGTTGGTCATGAAATGCCATCTGAAGTTTAAGAAATTGAAGAAAGGAAGAAATTCAAGGAGATGGGATCTAGACAAGTTGAAAGAAAAGAGTGTGAGGGATTGTTTCAAGAAACATGTTGCATAAGGACTAAATGAAAAGGCTGAAGAAAACACTGTAGAGGAAGAATGGACAATCGTGAAGAATGAGGTCGGTAGAGGTGCTGATGAAATGTTAAGAAGAAAGGAAAGAGCAACTAAGAGTCAATGGATAACTCAGGAGATAGTAGACCTGATTGATGAACGACAAAAACACAAGAATGCAAAAAATGAAGAGGGCAGAAAAGAATACAGGTGATTAAAGAATGAAGTGGATAGACAGTGCAGGACAGGTAAGGAAGAATGGCTGAAGGAGAAGTGCAAGGAGGTTGAAGGTTGTATGGTTGTAGGAAAGGTAGATGTTGCATACAGAAAAATCAAGGAAACCTTTGCAGAAAGGAAATCTAGGTGTATGAATATCAAGAGCTCAGATGGAAAACAACTTCTAGGGAAAGAAGACAAGGTGGAAAGATGGCAGGAACATATCCAACAGTTGTATCAAGATAAAGACGTAGATGATGATGTTCTGAAACAGGAAGAGGGTGTCGATGCTGATGAAATGGGAGACCCAGTTTTGAGGTGAGAATTCGACAGAGTTTTGAGAGACAGAAATAGGAATAAGGCACCTGGAATTGATGACATTCCCCCTGAATTACTGACTGCCTTAGGAGAAACCAGCATGGGGAGGTTATTCCATTTAGTGTGAAAGATGTATGAGACAGGAGAAGAGCCATCCAATATTTGGCAGAATGTTGTTATACATATTCCCAAGAAAGCCGGTGCTGACAAGTGTGAAATCTACTGCACCATTAGTTTAGTATCTCATGCCTGCAAAATTTTAACACGTATTATTTACAGAAGAATGGAAAAACAAGTTGAAGCTGAGTTGGGAGAAGATCAATTTGGCTTCAGAAGAAATGTAGGAACACGTGAAGCAATTCTGACTTTACATCTGATCTTAGAGGATCGAATTAAGAAGGACATGCCCTTGTACTTGGCATTCGTAGATCTGGAAAAGGCATTGTAAGATGTTGATTGGACCAAGCTATTTGAGATTCTGAAGATGACTGGGATCAGATACCGAGAACGTAGACTTATCTACAATCTGTATAAAAATAAATTTGCAGTGATAACAATCAAGTGCTTTGGAAAAGAAGCAGCAATCCAGAAAGGAATGAGACAAGGCTGCAGTTTGTCCCCCCTCCTTTTCAATGTTTATAAAGAACAGGCAGTAAAGGAAATCAAAGAGTAATTTGGGAAGGGAATCACATTCCAAGGTGAGGAAATCAAAACCCTCAGATTCGCAAATGATATTGCTATTTTATCTGAGATTGCAGAGGATGTGGAGAAATTGCTGAATGGTATGGATGGAGTCTTGAATAAGGAGTATAAGATGAAAATAAATAAGTCGAAAACAAAAGTAATGGAGTGCAGACAAACAAAGTCAGGTGAAGGAGGTAATATTAGATTAGGAAGTGAAGTCTTAAAGGAAGTAGATGAATATTGTTATGTGGGTAGTAAAATAACTAACAATGGCAAAGTACGGAGGACATAAAATGCAGACTAGCACAAGCAAGGAAGAAATTATGAAGAGAAATTTGCTCACTCTGAATACTCATATAGGAATTTGAATGATGATTTTTAAGACTTTCATATGGAGCGTGGCATTGTATGGAAGAGAAAAATGGACGATAACTAGCTCAGAAAGAAAGAGAATAAAAGCTTTTGAAATGTGGTGTTGCAGAAGAATGCTGAAGGTGAGATGGATAGATCAAATCACAAATAAAGTGATACTAAATCGAATTGGTGACAGGAGATTGATTTGGATAAATTTGACCAGAAGAAGAGATAGAATGATGGGACACGTCTTAAGACACCCAGGACTTGTTCAGTTGGTTTCTAAGGGAAGTGTAGGCGGTAAGAACGGTAGGGATAGAGCAAGGTATGAATATGAAAAGTAGATTAGAGCAGATGTAGGATACAGTCGTTACGTAGAAATTATACTTCCTCTTAAAAACAGTAATCACCACCACCTGAAAAGATCAGCACAGAATAGATTGGTATGGAGGTTTGCATCAAGCCAGCAAGAAAAAAATAAGAAACGAGAACCTAATTGTCATAAAAACATCACTCTTAAATATCCTACCTGGCTCACTGGAAGGAATTCATGAAGATGAATACCAATATATTTGGTCTGTTATTGGACATTATAAATTTATTAGAGTGCTGGTATGCTTCTTTTCTCTCTAGGGCATCCCATGTTTCTCCTGTTCTCTTTCCATATAACTCCCAGTGTTTGATGTAGCCACTGTATTCCAGGGATTCCAGCTGCTTTAATCATGTCTGCTGTTAGTTCATCTGCTCCCGCTGACTTTCCACTTTTCATTTTCTTCAGGGCATTTTCTGTCTCTTTCCAAGTAATTGGAGGTTCCTTCTGTAATTCATTAGTGACTGTGGTAACTTGTTCTTGTTGTTCACTCTCCCCATTCAATAATTTTTTAAAAATAACTCTTTATCTCTTCTCTCATTCCTACCATGTCTCTGATAATGATTCTGTCCTCTGTTTCAATAGCTTTAATTTCTTGTTTTACTTTTCATTAACCCATATAACATTTTCTGATTTCCTTTACCATCTTCCTCAATTTCTTTGGGTGACAGTTCTCAGCTCTTCTCCTTTTCTTCTTTCACTACTCTTGTTACCTGGAGTTTCTTATTCCTACATTCCTGTTCCATCTTCCTATTTTTTCATCGTCATTTGGTACAATTCCCTGAGCCTGAGTATGTTTCTCAACATCTTTGTTTTTCTTTGCTATGTTTCTTTCATCAATTGTATGCTTTCCTCTATCATTCCATCAACATGTTTCTTTCTCCTTGACTTTACCTTTCGTTTTGCCACATACCTCTATAGCACAGTTAACTATTGTTGTTTTAAATGCATTCCACTATTCATCAACACTACCCGTCTTATATTTTGGCAATTTAGTCACTACCAAATTTTGAAAATCCCTCTTGATTTATTCATTTTTCAGTTTCCATTCTTCAATCTTTGGCAATCTCTTTACTGCAGGCATAGCTTTAACTGTGCAATTTAGAACCACTACTAGAAGTCTGTGGTCACTATCCAAGCTTTCACTTCGGGTAACTTTCGTATCCCTCACTTCTTCTCCAATTAAGTTATCTGTTATCACATAATCAATAACTTTCTTTGATTTCCCATCCCAGCCATATCTAGTAATCTTAATGTATTTTTTATTACAAGATTGTTTCTTACACACAAATTTAGAATATGTTCACCCTCTACATTTCTTGTTCCATAGCCAAAAAGGCCAGTCACCAACTCTTAACCAGATATATTGGCCTCAATTTGGGCATTCAGATCCCCAATTATCATAACACTGTCTTCTCGTATTGATCTTCCAAATCATCCAGGAACTCTGTTTTCTCATAATCACTCATTCCTTGCTGAGGGGCATACTTGGACTATTGTAAAACTATTCTTCCCTAAGTTTACTCTGGTCTGGCTTTCATTATTCTATCATTTACAAAGGTGACATGTGTGATATCTTTGTGGAGTACCAAACCTACTCCATTTCGTGCTTCCTTTCTATTAGCATGCCAGTACAGTTTGTAACCTCCTCTTAATAATTTTTACTTTGTCACTCTCCATTTTGTCTCGCTCAGTCTCAGTATATGAAGCTTCCTTCTTTCCATCATATCTACAATCTCTTCATTCTTGTCTGTCAAGAGTTATTACGTTTAGAGTTCCTATTCTCAGTTTATGTTTGTATTTTAGTCCAGTCTGAGTATTTTTTCTTTCATTGATATTACTTCTTGTATTCATAGGATTCTCTTCCAATTCTGGAGAGTTGTCGTTCATTCCAAGGGTACATGGAGTTTGGCCTAAATTTGGTTTATTTTTCCATACGAGGATCATTCTTAGATTGAAAGCAACCCATAACATTTTTCTGCTGACCTGCTAAGCCTAATGCATCAGAGGATTTTCTTTCAGGGTTTACTCCCTCACCTTTGAGGATCCCTCCTCTTCCCACAAGGCAGTGGGTTCCTTCTGTACTATTCCCAGAAGTACTATTCTCTGCCAGTTCAGCTGTATTGAAAACTTTCATTTTACGCCTTTACTGCCGTTAAGGTTTTTACATGTATCCCTGTGCACGGGGCCCGTGTTATACCCCATGGGACTGGGTCCCCACCAGTACTGGCCGCTACTTTAGCTTCGACTACAACACCGTTGCCCACCCCCGCGGCGTGGACGCGCCTGGCAGGATTTATACACGTAAACACAGATCATCTCTGACATCTCATAGACTGGGTTAAGAAGGCCGTCTAACTTCAGGACCATCACATGCTCTTCGACCCATGCCCTGCAAGCCCGGAAAACACTGACATGATTTTTATTTTGCTTTATGTAGCACCGACACAGATAGGTCTTATGGCGACGATGACATGATTTTTAATGCCAGCCATAAAAGCCTCAATTGCTATATGGGAGTTTGTTTGTTGTTTATTAACAGACATTACAGTCTAAGTAATGGAAAGAAAAAACAAGTAATAAAAAAAAAATAGAAACGAACATAAAAAGGGGACACCTAATAGGAAAAGATATATGACTTGATTTGGAACTTGTTTGCTCCTTTCCATTGCTTACAACAACAGGTCAGTGTGGGAAGAGGAGACAACAGATAGAAGAGACAAGGTCCAACATAAAAGCACAAAAGCACAAGGACAATCTACACACATTTCTTCTTAGTCTCAGACAAGCTCGTTTCTGTTTTCCACCTTCATTAGGAGGAGCCATCTTGACAGATCTTCATCTTGATGTGGAAAGTGCAGGATATGAAGAAAGCTGGATAAATACAGAAAAAGGAAAGAGACAAAAGCATAAATGAACATGGGTGGTAGAAGACCAGGAACATAGGACAAACACAAGAGGGTCAATATAAGTAATGGAAAGGAACAAACAAGTGGCAAATCAAAGAATATGTAAGGAGACAGGAACATGAAAGGGAACCTTCCTGCATTGCCAAATATTGGTAATTGACTTTCAGAATACCTGAACAAATCCTTTTATAAAAGAATGGTCAATCCTGTAGAGAAAGTTAACCCTAGAAAAAGAAATAAATCTTCCAGGCTGTGTTGCAATCAATCAATCAATCAATCAATCAATCAATCAATCAATCAATCAATCAATCAATCAATCAATCAATCAATCAATCAATCAATCAATCAATCAATCAATCAATCAATCAATCAATCAATCAATCAATCAATCAAAACAATCAGTTCCAGGAATCATTAATGAACAAGGGGAGTGTGCATGTAAGGATACCATCATTCTCTCTACTTTCATGTCTGTTACTTCTAACTTACGAATAAGATATCCTGAGTGCACCCAGTTTTTGCTCCCGTAAAGCAAAGTTGGTCTGAAAACAGACCGATGTAAAGATTGTATCGTCTGGGACCTGACTTCCTTCTTACAGAATACTGTTAATCGCAACTGTGAGCTCATTGCATTAGCTTTACTGCACCTGGATTCAATCTCATCTGTCCCGGGAGAACACACATCTTAAATACTTGAAATTATCCACCTGTTCCAGCTTTGTATCACCGATCTGACATTCAATTTTACTGAATTTCTTACCTAGTGACATTAATTTAGTCTTCGAAGGGCAAATTTTCATACCATACTCATTGCACATATTTTCAAGTTCCAAGATATTAGACTGCAGGCTTTTGGCACAATCTGCCATTAAGACCAAGTCGTCAGCATAGGCCAGACTGCTTACTACATTTCCGACTAAATGAATCCCTCCTTGCCACTTTATACCTTTCAGCAGATGATCCATGTAAACTACAAACAACAAAGGTGAAAGATTACAGCCTTGTCTAACCCCTGTAAGTACTCTGAACCAAAAACTCATTCTACCATCAATTCTCACTGAAGCCCAATTGTCAGCATAAATGCCTTTGATTTTAATAATCTACCCTTAATCCCATAGTCCCCCAGTATGGTGAACATCTTTTCCATTGGTACCCTGTCATATGCTTTCTCTAGATCTATGAAACATAAACACAACTGTCTATTCTTCTTGTAGCATTTTTCAATTACCTGGAGAATACTGAAAATCTGATCCTGTGGTCTGTGGTCTGAAACCACACTGGTTTTCATCCATCTTCCTCTCAACTACTGATCGCACCCTCCCTTCCAAGATGCCAGTGAACACTTTGCCTGGTATACTAATCAATGAGATACCTCGATAGTTGTTGCAATCCTTCCTGTTCCCTTTCTTATAGATAGGTACAATTACTGCTTTTATCCAAACCGAAGGTACCTTACCAACACTCCATGCTAATCTTACTACTCTATGAAGCCATTTCATCCCTGCCTTCCCAAAATACTTCACCATTTCAGGTATAAATTCATCTATTCCTGCTGAATAATTTCCACTTCCTCAAGTGTAATTTCACCAACATCACTTTCCTCCTTCCCATGAACTTGGTTGTTCACGACACCACCAAGATGATTTCCTTTTACGTTGAGAGGATTTTCAAAATATTCCCTTCACCTGTCCAGTGATTCCCTGGGATCTATTATAAGTTTACCTGAATTACCCAAAATACTGTTCATTTCCCCTTTTCCCTCCCTTCCTAAGATTCTTTATTATTGCCCAGAAAGGTTTCCCCTGTTGCTTGACCTAGCCTTTCCAGGTTATTACTAAAATCTTACCACGACTTCTTTTTGGATTCAACAACTATTTGTATGTATAATATAACTATTTATAATAGTTTATTTAAATCCGCCTTGATCAATACACTCATTAAATGAAAGAAACGTCATATTGTGTTATTCTTTGATCTAACCACTGATGAAGGGAATGGTTGAGATTTCCCGAAACATGTATGGTTTAATTAATAATGTTTCTTTCATTTAATGAGTGTATTGATCAAGGCAGATTTAAATAAACTATTATAAATAGTTATATTATACATTCAGACCACTCAATACGGACCAAACACAATATTAACCTATCATGGTTAAGTTTATTAACAACTATTTGTTTCGCTCTGTTTCTTTCATCTATGTCTGCATCAGCCCTTGTTTGGAGCCATTTCTGAAAAGCCTTCTTTTTACGTTTACAAGCTGCTCTCACTTCATCGTTCCACCAAGATGTTCACTATTTCCCATCTTTACACACAGTTGTTCCTACGTTTTCCCTTCCTGTTTCCACTACAGCATCCCTGTATGCCACCCATTCTCTTTTTAAATCCTGAACCTGCTTACTGTCCACTGTACGAAACTTCTCACTAATCATATCCATGTACTTCTGTCTAATTTCTACGTCCTGGAGATTTTCTACCCTTATTCATTTGCAGACGGATTTCACTTTCTCTATCCTATACCTAGAGATACTTAGTTCACTACAGATCAGACAGTCGTCTGTGTCATCGAAAAATCCCCAAAAAACCCATACATTTCTAACAGATTTCCTGAATTCGAAGTCGGTTAAGATATAGTCTATTACGGATCTTGTACCCCTAGCCTCCCATGTGTAGCGGTGAATACCTTATGCTTGAAGAATGTATTCATAACTGCTAAACCCATACTAGCATAGAAGTCCAGCTAACGCTTTCCATTCCTATTAGCTTCCATATCTCCCCACATCTACCAATCACCCTTTTGTATCCTTCAGTTCTATTTCCAAACCTTGCAATGAAATCGCCCATTAGCACTATCCTATCTTTGCTGTTCACCATGACTACGATGTCACTCAATGCTTCATAAAATTTGTCAACTTCATTCTCATCTGCACCCTCCCATGGTGAATACACTGAGACAATTCTCGTCCTATTTCCTCCAACTGCCAAATCTACCCACATCGTTCGCTCATTTACGTGCCTAATAGAATCTATGTTGCGTACAGTAGTATTCCTGATGAACAGTCCTAACCCATACTCTGCTCTTCCCTTTTTAACACCCATCAAGTACACTTTATAATGTCCTATCTCTTCCTCGTTTTCTTCCCTTACCCGAATATCACTTACTCCTAGCACATCCATATGCATCCTCTTTGCTGACTCAGCCCATTCTACTTTCTTTCTTCCTTAAGCCTCAATAATATTGATAGCTCCCCATCGAATTCCACTTTGTTCACCAAGTTGTTTCCAAGGAGTCCCTCACCTGTCAAATGGGAGTGGGATTTCGTTACTCCCATAGGTCCAAGGCTTGCTTAAAATATTCTGAGCTCGGTAAATTAATGAAACGGGATGCTACTCTACTTACACATAGTCCAAGTGAGGATCTCTCCTCTAACGGGTTAGAGACAACGGTGGATTGTATAGTCCTAGCCGCCTGAGCACAAGGAGGACTGTGACTCAGAATATGTCCGAGATGCCCACACCCATTCTGTAGCAACTGGTATCCCGACTCTCAGAACCACTTACTACACCACCCAGCCATTGCCCATGGTTTATGAACAGGATGTGACTATACAGTAACCCACACCATGAACCATAATAAAGTACTGAAATTTTCCTATGATAACAAAGACATTTACAATAAGATGAAAAAGTTGAAAACTAGAGAAGTAGCTGGAATTGATAAGATTTCTGGGGATATACTGTATTTATGTACTTTTATTACTAAATATAAGCAGGTAAAAATGGGGTGCTGCTTGTACTCAGAATTTTTAAATTAATACAGTAAACTCCCTTTAGTTTAGAACACTTTGCTAGTATAAAACATTTTATATCCTCATACCTTACAACCTACTGCATCCAAACGTGATTAAAATAATTTAAGGTACCTATTCATCACCACTCGACACTTTATCACTGTCTCATGATGCGCCCCACACTATGTCATCTTCTGTCCTGTCCATTGTGTTGGAAATTGACATGAATTTGAAGCTCTGGGCTACCATCTCTGCTGGAATAATTTCCACACATCTAGGATCCATTCGCACATTTTAGAAATGGTGGTGTGAAGATGTGTTGGTAGTACTCCGATTAAAATGTATAATTTAGATGTAATATGTGCTGTTCATTAGCTATAAATGGTGTCTTCGGCTGCTGTAAGTAGTTCATAACAAATTAATATTGTAGGCTCATGTAGTTAACTTCAATATTAAAAGCTATGCAAACAAAATTTGGTTTGTGTAGCGACAGACTTACTTTTGGAGGTTATATGAACTTGGTGAGGGAAGACTATCGACAGTGGTCATTCTGCCAACTTAGTGCATGCTACCACCTTTGAAACATTGTTTTTCTCGCAAGGTAGAGTTGCAGCTGTTGCCACTAGATGTTAGTGTATACTCCGTGTTATTGAAGTTACTCTACAATACATATTTTGCCATTACAACTTTGTTTTTAATAAATACTTTAATTAAATAATAAGAACGTTCATTAGGAATTACTTAGAAGCATCCAATATATCCAAATTACCATAAGCGATAGCTGTGTGTGTAATTTGAAATTTCCAAACAAATCAGACAAATCTGATAAATTAGTGTTCTGAGTGCAAATGAACATCACCTGCTAAGTGTATAAGCTTGAAGAAAATGGAAATTGAGCACCTTAGGGCAGTCGGAGGCCAGTAGAAGTGTCCAGAATGTTTGTCTATTAGAGATGAGAAGGCCAAAAATGAAGACATAGACACTCTGAAGGAAGTGTCAACAGTTCTGAAGGATGTAAGAAAAGAAATGTTGGATTTAATACATTCACTGCCACTGCCGCTTTAAAGCGTCCAGAATCCTATGTTTCTGAAGCTACACAGAAACGCGCCAGCTTGGAAATTTATGCTTGTGGTTATGCCGGTACTGCAGGAAGGTTACCTTTAGAACAATTTGCCATGCACGGTTCCATTGTTGAGCAATTAGGTGACAATCAGTATTGTTTTGAAATGAAGAACAGGTCAGAGCCCGGTCCATCTCATCCTAAGAAGAAGTATGAGAGATAATTTTATACTAATGAAGATTTAATTAAAATGTTAAGAGGTTTCTGACAGCGAATCTGATATATTGTCAGGCAGTGAGGACGATGAGTGGAGGAATTCTGATAGTGAAAGTGACAACAGTGTGCTAATAATAATAATAATCGTATGGCCTCAGCTACCGTGTGCAGACATTTCAATTTGACGCCATCTGGCTGTCTGCTCGTCAATTTCGATGTTCCGTTTTACTCTAGGCCCACTAGATGGCAGACCGAGTAAACCGAAACTCTCTTGGGTGTCTATGGCTGAGATTTAATGAATTTTGTCGGGTAAACACCAAATGTGTCACCAGAGATCTTTTACATGCCGACATCGTACAACATGGAGTGTCGAATGGACTTTTTTTCTGCCCTTCAAAAATCCGACTACCTCTGCCGGGTTTGAACCCGCCATCTTGGGATCCGGAGGCCGGCGCTCTACCACTGATTCACAGAGGCAGCTAACAGTGTGCTGAATGAAGACGACAGTGTTCGTGAAAATGTGCAATCAACATCCGCAAATGAAGAGGAAATTAATTGGGTAGGTGATCCAATAGGAATGACTTGTTTCCCGTTTACTAAGAAGTACAAAAATTAGTACAAAAGAAAAGTATTGCTTGATGCTTTAAAGCGTCAAAAAATAAATATTGTTTGAAATGCGTAATATTTACTTTATTAACTTGATGGACACGTTTTTGATAAAATTTGGTGCCATTTATTAGGACTGACTGATACTGCCAAAACAGCTCCTGAGAAAGATATTTTAGAAAATGGTGGCAGTGAACATGTTAAGGAAAGAAATTCAACAAATTAAGGACACACAGAAAATTCAGGAAAGGAAAATGGGCAGATCTGTAGAACTATGTCACGAAAAGCTAGACAGTAACTCTGCTATGATCACTGAGCATGGGAGAAAATTTGATTCATTCCTACTCATGATGAAACCCTGAAAAATGAAAATAATGAGTTGGAAAAAAAAAAAAAGACTGAAAGTTTAAGCAAGAGGATTACTGACTGTGAACAATATTCCAGGGTGAATACCTTAAAAATCCATGGAGTTCCTCATCAACAGAATGAAAATGTGAGTGAAGAAGTGGTGGCACTTTGATAGAGCACTCAATGTCAGTACTGAAGAAGCTGACATTGGTGCTTGCAATAGGCCCCCTAACAGCAACAGTCCAAACTCTCCCACCATAATCGTTCATTTTTGCTGCAGGTATTTCAAGGAAGAACTTCTCCATCAAAGGAGAATAAAAAGGTACTTTTCTCATTGGATATTGGCCATAATTCAGTAATCCTAAGAGAGTATTTGTCCTACTCTCAGGAAACTGTTTTCAAAAACTACGGAGGTCAATATTTCCAAAAATGTGAAATACCCCTGGATCAGAAACTGAAAAATGTTCACAAGGGAAGAAGATGGCACACCAATAATTAGAATTCAAGGCAAAAGTGATTTAAATAAGCTTAACTGTTAACTTCACTCTATGATATTTATTACCAGAATGTCAGAGGTCTCAGATCAAAGACCAACTTATAACAATGTGTTACGTAATTCTTATGATCTGATTGTAATAACTGAAACATGGCTTCTATTTATGATTCAGAGGTATTTGATGATAGGTATCATTTATATCGCCAGGGATCCTCCGTGACTTAGGCGGCAGCACACCAGCCTCTCACCGCTGGGTTCCATGGTTCAAATCTCGGCTACTTCATGTGAGATTTGTGCTGGACAAAGCAGAGGCGGGGTAGGTTTTTCTCTGGGTACTCCGGTTTCCCCTGTCATCTTTCATTCCAGCAATATCATTTCATTTCATCTGTTATTCATTAACCATTGCCCCAGAGGAGTGCAACAAGCTTTAGCAGCCGGCACAATTCCTATCCTCACCACTAGATGGGGGCTTCATTCATTCCATTCCTGACCTGGTCGGATGACTGGAAACAGGCTGTGGATTTTCATTCATTTTCATATATTGCCAGGACAGAAATATACAAATCACCAGTAAGACTAGAGATGAAGGGTTGTTGATTGGTGTAAAGAATAGTATCATCACTGAAGAGAATAAATCTAGTTGAAGGAAATGCTGATTCACTGTGCATTTCATTCTTTAGTAACAATGTAAGGCACCTTGTTAGTGTAGCTTATTTTCTGCCAAATTCAGACCTGAGAGACTATATTTCTTCTTTGAGAACCTAATTCAAACCAAAGGTATATTTACATCAAACATTATTACACTGGGTGATTTTAATCTACTGAAATAATAGGCAGCAATTATGATATGGGTCAAAGTAGCAATAAAGTTAAAGAAGTCTTAAAGTATTTACACCTGATTAATTTAAAATCATTTAATCATGTATTTAAATAAATGGAATCACCCTTGACCTTGTGCTTTCAAATACAGATATAATTGATCTGAGCAAAGAACCGGAGATACTTATTCCCATTGATCAACACCATCCTCCTTTATTATCCTCTATCAAATACATATGTGGAATATAAAACAGTAAAATTCATGGATGTGAAAATAGATTTAATTTTAAACAAGCTGTTTTACATCTATACGCTCTACTTAGGGTTGAAAACTGGAATGACATTCTGAATTATGATGATGTAAATCTAGCTGTAGATGTATTTTATGATAAGTTGTATTCAGTTTTTAGTAAATGGGTTCCAAAAACTAAGTAATATAAATGGAAGTATCCAGTCTGGTTCACCAAGGATCTAAAGCTTAAAGAAAAAGTTACGAAAATAAAAGAAAAAAAAATCTAATTTGTTTATGTATAAAGAATTAAGAGCAAATATTAAGAAGGAAATGAATATTGCATTCAAACAGTACACTGAAAGTACTGAATTAGAAATACCAACAAACATAAATTCATTCTGGGATTTTACAAAAGACAAAAGAAAACCTGGAATAAAAGTACAGAGATGAAAGTATGCAATAGTAATGAAAGTATTGGGAATTATTATGTAGAATATTTTTCTAAAGTGTACTCAGAAAATACTGCATCACACAATCTGTTCTGTTCAAATTGTAACTTAAACGCTCAGTTGGATTTGCTTTACTTGAGTAGAATAACTGTCTATGAAATTGAGAAAGCAATAACGAAACTCAAGCCTATGAAATCATCAGGACCAGATGGATTCCTTCGTTTATTTTCAAGGGATGCAAAGATCAGTTACTGTACACATTGGCAATATTGTTCAGTATGATTATTAGGTCTTTGATTTTTCCTGATGCTTGGAAATATTCAAAAATAACTCCTATTCCCAAAACTGGTGATCTTAGATTAATCAATAATTATAGATCAGTAACTATATTGTCAACTCCTGCAAAGCTCTTTGAAAGAATTCCTTTTGAACATATAATGAATCATGTAACCTATTATTTCTATTTATCAACATGGTTTCATTCCAATGTATTCTACCACCACAAATTTAATCCAGTTCTCAAGAGTATATTTCAGAGCATTTGGATGAGAGAGGCCAATTCAATGTTGTATTTACAGACTTTCAAAAAGCTTTTGACAAAGTAGATCAAGATATTATACTTTTGAAGAAAATTGATTCCTTGAATTTATCTTAGAGCTTTTACTCCTTGGTATGATCTTACTTAGTTAACAGGAAACAATATGTATTTTATAAAGGATATACATCTCAAAATTTTATAGCCATTTTAGGTGTACCCCAGGGCTCAATATACAGTAAAATAAATTCTTTACCTTTATTGTTTCTAATTTATGTTAACAGTGTTGTTGATGTTGTGTCTAACTCAGAAGTATTACTCAAAGTATTTTCTTCGGTTAAAACCAATGATGATTAAGAATTAACAAAATGATCTAAATGAAATATCATTGTGGACCAAGGAAAATAAATTACCATTTAATGTAAATAAATGTGTTAAAATGTCTTTTACAAGATGTTGCCAGCACATCGGGTATACTTATTACATCAATGGTTCCATCTTGAATGGAGTCAAACAAAAGGTGGATTTAGGTATTCAGTTCAATACTGATGAAATTTGGAAGTCATACTGAATATATAGTTGATCAGGCCTATAGAAATTTGGGCTTCAAATTTAGAAATTCATTAAATTTTCAATGTACAACGTTATTTGTCTTATACAACTCGTTCGCAAGACCGAAACTAGACTATGGTTCTATTATCTGGAGTCCTCCAGACACTAAGTACATCATATTAATTGACAGAGTACAAAAGCAGTTCTTAAAGTATGTGTACTGGAAACAGTCACATGAGTACTCAAGACTTCAGTCCTACTCCACAATGTTATCACACCTTGAAAACTGTGGAACAAAAACGTAAAGAATACATGATGATGATTTATTTTTGTACAAAATCTGAATAGTAAAATTAATGACGAAGAGCTACTTGGAAGTATACCATTTTACGTTCCTCAAAGGGCTGGCAGGTTCAAGAATTGCTTGTTGTTTAAAGGAGCCTAACATCTAGGTCATCGGCCCAGTTTAAGAATTTATTTTACATTAAGAAGTGCCACACAGAAGCACATAAGAATTCTCCTCTTAATAGAATTCTGAAAGTTTACAATAAATTAAATACATATAGAGTAATGTGGATATCTTTTCTATGAATCAAATCAACTTTGAATTGGCGTGTGATACTTTCCTGTAAAACAAATACTGTTGAATATTATCTCTGTTTTATGTACAGTACATGTTTGATTTTATTCTTATAGCTGTTCTTTTCTTTCTTATCTCTACATTCTAGTGTTAAATTTCTCTTCTTCTATTTGAATTCACAATTTTTAAATTACCTGTAAATTACACACTCTATTTCTCTTCTAAGAATATTATTTTGCATACTGTGTCATGTTTATTTCATACTCTCTCTTCTAAGACTGTTGCAATGATTTAACTTCATAGCTAAATATGTTATTTTGTATTATTCACCACTGTAAAAAATTATTTTAGTAACTCTATTTTTTTTATTGTACTACCAACTTTCTCTTGTTAATCTTCAAATCAAAATTGGGAAGTTCACTGTATTCTTCAATTTGTATTCTATTAATTTGTATTCAGTTAATGTTTAGTAGTGCAATTATTAGTTATATATTGTGAACATTGCAACTGAAATAAATAAATAAATAAATAAATAAATAAATAAATAAATAAATAAATAAATAAATAAATAAATAAATAAATAAATAAATAAATAAATAAATAAATAAATAAATAAATAAATAAATAAATAAATAAATAAATAAATAAATAAATAAATAAATAAATAAATAAATAAATAAATAAATAAATTTAAGGGCTCTTTGAGTCGTTCGCTCAGTGTCATTTCCTTAGAACTGCACCTCCATTCATGGTAGAAATGCTGTAAATGTGCCTTAAAAGGCTGGTTGATGGAGACATCTAGGGGTTGCAGCATTCCCGTCTTTCAACCAGGAATCTCAACCATGTCAGATCACTGTTTTCTCTTCAACCTTTTTCACTTCTCTGTCAAAGTGACCATGGAAGCTATCAATCCCCAATATGGATGGCCGATGTAATGGAGCACCAGGACAACAAAACCCCACTGTTTCTAACCAATCCCTGTACAAATTTTCATTCATCCACCTCTTTTCCTGCACTCTTACTTGCATCCCTGGCGGCAGCTTTTCCTTTGGCATCAGCAGTGATGTACAACACTACAGTACACTGCTGTTTTTCTCCCCCTGCAGTGAATACTTTTTCGCCTGGTTTGTTGACCGTAGTTTGCCCAGGTACTTAAAAAAATTACAGGTGTTTTGTCAGCATTTCCAACTGCTCCCATGATGTAATCACAAGTCTTCCTTAAACTCAAGACATGTCCCTGAAAAAGATAAAAATTTCATTGTTCCGTATTGAAAAGTATCACAGTTAAAATTGAAATAATAAATAAAGAGGTTCAACCTATTCAATACAAAAGAATAAGAAATGCAGTGATTACATTCTTATTTAATAATAAGTAAAAGTGGTACCGGTTTCGACCCTAGTTCAGGTCATCACAGCCGATTAAAACATGAAAAACAATGCATAGGAAAAAGAAAATAAAAGATCAAGTTCACTCCGGATCAGTAGAAGAGGCAATATAAAAATGACGGGGGTAGACACTGAAAAATTTTGCCAGCTTCCGGTGATCTACTCATCTTCATCTTCAGCACGATTATGGATCTTCATATATGTTTGAGTGTGTTATGACTTTGTGCCTGACAGTGTATACGAACTAGCTGATTTAACCGTTCTTCGCTTTTCATAAACATTATAAGACTTTGCCTAACACTGCGTGTGCCATACTGCCGTTCAGAAAATTACGCACTGTTTCTTATAAGTGACTTACATTTTACTTCTTCTGAATTTTACAGTGTCTACCCCCGTCATTTTTATATCGCCTCTTCTACTGATCCAGAGTGAACTTGATCTTTTATTTTCTTTTTCCTATGCATTGTTTTTCATGTTTTAATCGGCTGATGATGACCTGGACTAGGGTCGAAACCGGTACCACTTCTACTTATTATTAAATAAGAATGTAATCACTGCATTTCTTATTCTTTTGTATTGAATAGGTTGAATCACTTTATTTATTATTTCAATTTTAAATGTCCCTGAAATGCGAGCAGTTTTCCCGGTACTTTTTAGGTAGCTGCTGAACCACTGACGTTCTGCTAATCACCAACTCATGTCGTGCCATGAAACTGCTTGCCCATCTGTAACCATTCTTTAAGCAATTTTTTGTCCTTAAAACTGTAGCATAAGAACTGAAACATAAAATATGTCTGCTTGTGTTTTATGTACGTACTCCATAATATCGTTTTCCAGTTCTGGATATCACGCTTTTCTCCGGCGAAATGCCTGCCGATTCTCTGACTTTTTTAAAGTGCACCTTCAATTCATCAAACTTCCTTCCCACTTCTCTATTAGCATTTTCTTTGGCAGAACACACCACTTGTAATTTAAATTTCAAACACAACCCATGTTCCTCAATTTACACCGGTCAACTGTCGTGCAAACAACAAATGATGCTAGGTACCGTACTTTCACCACCCTCAGCCAAGGCTGTACCTGAAAAGGCGAGCATTGAAATGAAATGGCGTATGGCTTTTAGTGCCGGGAGTGTCCGAGGACATGTTCGGCTCACCAGGTGCAGGTCTTTTGATTTGACTCCCCTATCACAAAGTTTATACAAGGAGTAATTTTAATACCACCTATTCAATACAAATTTATTCCACTATAGTGTGGTTAAATACACATGGAAATTATCAGAAATTTGAAGTACATGTTTCGCCCACTATTTATTGGGTATCATCAGCTTCAATCAATCTTAAAACACATATGGTCTAAGGAGTCATAACAACTTACGTAAAAAATATTGATGGATATTTACAAGTGTTAATACTGTGGATGCAAAATGTTTACAGTAAAAAAAAATTGGTATTAAAACAGAACTTATACTAAAATCACTTTGAAAAAAATGATGTGTTCATCTAAAAGTAATAGTCATATATTGTTTTTAAAAAGTAGTCCATGTCTGACACTGAAATGGATCTTCTTGATGAGAAGCTTAAGCAATATATATTACATTAGGAAAACAGAATATCAAAAATAAGGTGTCAACAGGATAAGAACAAGACGGTTAAAAGATGCAGTAAAAGTTCATATTTGAGGCCAATATTTAAAATAAGGATGGAAAGAAGTAGTTGAATTGATGGTTAAAATTCCCGACCCTGCCGGGAATCGAACCCGGGACCCCTGTGACCAAAGGCCAGCACGCTAACCATTTAACCATGGAGCCGGACAGGCGAGCATTGAACAACACTAACATATTTCGGAGAACGAAGCTACGTATCTAGAGTCTACAACAGAATTCAGAAAAGAGAAACAAATTCCCACAAATAGTCTCAAAATTCAGGTGCAGCTTATACAGGCATGTGACCTATACATGTGTAAATATGGCACTAAAGAAGTACCTGAAGTACTTTTTTGATTACTGTTTGCACGAAGGAGCTAATCCAAATAAATGGAGAGTTACTATAGTAGCCCCTGTGTATATAAGGAAAAGGTAATAAACATAAAGCCAAAAATTGCAGGCCAGTCAGTTTGACGTTTGTTGCATGTAGGCATTGGGAAAGCATTCTTCTTGATTATATTAAACATGACAACAAGCTTTTGGGCTTTTGCGGTGTTAAGAAAGTAAGGTCAAATTCTTTACCATTCGCAGAGAACTTTGCTCTACATCTTCAGAAGAAAATCTTGACTGTTCAAAAGGAAGATTTCTCCAATAATAAACATTTGAATTCAAGAATGCTTTACCGTTGGTCCATAGCAAGTGGTACTCTCATTCGTCACCAGATGGCTCACAGTATGCTAGCATTCCGAGTGGGAGCTGACATCATCTAAGCTCAAATTAAGAAGTTTCTTATTACACCATATGTGCATTGTGAAGTAACAGCAAGGTCAACAGATCAATCAGGGATGAATAAGGTACAAGAAATAAATTCATCCCTCATTCATCTTGCCACCCTACTGTTACTTAATTTATTCAAGGAGATGTTCACTAAATTGCCAAATTCTTCGCGATTATTTAAGAAAAGACTAGGTAAACAACAGACAAGGGATCTGCCTTCTGGGCGACTGCCCTAAATGAAGATTAGTGGTGATTGATTGATTGATTGATTGATTGATTGGTTAATTATCCATCCATAACTATGCCTGTGTGTCAATTTGTTGACTACCAGGTTTTGTAAATAAATGACAACTTCGGCTGAGGCTGCAATGGAGTAGTAAAATTATGATTGAGCAGTAGAAGTGTAATCAATATCAGAAATATCAACTGGAGTGAAGACAATGTTGTCCCTGATTGTCATTTTTTATATCCATCATTTGATTTTAGGTGGTCTTTATTCTTAAGTTTTTGATCTTGATACCAACAAATTGAAGAACATACTTCATTTAACAGTACAGTGATGAACAAAGACGTGCAAGTAATTTAGGAGAAGAGAAATAGAGTGTAAATGTAACTGAGAGTTATATTTTTATTTATCCCAAAATTGAAGTCAGCTCACCTAAATTCCATTTGAGGCCTGTTGTGGTGACGTGATGTGCAGGTTTCCCAAGTGGCATGAGGCTACACCATTTACCAAGGAGGTGCTTGTACTTTCTTAAGTCAATATAATGCTTACCAGGTGCAAGCAACCATGTGAGTGAGGTTCCACTAAAAATAAATACAGGTAGTCCATCCAAAATGCTATCTGCCTTGTGAAGTGTATTCACGATACCTATAATCTGGTCCAGACGACCAGATGTTTGGACCACAGCAATTACTGCATCTAACTGCAAACAAAAAAATAACACTACTATGGTTAACAGTTCACATGATACAACGAAAAATTAATGTTGGGATATAGAGTGTACAAAACTAATACTGAGTATACACAGGGCAAATTTGGACATTAATTAACATATTTGAATTTCCCTCTCTCTTTGGAATTTGTTTTGAACTGTGTAATAGCTTCCTTTTGCATGCAGGTGTACCAATAGAGAATGTATTAAAACACACGTGAAGTTTCTGTTGGATTCATTACTGTGTGTTCATACAGTCGGGATATAATTTTGCCAATGTATTGCTTTTTAAAAGCCTACTCAAACGTAAGAATATTTCTTTTAGTATTACAAGGACTGAAATGCTCTCTGGTGTGCTCATAATAATAAGTTGTTATTGCATGACAAAACTTCCAGACTGAGGTTATGACCATGAATTAATGGAATTAAATATTCATTCATTCATTACAGGTAGAATTGCTTTGGACATCAGGGTACCTTTGGACATAGGCCAGAAAAAGATCCAGACTACCTGGAACAAGAAATTATTGTTAACTATCTGCCTGAAATTGTAAAGAAAGCAATTCAGGATGTTAGGGATGGTTTGTTAAGCCTAGGAAGAGCTGCTGAAAAGTCCAGAGTGACCAACAGCACATTAAATAATGAAATTCTTTAACAGATGAGGAAAAATAATTCATTGTAGACATCTTATTTGTATACTCAGACTGGGGTTATTAATTTGATGGCAATGATCTTTCTTACTTGGCAAAGCATATTTAGATCATTCTGGTAGAAGAGTAAACATTTTCAAGAACAACTTGCCAGGGCCTGACTAGTGCAAAGGTTTCTAGAAACAACATTCACAAGTCATATGCCAATGTATATCAATCTTTCTGCAGAAGTCCTGGAGAAGTATTTCAACAACTCTGAACACATCACCTGATGGTGTACCTCCCAGGAGACTAACTGAATGGCTCAGTTGGTTGAGGTGCTGGCCTTCTGACCCCAACTTGGTAGGTTTGGTCCTCACTCAGTCCGGAGGTATTTGAAGGTGATCAAATACGTCAGCCTCATGTCGGTAGATTTACTGGCACATAAAAGAACTTCTGCGGGACTAAATTCTGGCACCTTGGTGTCTCCGAAAAACCATTTTAAAAAGTAGTTAGTGGGATGTAAAAAAAAAAAAAAACATTATTAGAAGAAAGGAATCCATAGAAGGGAAATAAAGTACCTGGAGCGGATCATCAACTTCTCCAAGTACAGCACTACGATTATGTTTTGTGGAGAAGGTGATGGCACAGTGCTTCTGCCTTATGTTGTCTACAAAGCTAAGGAACTGTGGAATATGTGAATGCTTGGTGGACCTAAAGGAGGTTCCCCATTCTGCACTGATGTTTGTTGCAAGGCAGGAACAAGATATGGAAAGACGATACATTGCTGGTTCGACCAGAATACATTTGGCCTTTTCCTTTGCTATAACAAAACTCTACAAGGTACAAAGGTCCTTATAGGTACAACCTTTCCACTTCGTACCAAGCATTATTCAAGCTCGCCAGGAAAATAATACTCGTTTTATGTATTAAGTTCCAAACTCTAAACATATTTGTCAACTCCTGGATGTTGCAGTGTTTAGATCTGTTACAGTGAAGTGGATTTGAGAGGGATCTCAAAGAATCATTTTCCACCATTACTGAGAAAGCTTTTCGAGAACTTGTCAGAGAACATCTAAAACTCAATGAAAAACGGATTTGCTGCTTGTGGGATTTACCTATTTCATGAAGAAGTTGTGTTCCAGAAATTACCCATATTGTCCTCTTCTTCAGCATCATCAGAACACAGCAGGGCTAGTCAAATCCTTTGAAATTCACTTCTAGAAGTGCCAAAAAGTATAAGGTATGGGGAAGGAATGTCTAAAAAACCTAGGCACAAGAGGATAAGAACTGACCCTGGAAGAAGCATCACTGAAGCAGATTTTGAGAGCTCTGAAGGAAGTTCAGAAGAATGTAATGCTGAAGATAACGTAACCCCAGAGGTGACTGCTGGGACTTTTATAATTGCCAGATTCCATGGTAAGAAGGTGTACCACTATCCATGTCAAATTACATCATGTTTCAGTAAAGATGAATTTGAAGCAGTAGGGCTTAAGTGTGTAACAAGTAACAGAGATGTGTTTGTCAAAAATGTTGAAGATATAATTGAAATATCTATGGATGAAATAATGACTGTTCTTCCATCCCAAAAGTGTTCGGCACCAAAGACTGGTGCAAATTCAGTTTTCCTTCACCTCTTCAGGTGGATGGATAGATGATAACATGCCTAATTTGAGGATGAAAGAGTGATATAATGGGCACGAATAAACATTTTGTGTCCAACATTAACATTTCCAGGGCCAACATTGGACTTACTCATTTTCTGCACTGAAAATCTGTAGGTGTCCAATGTTGCCCCGTTATAGGTTTAACTTTGCACTGCAACATTTTATTTAACTTTGAAGTTGTTTCATTAATTTTTTGTCAAAGTAGGCTGAAAACATCTTCATTACATCTCATTAAAGGTTACAAAATGGAAGTTCTGTTGTAGCATTTAATATAGCAGTATTATAAAACTTCAAAACTTAAAAGTGTCCAAAGTTACCCCTTCTTATAAATGAACTCGACTTCCAACTGAGTCATACATAGTCAGACAGGAACATCGAAAGGAATACTTAATAGGACACTACCATCTTCATATAAATTGGCTCTCTCTTCATCAATTCCAGTTCTTCTATATTTATTTTTTCTCTGTCCCTGACAATTTCCTATCTTTCTACATATGGCTTGATATGCACTTGCTCATTTCTTCCCTCAACTTTCAATTGAAAGAATGTGAGCTCTCATTCAATTTAAACATTTTCAATTAGACTTTTGTTTTAATCTTTTCAGATTGTAAGTGAAAAGGCATCCCAATCTTAAGTGGTTATTCTTGAATGTAGCTAGGCTGAGTTTCACCCAGCAGTATTGTATACAGGTGAACAACCACCTGGAAAGCCATTTTTCTCTCATCTCTTCATGAAGATTGTATACAGAATTTTGATCCAATCTAATATTTTTCATCTACTTTTGTATTAAGAACTGTTTTCTTATGAGGTAGATCATAGCGTTCCAATACTATTTTTAAACAAAACAAACAAAAACATTGTATTAACATATGAATAAGGAAACATGTTACTGAAATATACTTAGAAGCCACCAAACAACATACCGTAGATATTAGCAATAGCTACTATACCAGGTGGTCCACAATCCCCTTATAATTCTTCAAAGCAGATAACCCATCTGGCAGAGCTATTTCTTAAGGATGATATTGCATTGCCATCTATGTGGTAGAAATGTTAATCGAGCATACCATTCAAAGGAAAACAAGACTGCATGTAATACTTGTGATGAAAAAGACTTTTGGCAAACAGTATATTATAGCTTGCTGTTATAATCCTTCTTGCAATACGATGGAGTCGATAGATTGTGCCAAGTGACCCGTTATAGCAGAATGTTAATGAATGCCATATTATGTTATGAGGTGGATGGCCCCAAGTACATCTTCTAATAGCCAAGCGCTGTGAGGCCAGAATTGGGACAGCTGTGGGGAAAAGAAGAAGAAAAAATTATTTGTTGTTTCAAAATTTATTTTGTTTATAATGTTGAATAAAATATCTCCTTCGAGGAAATGGACATCGGACTTACTGACTGGAAAATTTTGATTATGATGATGTATAAGATATTATTTTTGGACCTATGAAGAAAAGAAATTATGAACTTTAATGGAGAATAACTATATTAAAATTTTTTTAAGGTTGTAAAAATTGTTATTATTAATATGTGAAATTCTTGTTGTAATTGGTATCTGCAAGCTTTAATATTTTACTTGTGAAACAGACTGTACTGCCACATGCCATTTTTAGAAGTATATTTCCAGTCGCTTCCTGTTACGTAAAAAGAAAGATCTCAAAGAGCAGTCTCATTGGTTGGAATAAGACAGTTTATTACTGGTGAATGTGAAAGTCACGAGTAAATTAGATTGCCTGATTGGTCACCTCGGGAGATGCACAATTTCCAGCTTCTCACTCCTTCGTGGGAGCGAAGCTTGCTTGAGTATCTTTCGCTTCGGACCAGCCTAGAGGGCGGACACGCCCCTGCTTCCGTTCTGTCATGAGATACCTGTCTCGGGGTAAGCACTATTTCTTGTTGTTGTTTGGACTTAACTTCATTTAAATGTAAATTTTTCTTTTGCGTAGGAGTTTACCCTCAAAATTCACATTCGACATTTAATCATCGAAATGACTTAGCTTTTCAGCTAAGCTTCCGCACTTTTAATTTTGGAAGCAATTCCCTTTTCCTTTTATTGAAAGAAAAATTGTAATTAAGATGTCATAACCTTTGCTCGGATTTGCACACATGCCCTGAAAACTGATGTTCCTTGCTGGAAGTGTTTTAGGTTTCGGCACCTCTGAGTTAAGTTTTGTTAATCTCCCTCCCCTTCTTTTCTATGTTAATTATTTTTACATGTTCCTTTCTGTAATTTCATTTTGTTACAAGGGGTTAGGCCTTATATTAACCACATTATGTTACGTCTATTTTTCCTTTCTCATGTGTAATTTGAAATTGACATCACTTATAACAAATATCTGCAAATTTACCTTCGTTTGTAAATGAGTTTGTTTATTTCCGTTATTCTTGTTTTGCTCTGATATTGTTCATCCCTTTTAATTGCAGTTTTGTTGGTTCATCTAATTAAAAGTTTAAGGGTGACTACCATCTACGTCTTTTTCATACAACGCATACGTAACCATCTACCTCTTAGGGTTCCTGCTGCTTCCCATTGATGTATCAACAAAGACGCACACAGTATGCTGTCAATTGCGTACATAAATTTATTTCCAACTTATCTTCACATTAAACACACGTTATACATCAACAAACCACCATCTTTAATAACTGCGTATCAGGAAGCACAAGGAGACTAGGACTGCTATCTTGAACAGTTGACTGGTGACTGCCACCCAGCATGTTGGCACAAACACAACACGAGTCCACAAAAACAACACCTGTTAAACAATAACTCCACTCCACCATCGAGACTGTCTCTTTATATAGGTTGCCTGGCCAGGCTTCTAGAAGGATATGTCACAATATACCTTGTGGAAAATTCTAAATTCCCATGGAGGGAATTAGATATTTTTCACCAATAGAGCATGTAAAAAACATATTAGATGTAAGGCTTTTCAGGCGTTTGCTCTATTTACCAGCGTTTCGTCTTAGGTCTGACACTAGACTCTTCAGAGTGGGATGTGTC
Organism: Anabrus simplex; assembly: GCF_040414725.1. NCBI lineage: Eukaryota > Metazoa > Arthropoda > Insecta > Orthoptera > Tettigoniidae > Anabrus > Anabrus simplex. Next base: position 128,374,708 of record NC_090265.1, on the reverse strand, counting down.
AGACCCTACCCACTGATGCTGGGTGTATGCAGGTGAACTTATCAGAAGCCTATATAAGAGGCACAGTCTGATAACTGCATACGGGTGATAAATCTCCTCAATGGAATTATTGGGTAGGGTCTGACACATCCCACTCTGAAGAGTCTAGTGTCAGACTTAAGATGAAATGCTGGTAAATAGAGCAAACGCCTGAAAAGCCTTACATCTAATATGTCTTTGACATGCTCTATTGGTGAAAAATATCTAATTCCCTCCATGGGAATTTACAATTTTCCATTCAGAATTGTTAGGCGGGCAATAATTCCGCAAATCAGCGACAACAATGGAGTGGTTTGAGGGAAAAGGCATCACATTGTTGGATTGGCCAGCCAGAAGTCCAGACTTAAATCCAACTGAAAACCTCTGGAACATCATAGGCCTTCGTGTAGCTGCAAGGAAACCAAGGAGTGTCCAGGAACTTCGTGAGAAGATTTCCGAAGTTTGGAATGAAATTACGCCCCAGGAATGTCTAAAATTAATCCAGAGCATGCGAAAACGTGTGAAAATGTGTTTGAAAAATAAAGGAGGTCCTATTGATTATTAAGACGAAAATTAGTGTATAATAAGAATGATTTTTTAAATTTAAATTTATGTTACCAGATGACTTGAAAATTCTAACCCAAAATTCAAAATTTTTGGTAAAAGTGTTCTTCAACCTCAAATACATGGTGAAAATTATAAGGAGAATTAAACTGTAGTGTTATATGTATAATAAAAGTAATTTTCAATGAGTAATTGAATAAAAAAATAATTTTGTTTAAAACATGATTTCGTAATTTTTAGTCCATTTACATGGTTCTGGGAAAAGTAAAACAATGTGGCCACTAACCTTAAATATCTGAAGAAAAACTTTCAGTAGCATTAGACGATAGTGCCAGACATACTATAAAAGTGATTTTATTTAAAAAATAGTCCTATTACTTTGTTGCTTTTAAAAAAGTAGATCAACCATGAGGGTGGTCTTAAACTTTTGTTAGGTACTGTAATAATTATTTGAGCTTGGTACTTGTATTATTTACCCATGGGTTAAAGAATATTGCTTTTAAGTTATATCAGTTTATTACACTTGTGTCACCATGTCCTTTCTTAGCTGTCAAATTTGTCAACCTGTTTGTTTTTATTTCACGCAGCTTTGAGTCTGCGAGCCTTGTGAGTGTAACCGTTTTCATAAATTTAAAAAAATTCATAAGATTTATTATTATGTTTTTATTTTTATTTAATGTAACCTGTAATTAGGTGACATCTGAATGGGAAATGTGGCTGAAGTGGCAAGTTTTTGGTCACTTATCAGAACTGACAGTGGATACATGGTTTGAATCCAGGTGCATGCAAGTATTTTTGTAATGGTTCAGTTTCCTAGTACAAAGGTAGGCAGAGCGTGCCCCACTGGAGTGAGAACAACATAATGGCAGTGGGTATGTATGCTGTGTTAACACCACTCCTTCGACTCAGGTCACACCACAAAGCTTATTCAATCCATTGCGAGTGACGAGAATGCTGATGGAGAAACAAGACAGAGCTCATTACAGTCACAAAGAGCTGTATCAGGAGAGATTTCCTGATGGAAGACAACCAACACACAATAAGTTTCAGAGTGTGGAATGAGGTCTGGAAGGACACATTCTGTTATAAATAATCCAATGAATTCTGATCGTAACGGAGAGGTTGTAATGGATGCTGTCCTGAATAACCTTCAGGCTAGTACATGGGCACTTGCACAAGACACCAACATCAGCCAGACATCTGTTATATTAATACTGCATGTCAATGAAATGAAATGGCGTATGGCTTTTAGTGCGGGGAGTGTCCGAGGACAAGTTCGGCTCGCCAGATGGGAATCAACATCTACACAATCAGATGCAGATCTTTCGATTTGACGCCTGTAGGCGATGAAATGATAATGACACAGACACCCAGCCCCCATGCCAGCAAAATTAACCAATTAAGGTTAAAATTCCCGAGCCTGCTGGGAATCGAACCTGGGACCCCTGTGACCAAAGGCCAGCACGCTATCCATTTAGCCATGGAGCCGCTGCATGTCAATAAATTTCACCCATACCATCTTCAATTACAGCAGGAGCTCAACGGTCATGACTTCGAAACTCAAGTAGCATTCTGTCAATGGACATTGCACAATATGGACAATGATGCTGCCTTTTTTTTTTTTTTTTTTTTTGCTAGGGGCTTTACGTCGCGCCGACACAGATAGGTCTTATGGCGACGATGGGATAGGAAAGGCCTAGGAGTTGGAAGGAAGCGGCCGTGGCCTTAATTAAGGTACAGCCCCAGCATTTGCCTGGTGTGAAAATGGGAAACCACGGAAAACCATTTTCAGGGCTGCCCATAGTGGGATTCGAACCTACTATCTCCCGGATGCAAGCTCACAGCCGCGCGCCTCTACGCGCACGGCCAACTCGCCCGGTGATGCTGCCTTTTTATCAACAATAGTATTTTAGATGATTAGATGTTGATTCCCATATGGAACCTGACATATTTGTCTCGAATGAGTATATAACGGATCAACTACATTCGTATCAAATCAAAATCTCTTTATTTGCAAATGAGGTGTCTACCTCGGTGGCAAATGGTACACTAAAATACATTATTGTCAAGCACTAAATATTAAATTAACAAGAGAAGAAAATTTTTCCTATAATACAATATTATACAATTTACGCTTACAATGTTTTCTATTAAACACACAGCTCATCCTTAATAAATTTATATTGTTTACAAAATTCTAATTATAATATCTCCTGTACTACTTACAAATATAGTCAACTGATATACAGTATGTGGAATTGCTTCAAATGATGCTATAAAACTGGTATAACATTAATATTTACATTGCATTTATTTATTTACTTTTTTTTTTTACCCGTTCTGGATCCTAAGTAGCATAACGACCTGCTGCGTCTTAACCAGAGCCCCTTTTGCCACCACTTTTCAGAGTTCCTGAAGGGCCTTCACAGCTACCGTAGCGGTCCCAGGGCCCTCGAAGTCCCCACTGTACTTCACCCCTACAGGCAGTCCCCTACTTTGGCTGTCCAAACTCCTTAGACCAGGGGATGGAATTAATTTATTCACACACATTTTTTTATTTACAATAACCTGCACCGGTCGAATGCCCTCTAACACTTCATTTATTTTCTCTGTTGCTGTTTATTCTCTTCTTGAATATCTGTACAGATTTTGGAAAAGGATCAAACACTACCCCTGGTAAACTGTTCCACTCCTTCACACCCTTCCCAATGAATGAAAATTTACCCCAATCGCTTCTGCTAAAATTCCTTCTAATTTTATATTTGTGGTCAGTCCTGCCGATATAATTATTTTCCAACTGAAGCCTCTCACGGATATCTCCCCATGCTTCTTCTCCTGTATAGGCTCTATATAATCCTGTAAGTCTAGTTTTCTCCCTTCTCTTACTTAAAGTTTCCCACCCAAGTTCCTTTAACATTTCTGATACACTACTCTTTCTCCTGAAATCCCCTGTTACAAATCTTGCTGCTTTCCTCTGCACACTATCTATTTCTTTTATTAGGTATTCTTGGTGAGGATCCCAAACACTGTTTGCATATTCCAATAATGGACGAACCATACTCAAGTAACTTTTTTCTTTTAATTCTTTGTTGCATCCTTTAAGTAGCCTCATTATGACATGTAATGATCTGTATGCTTTCCCAACAATGTCATCAATATGACCCTTCCAGTGCAAATTACTTTCAAATCTCACACCTAAGTATTTGCACTTGCCATCTTTTGGGATAACTACCTCATCCAAAGTATATTCAAATTCCGTTTTAAAGCTCCTGTTTGTAAAAGTTGTAACAGTTGATTTGCCTCCATTAACCTTCATATTATTTTCTTCAACCCATTGTTGGATACTTTCAAGGTCCCTTTGTAATTCTGAACAATCCTCAATGTTGTTTATTTCTCTATAAACAATTATGTCATCTGCATACAATCTTATTTTTGATGTTATATTGTTCCCTAAATCATTTGCGTATATTAAGAAAAGTAACGGACCGATTATACTACCCTGTGCAATTCCCTTCCAAACTTTCTCTTCCTGCGATACATTATTTCCTACTTTGACTTTCTGAACCCTTGAATTTAGAAATGCTTTTATCCAACGTGTAACCCTTACGTCCAATCCTATTCCCTCCAATTTCTTTAATAATATTCCATGTTCCACTCTATCAAAGGCTTTGGAAAGATCTATGGCTATGCAATCTAACTGACCTCCTGAATCCAACTGATCTGATATGTCCTGCTGAAATCCCACCAGTTGTGCCTCACAAGAAAATTTCTTTCTAAATCCATACTGGCTCCTCATGAACCAATTTTTATCATCACATATCCCTCTGATGTACTTCAATATTAAACTCTCCAGAATTTTACAAACTATACTGGTCAGGCTGATTGGTCTGTAGTTCTCTGGTTTCCTTTTATCACCCTTTCCTTTATAAATTGGTATTATTATAGATTCCTTCCATTCCTTTGGTATTACACTATTATTTATGACATAGTCAAAGAGAAATTTTAAATAAGGCACTATGTACCACCCCATTGTCTTTAATACCTCCCCAGTAATTTGATCACTTCCTGCAGCTTTTCCTTGCTGAAGCAGTTGGATTTCTCTGAAAATATCTTTGTTTGTGAATGAGAAGCTTCTTGTTTCCCTCTGTCTCTCTCCCTCTCTATCTTCTGTTTCGGTTTCCAACTCTTGACAATCATCTACTGAATCTCTAAATTCCCTACTAAATAGGCTTGCTTTCTCAGTATCTGTTAAATAGTGTTCACCCCCTTCTCCCACCATTGTAGGAATTTGGACTCCTTTTCCGTTTTGATTCCTGATATATGAATACAGCTTTTTCCATTTCCCTTTGTGGTCATTACCCTCTTGAAGTATGCCATTCATATAATTCTCTTTTGCTTCCTTTTTCACTCTATTAAGTTCCCTCATTAGCTGTTTTCTAGTTTCTCTACTCTCCCTACCCTCTTTGATTTTCCTGTTTACTATTCTACATTTTCTTTTTAATTTTCTTATTTCCCTTGTATAATAAACAGGGTCTGAGGTCATTTTACCCTTCTTAACAGGTACAAATCTCTTCTCTCCTTCCCAAATAATTCCTTTAAATTTAGCCCAAAGTGTATCCACGTTACTCCCTTCACTTATCCAACAACTGAATTGTGATTTAAGGTAAGTCCCAAATTCATCAACTTTAGTTTTTCTGTACAATTTCTTGTCTTGTGTAACCCTCTTATTAAGCCTTTTTGGTACGAGTCCTACATCCATTATTACAGCCTTATGGTCTCCTATTACTTCAATTACCTCAGTTTTATCAACAATTTCCCATGGTTTAACCAAGAATACATCTAGTAAGTTATTGAGACGAGTCGGTTCTTGTACTACTTGTGTAAATCCTCCCTCCCAAATTAACTTATTTGCCAGTTTCTGTTCATGGGCTTCACTTGCAGCTCCTTTCCATTCAACTTCAGGCAAATTTAGATCTCCCCCAATTATTACCATATCATTATTATTGTTTTTTAGGAGTATAATCTATTATTTTTTCAAAGATTTCCATGTCTCTTTCCTCTCTTCCAGGCCTGTATGTTCCTATAATTCCCACCTCCTTCATATTATCACAAGCTAATTTTATCCCTAATATTTCATCCCTTTCATCGGTAAACCATTCATGTGAACAGTAAGTTTCCTTCACCAGAATAAACACCCCTCCTCCCTTTTTATCTCCTTGGTCTCTACGATAGACTGTGTACCCTTCTGGAAATACTTCTCTATTACCCACCCCTTCTTTCAACCACGATTCCACTCCTATCACCACATCAGTCTCATAAGATTCCATCAATGTACCGAATTTTAATTGTTTATTTACTACACTTTGACAGTTTACCAAGAGCAATCTCAGACCCCCTTCCTCCCTAAAACTTGACTGTTGCAATTGGGTAACTTGAAATTCCTTACTATCCTGAGTTTCTTTTTCTAGTTGACTGAGCCAGCTTGAAGTACAGCTGGCTCTTTCTACTAGTTTTCCTGGTCAGTATTATAACTCAAGGGAGTTGCCTGTTTTACAGTACATATCTTAAGATTAATAAAATCTAGAATAATATTTGCTATCTTTCGTTTACCTGAATTGTTTAGATGGAGGCCATGTTTTGTATAACAGTATCTCTCAAAACTGCTGCATTCAATAACCTGAGTATTCCGAAAATGTTCACAAATTTTAACAATATCTGTATTGACCTTGTCCACTTCAATGTTCACACACGAGTCTCTACTCAAATCATGCCTGTGGGGCACATTCACTACAAAAACGTTAGTGTGGGTCAGCTTCCCTAGTGGATGTTAAGTTGTGATCTTACATTCTTGGCGTCGTCGCGAGCTACGTCGTTCGTCCCACCGATGATAAGCACTGCATCGCCGCTCCCGAAGTTCCTAGTTGCTGCTTCTACGTTTTCCACAACACTGCTGATAGAAGCTCCTGGATATATTTCTCCGGTTGCTGCTATATTCTCGTCGTTAATCACTCCCGCAATTCCCCTTCCTTGGCTATCACCAAACACAGCTACCTTCGGTGATTTAGGCCTAACTGGGTCTTGAATCTGAATTCTAGGGCTAAATTTTAAACTCGGCACGGCAACGGATCGCGATGATTTGGTTTCACGCGCGCGATCACTTTCTTCCAGGATTAAATTATTTAGGGCAGAAAACCTATTTCTAATGTTTATTTCCGGAAATTCAGTTGTAGATTTCTTCTTAGCCGGCCATCCACGAACTACTTGACACCACGTGCTCGAGTTTGTTACTTGTACCGGTATATCACTCGAAGAATGGTCAGTCCCAAATTCTAGCGATCGCAGTCTTTCTTTTAATTCTTGATTTTCAACTTTAAGAGTCTCATTGTCCTTTTTTAGAATGTTTATAATTTCTAATGCACTTTTATATTCCTCATCGACTGTTTTCGGTGCTTCATCAACGCCGTCCCCAACAACAACATTCCGAACACATTGCTCACAAATCCAGTCAACATTTTCATTAGTTTTTACGTCTCTAGGGCAATTTCCGCACTTATAATGCCACCATCGATCACATGAATCACACAACATTCCATTTTTCACTAATTTTCGACATTTTCCGCACTTTTCGTCACATTTTACGGTTAATTTACTCGGAGAATAAAACACTACGTCGTCATTACCGGGCGCCATTTTGAAAATTATAATAGTATTAGGATTAATCACAATTCCACAACAATCAAACTGTTAATCCTCACAACATGAACTACTGGAATGTGGAAAGTCTTCTTTGGGTATGACAGGAAGATTTTCAAGTTCAATGGGGAGTAAACATATCGTGTAGAATCTTCAGTGAGCACCTCTGTGGACCACATTTATATAATAGCCATTTGATGGGAGCACGCTATCCTCATTATGCCACTGCTTGACCAATTAAGGATGTGGTTTCAACATGACTGGGTTCCACCTCACTCAGTGGAAGTCATCTGGAACCATTTCCATGATACGTATCCTGGAAAATGGATAGGAAGAGAAGGACCTATCTCCTGGTTTGTCAGATTGCCTGACCTTAGGCCACTTGGCGTTTTCCTATGGGCCCATTTAAAACAAATAGTGTATGCACAAGGAACCGGAAAATCCAAGTCACCTTCGACAGCTCATATCTGAGGGCTGCAGATACATTTCACCGCAGATATCTGCATCTAACAATGAGGTCATCATTTTGAACAGTTGCGTCATTAAACGTAGTAGCTAACTGGAATTTGGGTACCGTGTTTCATAATGACAGGCCATCAATCCATCCTATCCTTGGTTCTCAGTCACAATGGAGATTATGCTTTCCACCTGAGCTATTGCAAGGCTAGGTAAATGAATGGAAGTACACAGCATATTTGGCATCTGTTCATAGTCTTCATATACACTTCATTTTATAATGTAAGTATTATTCACATCTGTGGTCATTTTAAGAATTAATTCATGTCTTAAATATTGAACAAACATTGGCACTAATGATTCCTGCAAAAGAGAGCAATGGGGCGTGCTCAGCCCTACCTTTGTACTAGGAAGCTGTGAATACTTACAAAAATATTTACATACTCTTGGGTTCGAACCGTCCATCCGCTATCAGTTCCGACAGGTGACCGACACTTTGTCCCTTCAGCAATGCTTGCCATACAATCCTCGGCTTTTAGAAGACGTACATGGAATGTAAGGCCATACAGCACATAATGTAATATCCTTTTCATATCTCTGATTCATGGTTTCAGGTGTTCATTTAACATTCTTCCATATGGATCACTTGGCACAACCTATCAACTCCATCATATTACAAACAGAAGGATTATAATGGCATGCTACAATATAATACTTGCCAAAGCCTCTCTCACTGTAAATATTACATATAGCCTGTTTTCCCTGGAAGTTTCTACTACGTACTGTAGGTAGGAAACAATGCAATATCGACCATAACAAACAGCTGTGCCACATGGGTTACCTGCACTGAAGAATTATAAGGGACTGGTGGACCAACCGGTATATTCAAAGAAACAATTTGCTGTACTGTTTCTTAAAAATTAAGTAATTAATTGATTAATTAATTAATTTATTTACAATTTGCTTTACATCGCACCAACACAGGCAGATCTTATGGCGAAGATGCAATAGAAAAGAGCTAGGAGTGTGGAGGGAGCAATTGTGACCTTAATTCAGGTACAGCCTCAGTATTTGCCTAGTGTGAAAATGAAAAAAACAGAAAACTATCTTCGGAGTTACCGACAGTGGGGTTCAGACCCACTATCTCCCAAATGTAAATTGATAGCTACATGATCCAAACCATGCAGTCGATTGCTCACTTTTGCCATTTGTGTTGTTTGAGTCATCAGTCCATAGAATGGTTTGGTGCAGTTTTCCATGCCACCCTATCCTGTGCTAATCTTTTCATTTCTTCATAACTACTACAGCATAAATCTGCACTAATCTGCTTGTCATATTCATACCTTGGTCTACCCTTACTGTACCAATATAAATGGTCCGTTACTGGACATTTACTGGACTCTCACTGTTCTTAGTGCTCACACTACCTCAATAACTAATCGAATAAGTCGTGGGTATCTTGTCCTGTCATTCTCTATCTTCTTCCCATCAAATTCAGCCAAATCGATCTCCTCTCATGAATTTGATTCAGTATCTCTTCATTTGAGACTTCAGCATTCTTCTTTAACACCACATTTTAAAAGCTTCTATTCTCTTTCTTTCTGAGCTAGTTGTCGTCCATTTCTCACTTCCATAAAATGCCACATTCCAGGTGAAAGTTTTCAGAAACATCTCTCTAATTTCTATATCAATGTTCAAAGTGAGCAAATTTCTTTTCATAAAAAAGCTCTTCCTTGCTTGTGCTAGTCTGCATTTTATGTCCTCCGTACTTCTGCCATTGTTAGTTATTTTACTACCCACGTAACAATATTCATCTACTTCCTTTAAGACTTCATTTCCTATCTAATATTACCTGCTTCACCTGACTTCGTTTGTCTGCACTCCATTACTTTTGTTTTGGACTTATTTATTTTCATCTTGTATTCCTTATCCAAGACTCCATCCATACCATTCAGCAATTTCTCCACATCCTCTGCAATCTCAGATAAAATAACAATATCATTTGCAAATCTGAGGGTTTTGATTTCCTCACCCTGGAATGCGATTCCCTTCCCAAATTACTCTTTGATTTCCTTTACTGCCTGTTCTATGTAAATACTGAAAAGGAATGGGGACAAACGGCAGCCTTGCCTCACTCCTTTCTGGAGCCCTTGATTCTTATAACTGCAGACTGATTTTTATACAGATTGTAGATAATTCTTCGTTCTCGGTATTTGGCCCCAATCACCTTCAGAATCTCGAATAGTTTGGTCCAATCAACAATATTGAATGCCTTTCTAGATCTATGAATGCCATATACGTGGGCTTGTCCTTCTTAATTCGATGCTCTAAGATCAGACGTAAAGTCAGAATTGGTTCACGTGTTCCTACATTTTTCTGAAGCCAAACTGATCTTCTCCCAACTCAGCTTCAACTTGTCTTTCAATTCCTCTGTAAATAATACGTGTTAAAATTTTGCAGGCATGAGATACTGAACTAATGGTACGGAAGATTTACACTAGTCATGACGCAAGTGTAAGAGACCGATATAACTTGAAAATAAAATTTCTTTAACCCATGGGTAAATAATACCAATATCGAGCCCAAATTGTTATTATGATTATTATTATGCCTTGTGTGGTATGGCTATGAAGTGTTTACATCCATTTAGTATTATTATTATTTACGTAGGTATTGTGCCATTTCACTGTCCTAAAATGACAATTTAATGGAGCTAAAATGGAGGCAATTGCCAATATCAAAATTAAACATGATGCATGAACTCAGTCATTCATATCAAAGAGATATGGTATACAACAAGATCGGTATAGAAAAGATCAATATGGCAGTGGCTGAGACAAAAAAAATACAGAATTGTTATGACACTGTACTATTGAAAAATGATAACTGAATGAGCAAGCTTAAGAAACAGACGTATCAATCTGAACAGGCCAAAAACACGCACATATATTCTCAAGAGCTGCAAGAGAATCATTATAAGAAGAAGATTTACGAGGTCTACATCTATTAAAGAATGCATAATTATTAAAGCCGTAACAGAAACTGCACAATAAGAAGAGAATTATAAAGAACTTCCTACACTGAATTATCGTCACAGCGGAGAATAGGCCTTGACACAATTACAAGGATGAAATTTCGAGATTACGCAGAAATAACTAAATCAAATCATAAGATAACAACTACAATATATATCTGAGACAAGGGTAGACATATTGGTAATCTGCAAACGCTATTAAGATTAAAGTCAAGACGAAAGAATTGTCATTGAAATTAGAATGTTAGAAGGCTATGGATTCAACATTATGATGCAACAACTTTATATATGTATATCTGTATTTTATTTGTGCAAGATCTGGCTGCCAAGCATTTCTAAGAAGTCGATGGTGAGATGTCCGGAGGAGGCTGAGCTGAGACGACGGCAGAGGAGGCTTACATTCCTTAGAGCATCCTGATGACCAACGGCATGATGTGATTGCCAAGCCCGAGCCGCAGGTGTCGAGGAGAAACTAATTTGGTCCCCGAGCAGCAGAAGGAAAAAGATAAGTTTTTCTTAGTAAAGTAAGATAAATAAATGTTGCAAATTCTAATACAATCATTCATATCTGTTGGTGAATAGATGGTTAATCGTTGTAGTCTTCAATATATATCAAATATGGTAGATTCTCGTGGATTAACATTACATTTGTGTCAAAATACATGGATATAGGTAGTCATCTGAAAGACATAACCAATCCTTGGTTAGGGAATGTGAAGTGAATTATACGTTAGTGCCATTGCTATGATATTTAAGCATGTTGAAAGGTTATCCTATATGAACTGTGATATGTATCGGTAGAATATTTAAGGCTATATGTGAGTGATGGTTAATGTTAATATCTTAGAGTATGAAGGTTGAACAGTGCTATATGAAGTCAGAGTAGGATAATATATAGATATGAGAATAATTTGATGTGGTAATGAGATTAATTGAGAAGAGATTGGATTAATTAAGTGAATAGTTGAGAGTTAAATGATTCCAAGCATCAAGTTGAGGTACAGTTGAGTATTATCTGGAAGAAGAAGAAGAAGAAGAATGATATGATATATGAGAAGAAAGTGATATTGAAGTATTAAATGAATATAAGAAAGGATGTATATAACTGGAATATGTGTTGCTCAGTCGGTAAAGAAGAAAAGGATTTATTATGAAGAAAAAGAGTAGAGTATTGACGCAATAAAGGATCATTATTATTCATGATACTGTGATGATCAATCGTTGACAAGTAATCCATATCCTAAGTTGGTGAAAACATATTGTGGTGTTTATAATAAGTTATGGCATAAGTAGTTCATTGAAATGAATCATTTTAGGGAATGTTGAGTAGTATGTTGATTAACCTTAACCTAGATCTCTACCGTAATGTTGAATATTAATGGAAGAACATAGCACATAACAAATCATATGCATAGGCATTAGTATTCATTTATAAATAATTCCAGGAGGTTCGATAATTAATAGACTCTTCATAAATTATATCCTTTACCTATTTTAGTAAATGACACTTGGTAATGTGTTGGAATTCAGGTATTTATGTGAGGATATTTCTAATCAGACACATTTTTATGATTAAACTGAATTGAAGATTAATGAGATGAATGATACATTTGTGTTGACGAGTGATATTAGGTATTAATGTAAATATTAGCACATATTATGGCTAACTTCATACTTATCTTTTCCCTGGTGCTTTCTATTTAAATAATAATCTAACTACAAAGAAAACCTAATGCTCATCCTAAGTAATTACGAGAAGAAGAGTAAGATATGATACAGAGACATGATGCTTTCCAAGATGATTTGTAAATAATTTTAATTATAATTTACAAACATTTTTATTTGTGAATGATGAGTGAAGGTGACATGTGAGTTCATTTCAAGAATTTCAAATTCCAATAATTTTTTTATTGTACATAATTATCAATCATAAGTTTCAATCAAGGATCCTTGTTACTACAACGAACCTGAAGTGATGAATTTAAAAACAACATGATAATTTTCTTTCAATTTACATTTTCCTTTCTTATATTTTCTTAGAATTTGAATAAATAATTATGATTAAGGTATATTAGTATTAATATTCATAATCTAGTTCAAGCATTTCATATTATTTTAAGACTTAAGGTAAAATAGGAATTATCTCTTGATAAAAATAATGATTCGTAGGATGGAGACGTCCATCACTAACATCGGCAGATGAATTGTCTGTTAAGAAGTCTTTTGCATCTCTCCCAGAATCCACGTTTAAGAAAAATCTTTGACAGTCAACTTACCCTGAGTATGCTAGCCTGGATTTATTTGCGACCCACCCTGGACGCAGGAAAGGCACAGTATGTACAGACGATCGTATTATTTCTGAGGTTATGTCATGAAACATGTGCTGTATATATATTAATATGAGTTTAGTTAATGTAAGAACATGTATTTAATATTATATAATTTATTATTACCTATATATATGATGTATAATTCACTACAATATTGTGCAACACACTGTAATATCTACAATAATGTATCTTTGGTACTAGATAGTTATAGAAAATTCTTTACATTATAACTAGGCTATTGGACACTCTAGAATTTACGAGAAGATAGGTTGTGTCATATCCTTGTAGAAGCCTGGCTAGGCAACATATATGAGAGGCAATCTTGATGGTTGTTGGAGTTGGTCAGTGGAGTTGTATTTGTAAGCTTGCGTTGTGATTCTACCGACATGTTACTGTAGCAGTCAAATGTTTCAAGATGGAAGTCTTATTCTTCTTATTCTTTCTTTTGTTATGATGGCAGCCTATTAGGTTATGTGCGTATAATGTGCAAATAAGTCATAAAGAAATAGTGTATGCAACTGACAGCATTTTGCGTGCATCTTTGTGGATACATTAACTGGGTACCGTGACAAGGACGTAAGAATAATTTTCGAGTGAATACGAGTGTAAGTGTGAAATAGAACCAAATGCAAGTGGTATTGGAAAATATGTCCATGCAACAACTCAAAGACGAACTCACAAAGAGAAATCTTCCGACGAATGGCGAGAAGCAATCACTGAAGACGCGGTTACAAGAAGATCTCATCGAAAAAGGAGAAGATCCTGGAAAGTTCTTTATTGAGGTCGACAAAACATCAGACTCTGCCATGGAAGAGGAGGTAAATATTACCAAAATGTGTTCTAACTTAAAGGCCACAATGTAGCCACTCAATGATAAAATCTCAGATGTTGATTCACGAGTTAATTCCAACTTAACGGATCAAATTTCGAAAATAAATGACAAATTTTGAGACCAAATTTCGAAAGTAAATGAGAAAATTTCAGACATTAATTCACGAGTAAATTCCACCTTAACGGAAGTCAATGCCAAAATTTCAGATGAAATTTCTCAAGCTAAGTCAGTTTTAATCCGACATATATCACAAGTGAACACGCAGGTTTACAAAGTAGAACAGGGCCTAGAATCGAAAATTTCAACCGTAGACGATAAAATTTCATCCCAAATCAGTGACATAACCAATCAATTAACACAGCAGATATTGTACTTCAGGTTAAAACTGGGACAGGTTGAACAGATTGATCGTAGGGTAAGCCAGGTGGAAGGGGACATCTCAAACCTCAAGAAGGAGGTGGAAATCCAAGTTTCCGGCATAAAACAACAGGTTGAGAGGAGAATTTCTACCATTGAGGGAAATTTTGAAAGCCATATCTCTACCATTGAGGGAAATTTCGGGAGCCATATTTCTGCTGATGAAGGAAGGTTAGAAAACCGGTTTTCGACCATCAAGGGAGATGTGCAGAATATAAGAGAAAGCATCCTTCATGCAGTAGAAGACAGATTGACTCAAACAGAACCTATTGCTTGCCTCTAAACCCCTCAAACCTAACCGGCAATACAGGACACCTAGACCCAAAGGTGATTATAAAGAGCCTTCCGGAATTCCACGGGTGACTGGAAGAGAACCCGACTAGCTTCATCAAGGGATCGGTCAGTCTACTAGGAAGGACTAATCTACTGGAGGACATCTTCGCTCAACTCATCACACTGTGGTTAAAAGGGCAAGCCGCTATTTGGTGGAATAACTTGAAGGGCTTAAATTTAAACTGGACAGACTTCAAGAGGGAATTCCTTGCTAGGTTAAATTCTGAAGGGGTGAAAAGCTCAGTGAAAAGGAAGCTACTGACTGAGGCACAACCCACTGCCATGAGAGCTAGCACGATTATCCTCCAAAAGTACCAACTCTTCAAGCGGCTGCACCCGGAAGGCAGCAAGAACGAGATCATAACAGACATCATAGAGCTACTCCATGATAAGATTCGACCCCTAGTGAAAGTATCACAACCGAGATCCTCTGACGATCTGCGTAGAATCACATAAAATTAGCTTCATGGTCCGTATCACACTTCAATAGATTCACAACTAAGTATTTATTTATTTTCCACCTAGTCGATACAATGATTGCCTAAGGCAATTTAATGGTTAAAAACATGTACCACTTTTAACCATTAAATTGCCTTAGGCAATCATTGCATCGACTAGGTGGAAAATAAATAAATAGTTGTGAATCTACGTAGAATCATCACCCAGTTGGAGGAGGAACACAAGAGCACAGCTACGGAAGAGACCAGCTTGGTTAGGAAGTGCTACCAGTATGGAAGAATGGGACACCTGAAGAACAAATGCCCAAACTTGACGTCGGAAAACTAGGTCCGGCCCATTCTGGATTGAGGGGGGATAGGACCGGGAACAGAAATGCGCCTCAAGACACGACAGACAAGCTACCCTTGTCAAGTAGAAGAGGGATTGGTCAGATTGTGAGCAGAACAGGCCAACCCCACCCAGCTATCATCTTGAGGATAGGCAACGATAATTTTACAGCCTTACTCGACAGCCAAGCAAGCCATTCATTTGTAAATGGGACTGTTGCCAGATTACTACCACCTATGAAGTCTCACCATCTCAGAAGGGTAGTGGGAGCAGCGGAAGGGGTAACCTATCCCATAAAAGGACAGATTAACCTAACTGCTAAATGCATGGACCAACTATTGTAATGGACGTTGCAGTGATTCAGAACCTAGTATGTGACTTCATATTAGGTTATGACTTCTTGGTAGAATACAAAGTGATCCTAGACTATGCAGCTCATGAAGTCTTTTTGGGATTAGACAGATGTCTGAGGGTGGCCTGGCACTAAGGAAATCTACGGACTCGCAAGGATGCTTAAGTCGATGTAGACCTGGGAGATATTCAGTTAACGCATCTTCAACCAAGTGAAGAAGAAGAGCTGAGATGCGCCTTAAAGGACTTTCCGGAAGTCATCACTAATAAAATAGGATGGACTACCATGGTAACGCAGACCATTGAATCCAGTACTTCTTCACCCAACAAGTAACGTCCATATCCAATCAATCTGGATAAGCAAAACTTCATCACTCAGAAGATTCAAGAGATGGAAGGGCAAGGTCTCATCAAACCCTCTACATCCTGTCGGGCTTCACCTACCATCCTACCAGAAAAGAAGAATAGGGAGTATCGAATGTGTGTGGACTTCCGCAAGTTGAACGACAAGACCGTTAGTGACGCCTACCCCATGCCTGACCTGAAAGACGGACTGAAACAAGTAAGTGGGTCTAGGATTTTCAGCACACTGGATCTCAACTCCGGGTACTGGCAAGTGGAGTTCGAGGAAAGTTCTAGACCACTGACAGCCTTCATGACACCGAGAGGAATGTACCAGTTTACAGTAATGTCCTTTGGATTGAAGAATGCTCCTGCAACCTTCATGCGACTGATGGATAAGGTATTGTCAGGATATGTTGGAGGTTTCTGCCAAGTGTATCTCGACGACATCTTAATTCACAGCAGAAATTTTTAAGAACACCTTGTACATCTCAGGAAAGTGCTGGAATGACTGAAGATTCATGGAGTGACTTACCAACTGGAGAAGTGCCACTTCGCCCAGTCCCACGTAGAGCATCTTGGCCATGTCCTAACATCTGAAGGCTTAGAAAGGCAACCGGAGAAGAATCGAGCTATCGAAGAAGCTGAACGCCCGTGGACCAAACGACAAGTACATCAGTTCCTTGGCTTGTGTGGATGGTATAGCAGCTTTGTGCCACATAACAACCACCCGTTCTGATGGACCAGCAAGGAAGAGGCAGGATTCCAAGGCATTAAGGCTGCAGTATTCAACGCTCATGGCCTAACCCATCCCGACGCTCAACAGAAGATGTGCCTGCAGACGGACGCCAGAAGAGACATCATTGAGTATGCCAGCAGAAAGCTATATCCCACCAAACAACGCTACTCCCCTGCCGCGAAGGAAGCCTTAGCCGTGGTGTGGGCCATGGACAAATTCAGAGGCTAGTTGGAGGGAAGGAAGTTCCAGCTCTACACCAATAATGCAGGTCTCAAATGGTTGAACTTGGTCTCTGGCTCAAAATCTAAATTGATGCGATAGGCTCTGTTAATCAGAGAATTTTATTTCGATGTGTGTCACGTCCCTGGATCGACGAACATGGGAGCAGACAGTTTATCTAGGCACCCGGCTATGGAACCTGAAGCTAGGAGCACCATTGTCGAGAGGGAGTTCCCACGAAGACACCAGAATGAGCCCAAGGAACCTGTCTTTATGACAATCAAGAAGGAACTTGATCTGGAAGTAGTTAAACAATGGCAAGAACAAGACAAGCCCCATAGGACCATGACACAGTAGATTAGGAGATAGAACACCGATAGTCGACTTGTCCCAAGGGAATTCCAGATGTACTACAAGAACTTCTGGGTTGATGGAGGACTCCTAAAGTACAGGCCGCACCTCTCCAGCACACCTGCAGTAGTGGTGATCCCTCAACAGCACACGACGGACATCCTTGAGAAGTTCCACGACAGCACTGAAGCCAGATATCTAGAAGGTGAAGAGACATATCAATCTATCCGACGAAGATTCTTCTGGGTCAACATGCGGAAAGACATCCTGGACTATGTGAAGGAGTGTTACATCTGCGCTTGTACCAAGGCGAACAACAGGAAGGCAGATTCCAGTCAGAGAGGAAGACGGCCGCAACCCCCTTGAGAGGTCATAGCCCTGGACTTTATGGGTCCTTACCCTAGAACACCATGGTGTAAAACAGGACTCCTAGTAATCACTGACCTCTTCACAAGATGGACTGAGGCCTTTCCGATACCAGAAACCACGACGTGACGCATCACCAGTCTTCTACAAGATGAGGTATTCAGCCACTACCGTTATCCGCGGTGCATTCTGTCAGACAACAGGAGTCAGTTCATGTCAAGGAAGTGGCAGTAAATGATGACTGAATGGGGTGTGGAGCACTGGACCACCTCTATCTACAATCCAAGGACCAACTCAACAGAACAACGGAACCAGGAGCTAAAAAGGATGCTTCGGGTCCACCTAATAGACAAAGAACATCGACTGTAGGACCATCAGATATCACAGTTACTCTTTGTCCTGCAACGACGCATCAACCGTGTTAATAGCTATTCCTCAGTGGAGCTGTTTCTTGGTTGAAAGCTATGTGGCACCGGGAATTGGAAGATTCGTCCGCCACCCACTTCTGGTCAAGATGATGCAGCTGTCTCCCAAGCACATTGGCAGTATAAGCAGCATCAGGACGTCAAGGAAAAACAAGCCTTGGCCAAGAAGACATCCCTTACCGAGGCCAAGGCTCAAGATGCTGAAGAAACCCAGATCTTCCTACCAGGCCAACAAGTACTGCAATGCAACCACTCAGTCAGTAATAAGATTGGAGGGTTTCATGCAGGTCTCACACCTAAGTCGATTGGTCCCGTCAAGGTGGATAAGCAGCTAGGCCATGGGATCTAGTTACTAAAGACCAACTCTCCTCCGTCCATGCATTGGAGTTGCAGCGAGTAACCCAACCGCTGCGCATACAGAGTACGCCTGGTACTACCAAGGGACCACCTGGAGGAGAGGCTATTAATGACACAGCACAATCTGGTCATCATGAGGAGAACGCATCGGCTGTCATCGAGGAAGAGGCTGGCAGCGAGGCAACCCCGACCCCCGACACAGCACGATCCGGTCAAGAGGAGGAGAGGACATCCAGCGACGTCGAGGAAGAGAGAAAATACAATTTACGACCAAGGCAAAGTCGATGAGTCTGATGGCCTGTTGAAATTGTTTCAAGTTATAGGGGGGGGGGGGGATATTGACGCAAGTGTATTAGACTGATATAACTTGAAAACAATATTCTTTAACCCATGGGTAAATAATGCCAATATCGAGCTTAAATTATGATTATTATTATCATTATTATGCCTTGTGTAGTATGGCTATGAAGTGTTTACATCCAGTTAGTAGTATTACTGTATTATTTACTTAGGTATGTACGGACGATCGTATCATTTGTGAGGTTATGTCATGAAACATGACCTGTGTGTGTGTATATATATATATATATATATATATATATATATATATATATATACACTGACTGACAGAGCAAATGCAACACCAAGAAGGAGTGGTCAGAACTTTATGCCAATTGCAGGGTAGACTGACGTCACTGAGGTATGCTCATGATGTGAAATGCGCCGCTGTGCTGCGCACGTAGCGAACGATAAATGGGACACGGCGTTGGCGAATGGCCCACTTCGTACCGTGATTTCTCAGCCGACAGTCATTGTAGAACGTGTTGTCATGTGCCACAGGACACGTGTATAGCTAAGAATGCCAGGCCGCCGTCAACGGAGGCATTTCCAGCAGACAGATGACTTTACGAGGGGTATGGTGATCGGGCTTAGAAGGGCAGGTTGGTCGCTTCGTCAAATCGCAGCCGATACCCATAGGGATGTGTCCACGGTGCAGCGCCTGTGGCGAAGATGGTTGGCGCAGGGACATGTGGCACGTGCGAGGGGTCCAGGTGCAGCCCGAGTGACGTCAGCACGCGAGGATCGGCGCATCCGCCGCCAAGCGGTGGCAGCCCCGCACGCCACGTCAACCGCCATTCTTCAGCATGTGCAAGACACCCTGGCTGTTCCAATATCGACCAGAACAATTTCCCGTCGATTGGTTGAAGGAGGCCTGCACTCCCGGCGTCCGCTTAGAAGACTACCATTGACTCCACAGCATAGACGTGCACGCCTGGCATGGTGCCGGGCTAGAGCGACTTGGATGAGGGAATGGCGGAACGTCGTGTTCTCCGATGAGTCACGCTTCTGTTCTGTCAGTGATAGTCACCGCAGACGAGTGTGGCGTCGGCGTGGAGAAAGGTCAAATCCGGCAGTAACTGTGGAGCGCCCTACCGCTAGACAACGCAGCATCATGGTTTGGGGCGCTATTGCGTATGATTCCACGTCACCTCTAGTGCGTATTCAAGGCACGTTAAATGCCCACTGCTACGTGCAGCATGTGCTGCGGCCAGTGGCACTCCCGTACCTTCAGGGGCTGCCCAATGCTCTGTTTCAGCAGGATAATGCCCGCCCACACACTGCTCGCATCTCCCAACAGGCTCTACGAGGTGTACAGATGCTTCCGTGGCCAGCGTACTCTCCGGATCTCTCACCAATCGAACACGTGTGGGATCTCATTGGACGCCGTTTGCAAACTCTGCCCTAGCCTCGTACGGACGACCAACTGTGGCAAATGGTTGACAGAGAATGGAGAACCATCCCTCAGGACACCATCCGCACTCTTATTGACTCTGTACCTCGACGTGTTTCTGCGTGCATCGCCGCTCGCGGTGGTCCTACATCCTACTGAGTCGATGCCGTGCGCATTGTGTAACCTGCATATCGGTTTGAAATAAACATCAATTATTCGTCCGTGCCGTCTCTGTTTTTTCCCCAACTTTCATCCCTTTCGAACCACTCCTCCTTGGTGTTGCATTTGCTCTGTCAGTCAGTGTATTAATATGAGTTTAGTTAATGAAAGAACATGTAATTAATATGTATGTTGGGTATTCAGCCCGAAGGCTGATTTGATCCTCTGCAGCTCAGCCAACAGCTGTCATAAATAGCCTAGGCGTCACTGAAGAGGCGTACTAGGGAAATGAGGAGTGGGGTAGTTTCCCGTTGCTTTCTTCACCGAGCCAGCCATTGCTATTACATATCAGTCTGCCAAGCCCACTGAAATGCATGCACCAATCGACCCTATGAGCGATATTTTCACACCATTCATAACAGGGACTGGCTGCATAAGGAATGGTATTACGCGGAGTAACATCACTCATACCTCAGTCACTTTCATATTGTCAAAACCAAGGATAAGACTGAGACAGGTCAATGAAAGTAACAAATTTGATATAGCCCATACCAGAAGACATAGTGCACTGTAAACACTACATCTCGCCAACAAAGGCATGTAATTAATATTACAACATTTATTATTACCTGTATATACGATGTTTAATTCACTACAATATTGTGCAACAAACTGTAATATCTGGAATAACGTATCTTTAGTACTAGATAGTTATAGAAAATTCTTTACATTATAACTAGGCTATTGGACACTACAATTTATGAGAAGATAGGTTATGTCATATACTTCTAGATGCCTGGCCAGGCAACATATATAAGAGGCAATCTTGATGGTTGTTGGAGTTGGTCAGTGGAGTTGTATTTGTGAGCTTGTGTTCTGATTCTGCCGACATGTTACTGTGACCGTCAAATGTTTCAAGATGGCAGTCTTATTCTTCTTATTCTTTTGTAGTAGCATTTTGTTATGATGGCAGCTTATTCGGTCAATCAATCATTACTGATCCCCATTCAGGGCAGTCGCCCAGGTGGCAGATTCCCTATCTGTTGTTTTCCTAGCCTTTTCTTAAATGATTGCAAAGAAATTGGAAATTTATTGAACATCTCCCTTGGTAAGTTATTCCAATCCCTAACTCCCCTTCCTATAAACGGATATTTGCCCCAATTAGTCCTCTTGAATTCCAACTTTATCTTCATATTGTGATCTTTCCTACTTTTAAAGACACCACTCAAACTTATTCGTCTATGGATGTCCTCCCACGCCATCTCTCTACTTACAGCTTGGAAAATACCACTCAAGTAACTAATCTCATTTTGTTCCGTATTGAAGATACAATAAGTAAAACTCTTTAAAGATTAAAATTATTGTGTCCACCTATTCAATACAAATATATTTTAGTGATTACATTCTACATGAATTATAAACACCAGTTAGGGACATGTTTCGCCCTCGTTATGGGCATCTTCAGCCTAATACTAAACTTAAGATCAAGAATTAAAACTATAAACATTGGAACTTAATAGTAAACTTAACTTAATACTAAATACAATGTTCTTATGCTTTTTATATAGTTTACAATATGTACAATATGTACATTAACTTTGCCATAATTTATGAACAATGAATTAATTTATTTTATAATGACTAGACATCGAAAGTGTAGATTGGATTGATCACAGCGTTCATAAATTCCGGCAAAGTTAATGTACATATTGTACATATTGTAAACTATGTAAAAAGCATAAGACCACTGTATTTAGTATTAAGTTTACTATTGAGTTCCAATGTTTATAGTTTTAATTCTTGACCTTAAGATTAGTATTGGGCTGAAGATGCCCATAACTAGGGCAAAACATTTCCCTAACTGGTGTTTATAATTCATGTAGAATTTAACCATTAAAATATATTAGTATTGAATAGGTGGATACAATAATTTTAATCTTGAAAGAGTTTTACATACCACTTAGTCAAGCAGCTCATCTCCTTTCTCACAAGTCTTCCCAGCCCAAACTTTGCAACATTTTTGTAACGTTACTCTTTTGTCGGAAATCGCCCAGAACAAATCGAGCTGCTTTTTTTGTGGATTTTTTCCAGTTCCTGAATCAAGTAATCCTGGTGAGGGTCCCATACAATGGAACCATACTCTAGCTGGGGTCTCACCAGAGACAAACATGCTCTCTCCTTTACATAGGGATAGGATAGGAATGGTGGGAAGGAGAGTATTCATTCTGGTGAAAGAAGAATTTGTAAACTACGAAAAAGTTAAAGATGAGAAACATGAAATTCTAGGTGTAAGGCTCATTTCTAAAGATAATAGGCAACTTGATATATTTGGAGTGTACAGACTGGGGAAGGCTAGCACTGACATGGATTCGGAATTATTTGATAGGATAGTCGGCTATGTGGGAAACGACATGGAAAGAAATGTGATTGTAGCGGGAGATCTGAATTTGCCAGATGTCAGTTGGGAAGGAAATGCGAACGACAGGAAGCATGACCAACAAATGGCAAATAAGTTAATATGGGAAGGACAGCTGATTCAGAAAATGATGGAACCAACCAGAGGGAAAAATATCCTGGATGTGGTGCTGATAAAACCAGATGAGCTCTATAGGGAAACTGAAGTAATGGATGGTATTAGTGATCATGAAGCTGTTTTTGTCATAGTTAAAAATAAATGTGATAGAAAGGAAGGTTTTAAAAGTAGGACTATTAGGCAGTACCATATGGCTGATAAAGCAGGCATGAGGCAGTTTCTAAAAAGTAACTATGATCGGTGGAAAATGGTAAATAAAAATGTAAACAGACTCTGGGATGGGTTTAAAGAAATTGTTGAGGAATGCGAAAACAGGTTTGTACCATTAAGGGTGGTAAGGAATGGTAAAGACCCACATTATTATAATAGAGAAATAAAGAGACTAAGAAGGAGGTGCAGACTGGAAAGAAATAGAGTTAGAAATGACAGTGGAAGTAAGGAGAATTGAAGGAACTTACTAGAAAATTGAATCTAGCAAAGAAGGCAGCTAAGGATAACATGATGGCAAGCATAATTAGCAGTCATACAAATTTTAGTGAAAAATGGAAGAGTATGTATAGGTATTTTAAGGCAGAAACAGGTTCCAAGAAGGACATTCCAGGAACAATTAATGAACAAGGGGAGTGTGTATGTGAGGATCTTCAAAAGGCAGAAGTATTCAGTCAGCAGTATGTAAAGATTGTTGGTTACAAGGAAAATGCCGAGATAGAGGAGGAGACTAAGGCCAAAGAAGTAGTAAAATTTACAAATGATAACAATGACATTTACAATAAGATACAAAAGTTGAAAACTAGAAAAGCGGCTGGAATTGATCAGATTTCTGGGGATATACTAAAGACAATGGGTTGGGATATAGTACCATATCTGAAATGCTTATCTGATTATTGTTTGGTCGGAGGAGCTATACCAGATGAATGGAGAATTGCTATAGTAAGCCCTGTGTATAAAGGAAAGGGTGATAGACATAAAGCTGAAAATTACAGGCCAGTAAGTTTGATGTGCATTGTATGTAAGCTTAGGGAAGGCATTCTTTCTGATTATATTAGACATGATTGTGAAATTAATAACTGGTTCGATAGAAGGAAGTTCGGTTTTAAGAAAGGTTATTCCACTGAAGCTCAACTTGTAGGATTCCAGCAAGGTATAGCAGATATCTTGGATTCGGGAGGTCAAATGGATTGTATCGTGATTGACCTGTCTAAAGCATTTGATAGGGTGGATCATGGGATACTACTGTCCGGCTCCATGGCTTAATGGTTAGCGTGCTGGGCTTTGGTCACAGGGGTCCCAGGTTCGATTCACGGCAGGGTCGGGAATTTTAACCTTAATTGGTTAATTTCGCTGGCGCTGGCACGGGGGCTGAGTGTATGTGTCGTCTTCATCATCATTTCATCCTCATCATGACGTGCAGGTCGCATAAGGGAGTCAAATCGAAAGACCTGCATCTGGCGAGCCGAACTTGTCCTCGGACACTCCCGGCACTAAAAGCCATACGCCATTTCATTTCATGGGTTACTACTGGCAAAAATGAGTGCAATTGGACTAGACAAAAGAGTGAATGGGTTGATATATTTCTAGAAAATAGATCTCTGAGAATTAGAGTAGCCTGACCCTGTAATAATTAAGAGGGGAATTCCTCAAGGCAGTATTATCGGACCTTTATGTTTTCTTATATATATAAATGATATGAGTAAAGGAGTGGAATCGGAGGTAAGGCTTTTTGCGGATGATGTTATTCTCTATAGACTGATAAATAAGTTACAAGATTGTGAGCAACTACAGCGTGACCTCAAAAATGTTGTGAGATGGACAGCAGGCAATGGTATGTTGATAAACGGGGTTAAAAGTCAGGTTGTGAGTTTTACAAATAGGAAAAGTCCTCTCAGTTTTAATTACTGCGTTGACGGGGTGAAAGTTCCTGTTGGGGATCATTGTAAGTATCTAGGTGTTAATATAAGGAAAGAACTTTTTGGGGTAATCACATAAATGGAATTGTAAATAAAGGGTACAGATCTCTGCACATGGTTATGAGCATGTTTAGGGGTTGTAGTAAGGATGTAAAGGAGAGGGCATATAAGTCTCTGGTAAGACCCCAAGTAGAGTATAGTTCCAGTGTATGGGACCCTCACCAGGATTACCTGATTCAAGAACTGGAAAAAATCCAAAGAAAATCAGCTCGATTTGTTCTGGGTGATTTCTGGCAAAAGAGTAGCGTTACAAAAATGTTGCAAAGTTTGGGTTGGGAAGAACTGAGAGAAAGAAGAAGAGCTGCTCAACTAAGTGGTATGTGGAAATTCTAAATTCCCATGGAAGGAATTAGATATTTTTCCACCAATAGAGCATATCAAGTTCCGAGCTGTCAGCGGAGAGATGGCGTGGAATGACATTAGTAGACGAATACGTTTGAGTGGTGTTTATAAAATTAGGAAAGATCACAATATGAAGATAAAGTTGGAATTCAAGAGGACAAACTGGGGCAAATGTTCATTTATAGGAAGGGGAGTTAGGGATTGGAATAACTTACCAAGGGAGACGACGTTCAATAAATTTCCAATTTCTTTGAAATCATTTAGGAAAAGGCTAGGAGAACAACAGATAGGGAATCTGCCACCTGGGCGACAGCCCTAAATGTAGATCAGTATTGATTGATTGATATTGATCCTTACTACAACCCTAAATACCCTCATAACTATGTGGAGAGATCTGTACCCTTTATTTACAATCATATTTATGTGATTACCCCAATGAAGATTTTTCCTTATATTAATACCTAGGTATTTACAATGATCCCCAAACGGAACTTTCACCCCATTAACGCAGTAAATAAAACTGACTGGACTTTTTCTATTTGTAAAACTCAGAACCTGACTTTAATCCCCGTTTATCATCACACCATTGCCTACTGTCAATCCCACAACATTATCAAGGTCATTTTGCAGTTGCTCACAACCTTGTAACTTACTTATTACTCTGTACTGAATAACATCATCTGAAAAAAACCTTATCTCTGATTCCACTTCTTTACACATATCACTGATATATACAAGAAAACATAAAGGTCCAATAATACTGCCTTGAGGAATCTCCCTCTTAATTATTACAGGGCAGGTAAAGCTTCCACTACTCTAATTCTCTGAGTTCTATTTTCTAGAAACAGAGCCACCCATTCAGTCACTCTTTCGTCAAGTCCAATTGCACTCATTTTGCCAGTAGTCTCCCATGATCTACCCTATCAAATGCCTTAGACAGATCAATCGCGATACAGTCCAATTGACCTCCTGAATCCAGGATATCTGCTATATCATGCTGGAATCCTACAAGTTGAGCTTCAGTGGAATAACCTTTCCTAAACCCAAACTGTCTTCTAACAAACCAGTTATTAATTTTGCAAACATGTCTTATATAATCAGAAAGAATGCTTTCCCTAAGCTTACATGCAATGCATGTCAAACTGACTGGCCTATAATTTTCAGCTTTATGTCTATCACCCTTTCCTTTATATATAGGGGCTACTATACCAACTCTCCATTCATTTGGTAAAGTTCCTTCATGCAAACAATAATCAAACAAGTACTTCAGATATGGTACTATATCGCAACCCTTTGTCTTTAGTAAATTCCCCGAAACCTTATCAATTCCAGCTGCTATTCTAGTTTTCAACTTTTGTATCTTACTGTAAATGTCATTACTGTCATAGGTAAATTTTAATACTTCTTTGGCCTTAGTCACCTCCTCTATCTGGACATTATCCTTGTACCCAACAATCTTTACATACTGCTGACTGAATACTTCTGCCTTTTGAATATCCTTGCACGCACACTCCCCTTGTTCATTAATGATTCCTGGAATGTCCTTCTTGGAACCTATTTCTGCCTTGAAGTATCTAGTCTTCCATTTTTCACTAAAATTGGTACGGCTGCCAATCATGTTATCCTTAGCTGACTTCCTTGCTATATTCAATTTCCTAGTAAGTTCCTTCAATTTCTCCTTACTCCCACAGCCATTTCTAACTCTATTTCTTTCCAACCTGCACCTCCTTCTTAGTAACTTTACTTCCCTGTTATAATAATGTGGGTCTTTACCATTCCTTACCACCTTTAAAGGTACATACCTATTTTCACATTCCTCAACAATTGCTTTAAACCCATCCCAGAGTCTGTTTACATTTTTATTTACCATTTTCCACCGATCATAGTTACTTATTAATGATGGTACTGTGTACTAGTCCTAATTTTAATATCTTCCTTTCTTTCGCATTTATTTTGATTTACCACAAAAACAGCTTTGTGATCACTAATACTATCTATTACTTTGGTTTCTCTATAGAGCTCATCTGGTTTTACCAGCACCAGCACCAGAATATTCTTCCCTCTATTTGGTTCCATCACTTTCTGAATCAGGTCCCCTTTCCATATTAACTTATTTGCCATTTGTTGGTCATGCTTCCTGTCGTTCGCATTACCTTCTCAATTAACGTTTGGTAAATTGAGATCACCCGCTACAATCACGTTCCTTTCCTTATTGTTTCCCACATAGCAGATTATCTTATCAAATAATTCTGAATCAGCATCTGTGCTACCCTTTCCTGGTATGTACACTCCAAAGACATCAAGTTGCCTATTATCTTTAGAGATGAGCCTTACCCCTAGAATTTCGTGTATGACATCTTTAACTTTTCCGTAGCTGACAAATTCTTCTTTCACCAGAATGAATACTCCCCCTCCTACCATTCCTATCCTATCTCTACGATACACCCTCCAGTTTCGTGAGAAAATTTCTGCATCCATTATATCATTTCCCAGCCATGATTTAACTCCTATTACAATATCTGGTAAGTATATATCTATTAAATTACTTAATTCTATTCTTTTCTTTACAATACTCCTACAGTTCAGCACTAACATTTTTATGTCATCCCTACTTGATTTCCAGTTCCCTTTTCCCTTAACACCGCTCCCTAGGCTATGTGCGTATAATGTGTAAATACGTTGTAATAAATAGTGTATGCAACTGACAGCATTTTGTGTATGTATTTGTGGATACATCAGTCAGCACTGGCTTTCTTGGGAATAGGTACAACAAAATTCTGGCAAAAATCAGATAGCACTTCTCCTGTCTCATACATCTTACACACTAAATGGAATAAACTTGCCATGCTTGTTTCTCCTATGGCAGTCAGTAATTCAGAGGGAATGTCATCAATTCCAGGTGCCTTGTTCCTATTTAGGTCTCTCAGAGCTGTGTGAAACTCTGACCTCAAAACTGGGTCTCCCATTTCATCAGCATCAACAGCCTCTTGTCCCAGAACCAAATCATCTACGTCTTTACCTTGATACAACTGTTGGATATGTTCCTGCCATCTTTCTGCTTTGTCTTCTTTCTCTATAAGTGGTTTCCCATCTGAACACTTAATATTCATACACCTAGATTTCCTTTCTCCAAAGGTTTCCTTGATTTTCCTGTTTGCAGCATCTACCTTTCCTACAACCATAGAACCTTCAACATCCTTACAATTCTCCTTCAGCCATTCTTCCTTAGCTATCTTGCACTTTCTATCCACTTCATTCTTTAATCGCCTGTATTCTTTTCTGTCCTCTTCATTTCTTGCATTCTTGTATTTTTGTTGTTCATCAATCAGGACTAGTATCTCCTGAGTTATCCATAGATTCTTAGTTGATCTCTCCTTCCTTCCTAAAATTTCTTCAGCAGCCCTACTGAATCATACTTCACGACTGTCCATTCTTCCTCTACTGAGTTTCCTTCAGCCTTTTCATTTAGTCCTTGTGCAATTTGTTCCTTGAGATGATCCCTCGCACTCTTTTCTTTCAACTTGTCTAGATCCCATCTCCTTGCATTCCTTCCTTTCTTCAATTTCTTCAAGTTCAGATGACATTTCATGACCAACAAGTTGTGGTCAGAGTGCATGTCTGCTCCTGGGAAAGTTTTGCAATCCAGCACCTGGTTTCTGAATCTCTACCTAATCATAATGAAGTCTATTTAATACCTTCCAGTGTTTCCAGATCTCATCCACGTATTCAGCCGTTGTTTGTGGTGTTTGAACCAAGTATTAGCAAGGACTAAATGATGTTGATGCTTGCTGTTTAAAGGGGCCTAACATCTAGGTCATCGGCCCCTAATGGTATGAAATGACACGAAATGCAATGACAAATTAAAAGAGTAAAATCCTTCACTGACCAGATTTCAAAACGTGAGGACAAAGAATGAATGGACGGATGTGAATTTAAAACAATCAGTGGATCCGACCTGCAGTGCCTCACATTCACAGAATCTGAAGTAAAACAATAGTATTACTGACCAAGGGACTGCTTCTAAAGCACAATACTGAATCAATGATGCTTGCAGTCTCAACCATGGTATTTGTCATGGTGCAGTACTAATCAAAAGTAGCATAGAATCGCGGTATTCTACACATTATGGTACTACTCACAGGTAATGAAATTCGCACATGCAATACTAACCTACAGTGTTTTGCACATTGCAGCGCCATTTACAGGAAACGCAAACCTATGGTGTTCACATAAGTGTACTAACCACAGGGACTCTTACTATCCCGTGGTGTTCCTCACATAGTGGGTACTAATCATAGGCAAGCCAGAACCATGGTGTCGTTCACCCATGGTGTCGCTCATATAGTGGTACTAATCACAGGTACTGTAAAAGCCGACAGTGCACTGTAAGTGGGGGACTGACCGCACGGTGCTCCTGCGTGCTACTAATCACAAACCTATTTGTTACCTAACATAATGGTACTACGCGCAAGAAAAAGCAACCCATGGTGTTCCCCGTGTGGTGGTACTAATCACAAGTAGTTTCATGGTTCTAATACAATCATCCTTTGGTTGCCCCTTTTAGTCACTTCTTACGACAGGCAGGGAATACCGTGAGTGTATTCTTCGTCTGCGTCCCCCACCCACAGGGGGTGACTAAATTATGATCAGTGCAGAATTCAACCAGCCGACTTCCTCTTTCATTCCTTTGTCCTAATCCGAATTCTCCTACTGTATTACCTTCTCTTCCTTGACATTCCAGTCTCCCATCACAATTAGATTCTCGTTACCTTTTACATATTGTATTAAATCTTCTATCTCTTGATATATATTTTTTTCGATTTCTTCATAATCTGTTGAACTAATAAAGAAGTATGTCACGATTAATTCCACACCATATAAGCTCCAATTAAGAAGTTTCTTGTTTCACTGTACGTGCATTGCAAAGAAACTGCAAGGTCATCAGACAAATCAGGGACGAATGTGGTAGAAGATATAAATGGAAATAAAAGTAATAAAATAAAGAGCAATGAAAGACTCACAGAACAGAAAAATATAACACAGATGACGAATGAAAACACAGTGTGTAGAAAAAACAGAGGAAAACAAGTGTGAGTTGGAGTGGGGTGTAACAGGTGTACACACATTATGAATGTATGTCACTTAACACACCCTGCTGGTGATGAGGAATGTATGAATTAGGAAAACATTGAAAATTAAACAACTTTCGTGGAAGGACAAGGAATAGAACTAACTACAGAAATCCTTAATGGCTGGCAACCGTGTATTACTTAATTGATCGCCAGTGTCCCTGTTGAAATTGTTAGGATTTTTACATATTCCCACAGCTTCCTGTTTAATTCTAGATCTAGTGTTTAGTGTGAGTAAGAGCTCGAAACATATTGGAACACGACATCATGACCCAATGACAGTGCGTGCTCAGCTACAGCAGACTTACATGGCTGGTTAAGATGGATATTTAGTTAGTGTTCCTTGATACAAAGTACCTATGAACCGGGATGTTTGGCCAATGTATACCTTGCCAAAAGTAGAGAGAATTTTGTACACCCAAGAGTGTAATAGTGGGGACAATTCGTCCTTGCTTTTACCTAAACTGTGAGCAATTTTAGTGACTGTGCCAAACATGCTTTTTACAATATGCTTGTGGAGAACCTTGGCAATTCAATCTGTGGTATTGTGAGTGTAAGACAGGTAGGCAGTTCCCTTCACTTCTTCCTTCTGTGAGATTTGCTTACTCATCCCGCTGGGATGCAGGTCTTAATGAATCTGTACATCATTATAACCATTATCCTTGAATGTGACTTTCAGTGTGTCCATCTCCTCCTGGATATTTGATGGCTCACAAATTTGTGTTGCCCTTTTGGTGAGTGTTGTGAGAATACCCTGTTTTTGTGCTGGATGGTAATGAGAATCTGCATGGAGATAGTGATTTGTGTGGGTAGGCTTACGACTGAAGGTCTGTCCTAAGCAGCCGCCTGGTTTCCTTCTTATTAGAACATCCAAGAAAGGAAGGCATCCATCCGACTCCATCTCCATAGTGAATTAAGTTGAAGGATGCTGCTGACTTTGGTTCAGAAATAGATGTAATCAGGACCTTCTGTCCAGACCACAAATGTATTGTTAACATACCTCCACAAAATCATAGGTCTGATAGGCACCAAAGTGAGAGCCTCCTCCTCAAAATACTCCATACAGAAATTAGCCACTACTAGCGAAAGTCGACTTCCCATAGCCCCACCATCCGTCTGTTCATAAAATTGTCCATCCCATGAGAAATAGCTGGAAGTCATGCAGTGGTGAAATAGCTTAGTAATGTCCTCAGGGAACAGATGCTCAATGAGAGACATGGCCGAGTCAATCGTTACTTTAGTAAACAAGGACTTCACATCAAAATTCATCAGAAGTGCATTGGGTTGAAGGGTTATGGTTGACAACTTATTGAGAAAATACAGTGTATCTGACCATATGATTCACTACGTCCTATATGTGGCTGAAGCAAATTTGTGTAGGTATTTAGCCAGAGCAGTGGTGCTATCAATGTTAATGTGGCTTATGGAAGAAAGAAAGAAAGAAAGAAAGAAAGAAAGAAAGAAAGTAGAACTGGCTGAGTCAGCAAAGAGGATGCATCTAGATGTGTTAGGAGTAAATGATTTTCAGGTAATGGGAGATGACGAGGAAGAGATAGGAGATTGTAAAGTTTACTTGACAGGTGTTTAAAGGGAAGGGGTAGGGATGTTCATCAGGAATAGTATTGCATGCAACATTGTTTCTGTTAAGCACGTAAATGAGCGAATGATGTGGGTAGATTTGGCAGTTGCGGGAATTAGGACGAGAATTGTCTCAGTGTATTCACCATGTGAGGGAGCAGATGAGGATGAAGTTGACAAGTATTATGAAGCATTGATTGACATCATAGTTAGGATCAACAGCAAGGATAGGATAGTGCTAAAGGATGATTTCTATGTGAGAGTTGGAAACAGAAATGAAGGATACAAAAGGATGATTGGTAAATGAGGAAAAGATATGGAAGCTAATAGGAATGGGAAGCATTTGCTGGACTTTTGTGCTAGTATGGGTTTATCAGTTACGAATACCCAAGGCTATCCAATGCTACATATGGGAGGGTACAGGTGCCAGGCCCATCATAGACTATATCTTAACTGACTCTGAGTTCAGGAAATCTGTTAGGAATGTGCAGGTTTTCTGGGGATATTTAGATGACACAGACCACTCTCCAATCTGTAGTGAACTCAATATCTCTAAGCATAGGATAGAGGAAGGTGAAATCTGTCTGTAGATGGACAAGGGTTGAAAAACTCCAAGACGAGGATATTAGACAGAAGAACATGGATATAATTCGCGAAAAGTTCCAAACAATGGATGGTAAACAGGTTCAGGACATAGATGAAAGAAACAGTGAAACAAATAGCTGTAGAATCCAAAAAAAAGTCGTGGGAAGATTTTGGTAATAACCTGGAAAGGCTAAGTCAAGCAGCAGGAAACCTTTCTGGACAGTAATAAAGAATTTTAGGAAGGGAGGGAAAAAGGAAATGAATAGTGTTTTGGGTAATACAGGTACTCTCATAATAGATCCCAGGGAATCATTGGACAGGTGGAAGGAATATTTTGAAAATCTTCTCAACGTAAAAGAAAATATTCCGCATGACATCATGTACAATCAAGCCAGGGGGAGGAGGACAATGATGTTGGTGAAGTTACACTTGATGAAGTGAAAAGGATTTTAAATAAACTCCATTGTCATAAAGCACCACGAATAGATGAAATTAGACCTGAAATAGTGAAGTATAGTGGGAAGGCAGGGATGAAATGGCTTCATAGAGTAATAAGATTAGCATGGAGTGTTTGAAAGATAGCTTCTGATTGGACAAAAGTAGTAACTTCATCTATCTATAAGCAAGGGAGTAGGAAGGATTGCAACAAATATCAAGGTATCTCACTGATTAGTATACCCGGCAATGTGTTCACTGGCCTCTTGGAAGCGAGGGCGTGATCAGTGCTTGAAAGGAAGTTGGATGAAAACCAGTGTGGTTTCAAATCATAGAGGAGCTTCCAGGACCAGATTTTCAGTACGCCAGGTAACTGAAAAATGCTACAATAGGAATAGACAGTTATGTGTATGTTTCATAGATCTAGAGACAGTATATAACAGAATATCGAGGGAAAAGACGTTTGCCGTACTGGAGGACTATGGGATTAAGGGTAGATTATTAAAATCAATTAAAGGCATGTATGTTGACAATTGGGCTGCAGTGAGAATTGATGGTAGAATGAGTTCTTGGTTCAAGGGACTTACAGGATTTAGACAAAGCTTAATATTTCACCTTTGTTGTTCATAGTTTACATGGATCATCTGCTGAAAGGTATAAGGAGGCAGGGAGGGATTTAATTAGGTGCAAATGTACTATAATAAGCAGTTTGGCCTATGCCGAAGACTTGGTCTTAATGGCAGATTGTGTTGAAAGCTTGCCGTCTAGTATCTTGGAACTTGAGTTAGATAATTTCATGTATTTAGGATGTGTGTTCTCCTGGTATGGTAGTATAGTGAGATTGAATCAAGATGTTGGAAAGGTAATGCAGTGAGCTCGCGGTTCGATCAACAATATTCTGCAAGAAAGAAGGCAGCTCCCGGATGAAACTATCTTTACATCGGTCTGTTTTCAGACAACTTTGCTTTAGATGAAAGATGGGTGGACTCAGTATATCTTATTCATAAGTTAGAAGTAACAGACATGGAAGTAGTGAGAATGATTGCTGGTACCAACAGCTGGGAACAAAGACAGGAGAGTACTCGGAATGAGGAGCTGTACACATAAACTGGTTTCGGTGGTGGGTTCATGTGTGGCGAATGGAAGAGGTTAGGTTACCTAAGAGAATAATGGACTCAGTAATGGAGGGTAAGAGAAGTAGAGGGAGACCAAGACGATGATGGTAAGAGCTGCACAGTGGCGTTGGACACACGTGTGGTAGGGTCATATGAGCTCGGTCTGTACACAGGCTCTGACAACATAGCCAAGATCTTCTTCTTATACTCCTCTGTTTCCATTACCACCGTTGCATTGCCTTTATCAGCTGAGAGAAAGGTCAGTTCAGAATTATCTTAGAGTTCCTTCAGGGCTTTCCTCTCACCTCTTGTTAAATTGGGTTCAGGTACAGTAGCAGACCTTATCAGTCTCAGTCATTTCTGTCGTACCTCCTCGGCCTCATCCGTAGGTAGTTTGATGATGGCTCCCTCAATGGAAGTAATTTAACTCCTCAGTGGGAATTTTAGAGGGAGTGACAGCAAAATTTGCACAGCTGGAAATGCTATTCCTAGAATTTATACATGTTACTTAAGATTGGCAATTCAATTCTTTTTTGATTTATAAAGCATGATTTTCATATATTTTTCAAACAATTTCAATGTATTTTGTATATTCAATGTAAATTATGCTTTTTATAGGTGAAGAAGGTCAGAAAGACTGAAACTTGTACTGCATTTATATGACTTGTTGTTAATTAGAGTTAAATTGTTGAAGTATTGCATTGGTGGAAAAGCAATAACATTCCATTAAAGGAATATGTACTGTTTACTTATAAGTCAATACAGAACAAAGAAATGAAATTTATTAATTGTAATCCCAACAGTGACATACTCAAGCAGTTCTTCGAGAAGCCAAACAATTGCGAACCAACTACAGAGAAACTTCAATTCGTGATATCCGCCCCAGACCAGGGCTTGGTTCCACCAAGATATGAAACATCACATTACACCTCAAAAACAACAAATCACCAGGGGAAGATGGTGAAATTGCTGTGAAGATCACGATCAGAGATAAACTCCTGTTTAACCGCCTACAAGCCTTAATTGTGAAGGAAGCATACCTGCAGCCTGGAAAACTGCTTTGATTCTCCCAACACACAAAAAAGGCAGCAAGACGAATCCAAACAATTACCGAGGCATTTCACTTGGCCAATTGCCTACAAAGTGCTCTCACATGCCCTCCTTACCAGACTGGAGCAATAGACAGAACATAAGAGTGGTGAATACCAGGCAGGCTTCTAACCGCGCTGATCATGCGCTGAATAAATCTGGAAACTCAAAATGATCCTCCAGCACTGCCAGTTGAACTGCATAGTGATCACTTTTGTAGACTTCAAAAAAGCATAAAACTCTATTGACTGCACCACCCTGTTTAATGTACTACATGAATACTGTGTACACATTAGAACAACTAAGTTAATCCAATGGACTCTGAGACACAACATCTGAAGTGAAATTCATGGACAAAATCTCAGAACCCTTTGAAATAAAAATAGGAATAAGACAAGGTCCCCGCTCCTGTTCAACCTGATACCAGATAAGATTTTATTATTATTAACAAATACATCGCAATTGGGAAATATCCTGGTGGCAATGAACACTTACAATAGTGTGATAATAAAGTTAAAATATACTACTATTACTACAACTACTACTATTATTAATACTACAACAACAACAAGAGTACAACATGCAATTCCATGGAAAGAAAATATTACAAGAAATACATTCTAAATCTAGCATCATCATTAAAACATGGGAGAAAGAAACGTCAGGAATAAATATGGGAACACAAAGTAAGGGGATCAATTTAAAAATACCTCATCTCCGTTGACGATCTAACAATAATTACCCATACTTCTAAGGAAACCTGACACTCCATTGAGAAGCTTCATATCACCATCAAAACTGGCCTCTAAATCTCATACGAGAAAATGCAGTACGTGTACTCCAAGAACCCAAACTTGGGATCAGTTCCGACCAAATACGGTAACATCATGCAAGTTAATCACTTCAAGTACTTGGAGAAAATTGTCAGGAACACTGGCAATGAAAGAGTAGCCAACAAATTATGTAAAGCCACCACAATACTTGAATTATCTACAACAAGAAATCACTTTTCACCAAAGTCAAACTAAGTCACTACCACACAGTCACCCTCCTAACTTAATTTGTAGGCAGGCTGAATGTTAGATTCCTAAAAGAACCATGGGCCACATTATTTCCCCTCCCCGTCCTTCTCTAATATACAAATACATCCATACACCCAGGTGGCCCCTTCTTCAATCACCAACCAATTAACTTCTCACATGGCCATTCGACAATACAAACAATAAACCTGGCACACAATACAAAACAAATTGAGAAAAGTAAAGAATACTCTGTAACTTTGGATAAACTTACCAATTAATGAGAGGTCTGGGCCTTCGCTTGAAGTGAGTGTTGAAATGTCTAGAGGTAGATTTGACACAGCCACTCTCAAAATGGAATGTAGGTGTTCTTTACTGATCCGGGAATATATTTTACAAATTTGATTTTTGAAAATATTAGTTCACAAATGTACGTACTCGCAAACGCACACAAGTATTTTCTCACAAATTTTAAGAAAGCCAGAAAATTTTCATTATTAAGTGCCCCATAAAAGTTAATCAAATTTCCCTCCATGAACTTGTCCCTTAATCGGGAACAAAGGAGGAACCAGTACTTCCTAAAGGGAGGGGCTAACTTTAAAGAAAATGCCATTCCACAAATAAAAAACAAGTAATTGGAACATTTTACTTCTGTAGTGATGAAATTTCTACAGTTTATTTTAAGGAAATTGTTACACTATAGTAAACGCTAGTTAAGGTAATTTATTGATATTTATTTCATCATGAAATTCCATTAAACAATGTTTAAAGTACTACATCAACTTTGCTATGTACAGTTACATATGAGCAGTTCACATCAATAAGCATTATCTGAGCAATTATATATATCCTGTCTTTGAGGTTTTGTCTTAAAGGATTTTCAACATTTGTTTCCCTTTCCCTATTGCTAATGCAAGGCCATTAAGCTGGTTCTCTCCTATTGTATTTGTAGGTTTTTAGCTTACGTATGGCTGAGAAACTTCTCTCTATGTGGAAAATTCTAAATTCCCATGGAGGGAATTAAATATTTTTTACCAATAGAGCATGTCAAAAATGTCAAAAACATATCAGATGTGTTCAGATGTGATCTGATATGTTTTTGACAAACTTCTCTCTGTAGAGGCTGTCATGACTAACAGGGTAGCAATAGTCTAATAACTGGGAAAGAAGTCTTCATTACATAGAGCTAATATAAGCAAATTTTTGGCCTCCTATTTTTTTCTGGATGAGACATTGTCCGATTATCTCTACATAGTGATATTTCTGCTCTTAATTCAGCACTTGTTGCTGTGCAATCTGCTTCACACATCTCTGATGCTTTATTAATTTTGTCTACTGAAAACTTATAAAAATTGCTGGGAATAACCCCTAATATCTTCCTGAAATATTCTTCAGGATCCCCAGTTGTCACATTCATTCTTTGAGTTTGCCTGCCACAAATATATGGGAGACGGATTTCTTCACCCATTGAAGCAGCCACTTCCCGCAATAAAAATGCCTTTACACTTTTCATTGGTATTTTTTCTCATTATATTCAACCTTCCTATTATGGTACCAATGCCAGACAATGCAGATGATAAATATTGTTTAGGATTTTGCAAGAACTTACTTAGTTTCACAGTGTGGGCCAAAGAGTGAACAGCTGTTTACAAACCAATGATAAATTCACTTCTTCCCAAAGCTGTGCCTGAAGCAAACAGCTTTACTTAAAGTCTTACTATCTGGATATTCTTCTATTTGTTCAAAAAGCCTTACAACATGTAACATTATTTCTTGAAATACAATGAAGCTATCCAATGAGTAGGACAAAATGTATTTAACTTGGTCTTTTTTGACTCACTGATGCCAGGTTCACTCTTTGAAGAGCAGACATTCTTTTCACAGGAGCAGAGACAAACATTGTCACTGATGAGATAATCCCTAGCACATTTTTAATTTGCCTAATATAGCTTTTTGTAATGCACAAATTCAGTTGATGGCTGAAGCAGTGTGTGTAAAGTGCCAGAGGTTGCTCATTTAAAATCAGTGCTTGGGTTCCAATAAATTTACCTGATATATTTGATCCGACATCAAACTTGAGATCCCGAAAATCTTGAAAGTTTAATAAAACTTTTAACTTTTAAATATAACTAAAGCAGGAGGGGGAATTAAAGCCCCCCTTAACCCCTCCATAAATCCGTCTGTGATAGGGAACAACACTGAAGTTCCATTAATTCGACCTGTAGTTCACAGGTGCATGACCGATGTTAAATGCAGATGGATTTTTTAACAAATGAATTTTCTCCGCACTCACAGATAGGTCTTTAAATCTGTTTTCAAACTCACTCTTCAATAAGTCAATCAACTTAAAAAGCCAATCATAAGGCACTGAACTGTTTGAGTTTGCTTCTTGAAGCTCAGTACAACATGAAAAACATGCCCTTCACCAATCAGTGTCAAAATAAATTCAATATATTTTTTAACGCTACCACATAAGTAGGTGCTGCTGTGGGTCAACGGTACAGTGTCGGCCTCCTGATCCCAAGACAGCGGGTTCAAACCCGACAGAGGTAGTCAGATTTTTGAAGGGTGGAAAAAAGTCCATTCGACACTCCATGTCGTACGATATCGGCATGTAAATGATTTCTGGTGACACGTTTGGTGTTTACCAGGCAAAATTAATTAAATCTCAGCTGCAGACACCCAAAAGAGTTTCGGTTTACTCGGTCTGTCATCTAATAGGCCTATAGTAAAACAGAATGTCGAAATTAATGAGCAGACAGCTAGATGGCGTTAAATTGAAATGTCTGTACATGGTAGCTAAGGCCATACGATGATGATGATTATTATTATTATTATTATTACCACAGAACTATACAATTCATTTAAAAGCAGGCCTTTCTCTTACTATCCCTTCTTCAAAATATTTCAATGTTGAGTTATATCTGTATTAGGCCTACTAAATCCCACATCCAGTTTTTGTCTCCAAATTCTGCTACTTTTTTCTGTTTCACGTTCATAAATGTGCTTATTTCTTCATGAAGTTGAAAGCATTATTTCAAAATATACCACAACTAAGCCAGCGTACCTCGCTATGATAAATTAAATTGCCATGATCACAATCAATTTCTACCGATGATTGAGTCCATGTGATCGAATATACTGTATTTAATTTTTTCCACATAGCACTTGTTGATGAATAATGCAGTGTAATTCAAGAGGCATATCAGTATTTCTGTTAGTAAATTTGTTTCTTATTCCAATTTATCCAGTTTTTGTACCACTCATATTCCTTGCACCATCTGCTGTTATAGCAGCCAATCCATCCCTAAATCAAGATCCTTTTTTTTTTTTTTTTTTTTAGATTGTGCGGGATGTTTGGTAGGCTATTTCTAGTTTGCGTTCTCGCTTCTGAAGTGCTTCTTTGTTCAGTCCATTTTTCATGATGATCTCACCCAGGTATTTGAATTTGTCTACTCGTGTGATGTCCCCGTATTTTGTATGGAGTTTTGGTGGAGCCTCTTTAATGTTAGTCATTACTTCTGTTTTTTCAAACGATATCTGCAGACCAGTTTGTTCGGCATTTTCCTTTAACATTTCAACTTGAGCTCTAGCGGGTTTCTACGTCGTTTGAGAAAACGGCAATATTTTTTATTATATACACTGACTGACAGTGACAATGCAACACCAAGGAGGAGTGGTTCGAAAGGGATGAAAGTTGGGGAAAAAACAGAGGCGGCACGGATGAATAATTGATGTTTATTTCAAACCGATATGCAGGTTACACAATGCGCACGGCATCGACTCAGTAGGATGTAGGACCACCGCGAGCAGCGATGCACGCAGAAACACGTCGCGGTACAGAGTCAATAAGAGTGCGGATGGTGTCCTGAGGGATGGTTCTCCGTTCTCTGTCAACCATTTGCCACAGTTGGTCGTCCGTACGAGGCTGGGGCAGAGTTTGCAAACGGCGTCCAATGAGATCCCACACGTGTTCGATTGGTGAGAGATCCGGAGAGTACGCTGGCCACGGAAGCATCTGTACACCTCGTAGAGCCTGTTGGGAGATGCAAGCAGTGTGTGGGTGGGCATTATCCTGCTGAAACAGAGCATTGGGCAGCCCCTGAAGGTACGGGAGTGCCACCGGCCGCAGCACATGCTGCACGTAGCGGTGGGCATTTAATGTGCCTTGAATACGCACTAGAGGTGACGTGGAATCATACGCAATAGCGCCCCAAACCATGATGCTGCGTTGTCTAGCGGTAGGGCGCTCCACAGTTACTGCCGGATTTGACCTTTCTCCACGCCGACGCCACACTCGTCTGCGGTGACTATCACTGACAGAACAGAAGCGTGACTCATCGGAGAACACGACGTTCCGCCATTCCCTCATCCAAGTTGCTCTAGCCCGGCACCATGCCAGGCGTGCACGTCTATGCTGTGGAGTCAATGGTAGTCTTCTGAGCGGACGCCGGGAGTGCAGGCCTCCTTCAACCAATCGACGGGAAATTGTTCTGGTCGATATTGGAACAGCCAGGGTGTCTTGCACATGCTGAAGAATGGCGGTTGACGTGGCGTGCGGGGCTGCCACCGCTTGGCGGCGGATGCGCCGATCCTCGCGTGCTGACGTCACTCGGGCTGCGCCTGGACCCCTCGCACGTGCCATATGTCCCTGCGCCAACCATCTTCGCCACAGGCGCTGCACCGTGGACACATCCCTATGGGTATCGGCTGCGATTTGACGAAGCGACCAACCTGCCCTTCTTAGCCCGATCACCATACCCCTCGTAAAGTCGTCTGTCTGCTGGAAATGCCTCCGTTGACGGCGGCCTGGCATTCTTAGCTATACATGTGTCCTGTGGCACACGACAACACGTTCTACAATGACTGTCGGCTGAGAAATCACGGTACGAAGTGGGCCATTCGCCAACGCCGTGTCCCATTTATCGTTCGCTACGTGCACAGCACAGCGGCGCATTTCACATCATGAGCATACCTCAGTGACGTCAGTCTACCCTGCAATTGGCATAAAGTTCTGACCACTCCTTCTTGGTGTTGCATTTGCTCTGTCAGTCAGTGTATATATAATTCGCTGGGGCCATCAAGGACCACGTTAAGTCTTGTTGCATTTGACACTGAACTTGGCCTTCCTTAGAGCCCAAATTTCCCTCATTCTTTGTGAGTGGGCCTGCTTACGCTCCTCTGTCCAAGGGACACCGTGTCTTCTCTTCGGTTGCTCGTCTCGGTTTAGCCCGTTCGTCAATATTTTCTTGCGGAAGAGATCTCTGTTAAGGGCATCTTCAGCTGAGATATGTAGCATTTGCAGGTCTTCTTTGGTATTTCTAAACCAGGGAATTGTGGTTTTGGGGTTTATTATTATTATTATTATTATTATTATTATTATTATTATTATTATTATTATTATTATTATTATTATTAAGCCAGTTGGTCGCTTCCGCAAGAAAATATTGACGAATGGGCTAGAGGAGCATAAGCAGGCCCACCCACAAAGAATGAGGGAAATTTGGGGTCTAAAGAAGGCCAAGTTCAGTGTCAAATGCAAGAAGACTTAACGTGGTACTCGATGGCCCCAGCGAATAATAATAATAATAATAATAATAATAATAATAATAATAATAATAATAAAACAAACATTAACTGGTATTACTTCAAAAATTAAATTCCTAGGCGAAATACCTGAGCCTTTTCCTGTTAACACCGGGGTCCGTCAAGGGGATGGTTTATCGCCGTTACTGTTTAACTTGGTACTTGAGAAAGTAATCAGGACCTGGGAAAAGGAAACTAAAAGAATAACCCTTGGAAGACTACGTAAAGACAGAATTCACGTGCAATGTCTGGCCTTTGCTGATGACATAGCAATCCTTTCCAACAATAGGCATGAAGCAATTCATTCCATTGAAAAACTACATGAAATTGCCATCAAAACAGGACTTCAAATTTCGTATGAGAAAACTCAATACATGGAAGGATCCTCACGATACTTAGATGGACAACCTATGATAACTAAATTCGGCAAAATTGTTCAAGTGAACCAATTTAAATATTTGGGAGAAATTATTCAGCTGTCTGGTTTAAACTGCGAAGCAAATAAAGAATTTCCAAATTACAGAAAGCATACAGGATCACTTGGAACAGGTATAATAAAAAATCAATATCTCAAAATGCAAAACTTAGACACCATAATACAGTGATCAAACCTGAAGCATTATATGCCTCAGAAACCTTAATCATTGGTGGCGGATCTTTAACCAAAGACATTGAGAAACAAGAAAGGAAAATTTTACGAAAAATGTTTGGCCCAGTTTGTATGGATGGAATATGGAGAAAAAATAATCCCAGGAGATATATTGTCATTCTGAAAAAATTTCTCACACTTTTCGGAAAAGACAATTGAAATTTTATGGACACAATCAGAATGAACACTAACAGGCTAACTAAAAGAATTCTCAACCTGGCCCTTTCATTGAAAACCAAGAACAGCTGGCTTCGTGAAATTGAAACAGATCTTCAAGAAATCAACATCTCAGAAGACGTTGTACAGGGCAGATGTAAATTCAGAACCAAAATCGACAAACAGGGCAGATGTAAATTCAGAACCAAAATCGACAATCACCACTTTGAAGACAAACCCAACACCAGAGCTACTATAACTTGGACAGAAGAACGAAGGAAGAAGCTCAGCAAGAGGATGAAGAGATTTTGGGAGGAAAAGAAGGCCAACACATCAGCTAAGCAAGTTCAACCGTGCTCCTGAGTAGGGCATAATGATGTTAAAATAAACCACAGTAATATGTATGTATGTATGTATGTATGTATGTATGTATGTATGTATGTATGTATGTATGTATGTCCAACCCTTGTCCCATTTATCTACGGGGTCGGGTTTGAACTGAGATGAATCTTCATAGCATTTTATTTATTTATTTAAATTTTTTAGCCAACATAGGACTACTTAGTCAGGTTTATGGAGGTTTTTCTTCTTTTTGTCAGCCCAATACTGTTTCATCCTTTCTGAACGTAATTTTCTTTCTGCTTCTGGAATCACTCTTCCTATTCTCTGCTTGTTGATTTTTGTCTGTAGTCTAGTGTATTTATCTTTCAATATTTTGAGTGTATTGGTTTTGTATTTTAAATCTTCTATTGTAATATGCAACTCTCTCATGTCTTCTTTAAGTTCTGTGATCCATCTATTATTATTCTTACTCTTCCATAATTTTTCTATTATTTTTCTACTGATTCTATTTTCTGGCGACCATATTAGATGGCCTAAGAATGATATTTGTTTCTTTTTTATTGTGCTAGTCACAGGTTCTATTTCTTTATAAACTGTCTCATTGGAAGCTAGTCTCCAGACTCTGTTTACTTGATAATTTTTATTTAAACAGGTCCTCACTATTCTCTTATTCTCCTTTCTAACTTGAGTATTCTATCTATTGAAACTGTGTTTGTTGTTTTGAATAATGTTTCACTTGCATATGTAATTTGTGGCTGGGTGACTGTTTTGTAGTGTTTCAATTAGGTTGCTACTGAGAGACACTTTTTATTATATGAATTCTTGGCAACATGCTGTGGTGTAACCAGTTTATCTATTCTATTTTGCCATGCTGGTTTCTTGTTCAGGTTATATGTGATTATTTCACCTAAATATTTAAATTTTTCTACTATTTTTATTTCTTAATCTTCCAGCTTAATTTTGATTGCAAGCAGAAGTTGAGTTAGCATAATTTCTGTTTTTTCAAATGAAATTTTCAAACCAATATTTTGAGCTATTTCCTGTAAAGATTTTATTTGTTGTTTTATTTCCTGAATATCATTGGCCAGAAGAGCTAGATCATCAGCAAATCCTAGACAGTTCAAATGTATGTTAACCTTCTCGGTTCCAATCTTTATATTTTTCGAGGTGTTCTTACACCATTCCCTCATAATGTACTTTAGTGCACAGTTAAAAAGAAGAGGTGAGAATCTGTCACCCTGTCTTAAACCAGTTGTTACCAAGAATGGTTCAGAAAGTTCTCCTCTGAACTTAATTTTAGAAATTGTATTAGAGTAAGTTCAATCAATTTGATTAGCTTTGGATGAAGTCCAAAATGTCTTAAAATTTTTAATAATGATGGTCTGTTATTGGAGTCGTAAGCTTTCTTGAAATCTATAAACTTTATTGGAAGGAGCTTGTTTCGTTTTCTGTAATATGCTACAACTAGCTTCAAAGTTATTATTTGTTCAGAGCAGCTTCTCTAAGGTCTGAAGCCTCCCTGGTATTAACCTAACTCTTGATCAAGTCGTTCTTTAATCCGATTATATAGTATCTTAGAGAAAATCTTATACGTGCAGTCAAGCATGGAAATACCTCTATAGTTGTCTGGATTACTTCTTTCACCTTTCTTATGAACTGGATTAATTATAGCTATTGTCCATTATTCTGGGAATTTTTCTGATATCCAAATCTTCCGTAATATCATATGGAGGGATGTCTGAGCTGCACTGCCGGCATATTTCACATCTCTGCATAAACCTGGTCTTCTCCACACGCTTTGTAGTTCCTCATTT
Source organism: Anabrus simplex (assembly GCF_040414725.1). Lineage (NCBI taxonomy): Eukaryota > Metazoa > Arthropoda > Insecta > Orthoptera > Tettigoniidae > Anabrus > Anabrus simplex. Next base: position 128,329,865 of record NC_090265.1, on the reverse strand, counting down.
CTTTAAGCACTGTTTCAACTTCTTTTGCTGTAGGTGGGTTTATATTTTCTGGTTTAGTTTTTATCAGGGTATGTGTATCAATTAATAAGAGCTTTTCAGGTTCATCACTGTTCAAGAGCTTGTTAAATGCTTCCGCCATGATTTCCTTATTGTTATGCGCTATTATTCCATCTTTATTTTTAAACAATAATGTTGGGGGGGGGGGGGGTGTGTGTGTTTGTAATTTTGCAGTTGTTTACAAAAGGCTTTGTCATTTTTTTTAACTCTTGTCCTTATCCCGAGGTGGTGTAGCTCTTTTCAGGCACACCCCCAATGGAGGTGAGCTGCATGTACCATTTCAACCACATACCAGCCCTCCTGCCATTCTTAAATTCCTGACAGTATCGGGAATCGAACCCAGGCCTCCGAGGATGGCAGCTAATAGCGCTAGGGACAGGGAAGGGAACTACCTGCGTAAATTCTTAATGGCCAGCAACCAGGTATTACTTAATTGATAGCCCTGTTGAAATTATTAGGATTTCTACATATTACCACAGCTTCCCGTATAATCCTGGACCTATAGTGTCTAGTGTGAATAAGAGCTTGAGCATCTCTTGAAACATGACAATCATGACCTGACGACAGTGCGTGCTCAGCTAGTGCCGATTTGTCTGGCTGGTTGAGACGAATATTACGTTCATGTTCCTTGATACGGGTACCAATGGACCGACATGTTTGGCCGATGTATACCTTACCGCAAGTATAGGGCAATTCATATAAAACATGATGTAAAAGTGGGGATAATTTGTCCTTGGTTTTACTCAGACTGTGAGCAATTTTAATGGCGGTGCCAAACACGGTTTTTATATTGTGTTTGCGGAGGACTTTGGCAATTTGATCTGTGGTGTTGTGAATGTAAGGCAAGTAGGCAGTTCCCTTCACTTCTTCCTTCTGTGAGTTTTGCTTGGTCGTTTCTCTGGGATGCAGGGCTCTATGAATCTGCAAATTACTGTAATCATTACCGCTGAACGTGACTTAGAGCGTGTCCATTTCCACCTGGATATTTGATGGCTCACAAATTCGTCTCGACCTCTTGGCGAGTAATACCAATATAATGGTCCGTTATTGGACATTATAAATTTTCCAGCTAACTCATTCTTGGTTGCCTGCGTTTCGCCCTCGTGTGCTAAGTTAGGCTCGTCAGTTGGGACTTAGCACACCACCCAAGACGCAAGGCTAGTGCATACCATGGAGGCCACTGCATAGGCTACTTGAAGCCACCAGCAGTGCCAATGCACTATGAGAGCTATGTCTCATTTTCAAAAATTTACTCATTCGGAACAAAATATTTTAGGTTCCCTATGGGAATCAACATCTACATCATTTGATGGCCAGGCAGGCATCAATTTTTGAAAATGAGATATAGCTCTCATAGTGCATTGGTACTGCTGGTGGCTTCAAGTAGCCTATGCAGTGGCCTCCATGGTATGCACTAGCCTTGCGTCTTGGGTGGTGTGCTAAGTCCCAACTGACGAGCCTAACTTAGCACACGAGGGCGAAACGCAGGCAACCAAGAATGAGTTAGCTGGAAAATTTATAATGTCCAATAACGGACCATTATATTGGTATTATAAATTTACTCATTCGGAACAAAATATTTTGGGTTCCCTATGGGAATCAACATCTACATCATTTGATGGCCAGGCAGGCATCAATTTTTGAAAATGAGACATAGCTCTCATAGTGCATTGGCACTGCTGGTGGCTTCAAGTAGCCTATGCAGTGGCCTCCATGGTATGCACTAGCCTTGCGTCTTGGGTGGTGTGCTAAGTCCCAACTGACGAGCCTAACTTAGCACACGAGGGCGAAACGCAGGCAATCAAGAATGAGTTAGCTGGAAAATTTATAATGTCCAATAACGGACCATTATATTGGTATTATAAATTTACTCATTCGGAACAAAATATTTTAGGTTCCCTATGGGAATCAACATCTACATCATTTGATGGCCAGGCAGGCATCAATTTTTGAAAATGAGACATAGCTCTCATAGTGCATTGGCACTGCTGGTGGCTTCAAGTAGCCTATGCAGTGGCCTCCATGGTATGCACTAGCCTTGCGTCTTGGGTGGTGTGCTAAGTCCCAACTGACGAGCCTAACTTAGCACACGAGGGCGAAACGCAGGCAACCAAGAATGAGTTAGCTGGAAAATTTATAATGTCCAATAACGGACCATTATATTGGTATTATAAATTTACTCATTCGGAACAAAATATTTTAGGTTCCCTATGGGAATCAACATCTACATCATTTGATGGCCAGGCAGGCATCAATTTTTGAAAATGAGACATAGCTCTCATAGTGCATTGGCACTGCTGGTGGCTTCAAGTAGCCTATGCAGTGGCCTCCATGGTATGCACTAGCCTTGCGTCTTGGGTGGTGTGCTAAGTCCCAACTGACGAGCCTAACTTAGCACACGAGGGCGAAACGCAGGCAATCAAGAATGAGTTAGCTGGAAAATTTATAATGTCCAATAACGGACCATTATATTGGTATTATAAATTTACTCATTCGGAACAAAATATTTTAGGTTCCCTATGGGAATCAACATCTACATCATTTGATGGCCAGGCAGGCATCAATTTTTGAAAATGAGACATAGCTCTCATAGTGCACTGGCACTGCTGGTGGCTTCAAGTAGCCTATGCAGTGGCCTCCATGGTATGCACTAGCCTTGCGTCTTGGGTGGTGTGCTAAGTCCCAACTGACGAGCCTAACTTAGCACACGAGGGCGAAACGCAGGCAACCAAGAATGAGTTAGCTGGAAAATTTATAATGTCCAATAACGGACCATTATATTGTTATTATAAATTTACTCATTCGGAACAAAATATTTTAGGTTCCCTATGGGAATCAACATCTACATCATTTGATGGCCAGGCAGGCATCAATTTTTGAAAATGAGACATAGCTCTCATAGTGCATTGGCACTGCTGGTGGCTTCAAGTAGCCTATGCAGTGGCCTCCATGGTATGCACTAGCCTTGCATCTTGGGTGGTGTGCTAAGTCCCAACTGACGAGCCTAACTTAGCACACGAGGGCGAAACGCAGGCAATCAAGAATGAGTTAGCTGGAAAATTTATAATGTCCAATAACGGACCATTATATTGGTATTATAAATTTACTCATTCGGAACAAAATATTTTAGGTTCCCTATGGGAATCAACATCTACATCATCTCTTGGCGAGTATCGTGAGAATGCCTTGTTTTTGTGCTGGATGGTGGTGAGAATCTGCATGAAGATAGCGATTTGTGTGGGTACACTTATGATAGATGGTATGTCCTAAGGAGCTGTCCGGTTTCTTTCTTACTAGAACATCCAAGAAAGGAAGGCATCCGTCCGACTCCATCTCCATAGTGAATTTAACTGAAGGATGTTGATGATTTAGGTGGTGAAGTTTCTCAGGATCCTCTGTCCAGACCACAAATGCATCATCAAGATACCTCCACCATATCACAGGTTTGATGGGCGCCAAAGCAATAGCCTCCTCCTCAAAATGCTCCATAAAGAAATTAGCCACTACGGGCGAAAGTGGACTTCCCCTAGCCACTCCGTCCGTCTGTTCATAAAAATTCCCACCCCACAAGAAATAGCTGGAAGTCATGCAGTGGTAAAATAATTTAGTAATGTCCTCAGGGAATAGGTGTTGAGAAATGACTGAGTCAATCGGCACTTTAGTGAACTGGTGAGTTTCGATGTGGAGTCCTTGTTCAGTTGGGGTTTTAAGTCTGACATGCCTGTTCTAGACAATGAAAGTTTAAACGAAGGATTAAACGAACAGTGAAATACTGTATAATGTAAAATAAACAATACTGTCAATCAAGAGAATGTAAATATTTTCACCTTGAGCTGTCTATTTCTAGCATAACTGGCTGTTTTCCTCAAGGCTTTAGTAAAATCAGTTTCATTTTGATCTGGAGTTCTAATAATATTGACATCTCTTTCCTGGTAGTAATTCAGCACCTCCACTGTAGCCGAGTCCATATCACCAATTATCATATCAGGAAGAGCACAATCTTCCTCACTTTTGGCATACTCATACCACCGATTTGTACCACCATCCACTGTGATCCGCACACAAGCTGGGAACAATAAGAGGATAAATTTTACTGTGTCATCATTTCTGTAATGTTTTAGTTTATTACAATATTACATACAACACACTTATAAGTTTCCTTAAGACTACTGCAATCTACAAGCTCTTATTACAGGTCTCTAAGACAACAGAAGTAAAACAAATAGTTCTATTTAACACTAATCATATGTCAATAGCAATATTACTACCACACTTCAAGCGCCAATGTGAATGTTAGTAGTTATACTACTGGACACTTTCAAATTCAGCTGCATGAAACTAGTCATGTTATCAATTTGGTTGTTGTCTTAGATTGTTTTCTGGTTTCTATTTCTCCAAACCAATTTCAAGATCCCAGTCTGGCTCTTTGGTTGAATAGTCATCGTTAAGGCTTTTGGCTCAATTCTTGGCCAGGTTGGGGATTTTTGATGTGTATGGTTAATTTCTGGAACTCAGAGAGTGGGGTTTTATGTTTGTCTCAATACGGACCTCCTCATACACACATCACACTATCAACCACCACAGAAAAACGTTTCTACACACACACACACACACACACACACACACACACACACACGCACGCACGCACGCACGCACGCACGCACGCACGCACGCACGCACGCACGCACGCACGCACGCACGCACGCACGCACGCACACACGCACGCACGCACGCACGCACGCACGCACGCACGCACGCACGCACACACACACACACACACACACACACACACGTATATGCATCCATGCATTATCATTATAGACTGTTAAGCCTTTCAGCATTCAGTCTGCAAGCCTCTGTGAATTTACTAAACGTCGCCACAATCCTCTATTTGCAACTAGTGGTGAGGGTTCATTTAGTTCTATACCTCTTATCTCTAAATCGTTAGAAACCGAGTCTAACCATCATCGTCTTGGCCTCCCTCTACTTTCCTTACCCTACATAACAGAGTCCATTATTCTCCTAGGTAACCTATCCTCCTCCATTCGCCTCACCACCGAAGCCACTTTATGTGTACAGCTTCATCCATTGAGTTCATTCCTAACTTAGTCTTTATCTTTTCATTCCGAGAACCCTCCTGACATTGGTCCCACCTGTTTGTACCAGCAATCATTCTCACTACTTTTATATCTGTTACTTCTAACTTATTAATAAGATATACTGAGTCCACCCAGCTTTCGCTCCCGTAAAGCAAAGTTGGTCTAAAAACAAATCGATGTAAAGATAGTTTTGTCCAGGAGCTGACTTTTTTCGTACAGAAAACTGTTGATCGCATCTGCAAGCTCGATGCATTAGCTTTACTACACCTTGATTCAATCTCACTTACTATATTACCATCCTGGAAGAACACACAACCTAAATAATTAAAAATTATCTACCTGTTCCAGCTTTGTATCACCAATCTGACATTCAATTCTGTTGAATTTCTTACCAAATTACATCAATTTAGTCATCGAAAAGCTAATTTTCATACCATAATCATTGCACCTATTTTCAAGTTCCGAGTTATTAGACTGCAGGCTTTCGAGCCAATCTGCCATTAAGCCCAAGTCGTCAGCATAGGCCAAACTGCTTACTACATTTCCACCTAACTGAATCCCTCCCTGCCACTTTATACCTTTCAGCAGATGATCCATGTATACTCCGAACAACAAAGTTAAAAGATTACAGTCTTATCTTGATTAATAAATTTCATGATGTTCCGTATTGATATCTACAGTATGTCATAGAAAGAAAGAGATCCACCTTATCAATACTAAATTTAGTAATGTTTTTTAAAACAGGACCGGTTTCGACTTATCACAAGTCATCCTCAGCTGTCATTTACATACACATTAGAATACATGTTTTAACAGTTGTATCTTACAAATAAACATGTCATGTTTGATAGACATTAGGTAGTATGTCTAGAAGTGAAATTCTGCTTCTTACATCTAAGTTTAAAGGATCAAGAATATTAAAAAGATATCTATATTTAACACATTAAAAAAAAATATAAACATGATAAAATTTGTTATTTACACCTGACCTTGAATATAGCATTAACGTTCAAGTTTTACTAGTAATAGTTCTTTAAAAGGACTTTCATATTGCGTTGTTATTAGTCGACTAAATATGCTTAAATGTAGCCGCATGTGCTTATACAGTATACTCTTCTTATTAGGCTTAGACTTTGTCAAAATGAGTAATGTGAATTCGAAGTTGAAATTACAATAACAAAGTGAAATGCGTTTGAAATAATAGTAAGCTAGGTAATTGTAACCTCTGTTGAATAACTCCTGCAATTATATGCTATTTAAAATACATTTCATGCAAAGAAGACATTAGCACACTTCAATGTATAAAAGTTGAAAGGTATAAGACAATCATATACGTTTTGTGAAATTCATATCTTTCCTCATGCGTATGTGTCAATTTCAAATGGGGTAGTATACTTTATATAAACTTTGTCAAATTAAGTAATGTGAATCTGAATTTGAGATTGCGTTGAGAAATGAAATGCCAGGTAATTAAAACCTGTATTGAATGACCTCTTCAAATATATACTGTGTAAAATACATTAAATGCAACATAAGACAATGGTACATTTCAATATGCAAGTTAAAAGGTAAGAGGCAGTCCTGCAAATTTGTAAATCTTCATATGAAGTACTGTTCTTCACGTGTACATGCCAAGTTCAAATGGGGCACTATTGGCCACTATTTGCTAAAGTCCAATCACTATAAACTTATATTGTCTTGTTAAATATACAGATTGAAGATGAATGTGCTGCTGGGGTTATGAAAGCTGTTGTTGTAGGTGGTTCTTTTTCGGTCTATGATACTTGCTAACTATCTGTAAAAAGTAAATGAAATCAATTAGAAGCGTATTAGAATGTTAAAGTGTTAAACTTGTGTGTGTGTGTGTGTGTGTGTGTGTGCGCGCGTGTGCGTGTGTGTGTGTGTGTTGTAGAGATTACTTACTGTCGTGAGATGATTGGGAAGTGTATCGCTTGGCAGCTTGGCGTGTACTATATCGTGAACTTGTGGTATTAGTGTCTGTTGTCGTGAGGGGAATGGAGGGGTGGGGAAGGGGAGTTGCTAACTGTGTAGAGGTGGAGTTAGTTGTGTCTTTCTCCTGCGCTGTGGATTGCGCGCGGTGTTATTTATTGACTGTTCTCAGATAATAGTTTTTTATAAAAGGGATGATTTTATTAAATAAAATATTGGTTTTATCTGTTATTTCATTAATATTATAATTAGGGTTGGCATATTGGTCTACTGTTATATATAGTTCTTCAGTAATTTTGAGTAAGGGTCCTTTGGGGTTTGTGCTTAATATTATCATATCATTATCTATATTAGTAAAGTTATGTTTGTAATCAACCATGTGTTGTCCTATTGCCGAAAAATGGTTGTGTTTTATGGCATTGACGTGTTCGTTGTATCTGATAGTAAAGTTTCTGCCTGTATGTCCTATGTAGCTTGTTAGACAGTTATTGCAGTGGATACGGTAAACTCCAGAACGAAGGTATTTGTTGTTATTGTTGATAGTTTTTGTGTTATGTATGATGATGTTGCTGTTATGTGTAGTCCTGTAGGCTATTTCAAGGTTATGTTTTTTGAAAATGTTGGTTAACGAGTATATGTGCATGTTATTAAATGTAAAGGTTGCGTAGTTTTTCTTAGGTTTGTCCATTTTTGATAATTTAGTTTTGGGTTTTGATTTGAATTTATGAATGATTGAATTGACTGTATTTTTCTTGTATCCATTTTTTCTTGCTATTTCTTGGATTAAATGTATCTCTTCATTAAAATCTGTTTTTGAAAGCGGTATGTTAAAGGCTTTATAAACCATACTCTAATATGCTGCTTTTTTATAGGAGCTAGGATGAATGGAATCTGTTGCTATTGTATTTATTGTATGGGTGGGCTTGCGATAAATTTTGAAAGATAAATGATTGTCTTGTCTAGTAATGCTCAAATCGAGATAGTTCAGTTTGCAGTTGTTTTCTGATTCTTTTTGTAAACTGTATATGTGGGTCTATGGTGTTTAATGTGTCTAACAAAGTGTTGTCATTAGTTAGTCTATTATCGATGATAGCAAATACGTCATCAACAAAATGGCACCAAAAGAATATTCCGTTTATTGTACTGATTGAGTTGTATTCGAGGTGGTCTAAATATATTTCAGCAATTATACCGGAGGCGGGAGAACCCATTGGTAAGCCTAGTTGTTGATAAATTGTGTCATGGAACTTTAAAAAGTTGTTATTGACGGCAAATTCTAAAATTATTATGAATTCCTCGATTTCTAAATTATTTTATTTATTTATTTATTATGGCTTCTTTCATGTGGCGAAGTTAGGGCACCCGGCCCTCTCTTACACTTAACCACAATACAATAAATAATATTAAGGTTGCCTATTACTAATTACACTACTTATATTATTTCCTAAATTAAGCTTAAGTTACACATCCACACAATATGCAGCTTATTAGCTCGTTACTTCAGTCTTTTCTATCTCACACAGACACTTGCACATACACTTACAATGTACACACTTATCAACTACCCTTACGTTTGTATTATATAAAACTAACAGAAACAACTTTTAATTTTACAATTACCAATCACACGCACACAACACACACCAATACACACTTCAATCGGTATCTCTCAACAGGAAGTCTCGGCAAGATATTTTAAATTTGAGGAAGGAGTCAATGCCCCTGACACTTACTGGCAGGGAATTCCAAAGCCTGGATCCGGTTACAATGAAAGATTTATTATACACAGAAGAGTGGTGAAGAGGAATAGCTAAAGTGGAGCCCGAGCGAGTGTTACGATTATGGAAGGAAGAGAGGAAGTGAAGTTTAGATGAAATATACCGGGGGGAGTTACTATGCAGGAGTTTGTGTATTAAGACAAGTATATGATATTCACGTCTCTTATCAGGTTTTAACCAGTGCAGTGCTTGATAATAAGGAGTAATATGCGCATCATATCTTAGGTTAAAAATGAATCTAATGCAACAATTCATAATACGCTGCAGTTTCCTAGTTTGTTCTTTAGTAGCGTCTACCAAGATAACATCACAGTAGTCAAGGATAGGAAGAATTAGGGTCTGTGTTAATCTTTGCCGCATGTTTAGTGGTATAATATCTTTGTTTAATTTCAGTGGGTGTAGAGTAGCAAACACCTTATGACTTATGTTTTTGATATGTTCTGTCCAATTTAGAGTTTCAGTCATAGTCACCCCAAGATTTCTCACTGTTTTACTATACGGAATTGTGCTATTATTTATTTGTAAAGGAGGAATGATCGAATCATTGATCTTGTGTAGGAGCTTCTGGGAACCGACAATGATAGCTTGCGATTTTGATGGATTTATGAGAAGTCTGTTTGCGAGAGCATATTCACTGAGTCTTTTCATGTCATCATTTATGCATTTTACTGCGTTTGGTAATTCGCTTAAGCTGCAATGGTAGTAAATTTGGAGATCATCAGCATATAGGTGATAATTACACGTTTTTAGAGAAGATGAAATGTCATTGATATACAATGTAAAAAGCAACGGTCCTAAAATACTACCTTGTGGCGTGCCAACTTTCCTTGTACGCCATTCTGAATTTCTTCCGCGAGTTATCACCCGCTGCCTCCGATCTTTCAAATATGACGTAAAAAACTTCAGTACTAAAGGGTCAAACAAGTAATATTCCATTTTCTTAATTAGTAGCTGTAAGTCTATTGTATCAAAAGCACCACTGAAATCCAGTAGCGTTAGTACTGTAAGTTGTCGTTGTTCCATAGCTAGTCTGATGTCTTCTGTCACTTTAAGGAGAGCCGTGGCAGTGCTGTACCCTTTCTTAAAGCCCGATTGTAATGGGTCAAGGAGAGAATAGTTATTTAAATATTTCAATACTTGCTCGTACACCAGTCTTTCCAAAGCCTTAGAAAGCGCTGGAAGAATAGAAACTGGGCGATAGTCAGAGGTCAGTTTAGGATCGTTTATCTTGGGCACTGGGATGACATTAGCTTGTTTCCAGAGTGCAGGGAAAGTTCCATTTCTGAGACAGTAATTGAATATATGTGTGATAATCGGGAGGATAGCGCCTATTATATTATGTATGAAATGTATCGGGATGTCATCTACTCCTACTGCTTTAGATTTAATAGAGTACAGTACTTTTTTAATTTGGTTGCTAGTGACCTCTTGGAATGAAAATTGAGGACGGTTAAGTGGAGGGATGGCTGGTTGATTCGTATTTAATTCTGCCTGATTGATTGGTTTAAACGTGATTCGTTCTTCAGAGAAATATGTAATAAGCTCGTCTAGGGGAACAGTTGGTTCTCGTTGCTGTTGTTGGCCTTTTACAATACCAAGAGAGCGTAGTTCTTTCCAGGAATTCCTGGCATTCAGTTTACCTGAAAGACAGTTTAAGTACTTAAATTTCTGATTTCTGATTTCTTGCTTAATTCTGTTCCTAAGTACCCGATAGTTTTCAAAATCGGATTCGTTACGGGTACGTTTGTACCGTCGGAACCATGAATCACGGCGAGCCATCAAATTCTTAATTTCGTCATTTAGCCATGGGCAGGGGGGGCGACTCACTTTCACTTGTCGTTTGGGAGCGTGTTTGTCGTATAGATTAGTAATGAGGGAATTTAGTTTGTCTATTTTTGCGTCAATATCGTCTAGTAGTAGAATATCGTTCCATGGTAGGTTGTAGGCGTCATACTTCAGTTGATATAAATTAATATCTCTTATATTCCTACAAGTGGTGAACTTAGGTTTGTATTTGGGTATGCGAAGAGAATAGGATAAATAAACTAGGTCGTGTGTTGAGATCGATGGAACAGGAATTTGGCCGTGATTTAAGGCTTTCTGGGGATTGTTTGTTATGATTAGATCGATTAGTGAGTGTGAAGTGTGATTATTGCTATATATATGGTTGGTAGGATTTAATGGGAGAATCGTAAGGTTACAGGAAAATAGTATATCAAGTAGTTTGTCCTTCTGAGCTGATTCTTTCAGTAAGTTTATATTTAAGTCTCCTAATAGTACGATATGTTCGTAAGTTGGTACTAGGTTGAATAAACAAGCTTCCAACTCCGTCATGTTCACTGTATCTGGAGGTTTATAAACTACGGCGAAGAGGACTTTCGTCCCTTTAACGGAGATCTCCACGACCATGAACTCTGGTCCCGGTTGAGTGGCATTTTGTGATGTGCATATTACTCTACCTCTCAAGTCATTTCTGAAATAAAGGGCTACACCGCCACCTTTCCTACCATCCGTTCTATCCCAGCGGACGAGTTCGTAATTATTAATATTTACCATAGCGGAAGGGATAGTAGGCCTTAGCCAAGTTTCACTAATACAAAAAACATGTACGTCATTTTCGTTAACAATTGTACGTATTTCATCTATGTGAGCAGGGAGAGAGAGAGCGTTCACATGGCAACATTGCAAACCATGTGGCGTAGAGGAGAGAGCCTGTCTCAACAAGACACTTGTTGCAACAGGGGGTTGCGGACCGGAGCCAGACTCAGGTAGCGGGCGTTGAGCTAACATTACAAGGGGATTATGTTTAACTTAGATTGACAGAAACAATGGGTACTCACCTCTGCCTCCCGTTGAATGAGACCGTTGACTGTTGCACACACACATTCACACTCACATTTCAAAAAAATATACACATTACTAACACTATTTGAGGCAAATTTGAAACTCATGGTAAACAAGAGTCCTGTTATATTTTAAAACTAGCCCTATTATAACACATTCACTCATTGTCACTGATTCTGTGCTCCACTACGCTGCCTGATGAGAACGTTTAGGTCCCTAGGAGTGATCAGAGTGGTTTTCTTGCCATCTGGTGTAATTACAGTCACACGTCCATCCTGTGTATACACATTCCGCAGTCCAAATGCGTCGCGTGCCTTATTCAAAATCCCTTTTCATGTTGCCGTGAGGGATTCCGTGACCATGATGTTTGTGCCTTTCAGTAGTCGCTTCGCCCGCCAGACTTAGTCCCGCTGATGGTATCGCAGAAACTTCACAATTATTGGCCTGTTCCCAGTGGCCACTACGTTGGCAGTCGTCCTGCGCTGGCCACCCAATCTATGACATCTATCGATACTGTCCATGCCAATATCTATCTTGAGTCTGTTCTTAATGACGTCTATAACAGCCCCATAGGTGTCCTCTTCAGGTGATTCCTTAACCCCATGTATCAGTAGGCAATTTCGCCTACTGTACTGGGCTGCTTCATCAGCCATCTCCTCTTGTTTATCCATCCTTTGATGGATCTCCGCAATGGCCTGCTTCATGTCAGCTATCTCAGCACCCATGGAATCTCTGAAGTTCTTAAAGTCGGAGCTTAGGCTGGTGAGGAGCTCCTGGCTTAGTTTACTGTAAGTTTTGAGGTTGGATGAGATTATATCTATAGTTTTTTTAGCGGGGATATTGGGGTACATATTGGTAATGTCATATGACGCTAAGGAATGGTATCGTTCTAGTTGTAGCTCTTTAGTTTTGTTGCAGAAGTCCTGAATTGTGTATAGTTTTATTGGCTTGAAATGAATAATGCTTTTTGAGGAATTTTTGGATGAATTGCGATAATTCATATGTAGGACTTGCTCTGTAATTTACTATGGGTCTCATGGGTATGTTGTCCTTATGTATTTTTGGAAGAGCTTTTGGCTTACCAATGGGTTCTCCCGCCACCGGTATAATTGCTGAAATATATTTAGACCACCTCGAATACAACTCAATCAGTACAATAAACGGAATATTCTTTTGGTGCCGTTTTGTTGATGACGTATTTGCTATCATCGATAATAGACTAACTAATGACAACACTTTGTTAGACACATTAAACACCATAGACCCCACATATACAGTTTACAAAAAGAATCAGAAAACAACTACAAACTGAACTATCTCGATTTGAGCATTACTAGACAAGACAATCATTTATCTTTCAAAATTTATCGCAAGCCCACCCATACAATAAATACAATAGCAACAGATTCCATTCATCCTAGCTCCCATAAAAAAGCAGCATATTACAGTATGGTTTATAGAGCCTTTAACATACCGCTTTCAAAAACAGATTTTAATGAAGAGATACATTTAATCCAAGAAATAGCAAGAAAAAATTGATACAAGAAAAATACAGCCAATTCAATCATTCATAAATTCAAATCAAAACCCAAAACTAAATTATCAAAAATGGACAAACCTAAGAAAAACTACGCAACCTTTACATTTAATAACACGCACATATACTCGTTAACCAACATTTTCAAAAAACATAACCTTGAAATAGCCTACAGGACTACACATAACAGCAACATCATCATACATAACACAAAAACTATCAACAATAACAACAAATACCTTCGTTCTGGAGTTTACCGTATCCGCTGCAATAACTGTCTAACAAGCTACATAGGACGTACAGGCAGAAACTTTACTATCAGATACAACGAACACGTCAATGCCATAAAACACAACCATTTTTCGGCAATAGGACAACACATGGTTGATTACAAACATAACTTTACTAATATAGATAATGATATGATAATATTAAGCACAAACCCCAAAGGACCCTTACTCAATATTACTGAAGAACTATATATAACAGTAGACCAATATGCCAACCCTAATTATAATATTAATGAAATAACAGATAAAACCAATATTTTATTTAATAAAATCATCCCTTTTATAAAAAACTATTATCTGAGAACAGTCAATAAATAACACCACGCGCAATCCACAGCGCAGGAGAAAGACACAACTAACTCCACCTCTACACAGTTAGCAACTCCCCTTCCCCACCCCTCCATTCCCCTCACGACAACAGACACTAATACCACAAATTCACGATATAGTACACGCCAAGCTGTCAAGCGATACACTTCCCAATCATCTCACGACAGTAAGTAATCTCTACAAAAAAAACACACACACACACAAGTTTAACACTTTAACATTCTAATACGCTTCTAATTGATTTCATTTACTTTTTACAGATAGTTAGCAAGTATCATAGACCGAAAAAGAACCACCTACAACAACAGCTTTCATAACCCCAGCAGCACATTCATCTTCAATCTGTATATTTAACAAGACAATATAAGTTTATAGTGATTGGACTTTAGCAAATAGTGGCCAATAGTGCCCCATTTGAACTTGGCATGTACACATGAAGAACAGTACTTCATATGAAGATTTACAAATTTGCAGGACTGCCTCTTACCTTTTAACTTGCATATTGAAATGTACCATTGTCTTATGTTGCATTTAATGTATTTTACACAGTATATATTTGAAGAGGTCATTCAATACAGGTTTTAATTACCTGGCATTTCATTTCTCAACGCAATCTCAAATTCAGATTCACATTACTTAATTTGACAAAGTTTATATAAAGTATACTACCCCATTTGAAATTGACACATACGCATGAGGAAAGATATGAATTTCACAAAACATATATGATTGTCTTATACCTTTCAACTTTTATATATTGAAGTGTGCTAATGTCTTCTTTGCATGAAATGTATTTTAAATAGCATATAATTGCAGGAGTTATTCAACAGAGGTTACAATTACCTAGCTTACTATTATTTCAAACGCATTTCACTTTGTTATTGTAATTTCAACTTCGAATTCACATTACTCATTTTGACAAAGTCTAAGCCTAATAAGAAGTATACTGTATAAGCACATGCGGCTACATTTAAGCATATTTAGTCGACTAAAAACAACGCAATATGAAAGTCCTTTTAAAGAACTATTACTAGTAAAACTTGAACGTTAATGCTATATTCAAGGTCAGGTGTAAATAACAAATTTTATCATGTGTTATATATTTTTTTAATGTGTTAAATATAGATATCTTTTTAATATTCTTGATCCTTTAAACTTAGATGTAAGAAGCAGAATTTCACTTCTAGACATATTACCTAATGTCTATCAAACATGACATGTTTATTTGTAAGATACAACTGTTAAAACATGTATTCTAATGTGTATGTAAATGACAGCTGAGGATGACTTGTGATAAGTCAAAACCGGTCCTGTTTTAAAAAACATTATTAAATTTAGTATTGATAAGGTGGATCTCTTTCTTTCTATGACATAGATTACAGTCTTGTCTAAACCCTGTAAGTACCCTGAACCAAGAACTCATTCTACCATCAATTCTCACTGAAGCCCAATTGTCAACATTAATGCCTGTGATTGATTTTAATAATCGACACTTAATTCCATATTCCCCCAGTATGGCAAACATCTTTTCCCTCGGTACCCTGTTGTGTGCTTTCTCTAGATCTACGAAACATAAACACAACTGTCTATTCCTCTCATAGCATTTTTCAATTACCGGGCACGTACTGAAAATCTGATCCTGACAGCCCCTCTGTGGTCTGAAATCACACTGGTTTTCATCCTACTTCCTCTCAACCACTGATTGCACCCTCCCTTCCAAGATGACAGTGAATACTTTGCCTGGTATATTAATCAATGAGATAGCTCGATAGTTGTTGCAATCCTTCCTGTTCTCTTGCTTATGGATAGGTGCAATGGCTACTTTTGTCCAATATGAAGGTATCTAACCAATTTTCTTCTTCTTCATCGTTTTGCCTGACTGAGGCGTCGTGACTATCATAATATTCAGCCCTCTAGCCGATGAAACATACTCCGCCATTCTTCCCTGTCAAAAGCTATCAATATGGTTACTCTGAGAGAACACTGTAGGGGGCCGTTCACCATGTCAATCCATCGCGTTGGTATTCGTCCAC
This sequence comes from Anabrus simplex, assembly GCF_040414725.1. Lineage (NCBI taxonomy): Eukaryota > Metazoa > Arthropoda > Insecta > Orthoptera > Tettigoniidae > Anabrus > Anabrus simplex. The sequence goes on along the minus strand of NC_090265.1, from coordinate 128,313,947 downwards.
GTTATCTGGTTCCCTGGACTTTGCCCTCAACAATCAGCTTTTGTAGACTACCATCTCGGCGCATTATATGTCCAAAGTAGCGTACAATCCATTGAGAGACCTTACACGATAGACAAACTTTTATCTGAAGTGGTTCAGGATTGATGTGTTCGTGCGATGAGCTGTCCAAGGAATCCTTAACATTTTCCTCCATTTTCCTCCTTCCATCTAACCAATACTCCACGCTAATCTTACTACTCTATCAAGCCATTTCATCCCTGCCTTCCCACTATACTTCACCATTTCAGGTCTAATTTCATCTGTTCCTGCTGCTTTAAGACAATGGAGTTTATTTACCTTCCTTTCCACTTCCTCAAGCATAATTTCACCAACATCATTTTCCTCCTCCCCATGAGGTTGGTTGTTCGCAACACCACCAGAATGATTTCCTTTTATGTTGAGAAGATTTTCTAAATATTCCCTCCACCTGTCCAGTGATTCCCAGGGATCTATTATGAGTTTACCTGAATTACCCAAAACACTGTTCATTTCCTTTTTCCCACCCTTCCTAAGATTCTTTATTACTGTCATCACCAACGGTATCCCCTGCCTGTCGTAAGAGGCGACTAAAAGGGCCCCAGAGGCTCTGAACTTTGGAGTGTGGGTTGGCGACCACGGGGCCCTTAGCCGAGTCCTGTCATTGCTTCCAATTACTTGTGCCAGGCTCCTCACTTTCATCTATCCTTATCGACATCCCTTGGTCGACTCTTGTTCTTTTCCGACCTGACAGTATTACGTATGGAGGCTTAGGGTGTCTTTCATTTTCACGCCCTTCGTGGTCCTTGTCTTCCTTTGGCTGATACCTTCATTTTTCGAAGTGTCGGACTCTTCCATTTTTTTCTCTCTGATTAGTGTTAGTGATTAGTGTTGCCTAGTTGTACTTCCTCTTAAAACAATAATCACCACCATCACCATTTATTACTGTCCAGAAAGGTTTCTGAGCTGCTTTACCTAGCCTTTCCAGTTTATTACCAAAATCTTCCCACGACTTCTTTTTGGATTCAACTACTATTTGTTTCACTCTGTTTCTTTCATTTACGTACAATTCCTTGTCCGCATTGGCCCTTGTTTGGAGTCATTTCTGATAAGCCATCTTTCTACGTTTACAAGGTGCTCTCACTTCATCATTGCACCAAGATGTTTGCTTTTTCCCATCTTTACAACTTTACAATCAGTTGTTCCTAGGCATTCCCTTTCTGTTTCTACTGCAGCATCCCTGTATGCCACCCATTGTCTTTCTATATCCTGGACTTGCCTCCTGTCCACTGTTCGAAACTTCTCACTAATCATATCCATGTACTTCTGTCTAATTTCCTCATCCTGGAGATTTTCTATCCTTATTCGTTTGGAGACAGATTTCACTTTTTCTATCCTAGACCTATAGATACTTAGTTCACTACAGATCAGATAGTGGTCTGTATCATAGAAAATTCTCCGAAAAACCTGTACATTCCTAACAGATTTCCTGAATTTGAAGTCGGTTAAAATATAGTCTATTATGGATCTGGTGCCCATTATGCTTGAAGAATGTATTTGTAACTTCTAAACCCATACTAGGACAGAAGTGCAGCAAATGCTTCCCATTCCCATTAGCATCCATATCTTCCCCACATTTACCGATCACCCTTTCATATCCTTCAGTTCTATTTCCAACTCTCGCATTCAAATTGCCCATTAGCACTATCCTATCCTTGTTGTCGACCCTGACTACGATGTCACTCAATATTTTATAAAACTTGTCAACTTCATCCTCATCTGCACCCTCATATGGTGAATAAACTCAGACAATTCTCGTCCTAATTCCTCCCACTGCCAAATCTACCCACATCATATGCTCATTTACGTGCCTAACAGAAACTATGTTGAGTGCAATAGCATTCCTGATAAACAGCCCTACACTGCACTCTGCCCTTCCCTTTTTAACACCCATCAAGTACACTTAAAATATCCTATCCGTTCCTCGTTATCTCCCCTTACCCGAATATCACTTACTCCTAGCACATCCAGATGCATCCTCTTTGCTGACTCAGCCTGTTCTACTTTCTTTCTTCCATAAGCCCCATTAATATTGATAGTTCCCGAACGAATTCCATTTTGAATGGAAAATTCTAAATTTCCATAGAGGGAAATTAGATATTTTTCACCAACAGAGCATGTCAAAAACATATCAGATGTAAGGCTTTTCAGGCGTTTGCTCTATTAACCAGCGTTTCATCTCATAAATAGGCTTCTGATAAGCTCACCTGCATACACCCAGCGTCAGTGGGTAGGGTCTGACACATCCCACTCTGAAGAGTCTAGTCTCAGACCTAAGACAAAACGCTGGTTAATAGAGCAAACGCCTGAAAAGCCTTACATCTGATATGAATTCCATTTCGTTCGCTAAGTTGTTTCCAAGGCATCCCTCGCCTGTCAAATGGGAGTGGGACTCCGTTACTCCCATAGGTCCGAGCCTTGCTTAAAATATTCTGAGCTCAGTAAATTCATGAAGCAGGACGTTCCCCTACTTACACATAGTTCAAGTGAGGATCTCTCCTCTAACGTGTTAGGAACCACCGGTGGATTGTATAGTCCTAGCCGGCTGAGCACAAGGAGGTCCAAGACTCAGAATATGTTAAGATGCACACTCCCATCCAATAGCGAATGGTATCCCGACTCTCAGGACCACTTAGTAGGCCACTCAGCCGTTGCCCATGGTTCACGAACTAGGACATGACTACAGTAATCCACACCATGAACTATCAGTTTTATAATTTTTTTAGCATAAACTGACAGAACTGTGATTATTTTCCTTAAAGTCTAAATCATACTGGAACAGAGGAATGACACCATTTTTATAAGTACTGTAGTCTGCCTGCATAGTGTTACTGAAACTGGACATGAAAAATACAAATAAGATTATAATGACTCACAATATAAAAGAAGAACAAGAAAAAAATTTCCATCAGTTACAGACGATGAAGAAGTCTTTGTAGAATGCTGTTCTTCACCAGGATTACCTGATTCAAGAACTGGAAAAAAACCAAAGAAAAGCAGCTCGATTTGTTCTGGGTGATTTCCAACAAAAGAGTAGCGTTACAAAAATGTTGCAAAGTTTGGGCTGGGAAGAATTGAGAGAAAGAAGGAGAGCTGCTCGACTAAGTGGTATGTAATGAAAAATTCTAAATTCCCATAGAGGGAATTAGATATTTTTCACCAATAGAGGACGTCAAAAATGTCAAAAACATATAGGATGTAAGGCTTTTCAGGCGTTTGCTCTATTAACCAGCATTTCGTCTTAGGTCTGACACTGACTCATCAGAGTGGGATGTGTCAGACCCTACCTACTGACGCTGAGGTGTATGCAGGTGAACTTATCAGAAGCCCTTATAAGAGGCACAGTCTGATAACTGCATACGGAAGATAAATCTCCACAATGGAATTATTGCCTGCCTAGCAATTCCGAATGGAAAATTCTAAGGTGGTGGTGGTGGTGGTGATTTTTGTTTTAAGAGGTAGTACAACGAGGTAATCATCCTCTCTGAACAAATAAGTGGAAAAGAATTTTAAAATATAAAAATGAAATTATTTATTCAACAAAGGAATTTGGAAACGCAGTACAAAATAAAACAAAAAACAATTATAGAATTAGGCCGAAAGGATTACTAATGTATCAAAAGGGAACGTACATTCCCTGAGTAACAGTACACTTGTAATGTATATACCCTTGATAAGTCCACTGTTGCACATAAAGCGGATGACGAGGTAGCAGTAGTCGCGTCATCGGCTAGTATGCGTTCGAGTGTTTCCTGCAGGCCGAGGCTCCGTCTTAGGCCAGAGAGATCGGCGCACTCTGTGACGATGTGGGCCACGGTGAAGTCGGCACCACAAGAACACACTGGAGGGGTCTTCCCTCTTTAGGAGATAAGAGTGCGTGGATCGTAAATGACCTATCCTCAGCCTGCATAGTACTATGGCCTCTCTCCGTGAAGGTTGGAAAGAGGACTGCCACACGGTAGTTGTCTTCTTAATTGCTCTCACCTTGTTGGGAGTTCGGATATCTAGCCACTCCGATTCCCAGGATGCCAAGATGGTTTGACATAGCTGAGAACAAATATATCCTTAGCAGGTACATTGACTGGTCTTGGAGGTAAAAGTACAGTTTCTTTTGCAGCTTCATCCGCAAGTTCGTTTCCCGCAATCCCAATGTGGTTTGGAAGCCACGCGAAAGTGATTCTGGTGCCAGCATCCCATAACCTGGCTAGAAGGTCATGTATCTGACGCGAGAAACAGGTTTCAATAGACTGCAGAGAGCTTAATGAATCGGTACACATAAGAAAGTGGTTTCTTTCGTCACGCAGTGCAAACTGCAGAGCCTCTAAGATGGCGTAAAGCTCTGCAGTATACACGCTACATACTTTAGGGAGCGAGATCTTCGTGCTCATATCATCAATGACGAAAGAGCAACCAACATTCTCTCCGATTTTAGAACCATCCATGAAGATAAGTCTCGCAGCCGGATATTGGTGAACGAAGTCCTGGAAATACCTCCGATAAATGGAGGAATCCGTGTTCACCTTGGGTCCACGCAGCAGATCTAGACGTATATCCGGTCACGGAACCAACCATGGAGGTACCTCGCTAAGAGTTCTTTCAAGACAACCACCGATATCAATATTCAAATCATGACACAAGCTATCAATCCGAAACCCAACCGGCCGTGTGGCATTCGGCCGGTCTTGGCACCACTGGTGGTATTGAGTACGATAGATGCATTGATAGCTTGGATGTAGCGGCATTTCATGAATTTTGGCAGCATACGTGAGGAGTAACTGCTGCCTCCTTATCCGTAAAGGTGGAACTCCCGCTTCAGCGAGTAGGCTGGGAATGGGGCTAGTACAGAAAGCACCTGTTGCCAGCCTTACTCCACTATGGTGAATACTGTCTAAAAGGCTCAGCGTAGATTCTGATGCTGAGCCATAAGCCGCACTTCCATAGTCTATCCGGGAGAGGACCGTAGCCGTGTAAAATCGCAGCAGTACCGCACGGTCAGCCCCCCACGAAGTGCCGCTGAGAAACTTAAGCATGTTAAGTCTCTTCATGCAGGCAACCTTCAACTGACGGATGTGGGGCTGCCATGTAAGTCTCTTATCAAAATGGAGACCAAGGAATCTGCATGTGTCAACCACTGGTAAGACACTGTTTCGCAAGCGGAGCTCTGGTTCGGGATGCACAGGCCGACGTCGACAGAAGTGTACAACAAAGGTTTTCGCTGCTGAAAACTGAAAACCGTGTTGCAGGGTCCATCTGTCGACTCGGTTGATAGCTTGTTGTAGCTGTCTCTCAGCAAACGCCACCCTTCCGGAGTTATAATGTAGAGCTAAGTCGTCTACATACAGCGAAGGAATGACTGCAGGCCCAGCAGCGGCAACTATGCCGTTGATGGTGATTGCGAACAGCGTGACACTCAGTACCGATCCCTGAGGTACTCCATTTTTCTGAACGTAATATTGAGAGAATGCATTCCCTACTCGGACTCGAAAGAGATGGAGGGACGTGAAGTTCTCAATAAACGTTGGCAAATTTCCCCGAAATCGCCACTGGTGTAGAGTGGAGAGAATCCCATATCGCCAGGCAGTGTCGTAAGCTTTCTCCAGGTCAAAAAACACGGCGACTAGGTGTTCCTTCTGGAGGAAGGTCTCCTGAATTGCGCTCTCCAGTCTGACCAGATGATCAGTGGCAGACCGATGAGAGCGAAAACCACACTGGTAGTTAGACAAGAGAGCCTCCTTTTCCATGGCCCACGCAAGACGCCGGTTAACCATGCTTTCAAATAGCTTACAGAGGCCATTCGTAAGGCATATTGGCCTGTAACTACCCAGAAGTTTTGGATCTTTGCCTGGCTTGAGAATTGGTATCACAATTCCCTCACGCCATTGAGATGGAAACACGCCCTCGCTCCATATTCTGTTGAATAGGCTGAGGATATCCTTGAGACATCTGTCACTCAAATGCTTAAGCATTTGATTATGGATTTTGTCTGGTCCAGGAGCCGTATCTCTGCATAGCGCGAGTGCACTCCGCAACTCCCACTCCGTGAAGGGCACGTTGTAGGGATGCGAAGCACTAGAGGCAAAGGAGAGATGGTGTGCCTTTGCTTCACGCTTAATAAGAAGAAATGCAGGGTTGTATATCCCAGAGCTGGACGTATCTGCGAAATGTGACGCGATGTGTTCTGCAATGACCGAAGGAATCATAACTATATCTCCATTAATGGAGATTTCGGGTACTGAGGGCACATTCTGTATTCCAATAATACGGCGGAGTTTTGTCCACACTTGTGATAACGGAGTATGTGCCGTGATGGATGACACATACTTTTCCCATGTAGCTTTCTTACTTTCTCGAATAAAAAACCGGGCCTTCGCGCGCAGATGCTTAAATGTGATATGATTGGCCACCGTAGGATTCCGACGATAATGCTTAAAAGCTCGTCGGCGGGCTGCTGCAATTTTGTCCGTCCACCATGGGACCTGTTTCCGGCGATGAATACCGGATGAGGAAGGAATTGTTTCCTCTGCAGCAGCCAAGATTCCAGTAGTAATGGAAGAAACGTGGTTGTCAACAGACTCCAGCATATCATCAGCCATCACTGCGCGTTTTGTAAATTCTGGCCAATTTGTCCGCCAAAGTAACCAGCGCTTGGGTACTTTGGACTGTCTTTGATTCAAGAGAGACAGAATTATCGGGAAGTGGTTACTATCACAGAGGTCGTTGTGTACTTGCCACTGTAGCAGGGGAACTAGCGCACGGCTGCACAAAGTGATATCCAGGTGTGAGAATGTGCCATGTGCGCTACTGAAATGTGTCGGTTCCCCTGTATTAAGCATACAAAGATCAAATAGGTTGATCATTCGCTCGAGCATACTCCCCCTAGAACAGGAAGACGGAGAACCTCATAGTATGTTATGGGTGTTCATGTCTCCCAGCAAGAGGAAAGGAGGAGGCAGCTGACTGATCAAATCTTGTAGTGCACGAATTTCAAGGTTATAATCCGGTGGAAAGTACACGTTGCAAACCGTTGTCATTACTGGCAACGGAGTGCGAACTGCAACTGCATCTAGCTGAGTACGGAGTGGTACGTCTTCGCTGAAGATGTCGGAGCGAACTAGGGTACAAACCCCCCAGTTGCTGTGCCATCCATAGCTACTCTGTCTTTGGAAAAAAGACGGTATCCTCTCATAGTCGTGTCGTGTCCAGGTCTCAAACGAGATTCCTGTAGACAGACTATGGAGGCTACATAGACGGATATCAATTTACATAACTCAGCTAGGCGACAGTGGTAACTACTGCAGTTCCACTGCAATAGTGCCATTGTGTGGATTGGTAAGACTTCGAATTTAGAGCAATTTCTTGCCCTTCTTTTTGTCCATTACCTGCCAGGTTCCGCCGTCTTTATCGGTTTCATTTTTGTCACAATCACCATCCACGACAATGAGTGGTTCAGTCTCCATTGTCTCCTCAGAAGAAGGAGGCACGGTGACTGGACCCTCCGCGGACAGTAATCTCATTGATCGGTTACAGTGGGCCTTCTTCCCGGGGCCTCTCGCTCTTGCCCACCGTTTCCTTCTTTTTTGGAGGAGAGCCGGCAGATAGATTACCGGATTGCTTCGGATATCCTGTGACCCCCGATCGAGTTGGAGAAAGCTTCTTCTCCAATTTCTTAAGGGAGCTCTAAGGCTTCCCTTTCTCTTCCTTTGTAATCTGGGCATTGGAAGGAGGGCTGGACTTTCCAGCCCTATTTGGGGACGTCTTTCCCCCCGCCCTGTTGGGGGAGGACTTCCCAGCCGAGCGTTCCTGGGAAACAGCCTTCCCAGGCAACGTCGGCAATAACGCACTTTTCGTTTCTTGAGCTGTTAAAACTCCAGTTTCCTTAGCAATTTTCTTTTGTTGCTGGCTTTGACTTATCGATGCGTTTTCAATACTGCTGTTCTGTACAAAACTCTGTGGAGTGATCCGCACGTTCGCGACCTTTTCAGCAAAGGAGATGGAGAACTCCGGAGCAGCCATGGATTTGAACTTCCTCCGGGCGTCTGGATAAGATAGCTTATCCAGCGTTTTTATCTCCTGGATATTCTTCTCCTGCTTGAATGTGGGGCACTCCTTGGAGATAGGAGCATGCGCACCTGGACAGTTGACGCACACAGGTGGTAGTGTGCAGTCAACCCCAGCATGCTCGCACTTCCCACACATTTTGCAGGTCGTCGTACTTGTACATCGCAGTGAGGTGTGGCCAAACTTTTGACAGTTATAACACCTCATTGGTGCTGGAATGTACGGACGAACAGTCAGACGATACATTGCTACTTTTATTCGTTCAGGTACGGTCTCAGCGTCGAAGGTCAGGATGAAAGCACCCGTATCGAGTAGCTTATCACCCACATGCCTCTTCAACCTCTTCACGTCGGTTACACCCCAACGTGCTAGATACCGGATCATTGTATCATCGGAAGACTTAACCAAATCCCGGTGGAATATAACTCCCTTGCAGGAGTTAAGGGTTTGGTGCTTCTCAATTTTCACCTCTACCTTACCGAATGACTTGGCTTTAAGTAGCCATCTAGACTGTTCAGCCGTAGATGTCTTGATAAGTACGGATCCATCTAGGAGCTTGCGCATCTCGTCGACTTCACCAGCAATAATTTCTTCAATGGAATTGCTTATCATAAAAGGACATTCGTCAAGGAAACTTTTACCATCGACCCTGGAAGCAACCAGGAATCGATGAAGACGTTCGTCACTCATGTAGTCTACAGGAACTGGAGTATACCGCTTACGATTTTGAGCAATTTTAGATGCTGTTTTTTGAAGGGTGCCACCCTTTGTAAGAGAAGGAATAGAAAGAGGTTCCGTCTTTCGTCCCACGAGTACTCAGGAAATATGAGGTCGACCTTCGTCAGAGCCCAGGAGTAGTACCGAAGGCAAGGCTATTTACTCCAGAGGGCGCCCGGTATCTGGAGGGGGTCGCTTGGAACTACTCTCTCAGTAGCCATGCATCACCTCGCCACGACCCGAAACTTGTGATTTAGGGAGGATAAAACCTCTGTACTAACCTAATCTACCCGAGGCAGAGAGGATGGCCATACAGGAGGAGTAATGAAATTAACGAAGGTGAGAATAGAAGGCTAGAAATAGTGATGAAGAATAAAGAGCACAGACCCCTCTCAAGCAACTCGGGGGACACCTTGTTAGTCTGGCCCTACACCGAGGCCTATCCAGCATGGGTAACCCTGAGCTGGCACAGCCCTCGGGATCAACAAGCACACAAGCCCCCACACCGACGTCAAGGTCATGGTGTCCCTAGTGGGGGTGGAAAATTCTAAATTCCCATAGAGGGAATTAGATATTTTTCACCAATAGAGCATGTCAAAAATGTGAAAAATATATCGGATGTAAGGTTTTTCAGGCGTTTGCTCTATTAACCAGCGTTTTCTCTTAGGTCTGACACCGACTCATTAGAGTGGGATGTGTCAGACCCTACCCACTGACGCTGGGGTGTATGCAGGTGAACTTATCAGAAGCCCTTATAAGAGGCACAGTCTGATAACTGCATAAGGGGGATAAATCTCCACAATGAAATTATTGCCCGCCTAGCAATTCCAAATGGAAAATTCTAAATTCCCATAGAGGGAATTATATATTTTTTATTTTTTATTTTTTTATTTTATAGAGCAAACGCCTGAAAAGTCTTACATCTGATATGTTTTTGACATTTAAGTGGTATGTTCCGAGCTGTCAGCGGAGAGATGGTGAGGAATGACATTAGTAGACGAATAAATTTGAGTGGCGTTTATAAAAGTAGGAAAGATCACAATAAGATAAAGTTGGAATTCAAGAGGACAAACTGGGCCAAATATTCATTTATAGGAAGGGGAGTTAGGGATTGGAATAACTTACCAAGGGAGATGTTCAATAAATTTCCAATTTCTTTGAAATCATTTAGGAAAAGGCTAGGAAAACAACAGATAGGGAATCTGCCACCTGGGCGACTGTCCTAAATGCAGATCAGTATTGATTGATTGATTGATTGATTGACTGATTGATTGATTGATTGATTGATTGATTGATTGATTGATTGATTGATTGATTGATTGATTGATTGATTGATTGATTGATTGTAGACATGTAAGTGCTCTGGAGAGGATAAACATAATACCAAAGGTGCTACGAGGAGGCGAGGTAAGTAACTGAAGGGATGGTGTTAATGGTGGTTGAGGCTTAGCTATGTAATGTTCAGGTCTGTATCTACCATTGGCTTCTGAATGAAATATTGAGATAGTTTATTTTAGGTGCAGAAAAGAAGGCACAGTTAGATAATGTATAGATGATTTTAACAGTGAAGTACTATACATGTAGAGTAGTCAAAAAAGAGAGAATTCATTTATTTTTTTACAAAATTGTTGTAGTGAGAAGTACAGCTCTTTTGGCATGCACACAAATCCTAAGAAGCATGTACTGTATGTGCATGAATCCTACAACAGTGCACTGATAATGCAGCAGTGGTTAGCAATCGCATATGATAAATGAAGCCAGTTACTGATGAATGTACACAGCTTTGGAATTTTGAATCTGTCTGCAGAAATTCTTCACAGAAGAATACAAAGTGTTCCAGCAAGTATATGGTGAACATTTTCTTTTACTATCAACTGCATACTGGTAGTTTAAAGTGTTTTAAAAGGACTGTGTTATAAGTTGTGAAGTAAGGAAATCTGAGTGCTCCACTCACTATAGTGAAATCTTGATTAACAGAACTGGCAGCATTCTTTAAAGTTGATCAATTATTATATCACATATACTCTATGGAGGTGTGTTCACTATTCTGTACTATCACTTTGACATGAGACAGTCTGTGAAAAATGGATGCTGAGACTGTTAATGCCTGAACAGAAGCTGATATGGGTAAATGTGTGTCAGGAGCTTCAGCATCTAGTAACAGAACATGGTAGGGTTTAACTGAATTCCACCATTACGAGCATGGAGGCACAACTACAATTTTGAAAGCAAAGAGGCAAATACAGTCTGGAAATCACCCTCATCACTGATGCCAAAGAAGTTTGGTCGGAAGGAAACTTAATGGTGATTTCCTTCTTCAACTACCATGGAAAGAAGAATACTTCCACATTCAAATGAGACAGTTTTTGAAGATTCTGATTGAATACATCAGTCAAATGGACTTTGAGCTCCAGGGGCATGTCCAGCATGTTTTTAAGGACTAGTAAATAGGCTAACCAAGAATACACATCTAGACACACACATACACCTCTTTCAAACTGTGTGATAACCGGGCAGTTGTGGGAACAGCACTGTTCAAACTATACTGTCTGAGTTGTGTGTGGCTTGGGACTCAAGACCAAAGTAGCAGTTTGGTAAACCTCTCCTGCCCCATAGATGGTTTTCAGCAAAAAGTTATCAGCCTGGCTGTGTGCTTCTATATTTTTTTTTATTTTTTTTGATGGTGCAGAAAGTAAATCTTCTCTGTCAACTTTCTTTACAGAAAACAGGAAAAATGGGGGAGTTTCCACTGAGAAATGATTAGTAGCGGGGAATATATTTGTACTGAAAATGAGTTAATTCATCACGCCCTTTACTCTTCTATAAATGACAAATGATGAATGAACTCGTCCCACCCATTATGCGCTTCCACGAATGACAAAGGAACTCGTCGCACCCATGCTAAGTACATGCCTTTGAGGAAGACAAGTTATCTAGTCCTGTCCATGTTGATTTGTACTTTGTAATTCAAACCGTAATTCAATGTTTGACTTAACTTCCTGGAACTATATTACAATGAGACTACGTCTGACATTAAGAAACAACCAATAAAACAATACCACTGTTGTAATAAAGTACATTATTATCACACTATATGAATATAACAATATAGCAAGAAAAGTAGTGAAGAATAGATAAGTAAAAGACTGTAGTGTACATGATATTACAAAAAGAATTGCAAGACAATAATCTTCAAAATAATTCTTCTTCAACGGAGCTACACAAAGTCCAAACTTGCAGCCTGGGCCCCAATACCGACTTTCTTTCCAAACAACTTTGTCATAACACACTTAGCACCTCCTTACCACACACTTCTTTTAGTCAATAGATGGAATGAAGTCTGGGAAATGCCTCTCTGTAAATCGTATTGATGGCATGAATTGCTTTCACTGCAGCCTTCATTTCCACAGCACTAGCAATTCATCCACACAAATGTTTTCCTATGGTGTATACAATTCTTAGCACTTCTTGCGAATTGGATTCAAAACAGGGGAGATTTTGATGGCCTTCCTACTTGCAGGCTACTTATTCTATTGGTTTCTTCTCCAAGATTCTCTCCAACTATCTGTTTGCCCAGCTCGATCTTCTTGTACAGATGATAAGCATTGATACAAACAATGTCTAGCAAATGTATGAAGAGTATGAAGCAGTACTTCTTTACTCTTTCTCATGCAATAAGATATACCACCATTTGCCGGTTGCTCTTATCTACTCCACTCATATACTCATATACTTTTTGTAGTCCACTGTTCCTTTTTTCTATGTCTATGAAGGTATCATCATGAACTGACTAATCACAGTAACTTCCCTCCTATCTTTCCAGTGCAGGATGGTAATATTATTATATCTGGCAATATGGTCACCTTTCTTCAAGCACTCACTCTTGAGAACATCAGGCACCCCAAGGCAATTTATATGCATCTTTCCCACCATATCAGTGTCCAGTTAGCTGAAACTTTGTGTAGCATGGAATATCAGTTATCTAGATAAAATTTTGATACAAGTTCCAAAATTCTATATCCTCCCCAGTATACACAATAAAATTCCAAATGTACCCTCAACCACTCTCACAAAGAACAAAAAATTTGAAACCAAAGGGACCCTCTTTGATGGCATGAATTGCTTTCACTGCAGCCTTCATTTTCACAGCACAAGCAATTCATCCACACACCAATGTTCTCCTGTGGTGTATACAATTCTTGGCACTTGTTGCAATTTGGATTCAAAACAGGAGAGATTTTGAACAACTTTCCTCTCATGTTGGCATCGTAAGTCTCATTGTCAACAAAATGACAACATTTCAACAATAATGAAAAACCTTTTCTCACTCATCACTTTATTGAAGGATGGTGTCGAGATTGAATCCCTGTAAGTAAAGTTCAGTTCATAAGTAGGCTTTTTTATTATACCTTGAAAAATGACAAGGGATAGGAATAACTTTATCTTCCGCGTGGTAGTTGGAGTCCAAACCCGAGCTCGGAGCTGAAGTTTCGGTACTGTATGAACTTAAAAAATTGTTCTATGTATTTATTTGTCTGCCCACATATTAGCCTGATAAGATCCTCCTCTATAAATTGGCTAAAATTGGAATCACTTATATCAATATTTATTTTAATGTTCAATACAAACGTAAAAGGAGCACGAGGATTACCTTGGCTATGCCAGTGCGAAGTGGCTGCATCACTTGTTACAGGTAAGCTGATATCTTCTCCCTCCTCTTCATTCTCAGAAGCAAGCTCACTGTCAGTTTCACCATGTGTTATCCTCACTATCCACACAGTTGTCATCTAATTCATCATCTGGATCAATGAGATGAATAATAGTTTCATCATCCAAACCAGCACGTTTAACCATTATGTACATCAGAAAATGCAGACGTGTAAGGAAATACTGGCACGCAATGAAGCACAGCAAATCTGGAACCTACTGACATCTACAAAGCGATCACAGAACTACACTCAACAACATAAAGATATGAGATACATGTCCTGTCCAGCAGATAACAGTTTTCAAAGGCTCTAGACAAGTTAACTCCTCATTACCCGAATGAGTATAAACTACTGGTAGATGAATTAACTCATCATGCCTGATTAAGAGGTTAAATTGCACACAATGACATAGGAGCTAGAAATATACCCTTGTAAGAGGAAGTGTTGAGAGAAAAATTGGCAAAGGATGTTTCTGCAACAGATTCTGAAAAAATGTGAATATGTACATGTCATAATCCAGAAATGTCAAAACTGACATAGTAGGTTTGCATTCTGCACCATCAGTATAATGTTGAAGTGAGAGTACCCTACAATATTTATTTTTTACTTAGAAATGAGGTGAAAATGGAGTTGATATATTAGATATTCCAGGTCTTGGATAAAGCAGCTCAGTAGGAAGTTATTGACAAGAGGGAATGAGGACAGAAAGGATATAAAGCCTCTCAAAGAGAAGCTCACTGATTTTATGGAGTTAGGGATGATTATGCTGCATGACTAACAGTACATTGATAATGAGAAGAGATTGGATATGGACAGTGCAGGAAACGTGATGGCAGGTGGGTTAATTTGGGCAGCTCTATGGAGTGAAGACCTTGGTGAGAGTTCATAGATAGGAGTATGTGACTTTGGGGATAGAGGAGATCCATTTCTCCCATACTGTTAACTTAGAAGGCAGGAAGTGTTTGGCATAGTAGAGGTTAAAGCTGTTAGAATGGAGGTATTGCTGGATAGTTAGCAAGACTAATATAGAACCAGATTTCAGAACAACAAATAGCACCTTCCAGGTGCTTGCCCACTGGCCGTGATAGTTACCTCGATTCCAAAGTGAAAACATATCAGCGCGTGGAACTATAATGGGACGGTTGAGGATAAGTACAGCATATTGCAAGGTAGTGTTTCTGGTATCAAGGAACTCCAAAGGACTCCATGACTGCGTAGTCATTCTCAGTACCTGTAATATGAGAACAATATTATTGTTTGTTATAAAAAAACACTTTCATAATTCATGCTGGTAAGTATGAATAACAGTTTTAAAAGAAAATCCTCAATTGAAGGGTGAGGGAAAGAAATAGTCATTTAAATGATCTCCTCATTACCCAAATGAGTAACAATTACTGGTAGATGAATTAACTCATGCCTTTTTAAGATGTTAAATTGCATACTATGACATAGGAGACAGAAATATACCCTTGTATGAGGAAGTAAGACTACCCTGCTGAGGACACCTGACTGAATGGCTTTAGTATGAATGAGTGTGTGCCTGATGGTTAGATAGACAGTTAGCTCCTGCTGTGGATCAGTGGTAGAGTGTTGGCCTCCGGATCCCAAGATAGTGGGTCAAACCTGGCAGAGGTAGTCAGATCTTTGAAGGATAGGAAAAGTTCATTAGACACTCAGTCATGTCCATGTCGTACCATGTCGACAAGTAAAATATTTTTGGTGACACATTTGGTGTTTACCCAAAACATATTCATAAAAAAGCTCAGCCATATACACCCCCGAGAGATTTGGTTTACTCTGCCATCTAATAGAAGTAGAGTAAAATGGAACGTTGAAACCGACGAGCAGTCAGTCAGAAGGCATCAAATTAAAAGGTTTGCACACGGTAACTGAGACCATCCAATTATTATTATTATCAGAGCCATATTTAGGCATGGGCCTTATGGGAACAGGAGCAGAGTGGCAAATTTATGGGGTGACAAAAATGAAAATATCTCATAGTTTGAAAACGAGCTTTTAGAATGCGTGCACTTTCTTTTTGCTAGTGGCTTTATGTCGCACCGACACAGTTAGGTCTTATGGCGACGACGAGATTGGAAAGGCCTAGGAGTTGGAAGGAAGCAGCCATGGGCTTAATTAAGGTACAGCCCCAGCATTTGCCTGGTATGAAAATGGGAAACCATGGAAAACCATCTTCAGGGCTGCCGACAGTGGGATTCGAACCCACTATCTCCTGGATGCAAGCTCAGAGCTGCGCACCCATAACTGCATGGACGAGAAGATATTTTTAAACCAAACGATGGCTTACAAATAATGTTACTAGAGACTACCATGCTAAAGGTGGAGTGAAACAGAAAAAGGACAATTTCTGTAATTCAGTGCAGATATATCCAGACAATTAGTGATTTCTGACAAAAGTGCTGTTTGAAAGAAAGCCTTTAAATAGAGACATTACAAAACATGAATATCTGGTTCATTCCTGCAGCCAAAGATCTGTTTTAGTGCTCCTTGTTAACTTTTTGGAGGGACATCCCAATTTGCAACAACTGGGTTCAATGATTGGGAGCATGGAAATTAGCAGTTAATGGAACATGAGAATTCCCACTCTCATCACGATTACATGTTAATGTTTAAATTAATTATGTAGAGATCCTTTTTTTTTTCTTTTGCAAGTTGCTTTACGTCACACCGACACAGATAGGTCTTACGGCGATGATGGGATAGGAAATTGCTATTTGCTTTACGTCGCACCGACACAGATATGTCTTACGGCGACGATGGGATAGGAAAGGCCTAGGAATTGGAAGGAAGCGGCCGTGGCCTTAATTAAGGTACAGCCCCGGCATTTGCCTGGTGTGAAAATGGAAAACAATGGAAAACATCTTCAGGGCTGCCGACAGTGGGGCTCAAACCCACTATCTCCCGATTACTGGATACTGGCTGCACTTAAGCGACTACAGCTATCGAGCTCGGTGGGGGATAGGAAAGGGCTAGGAATGGGAAGAAATTGGCCATGGCCTTAATTAAGGTACAGCCCCAGCATTTGCCTGGTGTGAAAATGGGAAACCACGGAAAACCCCGTAAAACCATCTTCAGGGCTGCCGACAGTGGGGTTCGAACCCACTATCTCCCAAATACTGTATACTGGCCGCACTTAAACGACTGCAGCTATCGAGCTCGGTTATGTAGAGTTCACAGCAATCTGCTCTCTCAGTTGGAATAATGAAAATGGAAATCCACAGCCTGTTTCCAGTCACCCGATCGGGTCAGGAATGGAATGAATGAAGCCCCCATCTAGCAGCGAGGATAGGAATTGTGACGGCTGCCGAAGCCTGTCGCACTCCTCTGGGGCAATGATTAATGAATGACAAATGAAATGAAATGTAACTGGAGAGTGTTGCTGGAATGAAAGATGACAGAGAAAAACCTGTCCCGCCTCCACTATGTCCAGCACAAATCTCATATGGAACATGGAGTGATCGGGATTTTAACCATGGAACCCAGCGGTATTTTTATTATTCTTAAGGTTTAATTATTATTATTATTATTTAATCGTATTAATGTTTGATATTTTCACCCCACCTGGTGGCCATGATTGTTAAGGCATTGAAGTCTAAACTGTCTGACACTATGGTTAGCTGGCTCGAGAACAATTGTTCAGAAAATTTTCATCATCAGAATGTTGGTTGGCAGGGTAGGGGAGGTGGTGATATACTATTTCTATTCACTAGATTACTTGCCAAAAGCCTGGATGAAATTCCAAACCTGTCCGTGGTACTCATATGGAGTGAGGGCATATGACGTTGTTGATGGTGATTTGTCCATCGGATGGGGACGTTAAGTCTTGATCAGACCTCTTGGTGCAATTCGACAGGAGTAGACTAAGTGCCGGTACCGGGTTTTACCCTTTCCCTTCCTACTATCATATATCAATTCATTTATTCTCATTAATTCCTCTGATGAGGCTGACATCAGGAAGGGCACCTGGTCATAAAAACCCACCACGACAGATTCATCTCACCTTATACCCGACCCCGTAGAGAAATGGGACAGGGGTTGGACAAACAATGTTTGAGATTTTACCTTGAAGGCATACTACTGCATTGCTTTATTCATTATACACAGTTCAAAATAATTAGGGGAACATGTTTATGAACGTATGCTATGCTCCACAAAATAATATCTCACACCCAGGTACATTACCAACTAAACCTTTATTCTGTACCGTTGAAGTATACAAAAGTACATCAATGGATTTGCATTCATTTTCAGAACACAAACGGAAATGTCCAAATAGTGCGAAAAGAAAGTGATAACAGTCCTCCAGGGTGGGTTTTGATCACAGTTGGAGAGCTTCAGTATGGTGTATGTCCTCTACGAGCTTTTATCACAGGTTGGCACCTATGTGGCATGCTCTGCATAAGTTGACGGAGGTCATATTGCGGTATAAGGTCCCATACTTCAATGAGAGCCTGTTCGAGGTCTTGGAGAGTCTGTGGTGAAACAGGACGTCCACGAACACTTCTGAAAAGCCTATCCCACACATGCTCGATGGTATTAAGGTCAGGACTCACTGCTGGCCATTACATTTCTTGCATGCCTAGTTCTCGCAAGACAGCTCTGGTGATGCACGCTACAGGAGCCCTGGCACTGTTGTGCATGAGTATGAATTCAGGGCCAACACTGTATGCAGCAACCAACACATGCTGTAGCAGTATCTGCTCGATGTACCCCACAGTGGTAAGATTACCATGACAAGATCTGTATGGCCATCAATACTGATGCCATCCCACACCATCACAGAACCTTGTCCGAATCGGTTGCCCTCCTGGATACCATTTGGCATGTACTGCTCACCACGGCGTCTCCATACACGTTGACTTCCATCATCTGTGTCAGGGGAAATCTGGACTAGTCTGTGAACAACCCAGGTCTCCATTGGTGAAGTTGCCAGTTGACGTGGGTACGGGCAAACAGAAGGCGAGTTGCACGATGTTGCTGCGTTAAACGGGGCACTCGAACAGGGCGTCTCGGTCGTAAGGACACTTCTCTTAACCTGTTCCTTACTGTCTGGTCAGACACCGTGACTCCAATGACCCTCCTGAGGTCTTGTTGCAGTTCTCTGGCAGTTGTTGAACGACGCTGCAATGCACAGATGGTCAGATATCGGTCATCCTATGGGGTTGTCATGCGTCCACGATCTTGTCCGACCCTCCTTGTGAAATGGCCTGTCTCATTGTAACGATTCCACAAGCGCTGAATATTTGACGGAGAGACACTGAGATCCACAGCAACACAACGAAAAGTCCATCCTTCCTGGATCAAAGTGATGGCCCTTGCGATTTGAACCTCATTAAGATGTCTCACGGGATGTGCTGGTTCATGTACAACGCACTCAAATGACTGCAGTAGTCTGTGTACCTCACAACGACACACAGACGCACTGCTATTCGCTTTGTTTTGAGGGGTCACCTGGCAGTTTAATGCATGGCTATGCCTACAGATGGAGTATAACTTCGATTTGACATACCCTGAGTAGCTAAGGTCTCAAGGTATGCTGCACAACCATTGGAACCCCATCTATCAAATTAACGTTCACATACCAGACATTAAAATAAAAGTTCCCCTAATTTTTTGAACTGTGTATAAAGAGAACAGTAACTGCAATTTTCTTTTATCAAGTTTGGGGGGGGGCACAAAATTATCTGGACCCACAGGCGTTACATTAGTTAAATTCAACCCTTATTATTATTAGTTAGATAATTTTAAGAGAATGCAATAAGACCTACAGAATAATGTTTCATTATAGGTGTAAGAAAAACATATTATGTTATTACTATGTATATAGTATTTATTATGTTCTAGACCTTTTAATTTATTCTTAGAACGTATTAAGATCGTGCACTGCATATTTTCATTTATTCCAGTACTTATTATGTTCATACTTGCTTTTAAAGATTGTTCTAATATCCTTTAATGCACCGATTTAATAGTTCTCGTTGCTTAACTTTGATTATTTTAATTATTATGTCACTTTTTAATATTCATTTAGTTTGTTATTTAAATTCATTTTTCACTCTATTAATATTTTTTAATTTTAACTATTTTATTTTAGATGTAAAGACAATGTGATTAAGTGCAAGAGAGAGCCTCAAGCCCTAACTTCGCCACTGAACAAGGCACTAATAAATAAATAAAAATAAACAAACATTTGCACTGTAATTAGTGTCAACTTAATAATAATAATAATAATAATAATAATAATAATAATAATAATAATAATAATAATAATAATAATAACAACAACAACAACAACAACAACATACATACATACATACATACATACATACATACATTATCATTATAGACTGTTATGCCTTTCAGCGTTCAGTCTGCAAGCCTCTGAGAATTTACTAAACGTCGCCACAATCCTCGATTTGCAACTAGTGTTGTGGCCTCATTTAGTTCTATACCTCTTATCTTTAAATCGTTAGAAACCAAGTCTAACCATCATCGTCTTGGTCTCCCTCTACTTCTCTTACCCTCCATAACAGAGCCCATTATTCTCCTAGGTAACCTATCCTCCTCCATTCGCCTCACATGACCCCACCACCGAAGCCGGTTTATGCGTACAGCTTCATCCATAGAGTTCATTCCTAAATTAGCCTTTATCTCTTCATTCCGAATACCCTCCTGCCATTGTTCCCACGTGTTTGTACCAGCAATCATTCTCGCTACTTTAATGTCTGTTACTTCTAACTTATGAATAAGATATCCTGAGTCCACCCAGCTTTCGCTCCCATAAAGCAAAGTTGGTCTGAAAACAGACCGATGTAAAGATAGTTTCGTCTGGGAGCTGACTTCCTTCTTACAGAATACTGCTGATCGCAACTGCGAGCTCACTGCATTAGCTTTACTACACCTTGATTCAATCTCACTTACTATATTACCATCCTGTGAGAACACACAACCTGAATACTTGAAATTATCGACCTGTTCTAGCTTTGTATCACCAATCTGACATTCAATTCTGTTGAATTTCTTACCTACTGACAACAATTTAGTCTTCGAGAGGCTAATTTTCATACCATACTCATTGCACCTATTTTCAAGTTCCAAGATATTAGACTGCAGGCTTTCGGCACAGTCTGCCATTAAGACCAAGTCGTCAGCATAGGCCAAACTGCTTACTACATTTCCACCTAACTGAATCCCTCCCTGCCATTTTATACCTTTCAGCAGATGATCCATGTAAAATACGAACAGCAAAGGTGAAAGATTACAGCCTTGTCTAACTCCTGTAAGTACCCTGAACCAAGAACTCACTCTACCATCAATTCTCACTTAAGCCCAATTGTCAACATAAATGCCTTTGATTGATTTTAATAATCTACCTTTAATTCCATAGTCCCCCAGTATGGCGAACATCTTTTCCCTTGGTACCCTGTCATATACTTTCTCTAGATCTACGAAACATAAACACAACTGCCTATTCCTCTCGTAGCATTTTTCAATTTCCTGGCGCATACTGAAAATCTGATCCTGACAGCCCCTCTGTGGTCTGAAACCACACTGGTTTTCATCCAACTTCCTCTCAATGACTGATCGCACCCTCCCTTCCAGGATGCCAGTGAATACTTTGCCTGGTATACTAATCAATGAGATACCTCGATAGTTGTTGCAATCCTCTTCCTGTTTCCTTGCTTATAGATAGGTGCAATTACTGCTTTTGTCCAATCTGAAGGTACCTTACCAACACTCTACGCTAATTTTACTACTCTATGAAGCCATTTCATCCCTGCCTTCCCACTGTACTTCACCATTTCAGGTCTAATTTCATCTATTCCTGCTGCCTTATGACAATGGAGTTTATTTACTATCCTTTCCACTTCCTCAAGCATAATTTCACCAACATCCTTTTCCTCCTCCCCATGAGCTTGGCTGTTTGCATCACCACCATGATGATTTCCTTTTACATTGAGAAGATGTTCAAAATATTCCCTCCACCTCTCCAGTGATTCTCTGCGATCTATTATGAGTTCACCTGAATTACTCAAAACACTGTTCATTTCCTTTTCCCCTCCCTTCCTAAGATTCTTTATTACTGTCCAGAAAGGTTTCCCTGCTGCTTGACCTAGCCTTTCCAGGTTATTACCAAAATCTTCCCATGACTTCTTTTTGGATTCAACAACTATTTGTTTCGCTCTGTTTCTTTCATCTACGTACCAATCCCTGTCTGCCTCGGCCCTTGTTTGGAGCCATTTCTGATAAGCCTTCTTTTTACGTTTACAGGCTGCTCTCACTTCATCATTCCACCAAGATGTTCGCCTTTTCCCATCTTTACACACAGTTGTTCCTAGGCATTCCCTTGCTGTTTCTATTACAGCATCCCTGTATGCCACCCATTCACTTTCTATATCCTGAACCTGCTTACTGTCTACTGTTCGAAACTTCTCACTAATCATATCCATGTACTTCTGTCTAATTTCCTCGTCCTGGAGATTTTCTACCCTTATTCGTTTGCAGACAGATTTCACTTTCTCTACTCTAAGCCTGGAGATACTTAGTTCACTACAGATCAGATAGTGGTCTGTATCATCGAAAAATCCTCGAAAAACTCGTACATTCCTAACAGATTTCCTGAATTCAAAGTCTGTTAAGATATAGTCTATTATGGATCTTGTACCCCTAGCCTCCCATGTGTAGCGGTGAATAGCCTTATGCTTGAAGAATGTATTCGTAACTGCTAAACCCATACTAGCACAGAAGTCCAGCAAACGCTTCCCATTCCCATTAGCTTCCATATCTTCCCCACATTTACCAATCACCCTTTCGTATCCTTCAGTTCTATTCCCAACTCTCGCATTGAAATCGCCCATTAGCACTATTCTATCCTTGCTGTTGACCCTGACCACGATGTCACTCAATGCTTCATAAAACTTGTCAACATCATCTTCATCTGCACCCTCACATGGTGAATACACGGACACAATTCTTGTCCTAATTCCTCCCACTGACAAATCTACCCACATCATTCGCTCATTTACGTGCCTAACAGAAACTATGTTGCGTGCAATGGTATTCCTGATAAAGAGCCCTACCCCAGACTCTGCCCTTCCCTTTCTAACACCCGTCAAGTACACCTTATAATCTCCTATCTCTTCCTCATTATCTCCCCTTACCCGAATATCACTTACTCCTAGCACATCAAGATGCATCCTCTTTGCTGACTCAGCCAGTTCTTTCTTCCATAAACCCCATTAATATTGATAGCTCCCCATCGAATTCCATTTCGTTCGCCAAGTTGTTTCCAAGGAGTCCCTCGCCTGTCAAATGGGAGTGGGACTCCATTACTCCCATAGGTCCGAGGCTTGCTTAAAGTGTTCTGAGCTCGGTAAATTCATGAAGCAGGATGCTGCCCTACCTGCACATATTCCGAGTGAGGATCTCTCCTCTAACGGGTTATGGACCACCGGTGTTTTGTATAGTCCTAGCCGCCTGAGCACAAGCAGGGCGACGACTCAGAATATGTCCGAGATGCCCACTCCCATTCCATAGCAACTGGTATCCCGACTCTCAGGACCACTTACTAGGCCACTCAGCCGTTGCCTATGGTTCACGAACTAGGACGTGACTACAGTAACCCACAAACATGAATAATAATAATAATAATAATAATAATAATAATAATAATAATAATAATAATAATAATAATAATAATAATAATAATAATAATAATAATTTCAAATTGATCGTATTGCCATCACCTGGAAAGCACAGCGAGAGATCCAGATAAAGTTCTGATAAATGCCAACCTAGACTCAGATCACTCTCTCTCAAAGATTAAAGTTGAACTGCTTCCTAGAAACTACAGAAAGGCACAGGTGAAAAAGATTGATAGATCTGATATAGAAAAGCTGAGGTCCAAAATTTTGATGCTGATTGCCTAGCCATTACAGGTGATCTTTCAATTTTTTCCAATTCCTTAAACACAGTCATGGAACATGTTTTTCAGCTTAAAACACAAGCAGCAAAGGCAGGCCTCAAAATATCTTTTGAGAAAACAAAATTTTAAACTAATAACAAGCTGGCACCCAGAGAGTTCACAGTGGAAAAAGACAAAATTATACGAGTAGATAAGTTCAAGTATCTGGAAGAAATAACAACACCATACTTGTCAGAGAAAGAAGCCTTTACATTACAGATGAAAAAAATGGAAATGGAGTAGCCTACCATTTAACCAATGGTGTCTACAACAAAATGTCATATCTTTCAAAGCAAAGCTGAGGTATTACTGCAGTGTCCTCCATCCAGAGTTCTTATATGCTTCAGAATGTCTTGTAATGAACAGAAAAGGCCTGATTGAGAAACTGGAGGCCAAAGAAAGGAAGATTTTGAGAAAAATCTGTTGTATTTTAACAGATTCTCTGCAATAGGACAACACATACAAGATTCTAATCATAATTTCACCAGTATTGATAAAGACATAAAAATACTTAAAGTTATTAACAAGGGCCCCCTTCTAAACACTACTGAAAATTGTTTTATTCAACTTGACCAATACTTCAATCCCAATTTAAATTTAAATTTAAATGACATTTCTGAAAAACCTAATATTTTATTCGACTTCCTTATCCGCTTTTTAAAAAATGCTAAATTTACAAACCAAAATTCAATATTCCAGTCCTTATATAGTTCCTACCAACATTTTCCAGTTGCTATAACCCACCCTCCTGATCCACCTTAAACCACTTCACTTCCTCATTTATTTCCCTAGTCTTCTCTTTATTTTATTCATTATTTTTCTGCTTCAACTTTTTCTTTCCTCATTACATCCCTCTTTTTTCACTCTCGCATTTGAATTACATTTTCTAACATCTCTAATGATTTTGACCACTCTAACTTTCAAATTTATACTTTACGCTATTCTAAGTTCGACCTCAACTCTTACCTTCAAGATATCTCACGCTATGTCATTACGCTCCTCAACTGTTCCAATATTGTGCTTTTTAGTATTTTTTCTCTTCACAATTTTTTTCTCTGTGTCATATGTTTTAATAACTTCATTGATCTAACTTACAAAACTTTTGGAAGCTCAGTGCCAATCTACTCTTCAAGAACTCTCCGTAATACATTTATATATTTGATCTGTGACTTTCTTCGTAATTTTTTGGATCTATCGACAAGCACTGCTAATTCCTAAAATTATACAGTGCCTCGTGGACTGCAGCTGAACTCTTCAAGAATTT
The DNA here is from genome assembly GCF_040414725.1 of Anabrus simplex. Taxonomy (NCBI): domain Eukaryota; kingdom Metazoa; phylum Arthropoda; class Insecta; order Orthoptera; family Tettigoniidae; genus Anabrus; species Anabrus simplex. The sequence continues at coordinate 128,289,139 of NC_090265.1, read as the reverse complement.
ACTCCACGCTACATTTAGATACGTTTTTGATTCTGGACCTCTTCACACACAGTGCTCTCTAACACATCTAATTTAAGAGACTTTTAGAAGCACAGTGGCGATCTAATCTTCAGGAACTTACTTCATAGAACGTGTGCATATATGACCGGCGACTTCTTCATAATTTTTGGATCTACTGACGGGCAGTACTAGTGCCTTATAAACTGCAATTGAACTCTTCAAGAATTTGCTCTGCACTACATTTGAATAAGTATTTGATTCTGGACTTCTTCCCATACAGTGCTTTCTAACACTTGTCTTATGAACGTTCTTGATCCATGACTGACATGCAGTGCTGATCCTTAAAATTATACAGTGCCTTAAAAACTGCAACTGATATATACGTACCAGTATTCGATTTTAGAATTTTAGACTTTTTTCATAACATTGTGTTATAATGCTTGATACACTGCATCTGACAGTATCATCTAAACTTCATATTTTCTGTGCATCTTTTTTGTGATTGACTATATTTCAACGCACAGTACTCCCTAAAGATTTTAGTGCTTCACTAACAGCAACCTACAGAATTCTTTATACTTCGCAATTTATCTATCTGTACATTGTTTTACACTTATTTGTGATCAGCTGATGACGACCAAAAATACTGGTCGAAACCGGTACCAATTTTAATTAAATAAGAATGTAAACTTACATTTCTCATTTTAACAGTATTGAAAGGTTGAACCATTTTATACTTTCTTTTAACTTATTAATGTCCAGTGTCCCGCTAGTGAGCCGTGAATGCACCACTCAGCACTGTCCGTTGCGAGTCAGCTGAATCGTGTGCCGTGAGCTCACCGTTCCTCTGAATCGATTCGCTTGGACACTTGAATGAATCGATACACTGCTTCGAATCATGCACTCAGTAGCCAACACTACTGCCGTCTTCAAGAACTGCATTGGTACCGCATGAAAAAATTTGTCAGAACAGACTTCAATGAAGAAGACAGTGATGCTGAATACGAAGTTGCCAACTTCTTTGACGAAATTACAGCTCGGAGGGAGAAAACGATGACGACACTGACAACATGCCATCGGCGTCAAAGAGTTCAAGGTGTACAGACATCTGACATTTATTTTTAAGTTAATGTAGGTTAATGACATTTTATTCTTCAGATGAATGATAATAATTATAATGTTACTGGCTTTACATCCCACTAAGTACTTTTTAAAGGTTTTCAGAGATGCCAAGGTGCTGGAATTTAGTCCTGCAGGAGTTCTTTCACGTGCCAGTAAATCTACCGACACGAGGCTGATGTATTTGAGTACCTTCAAATACCACCGACTGAGCCAGGATCGAACGTGCCAAGTTGGGGTCAGAAGGACAGTGCCTCAAATGTCTGAGCCACTAAGCCCAGTGAAGGTGAATGATGATTTATTGTTAAGTTAATGATGTTTCATTTAATTAGGTTAATATTTTGTATGTAACATAGATATTTTGTATATTTTTATGTAAGCTACCTTTGTTGTATATTTTTGTACTTCAAATATATTCTTTCTTCTTTTTCTTCATCCATTCCCTTTTTTCAGATTCTCTCTGGGTAGGGCAGTGTACCAAAGCCCTTTCCATCATTCCTCTTCTAGTACTTTATTGCTATCGACTCCCCTATTTGCAATACAGCCCACAACAGAGCTCCTCCATCTCATTCTAGGATGTCCCCTAGGCCTCTTACCAGTCTCTGTATCCATGAATGTTCTCTCCTGGCAATCTCATCATGTGTCCAAACAATTTTAGCTTTGCTACATCACTCTCTTCTTGAAGTTTACACACTCCCATGTTTCTCCTTATTTCCTCATTTCATATTCTATCTCGTCTTGTCTTTCCCTATATGCTCCTCAAGAACCTCATTTCAGCAGCTTGTATCTTACTTTGGTTCCGCTTAGTTAACGCCCAGGCTGCTGAGGCATAGGTCAGTATAGATTTATAATAGATAGGACGAGTATAAAACCTTCTTGCACTTCATTGGCACACCTTTGTTCCATACAATGTCTCTCACACACTGGTAGAAACTCTTAGACTGCTGTATTCCTAAATCAATTTCTCCATCCAAATTTCCATCTTGTGACATTACGCTGCCCAAATATTTAAAATTTTTCACTACTTCAAGAAGTTCATTTCCTATTTTTGTCACTCCCCTGGATTTTCTGTTACCTCTTGTCATGATCAAAGTCTTACTTTTTGCAGTACTAATCTTCATTCCAAAATTTCTTATCTCCTCATTCCATAAATCAACTTGTGTCTGTGAGACTGAATCCATATTGTTCTGCCAATTTTCCCTCTACTCTGTCTCTTATTCGTCTATCCATGATTCTTTCAAGGATCTTAGCTGTATGAGGTATTAGTGTCACTCCTCTGTAATTTTCACTTTGCTTCCTGTCTCCTTTCTTGAAAATTGGTATAATGACCCCTTTCGTCCACTCTTTTCTCTCCATTGTAATGGACAAGGTAATCAAATCTATCAAGAAAATGGCCATTGAACAAAACACCCTGGTATTTGCTGATGATGTGCTTTTATGGGGGGAGACAGAAGCTGAAGTTCAGAAGAAACTTAATGAATGGAACAACACATTCAAAAATTTTGGACTGAAGATGAGCAAAACAAAGACAGTGGAAATGACCATCAACAGGGAAGGAACAAGCTCAAATATATTTCTGGAAGGAGCAAAAATCGAATCAGCTTCCCACTTCAAGTACCTCGGAAGCACAATATCGAAAGACAACACTGTTAGGCAAGAAATACTCAGCAGGCACAGAAAGCATCGAACTTCTACAGTCAAGTCAGGAATCTCCTCTGGGACTGCAAAATACCACAGAAAGCGAAAACAATCGTGTACCACACTTACCTCGTACCAATCCTCACGTACGGTTTAGAGACATGTACCCTACTAAACCAAGACTTCAGTAGAATCCAAACAACTGAAATGAGATTCATTAGAACCATGAACCAAACAACCAGAAAGGACAAGATCAGAAATGAAGTGAATAGGAAAGTAGCTGGTATTGAGGTTCCTATTATCAGTGTCATAAAGAAACGCAGACTTCAGTGGTATGGGCACGTAATGAGATTGAACAGGGAAAGACCTGCCAGAAAATATTTCGGCCTTAATCTCGTAGGAAGAAGACCAAGAAAACGTTGGATAAGACTGTAAGATCAGATGTGGTGGAGAGAGGATACAAATGGGAGGATGTACTGGATCAGAAGATGTATGAAGACAGAAGGAGATGGCGAGCGCTTGTATACCACACCCGGGAAACTGGAGTTGGGAAATGATGATGATCACTCTGAAGAGTCTATACAACCACTGTAGACCAACTACTCCTGCTCCTATTATCATTTCTATGGTGACCTCGTCAATTCCAGCTGCCTTGTATAGTTTCATTCTTATAGTGGCCCACTCAGCCTCTGCCATGGACACCTCATTTTTCTTATCTTCCATCTGCACTAAATCTGGTTCTTCGATTTCTCCTTGTACCGAGGTATTTTGCACGTTGTAAAGCTGTTCAAAGTATTTTCCCCACCTCTGCAATATATCCTGCTTCTGTGTCATCACTTCCTCCTGTTCATTTTTAATGCAGTTAGCACCTTCACCTGGGTTTGTCTTCTTTTTAACCCACTGGAATAAGATCTTTTTGTTTCCGGTTGTATCTTCTTGCAGACATTCAGTGAATTTTTGCCAGCATTTCTTTTTCTCTTCTTGAACCACCTTGGAGCACTCCTTCTTGAAGTGCCTGTATTCTGTTGTTCTGTTTCTCAGCCACCTTTTCCACACTTGTTTCTTCCTTTCAACTATATCTTTTACCCTGTCATTCCACCAGGGCGTTTCTTGATCTTTCTTCCTTCCTGATACTCTTCCACAGGTCTTTTCTGCAGACTCGACCATGACTGTTTTAAAGTAGACTCATTCTTCTTTGACCCTTCCACTGTCTTCCTTAGGTATACTTGTTTTAATGTGTGTCTGGAACTCTTCATTTATTTCCTTCTCCTGCAATTTCCACACCCACAGCTTTCTCTGCCTAATCTCGGTCATCTTTTGTATCTTTCCCATCTTTAACTTAGCTATCACAACTCTGTGATCTCCTTCGAAAGATTCACTTGGGAGGGCTGTTACGTCTACCAACATTTTCCTGTTACCTTTCTTGACCAAAATGAAATCTATCAGAGTTTTGATTTTGTTATCCCAACTATACCTTGTTTACTTTGACTGTTTTTCTTTCAAAACCATATGTTACCAATGATCAGCTCATTTCTACAAAAGTCTACCAAAATATCTCCAGCCTTGTTTCTCTTCCCATATCCAAATGGACCTATAATCTCTTCATCTCCATTTCTTTCCTGGCTCACTTGGGCATTCATGTCTCCTATGATCACAACTTGTTTGTCCTGTATATGGCCTTCCAGATATTCAAGTTATTCCTCTAGATTTGTATCTGTATTTCCTGTTTGTGGAGCATACCCTTGAATTATATCTGTAACACCAGTTTCAAGTCTCAATCTGACCTTAATCAACCTGTCATTTATGTTTTTCACCAATTCTGGTATTCCTTTAGGTCTTTCCTAATTATGAGACCTACATCATTTTTGGCTTCTCTTCCTCCACTATTTATTTATTTACATTTTATGGCCTTCATTGGACCACTCTAGTCAACTTTATACAAAGAATTTTTTAGTTTCCTGTCAGCCCAGTACTTCTTCATTCTCTCTGATCTTATCCTTCTTTCTTCATCGGAAATCACCCTTCCTATTGTCTGTTTGTTGATTCTATTTGCAGTCTGGTTTGTCTGTGAGTTTCTTGATTTTGTCGGTTTTGTTTCTTAGGTCTTCCAATGTAATTTGTAGTTCATTCATATCTTCCTTGATTTTTGTAATCCACTTAATGTTGCACTTACTATTCCATAATTTTTCTATTATTCTCCTGATGATCCTATTCTCTGGTATCCTGATTAGATGTCCAAAAAATAAAATGCGTTTCTTCCTGATTGAGCTCATTACTGGTTCTATTTCCTTGTAGACTGTTTCATTAGAAGCTACTCTCCAGTGTCCATCTTTTTGGTACGATTTGTTGATGCATGTTCTAATGATTCTTCTCTCTATCTTGAGTATTTTGTATATTTGTGCAGTGTTAGTTGTTTTGAAGATGGTTTTGCTTGAGTATGTTATTTCTGGTTGAATGACTGTTTTGTAATGTTTTAATTTTGTTGCTATTGACAAGGCCTTTTTTGTTGTAGGTATTCTTGGTGACATATTGTGCTCTGGTCAGTTCATTTATTCTGTTATGCCATGCAGGCTTTTCATAGTCTTTTCCTCCATTATAGTATAAGGTGTATCCTTTCTTTAGTTTCCTCTCACCTTTTCCTTTCCATTTGGTCTCACTGATTCCCAGCAATGCTATATCTTTGTCAACCATAAAATCTACAATTTCTTTCACTTTCCCTGTTAGTGTCACTACGTTGATGATCACTATCTTGATGTATTTAGTGTATATATTCATATATACTGTATATATATATTCTTTATTCATATTTTTCAGTCATTTTACTTAAATTTGTCATGCTAGGTGGGAACACACAAGATTACGTTTTCTTAAATATATTTTGTAAGTACAGCATAAAACAGTGATTTTTATTCTTAAACTATCATTATTTCATTGAGGATTCGGCATCAGTCTTTAGGATCATTAATGAAAATTGACTATACAAAAACAGGTTGTTGAAGTTTAAGTTTCTGAGGCTGGAACATGAAAGTACCTAATTTATTTACATAGTTTACACCCACATTGGAGCACTTAAATCAATCCATATACACTACAGTCTCCACAATATTAGTTGTAATGTTTTCTCAACTTCCTCTTCTCTTCCCAGAACTTCTTCATTTTTTCTGACCTGGCCACCCTCTCTTCATCTGTAATTGTGTACCGTTTTCATTTGACTGTTTTTAATTTTAGTCTTGTACCTCTACTTCTCAGAATCGTCTTCTCTTTTTTCTCTGCAATTTGTTTCATTGTTATATTCAGCTCTTCTAAATCATTCTGGACCTCAACGAACCAGTTGTTCTTTGTTTTACTTTTCCAAAAGATATAGAATAATGGTTTCAGTAGTCTGGTCTCTGGTAGTCTTACCATGTGGCTGAAAAAGGCAATTCTCCTTTTTCGCATTGTATCCACAATTGATTAATTTTCCCGATAGACAATTTCATTAGGCAACAGTCTCCATTATCCATTTACTTGATGTTTTTTTAAATTGATGATTGTCCTGATGATCCTTCTGTCTATTTTTTGGATATTATCCGTTGCTTTGGTATTCAACCTAAACAGAGTTTCACTTGCATAAGTTGATTCAGGTTTAACTACTGAACCACAATGTTTGAATTTGGCATTTACCGAGAGCGATTTCTTATATGTTGACCATGTGACTCATTGTGCTTGTCTCAGTTTTGTTGTTCTGTATTCTATAGAGGCTTTCTCATTTAGGTTCCAAGTTATAATTTCCCCAAGATACTTGAACTTTTTTACAACCTTAATTTGTTTGTTATCGTTTAGTTGAATGACTTATAATTCAATCAATCAATCAATCAATCAATCAATCAATCAATCAATCAATCAATCAATCAATCAATCAATCAATCACTACTGATCTGCATTTAGGGCAGTCGCCCAAGTGGCAGATTGTTTTCCTAGCCTTCTTGATGTTCAGTTGGCATTTCTTTCTCCATTCTCAAATGACCTTCTCCAGTACACAATTAAACAAAATAGGTGAGAGACCATCCCCCTGCCGAAGTCCAGTTTTGATTGTAAATGGCTCTGACAATTCTCCTCTTTTAAATCATTCTGGGCCTCAACGAACCAGTTGTTCTTTGTTTTACTTTTCCAAAAGAAATAGAATACTTTTGACCAGTGAAATTTGAAGGAAATTTAATGCTCTTCAATTTTGTAAGTACGTATATCACTGAAAACACATGGTTTAGAAATTATAAGCAAAGAAATGAAAAAAGGTCTAAAAACTTTTGAGGCTTTTCGGCTCCCCACAAGTTAGCACAGGGTCCTCGAGGTTGAAAACTCAGATTCTACTCCACAGAGTACCCACAAACAACATACCAAAATATCATTAACTTCAGAATACTTTCCAGGTAGAAAGTACCCACCTGCTGGACTATTGATGGATATCCTTTTGATGTGATGGGGAGGGGTACTGATGATGATGATGATGCTTGTTTAAAGGGGCCTAATGGTATGAAATGAGACAAAATATAATGATAATTTAAAAGTCCAAAATCATTCACTGACCAGAATTCAAAACGTGATGACGAAGAATGAATGGGTGAATATGAATTTAAAACAATCAGTGGATCTGACCGGCAATGTCCCACATTCCCAGAAACTATCATCAAAACAATACTATTACTGACCAAGGAACTCCTTCTAAAGCACAATCCTGAATCGCTGATGCTTGTTGTCAAAAGGGGTCTAAAATCCAGGTCATCGGTCCCTCATAATGGTACTTATTGCTAGTAAAGCAGAACCATGGCATTTGTCATGTTGCGGTACTAATCAAAAGTAGCGTAGACTCACGGCATTCCACACATTATGGTACTACTCACAGGTAATGTAATACGCACATGTAACGCAGACCTATGCGGCACGACTTACAGGCAACGCAAACCTATGGTATTCCTCACATAGGTGTACTAATCACAGGGACTCATACTATCCCGTGATGTTCCTCACATAGTGGGTACTAATCATAGGCAACGCAGACCTATGGTGTCACTCATATAGTGGTACTAATCACAGGCAACGCCCAGACCCGTGGTGTTTCTCACATAATGGTACATAATGGTTCCACATGTAGTGGTACTAATCACGGGTACGGTACTGTAAATCCCACCCTGATTCAAACTTCGCTTCTACTAATCACAAACCTATTGTGTACCATACATAGTGGTACTACTCACAAGTAAAGGCGACCCATGGTGTTCCCTGCGTGATGGTACAAACTGCAAGTAGTCTCATGGTTCTAATTTGATCATCCCTTGGTTGCCCCCTTACAACAGGCAGGGAATACTGTAGGTATATTCTTCGTCTGCATCCCCCACCCACAGGGAGTTAAGCGGCACAGAAAGTGCAGAACAAATTAGATGGAAAAATGCTTATTCAGCACATGAGAACCTATTCAATGAAGCCACATGTCCAGTAATTTCTTAAAAATATTTTCAAATGAATGCAAGAAAGTACGTTTGATTAACTTCCTGAAAAAGGTTCTGCAAAAACGAAATGTCATAGTAAAACAGGCAGTAGTGGATACAGACGTACTAATTGTTGAAACTGCCGTTTCTGCTGGATCTCAATATGACAACACTTTTGTTGTTGGTGAAGAAGTTGACCTTTTAGTTCTTCTAACAGCAACAGCTCTGATGAAAGACAACTTGTACTTCAGGAAACGTGGAAAAGGGAGGGCACCTGATGTGTTGTACTCGACAAAGACGTTTAAATACAAGTCCAGCAGAATGATTTTGTTTATCCACCCGTTTAGTATATGTGACTCAACAAGTGCACTCTTTGGTCGCAGGAAGACTAAATTTTGCACTCTTATAGAAGAAAACTGAGACCTGGAAGAAAACATGCAAGTATTCTTCAATCCTGAAGAAACCATTAACCAAGTGGCTAAGGCAGGTGGAACTTTTCTGGTTCATTTATATGGGGGTAACCCCAGAACTTCTGTATCTGATATCAATGAATTGCGCTACCATCTGTTTACCCAGTAAGCTAAAAGAGCACGATCCAGTCTAACACGTTTACCCCCAGCTGTGGATGCAACACGATTTCATGAGTTGAGATGATACATCAGACAGCTGTAGTTAGGACACGAGAAAAATTTTCAAGTGGGGCTGGGTACCTATCTGAGTTGGCCTCTTTCCCCGAAAATGGAAAGAAATGCAGCTCCTGAATCCCTCCTTAAGATAATATCTTGCAACTGCAAGAAAGGGTGCAAGAACGCTTGTGGTTGTCGTAAAGCAGGTCTCATGTTCTTCCCTGTTCACCTGTTCCCTGGGAGAAGCTTGCAGAACTATGCCTGACACCTCTCTATTTGAAGACACCAATAAATTTTAAGACAACACTTCAGCATCCATAAATGAAGGTATGAACAATGATACGGAAAATTTTGATACTGAGCTGGATGATTAAGGATGAGGAGCAGCAGACAGAGCTTGAAGAGGTCTGACCTGGCCCCTCAAAACAGCAAAGACTGTAAGCAACATATTCTGATGTCTCACTACTAATGAATTCCCAATTAACAAAGAGGGAGTACAGTACCAGTACATAGAAATATTATTATTATTTCTAAATATTCGAATGTGACTTGATAGAATCTCATGATGTTCTTTCAAGAATGAAACATGTCATTGTTTAATAGTGTGTACTTTATCCCTCATTTAATAATGTGTTTGTTTAACAGGTATGTTTTAGTCTAATATTTATATTTAACCTGTGTGTTCGACAGACTGAAGAGCTTCTAAGTTACGTCTAACTGAGCCGATACTGGAAAGTATGGCTTCCTTCTTAACAAACTAAACACCTTAGTTTAGGAGATATTTAACAAATTTCAACAAAGAATCATAACTTTTGCAACTTTCTGATAAAAGCACAATTGTTTGAAAGCCTATATTTTAATCATTACATAACCTACAGAGCTGGATTTGGGCTCAAACTGTAGCAAATTTACTCTACTTTAAATCTGGAATGAATGAGTTTTTGTCAGACTAGCCGTTTCAGAGATAGTTTGAAAAAACAGGGAAAAGGTAAAAAATGTTGAAGTTTTTCTGATGCCAAGTAGCGCACGGTGGTGCCCCAAGGTAAAAAAACTTGGATTTTACATTATATCAAAACTACCTGACCTTTTGCATACCAAAATGTATAATTTTATTGGACTAATGGTGAACTTACGATATACAATTGTGAACCAAGTGTCTGGGTTCACTGTAACCAGAATTGACCATAATAAAAAAAATAGTTTGGTAGTGGTAACATAATGTTTTGATATAATTATTCAGACTTCATTAAAAACAATTGTGTATAATTATAACACCTGCAAATTACTGAAAAGGTTTTGTAAAGTAAGACTATACCTGTGATGGGTGGTTCCAGTACTGAAGAAAACAACGGCAAAAATTACAAGGAAGAGAATGGAGAAATTGTCTTGCCAGTGACATTGGTTTCATTTATATCAATATTGATAATTTTATTAGCTCCACTGAGTGTACTTTGTGAACTCAAGATCCAGATCTGAAAGTGAAGATACAACTATAAATATGAACTTTTAGAAGGTTCATTATTTTGGAAAATGTAAGACTTAATTTCTGTCAATGTCACATTCTCAGCATGTAATAATGTTGCACATTTTATTATGGAAGCAGGTAGCTAACAGCATTTTGTCCACAATGTGCTACCGAGAAGAAAACTATGGTGTTTGGAATACTAACATATGTACTTATTAATAAAAATGGTATTTCCTTCCATGATTGACTTTGGTGCTGGTGACTGCTTTCTTAAAGGTACAAAACAATGAAATTAACAGCAACCTTTCACATTAATCAAGAAAGAAGAAGAAAAGGTCCAATACCTATACGAATGATGATATTACCTGAAGAGAAGAAAGGGCCATGAACGGTGGGAAAATGATAGACTTCTTAGGTGTTGCATCTAACACTCTCAATGTTGAAAGAGATCAAAAGTAGGAATATGACCTTAAATCTACATTCAATCACACAAAAATAGGCTGGCATATAAATATTTACTTTTATACATCCTCGAAACAAGACGATTTTGAAATAAAGTCATCTTCTATGAAGGTCAATATTTGTGCGGTTGAGTGTACATATCGCCAGGTTCAAAGCCTTTTAGTGAAAATGGTTAACTGGACCAGGGGACATCAAGAGATTGTTGTGGAGACTTATTTCATAAATTATGAATCTATTTTTCTGGCTGACCGAATTTTTTTTCAGGGACTTCAAGTGAAGCTGTGGGTACAATCTTTTGAAAAACACCCTTGACTGGAAGAAAAACCGACTGTTAGATCTCCCGAAAATAATTAACATGTGTGTCAGACATTAGTCAGAAGCCCACGATGATTGAAAAACAGGCATGGCCTTACATTAAAAATGTCTAACTGCAAAGTGTATCATTTCTTTACCTACAGATTTGAATTTTCATCTGTACAAAAAATGTTCATGAATCAAGTGAACAGGGCATGTCATGTCCAAAACTGTCTAGAGAAGTTCTTTTGAATGCTCTGGACAATCAACTGACCACATTTGAAGAAAATTTCCACCTAACTGGCAATTTCAACTCTCAGAATTACCATTACTGGGCACCACAGAATTCCAAGGAAATTCAACACAAACCTCTACATTTTGAGAAAGCTGTCATCTGTCATAATTTGGAGCTACTGGTCTGTATTTTTTAAAAGACAAAACAGGCAAATCAGTGACAATAACTTCAGTCCACTACACTGAGATGCACCATTAATTTTTTAAACAGAGCTGGAATGATGTGGTACTGAAACCCAGATTGACTAGTTCCAGCAAGATGAGACAACATTTCACACAGTGGAAATTTCCATGGCTATTCTCAGAAAAATGTTTCCAGGTTACATTATTTCCAGAAAAGCCATTCAATATCTTTCCATCTTGGAAAACCAAAAAATATTGTAAATTATGATGAAACAAACACGTTGGATGATCCCAGAAGGAAACATGTAATTGTGATAAGGGGTATGAAGCTTCCAGAGCATATCACTGATTCACCGAAGTGCACCGTCTTGATAATGATAGCTGCTACGAGGCACAGAGATTTACTGCCACCATACTTGTAAAAGTTTGAACATCTTTGGGACACATGGCAGAAAGGAGGTCTGAAAGGAACACATTATAATCGAAATAAAAGTGGATGGTTCAATTTATGTGTGTTCAAAGGCTGGTTCATGACCACTGCATTTCCTTATTTGAAATCACTTGATGGCCATGCGCTTCTGATTGGAGGCAACCACACCAGCTATATTGCACTGCATATTGTAAGGGGGTGTGAGTGTAATATCTTTCATGCCTCTTCCACCTAGCAGCACACATCGTTTACAGCCACTTGATGTCAACTTCTTCAAGCCAGTGAAAGTAGCATGGCATGCAGTGCTCAGTGACCCGAAAAAATATACTGGAGCCACAATATTGAAAAAATGTTTTTCCAAGTCTTCTTAAGCAGACTTTCAGTAAGATTTCTGCCAATCAATCTAAGAACATACAGAGTGGTTTCCAGGTAACTGGGCTCATTCCTTTCAAGCCAGATACTATGCTGAAGAAACTCCTGGATACGAAAGAATACTCAGATGTGACTACAGCATGAACTGCACTTTCTGAACACCATCTACGAAGCAGGTGTTACCCGACAAGAGGTTCTGTCGTTGGCCACTTACATAAGCTAAATGTTCCCACAGGACGGTCTATTTGGGTGGTGATCTTTCACCTCATGAAAGAATTATCTCGTAAAAGTCCACCTTTTCAATACAATTTGTGATTTATTGGAAAACAAAACCGATATTACATAATGGAATAATGGGACATGTTTTGCCTATATATATTAGGTATCTTCAGCCGTGTTGTTTTAATACTAAAATTAAAATGGTTGACTAGTCCTTAGGCTATGCTTAAAACACTATATAAAATGGCTTGTGACATTGAAAGAACAATCACAAAAATACACATCATTTACATAAAATGAACACTTAGGTGCACTTGACATTTGTGTTATTGTCTTAAAACTTCATTTGGATAAAATAACACTTTTGATGATTGTCTTTAACATTTAATATTTATAAACACTCAGGTAAACTTATACATATATTTCACAAACTTATAACTTCACTGGAATAAAAAAATGCTACTGCTGATCATGTTTGTAACTGTAGCATTTTCAATTGCAAAATTGCGATGTCATAGTAGCTGGGCATTATTTACATAGTTCGGCTCCATGGTTAAATGGTTAGCGTGCTGGCCTTTGGTCACAGGGGTCCCGGGTTCGATTCCCGGCAGGGTCGGGAATTTTAACCATCATTGGTTAATTTTGCTGGCACGGGGGCTGGGTGTATGTGTTATCTTCATCATAATTTCATCCTCATCACAATGCGTAGGTCGCCTACGGTCGTCAAATCGAAAGACCTGCACCTGGCGAGCCGAACATGTCCGCGGACACTCCCGGCACTAAAGGCCATACGCCATTTCATTTCATTATTTACATACATCTTGAAGACGGAGCAGCCCTATGTGGACAGAGTGGAAGAGGGGCTTCAAGAGAAGGTTCTTTCTATGGCTAGATATATTTTTAAAAAGAGTCTCCTGTTATGGTGGGAGAACTGTCTGCTCACTCTGCTGCTGACTACTCAGTTGCTACAGTGTGTTGCTCTGGCCACTGCCAAATGCTACAATTACAAACAAGATCAAAAGTAGCATTTTTTATTCCAACAAAGTCACAAGTTTGTAAAATATATTTACAAATGTACCTGAGTATTTATAAATATTAACTGTCAAAGATGATCAACAAAAGCATTATTTTATCCAAATGAAGTTTCAAGGCAATAACACAAATGTCAAGTGCATCTAAGTGTTCATTTTATGTAAATGTTGTATTTTTGTGATAGTTCTTTCAATGTCACAAGCCATTTTATATACTGTTTGAAGCATAGCCTAAGGACTAGTTAACCATTTTAATTTTAGTATTAGGACAACATAGCTGAAGATGCCTAATATATTTAGACGAAACATGTCCCGTTATTCCATTATGTAACATTGGTTTTGATTTGCAATAAATCACAAATTGTATTGAAAAGGTGAACTTGTACAAGATAATTATTTCATGAGCTTATATGTAGTTCAATACGGATCCCAATATGAAATGTATAACTTGCAAGATCTTTTACCTATTGTGAAAAACTATTACCTTCCAACAGTAGTGATAACAAGGAACGTGTGGAGCATCTTAATTCTTGCACTGGTTACTCTAATACTCAGTGAATGTTTAGCAAGTAAACCTTTTACACATATGTTCTTACAAAATAAAAAATTATGCTCTTGGACTTTTATGATAGTGAAACATTGGTTTTTGTCCGCACATGGTTTAATGTTTTTAGATTCAGAGTTTTATCAAGAGGATGTATATTCATAGTTTTAAGACAGTTAGTGCTATTTTTTAAGTTTAAGTCATAGGTTAATGTTTATAGATCCCGTTTTTAATTAGGTCTTGCCAGTTCTGTAAAATTTGTATGTACTTTATGCATTGTTTATTGTAACTTTGTCTATGTATATTTTTCTTATTTTTGGCTGATGATGATGCACACCAGCATCGAAACTGGTACCGAGTATAATAAAATGTTATAATTTTTCTTATAACATTATATGGTATTGAATAGGTGGACCTCTCTTGTTTCCATTAGCATCAGAGTGAGGCAAGCAATGAGAACATCAAACTTAAGGAAGGATCCTTTCTGGTAGCTAATTTTTCATACAAACATTGAAACAAAGATTTTGCAAGACAGTTTGTTGGAATGGCTGCATCAGTTTCAGAAGATAGTGTGGATGTGCATATCATACACCCATGTAAGGTCAGTAAGAGGGAGCTTGTGTTTCCTGACGTATCTGGCTTCAATACCATCAGGAAGATCAAGTCGTCAGAGTGTTGCCAAAGCCATTGGAGAGAACAGAGGTAAATATATTTTTGCGGAGGACAATTTTTAAAAGTCCAATTACTGCTTTCCACAGTGAAAATTCTAAAGGAGTGATGGGATAGATTATTTCTTGTTTTATCTTGATTTTTGAAGGAAACCCACATTTCGGGTAACTTCAGACTGGGTACATGTTTTCATATACATGCCAGGAGTTTTACGATACTTTGGAAATCTAAACAGTTTTTTTTTTTTAATTTATGAAGTTTATTGTACATCCAAGAATTAAAAAATGTATTTAAAGAATGTAGGAAACAAAAGCATCAAAGTGGATCAGAACAAAGAACTAAGGACTACCCCAGACGGAAAGCACCTCTTTTATGTCTCCAGAGGAGTGCAAGAAGTAGATGGAGGTCAATGATTCACAGCCCAACCCAGGAGCTCCCTGGATAAAGGTGACAGAGAAAAATAAAAAAAAATTAAAATTAACTTTTTAGTGTATTATTTGAAATTACACATTAAGACAGTAAAGACTGGAATAAGAGTAATTTTCTTCATGATGAAAGAAAAAATTAAAATCGGTCTAAAATAACACCACTTTAAGGCATATAAAATAAAACTCAGACAAAAAGAGACATGAAGGGAAACACACAGGATGCAATGGAAAACTATTATCCACCACACTGAGCTGAGTGATGAAGAACTTGGCTGGGAAAAATTAGCTTGAACATGCTGACACACCTTAAAAAAAATTTTTAAAACCTTACGAGTGTATTGAATACGATTTGAGACAATGTAATTAAATCAATCACTTATATTTAACTGCTAGAAAATGTGCATTTTATATTAAATCAAACACCATCATGCATTTCTGCCAAATCTTGTAGAAGAATGGGTGTATAGACTATGAGTTGTTAGCAAGTCTTCTATAAAACTGCCTCCACATCCACACCATGGTTTACAGGCAACAATTCCAAGTCAGGAATTTTGTATTAGGCCGATAGAAAATTGTTCAGGACTGCCATAGTAGAAGTGAGCATCTCTAAGCAACCTGAAACATTGCCAAGTAAAAAACAGTCTTAAGAGCAGACTTGGTGGAAAGTGCCTTTGGTATAGTTAAGTTAGTGGATGAGGCAACCCAATACTCACTTAATTTTTGAACTGCCTCAAATCTTCCACTATTTAATTTTCTAAATACTTTAATTTCTCCAGTACAAAAATGTTCTCTTCTGTCTATAGTTCTTTCTTTTCTCTTCCCTCATTCCATTACCAAAATATTTCTGACTCAATAAAAGTTGTCACCTTAAATTCTTTTTTGTTTTGTTTTGATAGTGGCTTTATGTTGCACCGACACAGATAGATCTTATGGCGGTGATGGGATAGGAAAGGCCTAGGAGTTGGAAGGAAGCGTCCGTGGCCTTAATTAAGATACAGCCCTAGCATTTGCCTGATGTGAAAATAGGAAACCATGGAAAACCATCTTCAGGGCTGCCGACAGTGGGATTCGAACCCACTATCTCCCGGGTGCAAGCTCACAGCCACGCACCCCTAACCGCACGGCCAACTTGCCCGGTACTTAAATTCTTTCAAAATCCTCAATATTTTTAAATCATATCCTAATCATAATTTGATATTTGACATATGAAACCAAACTACTGTTTTTGCATGTATATATCCAACTTTTCTATAATTCTTCTTTCAAGTATTCCTTCAATTAATGTGGTAAGATGGAACAAAATAGTGATTCTTCTTCTACTACGGTACTAAAAATCTTATCTCCTTTCAAGAAAATTATTATATCACAATCCTTTCCCCCCCCTCTTCTGGGCTGAGTGTATCTTTCTAAATGCTTTTGAGCAGTTGATAAATCTACTTTTTCCAAATGCCCAATTGCTTTTCAACTGAAACTCTATTTGTTTTCATAGCTTTCACCACTTCAATCTTTTTAACTGCCAGATAGTTGAGGAGACCAATTTCAGAGCCACAAGCTCTGCCACATTGCTGATATATTAAATCTACCAAAGCTCCTTGTTGTTGTTGTACAACCCAACAGCTTTTTTTCTTTCTAATTTTCTTGTTCTTTTCTATGATCTCTTTTATCAGACTCTTTGTCCAGCTCCATGGCTAAATGGTTAGCGTGCTGGCCTTTGGTCACAGGGATCATGGGTTCAATTCCCAGCAGGGTTGGGAATTTTAACCATAATTGGTTAATTTCCATGGTACGGGGACTGGGTGTATGTGTTGTCTTCATTATCATTTTATTCTCATCATGACACGCAGGTCGCGTACGGGCGTCAAATCAAAAGACCTGCACCAGGCCTCTTCGGAGGCCACACAGCATTTCTTTTCATTATCAGACTCTTCTATCTGCCGTAGCAATGTCTACTAATATTTCTTTTCTTGCTGGTTAGATATCCTTCTTAATTTACAAAGGTCGATCAAATATAAACAGGATTTTTGTTCCTGAACATCAACAGTTGGTAGAACTAGCCCCACACTTCTGCTATGCTCAGGCGGAACCGTTAGGAGTGGGGAGAGTGTGCTGTTAGATATTTCCCGCTGTTTAGTCAGTAATGCTTATGATGTCGGAGCAACAGGTGCACCCCTACACTGCGCAATGCATAATTATAAAATTTCTTGCTCGTGAAGGAGTGCGGAAATTTGCCAGAGATTGACTGCACAGTTCGGTGATCAAACATTGTCAAAGGCGCGTGTGTCAGGAGTGGAGGAGGAAAAGGGAGGCAGCATCAGTGAAAGCCAAGACTCAACTGTCAGCTGGCAAGGTTCTTGCAACCGTTTTTTTCGATTGGCGATGCATTTTGCTGATTGATTTTTTGCATGAGCGACACACAATCAATGCTGCTTACTACCGCAAGCTGTTGAACAAGGCGAGGGGGGTTGCATATCACCACAAATGACAAGACAAACAGATTCAAATATGCGCTGCCCCATACTGCAGCTCTAACTGTCTCCAAGCTACAAGAAATGCACTGGACTACTGATGCAGTGTGATAAACTGGTATAACTTGAAAACAGCATTCTCTCACACATGGGTAAATAATACAAGTATCGACCTCGAATTATTATTATTATTATTATTATTATTATTATTATTATTATTATTATTATTATTATTATTTACGTAGTCAAATGATTGCAATGTTTATGAGGTTATGTCATGAAACATGTACTGAATATAGACATATATATATAAGTTTTGTTAATGTAAGAACCTGTAATTAATATTAAATAATTTATTATTACTTGTATATATGATTTGTAATCCACTACGGTATTGTGTAACACATTGGAACATCCAGAATGGCACTAGATCAGACAGGATGATGGTAGAATATTCTGTATATTATAACCATGTTGTTAGGCACTCGAGCATTTATGAAAAGGTATTTTTGTAACGTATCTTTCTAGAAGCTTGGCCAGGCTCCTATATAAGGAGGCGGTCTCGATGGTAGAGACGAGTTACTGTTTAGTTGGAGTTATGGTTTAACAGGAATATATTTGTGACCTTGTGTTGTGTTGAACCGACATGCTGTGGCAGCTACAAATAAATAAAGTTTTGGTATTTCCATCTATTCAATACAAAATTTAATGCTGTATTCAACTACAACATTTATATAATTATACAGTACTAGTTTCAACACATAATAGTGTCATCCTCAGCTGTAATTGAAAAATAGGCATACATACAATTCATAATAAGACTTAAAGTAAAGGGTGTGGAAAAACTATTTAAAACTGTTTTGAAAATATTAACACATTAAAAACATTTATAACAAGTGAAAAACTTGCAAGTCAGTTATATGTTAAAAGAGTTCATTAAGGTCTCTTTATAGACAGCCGGTTGTGATGTTCTTGAATTTGTGCTCTTGATAAAATGCTGTGCTCATTCATGTGTGTAATGCAGCAATATCTTATGAGTTGTGAAGGATTGCAATTTTTAGTTTATGTCCTAGGCTTATGAGGTGGAAAACATTCAGATGGCTTCTTAAGATCTTACTAGAGCGTACGTTTCTTAGTTCAATATGGAACCTGTAATGAAATGAAACGCCGTTAAGAAACTTTCTTACGTTAAATGCTGTGGCAGACAGCAGTCAACTGTTTCAACTGTGTTTTAAGGTTGCAATCTCTACGTGGCTTGTGCATAGTAACAGGCAGTTGTTAAAATGGCGGTTTGTTGATGCGTGTGTTTTGTTTGACAGCAGTTGATTAGGTTATGTGTATGTTTATGTGAAGTTAAGGTGAAATAAATAACTGTACCAACTGGCAGCATTTCATGAGCGTCTTTGTGGATACATCATTGGCGACAGTAGGACAGGACGTAAGAATTTATGAGTGAATACGAGTGTAGTAGAACAAAATGCAAGTGATACTTGATAATATGTCGGTGAAACAACTCAAGGACGAACTCACCAAGAGGAATATCCCGACGAACGGGAAGAAGAAATCGCTCCAGACACGGTTATGGGAAAATCTCGTGGAAAAAGGAGAAGATCCCGAAAAGTTATTCATCGAAGTCGATGAAGATTCCGAAACATAGGAAGATGAGGTAAATATGACCAGAATGTGTTCTCATTTAATGAACATGACACAGACACTTAATTCTACCTTAACAAACCAAATTTCAAAAGTAAATGATAAACTTTGAGGCAAAATTTCTCAAGCTAACTCAAATATCACAAGTGTACATGCAGGTTTACCAAGAACTCGGCCTAGAATCGAAAATTTCAACCGTAATTGAAAAAATTTCATCACAAATTAGCGACGTCACCAATCAATTAATGCAGCAGATATCAGGTCAGAACTGGAACAGGTTGAACAGATCGATAGTTAGAGTAAGCCAGCTGGAAGGGGATACCTTGAACCTCAAAGAAGAGGTGGAAATCCAGGTTACCGGCATAAAGTCATTGAGGGAAATTTTGAAAGCCATATCTCTGCCATTGAGGGAAATTTTGGGAGCCGTATTCCTGCTGTTGAAGGAAGGTTACAAAAACCGTTTTTCAACCATCAAGGAAGATGTGCAGAATATAAGGGAAAACATCCTTCACACAGTAGAAGATAGAAAAATGCAAACAGGAAATATCACCACACCTTTAAAGCCCTCAAGCCTAACCAGCAACACAGCACACCTAGACCTGAAGGTGATTATAGAGAGCCTTCCAGAAATCCACGGGCGACTGGAAGAGACCTGACTAGCTTTATTGAGGGATCTGTCAGTCTGTTAGGAAGGACTAATCTACCAGAGGACGTCTTCGTGCAACTCATCACACTGCGATTAAAGGGGTAAGGCGCTACTTGGAATAATTTGAAGGGTCTAAATTTAAACTGGACGGACATCAAGAGGGAATGCTTCGCTAGGTTTAATTCCGAACGGCTGAAGAGCTCCGTGAAAAGGAAGCTAGTGACTGAGGCACAACCCACTGGCGTGAGAGCTAGCGCCTTCGTTCTACAGAAGTACCAACTCTCCAAGCGTCTGTGCCCGGATGGAAGTGAAAATGAGATTTTACCAGACATCACAGAGCTACTCCACGATAAGATTCAACCCCTAGTGAAAGTATCACAACCGAGACCCTTTGATGAACTACACAGAATCATCGCCCAGCTGGAGGAGGAACACAAGAGCAAAGCTCCGGAAGAGACCAGCGCAGTTAGGAAGTGCTACCAGTGTGGAAGAATGGGACACCTGAAGAACAAGTGCCCAGCCTTGACATCGGAGAAACTAGGTCCGGCCCATTCTGCATTAAGGGGGGATGGGACCCGGAAAAGGAAGGTGTCTCGAGACCTGACAGATGAGCAACCATGGTCAAGTAAGAGAGGGATTGGTCAGATTGTGAGTAGAACAAGCCAAACCCGCCCAGCTATCATCTTAAGGATTGGCAACGAGAATTTTTCAGCCATAATCGACAGCCAAGCAAGCCATTAATTTGTCAATGGGACTGTTGCCAAACTATGATTGCCTATGAAGTCTCACCATCTCGGAAGGGTACTGGGAGCAGCGTACAGGGTAACCTATTCCATCCAAGGACAAACTAACCTAACCGCTAAATGCATGAACATACCTATTGTAATTGATTTTGCAGTGATTCAGAACCTGATACGTGACATCATATTAGGTTATGACTTTCTGGTGGAACACAAGGAGATCCTAGACTATGCAGCTCATGAAGTCTTTTTGGGAAAAGACAGATGTTTGAGGGTCGTCTGGCACTATGGAAATCTCCGAACTCGCAAGGATACGGAAGTCGACGTAGACCTGGGAGATATCCAGTTAACGCATCTTCGACCGAGTGAAGAAGAGGAGCTGAGACACACCTTAAAGGACTTTCCAGAAATCATCATCAATAAAATAGGACGGACTATGACGGTAATGCACACCATTGAATGCAGCGCTTCCTCACCCATCAAGCAACTTCGTCTTCCAGAAGATTCAAGAGATGGAAGGGTAATGTCTCATCGAACCCTCTACATCATGTTGGGCTTCACCTATCATCCTACCGAAGAAGAAGAAGAATGGAGAGTATTGACTATGTGTGGACTTCCGCAGCTTGAACGAGAAGACCGTTAGTGATGCTTAACCCATGCCTGACCTGAAAGACTCGCTGAAGCAAGTAAGTGGGTCTAGGGTTTTCAGCACTGGATACTAGCAAGTGGAGGTTGAGGAAAGTTCTAGACCACTGACCCCCTTCATGACACCGAGAGGATTGTATCAGTTTGCAGTAATGCCCTTTGGATTGAAGAATGCTCCTGCCACCTTCATGCGACTGATGGATAAGATATTATCAGGATATGTTGGAGATATCTGTCAAGTGTATCTTGACATTTTAATTGATATAGATGTTGAATCCCATAGGGAACGTGAAATATTTGTTCCGAATGAGTAAATTTATATTACCAATATAAATGGTCCATTATTGGAAATTATAAATTTTCCAGCTAACTCATTCCTGGTTGGCAGCACTCCGCTCCAGTGTGCCAAGTTGGGCTCACCAGTTGGTAAATAGCACACCCACCAAGACGCATGGCTAGTGCATACCATGGAGGCCACTGCGTAGGCTACTTGGAGCCACTGGCAATGCCAATGCTCTATGAGAGGCTTTGTCTCATTGGTATATCATCTGATGGCCAGGCAGGCATCCATTTTTGGTAACGAGACAAAGTCTCTCATAGTGCATTGGCACTGCCAGTGGCTCCAAGTAGCCTACGCAGTGGCCTCCACGGTCTGCACTAACCATGCGTCTTGGTGGGTGTGCTATTTACCAACTGATGAGCCCAATTTGGCACTTTGGGACGAAGCACTAGCAACCAGGAATGAGTTAGCTGGAAAATTTATAATGTCCAATAACGGACCATTTATATTGACATTTAAATTCATAGCAAGAATTTTCAAGAACACCTTGTATATCTGAGGAAAGTACTGGAACGACTGAAGATTCATGGATTGACTTGCCAACTGGAGAAGTGCCACTTCGCCTAGTCCTGTGTAGAATATCTTGGCCATTTTCTAACATCTGAAGGCTTAGAAAGGCAACCAGAGAAAAATCGAGCTGTCGAAGAAGCTGAACGCTCGCGGACCAAACAACAAGTACGTCAGTTTCTTGGCTTGTGCGGACGGTATAGCAGCTTTGAGGCACACTTTGAAGAGAAGGCAATACCACTCACCGATCTACTCCATAACAACCGCCCATTCCGATGGACCAGCAAGGAAGAGGCAGCATTTCAAGTCATTAAGGCTGCGATATGCAACGCTCCCGGTCTAGCCCATCCTGACCCTCAACGGTAGATGTGCCTGCAGATGGACGCCAGCGACTCCAGCTTAGGATAATATATAAGTAATAATAATAACAACATAAACGTTTCAACCTTTTCAATACTAAAATATATTCACAAAATTATAAATTACACGGTACTAGTTTCGAAAAGTGATCTTTGCTTCAATACGGCTGATGATGACCCCTAGATGGGTTGAAACTAGTACCGTGTAATTTATAATTTTGTGAATATATTTTAGTATTGAAAAGGTTGAAACGTTTACGTTGTTATTATTATTACTTATATATTATTCTCAGTTCAATACGGACCAAAAACATGAAATTCATAACCATTAATCCAGCTTAGGAGCAGTGTTATTCCAGCAGAGGAGTGACGGCGCAAGAGACATCATTGAGTACACCAGCAGGAAGCTATCTCCCACTGAACAATGCTACTGCACTGCCGAGAAGGAAGCCTTAGCCGTGGTGTGGACCATGGGCAAATTCAGAGGCTACTTGGAGGGAAGGAAGTTTCAGCTCTACACCGATAACGCAGCTCTCAAATGGTTGAACTCGGTCTCTGGCTCAAAATCTAAATTGACGTGATAGACTCTGTTAATCGCAGAATTTTATTTCAATGTCTGTCACGTCCCAGGACCGACGAAGCTAGGAGCTTACAGCTTATCTAGGCGCCCGGCGATGGAACCTGAAGCTAGGAGCACCATTGTAGAGAGGGAATTGCCATGAAAACACCAGAGTGAGCCTAAGGAACCTGTCCTTATAACCATCTAGAAGGAACTTGATCTGGGAGTAATCAAACAGTGGCAAGAACAAGATAAGCCCTGTAGGACCATGACTGAAGGATTAGGAGACAGAACACCAATAGACAACTCATCCCGAGGGAATTCAAGATGTGCTACAAGTAATTCTGGGTTGATAGAGGACTCTTAATGTACAGGTCGCACCTCTCCGACACGCCTGCAGTAGTGGTAATCCGCAGACAGCACACGATGAACATCCTCGAGAAGCTCCACGATAGCACTGAAGCCGGACATCCAGGAGGCGAAGAGACATATCAGTCTATCCGACAAAGATTCTTCTGGGTCAACATGCAGAAAGACATCCTGGACTATGCGAAGGGGTGCTACATCTGTGCCTGCACCAAGGCGAGCAACAGGAAGGCAGATTACAGTCAGCGAGGAAGATGGCTGCAATGCCCTTGGGAGGTCGTAGCCCTGGACTTGATGGGTCCTTACCCTAGAACACCACAAGATAAAACAGGATGCCTAGTAATCACGGACCTCTTCACAAGATGGACTGAGGCCTTTCCGATACCGGAAGCTACGACAGGATGCATCACCAACAAGATGAGGTATTCAGCCACTACGGTTATCCACGGTGCATTCTGTCAGACAACGGGAGTCAGTTCACGTCAAGGAAGTGGCAGCAAATGGTGACAGAATAGGGTGTGGAGCACTGGACCACCCCTATCTACAACCCAAGGGCCAATCCAATGGAACCAGGAGCTGGAAAGGATGCTATGGGTTCACCTGATAGACAAAGAACATCAACTGTGGGTCCGTCAGATACCGCAGTCTCCCTTTGCCCTGCGACTACGCATCAACCATGTCACTGGCTATTCCCCAGCGGAGCTGTTTCTTGGTCGACAGCTATACGGCACTGGGGATTGGGAAATTCGTCCACCACCCACTTCTGGTCAAGATGATGCAGCTGTTTCCCTAGCAGAGTGGCAGCAGCAGCAGCAGGACATAAAGGAGAAGCAAGCTTTGGCCGAGAAGAGATCCCTTACCCAGGCCAAGGCTCGAGATGTCAAAGAGACCCAGATCTTCCTACCAGGCCAATAAGTACTGCGATGTAACCAACCAGTCAGTAATAAGATTGGAGGGTTTCACGCAGGTCTCACACCTAAGTGGGTTGGTCCTGTCGAGGTGGATAAGCAGCTGGGCCATGGGGTCCACTTACTAAAGACCAACCCTCCTGTCAAGGACCACGCATCGGAGTAGCGGCGAGGCAGCCAACTGCTGTGCATACAGGGTAAGCCTGGTACTACCACGGGTCCACCTGGAGAAGAGGCTACTGATGACACAGCTTAGTCTGGCCATGAGGAAAATACATCAACTATCGAGGAAGAGGCTGGCGGTGAGGCAACTCCGACCCCTGAAATGGCACGATCCGGGCAGGGGGAGGAAAGCCCATCCAGCGACATCGAGGAAGGGAGAAAATACAATCTACGACCAAGAGAAAGTCGACGAGTGTGACAGACAGTGAAAATTGTTTCAAGTTATAAGGGGGATACTGATGCAGTGTGATAAACTGATATAACTTGAAAACAACATTCCTTCACCTATGGGTAAATAATACAAGTATTGAGCTCGAATTATTATTATTATTATTATTATTATTATTATTATTATTATTATTATTATTATTATTATTATTATTATTATTATTATTATTATTACTTGTAATGTATGGCTATGAAGTGTTTACATCCATTTATTATTATTCTTATTTACGTAGTAGAATGATCATAGTGTTTGTGAGGTTATGTCATGAAACATTACTGTATATAGACATATGTATAGGCTTAGTTAATGTAAGAACCTGTCATTAATATTATATAATTTATTATTACCTGTATATATGATTTGTAATCTACTATGGTATTGTGTAACATCCAGAATGACACTAGATCAGACGAGATGATGGTAGAATATTCTGTACATTATAACCATGTTGTTAGGCAAACAGAACATGAAAATTAAAAAGTGCACCTTTTCAATACAAAATAACGTTGAACTAATTAAGAGTGTTTTAAAAGTGCAACGCTTTAATGAAATATGTTTTGATTCATTTATGTATGATTGCCTGTTCTCATTAGTGGCTGAAGATGACACACATCAGCGTCGAAACTAGTCCCAAGTAAATGTTGTAACTTAATTAGTTCAACGTTATTTTTTATTAAAAAGGTGGACAGTTTAATTTTCATTTTCTGTTATTCTTACTTCAATACGGACCTAAGGTGAAATTCTTAATTTTAAATGTTGTTAGGCATTCGAGAATTTACGAGAAGGTATTTTTGAAACGTATCTTTCTAGAAGCCTGGCCAGGCACCTATATAAGGAGGCGGTCTCGATGGTAGAGATGAGTTACTGTTTAGTTGGAGTTATGGTTTAACAGGAATATATTTGTGACCTCGTGTTGTGTTGAACTGACATGCTGTGGCAGACGCAGACAACTGTTTCAACTGTGTTTGAAGGTTGCAATCTCTATGTGGCATGTGCGTAGTGATAGGCAGTTGCTGAAATGGTGGTTTGTTGAGGTGTGGTTTTTGTTTGTGACAGCAGTTGATTAGGTTATGTGTATGTTTATGTGAAGTTAAGGTGAAATAAATAAGTGTACCGACTGACAGCATTTCGTGTGTGTCTTTGTGGATACATCACTACACTTGATCATCCTCCTTACAGCCCGGACTTACCGCCCTGCGATTTCCATTTGTTCGGACAGCTTAAAGAAGCTCTAGGAGGGCAATGACTTGAAGATGACAAGAGTATGGAAGACTTTTTGCGCTACTGGCTGGTGACACGACCCTGTTCTTTTTACGATGAGGGCATCAAAAAGCTGCCCATATGCTGGGACAAATGCATTTCCAAAGCAGGAAACTATGTGGAAAAGTAAACTGTAATTGCCTTGTGTTTTTCAATAAATGAATTTAAATAAAAAATAAAATCCTGTTTATATTTGATCCCCCCTTGTATTTTATAACTGTTAGGTTCTTCAGTCAGTCACAACTGAGTTACAAATAAATAAATTTAGAAACTACCTGAAAAAGAAAACATATAACAGAATTATACTAAGAAAAAGGCAATGTCCTAACTGTCAGCTATCAACGCCCAGCAAAAACTACTCGACATAAAGAAATGAAATTTTGAGGATACTTTTTTTTAAATTCCCTTAAAGGGGGGTGAACAGAGGTGGAAAAGGGGTTGAATACCTTTTATGAGGAGATTTATATCTCAAAAACTGAAGATGTTACAGATGTGAAAATTGGTATTTGGAATCCGCTTTAAATATATATATATATATATTTTGAAAATCCACCTGGGGTGTGTGGAAAGGACTGAAAAATGGGTTGAATTCCTTTTTAATAATGTTATTTGTTTTTTATGGATTTTGGAGGCGCCAAGGTGTTGGAATTTAGTTCTTTTACATGCCAGTACATCTACCAACACGAGGCTGATGTATTTGAGCACCTTCAAATACCACCAGACTGAGCCAGGATCAAACCTGCCAAGTTGGAATCAGAACCCCAACCATCTGAGCTACTCAGCCCGGCTGAATTCTTTTTATGAGGATATTTATATCTCAAAACCTGAAAATGTTACAGACGTGAAAATTGGTACTGGAATCTCCTTTCAAAATAAAAAATATATATATTTTTGTTTTCAAAAGATCCACTTAAGGAGGGGAGGGGATAAAAAGAAGTGAAAAAGGAGTTGAACTATTTTTATGAGGATATTTACTGTATATCTCAAAAACTGAAGCCTAAGTGGGGAGGGGTTTGTAAAGTTGTGAAATAGGAGCTGACCTTTTTTTCTTACTAATAGTTTAACATCGCACTGACACAGATATGTCTTATGGCGACGATGGGAAAGGAAAGGCCTAGGAGTGGGAAAGAAGTAGCCGTCGCCTTAATTAAGGTACAGCCCCAGAATTTGCCTGGTATGAAAAGGGGGGAAACCACGGAAAACCAACTTCGGGGCTGCTGACAGTGGGGCTCAAACCCACTATCTCCCAGATGCAAGCTCACAGCTGCGCGCCCCTGACTGCACGGCTGACTCGCCCGGTGATGCATTTTTATTATGCCACTTATCTATATTTATATGAAAGGGAATGTCATGACTGATTGTATATCAACGCCCAGGAAAAACTACTCTACATAAACAAATGAAATTTTGGGGATACATTGCTATTACAACGTATGCACCCACTAAGGAAGGATATAAAAAAATTCCACCTCTAAGGGGTTGAAGCCTAAAATTCATTTCTCTGAAACCGTTTTCCGAGCAAAATTGAAATATCACTCAATGATTGCTCCTTTATGAACTAGATGTTAAATAACACAAGTTTAGAAACAAAATTCAGTGCAGGTTAATATCCAAAAACAAAAATATTAATTTCTCTGAAACCATTTGACATACAGGGTTAAAATTTCAGATGACGGTTGCTCCTATATGTTTTAAATTTAGAATAAAACGTGGTCTTAAACTAACACACTCCTACGGAGTTTCAACAGGAGGGGGTGACATATATTCACTTCTCTCAAACCATTGAACATACAAGTTTGAAATTTCACATGACAATTACTCCTATATGTCTTAGATGTTAAATAAAAAGTGGTCTTAAAATAATACACCCATAAGGGGATTTGACTGGGAGAGTGAGGACTAAAAGCATAAATATTCATATCTCTGATACCAACCGACATATGAGATTGAAATTTCACATTATGATTGCCCTTATATGGGACAGATTTTAACAAGACATGTTCTTAGAACAATACAATCCTAAGAGGGTTTGACTGGAAGGGGTTTTCTGACAACACAAATATTCATTTCTCTCAAGCCGTTTGACATACGAGCTTGAAATTTCACATGACGGTTATCCTATATGTTTTAGATTATATATAACAAATGGTCTTAAAATAATACATCCCTAAGGTGTTGTGACAGGGAGCGTAAGGCCTGAAAACATAAATATTCTTATCTCTAAAACTGTTTGACTTACATGTTTGAAATTCCACATGATGGTTGTTCTTATATGTAATAGATTTTAAATAAAAAGTGGCCTTAAAACAATACACCTCTAAGGCATTTTGAATGGGGGTGGATGTGAGGCATGATGACAAAAATGTCCATTTCTCTGAAATTGCTTGACATTTGAGGTTGAATTTTCACATGGTCGTTACTCCTCAATGTCTTATATTTTAACCGATTGAAATTTGAAATTTAACCGATTGATCGGACGTTTGAGATTCAGTCTTAAAACGCCAACGTCCGATTGATCGGACGTTCTGGAAAAAATACTTTCCAACTTATTTATTCGTTTTAATAATGTATAATACATGTTTTGGACTAGTATTGGATTAAATAAGACTATATACAAAAAGTTTTGTTGAAGAACTTGCTGCCGAGTGGCTTGGTAACAAAGCGGCAATTCAGCTCCTGCGGGCAGGTTACGAACCCCTACTATTTACCGGAAAAAAAGGAACGCAACTGTTCCGTATTCAGAAAGATTAGTACTAGTCAAGGTGGTAATTGGAAAAAAGACCAGATACACTTGTAAACAGTGTAAGAAGGGTGTACACCCTTTGTGCCCCCCCCCACAAGCATATTTTGCTAGAACACGTCATAAACATGTGTAAATGTTAGTAAATAATTTCTTGTATCATATTTTTAAGGCAAAAAGTGCATTTTTGAGAGTTAAGTCTGTGTGAAATAGACATTAGTAATCATTTTTTACTTAAAACGAACCAGGAACTGCAGCATTTGCATATAATGTAAGATTAGAAAATTTCACGTTAATGTAATAATAATAATAAAAATATTGTAACTGTAATATTGTACATAAGGCTTTATTTATTTACATGTACCATAGGAAACACCACCTCTCTAAAATAATGCAGCTTTTGATAGTAAAAATATTTTTTTCTTACCGGTTTTTTAAATCATGAAATACATTTTTTTCTCGAAGAAAGGAAATATTTATTTGAATTATCACTTCATAAAATAAAAATTTATAAAACAAAGGTGCATTAATTTACATCAATAAAATGCCCGAAGCATTACCTTCGAAACAAAAAAATGACCATCCAATTTACATAAATCGAACAGAAGTTATTACGAATAATTTACTGCAATGTAAAAAGTGATCATTAGGCCTTGGCAGCGCATATGAGGCTGGCGGTCAAAGGGTTAAATAAGAAGTGGTCTTTAACCCTTTATAGGACAAAACCCTGGGGAACAATATATATTACTTATTTGATTAAATACCATGTCATTGGGGTCTACTGGTTAGGTTTTGACCAAAATCTGAGTCAATACATTGTTTGATTATGTGAAATGGGGTGGTAAGTATTTTTACTAGAGAGCATGTAGGAATTTATTATTTTTTTTTTTTTCCCCACTGAATGTGCACTGGTAAATATATTTACCACTTTGCTTACATGACTACTTTCCACTGTGTTTTGCAAATAATAGGTGCAAAATGCAGATGGAAAGCACGGAACAAGAAGTACAAATAATTATAAATGTCCCACTGGCTCTGAAAATTGCACTAGAAACATGGGGTCATGGGGTCTGTGATGAAATTGATGATAGCCTCTTCTGAGAGGCCTCTGTGCGTAAAAGAATCTTCTGGAACAATATCACAGATATAGAACTAAGGCACATAGTTCTCCTTACAAACTATACGATTCATAACAAGCCATCATCTAAAATTAATTTCTAAGATCGTATAAGAATATCTTTTACAAGATATTAGAATCATTCCGTATTACGGTTTTCACTTTACAATGGCGAAAAATAAAAGTATCCTCCTATTCAATACATCATATATTCCGTCATTAGACGGAGTAAACAAGTTCAGACATGTTTCGGCTCGTTTGAGCCATCTTCAGTGAAAAAATTAGGGGGGTTGGAATAATTATTTACATAATATGAGTTGAAAAAATGTTAAAAAACATAATGAAAGCATAAATGAAAAAACAAACAAAAGAGAGCC
The DNA here is from genome assembly GCF_040414725.1 of Anabrus simplex. NCBI lineage: Eukaryota > Metazoa > Arthropoda > Insecta > Orthoptera > Tettigoniidae > Anabrus > Anabrus simplex. The sequence goes on along the minus strand of NC_090265.1, from coordinate 128,258,827 downwards.
TAGACGGAAACAAAATAGCACAAATATACAATATTTACATCAATATGCAGAGCAAAACAACTTATTGCGACAAAATTCAGTGAAACAGGTGTTAATTTGAAATAATAATTGATACTAAAAACTGCGTTAACCTAAGAAACAAGGGAATGAGAGAACAAATGATGCAGATGGAAATGAATAATAGTAGCACATGGTGGGGTTGTGGACCTCATAGTTTACAAATTATTAGTTTATAAAAACGACAAAACAGTTTGAAATCGCTGACAAAATCCTAGTGGAAACCCATCACATCAAAATGGTCAGGAGGAGAGCGGGAGCAAACATTTTGAGAGAAACCAAGCCTGAATTAACCTGCAGGCGAAAAGCCTGTGATAAGGAGAAAAAACACCTTAAATTTAAGGCTTCAGAAATAGCAGCATTCTTAATATCTTCTCAATCTAGCGGTCCCTTTCTTCATTATTGTTTCATAATGTTGGCTGGTGTTTTGCCTTATTATAGAGGGGTCGGAAGGGCCGCATATAAAAATATGAGAAGCTGTGTTAGGTAGAAGACAGATGCATAGTAAATTGCAGTAATCTAGTGGAAACCGTCAATGAAGTTCTAATCTGTAATGGAAAAAATGAGGTTGTATGAGAAACATGGGTTGATAAGTAAAAAGTGTGGAATGGTTGTGAAGAAAGCTTAAACTTACGGTGTGCAGTAGGTGGTTGTCCTCTCTAGTGGCCTGGCTTTCTCAAAGTAACGGTCTCGTTCGCGTGATCGAGTCTATTGTTGGTTCGGCTGTGTCTGCTAGGATGGAAGGAGCGGAGGGGGAAGGGGAGGTACAGGGCTGGTTTGAGGAAGAGAGGGGTGTTGAGTTGGAGAGATGGAGGTGGGTTTGTTTGGCAAATATAAAGAATGAATGTTTCAAGAGGATGTTAGTTTACACGCTGACTTCTAAAGCTCGAATGGTGTGGCCTTCTTAAAGTGACGGTCTCGGTCGCGTGATCGAGTCTATTGTTGGTTGGCTGTGTTTGTTAGGTTGGAAGGAGCGGAGGGGGAAGGGGGGTGCAGGGCTGGTTTGAGGAAGGGAGGGGATGTTGAGTTGGAGAGATGGAGGTGGGTTTGTTTGGCAAATATAAGGAATGAATGTTTCAAGAGGATGTTAGTTTACTCGCTGACTTCTAAAACTCGAATGGTGTGGCCTTCTTAAAGTGACGGTCTCGGTCGCGTGATCGAGTTTATTGTTGGTTGGCTGTGTTTGCTAGGTTGGAAGGAGCGGAGGGGGAGGGGTGGTGTGAGGAGGGGGGGTGGGGGGTGGGGGGGGGGAGTGGTGGTGAGTCGGGGAGATGGAGGTGGGGTTTGTTTGTGTTATGGAAATTCTGACAAATGTATGGAATGAATGTTTCAAGTAGAATGTTCTTTTTCTCGCTGACTTCATTTAAATTGTGAGTGGGGTTCATAAACTGATCTAAATCGATGTGGATGCTCTCGAGAATGTTGAGCAAGGTGCCTTTTTGCTCATAATGCAAGATCTTCAGGTCTTTGTCTATTGAAGTGTATTCGTGGCTGGATGTTTTATGGTGTTCGCTCATAGCTGAAAAACGATTATATTTGAGAGCGTTGCGATGTTCGGCGTATCTTATGACAAAATTGCGGTCTGTTTGACCTATGTAGCTGGAATTACAGGATTGGCACTTTAATTTGTAAACTCCGGAGTTCAAATATTTGTTGTTGATGTTGCTATTGTTATTGTTGACAGTGTGTGGATTGAAAATGAGTTTGGAGTTGGTGTGGGAGGTTCTGTAAGCTATTTTGATGCTGTGTTTCTTGAAAATATTAGAAATTTGGTGAGGCAGTCTATTCTTACATCCATAATTACCCTGAAAATGTATTTATTATTATTATTATTATTATTTTCTATATACGCTCCTGAACTCAGAGGAACTGAATACCATACAGATGGACTAAATTTATGTTTTTCCGAAACACACTTGAAGTGTTGTTTGGATATAAATCCATTTTTCATAATTTGGGAAGCTAATACATCTTGTGACTGATAAAACGTATGTCCATTACCTTACATTCTTGCTGCATGTTTTCATATTAGTGAATATAACATGTTGGCCAGAATATTGTAGGAAAGGGCATATATAAAACATGTAACTAGAAGCTCTGAAGTCTATTTTCTGATATTTATATTACCAACTGCATTAAAAATGAGTACGTTATCATGTTATCAGTATGCAAAACGAGCACACTATTTCTTGGTATTTTATGTGTAGACCAATGATAATTTGGATAAAATCTTTCAAATTTAACCACAAAATATGCAATCTATGTTCACAAAATAATCAAAATATTCAAAAATATATATTGTTGCCTTATATAAATCAGGGAAATCCAGCATATCGCTTAAAATGAGCTGTATTTTTCGGTCAACACAATGCTTACACGATTGAAGTTCAAGTGGCACTCTCTGGTAAACTTATGTACCACTTCCCGAAGTGGACGATTCAAATAGCCTGAAGCGCAAGTTTCGGAAAAAGTGGTAAATATTCTTACCAGAGTGCATTACTAGACTAGAAAGCAGACAGTTACGGCCACTTAGGGTATTACCATCTGAACAGTTTCTATGGAAACCCAAGTGGTAAATATATTTACCAGCAACCTATAAAGGGTAAAACAATACAGCCCTAAGGGGTTTTGACTGGGGGTGGGGTGATGTCTGATGAAACATTGATTTCTCTGAAACCATCTGACATATGAGGTTGAAATTTCATATGATTATTGCTCTTTATGTCTTATATTTTAAATAAGAAGTGGTCTTGAAGCAATATATTCCTAAGGGATTTAATAATAATGGTATTTGCTTTACGTCCCACTAACTACTTTTATGGTTTTCGGAGATGCCGAGGTGCCGGAATTTAGTCCCGCGGGAGTTCTTTTACGTGCTAGTTAATCTACCGACACAAGGCTGACATATTTGAGTACCCTCAAATACCACCAGAGTGAGCCAGGATCGAACCTGCCAAGTTGGGGTCAGAAGGCTAGCGCATCAACCGTCCGAGCAACTCAGCCCTTCCTTAAGGGGTTTTGACTGGGGTTTGGGGCCTGATGATAACAATGTTAATTTCTCTGAAACCATTTGATGTACAAGGTTGAAACCTCACAAGATGATTGCTTCTGAATGCCTTACATTCGAGCTACGAAGTGGTCTTGAAACAATGCACCCTTAAGGGGTTTTAACTGGGTGTGAGTTCTGATGATGTATATATTCATTTCCCTGAAACCGTTTGACACACAAGGTTAAAATTTCACATGACGGTTGTTCCTATACATTTTAGATTTTAAATAATAACAGGTCTTAAAACAATAAACCCCCAAGGGATTTTGGCTGAGGGGTGAAGACATATTGACAAAATGTTGACGTATCAATTTGTTATCTTACAAGATCTTTGGATATTTTAGGTGTTAAATATGATAAAATTCAAAATATTTCACGTATATAAGGAATGGGACCATGTAGAAGTTGTTGAAGTTGTAAGTCTTCACAACAGCCAAGGTACTCAACCAAATTTCTGATTTCTCTTCTTTATTGCCAAAAACATTTATTTGTAAAACTCAGGTGTTTAACTGAAATAATCTTAAACTTAGTACACATCTGGAGAAACATTTTTTTGAGACTGTATACCATTAATGGTGCCTACGTATTCTTGCGCATGTTGGATGTCATCTAGTTTTTAAAGATTTAAACCTCTCAAATTACTAATCAAATTCCACAAGCTTAACACATATACTAGGCCTAAATAATAATGGAGGTTTCATCTCTATTTTTATCAAAGATTGGTGTTGCCCTCTATAAACATAAAATTCTGTCTTAGATTTTAAATAAGAAGTAGTCTTAAAACAATACACCCCTAAAGGGTTTTGACTGAAGGATGAGGAATGATGACAAAAACATGCATTTATATGAAATGGTTTGAATTACGAAGTTAAAATTTCAAATGATATCCTAGGAGTTAAATAAGAGAAGGGTTGAAACAAATTTAACCCTCAGAGAGTTAAATGGGGGTTAAGATCCAAAAACATATATATTCATTTCTTCCTACGAAATTGTTTAACATCAGAAGACAAAATTCCAAATAGCAGTATATATTTTAAATCGTAGGTGTGAATCAGGAAACATTTTTAAACATCCCACCCCTAAAGTGTTAAATGGGGTTATCTTCGCAAGCAAAATTATTATTCATCCCTCCAAAATAGTTTGACGTACAAAGTTGTAATTTTAAGAGAAGGTTCTTCTTTTATGTCCTGAGTGTAAAATATTGTAGATAGATAATTTATTGCAATAATTAATTCCAAAGTACAATGAATTATGTATTCAATGGCGGATTTACAAACTCTGATACTTACAATTATAAAATCAGTTATTTATTCATTTTTTCACTTATTTATTTATTTATTTATTTATTTATTTATTTAACCTATGGCTGGCATCACATTATTTAATTCCCTTAACTGGACAGTGGATATCTAGTGTGCTTATAATTACAGTACAACTAATAGTCTGTGTTCGTGTTTGTCTCAGTAGGCCTATGCATGACACTACCAACTACAGCTAAGATACTTAAACTACGGTATTTAGTACTAAAAGTGAGTAACAATGTACAGCGTGATTGACAGAGGGGGTGGTTGTTTTAAACATTACCTATTTATATACATTGACCTATGATGTATCTATTCCATAAATTTTCCTTTGCCTTTCGTTTGAAAGTTTTTAAAGTAGGGACAATTTTTATGTCAGCGGGAAGTTTGCTGTATGCTTGAATTGCTGAAAATTTACAACTATTCTTCCCATATTTTGAAGAGTGGATGTGATACAAGGCTAAATCATCTGCATGTCTAGTTTGATACCTGTGGTTGTCTGAATTAGTTATTAAAGTATTGTGAAATACTATGTTTATTTTTATTTTATACATTAGTATGACAGAATTAAACTTTGTAATTATGCTGAGAGGTAGAATTTTGGTTTGAATGTACAGGTCTTTTACTGGGGTGTATAATGGTAAGTTAGGTTCCTTATTGTCCTGTTTTGTATCACCATTAGTTCATTCAAGGAAGACTTTATACAATGTAACCAAATTACACATAAGTACTGCAAGTGGCTATGTACTAGTGAATAATAAATTTGTAGGAGGAAGTGTTTAGGGATTAAATATCCGAGTCTGTTTAGTAACCCAGCAACTGGGGCGATTGTTTTAGTTATGTTTTCAACATGATCATTCCAGGTCAGGTTCTCATCAATAATTAATCCAAATTATTTCACTTTATTTACTTTTTCTATTACTGTATTGTTTGAGTAATTTATCACTACTTGAGTGAAGTATTTTCTGTTTTGAAATATGTATTTAGTTTTCTGCAGATTCATTGTCAATTTGTTACAATGGTACCAGTATACGAGAGTGAGTATGTCTTGCTACATGTTTACTAAAACTGTGTCCTTATTTTTGCCCGTATAGAAAATATTAGTGTCGTCAGCATATAATGTGATATAGCCATTTAGATTACATGGAGTAATCTATATATATAAAATAGCTTGTCCTGACTGACTGACTGATTCATCATCGCCGAGCCAAAACTACTGGACATAAAGAAATGAAATTTTGGGGATATATTCAGATTAAGATGCAGATGCTCGCTAAGAGAGGATTTTTGGATATTCTGTCGCTAAGGGGGTGAAAAGGGGGGTGAAATTTTAAAATCAGTGTATCTATATCTCAAAACTTTAAAAGTTCACAGATGTAAAAAATGGTATTTAGAATCTTCTTTAAAAATAAGGAAACACGTATATTTTTGTTTTTAGAAAATCCCAATAGGAGGGGTGAAAAAGGGTGAAAAAGGGGTTGAATGCCTTTAAACAGCATACCGGCACTTATATCTCAGAAACTGAAGATATTACAGACCTGAAAATTGGTACTTTTGATCTCTCTTAAAAATAAAGAAACAAGTATTTTTTCGTTTTTGGAAAATCCAATTAATGGGAGGATGAAAAGGGGGCTGAATTTTTAAAATGAGTGCATCTATATCTCAAAACTTTTAAAGTTTACAGATGTAAAAATTGGTATTTAGAATCTTCATTAAAAATAAAGGAACACATATTTTTTTTCAAAAAATCCCAAAAGGAGGGATGAAAAGGGGTGGAAAATGGGTTGAATGCCTTTAATGAGGATATTTATATCTCAGAAACTGAAAAATATTACAGACCTGAAAATTGGTGTTTGGGATCTCCTTTAAAAATGAGGAAACACGTATATTTCTTTTTGGAAAATCCAATTAATGGGGGGGGGGGGGTGAAAAGGGGATGAATTTTTAAAATGAGTGTATCTATATCTCAAAACTTTTAAATTTTATAGATGTAAAAATTGGTATTTGGAATCTGCTTTAAAAAAGAAACTTATTTTTTTGTTTTCGCAAAATCCTAATAGGAAGGGTGGAAAAGGGTGAAAAATGGTTTGAATGCCTTTAATGAGGCTACTTATATTTCAGAACCTGAAATATTACAGACTTGAAAATTGGTGTTTGGGATCTCCTTTAAAATTAAAGAAACGCTTATTTTTTGTTTTTGGAAAATCCAATTAATGGGGGGTTGAAAAGGGGGTGAATTTTTAAAATGAGTGTATCTATATCTCAAAACTTTTAAAGTTGATAGATGTAAAAATTGGTATTTCGCATCTCCTTTTAAAATAAAGAAACACGTATTTCTTTGTTTTCGGAAAATCCCAATAGGAAGGGTGGAAAAGGGTGAAAAATGGGTTGAATACCTTTAATGAGGGTACTTATATTTCAGAACCTGAAGATATTACAGACCAGAAAATTAGTGTTTGGGATCTACTTTAAAAATAAAGAAAGAGGTACTTTTTCGTTTTTTTGGAAAATCCAAATAATGGGGGGTGAAAAGGGGGGTGAATTTTTAAAATGAGTGTGTCTACATCTTAAAACTTTAAAAGTTTACAGATGTAAAAATTGGTATTTAGAATCTCCTTTAACAATAAAGGAACACATATTTTTTTGTTTTCTGTAAATCCCAATGGGAAGGGAATAAAAGGGTGAATAATGGGTTGAATGCCTTTAATGAGGATACATATATCTCAGAAACTGAAGATACTACAGAACTGAAAATTTGTATATGGGATCTCCTTTAAAAGTAAAGAAACACAATTTTTTTTGTTTTTGGAAAATCCAATTAATGGTGGTTAAACAGGAGTGAAAAATTGGAGTGAATTTTTTGAATCATTATTTCTACAGAATATCTGAGAAACATAAAATGTTACAGACGTAAAAAGTGGGTATTTGGAATCTCCTGTAAATGTAAAGAAACATAGGTGATTTGTTTTAGGAAACTCCACTTAAGGGGAACTAAAAAGGGGTGAAATTTTAAAATGAGAATTTCTACAGTATATCTCAGAAACTTAACTTTACAGAAGTGAAAAATGGTATTTTTTATCTCTATTAAAATAAAGAAACGTGTAGTTTTAGTTTTCGGAAATACCACTTGGGTGGAAGGGGGGGGGGTAAAAGTGACTGAAAATGGTGTTGAATTCTTTTAATTAGGCTACTGATATCTCAAAAATGAAGATGTTATAGATGTGAAATTTGATATTTGGAATCTGCTTTAAAAGTAAAGAAACACATATTCTCGGAAAATCCAATGAAGGTGGGAGGGGTGTGGAATAATTGAAAAAATAATTGACTTAATTGTATGAGAATACATACATCTAATAAAAACTAAAGTTGTTACAGATGTGAAAATTGGTATTTGGATCACCTTTAAAAACAAAGAAAAACGCATTTTGGGGGGAAACGATCTTGGGGGGCGGGAGTGAAAAGGAGTTGAATTCCTTTCATGAGGACACATAAATCAAAAACTGAAGAAGTTGGAGTCATGATAATTGGTATTTAATGTTATTTGTTTTACGTCCCACTAACTACTCTTTTACGGTTTTCGGAGACGCCAAATTGGTATTTAGAAGATCCTTTACTATTAAAGAAACAAGTTTTTTTTTTTTTTGCCAGAAAGTTCACTTGGGGGGGCGGGGGGGGGGGACGAGGAGTGTGAAAGGAAGTGAAAAAATAGTGAATTATTTTTATTTGGATACTTATATCTCAAAATTGAAGTTAATAGACGAGAACATTGGTGTTTGGAATCTCCTTTGAACGTAAAGAAACACGCCTTCTTTTAATTTTTTTTTGGGGGGGGGGGGTTGTAAATAAACTTAATGGCGGTGGGGTGTAAAAGGAGGTGAGACCAATTGATTTTACTGTTCATAATGTACTTATAAGGATCCCCCGTTGCTCAGGCGGCAGCGCGCCGGCCTCTCACAGCTGGGTTCCGTGGTTCAAATCCCGGTCACTCCATGTGACATTCGTGCTGGACAAAACGGAGGTGGGACAGGTTTTTCTCCGGATACTCCGGTTTTCCACCAACACTGTCCAATATTTCATTTCATTTGTCATTCATCGATCATTGCCCCAGAGGAGTGCTTCGGCAGCCGGCAAAATTCCTATTCGTGACCCTGTTGAATGACTGGAAACAGGCTGTAGATTTTCAATGTACTTATTCTGATCATAAACTGATCATTTTTAATCTTTCCTGGGTTCGTTTTCAACAGCCATCTTTTCCTTTGGAGAACGTTCTTAGATTACAGTAGATTCTCCTGGCATATAAATAAAAATTTAAACACATTTGAAATAAACGATAGGAATGAGATTGACCGTAAAATTGTTCACCTCTATAATAAGGTCAATAATGCACGGAAGTATGTCATTCGTATCGCCAGAAACCCTGCACACTTGCCTACGCACGACAATGGTGCTGGTCACATTGTCAACAATGGCAATGGCAGCAGACGTAATTTACCGCCAAGTAGCGGTCGTGCATCTTGGTGTGGGGTCCAGAACATCTATAATAATAATAATAATAATAATAATAATAATAATAATAATAATAATAATAATAATAATAATAATAATAATAATAATAATAATAATAATAATAATATCATAATAATAACCATGTGACCTTGCCGCGGTGGGGAGGCTTGCGTGTCCCAATGATGCAGATAGCCGAGCCGCAGGTGCAACCATATCGGATGGGTATCTGTTGAGAGACCAGACTAACGAATGGTTCATCAAAAGGGGGGTAGCAGCCTTTCGATAGTTGCAAGGGCGGCAGTCTACATGATTAATTGATACGGCCTTGTAATAATACTCAACATGGCTTAGCTGTGTTGATACTGCTACACGGCTGAAAGCAACGGGAAACTACAGCCGTAACTACCTCCCGAGGACATGCAGCTCTCTCTGTATGAATGATGTACTGACGATGGCTTCCTCCCGGGTAAAATATTCCGGAGGTAAACTAGTCCCCCATTCGGATCTCCGGGTGGGGACTACACGAGTGGGGGCAATCATCAGGAAGAAGGATACTGACATTCTGCAAGTCGGAGCGTGGAATGTTGGAAGTTTGAATCGTTGTGGTAGGTTAGAGAATCTGAAAAGGGAGATGGATAGGCTAAAGTTAGATGTAGTTGGTATAAGTGAAGTACGTTGGCAGGAAGAACAGGATTTTTGGTCAGGCGACTACCGAATTATCAACACGAAATCAAACAGGGGAAATGCAGGAGTTGGTTTAATAATGAATAAGAAAATAGGGCAGCGGATAAGCTACTATGACCAGCATAGTGAAAGATTGTTGTCAAGATAGACACCAAACCAATGCCCACCACAATAGTGCAGGTCTATATGCCTACTAGTTCAGCGGATGATGAAGAAATCGAAAGAATATATGAGGAGATAGAAGATTTAATTCAATATGTAAAAGGTGACGAGAATCTAATTGTGATGGGAGACTGGAATGCAGTGGTAGGCCAAGGAAGAGAAGGTAGTACAGTAGGAGAATTCGGATTGGGACAAAGGAACGAAAGAGGAAGTCGGCTGGTTTAATTCTGCACTGATCATAATTTAGTCCTTGCCAATACTTGGTTCAAACACCACAAACGACGGCAGTATATGTGGATGAGACCTGGAGACACTGGAAGGTATCAAATAGACTTCATTATGATTAGGCAGAGATTCAGAAACCAGGTGTTGGATTGCAAAACTTTCCTAGGAGCAGACGTGGACTCTGACCACAACTTGTTGGTCATGAAATGCCATCTGAAGTTGAAGAAATTGAAGAAAGGAAAGAATGCACAAAGATGGGATCTAGACAAGTTGAAAGAAAAGAGTGTGAGAGATTGTTTCAAGGAACATGTTGCACAAGGACTAAATGAAAAGGCTGAAGGAAACACAATAGAGGAAGAGTGGAGAGTCATGAAAAATGAAGTCAGTAGGGCAGCTGAAGAAATATTAGGAAGGAAGAAAAGATCAACTAAGAATCAGTGGATAACTCAGGAGATACTAGACCTGATTGATGAACGACGAAAATACAAGAATGCTAGTAATGAAGAGGGCAGAAAAGAATACAGGCGATTAAAGAATCAAGTGGATAGAAAGTGCAAGGTAGCTAAGGAAGAATGGCTGAAGGAGAAGTGCAAGGATGTCGAAGACTGTATGGTCTTGGGAAAGGTAGATGCTGCATACAGGAAAACCAAGGAAACCTTTGGAGAAAGGAAATCTAGGTGCATGAAAATTAAGAGCTCAGATGGAAAGCCACTTCTAGGGAAAGAAGACAAAGCAGAAAGATGGCAGGGGCATATCAAACAGTTGTATCAAGGTAACGATGTAGATAATTTGGTTCTGGAACATGAAGAGGCTGTTGATGCTGATGAAATGGGAGACCCAATTTTGAGGTCAGAGTTTGACAGAGCTGTGAATGACCTAAATAGGAACAAGGCTTCTGGAATTGATGATATTCCCTCTGAACTACTGACTGCCTTAGGAGAAACCAGCATGGTAAGTTTATTTCATTTAGTGTGCAGGATGTATGAGACAGGAGAAGTCCCATCCGATTTTCGGCAGAATGTTGTTATACCTATTCCCAAGAAAGCCAGTGCTGACAGGTGTGAAAACTACCGCACCGTTAGTTTAGTATCTCATGCCTGCAAAATTTTAACACGTATTAATTATAGAAGAATGGAAAAACAAGTTGAAGCTGAGTTGGGAGAAGATCAATTTGGCTTCAGGAGAAATGTAGGAAAACGTGAAGCAATCCTGACTTTACGTCTGATCTTAGAGGATCGAATCAAGAAGGACAAGCCCACGTACATGGCATTCGTAGATCTAGAAAAGGCATTCAATAATTGATTGGAACAAGCTATTTATGATTCTGAGGATGATAGGGATCAGATACCGAGAACGAAGAATTATCTACAACCTGTATAAAAATCAGTCTGCAGTGATAAGAATCGAGGGCTTTGAAAAAGAAGCAGCAATCCAGAAAGGAGTGAGGCAAGGCTGCAGTTTGTCCCCTCTCCTTTTCAATGTTTACATAGAACAGGCAGTAAAGGAAATCAAAGATAAATTTGGAAAGGGAATCACAGTCCAAGGAGAGGAAATCAAAACCTTGAGATTTGCCGATGATATTGTTATTTTATCTGAGACTGCAGAAGATCTCGAGAAGTTGCTGAATGGTATGGATGAAGTCTTGGATAAGGAGTACAAGATGAAAATAAATAAGTCCAAAACAAAAGTAATGGAGTGCAGTCGAGCGAAGGCAGGTGATGTAGGAAATATTAGATTAGGAAACAAAGTCTTAAAGGAAGTAGATGAATATTGTTACTTGGGTAGTAAAGTAACTAACGATGGCAGAAGTAAGGAGGACATAAAATGCAGACTAGCACAAGCAAGGAAGAGCTTTCTTAAGAATCGAAATTTGCTCACTTCAAACATTGATATAGGAATTAGAAAGATGTTTTTGAAGACTTTCGTGTGGAGCGTGGCATTGTATGGAAGTGAAACATGGACGATAACTAGCTCAGACAGAAAGAGAATAGAAGCTTTTGAAATGTGGTGTTACAGAAGAATGCTGAAGGTGAAATGGATAAATCGAATCACGAATGAAGAGATACTGAATCGAATTGGTGAGAGGAGATCGATTTGGCTAAATTTGATGAGAAGAAGAGATAGAATGATAGGACACATCTTAAGACACCCAGGACTTGTTCAGTTGGTTTTTGAAGGAAGTGTAGGTGGTAAGAACGGTAGGGGTAGACCAAGGTATGAATATGACAAACAGATTAGAGCAGATGTAGGATGCAATAGTTACGTAGAAATGAAAAGGTTAGCACAGGATAGGGTGGCATGGAAGGCTGCATCAAACCAGTCTATGGACTGATGACTCAAACACACACATCAAACACAATAATAATAATAATAATAATAATAATAATAATAATAATAATAATAACAACAATAATAATATTTTGGACCGTCGTCAAATGTGCGGAGCGCGATGGAAGCGGGTTCTGGATGGGTAATGAACTAAGAATGCAGTCCAGCCGCGGATTCAGTCCCGCCAAGGCACCCGAGACGACACCACGCCGCATCTCCTGAAGGATTTGATCCATATTACAAATGCTTATAGGAAAAGATGGCAAAGATTTAGGGACCCAACTGACCGAGTGGAATGCCTGGACCTAGCCCGGGAAGTACGAAATCGATTGCTGGAAAGAAAGATTGAAAAATGGGAGGAATCGTGCCGTAATCTATTAGAAAACGAGTCAGATCGCAAATTTTGGCAGATTCTTGCAGAAAACAAGTCAGATCGCGAATTTCGGGGATTAAATATCTAAAACAATAAGCATTCAATGATAAATTTCAGTATAATATCGTAGCAAAGCATGGGTATCTTGCTAGTCTATAATAAAATAACTTGTCCTGACTGACTGACTGACTGACCGACTGATTCATCATCGCCAAGCCAAAACTACTGGACATAAAGATATGAAATTTTGGGGATACATTCATATTAAGATGTAGGTACTCGCTAAGAGAGGATTTTTGGATATTCTGTCGCTAAGGGGGTGAAAAGGGGGGTTAAATTTAAAAATGAGTGAATCTATATCTCAAAACTTTGAAAGTTTACAGATGTAAAAATTGGTATTTAGAATCTTCATTAAAAATAAGAAACACATATTTTTTATTTTTGGAAAATCACAATAGGAGGGGTGAAAAAAGGGTTGAATGCCTTTAATGAGGATACTTATATTTCAGAAACTGAAGATATTACAGACCTAAAAACTGGTATTTGGGATCTCCTTTAAAAATAAAGAAACGTATTTGTTTTGTTTTTGGAAAATCCAATTAATGGGGTGTGTGTGTGTGTGTGTGTGTGTGTGTGTGTGTGTGTGTGTGTGTGTGTGTGTGTGTGAAAAGGGGGTGAATTTTTAAAATGAGTGTATCTATATCTCAAAACTTTTAAAGTTTATAGATGTAAAAATTGGTATTTAGAATCTCCTTCAAAAATAAAGAAACACGTATTTTTTGTTTTTGGAAAATCCCAATAGGAAGGGTGGAAATGGGTGAAAAAGCGGTTGAATGCCTTTAATGAGGATACTTATATCTCAGAAACTGAAGATATGACGGACCTGAAAATTTGTATTTGGGATCTCCTTTAAAAATAAAGAAACACTTATTTTTTGTTTTTGGACAGTCCACTTAATGGGGGGTTGAAAAGGGGGGTGAATTTTTAACATTAGTGTATATATATATCTCAAAACTTTTAAAGTGTACAGATGTAAAACTTGGTATTTATAATCCCCCTTAAACATAAAGAAACACATATTTTTTTCGGAAAATCATAATAGGAGAGGTGAAAAAGGGTGAAAAAGGGGTTGACTGCCTTAAATGAGGATACTTATGTCTCAGAAACAGAAGATATTACAGACCTGAAAATTGGTATTTGCGATCTCCTTTAAAAATAAAGGAACACGTATTTTTTTTGTTTTTGAAAAATCTAATTAATGGGGGTTAAACAGGAGTGACAAATTGGGGTGAATTAAAAAAAAACTGTATCTACAGTATATCTCAGAAACATACAATATTACAGGCATAAAAATTGGTATTTGGAATCTCCTGTAAAAGTAAACAAACATAGGTGATTTGTTTTTGGAAACTCCACTTAAGGGGAAATAAAAAGGGAGTGAAATTTTAAAATGAGCATTTCTACAGTTTATCTCAAAAACTTAACACTTAACATGTTACTGAAGTGAAAAATAGTATTTTTTATCTCTATTGAAAATAAAGAAACATGCATTTTTTGTTTTCTGAAAAACCACTTAGGTGGAGGGGTAAAAGTGATTGAAAACGGGGTTGAATTTTTTAATTAGTATACTGATATCTCAAAAGCTGAAGATGTTACAGACGTGAAATTTGGTATTTGGAATTTCCTTTAAAAATAAAGGAATACTTTTTTTGTTTTCGGAAATCCACCTAAAGGGAGGAGGGAAATTGAAAAATTACTTGAATATTTTGTATGAGGATACTATTATCTGAAAAATGAAAGATTTTGCAGACGTGAAAATTGGTATTTGGAATCTGCTTTAAAATTAAACAAACACGTATTCTCGGAAAATCCAATGAAGTGGGGGGGGGGGGGAGGTGAAAAATTGAAAATTTAATTGAATTAATTGTATGACGATACTTACATATAATAAAACCTAAAGTTGTTACACATGTAAAAACATATTTGGATCTCCTTTTAAATACAAAGAAAAACACATTTTTGGGCGAAATCATTTTGGGGGACGGGGGTGAAAACAAGTTGAATTCCTTTTATGTGGACACATATCTCAAAAACTGAAGATGTTAGAGAGTCATGATAATTGGTATTTAGAAGATCCTTTACTATTAAAGAGAAGTATTTTTAACAGGAAATTCACTTAGGGGGTGGGGTGGGGGGTTAGGAGTGTGAAAGGAAGTAAAAAAGTGAATTCTTTTTCTGGAGAAACTTATATCTCAAAATTGAAGGTCACAGGCGTGGATATTGGTATTTGGAATCTCCTTTAAAAATAAAGGGACACGCCTTCTTTTCTTTTGGGGGAGGGGAGTAAATCAATTTAACCGCAGTGGGATGAAAAAGGAGTTGAGACCAATTGATTTTACTGTTCATAATGTACTTATTCTGACCATAAATTGATCATTTTTAATCTTTCCTGGGTTCATTTTCAAGAACCATCTATTCCTTTGGAGTACATAAAGTTAGATTACAGTAAATTCTCCTGGCATATAAATAAAAATTTAAACAAATTTGAAATAAACGATATGAATGATATATACCGTGCAATTGTTCACCTCTATAATAAGGTCAATAATTCACGGAAGTATAACATTCGTGTCGCCAGAAATCTTGCGCACTTGCCTACACGCAACGATGGTGCTGGTCTCATTGTCAGCAATGACAATGGCAGCAGATGTAATTTACCTCCAAGTAGCGGTCTTGTATCTTGCTGTGGGTTCCAGACCATCAATAATAATAATAATAATAATAATAATAATAATAATAATAATAATAATAATAATAATAATAATAATAATAACCCCGTGCCCAGTGTGTAAGATCATGAGTAATGGTGCTGCGTCATTTGTCGGCTTATACAGAACTGTACTTCTTTTATGGCTTCCGAGAAATAATAGTGGTTCTACCTGTGGTGTTATAAGTGAGTGAGTGTTATCTTGTGATTTTGTTGTTGTATAACAGGTTTTTTGATTAATATTTAATATGAATTTCATGCCGTAAATGGCCGCCATCTTGGAAAATACGACAATTATTCCATAGATAACATGATCTAGAGTTGACATAACTGCACTCATTTTGTTTCTTTTGTCATCAATTCCATAGAAACCACGAATAAGATATGCTATATTCCTTTTACTATCAGCGTTGCCAAGGTCACACTGCCGCCCACTATTGTCAGCCATTTTTAAGACTGGCAATGTGACGCATATGTATTGGACAGCATAATACATTATTACCTGGTCAGCTCACGTGGGGGTTTAGTTCCGAACTGAGTACGAACTAAGTATAACCCTGCGTGAGACACTGGGATGGGGCCCTCAACCCCGACACGGCGCGTCCCAATGGCTAATAGGGGAAGTCTGCTGTAGATATACAGGACAAGTGTGAATAAGACGTAGTCAAATAAGCACTCGCAGATCAACTGAGGAAACTAGAACTGTGGTCAACGGCTTCGATGGCAGATGAGGACATAAGTCTCAATGGCTGAGAGGGCGGAAGAACCAAAAATAAAATCCACCTTGCGTCTGACTCGGATCGAGCGGCAAAGTGGTCAGCGTCTGTTTACCTAGTAGGTACGGCTGTATAGTTACGTTCCAGGAACTAGCAATCCCTGGTCCTCATTCCCCAGCGCAAAACACTGGACCAATCGTTGATTACAAGCTATGAGGATTCGTGAGAGTAAAATCATCATTACCCCAGGTGGTAACCAATCCACCCGCCATGAGACGGCTACTGGGTATTCGGAATCTGGGGAATCCAGGCAATCACAAACACAGAGAAAGTCGGAGTTCTCTGGCAAACTAACATCCAATACCTTAACCCAACCTGGTAAATTGCACAATCTTGTGACAGAACTAGATCAACAGAAAATCCAGATACTTGCCCTGCAGGAAACAAGATTCACTGATGAGGACACAAATGATTATGGAAACTACCGGATCTTCAAGAATAAAACGGACAGGAGAGTTGGTAAGGGAATTGCCTTACTAGGAATGGCCTTCATGGTACATAAAAGTATAGTAGGCTCAATAAAAGAAGTCACTCCCATACGGAACCGGCTCATGACAATGCGAATCCAATGTGCTAACAAGAAATATACAATAGTGAACGTACATGCACCCACTAACGCTGACAATAAGAAAGAACCGCAAAAAACTTAAGCATTCTGGGCTAAACTTGACAAAATCATGGCGAAGATTCCAAAAGAGGATACAAAAATTTTGCTGGGCAACTTTAACATACAAACTGGTAAAGAAAAAGAACACCAGAAAACTGTTGGCAAATTCCTTGCTCACAAATTCACTAACAAAAACGGGTTGAGACTCATTGAACTGTGTCAACAAAACAATCTTAAAATAATGTCAACTTCTCTGAGAAAATCTCCACAGAAACAGAAGACCTGGAGGTCTCCCGTTCCAGGGATCGGTGAATTTCAAATCGATCACATTACCATATCTCATCCCATGCAGAGAGAGGTACACGATGTACAGGTACGCCGAGGAGCAAACGTCGATTCCGATCACTACCCAGTGAGAATAAAGGTAAAATTCACCCCGAAGAAAATTCATCATAAGAGGTCACACATACCGAAGTTTGACACAACACAGATTGGAAACACGAATCTGCAAGAAGTGTGGGAAAGGGAACATGCAGGCACCTGGGAGAAATTCCGCAACAAAATCATCCAGAAAACTCGAGAGCAAATTCCCCTGAAAACACCCTTGGTGGAATTCTGAATGTGAACGTGCCTTGAAGGAACGAAAAGAAGCATTCCACCAGAAATACAACAGCAAGAAATCACCAGAAAACCAAACATATTTCAATGAAACTGGAAAACGAGTAGCCAAAATCATCAGGCAGGTCAAGAGAAAACACTTGAAGCAACAACTGGACTCGACTGAAGATAACTTTCGTAACTACAACGTACGAGATTTCTACAGGGAATTCGGACAAGTCCGTGGGTATGCTCCTCAAAACCTGGCTTTCAAAAGATCAGATGGAAAACTTGCACTCAGTAATCAGGAAAATTGTCAGGAACTAGCACTTTACTTCGCTGATCTCCTCAACTGTCCAGAGCCCCTTACAAGATTCCATCAAGAACCCCCAAGGCACACTTTCCCAGAATCTCCACCACCGACAGAGGAAGAAATTCGCGGCCACATCCTGAAACTTAAAAACAATAGGACCTCCGGAGAAGATGGCATCATTGCGGAACTTCTGAAAAATCTTGGACTGAACTCCCTCAAGGAACTCACTCAAATCATTTCAGATATCTGGCAATCGGAGAAATTACCTCAGGATTGGAAGTGTGCCCTCATCCACCCATTACACAAAAAGGGAGATAAGACTGACGTGAACAATTACAGGGGCATTTCTCTTCTCCAAGTGACATACAAAATTCTTTCAGCTTGCCTTTTGAAGAGAATGCAGGAACAACTTGAAAAAAGTATTGGCGAATATCAAGCAGGTTTCCGCCCTGGTCGCTCGAGTGCAGAACAAATATTCAACTTGAAGGCAACTCTTAAATACAAAGCATTGAGGAACAAACCGGTCATCTGCATTTTTTTTGACTTCAGGAAAGCGTACGACTCGGTTGATCGACAGTCTCTCTTCGTTATTCTTGAGGAACTGGGGCTTGATTCCAAGACCCTCAACCTCATCAAGGCAACACTCACTGACACTCTCTCCAAAGTTAAATTCATGGGGAGATCTCTGAACCATTCCCGATTAAAACTGGCGTCCGACAAGGTGACGGCTTATCTCCGCTCAACCTCGTCCTAGACATAGTTATCCGCAAGTGAGAGAAGACATTGAAAGACATGGGATACTGGGCGCCCCATACGACAAGGACGACCCAAAGACGGTATTGAGATATCATGCCTCGCTTTTGCAGATGACCTTGCCATACTGACAGATGATGTAGTCACGGCCGTTAAACAAATTGAAACCCTTAGTGAATGTGCTGGAAAGGTTGGTCTACAAATTTCCTTCGAAAAGACCAAGTTCTTCTGTTCAAAACTTGACATCCAAAATTTGAACACGACATATGGGCAAATCAGCCGAGTACCACACTTCAAGTACTTGGGAGAAATACTAGAACCAACGGGAGGCGAGAAGACTGCCCAGAAAACTCGCCTACAAAAATTTCGGAAAGCCTACGGTAGGGTCCACAACATATATAATAAAAAGTGCTTGTCCCGCCATGCAAAGATCAGACACTATAATACAGTAATCAAGCCCGAAGTCTTATATGCCAGTGAGACCCTTACACTAAATGGGAAAGGTGACCTACAGTAGAAAACATTTTAAAAGAAGAAAGAAGAATCCTGAGGAAAATTCTCGGCCCCCGAAAAACAGAAGATGGATATAGACTGAGGTCACACAAAGTGACAGAAGAGCTTTCCAACATTGCAGCAGACATCTGCAAAAGATGTCTGAAATTTTATGGGCACGTTCGCAGACTGCCGGCAAGTAGACTGACACACAAGATTCTCACCTACATAGAACATCTAAAAAATATTCCATGGGTACTGGAAGTGAAGAAGGATCTGGAAAAAGCCCATATGGACTCAACTGACACCGTGGACAGAAACCTCTACAGGAAAAAAATTAATGGATGGAAAGTGCAACCAGAGAACAAAGTGAAAAAGAAGACTGGAGCAAAGTGGACAGAAGAACGAAAAAAGATCCACGGAAAAAGGATGAGAGCTGTTTGGCAACTCAGAAAACAGAATCGTTAGAGCTTTGCATGATCCACTGGGTCCATACGCACATAATAATAATAATAATAATAATAATAATAATAATAATAATAATAATAATAATAATAATAATAATAATAACAATAACCTTAAACTAATATCACCCACCCTAATAATAATAATAATAATAATAATAATAATAATAATAATAATAATGTTCTGGACCGTCGTCAAAATGTGCGGACCGCGCTGGAAATGAGTCCTGGCCGGGTAATGACTACGATTGCAGTCCGGGCGCTGGTTCAGTACCACCAAGGCACACAAGAAGACACCACGCTGGATATCCTCAAGGATTTGATCCATATTATGAAGTAAAATGCTTATAGGAAAAGATGGCAAAGATTTAGGGACTCAACTGGCCGGGTGGAATACCTGGACGTAGCCCGGGAAGTACAAAATCGATTGCTAGAAAGAAAGATTGAAAAATGGGAGGAACTTTGTTTTAATCTCTCAGAAAATGAGTCAGATCACAAATTTTGGCGGATTCTCTCAGAAAACGAGTTAGATCGTGAATTTCGCTGGATTATATATAAAACGTTAAGCATTCATTATACTGTAATACCGTAGCGAAGCACGGGTATCTTGCTAGTCATTTATATAAATGAGAAATAAAACAGGACCTAGTATGAAACCTTGTGGGAAACATGGGTTACATAACTGGCAGAGTTCGAGTAATTATTCACAGTAACAAGTTGTTTTCATCCTGTTAAGTCATTTTCAAACCATTTTGGGACAAGGTCACAAATTCCAGCCTTTTCTAATTTACTTAAAATAATTCCTTGATCAGCAGTATCAAATGCTTTGGTAATAATAAGCGTGCTGCAATGTTATTGTTATCTATAGTGGATTGTAACATTGTAATAAGATCAACAGTAGCTATCTCAGCACTAGACCTCTCCCTGAACGCATATTGACCCTTATAGAAGAAATAATTTTTGTTTAGAAAAGCCAAAAGTCTTTTCTTCACAACTGTTTCCTATATTTTGGAAACAATTGACAAAATCAAGATTGGTCTATAATCACTTGGATTTAGTCTATTCCCACCCTTAAACACAGGGATCACTTTAGCTATCTTTAGTTTATTGGGTATTAAACCAGTAGTCAGGGACTCATTAATGATCTCTACCAGAAATCCTATTATAGGGTCCTTTGCTTTTTTTAATAGTGAGGTAGTAATGTAATCTATTCCGCAGCTATTCATACTTTTAAGGTTAGATATGATGGACTTCACTTCTGCTACATCCGTTGGGTACAGGTAAAGGGATTCAAGACTTGTAAATTCACAGAAAGACACAGTATTATGTTCAGGAATACTTAGAGCTAGGTTTTTGGCAATGTTGATAAAAAAGGAATTGAATGCATCACACAGAACCTGTTTATCAGTTATTATTTTGCCTTCAATTTCAAGCGTGGTACACGAGACATTCGTCACTTTTTATTATGAATGATTTCGTTCATTAATTTCCATGTCTGTTTTGGATTGTTATTATGAGA
This sequence comes from Anabrus simplex, assembly GCF_040414725.1. NCBI lineage: Eukaryota > Metazoa > Arthropoda > Insecta > Orthoptera > Tettigoniidae > Anabrus > Anabrus simplex. The sequence continues at coordinate 128,237,854 of NC_090265.1, read as the reverse complement.
TTTTAATTGGTATGAGTAGTAGGCATGTTTGAGTCTTCTTTTTAAATTAGTTACTGTATTTTTACATCTGCAGTATTCTTGTCACAGAAGCATGTAAGATGAGTAAGATGTTTGAGTTTCGCATGTAAGCAGTCGCGTATCTTTATAAGGGTAAGAAGATCATCAGTAACCCAAAGAATATTCCTAGGCTTGTATATGCCCTTTAATGTTGTATTATGTGTATTAGGACAGTTCGTATAATTGTCCTTTTGTTGTATTTGATTAATGAATGAATCATACAATATATCTATGTGGCAACTGTTCGCATGATATGTATCTATATTGTGTATAACGGTGTTCTTATAGGTATTAGGAGATTCATTCTCCTTACACCTACTACATATTGCAGAAATATTAGAATGAGGAGATGTTGGGTGAGTGTTTTGGTTTGGCCATAGCATGTCAAAAACTAAATTTTTTTTTGTTTGTTGCTATTTTACTTTACGTCGCACTGACACAAATAGGTCTTATGGCGACAATGGGACAGGAAAGGACTAGGAATTGGAAGGAAGCGGCCGTGGCCTTAATTAAGGTACAGCCCCGGCATTTGCCTGGTGTGAAAATGGGAAACCATGGAAAACCATCTTCAGGGCTGCCGGCAGTGGGGCTCGAACCCACTATCTCCCGATTACTGGATACTGGCCGCACTTAAGCGACTGCAGCTATCGAGCTCGGTAAAACTAAAATATTATGGTCACTTAAGTCATTATTAATATTTGATACTGTATAGCATAATTCAAAATTATTCACTGAAATGTGGTCAATTAAATTGCTTACAGAGTCACTTATTCAAGTTGGATATGTTCTACTGCACTACAGTTCAAAATATTTCTCCCCTAAGGAGTTTAGATGGTGGTTGACTCTAAAAAACACAATATCCATTCTTCCAAAACCATTTCAGGCACAAACTTAAAATTTTACATGAAGGATTTGGTCTTCCATATCCTAGATGTTAATAAATACCATATTTAAAAACACTCACTCCCTAAAAAAAGCATTCATTCCTCCATTACTGTTTGACGTACAAAATTTCACAGGTTAGTCACTGTTACATCCTGGATGTTAAATAAGATAGGGTTAAATTCAAATTCTTCTATATGGGTTTCAAATGAGTGTTAGATCAGAAAATAAACAATCATTCCCTCAAAACTGTTTGACATATGAACTGAGGGTGTATTTTACAGACTCAGTCAACAGTGGCCTCTCTAAAATGTAAAACTTTGAATAATAACTTCCAGTTTAAAACCGTAGCGAAGCACGGGTACTATTCATAAATAAGTTTCAACAGGCTGAAGAACCTAACCGTTATAAAATAAAATAAAATATAAAATAAATATAAATATAAAATAACTAAGACAAAACAGAAAAGAAATGGCTTCAAGTATCACTAATTAATATATATATATATATATATATATATATATATATATATATATATATATATATATCCTTTTTAGTTCAATTGCTGTACAGTATAACAATTATTTACTCGCTGGTGAGAATTAATGCTTGTCTTCTGACTACATTAATGTTAATCCCAATATATATGGTCTGTTATTGGACATTATAAATTTTCCAGCTAACTCATTCCTGGTTGCTAGCATTTCGCCCCAGTGTGCTAAGTTGGGCTCATCAATTGGTACATAGCACACCCACCAAGATGCATGGCTAGTGCATACCGTGGAGGCCAGTGTGTAGGCTACTTGGAGCCACCGTCAGTGCCAATGCACTATGTGTCTCATTACCAAAAATTGATGCCTGCTTGGCCATCAGATGACATATCATGAGAGGTGAGAGGTATCAGTTATTACAGCTTATTATCGAAGGGAAGATACAGGGGAAGAGATCTGTTGGGAGAAGAAGAAATTCATGGCTGAAAGACCTTCGAAGATGGGACTGCTGTACTTCAGAAATGGCATTCTATTCTGCGCTGTCAAGATCAGAGCTAGTTACGTGGATCGCCAACCTCCGCTCAGAGACAGCGTCTTAAGAAGAAGAAGAAGAATGGGCCATTTATATTGGTATTATAAATTTACTTCTTTGGGACAAATTTTTTCACGTTCCCTATGGGAATCAACATCTATCATACATTAATGTTGCCGATTATGGGTTTTTAGAGAGCTGAAGAGACCAATTTCAGAGACAAAAGCTCTGCCACAATGCTGGTACATGAAATCCACCAAAGCTCCTTGCTGTACAAAGTGACAGCTATTTTTCTCTAATTTTCTTGTTCTTTTCTATGATATCTTTCATCAGACTCATCCTTCGTAGCTGTTTTAAAATGTTGTAGACTCTTGTATGGATAATTCTTTGCCACACCACCCGATCAGACACTACATCCACCCATTTGCCAATGTCAATTCGGAACTTCTTCACATTAGATTTTAGAACATTTTGCCTCCTTCCTGACTGTGCTGTCCATTCTTCAATTGAAAATATTGTACATCACTTGCTCTGACAGGCATGCAGACACTGAGGCTGGCACATCGAAGTTGATATTAGATAATCACTGCCTCAATGCTCAATATATTGGCCTCTTCTAAGATTATGACATGTGTTCAATGGTCCTGTTATCTTACTCTTTCTTCTGAGACAGTGTTGTGTTATTTTCCAAAGACATTTTAATTATCTTCAATAAGTAACCTTACTCCAGTGGAGGTTTGTTATATAGGGGCTTGAGGGATAGTCAGTAGTCAATAATGAAGTCCAAATGCATTAGCTGGAGATAACGGATGGTTAAAAGTTTAAGTACAGAAAAATTTTCAAAGTTACTAATGTGACAGTGGAGGATTTCTGCATTCATAATTCTGTCTCACTTGTCCATAAAATCACCAATCATAATCACTGACAACTTTATGCAACATAAACAATACTGAACATATAAACGTTTGGCTAAAAGTGATATGATAGAATCTGAGGATGTTCTTTCAGAATGACATATCATTCGTTGTTTATTAGTGTGTCATTTTTTACAGGTATGTTTTAGTGTTACATGTGTTATAATCAGTATTTAGACAGACAGGTATGTTTTAGTGTTACATGTGTTATAATCAGTATTTAGACAGACTGAAAAGCTTTCAAGTTGTATTAATTGAGTTGACACTTAAAATATGAATAAATTCTTTAAAAAAAAACAAAAAGGCATTGTAAACATATACATTGGTCTGGACACAATAGGTCATGGTTGTTGAAAGCTCTTTAAGGTGGTGACCAAATGCTGCACTAGTGCCTTTGGCATGATACTGTATTTGGAAGTCTATCTCAGTATTTGTTGAGAGGAATCATTTAAGGTAAGGAAAAGAAAGTGTTCTATATTGTGACTGTGATGGAAGGAGCTGCCTCGTGGGAGTTTGGTGTAGGTTAGAATAGAATGTGCATTTTGCTAATGAAATTTCTAATCCCTGTACTGGTAAATGCTTGGTTAAATGTATTCAAAATAGTTTGTACATCAATTGCTGTTTTGGCTAGAACAACACTTTCACCTGTGTATTTGAGTTCGATAAATGAGTATGAGGATACTTTAGTCACGGCTTGCAGTCTGTTATGATTACATAATCCACCAACCGATCTATACAACATTTCAATGGCCTAAGGAAGTATTCCTTCAACAGGAAGCAGTATAGTCCTCACAAATATTGAAGTCAGAGTGATTAAATAAGAGACATAATCATTTCTGCAATACTCATCTTGCCAATAAAAATGAAAATGACTGAAGTTTCAGGATAATGCCACTGTTATAAAGAATGACATTTTTTATGACAATATCTCTTTATTCACAGTGATCTCCCCAGATATTTTCATCAGCTGGGTGGCAGGAGTAAGTAGCCAGACAGGGAATACTACATAAAAAATGAATATGATAAAACCTCAATTACTGAGCTCGATAGACGCAGTCGCTTAAGTGCGGCCAGTATCCAGTAATCGGCAGATAGTGGGTTCGAACCCCACCGTTGGCAGCCCTGAAGATGGTTTTCCGTGGTTTCCCATTTTCACACCAGGCAAATGCTTGAGCTGTACCTTAATTAAGGCCACAGCCACTTCCTTCACATTCCTATACCTTTCCTATCCCATCGTCGCAATAAGACATATCTGGTAAACATTAACTGCAAAATTGAATAATATTAGTGTTGTTATCATGAACAAGGCATCAGATTATTTTGAACTTCTAGTGTTCTACTGCTCATTCATAATGATGCAACTCCGGGGCTTATCACTCGGTTCCTGTGGAGTGTCACAGAGGTTTATAACGTCATGCGGAATCGAGTGCTCATTTTGCAATTCCATGTTAATCCATACACCACTCGCACACGACACGACACTATGTGAAAGTCACCCTAAACGTTGATGAAATTGATGCAATTTTGCTGACAATAATGAGGATTATTAAATAAACAGTTTGACAGTATTTACGTTTTAATTTGGAGCACCCAACGACTCAAATATGTATTAATATCATTATTATTATTATTAATATTATTAATATTATTAATATTATTAATATTATGTAGCTAGCTGGACAGTCCATGAAAATGGCAGGGTCAGGAAGGGTCCTAGGGAGAACACTGATTCATCTATGAACTTTAAGATGCACAGGCACAGGGTCAGGGAGACCCAAGTGGGAGGCATTTCTTTTATTATAAGCAAAGATATGGAGATAAAGGAATGAGGTTACAATGATTATTGATTCATTCATTGTGGCGCCATCTAGCGACCGAGAACAAGAATTAAAAAGAGGCACCAAGCACACGTTGTCACCTACCGGAGAAACGGAAAATGACCTGAACCCCGAGCTACATCTAACACTAGAATACAAAATTACCGAAAAAATAAACAATCAAATGAGAGCAATGACAGAAGACATCACACATAATATCAAAAATATGATTAAAGAGGAAATGGCAGCTACAAAGTAGTAGAACCCCATGTCAATGGAATTTGTAAGAACAAATAAGAACGACATCATAAGAGGGAGAATCAACCGTCTCACGGAGGAGAATAGTGGAAGTGGGAACCACTCCATCTGGGAACAAGAACAACAACCGCATGCAGAAGTCTCGCATCAATACCAAGAACATGATCAGACAACAGAAGAAGAAGAAGAAGAGGAAAAATTGAAAAGAGTAACCCACAATAGGCACAGACGCCTGGCGAGACAGCTACCAACCATGAAAGATACAGGATCAGAGGACGATGACATACAAGCAGAAGTAAAGAGCGCCTGGCTGTTCGTGGGAAGACTAAAACAGGAGACTACGAAAGACGCCGTAAAAAGATTCCTAGCCAAAAAGGGAATCACAGAGAATGTTACTTGTAGAGAGATAGAAACAAGATACAGCACCAAAGCTTTCAGGGTAGGAATACCTTTCAACTCCCCTGAAAGTGCAAAGAAGACGGAATTCTGGCCAACGGGAATAACAGTCAGACGCTACCGTTTTATTCGGTCTTTTCAAAGGGATACAGGGACATCACTTGAATAAAACGATTCAGAAGCTTTCAGAAATTACAAGACTTGGACAAATCGATGGGAGAAGAAGTATGAAAATTATGTTATGGAATGTAGAAGGATTAAAAAGCACAGCATGCATAGCTCCATCAGACTTTCTTGAAGGATATGATGCAGCTATATTCATGGAAACCTTTCTCACATACCACTGGGAACACCCGGAATACTATAGCATACACCGGCTAGCGAAACAAGGAGAAAGAGGAAGACCCCAAGGAGGAATAACAGTCCTTCTTAAACCGTGGATAACACCAATTGTATTGACACCTGAGCTGAACCACTCCATTCTAATAGAGACAAAATACATCACAATATTAGCAACCTACTTTCAGCCAAATGCAATGGCTACAGACACAATAGACGAATTGAGCCAACAAATAACACGGAACAAGCAAGACATCCCTCTAGTTATTGCAGGGGATTTACATTGTCGGTTGGACATACCAAATCACAAAACAAAATTAGTAATAGATTCACTGCAAGAAGAAGGTTTCATCCTGCTAAATGGCACCAATGTTCCTACATATATTTGCCACAATGGCAAAAGCACTATAGACATCGCCCTTATAAGACGAGAAATAAAAGGGGATATCAACCCACTTTGGAATGCAAATCACACACCAATAAGAAAACACATTCTAATGAGCATCAACATACAAAGTGAATGGAAGGCAAAGAACAAAAAGAAAGAAGAACACTCTCAAGGAGATTGGATGTCAGGAAAGTGGAAGAATGCCAAGAGCAGATGGAGCAAATCAAAACACTAACTGACAACTCAAATGTAGAGGAAGCAGTACGTGAACTGGAGAAACTCGTAACACAAGCGGTCAGTCCCAGGAAAGTGCGAAAAGCAAAAGCATGGTTCGATCAAGAGTGCTTCCTACTAAGGAAAGAGGTGCTTCAAGCTCTACACCGACTAAAATTGGACATTGAGAATCATACACTCCTTTAGACATATACCGAGATAAGAAGACGCTACAAAACACTAACACGGGAGAAGAAAACGGCATACAGGGAAGAAGAAGAAGGAAGAATAGTTGAGGAAGCCAGGAGAGACCCATTCATAGCAAACTGTCCTCGAAAGCAGGCTCAGACCCACTATATCAGCATGGAGGAATGGACGAGACTTTTAAAAGACACCCTCAATAAAGAAGGAAGAGAAGGAACACCGGAAATCAACCAAGAGCATACAATGCATGAGACAGCAGCATGGTCTCCACTTACTACAAATCAGGTTCAAAACATTATCGAATCCACAAAAAGGAAAAAAGCTGCAGGACCGGATATGATATATAATGAATTCCTTGAAGACACGGCTCATCTACTAGCACCAATTTGGACGAAACTTTATAATAAATGCATAGAAACAGCCAAAATCCCAGATCAGTGGAAACAATCAATAGTAAAGGTAATGTTCAAAGGGAAAGGAGATCTGAAGGACACAAATAAATATAAAGGAGTAGCATAGGAAAACAATCTTTTAAGGTATTCACAAAACTAATCACAGAAAGAATAAGGGACACAGTAGAAGAACACCTCCCAGAATCTCAATTCGGGTTTAGGAGAGGAAGATCCACTGTCGCAGCGGTGGAACTACTGCTAAACAACTTATGGGAAGCTATCGAAAGGAAGAAAAAATACTATACAGTCTTTATGGACTTCATAAAAGCCTTTGATCTCCTGGACTGAGCATTAGTACAAAGGAAGCTCGAGGAAACTCTTTGAAGAGACAGCGCCTGGACAAGAATTATAAACTCCATAAATGAATGGAACAAGAGGATCTCGGACAGCCTAGAACCAATATTCAAACAAATGGTATACTCCAAGGGGACCCACTAAGCCGTCTGCTGTTCATCCTGGCAGCAAAGGACATTATGGAAATTGCACAAAATGAAGATGTAGCAGCATACACCTACGCGGATGATATTGTGATTGGCTCAAAAAGCTTAAAGAAACTGCAGAACACTATAGACGATGTGGGAAAATGGTGCTTTGAACACAAGTTCGTAATTAACACTGAGAAGACGGAAATGATGGTGTTCAGATCAGGAGGGCAAATACCAAAATCGACAAGAATCACCTTGGAAGGAAAAATAATATCTATCACCAAAGAATACAATTATCTTGTCTAATGACTATAAATGTTATGTACTAGCTGATGATGGCCATAACAGAACAGGAAAATGCCAAAAATCAAAGTATGGGAACTCCAGAAAACAGATAAGAGAACTGAGTATCAGAACCGGATAAAAACCCTGTTACCAAGAGATGAAAAGAAAAATGGAGAGGCAGAGTGGACCAGACTAAGGGACACATTGGTTAAGGAAGCAACTGAAGTTTGTGAAAAGACAAGCATGAAAACAAGGGAGAAGGAAACACCTTGGTGGAATGAAAGAGTGAGAGCAGCAATCAGGGAAAGAAATCTCTTGCGGAAAGAAAGGGATCACGAGAAAAATAAACTGGATCTTACTAGAGACGAGGCAAAGATCAGAAACCTTGAACAACTGTACTGAAACAAGAAACTGGATGTTAAAAGAACAGTTACAGAAGAAAAGACCAAGGCATGGAATATATTCACTCAGAAAGTGGAGGAAGACAGCAGAGGCAATAAGAAACTACTGTATAGTGTTATCAAAGGTAAAAGGAAACCAATGAATACCATAAAGGCACTTGAAGATGAAAATGGAAATCTGGTTAGGACAGAAGTGACACGAGAGAAGTCCTGAAGAACCATTTCAACCAGCTACTGAATAGACCAGTTCAAGAACAAAATACAGAACCGGAAATCCAAGCCTACAATGAGGAACCTTCCATCACCTGGACGGAAACTGAGACAGCCTTAAAATCTATGCCTAAAGGAAAATCTTCAGGTGCAGATGAAGTGAATGCGGACATGATAAAGGCAGCAGGCATCTAGGGTATACAATGGCTGCACAGAGTATGAAATGCTGTATGGACAGACAACAAAATACCTGCAGGTTGGAGCAAGGGCATTATAATTCCCCTGTTTAAGGAAGGCAACAAACAGAAACCCACCAACTATAGAGGAATAACACTGCTGTCTCATGGGCTAAAAATTCTAGAGAAGATCATAAAAAGGGGATTGAGAACCATCATTGAACCACAGTTAGAGGAGGAACAGTATGGATTCAGAAGTAAGAGATCAACAATGGATCTAATTTTTAGCACCCAGATGCTGATGGAAAAGTAGCTATTGGGGGAAAGGCAAAAACCTGGTCATTGTATTCCTGGATATAGGAAAGGCCTACAATAGTGTTATAAGGGATAAGATCTGCGAGTGCCTGAAGAAAAGAAATGTGCCTGAAGGACCGGTAAGGAAAATTCAGGTGTTGTACAAAGACTGTACTAGCTGTGTACAAATTGGGGAAGGTCGATCATCATGGAAAAGAAACGTGCCTGAAAGACTGGTAAGGAAAATTCAGATGTTGTACAAAGACAACTAGCTGTGTACAAATTGGGAAGGTCGATCATCATGGTTTAAGACCAAGAGTGGAGTTCAGCAAGGAAGTGCACTGTCCCCACTATTGTTCATCACTTTTATGGACAATATAATGAAGAACATCAAGGGAAAGTTAGGTGAACTGAATGCAATGGCCTTTGCTGATGATATCATGATTTGGGGTGAAACAGAAGAGGAAGTACAGATCAGACTCAACATTTGGAAATCCCAGTTCCAGGAATATAACCTCAACATCAGCGAGACCAAGACAGTGGTGATGGCAGTCAACAGAGAAGGGTGCCCAGCAAGTGTAAAAATAGGAGACCACCAGCTAGAGATTGTGGATAGTTCTCCTTACCTTGGAAGTGTAATCTTCAGTGATAACTTGGTCAGAAAGAAAATTACAAACAGAGTGCAAAAGGGATCAGAATTCTACCAACAAGTAAGAAAACTTTTATGGGATGACATGATTTCTAAAACCAGCCCAACTGATGATGTTTAACAGCTATTTCATACCAATACTGACCTATGGTTAGAGCTCTGCATGGATGCAGATATCCGCCAAGTTAGTGTCTTGGTGGATAAAAACAGTATGGCAGTGTGGATAATTTTGCTGATAATTTCTAAATACTGACGTTTATTGATTTTCACTCAGGTATACTCTTATTTTTTGCTTGTGATTAGGCGACCCTTGACAGTGGTATGGCAGAATGGTGATATAGGAAGAGCCTTGAGACCATAAAGATGTAAATCTGACCTGAGCCTACCTGACTCCTGCCCGCAATTAATGGAAGGAAGGAGCAAAGGCCAATACAATGGTAGTTGTTGCAAGAGAAAATCTCTCCTTAACCTGTGACTGTAGGGGTTCTGGTACCAGCGGTCAGGCCTATTGTATTATATTAACAGATCTATCAGTTTCAATACCTGGGGTGTAATATACTGTAGTTATATATTTACAATATCCACGGATAACAATTCGGGGATACGGATAAGCATTTGTGGATGCGGATGAAGGAAGTGTGGAAGCGGAGTGGATGCGGATATTATTTTTTATATCCGCGCAGGGCTCTATGTATGGTATTGAAGCGTGCATCCTCACAAAATGAGATTCATCAAGACTGCAAGCACCATCCAGAAGACCAAGATGGACAAGTTAAGAAATGAGGAGGTGAGGAAAGAAGCCGGAATAAAGACATCCCTCTTAGACCGAATCGGCACATCCAGACTATGGAGGTAGGGCATGTGATGAGGATGGAGCCTACAAGAACAGCCAGAATAAATTTGGAAAGACAGGTGGAGGGGAGAAGACCTGCAGGAAGACCTAAAACCCAATGGATAGACATGATCAAGGTTGATCTAGTTACCAGAGGATGGACAGTGGATGATGTTCTGCATGATAAGTTGTATACGGACAGGAAGAAGTGGAAGAGGCTCATTAACAGTACCCGGGAAACTGGAACTGTACAATGATGATGATGATGATGATGATGATGATGATTCTCCTCAAAATGCCTGTTGTGTTTCAATCAAGGAATTTGTCTTCCAGTACGTTTTCACAATAAAAACATGCTGCCAAGGCATGTTTGTGTTATGACTGCAAAAACAGAAGACTTTGAACTAATTAATAATAACAACAACAATCAGAAATATTTGTAAGTCAGTAATGGATGGTAGGGGTACCACTGCAGTACAGATTCTCCCAGAGCTACTGTGTTCAATAAACTCAATTTCACACTTACACTGGCTTCCAAAGGGAAATTATAAATCATTAAATAGTAAAGTATTATATGGATTGCCCTGTTGTTATCTAAAGCTCCTTAATATCAGGTGAGCTATAACTAAAATTTTCCTACCAAACAACAAGAGAATAGCCATTGTTAACTCATCCTAGTCATGTGAACAAAGCAGATTTGATGGAGTGGGTCATCCAGTTGCTTGATGTGATTAGTAAAGAAGGTATGGAGTGAAGGGTTCAGCAGTAAACACAGAACATATGGCAATAATGTTGTTACATTAGCGTGTTCTGATATATAGTAGTAAAAGAGATGTGGATTGTAGTTAAGGTTAACACCTCTCCTGAACAAAATTACCTGATCTCCTTACAATAAAAATGGGATAATACCAGACATCAAAGAAATCTTGATTTAAATTATAATGTTAACAGATGAAAAGTTCTGACATATTTATAGAACAGTTTACACTCAATTTCCTAAGTAACACCAACAAGCTGCAAATAATGAGAATTACTAAGGTTCATACAGTAGGCCTATATTATTTTTTGTGTTTTAAATTTAAAACTGTATTTCTGGTTTTCAAGACTAGCACTGAGTAGTTTAGCTTTGTTTTCACATACTCTATGAACTCACCACAAGACATTGTACAGTTAACCTTTACACAGAGTTCAGCACTAATCAAACTTGTATCCATATGATTTCTGGCTTTTGTCCATGAAGTATTCATCAAACTGTCAAAATCATATCAGATGTAAGGCTTTTCAGGCGTTTGCTCTATTAACCAGCGTTTTGTCTTAGGTCTGACACTAGACTCATCAGAGTGGGATGTGTCAGACCCTACCCACTGACGCTGGGGTGTATGCAGGTGAACTTATCAGAACACAGATTCTGCACAAACTCCAGAGTTGGTCCTGATTTGGTGAGGCAGGTCAAATCCATGAACTTTAGAGGTGACTGATGGCATGTCTTGAAACTTCTGAGGAGCAAAAATCTTCCAATCATGGGACCACCATTGCACTATATCAAATTTCTCACTGATTAGTCTTGCAGCTATCTTCATAGGGAGCTGTCTTGAACAAAGTTTGGTTAGACAAGTGTCAGATATGTCAGCAAGAAAAAGAAGATCCTGATTTTGGAGTATCTTGCTGTACTCTTTGACCAGAACATTACACTTGCAGAGATGAGGTGGACAGATGTAGCTCAGAACTGGTAGCCATTGAGTAGGGGTACTCTTAATGGTACTGGACATCAATCACATTGTTTTATTGATTTCAACATAAATCTTCCTGATGTGAGGGCTGTTTAACCACAAGGGGCACAGTATTCAGCTCAGATAAAATGAGACCAATTGATGAAGAGCAAAGTGTTGAAGCATTAGAGCCCCATGTTGTTCTGCAAAGTTTCTGGATAATGTAGTTATGTGATCTCAGCTTCACAGCAGTCTTCAGCAATAATGCTGTTTGAAGGATAAAATTCTATCCAAAGTAGCACCCAGGTTCTTGGGATATTGATTGTGTGGTAAAAAGACACTGTCAAAATACACTCCGAGATCCATGTTAGCCATATGGTTGTTCAGATGGGAGGAACAAACTTCAGTCATGGTCATACTTGTTTGGAGTCTCCATCTGCAGAAATAGTCCCCTAGAACACTCAGATCTGGTATGAGTGAGGTCTCATTAGTTGTTATATTTGAGTTCTTTGTGGCTATTGGCCAATCATTTGCATAGCGAAACTTCCTTGATTTCGTCCTAGGCATATCAGCTTATACAAAATGAAAAGGAGAGGAGCTATGACAGAACCTTGTGGAATTCCATCATTTAGTTTCCTTTGTGCACTAACACTACTACCCATGACAACTCTGTCACTCAGCATGTTATAGACTAGATTGGTAACAATCGTTTAAGAAAAGGCTAGGAAAACAACAGATAGGGAATCCGCCACCTGGGCAACCGCCCTAAATGCAGATCAGTAGCGACTGATTGATTGATTGCATGGAATTACTCTAAGTAGCTTGAAAATCAAACCTTCCCTCTATACACTGTTGTAGGCAGGCTTAAGATCGATGAATGCCACAGATGTCTTCAAGTTCTTTTGGAATCCTGCCTCAATAAATATTGTTAGTGACAATACCTGGTCTGTACAGCTGCGGTGAGGCCTAAATCCTGCTTGCTCTATGGATATTTCTGCTAGTAATTTTGGAGCAACTGGGTTCACAAAGAGTCGTTCTACTAATATGTAGCATACCAAATAGTGAGATTGGTCTGTAACTCTCTGGTTTACTAATGGGTTTCCCAGTAATGACTTTTATTTGCTTCAGTAAGGAAGGAACCTTACCAGTCTGTAGAATGTTGGTAGCAAACTTACACAACCATAAATGTGCATTTTTATCATAGGTGACAAGGAATTTGGGATGGAGCCCATCAAATCCCAGAGCTTTACTTGTTTTCATGTCCTTCAATCTCATTAACCCTCCGTTACACGCGCCGCGGAGTGAGAGTCCGCACTTTATTATTCTTTGGTATCATAGGCCGAAAATGCAAGGCAGAACGGGCTACCTTCTTGTAGCTTCCTTCTGCAACAATACAAAGCCCGTGACGGTGTGAGAATGTCCGAGTAACCGCCGAGCTGTCGATTACAGAAGTTTATATTGTCAACTGCAGACTTGCGGAGTCTGAGTCCGCAGGCGTGTATTGGTGAGTTGTTAATCTTACTCACTCTTTTGGTAAGTCATTCATTCTTCCGTTACTATTTATTATAAAATTATATCATTTTACTACCGGTACTACACATGTAGTAGTGGGCTCATTTTGATATATTTCCTACTTGTGATTATTTACAGTGGGATAAACACAATATTACAAAATGAGCTATGAATAATTATTTTGCATCCTATTTCCAAGGAGTTGGTGCGATTTATTCCGAGAGTTATGGATCAAATCGAGCAGTGGTTGGACGACGAAAAGTTGGTGCAAGTGATGATAGTGATCGGGACGTCGTAAACAATAGTGATCGTAATTCTCAGAGCAAACAGTCCACGTGTGAAGAGGACGTGACTGAAAGTGAGCAGCATGAAATGTATGTTGGAAAGGACGGGACCCAGTGGAATCATCGGCCTGTAATGAACCGTAATGGAAGGGTCAGGAGACCTGAACGTAATCTTATAAAACACTTGCCTGAAGTAGTAGGAGTTGCCATAAATACTGAGATGCCAGTTGAAGCTCTGCAATTGTTCTTTACTGACAAAATGCTACAAGAAATCGTAACATGCACAAATCGCTATATATACCCTTGTGTCATACAAGTCAAGAAAAGACAAAGTTGTATTGGTTCCATCTACTTTCCATGAAAACCATTCTCTTGATGGCGATTAAGATGGATCAAAACCCTCAATGATTACCTTCTATAATGACATGAAGTCGGGCGTTGATAAGGTGGATGAAATGAAATGCACTTATTCCGTGGCAAGAACCTCACGACGTCGTGACTTCTTCCGTGCGATAAACATCAATTAATAGGATGTAACGATTACAATTTTATTCCAAGAAGTAAATTAATAACCAATTATTGTTAATTTAAAATTAGTTTTGCTAAGTCCCGTGATTTGCAGTTGATAACTTCTAATTTATCCTAAAGGACTGAAATGTTCTTGTAAATGTAGGCTATATATAAATTTATCGATATAAATAAAATCGAAATAAAGTAATTATGATGTAAGACAGATTGACAGATGAGAGAAATCAGGAATTCTTGGAAAAAGAATTGAAATGAAAAGAATGGAAGCTTACAAACAATCGCGGACTGTCAGTCCGCGCACTTGTATTGATGTTACAACAGAGCGCGCGTTTAAAGGAGGGTTAATAGAAAGGCATGAGAATAATCTGAATTTGGTTAGCTTTGGGCTTTCAAACATTTCACTTCCCTCATGGACAAGTCAAACCTGCTTCTCTGGATATAGAGGCTATGTATGCAGCAACATTATTAGGAGTGGAATTGATAAAACAGCTTGAACTAATTTTAGAATGTTTGGAAACAAAGTGTAAATATGTGTTTGCACCAACTTTAAACCATTATACTCTTCATACATCACATTACCAACAAACTCCATGTAGAAAATTCTGTCCATTTGCACAAGGTATTCAAATGACCACGTTTCAGTACGGTCCAGTACAGAAAAGTGACAGATAGGACTGTTTTCAAAATCACACCACTTTTCCACGAATGCCACACAAGATGAAAGAAATGCTGTAGTATGTTTTTACAAATGACAGTTTCTCTGAAGGTGACATAATTGAGAGCCTGATTTACATTTTTTTTAAAGTCATTATTCCTGTTCTTCAGCTTTGTATGGAAATCAGGAAGTTTTTTACGGATCCAGTAACTGCAATTAAGTTAGTCTCTAATCTTGAAATTAGTGTATGAAATACTTGCATAATATTATGGATGAAGTAGAGATAACACTACAGAAGTGTTAATAAAAGCGTGTAGTCTTAATTCATTTCCTACTCCTGGTCTCTGACAAACTGCATAATACTGTTATGCGTATCAAAACAAGAGTTAGGGGAAACTAAAAAACCAACTAAGCTCAGTGCATTCCATCTATCTATTGAATGTTGAACTATATTCCACAATGGTTTCTATCTACTGACAACAAAGACATGGGTACAAACATCATCACAGACCACCCAAGACATAGTTTTCTTTCTCAATTACACAAAAATTTTGAAGGCATAGTTTTCACTGGCAAAACTTGCTTTCTTCTTACTCACTTGTTTGACTCATCCCAATTTCATTCCTAGTGAGGCTGTTTGGTTGTAATGGACAAGGGCAGTTTAGCAATGGTCTGATCATTCTCTGTAGCTGTTTCATAATAAAGTATGTCAAATTCCAAGAACTAACCTTAGATGTGAAAAAAAAGGAAGGAAAAAAAGTATCTAGTGAAGGCCAGGGCTAAAGATGTTCTTGGGGGAGTAATAAAAGGAAAAGCACAAACTACTGCTGCTACAGGTGTCAGACAGAATTCAGGACAGATATTTGTGAGAAATCGGTACGAGTCATGATGATGATGATGATGATGATGATGATGATGATGTTTGTTGTTTAAAGGGACCTAACAGCTAAGTCATTGGCCCCTAATGGTATGAGACGGAACAAAAGGACATGATAATTAAAATTTTAAAATATATTCACTGACTAGAATTTAAACTAAATGATGATGATAAATTATTATGAGATTAAAACAATCAGTGGATCTAATTTGCAATGCCTTATTTTCTAATAAAATTATAGAAAATATAGGTTACAATGAAATAAGGTATTGCCTTGAAGTGCTATTTTTTTCTTTTCTTTTTTTTTGCTATTTGCTTTACATCGCACCGACACAGATAGGTCTTATGGCGACGATGGGACAGGAAATGCCTAGGAGTGGGAAGGAAGCGGCCGTGGCCTTTTTTAGGGTGTGAAAATGGGAAACTACTGAAAACCATCTTCAGGGCTGCCGACAGTGGGGTTCGAACCCACTATCTCCCGGATGCAAGCTCACAGATGCGCGACCCTAACCGCACGGCCAAATCGCCCAGGCCTTGAAGTGCAGAGAAATATATCATTCAAGTTAGAAGTTAAAGTAACACATTAAAATATGCAAGCACAAGCTTAAATAGAGTCAATGAGATAAAAGCATAGTTAACAAGAATACACTAATACAAAGGACATTATTACACACGATAAAAAAGACCACTATCCCTCATAAAATAGATGACTAGGTCTGCTGACTGAACGTCATCTCATAGGATGAGGGAAATGGCACTCGGGAGTTGTAGACTACGGCGCAGATCAGCCAGGTCCATGCACTCCATAAGGATGTGTGCCACGGTAAAATGACCGTCGCAAGTACACACCGGTGGCGTTCACTCTTCAGTAGGAAGGAGTGCCTTACTATGCCACGGCCAATCTGAAGACGACATAATACCACTGCTTCCCTCCAAGAAGCCTGAAGCGAAGTCTTCCATACCTTCGTAGTTCCTTTTATCGCTCTCAGCTTATTTGGAAGAGGGGTGGCCTGCCATTCCATCTCCCAATGGGATATAAACAGATATCTCTGCTAAGAGCGAATGTCACTGGCTGGAATCCTGTAAGGCAATGAGAGCAAGGTAACAGCCTCCTTGGCAACCTTATCAGCTAACTCGATTCCCTCTACACCCATGTGGCTTGGGAGCCACATAAACGTAATTCTGGTGCCAGCATCCGAACACCCGGCTAGTAGGTCCTGGATCCGCTGCACCAGAGTGTGTTGAGGGAAACATGTATCTATAGACTGTAGTGCGCTCAAGGAGTCAGTACACAGCAGAAATTGCCGGCACTCATCGGACAGTGTGTACTGCAGAGCTTCACAGATGGCATAGAGCTCTGCTGTGTACACACTACAGATTTTTGGTAGAGGGAAAAGAAACCTGTTATGGTCGACAATGAACGCACAGTCTACTCCCGCTTCTGCCCTCGAACCATCCGTGAAAGCAATGACCGAATCAGGGTACCAGCCAACAACGGACAGGAAGAGTCTCCGATAAATGGAAGGGTGCGTGTTTTCCTTCGTGCCGGTGTGCAAATCTAGAATGATTTCAGGTCGTTGTATTATCCAAGGAAGTATCCTACTTGGTCAGTTGATAAGACAAGGAACCGAAGGTACATCAAATAATCTGTGACTGCTATCCAAGCGTATTCCAACCAGCTGCGTTGCTCAAGGGTAAGCAGCGTACAGCCGACGGTTTCCATTGTGGAATATGCAAGGATAGCATGGGTGAAGTGGCATCTGTCGCAAATTTGCAGCATAGAACAGAAGCATTTGCTGGCGCTGCAGGTGTAAAGGCGGCACACCAGATTCAGCGAGCAGGCTAGCAATGGGGCTTGTACGAAAAGCTTCCGTTGCCAACCTAACTCCACTGTGGTGAATGCTATTCAGTTTGGCTAGAACGCTTTGCCTTGCTGATCCATATGCTGCACTGCCATAGTCTAATCTGGATAAAATATGTGCCCTATAAAACCGTAGGAGCACCGTGTGATCTGCTCCCCAAAGTAGTGTCGCTAAGAAACTTCAGGATGTTAAACTTTTTAGAGCATTTCACTTTTAACTGCCACACGTGTGTCAACTACGGTAAGAGCGACATTCCCTAAATAAAGCTCAGGATGAGAGTAAAGAGTGTGCTTCTGGCAAAAGTGCACAACAGAGGTCTTTGTGGTTGAAAACCAAAAGCCATGTTCTAAGGTCCACTGTTCCACTCTCCTAATTGCTTGCTGTAATTGTCCCTCGGCGACGGCCATATTTTGCGAGCTATAATGCAGTGAAAAATTGTCTACATACAGTGACGGTATTACTGCTGAACCAGCAGCAGCGACAATACCGTTTATGGCCATCGCGAACAGAGTAACGCTGAGAACTGATCCTGTGGGACTCCATTTTCTTGAACGTGTTTTTGAGAATATACCCTCTCTATTCAGACACGGAATAGACGGAGAGACAAAAAATTATAATTAATAACGGCAAGTTACCTTGGAAATTCCACTGACACAGGACTGATAGGATGCTGTATCGCCATGTGGTATCATAGACCTTTACTAAGTCAAAGAAAACAGCGTCTTGGATAGAACCCTCCAGGCGTACCATGTGGTCAGAAGTTGAGCACCGGCTCGAAAACCACATTGGTACTCGGACAATAGTCCCCTTTTCTCCAAGCAACACACTAGTCGGCGATTCACCATCCTCTCAAACAGCTTACACAGACAATTAGTTAGGCAAACAGACCTGTAACTTTCTGCATATTTAGGAATTTGTCAGGCTTGAGGAGAGGATTTATTATACTCTCTAGCCACTGTGACAGAAACTCACCCTCTATCCAGATTCGGTTGCTATTTTTTTTTTTTTTTTTTGCTAGTGGCTTTACGTCGCGCCGACACAGATATGCCTTATGGCGACGATGGTATAGGAAATACCTAGGAGTGGGAAGGAAGCAGCCGTGGCCTTAATTAAGGTACAGCCCCAGCATTTGCCTGGTGTGAAAATGGCAAGCCACGGAAAACCATCTTCAGGGCTGCCGACGGTGGGGTTCGAACCCAGATTTGGTTGAACACCCCAAGGAGATAGAAAAGACTATTCTCATAGAAGTGTTCCAACATCTGGTTATGGACATTATCTGGTCCGCGAGACATGTCCCTACAAAGCGCCAAAGCGCTGTGGAGTTCCCACTCCATAAAGGGCATGTTATAGTCCTCTGTAGCTTGAGTGGCAAAACAAAGATGACGACGTTATGCTTCCCGCTTCAGAGATAAGAAATCATGATGGTAATTCCTGGAACCGGATACATCTGCAAAATGATTAGCAACCGAGGGTGCATCTGTCACAATATGGCCTGAAATGGAAATTCCCGGTACTGAGGATGGTCCTTGCACTCCAGAAATACGTCAAGGTTTAGTCCACACTTGAGATGACAGTGTATGTTTCTTACTCTGTCAAATAAGAACTCACGTCTTAGAGTGGAGTTTTTTAAATGTTACCATGTTGGCCATAGTAGGCTCCCTACGGTACCATTTATCAGAGCGACATCGTTCTCTTATAGCTGGTGCATTTCTTCATTCCACCAGGGAACGAGCTTCCATCAAGGAGTTCCTGAAAAGAATGGAATGGACTCCTCAGCAGCAGCAAGAATAACTTGTGTTATATAAGTTATATCGTCGTCTACACTCTGGTTATTCGCATTATTAAAGACATCTAATGATGTAAACTTTAGCCAATCAGCACGTTGAAGAATCCATCAGGCAGGAACCTGGATGGATTTCTGTTACAACAAAGTAAGAATAATATGGAAATAGTCACTGCCACAGAGATCATCATGTGTATTCCACTGAATCAGGGAAACGAGTGCTCGGCTGCAGAGACTAACATCAATGCGCGAATAAGTGCTGTACGCCACGCTGAAATGTGTTGCTTCCCCTGTATTCAAAATGCATAAATCCAGCTCTTGTATTAATCTCTCCAATTCCCTTCCTTTAGGGCATGGTATTCTAGAGCCCCATAGAGGATTGTGGGCATTAAAATCACCCATTAAAAGGAATGGAGCTGGGAGCTGATCTATAAGATCAATTACATCAATGACGAGAAGTGGGTCCCCTGGTGGAAAATACACATTACACACTGTTGCTATGACAGGCAGTGGTACACATACCGCAACTGGTTCCAGTGGAGTTCTTAGGGGAACCTCTTCGCTGTAGGTGTCAGAGCGAACAAAAATACCAACTCCACCGGAAGCCCGATGGGCATAATGTCGTTTTGTCGAGTATAGTCAAAAATTTCTCAACACCGTATGATGGCCTTGTCTGAGATTGGTTTCTTGAATATAGACTATACTCGCCACGAACTAATTAACTGGCACAGCTCAGTAAGATGCCTGTCATAACCGTTACAATTCCATTGTAACAGTGCCATAGTGTGGACTTCTGAGTTTTAGGTTAGAAGCAGCGAGATGCTACTTAACCTACACTCACATCCCCAACCGAAGATGGAGATAAATGTTCCATGTGCATCACCTCATGTGGTGACGCCTTGAACTTCTTCGACGTATTCCGGGGGCAGGGTTTCTTCTTATGAGGGGAGCGCACAGGTTTTTCAAGAGGAAAATCTGCTGGCGCACACTCAGACTCTCCAGGCGGAGGGCACGAGATGTCATTCGTAGGAGAGGTGGAAGAACGCCTGATAAGAGCGTTCTTCTTTCCTGCAGTCGATTCTTGTTTAGACGGGCTGGGAAGTAAGTTTCCAGCCCTGGTCGACGATGCTGCCGTCACCGGCTTAGGCATGGCGTTTGCCAATCTCTGAAGGGACCCCTGCTGTGCCGGCATAGGTTTCTTAGCCGGCACAGACTTGTTTGTGGTTGAAGGCTGGGATGAACCGGCCTTTGAGCTTTTTCTCTTTGCGGCATTGCTCATCAACGCGATCTTCTGGGAAGGTGTTGCAGTTGTGAATGACGAACCTGGGAGAGACTGTGCTATCATGCTGAAGTATAGTGTCTTGGCTGGGGCATTCAGAGAATTGAACTTACGGCGTGCTTCCTGGTAGGAAAGACCATCCAGGATCTTGATCTCCTGGATCTTCTTCTCACTCAGGTATACCGGACAGTTCCGATCCCAAGGAGAATGAAGACCAGGGCAGTTAGCGCACGTATGTGGAGTTGTGTACTCTTCCGTGCCATGAGCTTCTCTTCCACACATACCACACATAGATGGATTCGAACAACGAGATACCATGTGTGCGAATCTCTGACATTGATAGCACCGCATAGGAGGCGGGGTGTAAGGCCTCACATCGCAACGATAGGTTGTAACTTTGACTTTGTCTGGCAACACTGACAATTTGAAGGAGACTATGAATGCACCCGTGGCAACATCTTCACTGTTGACTTTGACCGTGATACGCTAGGCATGTGTCATGCCACGGTGCTTCGTGTCTTCCATCAATTAACGTCAGTGTTCAGAACGAGATCACGGTGGAAGATAACTCCATGAACCAGATTCTGACGAGGATTTCGCCAAAGTGGTCACACTTAAGCAACCGATCTGCTTGGAGCGCAGTGCTCGTCTAAAGATGCAAACCACCATTGCGCATTTTCTTAAAAGCCTCAAGTTCGCCATATACACCTTCGATGTGTCGACTGAAAAGGATCGATTTAATCAGCTTGAAATCTTGCCCATTGACTCTGGTAGCAACCAGGAACCTAGGGAAGCTGGGACCCAAACTAATTCACTGTGCTTGTTCCCAGGAGGTTTCCACTCTTAGGGAATCAAATGTTAAAGACTTGGGTAGCGAACTACATGTGGCAGACGGAAGTTGTTTTAACGCCATGCCCGAAATCATCCTCCCTGAATGCCACCCACTCCGATCACGGGCCTCTGTAGCTGTACCAAGCAGCCAAGGCAATACCTACCTGGTCGTTGCCAATATTGCCCGGGGTCCGATGTTAGACGATGCCTAATATGGAATGACTGAGGAAATGAGCACTAGGACTCCCTTCCTCCAATCACCTGCAATAGCATGTACAGAGTAATAAATATAGAGAAAAATTAAAAGCAATTAATAATATGTCCTTCCGGCATTCGGCTGTGCAAGGATCTGTGTTGTCAGGCGGATACTACTGCACGGATACATGGTGCTCCCACCCAAAGGCTTCCTGGGGTCACGATCGGGCTTTCGAGCGTAATCGCACACGTAAGAGGCCTATCTCCAAGCAGCACGCACATCAAGAATTTTGAATCGATCTACAACTAACCCTCAAAAAATTTGAAAAAAATAAAGAGGGAACCGATGGCCACATGACCCTTTTAGTCACCTTTTATGACAGTCAGGAATTAGGATGCTAAAAGGTTTATTTTGTCACCTTTTATTACTTGCAAAGTCAGGAATTACCTGTGACTGTATTCAAACCCCTCCCATCCACAGAGGGTCCAACACATGATACCAAACCGCAAACCACGTCCGTGCCTAGGTCGCCCCTTACGACAGGCAGGGGATACCGGGGATGTATTCTACATCTGCGTCCCCCCACCCGCAGAGGGCATTACCCCTTTAGTCGCTTCTTAAGACAGGCAGGGGATACCATGGGTGTATTCTTCATCTGTGTCCCCTCGGTATGAGAAACTGCAGGTAGAAAAGTAGAGGGAAGATGAGGAACAGGGAACTGTTGCAGAGGAGGGGAGAAGTAGGAGGAAAGGGAAATGTACATTAGAGGATAGGAAAAGGAAGGTAAAACAGGGACAATGGGTGGGAGAATAAGGAAGAGGAAGTAGGTTCTGCAGCTGTCAGGAAAGATAAGGGAGACCACGAGGCTGGGGGTCAAAGGAAGTGGGTGGGGTACAAGCTCTGGTTATAGGGGACTCTACTGTTAGGCATGTGGGAAAAGTGTTGGGAGGAAAGGGAATGAGGGTAGAGTGTTACCCAGGAATTAGGTTGAGGTAAGTAGAAGAGACAGAGGAGGGTAAGGAGAAAGTGGTAGTTTATCACATTGGTACCCACAATGAAAGGCAAGCAGGTATAGGTGCCGACATAGTTGGGGACGTGTGGGATCTGGTTACTGCAGCACGGCAAAGGTTTAAGGGAGTGGATACTGTTATCAGATGAATACTGTGTATGAGGTGATCAGGGATTTAAATATCACTATGAAGTGGATATGTAGGAAACTGGGAGTGAGATTTGTACACTTCCTAATGGGTGGGTAGGAGATAGGGATCAGTGCCCTCATGGTCTTCACTCAATCTGTAGTGGTATGTATAAGTTAAGAGGTTTGTTTAGAAGGGTTACTGGTATACAGTACATAGGTACATTCTAGGAAACAGGGTGAACTAGAGAGTGCTGGTAAGAATATAGGGAGCTGGACGTCAAGCAGAATGACATAAAAATGATAGTACTGTGAAGAAAGGAACAGAAATAAGTAATTTAATAGATATATATTTACCAGATATTGTAATAGGAGCTGGATCATAGCTGAGAAGTGTAATTATAGATGCAGAAATTTTCTCACAGAACTGGAATATTTATCACAGAAACGGTGAAAAAAAGAGTTTGTAGCTACAAAAAAGTTACAGATGAAAACTACGAAATTTTAAGGCTCATCTCTAAAGATAATAGTCAACTTGATGTTTTTGGAGTGTATAGACATGGAAAGGGTGGTACCGATGCTGAGGTGGAATTAATTGGTAAGATAATCAGCTATGTGGGAAACAACACAGAAAGGAACATGATTGTAGCAGGTGATTTCAATTTACCAAATGTCAATTGGGAAGGTAATGCGAATGACAGAAAGCATTACCAACAAATTATAAATGAGTTAATTTGGAAAAGGCAGCTCAATCAGGAATTGATGGAACCAACTAGAGGGGCAGAATATTCTAAGACATGGTGCAGGTAAGACTAGATGAACTCTATAATGAAAGTGAAGTGATAGGTTGTATACACGACCATGAAGCTGTTCTAGATATGGTAAAAAAAAATTGTAATAGGAAGGAAGGTTGTAAAAAAAGGACTATTAAGCAGTACTATATTACTGAAAAGACAGACACTAGGGAGCTTTTAAAATATAATTATGATCGGTGGAAAATGGTACATAATAATGTAAACAATCAGTGGGTTGGGTTTAAAGCTATAGTTGAGGAATATTAAAAGAGGTATGCACCATTGAAGGTTGTAGAGAATGGTACAGACCTGCTGTATTTTAGCAGAGAAGTAGAGAGACTAAGAGGGAGATGCAGGTTGGCAGAAATAGCTAGAAATGGTTGTGAAAGAAAGGAATAATTGAAGGAACTTACTAGGAAATTGAATCTAGTGAAGAAGTCAGCTAAGGATAGCATTATGGCAAGCATAATTGACAGTCGTGCAAATTATAGTGAAGAGTGTTCCGAGAAATTCATTCCACGAATTACAGATGAACAAGGTGAGTGTATCTGTGAGAATTTACAGAAGACAGAAGTATTCAGTCAGCAGTATGTAAAGATACTTGGTTACAAGGATAATGTCCAGGGAGATACAAATGTTGAAAGCTACAACAGCAGCTGGGATTGATAAGATTTCTGGGGAAATACTAAAGGAAAGGGTTGGGATATAGTACCATATGTGAAGTACTTATTTGATTACTGTTTTCATGAAGGAGCTATACCAAATGAATAGAAAGTTCCTACAGTAGTCCCTGTGTACAAAGAAAAGGGTGATCAACATAACACCGATAAATACAGGGCAGTCAGCTTGACGTGTTGCATATAAGCTTCGGGAAAGCATTCTTTCATGATTATAATAGGTGTCTGCAAAATTATGAACAGGTTTGAAAGAGGGCTGTTTCGGTTTAGGGAAGGTTATTCCAGTGAGGATCAACTTGTCGGATTCAACCAAGATATAGCAGATTATTTTGAATCAGGAGGACAATCTCTCTCAGATATTCCCGCTATTGAACCCTGAATAGTCTACTGACTAACCCGAATCTCCAAACTGAATTTTGTGTATTTCTCTTCTACTATTTCTCCTTTCCTTCCTAGGGGTGTATAGTCGAGTGACGTAGTAACTGACTTTCACCAAGATGGCTGTTGTTTGAATCCTGGTCAATACATGTGGAACTTTTAAGTGAAAAGTCACGTCCATGTTGGATTTCACATAAAGCTGAAGGTCGGTACGTTCTTTCCAATATTTATATAACAGGCAGTAAAATAAATTAAAGAGTTAGACTAACTGCAGCCCTACCTCACTTCTTCTTCACAACCCTAATTTTTTATCAAGACAGTCTTCAATTTTATAAAACTACAAGCTTGCAGGTATGGGAGAGTTTTTGAAAAGTAATTATGATCGCTGGAAAACTATAAATAAGAATGTAAATAGACTCTGGGATGGGTTTAGAGCAATTTTCAGGAATGTGAAAACAAGTTTGTATCTTTAAAGGTGGTAAAGAATGGCAAAGAGCCACTATACAAGGTTTCCATAAAAGAACTCTGGGGTTTTAAAAATTTATATCTTAAAAACTGTAGAAGATAGCAAAATGTAGTTAATTTCTCTGAAACGAGTAGCTCATCAAGTTTTAGTCATACCAATTGGGAATGTTTTCATCAACAGTTAGCAGCGCTGCGGAGCGTTGACCTTGAAACAACGTAGCGGTTGCCGCGCTATGACGACGCCGCAACAAAAGGCTCAATGTGTTATTTGGCTAATAGAAACTCATTCTGTTGTCACGGTACAAAGAAACTTTTGACGTAATTATGGTGTTGACCTGCCTATGGATAAAATCATTCGCCAATGGTTAAGTGCTTTCAAACAAACAGGACGTGTTTTAAAACAAAAGTTGCCAGGTAGGCTGCGTGTCACAAGAGAATGTGGACAGAATCCAAGCTTCATGCCTTCGAAGCCTTAAGAAATCATTGACAAGATACAGTCTGGAGTTGGGGTTACCAAGATCAACAGTTCATAAGGTAGTTCATAAAAGACTTTGTTTAACTGCTTACAAACTTCAACTATTACACCACATTAAACCGACAGACAAGATTAAGAGATTTGATTTTTCTGTTTCTATGCTAAACGAAATCGATGAAAATAACTTTTTCCTCAGTTAGATGACATTGAGGCGGAGAAGGGTTTAGTCAACTTCCAACAAGATGGGGCACCGCCACACTTCAGTTTGCGTGTGCGTGAGGCGCTTGACGCTCGACTCGGCAACAGATGGATTGGAAGGCAAGGACCTATTCCATGGCCTCCAAGGAGCACTGATATGACTCCGTTGGACTTTTCTTCTGGGGGCATATCAAAAATCTTGTGTATGCGGAGAAAATTCGTGATGTTGGCCATCTCAGGGAATGAATAATCAATTGTGTGGCAACCGTCCCCCCAGACATGCTGGCCAGGACATGGGAAGACAGTTACGATGTGTGCAGTGCCACTAAAGGGGCTCATATTGAACTTATTAAATTGTTAAAAAAACTTGAAAATGCAACCTTTCCAACCATGTATTAAACATTAATATACGCTTTTTACTTCATTACAATATTTTGCCTCAAAACCCCAGAGTTCTTTTATGGAAACCCTGTATTTCAACAGAGAAGTAAAGAGATTAACAAGGAGATGCAGATTGGAAAGAAATAGAGTTAGAAATGGCTGTGGAAGTAAGGAGAAATTGAAGAAACTTGCTAGGAAATTGAATCTAGCAAAGAAGGCAGCTAAGGATAACATGATGGCAAGCATAATTGGCAGTCATACAAATTTTAGTGAAAAATGGATGGGTATGTATACGTACTTTAAGGTAGAAACAGGTTCCAAGAAAGACATTCCAGGAATCATTAATGAACAAGGGGAGTGTGTAGAAGTATTCAGTCAGCAGTATGTAAAGATTGTTGGTTACAAGGATAATGTCCAGATAGAGGAGGTGACTAATGCTAAAGAAGTATTAAAATTTACTTATAATAACAATGACATTTACAATAAGATACAAAAGTTGAAAACTAGAAAAGCTGCTGGAATTGATAAGGTTTCTGGGGATATACTAAAGACAATGGGTTGGGATATAGTACCACACTTGAAGTACTTATTTGATTATTGTTTGCATGAAGGAGCTATACCAAATGAATGGAGGGTTGTTATAGTAGCCCCCATGTACAAAGGAAAGAGTGGTAGATATGAAGCCGAAAAGTACAGGCCAGTCAGTCAGGTTGACATGCATTACATATAAGCTTTGGGAAAGCATTCTTTCTGATCATGTTAAACATGTTTGCGAAATTAATAACTGTTTTGATAGAAGGCAGTTCGGGTTTAGGAAAGGTTATTCCACTGAAACTCAACTTGTAGGATTCCAGCATGATATAGCAGATATCTTGGATTCAGAAGGTCAAATCGACTGTATTGTGATTGACCTATCTAAAGCATTTGATAGGGTGGATCATGGGAGACTACTGGCAAAAATGAGTGCAATTGGACTAGACAACAGTGTGACTGAATGGGTAGCTATATTTCTAGAAAATAGATCTCAGAGAATTAGAGTACGTGAAAATTTATCTGACCCTGTAATAATTAAGAGGGGAATTTCTCAAGGCAGTATTATTGGACTTTAATGTTTTCTAATATATATAAATTATATGAGTAAGGAAGTGGAATCAGAGATAAGGCTTTTTGCAGATGTTGTTATTCTGTATAGAATAATAAATAAGTTACAAGACTGTAAGCAACTGCAAAATGACCTCAATAATGTTGTGAGATGGACAGCAGGCAATGGTATGGTTAAACGGGGTTAAAAGTCAAGTTGTAGGTTCCACAAATAGGAAAAGTCCTCTCAGGTTTAATTACTGCATGATGGGGTGAAAGTTCCTTATGGGGATCAGTATAAGCACGTAGGTGTTAAAATATGGAAATATC
Source organism: Anabrus simplex (assembly GCF_040414725.1). Lineage (NCBI taxonomy): Eukaryota > Metazoa > Arthropoda > Insecta > Orthoptera > Tettigoniidae > Anabrus > Anabrus simplex. The sequence continues at coordinate 128,210,210 of NC_090265.1, read as the reverse complement.
TTAATTGGGGTAATCACATAAATGGGATTGTAAATAAAGGGCACAGATCTCTGCACATGGTTATGCGGGTGTTTAGGGGTTGTAGTAAGGATGTAAAGGAGAGGGCATACAAGTCTCTGGTAAGACCCCAAATAGACTATGGTTCCAGTGTAGGGGACCCTCACCAGGATTACTTGATTCAAGAACTGGAAAACAAACCAAAGAAAAGAAGCTTGATTTGTTCTGGGCGATTTCCGACAAGAGTAGCGTTACAAGAATGCTGCAAAGTTTGGGCTGGGAGGACTGGGAGAACGAAAACTAGCAGTTTGACTAAGTGGTATGTGATAAAGATGTTGAATTCCAAAGGGAACACAAAATATTTGTACCGAATGAGTAAATCTATAATACCAATATACAGTAGTTGGTCCATTATTGGACATTATAAATTTTCCAGCTAACTCATTTCTGGTTGCCAGCGTTTTGCCCCAGTGTGCTAAGTTGGGCTCATCAGTTGGTAAATAGCACACCTACCAAGACGCATGGCTAACGCATACAGTGGAAGGCCACTGCGTAGGCTACTTGAAGCCACCGGCAGTGCCAATACACTATGAGAGACTTTGTCTCATTTTCAAAAAATGATGCCTGCCTGGCCATCAGATGATAAAGATGTTGATTCCGAAAGGGAACCTGAAATATTTGTTCCAAATGAGTAAATTTATAATACCAATATAGTTGGTCAGTTATTGGACATTATAAATTTTCCAGCTAACTCATTCCTATTGAACAGTCATATTGCCATCACCAAGGTCAAATTCACATTAAACAAAACAGTTCCACCGACTATAATGCCTGATGTTGGCTCCGAGTGGTTTTCTACAATAAGATTTTTCTGCCACGCTCTGCAGTATGTCACCAGACATGATCACGATGATCACAGAAACCCAAGGCAAAAAAAACATGATTCATGACCTCATACAGCTCCCACAGACTGGAATGGAATTGAACCGAACAGAATTTGTTTAAATGGGAGATAGAGATGGCGATTGTCACGAGTCGAATCAAATTAACTGAACGGAACAGGATTCTCCTCCAAGAATATTTTTCGACTAGCGGAAGAGAATCAAACTGAATTATCAAGATTCGTGCAACTTTGTAGACGGTCGGGTCGAGATCTTTCGGATGACCATTTGGCAGCAAATGCATATCAGCTTCAACTGGAAAGTAGGTTGTTTCTTGGATACGGTTGGGAACATTTTGTTTTGTGATACTAAACACTGCATCATATCTGGCGCAATCACATCTACTCCAGTTCATTGGCTTCCACTGCTAACTGGTATAATGCCACCTGATCTACGCCGATCTAATGCCCTTATGAAGGAATTCCACAAGATCTCAAGAAATCCTAGCCTACCCGTGAAGAGTGACCTGCCACTTCTGAATCTTAATAGACTAAAATCACGCCATCCAACTCTGCGTGATGCTGCTAACATGGATGCTAAGGATTTTAAATCTCTTGATGAGTAGAAAAGTAGATGGGAAGCAGCAACGGATGTGCGTCTTCATACGTTCTTCTCAGGTCCCAGACTTCCATGTGGATCCCACCTACCACACAAGACCTGGACTGCCCTGAATAGAATCAGAACAGAACAGAGCCGCTCTCCATAAGTGGAAAAAGCTACCTAATCCAGACTGTGACTGTGGAGCTCCACACCAGACTATTCGTCATATCGTCAGGGAATGTAAGATTCGAGCCTATCACGGTGATGAAGATGACTCCTGCTGCTAACTCCAGATGCTGCATGCCGGATTGAAGAACTAGATATTCAATTGTGAAGCACAAATTACTTTGTTTCCCAGCTATAAATATGTATATATATTACTGATTATGTCTGTATAAGCCATACGCTAAATAATAATAAAAATAATAATCCTGGAAAACTAATCAGTTTAGTTCAAAAATATAATTTCCTCTACTACAAGACCCACGAGCATCACTACAACAATGTAAAAAATAATGCCTGGGAAGAAATAAGCAAGGTACCAAACTTATTAGAATATTCATTTTTGTGGTAGGTTACTGTGGCCTGTATACGATTTATTAAATTTTTTTTGCTCACTTCATCACAAAATCATGTTATGCTGGAGTCCACATATAATATATCAGTACGATAACTGACATCACATCTCACATGGGATGTATCTTTAAGTGTTTATTATGTTTGTGGGTTACTGTAGTCACGTCCTTGTTCGTGAACCATGGGCAACGTCTGAGTGGCCTAGTAAGTGGTCCTGAGAATCGGGATACCAGTTGCTATGGAATGGGAGTGGGCATCTCGGACATATTCTGAGTCCTGGCCCTCCTTGTGCTCAGGCGGCTAGGACTATACAATTCACCGGTGGTCCATAACCCGTTAGAGGAGAGGTCCTCACTTGGACTATCTGCAAGTAGGGCAGCATCCTGCTTCATGAATTTACCGAGCTCAGAACACTTTAAGCAAGCCTCGGACCTATGGGAGTAATGGAGTCCCACTCCCATTTGACAGGCGAGGGACTCCTTGGAAACAACTTGGCGAACGAAATGGAATTCGATGGGGAGCTATCAATATTAATGGGGCTTATGGAAGAAAGAAAGTAGAACTGGTTGAGTCAGCAAAGAGGATGCATCGGGATGTGCTAGGAGTAAGTGATATTCGGGTAAGGGGAGATAATGAGGAAGAGATAGGAGATTATAAAGTGTACTTGACGGGTATTAGAAAGGGAAGGGCAGAGTCTGGGGTAGGGCTCTTTATCAGGAATACAATTGCACGCAACATAGTTTCTGTTAGGCACGTAAATGAGCGAATGATGTGGGTAGATTTGTCAGTGGGAGGAATTAGGACAGGAATTGTGTCCGTGTATTCACCATGTGAGGGTGCAGATGAGGATGAAGTTGACAAGTTTTATGAAGCATTGAATGACATCGTGGTCAGGGTCAACAGCAAGGATAGAATAGTGCTAATGGGCGATTTCAATGCGAGAGTTGGGAATAGAACTGAAGGATACGAAAGGGTGGTTGGTAAATGTGGGGAAGATATGGAAGCTAATGGGAATGGGAAGCATTTGCTGGACTTCTGTGCTAGTATGGGTTTAGCTGTTACGAATACATTCTTCAAGCATAAGGCTATTCACCGCTACACATGGGAGGCTAGGGGTACAAGATCCATAATAGACTATATCTTAACAGACTTTGAATTCAGGAAATCTGTTAGGAATGTACGAGTTTTTCGCGGATTTTTTGATGATACAGACCACTATCTGATCTGTAGTGAACTATCTCTAGGCCTAGGGTAGAGAAAGTGAAATCTGTCTGCAAACAAATAAGGGTAGAAAGTCTCCAGGACGAGGACATTAGACAGAAGTACATGGATATGATTAGTGAGATGTTTCAAACAGTAGACAGTAAGCAGGTTCAGGATATAGAAAGTGAATGGGTGGCATACAGGGATGCTGTAATAGAAACAGCAAGGGAATGCCTAGGAACAACTGTGTGTAAAGATGGGAAAAGGCGAACATCTTGGTGGAATGATGAAGTGAGAGCAGCCTGTAAACGTAAAAAGAAGGCTTATCAGAAATGGCTCCAAACAAGGACCGAGGCAGACAGGGATTGGTACGTAGATGAAAGAAACAGAGCGAAACAAATAGTTGTTGAATCCAAAAAGAAGTCATGGGAAGATTTTGGTAATAACCTGGAAAGGCTAGGTCAAGCAGCAGGGAAACCTTTCTGAACAGTAATAAAGAATCTTAGGAAGGGAGGGAAAAAGGAAATGAACAGTGTTTTGAGTAATTCAGGTGAACTCATAATAGATCCCAGGGAATCACTGGAGAGGTGGAGGGAATATTTTGAACATCTTCTCAATGTAAAAGGAAATCATCATGGTGGTGTGGCGAACAGCCAAGCTCATGGGGAGGAGGAAAAGGATGTTGGTGAAATTATGCTTGAGGAAGTGGAAAGGATAGTAAATAAACTCCATTGTCATAAGGCAGCAGGAATAGATGAAATTAGACCTGAAATGGTGAAGTATAGTGGGAAGGCAGGGAGGAAATGGCTACATAGAGTAGTGAAATTAGCGTGGAGTGTTGGTAAGGTACCTTCAGATTGGACAAAAGCAGTAATTGCACCTATCTATAAGCAAGGGAACAGGAAGGATTGCAACAACTATCGAAGTATCTCATTGATTAGTATACCAGGCAAAGTATTCACTGGCATCCTGGAAGGGAGGGTGCGATCAGTCGTTGAGAGAAAGTTGGATGAAAACCAGTGTGGTTTCAGACCACAGAGAGGCTGTCAGGATCAGATTTTCAGTATGCGCCAGGTAATTGAAAAATGCTACGAGAAGAATAGGCAGTTGTGTTTATGTTTCGTAGATGTAGAGAAAGCATATGACAGGGTACCGAGGGAAAAGATGTTCGTCATACTGGGGGACTATGGAATTAAAGGTAGTTTATTAGAATCAGTCAAAGGCATTTATGTTGACAATTGGGCTTCAGTGAGAATTGATGGTAGAATGAGTTCTTGGTTCAGGGTACTTACAGGAGTTAGACAAGGCTGTAATCTTTCACCTTTGCTGTTCGTAGTTTACATGGATCATCTGCTGAAAGGTATAAAATGGCAGGGAGGGATTCAGTTAGGTGGAAATGTAGTAAGCAGTTTGGCCTATGCTGACGACTTGGTCTTAATGGCAGACTGTGCCGAAAGTCTGCAGTCTAATATCTTGGAACTTGAAAATAGGTGCAATGAGTATGGTATGAAAATTAGCCTCTCGAAGACTAAATCGATGTCAGTACGTAAGAAATTCAACAGAATTGAATGTCAGATTGGTGATACAAAGCTAGAACAGGTCGATAATTTCAAGTATTTAGGTTGTGTGTTCTCCCAGGATGGTAATATAGTAGGTGAGATTGAATCAAGGTGTAGTAAAGCTAATGCAGTGAGCTCGCAGTTGCGATCAGCAGTATTCTGTAAGAAGGAAGTCAGCTCCCAGACGAAACTATCTTTACATCGGTCTGTTTTCAGACCGACTTTGCTTTACGGGAGCGAAAGCTGGGTGGACTCAGGATATCTTATTTATAAGTTAAAAGTAACAGACATGAAAGTAGCGAGAATTATTGCTGGTACAAACAGGTGGGAACAATGACAGGAGGGTACTCGGAATGAGGAGATAAAGGCTAATTTATGAATGAACTCGATGGATGAAGCTGTACGCATAAACCGGCTTCGGTGGTGGGGTCATGTGAGGCGAATGGAGGAGGATAGATTACCTAGGAGAATAATGGACTCTGTTATGGACGATAAGAGAAGTAGAGGGAGACCAAGACGACGATGGTTAGACTCGGTTTCTAATGATTTAAAGATAAGAGGTATAGAACTAAATGAGGCCACAACACTAGTTGCAAATCGAGGATTGTGGCGACGTTTAGTAAATTCTCAGAGGCTTGCAGACTGAACGCTGAAAGGCATAACAGTCTATAATGATAATGTATGTATGTATGTATGTATGTATGTATGTATATATTTACATTGAATGGTTTCGTAAGTTGAATTTCCTAGGTTTTAAAATTGTCGTCTGTCTTCCTAAAAAATTCTAGGCTATTGTATATGAAATTGCTCTGCTGTGGACAATAAATACACTTCACGATCTTCAATTAATGTTACAGAGAGTCGCGTAGGTGTGAGTTTTCATTCGGGAGATAGTGGGTTCGAAACCCAGTCGGCAGCCCTGAAGATGGTCTTCCGTGGTTTCCCCACATCAGGCAAATGCTGCGTCTGTACCTTAATTAAGGCCACTCTCCTAGTCCTTTCCTACCCCATCGTCGCCATAAGACCTATCTGTGTCGGTGCGACGTAAAGCAAATTGTGAAAAATTAAAAATTTTGTTTCCCCCCCATCATTCAAAAATTTGCAGTCTTGAGATCCAGACACTAAAGGCTCGCTCCCACCTCGATTAATGATTTCATCCCGCCACAGGATGAAATCTACTGCATTGATGTAGTTTTTTAAAATGATCACGGACTTGTATTGCATCTGAGGTAGCATTTCCTCCTGTAAAATTGAACTTTTCTGTTAAATTCTACTGTTTGAAATACTGGTAGTTGTTGAAATTGCAATACAGTAACTCTGAAGTAGGCCTACCATTGAGACTTAGCTTCATCGCCCAATAAACGTTCAAATAAGTTTGAAAATTCGCCGTTTGGCTCTCTTGTTAATTTCATGCAGCCAGAAACTTCTCTGATCTCTTGTAATTTTCTGCCTCCTCACACTTTCTATCAGACTGTCCAATGCAAGCTTGTTACAGTTTTCCGTAGAATCCTGTTCCGCTAGATGTGAGCGGTAGAATGGAAATTTTGGCTGTTCGGTTCAATTCGATTCCACTAGGTGGGAGCGAGCCCTTAGTGTCTGGATCTCAAGACTGCAAATTTTTGAATGATGGGGGGAAAATGTCCATTCAGCATTCCATGTTGTACAATATCGGCATGAAGAAGGTCCTTGGTGACATGTTTAGTGTTTATCCAACATATTCAGTCAAAATCTCGGCAATAGATTGCTCAGAATTCTAATGTCCAATTTCTTAGTAGGGTTACAATTTCCATTTTGAGTGCTGTAGTGTATTGTATCTCACTTCAGTGGTTAAACTTCATAACTGCAAACTTCTGTTTAGACAGATTTAAGAGACCATAAAGGCAGCATTTATTAAGGAGAAAACAAGAATATTTGCTCTTCATAAGGTAATGTCTGTTATTTTACTAAGTCTTGGTAGTAAATGTGGCAGTCAGCTCTGTAAACTGAGAATCTGTACGAGTTATGGTGACAGCAAATGAAAACGTTTTACAGGGGCATATTTTGTATTAGATAAGATTATATGCATGGGTTAAAGTATCTTGCAAACATCAATTCTGTTACAACTACCGGTATGTTAGAGATCAGTAATGCAGCATGCCTTGACCCTGAGAAAGCAAAAGAGAAAAAGTGAACATTCTCATAGCTACTGGTGTTCTGAATCTTCCGATACTATTGAATACAGAATAAGATCTGATCAAATTTAGAAGTATCACTCAGTTATTCAAGCAATATTATGTTCTGGCTTGGACTTTTGAAGAAAAATTAAAGATTATACTGTATCTTACCAAGTGCAGGCATCGTTTTAAAATAAATATTTCGTGATTTCCATGAAATTAACAAGCCAACACAATTACACACCAAAAGCAGAAAGGTTTTCATTATCAATGTTAAATAATTACCTCAACACATGCATAAGTTTGTTGCGGAAAAAATTGCGAAGATGCACGACACACAATGCAGGGAAATGGTAAGGAAATCTCAATTCATAAGCCACGACGGAAAAAAGTGTTCGGCACAACTTTACCAACTAACTGATTATTAGGGCTTAAAGTATTAATAAGTGATTTGGCATCTTATCGGGAAGAGTTGCCTACCTAAATAGTGCATGTAGAGAACTCCTTTGGTAAACGAATATCGAACACGATTGACCTTCAAAGTACGCACCTGTAAAATATCAAATATATCAAAACTTGATTTTTTTTTTTTTGGTTGTGGACAAAAATTCAATAATGAAGACCACAATTACTCAGACCAACAGCGACATGTAACATGTCTAAACTAAATCATAATAAGTGTGTTTACGAATTTACGGTATGACATGATATCAGAAAAACTACCAGATCATTATAACACTGCCAACCACTTCAAGGAAAAATAGAACAGTGATTCCCGCATAATCAGTAGACAATGTATTCTGTGAAGGTTGTGATTAAGTTCCAATAAAAACAGTTTTATTTCTCGAACACGATGTCATTTTTAGAATCAAGCATATCAGAGTAACCATCGCAGAGCCGCTGCTCGATTTTGGCTCGATTAACGTACGCAAAACACAAACCTAGTCAGAAAACAGGATTGCCAATTCAATATGTTACATTTACTGGGATCGTCCTGTGCGTTGCGATAACCTTAAAGTAAGATCAAATCATCAAGCAAACCCATAGTAGGTAGTGGGAGGCGTGGGGAGTTTATGACTAAGATAGGACCTTCGAGCATAGAAATAGATAGAGAGGGCGCTCCGTATTAGTGATGGGTCGTTCATGAACGAACTGACTCTTTTGAACGACTCATTGGAGAGATGAGAGTCGACTCTTGTAAGAGCTAGCTCCCTCCTTGTTCCTTGAGAGCTAGTCGTTCAATTACGAGTCGACTCTTGTATGAGCTAGCTCCCTCCTTGCTCCCTGAGAGCTTTTTTTTTTTTTTTTTTTTTTCGGGGGAGGGGCCCGAAGCCCGCTCCCCCCGCGTGACCAACGACTCAATCTACATGGCCTCCGACATGCTATTATTTCTAAGAAGAAGAAAGAGATAGCAGGGAGGAGTGGGAAGTGATACAAGGAGTATATGCCGGTTTCCGAGTCAGACTCGCTACCACGGCAAGAGTTTGTGTTAGGTATATGGTGTTGAAGTATGGTATTGAAGGGTCAGGGAAAAACCACATAGGCAGAAAGAAGAAAGAGCCTACATGTAAAACCTGACATCTTTTGATAGCACATGCAAGGATGTGGGCTGGAAAAAGACCAGAGGTTGTGTTAGTTAGGAACAGGTAACATGCACAAAACATAAACCAATTCCTCGCCATTCCATCGCCTGGGGATCAGTCCGTCTGGGCACTGCTGGGACTAGCGCGGTCCTTGCCGGCTGCGGAGCCATGCGTCAAGTACCACTATTCTCCGGACCACCTTTTGAGCAGACTAAAGCGGAAGTGAGTGTATAGACCAGGGGATGGCGCGGGCGACAGGGGCAGCGCCTTCGGTGTTGTCACACGGTAGGTGAGGGGGCAAGAGGGGTCTACTCAGAGCGAGTTTTGGCAATTGTGCAGTCAATGCGGAGCTGCCATACTTACTCACTCAGCGGATGTCCTGAACACGTGTGCTTCGCTTGTACAAAAACAGTGCATGTGCGTATTGTGTGCTAATTCATAATTCTTGTAGTCTCTTGTACGTTTGTAGGTTTCTTCTTACTCGTTATTGGATATTATTGTGCGATGGATCCGAACAAAAATTCACCAGACTGTTATCAGTTGAAGAAGAAACGCAAGGTTTTTACTTCCGGCGAGAGAAATATGATTCTGTCTGTTTATAAGCATTTCCGAGCGAATAGTATTGACGGCGGGATTAGTTTACCTCGTGTGCTGACCCCGGTTCTGATTCTGACTTGGGTGTGCAGCCACTCGATAGTGACACAGATTAATTACTGCGGCACAAGGTAAGCTAACGCTGAAACCTCCTGCATGATAATAATAATAATAATAATATGTAATAATATTTTTATAAAACTATATTTGTATAACTAATTTATTGAAATTGAACTGGACAAAGCGGAGGTGGGACAGGTTTTTGCCTGAATCCCCAACTTCATCAGTCAGTTCCAAGTTAATTCCAGTACGAGTAGGCCCATATATAATCCTCACTTCTCTCCCTTTTTCATAAATCGCTCGTGAGTAGCAACTCATTTCAATCAGAAACCAGGCCATATATTTAGATAATAATAGTGAATAATAAATAATAAAATATTGTATGTATATATACACTGTATATTGATAATAATAATAATAATAATAATAATAATAATATGTCATAATACTTTTATAGTCCGCCTCTGTGGTGTAGTGGTTAGCGTGATTAGCTGCCACCCCCGGAGGTCCGGGTTCGATTCCCGGCTCTGCCACGAAATTTGAAAAATGGTACGAGGTCTGTAACGGGGTCCACCCAGCCTCAGGAGGTCAACTGAGTAGAGGTGGGTTCGATTCCCACCTCAGCCATCCTCGAAGTGGCTTTCCGTGGTTTTCCACTTCTCCTCCAGGCAAATGCCGGGATGGTACCTCACTTAAGACCACGGCCGCTTCCTTCCCTCTTCCTTGTCTGTCCCATCCGATCTTCCCATCTCTCCACCAGGCCCCTGTTCAGCATAGCAGGAGAGGACGCCTGGGCGAGGTACTGGTCATTCTCCCCAGTTGTATCCCCGACCCAAAGTTTGAAACTCCTTGAGGCGGTAGAGGTCAGATCCCTCGCTGAGTCCGAGGGAAATGCCAACCCTGGAGGGTAAACAGATTAAGAAGAAGAAAAAGAATATTTTTATAAAAATATATTTGTAATAGCTAATTTATTGAAATTGTACTGTGAAATTGTAGTTAGTACATTAAAATTGTCAAAGCCTCCGTGGCTCAGGTGGCAGCGCGTCGGCCTCTCAACGCTGGGTTCCGTGGTTCAAATCCCGGTCACTCCATGTGAGATTTGTGCTGGACAAAACGGAGGCGGGACAGGTTTTTCTCCGGGTACTCCGGTTTTCCCTGTCATCTTTCATTCCAGCATCACTCTCCAGTATCATTTAATTTCATCTGTCAGTCATTAATCATTGCCCCAGAGGAGTGAAACAGGCTTCGGCAGCCGGCTCAATTCCTGTCCTCGCCGCAAGATGGGGCTTCATTTATTCCATCCCTGACCCGGCCATTGACTGGAAAACAGATTGTAGGTTTTCACATTTAAAATCGAATTCAGTAAATTAATTATTTAAAGTTGTAAGCCGTTAAAAAACTGTATGGGATTCTAACACGCATACGTTAATGTATTAATTATTTTAAATTCATTCGAGGTTCAATCCGTGAGCTGTGCTGTATTATAGTGGTGGAGTACAACTTTGAATCGCGCGCCGGGTCATTTGGCAACCACGGCGAGTGTGACGAGACAATGACGTCACTTCCGCTTTAGTCTGCTCAAAAGGTGGTCCGGAGAATAGGGCCTGTCGCACGGCCCCACCTCCTTGGGGGACCTCGTACCCAGTCTCCGATCCCGGAGAATGAGGCCAAGCTCGCCGAGGCGGGGGCCTCCTGGAATGGGGTGGGTCATGGAGCCGGGCCTCCCTCCTCTCTGCCCGCGCCATGGCCCTGTAGACTGGGCAACTGCGGTGGGAGGGCGGGTGGCCCCCCGCGCAATTGGCGCACACCGGCGCCTCCTTAAGTGTTGCGCAGGCCGTGTAGTGGTGATCACCACCACAGCGGTTGCACTTCACTTGGAGTCCACAGCTAACTTGACGGTGGCCCCACCTCAGACAGCGGAAACACTGCAAGAGCTGCTGAGGGGGACGTTTTACTCTCACCTGACTGCTGCTACCCGCTGAGGTCCTCTCCTGATTGGCTCCTCGGTTGACTGCTGTCCTGGGAGCAGTCTTGGGTTGCGGCTGGGCGGCCCTCTCCTGGTGGGCCGGCGTCGCCTTCTGCTTCGTGGTCCGGCGTCGTCTTCTTCTCCTTCTTCCCGGGCGTGTCTTCTCGGCAGGGGAAGAGGCCTCGTCCTGGTGACGCTCCTCCCGGCCTGGTGACCCCAGGGTAGCTGATGGCTCCGCTGCGTCGCCGTTTTCTTCCTTCTCCTGGCTGGCGGCGGCGGCGTCGGTCGGTGCTAACGCTTGACTGCGTTCCCTGTCCTGTGGGGCGCACATCGAGGTCTGCAGCTCGATAGACGTGCTGGCAGGCTGGGCCTGGACAGCAGCCTCAGAACGCCAGGGGGCGTCCTCCTCCACTGAAGTCGCACAGTCGCGGCGCCAGAGGGCGTCATGCCCCACATCCGTGGTGGCGTTGCTGGTCGCCGGCTGGGTGGCCAGGACTAGGTCGGTGTTAACCTTCCTATTCCTTAGCCTCGTCGGCGTCTCCCTGGTCTCCGTCGCGGCCCTGACTGCGCCGGTGTTCATCCCTGGCACTCCATCCCTCCCTGGTAGACGGATGACCTGGAACAGAGAAGAAAGCTCCCTCTCTGCGTCGCGCATCCGCTCCTGGTCGTGATGCCTGATGATGAGGCCTCCTGGTAGGAAGCTCTCGACGGCCATGGTTGTCGAGATGATCCTGCCTCCTCGGCGAGGGCGCCGCATTCTGTCCAGGACGAGGCCCCGTTCAGAAGTTACAGGGCGCCCCGGCCTGTAGTACACGAGCAGCGCTTCGTGCGCCGGGTCGGTGTAGCCTTCGGAGAAGAAGAAGCCGTTAGGGGGGTCACACCCGTCCCTGTAAGGCTCCGTCTCCACCTCGATCTCCGGCTCCTCCTGCGGGAGCTCCGGCTCGGGTGCAGAGGTCTCCGGCACAGGTTCCAGCGTCTGCTGCTCCGTGTTGCTCTCCGGTGTCGGTGTCATGCCGGTGAAGAGATCTCGGAGCAAGTGCCCGATCGCCACCGCCCGTTCTTGGGTTGTCATCGTATCCGCCTGGTTGTCCATCCTGGTCCTCCTGTAACAAACTCTGAAAGAGAAAGTGCTCAGCTCAGACAAATGCTCTTCCGAAGTCGTACTAATAAGTACAGCTGCCTGGTTAGCACTAGAAGTACTGAGCGCCTGGCAAGGAGAGAGAGAGCGCAGCGAGAGGCACGTACGTCCTTTCACTTCGGCAGTCCCCCTGAGAGCTAGCACGAGCCGACTCTTTTATCAACAGCGACTCCAAGAAAAAGCTAGCTCGTCACATCGACTCTCGTTCATTTCTAGCCAATGCCATGCCTCAGATAATCACGTGACGTACAGAAGCCGCTTTCTTTTTTATAGGCTGTTCTGTGGTGTGGTGTTCTGTGGGCTGCCCAGTCAAGCCTCTTCCCGCATTCAGTCAGTGCTCTGAGTGCAGTGGTTGCGGTCTGTTTGTTAGGTACGTTTTTGTGCCATAGTTCTGGCAACTTGCAACGTAACGAAACAATGAAATGAAATAAACAACATGTTATTGAGCAGTACTTACCTGTTCACTTCCTGTATGCACTCATAATCTATGAAGGATGTAGGGCCTAGTATAGATCCAGTAGGTTAGGAGCAAATAAACGACACGAAGTTCGGGTTAACTAACCTCAACTAAGCACGAACAAACAGTTACTATCCAGAATACTGAATATACCACTCGGCAAGTAGAAACGGCGTAGTTTTATTCTGTCTGAAATAATTATGAAATACTCTGACAAATCCTCATCCGTTTCTTAAAATGCGTTCGTAGTTATGAATTAACTTATTGCCAAAATCTTTCGGTTTTACGGTACAGTGGATGTTTTAAATCGAATTAAGGCAAATAGAAAATAACACTAGTTTTGGCTTTAAAATATAGGCTAAATAACTCATACCAAAGTGTATACCGCAGTACATTTTCAAATAATTATTTATTAACGTGTAAGAAGTCCGACTCCTTAGTTGGATGGTCAGCACTGAGGCCTTCGCTGCAGAGGGTCCCGGATTCGATTCTCGGCCAAGTCGGAATTTAATTCTTCTGGCTCGGGAACTGGGTGTTTGTGTTTGTCCCAACACTTTCCTCTTCATATTCATACAACACACCACAATACCAACCACCATAGAAACACGCAATATTGATTACATCCCTCCGCATAAGGTTAGCATCAGGAAGGACATCCGGTCATAAAACAGGGCCAGCCGGGCTGAGTGACTCAAACGGTTGAGGCGCTGCCCTACTGACACCAACTTGGCAGGTTCGATCCTGGCTCAGTTCGGTGGTATTTTGAAGGTGCTCAAATACGTCAGCCTTGTGTCGGTAGATTTACTGTCACGTAAATGTCACTGTCACTGCGGGGTTAAATTCTGGCACCTCGGCGTCTCCGAAAACCGTAAATGTAGTTGGTGGGACGTAAAGCCAGTAACATTATTATTTATCATAAAACAGGGCCAAATCCACATTTGCGGAACAGTTCGCACCCGCGAACCCACAAGTGTGGGAAAAGTGGTCGAAGCGGAAGTAGAAGAAGAAGAAGTAAGTTTAGATAGTGTAAGGAATACCAATATATCGAACATATACGACTCATACGGTTTAATCGTTCTTTCTAAAAAAAAAAAATAGAAGAGCGTGTGACCATACTGTAGGCTACACGAAAAATAGGCAAAATGCTATGCGTACTGTAGTATACTTGGTTATATGTACATTTGTGCTGATAGTAGTTTCCATTATTTTCGTTAAAAGATCGCGTTTAATCAGCTATGTTTCATACGCTGCATTAATGAATGAAAGAATCTGTTGTTCCAACGCGGAGTGTCGAAAGAGGATATACTTATGACATCTTTTGAGTGAAATGTAAACTACGTGCAGAGGAATAGAGATTCTTCTTATGCTTATCTGGATTGCCGGGGTCGAACGGAAGTATTGCCAATATCTCGAACATACGTCCCGTACGGTGCATTCAATCTTGAAAGACACCATTTTAAGGAGAATGGAAGTTAGGCAAAGTAATATTAGATGTCATCAATCAACACTGTATATGTGTGACACGTTTCTTCGTTACTGTGTATACAACTTTATCATTGGATTAATTGCGAATGTTGCCAGCAGTGTACATTTGTTTTATTCGAAGAGTAGCGTTCCAAACTGTACATTGTTTTGCCATCTGTTGTGGAGAAGGTGAACTATCTCGCGCCTTCTCGCTCCTTCAAATAAAAATGGGGGTCATGATTAATCTAGAAAATGTAAAATCACGCTATTTTGGGCGTTTATGAATAAATAACTCATGGCTTAGTGTATACTATAGTAACTTACATCCCATTACATTCTTAAACAATTATTTATTAAAGTGTAAGTATTGCCAATATCATGAACATACGTCTCGTCACGGTGCATTCAATCTTGAAAAGAAGAAAGGAAAATGGGCAAAGTAATATTAGATGTTATCCATTAATACTGCATTTTTGTTAAACATTTTTTCGTTACTGTATATAAAGCTTTATCGTTAGATTATTTGCCAATGTTGCCAGGAGTGCATATATTAGTTGTTTATTTGTTTTATTTCAAGAGTAGCTTTCTGAACTGGACGTTGTGCTGCCATCTGTTGTGGAAAATATAAACTGTTTGCGCTATATCGTTCGTTCCCGGAAGTCATACAGAGCGACCGGAAGTCATGAAGAGCGACCGGAAGTCATAAAGAGCCGTCTGCCCAAAACCGGATGAACGAATGAACGAACGAACCTAGAGCGGAGAGCGGCCTCTGACTTCCTGGCTCGCTCCTATCTTACCGCTCCCAAGAGTCGACTCTTTTGAACGACTCTCAGTTAGGAGCGGGAGTGAATGAGCTAGCTCCCTCAAAAGAGCTAGTTCGACCCATCACTACTCCGTATGTTTCTACCGGCCAAGCGTGGGTCCAAAGTTTTTCTTCTTCTCCCACTTCTTATTGTATGTTGTTGGGCTTAGTTTTAACTCCGTACCCAATAACCACACCACAACAGAACGCGTCAAAAACTTCCTTCAACAGAAAGGAATAGAAGAAAATATAGTATGTGAGGAATTACATTCACCGGGTACTTATAAATCGTTCAAAATAGGATTCCCATATAGGCAACTAAAAGCAACAGAAGACTCAAGATTTTGGCCTAAAGGAGTGATTGTGAGGCCTTTTCGTTTCCAACGTCGACACAGAAACAGGCCAATTCAGGGAATCAACCTGGAAACTTACATGTGAAGATAAAACCAATGCAAACAAAAATAACAACGTCCACAAAAATGCAAAACTTGATACCGTAAAAATTAATAAAAATTGCAACTCAGATTCATTAAAGACACTACATTCGAACATTGAAGGATTGAAAAATGCCCTGGATTTGATACCAGAAAACTTATTCCAACCATATGATGCAGTAATCTTAACTGAAACATTCCTCACCGTAGAATTTAACACCAAAATCTTTTACTCCATACATTCTCACGCAACACAAGGTCTACGTGGCAGACCTAAAGGCGGTATCACCTTGCTATTAAAAGCCAGACTGTCACCATTCAGTGTTATGATGGAAACCGATACCATTCTAATGGTAAAAACAAAGCTATGCATAATAATCGCTGTCTACTTTCAGCCTGAATATAAAGAAGAAGATATCATTGATGAGCTGGCCACAGCAATAAATATGATACATCGGAACGAAAGAACCATATTAATGGGAGATTTATACTGCAGAGTCGACATTAGTCAAAAGAAACCGGAAAACGTAGTCGAGTATTTAGAAAGCGAAGGCTTGATAATGGTAAATAAAAGAGACTCTGAAACATATATATGTGTAAATGGTTGCAGCGCAATTGACCTAGTCTTCAGCAATGTAACGTCAACGCAACATAAGGTACTATCAAATATAGTTGCAAGGAAGCACCTACCAGTGGACACTATCATAAAACTGGAAGAGTTACAAAAGACTGAGAATGAAAAAGAAAACCCCAAGAGGGGGAGAAGAGTTGACCTAATTAGATTAGCTGAAATGGATACAGATGCAATAACTGAAAACATTCGTGAAGGCAATATAGATAATGCCATTGCCAATTTAGAAAGATGTATCAAAGATACTGTCGTATATAATAATCAACAAAATCGAAGAGCGAAACCCTGGTTTAATCACAACTGATATAAAGCAAGGAAAGACACGCTGAAGGCACTGAGATGCGCGAGAATAACGCCAACGGAAACATCCCTACGAAAATATAACGACGCAAGAAAGAATTATAAAACAATAATCAGAAAAGCAAAAGAAATGTTTCAAGACAAAGAAGAGCAAAAACAAATAGAAGAGGCAGAACAACAATGGTACAAAGCAGTACTGCCCAAACAACCACATTTTCCGAGCAACATCCCGATTAAAATATGGAAAGAACATTTCAGCAAAGTCTTGCAAGCAAAAGAAACTCGACCAGAAGATCTAAATGAAGACGAGTATCCAGAGATTAATTTCACTCCCTTTACGGTAGAAGAAGTAGAACATGTAATAAACACAACGAAAGACAAAAAAGCTTGTGGTCCAGACGGAATTTACCACGAAAATCTTAAAGGTACAGCAACGCATCTCAAGAAAATATGGACAGACCTATACAATGAATGCATAAAGCAAGGAAAAATACCTCATAACTGGAAACTTTCTACTCTTAAAATTTTATACAAAGGGAAAGGAAATATTAGGGATCCAAACGCATATCGCGGAATAGCTCTCGAATGTACTGCCCTAAAATACTGACAAGCCTCATAACAAAACGTCTATACAGCTTGATTGAAGGATCAATACCGGGAGAGCAATTTGGATTCGTGAAGGGAAAATCAACACTCCAAGCGGTAACATGTTTACAAGGGGATATAGAAGATGCATTAAGATTCCACAGAGGTAAACTATACGCTGTATTTATAGACTACACTAAGGCCTTCGACCTCGTGAATAGAAATATAGCAATCGATAAACTGGAAAAACTCACTGGGAAAAATTACATCACGAGGATTTTAAGGAACATTCTGAACAAAAATTTCATACAAATAGATGACAATGTTGATATATCAGATCCGATAGAACAAACAAACGGAGTTTTGCAAGGTGATCCGCTTAGTCCGCTACTATTTAACATAGTAACTGCGGACATAACTCAGAGCATTAGAACAGAAAAGGTCAAATTGTACGCATACGCGGACGACATGGTGCTTGTATCCACTGAGTAAGCGAATCTCCAGGAGGCTTTCAACAAACTTACAATATGGGCAACCGAGAACGAACTTCAATTAAATGAAAATAAAACTGTGTCAATGACTTTCAGGAAAGGAGGCAAACCGGCAGCTAGCGATGTTATAATTTATAAAAGAGACGCACTATCGATCGTAACACATTACAAATATTTGGGAATCACATTACAGACTCACGGAAATGTATACAGTATCCATGTTCGGGAGAGAGTTATCGCCGCTTTATCAACTATGAACAGTATACCGAATTTACGGAAGTTATCATTAAATACCGCGTTAAAAATTTTCAAGTTAAAAATCACTCCAGTAGTGACATATGGTTTGACTTTAATTTGGGACCAATTAAGAAAGAAGAATCTGAAGGAAATCGAAAAATTAAAAGCAAGATTCCTGAAAAAGGCCTTGTGTATTTCAAAGTATACTCCCTTACGTCTGGCATATGTTCTCGCCAGAGAATCCTTCTACATTGAGGATTTAATATACGACTTATGCCAGCCATCAACAGAAGCATACCAGAGTCTACTCCGTGAACTGCAAGGAAAAAGAGAAGAAATATTTCCTGAATTATACGCTACAGATGCTATGGTCAACAGAGAATGGATAAAAGCCAATTACGCATTGAGGCACTTCATGACGCGTTTTGCTGTTCATGGTTTTCACCACGGTATCTGCATGAGAGACATCTACCACCAACCGGATGAACTATGCGTGTGCAAACTTTGTGATAACCCATGTGACAGATATCACGTAATGACATGTAAGCGCAGAGAAATATCTCTGACAAAATTCTGTGAAAATGCTTAAGAGTATGTCCTCTAATTATGCACATTGTGCGAAATTAAAGTAAATTAAATTAATCTTGGGTAATGCAAGTTTTGAAAGTTGCTTTGCGTGGTTAAGGAAGAATCAGAGGAGTAGGCTTGTGCTGGTAAAGAATGATTAAAGTATTAATTTAACCCTATATTAGATTGAAATAAAAAGTTGAACTTCGCCGATATGTGATATCCATGATAGATATAATAATAAATGTTTTATTGCGCACAAATGTGCATGGAAAAAATTCTTATGAGCAGTCGTCTGTACAGAATTTTGTTAAGGATTCTATTCTCAGTTTGCACTTAAGTACGTGATAGCGTTCACAAAGTTCGCCGCATCTTTTGCACCTGCAGTCCGGACTTGGCTCATGAAAGCTCGCTTTAATACACAGGCGTTGGTGAAACCCATGGACTGAGAGTTTGGTCACAGCGTGTCTCAACTCATAGCCTCCCTGAGTCCAGTTGCGGTTGATCATCGCATCACACTGGTAAAAGTCCCACCATATGCGGTCTCTCTTTTGTTGAAGCTCTTGTAGGAGTTCCTCATACGCTGGGGTGGCCGGGAGCAGTAGTTTCAAACGCAGCTCTTCCACAAAGAATAATTCCCTCGTCAGTTGGTATACGAGGCGTGATGGAGTGTACTTTGACAGGCAAAGTACTTTCTTTAAATATAATGCTTTCACCTTCTCTATACTATGTAGTTGCCTCTTTCCAAGATATATCCATATATTTTCTAATCTATATGTGGCTACAGGTCTAACCTTAAGGTGAAATAACTCGATGGCACATGAAAGTGAGAGATGGCTCAAAGATCTGAATTCGTTAATGGATTTTATGGCAGCATTTAGTCGGTCTTTTACATGTAAAGAGAACACGTTCCCCGGTGTTTGAAAAGTGACTCCTAGGTACTTAAAATTTGTGACTGACTTTAGTTGTTGGTTGTTGGTCAGAGAGACAGTCTTATTTTCATTTAACCTCAGCTGGTTCTCTTCTGCCCATTTCGTAAGTTTATTAAAAGTAGTCTGCAAATCTAACAGAGAAGTTGACGTCAGATGGAAGATATGAAAGTCGTCTATTATCGGTGAGCTGATTTGTACTGTTGTTAATATTATACCATGCTGATTTACGGAAAGGTTGTATAACAATTTACGGATGTTCCATATATACCAACTAATAGATTCCTGCGGGGTTTTGATACTTTGAAGGACACAATGAATCGGTACAGATGATGGCATTGGGAATATTATATTGCCGTAAACATAAAAGAGTTTGTAGAATAGCAAAGGTTTCAGCAGTGTATGTGGAAGCGTTGGGTGGTAACGTAAATTGTTACTGAATGTTAAGCTGGGGAATGTAATAGGCAGCTCCAGTTCCCTCTGAAGTCTTAGATCCGTCTGTAAAGCAATTTGTGTATTGTTTATGCGGATTGAGATATGCTTGTAAAGTTTTATTAACTAGAGTGGGATTATTCTTCAGATTACCCGGAAGGTGTTCGAAAGTAGTAGTTATGATGGAAGGGTGGTGTGTAGATAAGTTGTATTCGTAAGAGTATGCCGGTAATGATCTTGTCTGTACAACATTATTTCTTAAGGGAAAAATTACTTCATATGCCAGTAGAAGTGCCGGTATGTTGTTGGCTTTCAATTTTTGACATATTTGGCACTCATTTAAAAGCTGCAATTTAGGTAATATGGGAGGACGATTCAGAGCTATCTTTTAAGTACGGTAAATATTTAGACGCTAGATATTCTCGTCGCATAGCCAAGGGTATTTCTGCTGCTTCAACCAGTAAGGCATTGGTGGGTGTTGTCCGTAATGCACCTAATATGATTCGTAAAGAGTTGAATTGTAACGTGTCTAGTTTTTTTTAGGTTGGTCGTTGACGCCGTATCGAAGAAATGGCAGCCATAATCTATCCTTGCCCGGATTGAATTTTTATATAAAAGTAGTAACGTGGCCGGATCCGATCCCCAGTTTCTACGAGTTAAGAACGTAAGAATTTGGATTGTATTTTCAATGTTGGACTTCAGTCGGGCAAAATGTGTTTTCCAATTTAACTTATTGTCTATGAAAATTCCTAAATATTTGGTATAGGGTTGAATAGCAATATGGTGGTTGGCATATGGTAGTGCAGATTTGTTATATGTTCGTTTTTGGGTAAATATAACCGCAGCACTTTTGGAGTGTGTGATTTCTAAACCGTGGTGTTCCATCCACTCATGTATATGGGAGAGGGCTTGGGAGATGGAGTGACGACATTGGTCGACGTTATTTTGTGTGGTATAGATCAGTATGTCGTCTGCAAATTGCAAAATACGTGCATGAGGATTTACTACTCGTTCCAAATCACTTGTATATAAAGTAAAACGTATGCCACTTAATATATCCCCTTGCGGAATCCCGACATTAGCCTTTCGTGCACAAGCGTTAAGTCTATAATTTTTCAAATTTAATGTTCGATTTAGTAAAAGGTTTTTAAATATATGAATAATGGGTAGTGGGAATTTTAACTTGTGTAATTTTTGAAACAAAGTGTGAAGATCAACATTATTGTACGCTCCTTTGACATCGAGAAAAACCGCTATAGTAGCTTGTTTTCGGCACCGTGCTAATAATAGGTCCGTTAGAAAAATATTTAAGGCATAGGTGGTACTTCGTTCTTTTATGAAAGCAAATTGACATTTAGGTAAATCATCATGATACTCTAATTGCCATATTAATCTGCGGAGAAGGATGCGTTGAAAGGTTTTACGGAGACAGGACCCTAATATTATTACCTCTATAATTTTGAGGTTGTAAGAGATCAGTGTCTGGTTTATGTATTGGAATGATGTCAAAATTATTCCAGTCTGATGGTATTAAAGTATATGTTAAAATTTTATTATACCGGTTAAGAATAATGGATTTAGCCTTAGTTGGTAGAGAGCTGAGCATCTTGTAAGTTATAAAATCTGGCCCTGGGGACGTAGTTTTCTTTATGTAGGGCGACTTCTAATTCCTGAAATGTAATAGGATTCATCAAAGTTTGATATTTATTAGATGTGTGTGAACAATTTAAGATATATGCAGGCTGAATAAAATCGGGTGTTAGATTGCAGTAGAATTGATATAATTGGGGCGGAGATAAAGCTATAGGTTGGGTGTGTGTCGAGAGTTACTAAGAGAGCGAATTTTGGCCCAGATGATCTTGCTGGATGTAGTACTGTTAATATCCTCTACGAAGGTTTTCCATGCGATTCGACGTTTATTGTTAAATAAACATATAATTTTTACACAGATTCGTTTATATTGCATGTAATTAGTAAAAGTAAAATGTTTTCGTAAATTTTTCAGCAGGTTTCTCCGTCGTCTAATCCAGACCTCACATTCTTGATCCCACCAACGGATTTTGAGCGTTGGATTATGATTGGTTGAGGGTTTGTAAAGGATTGGATGATAGATATCAAGATACGATTTTATACAGTCATTCCGCGGATGTCATTTTAAAGGTATGACTGAAATAATTTGGAATAAATTGCGAAAAGAGATCGTAATCCATATTATTCAGATTGCGTATAGGTATCCGAGGAAGTGTGTGAGTTGAAAAAGGCTTGTGGTTAGACAATGTAACGAGAATGGGGAAGTGATCACTACCATGAAGATCCTTAATAGTTTGCCAAGATGATTTATGCGCTATATCCGTGGTACATATAGTAAGATCCACCGCGCTCGGAGGATTTGTAAGGGCTGTTAGCCGGGTGGGTGATCCATCATTGATTATGGTGACGTTGACTTGAAGAGAAGAGGTTAAGATATGAGTTCCTTTGGAGCTATTGCTCTCGCTTCCCCAAGTTATGTGATGCGCATTGAAGTCGTCAAATATAATATTTCGCTTCGCACCGGTAAATTGGTTAAAAAAATTGGACCAATTATGGTAGGAACCATGTATATCGGGAGGAGAGTAAAAGAAAAGATAAAATCTTTTATTTGTATGCGCTGAAAGTAAGTGCCTGCTATAGCCTGTTCCGATGGTAGAAGATGATAGGGTATGCAATTCTTAATTAAAATTGCAATTCCACCATATCCTGCACCATCTAAGCGTTCGATAGTATATCCCTTAATGCGAAAGTTAATATAATTTGAAAACCATGTTTCTTGTAAGAAGATAATATCTGGTTGGAATTCGTTAATGAGTAGGATTAACTCATGTCGCTTATTTACTACACTCCTACAGTTCCATTGCAGTATCTGCATATTTAGTATCTAAAATGGGGAGGATTTTATCAAGTATCAACTTTAATAAGTGTCGCCATTGGACATTTGGTCCCATTAGTTCCATCAGATTAACAAAGTCGTCCTGGATCTCTTTTCGTATATCTTTAACAGGGGCTACTTTTGATGTGGAAGGAGTTATTCCCTGCTCGTTTTCGCTAGCAAGATTAGTAGGGACCGCCGGTGTAATAGTATGGGTGGTCGGAGTTTGGTTAGATGGTGATTTTTCCGTTGGGGGTGGGGTCGTATTATATTGAGATAGGTCTCCCTATCATAACCCGGGCGTGGAGGTGGACGAGGTTCCCGGTGTACATAGGTAGTGATTTTACGTTTACGTGGGTTGAAATTATCAGGTCTGGTTCCGAGAGTTTCAGATAAGGACGGAAAATGATGGGGTAGTATGGTAGGATTATAGGTAACGGGTTGCAGCCTATTTTTGGCTTCTTCAAGGAAACGTTTTCAGTACACATATGCTTCTTAATGGCCGTCTGTTGTTGGTGTACAGCACATTGCGAGGATCCTACTTGGTGATTCTGATCACAGTGGAGGCATTTGATAAGCGTTTGTTGACAGTCTTTCGTGACATGGTTATTGCTGCATCGGCCACAACGAGGAGTTTTCGCCCGACAATTGAGAGCTGTATGTCCGTAACGTTGACAATGTTTGCAAATAATATGATTAAAGATGAAAACCTGAACGTCCAAAATGACGCTAAAAATAGAAATCTGCTGAGGGAGAACTTGAGTTTCAAAAGTGACATTCACAGTTCCTGTCGGAACATACTCGAATGAATCAGCGTTAGATTTCCTTCTTTTAAGGCGTTGGACACCTATAACCGGCACAGGTGAATCAATAAATTTCTTAATTTCATCTTCAGTTAACGTCAGATCCACTCCCCTTACTAAACCGACCCTGTAGACATTGGAGGAAGGTATATAAGCTTTCAGGTTTTTCTCACTGAGAATGGGGTGTTGCATAAAATGATTAGCAGCGTCAGCTATGAAACAAGTGAATTGGATCAGATTTTTTTCCTTTTCTATGAATAGCTTTGATACCCGGAATTTTTCGCTCATAAAAGAGCCTACCAAATGCCATTGGGTGTAAGTTGCCCACATTCTTGGTATCATTTGCTTCAACAAACACAAGATAGGGGCCCATATGATTGCCAGAGTATCGTGTCGCTGGTGGAATATTACTTCTGGGAATCGGATGTGAATTAGTATTCTGTTCATCCGCAATTGGAGGGTTGTCAGACTGTTGAATGGCGGTACTAGTTGTTTGTGTTGGGTTAGGCGTTCTATCCTCAAGAGAATCCATGGAGTCATCTTCCCCATTATCTGAATTGAGAATAATTGAGTCAGTCATATCAACTGGACCATCTACCAATAAAATGTGGCTCCAAAGTCTCTATACTGTATTTGGTGCGTTGCCTACGTTATAATACAAGGCCTGAAATAGAGCCCGTAAAACGCTATGGAAGTGGTTACACTGAAGTTCAATGCCGGGGCGCTAGGATCGCTTTCTTGCCCCGTATCTACCAGGATCGCGCCTTTAAACGTGTTCATTAGCTGAGTTGGTTGTAAATATATTATGTACTATACGCGCACTTTTTCTTGAGCCCGATTTTTAAGGGGTGAGGAGCAAGGAGGGAGTGCTGCCAGTTCCGGTTACTCTGCCAACTGGATGGAAATGAAATCTGAATTGAATCGATAATATGATCAATCGATATGAATTTTCTAAACAAGTATTATCTTACGTCAACAATTGTGTCACACATACATTATTTAACATTATATAACATTTCTCAACGAGGATCTTGTTACTAGCATGAATTATTTAAATAATTTATTTAACGCGACCAATGTGCAAAGAATTACTGTATAAAACATTAATCTTGGTTGCAAAATTTCACCAGTGATTCTGATCGCTGTTTACAATTTAAAACATGGTACCTAGTACAGTGTGCACCACATCTTAAACATACACAGTTCAAACCTGGTTCATGATAACGCTTTATATTACACAGTTTATAACGGAACCCATGAACAGAGAACCTTGTCAGCAGGTGTCGCAGTTCATATCCACCTTGAACCCACTCGCGATTTAGCACGGTATCGGTAGAGTAGAAATCTTCCCAGATGTCAACCTTCTTCGATCGTAAGTCTCGAAGCAGATGTATATAGGGTGTTGTTGCTGGAAATAACAACTGTAACCTTAGTTCTTCCACATAAAATCCCTCTCTGGATAGCTCCTACACGAGCCGGGAAGGAGAATATTTGGAGAGGCACAGAGCCCGTTTCAAGTAGATTGCCTTCAACTTCCCGATGTTATCTAACTGTTTCATACTCAAATGTTCCCAAATGTTTTCCAAGCCATATGTTGCTATAGGGCTGATTTTTAGATGAAAGAGTTTTATGGCCGTTTCTAAAGACAAGTTTCTCAGATGCTTAATGTCAGATATTGCTTTCATAGATGCATTTAGACGGTCCATGAGATGGAGGGTGAAAACATTACCTTGGGTTTGAAAAATTACACCCAAGTATTTAAAATGCTTTACGGACTTAAGTTCTTGCTCTTCATAATAGAAGATTCCATGAAGTCCCCCTCTTCTAAACGTCATGGAAGCTGTTTTTTCTACATTCAGTTTGAGCTCATTTTTATTTATCCAGCCTACTATTTGGTTGAATGATTTCTGGAATTCCTTCTCTGACGTTGATGTTAAGACCATATCATCAGCGTACATTAATAGTTTGACGCTTTCCTGGTTTACCAAATCTACTATGTCTGTTGTCGCAATGATGAATAATAATGGACTTAACGGGTCTCCCTGTAATACCCCGGTTGTTTGTTCCAAAATAATAGATTTGGTAATGCCATCATCTACTTATATTGAATTGTTGAGCAGTAAGTTCCTAATCAGCGGTATAAGGTAGTTCGTACTACCAATGATACTCTCCAATTTTTCTAACAGTATGGTTCTGCTTATGGTGTCAAAAGCTTTCGAATAATCTATAAAGATGACATGCAATTTACCTCCTGGTTTTTAAGGCTTCTTCTATGTCATTCTGGAGACAGCGGATAGCTAAAGTCGTTGATTTTCCTTTTCTAAATCCGAATTGCGACTCCGGTAGGTTATTTTCCACCAGTTTAATGAGACGTTTACCTACTAATGAAATTAAGGTCTTTAGTAGAGTACATCCTAGCGCTATTCCTCTATATGATTTGGTATCTGCGGTATCACCTTTGCCTTTATATAGCATTTTAATAGTAGATTTTCTCCAGTTGTCTGGTATCCTACCTTGCCGCAAGCATTCATTCATTAGGTGAGTGATGGATTCACCCAATTTTGGGAGAGCAGCTCTAAGATGTTCATTAAAAAATGTGATCTGGGCCACAAGCCTTGTTATCTTTAGATGCTGTAATAGTTGATACAAGTTCATTAATTGAAAATTCGTCAATTTCAGGGATTATTTGAAAAACTGGCACGAAATAATTAGTAGGTCGTGTGTCTCTCTCTTGAAGCACTGCACTCAAGTGCTTTTCCCAAACTTCCATTGGTAAGTTCCTGGAGAACTTCGGTTGTATAGGCTTCAGAGCCAGGTAACGATCTAGACTGGCACGTTCTATAAGTTTCTTTTCTTCTTCCTCTCTATAATGATTTTTGGCTTATTTTAGTATTAGTTTGTATGCTCTCCTTTTACTGGCATATATTTCAAGGAATTCTTTTGTTTTCTCTCTTCGGGCTGTATGTAATGCTTCCAGCACATCTCTACGACATTTATAGCATTCCTTGGTGAACCAGGGCTGAGATTTCCTGACCACAGGTATTGTTGGTAGAGTAGCATTCTGGAGCAGCACTTCTAGATATAATGCAGCCTCATTAAGATTACCCTCTCGTAATAGGTTAAGTATCGTTTGATAATCTTCACCACAGATAAGAGACGGTTTACTTTTTCTACTTATTTTTGTACGTTCTCTAGCTGTATCAAGCGTACTAGGCCTATTCTCCAGCTGTAAGGAAGTTGCAACTGGTAAGTGTTTCCGTTGCGCCTCGAGAATAACCTCCTGCTTGATCGGCACAAACTTAGAGTTTATAAACACCAGATCTATTGTGCTAGCACCATTATGAGACATGTACCGTAGGTATTCATGTCAGAGGCATTCACCAACCGAAGACCTTCCTCTTCTAAGAAGTCCAAAACTTCTGTTGATTTTCGATGTTCTGTATCGATGCGACAATTTAGGTCTCCGGCAAGGATAATGGCATCATCCCTAGTAGTCGCAGTTAAAGCTTTACTAACTTCCTCAATAATCTCAGTTGATGAGAAATCTGGCTGGAAATATACACAGACAAATACACACGGCTTGGTTCGAACTACTAAAACGTTCGTAGATCTGTATTGTACACTAAATGGTGAGAATTGATCAGTGAACAGACATGCAATGCCTCCTTTGGACCTCCCTACTGGAGGTTTTTCTGCCATGACGAATGTTGAATAATGTCTACTAATTTTCCACGCATGCGTTAAAAAATTTTTTCCACTAGGATTATTACATCAAATTCCTGTATCATCGCTTCTAGTGTGTTTGTCATGCTCAGCAGTCCTTCAATATTCTATAATAGTAGCTTAATCTTTGATGTAGGCAAAACGTTGTCGTCCTTATCAGGATTTGGTTGAGAGCATTGTACCCGAGCCGTTATGGGGTCGAAAATTATACCTCCTCACCAAAATCCTCCCTGGCCAGAATTCTGGGTTATTTACTTTTTCTAGGTGGTCAAATCCAATACCAATTCGGAACGTCTTCTTTGTACCTTTTGTGTCTAATTGGTCACAAATAATGTCATCAGATATATTGTTATCTCGATCGAATTTAATAATATCCTCCCTCTCCGTGTTCTGATGAAGTTTGCCTATGTACAACCAGGCTGTTCTATTAGCCGCTCTTAGGTTGCTAGTTTCATCAGCATTTCTCGGACCTATGATTACCTGTCTACGGTGCCGGTTTCGCTTCACAACCTCCGTTCAAGTCCCCTCTTCGGTGTTATCAGATGACGTTTCTTTGTCTTCAATTACTCGAATGTTCTGTTCGTGGCTATTTGACTCCACTTGTGGTGGTTTCGGGGCCAATCCTTTCTTGGCAGTGATTCGAGGATGCTGAACTATAACAGAAGTACTGGTTTCTTTAGAACTGATCTTATGTTCTTCATTTTGTCTAGGCATCGCTTTATTTATCTCCTCCGCAACCGTTTGTTTGATACTTTCCTTAAGACTTCTTATTTCTTCCCATATTGCTTTTAATTCTTCTTTTCCATGTCTTAACATAATTAAATCATCTTTGCATATCTTGCACATCCATAGTAATGTAGTGCTAGGCTTTTTGAGAATCGTGAAGTCACCCGCATTAAATCCGGAACACTCCTTGTGAAACCACTTACGACAGTTTCCATCACAGCCCACAGCAGCACTGGTCTCTGTTATCTGTTTTCCACATTCTGCGCACGGAGTGTTGTCTCCTGTGCTCTCGGTATCGTCCTTTCCTGGCATTAGGAGCACACCCTCGAAGACGTTGCAGAGCAGAGCAATATGGCTACCACACTAAAAGAATTTTGAAGTGCTCCTTTGGCTGATATTTACTCCACTACACAAATAGACTGGAAGATAACACTTATTCAGATAGAAGTTCACTATAGAAAATAAACTTTACCGTATCTGGATACACTGGATCAGTTTTGATATCTGGTAGGCCGTGATTTCAAATGGTAAACCGTCACTATCGATATACTTGTTTAAATCAACAATCGCGCTCGCTCACGCAGTCTTTCATGCAAGGATATTCGCACTAAGTCGTACACACTTATCACGAATAAATAAAATAATGCCTTAAATTAGTTTATCCTCATATGTACAAAACTGAAACACTCGAATAAGGTGTAATTCTCTTGTGGTTTCCAAATGTTCACTTTATCAGATGAAACGCACACACTCAGATCGATGGATAATCACATGTCACATTAAATTTGTTGATATAGGCCCTATGTTTTCCAGAAAATTGAGTACGTCTTTATCACATACACCAGTCACAAATTTTACACTGCTCTTGCACAATTATATCCCCACATTATAATTAAAAGACTATATACAACACTGAACACTATGATAACACGACGGGGTATTCAGTTCTGAATTATATAGTTTATATAGCATGAATTATATAGTTTGGCTTTGCTGTGTAAACAACGACAGTACTAGTTTGCAAAGTGTACGCCAGATGTCGCACAGCGATGAATAAGCGATTCATAGTTTGTGTTTCAAAGGTTGCCGATATGGATGTCGAAGATAACCGAGGTCTACCGATTCACCACTAGGGAGCTCCGGGCTCAAGAAAAAGTGCGCGTATGTATTTGTCTGATGTTAAGCATTCGCAGTTCCAGTCATGGTTTATTCACCAGAAATTAAAGGGAGTGGAATTTCGTTTCACAAGTTTCCAGTGAATGTTCAATGTTCGAAACATTATACAGAGGAAGTATTACGCATGAGATACGACTTCAAGCTGATCGAAGTAGGCCTCTGTTCCTAAGTTTTGATCCGAGTTACGTTATAAGAATCGGGCGATCCCAAAATTTGTCACTGGACTTTTTTTAAAACTATGCTACCGTGACCAGCAATCATTTGAGAGGTATCTTCAAACTCAGAAAGCTTAAATTAGGAAACCAACGAGGAAAATAATTTGCCCAACAAATTTCACGAAAATGAATGTAGCAAGAGCTAAAAAATATTGTATTTTCCCCTCAAACAATCTCTGGTTTGAAAAGTATGGAGGGGGTTTTGTTCCGAGAGTATAAAATACAGTTCAAAATAAGCCATTTGTTTTATGGAGCATTTTATTAAATTGTTCAATGCGCATAATGTCTGCAACATCTCACATGGGACATATTCAGGAACGAGAACAAACGAGCATCTTTTAAGCGGGCGAGTTGGTCGTACGGTTAGGGGCGCGCGGCTGTGAGCTTGGATCCGGGAGATAGTGGGTTCGAATCCCACTGTTAGCAGCCCTGAAGATGGTTTTCCGTGGTTTCCCATTTTGACACCAGGCAAATGCTGGGGCTGTACCTTAATTAAGGCCACGGCCGTTTCCTTCCAACTCCTAGGCCTTTCCTACCTCATCGTCGCCATAATACCTATCTGTGTCGGTGCGATGTTAAGTCACTAGCAAAAGAAAGCATCTTTTAGTTCTGAAGATGAACTCCTCAGTTGTTTAATTAATGATTTCCTGTCATATATTTAGTAACTTAAAATGCATTCAGAGAAAGTAAAAAAGAATCATGAGAGAAATGTATCAGGCATAGATACAGCTTGACTACCCAGTCCACTGTGGCCTGCGTAAAATACCTCATAAGAATTGCATTATGCATTGATGAGGAACCTAACGAGCTATGGCATCGAGCTCTTCTTCAGCTACCTAAGACGCCAAGCGGAATAACAATGACATTATGGTTCGTGTGGCAAAAGAAAAAAAAACAGACTGTAAAGGCTGTTTAGAACATATCTGTTCAATCAATCAATCAATCAATCAATCAATCAATCAATCAATCAATCAATCAATCAATCAATCAATCAATCAATCAATCACTACTGATCCGCATTTAGGGCAGTCGCCCAGGTGGCAGATTCCCTATCAGTTGTTTTCCTAGCCTTTTCTTAAATGATTGCAAAGAAACTGGAAATTTATTGAACATCTCCCTTGGTAAGTTATTCCAATCCCTAACTCCCCTTCCTATAAACGAATATTTGTCCCAATTTGTCCTCTTGAATTCCAACTTTATCTTCATATAGTGATGTTTCCTACTTTTAAAGACACCATACAAACTTATTCGTCTACTGATGTCCTCCCACGCCATCTCTCCACTGACAGCTCGGAACATACTACTTAGTCGAGCAGCTCGTCTCCTTTCTACCAAGTCTTCCCAGCCCAAACTTTGCAACATTTTTGTAACGCTACTCTTTTGTCGGAAATCACCCAGAACAAATCGAGCTGCTTTTCTTTGGATTTTTCCAGTTCCTGAATCAAGTAATCCTAGTAAGGGTCCCATACGCTGGAACCATACTCAAGTTGAGGTCTCAGCAGAGACAAATATGCTCTCTCCTTTACATCCTTACTACAACCCCTAAATACTCTCATAACCATGTGCAGAGATCTGTACCATTTATTTACAATCATATGTATGTGGTTGCATAGATGATCATTTAGAGGACTTCTTAGAAGAAGTGGAGAGACAGATAGAATATAAGGAAGTACTATTGATGGGAGATCTAAATGTACAAGTTGGAATGGAAAGACAAGGAAAGGAAGATGTTGTAGGGCCCTTTGGATATGGAAATGTACGTCCAGAAGGCGAGTTGTTGGTGGATTTTTGCATGAGGAATCAAATGATTGTTGGAAACACCTGGTTTAGGAAGAAGAACAGTCAGAAGATTACAAGGTATGGTTGGAGAGACAGACGAACAAAGACCATGATTGATTATATAAACATAGAGAAAGAACACCGGAAGAACCTTGTAGATGTAACAGCCATGCCTGAAGATGACTTTGGTGGAGATCATAGTGTTGTGATAGAAAAATTGAAAGTTGGAAAGATTGAAAAACCCCAATTAAGAAGAGAGAAAAGAATTAAAGTATGGAAGTTGAAGGAGAAAAGCATACAAGAAGAATCTCAAAGGGAAATAATACCCTTGGTACCCAGGACAGAAGTGGGGAAGTTGAAGATGAATGGAAACGATTTAAGGAAGCACTGGTTGGATGTGCAGAAAAGGTGTGTGGTAGAACATCAGGAAATGTGAAAGACAAAGAAACACACTGGTGGAATGATAGGGTAAAGATTAAAGTGAAGGACAAGAAAATGGCATGGAGAGCATGGAAAACATCTAAGACTGAAGAAAGTAGAAGAAAATATGTGGAGGCAAAGAATTTGGCCAAGAAAGTAGTGGAGGAAGAAAAGAGGAAAAGCTGGGCCTTATTCACACAGAAATTGAGAGATGATACACCGGGCAGCAAGGAATTGCTATATGGTATCTTAAGAAACAAAAAGAGAGATCAAGTAAACACCAGATTTGTGAAGGATGAAGGTGGCATCATTTTAACAAAGCCAGAAGAAATACGAAATTGATGGAGAGAGTATTTTCAGAAGCTCCTGAACATAAGAACGGATGACAGTCATTCAATGGACGACCAGGAGAGGCAATTAGTTGATGAAGAAATGGATAAAGAAATTACAATAAATGAAATTGAAATGGCAGTAAGAAAGATGAAGAATGGAAAAACGGCTGGAATAGATGAAATTTCAGTGGAGATGATAAAGGCAGCTGGAGCTGTAGGCCTGCAGTGGACATATGGGGTTCTCAAGAATGTTTGGGAGAATAAGGAGGTCCCTGAGGATTGGCAAAAAAGAATAATCATCCCAATTTTCAAGAAAGGTGATAAAGTTTTGAAGAACTACATGGTAATTACTCTAATATCCCATGTTGCTAAGATAATGGAAAGGATACTGGAAAGTAGAATAAGGTTGAGGGTTGAGAATCAGATACAGGAAAATCAGTTTGGTTTCAGAAGTGGATGGTCAACAATAGAGCCCATTTTCATTATGAGACAACTAATGGAAAAGCATTGGGAGTACGGGAATGATATGGTGATGACATTCATTGACATTGAAAAGGCATATGACAGTGTCCCCAGGACGAAAGTTTGGGACACTCTGGTGCAAAAAGGAATTGACCAGGGATTAATAAAAATGATCATGGTATTGTATAAGGTATGTTGTAGTTGCGTGCAAACACAAGTTGGCAGGACAAGTTGGTTCAAAATAACTAGTGGGCTGAGACAGGGAAGTGTTCTATCACCAATCCTGTTTACAATAGTAATGGATGACATCATGAGAACAGCAAAAGCAGCATATGGAGGAAGAGAAATGAACATGATGTTATTTGCAGATGATATTGTGATTTGGGGAGAAGACGACAGTAAGGTTCAAGAACAATTGAATGTGGTGAATGGGAAGATCGAAGAATGTGGATTGAAAATAAGTGTAGAAAAGAGTAAAACTCTTGTTATGACTTGAGGGGAGAAAGAAGGGAAAGGTCAGATTAGACTTGCAGACAAGCCCCTGGAAGTAGTGGAAACGTTTAAATACCTGGGGAGTGAATTAATGGAGAATGTTCGATTGGATGCTAAGATTAGTAAAACGATTCAAGCTGGAAGTTGTTTCTATCATAGTGTTATAAGCATGTTATGGGACAAAGATGTGCCAACGGAAGTAAAGGATACTATGTTCAAGATGTATTACGTACCCATAACAACTTACGGAGCAGAAACAGGAAAATGACAAAGAAGGATGAGAGTCGAATACAGGCAGCCGAAATGAAGTTCTTGAAGAGTATGATACAGAAGAGTAGAAGAGACAAAATAAGGAATGAGAAAATCCGGGAAGAAATTGGAGTGGAAAAAATGAATGATAGAATAGAGAAGAGCCGACTAAGATGGTTTGGGCATATACAGCGAATGGGCGACGAAAGAATGCCAAAAAAGGTGATGGAAATGCAAATCCAAGGAAGGAGAGGCCGTGGACGACCACGATTGAGATGGAAGGATACCATCCAACGCAGCATTATAGTAAGAAACCTGGACTGGGACACCGTGTTGGAGCAGGAGTGGTGGAAAGACCGAAGAAAGTGGAGAGGAACCATATTTGCCCCTACCGGGCTACAGCTGGATAAAGGGAAATTATAATGATGATGATGATTTACGTGATTACCCCAATGAAGATCTTTCCTTATATTTATACCTAGGTATTGAACCCATGAACATTGTGCCCTAAGAACATTATGCATAAATTGACAATTCAATTAGAAGTTCGATTCTTGATAGCATGGATTTGACACGTGACAAGGGGGTGATTACCTTCGGTCCCACGCTCTGGGATACGTGACGTCGGTCGCACGTGTCAACGGTGGATGAATCTTAAGTCAGTTTTGTGAACTATTTCAAAGCGCGTGTATATGGCGTGCCCCAAGCCAAGTCAAAAAAATATAGTGCCTATCGAAGGAGGTCATTTATCCCACAAATCGAACTCGTATAAATTTTAAATGTCCATGAACACTACCGCCAGAAATGTAGCAAGTATGTAGTTACTTTCAAAACTCTTGTAATTACAGTTTAGTTAAGTCAGAAAATTTATAGAAATTTTCTTGGCGGCAAAGGGAGATGCCCGAAGAGAGGGGGTAACCGCTATAAATATGAAGGGACGCCATGACGAAGTCGCCCCCGCCGCAGGGACTACGAAGCCGCCTTTCAAGGCAAAGGGCCTAAGGGTAATAAGCGTGGCAACCCTAAAGCCCCAGCAGGCCCATCAGGCATAGACGCTTCACGTAGACAACAACAACAACAAATAGGCCCCTTAGGCAAAAAGGACCCATCAGGACCTACAGGCCATTCAGGCACCAAGGGCCGAAAGCAAGGCCAATCAGGCAATTTAGACCCTTCAGGTGGAGACAAAGTAACCTTGCAACCTCCAAGGACGGGGGGTACACACAAAACCGGGCCCTCAGCCCAAGCACCCGCCACCTCCGTTCAAAGTAACACCTCCGAAAATAAAAACAGGAAGAAGGCCCTACCCCAAAGACCCAACCTAAGGCAGGTTAAGTCCACGCACGCTCCCCCGGAGCAGCCCCAGGGCCCGCCCCAGGGCAGCCCCCCCCGCAAGGAACCTGTCGCTAATAAAACAACATCCGACCCACCCTCCCCCCCCAACCCCCAAAACCTGCACAACAACAGTCACACCCATCTCACCACCTGCACCAGTAACACTAACACAGGCTCAACAGCCAGAGGGAAACATGGCAGTAAAGACGTTCAGGGAAAGGATAGAAGAAATCCTAAAAACCTTCTTTCCGAACCTGAACCTCACGGCAGCCATTACCACTGGGGTAATGATGGCCAACATGCTCCCATTTTCCTGGCTAAGGGATCTGGTTAATGCGATCGCTGACCTCCTATCCCAAGATGCCTGAACAACGCGACGAAGACCAAAATAATAACAATAACACGCAGGAGCTTCGAGTTCTAATATGGAACTGCCAAGGCGTCAGATCCAGGAAATATGAGCTCGAAGCCTTCCTAGCCGCGAACACCATACACATAGCTCTCCTAACAGAAACCTTCCTCCCCCCGGGGAAGAAGTTCACCATAAGAGGCTATAAAATACACCGAAGCGACAAGGCTAATAGAGTCGGAGGAGTGGCAGTTCTGGTAAGGAAGGACATTAAACATATGGAAATAGACTTACCAGAACTGGTCGAGCTCGAAGCGTGCGGAATTGCCATACCAGTGCGAGGAACACTCGTCAATGTAATATCGGCATACTCCAGACCTAAACACCTTAACACACAAGATATAGAATCGGTATTAAGGCAAAATCGAAACACGATCCTAGGAAGCGACCTAAATTCGAAACACGCCAGCTGGGGATGTCTGAAACCTAACGCAGACGGCGAAAGGCTTTACAACCACATGCTATCCCAGGACTGTGGTAACAGCCCCCAGCGAATCCACGTTCCTGGCACCAAATGAACAGGTCGACGATATATTGGACATCGCCCTACTGCGAAATATTCCTCAGAGACACACCATAAAGGTCATTAACGACCTAGGGTCGAGGCATCAACCAGTAATATTTACACTGGAAGCGAAGCCGGAGGAATATGAGAATAAACCCAAGCGCCGACTCAACTATAAAGCAGCCAAATGGGGTAAATTTGAAAGAAAACTCGATTCACTCCTACAGGGGACTGAGGACATACAAATAGTAAACCCAGCCCAAACGGATGAATCCCTAAAAACACTCGTAAATGCGATCCAGGCAGCCACAACTGCGAGCATCCCGGTACACAAACCTAGACAAAACACTAACATTGAAATACCGGCCCACATTAAAGATCTAATACGCCAGCGCAACAGACACAAGCGCAACTGGGCCCGACACCACCGCGATGAAGACCGGATACGTACAAATGAACTCAGGGTCGAAATCGAAACCGAAATAATGGAGTATAGGTCTCGAATTTGGAATAACAAACTGAGTACGTTTGACACAAATACCAGACCGGTGTGGAACTTAGCGAGATATTTCACGCGAGAACCACACGTGATCCCAACAATTAAGGGACCTAACGGACCAGTATATGAAAATCAAGATAAAGCAGAGATGATAGCCGGCTCACTCGAAGAGGCCTTTAAGCCCAATGACGAACCGTCGGACCCCGCCTTCATTAGGCAAACAGAGGCCAAGGTAGCGGAATTCCTAACAAACGCACCTAAGCCCGAGGTTAAGAAGACTAATATCCACGAAATTAAGTGGATAATAGGTCACCTTAACCCGAAGAAGGCACCCGGCCCAGATGAGATTCAGAACATAATACTCCAAAAGCAAACCCCGAAAGCCCTCGCACTACTCACTAAAATATACAATGCAATGTTCCAATTGCAGTATTATCCCGAACAGTGGAAAAAGGCGAGAATCCTTGTATTCGGCAAACCAGGCAAGGACAAATCTAACCCTAATAATTACAGGTCCATCAGTCTCCTTGACGCCCTCAGCAAAGTATTCGAGAAAATACTGCTGAAAGGGCTCATAGCACATATCAAGGAAAGAGGAATCATTCGGAACGAACAATTCGGTTTTAGAAACGGCCACTCCGCCCCGCAACTGCTTACCCGGGTCCTAGAACAAGCGACCATCGGACTAAACAAGCGAAGAGACACAGGCACGGTATTCCTTGATATCCAGAAGGCATTCGATAAAGTCTGGCACGAAGGCCTATTAGCGAAATTAATAGACCTCGAATTCCACCCAGGGTACATAAGATTAATTAAATCATACCTGGAAGGCCGAGAGTTCCAAGTAGATGTTCATAACACACTGTCAAGCACGCAACCGATCAGGGCGGGCGTAGCCCAGGGGTCACTAATAGGGCCAATCCTGTTCATTCTATTTACGAATGACATGCCGACAGCGGAACTCACTACCACGCACCTCTACGCGGATGACACTGCTATCACAGTACAACACTTTCAGCTAGCATGCACCCGAAAGAGACTACAAGTAGCACTGCGAACTCTCGAGCCCTGGCTAACCAAATGGCGTATCAAGGTCAACGTTGACAAATGCCAAGCTGTGATGTTTACTAGGAAGAACAGACGCACACATAGGCCAGCCAACATAAAACCGCTCAAACTATTTAATCGAGATATAGCATGGCACGACAAGGTCAAATATCTAGGAGTAGTCCTAGATAGAAAACTAACCATGCTATATCACATTAAAGACATCCAGCGGAAAACAAACGCACGACTAGCGCAGCTCTATCCGATACTGAATAAAAGATCCAGTATTAACAAGCGAGTAGCAATAAACATGTACAAGGCCCTAATTAGGCCGATAATAACGTACGCAGCTCCCGCCTGGGGCTACACTGCTATGACGAACCTGGATAAGCTGGAACTAATACAAAACAAATGCATTCGAGCAGCGGCTAGACTCCCGTCTGACACACCTATACGCCACCTACGCGCAATTGCGAAAGTCACCTCCATAAGGCAACACATACGAAAGCAAACACTCCGAATGTACAAGAAGTCATGGGGTAGTAAGGTCAACCCACTAGTCAGTGGAATAGGACGCTATGACGTCGGCCTATACACCAAATACCCCACACCGAAACACATTCTGTTCAGGAACAGGGCCAGGAGGCCGGGGGCCCAAAACCACCCTCGCTCTTAAACTGACACCAACTCACTACACCGCACCACTTAACACTATGCACACACACCCCAACACCTGTATATATGTACATGCTTGTTTACTGCCTACATCCTTGTCCTAGATTATGTTATTACTATGTTACAGATTTAGCCAAGCGAGGGAGGATTGAGAGAAGAAATACAACACGACGAAGGCAACACAGCCATGAAAGAGACGATCCAATCCAACCCCGCCCCCACCAGCGACAAAGGAGTGGACGAAAACCCACCCCTGCTAATACCATTAACTATTAATTTACTAATTGTAATTGTACTTGTTCTACAGGACACGAGAGCGGAAAAGCGGCCCGCACTCTACAGAAGAAAAGTAATAATGTATATATAATAGGATGTGTGTATATATGTGTATATATTTACAGAGAAAAGTGTGTGACACCAACACCGCAAAGAAGGGACGTCATCAGGCGGGAAAGAAGATGCCCCTTACAACAAGTAAGGCTTGGCACTACTCCCCCTTCTCCTTAAAAGGAGACTTGGCACCAGGGACTGCTGGCTGCTGGACCAAGGGACTAACCTGTGGCCCAAAGCCCAGACGCCAGCGGACCCGAGCCGCACCAGGCAGTGACAAGTAGGACTGATCTCCCATAATAATTGACAAAAGCTAGGTAAATGGTTATGATTGCATGACACATATTCCTAACTAACACAACCTCTGGTCTTTATCCAGCCCACATCCTTGCATGTGCTATCAAACGATGTCAGGTTTTACATGTAGGCTCTTTCTTCTTTCTGCCTATGTGGTTTTCCCTGACCCTTCAATACCATACTTCAACACCATATACCTAACACAATCTCGCCTGGTAACGTGTCTGACATGGAAACAGGCAGATACTCCTTGTATCACTTCCCACTCTACCCAGCTATCTCTTTTCTACTTAGAAATTAATAGCATGTCGGAGGCCATGTAGATTGAGTCGATGGTCACGGCGGGGGAGCGGGCTACGGGGGCCCCCCGAAAAAAAAAATGACGAAGTCGCCTTCTCCGGCATTTATGACACGAAGCGGACGAAAAAGTGTTGAGATGCTCTGTGAAATCAAACAACAAAAGTAGACTAAGTTCAACCGCAGATTTTAGCCATTGTGGCTGGGGTCTTGACTCCATGTGGAGATAGTTTCTTGAGTGGAAATTATTGTACCAGATAGGACGTCAAGGTACTGAATAAATTCTCCTGTGATAAAGTAATTCCTGTGCGGAAGTAATTACAGTCCATCGTGTGCGATAAAAAAAAAGTGAATGGCATTTCTTTTTTATGCTTTATTCCAGGAAACCTGAAGGAATATAATAATGATCTGTAAAGCCACGAATGTAAAAATGGCTAAATAAAAATGCCAGGGTCGCAGGTGAGCCCTATGACGAACACTGGCATAACTACATAAGGCATGTGACTTTCCATCTTACTACCTATTATATCTTGTTTCATGATCTCTAAAAGTGTTTTTGAATGGGGATATACGACGCAGTGGTCACCCCTATTAAGTCTTGTAAATGTGACAATACGACTAAAATAGTCATTTGTTTTATTTTCCACATGGATAAATGTTTGAAGTCTTGCGAGTGCCGTATAATGTTGTAAAAAGTTATTGAATAGGGTTTCGAAGTGATATCACGTCCAATGTAGATCGTCATTTCCGTCATTTACTGCGTATATTTTGTGATGTTAAATATAGATGTTCATTCGACGTAAAATTTTTCTGTCTGTAATTTTGACGTAAATAATATAGAACCATGGTTACTAATTTTCAATCGAGTGGAAGCGCGCTGTCGGGTGAGAATCTAGTGTGATGAATTTG
This sequence comes from Anabrus simplex, assembly GCF_040414725.1. Classification (NCBI taxonomy): domain Eukaryota; kingdom Metazoa; phylum Arthropoda; class Insecta; order Orthoptera; family Tettigoniidae; genus Anabrus; species Anabrus simplex. The sequence continues at coordinate 128,170,986 of NC_090265.1, read as the reverse complement.
GTCACGGAGAGAAACGTTTTTCTAGGCCCATTTTAAACAGTGTCTAACTGGCAATAAAAAGATTTAGTAGAAATTTTCAGTCACTTTTCTTGAAAATCAAGTTTATTAAATACGATATAATGTTACGCGAAGTTGTTCATTATTAATGCATTGTGAGTGTTAGACGTCACGAATTCTAGTAAGGATTTTATTCCTGTTCTTTGTCGATGATAGTTGTGGAGTTGGGAAACAGAGGTTAGTTGTCGTGTGAGTCAAGATGAGATTTGTGAATCAGGCTGAGACCTGTCAAATAAAGCCGGGACACGGAGGCCCGAGGAATATTTTATAATGTTGGGAATGGAAAGGAATATATATAGAAATCCATAGCGGTATTAATTTGCGACGCGTATATTTATTGTGGGCATCTTGAAGCATAATCTATGTGCATTTTATTGGTCTGGAATATCGTATTTTGTAATTAGTCTTTTGCGAAGTTAAACGTTTCATTCTTTGAGGTCAGTCAGCCATGATGAACAGATGTTCCATATCGAGATTAAGAGACAGGGAAGGGTCGTTTGTAGCTGAGACCGCCAGCGGATCGAAAGGGAAACGGGTTGTAACGGGACATGTAGTGGTTTACGTGTAGGATTGAGATTTCATACGTGGCGACGGAGATAAATAATTATGGAATCTAGTTGAAGTGTCCATCCGGGATTAATGTACAAGTTGTTGGATACTGTGAATTTGTTTAATTGGGGACGTAATGAACATTTGAATCCACGAACTTAGAGTATAAAGAGTACTAGTAACCAAATTCAGGGTTGTCCAAAATATAGAGCGGTGGTAGTGATGATTGTTTTTCTGTGAGGGGTGCGCAAACGTTATAAAATGTTATGACGAGATATGACATCATAATTATATGGCGAGTTGCTTTTGGTTTGTACGTACATTATTAGGATATCCAAGTGTTAATAATGGCTAGGATTAGATTAGATTTAAAGTTGAGATCATGAGACAAGATATATAACTGGACATGAATTATGTAATAATTCTTTTCCAGCCAGATAAACATCACAGGATTGAATTTGCATCACAGCTGCGTAGGAATTTGTGAAGAAACCAGAGTCTGCGGAGATAGAAATTGTTGTTCTTTAAGATTTCATTAAATCATTTAAATTTATTTAATTATTAAATTGTGAAAACGCATTTTGAAATAACTTTATTCAAGCGAATAACTTGGAGATGCATTATGGAAATCTTAGTTTGTTTTCTGGGGAATATTTAAATGGTAAAGTAACGATTAAGGGGACATATCCGAAGGAAATGGATTTTACTGCCACAAAGTTTTTGAGCATTGCTATTGTTGTAATTATTTAACTTTGATTGATTGAGCAGTAAATGTGCTGGGGATAGTAAAGTGGAAACATTGGTCATCAACCGAAGTAACTTAATTATGCTTAGCCTTCAGCTTAGAAACTTGGATGGTCAAGGGGTCATCAACCTCAGTGACTTAGATTAGGGCCATATGCCACTGTAGCATCATTTTCCTTGCGATCATCATCCACAATGACTTCAAAGTAACTTAGAAGCTTAGATGTCGGTCCATGACATAGACGCAGGTCACATCGATTCAATTAAGGGTCCATGTCGTATGACCACTGTGTGGCACACAACGATTGGACGGCCTTAATTATACCCAGAGTCCAGAGTTCGTGTTATGAGGGCTGGACCATAACGAATCACTATGATGGTACATGTGGTCTCACATGGAAGCCGAATTTAAGGATTTCCAGACTTTCCTTTCTTTAATAAAAATGAGACAATGGTTTCTAGTAAGAATGCCCATCAGGCAGACACGCCAAAGGCTCACCAGTGTTCTAACCTTATATGTAATATAATGATTGTGGTGTCCAGTGGACACGTGTAATTCCAGTAATACCGTTGACATATTAGAATGCTTCAGAATTTCCTGAATAAAATTGGAATCTTTTAAACAGACCGTTCATTCAACGTAGATAGATTAGAATTACTGAACCCTACCTTTACCTCAGCAAGTGACGAAGAATCCGATACGACCCAAGAGACAGATCTCATGAACTTTGCTGATAGGTAAGGAAGGTAGGTATCCCTAAATATGGACCTAAAGGGTTCAGTATTTACAATGGTCCCCAAAGGGAACTTTCACCCCATCAATGCAGTAATTAAAACTGAGAGGACTTTTCCTATTTGTGAACTCACAACCTGACTTTTATCCCCATTTATCATCATAGCATTGCCTGTCGTCCATCTCACAACATTATCGAGGTCATTTTGCAGTTGCTCACAAACTTGTAACTTATTTATTACTCTGTACAGTATAACATCATCTGCGAAAATCCTTATCTCTGATTCCACTTCTTTACACATATCATTGATATATATATAAAAAAAACATAAAGGTCCAATAATACTGCCTTGAGGAATTCCCTCTTAATTTTTACAGGGACAGATAAAGCTTCAACTACTCTAATTCTCTGAGTTCTATTTTCTAGAAACAGAGTCACCCATTCAGTCACTCTTTTGTCAAGTTCAATTGCACTCATTTTGGCCAGTAGTTTCCCATGATCTACTCTATCAAATGCCTTAGATAAGTCAATCGCAATACAGTCCAATTGACCTCCTGAATCCAGGATATCTGCTATATCTTGCTGGATTCCTACAAGTTGGGCTTCAGTGGAATAACCTTTCCTAAACCCAAACTGCCTTCTGTCAAACCAATTATTAATTTTGCAAACATGTCTTATGGACATCAAAAAGAATGTTTTACCAAAGCACACATGCAATGCATGTCGAACTGACTGGCCTGTAATTTTTAGCTTTATGCCTATCACCCTTTCCTTTATATACAGGTGCTACTATAGCAACTCACCATTCATTTGGTAAAGTTCCTTCATGCAAACAAAAATCAAACAAGTACTTCAGATATGGCACTATATCACAACCAATTCTCTTTAGTATATCCCCCGAAACCTTATCAATTCCTGCAATTTTTCTAGTTTTCAACTTTTGTATCTTACTGTAAATGTCATTGCTGTCATAGGTAAATTTTAATACTTCTTTAGTATTAGTCACCTCCTCTATCTGGACATTATCCTTGTAACCAACAATCTTTACATACTGCTGACTGAATACTTCTGCCTTTTGAAGATCCTCGCAAACATACTCCCCTTGTTCATTAATTATTCCTGGAATGTCCTTCTTAGTACCTGTTTCTGCCTTAAAGTACCTATACATACTCTTCCATTTTTCATTAAAATTAGTATGGCCACCAATTATGCTTGCCATCATGTTATCCTTAGCTGACTTCTTTGCTAGATTCAATTTCCTAGTACGTTCCTTCAATTTCTCCTTACTTCCACAGCCATTTCTAACTCTATTTCTTTCCAACCTGCACCTCCTTCTTAGTCTCTTTACTTCCCTGTTATAATATAGTGGATCTTTACCATTCCTTACCACCTTTAAAGGTACAAACCTATTTTCACATTCCTCAACAATTGCTTTAAACCCATCACAGAGTCTGTTTACATTTTTATTTACCGTTTTCCACCGATCATAGTTGCTTATTAAAAACTCCCTCATGCCTGTTTTATCAGCCATATGGTACTGCCTAACAGTCCTAATTTTAATCTCTTCCTTTCGTTCACATTTATTTTTAATTAACACAAAAACAGCTTCGTGATCACTAATACCATCTATTACTTCGGTTTCTCTATAGAGCTCATCTGGTTTTACCAACACCACATCCAGAATATTCTTCCCTCTAGTTGGTTCCATCACTTTCTGAATCAGGTGCCCTTCCCATATTAACATATTTGCCATTTGTTGGTCATGCTTCCTGTCGTTTGCATTACCTTCCCAATTGACATTTGGTAAATTGAGATCACCCGCTACGATCACGTTCCTTTCCTTATTGTTTCCCACATAGCTGATTATCTTATCAAATAATTCTGAACCAGCATCTGCGCTACCCTTTCCTGGTCTGTACACTCCAAAGACATGTAGGTGCCTATTATCTTTAGAAATGAGCCTTACCCCTAGAATTTCGTGCTTGTCATCTTTAACTTTTTCGTAACTTACAAATTCTTCTTTCACGAGAATGAATACTCTTCCTCCTACCTTTCCTATCCTATTTCTACGATACACGCTCCAGTTCCGTGAGAAAATTTCTGCATCCATTATATCATTTCTCAGCCATGATTCAACTCCTATTACAATATATGTTAAGTATATATCTATTAAATTACTTAATTCTATTCCTTTCTTTACAATATTTCTACAGTTGAGCACTAACAGTTTCATATCATCCCTACAGTTCCCTGTTCCCTTAACACCGCTGCCTAGCGCACCCTGTTTCCCTGAATGTACCTCCCTATAACCCTTCTAAACAAATTTCCTAAAATATAGGTACCACTGCGGTTTAAGTGAAGGCCATCTGAGCGCAGATCCCTATCTCGTACCCACCCATTAGGATCTAGAAATTTCACTCCCAGTTTCCCATATACCCACTCCATAGTCTCATTTAAATCCCCAATCACCTTCCAGTCAGTATCCCTCCTACACAGTATTCCACTGATAACAATCTCCGCTTCCTTAAACTTTATCCGTGCTGCATTTACCAGATCCCACACATCCCCAACTATGTTGGTACTTATACCTGCTTGTCTTAAGTTGTTAGTACCAACGTGAAACACTACCACTTTCTCCTTTCCCTCCTCCTTCTCTTCTACTTTCTTCAACATCTGTCTGAACCTAATTCCTGGATAACACTCTACCCTGGTACCCTTTCTTCCACACACTTTTCCGACATGTTCTCCAGCTACTCAAAGTCCAACATTGTGTCTTCCTTCAGATACCGAAAATCATTGTCTGTGGCACTTCTGCAGTGAACGACGGAAATTGTCACTTCCGCTACACAGTACTTGTCCCGAAGAGAGTTACTAAAAGGTGTACGTTTATTTTTTCGAAAGACATGTTCAACAGTGATATTAAGTGTGGAAAGTGTAAAGGCGACAAACCACCTCTTTTTCTACTATAAAAATTTCTGAGACCTCTGATAGACAACATTGCTTTGAGCCACTCAAGTAGAATAGAGAAAGTTTTAAACTTGATAAGATCCCCTCAAAAGGAAAGTTTTGAAACTCCAATGACATATCCAAGCCAATGCAGCACCGCTCTATAAATAAAGTACTGTCAATACTCGCAAAAACATTCAGTTCTTTTTATTTAGGATATACTTTACTTATTGACATATACCGTCATGCGAATACAAGGGGGGCAAGACCGCGATTCAGCGGCTGAATGGTGAACTAGGAAGCAACCCGTTTCCACGAGTGCATTTCAAGGCCTTGTATTATAGCGTGGGCAACGATTTGGTGGCACCAACATCAAGCTCTGAGCGATCAGCTGATGTAGGGCAAAACTGGGCAAAACAAGGCGGTCTTCCGTCGTGCGAGCATTCAACTGAAGCAGATCGTTGAAAGTGTTCCCTGTTCTTGACTGGTGCTGAACTGTTCGGTGTGTGTGAAGCGACTACGTCCTGTCACTGGCTACCTATAGATAAGTAATAGAGTGCATAGTTTTAAGGGATGTCTCTAGATAGTGGAGGTGGTGGTTTGGGTAGACCTCCAGATTCGATTCCGGTATCGAAAGAAAACCTAATCCTGGAACAAGTTTCTTTAGAAGGGATGATTGTGGATAAAGATATACCTAATCAAGAAGTTATGGATAGAGACAGAGTTACAACTCCTAACACTAATAATAATACAGTGTCTCACAATGATAAACCCAACACTTATTCAGACATGCACATAGGGCCGTATATTGTCTATGTCGAATCGGATGATCCGGAAAAATATAGGATACCTACACCCGATGGCTTTAGGCAGACTTTTTTATGAGCGGCAGATTCCCAACATCAAAGCCATTCATAAAAAGGGCCGAAATCGAATTCAAATTACTTTTAGCACTCGAAAGGATGCCAGTTATTTTCTTTCCAACCCGATTCTTGAAGAGAAACGCTTGAAGGCATTTGTACCTTCCTGAAATATCCACAGAGTTGGTCTGGTGCGGGGGGTTGATACAACTATATCAGAGACTGAACTAATACAGTACATTGATTCACTATACCCAGTGATCAAGGTTCAAAGAATGAATCGCAGATCGTCCAAAGAGGGTAAGACCGAATACATACCTACCGGTACGGTAAAGGTCATCTTTCAATCTCAACAACTACCAAAGACCGTTTCTATCTTTAATGTCATTCTGGAAGTCCAAGCATTCATTTTTGCACCTCTCATTTGTCGTAAATGCCAAAGATATGGCCATCCATCGACAAATTGCAGAGCTAGGGAACCTCGCTGCGGGAAATGTGCATTAACTCATAACACCCAGGAGTGTACACAGACATTGGTGAAATGCATCCATTGTGACGGAAATCATCCGGCAGGGGATGAAAGGTGTACCGAACATCAGAGACAGAAGGAAATTAAACGGATCATGAGTGTTGAGAATAAGTCCTTCTTGGAGGTAAAAAATTATTTTGCTCCTTTGGAACAGGATTTTAATCCTTTAACATTACCGCAACATTTCCCCCCGTTGGTACCTTCTTCTAGTACATCTGAACCATTAACCCCTCGTAAAAGGAAGTTTTCTGCTATTGTAACTAGCCCACCCCGAAAACCATGTAGACCAGGTTTCGATAGAAGTAACTACATGAATTTGATAAGGGACCCTCCACGAGACCAACAATCTATTCCGGCAATCAGATCTCAGTTACTTTCTAACTCTGGGAATGTACCCCAAATTCATAGTTCTACTAGTACAGACCAAGTCCGTTCTGGGAACTGTGTTCCTGAGGCTTCTGTCTCTAAGAAGGGTGAATCTTCTCATGTACGCATTCAGTCTGAGGGGAAATTTCAAGAATTAACGAAAAAATTTGACTTCATAATGAATCAAATGGGACAAGATGTTCAGTGGCGTCATTTACTTAAAGTTTTACACGATGAAGTTATTACTCTATTAACACATCACTAAAAATGAGAATTTTGCAGCGGAACTGTCGGAGTATTTTAAACAAGAAACACGAGTTAATTCAGATTATACAAGTTTTTGATCCACAAATCGTTATCCTTAGTGAAACATGGCTCAAACGAAACTATCACTTCCGAGTCACTGGTTTCAATGTCATACGTTTAGATGGTTATGTTGCGAATGGTGTGTGTATCCTTATTAAAAATAGTATCGATTTCCAAGTCAGAGAGATCAAATATGAAATTCCCAATGTTCAAACAATCGCAATAACTATCAATAATTTAACCGTCGTTTCCTTATATTGTCCTCCTAAAATTAGACCGACATATTACCAATGGAAGAATTTCTTCGCACAATTCCACACGTCCCCTATTATTGGGGGAGATTACAATGCCCATAATCCAATTTGGGGAAATGTTTCTTGCTGCAAAAAAGGCCGGGATATCGAGAACATCATAAATAAATCCCCTCTTACAATTTTGAATGATGGATCACCAACACGGATCACTGCGCCCAATACTAATCCCAGTGCTGTCGATCTGACTATTGCAACTATTGATTTGGCTCATAAGCTTTTGTGGCAAACAGGGAATGATACCCACCAAAGTGATCATTTTCCTATTTTTATTACTATCACATCAACCGAGCTCCGAAAGCCAAAAAAATTTCCGAAGAGTGTACGACAAATGAAACATATGGATACTTCCTTATTTCAAAGGTATATTCAGGATAACTTGTCCATTGTCGATAACGACGGGAATAATGATCAATACCAGACATTACTAAATATTATGACGCTGTATTTAGACACGTACCATCCACCTGAAATTAAATACCCGTCTCAATATTCCCCACACGTTCGTTGGTGGGATGAAGAATGTTCGGCATGTGTACAGCGTCGAAAAAATGCTTTAAGGAAATTCCGGCATGACGGGACAATGGCGTCTTATCTTCAATACAAGAAAATAGCCGCCCAGATCCAAAAATTATTCAATGAGAAACGACGATTGGCTTGGAAAATGTTCACAACTTCATTAAATAGGCAAACTCCTCTTCAAGACGTCTGGTCTGCAATTCGAAATTTATGCAAATCTAACCGCAATAATCCACCCCATAACGACTGGGATAGTACGACTCTCCTTCAATTTTATCAAACTCTAACTCCTGATTATGTCGTACCTCAGCTCCAATATCCGATAACTGGTATTACGCATAAATTTCAAACCTTGCTGCGACCAATAATCCCATCGGAATTCGATGTTGCTTTATATCATACGAAAACCACTTCCCCAGGAATGGATTATATATCCTATCATATGCTTAAAAGTTTACCCCCACAAGCTAAGAATATCCTCCTTCACAAATTTGACTATATCTTGGAATTTGGTACTATACCTATGGAGTGGAACTATTTCGTATTAGTACCTATCAAGAAACCTGGTAAACCGAAATATGATCCAACTAGTTACAGAGGAATTTGTCTAAGTTCTTGTATTCGGAAACTGTTTCAAAAGATCTTACTCAACAGAATAATGTGGGCTCTAGAATATTATGACTTACTACCGAAGTACCAGTTTTCATTCCTCAAAGACCGCAGCACGACAGATGCTTTGAATATCTTATTAGTCGATATATTGTTAGCAAAATCCAGAAAACAACACGTTATGGCTGCCTTTTTAGATATTAAAGGTGCTTATGACAATGTTCATATTCCCATCCTACTCCAGAAACTAAGTAATATGGATTTTCCTTCCACGTTGCTTAATATCTTAGGACAATTATATACGTATCGACGCGTAAGTCTCCCTTAATTCGCTCATCAAAGCAATTGCCGCTCTGTATCCGTTGGGCTTCGACAAGGGGACATTTAAAGTCCGATTATGTATATGTTGTATACTGCGGATCTTGAAAAGGAAATTGTAAAAACGGCTCGGATACTGCAATATGCCGATGATATAGTAATCTACTGCACTCAAAATACCATAGAAGAATGTCGTCTTACTCTAGAGAAGACTTTAGAAGTCCTGCAGACGTGGATGATACAGAATGGTTTAGAGATAGCACCGGCAAAAAGTTCAATTCTCACATTTACCCACAAACGTATATATGATAAGTCTCCCATTAGATGCGGTGAACAGGAAATCTCCGTCAAAGAAACCGTTAAGTATCTAGGGGTAACGATTGATAATAAACTATCGTGGAAAAATCATATTGCAGAGATCTGTCGCAAAACGGAACAAAAGCTACATGTATTAAGATCCTTAACGAACAGAACCTGGGGAGCTGACCCAGCTACCCTTTTAACTGTATATAAAAACATTATCAGGTCTGTTTTTGACTATGGTAGTCAGTTTATAGATATGGCTTCGTTGGATCAAAAACAGCGATTAGACAAAGTACAGTACAAAGCTGCTCGACTGATTACAGGTTCAATGAATTCGACTCCTACAAATGCTTTACTAGCTGAAATTACCGAACCACCGTTACATTTACGACGCAAACATGTAGCTACTAAATATCTTCTCAAGAAAATGGCCCTATATCATCATCCGATTCTTCCCAAGCTGCATTATTATCTGAATATTTTGGAAATGGACCTGTAGTACAACACAAATATCCGGCACTCCTGTGGGCTTATGTTCAGTTTATATATTTACGACCTCACGTTGTTCAAACAAGAACTCACCCTAAGTACTCTATCATGTTTCCTGCGACTATACAGTTACCTAATATCATACGTACAAAATTCGACGATTCCAGTATCTCCGAGAATTTAAACAGACTGATAGCAACTAAGTCATTCAAAATTATTATAGATCAATATAATCAATACATTTCATTTTATACTGATGGATCAAAACATCAAGACACATCCGACGTAGGAGCTGCTTTTTATTCCCCTCTGCTGCAATTATCCAAACAATTCATCTTACCCCAATACGCATCCATCTACACAGCTGAAATATTTGCAGTTCGTCAAGTGTTAATATATATTAAACATTCTACGATCCAAAAGGCCCTCATCTGTACAGATTCTCTCAGTGTTCTTCAAGCATTAGAAAATCCTACAAAGGCGGACAATTGGTATATAGAAAATCTAAGACAACTATTGTATGATCTAACTATACTAAATCGTTCCGTATTATTTACATGGGTGCCAGGACATTCTGGCATAGCAGGCAATGTCATGGCCGATAAACTGGCCAATGAGGCAGCTGATGGACAAGGCCTACGCTACCATATTGCACTCCCACACAATGATGTATGGACAATTTGTCAGAAATTTCTCCGAGAAAAGTGGAACGAACATTGGCGTCAATCTGCACAATTTAAAGGTAAACATTTCTACAATATTCAAAATAACATTGCTATTAAACCATGGTTCGCAAAAGGAAAGTACACTCGACGTCATATCACTACACTAGTCAGACTTCGCTTGAATCATGCCTGTACACCGGAACATCTGTATCGTTTAAAGATTAAGGAAAACATCTTGTGTAATTGTGGTCACTATGTCGGCACTATAAATCATATTTTGTTTCAATGTGAGAAATATCCCCGACAGCAACAACATCTCATTTCCACTTTACTATCACTCGGATTTCAACTTCCTCTCACAATTTCTTGTTTAGTATACCATCCGACAGTTCGCTTAGCTGAGTTACTGACTAACTTTTTTCACGCATGTAATATCCTGATTTAATCTGGACGATCCTGCCTCCTTTATTTGTGATCTGGTCATGTTTGTCTATAGTAGTAAATCGCCGTGATAGATCACACTGGCGTGAAGATGTAGAACCCTGTGTCCCCGTGCTAAATCCCTGCAACCTAACACATGTCAACTTGTTCTGTTGTACATATCTGTAGTATTAGACGCCTCGAATATTCCTCATGTCTCTTTCCTACACAACCTCTCCCAATACACTAGTGTGTACTTCCGTTTCCCACTACCCTCAAATCTATCCCTTTTTGTAACAGAAACTTTGATTGGTGAAGTTTAAAACAACCCAGTGACTGGACGTAGTGCGCTGCGCAGAGTCCACGAACAAACAAAAAGAAGAAGAAAGAAGAACAAGGCGGTCTTCCATAAGAAGAGCATCGCGGAGTGTTTTTAAATCCCTATTTAAGCGTGCTACTTAGGACTAATTGATTTAAACTATTCAAGATGGTGATAAATGCAATTCCCTAGAAATATTTCCGTTCCTTTTTGTATGAAAAGTGTTAAGTATCATTTTACATGTGTGATATTCTGATGTGTTTATGTATCAGTTAAGTGATACGGCGACGTGAATAGGTCTCACGTTGTTAACCTATTTTAGTTACTTGTCTCTTAATTTCACATGTTTAATTTTTCTCCGTAATATTTGTCCCCACTGCAGCTATAATAATTATCGTCAAAGAATCTTTGAAATTACCAATACTTAATGCAGGTAAAAAAAAAAACACCACAGCTATCGCTTATTCACAGACCTTCACATTTAATTTACAGATGTAAATTTAGGCACGATGATAATTATTGTTTTACAGGGCTTAACGTCTAGGTTATCAGCCACTATCATGCATGAACGCACATAGAACAACCTAACATCCAGGTTATCAGCCACTATCAGATATCAATAAACACGCACGCACGCACCCATTGTTATTCCCCCTCTCCAAACATTTATATCTTAAATTAAATAAATGATGTTGTTACTTCATTTGAGTGGCTCGGGACATTCTTTTTACTAGTTGCTTTGCGTCACACCCGTATTTGGTCGCACTGACAGAGATAGGTCTTATGGCGACGATCGGACAAGGGCTAGGAATCGGAAGGAAGCGGCCATGGCGTGGTGTGAAAATGGTAAACCACGGAAAACCATCTTCAGGGCTGCCGACAGTGGGGTTCGAACCCACTATCTCCCAAATACTGGATACCGGCCGCACTTAAGCGACTGCAGTAATCAGGCTCGGTTTGGGATATATTGACCATCATCTCCTTATACTTAGGTGTATGTTGAATTTGTCTGAGAACCTAGTGTGTGTAACTAGTTTTTAAGTTCTAGGATTCAGGAATGTGGGGGGGGACTTTAAACGACGTACCATCCCGGCATTTTCCTGGAAGGAGTATTGGAAAACCCGGGGAAAATCGCAACTCTAAGGACGGCCATTCAGCACCGGGATTCGAACTATCTATCTCCGGACATCCGGCTCAGCCACGTAGTCATGGTGCGCGACTTACGGCTGTGCTGGGAGGTCCAGAAATAAATTCAGGGTACCAGAAAAAAACGAGTCTGTCAAAAAAGTTCAAAGTAAGATAAGTCCACGATGTAGTTGTAAGTCAGAACTAAACTACATGTGCGTAGGCCCATGGGAGCCCATATGAGAGTTTCTAGACGGGGGGCCAGACCTGGGGGTACGTAGTAATTTTAATATTTTGGAAGATAAATGGCGATTTCTATTCTGCGGTAGAATAACCCACGGTATCCCCTGCCTGTTGGTGGGGGACGGTACTACCGCTTTTACGTAATACTGACTTTCAAGTAATTTTCTTGAAAGGAAACCACGTGACTACACTAGATTTTTGCCTTTCCCTGAGAGCTAGAAGGGGGCCGTGGCCCCACCTTGCCCCCGGGTATGGGCGCCCTTGCCTAGGCCTAATATTTCATTTGGTCCCAACAGTACAAGTAGACATGTCAATATCTATCTATGGGAGAAGAGTACATGTAATTTTCTGACTTATACTCGTTTTCCCTGGCAGCCTAGATACTGTACGAAATCAAGACTATCTTTGCAGTTACAGATTTTTAATGCTTACCTGTGAAAATATATCTTACTCCCCTTTTCAAATCTCTGACTGCAATTGTAAGCAGAACAAGCGATGACCATTTTTGCTATATTCTTTCAGACTGGTGTACTTCACTTATCACATCAACGAAAATACGTGTTTTTTATGTTTGTAACATATTGAAAATGGATAGAAAAAGCCTGGTTTGGTGACAATGAATCCTTGAAATCTCCCCGCTTACGCCGATTGCCCGCACAATTTACATCTGCTGATTTGTATCTTGGTGCCGTGTTTTGCTGACAGCGCCCTCTCTATCTATTTGGATGTTCGAAGGATAGGACTCATAGGAGGTTTTTCCAAGGAACAATGTGCTGCATTAATATATATTAGACTGTGCCGGAATGCTCGAAGACTGGTACTGTATTGCAAAGTCCAACACTCGGCCACCTGGATTCCTCGCTGCAAACCCTCTTTACTGCACAACTTGTAAGCAAAGTAATGCTTGTAAAGAGCGCTAAGGATTCTCGATTTTAGTAATAATCATACGAGCCCTAAAGGTGTGTTTTGTATGTGCCATCGCCATCTGTCAACATTCACCTACATTCGGTGTTCGGCTGTTGTGCGGTGCACACGTCTCGCTCCGGTCACTGGTGCAGCGGCCTTATCCTGTCTGTAGATAAGTAGAGTTTTTTATGTTTGTGTTCGTATTTTAGTCCTTTTCTTTTGTGTTTGTTCTGGGGCTAGTGTAGGGTAATTCTTTTTGGGCTATTATGTCTGTAGATAGTGGCGGCGGCCCTTTAGGCCGGCCTCCTGATATTGGTACAGGTGCCGTACGTAAGGATTTACCCATGGACGTTAGTAATACTGCTACCCAACGTGACAGTTCTCAAGATACAATACGTGATTCGGACCAGCGTCCGCAAGTTCCTGTAGCTACCTATTCTACCACTCATCTTGGCCCTTACATAGTATTTGTCGAATCGATTGACTCTACAAATAAAATAGGACATATTCACCCTATGGCTCTGGGACGGATTTTCTACGAGAGGCACATTAGTGACGTCAAGGCCATCCATAGGAAGGGAAGAAATAGAATTCAAGTTACTTTCATGTCTAGTAAGGCTGAAAACGCCTTTCTTTCTCATCCCATTCTTACGGAAAAGAAATTGACAGCTTTTATTCCGTCTTCGAATATTCAGCGAGTAGGGGTCATACGGGGAGTAGACACTACTCTTTCCGAATCCGACATTCTCACCTATTTAGACTCCCCATATCCAGTAGTGAAGGTACAACGTCTAAATAGACGCTCATCTAAAGACGGAAAAACTGAATATATCCCTACAGGTACTGTGAAGGTTGTATTCGAGAGTCAACAACTTCCGAAAAGTGTGTCCATTTTTAAAGTCATGTTAGAGGTTCAGGCCTTTATATTCTCTCCTTTATTGTGTAAACGATGTCAGCGGTATGGACACACCGCTACTAATTGTCGTTCCAGGGAGCTGAGATGTGGGTTCCCTTACTCATTCTACTGAAGACTGCACTCACCCAGTCGTTAAATGTGCTAACTGTGGCGGAAATCATCTTGCGGGAGCAGAACATTGTGAAATCCACAAACAACAAAAAGAAATTAAACGCATTATGAGTGTTGAAAACAAATCATATTTTGAAGTGAAAAACTATTTTGCCCCATTACAGTCCTTATCTAACCCCCTTCTGATGCCCCAACATTTTCCTCCTTTACCCAATAGATCATCTCAATCGGATGAAACTTTCCCTCGAAAGCGTAAATTTACTATGGTGGTTAGTAACCCTTCCCGCCCACCCGCTAAACCAGGTTATGACAGGGCATCATATCTTAATTTGCTCAGTAATCCGAAGACGGTTCCAGAACATTCTGGCACTCCAGTCGTGCGTTTGATACCTGCTATTTCTAACGAGCCTGCATCTACATCCCGGAAGCCAAGTCCTCAAGGGCAACCTTCGGCTCCTCCTGCGCCAATATCGGCATCTCCCTCTGTCATGGCTTTACATGGTAAATCAAACGATCATTCTGATGAACTGCCTCGAAAACTCTTTAACGATTTTGCAGCTTTAATCGCAGTAATGGACCCAAAAGACCCATATAAGCAACAGCTACAAGAAGTATATGATGAGCTTTTTCTATCAATTGGACTTTCCCCTACTGCTAAGTAAAACATGTGGATACTGCAATGGAATTATCGGAACATATTACATACGCAACATCATACAATATTCTGGAATATTCACAGCTCTCATTTGTACTAACTACTAAAGCACCTTGATGGCTTTAGACAATCCCGAACATTCCAATATTTGGTACATTCAACATTTCCGTAAATTACGTTCAGAGTTGTCCCTCCGTCATGTTCAAGTATTAATCACATGGCTTCCGGGCCATTCTGGAAAACACGGCAACGTCACAGCGGATATCCTATCTAACGAGGCCGCCCAGGGTACTGGATTGGTCTACTATAACGCAGTTTCACACACCGCCTTATGGGAACACTGTCATCACGTCATCCACGATCAGTGGTGTGCAATGGCGCCGAACTTCCCCGTTGAAAGGTAAGCACTTATTCCCGATACTGTCTGATATTCTTACTAAACCGTGGTTCGCTGTTGGTTCCTACACTCGGCGTCATATTCTTCAAATCATACGTTTCCGCTTAAATCATGTGTGTACGCCTGCTCATCTCTATCGCCTTAATCTTATCGACAGTCACTTATGTCCACGTGTTTGGGCAGTAGGTCCTGTCAATCATATCATTTTTCAGTGTCAGACATATGAACATCACCGTCACGAATTCGTAGCTAAGCTTCTTCATGCGGGTTGCCAACTGCCGTTAAATGTTTCGTGTTTAGTGTTTCAACCGCCTTTTCGCGTTGTAGACTTAATACTTAATTTTTTAGTTACCTGTAACATTCAATTCTAACCTTTTCCTTCCCTATAGGTACGAACTTTCGCATCCCAACCCTTATTTGTGGTCCGGTCGGGTTTGTTTGTAGTAAGACGTCGTGGCAGACCACACAGACGTGAAGCATTAGAACCCTGTGTCCCAGTGTTTTTGGGTTATCCTAGATAGTTTAGCCTCTATATTATTGGTATTTTCCTCAGTGTCATTATTACCGGCTGTCATTCACTTCATTACATAGCTACCCCTACTATCTTGTAGTGTACTAATTTCTTCTCATGTTGGTACCTCTCCCAGACATTAATTATCCCGCAAACCAGTGACTGGACGTAGGAGTCTCGTTCGCTCTGTCGTGTGGTGCGGTTGTACAGCGCGTGCGCTTGTATCGAGTCGGTTCTAGAGTGTTCTACTTAGTGCTTGCCGTGTGGTAGCGTGCAACACGTAGGTCGACATGGATAGTGACAGTGGCGGAGGTGAAGAACCTGATCCTTTAGCTAATGATAATGTTGATCATGAAGAAACAGTGAAGACAAATCATCATTCTGCAACTATCTCTAAGACTTCCTCGGTGACTAATAATCATAAACCTTCTAATACTCCTAATTCGTCTACTATACCCACTAACCATAATCTTGCTGCATATAGCTACCCTACTAATCATCAGGGACCATATATTGTATTTGTGTCCGGTAAAAGTACGAGTAACATTGGCAACCTACACCCAATGGCCCTCGGAAGACTTCTACATGAAAATAATTTCCAAGTTCACTCCATTCAACCCAAAGGGAGAAACAGAATTCAGGTCGTTTTTCTATCTGCATTACATGCTAACTCATTTTTACAAAGTAAATTTCTTGCCTCACATAACTTACATGCATTTATTCCACACTCCAACCTATTTCGCATAGGTATAATTAGAGGAGTTGACAAAAATCTTACTGAACCTGACATATTAGCTCTAATCAAAAGTGATATTAAGGTCCATTCTGTACAACGGTTAAATCGTAAGACGGTCGAAGACGGGAAGGTCGTATACGTGCCAACTGGATCAGTCAAAGTAGTCTTTTGGGCGAAACATCTTCCCAAATATGTATCTATTTTTCAAGTTGTGTTAGAAGTGACTCCATTTATTTTTTCTCCAATTATTTGTGGGAAATGCCAAAGATATGGTCACACTCTCAGAAATTGTCAGTCGTCCACTTTTAGATGCAAAAATTGTGCCTTAAACCACGCGACAGCTGATTGCCTATCTAATATAATACAATGTTTGCACTGTAATAAGCAACATGCATCAGGAGCGACTGAATGTGAGGTACACAAACGCCAAATTGAAATCAAAAAACTAATGTGCCTCGAGAATGTATCTTATTCTGAGGCTGCTTCGCGTCTATACCCACAGACTATCGCCCCACAAGACACTCTTCAAAATTTTCCCCCCTTGCATACTCCTGCGCCTACACCGGTTGTTGAAACTCCGCGTAAACGGAAGTTTACACAGGTTATTGTTAAAGATTTGCCACCCAAGCCGACTCCTGGATATGATCGTATGGGGCACATGCAACTTCTGCAGAACTATCAAATTCCTCGACATGCAGCGATACCAGCTCAGCACCACCCCCCTGCACATCTACAGCAGAACCCAACTACATCACGACAACCCTTATCGCAGCAAACGGTAAACGAAGCAGCTTTGACATCTCAACATGATATGCAAAAAGACCAGGTCATACAATGCCTACGTACGCTCATGTTGCTATTACCCCCATTACTTAAGGACCAACCGAATATGTTATCCATGATTGGACAATTCTGCGACAGCCTACAGTCCCTATTCTCTAAAGACAATGAAGATAATTCAATGGAATGCTAGAAGTATTCGCAATAAATACCATGAACTGAGAATATTAATAAAAGAAACATCACCGGATATAGTACTCTTACAAGAAACATGGCTTGCGCCCGATAGGGTTTTTTCTATACCTTATTATCAAATTGAACGCATAGATGGCCCGGGGTATGATGGAGTAGCGTTTTTAATACATCAATCATTCACATATCAGCTATTTCATCCACAATGTCAAATACCTAACGTATATGTACTAGGAATAATAATTAATAATATACATGTCATAAATATATATTGCCCACCTGACCAATATATATCATATAGACAATGGCAACAATTTTTTCAACAATTCCATGCCCACAACCAGCTACTTATTTTAGGGGACATGAATATTCATCATACCCAATGGGGTTCCCATGTGGACACACCTCGGGGAACTAACTTCTTAAACGCAATACAGCGAAGTAATCTCGTAATTCTCAATGATGGGTCCCCGACCAGACTAACTCCCCCTGGAGCACCTCCAAGTGCAGTGGATATTTCATTATGCAGTTATACTATAGCATCCACAACTACTTGGCGTACATTGTGTGATACACATAGCAGTGATCATTATCCAATATTTATAACTCATGGTTCCGGATCTATAATGAAACCCCCATGGACTAATCAAGTAATGAGTACAACACGCTCTTTGCATAAGTTTGATCCCGAGACTTTCAAGGTATTTATATTAAAACAGGTTGAAAAATATACAGTCGATGAGTTTAATTACAATAAGCTCTATCACATTATATATCAATATCTCGACTGTTATCACCCATTTAACCGAACACCCAATGCACACTCCCACAATATTGGTGGCCTCAGATGGTGGGATGATGAATGTCACCACCTCATTCTTAAAAGGAAACGCCTTTTTAAAATCTATCGGAAAACACTAAACTTAGTGAATTATATTCGCCTGAAACGCCATACTGCTACAATACGTCGCATATTTCATCAAAAAAGGCGAACAGCTTGGAAAGCCTTTATCAATTCTTTCCATAAATATTTATCCGTAACAAGATTGTGGAACGCGGTTCGAGCACTAGCGCGTGTCTCCACACAAATTACTAGACCTTTAATTCAGACAGATATTTTGGAACAATTCCTTTATTCATTAACTCCCCATACGGTGGTCCCAAAGTTCGTCCCTAATTGTAACGACTCTCCACTATCGTCTTCAGTTTTGCTACAGAACATCACCCTACGTGAACTCACAGCAACGCTACAAAAATGTAACACATCCACACCTGGTCCGGACTACATTACCTACACAATGATAAAAGCACTCCCCAACCCGGCATTACAAGCACTTGTTAATCACTACAATCACATACTACAAACCTCTACCCCTCCGGACGACTGGAATAAATTTTTCTTAATACCTATTCCGAAACCTCGGCTACCGTTGAATAATCATAAACATATTCGTGGAATTGTATTAGCCTCTTGCATACGCAAAGCATTTTTAAAAATACTCCTACAACGTTTTTTATGGTACCTAGAATACTATGAATTGGTTCCCAAATGCCAATATGCCTATTTTAAAGGTCGCAGTTCACAAGATGCCATTAATATACTAATAACTGACATATTACTTGCTAAAACAAGAAAATATCACACAATAGCCATCTTTCTGGACATACGGGGAGCGTTTGACTCAGTCCCATTGCATATGTTATGGGCCGCATTATCATCCAAAGGTATTCCTACTCCGTTCATCACACTACTCCGAAACCTCCATACATATCGACAGCTCATAATCAAACACCCTGATGCACCCCCGATTTCACGTCAAGCTACAGATGGACTTCCACAGGGCGATATTTTTAGTGGCATATTATTTGCCTTGTATCTCTCAAACCTTGAACAACTTGTACTCCAACATGCACGTATCTTACTCTATGCTGATGATATAGTCCTATATACATCAGGGAAGGATATTAATGGTGCCCGTAATACTATTACTAAAGTCATGCTTGAGGTACAGAACTGGTTAAATGACCATGGTTTATCCATATCTCCAACTAAGTGTTCAACACTCATTTTTACACAGAAACGGGTCTACAACACTGAACCATTAAAAGTGGCTTCCTATGAGATACCGATACATACATATCATAAATATCTCGGCATCATCCTAGATAATAAACTAAACTTTACTAGACATATCCAGTACCTCCGAAATATAGCAGATAATTATACAAAACTCCTCAAAGCTATAACACGACGATCATGGGGGGCAGACCCTACAACAGCCAAGACAGTATACTGTGCTACAATTCGCTCCAGATTAGATTATTGCGCTCATATCATTGATATTGCTACTCCCGCAACACTGACTAAGCTAAATACCATACAACACCATGCATTACGTATTTGTTTTGGTGCACTAAAATCTACACCAACGAATGCTCTCCAAGTGGAAACGGGAGAACCACCACTCCATATACGTCGGCAGTTCCTTACTTCTAAGTACCTACTACGACGTTTCATAACAGTTTCTCATCCTCTTGTACCGAAACTCCAACTACTACATGAACGATATAACTCATATAATATCAGAGACAAAAGAACCCCTGCTCTAATAACAGTCTTCCACTATGTATCGACATTAACAAACAATATCATAAGGTGCGCCAAACTTCCCCATTATACAGTACCGTATGAGGTAGTACAATACCACACAGATACGCTCCAAGCTACAACTACTACTTTTGCATTCTTACAGTATCAAACCTCTATGTTTTTACCACCCTCGAAAAAAATCCGCTTATCATACTCTAACATTGGACATAATTTCTATACCGATGGATCTCGGAATTCATGCGGGGTAGGAGCAGCATTTTATTATGAACGAATACACCACATTGAACTATATAAACTCCACCCGGATTTCTCTATATTTACTGCAGAACTTATAGCGATCAGACAAACACTCCTGTATATAAAAAACGAAGCAATCCCTAACGCTAATATCTTCACAGATTCTCTATCAGCATTACAATCGATCCAGTCTTCTAAATTCACGATGAACTGGTATGTTTATAATGTTAAACAACTATTATATGACCTACGTACTACTGGAACTAAGATTACAATTATATGGATTCCAGCTCATAAAAATATTCCCGGTAATGAAACAGCGGATAGAGCTGCCAAACAAGCATCACTGCTCAACACCCCTCCAATGACATTTATGACTCCAGTTACAGATCTCATTCCATTACTAAAGCAACATCACAAAGCGACATGGCAACAGTTCTGGAATGACACTGCAAGAATAAAAGGGACCTTCTATTACAATATCCAACCCTCTCTGCCAATCAAACACTGGTATCAACGATCAACTTACACACGGCGTCATATAATAACTATTATTAGGCTACGTTTCAACCATTCGCTTACGCCCTTGTTAAAGTACCGTTTCAATATTGTCAGCCAACCGACATGTCAGTGTGGTTCAAATGAGGCGGATGCAAATCACCTCATTCTCCAGTGTCCGTTATATACTCAGGCTCGAGCACGCTTAATTGCAAGTCTAACCTGTTTACGAATACCACTTCCAACAAGTGTTGCTTGTCTTGTTTACAATCCGTCACCGGACATCATATACATATTAAACAGGTATTTAGAGGACACGGGCATCATATTGTAAATATACCATCAGATTCACGTTTCATTAATAGTTGTGTCACTTACATAGACTTCATAACACTCCCGACTATGCCTACTTAGGTTTTGTTTAATTTTTGTTATTATACAACTCTTGCAGAAAATGAGCACAATGTTCGCGTTACTATTGTCTTTTGTCGCCTCTAGCACATATGTTCATACGTTGTTCATTTGTTAGAAAGATCCAGATTCAGTAGGTAAATTCTCTTTGGTAGGTCAGATGCTCTTTGGTAGGAACGGTTTAGGGTAACACGGCGTTAGTCATATCACATGTCCTTGATAAGCTTTCACTACACTTTGCGCGATATATACATTCTACCCCTCCATTTGTGTTACTCCATCCATAATACTAGATCCTTTAGTTGTTGTGTGCTATCCTTTGTCCTTCCCAATTGTCGGCCCGTTCCGTATGTCAAAGTAGAAGACGCCAAGATGGGTCACTTCGGCGTGAAGATATAGTACCTTGTGTCCCCGTGCTTACTCCTATGTCTATTACACTTACACCCACAAGATGTAGATGTTCATCCATACCAGTGATCTTTGTACTGTGAGATAAAGTATTTCTTCGTCACCATAACTAAATGTTTGAGTGTTCGACAGTGTTTCATTTACAAAGTATTGGAACTGGGTGTTAGTTACATACAGAGCCCAACCAAATATCAAGAAAGAAGAAGAAAAGACTGGACGTAGCGTCTTACGACGATGTCCAAAAACTAACCAAGAAGAAGAAGAACATTCACCTAAACTATTGGAATGGCGGTACCGGTAATAGCCGGCGATTTGAATTTCTATCGCGTACTACTCCCTAGCGAATTTAGATTTTTACCACGTTCTACTTCCTAGCGTTTGGCGGCACGATGATTTGAATTTTTAGAGGGACGTACTTCGTAGCGTTGCGCAATAACCTGCCACTATGTTTAGCTTTCTGTGCGTCCGATGTGTTTCCAGTGGCGTATGCTGAGGGCTACCAAGGCTATCAGTGTGAAGCTCAAACCTCAATTGGGAATGATGGAAGTTTAAAGCACATTATAATCCAAGCATCTGACACATTGTTCCGTTTACAAAACTTAAAAGCAATGAGAAAAAACGTCGCACGTATTTCTGAGAGCAGGGCATCGGAGACTGATATTGCAGCTCAGACTCTCGTCTATGTCCCCTCGATTCACCTCACATGGCTTGTTGCTGTATATTGGATAGGAGCAAGGACCGGGGTGATAAGTGTGCTAGGCTTCGGTACATCAGATCACCACAGTTAACTATCAACCATGCGTTACTCATCGTAGGCCTATATACTTCCTCACCTCATACTTTTGACTTAATTATATAGATAACAGGGTGCTGGTATTTCAATGCCGTTTACTTCTACATCCTTGTAGGAAGACACTGCAGGGCTGCTGTTATAGGAGTAATACAGTTTTCTTTTTATAGGTAGATCTGCTAAAAAAGAAATGCAATCTTTCAGATTCAGTGTTCTCTTTTGTTGGTTGGAATTGAACCCGTGATCATGGGTCAGACACCACCACTGATCTCCCAAGGAAGCTAATTAACCAGTGAATGATGGGTACGACTGCAGTAAAATTCAAAATTGTTTTTAATAATAATAATAATAATAATGGTGCATGGCATCTGTATAGGCTTGGCGGTGACCTAGTGAGGACAAAATGAATGGCGAAGATGTCATAAACACCCAGTCCCCTAGTCAGGTGAATTAAGAGTATGACGGGGTTGATTCTGAAAACTGAACCAGGACCGTCAGACCAAAGACAAGCATTCCATCCATTTAGCCACAAAGCCGGACTTTAATTTGCTAACCTTAGGTTACCATCTCCACTGATCAGGGATTGAGCATTGGCAGTGGCAGAGGGCAGGGTAGTAACTTGTGAAGCACCCTTGACATCACAGCAGGCTTCTTCGTTGGCTACTGGCTGCAACTGAAAACACTGAAGGCTTGGCGTTCACTAAACCAACAATCGAAAAGGGGTAACCTAAGTCTAATGGTAGCCCACGTCTTGATCTCAGTATACGCCACTGTGTGTTTCACTTGATCTATTATTACATTAAAAATTGTCTTGGATTCTGGGTGAAATTCTCGATTTACAGTTATTATTCTGGGCTTGTCTATTATTACGTTTAACTCTGCTTGGTTTTTGGTACATCGTCTTGGATTCAGGATGAAGTTTGCACGATTTACTGTTCTCTGGTCCTTTAATTAATAATAATAATAAATCAATTTGCTCGGTATGTTTCACTTGATCCATTATTACGTTTAACTCCGTTTGAATTTTGGTACACTCTCTTGGATTCTGTATGGATGGACTTTGTCGACTTATCAGATCTTTTGCTGTCAGTGAAATATGAGTGTTAATTCTAGAAATATTGGGGGACATATGCAATTAGTCCATAGAGAGAAGGAGGAAGTAATGAATAGCTGTTTGGAACCTCTGTGTACTGCAAGCTTCCATTTCAAAGTAGATTTAATAACACATCTTGAGGAACAATATCAAATTCATAGCTCTAATCAAGAGTTGATATTTGATTCCTTCCAAGGTAAGATATTTCTTTCCCTACATACCCTATGTCACTTAAACATTCAATTACATATTTTGCTCTCGCATATTCTGTTATTAATTTATGGTTTAAAAAAATACTATTCATTGGTGATATAAACATGCACAATGGTGCAATGCACTAGTTTATTTACATACATCTTCATTATAGAATGTTCAGTGTTCAGTCTGCAAACTTCTGTGAACTTACTATAGATCTCCACAATCCTATATTTCTAACTAGCTCTGTGACCACGTTTAGTTCCATACATCTGAATCTAACCATCATGGTCTTGGTGCCCCTGTACTTCTCTTATCCTCCATGACTAAGTTCTTTAAAAGGTACATTGTGAATTCTGTGGTGAACTTGGTAGTTCGTGATATGAAGGAATCATTTTCTGCTGTCCGGCACCATGGCTGAATGGTTAGCGTGCTGGCCTTTGGTCACAGGGATACCCGGGTTCGATTACCGACAGGCTCGGGAATTTTAACCATAATTGGTTAATTTCTCTGGCACGGGGACTGGGTGTATGTGTCGTCTTCATCATCATTCCATTCTCATCATGACGCGCAGGTCGCCTACGGGTGTCTAATCAAAAGACCTGCATCTGGCGAGCCAAACTTGTCCTCGGACACTCCCGGCACTAAAAGCCATACACCATTTCATTTCATTTTCTGCTGTAATCCATGGTGTGCTTTGCTTGTGTTTTTACACAAATTTAAATGTCAGATGTTGGCTTGTGATGTCATAACTTAATCGTGGTGACCTTCATCAAGTTGCTAGTTGCTTTACGTCTCACCGACACGGATAGGTCTTATGGCGACGATGGGACAGGGAAAGGCTAGGAGTGGGAAGGAAGCGGCCATGGCCTTAATTAAGGTACAGCCCCAGCATTTGCCTGGTGTGAAAATGGGAAACCACAGAAAACCATCTTCAGGGCTGCTGACAGCGGGGTTCGAACCTACTATCTACTGAATACTGGATACTGGCCACACATAAGTGTGGTCATCAAGTTGACTGTGAACTATGAGATCATAAACATGGCTACCGTGGCTAAATAGAGCTTGGCAAATATTTTCATTTAATAATCACTTACTTCTTCTTTCTATTTTCCCTTTATGCCCTAGAAGGCAAGGGCGCCCCTCCCCCCCCCCCCCCCCACACACACACACACCTAGCTCCCAGGGAAAGGCAAAAATCTAGTCTAGTCAGGTGTTTTCCTTTCAAGAAAATTATTCAAACTTCAGTATTACATGGACGCGGTAGTACCATTCCCCACCAACAGGCAGGGAACACCGTGGGTTATTCTACCACAGAATACAAGTCGCCATTTATCTTCCAAAATATTAAAAATACTATGTACCCTCAGGTCTGCCCCACCCCCCCCTACAAACTGTCATATGGGCGCTGATGCTCGCAGGCGTCGGGTATAATCACTTACAAATTGTGAAAAATCATTAATTGTGCACCTAAGATCTTTCTCAGAACATAGTAAGATTCACTCTTAGGTAATATCCATTCCTGATACACCTTCTTTTTACATTTACAAGCTGCTCTCACTTTATCATTCCACCAAGATGTTTGCTTTTTTTTATCTTTACACACAGTTGTTCGTAGATATTCTGTTGCTGTTTCTACTACAGCATCCCTTTACACCACCCATTTTCTTTCTATATCCTGAATTTACTTACTGTCTTTTGTTTTGAACATTTTTAGTAATCATATTCATGTACTTCTGTCTGCATCATCCTGCAGATTTTCTACCCTTATTCATCTGAAGACATATTTCACTTTCTCTATCCTAGGACTAGAGATATTTAGTTCACTGCAGATCAGATAATGGTCTGTATCATCAAAAATCCTTGGAATAGATGAACATCCTAACAGATTTCCTGAATAGAAGGCCGGTTATGATAGTCTATTATGGAACTGGTGCTCCTACCCCCCATGTATAGCAGTGAATAGCCTTATGCTTGAATATTACCACTGAAGTCCAGTAAAGGTTTTCCATTGCTATTAGCTTCCTGTTACATATCTTTCTCATATTTACCCATCACCTTGTCATATCCTTCAGTTCTATTTCTATCTCTCGCAACAAAATCGCCTATTAGCACTATCTTATCCTTGTAGTTGATCCAGACTATGAAGTCACTCACCGATTCATGAGACTTGTCAATTTCATCCTCATCTGCATCCTCACATGGTAAATATAGTGAGATAGTTCTCATACCTACTAATTTCTCCAACTGCTAAATCTACCTACATCATTTGCTCATTTACATGCCTAACAGAAACTATGCTGCATGCAATACTATTACTGAGGAAAAGTCTTAAACCCACACTCTGTTGTTCCCTTTTTAACACCTATTAAACCCCAAACCCCACAGCACTTAACGCCCTTGAAAGGGCCTTGGTCTGCCCAGTGACTGCTGTTCAGCCCGAAGGCCTGCAGATTAGGAGGGGTCGTGTGGTCAGCATGATGCATCCTCTTGTCCGTTATTCTGGGCTTTTGAGACCGGGTTTAACACCTATTAAGAACATTTTATAATTTACTAACTCTTTGTCATTATCTACCCTTACCATAATATCATTAACTCATAACCCATACAGATTTGCTGAATCAGCCAGTTCTACTTCCATAAGCCCTATTGAAATTGATAGCTCCCCATCAAATTCCATTTCTTATGCAAAGTTGTTTCCAAGTAGTCCTTCACCCGTCAAATGGAAGTGGAACTCTGTTACTCCCATAGGTCTGATGCTTGCTTAAAATGTTCTGAGCATTCTAGGTAAATATTCTGTGAAGCAGGATGCAACCCTACTTACACATATTCCCAGTGAGAATTTCTTCTCTAACGGATTAGGGACCACCAGTGGATTGTAGTCTAGCTAGAGACCACTGGTGGATTGTATAGTCCTAGCCACTTGAGCATAAGGGGGTCCATGACTCAAAATATGTCTGAGATGTCCACTCCTATTCTATAGCAACTAGTATCGTGACTCTCAGAACCACTTACTAGGCCATACAGCCATTGCCCATAGTTCAAGAACTAGGACGTGACTACTGTAACCCACACCATAAACCATTCCAGATGATTTTATAATGCAAAATTAATGAGCTTGTAGATATGTGATAGTTATTTAAACTCTTTCTTTTTCAGACTTTGAAGAGTGGCTGAGACAGAAGCAACGAGAAAACAACTCACAGTATTTTCGCAGGACAAGAAGAAGAAGAAGAACTGATGGTTCCAAAATTATTTACTATGACTGCAATCGCTCAGGAAAGTCTTGTGAACGTAGAGCACCAAGGCAGAGAGCTTCTAAAGCACAGGGGTCTCCAAAGATCAATGCAGGTTGCACCAGCCATTGCAAAGTGACAGTGGGGGAAAAACAAACATAGTATTTTTGGCTACTCATTATGGTCATGGGCAGGAAATAAAACATCTCCAACTTACAAAGGCAGAGAGAGAGTGTTTAGCAGGTCAGATGAGTTTAGGTCTGCCTGCCAAAATGGTGCTAAATTCTGCTCGGGAAAATGATAGCTCTGAAGTGAAGAGATCTGACCTTGGAACAAGAATCGACCTGCACAATATAAGAAAAGAGTTCAATTTAAATATTTTTTCAGGGTAGCGTCATGTAAACGATTCCTGTAGTGTTGACATTTTTGTGCAGGAATCACCGAAGCTTGGGGAACAAAATCCTGTGATATTTTTTACAAAAACAGGGGGATGAATCACATGAACTCTCAAGGAATGACTTTTGCATTGTGCTAATGAATGAAGCACAGAAGCATATGCTAAAAAAATTTTCAAGGAATGCCATCTGTTTAGACGGAACACATGGCATAAATGGTTATGGCTTTGAACTAACAACTGTATTAGTATTAGATTACTACAACGAAGGTTTCCCTGTATTTTTCATGTTTTCGAATCGAAGAGACTGTTATATTTATGAATTACTCTTTATGAAAATTAAGGAAATAACTGGTTCTCTATATACCAAATTCTTTATGAGTGACATCACTGAAACGTATTACATGGCATGGAAGAGTATCATGGGAGAGCCATGTCATAGATTGCTATGTCTATGGCATGTGTTTAAAGCATGGAATGAGAATTCCTCCAAAATTAAAAATGCACAAAAAACGGGAAAAGGTCATGACTTCCTTGAAGATTCTTCAGTCTCTTCCTTATAAAAAGGATTTTTCACGGGCACTTGAAGATTTTTGTGAAGAATGTGCACAAGATCCAGAGACCCCAATCTTTGGTTTGTATTTTGGAAGATATTATAGAAGTATTCCATAGATGTGGGCAAAATGCTTCAAAATAGGTTGTGATATAAGCACAAACATGCACCTAGAAAGAGTTCACAGAACCATAAAATATGAATATTTGGGAGGTGTGCATGTTAAAAGACTTGATAAGAGTATACATGCTCTCTTACAATTAGTGCGAGATAAGGAATTTGACAGAATACAGAAATTAATAAAAGGCAAGCACCATAAATATTTTTAAAAGTTTGAAAAGAGGCATGACACTGCATTGGCAATGCAGGAAGGAATAATTCATGAAAATGAATATGAATGGAAAGTTGGCATGTACAATGTTGAGAGAAATTTGCTGGAGAACTGTTGTCACTCTGTAATAAGTGCAAAATCTATGTGCATGCATTCTCCTGCAGTTGCCTCGATTATCTTACCAGAACCATGATATGCAAACATGTCCACTACTGTATCATGCATTTAACACAAAACCTTGTTGGTACCTCTCAACAAGCACTTCCCTCTTCCCTAGAAAATGATGGTTGCTTAGAACTGCAATGTCACATGAAGCAATTGCACAAACCTGCAGAAGCTACACCCAGTGGCGGCTCGTGGATATCAGCAGTGGGGGGCGCACCTTAGTTTCATAATTCCACAAATATCTCAAGTTCTTCAAACCATGTTATCAAGATACACACTTCGAACACTATACGGTGCAATGCATATGCAATTGTTTTTATTATTATTATTATTATTATTATTATTATTATTATTATTATTATTATTATTATTATTATTATTATATGCCTTTACTAGCAGGACCTAGTGTTTACAGTGCACTATGTCTTCTGATATGGGCTAGAGCAATTTTGTTACTTTCATTGATCTGTCTCTGTCTTATCCTTGGATTTGACAATATGAAAGTGACTGAGGTATGAGCGATGCTAGTAATGCCATTCCTTCTGCAGTCAGTCCCTGCTATGAATGGTGTGAAAATGTTGCTCATAGGGTCGGTTGGTGCATGCATTTCAGTGGGCGTGACAGACTGATATGTAACAGCAACTTCTGGCTCGGTGAGGAAAGCAACGGGAAACTACCTCACTCCTCATTTCCCTAGTATGCCTCTTCAGTGATGCCTAGGCCATCTATGACAGCTGATGGCAGAGCTGTTGAGGATCCAACCAGCCTTAGGGCTGAAGACTGAACATACATCCCCCTGTGGGTGGGGGCGGTAGAATAACACCCACGGTATCCCCTGCCTGTTGTAAGAGGCTACTAAAAGGGGCCCCAAGGGCTCCGAACTTTGGAGCGTGGGTTGGCGACCACGGGGTCCTCAGCTGAGTCCTGGCATTGCTTCCACTTACTTGTGCTAGGCTCCTCACTTTCATCTATCCTGTCTGAACTCTCTTGGTCAACTCTTGTTCTTTTCCGACCCCAACGCTATTAGGTTTGCGAGGGCTAGGGAGTCTTTCATTTTCACGCCCTTCGTGGCCCTTGTCTTTCCTTGACCGATATCTTCATTTTTTGAAGTGTCGGAACCCCTCCATTTTCTCTCTGCTTAGTGTTATATAGAGGATGGTTGCCTAGTCTACTTCCTCTTAAAACAATAATCACCACCACCACCACCACTGAACATTCATACATTATTATTATTATTATTATTATTATTATTATTATTATTATTATTGAATAATAATTATATAATAATAACATAATAAGAATAATAATTATATAATAATAATAATAATAATAATAATAATAATAATAATAATAATAATAATAATTGCCTGTTCTTGTCCACGATCAAGTTATGTTTACGAATAGTTTCACTGTAGTGATCACTTAAACAAGACACGACATTGACTTCACCAAGCATTTCAGAGTCCATGGTACTATTGATATCACCCCTGTGGTGACCCATTTATCTCCTTCCTAGAATGGGAGAATAGCAGGCAAGGAAAGCAGTAAAAGGTTTCTGAGATATCACTTCCACATATCCGCGAGTTCTTGTTATATACGTCAGGAGAATTAATTTGTCTTTGGAAAGCCCTATTTTCATTTTTCTTGGTCTCCGGTTTTTTCAACAAGAAGTCTGCTGTCGGCCTAAAACACTCCTCCAGTTCGACTTTCTTCTCGATAGAAAGAGGAGAAAACGTTAG
This sequence comes from Anabrus simplex, assembly GCF_040414725.1. Taxonomy (NCBI): domain Eukaryota; kingdom Metazoa; phylum Arthropoda; class Insecta; order Orthoptera; family Tettigoniidae; genus Anabrus; species Anabrus simplex. The sequence continues at coordinate 128,140,709 of NC_090265.1, read as the reverse complement.
TACTTAAATATGTTCGACGGTAATCATACCGTATGAAGTGCAAACATAACACTACGCCTACATATAAATCACAACCTTTCTCCTAATTTCACCTTGTCACAGTCACCTCATGACATCATTCATCAACACAAAGTTAAACATCGTGCTCTCCAGTGAGTATGGCCAACATGAGTCAAGTGCGAGGAGACAGTACAGTAGTTACAGTCGTTACTCGTTTCGTTAGTTAATAATCCTAAAAATTACAAGACAATTTTAAATGTATACCGGCACATTTAACTCAGGTAAGTGCCTCAGTAAAATAGTTCCTAGTTTTAGGAGAGAAATGGCATAAACTGACTCCTATTAAATAGAAATCAGATCACCAATGTTTCGGGTAGGTTGGCTGCAACAATAGGCCGCGGCAGAAACGCGCCGGAATCTCCGTAGAACAGCACATTTCTACTACGCCTCTGATTGGCCCCCTCAAGGCCAGTCAAGCGAGACTCGGAGTATTTGGTCCGGTATGAGAGAGCGCCCTCCTGCGCGGGGCCAGCAGCGCATCGGGCCGCAGTACAGTACCACTCGCGCCCTTGATAATAATCTTATAGAAACATATTTCCCTTGTTAACATTTAAGATTAAAATTCCCGAAATTAAGGGAACCCCGTGGGGGGCGCGCGCCTTAGCGCCTCCCAAACGAGCCGCCACTGGCTACACCAGAAAGTATTATGGAAGAAATTAAAAAAACAATTCAGATAATGATAAGGAAATTAGAACTACTTCAAAATGAAAAGCATAAGCTAAAAGAAGTTCTGAAGCAGCTTAAAGCTGTTGAAAGTTTTACAGCATCACTTTGTTCCAATGACAGTCAGAATGAAACTTGCTTTACACCAACACAAACAGTAGAGTGTGAACCTCCAAACAAGAAGGTTCAAAAACAGTAATTCTTCTCAACAAAGAAGTCATCTACAAAAAAGCTTAAAAAGAATGAAGGGCAGGATAAAACCATTGCGTCCACCATAGTGCATTCACAGCTCTATCATTTGCAAGAAGGTGATAATGAACATAACTATGCTGGTTAAAGTTCTTGGCCAGTTCTGTTTAGTTTGATTTCTTTTCTTCATGATCCTAAAGTGTTTTCATTCACATTTTAATTTTATTTACAATACAGAATAAAGATAAACCCACACTGATACATCATACACCTCTCATTACTGGTGGAACAACTGATGGACTGTGGTTCTGGTGCTATTGTTTATTATATGTATGATGTAGTAGTGCTTTCTTTCTTTTCTTCCTCCTTGAGTAATTCAGTCTAATGACTGGTTTGCCCCTGTGATGCATCTTCCCCAACTGGCTCAGTCCTGTGCATTATATTTTGCGTCTGCACAGCTCTTGAGTAATTCAGTCTAATGACTGGTTTGCCCCTGCGATGCATCTTCCCCAATTGGCTCAGTCCTGTGCATTATCTTTTGCGTCTGTACAGCTCTTGATTATTTTAAATATGTGAAGCAAGTGATAGACTATACTTCTGGTGCTACTGTTTATTTTATGCATATGGAGCAAGTGATGGATTGTGCTTCTGGTGCTGTTGTTTATTTTTGTTTTTAATTTGTAGATGGTTCATGGTGTGGGTTACTGTAGTAATGTCCTAGTTTGTGAAGGATGGGCAACGGCTGAGTGGCCTTTTAAGTGGTCCAGAGAGTCAGGATACCAGTTGGTAGGGAATGGGAGTCAGCATCTCGGACATAATCTGAGTCATGGCCCTCATTGTGCTCAGGCAGCTAGGACTGTACAATCCACCGTGGTCCCTAACACGTTCGAGGAGAGATCCTCACTTGGACTATGTGTAAGTGGGGTACCATCTTGCTTCACCAATTTACCGATCTCACAACATTTTAAGCAAGCCTCGGACCTACGGGAGTAACGGAGTCTCACTCCCATTTGACAGGCGAGAGGCTCCTTGGAAACAACTTGCTGAACAAAATGGAATTCGATGGGGAGCTGTAAATATTAATGGGGCTTACGGAAGAAACAAAGTAGAACTGGCTGAGTCAGCAAAGAGGATGCATCTGGATGTGCTAGGAGTGATATTCGGGTAAGGGGAGGTTGAGGATTGTTCAGAATTACAAAGGGACCTTGAAAGTATCCAACAATGTTTGAAGAGAATAACATGAAGGTTAATGGAGGCAAATCAACTGTTACAACATTTACAAACAGGAGTTTTAAAACTGAATTTGAATATACTTTGAACAAGGTAGTTATCCCAAAAGATGGCAAGTGCAAATACTTAGGTGTAAGATTTGAAAGTAATTTGCACTGGAAGGGTCATGTGGATGACATTGTTGGGAAAGCATACAGATCGTTACATGTCATAATGAGGCTACTTAAAGGGTGCAACAAAGAATTAAAAGAGAAAAGTTACTTAAGTATGGTTCGTCCATTATTGGAATATGCAAACAGTGTTTGGGATCCTCACCAAGAATACCTAATAAAAGAAATAGATAGTGTGCAGAGGAAAGCAGCAAGATTTATAGCAGGGGATTTCAAGAGAAAGAGTAGTGTATCAGAAATGTTAAAAGAACTAGGGTGGGAAAGTTTAAATACGAGAAGGGAGAAAACTAGACTTATAGGATTATATAGAACCTATACAGGAGAAGCAGCATGAGGAGATATCCGTGAGAGGCTTCAGTTGGAAAATAATTATATTGGCAGGACTGACCACAAATATAAAGTTAGAAGGAATTTTAGCAGAAGCGATTGGGGTAAATTTTCATTCATTGGGAAGGGTGTGAAGGAGTGGAACAGTTTACCAGGGGTAGTGTTTGATCCTTTTCCAAAATCTGTACAGATATTCAAAAAGAGAATAAACAGCAACAGAGAAAATAAATGAAATGTTAGAGGGCATTCGACCGGTGCAGGTTAATGTAAATAAAGAATGTGTGTGAATAAATTAATTCCATCCCCTGGTCTAAGGAGTTTGGACAGCCAAAGTAGGGGACTGCCTGTAGGGGTGAAGTACAGTGGGGACTTCGAGGGCCCTGAGACCGCTACGGTAGCTGTGAAGGCCCTTCAGGAACTCTGAAAAGTGGTGGTAAAAGGGGGTCTGGTTAAAACGCAGCAGGTCATTATGCTACTTAGGTTCCAGAATGGGTAAAGAAAAGAAAAAGTAAATAAATGCAATGTAAATTTTAATCTTATACCAGTTGTACAGTATCATTTGAAGTAATTCCACATACTGTATATCAGTTGGCTATATTTGTAAGTAGTACAGGAGATATTATAAGTAGAATTTTGTAAACAATGTAAATTTATTAAGGATGAGCTGTGTGTTTAATAGAAAATATTGTTAGCGTAAATTTTATAATATTGTATTAAAGGAAAATTTTATTCTCTTGTTAATTTAATATTTAGTGCTTGACAATAATGTATTTTAGTGTACCATTTGCCACCGAGGTAGACACCTCATTTGCAAATAAAGAGATTTTGATTTGATTTGATTTTGACTTTAACATTGTGATATGCGGAGTAATTGTGATGCTGTATTGATTTTGTGCAATTTATTGTGAACATTGTTTCTGTCGGTGAGTGTCTGTGAGGTTGAGAAGAAGGTGCACTGTTGTGTACCTCTCTATTTCGGATGACACTAAAAAAGCATGAAAATTGACATGCCGTAGTTTCCCTTCTGAGTGCGGTTTAAGGGTGAAATGGAAGCAAACTATTTCTAGGCAAAGTGATGTAGTAGGATCTCTTTAGGTACCTAGCAATTCTTCTCATAAAATAGATTTCAGTGTAAGCACATCAATCAAATTTCCTTCTGTTTTCATTGTGTATCCTGTGCACAAACAGGAAAATGTCAAAAGCAGGAAGCGTCCAGCTCCCAAAATTGATGTATTATCATCAAAATTTAGTAAAAGTTCCGATTCAGATAACAATGAACATACCATATCTTCATACGTCAGCCAGAAACGAAAAAGGAGTACAAGTCTCGTTTCTATATCAAGGAAAGTCTACGAGTACCTCTGTTAAATCTAAAAAATATACGGATGAGAAGATTAAATACCAGATTACAGAAAATAATCTGTAAATTGAGAAGTAGGATACGGGTAATGAAATCAGAAAAAAAGTTTTACGGTATATGAACTTGACCAAAAAGCAAACCAATTTGGAAAGCATGCTAAAATTGGTCATTTAGGAGCTTTATTCCTGTTAGAACGAATTTAATTTTCTTCTTCTTTCTTCATCCGTTTACCCTCAGACTCAACGAGGGATCCCACATCTACCGCTCAAGGGTAGTGTCCTGGAGCACCAGACTTTGGGTCAGGGATACAGCTGGGGAAGATGACCAGTACCTCGCCCAGGCAGCCTCACCTGCTATGCTGAACAAGAGCCTTGTGGAGGGATGGGAATATTGGAAAGGACGGGCAGGGAAAAGGGAAGGAAGCGGCCGTGCCTTAAGTTGAGTACTATACTGGCATTTGCCTGGAGGAGAAGTGGGAAGCCACGGAAAACCACTTCGAGGATGGCTGAGGTGGAAATCGAACCCACCTCTACTCAGTTGACCTCCCGAGGCTGAGTGGACACCGTTCCAGCCCTCGTAGCACTTTTCAAATTTCGTGGCAGGGCTGGGAATCGAACCCGGACCTCCGGGGTGACAGCTAACCACACTAACCACTACACCATACAGGCGAACACAAATTTAATTTTTCGGGAAGAAAAAAAGAGAAATACGGTGAAACGACGCTAAATATTTGCGTAACGGGCATAACATCGCTCACCAAACAGCGGCTTCAATACGAATGTCAAAATATCAGATGTGTGGAGCAAAAGATTGGATCGCTGATAATTGGATAAAGGGCGATTAAACCCAAAGATATTTATGACCGCAATCTCGATCCGCTTATCGGATACTCCGAGGCACAATTAAAGGAATCGGTAAGATGTGACAAACTCGCTATCAGATTTCTCTGCTTCTTTCGTGAATTACTTATTTTGTTTAAGCATATTGTAAGAAATTGTAGAAAATAAGTCAAACAATTGCTCTTGGTCTATGATCTCATATCTGTTTACTGCCTTCTGAAATTACTAGTTTTAATGAATTTTTATAGTTTTTCATATTCGAACGTGTTGTAATGAGCGGGCAAGACAGAACTCTAGCGGCACTTGCCGGAAGTATCTCGAGAACGAGTCTAGTGTGCTGTATTTCCCGGCCTTGTGTATCTCGTTGGCAACGCCGTGAGACGCTAAAGGTGTGGTTTGTTTGTGCCATCTGTCGGTTCAGTATTCAACTAAACTATTGGAATGGCTGCAATAGCCGGTACAAAAAAAAAAAAAAAAAAAAAAAAAAAAAAAAAAACGTATATGTGTTATGATATAATGACGCTATTTATGTTATTTTCTCCTCTGCCTTATTATTACCATTACCATATAGATTTTACCAAACTCGTACGCTCATATTCATCGATAGTACTGATTATATAGGCTACTTGCTGAACGTATTTCTAATTATTTTGAAAGATGTTGTCAATATAATTTGAGGTTAGGCATATACATAATTCCTAATGATGTTGACAGGGAGGGAATATCCATGTAAGATCCATCTGCGGTGTTAAAAGAATCTGTTCGAGTAAATTAAAAAATTAGTATATGCTACATATAGCATACTTGAATAATATTTTATATTGATTTAAAGGTGGCTTCCGCGGTATGTTCGATCTCTAACCTAAGTTTCGCCCAGTGGGTACCGAGTGTTTTACCGACTGATATACATGAATTCACTTTGGAAGCTCTTAATCTGTTCAAAGATCTCTAGCGTCACTTGGACATTTCATTAGTCGGAGTTGATGTCCAGATAAATTCCTCGATCTCCCCTTCTGACATTGACCTTCAGAAATTGCTGCAGGCAAGCTCCCCACACCATTGCCAATCTCACTGCTCACATATTCGGGCTTCGCAGTAAACGTTTCAACGCCTTGCTTAAAAATTTAGAATGAAAAAAATCCTCAGCCTGTTTCCAGTCATTCGACCGGGTCAGGAATGGAATGGATGAAGCCCCTATCTAGCGGCGAGGACAGGATGTGCGCCGGCTGCTGAAGCCTGTCACATTCTTCTGGGGAAATGATAAATGAGTGACAGAGGAAATTAAATGATTGTTGGGAATTCGAGATGAGTACATAAAGACACTACTTTCCAGGAGTGACATATCTTTGGACATCCTTCTGTTATGCATGATCGATACATTAAACCTAATACAATCCAATCCCCACTTCAATTTTCTGACACAAGTACACACTAGTTCCAAACTTTGGACCATAACAAGAACAAAGACTGCTACACAGCCTTCTTTTTTTCCTTCCTGTCAAGTTTTCAGTGAAACGTCTGAAGAATGGGAAGATTTCCGAGTGTTGCCCGAACGGGAGGAGCCTCTGCTCCAGTTACTCCTCTGAAGACTGAATATCTTATGTAGAAGTTCATGCACCGTAACTGGATAAGCATTGAGCTCCACCAGTTCCAAAACTATCCTCATAATCTTCGGTGACAATGTTATTCCAGCCAAACTGGCCAGTTTAAGAAATTCTTGTTGTTGCACAACTACCACCGCTGCAAATCATACCAGTGTTCTAAAAAATATGCAAATATAGTGTAGAGTGACTTTTAATTTAAGTTTACAACCATAGAGTACTGACTTTTATACCTATGCCTTTATTCTTGTTGTCACCATAAGACCTACCTGTGTCGGTGCAACTTAAAGCCACTAGCAAAGAATGCCTTTATTCCCTTCCGTGTAGTACATAATGCCTAGAAGAGGCTGGCATACTAACTCCTGAGCCATGAGTGCTCCCCTAAAGGTTTTTTTCAATCAGTCACTACTGATCTGCATTTAGGGCAGTCAACCAGGTGGCAGATTTCCTATCTGTTGTTTTCTTAGCCTTTTCAATCAGTCACTACTGATCTGCATTTAGGGCAGTCAACCAGGTGGCAGATTCCCTATCTGTTGTTTTCATAGCCTTTTCTTAAATTATTTTGATTTCTTGCTTCCCTTTAACACTGCCGATCAATTTAACTGCCGTAATGTATAAGCTTCCACACACCTTGAAAATATTTGACAATATATTATCACTCCGTCACATATAATACTACACCAGATCCACTAACAGTCTTTACAGATATACTAAGACCATAAGTGATGAGGATGGGAAAATGATCACTACTATGGGTATCAGCTAAGGTATGCCATGTGGTAGATGGGACCATGTATGTACGGCAAAGCGTTAAATCAACTGCACTGGGAGGGGAACCTGGGGGAGAGAGACGAGTAGGAGAACCGTCATTAATAATTGTAAAATTATGTTGATTGGAAATTAATAGCAAATTAGATCCTTTTGATGTATTCGCTGAGCCTCCCCATTCAGTATGGTGATAATTGAAGTCGCCAAAAACGAAAACGTGTTGTACTTGATAAAACTGCAAGAAAAAATGCGACCATTGACATTTTGTAATATATATGTGTGTGGGGGGGACAATATAAATTGATGAAATAAAAATTATTATAAATGAGCCCTATAACATAAGTTTGCGGTGTTAGATTTTTAGTTGATAAAGAAGTATAACTTAGTGAATTCTGAATACATGTAGCTACGCCATCGTAACCATCACCATCATGTCTTAGTGTATGATAACCCGGTATCTTAAAACGAGAATTCGGTTTAAACCAAGTTTCTTGCAACATTATGAGATTAGCCTAGGATTCTTGAATTAGCAATTGTAATTCGTGCCTTTTAGGAATTGCACTCCTAACATTCCATTGAAGAATGTTGATCATAAACGGTTAAAATGTTAGCTATATGATCCCTTAATTTATAAATGACGTGACTGAGTTGTGGCTCATTTCCCAAGATTTAAGATGATGCGCTGAATTTCTTTTTGAAGATGCTCCTTAGTTTGGGGGTATAATGGGGTCTGTAAGGCCGACAAATCTCTCTGAACTCCATGTTGGGAAGAGAGGTTAGTAGGTAACACTGTCCCATTTGCTGCTGACGTAGTTGGATTAGAAGAAATCCTTTCTGAAGGGATATTTTCATTACGAATGATAAATAAATAACCCTTTCTGTCATATCCTGGCTCACATGTAGGGGGCTGAGACTGCATTACTACCTGCGTGAATATCCGTTTTCGTGGATTTTTTGTAGGCGGAGACCTACTCTCCTGTGATAATGGAGGAAACTGTGTAGGGTATTGATCCGGATAATAAACGAGAAGAGCTACTTTGGCTTTTGCCTCAGTAAAGGAAATATGTTCAGTACTCATAATTTTTTAGTTTAACTTGGTATCGTTGTTCCGGACAGTCTGAAGATCATGTTAAATGATCCCTTTTACAATAGGCACACTTGGTAAATTGTTCCGTACACTGGTTGGTGGCATACAACTGAGAGCATTTACCACATGTGTGATTTTTCGCCTGACATTTTTTTCTGCGTGTCCATATCTCTGACATTTCCTACATCGAATAGGGGAAAAGATAAAAGGTTCGACATCCAAATACACTTTATACAACGCCACTTGTTGTGGGAGAGACTGCGCACGAAAAATGATCTTGACAGATCCTGTAGGGAGGTACTCTTTTGTGTCGTTCTGTACGACTTTTCGATTGAGACGTTGGAATGCCTTAATCGGTACTGTAGCTTCCAATTTGTGGAGAATTTCATCATTTGAAAGGTTCTTATCTACACCTCGTATTATACCTACACGGAGAACATTTGAAGAGGGGATGTATGCCTTGATTTTTAACGATTCCAATATTGGGTTGCGCAAGAACGCATTAGCTTGAGTAGCTGTATGAAAAGTAACTGGAATCCTATTTCTGCCTTTTCTTTGAATCGATTTAACATTTAAATCCTGTTCATAAAACCGCCACCCAAGTGCCATAGGATGTAACTGACCTATGTTCTTGTCCGCGGTCGATTCCACGAATACTATAAAAGGACCAAAATGAAATTTATTATAATACTCAGGTATAGAGTTCGATGGACGTGTCTCGGTTCGCTGCTCCTGCTGTTGCTCAAAAGAACGATTCTTGTTTACGGGAGTTTGACCTTGTTCGTCACTGGCGGTTGAGTTAGGTTGTGCTAACGGCACCGGATCTGAACATTCACTATTTATGGATTCATCATCCATTTGTACCTCAACTTCGTTCTCCACTATTAATTGTTAGTCTGTAAGTGGCATGAGCCCCCCACTGGAGGCAGCCATGGCGTACTATCCTCCCACTACACACACTCGAGAATACTAATAACCAACACGCCACACACGAGTAATTCCCACACACGAACTGTCGCGCCGCACAGTGAGCAAGCAACTGAAGTGTTGGATTCGTATACGCTACTCTGGTATGCCGCTAATACCGGTCACTTGCGTCTTCTTCTTCTTCTTCTTCTTCTTCTTGATATTTGATTGGGCTCGGTATTTCAATGACACCCAGTTCTAATACTGTATGCATGAAACACTTCACAACACTCAGAACCACTTATTTATCTCACAGATTTTAAAGCTGGTAAAATTATAAATTTCTTGTTTATTACCGTGTAGGGATCGTACCTTAGTATGTGGAAGTTATGCAACTATACAGAAAGTACTTTAGGACAATGATCACTAGTATGAGTTACAATCTATAACATGTGGGTATAAGGGGAATAGACCTAGGAGTAAGCACGTGGACACAAGGTACTATATCTTCACGCCGAACGATCCATCTTGGCGTCTTGCTACTATGACATACAGAAACGGGTCTGCAATTGGGAAGGACAAATAATATAACTCAACGACTAAAGGATCTAGTATTGAGGATGTGATAATACAAATCAGAGGGTTCTAAGGTAGATATTGCTCAATGAGTATAGGAAAAGTACCGAGAACGCGTGTTATTACGAACGACGTATTACCCTATACCTCACCTACTGAATCTGGATCTTTTCTAACAAAAGAACAACGCACTATGACACATGTAATAGAGTCGACAAATGACAGTAGCACTGCAAACAAGGGTCTCAGTACTTGTTTGGATTGTATATTAAACAATACTGAATCAAATCTTAAGTAGGCATAGTCGACAGTGTGAAGAACGACATATTTAAATGACACAACGATTCATGAAAACGTTAACCGGATGGAATTTCTTATAGTATGATTTTCGTATCATCTAAGAATCTATTTACTATGTTTATTACGTCCGTTGTCGGGTTGTAAACAAAACAATGAACACTTGTTGGAAGCGGCAGTCGTAAACGCATTAGACTTGTAACTAACCGTGTTCGAGCCTGAATATATAACGGACACTGTAGAATGAGGTGATTTGCATCCGCCTCATTTGAACCACACTAACATAGGTTGGTTGACAATGTTGAAACGATACTTATACATGAGCGTAAGCGCATGGTTGAAACGTAGCCTAATAATATTTATTATATGACGCCGTGTGTATGTTGTTCGTTGATACCAGTGTTGGATTGACAGAGAGGTTTGGATTCTGTGATAGAATTTCCCTTTCATTTTTGCAGTTTCATTCCAGAACTGTTGCCATGTTGATTTTAGTTATATCTTTAGTAGTGGAATTAGATCAGTTACTGGAGTCATAAATGTCATTGGAGGGGTGTTGGGCAGTGATGCTTCTTTGGCAGCTTTATCCGCTTTTTCATTACCGGGAATATTTTTATGCGCCGGAATCCATATAATCGTTATCTTTATACCAGTATTATGTAGTTCATACAGTAGCTGCTTAACATTATAAACATAGCAGTTAAGTGTGAATTTAGAGGACTTGATTGATTGTAATTCTGATAGTGAATCTGTGAAGATTTTGGCATTCGGGATTGATTCGTTTTTATATGCAGTAGTGTTTGTCTTATCGTTATCAGTTCTGCTGTGAATATAGAGAAATCCGGGTGAAGTTTATATAGTTCAATGTGGTGTATTCGTTCATAGTAAAACGCTGTGCCTACTCCGCAGGAATTCTTAGATCCATCAGTATAGAAATTATGACCAATATTGGAGTATGATAAACGACGTTTTTTCGAGGTAGATGAAAACATAGAGGTTTTATACTGCAGCAAAGCAAAACTATTAGTTGTAGCTTTTATAGTATCGGGGTAGTATTGGATTACTTCGTACGATACTGTATAATGGGGGAGTTTTGCGCTCCTTATGATACTGGTTTTTAAAGTCGATAAGTGTTGGAATACGCTTATCAGAGCAGGGGTTCCTTTATCTCTTATATTATACGAATTGTATCTTTCATACATTAGTTGGAGTTTCGGTACAATAGGATTAGAAACTGATATTAAACGTCGTAGTAGGTACTTGGAAGCAAGGTACTGCCGGCGAATATGGAGTGGTGGTTCTCCCGTTTCCACTTGCAAAGCATTCGTCTGTGTACATTTTAATGCACCAAAACAAGTACGTAATGCTTGGTGTTGTATAGTATTTAGCTTGCGGGATTAGCAATATCAATGATATGGGCGCAATAATCTAATCTTGAACGAATGGTAGCGCAGTACAATGACTTGGATATTGTAGCGTCTGTCCCCTATGAACGTCTCGTGATAGCTTTGAGGAGTTTTATATAATTCGCAGCGGTATTTCTGAGGTAGTTGACATGTCAAAAAGAAATTAGTTTGTTATCTAGGATGATGCCTAGATATTTATGATGTGTATTTATCGGTATCTCGTAAGAAGCCACTGTTAGTGTTTCATGGTTGTAGATCCGTTTGTGCGTACAAATGAGTGTAGAAAGATGGATAAAGTGATAAACCATGGGCACTTAACCAGTTCTGTACTTCAAGCATTACTTTAGTAATAGTATTACGGGCACTATCAATATCTCTCTGTGATGTGTAAATGACTATATCATCCGCATAGAGTAAGATTCGGGCATATTGTAGTACAAGTTGTTCTAGGTTTGAGAGATACAAGGCAAATAATATGCCACTAAAAATATCCCCCTGTGGAATTCCATCCGTAGTCTGATGTGAAATAGGTGGAGAATCAGGGTGTTTTATCATAAGAGGTTTAGGAGTAGTGTGATGAACGAAGTAGGAATTCCTTTGTATGATAATGAGGCCCATAACGTATGTAATGCGATGGAATCAAATGCCCCCCGTATATCCAAAAAATTGCAATTGTGTGGTATTTGCGTGTTTTAGCAAGCAATATGTCAGTTAGTAGTATATTAATGGCACCATGTGAACTGCAACCTTTAAAATATGCATATTGGTATTTGAGAACTAATTCATGGTATTCTAAGTAGCATAAAAACGTTGTAGTATTATTAAAATATTTTGTGTATACAAAATGCTAATAATATTCCACGAATATTCTTGTGATCATTCAACGGTAGACGTGGTTTGGGGATAGGTATTAAGAAAAATTTATTCCAGTCATCTGGAGGGCTAGAGGTTCCTAGGATTTGATTATAGTGATTAACAAGTGCTTGTAAGGCCTGATTGGGGAGAGCTTTTATCAGCGTGTAATTAATGTAATCTGGACCAGGTGTGGATGTTTTACATTTTTGTAAGGTAGCTGTAAGTTCACGTAGTGTGATGTTCTGTAACAAACCTGAAGATGATCGTGTAGAATCGTTGCTTTTAGGGATAAATTGTGGTACCACCGTATACGGAGTTCATGAGCAAAGGAATTGTTCCAATATATCGGGCTGAAATAAAGGTCTTGTGATTTGTGTGGAGACACGCGGCAGTGCTCTGACCGCGTTCCATAAACTTGTTTCTGATATATATATATTTTTGGAAAGAATTGATAAATGTTTGCCAAGTTTTGCGTCTTTTTTGGTGAAATATGCGGCGTAGTGCAACAATATGGTGTTTAAGCCGTGTATAATTCGCTAAGTTTAATGTTTTCCGATAGATTGTAAAAAGGCGTTTCCGCTTAACCCGTTAAGTGGGGAGGTCATAAACGAGGACTTCCTGCATAGTGGGGAATCATTTTCAGTAAATTTTTTCTTTAAAAAAGAAATAGTTTTTGCCAACCTACACCCTCTTAAATATTCTATTATGTTAAAATTAGCATAAAGTTGCACGTTGCGGTGTAAATTGCGCTATTATTTATAATTGAAACGATTTTTCAATCCATCCAGTGTCAGTGCAAAAATTGCATATGTGCCATTTCATATTTACTTCGATTCGGAGTATTATTTGTGTTGCTTACATTAATTCAACGTTGAAATACGTAACACACAAATAAAAAAGTATCAAATATTCCAAATAATACAGACACATTCACTCAAATATCACATTTTCCTGAAATAAAATAGAAAAATGTACTCACCACGTAGGCCTATAACATGCCATTGAAGAGGGCAGCGAGTAATCCATGAGTTCATTCATCACAATTTTGTCACCACATTACACAAAATTACACTACACTGTTCAACACTATTTACACTCAATAGCTATAACAAATGACTGGAGAGAAAATTGAAAAGAACTATTTCAGGATGGTCACTGATAGTTGCCGGCACGCAGAATGTACAGCGGTCACCGAGTGTAGACTACGATCTTCTCAGATTCCCCGAGTATGGAACCTGAGACTCGCTGGCATATTTGCAATGCTCATACTTCAACTGTATGGTATAGCCTGAAGCAAGGAGAGGGGCACAAAGCGACATTGCATACTGCACAACAATACTGAGTGTCCCGCCGCTGGCCTTTCGCCACGCAAACAACGCATCTCTTATTTGCGTGCAGTCTTGACTTCGAGGCTGGATTGAAATCTGGAAAATGCCTTCCCGAGAATCGAGTTGACAAGTCAACGGGTGCGGGTCTCACTGATCGAATTGGCAAGGCTGCGTTAGGTGTAGCGTTCGCATACTTTTGAAATAGTTTCTGCACAATTTGAATACGAAACTCCAGCTGAGTGAATTTACCGCCGTGTTTCTTGTATATCACAAAAGCATTGAACACTGTTATATCCAGTAGGTGTCTAAAAATCTTGTGGTAATATTTCATCATTCTTTTTCTCGCCATACTGTATGGCACGATACATTGGTCCGATAAGTCCACCCCTCCCATTGAGTCATTGTATTCAATACATACGACCGGCTTCTCTTTGGTTTCTCCTTTCTTGTTTAGAACAGTGCGCATTTCCGCGTCATGAATACTACTCAGCATGCAGACTTCTCTCTTGTCTTTCCACTTCAAGGCCATGAGTTTGTTTTTATAGGCAAAAGCCACCTCCCCTTTTTTCAGCTTTTTCCCCATGACGTCCTTCAGAAGATTTTTTCTGTTAGATTTTACAGTGCCGACAGCGTCTGTCTGAAACTCATTGAGCTGATCGAAGAGTTCCGGGCTACTGTAATAATTGTCTAGAGCTATGAGATATCCCTTATTTAGAAGAGGTTCGGCTAGGGCAAACACTACTTTCGAGGGCTTGGTATACTGAGAAATATTTACCCCACAAACCTCATTTACTAGCTCAGTTTCCTTGCCTGTGTACCACAGGATATTCCACACATATCCTGTTTTAGCCTCACACAATTTAAAAGATTCCATCCCGAAACGAGCTTTCTTCTTCGGAATGTACATTTTCCACCCCAAGCGACCTTTCCAAAGGAGTAAACTTTCGTCAATTGATAGACGATCATCTGGTAAATAGGACATTTTAAATTTTGATACAAGAATGTCTAGAACTGGCTTCACTTTGTAGAGTTTTGGGGATACTTGCCGATCGTAATCCTCATTATCTGAGAAATGTAAAAATTTCAGTAGAAGGAAAAAACGTTTCTCGGACATGGTCTCGTAAAAGACGGGCGTAGCAAACAATCTATTACGTGAAAAATAATGAGATAGCTTCGGCTTTTGAATTATACCCTGAAGAAGAAAGATCCCAAATAAAAGTTTTATTTCTTCCTTGTTAGTAGGAACCCAATCCCAATCCCTCTCCCTACTTCTCCTTTTCATCTTAGCTGTTCCTATACTAGCTTGTATTGACTGCTGAGCGTACAGATTAGTTTGCTCTGCAATAAGTTCGCACAGTTCATCGTCAATGAAATGCTCATATATTTCGTCTGGTTCTTTTTTATTTAAAAGTTCGCCCTGAATTCCACTTTGGTATGTAGCTGGAAATCGGGCTCTCCTACATCCCCTTACATCCCAGTCATTAGGCGGAATAGGAGGCAAATCGCTCTCACTTTCTGACTCGCTACTCTCATCGGAGCTCGAACTCGACACCTGTCCACGGCATCTAGGCAACAGGCCTACTCCGACGGAAGCACTCGTGCTTGGAGCATCTAATAGCGGGATAGTTTCACCATTACTATCTAAACTAGAATCACTGCAACTATCTTCCTCACTGAGCTCGAGAATATCCCGTATATCATCACTCGGAAGATCTACAATTCTTTTGGACATGTTGATTACAAATATGAAACGCTACATGTAGAATTAAAACAATAAATCACAAGATAAATGTGTATACCAACGAAACAGCTTATGAGAGCTGAAAACATTCACACCGAGACACGAAATACTACGCTCCTCGCGGCACACTGACTGAGCTTCTCGCCAAGCGCCACATAGGTTGTTCTTGCGCTACGCAGCTATGTAGCAGATAATAAGGGGATTCCTAGACGAGAACTGCTTAGATACACGAAGGTGAAAAAAATTCTGTCAGATGGCAGCACCTCTCGGAATATACGGAGAAAGTTTCAAACCTACCGCTTGTTTCGTAACGGAGATAAAAAATAAAAACTTTCCGCGCTTCACATGACGCGCGCCCACCATCGGGCTCGCTCCAGCCGCGTCACCTGAAGCGAGCCCCACTCTACGGGTTAAGAATTAAGTGGTGGCATTCAACATCCCACCATCTGAAGGCACCAGTATTGTAGGACTATGCGTTAGGTTTTGGTTTAAATGGGTGATAACATTCCAGATATTGATATATCATTTGATATAGAGTATTGTAATTAAACTCATCGTCTGTATGTTTTCAATCTGATTGAGTATAAATATTTTGAACGTCTCGGGATCAAACTTATGTAAAGAGCTTGTTGTACTCGTTACTTTATGGGACCTTGGGGTTTCACTATTGATCCTGAACTATGAGTGATAAATAATGGGAAGTGATCACTGTTATGGGTATCACTTAATGTACGCCAGGTAGTTGTGGATGCTATATTATAACTGCATAATGAAATATCCACTGCACTGGGAGGTGCTCCAGGGGGGTTAGTCTAGTCGGTGACCCATCATTGAGAATGACTAGGTTACTTTGCTGTAGTGCGTTCAAGAAGTTAGTTCCCCTAGGTGTATCAACTTGGGAACACCATTGGGTATGGTGAATATTGTCGGGGAATTGTTTTAAAAATTGTTGCCATTGCATATGTGATATATATTGATCAGGTGGGCAATATATATTCATGACATGTATATTGTTAGATATTATACCAAGTACATATGTGTTAGGTATTTGGTATTGGGGATGAAATAGCTGATATGTGAATGATTGATGTATTAGAAATGCTATTCCACCATCCCCCGGGCCGTCTTTGCGTTCAGTTTGGAAAGAAGGTATAGAAAAAACATTATCGGGCGAAAGCCAAGTTTCTTGTAGGACTACTATATACAGTGTTGTTTCTTTTATCAATATTCGCAATTCATGATATTTAATCTGAATACTTCTAGCATTCCATTGAATTATTTTCATTGTCTTGATTGAATAGGAATTGGAGGCTGTCGCAGAATTGTCCAATCATGGTTAGCATATTTGGTCGATCCTTAAGTAATGGTGGTAGTAGCAACACGAGCGTATGTAGGCAATGTAGGACTTGGTCCTTTTGCGTAACACGTTGAGAGGGCAAAACAGCTTGGTTTACCGCTTGCTGTGATGATTGTTGTTTCGATGTAGATGGGATCGGCTAAGGACGTGAAGGGGAGTTTTGCTGAGCCGGCATTGATGCATACCGAGGAATTTGGTAGTGTTGCAGAGGTTGCATGTGTCCCATACGATCATAACCGGGAGTTGGTTTGGGTGGCAAATCTTGAACTATAACCTGTGTAACCTTCCGCTTAGGCGGAGATTCGACAACAATTGGAGTCGCATGAGTATGTAGGGGGGGGGGGGGATTTTGAAGCGTATCTTGTGGAGCTATTGGCTGTGGCATAGACGTGAAGCAGCCTCGGAAAAGGATACATTCTCTGGGCACATTGATTTTTTATGTCAACTTGGCGTTTGTGTACCTCACATTCAGTTGAACCCGATACATGTTGCTTATTGCAATGCAAACATTGTATTACATTAGATAGACAATCAGCTGTCAAGTGATTTAATGCACAATTCTTGCATCTAAAGGTGGAAGATTGACAATTTCTTAGAGTGTGTCCATATCTTTGGCATTTCGCACAAATAATTGGATGAAAAATAAATGAAGTAACTTCTAACACAACTTGAAAAATGGAGACATATTTGGAAAGATGTTTCGCACAAAAGATAACTTTGACTGAGCCAGTCGGCACATATACTACCCTCCCCTCTTCTATGGTCTTACGTTTTAGCCTTTGTACATAATGTACCTTTATATCACTTTTAATTAGGGCTACTTTGTCAGCTTCTGTAAGATTTTTCTCAACCCCTCTAATTATACGAATCCGAAATATGTTTGAATGTGGAATGAATGCATGTAAATTGTGTGAGGCAAGAAAATTACTCTGTAAAATTAGTTAGCATGTAAGGCAGACTGAAAAGTGATCTGAATCCTGTTTCTCCCTTTTGGCTGAACAAGTTGAACATGGAAATTAATTTCATGTAGAAGTCTTCCGAGTGCCATTGGGTGTAGGTTGCCAATGTTATTCATATTTTTGGCGGATACAAATACAATATATGAACCTTGGTGATTGGTAGGGTAGCTATATGAAGCAAACTTATTGTTAGTGGTTTTAGTAGCTGAATTATGAGCATTATTAGGTGGAGGATTATTATCCACAGCGTTATCCTCAACGTTATTTGCTGAATTTTGATCCGTCTTCACTGTTTCTTCATGATCGACATTTTCGTTAGCTGAAGGATCAGGTTCTTCACTTCCACCACTGTCACTATCCATGTTGTCCCATACTGTGTACTTTACCGCTCTTCAAGCACTAAGTAGAAAATTCTAGAACCGACTCGATACAACTGCACGCGTTATACAACCGCACCACTCAGCAGAGTGTGTCACTTGCGTCAAGTCAAAGTGACAGCACCGATCAAGTCTTCATGAACGTATTGCGCGTGTGCACAGGCTTCGGAAAAGTTCGTCTGGACTGTGCCAGCTCTCGGAAACTTTCGTATTACTGTTCATGTATAGCTCTTACCCCGCGCGCACAGTATTTTCGGAAAAGTTCGTGTGGACTGTGCCAGCCCTCGGAAACTTTCGTATTACTATACATGGATGGTTCTCTTCCCGCGGGTGTGTTTGTAGTGCCTATGTGTTTTACCACTTGTGTTCTAATCAAAAAGAGTAATTGTGTCAGATTTCGAGAACTTTCTGTGTTGATGTGTTTCTGTAGGCTATGTTATATGTGTTCTCCCACTTGTGTTCTAATGAACGACAGTAACTATGTTCGTTTGAAGTGTTTGTGGTCCTGAATACGAACTAGATCACATGTTGAAAAAGTGCCACCCCTCACAGGTAAATGACTTGGCGCCTAAATGTAGGAGAGAGAATGGAGAAGGTAGTTATATGTGTGAATTATGTGACAAACGATTTTATCACCTGTCAAATCTTCGTCATCATCAAAAGCAAGACCATTCAGACAATTTTTCAGATCCCATAAAAGTTTTAAATGCAGTATGTGTGATTTTGCATGTTCTGTGAAGGCAGATATTATTGCGCAATTTGAATATCAACATGATATTAAGTTGATGTATGAAGAAAAGCAGTTCCCGTCTTTCCCAGACTTCACATATTGGAAGGAATCGGTAGAAAAAGATACAAAAGCTTCATTTGTTAGACCCGGAGGTGTGACATGTTCCAGGGATGGAATAAAAACATACACTTACCACTGTCATCGTCTGGTAATTACAATTCGAAGTCCAAAGGGGAAAGACACTTAAAAACGCAAGGCAGCTGCAAATTGAATGGCTGATGCCCAGCTAGAATTCAGATGAGAATGACAGCAGGTGGCGTGTGCACGGTAAATTACATAATTACACACGTAGGTCATTTACGTTTGACACAGAAAGAACGAGAACAAATTCCATCAAAAATTGCTGTCCGTATTCCTATAAGCACAAATTTAGATTAAGTTCGAAGTTCCATATGTGATAAATTGGAAAGACTGCACTTACTTTCTCAAAAGGATTTACAGAATAGTGAAAGGAGTTTCAATCTAAACTGCAATATAATGCGACATCAGGACGACGGAATAAGTGTGAATGCGTGGGAGCACGCAGGACTCTGACAATTATTGTGTGCTGTTCTATAACCCACAAGGCGAAGAATGTACAGGACTATAGAGATGACTTCGCCTTGTTGCTTATGAACGACGCGCAGAGAGGTAGCCTATATTGGGGAAGTAAGAAAACGATTGTTTGTGTATGGAGGGTACGCATGGTTTGAATAGTTACGGTTTTGAGTTGGTCACAATACTCGTACTCCATGACCTGAGACAAGGATTTCCTTGCACATTTACGCTTTCTAACAGAACAGATCAAATTGTGTTGACACTGTTTTAAAACACATTTTCCGGCAAACGCCAGAAGTGTTTATGGCTGAAGCTTTCTACAATTCTTGGTGTGAAGTTACGGGACCTTCCAAGAAAATATTGTTTTGTGCCTGGTATGTAGACAGGGCATAACTTTGAAACCTCACAAAAATAAAACAAATGAAAAGTCGGTAGAAATGTACTGACTCCTCCGAACAATAATGCAGGAAAGGGACCCTGACACATTTCCAATTCTTTTAAATAAAGGAATGAAAATAATGAATAAAGATCCTGCGCCGAATACGGAAATTATTTTCAGAATTCCTATGTTCCCTGTAAAGAGTTGTGGGCTTACTGCTACAGAGTACATACAGGGTTAATTACAAATATGCATCTCGAAATAATGCACGGAACAATAAGGCATATTTATCTCCAAGGGGAAAAGAAATGTGAATCGTCTAGACAAAGCTTTACATGCCATTATGATTTCGTTCGAGATAAACTGACTGATACCGGGCGAGATGGCCGTGCGGTTAGAGGTGCGCGGTTGTGAGCTTGCATCCG
This sequence comes from Anabrus simplex, assembly GCF_040414725.1. Taxonomy (NCBI): domain Eukaryota; kingdom Metazoa; phylum Arthropoda; class Insecta; order Orthoptera; family Tettigoniidae; genus Anabrus; species Anabrus simplex. Next base: position 128,120,485 of record NC_090265.1, on the reverse strand, counting down.
GGAGATAGTTGGGTTCGAATCCCACTGTCGGCTGCCCCGAAGATCGTTTCCGTGGTTCCCCACTTTCACACCAGGAAATTTCTCGGGCTGTGCCTTAATTAATGCTACGGCCGCTTCCTTCCAACTCGTAAGCCTTTCCTATCACATCGTCGCCATAAGACCTATCTGTGTCAGTGCGACGTAAAGCCACTAGCAAAAAACTGATTGATCGCTTAGTGATTATCCATAAAGGGAAAGTAACGTCAAAAATATCACATCTGAGACAACGACACAAAAAAGCCTTTCTATGTCAAGCGATGTTGTATTACCAAACGGTAACTCATGGGATGTGATATCTTCTTCTCAGGCGAAATACATGTATAATGTCTGAAAGATCATCGAACTTTGCGAATGCAAAATAGTCTGTGACGCATGTAAAGCATGCATTCATCAGTACGTATGTGCTTGTATTGTCTCAGCAATTAAATGGAATATATGTAAACATATTAATCTTGTGTGCCGTGTCATAAATGATTCCAATCAGACTCAGATTAACGTGAACGCAGATTATCTGGTGATAGATGAAGCTGCCACATCAATGAATGAAGTTGAAATGCTTACGGAATCTCTGAGGAAGCCCACAACAGTGGCAGCGCGTGACTTTCGTCACTGGGGGTTCAACAGAAGGAAAAATCCCCCCCTCAGTATCTCCTCTCCCACCTGTCACCTGTGCCATGACTAAGTTCAAAGAATGGGTATAACGCTGAACATAATGTGCATGCCTAAAATCCTCCCTGATGAGAACTTGCACCCTGAATGGTGACCGCTCATTACATTTGCTCCATCGTAAACATATGAAATCAACTTATCTATCTGGATTATCCACATCTTCGTTCAAAGAAAATTTTATACACTCTGCTATTGTCTTAGCATAATGACTAGAGGGTGAAAGGAAACCCCAGAACCTTTCAACTGGCTTACCGTTGGGGAGAACGATAACAAATTGTGCTGCAGTTGATATATCGGTGGTCTCATCTTCGATTACCGAAATGAAGTGCGCTGTGGTGATTTCTTTTTTCTTTTCTCACGATAGATTTCATACATGCACGAAAGCAAATCATTCTGTATGTCTTTCGAGGAGCCTTTAAAAACAGTAGCTTTGGGCAGATGGTCTCGTAATGCAACGTCAATTTTAGAACTAAAATTAACGAGGCCTCGAAATATGCCAGGATTCGACGATTCACTTGTTTCGTCATGCCGGCGAAATGCCATCTCAAACGCGCCACAGAACTTTACGCAGCACATAACGATTTTTCCGTACTTGAACTTTGTCTCTTTCGACAGACTGCCTGTAAGCACAGTCAAGTTACTGACGGTTATCGTGTCTTCCCAGGAGATCGAATTGTAACTGGGCAAGCATATGAGATTTAGAACTGTTGTGTTTCTTTATTTTTTGGGACAAATATCCTAAATCTAACACTTCGACTTTGCTCCAATTCCCTTCGCTTTCATCATTGATTAATCATAAACAAGGAAAACAAATCAACATGTTAGTAATTTCGCACCCACAGATCCAACTCGATTCTTTTATATATATCCATTCTGAATTTACTCACGATTTCATTACTTTTACTTTTAGGATGCCTCGTTATATCAGGATCAGGCATTGGGCGTCCGGCATCCTTAATCTTAATCTTAAGCTTACGCTCAAGAGAGAGGGAGAGAGAGGGAGAGAGAGAGAGAGGGAGAGAGAGAGAGAAGAAATGTTAGGTTTTTTTAAGTATCATATCACTGTTCAAACTCATTATGTAGCTCCTTACCTTTCCCGGGAACAAAGATTACGGACGCAGCTACAGTGCATAAAAATACACACACGTAAAAAGTATTGTAACTTCCTTTTTGTCCTAAAAATTATGTTTCGGAACGGCACAACAGTGCAGAATAACACTCACACGCTTGCACAGCGTACAATAATATTACGAATTATGATTACTATTGGAAACTTGTGTAAATACTATCATCACACTTGAAAAACACTAGTGAACGTTAGGAATGTATGTTCGCACTGTTCACAATGTTGGTAACTTTATTTTAAGAACACCTATGGCTAGGCAATTGGGCGTTTTCATTGGTATTACATTCCCGCTACTGGTTGTCTCGGTGATTTTTAAGCTAATTTACTCTCCAAAAAGTAATTATTGCAAAGAAGGCCAATGAATAGATGTTTAGTAAGTATTGATGTATTTGTGGAAAGACATCAATTGGAATTTGGCAGTTTAATGTGGCTGCTGGTAGTAATGACGCTCTTCAACACTAGCTTTAATTATGTGCACTATTTTCCGCTACGTAGTTGAATTCCTGTAAGGGCAACAGATGGCAGGCACATACTTACCCCAACACCCCCGACAACACGACTTGAGAGAGTGGCATATTGTGTATGCGTAAAGCACAGATATCTGTTTCTGCGATATCCTGGTCGTGTCTACGTGCCGGCCGATGTCCCCCCGCACCTCGCGCCACCCTTCGCACAGGTACGGACGGAGAGATCGTCTTCCAAGGGGGTTCATTTCACACAAGTATCCAGCCACGGAACGTGCGCAGTTCACATAAATTGAAAGCCAGAACGAGTATATTATGGATAGATGGGCTAAGCAAGATCTTTGAGATTGACAAGGGAGTTATGAATATTAAGTAGTTGAGTACAATTTGATATAAACTGAAGGTTCATTGCTCCATTGCGCTATACCAAAAACCGTCACCGACCCACAAGTATAGAGACATCCACAACGCTCGAAATAAAAAAGCTGAAACGACTGAAAAAAACTACAGAAACAACTAACAGAAGAGATAAATCAGATAGAAACACAAGAAGAAAACAAGGCATTAGAAAATCACTTTGCACTACTGCATGCAATATTGTGATAGTACATGTATCATACCCTCGTACTATATGTAGAAGTGAGAGATATTATTGTCAGTATTGGATTTATTATTATTATTATTATTATTATTATTATTATTATTATTATTATTATTATTATTATTATTATTATTATCTGTACTTTAGTTATATATTTTGTCATTTTATTTGTATGCTGGGATGTCTCCATATATATAGTATGAGTAATTTGTTTTGAACAACGAGTGGGAAAACATTGCTTTAATAACTCTGGTAATTTGAATGAATCATGTGTCAACCCCAGTGTTTGATGAGATATACTTGTTGTTGTCGTCGGGAAGTTCTATGAGTCATGTATATATCCCAGTGTGGTGAGAAGAGCTTGTTGTTGTACTAAGAAAGTTCTATGACTCATGTGAAACACCTCAGAATGTGTTATTGCCTTGGGACACTGGAAGAGATTCACGGCATGGTCTTGACTAGAGGATACACTCATGATTGGCTGGCAAGGACCAATCCAGACGTATCATGTGAGAGGAAGGGAGATAAAGAATTATCATGCTCTATCTAAATTCGAGGGATCCATTCTGGTGAACTCTGGCGCCCATACTACGGACATTTCGGTTTATTAAGTTTTTGAGTAATATTTCAAGTATTTTATTAAGTTTTAATATATTTTTATTCAGATATTTTATTTGGTATTCATAAAGAGTTACAATATTGACGGCTGTAAGAAACAATAAGGAACATACAGAGCAATTCAGAGCTTGTGTCACTGGTCCAGGGAACAAAAAAATATCCTCAGAGATTACTTTCTACAAGAAAATCTAAGGGAAAGCATAAAAATAAAATGTGCAGACATACTCTGGAGGAAAGTAATGTTATTTCTACAAACATTGTCCTTCAAGCAAAATGTTCAACGCAGTAGGAAATATTAATGTAAATTCGAGACATTCTATGTGTATGTGTTTATTTTAATTAGAATAGTTGTTTGGCTTACATCTCATTTTCATTGTACTGTTATCGTTATCGCAAAAATTCTGACAATAAAATTATATAGGTCAGACAAATATAGAGTCACGCCTGATTTTATTATTTACCTGCTAAAATTATTACATATGGGCAATATAAGTGCTTCAAGAGTTAAAGCAGGAATATTTTACCACTGAATGTGAACCTTGCCTCGGTGCTCAGCGCAATGCATCAGAAATCTGTGAGTATAAACGTGTGTATATTATTTAACAAGGATTGTTTTATCTACAATTGTATGGTGTACTGTATTTGGTAAGTGTTATGGTGTAAAGTTGATTTGACATTTCATTGTTCAGGAATTTGAACTTCCACAGATCATACTACACATTCACTCCCCCCTCCGACAACTCGCCATTCCTGTAGCTCTTACAGCTGAAGGTGTTGAAAAGGCCATTTATCCTCAAGATCAAGTGAATAACTTTCAGAAACTGCGCCCAGTATGGTCTGAAAAAACTATACGTCATTGTATTTGTTGGAGGATTGCTCTACTTATTAATGTAGGGAAGTGCCATACAGACAAATCTTCCAGATTTTCTTGTTCGTCGAAATCTCTTTCTCGAAAAGTCCTGGAGCTATAACCCTCCAGAACACAACTTTATACGTAAAATTCTTTAATTTTTCTGTTACTTTCAGATTTTAAATTTTGCTTGTATGCTTATCTAGTTGTATTCACGCAATAACTGGGTACGTCTGGTGCTGCCATCTAGCGGCAGATTGTTTGTAAGTCGTGTTACACGTTTGAATGTGGAATGAGCAGGCAGTATAAGCAGCCATCGGATGCAGATCGAGCAGGTAGTGGTCATAGCATCACAGACATATAGATATAGTCTGGCAATGAGCAGCAAGATTCTGAAGCCTGAAGCGTGCGGCCGCCACCATCTTACGTCACTACACTTCTTTGATGCATTAATGTAAATAGTAGCCGAAATGGAAATATTGGACAGAAAATAATTCAAATAGTTTAAAGCACTCAGAAATAATAGCAATAATTCTGATTAATTACACCCATTTGGCCCTTTATTTTACTGTTAAGAGAGAGAAACACTGGTAAAGATGCTTAAAAATAGCATCTGTTCAGACCATTCTACGATCAAATCCATGGGCGTCCGCAGAATGTTTTCCGGGGAGGGGGGTACATTAACAATTTTCTTGAATATACAAACCAATACAGCGTAAGCAACATTAAATTATTTACAGAAATTTCCAGATGCCAGATAACTGTCACTAAGTTCAGTTTATGAAATAATCTGGTATGATATTAAACCAATGAAACATCAACCTTTTTATAATTCCAGGGCTCCCCACCCTTGCGGGCGCCCATGATCAAATCTGTTTCCATTCAAGTCTCTTGCACGTATTTTCAAGCACTGTGATGAAATTACACTAATATGGCGATAAACGTGCGTGTCCTTGGGTTTAGATCTAAAGTATGTTTCGTACAACAGCTGTGACTTCATTAGGCATGTTGTCTTTCACGATTCAGCTTAAACCATTACATTTATTCTCTCAGAAATACATCTCAGTAAGTTTGCACACATGAACAACATCTTTCGTAGGAACAACCTCATTATCTCTATTCTTGAACGGACGTGGCGGGTGGAGATAACATGTGCTTAGTGCTGTGAGTTTATTTTACCAGTTTACGTAGGAGAAGGAAACTTTAAGAGATAACTACTATGCCCTTCAAATCTGGTAAATAATTTATTGAAAGGAGATATTTTAATATCACAGTGGGCTAGTGCATTATTTCGTCAGCCAGGGCGAAATTTTAACATTTCAATATCTACGTGAGGAGCAGGTTTTCCCGACCAGATCAGCGAGCGAGGGTGTGCTGGGATTTTTTTGTCATGTCTTCTACAGCCAGCTGAGTGCCATGTGACGACAGCGGAATTACCAAGGTCGATCGATCAATACTGTCAAGACCGCCGCACGACTAACTGTTCTCCAATGAAATTGTAACACCCGCTGGATCGCAAGACTTCGACCAATCACGAGTGATACAAAGACACACCTTCGTCTCAAGATAATTAAATAGTGGAGTTTTCTGTGGGATTTCACACTAATCTTCTTATGCTGGTCCTGACTGCTACAATCTGACATTTTTTCTGCTTCTGGGGAAATTTACTCCGTAGAACTTTGAAAATTCAGCAGTTCAGATTAATTTCAACTCTACGAAATATAGAAGATTTTTAAAAGTTAGGTATTCATATCTGACCTAACTCATCGCGTGTGTGTCCTGAACAATATTTAAGACTGATTTATTAGTTTCAGCTCATTTCACGAGGAAGATGCCAGCGGTTCGTGAAATTCTCAAGATGCAAGCGCACCTGTATGAAGGAGTCCACTGCTATTCCATGCTTGTCCTCACTCCTGCCATGATTTACTAAACATGTGAGGCGTCTTCAGCCATGGAGAAGGACGGAGTTCGATGGTAGGATGACCCGACCTATTTCCTTGGTCATCCGCTGAAATCCAGATTCAACATCTACATGAGTACCATGTTTGATTTTATTTCTGTACATCTTTTTAAAATTAATGTAGACGTAGTCCTTATTTATTCATTGCAGTAACTTCTCACAGTTTAAGTAGCTAGAATGTTCATTCCTTCTTTCTTTGGTGGAAGGTAGTTTGTGATTGAGCGTGAATGTGTACTTGGACTCTATTAGTTAGTCAGATTGGTGTAAATGTCATCGAGACTTGTCTTGACTGTCCCGATTCAGCATAGGAGTGTGATAAAATTAATTGACCCCTCCGATAACAATAATAATAATATTTGATTAATTAATTAATTTAAATTTAATTTGGAGTCATACGGGACAGAATATCGACACATTTCACTACATTAGGATTTTCCTTGATGATTTTGCGATCTTTTATGGAACTTAAAATATGTTAGAGTCATCTATAAAATTTGTTGTACTTCAGCCAACGTGAATATGACCACGTGCGGGTAATAATAACAATAATAATAATGATAATCATAATAATTGAATATCATTACGGTTTAAAATGTGGGATAAGGTCATGAGTATAATTATTGTTTGAACTCGTATGGCGTTAATGTGTGCTCAGGTTGAGTAAATGTGGGCCTGGAATACGGCTGTGTCTTGACAGATCACTTGTTGCATTTACTGGGTTATTGTTATAATTTTGGACTTGGAAATGGATTGGAGATTTTGTGATTATTTTTGTGAGTCCATTAATTGAGTCAATCAGGAAGAGAATATGTTGTTAGACATCCATTCTTCAAGTACAGCACGTATTAAACGAGAGCCATAACATATTAGGAGAATAAAATAGTGGCGTAACTCATTGACCGCAGACGCGTTTATTTATTTGACCTGCGTATGAGACATTTTTGAAAAATAATGTTATTGATGATTTTTATCTCTAACATACCCTGCAACATTGTTGTGAATTCAGTTTCATTGTTGAAGTGATAATTCTGATACTATCACCTCTCAATCTATCGCAAGGGTATTCATTAGCTGATACTGCCATCTGAAATTTTTCCCTGACTATGACTAAAAATTAAAAATAAAAATCAAGGGCTAGAATTCGCTAAAATATTTCTTAATGTTGCCGTGTACCCGAGCGTGAGTGTGGAATGAATGATTTATTGATATGTTGTGATTGTGATATTTTTCATGGTGATTATTTGTCGTGATCTCTTGCTCGCTGTACGCGTGTTTTGTCCAATTTTGTGACATTTTGAGATGAGCATATTTTTCTCGTTTATGAACCTTTAGTGAATTTTATCGGGAATTTAGATAGATTAGGGTCTTGTGCTTTAAAGAAAAATGAATAAGCAAGGACCATGTCCATGGATCGAATTCACCGATTAAGAACTCTTAACCTTATGATGTTATGAATGACGCTGTGTCAATTTATGGAATTTACTGAGGAAAAACTTTAAGAATAATTGTAGAAATGTTTCAATTTATTAATTTGTAATTTAAGAAGGTTGATTAGAAAATGATTTCACCAATTAAAAATTTTTTTGAATGTTTCAGTTACAGTGAGGAGATAATAATTCAGTTATTAATGGCAAATAAATGGCCGAAGTAATTATTTAATTTAAAGATCAGTTTTTGTGAAATTGAGAAAGGCTTTCTCAAAATTAATTTGGTTATTTTATAAAATCAAGTAGGCTAATTTTTATTCGTGTATTTGCAGAGTCGTATTTTCTGGGGCCGAATTCCCAAGTAATTCAGAAACTGGCCGAAAAGATATCTTTGAAATTTCAAGATTTTGTTATAAATTTTCTTATTGTGCAGAGTGCTTAGTTTTTAATAAATGTTAAAACCTATTTTTAGTGTTTTTATTTACCGCTAGTTCTTAAGCTACCCCTGCCCTTAAAATTTCTGCACAGCCAGTAAGCGAACGGTCTACCACTGAGACTCTCGCTCACCGGCTGAGCTGCCCGGCAAGAAGGGGGCAGGTGTAGAATGGCGGCCAACGTGCTATGGCCCGAGATATATCGGCTGTGCCAATATAAGGACTCGATTTTGTAGTCCAGAGTATGGACAAAAACGAGATGCGGCGGCAAAATTAAAAATTTCTAGGTTATTTTGTAACATTTATTAGCCCAGATTTCTGTGGCGAACTGCACTCAAGTTAAAGTTAGGAAAGGCCGTGTTGTTATGTCCTAAACAAAATCTTGATAAAGATAGGAAAATTTCAATTTAAGCGGTTGGATTTACACCTAATTTGGATTTAGGTAGTTGAATATTATTTGAATGAAATACAAATCTTCTCCTAAGGTGGTGATTTCGATCCACACGTGAATGTTGAACTGAATTTTGGTACTTTGCCATCGAATTCTATCCTTTCCATGGTATGAACTCCAGTTTTCTCAAAGTATTTGTAATAATGGAGGACTGGCGTACGTTTCTGGAGGGTGCGTTAACCAATTTGAAGGACAGTTTAAAGCAGGAACTTAGTGAAAATCAAGCTAAACTCGAACTTAAATGAAGTGAAAGTAGTAGTCAGCTAGAGCTAAAATTGAGTGAAAATAATGAACTATTGAAACGTGAACTTAATGAAAATAATGAACTATTGAAACGTGAACTTAATGAAAGTAACAATCAATTGAAACAGGAGCTAAATGCGGGTCAGGATAAACTAAAGTTAGACCTTAAAAATGCCATAGAAGAGATTCGGACCAAGACGGACGAAAACATTAATAAATTACGTCGTCGCCATAAGACCTAACTTTGTCGGTGCGACGTAAAGCCCCTAGCAAAAAAAAATTACACATGGACGTGAAGGTCTTTAATAGCAAAGTTGCTTCAGTCCAGAGTGAACTCGTATCAGTCTAGCAGAAATTTTCGAACCTTAAGGGAGAAATTCATGCTGGTATTACGCACTCGATGTCAGCCATGTCGAATGAACTCAGTGAAAGGTTAGCAAAGGTTCAAACTGACCTTCTACGTAAATATAAAGATGAAGTGGAAAAGAATTTCCAAAACATTGAAGTCAAAATAGACGAAAACGCGGAGGACCTTACAGCGACTAAGGCAGCCTGCGGTAAAAGATTTACCGGCCTCTATGAGACCATTAAGCAAGTCGAGAAAGGCGTCATAGCGGAGATAAAAGTGTCCTAAGTCACTACCTCTGAAAGACTGGAATACTTCTATGAGACCAGTGAGGAGACGCAAACAGACCTTAAAAAGATGAAGACTGCAATGGACCAAGAAATTGACAAGGTTTGGGTTAACACAGAATCCTGCAAACGTGAACTTCAAGGTGGAATACGAGAACTTGCCCAAGAATTGAAACTGATCAAACTACAGGGCGAAAGCCGTAATGTGGTCACTACTGCACTACTGGAAAGGTAAGGACAACTGGAAAAGCGAGTATCTGGAGAAGTCCCGTCATCCACTCCAAGATTAGACAACAGGACGAACGTGGCTAGCCCTGTGAATAATACCAACCCTTTCGTGGTTAATGACAACAGCGGGACTAGTCCTTAAAATTTCTGCACAGCCAGTAAGTGAACGGTCTACCACTGAGACTCCTGCTCACCGTGTGAGCTGCCCGGCAAGAAGGGGCACTACTAATGTAACATAAAACCGTAGCAAGATTAATAATCCGTGAATAATAAATTCACTGGTAATTTCAGAAATACTGTTCAAATAGAAGTGTTAACTTAAATTTGTGAAACATTTGGTGAGGTTGTGGGTGGCAAACCAAAGAATAAAGGAGGTGAGATGATGTCGGAGAAACAACAGCGACCGGAGCGATCTCACGAGGAAGGAAATGGTACTACCCCCTCTTCTAATGACGAATGTGCATCGACCGATCTCGTAGATGTTGTCAACAATATAATGTGCAGATCCAACTTCCTAGACTCGCTTATTGAGAGACAGTAGAAAAAGTGATTACTAGATTGTGTGAAAGCATTGATTTTAATACAAAAGTCATTGAGAACTTGAAGGCAGAACCGTGTAAACGCGATCTAAAGATCAGAGAACTTCAAGATCATGTCTGCAAGCTCAATGACGCGGGAAATGAAGACGTAGAACAAGTGAAACAGTATCTAAGAAGAAATAATGTGGAAATAAATGGTGAGCCAGAAATCCAACGAGAAGACATTAATAAAGTCGTTAAGAATATAGGTGCAGCTGTGGGATGCGAAATCGAGAGGACTGATCTTGATATTATTCACAGGATCCCATCTGTTGAAAAGAATCTTCCTCGTCCAATCATCGTCCCACTAGAGTTACTAACATTAGTGCAACATTGATAGAACATATACCAGGTGGCTCACGGACGCCGTTCTTTCTACTTATAAATGTCCCGCATGCATAAGTGATGTTGGAGTGTCTACCAACTGATTTTAACAGGGGAACTACTGCCGAATCCGCATCAGTGCTACCCTTTCCCGATCAGTACACTCCAAATACTGTATATCAAGTTGCCTATTATCTTTAGAAATGAGCCTTACACCTAGAATTTCGTGTGTCTCATCTTTAACTTTTTCGTAGCTTACAAATTCTTTTTTCACCAGAATGAACACTCCCCCTCCCACCATTCCTATCATATCTCTACTATACACACTCCTGTGCCGTGAGAAAATCTCTGCATTAAAATAATTCCTAGTTCCAGCTGGCTAAAATGGAATAAATGTCATATTTAATCTACAAAGTGGGGTGGGAGCGACTGTCCCTCCTCACCCCACCCCCTAACCGCCGCTACTGTTTGTAGACACGCCAAAGATGCAGTAGTACCGGGCGAGTTGGCCGTGCGCGTAGAGGAGCGCGGCTGTGAGATTGCATCCGCGAGATAGTAGGTTCGAATCCCACTGTCGGCAGCCCTGAAGATGGTTTTTCGTGGTCCCTATTTTCACACCAGGCAAATGCTGGGGCTGTACCTTAATTAAGGCCACGGCCGCTTCCTTCCAACTCCTAGACCTTTCCTATCCCATCGTCGCCATAAGACCTATCAGTGTCCGTGCGACGTAAAGCCCCTAGCAAAAAAGGTGCATTAAATGAAATCTAATAACTTACTTAATTATACACGTGTAGACATTCCACTCGATGGAAGAGTTGCATGGATGAAACAAAAACTAATACTGTTCGGTGAAGTACGTATGTAGAAGGCATACGTCTGTTTGGAGCTTCTGTTGCATTCCGACCAGATTGTTCAGATTAAAATAATGTCTATGTATTCACCGCTGCTGATCACACAAGTTATTGCCGATATGCAGACAACAAATATAGTACGGCTGTAGCATACACCAGCCTAGAACTATGCGGTCGAAAACGATGTTTACTAATGCAAGGGGTGCATTCGACCGGCAACGCTGAGGAACATGCTGCGAGTGTGACTCTGTTTCTTATCTCTTCATATTCTGACGTAATCTGCCCGCTGACAGTAGCTCCCCTGTTAAAATCAGTTGGTAGACACCACACACATCACTTATGCATGCTCGACATTTAGAAGTAGAAAGTACGGCGTCCGTGAGCCACCTGGTATATATAAACGAACACAGCTGCTTTCAGTTGAACAAAATTTTTAATGATTTTAGTGACCATAATATATTAATATTTGACTTAGAAAATGTTTAATAATCCCTTATAATTGATAGGAATGACAAGTGTAACGCAGTAGTAAATAAACTAATTAGCTATATAGACGAAAAGTGTACGCTGTTCGTCAATAACCGAGGTAACTTAAACAGTAAGAGACCAACATGCCCATGGATGACACCTGAACTCTTGAAACCTGTTGAGCAAAGAACAAGCTTTATGCCAAAATTAAAATGCAGCAACTTAGAAACAGAATGGGGTGTGAATATTATTCAGAAGAACTGGTAGGGGACTACAAATCACTAGGTAGAAAAGTAACTACAGTGAAAAGGGAACTAGAGAATTCATATTTTATTGACAGATTAAATACTACAAAAAACTATTGGCATGTGGTAATTGAAATCGTAACCACCGGCAACGATAATGATAGCAAAGAAATACACTTGAGAGTACAGGATACGGTTATCACAAATCCACTAGAGATATCAACAACATTTAATGAATATTTTACTAATATTGGTCAAAACCTAGCTGCTAATATTCCAGGTAAAACCCCTCCCTACCAACGATAATGAAGTATTAAATACAATCAGAAAACTGAAAAATACCAGTAGTCGTGACTGTTATGGTTTAAGTAACAACGTTATAAAGAAATTTGCTCCGTACCTAGTCCCCTATATCACACAACTTATAAATACATCGTTTAATGAAGCTACTGTCCCCAAAATGTTGAAAATCGCAAACATTTTACCAATATACAAAGGTTTAGATGAATTTGACGTAAATAACTACCGTCCAATATCTATACTACCGATCTTATCTAAAATTTTAGAATACATATTTAAAGAGAGATAGCTGTGATTTTTACTTTACAATAATTATTTTTACAGATATCAGTATGGATTTTTACAAAATTCTAGTACTTACAATGCAATATAAGATATAATAATTAAACTTCAGGAACATTTAGACTCAGGAAATATAGCTGAGGGATTATTCACCGACTTGAAGAAAGGTTTCGACACAGTGGACCATGATATTTTAATTAGAAAGCTGGAAGCTACTGGAGTTAGAGGAACAGCATTAAACTGGTTTATCAGTAACCTTACAGACAGAAAACAATTTGTGTCCTGTAACAATGTGAACAGTAGCCCATTGCCTATAAATACCGGTGTACCTCAAGGTTCAGTACTAGGTCCCATTCCTTTCCTCATATTTATGAATGATATTGGATCAATAAAATTGTACGGACGGTTGTCTCTATTTGCTGACGACACTAACGTGTTTTACACGGATACTTCTCCGCCTAACCTCGAAATCATGATGCAGTCCGATATTACTTTACTACAGAATTGGCTTCTTGTAAATCGTCTAACTATTAGTCTGACTAAAATTAATTATATAGTCTTTCATAAACCAGCATGCAGGCTTTCTCTGGATATACCTAGAGCTAGGGCGACAAAGTTCCTAGGATTAATTCTTGACGAATTCCTCCCTTGGAGTGATCAGCTTCAGGGGATTTGTAATAAAATTACACTAGCAATTGGCGTTCTTAATAGACTTAAATACAAACTTACTAACAATCTACTAAAAATATTTATCACTCACTTATTCAAAGTCATATACTTTATATGGTGCATATTTAGGCATGTTGCAGTAAAGAGCTATTTCAGACAGTTGAAATCTTCCACAAGAGAGCATTAAAAATACTGTTTAAACTACCTACATTGACACCGACAGCTTATCTGTACAAACATTGTAATGTTCTTCCACTTGAGGCTTTACGTCAGAAAGCTTCAACTGTTATAGTCAATAAATTGATAAATAATCTGGCTCACTTGAATACTTTATGTGTGACAAATTCTGACATACATTCATACCATACAAGAGGTGTCAATGAAATACACATTGAATTAATACACTCAACTAAATATGGCAACAAATCTATATGGTACTACTCAGCACATGTGTATAACTCACTTCCTGAACATATTCGACAGGCTGCTTCATTTACTGTATGTAAGCTGAAACTTGTAAAATATTTACATAAGATGCTATGAACATCTGAGGTATCTTGACTATGTAACATGTGTCGTACCTCTATAATTAGTTTAACTCACTTTCCGTTTATTCTCATGTAAAACATTTAAGATTCTGTGTTATCTCCTAATTCTGCTAAATGTATATCAGATAGGTATTGCACCTATATGAGCCATGGCTCAAGTGCCCTTTACGAAATAAATGAAAAAAGGGAATGGATAAGGATTTTCTTTTATGTACACCAACATTCTTACAAGTGTCACATTGTAGAGAATTGACTAACATCTTCAGCACAAATCCTGTCCGACTCGTTCGCTGAATGGTCAGCGTACTGGCCTTCGGTCCAGAGGGTCCCGCGTTCGATTCCCGACCGGGTCGGTGATTTTAACCTTCATTGGTTAATTCCAGTGGCTCGGAGGCTGAGTGTTTGTGCTGTCCCCAACATCCCTGCAACGCACATAACACTATCCTCCACCGCAATAACACGCAGTTACCTACACAAGGCAGATGCTGCCATACCCTCATCGGAGGGCCTGCCTTACAAAGGTTGCACCGAGCTAGAAATAGCCACACGAAATTATTATACCACATGTCCTGAGACATATTTAATAATATAATATGATAACCCCTCCACTCTAATTTTATCATAAGTTTATCATCCTTACAATATGTCCTTAAAAAGTAGAAGAGACCGAGGCCACTATTATTATTATTATTATTATTATTATTATTATTATTATTATTATTATTATTATTATTATTATTATCATCATCATCATCATCTTCTTCTTCTTCTTCTTTCTTAATCTGTTTACTCCAGGGTTGATCTTTCCCTCAGACTCAGCGAGGTATCTCACCTCAAGGGCAGTGTCCTGGAGCGTGAGTCTTTGGATCGGGGGATACAACAAGGAAGGAGGACCGGAACCTCACCGAGGCAGCCTCACCCACTATGCTAAACAAGCGTCCATGTTGGGGATGGGAATATTGGAAGGGATAGACAAGGAAGCAGCCGTGGCCTCAAGTTAGGTACCATCTCGGCATTTGCCTGGAGGAGAAGTGCGAAACCACGGAAAAACCACTTCGAGGATGGCTGAGGTGGGAATCGAACCCCTCTACTCAATTGACTTCTCGAGGCTGAGTGGACCCCATTCCAACCCTCGTACCACTTTTTAAATTTCGTGGCAGAGCCGAGAATCGAACCCGGTTCTCCCGGGATGGCGGCTAATCGCACTAACCACTACACCACGGAGGC
The DNA here is from genome assembly GCF_040414725.1 of Anabrus simplex. Classification (NCBI taxonomy): domain Eukaryota; kingdom Metazoa; phylum Arthropoda; class Insecta; order Orthoptera; family Tettigoniidae; genus Anabrus; species Anabrus simplex. Next base: position 128,105,250 of record NC_090265.1, on the reverse strand, counting down.
GGACATTATTATTATTATTATTATTATTATTGTTATTATTATTATTATTATTATTATTATTATTATTATTATTATTATTATTATTATTATTATTATTATTATTATTATTATTATTATTATTCCCTATGCCACACCCCATCACAAGTGGGATAACGCCAACAACTATATATCGAAAGGAAGTAATCTCTATCTCCTACATAATTAGGCATCTTTAATAGTGAATGTAATTGCATTAATAAGTAGACAAGAAGTGTGCATGAGCACATGTAAGCCACTTACCAGTGTATTGAAACTATTATTCCTACCTTCTTCTTTAGTCATGAACAGGAAAAACTACACCCAAACATTACACGGGTATTCATCATTCTGCCACGCAGTAGTTTGCCGAAAAATTAATGTGAAATGTATATAAAAACAACATAAACCAAAACTGCGCGTAGCACAGTAGCATGTATGTTTACAGTGGACCTGTAGTGACGTAAGATGGCGGCGGCTGCAAGATTCCGGCTCCACTAGCACCAATACTACGAGATACAGCGCTGCCAGTCTATTTACTATATATCTGTGCATGGCATGTCCTATTCTCGAAAGTGGAGCAGTGACCAAAGAGAATGGGAATGACAGTCCTACTCCTGGAGCCTCTTCACTACCGGTCCACTGCTACTGTGATTCTGTGACAGCAGTGTCGCCAACCCATGTTTTATTTAATAAGCTAGATCAGAGCTATCTACAGCAATTGTAGTCGGCTATGTATCCAATATAAGCTAGAAAGGTTAAAAAATAAGCCAAATATTTATAGCATTGCTCACCAGGAAGGGAATGACATTGTTTTTTGTTCTGTTCAATTAACAAACTACTATAACCGCAAAACATGGATATTAATTATGTACACTGAGCTTTTCGTGACAGGTGGAAGTGTTAGTAATTATTGTTTAAAGAGGAAGTACAACTGGGCAACCGTCCTCTATATCTCTACATAACACTAATCAGAGAGAGAAAATGGAAGGTGTTCGAAACTTTGAAAAAAGAAAATAACGACCACAGAAAGATAAGGACCACGAAGGGCATGATTGTGAAAGACTCCCTAGGCCTCGTGACCTAATACTAAATACAGTCTCTACTGTATTTGCTAATAACATCGGGGTCGGATAAAAACAACAAGTGTTGACCAAGGGAGGTCAGATAGAATAGATGAAAGCGAGGGGCCTGGCACAAGTAGGCCTAAGGAAGTTTTGTGAGGTCAACATTTGATAGTAAAACTGACGTATGAGAAGGGATTTAATAATATTACACTGTAAAGTACATTCCATGCTCCCGCTGGACCCGTGGACTTTTCGTTCATTCTGGGGGAATTATAGCGCCACATCACATGGGGCACGTTGGATGAAATAAACTAGATTTAGCGGGGGTAAATTTACAGCGGGAATATTGTTCTTTTGCCGCTGAACGTTGGATAAAATAAGTTTGATTTCGCGGGTAAAAAGCTAAGTGGCAGCACTGTGTGACAGTCTTGCATTGCAACTTGCATTTTACTGTACCGAGAAGTGTTGTTACTGCTATCCGCAAACGGTCCAGCGATACAGCTGTTCGTCGTCGTCCTGTGCCGTTAAGGAGGTTAATAATAATAATAATAATAATAATAATAATAATAATAATAATAATAATAATAATAATAATAATAATAATAATAATAATAATAATAATAATAATAATCTATTCAGAATGCATCTTTAAGGAAGCTCTTGATGAAGTGGAGATGGGAGTGCTCTTAAACGGCAAATATATCAACAACATCCGATATGCCGACGGCACAGTCGTCTTTTCTGATAGTACCTTGTAGATAGACTTACACAAAAGAGATCTGAATATGGTCTAGATGTCAACACTCAAAAAACGAAAATAATGATAATCAGTGAAAACAAGATTCTTGCATATCATCTTAAGATAGGCCAGAACAACATTGAATAAGTCCATAAATACACGTACCTTGGTACCACCATAAATGACCAATGGGATCTTTCTGATGAGGTGAAGACCCGAATTGGAAAAGCAAGGGCTGTTTTCAATAAAATGAGCAATCTGTTTAAGAATCACGGGTTAGAAATGTCGACGAAGGTCAGACTTCTACGCTGCTATATGTTCTCCACGCTCTTCTATGGTGTTGAAACATGGACTCTGACAGAATCATTGGGTAAACGCTTGGAGGCTTTTGAGATGTGCCTATATAGAAGAATGTTAAGAATACCGTTGACATTGCATCTCACAAATGTCGAGATTCTACGAAGAAAGAAGAAAGAGAAAAAGTATTGACCACCGTGAAAGCAAGAAAGATCCAGTACCTGGGACACATCATGCGGAACAACAGCAGATACAATCTCCTTCAGACCATCCTGCAAGGAAAAATTCCAGGAGAAAGAAGCGTTGGCCGAAGAAGTATATCCTGGCTTAAGAACATCAGAACGTGGACAGAGCTTTATCGAGCCGCAAGTGACAGGACGAGCACAGCCAAGATGGTTGCCAACGTCCGGAACGAATAGGAACCAGAAGAAGAAACAGTAGCGGCGATTAGGGGGTGGCGACGGGGGTAGTCGCCGCCCACTTTGTGGAGAAATTAGCCTACTATATTTTTATTTCATTTCAGCCGGTTGAAACTAGGATATATATGAATTATTTAAAACAGCAATTTGTACAAGCCTTACTGTTTTATCAACTGATTCTTTCTGTTATTTTCTTTAATTAACAAGATTACTAGCGGAAATACGCATAAAATGTCGTTCCTCGCGGCTAACCGATTTGTATAGCGCCACAGCAGATAGTGGAGATTTTGCATGTGCTGTGAGAAAGGGTAGCAGGGGTATATTTCTTTGCCAAGGTCATGGTTACTGAGGTATGTTTCACCCGCTTACCGCGCGCATTCGTATGTCTGGCAGTCTCTTTAGTGTCTGTTAGTTTCTTAGCGTGTAGGCCTAGTCAAATACTAAATAATTTATAATTGTATAATCATGTCGTACTTCTATTTAATTGTAAAACATATTATATAATGTAATTCCTTTGGTGAGCGTTTTGTTGTATAGTATTGAATCAAAATCTCAAGAAAATATTATTACTGCATTTAAGTTTTTAAACTGTCAACCTTTCTTTACCTCTCTTTCCAAATTCGTTCAGAGAACATCAAAAAACTTACCATTCTGTAGCGTTCCTTTTTTTTCAGTTTTGATTTATATATCCCCCTCCGCCGCTATATCCTGCAAACCCGGGTACTGTTTGTTGTCTGTATATTTTTTTGCGCCCGCACTTTTAATTCCCAATCGCCGCAGCGCCATCATTTGCCTGGTGCGAAAATGGGAAACCACGGAAAACCAGGGCTGCCAATAGTGCGGTTCGAACACACTATCTCTAGAATGCAAACTCACAGCTGTGAGCTCCTAACCGCATGGCCAACTTGCTCCGTATTATTATTTAATAACGTTATGGGCTTTACATCCCAGTAACTAATCTTTTACGGTTTTCAGGGACGCCGAGGTGCCGGAATTTAGTCCTGCAGGAGTTCTTTTATAAGCCAGTAAATCTACCAACACGAGGCCGACGTATTTGAGCACCTTCTAATATCACCGGACTGAGCCTGGATCGAACGTGCCAAACTGGGGTCAAAAAGCCAGCGTCTCAACCGTCTGAGCCACTCAGCGCGGCTCAGTATTATTATTATTATTATTATTATTATTATTATTATTATTATTATTATTATTATTATTATTATTATAACACAGTTAAAATAAAATCAAACATCACTTTTGATATTATAACTAAACATTTCGTCTGGCGAATATGATCAATGAGCATTTGAAATTCACAACGCTGATATTTTTAAAACGTCAGATGTTTCCAAAATGATTTTCGGTGATCTCTATACAGTATTATAGGCCATTCTCATGTCAGAATATTAGGGAAGAATTGTACACAAAATGCTCTCATTTTCAGATTTGGGATGTAATTGAGCAAATTTTACTTTTAATAAGTACTTTATTCTTACTTGTAATTTACTTCTTTAAATAAGATTGTGCTGGGCTGTGTAGCTCAGACCGTACAGCACTGGCCTTCTGGCCCCAACTTGGCAGGTACGATCCTGGCTCAGTCCGGTGGTATTTGAAGGTGCTCAAATACGTCAGCCTCGTTACAGTAGATTTACTGGCAAGTTAAAGAACTCCTGCAGAACAAAATTCCGGCACCTCGGCGTTTCTGAAAACTGTAAAAGTAGTATTCGAAATTAAAACATTTACCATTAGTATATATTTCATTATTGAAGTTAACAAACATATCTTTGAGTCTTTCAACTTCTACCTACTACCTGTGTGCCATTATCGAATCAAATAAGACAGGTGTGATCAAGATATCATCGAAGAACAGAGCAAATTGTGCATCCCCGGTTGTGTAGGCCTTCTATGCTGTTCCTCAGCTCCAACTGTTCTTGTACCAGTTTGTCACTGGACCGGCAGCCTGTCATCCCGGCCTTCATGCTACAGTATGCCGTAGGCTATGGCCATGCTCCTCAGCCCCATCTGTGGTTAGACTGCTCATCTCACTGGAGCAGTTGGAGCAGTGACACATTATTTCTGGACTGTCACACCTCTACTCTTTGGGGCGAACGTTAAATCACGACCGACTAAGGGCCCATTCACAATGCAAACGTAATCGTAAACTTAACGACGTAACGTAACCGTAAAATTAACGTAAAATTTGTGGTATTCACAATGGATTATTAAAATTATAAAATCCTTTTAATCACAACCACCTACTCAATACATTATATTACTCATTGAATTATAAAATAATCATGAGGTGTCTTAAATAAAGGAACATGTTTCGTTCGACATAGCGAACATCATCAGCCTTAATTTACAAGGATTAGGTCAGGGCCCTGAGCTGAATGATAAAAATTGTTAAAAGAGTGACAATACCATAATAAAAAGTAAAATGATAACATTAAACATGAAATTATAACAATATGTACAGATTAACAGCAAGTATGCAGAGGAATATTTTGAATGATGGTAGTCTATAAAGTTAAAACAAACATGAGGTTGTAAAAGTAAAAAGATATAGATATAGTAGATCTTAAATTATATGTCAATGCGTGAAGCGTGGATTAATTGTTGACTATGGAGTTCTTAATTGAGCAAAACAAAAGTTAAAATAGAGTTTATTGAATAGTGCGAGTCAAGCTGAGTCAGATAAAAGGCGCAAAGCGACGAAGCTAAGGTTGAAATGACGTAAACTTCAGTAGTTAGGAATTCTGTAGGAGAGCCAACACAATGCCAGAAGGAAATACAGGTTGAACTAGTCCGTATTTACACGCTAGCAGTAGAATTAAACTTATACAACGTAGGACACCAATATGGACTCGTTAAGTAACTATAGTAGGGAGAGTTCCAGCAAACCAGAATGGATGGAGCAGATTATGGCACATTGGAGTTAGAAATCTGAAAAGAAAGAAAAGGGAGGAAAAATAAAATTATGTTATAATGAAAAAAAGGTTAGTAAAAGTTAGAAGGAGGCTTACCCTTGGGACTAGTGTAAGGTGTTCGCTAACGTTGGCTGCGCGAATCAAACTGGCGAGTAACCTTATTGCTGCTTCTAGTATTGTATGTATGTATACGTAGAGGCGGGGAGTGAGTCATGTGAGGAGGAGGGGTGACCGATTCCTTAGGCGGGTCGGGTAATCGTGGAGGGGGTGTCGCATGAGAGGGCAGTAGGGTAGTAGTTGTTGTATTATTAACAGTTGTATAATTAAAGATTCTCGTAAAGTTATTATTATTTATATTGAAAAGTGAGAGTAGTTCTGGAATTTTCTCGATTATTGGACTTTTAATTTCTGAAGTATCATTTAAATTTTGATGCCCGTTGAAATGCTGGTCTAGGAATATGTAAATGTTCTCAAACTCTGTCATAAGTTTACTTTTATTGACGTATTTCAAGATTTGAAGGTCTTTTTCAATTGTAGTAAAACTGTGGCCAGTCTCTTCCATATGGGTACTCATGGCGGAATACTTTTTATGTTTCGAAGCGTTGTAATGTTCAAGGTATCTGGTCAAAAAGCTACGTCCAGTCTGTCCGATGTAGGAGAATCCACAATGGGTGCATTTAAGCCTATAGATACCAGAGTTCGAGAATTTATTGTGATTAATGTTAACTATATTCGAATTGAAGAATATATTACGGTTCGTATATCGGGTTCTATAAGCGATATTAATATCGTATTTCTTTAGGGGGTTAGTAACTTGAAATAGGCCTGGATTTGTGTAGGTGAAGGGAGCATATTTCGTTTTTTTAGGCTTGTCTGGAATCAATTTTGTTGCAGTTTTTAATTTTATCTTGTTAATGATTTTATTAATCATTAAGGGGTTATAGCCGTTAATTCTGGCTAAATCCTTAATATAGTTTAGTTCTTTTTTGCGATTTTCGGTTGTCAGCGGGATTTTTAATGCTCTATAGACAAGACTAAAAAATGCAGCCTGTTTATGAGATTGCGGATGTAAGGAATCGTTTCTTATAGTGATGGGGGCACAAGAAGGCTTTCTAAATATTTGAAAAATGAACTTATTATTCTCTCTTGAAATGTTTAAATCTAAAAAGTTTAGAGAACCATTGATCTCATCTTCCTTAGTGAATTTGATATCATTGTCAAGCTCATTAAGGGATGTTAGCACACTATGACTATCGTTTTTCTGTGTATCTATAATGGCAAAAGTGTCATCAACATACCTTAACCATAATTGAAGACCATTAATATTATTGATTATTTTGTTATTTTCCAAATCATCCATAAAGATACTAGCTAGAATGCCCGAGATCGGGTCACCCATTGCTAGGCCCTTTTGATGATATATTCTATTATTGAAGGTGAAATAGTTGTTATTAAGTACAAATTCTAACAGACTGATGAAATTATCTATTTCGCATTTGCTAAGGTTACTGTGTTTTAAAAGGTTTGATTTAATAATCTTGACAGTTTTGCTTACCGGAATATTGGAATACATATTGGTAATATCATAGGATACCATTATATGATTATGCTCAAGATTGAATTTCGATAATTTTTCACAAAATTCAACGGAATTTCTTATATAGGCTGTATTATTGAATTTAAAGTGTTTACTGAGAAAATTATGCAAAAATTTTGAAACTTTGTAAGAAGGGCTGTTCATGCAGTTGATGATAGGGCGTATAGGTACGTCTTTTTTATGGATTTTAGGCAAAGCTTTTGCAGTTGGAAGTTTCGGGTTCATTATTATAAGCCTCTGATACTCGTGCTCTTGTAGTAAGAACGGCAGATTCTTCAATAGGTTCTTCAAACTTCGTTGGATTTTGGGGGTGGGATCTTTATTAATAATAGTAAAACTGCCATTAGCGAAGAAATCTTCGGTTTTTTTAATGTAGTCATCTTTATGTAGTAATACTATGGTGGGACCTTTATCAGCTTTAGTGACGATGATATTATTATTATTAATTTTATTTCTTACATCATGTATTTGTTTGCTAAGGGTCGGATTCGAGGTAGTTTTCAGTTCTTTCGCTAGAAAAGGAAGCTTTTTCTTTATTTCGTATTTAATGTCTTTATGCACTTCTACGGGGAGTTTTTGAATGTTAGATTCAATTTCCGCGACTGTAGTAATCAGATCGTCGGTTTTTTTCGGGTTAGGCCAATTAAATTTCAGGCCTTTATCAAGGAGGGATAGTTCATTATCTGAAAAGTCAGTATTAGATAAGTTCACCGTAGTAGGAAAACGATTTAAGTCGGCGGAAGGGAGGTTAGTTTTACTGTTGACACTACTCTGTTTATTCTTAGTGTTTTGCAATTGTATCAGTTTATTGTCTAATGTTGTTTGTTTCGTCTTCACTATGTCATGTACCTTTTCATTGACAAACATGGAGTATGAACTCCATTCTAATGGGGACATACTAGAGGATATTTCAAGATGCGTCTTATAAAGTTGTAGGTTTAGGAACGATTTCTTTTTGTAATGCGCCTTGATTTCGTTTTTTAACCAAAATTCATTAACTTTCGTTTGAGTTATAAGACGCATCTTGAAATATCCTCTAGTATGTCCCCATTAGAATGGAGTTCATACTCCATGTTTGTCAATGAAAAGGTACATGACATAGTGAAGACGAAACAAACAACATTAGACAATAAACTGATACAATTGCAAAACACTAAGAATAAACAGAGTAGTGTCAACAGTAAAACTAACCTCCCTTCCGCCGACTTAAATCGTTTTCCTACTACGGTGAACTTATCTAATACTGACTTTTCAGATAATGAACTATCCCTCCTTGATAAAGGCCTGAAATTTAATTGGCCTAACCCGAAAAAAACCGACGATCTGATTACTACAGTCGCGGAAATGGAATCTAACATTCAAAAACTCCCCGTAGAAGTGCATAAAGACATTAAATACGAAATAAAGAAAAAGCTTCCTTTTCTGGCGAAAGAACTGAAAACTACCTCGAATCCGACCCTTAGCAAACAAATACATGATGTAAGAAATAAAATTAATAATAATAATATCATCGTCACTAAAGCTGATAAAGGTCCCACCATAGTATTACTACATAAAGATGACTACATTAAAAAACCGAAGATTTCTTCGCTAATGGCAGTTTTACTATTATTAATAAAGATCCCACCCCCAAAATCCAACGAAGTTTGAAGAACCTATTGTAGAATCTGCCGTTCTTACTACAAGAGCACGAGTATCAGAGGCTTATAATAATGAACCCGAAACTTCCAACTGCAAAAGCTTTGCCTAAAATCCATAAAAAAGACGTACCTATACGCCCTATCATCAACTGCATGAACAGCCCTTCTTACAAAGTTTCAAAATTTTTGCATAATTTTCTCAGTAAACACTTTAAATTCAATAATACAGCCTATATAAGAAATTCCGTTGAATTTTGTGAAAAATTATCGAAATTCAATCTTGAGCATAATCATATAATGGTATCCTATGATATTACCAATATGTATTCCAATATTCCGGTAAGCAAAACTGTCAAGATTATTAAATCAAACCTTTTAAAACACAGTAACCTTAGCAAATGCGAAATAGATAATTTCATCAGTCTGTTAGAATTTGTACTTAATAACAACTATTTCACCTTCAATAATAGAATATATCATCAAAAGGGCCTAGCAATGGGTGACCCGATCTCGGGCATTCTAGCTAGTATCTTTATGGATGATTTGGAAAATAACAAAATAATCAATAATATTAATGGTCTTCAATTATGGTTAAGGTATGTTGATGACACTTTTGCCATTATAGATACACAGAAAAACGATAGTCATAGTGTGCTAACATCCCTTAATGAGCTTGACAATGATATCAAATTCACTAAGGAAGATGAGATCAATGGTTCTCTAAACTTTTTAGATTTAAACATTTCAAGAGAGAATAATAAGTTCATTTTTCAAATATTTAGAAAGCCTTCTTGTGCCCCCATCACTATAAGAAACGATTCCTTACATCCGCAATCTCATAAACAGGCTGCATTTTTTAGTCTTGTCTATAGAGCATTAAAAATCCCGCTGACAACCGAAAATCGCAAAAAAGAACTAAACTATATTAAGGATTTAGCCAGAATTAACGGCTATAACCCCTTAATGATTAATAAAATCATTAACAAGATAAAATTAAAAACTGCAACAAAATTGATTCCAGACAAGCCTAAAAAAACGAAATATGCTCCCTTCACCTACACAAATCCAGGCCTATTTCAAGTTACTAACCCCCTAAAGAAATACGATATTAATATCGCTTATAGAACCCGATATACGAACCGTAATATATTCTTCAATTCGAATATAGTTAACATTAATCACAATAAATTCTCGAACTCTGGTATCTATAGGCTTAAATGCACCCATTGTGGATTCTCCTACATCGGACAGACTGGACGTAGCTTTTTGACCAGATACCTTGAACATTACAACGCTTCGAAACATAAAAAGTATTCCGCCATGAGTACCCATATGGAAGAGACTGGCCACAGTTTTACTACAATTGAAAAAGACCTTCAAATCTTGAAATACGTCAATAAAAGTAAACTTATGACAGAGTTTGAGAACATTTACATATTCCTAGACCAGCATTTCAACGGGCATCAAAATTTAAATGATACTTCAGAAATTAAAAGTCCAATAATCGAGAAAATTCCAGAACTACTCTCACTTTTCAATATAAATAATAATAACTTTACGAGAATCTTTAATTATACAACTGTTAATAATACAACAACTACTACCCTACTGCCCTCTCATGCGACACCCCCTCCACGATTACCCGACCCGCCTAAGGAATCGGTCACCCCTCCTCCTCACATGACTCACTCCCCGCCTCTACGTATACATACATACAATACTAGAAGCAGCAATAAGGTTACTCGCCAGTTTGATTCGCGCAGCCAACGTTAGCGAACACCTTACACTAGTCCCAAGGGTAAGCCTCCTTCTAACTTTTACTAACCTTTTTTTCATTATAACATAATTTTATTTTTCCTCCCTTTTCTTTCTTTTCAGATTTCTAACTCCAATGTGCCATAATCTGCTCCATCCATTCTGGTTTGCTGGAACTCTCCCTACTATAGTTACTTAACGAGTCCATATTGGTGTCCTACGTTGTATAAGTTTAATTCTACTGCTAGCGTGTAAATACGGACTAGTTCAACCTGTATTTCCTTCTGGCATTGTGTTGGCTCTCCTACAGAATTCCTAACTACTGAAGTTTACGTCATTTCAACCTTAGCTTCGTCGCTTTGCGCCTTTTATCTGACTCAGCTTGACTCGCACTATTCAATAAACTCTATTTTAACTTTTGTTTTGCTCAATTAAGAACTCCATAGTCAACAATTAATCCACGCTTCACGCATTGACATATAATTTAAGATCTACTATATCTATATCTTTTTACTTTTACAACCTCATGTTTGTTTTAACTTTATAGACTACCATCATTCAAAATATTCCTCTGCATACTTGCTGTTAATCTGTACATATTGTTATAATTTCATGTTTAATGTTATCATTTTACTTTTTATTATGGTATTGTCACTCTTTTAACAATTTTTATCATTCAGCTCAGGGCCCTGACCTAATCCTTGTAAATTAAGGCTGATGATGTTCGCTATGTCGAACGAAACATGTTCCTTTATTTAAGACACCTCATGATTATTTTATAATTCAATGAGTAATATAATGTATTGAGTAGGTGGTTGTGATTAAAAGGATTTTATAATTTTAATATATTGTCCTCAATGCGGTTCTATTATGAGATTAATTACATGTATTCACAATGGAGGAATGTAACATTAACGTAAAGAGTACACAGCAGCCAATCAAAACACTGCCATGTTATTTAGTACGGAAGTCAGGTTTTGGGCTATCTCGCAGTTTTATATTTCAATACCTCGATGGAATCAAACAACGTGGTAGCGGAATTCCTATTACTTCAAACATCTATTGCTTTTCTCCTGGGAGCTGTGTAGGTCTACGGTACCTGAAAAAGCGATCTAAACAACGGTGCAGAAAATGGGTTCATCCCTTGAATCAAAGAAGGTTATCTCAGGGCGATTTCGGTAATCTACTGTAAGAAATGACCCTCATCAGTTCGTTTTGGACATGCGGATGAAACTTGAACTGTTTGCCTTTCTTACGATTTGCTTCTCCTTTTGTAATAAAAAGAAATGTAAGGTCTCTTTTACCGACATCTATGACCCTATCTATCACACCCCGATAAGATGTTTGGATCTATTTGTTTGGATGATATCGTTTTCGTAAACTAGTAGTCCATCATAATGTTAAGAAATATACAGGGACACTGTTTTATTTATGACAGGGATTGTCTCTCGTCCGTTTGCCAGCGCTGCGAGCTTGTCCCCCGCCATTTATTGTCAGATTTCATTACTACAGGATATTCATTTCCACCTATTATTTTTCGGTACAGCGTATTTGTAATTCCTTTTTCCTTCTATCATACATAGCCTATACACAAAGACTATTTTGAAAGAGAATTACAAGTGTTTCGTCGAAAGAAGTCATTATATCGTTAACAACACACAATGTTTACCTCTGCTCTGATTGGCTGGTTCTTAAAGTTAACGTAAAATTAACCGCAAGAGCTTGGAGTTTGCAATCCCTTAATTTTACGGACTCGCAGTTAAGTTTACGTCGGCGCATTGTGAATGGATCCATTAGATAAGATGGCCGCTAACTTCTAAGTTAAGGTTAATTTTAAGTTTACGTTACGTTATGTTTGCATTGTGAATGGGGCTTAAACCTCCCACTGCGCTCCTTTTATCGGCCTTGACAATCGCTTGTGAAGACCAGCATAAAGCTGTAACTGGAGAGTTTCTCCATAATGCCACTGGGGCACTGGCCACCTATGGCACTAACAGGAAGCTGTGTACCGTAATTATCGTATTTCAAGTTTATACACTGTATACTGCTTTGGTTTCATAGCAATTGTAACATACGGACTAGAAATGCTGGTAACTAACAAGAGACAAGATAGTAAGATCCAAGAAGTAGAAATAAAATTTTTAAGAACATCGGTTAAAAAGACAAGAAGAGATAGAATTCAAAATATTAAAATCAGAGAAGAGCTAAATATAGAACCGTTAGTACAGAACATACAGAAAGCAAGACTGAGATTTTTCGGACATGCAAAGAGAATGGGAAAGGAATGGGTAGCAAGAAGTGAATTGGAAAGAGAAGTTAAGGGAGAGAGACCAGTTGGAAGACCGAGAAGAAGATGGATGGATCAGATTTGGAAGTACATTAGAGAAGCTGGATTGGATGTGGCGGAAGTAATGGAGCAGGAAGTTGAAAGGACAGAAAGGAGTGGAGGAGGCTTGTTAACCACACCTGGGTGACTGGAGTGGGACATTGATGACGAGGATGCTGATACTATTTTGCTGCCGCAAGTGTTACTTATGGGTTTATAATAAGATGCTTATTTGTTTGTTTGTTATCGAGACTTGATAGTTATGAGCTAATTTGTTTGTTTTTTATTGTGTAGTGTTGTGATTTGATATTTTAAAATTGTGTCCAAAAATCCTTGAATATGTGATATTATTATGCACCTGTTTATACTTCAAACAGAAAAAAAGCAAATCAGGTATAAGTCCAGGATCCATTGGCACGGGCGAGCATGGGCTCCGTGGCTGTGAGCCGTGCATCTGTGTTATGTTATGGGTGAAGGCATTTGAGGGTTGAAGTTTACAGTAATGGCGGATAATTTGAAAGAAGATTGATGACCTGGTACCTTTTTTCTATTTGACAAAATATACAATGTACCGGGCGGTACACCTCTACACTGTTTATTTAAAAGTTGCGCCAGTTGAAACTCCTCTTCTGGAGGAAGGTTGAACTTTATCTACTCTATTAATTCTCTACTTTCTCAGAAGATGTCACCACGTGGAAAATTTTGAGTTTTTGAACTGTGTCACTTTCGATGTGTTTTTGTTTCGCTTGAAGTAAGAAGTGTGAACTTTCTCTTCTAGAGGACACTACTGAAGATTAACAATAGTGCACCCTAGTGCGGAGTCAAAGAACTATTTTGTTGGAGAAATTTTTATTTCAAAAGTTTGTTTCTTGTTAAATTTCTTTCTGTTATGGTTTAAGTTGGCTGTTTACCCCTCTTTTTCCCCTTGTTTTAGATTTATCCAATCCCGAATTTCTTTTAGTAATTTCTGACCAATCTGGTGTATTTTCCCCCAACTTGTATCTGTTGCGGGGTCCTATCCAATAAAACATTGTGGGCGGGTGTTTTCTTTCCCCTAACGCCTAGAAACTTCCGCGAGAGTATTTAAACTGCTGATTTTTGGGTCTCTGGGCCACTTCTGTTCCATCTTTCAGTGTGTTAAGTACCTAGCAGGAGGCGGGAGGCGCCTCTTTCTTCGGCAGCGGTCAACAATAAGGTAATGGCCGATTAATAAATTCTTTCTTTTCTTGCTCAGCAGTTTAACTCTCGGGGCGGGTGCGAAGCGTTCCACCATGTAACCTTTTCCTAAAATGTAACTAGTCTTTTCTTCTATTCTCTTGAAAAGCTACATACTGGGATAGAGAGTGCTAACCCTCTCGAGCTCCCACTCATAATGTTTTGAGGTGAACTTATTGTTTCTCAACCTATTCTTCCGTAATGTAATGTAAATTGCTATTAAGTCACCTCTGTAGTATGGGATTAGCCCTTGTAATAACGGCCTAGTGCCAAGGTAGGTTTTAAAATCAAAGTGTATTAGGAGTGCAAGTTCGCCTCCTCTCAAATTGTTTTAGAGGTCATTTAATTAACCTGTTTTTCATTTAATAGACCTCAGTAGATTGGGTATTTTACCCCTGGGTTTGTGTCCGTTGTGGACAACTTGAAGGTGGAGTTTGGTGTGGCCTGGGAGAGGCTTAAATTAAAGAGCGTGTGGCTCTTTTGGAAACGGAGTGTTGTGTGCCTCGAGGAGGCTTAACTGTGTAATTTGGAGCAAGTGCTCCAGGGTTTGATTGGGGTCTTCTGCCCCTTTGTTAAAATTTGTATATCGGAAAGTTGGGCTAGTTGCTCAAGAATTGTGAACTCAGGGCTCGAAGCCCAAACTCTGTAACCCCTGTAATTGTACATTTCAAATTGTGTTTTGGCTACTAAGTACCTGTTCTTTGTTATAACTTAATATTGAAAAGAAAATATAACCTCGTTAAATTTTACATTAACTTTGATTCCGTAGTTTGAGAACCCATTCACGCCCGCACCTTCTTACACCTCTACCTACCGCTAAAACGCGGTAACAAGTGGTAGCAGAGCGTGGTTGAATGGGTCTCAATTTAGCCCCTTTTGACGGCTAAACATTGTTTGTTCCGAACTCTAACTATTTTCCCAGTTGCTGGAATTTTTTGAGTTTTTCAAAATTGTTCTGTCACCATGCCCGGCCCTCGCGATGTTCTCCTTCTTAACTATTTGCGCAAGGAGGAGTTGATCTATGAATTAACTATCAGAAATGTGCAATCTGGAGGCACGGTTGCAATAGACACTAACAAGCTTAGAGAGTCTCTTGATTTGCCCATTTCCATCCCCAATTTGGGAGAGAAAGAAATTGACGACTCTCTTTCCACGATCACGGAGAATATTACTGGGCTAGCTTCTGTAGTTAGTTTTTTTGATGAAAATGATCCGTCTCCTAATCAAATTAAGCGTGTGCAAGGCAGGCTATATCATTTTTCGAATAGGGTTAACGATCTGTTGTCTCTAAAACTGAATGACGTTCAGAGGAAGGAAGCTAGTACGCTCCTGGAAAATATTTCTGAATTATCTAGTAAGGTCACTCAATTGTTAACTGGGGAAGTTCCTCCCAAATCTGATCAACCCACCATAGTGAATGCAGGTAGTGAGGAAGCGCCTCCCAAGGGAGAAGTTAATAGGATAACCGTTGCTGCTCAAACTATCCCTGCCCCATTGGACAACGAATCTGAACGTCGTGCATCATTGAGTAACATCCGTTCTGAATTGACTTCCTTGCCATTGAAACCTTTACCTACTATGTCACCCGGATTTAGTAGCTTGCCTCATCCATTGGCAATGTTGCTCAGAGGTATATCCAAGTTTTCTGTTAATACCACCAGTGACGTAATTTCATTTTTAAGATTTCTAGTGGAATTTCAGGATCATGCCCTTGTTTTTTCTCTGTCTCCATGTCAAATCTTGCAAATTATCTATCCGTATGCTATTGGTATTCTCTCCGACAAAATAGTAAGAGCCATAGCTGAACAGTCATCCATCGAAGATTTTCATGCACATCTACTTGCTAATTTTATTCCGGCCCGCGCAAGGTCATCTCTGATTCAGAAATACTATTATCGAGTACAGAGGTTGGATGAAAACTTGGCTGATTTCATACAAGACATTAAGTTTTATACCAGGGTGTTTGCTCTTCACTTCCCTGAGGACCAAATTGTACAAGCTATTGTGGAAGGCATTTCACCATCTTATAGGTCATACTTGTGTTTTGCGGCGTGCCCGCAAACTTTTTCCGAACTTGAAGCGTTGGCCGTCTCAGCGGAAGGAGTTAGATACGCTGATTCTTTGCGTGTAGCGAAAGAACCCCCGCCTTCCTTTAGTAACACTCGGCCTCCACCTCGCCGACCAGTCACACCCCGTAAATGTTATGCTTGTGGGTCGCCTGACCATCTTCGCAATAAATGTCCATTGGTCAAAAGTAGTAGGGCAAATAATGGAGCCGGTTCAGCACAAGGCTGTTTTAAATGTGGGACCTTCTCAACAAGCCGCTTTTGAAGATCTGAAATTAGCTCTCTGTAATGCCCCTGTCCTTGCTATGCCTGATTTCTCGAAGAAATTCATTGTCCAAACCGACGCATCGTCGTCAGCAGTAGCGGCAGTCCTTCTTCAAGAGACTGAACTAGGGAGGCGACCCATCGCCTATGCGTCTAGGACATTGTCGGCTCAAGAAGCCAAGTATTCCATCTATGAGCTCGAAGGTTTGGCAGTCTTATTTGCCTTAGAAAAGTTCCGTCTCTATCTGGAACATGTCAAATTCGACCTGGAGACAGATAATCAAGCCTTAAGATGGGTCTTAGGTAGGCCGCGTCGTACTGGTCGTATAGCCCGCTGGGCTATTCGTATTTCCGCCTTCCAGTTTGATGTTAGACATATCAGAGGTACCGAAAATGTTGTTGCTGATGGACTCAGCCGTATGTTTCATAACGACGTCGAGACCCACGAACCGGTCGACAGTTCATCACCTTCCGAGTCCATGCTATCTGAGGTTAATGCCATCCTAACTGATGCTCCCATGCTTTTTAGGGATATCGAGAAATACCAACGTGAAGATCCGACGCTGGCTCCGATAATGGAAACCCTTTCTTCTGGGGAACATGTTGTCCCTTATGTTCTGAGGAATGGTGTTTTATGTTGCCCTTCGAGGCATGATAAGATGATGAAAGTTGTTGTTCCAGCAGTTCTTGTACCAATGATCTTCAAGTATTATCATGAGACCCCATTAGGAGGGCATCTGGGTATCTTTAAAACTCGTGAAAAGATTCGTGAAATGTTCATATGGAAAGGTATGGACGGTGAAATTCGGGAACTTGTAAAAGCTTGTAAATCTTGTTTGATCAGTAAACCCACCATGTCCACTAAAGTAGGCCTTTTGTCTTCTCATCAAGCGTCGCGCCCCATGGAACGCCTGTATATTGATTATGTAGGACCCTTCCCCCAGTCGAAGGGAAATGCCAACAAATTCATCTTTGTATGTGTAGATGGTTTTACCAGATTTTCTTGGTTATTTCCGACTAAGCTGGCTACCGCTCAGTCCACCATTACCTGTCTAAATTCTATTTTTGCTTCTTTTGGTCCGTGCCAATATATTGTATCTGATAATGCTAAGGCTTTTACATCTAATCTTTTTCGTAAATTCTGTTTTGACTTGTCCATCTCTCATGTAACCACTTCTGCTTATTACCCTCAACCATCTCTGGCTGAACGGGTTAACCGTAATCTCAGGTCCGCACTTATTGCCTATCATCATGAAGATCATTCTAGGTGGGACACGTCCCTGCATTGGTTAGCTTTTGCTTTGAATTCGGCGGTTCATGAATCACACAAGTTTACTCCAGCTTCCTTGATGTTTAAGTTTGTTCCCAACACGCCGCTCTCTAACCTCTGGTCTCTGAGTGACATCCTGCCCGAGACAATAGATCCGGATAATATTAAAGATCTTTGGAAGAAGGCTAAAGCCAATCTTAAGGTATCTCATGAAAAGGTTAGGGAAAGGTATGATCGTGGACGGAGACCCACCCCTTTAAAGGTAGGTGACCAAGTAATGGTCAAAAATTTTGTTCCCGCGGGCAAGCTTGCCCCCAGATTTCAGGGGCCTTGTATCATTCTCGATTTTCTTACGCCGGTTACCTTATTGTTAAGTAATCCAGCCACCGAGAGGATATTTAGAGTTCACCTGTCCCAGGTGAAGCCGGCGTAATTTCTGTGTTAACTTGCTTTATATTATTTTGAAATGATATGAAGGTTATATTTTGTTTTGAGTTTCATTTTTAAGGAATTCTGCACTACCTATAATATTTTGTTTCAGATGTAAGCATTTTTGTAAAACCTGTCCCGACCCGTTAAACTGCCATTCTGTCCTTTCCACGGCCATTACCACGCTCCCGTCTCCTGCTCCACTACACTCAGTGGCTGGCTTAGATGAAATGCCATGGATATCTGCACGCCGCTGGCCCCTCAATCTCCTTACATGCCTGTGCCCTTAAAAGAAACATGATGGTCCAACACAATTCTGCCGCCTAGCTTTAATGTTTCAGTGCCCCCGCAGCCGCGCGGCGCCGTGCAGTAACTGGGGAGGGGGATGGGCCCCCTCCTCTCCAGCGAGGACGACATGTGCACGGCGAGCCGGAGCTCTCCTCCCGGCCAAGGCTGATGTGCGGCGCACGACCTGCTACTTGCCCGCAGCCTGTATATGTTCACCGCGGGCGCGGCGTGCTTCAACACCTCTGCTCCCCTCATAGTGCGGGCGAGCGGTATCTCAGGGTACTTAAGGGGTCCGAGCGGTCTCCTTTTGGACGCAAGCTGCAACGGCCGGTCCGGCCATCCAACTTCATTAACATCAACTACATGGACAGTTACTATAAGAGATAACTACACTTGGGAATTCAACAGCAATATTTGGTGGACATTGCAAATTTTTCCTTCACTTTTAAGTATTAAAAGCTTATCTTCAGAAATTCAACTTCTATAAACATAAAGACTTTACTTCACCTGCAACAACAAAATTTTGGAACCGACTTAAGAAATTTCTCAAATACTTCTGCAAGTTATCTTAATCTCAACATCAAAACTTGGAACTTATTTCAAACAAAAGTTTATGTTCTTCTGTGTTACCCCTTGGAGGAACTTTTGGGGGGGGAGGTCTGTACCGGGCGGTACACCTCTACACTGTTTATTTAAAAGTTGCGCCAGTTGAAACTCCTCTTCTGGAGGAAGGTTGAACTTTATCTACTCTATTAATTCTCTACTTTCTCAGAAGATGTCACCACGTGGAAAATTTTGAGTTTTTGAACTGTGTCACTTTCGATGTGTTTTTGTTTC
Organism: Anabrus simplex; assembly: GCF_040414725.1. NCBI lineage: Eukaryota > Metazoa > Arthropoda > Insecta > Orthoptera > Tettigoniidae > Anabrus > Anabrus simplex. The sequence continues at coordinate 128,086,102 of NC_090265.1, read as the reverse complement.
GCTTGAAGTAAGAAGTGTGAACTTTCTCTTCTAGAGGACACTACTGAAGATTAACAATAGTGCACCCTAGTGCGGAGTCAAAGAACTATTTTGTTGGAGAAATTTTTATTTCAAAAGTTTGTTTCTTGTTAAATTTCTTTCTGTTATGGTTTAAGTTGGCTGTTTACCCCTCTTTTTCCCCTTGTTTTAGATTTATCCAATCCCGAATTTCTTTTAGTAATTTCTGACCAATCTGGTGTATTTTCCCCCAACTTGTATCTGTTGCGGGGTCCTATCCAATAAAACATTGTGGGCGGGTGTTTTCTTTCCCCTAACGCCTAGAAACTTCCGCGAGAGTATTTAAACTGCTGATTTTTGGGTCTCTGGGCCACTTCTGTTCCATCTTTCAGTGTGTTAAGTACCTAGCAGGAGGCGGGAGGCGCCTCTTTCTTCGGCAGCGGTCAACAATAAGGTAATGGCCGATTAATAAATTCTTTCTTTTCTTGCTCAGCAGTTTAACTCTCGGGGCGGGTGCGAAGCGTTCCACCATGTAACCTTTTCCTAAAATGTAACTAGTCTTTTCTTCTATTCTCTTGAAAAGCTACATACTGGGATAGAGAGTGCTAACCCTCTCGAGCTCCCACTCATAATGTTTTGAGGTGAACTTATTGTTTCTCAACCTATTCTTCCGTAATGTAATGTAAATTGCTATTAAGTCACCTCTGTAGTATGGGATTAGCCCTTGTAATAACGGCCTAGTGCCAAGGTAGGTTTTAAAATCAAAGTGTATTAGGAGTGCAAGTTCGCCTCCTCTCAAATTGTTTTAGAGGTCATTTAATTAACCTGTTTTTCATTTAATAGACCTCAGTAGATTGGGTATTTTACCCCTGGGTTTGTGTCCGTTGTGGACAACTTGAAGGTGGAGTTTGGTGTGGCCTGGGAGAGGCTTAAATTAAAGAGCGTGTGGCTCTTTTGGAAACGGAGTGTTGTGTGCCTCGAGGAGGCTTAACTGTGTAATTTGGAGCAAGTGCTCCAGGGTTTGATTGGGGTCTTCTGCCCCTTTGTTAAAATTTGTATATCGGAAAGTTGGGCTAGTTGCTCAAGAATTGTGAACTCAGGGCTCGAAGCCCAAACTCTGTAACCCCTGTAATTGTACATTTCAAATTGTGTTTTGGCTACTAAGTACCTGTTCTTTGTTATAACTTAATATTGAAAAGAAAATATAACCTCGTTAAATTTTACATTAACTTTGATTCCGTAGTTTGAGAACCCATTCACGCCCGCACCTTCTTACACCTCTACCTACCGCTAAAACCCGGTAACATACAATATAGACCAAGCATAGCAAATCAAGGGACTACTAGATTGAGTAAAACGTTAATAACTGGTTTGTAAAAAGAGAGGTTTATATAGCAGCTAACATAACATAATAAGACCATGACCCCCAAGCGCGATAGCTGCAGTCGCTTAAGTGCGACAATATCCAGTATTCGGGAGATAGTAGGTTCGAACCCCACTGTCGGCAGCGCTGAAAATGATTTTCCGTGGTTTCCCATTTTCACAACAGGCAAATTTTGGGGCTGTACCTTAATTAAGGCCACGGCCGCTTCCTTCCAACTAGTGATGGCCAGTCTGAGACGAGGTCTGGAGATTTCTCGGGATTTCTCGAGACTAGCGCAGGCATTATTTCTCGCGAGAAATTTCGAGAAATCTCGAGAGCGTTGTCCTCACAATGTGCGGCGAGCAGCGTGTCGTAGGCCTGCAGGTAGTCGGAGCTGAGTGTTGCTTGTTCCGAATATGCGAATTGCCAACCATGGGCCTTCTCATTTTCGTAAATACGGGTCAACAAGCGACTAGGGCGTTCATTTATACTGAGGTCTATTTTGACGCAGTATAACATAATTATAAAGGATACACATTCGAGCATTGTATGCACTGGTAAGTACACGAATGAGTGGTTTAAGTACAGAACCTGATGGCTGCTGTAGGTACACGTACCTGGATACTAGAGGCGTGCATTATTCGAACTCGAGACGAGGCCCAATGCGCCCTGCTGCATATGCAACCACCATTACGCATGAGTGAAATGTGCAATCTAAATTGCTATAGAGTATTCGCGTCATAATTAGGTAGGTACTTCGATAAATGACGGTGCAATGTGAACTGTGTCGAATTGTACGCGACAACTTGAAGACGATGTCTGAAATGCAACGTAAGTCGTGGATGTTAGTTATTTTTAAGATGTGTCACATAGCACAGCCCACTGTTTTGCTTATTCAAAAGAAGTAAAATACATCGGCAGAAATACTTCTGGGATGATCCGGCACTTACAAACGCATAATATCAATGAAGAGGAATCGTCACAGAACACCTCCGGCCCGGTCTGAATCACAAGAAACTACCCTGCCGACAACGATTGTGAGGCATCCAGGTATGATTACATCCTAATAACAATTATTAACAAATTATACAGGTTATTCAGCTAAGAAGTCCACCTGACATAACTCGTGAACAATTTAAGATACTGGCATTCAGTATTCACTTTCGTTAATGGTAAGGCGCTCATAGTTCAACATGCAGTGCTTTCATAGGATTTTGAAAAATGTATCGTCACACACGTTTCCATGTGAGAACCGCTGATGATAACTATCAAGCTTAAACTCGTAGTTACTGGGTCGTCGCACAGCTCGCAGCACACGAGAATCTGTCTCGAGAGCGTTGCCCATCACCCCTGTTATACGTTCCACTCATGTGTAATGTGGGTTGCATATGTAGCAAAGCACATCTTCCCCGTCTCAGGTTCGAATAATGCACACCTCTAGTATCCAAGTAGGTGCACATTCTCTCTACAGTTATTCACAAATTGTGCATGGTTATTCACCTAAGATGTCCACCCCAAGTAAGTCGTGGACAGTTTAAGATACTGACATTCTGTTTCCACTTTAGTTAATGGTATTAAGTGGTTCATAGTTGAACACGCAGTACTTTCCCAGGCTTTTGACAAAATGTATTGGCTCACACGTTTTCATAAGAGAACGTTATTTCACGCAATAACCGCCAATGATATACTATCAAGTTTACAGTCGTAGTTACTGGTACGTCGCACAGCTTGCGCTACAGGAGGATCGGTCTCGGGATTCTCGCGAGAGCCTCGGCCTCTGCGACATCAGTCTCGAGAGTCTCGAGCGAGAGCGTTGCCCATCACTACTTCCCACTCCTAGCCCTTTCCTCTCCCATCGTCGCCGTAAGACCTATCTGTGTCGGTGCGACGTAAAACAACTAGCAAAAAAATAGACCATTACCATGGCTGAGAGGGGAAGTTCTTGTAAATATGCAGGTCAGGTGTGAATAAGTTTATGCCAAATAAGCACGCGCAGATCACATGTGTTCATCAAGATATTGGTCAACAGTCTCAAGAGCAGAAGAAGAATCTTATTTCTCACTGAGAGGGTGGAATAAGTGGAGTCAACCATGAAGACAAATTATTTCGGACTAAAGATCCAGTTTTACTTCAGAATCTAATTCCTACCCTAAAAACAAACAATTTGAATTGCAGAATGGAAAAGTCGCTGAAGGAAAGCACTACCCCAGGTGGCAGCTTGAAAGAGAAATCCACCATTTCAAGATGCAATGCATCAGGACCTAGGGTTCTGGGGAGTCCAAACGTCTCCAATAAGGTTGAGTTGGAGCGTCCTTGGAATCCCTCCAGACTTAAATTCAAATAGAAATTTGTCTGCAGGTACTCTAAATGTAAATTCTTTGCTAAAGGTTGGTAAACAAAGAGAATCACAACTTCTCCTAGATAGATATGAAATTCAGATCTGTACAATTGCAGAAAAAATACACACATACTATCAAGTACACTTGTGTAATAATTAGTATTGCACTGTTTGTCCATAAAAACAAAGTAGTTAATACTAAACAAGGCTGGCATTCTGAGATGTATGAGTGTGCGGATGGGTGAAATTTACGCAGTCAATGTTTCTCTCACCCTATGATTGGAACTAACAAAGACACGCAGCTGATTCAAGGTCATGATATTTGGAAAGGTTTACTCGGAAGCTACTGGGAGAGGAGGCCTGAAGAACGCATTATAAATCACTGAAATATACATTTCAATTTTGGTTGGGTAATTTTTATCCATATGCGTATCTTTACGGTTTAAAAGATCTTTAGAAAAATCACAACTTACCGAATTACAAAACAGTTTTGTTAAAAATAACACCCAAAACTTCTATCAGATTTATAAGAGTAAATTAAAGGGCTATCAAGCTCCCAGTATATGTTTTAAAGATCAAATTGGTAGAATTGACCCAAACAATACTAGTAAAGCATTTTGATCAACTTTTGAACTGCCCTGAACCAAACCCATAAGTTGCAATTCTCCGAAATAACTGAAAATGTAGAAGAAGATATGCCACTCTTGAAGAAGTTAAAGAGATAATTAACAGCCTAAAAACGATAAACCTAGTGGATCAGGATCAACACAGGTGTATGGCAAGGTGATGGCTGATAGTAAATTCAATTCAACTGTATCCTAGAGAAAATTGTAAGAGTTTGAAATGTAAAATGAAAAGAGCATATAATTTTGCCAGTAACATTGGGGAAAAATAAAGGTGTTGAAATTAATTGCCTGGCATTTGTAGATTATCTTCCTATACTTTCAGAGAGGGTGACAATAGTGATGGGCAATGCTCTCGCTCGAGACTCTCAAGGGTGACGTCACAGTTCTTGAGACTGATTCTCCTGTGCTGCGATCTGTGCAATGTCCAAGTAACAATGAGTTTGATAGTTTATCATAAGCAGTTATTATGTAAATTAATGTTCGCATATGGAAATGAGTGAGCCAATAAATTTTATCAAAAGCCTCGAAAAGTACTGCATGTTCAACTATGAACCCCTTAATACCATTAACAAAACTGAAAACAGGACGTCAGTATCTTAAACTGTTCACGACTTATTTGTGATTGACATCTTAGTTGAATAACCCGGCATAATGTGTGAATAACTGTAGATAGGATGTACACCTACCTGGATACTGGAGGTGGGCATTATGAAAACTTGAGACGGGGCAAGATGTGTCGTACTGCATATGCAACCACCATTACGCATGAGTGGAACGTGTAATCTAAAATGCCTGAGTTTGCTTTCAACAGGGATGATGGGCAGTGCTCTCAAGACTGATTCTCCTTTGCTATGATCTGTGCGTTGTCCCAGTAACTAAGAGCGTAAGCTTGATAATATATAATCAGCCGTTCTCATACGGAAACGTGTGTGCCAATAATTTTTTTTAAAAAGTCTAGAAAAGTACTGCATGTTCAACTATGAGCCGCTTAATACCATTAACGAAAGTGATGTCGTGTACCGAACTCCCACGGACTCGAACCGGCGGACTGCCAGGTGGAAGGCAGCCGGGGTTCGCAGCCGAGTCTTGAGCTCAAGGTGTCAGAGGAGATTAATTAGTGTTAGAATGATAATCAAAGACAGGAGACACCTTGTAGCATTAATGTAATTGAATAATAATTATAGGCAGATTTAGTTACTGTAAGAAAAGGGAAACATTTCACGAAGTTACATGTAGTGGAGAGAGCTTGCGAAGTGCGCTTACACAAGAGTTGACTAAGAGCGGGGACTTGTTGATCACAACAAGTTATTTACTGTGTATCGACAAACAGAGCTCGTATGCCAGCGAGCCAGGCGACCCGCCGATAAACCGACAAAGGAACAAAGCCGAGCGCAAGGCCATTCAGGGTCAGTACAGATGCACTTAGGAAACAAGGAAAGATGAGGACAAAGTAAGACAGAAGACAATAGTGCCTAGGTAGCAGCACTTACTGTGACAACTATTGAGAATAGCCATTTGAGGGCGCTAGTGACTGGATGAACAGTTTGGTAATGCCCGTAAGACCCAACCCCTTGGTAGGAAGTAGGGATAGAACTTTGAGTTCAGGAGCGGAGATATAATTCCTGGCCAAGATGGCGCGGGGCCTTCTTCCAGCTAGTAGTTCGTACTTGTCAGAACGAGATTCTTTTCGAGCATAGCTCAAGTGCCGTAGGGCAAGATTCAGATAGACGCGTAGTAGAACAGTAGGCGCGTGGAACAAGCTCGCTCACTCTACAGATCATTACATTCAGACTTGTAAATATACTGTACATAGTAGTTTTAGTTGTCCTCAGTAATAAAGGACAGGGAAATAACTTCATCTTTTATTTCGGGAGTTGCGGGACGAGTCATACCTACAATTTACCTCCCTACATTCCGCTCGGCAGGACAGGTAATACTTCAACATCCAACGGCCTGGTGACCAACCTACGAGAACGTCTCTCAGGACAGGTAGGTCACGACAGGCACGTATAAAAATTTGGTGTCAGGTAGTGCAGGGTCCCGAGTTCGATCCTCGAACAGTGTCAACTCACCGAAATAACGTGAGAGAACCGCGACTTCGTAGAAGATTTCCGTGTGAGAAAATCGCGACTTCGCAGAAGATTGTCCGAACCGCGCTACCGCGTAGTTTCGTTCGTGTGCCGCGCATCGCAGAAGAGGAGCATCACTACCGCAGCCTACTAAGCCAGCCCAGAAGAGGGGTAGCAGTCCAGTAGCAGACAACGCCATCCGGTGGAGACGCAGCACTACAGCCGACTACTCATCCAGCCCAGCAGTGAAGCAGCACCGAAGAATTAAGGTAAGCTGAATATTTATTTCAAATGGCACGACAGAATAGTTCAGTACCAGCAGACCAAGGCACTGAGATGCTTGACGAGGTGGAATCAGTAAGTATGAGTGGGCCTTTTGTTACAGTAGTAGAAGGACATCGTCTCATTGGACGAGAGTTTGATGGCAGTCAACCAGATAGATTGCATGAGTTCATAGCTAACGTAGATGCTGCTGTTCGTATGATTAAGGATGAGGATCAAGAGTTGTTTTTCAAGTATATTTTAACTAAGGTTACGGGCAGAGCCCGAGATAAGTTGTTGTACAGACGTGATATGCATAATTGGGAGAAAGCCAAGCGAGCATTGATAGAATATTATGGCCAGCAAGACACGTTGGATTTGTACATTTGTCAAATGTTCCAAACAGCGCAGGACCCGCGAAAATCAGTCGCACTTTGGGCGCACAAAATAGAAACATTGTCAGCTTCTTTTCGAGAGGCAATACTTGAGGATGAATTAGAGGAGGATCGTGACGCGCAGTTGAAAATAACGAGAAAAATATGTGTTGCTAGTTTCATACAAGGGTTAGCCAACCCTAGAATACAAGCTAAGGTACAGTCAGAAAAGGGCATTACTTTTGAGAGGGCAGTTGCACTTGCTCAACAGGAAGAAACCGTAATAATGTCAAAGAAGGCACGAGAGGGTCTACAACACAAACGTAGCTCAGGGTTTAGCAAGCGCAGACCAGAACAGGAGCGCAGTGCAGTACCAGAGTGGCATACTAAGCCAACACATGCTAGGGAGCGCAGTGCAGCACCACAGTGGCATACTAAGCCAACACATGCTAGTGTTAGGGTGGTCTGTTACAATTGTAGCAAGGAAGGCCACCTAGCGAAGAATTGTAAGAACACAGGAACGCAGGGGGCTCACACCACACAGACCGCTAGTTCAAATACAGCTACAGGGGGAACATTCAGTAAATTAAAATGCCGCTATTGTGGGAAAACAGGGCACATTGAACGTGATTGTAGAAAGAAACAAAAGGATAAGGAAACAGAAGTACGAGAGACAGTGCGCATAATACGTCCACAACCAAACCCAGTGAGAAAAGAAAACAGAATTTGTTATCGTTGCGGCCGAAAAGGTCACATACAGGTGAATTGTCGACAAGGTGCACGCACACAAAGTGCACACACTCAAGGTGCACACACTCAAGGTGCACGCACACAAGGGGCACGCACTCAAGGTGCACACACTCCGGTGATGCGAATGGATAGCCGTAGGTGCTATACGTGTGGCCAACAGGGCCACATTCAGAGAAATTGTCGAAAAGCCCAAGGCAAGTCCCCGGCAATAGGGCCATGAAAGGCCAAACTCAGGGTGAACGCATAGGGGGCAAGACCGTAAGATACCAAACCCAATGCGAACATTGTGATAGGTGGTCACATCGAACCCAAGACTGTTGGTTCAAAAAGAAGGGTGGCAGTACGCACGCCACGAAAACCTCCGTGTCTCAGGCGGCAAACTAGAACGGGCCCGTAGCAAGGGGACAGTTACGGAGGCCCGCACACCAGAAGGTCCCAAGAATTCTGACGTAGAAGGCACGGTGCTGATTCAGGTCGCAAACCAAGGAAGACCGTTGAGATTTTTGATAGATACTGGGTCCGATGTCAGCCTAGTTAAGAGGCAATCGGTACCCAAGGAATGCCTGATTGACGGGAGCAAATCAATTGAATTAGCAGGTGTAAGTAAGGGAATAATTTACACACAAGGTACTGTACGTTTTGTGATTGGAAACACAAGTCACACATTTCATGTGGTAGGGAGTGATTTCCAATTAACACAGGATGGTATAGTTGGGCGTGACCTCCTGACAGATAGTGTGATTGACTATAGGGAAGGTCATGTCACCATAAGAGGGCGACAATACCCTATGGGGGCGCGAGAAACGAAGGTGATCCGTCTCGAACCAAGGACCCAGAAGGTCGTTGTTATAGAAGTAGAACGGAATCTACCCTTAGGAATTATTGAGAAGGAAGAGGTGATACCAGGGGTGTACCTCGCAGGGTGCCTAACCAAATCAGAGCACCATGAAGCAGTGGTTAGCATGATGAATACCACTGAAAAGGCGGTGACTTTACACAGTCCACGAGTGCACATACAGGAGGTAGATAAAACCTGCCTAGCACAAGTGCGAAAGGTAGAGCAGAACAGTAGAGTGGCAAACGGAGAACCGGCCACCCAGAAGCCCCGATCACAGCGGGTGACAGACTGTTTGCGAGTTGATCACCTCACGCAGGTAGATAAGGAAGGGATATACGCCATCTGTGCTGAGTACAATGATATCTTCCATCTTGAGGGAGACAAACTAACTCACACTGATGTACTACAGCATGAGATCCCTACACCCCAAGATCAACCTCCAATTAATGTACGACCATATAGACTTCCCGAAGCACAGAAGGGGGAGATACAAGCTCAGATAGATAAGATGCTGAATGATGAAATTTTCACACCTAGCACATCAGCCTGGAATGCGCCATTACTTTTAATTCCGAAGAAATTAGACGCCTCAGGGAAACAAAAATGGAGGGTCGTGATCGACTTTCGAAAATTGAACGAGATAACGATAGGAACCAGTTATCCCCTGCCATTAATTTCAGAACTGTTAGACGCCCCTGGCAAGGCGAGATACTTTTCAACTTTAGATCTCGCGAGTGGCTATCACCAGGTGTTGTTGAAACCTGAAGACAGGCCAAAGACAGCATTTTCTGCGCTAGGACGCAAGTACGAATTTAGGAAATTGCCCATGTGTTTGATGGCCGCGCCAGCCACGTTTACGAGGCTGATGAACAATGTGCTCACAGGGTTAACGGGTATAAAATGTCTGTGTTACCTGGATGACGTCATTGTGTACGGGAGTTCAATCCAGGAGCACAACGTGAAGCTAAGGGACGTATTTCAAAGGCTGAGAGAGAACACACTGAAACTCCAGCCAGATAAGTGTGAATTCCTAAGAACCGAAGTAGCATTCCTAGGACATGTAATCACTGACGAAGGTGTCTTACCAGACCCACGTAAAGTACAGGCCGTTAAGTACTTTCCGAGGCCGACCACTAGCCGCCAGATCAAGCAGTTCTGCGGACTGAGTGGGTACTATAGGAAGTTCATACCTAACTACAGCAAAATCGCGAAACCGCTGTATCAGTTAGTGAAGAAGGACGTTCCCTTTGTATGGGGAGACGATCAGGAACAAGCGTTCCAGACACTAAAGCAAAAGCTAATTGAGGAACCTATATTGCAGTATCCGGATTTTGAAAAACCATTCGTTGTTACCACTGATGCGAGCAACGAAGCGGTTGGGGCAGTATTGTCACAAGGACCTATCGGGAAAGACCTTCCAATAGCCTATGCAAGTAGAACGCTTAACAAAGCAGAAATGAATTACAGCGTAACTGAGAAAGAATTGTTGGCAATAGTGTGGGCAGTAAAGTATTTCAGACCATATTTGTTTGGTAGAAAATTCACTGTTGTGACAGACCATAAGCCGTTGAAGTGGGTCTTCAACGTGCAAGATTCGTCTTCACGCCTGCTAAAGTTCAGGCTGAAGCTGGCGGAATATGACTTCGACGTCGTATATAAGCAGGGCAAACAGAACTGCAATGCAGATGCCCTGAGTAGGAATCGCACTGAACCCAAGTGCCAAGCGCGAGTGGTTAACTCGGCTCAGCACAGGTCTCACTCAGAGACAACAGTAGAAACTCAGGCCTCAGACGAGAATAGAGAGGAGGTACTGTCTTCAAAACCCGAGGACGCTACGGCAGAGGGAATTGAAGCGGACTGTAGCGAGGTTTCCGAGGACGCTAACGCAGAGGAGATCTCGCCCGAAGGTAGCTTATCTGAGGAAGAGGACGAATTAGGCGAAGCTGAAAAGCTAGCCATTTTGAAAGAATGTCATGATTCTTTGGTGGGAGGCCACCAAGGAATAGCGCGCACGTACGCCAGGGTACGTGAACGAATTCAGTGGAAGGGCATGAAAGGGGACATTGAGCGCTATGTACGCACATGTCCCTCCTGCCAAAAGAATAAAGGGACCAGACCAGACGTCAGGGCTCCCATGAGAATCACGGATACCCCGAACACAGTCTTTGAGAAGATATCCCTAGGCGTAGTTGGACCTCTTCCGTTGACAGAGGCAGGAAACAGGTACATACTGACATGCCAAGATCAGCTGTCAAAGTACCTAGTAGCGAGTGCCATGCCTAATCAGGAGGCAGAAACCGTGGCACGGACGCTAATCAATAACGTAGTAAGTATCTACGGGATACCAGAGCAGATTCTCACTGACCAGGGTAGTAATTTCATGAGTGATGTGTTTAAGACGCTGTGTAAAACGCTGCGCATTCGGAAAACACACACTACGGCCTTCAGGCCACAATCGAACGGTAGCATAGAAAGATCCCACAAGGTGCTCACGGAGTACCTAAGGCATTATGTCTGCTCAGGGGAGCAGAATGACTGGGACAAATATTTGCCTACAGCTAGCTTTGTGTATAATACCACAAAGAGCACAAGTACAGGGTTCACACCCTACGAATTAATTTTTGGAAGGAAGGCAAATATCCCAGGTGTGCTGCAAAAGCCACCTGAAATGAATTACAATGAACACCAGAACGTGGTGGAGGAACTGACAGCACAGCTTAGGCGAAATCACGAGGCCGCCAGGAAGACCTTAATAGAGCGAAAGAATTAGAGAAAGAACACTACGACAAAAAGCAAAATGAAGTCACCTTTCAGGTAGGTGATAAGGTTCTCTTACGCAATGACGCATTGCGAAGAGGAAAATCCAGAAAGCTAAGCCCACCATCCGAAGGTCCGTACGAAATAGTAGATGTTTCAGGGGTGAATTGCACCCTACAAATGAACAAGAAAGGAAAACGAGTTAAAGTACATAAGAACCGTTTGAAATTGTACTTGTAGATGAGTGAAATGAGAACTGGGAAGCGAATGTATCCACAGATAGAAAGGTAACGCATATCCCGTCTTTACCTTGCAGGTAGACAGCAGATATGGCGCGAATGCTAGGATTGTTGTCCATCGTAGTAGCAGTGATAGTCGTGACGTCACATCGCTACAGAATAGCCGGAGAAGTACTGGATGTCAAGGTGACACCATATGAGAGTACTCCAGGGGCATACTTCGACAATCAGGGTGAGATACAGTTATTCCATACGGAATGGACATTAGTTACCTATGTAAACCTGAACAAATTAAGTGGTGTATTTTCAAATGTCAAAAGACACATACACTGGGCTCAATTAATATGTACACAGTTAGAAATAAGTACTAATCTAACATGTCAACAGGATGTTAGAATGCTAAGTGCACAATTAGGGAGAATTAAAGAATCGAAGGAATTAATTACGAGGATTACTAAACCAATAGGGGAAACGGATAACACTAGGCGAAAACGAGGCCTAATTAACGCAATAGGTTCCATCGCAAAGGCATTATTTGGAACATTAAGTCAAGATGATGCCGATAAATATGAGTCAAAAATTAGTGAGTTAGAGCAGGAACAGCTTTCAATTATGAAAATTGCAAAATACCAGATGATAGTAGTAAAATCAACATTGCAATCTATGAACAGCACCATTTACGATGTCACAGCCAATGAGCAGAGATTAACTCAAAACATTGCAGAAATTTGATCTTATCTTGCCAATAGCACGCTTCAGATTACAGAAGCACTTAAGCAAGTAGAATTAGAAAACTCAGTGAATAGGCATTTAATTGAGATTGAAGGCCTTCTCATACAACTGTATGAGCATTACAGTGTTGTATTATCAGGTATAATGAATGCTCAGGTAGGAGTCATTCAGGTGCAAATAATTTCACCAGATGATATTATTAAAGGTTATAGGAAAGCTCAGGGAGATTTCCCTAAAGGATTGTCCTTGCCATTTGATTTAAAATCAGCTTACGGCTACTTGATTTACAAAGTAGCCACAGTGGAAGTGTTCGCTAACAAAAATAATCTAGTGTACGTCATCAAGACACCCCTTACAGATAGGGTAACTTATACGTTGTATCACATGATTCCATTCCCCACATATATGAAGAGTAATCCACACCATTTTGTTTATATTCAAGAGACCAAGGACTATATCCTTATGGACAAGGAGAAACAAACTTATGTTCAATTAGACAAAGATCCGGTAAATCAATGTAAGGTAGTAACACCCAGTTGGAGACTATGTCATGTTAAATTCCCTATTAATACAGTGTACACTCAAAAGAGTTGCGCGATCCAGTTAATTATTGGAGTTAGTCAAATCCCAGATAATTGTGATAAAAGAGTGCTTCCCGTTCAACAGCTCATGTGGATACCTATCAGAGCTAACAGATATATATATACGTATCCCCAGAAGAAGTTAAAGTAACATGTATGTGTAAGGATACCACCAGTGATATCAGGTTAACAGGCACTGGTATTCTTGTTTTAAGTGCTGGTTGCACAGTATATGGGCCACATAGTAAAATACAAGGTGTAGGTGAAGTGAACACTACACAAAGTAAAGACTTTGTACCAGAAGTCACACTTGATTATGACTGTTGTGAACAGATAGGTAGTGAAATCAAGTTAGAACAGATACCCGAAATGAATAAGTTGTCCTTAAATAATTTGCTAAATCACATTAACGATTTACAATGGGCTACCCATAAGACACAAGAAGTGGAAGATATGGTGAGACAAAAAGAAGAAGAACTGCAAAGACAAATGGTCTATCAGCATATTAATGCGTACAGATATATTGTGTGGATAGTTGTTGGTATCACAAGTTTAATTTTAATTTGTAATTGTTGTAATTGTTGCTGTCCGAAACTAGGGTTTCCAGCAAAGAGATGGTTTGATGATGCATGGGCTCATTGTCCTAATATATGTATAAAACAAACGGTAATCACGAAGGGAGATAAGGTTAAGACTTCAGATGAGGATTTAACTATATTCCAACGTCCCAGGCGGATCCAGGGACGCCCGGAGATGTCTGAGGAGATTATGGAATTACACTCCAGGCCTGCTGGGGAACGCCCTAGTACGCCTGTGAGATCTATAGAAGCAATAGGAATGGATACAACTGTTAATCAGAGTAGAGAACAACCTTCCCCTTCACCACAGGGTCGCCGATCCTTCCGTACCGGCAACATCAGAGTATAAATAGTGTAGGACAGAAATGGACGCAACGTATGGTTGCATCCATTTCTTCCCTAAGGGGGGAGATGTCGTGTACCGACCTCCCACGGACTCGAACCGGCGGACAGCCAGGTGGAAGGCAGCCGGGGTTCGCAGCCGAGTCTTGAGCTCAAGGTGTCAGAGGAGATTAATTAGTGTTAGAATGATAATCAAAGACAGGAGACACCTTGTAGCATTAATGTAATTGAATAATAATTATAGGCAGATTTAGTTACTGTAAGAAAAGGGAAACATTTCAAGAAGTTACATGTAGTGGAGAGAGCTTGCGAAGTGCGCTTACACAAGAGTTGACTAAGAGCGGAGACTTGTTGATCACAACAAGTTATTTACTGTGTATCGACAAACAGAGCTCGTATGCCAGCGAGCCAGGCGGCCCGCCGATAAACCGACAAAGGAACAAAGCCGAGCGCAAGGCCATTCAGGGTCAGTACAGATGCACTTAGGAAACAAGGAAAGATGAGGACAAAGTAAGACAGAAGACAATAGTGCCTAGGTAGCAGCACTTACTGTGACAACTATTGAGAATAGCCACTTGAGGGCGCTAGTGACTGGATGAACAGTTTGGTAATGCCCGTAAGACCCAACCCCTTGGTAGGAAGTAGGGATAGAACTTTGAGTTCAGGAGCGGAGATATAATTCCTGGCCAAGATGGCGCGGGGCCTTCTTCCAGCTTGTAGTTCGTACTTGTCAGAACGAGATTCTTTTCGAGCATAGCTCAAGTGCCGTAGGGCAAGATTCAGATAGACGCGTAGTAGAACAGTAGGCGCGTGGAACAAGCTCGCTCACTCTACAGATCATTACATTCAGACTTGTAAATATACTGTACATAGTAGTTTTAGTTGTCCTCAGTAATAAAGGACAGGGAAATAACTTCATTTTTTATTTCGGGAGTTGCGGGACGAGTCATACCTACAATTTACCTCCCTACATTCCGCTCGGCAGGACAGGTAATACTTCAACATCCAACGGCCTGGTGACCAACCTACGAGAACGTCTCTCAGGACAGGTAGGTCACGACAGTGAAAACAGAATGTCAGTATTGAACCATTTTGGGGATCCTTTCTTTTCTGGCTCCGGCCCCTTTCTCGCTTTTTGGCACCAAGTTGGGCGACCTATTTTTCTTGCACCGAACACCTATTTGGGTTTCCTCTCTTTCCTCCAATTAGCCACGCGCTGGCATTCAAGAAAATCCGCAGTTAACGACGGAGAATATTTCAGGGAATATGTTATACCAAATTTTTTAACGTGAATCCGACTGAGAATTACCTTTCCTATCCTTCACTCACTATACATGTAAATCTATTAGATCATTATGTCATAACGAACCACCTGTAAATTCATTTACTCATCAAATATTAATCCTATAATCTATAGATAATAATAATGAATTAAATTCTTAATTACTAACATTTATTCAAAATGATATTGTATGTCCAGATAAGTTAAATTCGTTTCCAATATTTTTTTATATACATTGATATTTCATCGTAAGGATTGTTTTGAAGTCATTGTCTTGATGATAACTTTTGGTTCACAATCATCAATCATCAAATATTTTATCATTGTCCAAGGTCTTATCTTCATAGATAAAAATAATTCCTCTCCTAGAATTCTATGCGGATTGAAATTACTCGATGAAAAATTTATCCTGACCTGGCATAAATTACATTCCTTATCTTCTCAGCCTCTTATTGAAAAATAAAAATAGCATAATTCTTTATGTTGACATTAAGGGAACAATCAATTCAATAAACTAGCTTGAAATTATAGAAATAATATAATAAAAATAAAATAAGATGAAATTCCTTGGGAATAAAATCTTAAGAATTACCAAAGTCTCACGAAATATCAGATTCTAACAGATTGCCAAGTTATGGCAGAATATCAAGTTTTGACAGACTATCTAGTTTCATAGAGTATCAAGCTTTTACATAGTACCAAGTTTTAGTATTAAAAACCAAAACCAAGAATGTTTCTTTTAGGGAAAATATTTAATCTGCCTATGTTTGTTTGTGACTAAATTTATTATTAAACATTCGCAGAATAAGAAATGTTTCACCTCTGTAGCTTTCAATGGATACCCATCATAATATAAAAATAAAAATTATTATTAATCATGACTAGATATTGTAACAGTAAATTTGGTACTTCGGTAGAGATGAGACGCAGGGCGTGTACCAGTCGCTGAAGTGCATACAGAGGGAGAGGGTTTGTTTAAAAGAAATCCTAAAAACTTTTTTTTCAGAGTTTATTAAAAAATTGAAATTAATATCACCTCTGTACAGCGTATACAGTCGAAAATGTTCCTCGTCCTATGGCTGGCGATGTCCTTGGATTCCGGCGGCTCCATTTTCCATAGCAGCGAACCACCATTCGTCCCCCGATGGAAGTTCTAGAAGATCTATTCGGTGCCTTGAAGATCCATGGCGTTGAGGTAGTCCTTGTAAATGGTGAACATGAATGAACATCGATAAGCTATGGGGGAGTTAATGCAAAGGCTGCTTCTGCACAGATGAGAGAGTGTTTATAAATGCTTTTAACAAAGTCCAAACACAAATGTCTCGGTGAAATGTCACTTAATTTTGTCACGTGCCAAGTGAAAGAAATATTCATAAAATAAAGTCCACTCGGAACTGATTGTCGAGTTTAACAGAATTACTTAAAGTTCGTTGCACCTAGTACAACGTGAAGTAATGTCACATGACTCAGTTCATTGAAGCACTGTTCAATATAAATGAAATAAAGATGTTTCGCTCGTGAATCAGAACTCATTCACGTATTGAAAATAACATGAAACCAAAGACGAAATTAATTGAGTACTGACAGTCCTTGGTTCGACTGTTCGTAAACTAAATGTTCGCAGAATTGAAATACACTGCTTATTAGAATAGAAATGCACTGTTCACACATGCACAGTTCACAGTTTATGACCTAAAATGTCGACACAGTTTATGGATTGGTAAATTAAATTTGGACCCAAACACAGTTTTATAACTCAAAGTATTTAGTACTCGGCAAGGAGCAATCAGTTCTAAGTCCTGTCCATAAAATTTCAATTTTGAGCACTCGGAAACGTTTGTGGGTCGTAGACACTCGTATAGAGTAACAGTCAATAGATAATGTCCAGACGATACACAATTCACCTCACGTCCTATCGGAGTAAAAGGTTGTCACAATATAAAGAAATCTGCATAAGTCCACATTCAACACGATGAGATTAAAGTCCACGAACTTGAAACTTAATAGCGGCTTCACGCTCGATCACGGTACCCGCGAACTGACTGTGCGAATACTACAGTCTAGTGTGCTCATAGAAATTCCGGCCACACACTGGTATTACACTCAGGCAACATACTGTAACCTTCTGGAACACACACTGATCTGCTGAGCGAAACAGTACGTATTTATATCTGATCCGTCGAAACTCGTAGAACATTCTACATCGGTCCAGGCTCTGTAGTGTGGCGAGGCATGCTGTGACGTCACCCGCTCACTACGTCACGCGCGCACAGCTGTTGCTCGCTGCCTGGTCAGTCCTTCGTAAGCGGTCCGGAGCATAACACGTAAGTTTAAGATTTTTATGACGGGGACTTAGTTGGTACCGCCGTTACCGGTACAATATATTCAAAATATTCCCTAAGAAGTATGTAAAATTCTCCGAGATAGTTTAAACAAGTTTGCTATCAGGTATTATTTAGGTCGTATCGCTTCATAAAATCAGTCATATTGTTTCAAGTGTTCAAGGAATACTATAGATGAAATTTCCTATCTCATTAACAGCGATAAGCTAACATTATGAAGACACTAAGATCACATCTACCATCAATAATCTGCTGTTTCAGCTTAAATCAATTTTAACATTAACTAACATGTGAAATTATCTCTGAAGTTGCCATCGTAGTCTTAATTATAGGTTATTTGAAATTATTTTTATGACAATAATCTATTATTAACCTGTAAGTTCCTTATCGAATTGCCATCAACTCATACTATAGGTTATTCCATATTTCACATCACTACTAGCGTCAATTACAACCTTGATCCATATTTGCGTTACTTACTCTTACATTAATTAACCTTACATACAATTCTTTCCTCATGCGTCATCATATTTATCATAATTCCTCATCTAGTATATCCAAGAATACTTATTATTCATATCACTCACACTCCTTACCTCATATTCACTTTATCTCTATATCGCCGCATATGTAAATATTATTTAATCCATTCAATGTAACGCTCAACTCATATAATTCCACATCTCAATAGAATTGATATTTTATGGATCAACAACTATCATTCCTGTCAATAAATACTTCATTTGTCAAAAATATTCACATTCACTTACGTTTGGCAATAAGTCGATGTTATTTATGATCTTGGTAACCTATAATTCAATATGCACCAATTTCGCACTTCAAATACATCATGAAACATCATTTATGGCATAACTCCTTGAAAATAAACTGAAATTCTGTTAGCATAACACTTCATGGATGAACGCAACTTTCCCTACGCATGGATGTGGCTATATATTGTGCCGTATCAGAGCCTTGAATTAGTGATCCAGGCACATACATTCAAAATTTTATTAAACATGTTCTGCATTTGGCGCGCGCGGATACGAGAGGGGAAACGCGTGAGCATTGAAAGCCAGGGGAAGTTCTATCCAAGGGGAGAATGCAATGGAGATATCTGTGTGACGAAAACACAAGATCCCGCACCACGTGATAATACAGTGGGGGCGAAAATCGCGGATAACCAACATTCCCAGAGAAATTTTATGTAGGAAGCCAGCTTAACGGGACGAAAAGGCGAGGAGAGATTACATTATCATCTCAAATTATACTATGATTAAAAGGAGTCTAGGGTCAGCCTTTTGTTGCCAGTGTAAATAAATATAGGCCAGCAGCAGGCACACTCCAGGTCAGTCTGGATCTAGTCTTGGAGCCTACTTCACGTCACTCGTCACCGGAATCCGCTCCTTTATATAAAGAAATTGTTCAGATATAAGCTCGTATGAAGAAAACAGTACACAAATGTATGTGTTTTGAGAGTGATCTTATGTGGAATAAGTTTTATAACATTTTAAAGGAATTGTGACTTGTTAATAGATAATAGGGCATAACGTCTGTGCGTGACGGTAGCCCAGATATCACTATAAAGGGTGATTGTAATATTAAGTTCATTACTGGATAATATTCTGTGTTGGTGTAACAGTGTCTTCAGTGGAAGAACGAGAGATTCAACCATGTTCCAAGAAACAGCTACCCAGCTCTGGACCCTTGGTATAACAGTGATGATCGTTGCTGATATGGGCCCACCCTGCGGCCCGAATAGAAGGCGTCAGGAAATTTCCAGCTAAGTGCATTCCATTTTTAGTAATTATGAATGCGTATCTTGTAAATACATTAATAGTAGAGTAGGATGTATTTTTAAAAGAAAATTATATTTCAGGGCTTATGTAGGAAGCTTCTCGAAAGAGTTAGTGTTATTGATTTGCTAGAAATCATGGTGAATCGGTGTAATTAATCCACTTTCACCACTGGGTTACAGTAATCGCCTAATTCATTTTGGGAGCAGGTTAGTTGTACAGTTTTTATTATTTTTGAATAGACGCTTATTAAGATTTACTTTATGAGTGCATTAGGTTAAAGATTAAGATGATGGAATATATATCGTAGGCCTATAGTCACTACATGTAAATATAGTATCATGAATGCATGTATTTTGTCTAGAAGTAGGTATGCACGCAATACATTTTCCTTTAAATATCAAATTAGTAGTAGATTTATAGCATAAGGTCTTTGGATACAGATATGCTGTATGATGTATGATGAACAACGCTGGGATTCGAATCAACAACCTCAATTTTAGATAGGGGTTTGCGGAAGGAAGCATTTTATGTTAATTCTATTATTCCCCTGCATTGCAAAGAAGTGTAATGTTTCTTTTATGCCTAATTATCGAGTTTAAAAGCATTGTTTCTTTGTTATTCTTCGGCGTGCCCAGGTCACGAACTCGGGTCTGTATTTCTTGAGTCTGTGTCAGTGTGAGTTAAATAGCGTGAAGATCCCTGTTAATGACATAATTATTTAAAGTTTTGACTTGATGTTTTACCAAAGGCTACTGATATGGTTTATATATATGAGAAATTAAAAAGCATGTGACTTGCTTCAAGAGAATGAGAAGTTTAGAATAGTGTGTAGGCTCACACACGGATTATAAAGAAGGAAGTTGTTAGCGAGAGAATCAATCAATCATTCAATACTGATCTGCATTTAGGGCAGTCGCCCAGGTGGCAGATTCCCTATCTGTTGCCTTCCCAGCCTTTTCCGAAATGATTTCAAAGAAATTGGAAATTTATTGAACATCTCCCTTGGTAAGTTATTCCAATCCCTAACTCCTCTTCCTATAAATGAATATTTGCCCCAGTTTGTCCTCTTGAATTCCAACTTTATCTTCATATTGTGATCCTTCCTACTTTTATAAACGCCATTCAAACTTATTCGTCTACTAATGTCATTCCACGCCATCTCTCCGCTGACAACTCGGAACATACCACTTAGTCGAGCAGCTCTTCTTCTTTCTCTCAATTCTTCCCAACCCAAACATTGCAACATTTTTGTAACGCTACTCTTTTGTCGGAAATCACTCAGAACAAATCGAGCTGCTTTTCTTTGGATTTTTTCCAGTTCTTGAATCAGGTAATCCTGGTGAGGGTCCCATACAATGGAACCATACTCTAGTTGGGGTCTTACCAGAGACTTATATGCCCTCTCCTTTACATCCTTACTACAACCCCTAAACACCCTCATAACCATGTGTAGAGGTCGGTACCCTTTATTTACAATCCCATTTATGTGATTACCCCAATGAAGATCTTTCCTTATATTAACACCTAGATACTTACAATGATCCCCAAAAGGAACTTTCACCCCATCAACGCAGTAATTAAAACTGAGAGGACTTTTCCTATTTGTGAAACTCACAACCTGACTTTTAACCCCGTTTATCAACATACCATTGCCTGCTGTCCATCTCACAACATTTTCGAGGTCACGTTGCAGTTGCTCACAATCTTGTAACTTATTTATCACTCTATAGAGAATAACATCATCCGCAAAAAGCCTTACCTCCGATTCCACTCCTTTACTCATATCATTTATATATATAAGAAAACATAAAGGCCCGATAACACTGCCCTGAGGAACTCCCCTCTCTACTATTACAGGGTCAGACAAAACTTCACCTACTCTAACTCTCTGAGATCTATTTTCTAGAAATATAGCAACCCATTCAGTAACTCTTTTGTCTAGTCCAACTGCACTCATTTTTGCCAGTAGTCTCCCATGATCCACCCTATCAAATGCTTTAGACAGATCAATCGCGATACAGTCCATTTGACCTCCAGAATCCAAGATATCTGCTATATCTTGCTGGAATCCTACAAGTTGAGCTTCAGTGGAATAATCTTTCCTAAAACCGAATTGCCTTCTATCGAATCAGTTATTAATTTCACAAACATGTCTAATATAATCAGAAAGAATGCCTTCCCAAAGCTTACATACAATGCATGTCAAACTTACTGGCCTGTAATTTTCAGCTTTATGTCTATCACCCTTTCCTTTATACACAGGGGCTAATATAGCAACTCTCCATTCATCTGGCCGATGGGCGGGGTGACTCATCTGTTGCGGCTGTCAATTTGAAATGAATGGCTGAGAGGAGAACAGTGTTATGGTAAAATACAGACCCTTGACCGAAAATCGTATTTCTCTTCACAAGAGAGTTGTAAATCCGTTCTGTTTGTTTCGTATACAATGAAATTGTTCGGCCGTAGGGCCAGGTAATTAATTAATAAATTTAGCCGATAGGATCCCTTTGCAAATAAAATAGATAGGGTTTTTCTTTCAGCAACCCGCTACGATACCAGAAGATCCATGATTCCACTCCAGGCACATCCAACGTGGAATCGTTCGGGTTCCTGTGACCTGGAGAGATATATTCATACAGCCAGTGTTTGAATGTGTATTTTTCTTTTAATTGTTTTTATTTGTGTTTCTTGACTGCTTATACAAGTGATTTGATTATGTGTTAAGAGTAAATTCTGACTTTACTCACGTAATGATGTTGGGTTCGTTTTCTCTGTCGCGAGAAGGGGACCACTCTATTATGTCTATAATTTCATTTCATTTTGTGTGTGTAATAGTTGTAAAGGAGGGGAATAACCACTCAACCATTTTCAAGTGTTTTCTTGTTTAGTTGTAACTAGGTTCCCTGTGTCTAAGGGAATATCATATAGGTTTCGCTGGCGCATTCAAATTATAGTAACTTGTTAGATACTATATTGGGGATGCATTTATCTGAGTAACCATGGTTAACAATTATCTCGTCCGAAAATTAATATTATTTTGTTAATTTATGTATTTCTTAGTTACATGTACTCGGTGGAATGGACCCAAAGACTTGTATACTATATTATCTTAAATATTATTTTATTTTGCCAAGGACGTTAAAATTTAGTTTGCTCCTATTGGGAGAATTTTGTCGTAGTACAGTGCGTCCTGAATTTCCTCCACACCCTTAAGCCTGTAAGCTAGATATAAATTTATAGATCCGAACAAACCAGCCCAGGAGATCCAGTTGTTAAGATCAAGGGTGCGGAGAAGTGTGTTCGAATCCTGCACAGGCCCTCGGCGTTGCCACATTTGTTGTCATGGATACTTGAACTTTGTTTCCACTGTGGCTTCGTATCCCAGGCCAAAAAGGGTCTAATATTTCGGAAGACTACCTATAACCTTGATTCAAACATCACTATCAATACAATTGCGTTGAAATTACATAATTAAGTCACTTCTCAAAGATATATCGACCTATACCTTATAACAACACAATCGACAATTTACTACAAGATAATATAAACATAATTAATTTTGAATAGAATTTGTGAAACATCTTATTCTGCCTGTGTTTTTGGACTGGGATAGTTGTTGTTTCGTCCTCCTACGGGATATTCATCCCTGGACTACAGCTGTGCCATCTCCGGGTCGTGGTAACTAGACTTGTGTTCTCGGGAAGAGTCTGTTGGATTCTCGTCAGTCGTCAACCCCATCTCCAGTCTAGAAGGCCATCATGACGTATCCATAGACATGCATGAGAAACATATTCAATGACATCGTTAATTTCATGATCTTCTTAGTTACTAAACCTTCTTTTACTATTAATATATTCTTAAAAGTAGAATATGACGTCGTAAGTTCAATGATACACATGGTGGCTTAATAATATTGTCTTATTTTATGTTAATATGCTTTATATTAGCGTTTTCTTATCGTCTTCTCTAATAAACTCTCATCAATCCTTAATTCAATTCTAATATGCGCTCAGTTAGTTTCTTTATCTCCTTCTGAATATTTCGCTTAAAATTTTAAATATACGACAAGTACAGTGTTAAGACTTCGTATTCTGACTGATTTTCTCAATACATTTCGGAATTTTCTTCTTGACATCTGCTATTTTCTTCACGTAAGTAGCCTCTTGAAACTCTTCATGTCTCATTTCAGTGTAATGTTCGATTGTTCCTACTGTTGGTTTTTAACAGTTTGAAATTAGTACATTTATCTAAGCCACGGCCACTTGGATTCCGTTTGTCTGTATCTTTTACCACATATTTACGGCCTCTTTGATTCCGCTTGTCTGTATATTCTAACTCGTATTTTCTGCCGCTTGATTTATGAAACTTTAGCGTTATTCACGGCAAATGACGATTTTAGCATTCGTTTTTGAATAATCAGGGCAATGAAATGGTACAGTATCTTAAACGGTTTACGAGTTAACATTGATGCTTTCACGGGCCGTACTTGTAGATATGATACGGGCTTTTGGGCTATGTCGTTTCAAAGAAACAATGGTAAAACAATCATAAATTCAAACCCTCATTATTGTAGAAGACTTCCTCGTGAACAGTTGAGATTTTATTCTGAAGATGCGGAGCAAAGTTCTCTGCGAAACGTAAAGAGTTTCACCTTGTTTTCTTGACACGGCATAAGCCCAAAAGCCCATATCAGGTTTACAAGTTATTTGAGGTAGTGATGGGCAGTCTGAGACTAGGTCTCGAGATTTCTCGGAATAACTCGAGACTAGCGCAGACACTATTTCTCGCGAGAAATTTCGAGAGATCTCGAGAGCGTCGTCCCCGCGTTGAGCGGCGAGCAGCGTATCGTAGACCTACAGGTACTCGGAGCTTAATATTGTGTGTGCCGAGTATGCGAATAGCCAACCACGGGCCTCCTCCATTTCGTATATACGTGTCAACAAGCGACTAGGGTGTTCATCTCTACCGAGGTCTATTTTGGTGCAGTATAACATAATTATAAAGGGTACGCATTCTGGCATTGTATGCACTGGTAGGTACACGAATGAGTGGTTTAAGCAGAGAACCTGACAGCTTCTGTAGGTACACGTGCCTGGATACCAGAGCCGTGCATTATTCGAACTCGAGACGAGGTAAGATGCACCTTGCTGCATATGCAACCACCATTACGCAGGAGTGGAATGAGTAATCTAAAATGCTTCAGTTTGCTCCAGTTCTTTCGAATGAGAGGTGATCATCGTTATCAGACCCCATATTCAATAACACATTATGACCACTGTTTGTGTTTACCGATATTTTGTGACGAAGGAAACAATTCCTTACAATGTTATAGAGTATTCGCGTCATATGTAAAGTTAGCAAAATTACCCAACAAGCAATTCCATGGAAAGGAAATATTACAAGAAGTACTACTAATTTAACATTCTAAATCCAACACAATTATAAACAAATTCAGTATTTAGCAATTCCATGGAAAGAAAATATTACAAGAAGTACTACCAATTTACCATCCTAAATCCAGCACCATCATAAACAAATTCAGTATTTCCAATGCTTAACTTTCTACTAGCTTAACATTACAAGTGATAATAAAGTGAAGTTAAACCATCATTACCATTCAACTATAACAACAACGGAACAAAACATGGCAAGAAATACTACTAGTTTAACTTTTTAAATCCAGCATCATTATACATAAATTCACACATAACTTTAGTATTTCCATTACTTAACACTATGGCTTACAACACTATAGGTTGAACTTCCTACTAGCTTAACACTACAAGTGATATTGAAGTTGAAACATAACTACCCAACAAACTACAACAAGAGTACAACAAGCAGATCCATAGAGAGAAAATATTAGAATACTACTAGTTTAACATTCTAAATCCAGCAGAAAATCACAAATTCAGTGTCCGTCGTTTACAGCTTTTACTTTCATTTTAAACTAGCACTAATCATCATCTTAAATGATTTGATACCGGAAGATAATCTATCAAAGACTGCTGCAGGTAATTTATTCCAATTCCTTATGGTCCTGTTTACGAAGGGAGACTTGCCTACATCACTATGCTGCTTATTATTCACTACTTTAAGTGTCCATTGCCTCCGGGATATTTCCCATTTGCGATGTATTTTTTTAGATTCCCGGCTGGGTCAGGGTTCTTTGATTGTAAATGATTAATATCCCTGGCCTGGGGACTGGGTGTTTTTGTCGTCCTTAACGCTCCTTTCCTCACATTCAGCCCTCTACACTTCCTGCATTCCAATTACACGCAGGTTCATATCACATCGTGTAATTAGGGGCAAAAAATCTCATTAGGTCGACGCCCCGAACACATGTCATTTAAAAAAAATGACAGTGCAATGTGTAATTGTGTCTAGTTGTACGCAACAACTTGAAGACGATATCCGAAATGCAACATAAGTCGTGGATGTCGGTTATTTTGAAGTGATGCCACATAACACACCCGCTGTGTTGTTAATTCGAAAGAAGTAAAATACGTCGGCAGAAATACTTCTGGGATGATCCGACACTTAAAAACACATAATATAAATGAAGAGGAATAGTCACAGAACACCTCCGGCCCGGTCTAAATCACAAGAAGCTACCCTGCCGACAACGATTTTGAGGCATCCAGGTAGGTTTACATCCTAATAACTGTTATTAACAAATTATACCGGTTATTCAGCTAAAAAGTCCACCTGAAATAACTCGTGAACAGTTTACGATACTGGCATTCTGTCTTCAATTTCGTTAATGATATTAAGGAGCTCATAGTTCAACATGCAGTGCTTTCCTATGCTTTTGACAAAATTTATCGTCACACACGTTTCCATATGAGAACTACTGATGATAACTAGCAAGCTTACACTCGTAGTTACTGAGACGTCGCGTCGCACAGCTCGCAGCACACGAGAATCGGTCTCGAGAGCGTAGCCCATCACCCATGCTGAAAGAATCGGAGCAAAGTCGGGCATTTTAGATTACACGTTCCACTCATGTGTAATGGGGGTTGCATACATAGCAAAGCACATCTTCCCCGTCTCAAGTTCGAATAATGCACGCCTCTAGTATCCAAGTGGGTGTACATCCTGTCTACAGTTATTCACAAATTATGCAGGGTTATTCAGCTAAGACATCTACCTCAAATAAGCCGTGAACAGTTTAAGATACTGAAATTCCGTTTTCACATTCTTTAATGGTATTAAGGGGTTCATAGTTGAACATGTAGTACTTTTCCAATCTTTTGAAAAAATGTATTGACTCACACGTTTTCATATGAGAACATTATTCCACGCAATAACTGCCAATGATATACTATCACGTTTACAGTCGTATTGTAGTTACTGGTACGTCGCACAGCGTGCACTACAGGAGGATCGGTCTCGAGATCTGCGACGTCAGTCTCGAGAGTCTCGAGTGAGAGCGTTGCCCATCACTAATTTGAGGTTGATATCCTAGCTGAGTAACCCTGCAACATTTGTGAATAACTGTAGAAGAGATGTACATCTACCTGGATACCTCGGAATTGTTGTCGACAGGGTAGCTTGTGATGCAGGCCGGGCTGGAGGTTTCTCTGTGATGATTTCCCTTCAGCGACATTATGAGTTTTTAAGGGCCGAATCATCCCAGAAGTATTTCTGCTGACGTAGTTTACTTCTTTTAAATAAACAACAAAGTGGGCTGTGGTATGTGGCATCTCTTCAAAATAACCTACATCCATGACTTGCGTTGCCTTTTGGACATCGTCTTAAAGCTGTTGCGTACGATTAGACACAATTACACATTGCACCGTCATATACCGAAGAACCTAATTATGATGTGAATACTCTATAACAGGTGTGGCCACTAATCTCAATTTTGGGAGCCGCAAATTTAGGAGCAAAATTGGGAGCATGTTAGGAAATGGTTCATAAAGTGAAGACACGTTATTCATTTTATAACAAATGAAGGAACATTTATTTTATAAACTACATAGAACATTATTGTTCAGGTACAGATCAAGGAATGAGATTTTACTTTTGAGAAGTACTTTTTCGAATGTTCATTTTTGTTGTTAGTTTTTTAAATCTGGCTGACAATTGGTAAGCGCAGTTCGCACAAGTTCACTTAAATATTCATCAGTTACTTCAGATCTATATTTAGAGTTAATGAATTTTTAGCGTTGGGTACAGTGATTCACACTCATTAGTAGTCCCAAAGGTTGAGATAAGTTAGAGCTAATAACGTTAAGTCGCATATCGCTGCTACTGACTGCCGCCGGCTGCGGGATGTTGTGAGTTTCCATTAATTATATCAATTAATTTTACTCTAAGCTTGGTGTCAAGAGCCGCACGAGACTGACTCAAGAGCAGCATGCGGGTCGCGAGCATCGTTTTGGTCAGTCTGGCTCTACAACATTGCAAGGAATTATTTCCTTCCTAACCAGAATATTAGTAAACACAAGCACTGATCATATGGATGTTGAATGTCGGGTCTGAAAACGATGAACAGCCGCCAGTTTCTGTACTTAGACTACTCATTCGTGTACTTACCGCTGCATGCAATGCCAGAATGCGAATCCTTAGTAATTATGTTATACTGTGTCAAAGTAGACCTCGTTAGAACTTAAAGAAGTTAATGCCCTGCTCGCTTGTTGACATGCATTTACAGAATGGAGAAGGCCCGTGGTTGGCTTATTGCATACAAACGACATTCAGCTCCGTAACCTTAATGAGGCTAGAGAATATAAGAGCCCATTATATGATAAAATTCTGATATACTTGAAAATGCTTGAAAAAGATCACAAGAAAAGAATTGGAATCTCTCCACCTCCAGATAGGCCTATGACGTTTTCCTCCTCCTTTGAAGCTGAAGATAACAACAAGGAAGTTCATGACACACCGATATCCCCCGCTCCTCCACCTCTTCAAGTACGTGAACAAGAGAGAAAGCATCAAGACTACTACACCAGACACATGACCGTAAAAAATGACAGGAGATACTGTTCCAGAGGAAAGCAGGTTTAAAAAGTATTGACAACTAGGAATTAGTAATATTTCATCTGCAATAGTAATAGGAGCCACATTATGAAATATGGATTTCTTCATTTCGACAATTACTCATAAATGTATAATTTTTAATTTATAAATCGGCTTTTTTTTCATGAACTATTTAAGAAAAGAATAATCATTAGGACATATTCTCTATGGATTATTATGCAAGCGTTTCCTTGACAACTGTTTTCAATTGTAGAAAGAATTTATGTAATTTCTCTTAAATATTTTGTTTTTAATATTGTCAATCTTCTTATGTTAATTTTAAGGACACTTCCTCTAAAGCATTGATACTTTGTCATTATATGAATTTTTCATCTAAACAGTGTGGCTGAAGATCTTTATAATATACGAAACATGTACCACTTTTAACCAATAAGTTGCCTTAAGCAATTGAGTGTATCGACAAGGTGTAAAATAAAAAAAAATTGTTGTGAAGGTATGTAAGTGCGATACGGACCATGAAGCTGATTATACACTGACTGACAGAGCAAATGCAACACCAAGAAGGAGTGGTCAGAACTTTATGCCAATTGCAGGGTAGACTGACGTCACTGAGGTATGCTCATGATGTGAAATGCGCCGCTGTGCTGCGCACGTAGCGAACGATAAATGGGACACGGCGTTGGCGAATGGCCCACTTCGTACCGTGATTTCTCAGCCGACAGTCATTGTAGAACGTGTTGTCGTGTGCCACAGGACACGTGTATAGCTAAGAATGCCAGGCCGCCGTCAACGGAGGCATTTCCAGCAGACAGACGACTTTACGAGGGGTATGGTGATCCGGGCTGAGAAGGGCAGGTTGGTCGCTTCGTCAAATCGCAGCCGATACCCATAGGGATGTGTCCAAGGTGCAGCGCCTGTGGCGAAGGTGGTTGGCGCAGGGACATGTGGCACGTGCGAGGGGTCCAGGCGCAGCCCGAGTGACGTCAGCACGCGAGGATCGGCGCATCCGCCGCCAAGCGGTGGCAGCCCCGCACGCCACGTCAACCGCCATTCTTCAGCATCTGCAAGACACCCTGGCTGTTCCAATATCGACCAGAACAATTTCCCGTCGATTGGTTGAAGGAGGCCTGCACTCCCGGCGTCCGCTCAGAAGACTACCATTGACTCCACAGCATAGACGTGCACGCCTGGCATGGTGCCGGGCTAGAGCGACTTGGATGAGGGAATGGTGGGCGGAACGTCGTGTTCTCCGATGAGTCACGCTTCTGTTCTGTCAGTGATAGTCACCGCAGACGAGTGTGGCGTCGGCGTGGAGAAAGGTCAAATCCGGCAGTAACTGTGGAGCGCCCTACCGCTAGA
The DNA here is from genome assembly GCF_040414725.1 of Anabrus simplex. Classification (NCBI taxonomy): domain Eukaryota; kingdom Metazoa; phylum Arthropoda; class Insecta; order Orthoptera; family Tettigoniidae; genus Anabrus; species Anabrus simplex. The sequence goes on along the minus strand of NC_090265.1, from coordinate 128,056,487 downwards.
CAACGCGGCATCATGGTTTGGGGCGCTGTTGCGTATGATTCCACGTCACCTCTAGTGCGTATTCAAGGCACGTTAAATGCCCACCGCTACGTGCAGCATGTGCTGCGGCCGGTGGCACTCCCGTACCTTCAGGGGCTGCCCAATGCTCTGTTTCAGCAGGATAATGCCCGCCCACACACTGATCGCATCTCCCAACAGGCTCTACGAGGTGTACAGATGCTTCCGTGGCCAGCGTACTCTCCGGATCTCTCACCAATCGAACACACGTGGGATCTCATTGGACGCCGTTTGCAAACTCTGCCCCAGCCTCGTACGGACGACCAACTGTGGCAAATGGTTGACAGAGAATGGAGAACCATCCCTCAGGACACCATCCGCACTCTTATTGACTCTGTACCTCGACGTGTTTCTGCGTGCATCGCCGCTCGCGGTGGTCCTACATCCTACTGAGTCGATGCCGTGCGCATTGTGTAACCTGCATATCGGTTTGAAATAAACATCAATTATTCGTCCGTGCCGTCTCTGTTTTTTCCCCAACTTTCATCCCTTTCGAACCACTCCTTCTTGGTGTTGCATTTGCTCTGTCAGGCAGTGCATGTAATACCTGTAGGCCTACGACATGCTGCCCGCCACACAGTGCAGGGACACCGCTCTCGTGATCTCTCGGAATTTTTCGCGAGAAACAATGCCTACGCTAGTCTAAAGAAATCTCAAGACCCCATCTCACACTGCCCATCACTAGGTGACAGATGCAATAACACAAATCAATCTCTTGGAAGAAATAGCGAATAAACCAGTTTTGAAAATCTGTAGAAAAAACAAATTTATTACAACAAAAAATGCTCCAAAATTTTTGTCAACCCAAATAAGTCCAATAGACCAAGTAAAGAAATTCACACATGTGGGAGAATGTATATATTTTTTAGAACTTGCTTTTTTATCACACAGACACAGATAGGTCTTATGGTAACGATGTTATCCCTTTCACTCCCGACACATATACTATGAGAATACGGGTGCGTAATTGCCATTTCCTAAGTGATTATGGTATAAATATTACCTAAAATTAAATTTTTCCATTGCAAACGCCACTAGGGGTATTTTGACCCCTCACAATTGTGAGGGTCAGTAGTAAACCAAGACCCTCACAGTTGTATCAGATTCACTAAGGCAATGAGGTTGGTTGAGATCTTGCATTTGTCATCCTAAAATGTGTTTCATGAAAGAAAAATCAATTTTTGCCATCATATCCTTAATTAAGGTAAACTTTAATAGTTTGTAACCAGAAATATAACAAAATTATAACAACAAAAATATTGATTACAGCAGGGTAAATGTCACTTTAGAATTTATCTTCATAAGGGGATTTCTACAGTGCATTAGTGTGTCTACTTCACTGTGTGGAACAAACGGAAACAATTATTGTATTTATTTAAAAAGTGGTAAACATTGCAGTTCATTCATCGTGTGTGAGATCTCCGTTGGCAGCCATGAAGTGTGCAATATAGTGGCGTCTTCAAATTATCAACAACTGGATAATTTTCAAGACCATCAAGTCGTTTGTTTTTTCCGGGCATACCTGCAGGTATTTCTTGTGGGGGAGAAAGTTTCCCATTCTGCTCATTGAAATCGTCATACCTTTTCTCTTGGGACCATCTAGAATGTATTCTCCAATGGCCAACCGGAACACTAGTAGGTCCATCATCTCTTCTGGTACCTTCCCACTCAACTTGCAATCCGTAAATTTGACTCACCGAAACTGGATTTCCTCCTTCTATAGGAATAAATTCAGGATCAGGTTTACATTTAAATGTTTTCATAGACCATGAGACAGTTGGCGAAGGAACTGGGTTCACTGGCACTTCTATTTCAGATTCTGAACTAGAACCATCAGCACAAGGTTCTGGTTACCATGCTGACGGGTCATCACTGCCATCAAATCCCTCAATATCTGACGTGTCTAATTAACCTTTAATAGCCCCTGGATCATCTAGGAGGTTTTCTAGTGCCCGTAGTTTATCTGAAAAGCTACAGAGATCTTGAAGTACATTTTCCTTAAAATTAGGGATAGATAGTACAGACTGTAATGTAAATTAAAACAGTTACAACTACGTGAAAATATACTGCCACCAAGTAAAAATACGATTCAACTCTGTAATTAGTAATAGGAAGAATAGACAGGTAGCTAAAGCTAGTTCAATAGCAATAAATGCATGTCTGACGAACTTAACCTCAAAGCTGAGAGGTACACATACACTCCCAACACTCACAGACGTGAGTGCATAATTCATAGATGAATTGAATACCCCGAATACTTTTAGATTGGAAATAAACATATATAATTTAATTCTAGAGAGTGTCAAGTTAATTATTTATAACGATATAATAATTAAAAGTACAAATTGAGTAAAAGAGTACCGTAACATAATTACCTCTTTGTGCCATCTGGTCACAGAGCAAGCAATGAGACTCCTTGTTTTCATCTTTGATTCTGAGGTATACCGCCAGACTGCAGTTGTTTCGCATAAACCAGAACCCTCACTTTCATGTGAGAGCGGAGTGAACGAAGTCAACAAAAAAATTCGTATCTAGGCAGTGTTAAATCTACACTCACAATTGTGAGTGCAGGGAGCGAAAGGGCTATAGGAAAGGCCTAGGACTGGGAAGGAAGCGGCCGTGGCCTTAATTAAGGTACAGCCCAAGCAGTTGCCTGCTGTGAAAATGGGAAACCATGGAAAACCATCTTCAGGGCTGCCAACAGTGGGGTTCGAACCCACTATCTCCCGGGGAGCTGCGTGCCCCTAACTGCACGGCCAACTCACCCAGTGAGAAATAATTCAAGAAAATAGTTTTCAAAAATCTGCTGTAGAAGAAAGCTTACACAAGATGGAAAGAGCGTATGTCATCACTAATCATTTTTTACAACAAGAAATGCTTATCTAAAATTCTTAAAATAAAGCACTACAGTACAGTGGTGAAACCAGAATGTCTTTATGCAAGTGATGGTCTAGTTTTGAACTACTTTTTAGATAAACAGGAAATACTAGAAAGAAGAATCATGAGAAAAATCTTACTAATGAAAATAACAGAACAATGGAAAATAAGTAATAAGGAAATATACCAGAACATAGAAAATATAACAGGAAAAAAGGAGATTATTATTTTTTATATATTTATAGAATGGATGATAACAGATTGACAAAACAGATATTCAAGTACCCTTGAGAGTAAAAGTCAACAATGAGCTGCATACAAGAGGTCTAGAAAAATTTAGAAACAAAGGAAATAAGAGAAGAGGCAACTATAAGGAATTTTAATTTTCCTTGCTAGTGGTTTTACGTCACACCGACACAGATAGGTCTTATGGTGATGATGGAATAGGAAAGGCCTAAGAGTTGGAAGAAAGTGGCCATGGCCTTAATTAAGGTACAGCTCCAGCATTTGCCTGGTGTGAAAATGGGAAACCACAGAAAACCATCTTCAGGGCTGCCGACAGTGGGGTTTAAACCCACTATCTCCCGGACGCAAGCTCACAGCCGTGCGCCTCTGACCACATGGCCAATTCGCCCGGTAGAGAATTAAAAGAATTAAGAATGGAAGGATTCTAAGGAAGAATGGAAAGGAAACCAGGTCCAAAATGGTCTGAGGGGAGAAGAATAAAACATAGTGTAATGAAGAAGGAATACTGGAAGAGGAAACAACAAGCAAGGATGAATGGAAATTGACATCTGGTCCCTAACAGCCCTCATCGTTACGGTGAAGAATGATTACAAGCACCTTACTGGGGGGAGGGATGGAGGTCGGATATATATTCTCCTATCTATGCCACTGTTACCATGGTTCCGTAACACCTGATATTTGCAGAGACTGGTGCACCTGAGCTCTAGGTCAGGACAGCTAAACTAGAGTAGTGTGCTATAGCACAATAAACCCAGCCACAGGGGGAGCAATCCAGCTCAACTATGTGCGGGTTCCAAGCCCGGAAAAATTGTGAGGGTAATGGCTGGTTATTGAGTCCCAGTGGAGGTGCCTGTGCCAAGCAGGTGCCTCTGGAAAATACTGGGAAATGCTCTAGTTGGCAGGTTTACCTGCGTACGTAACCGTCAAATCCTACCCCGTATGGGGATGGGTGAAGGCGAATGTCCAGTGCCTTAAAACGGGGCCTCCTTGGCTAAGGTATGGTAACCCTAACAGAAGGTTCCCTGGTCCTCCAGGTTGGGGGTTGGGCGTGGGGTTCACAGCCCCACCCCGGAAGAAAGAAATTGTTACGAATCCTCAACAAACAGAAGCCGGACGGATTGCAGAGGATGGAGGACGAAAGCAGAGGATCGGGGCACCTGGAGGCGTGTTGTTGAGGCGGCCAAGGCTGGAACCCAGTTGTAGAACCAAATAAGAAGAAACAGGCTGGGTAAATTGGTCCCTCATTTTAACAAACGAAACCTTAATGTTACAGATTTGTTAACGTTCTGCTCCTCATGTTAAATGTGTGTAAGTTCCATTAGCTGAATACATTTCTTATCACTCATGACTGGTTGATGCATGCCTGGAATGAATAGATGCGCATAGTACAATGGCCACTATTTTTGACAATGAACACGGAATATCCTTTATACCTAACTTAAAATAATTCCATTTTTTGAAGAAATTAATGATATTTTCTGCATTATTCAGACAATTTTGAATATTTTGGAGCAATCCGCACCTCTTAGCAGCCTGTAGTTCAGGTGCTAGTGTTTTGTGAAATTCATACTTTAGCGTTTTATAGGTTCTTTCCAACAAGCTACAAAGAAGACCATAGAGTGGTTGTTGCACGGCTATATCCACTTAAATGCCGTGTCTGCCATATTTTAAATGACCAAAACAAGTGGCTGTGGTAATTAAGCAAGTACATAGGCTGCAGCAATAAAGACCGATAAACAGTTTTTTTAGTTGGTAAAACACTTAAAGGTGAATAATGTCTTTTAAAAAGGGCATTAAAATAAAATATATACATATTATATCATTCATAAAGAAGGAAAGGTGGCCCCATGGTGTATGGGTAGCGTGCCTGTCACTAGCCCGGGGGCTCCGGGTTCGATTCTCAGCCACCTCAGGGGTATATACCAGGATCGGGGCGTACTTTGAGGTCCACTCAGCCTACATTATTAAAATGTAGGAGCTATCTGACGGTGAGATAGTGGCGCGGTCTAGGAAGCCAAGAAACTTCGTAATCTGCAGGGGCTCAGGAGAAGCAACGGTTGCTTAGTAGACCAAGCCCTTCGGGGCTGTTGTGACATGGATTTTGGTTTGATATAAAGAATGAAAACCAACATATTTCCAGTAATTACAAAAGAGATCGCAATACACTGCCATTAAATACATTTAGCAATTCAGTACTTACAGAGAATGAAAATGATAAAACAGAAAAACGTGAACAAAGCAACTGACAACATGGAGAAAAGAAGAATTTTGCACAAAATAATGTGCTTAATTGTAAGCTATAAATTTTTGTTCCATACTGAAGTGCAATTATAAGAAATAATATTTCAATACAATATATCAAGTAAATAATATTACATCAGTCTTGGGACTAGTTTTATCCACTTATTGGCCATCTTCAGCCAAATAAAAATTAAACAGGCTATGTGATAACTAAAACATATGTATTGTGGTACCAGACGACAAAGACAATGTTTCAGGAATAATTATAACATTAAAATACCTATAATAACAAAAATTATGGTTATGATCTTGTCATAATATGACGTCTTTTAAATTGACTTAAGATCTCAGGCAAAGAATTAAATCTGGAAATGATAGCCAGAATTAGGAATGAATAAATATACAGAAAAGAAATTAAAAAGGAGAAAAAATCATTTATGAGACTCACCTCGATAGTGATATGCACAGTATATCCAATGTCTGATGTAGAACAAGCACTGACTTGTTGTAGGAAGCAGGCAATGTAAACAAGGGAGTAGGTAGGGAGAGGAGGGGAATGAGTGTAAAGAAGGGAGTGGAAGAGAAGGGGTAAGGGGGAGAAAGGAGAGAAAGAGAGAAGGGGTGTCTAAGGTGGGGCTGAAGGATGCAGAAAGAAAGACTGCTACTGAAAGGGGAATTCAAAGAGATTATAAAAGAATTATTTTTATATGAGACATGATTACTAATAATATTATAATATTCTCAAAATTATAGAAAAATGCCCCCTGCTCAATATTATGGACAACTGTTCTATCCATCTGGAACAGTTTTTCAATCCTAACCTCAATCTAAATGAAATTTGAGAGCAATCAAACATTTTATTTAACCTTTTAATTTCTATCTTTAGTAATCATGTCCCAGATAAAAAGAATTTTCTCTTTTATAATCTCTTTAAATTCCCCTCTCAGTAGCAGTCTTTCTTTCCACATCCTAATGCGCCACCTTAGATACCTCTTCTCTTCTTCTCCCCTCCCTCCACACCGAGCTCGATAGCTGCAGTTGCTTAAGTGCGGCCGGTATCCAGTATTCGGGAGATAGTAGGTTCGAACCCCACTGTCGGCAGCCCTGAAAATGTTTTTCCGTGGTTTCCGATTTTCACACCAGGCAAATGCTGGGGCTGTACCTTAATGAAAGCCACGGCCGCTTCCCTCCCATTCCTAGCCCTTCCCTGTCCCATCATCGCCATAAGACCTATCTGTGTCGGTGCGACGTAAAGCAACTAGCAATAAAAGCCCTCCCTCCCCCTCTGCCTTCCCTTCCACTCCCCTCTTTACCACCTCCCCTCCTCTCCCTATCTACTCCTTTGTTTACATTGCCTGCTTCCAACAACAAGTCAGTGCTTGTTCCCTATCCACTCCTTTGTTTACATGGCCTGCCTGCTTCTTCCAGCAAGTCAGTGCTTGTTCTACATCAGACATTGGATATACTGTACATTCCACTATAGAGGTGAGTCTCATAAATAATTTTTCTCCTTTTAAATTTCTTTTCTGTATGTTTACTAATTCCTAATTCTGGCTATCATTTCCAGATTTACTTATTTGCCTGAGGTCCTAAGTCAACTTAAAAGACATAATATTATGACAAGAAGATCATAACCATAATTTTTGTTATTATATGTATTTTAATGTTATAAAATTATTCCTGAAACATTGTCTTTGTCTGGTATACATATGTTTTAGTAATCAGTAATCACATGATCTGTTTAAGTTTTCTTGGCGTGAAATCCACAAAGACAAAATAGAATTTCCCCGTTGGCCTTCTCATTGCATTGTGTATATTGTCAAGGAGGTTCTTGATTGCGTGTTATGTCCCTCTTCCCTTCATGAATCCAAATTGCTGTTTGGGAATCATAATTCCTGTTGCTGCAATCAGTCTGTTCTCTACGATCTTGGCATGATCTTATATGTGTTATTTTAAAGGGTAATACCTCTATATGAATCAGAGTCACCTCTGTCCCCTTTATCTTTGAAGGGGATTTTGATATCTGACTGTCTCCACCTTTCAGGAATATCTCCTGTTGTAAAGCACAAGTTGAACCCAGTTGTCCATATGTGAAGCTGTATGTCACATGTGTCTTTCAGATTTTCGTTGTAAACTCCATTCGGGCCAACTGCTCTCTTTTGTGTGTGGACCAAATAGCAGTTTGGACTTCCTCCTGATCCATAGGTCTTGTTGTGCATTGTGAATTTTCTCGAAGTAGGTGAGTTATATCAAGGTTCTGTTGATTAAGAACCTCCGAGAATTTTTCTCCCCATATAGGTATTGGGAATTCTGGAAAAGTGCACATAACTCATTGTTTAAGGACAATGTATGAGTCTTGCAGGGTATCTTGAGCTTGCAATTTACCCTGTTTTTCTAGGTAGTGCGTTGTCTTTTGTTTGAGTAGTTCCTTATATGTTTTCCTTTCAGGGCATAATCTCCATAGGTGGATATCACACATGTTCTTTGTGACTTGCTTAAAAGTAAAAGGTCACATTCCTCGAAAGATTTCACCATCAGAATGTTGGCCATCAGTGCACGAGAAGCAGTGGTATACAATTTAGAATCACTAGATTGCGTGCCAAGAGCCTGGATACAATTCCAAACTTTTCCACAGTGTTTATATGGAGTGAGGGAATATGACGCTACTGATAGCGATTCGCCCATTGGATGGGAACATTAAGCCTTGAACAAACCCCTTGGTGCTAGTCGACAGGGGTAGGCTATGTGCCAGAATCAGGTTTCACCCTCTCCCTTTCTACTAAAATATATCACACCATTCAATTCATCTAATTAACACCGCTGATGAGGATGACGTTGTTTTCAACAATTTGCTTTCCTAAAACCTGATAAGAATGCAAGACACAATACAAGCTACTCCTCATCACATTTCACAACTAGAAATTCTTCTTCTCATTCACCTTGGAAACAGTATATCTTCCTTCTTTATAGATTGCAACTTTTACTGGATCTTCCAATGACAAAAAAGTTACTTAGTAGTAGTAGTAGTAGTAGTAGTAGCAGTGGTAGTTGCATTTGTTGTTTATGACCTAAAGAAGTACAAAATGTGCAAGTAAATATGACCACAAAACGATAAAATATGACCTGAAAACGATAAAATGTGACTTAGTTTAGGGATAAGTAGCAAGTATTACTAACATTAAATGTCTTAAGAAACAAAATGTGATCAGTGCTAATGCACCAGACACATTTAATCATACAAACTGACAAGACCTACAGTACGTTCAGACTTTCAAAATTCATTCAGTATCATAGCCTTCAGGTGCAATTCTCTCTCAGTTTTCCTATATAAATCCAAAAGGCGAAATATTAGAATGCTTTTTGGTATCTGTTGGCATAAGTTGGAAGACACTGCCTAACAGGAAGTTTATTGAGGCCAGTCTGTTGAAGTTTGTAGCCGCAATCGGTGAGCGCGCCACAAAATTATAATAATAATAATAATAATAATAATAATAATAATAATAATAATAATAATAATAATAATAATAATAATAACAATAACAATAATAATGAACTCGGAAAATATCAATGTAGCGGCAAATTTCACATCTAGGCTGGGAAATATGACAGTTGACTTACCAAACCCGCAAAATCATACCATACGCAAGGTAATCATAACGTACAGGCCTAACAATGACAACTATGGAAAGGATTGTGGAACGTGAAGAGGCCCTATTGAGGTGCGCGGGAAGGTATGACGTTATGGGGAAGAAAAGGTTCACAATGACCACCCTCAGACTAATCATTATTTAACAAAAAATACAATTTCAAATGAACAAATAAATGAATTGCAGATTAGCTAATACTTATCACACTAAAACAAAGGATGTTTAAATAGACTTACAAACCAGACTGGCAATCTAATTAAGCTCTTCAAGCACGAACGATCTTTGACATAGAGGTTCACTTTTAAGTTAAGTTTACGGAATGAAAGGAAGCATCCTCGAAAGAATCAAAAAATTAATTACATTTACTTTTACTTTTACGTTTACTTTTACTTTTACTTTTACTTTTATTTACAGAATACTAAGCCTGAAAAAGGTTTGCCTCCAAAAAAAAGAAACATGTTGCGGACTAGCTTAATAGCTAAGTCATACTAATGTTCAGTTTAAGTGAATGTGGAAATCTAGATGAAACTCCCGCACACAAAATAAAATTCTACATAATCACGACAGTTACATTACATGATAAAGGTCTGAAGCACAAGAAAGAATTTAAATTAATTATAATGCAATAACATAGAGCTTACCGCGAGAGACTGGAGACCCAATGCGGGACGGACGCAGAGATCTGAATTCAAAGACGCGGACAAACAGACTCGCACACGCGAGGAGCCAAAAACAGGAAATTGTACAATCTCAAGTAACCAATGACAACACTCCAGATTCCCAAATTCACCAATAAAAATGCCAATATAATGGCCAATATAGATAGGTCTTATTGTGACCGATCCAAGTTCTACATTTTTGATGATAAAGCATTTCACAAGTTCTCGAACATTTTTATTGCGACGTAAAAGTTTTCATCAGCGGAAACCGCACATGTGGTATAGGCTGCCTCAAAATAAAGCTCTTTTACATTTTTCCAGCACTTTACAAAATTACAATTCTTGACGTACAGAATATTCTTCTTCTTCATACAATAATTAAAAAATATCTTTCAATAAATTACATTTAAAAACTTTTCTTCTTCCAAGTCCATAGTTCATATTCTTCATAGATTTCTTGAAATTTATTTAATACAATATAACACAACTACATTAAATTTACAGTTTCAAACAGTATGTAATTAATTTCTTGATCTATCCAGAAAAATAAAATGGTAGAACAACATATTAAGCATTTCTGTGACTTTGCTGATTTATGTTCACTGCTGTTCAACAATGGTCACTTCTTCCTCCCCCTCATTTAAACTCGAACTATGCTCGAAACAAATACTTTAAACAAATACATTTTAACTTTTACTGAGGTTTTGCGACCACATACACCATCCGACACGTTACACCACAATGTTTTCATTCTCTTCAGGAACGTCCATACAGTGTAGGTTATAAATAAATATGTAAGTTTTTATTACGTTTTTATTGTATTGAATAGGTGGTAATTAACAAAATTATAAGAATTTGTATCACAAGTAGATCTTCAATACGGAAAGAATGAAACTTATAACCTGCAATGCAATGGCCAATCAGGCTAATAATATTAAGAACAGATTCATTAACCTTAAGGTTAAGATTAGTAAGATTGCGAAAGACATATGGTTTTTAAAAGAATGCTTAAAATCCAAACTAGTACCAAAGTTTTTGAAATGTGTACAAAGACGAAACTTATCTATGCCAAATTTAGTAGACACTCAAAATAAAGTAAACGGAATCTGGCTAAAGAGTGAGATTAAAACACGTTACAGAAAAAAGTCGTTTTCAAACTTACAACTTTATTGTACACACTTAGAAATTTCTGAGCTTTTAACACCGTTAGAATGGCAATCAGTACAACATTTTACTAATGAGAAACTTGTTGATATATTAGAAAAGAAACAAAAAACTCTAGAAAACAAAATATCACATTTAAGAGAGAACAAAACAAAATCCGAAGGGCGTAATACAAGAGTAAAACAGACTAACTCAAACCTTAAAAACATCCCAACCACTGTAAATTTGTCGGATATCACCTTTACAGATAGTGAAATGAGCTTACTGAATAAAGGATCAAATTTGAATTGGCCTAACCATCATCAAATAGAAGACGTAATAATCACTATAGCTGATGTAGAATGTAATATAGGGAAATTGCCTTTAGAATCACAAAATGATACAAGATTCGAAATTAAAAAGAAACTTCCAACTTTAGTAAAAGAAATAAATAAGAACTTAAATCCCGACCTCAATAAACAAATCAAAGAATTAAAGACTAAAATCAACGAAAGTGATATAATAGTAACCAAAGCTGATAAAGAGGAAACTACAGTTATTTTAAATAAGCATGATTACATTAAAAAACAAGATTTTTTAATGGTGCCTATTCGATAATAGAGAAAGATTATACAGTCAAAATTCAACGGAATTTAAAGAAATTGCTTAAAAATTCGTCTTTCCTCTTTAATGAACTAGAATGTCAGGAACTGATAAATATGAATCCCAAGATACCAACAGCCAGAGCCATGCCCAAAGTCCATAAACCTAATATACCCATGCGATCTATAGTCAACTGCATGACTAACTTCCAAATTTATACATTACTTTTTTAAAAAGCACTATAAATTTTACAATAATTCTACAATCAATAACTCAAGAGAATTCTGGGATAAGCTTAATAAATTCGAACTGCAACCGCATCATAAAATGTGTTCATATGATATAACTAACATGCACCCTTGCATATCGATTAATGAAGCATTAATATGATCAAACCTAATATATTCAATCACAGCAAATTAAGTAGGTGTGAAATAGAAGAATTCATAAATGTATTGAGATTTGTTTCAAATAATAATTACTTCACATTTAATCAAAAGATATATCATCAAATGTGCTTGGGAATGGGTGACCCTGCATCAGGTATACTAGCTAACATTTATATGGATCATTTAGAACATGTTAAAATTTTGAATAACATAGAAGGACTAAATCTTTGGGTGAGATACGTGGATGACACGTTTGTTATAATAGACAGTAAGCTGAATAACAGTGGTAATATTTTGGGTTTTTAAAATAAATTAGACAGTAACATAAAATTCACAAAAGAAGGCGAAAGTAACAATTCGCTAAGTTTTCTAGATATAAATGTAGAGACCAGGAAATAAATTTGATTTCCAGATTTATAGAAAACCGACGCTTACTCCAATAATGATTAAAAACGAGTCACTCCACCCCAATTCTCACAAACAGACGGCATTTTTGAGTTTGGTTTATAGAGCCCTAAAAATTCCACTAACAAGTAAGAGTTTAAAGAAAGGACTTATTTTCATAAAGGTCCTCGCACTCAATAACGGTTATAAAATAGAGATGGTTAACAAGATCATTAATAAGGTGAAAATAACATTGGGCACAAGTCTCACACCAGACAAAAAAGAAATCCAAATTTGCAACTTTTACATTTACTAACCCAGCTATATTCCAAGTCAATAATACCGTAGAAAACGAGATATTAACATTGCCTTCAAAACCCAAAACATGAACCGAAATATTTTCTTGAACCACAATAAAGTTAATATAAAGAGTAATCAATATCAAGGATCCGGAATATATAGGCTTGCGTGTGCAGAATGCAATTTTTCGTATGTTGGCCAAACTAGACGAAGCTTTATGATAAGATATCTCGAACATGTAAATACAGCAAAACACAAGAAACATTCTGCAATGGGAGCACACATGCTAGAAACTGGACACAGTTTTACAACTATTGAAAGGGATTTAAGAATTTTAAGAAGAGTAGAAAAAGGAAAAGAAATTACGGAATTAGAAAACATATAAACTTACATTCATTTAGATCAGCAATACAACAAAAATAAAAACCTAAATGACGAAATTGAGATAAAGAACCCCATCTTAGTACAATTAGCGGAACTAATACAAATGCTTAAATCTGATATAAATAAATTCTATAAACATTTTAATCCGACAAAAGTTAATGGCTTATTGACAACAACAAACTCAACTCCTCCCCCTTACTTCTCCTAGGCGGTCCCCTCCACAATCCATTGCAGCTATCAATGCACCGCCTACCTTCACTTCCCCTCCCCACTCCCCGCCAAAACGTAAACTCATCCACACTCACTCATATAATACAAGAAGTGCAAACAGAACAACAAGTAGTTCTCAAGAGGCTAGGAGTAACACTAGACAATTACGCGGCAGAAAGAAAAGTAAGTGACAATTCTCTCGATAACAAGTTTATACGGAATTATAATCAAAACCATAAACATATATCTTTTATCTTTCATTACAGATATAGCAACAAGCCCAATTTGGAACATACGAGAACAATTCAAATTCTACATCACACTAGAAAGTGTTTATTCACCAACAAGTTTGTTCATGAACAATATTCTCGCATTGACAACATGAAATTAATGCCAATAAATTTTGTACAAATATTACTCCAGCAACATCGATAACAAGTTAAATATTCATAACATAGGCAATTATCAACTGTAGAAAATTGTTAATATAGTTAACGAAGTTTCAACGACAATCATACAAGTCAAGCAACATCGAATCAATCTCAAAAGGTTTTCTAAAATAATTTTGAAGATGTTCAGCAGATGAGTTTCATCAATAAAATGTTAGACTTAGATAGATTTTAGACAAATATGTTTTAAAGACATAATTTTATTGTTATACAGGGTGGCGCACGAATAGTTGTCACATTTAATTTTAGAATAACAACTCTACTTTTCACAGAACACTAATGAAATTTTAGACACAGGCAGTTTGGACCCTGGAAATACATTTCACTATATCACATGTTCAATGTGGCCTCCACTGCGGCGGATAACCTCTTCGAGACGAGTACGCATGTTTCTGAAGACTTTTCGGCACAGGTCTTCATGAATTTCACTGCAGAGCTGCACAATCCGAGCACGCATTTCCATGCGGCTTTGAGGTCTTAAAGCGAAGAGTTTTTCTTTCAAATGGCCTCATAAAAAGAAATCACAAGGATTTAAATCTCGGCTTTAACGAGGCCAGAGGAATCCGCCATTCTTCTTGTACTGTGGGTAACGAAGAGACATTACACGATCACCAAATACTCCCCTACAAACTCAAGAACATCGTTAGCTGTGTTAGGTGTTGCACCATCTTGCATAAACCACTGCGTATGAATAGGGATAGCGAGAATTTGAGGCATGAATTCATTCCCCAGCATGTCCTTCTATCGCTGTGCATTAACTGTCTGACTGAAGAAAAATGGTCCAATTAACCCATGACTCACAGAGCTACCCACAGACTCACTTTTTCTCCCTACGTGTCTTTTTCGTGAATAATGTCTGGTTTTTCTGTAGCCCAAAACAGCACATTTTGTTTATTAACTGCCCCGTTGAGATGAAAATAGGCATCATCAGATAACCAAGTATTAAACAGTACTTCATCTTTATCTTTAGTCCATTAGACGTACTGCAAACTCTTCTGCCTGTGATGATCTATTAGCTTCTATAGAACAGTCATTTTGCACGGGTACAATTAAAGGTTACCGTGTAACATTCTTTGAATTGAATGGCGCGATATTTCACTTTATCTTGAAGCTCCCCATGTTGACTTGTGAGGGCTACGCTTCATGGCGACCCTCAGCGCAGCGATGTTTTCAGGAGACTGAACTGCTGGTGCACGTGGTCGCTTTTCTTCCTTCACACTGCCTTACTCTTCAAAGTTTCTGTATAAGCGAAGGATGGTGATCCTTGCTGGTGCCCACCTAGTCTGAAACACAGCTCGAAATTTCCTTTGTGTCGCCGTAACACTTTTTGATTCGCAATAAAGGATAACTGTATTGGCGCGGTGCTGAACGGAGAGTCGGCCATGGTCGGCCATGGCAGGAAACTCACTGGAATGCAGGCATTTAGAGACAAATCAGCCGTGTCACCTGTACAGATACTTTCATGAAACAGGTAAGGTGTGCGCGAAATTTTATCAACATAGTACATAAGTTGCATTTTATATTTGCTTTTCAAATGTGTCAACTATTCGTGCGCCACCCTGTATGACTCGTAAAATATTATAAGATTTGTCAATCAGGTTTACAAGCATCCAATAGAATAGATTCATGATCTTATATAACCTTAAGTAAATAATAATTGGCTGATGATGCTCACGAAAAAGGAGCGAAACATGTACCATATCAACAACTTAATAAATATGTACGTTTTTATTACGTTTTTGTATTGAATAGGTGGTAATTAACAAAATTATAAGAATTTGTATCACAAGTAAATACAGGCCGAAAAGTCGCAAGTTGACCACCGGTACTGCTGTCCAATGTACTGTAGGTGCTGGCCCCGACTGCATCAACCACCTCCATAATTTCCAGTCCTACCGAGGCCACCAGTGGAGCCTCCTTTCAGCACACTTGTGTAGTAAACTGGCTTATAATAGGCAGAGGAGTGTGGCGCAGTACTGCCATCTGCCACCATAAGGACATGGAATTTACTTGTTTGCTAATTGCTTCTGAGATAGAGATAAAGATGATTCAAAGGCAGAAACACACTATCGTCACATTCCGTGAGCTCACGTGTATCGTGTCGTAGTCTAATCTGTCCAGAAAGATGTGCTTTAGCGTCTGTACAGCAGCTCCTTCTTGGAATTAGGTCATCTAAACCAACTACATGTCTGTTCTGGGAAAAGAAAGAAAATTACACTGTATAACAAAAAACGATGCACCAGGAAGGAATTGTCCGTCGGTGGATGTGAGGAACAGACATAGAAAAACAAATGATCAAAATGCAGAACAATCGAATGATTTATTGCAGAGTTAAAGAGTTACAAAGTGAGGACATCCCTGGCCTGGGTGCAAACTGTCACTCGGGGTGGCATAGACTGATAAAGTTTCCGGATGGTGTCCTGCAGAATTTCGTGCCAAATGGTCTCCAACTGTTGGGCTAAATCGGCGACATTCCGGGATGTTCGCAATCGCCTTCCCATAACGTCCCAAATGTGATCTATGGAAGAGAGATCCGGCACCCGAGCTGGCCAAGGAAGGATAGGGCAAGCTCGAACAGAGTTCATAGCAACACGTGCCGTGTGCGTCCGGGCATTATCCTGTTGGAAATTAAGGCCTGGATGTCGCTAAAGGAACGGTAACACAACCGGCCGTAGAATGTCATCAACATATCGCTGTGCTGTCAGTGTGCCAGGATTAACTACCAGAGGGGTCCGGCTATCTAAGGAGATGTCACCCCAGACCATCACCCCCTGCTTTGGGGCTGTGTGGCATGCGATAGTCAAGGCAGGATCCTCATGCGGCCTGGACGTCTCCAAACACGTCTGCGGTTGTCGTCAAAGCACCGTTGGAAATGGGACTCGTCACTTAAGACTCTACGTCCCCAGTCAGCGCAGTTCCACGTTGCTCAAGCGTGGCACTACTGTAATCTGGCTTGACGGTGAAAAGGCGTGAGTGGTAAGTGGCATAACGGGTGGCGCAAATTCCTCTTGCTTAGGTGTCTATTGATGGTCATGGTGGACACGTGTGCGGGTCACACGCTGGATCGTTGATAACAACGACTCCGGTGCTGTGACAGCTGTTCTGAGAATCGCTCTGTCTGCCCGTGCTGTTGCGGCCCTCGGTCGACCACTGCCGTCCTGACGCTGATGCCTGCCGTTCCTGACGCACGCTTGCCAGCATCGTCTGATCGCCACATCACTTCGACTCAAATGTCCAGCGACAGCTCGATTCGACCAACCAGCTTCTTTCAATCTGATCGCACGATCTCTTTCAAACTCTGACATCTGATCGTAATGAGCACGAATCCTTCGGCGTGGCATTCTTACGGCCGACATTAAGATAGCGCAGTCGAATGCAACAGCTACTTTGAGCATACGCTTCAGAATCGCGTCTTATGCATGCGCAGTTCGGATGCACGGGAGCTTCCACTATTTATTCATTCATTGGACACGAAACTGTAATCATTTGCATGTTCTGTCTGAATGTCTTTGCATACGTAATTTCCTTACAATCAGACAACACCTTCCCGGTGCGTCGTTTTTTTGTTATTGAGTGTGTATCTACTACAATATTTGGAAATATTGTGTTAGAAACTCAACACAGATAACGCATGCCTTGTTACGACTCCTCAATTTAATTGAAAATCCTGAAATTATAACCAGTTATGAACTCATATGACCTTATATCACTAAAACGAGCAAAATATGATAAAAAAATAAAAATGTCCAAAATATGCATGTATATGCAACATTAAATTGCTTTACATGGGGCAAGGGACCCATCAATCACACTTAATTTTAAGATTTTGGGTTAAATAAGCTCGGGAAAGAAATATGATTTTTCCTTAACTTCCGAAACTTTATCATTATTATTATTATCAGAACAAGAATTTATAGGATAAACCATTTAAATTAATTATTTAATAAACTGAGTATCCGACTCACTGGATGAATGGTCAGCATCGAGGCCTTCAGTTCAGAGGGTCCCGGGTTAAGGATTTTAATCACCTCTGATTAACTCGGGGACTGGGAGCCTGTGTTTGTCCCAACATTTTCCTCTTCATATTCAGATAACACACTACACTACCAACCACCACCACAGAAACACGCAATAATGATTACACCCCTCCACACAGGGTTGGCGTCAGTAAGGGTATCCGGTCACAAAACAGGGGCAAATCCATATGTGCGATACAGTTTGCACCCGCGACTTAACAGGTGTGGGAAAAGCGTAGGAAAAGAAGACGATTGAATAAACTGAGCTAGTTGGCCTTGTGGTTAGGATCATGGAGCTGTAAGCTTGCATTTGGGAGATGGTGGGTTCTAATCCCGTCGGCAGCCCTGAAGTTTTTCCCGTGGTTTCCACCCACGAGCCCATTATCTCCCCAATGCAAGCTAATAGCTACATGTCTTGAACCATGTAGTCAACTCGCTTAGATAGATAGATAGATAGATAGACATGATTTATTTTAACTGGCAAAGTTAGGGACACGTGTCCCTGTCTTACACTTAACCAGTAAAATACATAATTAACATAAACATATATAACATACTGAATAAATGAAAAAAGAGAATGAAACAAATTACTACGGTACTATGCTATCCTGCTGTACATAAAAATAACTATTATAATACACAATATAAATTAACATTTTGCTTCCTGCGAAGAAATTAACATACAACAAAGAACGAATTACAATTTAAATAATAATAATAATAATAATAATAATAATAATAATAATAATAATAATAATAATAATAATATAGATAAACCTACTAATATTTACATTAATTTGTCCAATTCCAGAAGTATATCACATTGACGAAATGTTCAGTTTTCATGTGTTTACTGTGGGTGAAAAACATTGCAAAATGGGGATAGGGATAAGAATAACTATGCAGGAAAACCACAGCTGAGTACTTTCTAACACTACTGAATAATAATAATAATAATAATAATAATAATAATAATAATAATAATAATAATGATAATAATAATAAGAAGAAGGACCATGGGGAGAAGAAGAAGAAGCAGAAGAATAAGACTGTCGCACTACGAGCTCGTTTCATAGAGATATTTTGAACACATACTTTTAAATCTTCCGTGGTTTGATATCCCTCTGACCTCCTGCGGAAGGAAGTTCCATTCACGGCTGGCCACAACAGTGAAGGAATTGTTGTAGGTTTAGGATTTATGCTTAGGAATAGCGAGCAATCTCGAGTTCAGCGCTCTAGTGTTTTTATCATGGTGTTCAGAAAGGCTATGAAATCGTTCATACAGGTAAGATGGGGATTGTAAGGTAAGGATTCGGTGCAATGAAGTCAGGGTATGCAGCTTGCGTCTGTCTTCAAGGCGTAGCCAACCGAGGTCGACGTAAGACTGGGTAACATGATCTGAAAATTTCAGATTACATATAAATCTTACACAGGCATTCTGTGCACGTTGTAGTTTATCTCGAAGCTCGGTTTTCACATCTTTGTAAACTACGTCACAATAATCGAATATTGGAAGAACGAGGGTTTCAACTAGTTTCTTCTTTAAACTGAACGGAAAAGTAAATTTGAAATTGTTTAATTTGTGCAACGTAGCAAAAACTCGTCTACTCACAGATATTATCTGATCCGTCCACGAGAGGTGCTGGTCAATGGTTACTCCGAGATTTTTTATGCTCTTGCAAAAGGGCAAAACTTGATTTTGAAGTTGTACGTCGGGGATGGACATGCGGAAATTGTCGGAAATAAGTCTTGGGTGGGCAATTACTATAGTTTGGGACTTTTTTGGGTTCAAAATAAGTCCATGCTGATAAGACCATTTACTTATGGCCTCTAGATCCATGTTAATTTTCTCGATTGCTGTCAAAACGTCTGTTGGTTTTGCATGGATGTACAATTGTACGTCGTCAGCATAGATGTGACGTTTACAATGTGTCAGCTGTTTAGCTAAGTCGTTAATATAGACAGAAAAGAGCAAAGGAGCAAGGGTTGACCCTTGTGGGACACCTCTTTTTACATATTGCCACGAAGAAAATGCACCTTGATTGGTGACACGTTGTTGACGTTCGTGTAAATAAGCTCCCAACCTTCTCAGAGTACTGTGGGAGAACCCTAGGTGATAAAGTTTGGATAGGAGCAACTCATGGTCTACAGAGTCAAATGCTTTGCTGAAGTCCAATAATACTAGGATAGTCAGTTTTTGCTCGTCAATAGCCTGTCTTATATCGTCAGTCACGCTTAGTAAGGCAGTACATGTACTGTGATTGCGTCGGAAACCTGACTGGTGTGGGTCTAATATGTCGTGGTCGTTGAGATAGTTGGTGATTTGATTATGCACTATGCGTTCGAGTCCCTTGGCTACTATTGACAGTATATTTATAGGTCTGTAGTCACTGTTTAGTCTAGGAGATTTTATCTTTGGTAAAGGATGCACCAGGGCCATTTTCCAGACAGTTGGAAATACACTGTTTTGAAGGGAGAAATTGTATATGAATGTCAATACTGGAATAATAGCGTCGATAATTTTCTTTAGCATTATGATACATATATTGTCCACCCCTGTTGATTTAGTTTTGATTCGCATGATAGCCGCTTTCACTTGAAGGGGTGAGACATAACTAAAATAAAATTTGTCTCTGCCTACGGGTGGTGTGTTGTAATTTGCACACAAAAGATTTTCTTTTGCTTCTTCGTTTAATTGTACATGGGAGGATACGATGGGATTATTCAATTCATCAAGAGAAACTTCCAAATCGTCTACCTTGTCCGGTTTATTTAGGCCAAAATGGCGGATTGACTTCCATAAAGTAGCGGGTCTTACGTCAGGTTTTATAATGTCATGGGCGTACCGTAGTCGAGCGTTTCTTACTGTCTGAGTCGTTTTATTACGTAGTCGTTTGTAATAGATAAAGTTTTCCTCTGTCGGGTAATGTTTATATTTCCTATGAGCTGCATCCCGCTTAGCCATCATTGCTCTAATATCATCATTTAGCCACGGGGAGAGTCTTTTAGAGACGCGTGCTGTTCGTATAGGGGCATGTTTGTCAAAAATTTGTAGTATCATGTTATTGAAAGTGGTGACCATGTCGTCAATATTAGTTTCATGAGTTATCTCCTGCCACGGCATTGAAAACGCGTCTTCCAATAATTTTTCGTTGTTAATATGGCTATAGTCTCGGTAAGTCACGTGCTTAGGTTTATGTTTAGGGCATTGCAGTTTGTAAGACATAAAGATGATGTCATGGGCTGACAGTCCGGGAGCAGATGTCTGGCCGTGATGTAATACTCTGTCAGGGTTGTTCATTACTATTAGGTCCAGTAGTGTGTGTGAAGTTTTAGTGTGGTGAGTGGGAGAAAGTGGGAGGACCGCCATGCTGCATGCCTGAAACGTATTCAATAGATGGGTGGCTTCGGAAGAATCTGGATCTAGAAGATTTGTATTAAAATCTCCCATCATTATAAAATGTTCGTACATAGGTAACAGTCTGTTAATATCAGTCTCTAAGTCATTCATACGGCGAGCTTTAGGCGGTTTGTATACTACACCTACCAAGCATTTAACAGTAGCGACCTGTATCTCTATGAACATGTACTCAGGTTTACGCTCGTACTGTTGAGGCGACTGACGGATAATTTGAGGTTTCAAGCGCGAAGAGACAAAAGCACAGACCCCACCTCCCCCTTTGCCAAGTCTGTCATTCCTCAGAAGGCAGTAGCCAGGTAATTCAAGATTCTTAGCCTGATGTTTGACTTTCAACCAACTTTCACTGCATAAGATGATATCAAAGGACAGTGGAATGAAAATCGCTTTTAGTTCATCTATACGAGTTTGAGAAACTAAACTCTGGGCATTAAGGTGACATATGTGAAGTGCGCTTTTATGTCTATTTAGAGCTGACTGGAGAATGTGTGTTGTAGCTTCAAGGGGTGGGGTTCGGGTCAATGGACTAGCAGGTAGACAGGTTGAAGGGCTGGGCGGGGAAGGGGAAGTGTGACAAGGAAAAGTATTGCAATGGTCAGAGGGATTACTGCTGTTAGTGGTATGCATTGCCAATTGCTAAAATGAAAACTAACTAGAAGTAGAACACAGCATGCGAATACAACCAATGAATAATCTGCAATTTACGTATTTTAGATAGCTAAATTGTCTATAATAATAATAATAATAATAATAATAATAATAATAATAATAATAATAATAATAATAATAATAATAATAATAATAATAATAATAATAATAATAATAATGAAAATAATAACGTGCAACAGCAGATTACGCGTACAGAATAATTCGAGTAGGAGCTTATTCTACGTAGTGTAGATGTTAGATCTATGTAGACGTAAATACGAGGGCCTGATTTAAATTTGAACCAGTTAGGAAAGTGATTAAAGAGTAAGTCAATCGACAGATGGTAGGATAAGAAGACAGATAAGCTAATCGATATTAAGATCAATTAATACGGTAAATGGATGGAAAGATAGATAGACAGATGATAGATAGATGGATAGATAGATAGATAGATAGATAGATAGATAGATAGATAGATAGATAGATAGATAGATAGATAGATAGATAGATAGATAGATAGATAGATAGATAGGTAGATAGATAGATAGATTTTCCTAAACTAAATAAAAAGATAGCTTCTCGGCTGTGACTTACGGTAAAGGATGGGAAGTAGACTCACATTGTCAAGTGATAAAGCAGCACTGCAACAGAACCTTATGCCATAGGAAGTTCCTTTAACTGGCAAACTCTTAATTTCATCCCGTCCGCCTTCTTGATTATGATGTCTCCTGAATCAGTCCAAGTGTTTGTAAGTCCAAAACGCTGGATAGCTGTCTTCAAGATGGACATTCTGACAGCCGTAAGATCTTCACGGATTGTTATAGATGATCCTTTCAGTTTCCTTTTCTTCGTGAAAACGTCCTGCCGTGAGCGATAAGACACAAATTTCACTAGGATAGGTCGTGTTTTTCCTGGAGATCGAGGTCCTACTCTGTGACACCTATCGATGTCATTAAGTCTCACATCTGCACCTACTGCTTTGCACACGTTGAGCACTAGTTCATCGCAGTTTTCGTTCGAACTTTCAGGAATGCCGAAAATTCTTACATTATTTCTCCTGCTATATTGCTCCAATGAATCACACTTAGTGTCCATATCCTCCTTCAGTTTGCGGATTTCCGCCTCCTTCTTATCAAGTTTATCAGTTAACTCTGACAACGCTTCGATATTAAATTTTAAACTTTTTTCAAGTTCCTTTATGACCACTTCTGTTATGCGGGTCGAGATGGCCTGCACAATTTTTTCAAAGAAGCTGTCCGAGTTAATGAAGTCGTCCAGCGCGCACTTCACGAGGCGGTCTACGTTGGCAGCACTGGTAATGGCTGGGCTTCCAACTCCGTTGTTTCGGCGACCCATTTTCTTTACAATGCGAATTTGGAAGAAAAAGAAGATCAATACAAACAAAACGTGTGTGTGTATATTGATTGGTAAATGCAAATGTTACACTTCCGCAAATTTTTGTCACTTACACTGCTGTATAACACCTTCAAATCACTTGATTACTGTGGAGCCTCACTCACTCACGTCCATCACCAAGCATACGAAGCGTTAGATGGTAGTAGTGATAGACTGAAAGTACTCATATTACTCCATATCATTATCGGCAGTCATACAAATTTCAGTGAAAAATGGAAGGGTATGTATAGGTATTTTAAAGCAGAAACAGGTTCCAAGAAGGACATTCCAGGAATAATTAATGAACAAGGGGAGTGTGTATGTGAGGATCTTCAAAAGGCAGAAGTATTCAGTCAGCAGTATGTAAAGATTGTTGGTTACAAGGATGATGTCGAGATAGAGGAGGAGACTAAGGCCACAGAAGTAATAAAATATTTCCCTTCAAAATGCTGTGAACCCTGGAAAATGTGCTCTGTAAGACCATTTAATAGTAAATAATATTATTGGTATTTTGTCCTACCAAATACTTTCACAGTTTTGGTGACATCGAGTAGTCGGAATTCTTCCTGCAGGAGTTCTCTTACTTGCTGGTAAATCTATGGAGACTGACACAACATTTACGCATGTGAAAACACTTTTAATACCATTGGATTAAGTCGCGATTGAACCTTCCAACTTGGGCTCAGCTTTACTGTCTGGGTTACTCAGCCAGGCAAACTACTGTTTACTACGTTTCATTGCTTCGTCAGTTCCCTATTTTTCAAAGGGAACCTGCAAGAAGATAAAAGAAGGTCTATTGTGCACATACTGGATTCTGTTACAAACACAGGCAACATAACTCTGCTTATCACCAAAAACTATGTACCGTACTTTACTAAAAACACTTATTTGAAATATGATACATTCTTTGTGTTTTTCTATACTTTGTGCAGCTGTATGCTGCACACGCACAGATGGCATAATTTATGCAGTTAATTTATTTGATGTAATCTATCAAATGTAATGCACTATAAGTGGACAAAACTATATGGAGGGCTGATAAGTCTAATTAGTAATGCTCTGAAAAATTATTTTAATAATTTCGGTTATCACCGCCTAAATTGTAAAAATTCAGGATCAATGGGGTCATTCACGGTTTGTGAACTGATGTGTTCTGAAAAAAATATATAAGAAACTTAACTTGGGACTGAGGAGAAAAATATAGGAAAACATCAGTGAAACTCTGTCTAAGTTTAGAAATATTTTTTGATACAGTACTATGGATGCCCCTTATATACTTCCTCCCTCCTATAATCTTTCATACTAAAATATTTCTTGACTTTAATATAGGGACAGCCTAGCTGAGTGGTAAAGGCATGCTCAGTTCACCCAGGTGGACGTGGGTTCAATTCTCCATTAGGAGCAAAAATTTAAGAAGCAAGATTTCCACTTCTGAAATGGCACATGGCCTTGAGGTTCACTCAACCTGGTTAATTCCTGGGGTCAAAGGTGGCCACGCATAGAGCTAACTGCTCTTTCTCAATTGGTGCTGAGGTTACAAAAATGAAAGCCTTCACCTTCCATTCCTTCAAGGGTCTTCATGGCCTGTACAGATATTTTGCTTTTTGCTCTTCCTTGGCTGAATGGTCAGCATATTAGCCTTCAGTTCAGAAGGCCTCAGATTCAACTGCCGGCCGGTCTACCAAGTGTAACAGTCTGCCTAAATATTGGCGGGAAGTAGACGGGGAGTTAGATAACTTTCTTCTTTAGCATGCCATTCCTCTGTTTCATAAATTTTCCAATACTACTGGTCCGTAATACACTGGTTCATAATAGCGTTCGTGCTATTCAATCCCTACTCTGAGGCATTGATTGGAATGAGAAGTGTGCATATTTAATGGAATAATGGCAGAGGAGTGTTTACGGCTGTCTGCGGCCTGGTCTTTCCAGCTCTGGAACTTTGGATTGTTGGATCGGCACCGTAGTACTGTTCATTAAAAGTGAGAAAATCTGCAGTTTTTAATTTGATTGAGTGTTTTATATGATGATATTGCTTTTAATTGCTACATTCCTACTGAGGTTTTTATAATGACTTACGTTGACTTCAGTTAGGAAAACTACAAAGTCAGTCTTCCTGAGAATCCCGTAGCGAAGCACGGGTACACCAGCTAGTCCAGTATAAAATACCTCAATAAGAAATCTTTTAACTGCATCAACCTTATAAATTCTTTCTAAAAGGTACTGGACACACCGAGACTGAAGGTAATTGAAAACATAGTCCACTAGTAATAATATCATCTTGAAGATTAACATACCGAGTGAGTTTGCCAGGAGGTTAGAGGCGCACGGCTGTGAGCTTGCATTCGGGAGATAGTGGGTTCGAACTCCACTGTCGGCAGCACTGAAGATAGTTTTCGGTGGTTCCCCATTTTCACACCAGGAAAATGCTGAGGCTGTACCTTAATTAACACCACAGCCACTTCCTTCCCACTCCTAGTCCTTTCCTATCCCATTACCGCCATCTGTGTTGGTGCAACATAATGCCAATTGTAAAACAGATGTAACACCTCTGGAATGTCTGTACTGAATTATGTAAGTTATAAATCTTGTATATAATCTTCTTTAAGAAGTAATAAGGCCCATCATTCAAATAAACTGGTAAATCTCTCTCTGTGTACATGCTAAGCCTTCATGAGTTGTAAGTAAAGTTGAATTTGTTTATTACATGTAACCTCGGTGTACATATTATCAATTTATTCTGTTCTTTCTTTTGTTTTCTCAGATATTAATCTGACAAATGAATACTGCTTCCGCATTCCACAGTAATATTTTATTGATTCCGTATTGGTCAATGACATTGGCAACACGTTTATGTTTGCTAGCTTATATGTAGAGAAGAGAACAAGCCTATATCTACAGGCACCAGCCTAAACACGATGTGATGGTGTTGCCTGCTGGCTGGCACAAGCTTCCTATGGTGTTCACGCTGGAAAGAAAGCAAGCCTAGTAGTTCACAAGGTCAAGACATGACAAGCTCAAAGATCTTGGGCCACATTAGTGATGAATCTGTTCCCTCTTTTCTTTTTTGTACCAGTACCCTAGGCTTTACTATTAATCATGCATTTATATGCAGTTTTTAAATAATAATGTATAATTTACCCTGTGTATAACTAAATATGTTTGAAACCTCTGTAAAATGAATAATACTCATTTTATGTAATAAAGAAATCCAGAACACCTGCCTTTAGTTGAAAGCTCATTGAACATAGATATTCTAAGTGACGATGAGATTAAAATAAAAAATAAATCAAATGTATTAAAAGGAAATAGTGCTGGGGGGTGTGAGGCATGGGAACAATTTTATGTTATTGATGACAAGAGGGAGAGGACAGAATTTGTGCAATGCAAAATAGGACAGTGTGTCTTACAAAGCTCAAATAGCAACCAGCATATTAGCAAGGCACTTTCTCTTCTTTGAGTCGGATGAGTGCTTCATGCAGTCACATAATTCCTATCTCTACAAAACTTAAAATAAAAGAAGTTTGTGTTAAAATGTGTCCCTTAAACATATGGCCTTTCAAGGTTGTGTCAGGTACAGGCTTTCAAATGGTAGAACAACACTTAATGTAGGAAATGAATTAAGTAAAGTAAATTCGTCTGAGGTGCTACCGCACCAAATGACTCTTTCTCGGCAAAGTCATGAAGGACCGATGATATTCATCACTCTATAATACCGGACGTTCATGCCACAAAGCAGCATTATTCTTGTGCTGCAACTACAGACATGTGGGCAGATGATTACAATATATACATTTCTCTTATGGTTCAGTACATTAATGAGTAGGCAATAAAAGAACAGAGTTTTCCTAACCTGTCTCTTCCCCAATACTATGAAAGTCTGGTGAAAACATTATGGAAGAATTTACCACTCTATGTGCTGCATTAGGAATTCAGCTGCCAATTTACAAAGGGTTATGTTTGTAACAGGTCAATGCGCATATATTAGGAAGGCCTTAACAGTTCACGAAGGATTTATGTGAATACCTTGTGTAGGACACTGTTTTTAAATACAGTTTTGTGGCACATATTTCAAGGTGATTTTCCTTGATTCTCAGGTGCGGGATACAGAATACATAATCAAGGAAACACAGAAAGCTGTGGACTAGGATTCGCTAGTCATGTCAAGCATACTCTGTATCCAATAGTTACATTGTGTCGAACAGTACTCTGTATCAGGATGTAGAAACAAGATAAAATACTAAGCTCTCATCATGCTAAAATCTGTACATAACCAATATGGTTAAGGTTGAGGTCTTATCGGATGCAAATGTATTCAAAAGAGAAAAGTAGAAAAAGTGAGAAATTGACTGGAAGCAATCAATAAAGAACTCATGAGTGACTTGATTTACTTCCTAAAACCTTTCAAAAAAGCCATTGGTGATTTAGAAGGAGACAGCAGTCCAACAATACAAAACAAGCTCCTTTGGTTCCTTTATCTAGAACTGAGAATCACACCTGGACGTAGGTGAGGAACCAGAATGCTATCCTGAGATTACGGCGGTGGTCAATCTTGACTATTAAAACTACATTATTTACAAAACAATAATGAATGTGTCTTTCATTTAACTCAGAAGGGAAAGGCGCAAATTGTTAACGAATGCATCATCCTAATAATTACATGTAATACATACCGTATTATTTTTGGTCCGTATTGATGATATTTGATTAGAATAATAACAGTAAGCTATTTATTAAATTGACCACTTAATCAATACAATAAGTCATTGTCTTGGATGATTTACATTGATCTATTAACTAAAAATGCTACATGTTTCGCCTAGTATGAAGGCATCATCAGCCATTGTCTTAATCTCGGAATAAAAATAAGCACTTCATTAACATATAATATGAAATTAATTTAAAAAATCTTGAAGAGACTTAAACTAAAATTAACATTAAAAATAACAGTTGTCAATACACTTAATTCATAACGCACAAGTTACCTTCACCTCGTCAAATGATTCAACTGTCAATAAAATAATATTCTAGACATCATTTTAACATCGCTTCAAATTGAGATGGTCCACAGAGGTCCAATTTTAACACTGTTCTTCAACCTTTAATCTACAACCTTTTATCTTCTCATCAATGTGTTCTACATTTCTACCATATGCCTATGACTTTCGTCTTTTGTCTCCTAGAAAGGATATAGTGATCTTTTGACTAGCCTTCATCATTATTTTCTCAATATTAGTTTTTGAATAATATGACTGATCGTCATTCTCGTCAGTCTAATTGTAACCGCCAATCGCTCAACTTAATTTAATAGCAATCTTACTACTTGTTCATCACAGTCTGTTGCTTTGTCCATTTTACTTGTAATAGCAGCCTTTTAATGTCAATAATTTTAATACTTTCACCTTTGTAATTCTTCATATTGTAAAAAAATTCTTAACCAACATTGTTATTTTAATGTTAATTTTAGTTAATGTCTCTTCAAGATTTTAAAAATTAATTTCATCTTATTAGATGTTAATCAAGTGCTTATTTTTATTCTAAGGTTAAGACAATAGCTGATGATGCCTTTATACTAGGCGAAACATGTACATTTTTAGTTAATAGATCAATGTAAATCATCCAAGACAATGACTTATTGTATTGATTATGTGGTCAATTTAATAAATAATTTACTGTTATTATTCTAATCCTAATAATTGCTGCTCAACCAGCCCTAGCAAGTGCAACATGCAAAGTAAACCAAGCCCTGTTAGCCGAGCTGCCTTGACGTGGACCTCGCGACGTAATAAGCCCAGCCTAGCTCTGTAGAGCTGCCACACGATGCAAGCCTAGGTTAGCTGGCAGACACACGTACAAAGCCCAGCCGAACCTGAGACCACTTATTTCTCATCTCTTCTTATATGAATGATGGGACATTTTACTTCTTAAAGATAATATACAAGATTTATAACTTACCTAACTCAGGATAGACATTCTAGTGATGTTACATCCTCAAGATGATGATAATACTTGCCGACTATGTTTTTAATTGTACCTTCAATCTCAGTGTGCCTATTAATTTTTAATACAAATTTATAAGTTTGACGTGGTTTAAAGATTCGTTATTGGGGTATTTTATACTGGATCTATAAAAATTCATTGTCCTATTTAATAATATGTATTGATAATATATCAAGTTAGGATCTTGATGTGTTTATATTCTGTTGACCAATATTTTAATACATTGTATTGGTTATAAATGGTTAATTCTGTCTGGTTTTAATATGTTGTTTCAGCTATTACTTCTGTTTGGACTATTTAGCTGAAGAAGGCCAAATTATGGTACAAAATATATACTGTC
Source organism: Anabrus simplex (assembly GCF_040414725.1). Taxonomy (NCBI): domain Eukaryota; kingdom Metazoa; phylum Arthropoda; class Insecta; order Orthoptera; family Tettigoniidae; genus Anabrus; species Anabrus simplex. The sequence goes on along the minus strand of NC_090265.1, from coordinate 128,027,084 downwards.
ATTACGGTGGAACCTTGATATCTTGAATCACAAGAGACAATTCTCATGGTTGGTCCATATTGAAGCTGACTATAAGCAAATTATCACAAAATAATTTATTCTATTGTACCACCTATTCAATACAAGCCATGTGCTATGTGGGTGAAATTTACATAATGCTATGTACACTTCCTAGGAACATGTTTCGCCCCTTGTTAAGGGCATCATCAACCCGTAAGTAACCTAAGGTCAAATGTCAGAATCATTAACCAATCATATAAGGAATAAACTGAAAATATGTTACACTTTAAAAACATCTTAAGTTAACATGCTACAATTATAACATAGAAAAATGCCTATTACTAACCATTCATACAAGTAATACACTGAAAATAATGTGTTATACTTTTAAACACCTCAAGTTAACATGATACAATTATAATATAGAAAAATGCCTATTACCAACTAAGAGTATTGAGAATAAATAATATCTGAACTCATCGGAAATAAATTTCAAAGAATGTAAATGAAAACTAAAAGAATTTTTTTAACGAAGACCATGACTTTACAGGTCTTGGGCTAGTAACAGTCGTGATAAAGATTGTAATCATCTTTGGGTATAATAATCCCAATAATTCTGTATCTGAACTTGATACAAAAACAATGTCCAATAGTTATAAACAACAGCTAGAGATTGAGAATAATTTGGGTAAGTTGAGTGTTGTGATTAAAATGCTGTAACATTTGAAAAATGATCGCATGTTTTTTGTTGCGTAAGGCGGTGTTGTAAATCCAAGTTCAGGCTGGTGCATAATTGTTGAATTGTGTCCTGACGTTACGAACAGTCGTGTGTGAATATTCTTACTTGTAGAATTGATCAGTAGCCTTTGGGAGGGATATTGTCTGTAATTAATTAAAAGATAAGTTAAAATTAATCAATTCTACAAGTAAGAATATTCACACACGACTGTTCGTAACGTCAGGACACAATTCAACAATAATGCACCAGCCTGAACTTGGATTTACGACACCGCTTTACGCAACAAAAAACATACGATCATTTTTCAAATGTTACAACATTTTAATCACAACACTCAACTTATCTAAATTATTCTCAATTTCTAGCTGTTGTTTATAACCAGTGGCGGCTCGTGAAAAAATCGTCCTACGTGCTACAAGAAACAAGCTAAATACGCTGTTTTAAATCTGTATATTGCCATGATGAACAACGCATACTTCAAACTTGGTAATAATAATAATAATAATAATAATAATAATAATAATAATAATAATAATAATAATACAACTTTTCTCACAATTTATAACTCAGAACAAACAAAAACAACATTAATTTGGAAGCAGATGAATTATTCGACAACCGTCTACGAGATAAATAATTCATTCGAGAAATATTGTTTTTACTAACCTAATGGCGCAACTTACATCAGTGCAAATAGAATCGTGGGAATATAGATCCCCACTAAGAACACTAATTTAATTTCACTTTATATACACTGCTGTGGATAAATAACTTGGCAAATCTCCGTATAAACTTTAGCACTAACACAATGACAGAAAAAACACGCACCAGCAATATAGCCGCGAGATTAAAAACCACACAAAGCAACTGAAAGAGCTGCCAACTGATTCATTGAGACCTTCCCTATTACCAGAGTAAATGTTTGGCTCCATGGCTAAATGGATAGCGCGCTGGCCTTTGGTCACAGGGATCCCGGGGTCGATTCCCGGCATGGTCTGGAATTTTAACACTCATTGGGTGTATATGTTGTCTTCATCATCATTTCATCCTCATCACGACTCGCAGGTCGCCTACGGGAGTCAAATCAAAAGACCTGCATCTGGCGAGTCGAACATGTACTTGGATACTTCCGGCACTAATAGCCATACGCTATTTCATTTCACCAGAGTAAATTACATTGTAATGCGGGATAACATTTAGAGTCACTCAAAGATTCTTGGACTCACCTACGAATTCCTTATTTTTGACACAAAAGGAAGATGGATATTTTAATAAGCATGTGTGAGATAGATTGCCTCCACTTACGCTTTACTTTCGAGCCCAGACGATGCTACTCTCTAGTGGCAGATTCGCTCACCACGTTCAACATAAGCACGGCCGACTGGATCCCTCGCTACGCCCCGGGTAGCAGGAGACATCGAGCACTTCTACCCCCTTGCGGGAGAGGAAGTAACTATAGACGGGATCAGTGAAAGTTGATCCCGGTTTATGGTATACTCCGCCGGCTAGGGGGAGTGTTGCAAGCTTGGCTGCGCCTGCGTATTGCTTCCTTCAGGCTATAAGCAAGGGCTCACTTCATATGAGCACGAGCCTTGTTCCCCGGGAGAACGGCGCTAGGTGTTCGACAGATCTCGTCCTGATTTTCACAAAACACAAATTCATATCGTACTCAGAACAACGAAAAGGCACCAGGATAATTGTACTGTACATAAATAATATTCCTTACAGTTCCAAGCTACGTGCTGGAGCCCGGTAGCACGTACTGACCGGCCGCCACTGTTTATAACTACTGGACATTGTTTTCATATCATGTTCAGATACAGAATTCTTGGGATTATTATACCCAAAGAAGATTACAATCTTTATCACGACTGTTACTAGCCCAAGACCTGCAAAGTCATGGTCATCGTTAAAAAAATTTTCTTTCAGTTTTCATTACATTCTTTGAAATGTATTTCCCATGAGTTTGGACGCTATTTATTCTCAATACTCTTAGTTTGTAATAGGCATTTTTCTATATTATAATTGTAGCATGTTAACTTAAGATGTTTTCAAAGTATAACATATTTTCAGTGTATTCCTTGCATGATTGGTTAATGATTCTGACTTTTGACCTTAAGGTTACCTACAGGCTGATGATGCCCTTAACAAGGGGCGAAACATGATCCTAGGAAGTGTAGATAGTATTATGTAAATTTCATTCATGTTGCACGTGGCTTGTATTGAATAGGTGGTACAATAGAATACATTATTTTGTGATAATTTGCTTATCATGAATCACCTCGGGAGCTAAATTTTATTTCGAGTTATCAAAATTTTGAGATATAGAGAATGCCTTTTTGAGCATGTACAGCACATAATTGAATTACATGTATCTACGGGCTTATAATGAATACATTACTTTTAACAGTATTTTAAGGTATACAAACAAATTATATTTTATGGCATCACTTTAATTATAACCCTTATAACAGTAACTTTTTAGAAAACAGGATACAGTACATACAGTGGTGAAACAAGAAACATACCTCAGTGAACACCTTTGGAAAAATTCTGTTAGTCTCTTCTGTTTGTTACTTTTAACCTTTCCTCCATTCACATTGAAACTTCTCGACAATAACACGCAGCCAATATGTGTAAATGGAGCTTGTCATCCTTGACTTTGGGGGTTGCTTTCATACTTGACCGCTAATTAATTCACATGATATAGATGTTGATTCACTTAGGGAACCACAGTATGCACTAGCCATGCGTCTTGATAGGTGTGCTATTTACCAACTGATGAGCCCAATTTAGCACACTGGGGTGAAATGCTGGCAACCAGGAAATAGTTAGCTGGAAAATTTTGTAATGTCCAATAATGCACCAACTGTATTGGTATAATTTATTCACACCTGAGAAACGGTGAGACTTCACCGATTTTCCGATCACTAGAAGTTTTAGTTTTTCTTTTCCCGTAATATTAGCTCCCAGCATCATTGTAACTCTTTCTTACTTGTTAACTTATCCTAACAAACCACAAATGCCATATTGCACAGTTAATGTTGAACAAAATTTGAGTTACAGAGTATTTTTTGCTTCAAGGGAGGAAATGTTTGCTTAGAGAAATCAAGAAATTCGTATAACTGAATTTTGAGTAATAGAGAAATAAATACACGTGAAAAACAGGACGAGCGGCCGGGAAATTAAGCTACTTTGAGATACTGAAAAATTCTAGTAATGGAGGTTTGAGATATCAAGGTTCGACTGTAAATGTTTATATATATTGTATTGAAGAGGTGGTGGTAATTACTTTATACGAAATTTTGTCCGACTATCTGAAGCCAGTTTGGGTTTTGTACCGCTTCATCCATCGATTTAATTCCTAACTTAGACTTTATCTCATTCTGAGTAACCTCCTGCCATTGTTTCTATTGATTTGTACCAGTGATTATTCTTGTTACTTTCAAGTTTGCTACATCTGACATAAGATATCCTGAATCCACCTAGCTTTCACTCCCATACAGCAAAGTTGGCCTGTAAACGGACCGGTGTAACAATAGTTTCTTCTGGGAGCTGACTTCCTTCTTACAGAATATTATTGACTGCAACTGCAAGTTCATTGCATTAGCTTTGCTGCACCATGATTCAGTCTGATTTACTACACTGAGAACACACATCGTAAATGCTTGAAATGGACTAGCAGTTCCAATTTTGTATTCCCAACCTGACATTCATTTCTCTTAGGTTTCTTCCCTACTGACATTACTTTAATCTTGGAAATGCTAATTCTATATGATGCTGACTGCACCAATTTTTATGTTCCATGATACTGGATTGCAGACTTTCAGCATAGTCTATCGGCATTAGCCAGACTGCTTAGTACATTTCCACTTAACTGAATTCCTCCCTGCAACTTTATACCTTTCAGTAGATATGCTTGTTGGATCCTCAAATAGCACCACCAAAGAATATGCAGTTATAGGAAAACCACAGAAACCAATGGCAGAATCAAAATTAGGTATACTAGGTCAAGATGAGGAGTGAGGAAGTTTGCCATTGCAGATGATCCACGTAAATTATGAACAACACAGGCGAAAGATTACAGGCTTGTCTAACCCGTAAAATTACCTGAACTAGGAACTCATAGCTGCTTCTTACTCCCCAGTGTACCAATTTGGACTCACCAGTTGGTAACTAGCACACCTACCAAGATGCATGGCTAGTGCATAAATGAAGGGATCAACATAAGTAGTTTTCATTCCTCACCTGAAGAGGGAGGCAGGCCACTCAGAGGGTTATACCCTCTCTCTAGCCAAGAGATTTTATTTATTTAATCGTATGGTGATTTTATACAATATATATATACAAGGCAGAATCAAACTTTAAAGTCCATCCTTCTCAGCCATTCAGATAAACCAGGTGCGAGAGAGAACAAATCATCAGGAGTTCCAGGTAAGAATGAAGAGGACATCGTTGGACCAGGTGCTCAATCGTCTGTTCTTCCAGGTTACAATCACACATTGGTGAATTGATCCAACCCCACTTATACCTTAAATAATTGTAACAACCATGTCCAGTCCTTAATCTGTTGATACGGCACCAGAGGTTCCTCGGTAGGTCAAAACCGTTTGGCTTCTTTGTGGGATCAAGATGGTGGGCACTTGTTCCCAATGCTTTTGTTGACCACTCATGCTTCCAGCTTTCAGTTAGGTCAAACCCATCCGCAATGAGTTTCCCTGCAGTGACACTTGCTGGTTTTCTTGATGGAAGTCGCTGCTGTGACGGATGGCAAAATTCCTGGTGCAGTGGCAGAGAGGGCGATGTAAAGATTTTCTTACCTTCCCTTAGTAGAGCTTGCTTCCGTCTTAAGTGAGGTGGAGGGATGTGACTCAGCACAGGTAACCAGTGACATGGAGTTGATTTGATGGTACCAGTAATGCAACGCATTGTATCATACAATTTTGTGTCTATCTTCTTCACATGTACACTTTCCGACCAGACAGGAGCACAGTACTCAGCAGCCGAGTAGACAAGGCTAATGCCAGTTAAATGTAGACAGTCAGCAGAGGCTGTAAGATGATGAAGGATTGAAGGAGGTGGTTGGGATCAATGTGAATAATGAAGGTAGCAGGAAAGTTGTTGACAGCCTCTTGGTTAGGCTTGATTGAGTCAATAACTGGAAGCTTGCTTGCTTTTTTTAAAACAAATTTATTTATTTGGCTGATGAGTTATGGTATGGATGTATGAATGAATAGATGGGTGAATTCATGGATGAATGGTCGAGAGTTCATCTGGAGATAAAGGTCTGAATGAGTGAATAAATGATTAGAGGAGGAAATGAATGGAGGGATATTTATTGTTGATGAGCTGTTATTTAATGTATTGCAGTACTCTGGCGATGATCCTTCCTTTATTTACTAAACCAAGGAGAAAGTGGGGAGAGGGTGATATGAACGAAAAATATAAAAGAATAGAAAGAAGAAGAGCAAGGTGGGGTATTTATGGTTATAGGTAATGTATTAAATCAGGGTTTCTAAATGATTGAATAGAAAGTGGGTATGCAGACCATGTGAATTGTCTGGAAGTGTAAATTTAGTGCCTAGTTGGCTGCTTCTTGGAGGTGACTTAACACAAATGGATGATGATAGGGGAAAATGTTCATGGGCAAAAGGGTAGTGAACCGAAATTATATCTTCAATGGTGGGCGGTGGGTAATGAGAGTCTGTTGGGGACACGGGGGTATCAAATATCCTCAATGGCGTGACTAGCTCTGGTCGATGTATCGGTGGCGCAGGATGACGCTTTGCCTTTTCATGTCTAGGTAGCGTGAGCCTTGATGAAAGTTTGGCATAGAGGTGGTGTCTGAATATTTGGGCAGTGGTGTGTGGAGTGTGCTTGGCTGCATTGTCTGCAATTTGGACACACTGTGCGGCAGTGATTGGTGTTATGACAAGCAGCACTCACATCGTAGGGGTTGATGTGGAAGAGCATGAGATTGCAGCCAGGGGTTCTGTCAGCGTTTAATTCTTGTACGATGAAATCTTCCATAGTGGCATGGTCAATTCCTCTGACCATACAGTCAAGTAGAGAGCGGCAAGGAGTTGGAAGTGGAGTCATTGAATATGAGCTGTTTCAGAGGTCGGAAGGGTAGGGAAGAACCTATTTACTCCGTGACAATTGTATTTCATCGATGAAGGAACAATACTTCGTATGTCACAATGCTCTTCCTATCCCAGCCATTTATGAATATGCAGTCCATCAGAACAATGTTCGTTGTGTTCATTTTCCTATGCAAAGGTATAAATGAAAAATAATTTTAAATACAGTATACTGAAGGAGTGCATAAATACTTCACACAAACATACATTCCTACAGTACAGTATGGTATGGTTCATTTTCCCTTGCATACGTGCATAGGCAAATTAATACAACAAAAATTGTTCTGATGGACTTCATATGGCTGGGAGGCATGACCAGTCTTAACAAAAATAATGGATAGGAAGATCACTGTGACATAATATGTTTTGTTTTTTCAACAATAATTTGATAGTTTGTGAACTGCTTCTTCACCATTCACTTTATTCTGATACCATTCCCTGTTGGTCAAATACCTGCTACCTCTTCTTTCTTTAAGTAGATGTTGAGCAGGGTGGCAAGAATCTCTTTGACGCAGCAGAATTCAGGAGTGGGGTTAACTATAAGAAATGCGTGAGAGCCTTGTGGGCAAGGTTGTACGGAGTGGACGGAAGTGATGGAGTGCTGCACGTGAGGGAGGGGCGGGTATTCTGAATCCAAAGGAGTGTTAGTTGTAGTGGGTGTCAATTCTATTCTGAGTTGTTCTTCCTGTATTAGGTTTGCTGTGATGGTAGATCTGTAGCAATACGGCAAGTGGCTGGTGCAGCTTCAGGAGGGGTGCGAGATACTGGGCGCTTAAACTGCTTGCCTGGACAGTGGGCATAGGGAGATGTCTGGGACAGCTTGGATTGTGGGCATAAGAAGACATTGATGCAGTATGGTAGACTATAGCTGCTGCTTCGGCTGCAGATTGACCAAGACTTGACGTGGTGGTAGTGATGGTTGTAGTGACTGGGATGTAGTGAGAGTATGGGTACATGGTGGTGTCTGTTGAGGGAGGAGAAGATGAGGGGGGAAAGGTAACCAGCATTCCTGCCCTTGACGTAAGGTGAAATACCCGACGAAGGAATGGGATTTCGAACCTCGAAGTGAGGGGTTACAGCCAGACTCCGAGAAGAAATGGAGTTTTGAACCTCGAAACGAGGTGAGGAGATATGATGAAAAGTTCGGAGGTGAGACCTCACGAAACGTTACTTGGCTGACCAAATTTTTAACCTTTTCACTGCTGAGTTTTGATGACCAGGCGAAACATCTGGGCTGTTTTTTTTAAGGAAGAAGTACTTTTACAGATAAGTCTTTACTGATACTATTAACCTTCCGTCGGTCGCAACTGATCTGACAATCACAGACTGAAGTCATCAGGCGCTACCGCTCCAATGCGAGGACCTACAATTCTCATCCTCTGACTAGCCTCGCTCCTTGTCATGTTCGTTAGTCATGTGACAGGTAGTCTGTGTTCGCTCGCTCCGTAAGCCGGAAGTGTTCCAACTGATCTGGTAGATCATTGCGACTGTTCCCGTTGCGATTGGTGTTTCAAAGAGATGCTAATAATTGCTGTTCTGTAAGTAGTTAAATTATTTGTTTACCCTAAATTTGATGTAATTTCCCATGTAAGCATGTAAAGAGTGCAATATAAGTCCGGTGCCTCACAGGCACATTGCGACTACTTACGTCACAATTTCTCTTTACTTTAGATTTACCATGCATTATGGCCAGTCGGAAGGAACAGTTTAACTTAGACAGAGAAGAAGATGTGGAGGATGTCCAATGACTGTTGGTGGATGAAGATAATGATGCGTTACATGAGAATTTTGAAGTCGAAAGTGACACAAACCGTGACGACCTTCTGGAATCAAGAGACGGTGACTCGGAAACAGAACAAGAAGATGACAACGGTGATGCTGATGAACAAGGAGCATTAGAGGCCAGTGCTGATTATTACGAAGGGAAAGACAAGACAAAATGGTGTACGGTGCCGCCATCCCAATGGGTCCGCGCCAGGAAACATAATCTCGTACGATATCTACCTGGAGTTAGAGAACTAGCAAGGCAAGCTAAATCACCGCTTGACTCCTGGCAGTGTTTATTTACGGAGGAAATAATAGACACTATTGTAACTTACACAAATCAATACGTGGACTACGTGAAACAAAATTTTACTCGTGAAAGGGATGCTGAGCTTACAGACCAGATAGGGATAAAAGCATTATTTGGCCTATTGTACTAGGCAGGATCTTACAGAGGGAATAGGCATAGCCTTGAAGATCTCTGGGAAACTGATGGAGATGGTATAGAAAAGTTTGCACTGGTAATGAGCGTCAGGAGATTTAAGTTCTTGATTAGTTGTTTAAGATTGACGATCGCCAAACCCGTGAAGAAAGAAAGTAACATGATCGACTAACCCTTGTGCTACATATTTTTACGCGGTTTGTGGAGAACTGCATGAAATCATATAGTTTGGGTGAAAATGTAACTTTAGATGAAAAGTTGGAAGAAAACATTTTTATTCATGTGTTGTCACCATGTGAGTATCACATAAATGCTAGTGCTCTTTGATTACTGCCCACTTAAACGACATGGATTTTCTTTTGTGTCAAAAATATTAGTGTTTTTGTAGAGTCCTTACTGAAGAATATATGACCTGTTTAGCCCTGTTTATGGTATTTTACATGTTTGTTGTTATTGCTGAGACGTATGAAAATACTTTCCGCCAACATAGGATTTTTTCTGCGATTAAAATTGTAAAAACTGCAAAGATACCTAAAATTTTGAAGAAAATAGTTGGTTACAAAATGCGACTTATTTTGGGATCAGAATTTCGCTAAACCATTTTAACTGGCTCAAACACACCTATATAACATAAGGAGTATTTCACAACTGCCCACGTGAACTTCCCAAAACTTATACGTGGGGGGATCTCTCAGGCTCATTGCAACCTGCCTTGAAACTTTATATATTGCAACCGACGAAAGGTTAATGGAATGCATATCTTGTCCTTAACCCCGCAGCCTAATACGGGGTCGAGGATGAAGTGAGATTATATTTTACAGCTTGTTTATATGGCTAGATGCCCTTCCTGATGCCAACCTCAGTTGAGAAGATAATGAATATGAAATGAATGATGGTGAATAAAACTGGGTAAGGAAGTGGAAGGAAACTGCTGTTGCCTATGAATAGGAACTGTCCTGGCATTTGCTTGGGAATACACAAGGGAAACCGTAAATTTTTTTATCTTAGATCAGCTGACGGTGGGATTTGAACCCAATCGCCTGCCTAATGCAGAGCTTGGCTCCATAGCCATAGCATGTTAATATGCACGGCTACTCTGTTCAGTGATATTATTACTGAAATAATATACAAGTTTTGATCCAAGAAGTGGTATTATCAAAATCATTAATATTTGGGGGAAAATAATTTATCTGAGGAGGGGGTGTCAATTCTGTATGAGATTCATAATTACTACTTTGTCTCGCACTTTCTTGTAGTTCACTATCGCCCCCTACATATTCTCCATCTTCATTATCAAAATATAGCTATCCAGAATCACTATTTGTGAGGAAACATTCAATTTCTTCGTCAACAAGATTTGAATGTGTACTTCAAGACGCCATGATGGCTACACGTTAGCAGGAAAAATGTTCCCCTCCAACAAAGCTGAGATAACATCAGATCACTTTCAAAACAAGTGAAATGGAGTGGTATATCTGCCGAACAGAACTTCTTTCAGAAACATTACTAATTCTATTTCTTTCCAACCTGCGCCTCCTTTTTAATCTCTTTAATTCTCTGTTATAACATAGCTGGTCTTTATATTCCTTACCACCTTTAAGGGCACATACCTGTTTTTTAAGTGTGGAAATGGATGGTAGATAACCACTATATTACAACAGAGGAATAAAGAGAGAAAAATAATTATAGATACACTGAATTTGAGAGAGAAAATTACATTGTTGGTATTACTTTATAGTAATCTAATGTTTGCAATTTACAGTCCAATTTGTACTAACATACTATTTTCACATAGCAATTTTTAATCACTTTATAAATTTGAAACTCTTATTGAAACCAATGTTAGGTACCATTTGATACCAATGCTGTCACATTGCATTAAAACATTCAACATTCTAAACAATAATACTATATTTATTGAACTTCAGAAAATTTGGATTACAGAAATATACACAAATATCTTATCCAATATAGTCTTCAAAAAGTAAAAGAAGGAGTTTTCAAACTTTATACAACATAATGAAGAGAGTAGGTACTTAACGGTATGAATATTTTTTCACTTGAACATTCTAACCTGCAGTATAATAAATAAATATTTATTACAGTTAATTGCCATAAAAATAATACGAGTATATACAATGTTACAAAAATAGTTTATTACCGTAGAACTGTGTGAGAGAGATCTGTTTTTTTCTTTCAATATGATAACACGATAGGAACTAATGAGCTTGTCTCAAAATTCAAACGCACAATGCTTCATTGGGGACATGAAACTCTTTCCTTCTGCATACACGAAAATGGAGACCACGGATTCCTCAACGTGCCACAGTGTGACGTAAATTATAGTCCGCTCTCTTCCAGTCAGATGAAAGCATTGCCTCTGTGCCATAAAAGTCAACCCATATTTCTTTTTTTCTTTAAATAAAGCTCCGTTAACAGTTCCTGATAGGGATCAGTAGATGGTAGTAGCAAATGTAGTCTTAGATACTTCATAAGAAATTATTCATTAGTAAGCTCATACGTCAGCCTGGATGGAGTGAATTTTGAGACACGCAACACCTTCTTTTAAGGAGGTAGATTTGACTCATTCTATTTGCTTCAGATTACTTTTAGTCAAATTAGTCCATATTAGTTCCATACAATAAGTATTTTACTTTATGACATTGTGATTACTATATTACCTATGGTCTTCAATTTTCAGTTATGCAGTTAAATGGTGTCCTACAGGGTGACCCAATAAGTCCACTACTTTTTATTTTAGTAACAGCTGATATCACAGATATTCTTGATTCGTTGGAAGATAAGGCATCACTTTATATTTACGCAGATGATATGGTAATAAGAGCGAAGAGTTTGGAAAATTTGCAAGAATGTATGGATCGCCTACTCATTGGGCAGAGAGAAACAAATTACATATAAACAAAAATAAAACCATTCATATGGTTTTCCATTAAGGAGTAGAAGGTATCAAATAGGGATAAAATTTACTACAAACAGGGAAATCTGCCACTAACAACTGTCAAAAATTTCAACTATTTAGGAGTAATTCTACAGACAAGGGGAATCACCTTCACAGAAACAGACTGAATGCAGCACTTATAGCTATGAACAACATACCGCATCTACGTAGGCTTTCTTTAATTACAGTCATGAAGCTTTCTTTCTCAAAATTTATTCCTATCTTAATCTACAGTGTAACATTTTAGGTTATGAATTAAAAGAAAGTTTTGCCTGTTATTTGACATTAATGATTTGATTTCAATTCATAAATTACTTGAAAAATGTTATTACTCATCTACTGTATAATCCAAACTGGTAGAGATTAGTATGTTACATTTTTATTAAGAGCTCCTGAAATTTCACTGTAGGCCTATGTTTTACAAGTTGAAACTACTCTGGGAAAGGGTTTAAGAGACTTCAGGCAAGCCTTTAAAACACTACTTCTTCAAAACTATACAACATTTGCCTGTCATGTGGGATGAATATTACAAATTTAGAATGACCTGAGTTGACAATTGTATGTGCCTTGAAAAGTACATCTCAGTGTTCAGGTGATTGTAATTTTGCTTTAGTATTTCGTCGGTAACTAAACAAAGGTGGCCATATCGAAGTTGCATAAACATTTTAAATTACAAACTAATTTATCAGGAGTTGCACATTTAGTTCAATGTGTACAGTGAATACTTTGGTCTTGGTTAAAATATTTTCTTTTTCATATGGTTTATAGTTAATATTTTACATTATTTTGTCAAACTTGGATTAACAGTGAACTCAAGTTATTTATTAATTAATATTCAAGTATGGTATGTGTATTTATACAAGCACACTGTACTATTCTGCCATCTACCATGCATGAATCTTTTTGGAAATGATTTGTAAACGTGCCATTTTTTTTAATCCAATTGTTAACTTGGGAGTCATTATTCAAAGTGACACGTGTATGCTAAAGGCCTTTCTTATATATTAAATAAAAGTTCTAATGATCGCTCTTGTGTTGTGCTGTTGCACAATTGTGCTATCTGGGGATCGAACCAGCCTCTGGGCTGATGACCAAACAGACTACTCTATCCATGCATGCTTACATGGTAAACTTCCTATAATATATTGAACCATATCGCCATACGCTTCAGATGCATAATGTTAATTATTCCATAAAAATGTGGGCTTATTGAGCTACTTGGCTTTGTTTTGGAGTCGTTTAGAAGACGGTTGGATAACGGACCGCGGCAGCACAAATGGAGCAGCCAGTACAGAGCTTCATACGCCTTTTTAAAAATTTGAACGTTGTTGTTAGGAACCGCTGCCAAACTCTTTGTCCAGCAAATTTTTAACGGTTCGCATGCGCATTCGTATCCGCATATGTTGCAGTGCCGTGCCAAGGACTGATTGCGTCCGGGCCGAGGTGCCCTCAAATTAATGGTGAGCGAAACGGACTAATTATCGATTACAGGCTGTAGTCAATTAATGGTCATACATTAAGGGCGCGATCTTGCACACGTGTGTTACGAGCGATGAAGAAGAGGTGGCTAAATCAACTGTTTTTCAGGAGCATCTCCAACCAGAACTACGGAGGCAGCGCCAAGGGTCGATGGAGTGACATCCCACATCCTGGAGACTGAAGTGATGATGGCCTAAGTTCGTGGCGACGCTGTGGCCATTTCATCATCACGAGTGCCGAGTCCGACGCAAGCTATAGTAATTGCCACGTAAGGAAATACCCCAGAAAGTAAATATCGCCGCCCGATTCTCTTCTTTTCTCTTTTTTGTAATGGCTGATCACTGCTGCCAACCTGCCTGGTTATATATTAAAATCATCAGACATAACCATAACAAACTAACCTCAATGTAAACACCGATAATGAATGTTTCCTTACCCTAGTAAATGATAAAAGATGAGATGAAATAAATCAAGATAATTATGAATATCTCCTCAATGAGGAATTAAGGAAATAAACACACTTTCTCACTTAAATTATCTGTCTTTATTTTGATATACAGTAGGCGTACTATAACCATATTCTTGAAAAGAGGGGCGTGTTAAACGATGCAATTTATTTAATAAGTCTTTGCAGTGTGATTTTCGAAAGTTCCAGACATCCAATGACTTCCCTTTCTTTTGCGCGAATATTTCCTTCTCTCTTCAATACCGGTAACCAGTAAGGAGAGAGATTATTGGGCATATTTTCAGCCTGAAGGCTGGTTATATCTTCAAGCTTATCAGGAAACATATAGGAATACTAATGTGCCAAGCTCCGTGAACAGAATTTAGGTCAGCTTTCAAGTTCACTGCGGATTTGAAAATAATAATGTTATAAGTTCTACTGCCAAAATTTCGTCCCGCAAGAGTTATTTCATGTACCGGTAGATCTAGACATGAGACTGACGTATTTGAGCACTTTCATCATTTCACACAAACTATGTTATTAAATGCATTATCCGAACATGCCACAATCCTACTTACCTGGTATTAGCCAAATAGATTTACAATCCCACAGAAAAAGAAAATATGCTTTAAATATTCTCGCAAATGTATCACTAGTGACTTTAACGGCGATGCGGTGGCAACACGCACTTCACGCTAGAGCAGTGATTGAACGTTGCCAACGTGCCAGATTAACGGTAAATGTAAGACGTCGTATCGGCAAGTAGGGTCCCTAAACTGTATGGTTACCGACACTGAAAAAGACCCAACAGCAAGAAAAGTAACCATAAATCAATATCTTAATATTACAGGGGAGAAAGGGTAAGGTTGCACCCTTAGGGTACGTCCTTACACGGAGAGGACTATAAGCTTTCATGTATTTTTTTTTAGCATGCCTGGGGTGATAGTTACACACTAGTTTAGATCTGTTGTAAATAACTACTCTAAAGCTAATTTTCAGCCAGTCGGCACAGATGCTTTCAAATCAGTTTAAATGTGTCCTGTGCTGTTGCATGCCTTTTATTTTCTTTGTTACATTTTCAGTTAATTATATGGTTTTAAGGGTATGCCAGTGTAGATATAGGAGTGTTTTCTGTGTTTTGGTGTATTCCATTGTGTGGTAAATATGCACGTTCTGGTCATTATTTACATAGGCTACACGCCGGTAGTCACGTATGGGAGATCAGTTTACAGCTGTAGTTTGTATTATATTTTCCTTTTATCATGCGTGGGAATTTCAGGTGTGGTCCTGATGCAGAATCTAGGAGAAACTCAATGTTGTTTAGTTAGAGTCTTTACCATACTAGGGAAGCGGGACAAACGGGCTTGACGAACAGCTGACTGGCTGAATAAAACATCAGAAGAGCACGTAAAGATGGATGTATTCTAACCTGGGGGGCTGGTTAATATAAGCAGTACCGGGAAAGTTGGCCGTGCGGTTAGGAGCGTGCAGCTGTGAGCTTGCATCCAGGAGATAGTGGGTTCAAACCCCACTGTCGGCAGCCCTGAAGATGGTTTTCCATGGTTTCCCATTTTCACACCAGACAAATGCTGAGGCTGTATCTTAATTAAGGCCATGGCCGCTTCCTTCCCATTTCTAGGCCTTTCCTACACCATTGTCACCATAAGACCTATCTGTGTCGGAGCGACATAAAACAAAACAGCAAAAAATAAAAATTAAAAAATAAGCCGTGAGAAGTAATGAGGGCAGTTATGTATAATTTCGGGGATGCTAGACTGAGACATTTGAAGGAGGCTAAAATTGCCCGTACATATGGCCTGAGGAGGGTCGAGAACCCGTATGCTGCCAAGTACACGGCCCGATTTGGTCTCAGGATTTATGGAAATTGATGTGTATATTCAGGTGAAAGAGGCAGAAGCCCTTATTGACGTGCGATTGATTATGTCTGTGAATTGAGATGGCAGGTTATTTTATGAAAGGAGCAGTAATAGAACTGCGAGTGTTGTGGAATTATCCTTATCTCCGAATGAAAGCTAGCAGGTAGCGACAAGCACTCCTCCTTGTGAAGTTGAACGTACCAGCCCAAGGCCATTTCATAGTACAGTGTTAGCTGGACCGTTGCTCACCCTTGACAACTAGGCAAGGTTTACAGGTCTCAGCTGTTTGTGACTGTGAAAGTGTCCCGGAATAGATATGCCTTGTGTCTTACTTCTGGATGCAAGCCATGTGTCTGCCTGCTGTGGGAGATCCCAATGACCACATGTGGAGAATTTGTGCATATATCATATTTTATTTTACAGGTTCCATACACACTATTTTATTTATATGTGTTTTAAATCCTTTCTGGTTTGATTCATGATTTTGAGATTTGATGGCTGATATTTGTTTTGTTTGTTTCTTTGTTATGTGTAATCAAGAAGTTAGTATAAATAACCACCTAATCGATACTTTATTATTACCTCAGGCAAAATTGAATATAAATTAACACTTACAGGACATGTTTCGACCACTTAGTGGTCCTCTTCAGCTGTATAAAGAAAGATTGGAAAAGAAAAAACATTAGAATTGAGAAGAAAAAACATTAGGACAATACGCACAAATAATAAAGTTCTTTGGAGATTCCTTTGTAAACAAAATGGAGGTCATGAGATCAGGACATCTTGCTTCTCGTTCTTGTTTGAAAAAGATGTTTATTCTGCGCTGTCTAGAGGGTCTGTCTTTGAGCGCGACCTGGTGAAGTAACGATGTGACACAGTCTGACAGTTCATGCAACTCTCTGGAGAGAAGGGAAGTAGAGTTTTATCGTCAACTAAAATATCATGTGAGGGAGGAGGGAGATTGGGCTGTGCTTCTGCGATGTCGTGTTTGATTATATCTCTTGTTCGTCTTGTCTGTTTCATGTCTACCCATTCCAAGTATTTACTAATATTCTCGTATAAGATGTTTTTGCTCGTTGTTTTCGTTAAGATTCTCTTCGCCGGTTTCTAATTTATCAAGAACGATGTGGATGTTTTCCAGGTTGTTCATTAGATTTCCTTTATTTATCATACAGATAATATAACAATAATAATAATGCTATTTGCTTTACGTCCCACTAACTACTTTTACGGTCTTCAGAGACGCCGAGGTGCCGGAATTTAGTCCCGCAGGAGTTCTTTTACGTGCCAGTAAATCTACCGACACGAGGCTGTCGTATTTGAGCACTTTCAAACACCACCGGACTGAGTCAGGATCGAACCTGCCAAGTTGGGGTTAGAAGGCCAGCGCCTTAACCGTCTTAGCCACTCAGCCCGGCTACAGATAATTTGAAGGTCTTGTCTGATATTGGTGAATTTGTGGTTGGGCTCTTTCATATGGGATCCCATGGCAGAGAATCTTTTGTATTTTTCAGCATTGACGTGTTCTTCATATCTAATTAAGAAGTTCCTACCAGATTGTCCCACGTAAGTTTTTTTTACACTGAGTACAAGTTAGCTTATAAATACCCATCTCACAAAAAATTCTGCTTATTCTAGTTTCGTCAACAGAGCCTTTGAAATTCCGCTAACAAAAACAGACAGAAAGAAGGAACTATCTTTCATTCGTCAACAAGCTCTACATAACGGTTTCAGTTTGAAATTCATCAATAAAATCATTACTGAATGCAAATACCAACAACAAATTAAACTTAAACAGCATTCAGAAAAAGAAAACGGATATGTCAAATTCACCTTTAATAACCCGAAGATTTACGAAATCACCAACTTATTCAAGAAACACAACACCAAAGTAGCAATAGACAGGATTACTGTTGCGTACCGAGTATAATAGCCTGACTGAATATTGGCGGGAAATACCTGGGGAGTTAGAAAGTTTTTTCTTTAGCATGCCATTCCTCTGGTTCATACATTGATACTGCTGGTACGTGACAGACTGGTTCATCATAGTATTCCAGCTATTCGATCCCTACTCTGACGCGTTGTTTTGAATGAGCAGTGTGCACATTTGTCAGGGGCTCACTTAGTAGCAATAGTAGTAGTATGACCTGGTCTAGAATTACAATTTCGGCCTATTCCTAATTATAGCACCACAATTCACTAAATAATTCAAAATTCAACCCTAAAAAGAGCAGTTTCTTAAGAAAAGCATCTTACTCTTCACTTTTATAAAATTCTACATTCATTTTATTCCAAATTAGCAGTGAAGAGGGGGTCTCTCCTCTGACTTGGAGGAAAAAATTTGCCTCCATTCAGATAGATTTTTACGCCGCCAGTGTAGTGAAATGAGATTTTCCGGCTCGTCGGGTAACTCTAGAAATCAGATTAGTACAAGGGCATAGATTTTCCCTGGGACTCTCCACTATTCGAATCCCGCCCCCCTCCCCCGCAGAAAAATACGAAGAGTGTTCACGGATCACGGCTCTCTGCGGCTTGGTCATTCCCGCTCTGGACCTTTGGCAGTGGCGAAGCTATTAGTTAAATAATGGGTAGGCAGGAAATCTTACCTTAAAGTTTCTTGTTGAGGAGTTCCATAAGTCGAGTTTTCTTGGTTGTAAAATGGTCAAGCACACGGCCCTTCAATACTTGATCACTCATCAATTCCTTCACAAGCATTTTCTTGATAGAAATGGTACTAAGACTGCTGAGTCTTTCAATGTTCATTGAATTACGCAAAAATGTTTTTATCCTCTTGAGAGTGATCACACTCCTTACAGAGGAAACCGTGGCCACAGGAAATGTTGTTTGCTAGCGGCTTTACGTTGCACCGAAACAGATAGCAGTGGCGGCGCGTGACATTCGTCACTGGGGGTTCAACAGAAGGAAAAATCCCCCCTCAATATCTCCCCTCCCCCCTGTCACCTGTACCATGACTAAGTTCAGAGAATGGGCATAACGGTGCACATAATGTGCATGCCTAAAATCTTCCCTGATGAGAACTTGCACCATGAATGGTGACCACTCATTACATTTGTTCCATCGTAACCTTGTGAAATCAACTTATCTCTATTATCAACAACCTCGCTCAAAGAAAATTTTAAACACTCTGCTATTGTCTTAGCATCATGACTAGAGGGTAGAGCAAACCCCAGAATCTTTCAACTGGCTTACCGTTGGGAAGAATGATAACAAATTGTGCTGTAGTTGATATATCGGTAGTCTCATCTGCGATTACCGAAATGAAGTGCACTGTGGTGATTTCTTTTTTTTCTCACGACAGATTTCACACATGCACGAAAGCAAATCATTCTGAATGTCTTTCGAGTTGCCTTTGAAAACAGTACTTTTGGACAGATGGTCTCTTAATGCAACGTCAATTTCAGAACTAAAATTGACGAGGCCTCGAGATATGCCAGGATTCGATGATTCACTTGTTTCGTCATGCCCACGCAATGTCATCTCAAACGCGCCACAGAACTTTACGCAGCACATAACGAATTTTCCGTACTTGGTCGTTGTCTCTTTCTACAGACTGCCTGTAAGCACAGTCAAATTACTGACGGTTATCGCGTCTTCCCAGGAGATCGAATTGTAACTGGGCAAGCATATGAGATTTAGAACTTCTGTGCTTCTTTATTGTTTTTTTTTGGACAAATATCCTATATCTACCACTCCGACTTTGGTCCAAGTCCCTTCGCTTTCATCACACATGAATAATAAAAAAGGAAAACAAATCAACATGTTAGTAATTTCACACCCACGGATCCACTCGATTCTTTTATACGGTATACATCCATTCTGAATTTACGCACGATTTCATTACTTTTACTTTTAGGATGCCTCGTTATATCAAGATCAGGCATTGGGTGTCCGGCATCCTTAATCTTAAGTTTACGCTCAAGAGATAATTTGAATTGAATTGAATTTATTGATCATGATTTACATGCCACTGAGACTGAAAAGCCCCTTTATGCAGGGAGAGAGAGAAGAAAAGTTTGTCTTCTTAAGTATCATATCACTGTTCAAACTCATTATGTAGCTCCTTACCTTTCCCGGGAACAAAAATTATGGACGCAACTACAGTGCACAAAAATACACACACGGAGAAAATATTGTAACTTCTTTATGTCCTAAAAATTAAGGTTCTGAACGGCACAACAGTGCAGAAAAACACTCACACGCTTGCACAGCGTACAACAATATTACGAATTATGATAACTATTGTAAACTGTTGTAAACACTAGCATCACATTTGAAAAACAGAGTAAACTTTAGGGATGTATGTTCGCAATGTTGGTAACTTAATTGTGCCTTTTTTTTCTTAACGTCGCACCGACACAGATATGTCTTATGTCGACGATGGGATAGGAACGGTCTATGAAGTGGAAGGAAGCGCCCGTGGCCTTAATTAATGTACAGCCCCGGCATTTGCCTGATGTGAAAATGGGAAATCACGGAAAACCATCTTCAGGGCTGCCGATAATGGGGTTCGAACCCACTATCCCCCGATTACTGGATACTGGCTGCACTTAAGCGACTGCAGCTATCGAACTCGGTATATAACTTAATTTTAAGAACTCCTGTGCCTAGGCAATTAGCGTTTTCTTTGGTATTACATTCTCGCTACTCTTTGCCTCGGTGATTTTTAAGTTAATTTTCTCCCAAAAAAGTAATTACCGGTGTACCGGGCGGTACACCTCCACGCCGCTAATTCAAATATTGGGCCAATTGAAACTTCTCTACTGGAGAAACTTGGAACTTTAACTACTGAACTAATTCCACTGTTATTCAGAAGATGTCACTGAGTGTTTTTTATTTGCCTTTTGTTTTTCAACGATTAAGAGGTGTGGACAATCTCTAACAGATGTCTCTACCCAAAACTATGGTAACACACTCTGGTGCAATGGAATGAACTTTCTTGAAGAAATATCGTATTCCTAAGTTTTGTTTTTACTAAATTTTGTTCTGTGGTTTGTGGGTTGGAAATATAAACCCTTTCTTTCCGCCCGTTTTGAATGTAACCAATCGGGAATTTACGTAATTAATTTTCCACCAATAAGGGGTTTCTTCCTCGTCTTGTGTATTAGTTTTTGCTGTTATCCAATAAAAGTGAAAGGGTGTGTCTACTCATTCCTGAAAGGTCTCGAATTTTCCACGAGGGTATAAAAACTGCTGATTTCCTTGTCTCCGGGGCCACTTCAGTAACATCTCTCTTAGTTTGTGAATATGTAGCAGGGGGCGGGAAGCGCTTCTTCTTGCAGCAGTTCTTCAACAAGGTAATGGCCGTTTAACATCTTTATTTCTTGCTAGCTCAGCAGTTTAACTCTCGGAGAAGGTTCGAATCCTTTAATATGTAACCCATCTTTTTAAAAATGTAATTTCCTTTTCCGCCTATGTAAAATCTTCAAATATCTTTTACTGTAAAGCGGGGATAGAGAGCGCTTCACCCTCTCGAACTCCCCTTCATTTTTGAAAAGGAGGTTTTCATAACCGTTCTTCTCTTCTTTAAAGTAGTAAGTTTTCTCATACGTGTCACCTCCCTAGCTTGGGATTAGCCCCTGTATTATCGGCCTAGTGCCACATAGGTTTTTAGACAAAAACTTTGTGTAGGAGTGCAAGTTATCGCCTCCATTCAATTTTGTATTTTGGGCCAGTAACTTAATCTGTTATTTTGTTTTCTTCTTGTGAAGGTCCAGTAGATTGGGTACGAGGTACCCCTGTGCCATTATATGAGTGCCTTGAGGGCAGTTAGAGTTTAGGGTAGTGTTGGGCAGTCTGAGACTAGGTCTCGAGATTTCTCGCGATTTCTCGAGACTAGCGCAGGCACAATTTCTCGCGAGAAATTTAGAGAGATCTCGAGAGCGTTGTCCCCGCATTGTGCGGCGAGCAGCGTGTCGTTAGGCCTACAGGTGTCGGAGTTGAACGTTGTTTGTGCTGAGTATGCGAATAGCCAATCACGGGCCTTCTCCATTTCGTAAATACGTATTAACAAGCGACTGAGACGTTCATTTCTACCGAGGTCTATTTTAACGCAGTATAACATAATTATAAAGGATACGCATTCTGGCATTGTATGCACTGGTAGGTACACGAATGAGTGGTTTAAGTACAGAACCTGACGGCTACTGTAGGTACACATACCTGGATAATAGAGGCGTGCAGTATTCGAACTCGAAACGAGACAAGATGCACCTTGCTGCATATGCAACCACCATTGCGCATGAGTGGAATGTGTAATCTAAAATGCTTGAGTTTGCTCCAATTCTTTTGACGGTAGGTGTACATTGTTATCAGACCCCACATTCAATATCATATTATGACCACTGCTTGTGTTTACCGATATTTTGGTGACGAAGGAAATAATTCCTTACAATGTTATAGAGTATTCGCGTCATATGTAAAGTTAGCACTTAACACTGTGGCTTACAATACTATAGATTGAATGTACTAACGGTACTAGCTTAACACTACAAGTGATATTAAAGTTAAAACAAAACTATCCAACAACTACAACAACAAGCAATTCCATGAAGATAAAATATTAGAAGAAATACTATTAGTTTAACATTCTAAATCCAGAAGAAAATTACAAATTCAGTGTCCGTCATTTACAGCTTTTAATTTTTTCACTTTACATTAGCATTAGTAATCATCTTAAAGGATTTTATACCGGAAGAGAATATATCAAAGACTGCTGCAGGTAAGTTATTCCAATCCCGTATGGTCCTGTTTACGAAGGAAAACTTGCCCACATCAGTATGTTGGTTATTATTACACTACTGTTAGTGACAATCGCCACCGGGATATGTCCCATTTGCGATGCATTTGTTAAGAAAATAATAATAATAATAATAATAATAATAATAATAATAATAATAATAATAATAATAATAATAATAATAATAATAATTAGGTACTTCGGTATATGACAGTGCAATGTGTAATTGTGTCTAGTTGTACGCGACAACTTGAAGACGATGTCCCAAATGCAACGTAAGTCGTGGATGTCGGTTATTTTGAAGAGATGCCACCTAGCACAGCCCGCTGTATTTTTTATTCAAAAGAAGTAAAATACGTCTGCAGAAAAACGTCTGGGATGGTCCGACACTTAAACACACATGAGGAGGAATAGTCACAGAACACCTCTGGCCCGGTCTGAATCACAAGAAGGTACCCTGCCGACGATTGTGAGGCATCCAGGTAGGTTTACATCCTAATAACAGTTTTTTTTTCGTGTGGCTATTTCTAGCCGGGTGCAGCCCTTGTAAGGCAGACCCTCCGATGAGGCTGGGCGGCATCTGCCATGTGTAGGTATCTGCGTGTTATTGTGGTGGAGGATAGTGTTATGTGTGATGTGTGAGTTGCAGGGATGTTTGGGAACAGTACAAACACCCAGCCCTCGGCCCATAGGAATTAACCAATGAAGGTTAAAATCCCCGACCCGGTCAGGAATCGAACCCTGGACCCTCTGAACCGAAGGCCAGTACGCTGACCGTTCAGCCAACGAGTCGGATCTAATAACAGTTATTAACACACTGTACCAGTTATTCAGATAAGAAGTTCACTTGAAATAACTCGCGAACAGTTTAAGATACTGGCATTCTGTCTCCACTTTCGTTAATGGTATTAAGGAGCTCATAGTTCAACATGCAGTGCTTTCCTAGGCTTTTGACAAAATTTATCGTCACACACGTTTCCATATGAGAACTGCTAATGCTAACTATCAAGTTTACACTCGTAGTTACTGGGACGTCGCACAGTTCGCAACACACGAGAATCGGTCTCGAGAGCGTTGCCCATCACCCCTTCTGAAATAATTGGAGCAAAATCGGGCATTTTAGATTACACGTTCCACTCATATGTAATGGGGGTTGCATATGCAGCAAAGCATACCTTCCCCATCTCAAGTTCGAACATTGCACGCCTCTAGTATCCTATCTACAGTTATTCACAAATTATGCAGAGTTATTCAGCTAAGATGGCCACTCCAAATATATCGTGAACAGTTTAGGATACTGACATTCGTTTTTCACTTTCGTTAATGGTATTAAGAGGTTCAGAGTTGAACATGCAGTACTTTTCCAAGCTTTTGACAAAATGTATTGACTCACACGTTTTCATATGAGAATGTTATTTCACGCAATAACTGCCAATGATATACTATCAAGTTTACAGCCGTAGTTACTGGTACGTCGCACAGCTTGCACTACAGGAGGATCGGTCTCGAGATCTGTGACGCCATTCTCGAGAGTCCCGAGCGAGAGCGTTGCCCGTCACTAATTTTCTCATTACAAGCAGCGTAAGTAAGCGAATGAATAGGCTAAGTACAGAAACTGACGGGTACTGTAGGTACACTTACCTGGATACTAGAGGCGTGCATATTCGAACTCGAGACGAGGCAAGATGCGCCTTGCTGCACATGCAACCACGATTACGCACGAGTGTAATCTAAAATGTTTGAGTATGCTCCAATTCTTTCGACAGCTAGGTGTGCATCGTTATCAGACCTCACATTCAATATCATATGACCACTGCTTGTGTTTACCGATATTTTGGTGACAAAAGAAATAATTCCTTACAATGTTATATAGTACTCGCGCCATAATTAGGTATTTCGGTATATGGCGGTGCAATGTGTAATTGTGTCCAGTTGTACGCGACAACTTGAAGCCTATGTCCGAAACGCAACGTAAGTCGTCGTCGTGTCCGACTCGTTGGCTGAACGGTCAGCGTACTGGCCTTCGGTTTAGAGGGTCCCGGGTTCGATTCCCGGCCGGGTCGGGGATTTTAACCTTAATTGGTTAATTCCAATGGCACGGGGGCTGGGTGTATGTGTTGTCTTCATCATCATTTCATCCTCATCACGACGCGCAGGTCACCTACGGGTGTCAAATAGAAAGACATGCACCTGGCGAGCCGAACCCGTCCTGGGATATCCCGGCACTAAAAGCCATACGACATTTCAACGTAAGTCGTGGATGTCGGTTATTTTGAAGAGATGTCACATAACACAGCCCGCATACTATCGCTGAAGAGGAATCGTCACAAAACACCTCCGGGCCGGTGTGCATCACAAGAAGCTACCCAGTCGACGACAACAACTGCGGTACGTGTACATCCTGTATACAGTTATTAACAAACTAGCTGATGTACCCGTGCTTCGCTACGGGATTCTCAGAAAGACTGACTTTGTGGTTTTCCTAGCCTGAAATCAACATAGGTCTTTACAAAAATGTAAGTATGAATGTAGCGATTAAAAGCAATGCCATCATATAAAATACTCGATCAAATGGTAAGCCGCACGTTTTATCACTTTTAACGAACAGTGCTGCGGTTAGATTGCGGTGCCAATCTAATAGTCCAAAGTTCCAGAGCTAGGATGACCAGGCCGTAGATTGCCATGAACACTCATCTGCCATTATTCCGCTAAATATGCACACTGTTCATTCCAATCAGTGCCTCGAGATTGAATAGCCCGAATGCTATGATGATCCAGTGTGTTACGTACCAGTAGTATCAGAAAATTTATAAACCAGGGGAATGGCATGCTAAAGAAGAAAGTTATCTAACTCCCCAGCTACTTCCCATCAATATTCAGATAGGCTGTTACACTCTGTACCACTGGGCGAGTTGACCGTGTGGTTACCGGTGCGCAGCTGTGAGCTTGTATCCGAGAGATAGTGGATTCGAACCCCATTGTTGGCAGCGCTGAAGATGGTATTCCGTGGTTTCCCACTTTCACACCAGTCAAATGCTGGGCCTGTACCTTAATTAAGGCCTAAGGCACTCGTAGCCCTTTCCTATCCCATCGTCGCCATAAAACCTATCTATGTCGGTGCAACGCAAATCAAATAAAAATACTCTGTACACAGCAGTAATCCTATCTACAGGAGATTAAGGGCAACAGAAGACACAAAGCACATCACGACAAACAATGGTCAATGTAATGTTATTGTTGATCAATGTTATGAGCTTTCTATATTGTAGGCCTTCACATATAGTTTTCTTTCGACTCTGAGATTTGTAAAATATTTTATACCATAAACTGCAGTTTCTTATTCTCCGACTTTACACACCGATTTTCATTAAATACTGTTTACCCATTTTGTCGTTACTCGGCGCTGATATGTACTTAGTAACAAAAATCCAAATACATGAATATCTTTGTGATCATAGCCAGTACGGTAACAATGTATAAGACATGAATAATAGGAAATTTAATAGTATATAACCTTAGTTATGTAGCATTCATCGATTACACCTCTAATAAGAAATATTTGAGAATTACATTTTAGGCCTTCCCCTAAACTACCTTATCACTCAGGGTGAATAAAATAATTTACAGCCTAGACTATAGCGACTTATTTCCTGACTTTGCATACCGATTTTCATCAAAGTAGGACTACTAATAACAACAATATTTGAGAATTAAATTTTAGGCCTTACCCTAAACTACCATTTTTCTCAGCGTGAATACAATTATTGATAGCCTACATTGTAGCAACTTTTCCCCAACTTCGCATACCCATTTTCTTTAAAATACGACCACTAATAACATAAATAGTTGAGAATTCAATTTTAGGCCTTCCCCTAAACTACCATTTCACTCAGCGTGAGTAAAATGATTTATAGCGTAGATTGTAGAGGCTCATCCCCCGACTTCACATACCGATTTTCATTAGACCACTAATAACATAAATAGTTGAGAATTCAATTTTAGGCCTTCCCCTAAACTACCATTTCGCTCAGCGTGAATAAAATGATTTATAGCCTAGATTGTAGAGGCTCATCCCCTGACTTCACATACCGATTTTCATTAAATTCTCTTCAACCGTTTTCTCGTGATGCGTGTACATACATACATACATACATACAGACAGGCAGACAGACAGACAGACAGAAATTACGGAAAACTGAAAAGTGCATTTTTTTGTTACTATGGACATGACTGATACAGAAATACCATTATTTTCAAATTCTGAGCAATGTACAGACAAAACTCTTATTTTATATTGTACCAGGAAGGCCTAGGTCCTGGTCCATATTAATTGAAAGAAATGTTATTTCCAGCATTAAAGATCCGACCGACGTACGAACATCCATGTAAAGAATGTTCCAGTATGTGCCAGACCCTACGAGTATGCTAGGCGGAGTCAAGTGACGTCACCTGTCGCTCGAAGCTCACCTCCCCTAGAGATATTTCTCGAAATAATTTTTCTTTTAACAGCTTTTTAACACCTTAACCAATTTCAACGGGACAAACGCTGAATTATAGCAAACATCATAAAAGTTAATCCCTGTAAATTTCAAATTAATTCATCAAACGGTTGTTGAGTTATAACAATTTAAAGTCTCAACGAAATTACGTAATTACGGTCACATGGCCGAGAGAGAGCTGCCACCCCTCCCTGCGCTGGTATCTATATATGTCAAGGCCAGATAGCCCGCAAACCAGTGCAGTACAGTACAGTACCGTACAAGGACAAGCAGACAACTGTGTGAGTGAGATAGTGAAGAGACCGGCCCGCGTACAGTATGTTCGCGCAGTCACGGTAGAAGTACTTTCGTCGTATCTCCAGAACGCGAAATTCTATCGCCGATAAAGGACGTCGCACTGCAGTTAGTATGTCGCGTCGCGATTACAATATAACCCTAAAAAGACATTTAAGACTGTAACACGAGTGAACTTATTGGAGTACAAATATTAACTATTTCATTACGTGTGGACTTAGGCAACGTCAAGTAACATTAAACTTCTACAGAGCCTAATACTTAAGAATCACCAGAACTTATTTTTTTTCTCGAGTATTGCATTATATTTCTTTATTCACGTCACATCAATATTTTGAATGAAAAAGTAAGAACTTTTCTGAGTTAATATAACAGGATTAGCAGAAAATCTAACTTAATGACTGTGTTCACAGACTGTGCTTATCGACTTGCTTTCTTTTTTTTTCTTCAAGTGTGAACTGTGTGATTAAGAACGTTTCAATAACGACTGTAAATAGTATTTAGTACAGAAAGGACTGTGATTCTTCATACGCCATAAATAGTGTTCAATAGTGTAAGTGATAACCAGTCGCACTAAATGAATTTTCGTATGCGAAACTCAACAGTTCCAGCTGTCATCACCTCATCGGGAACGTCAACATCGCCGATCCTGATTCTACATGGAACATTCCAGATGTCCATCTTTCGACATTTGGTAACAACAGTTCTTGTCATAAGTGAGTAACAAACTGACTAAACTTTTTCATTTATTTTGAACAGTGAAACTTCAGTGTCGCGTGTGAACAATTTCCATAATTTCTCAAAAGTGATAAATTTAATTTCAAGTTCATTTCTCGTAGAAAGACTGTAGGATTTCAAGTGTGCTGTATAACGAGATTGACGAACTGAGAACTGAAAACTTTTAATAATTTCTCATATCCATTTACCATTATAAAAGTGTGCTTAGGTTTAAAAAGACTTTAGGTGGAAATTCACACATATGAAAGACTTTGAAACCAATGATATTTATGCCATTTTTTTTTTCAAGAAGATTATTTTCAACATTTAATTTCAATATAAATTTTGAGTCAACAATCATACCGCAGGGTGAGAAATTAATAAATTGTTTTGAAAAAAAAAATATTTACCATCTATTATTCGCTCTGCGAGACTATCCTTCTCTGTATCGGCTCCAAAACCCAGTTCCACTCCCTGA
Organism: Anabrus simplex; assembly: GCF_040414725.1. Taxonomy (NCBI): domain Eukaryota; kingdom Metazoa; phylum Arthropoda; class Insecta; order Orthoptera; family Tettigoniidae; genus Anabrus; species Anabrus simplex. The sequence continues at coordinate 127,998,494 of NC_090265.1, read as the reverse complement.
GGTCCTACTCATGCCCTTTGCCCACAACTTTTCCTGGTACAATATATATAGATTACACGGGTTATTCAGCTAAGACGTCCACCTGAAATCGGTCGTGAACAGTTTAAGATACTGACATTCTGTTTTCACTTTCGTTAATGGTATTAAGGAGCTCATAGTTAAACATGCAGTGCTTTCCTAGGCTTTTGACAAAATGTATTGGCATACACGTTTCCATATGCGAACTGGTGATATACAATCAAGCTTACACTCGTAGTTACTGGGACGTCACAAAGCTTGCAGCATAGGAGAATCGGTCTCGAGGGCGATTGCCCATCACCCCTCTCCAAAGAATTGGAGCATACCTACTTATGCATTTTAGATTACACGTTCCACTCATGTGTAATGGTGGTTGCATACCTGTAGTAAAGCATATCTTTCCTCTTCTCCAGTTCGAATAATGCACGCCTTTAGTATCCAAGTAGGTGTACATCCCATCTACAGTTATTCACAAATTATACAGGGTTATTCAGCTAAGATGTCCACCGCAAATAAGTTGTGAACAATTTAAGATACTGTACTGACATTCAATTTTCACTTTCGTTAATGGTATTAAGGGACTCACAGTTCAAAATGCAGTACTCTCCCAGGCTTTTAGTAACATTTATTGGCACACATATTTCCATATGAGAACTGCTGATGATATACTATCAAGCTTACACTCGTGGTTACTGCGACGGCGTACAGCTCGCAATACAGGAGAATCGGGCTCGAGATTCTCGCGAGAGTCTCGAGATCTGTGACGTCAGTCTCGAGAGCCTCGAGCGAGAGCGTTGCCCATCACTAGTTTAGGGCCTCTTAAATAGGCTTGAAGACTTTGAGAGCGCATCTGCTCTTTCTTGTGTGTGAAAAGTGCCTCTGGGAGGCTTGATTTAAGGTTGGGAGCAAGGGCTCCATGCATTTAGGGGTTTTCTGCCCTTTAGCAATTGTGGTGGTGAGCTGAGACCTCAGACATTAATCTTGGGGCTAGAAGCCCAAATCTTGTAAAGAATTGTAATTTCTTAACTTGTTTTCCTGCTACTTGGTACCTGTTACTCTGTTGTTGTTATTTGTTGATTTTGAAAAGAAAATATAACCTTTGTTAAAGTTTTACATTAATTTTAATTTCGTAGTTGAGACCTATTCCAGCCCGCACCTTCTTTCACCTCTAACTACCACGGATAACTCCGTAACAACCGGTATTCCAAAGAAGGCAAATGAACATATGTTTAGTAAATATTGATGTATTTGGGAAAAAACATCAATTGGAATTTGGCAGTTTAATGTGACTGTTGGCAGTAATGATGCTCTTCAACACTAGCGCTAATTATGTGCACTATTTTCTGCTACGTAGTTGTATTCCTGTGAGGGCAACAGATGGCAGGGACATACTGTATGCGCACTTTTTAGTGATAGATTTTTGTACTCTTTGAGGAGAAAGAAGGGAGCACTGCCGGTTCCGGTAAATACTGCCAACTGAATGGAAAAGAAATCTGAATTGAATCGATAATATGATCGATCGATCTGAATTTTCTATACATTTATTATCTTAACGCCAACAACCGTGTCACACACACAATATATATAATACTATATAATATTTCCCGATGCGAAACGTGTTCCTAGCATGAATTCTATAGTTTGGCTTTGCTGTGTAAACAACAACAGTACGAGTACGTAAAGTGTACGCCAAGGTCAGTCTAGACAGACCTTGCCCCAACACCCTCCCAACAACACGACTAGAGAGAGTGGCATATTGCGCATGCGTAAACCGCGGATATCTGTTTCTGCGATATCCTGGTCTTGTCTACGTGCCGGCCGATGTCCCCCCGCACCTCGCCCCTTCCTTCGGCCAGGTACGGATGGAGAGATTTCCTTCCAAGGGGGTTCATTCTAGACAAGTATCCAGCCACGGAACGCGCGCAGTTCACATGAATTGAAAGCCAGTACGAGTATATTACGGATAGGTGGGCTAAGCAAGAGCTTCGAGATTGACAAGGGAGTTATGAATATGAAGTAGTTGAATAAAATTTGATATAAACTGGAGGTTCATTGCTCCATTGCGCTATACCAGAAACCGCCACTGACAGATAGGTCTTATGGCGACGATGGGATAGGAAAGGCCTAGGAGTTGGAAGTAAGCGGCCGTGGCCTTAATTAAGGTACAGCCCCAGCATTTGCCTGGTGTGAAAATGGGAAACCACGGAAAACCATCTTCAGGGCTGCCGACATCGGGATTCGAACCGACTATCTCCCGGATGCAAGCTCACAGCCGCGCTCGCCTAACCGCACGGCCAACTCGGCCGGTACAGGAAATGTTAATATTAAATGAATCAATTTTGACACTTCCTCATACACTGGTTCGAGGTCATTGAGGACAACATAATGTAAATTTTTTGAGGGGACAAATGTTTTTCTGTATCGGAATAAATGTTAATCAATTCATTTTCCAATCTTTCCCTATTAGAAAGGGATAAATGTTCATAAGACTGTTCGGTTTAATAGCAGGGAAGCTCTCTTTGTAAACTATGAACTGATTTGGATCTAACAACTCAACAAACTGGATGCTTTCAAAATCACCAAACCGTATTTCCATTTGCATAATTAAGGTGTCGCCACCAAACAAAACATACGTATAACAAAACACGTTCTTGCTTTCGGAACAGGCTGTTAACCACGAATATCATGTATACCAAGAAAATTGAAATTTTCTCGCTACTTTACCGTCAAAATACTTAATAAGTTAATAACCAAATTAGGCATACATCTTTTGTATTTGGCTTCACACTTTTCTTCCTAAGTCCAAGATGAGAACGGTTACATTTTAAAGAGTTCAAAAGACTCATTAAATTCCTGAAGGGACCTACATCACATGTTATTTCAACGATATTTTCAACCGGATGATGTCAGTCTCGTTTTACGTAACTAACAGTCCATGTCTGAATTTTTACAAATATAGCCAATAACCTAATGCACGGATTTCCCACTAATTCCAAAGAAAAGTACACACTTGACAATAGGGTACCGCTACTTCATTGTCACCTTCACGATGGGAGTTACTACGCTCTCAAATAACACAGGAGGCTTGCCTCTCTGGGGTCTAGACCTTGCGGAGAGAGGAGTGCGGGCGGTAAACCCATCTTCCCTCCACCACCCTGCACCAGTCGTCAAGCTGACTGAAGGAAAAAAAAAAAGTCCTCGGTGAGACAACTTACAGACTGCCTCCCTCTCAGAACAAGTGGTCTGCCGTAGCCATCTAGGGAGGCGATCAGCGAAGCACATCATCTGCTGTCATCATGTAGCACATATCAAAGAGATTACTGTTGATTTAATACAATAACAATAGCAGATAAATTTGTTACGATATTTGTTTAATTGTATTTCTTAGGGTAGGCATTGCCTCAAATGACTCCAAGTAGTTTCGCCACTGACCTTTGGACTGTTAGATTGACAAAGTAGTACTGTTCGTTAAAAGTGAGAAAATGCATGGTTTTCTGCCATTATAATGAAAACTACCCAACCTGATTGTGCCTACAATTACAATGGAAATTCCCTAATCCAGTCTCCATATGAGAAAAGACGTTTGGTGACCTCCCCGTCGCGTTTCTAGGGTAACATTAAGAGCTATGCAATGTAATACAATCTTGCTGACAAGGTGCATACTGCTTAACCTAGAATTCTGTATACAATGTAGAATTCCGTAGCGAAGCACGGGTACATCAGCTAGTATTTACATAAAATACAAATATGTACATTAAAATGGGTGCCTAGTCTGTGGCAAGCAACATCATTATTACCAGAGTTAGGAACAGGGGCGTATGCTGAGATCAAGACGTGGGCTACCATTAGACTTACGTTACCCCTTTTTGATGGTTGGTTTAGTGAACGTCAAGCCTTCAGCATTTTGAGCTTCAGCCAATAGTCAACGGAGAAGCTTGCTGTGTTGTCAGTGATGCTTCACAAGCTTCTGCCCTGGCCTCTGCTACTGCCAATGCTCAATCCCTGATCAGTGGAGATGGTAGCCTAAAGTTTAGCAAATTAAAGTCCGGCTTTGTGGCTAAATGGATATAATGCGCGCCTTTGGTCTGATGGCCCCGGTTCAATTTTCAGAATCAACCCCTTCAAACTGTTAATTTCTCTGGCTTGGGGATTGGGTGTTTATGACGTCTTTGCCATTCATTTTATTCTTATTAGGTCACTACCAAGCCCATACAGATGCCATGCACAATTAATATTATTATTATTATTATTATTATTATTATTATTATTATTATTAAATAAAAATGTTGAATTTTACAGTGGTCATACCCATCATTCACTGGTTAATTAGCTTCCTCGGGAGATTAGTGGTGGTGTCTGATCCATGATCACGGGTTTGATTCCAACCAAGAAAAGAGAACAGTAAACCTGAAAGATTGCATTTCATTTTAGCCGTTCTACCAATAAAATGAAACTATATTGCTCCTATAACAGCAGCCCTGCAGTGTCTTCCTAAAAGGATGTAGAAATAAACGGGAGTGAAATATCAACACGCTAATATCTATATAATTAAGTGAGAGGTATGAGGTGAGGAAATATACGATGAGTAGCACATGGTGAAAGTTAACAGTAGCGATCTGACGGACCAAAGCCTAGCACACGTAACATCCCTGGTCCTCGCTCCTGTATGATACACAGCAGCAAGCCACACAGGGCAAGTCGAGGGTAGAGGGACGAGAGTCTGGGCTGCAATATCATTCTCCGATGCCTTGCTCTCAGAAATATGTGCAACATTTTTTCTCGCCGCTTTCAAGTTCTGTAAATGAAACAACGTGTCAGTTGCTTAAATTATACCGTGCTTTAGATTTCCATAATTCTCAATTGAGGTTTGGGCTTCAGTGATAGCCTTGGTAGCCCTCAGTATACACCACTGGTTAGCAGCCATCAAATCTTCGAGAGGCACTGAGTTGGAGAAAGCATACACTGGTACAGGTGATCTGTTGTCTGTTACACACCACATTCAGCAAATACTGTTGAAAACTACCATTTTATCAGAGCAGCCTTGGATTTAATGATACCTGTGTGAAGCCCTTTGATTGTCCACCATACAGCCGTGGCCCTCTAGAACTACACTGTGCTCTTCATCCCAGCCTTGACAAACTGGTCCACTGCACTGTAATCAGAGTAGTATCATAGCTCGACACATGGCATTGACAGACTATGACAGTGCAACAGAAATTAATACTTCTCTTTGGGAAAGGTACTGACTTTGACTGCGAATTTATCTTTATTTAAAGGTATGGTGATTGTTACATAGGTTAATATTGTTAATATTATTGTTAAAATTATTAATTCTGGAGGCTACTATCATTGATATTTGCTAAAATAATGTTGTGTGAAATGAAACTGCAAAGAGATGGAGCAGTCCTGCTGACATTACTTAACTGTGACAAGCAACTGGATTCTAGTTCTTCTCATTTCCTCAATATTTGAGACATCAGTCTGGCTTACAGCTATATCAATTTTAAATTCAAAATCCCCTGTATCTTTTTTATTGGATTTTAAAAATAATAAGCAGTTTCAACTCTTTTGCATTTCTCGGGTGAGTGTGGTGCAGTTTTAATAATTATTCTACGGGGACTCTCATCATTAGTCACCTTATAACTAATATAAATGTTCAGGTAAGAAAGCTAGCAGGAGGGAATACATCTAGGAAACAGATGGAGAGCAGTGACTAACCATATAAGATAATGGTCACTATTGGCAAGTAGATGTTGTGTCAGGTGAGTGAGTGGGGGGACAGACAGACAGGAGAATGGAAAAAAAAAGAGCAGTTACATAAATTTAAGGCAAGGTGCTTTCCTGGATCTGAGCACTGGTTGATGTCCGGCTTCAGAATCTCAAAGGGCGATAGGGTGGGAAGTATGGGGTAAATGTTTAAGGACTTTAACAGTGAAACATTCACATCACTATCATTCTATCCACCATTGATGACTGCTGTAGCCGAAATATTTGGACCCATGTTTTTCTTTTATGTGTAACGTAACCCCTGTTGTCGGGTAAGATAAGGAAGTGAATTCGGATCCTCGTGAGCCTATGACAGCCGCCTTGAAAGAAAGAGTTCTTTCAGGGTCAACCGAGTTCTTTATTTCTGTAAGTATTTTGACCAGAATTCAAAACATGAGGACGAAGAATGAATGGATGGACATGAATTTAAAACAATCAGTGGATGCCCCACATTCCCAGAAACTAGAGTCTAAAGCACAATACTGAATCGATGATGCTTGTAGTTTAAAGGGGTCCAAAATCCAGGTCATTGATCCTTCATAATGGTACTTATCGCTAGGAAAGTAGAACCATGGTATTTGTCATGCTGTGGTACTAATCAGAAGTAGCACAGACTTGTGGTATTCCACACATTATGGTACTACTTACCGGTAATGTAATGTGCACATGTAACATAGACCTATGGTGTTTCTCACATTGCGGTGCCATTTACAGGCAACGCAAACCTATGGTGCTCCTCGCATAAGCGTACTAACCACAGGGACTCGTACTATCCCGTAGTATTCCTCACACAGTGGGTACTAATCATAGGCACGGTAGAACCAGGGTGTCGCTCATATAGTGGTACTAATCACAGGTACTCCAAAACCCAGCTGGAAGCACACACTGTTACTACTAATCGCAAACCTATTGTATACCTAACATAGTGGTACTACGTGCAAGTAAAAGCAACCCATGGTGTTCCCTGCGTGATGGTACTAATTAAAAGTAGTCTCATGGTTCTAATTTGATCATCCCTCGGTTGCCCCTTTAAGTCGCCTCTTATGACAGGCAGGGGATACCATTGGTGTATTCTTTGTCTGCATCCCCAACCCATACGGGGTGAACGAAAAGTGAATTGCCACTTAAAACTTTGTAAATATGTTCTTAACGTACAAAAATCATGTTATCATATAATATTGTGTAAACTGTAATTGTTTGGGATTACCAGGGTGTTCACATGCTCGTGTGATCCTTAACATGAGACGCCCCTGTTGTCGGGTAAGATAAGGAAATCAATTAGGATCCTCATGAGTCTATGACAGTCGCCTTGAAAGAAAGAGTTCTTTCATGGTCATCCAAGTTCTTTATTTCTGTAAGTATTTTGCAGATGGTGCTCAATATCACCAATTTCGTTATTTATGTTCTATTGATATTGAAAATTTGTTACTATAGGCTGTGGAAAATGCCTCAGGTTTCCTTTTTCCAGACTCTTAAGTACTTCTGAAACATGATGGCATGAACTTGTAAGAGGTATGAAAAAAACAGAAAACTGTGACAAATTTTTGCTTCTACTTGTTTTCATCACCTAAAGGGTCATCTTTGCAGTAAATCAATGGAGAAATGAAATGAAGTTTGTTAGTCTAAAATCAAATTTGGTTATGGCAAGTCACACCAAAGCATTGTTCCATCTCCCAGATAACGGCTTAATTAATCCATATTGATAAGTTTGATCGTGACCCCGTAAGTTACTTATTCTAACATTACAATAGACCTATAAGTTTTATGAAAACATACTACAAAATATATAAATAACAATAATGAATGTTATTGCATTATATATTTGAGTTAAGTGTTATAGTTTATTGGGGGTGGGGATGAATGGATTTTAAAAAGATTTTATCTAGCAATATACGTACGTGTATTAATAATTTGCTGATGACACTGCCCTTCGTGGCAGCAGCGAAAATGAACTTGCTGACTTACTAGCAAGAGTAAAAAATGTTAGCATAGTGTATGGACTAACCATGAACATTAGCGAGTTCATTGATAATTGATTGAGGAGCACAGATCCAGATCACAGGTAAATTAAGGGGACTGGAGAAAGTACACGCTTTTGGATCTTGGATCAAGTATCATTCACATGGAAGGTTGTGAGGCAGAAATTAAAGCTATTAAAAACTACTAAAATAGTATGTGTTTGGTTCACCTAGTCAATACACTTTTATAATTGAAAATCATTTATTCAGACATGTTTCAGGAACATAGCACATTCCCTTCACTGATGTCATGTAATGCTCCAGCAGTATTTCAGTGCTTTATCAATTGCGTCTTCTGTCAGTTAATAAATGATGGCATTGTTCTACCTTATATGGACGACGTAATCATCCCAGTAAAAAATGAAGAAGAAGGAATTGATAAGACTGGAGCTAATGTTGCATAGAGCTAAGGAATACAATTTAGAAATAAACTTCAAAACGTGCCAATTTCTGAAAAGAAGAGTTGAGTTCCTGGGTCCTGTTGTTGAAAATGGAAGAATCTACCCTTCACAGGAAAAGACAAAAGCAGTTCTTAATTTCCCTGAACCAGTAAACACAAAACAAGTTCAGAGCTTACCGGGTGGGTTAGCCACGTGGTTAGGAGCGTGCGGCTGTGAGCTTGCATCCAGGAGATAGTGGGTTCGAATCCCACTGTCGGCAGCCCTGAAGATGTTTTTTGGTGGTTTCCCATTTTCACACCAAGCAAATGCTGGGCTGTACCTTAATTTAGGCCACAGCCGCTTTCTTCCAACTCCTAGGCCGTTCCTATCTCATCTTCGCCATAAGACCTATCTGTGTCGGTGCGACGTCAAGCCACTAGCAAAAAGAAAAAAGTTCAGAGCTTCCTTGGACTAAAAGGATACTTCAGAAAATTTATCTCATTTTATTCACTTATAGTAAGTCCATTGAGTGATCTACCAAACGATGAGAGAAACTTCAAGTTTGAAGCAGAAGAGAAGAATACCTTTATGAAGCTAAAACAGGCCTTGTTGGAGGAACCAGTTCTGAGCATATACAAACAAGAATGTGAAAATAGAACTGCATTATATATGCAAGCCAGCCAGGAGTGATGCTGTGCCATACTACTACAAAGGTCAAGTGAGGATAATCATCTTCACCCTATCTACTATGCCAGCTGGAAAACTACAGATGCCGAGAAGAAATATACAAGTTACGAATTGGAAGTATTGGCAATTATCAAGGCTCTAAAGAAGTTCAATATGTATGTCAGAGGCAATAAACTCAAAATCATCACAGACTGCCATGCTTTCCAGAAGAGTCGCAAGGTGGGCTCTTTTCTTGGAAAAGGCTAAAAAATCGAACATTGCAGGAACCCAAGAATGTGTTATGTGGATGCACTAAGCCGGTATCCTGTCACCGCTGACTGTTTGAACCAGCAAATAAAGAATGCTCAACTTGGAGACGAAAAGCTAGCAGCAATCATGTAAGTACTGAAAAGGAAGCCCTATGAACATCATTTGGTAAAAAATGATCTTCCTTATAAGTTAGACAACAACAATCAAGAATTGTTGGTCATTCCAAGTACAATGCAAGGGGAAATAATAAGACATGCTCGTGCTGTAAAGAAAAGAGAATAATTACTCAAGCGTGATTACTACACTGAAGATATGAGGAATAAGATTAAAAGATATGAGGAATAAGACTGAAAGATGCATACAAAACTGTGTTCCCTGCATCCTAGTCAACAGAAAAAGAGGAAAGAAAGAAGGCTACCTCCATCCTCTATAGAAAGAAGATATTCCACTATACACATACCACATGGGTTCTTCAGAGTACATCCAAGAACTATAAACACATTCTCGTTATTGTAGATGCCTTTACAAAGCTCACCTGGCTCTATCCAACAAAATCAACCACTTTGAGAAAAGTTATTGAGAAACTCTGAAAACAGCAGGACATACTTGGAACCCCGACAGTCATTGTGAGCGATAGGGAAACGGCATTTACCTCCCAGGAGTTTGAGGAATTCTGCCAAGAAGAGAAAATCAAGCACTTTAAAATAACAGCTGGACCACCTATGTAGAGCAAATGGTCAAGTGGAAAGTATAAATTCAGTCAACCTTCCAGTCTTTTCAAAGTTATCAGTCACCAATCCTGCCCAATGGTACAAACATGTTGGCAGATTACAACAGATCCTGAATTCCACCTACACAAGAAGCATCAACACTACCCCTTTTGAGCTTCTGATGGGGATGAAAATGAAGACAAAGGAGGAGGCAGAAATCCAGGAATTATTAAAGGAAGAAATGAGATCTCAGTTCTACGCTTCACGTGATGATCTACATTGTCAGGCGAAACAGAACATTCTTAAAGTACAACAAGAGACTAAGAAGAGTTTCAGTTAAAACAGACGTGAACCATTGAAATACAGGGTTGGTGACCTTGAAGGACCAAAGAGGACGCAGATGGGACCACAGCTTAAGTTTAAGTACAAGCATCTTGGACCATACAAAATCGTCAAAGCAAAGGGCAATGACACCTATGAAGTTACCAAAGGAAGGTACCATGAGGGACCAGCGTGAACCTCCAGCTGAGCGGAGATGATGAAACTGTGGACCAGCTTCAGTAAGAATGATTCATCCAGGGTGGATCAATAACAGCATTGCTGAGTTGTAATGTTGATGTAGGCAGTACGGAAAAAGTAAATAGAAAACGAGGACGAGAAACAAGGGGAAGTGGAAATAGACCCTTTGGATGATGTGTTTGGTGCCTGTATTTTGTTAATGTTAATTTGTTATTTTTGTATTATTCTTCTATTCAATGTATAATAGTATAATAATAGTGCCAGGACACTACATCCACCGCTGTCAACTTGTTTGAAAGAGAACGCCGCAGACATCAAGAGGCCAAGCGACAAGCAAGAAAACTCTGTCAATTATAACCCCGCCCTCCTCCATCCATTCAGTGTGATTTGTGTGGGCGTATGTTTTATGCCAGGATTGGTCTGTTTAGTCATCGTAAACACATCCATAAACTGAGTTGAACTGGTCAATGTATGCAGGAAGAAGTTATATATACTCGGATTGAGTTACAGTTGTAATTTATAAGCTTCATGTCTGTACTGATAATTCACACAAATGCAAAGAGGAGAAGAACTCCACCTAATCAATACTTGTTTATTATTATTATTAAAAATACAGTACCGGTTTCAACCCTAGCGGGTCATCCTCAGCTGGACATACATATACATATAACACATCGTACAATTGCAAACATTACCATATTTAGAAAGGAATATCATGTGACAGTAACATGTCAGGTTGTACTCATGAGTAAGGCATTCGTCAAATTGCGCATCTGAGAAAAGTGAATATTCTTAAAACTAACTTATAAGTATTCATAAAATAAAAATATGTTCACTTTCCTGCTTGTGAATGTTCGAGTTCCTTGCACTGTTTCTTAATTATTCAGTTTGAGTGCTATCATTAAGTCTAGTTGTTCCCAACTGTGCATTATATTAAAAACTCAATGGCTTGAATTGTAATATGAGTTACATTTTAAAATATTACACTTCAAGCCATTGAGTTTTTAATATAATGCACAGTTGTGGACAACTAGACTTAGTGATAGCACTCAAACTGAAGATTCACAAGCATGAAAGTGTTTTACGCACATGTTGTTTTTATTTTATGAATACTTATAAGCTAGTCTTAAGTTTAAGGATATTCACTTTTCTCAGATGCGCAATTTGACAAATGCCCTACTCATGAGTACAACCTGACCTAAGACAAAACGCTGGTTAATAGAGCAAACGCCTGAAAAGCCTTACATCTGATATGTTTTTGACATGCTCTATTGGTGAAAAGTATCTGGTTCCCTCCATGGGAATTTAGAATTTTCCATTCGGAATTGCTAGGCGGGCAATAATTCCATTGTGGAGATTTATTTCCTGTATGCAGTTATCAGACTGTGCCTCTTATAAGGGCTTCTGAGAAGTTCACCTGCATACACCCCACCTCAGTGGATAGGGTCTGACACATCCCACTCTGATGAGTCTAGTGTCAGACCTAAGACGAAATGCTGGTTAATAGAGCAAACACCTGAAAAGCCTTACATCTGATATGTTTTTGACATTTTGACATGCTCTATTGGTGAAAAATATCTAATTCCCTCCATGGGAATTTAGAATTTTCCATTTGGAATTGCTGGGCGGGCAATAATTCCATTGTGGAGATTTATCTCCCGTATGCAGTTATCAGACTGTGTCTTGTATAAGGGCTTCTGATAAGTTCACCTGCATACACCCCAGCATCAGTGGGTAGGGTCTGACACATCCCACTCTGATGAGTCTAGTGTCAGACCTAAGACGAAATGCTGGTTAATAGAGCAAATGCCTAAAAGCCTTACATCTTAGAAGTGAAGCTTCCACGGTGTGAAGAATTATTTAATTTAATTTCCGGGTTGAACCGTGTTGTACTTGTACGCATATCACGTACAGTTTGCCGACGTTTCAAATACATTGCAGTATTCTTTGTCAAGGCGACTGAAATACCCCTACTCGATCCGAGGTAATCAGTCTCCTAGGCAGAAATTACACTACTAGAGTGGCCTTGATCTTGGCCTTTTATATCCTAGCCTTTCTGGCTGACGTAAGCCCTGGCTGTCTCGCGAGATTTCTGGAAAGTATATGTCACAGCCAGGTAGTGGGGGCTTGCCCGCGCTGTTATGTAATGGGGCTGCGGCCCATGTGTTTATGTTGTGGTCTGTATGTCTTAAACTATGAATGATAGGCATCCAAGAATTACTGATTTTGTATCCTTCTTCTAAATTTATGTTGTTCGGATGTTTCTTGATTTCGATAGCCTCGCGGATTTTCCTTTCCAGATTCCAAGGGATAGCTGCTAGGATCTTGGTCTTGTCAAATGATATTCCGTGCCTAGTTTCGTAAGAATGCTTGGCTACTGCTGAAATATCTGTGTTTTGGTTCTTGGTGTGACGGATATGTTCTTTTAGGCGGGTGGGGATCAGACGTTTTGTCTCACCTACATAACAAGCTCCGCAGCTACATTCAATGTGATACACTCCAGGGGCCTGTAATTCTATTGTCTCTTTTACTGGTGGTAGATAACGGGCTAGCTTACGGTGAGGTTTATAGATAGTTTTTATGTTGTATTTGTCCAGTATCTTGCTGATCCTGTCTGTAGTGTTTTTAATGTATGGCAGTATCGCTGTTTTCTGGCAGGTCAGTTCTTCTTTCCTGTTGTTTTCTCCTGCGGCGGCCTTTTCTTTGTTCTCTTCTGATTTTTTAAGGACTCGTCGGATGTTATTGAGCGGGTAGCCATTTTTCCTAAGGGTTTCCGTGAGGTGTTCTTTTTCTTTCTCGAGGTGCTCTGCGTCAGATATCGCTATGGCCCTGTTCACTAGTGATGTTAGGACAGCCTGCTTTTGTGATGGGTGATGATGGGACGAGGCGTGTAGGTACCTGTCTGTGTGAGGAAACCCAGGTAGTGGGGGCTTGCCCGCGCTGTTATGTAATGGGGTTGCGGCCCGTGTGTTTATGTTGCGGTCTGTATGTTTTAAACTATTGAGGAAACCCACTCACACAGACAGGTACCTACACGCCTCGTCCCATCATCACCCATCACAAAAGCAGGCTGTCCTAACATCACTAGTGAACAGGGCCATAGCGATATCTGATGCAGAGCACCTCGAGGAAGAAAAAGAACACCTCACGGAAACCCTTAGGAAAAATGGCTACCCGCTCAATAACATCCGACGAGTCCTTAAAAAATCAGAAGAGAACAAAGAAAAGGCCGCCGCAGGAGAAAACAACGGGAAAGAAGAACTGACCCGCCAGAAAACAGCGATACTGCCATACATTAAAAACACTACAGACAGGATCAGCAAGATACTGGACAAATACAACATAAAAACTATCTATAAACCTCACCGTAAGCTAGCCCGTTATCTACCACCAGTAAAAGACACAATAGAATTACAGGCCCCTGGAGTGTATCACATTGAATGTAGCTGCAGAGCTTGTTATGTAGGTGAGACAAAACGTCTGATCTCCACCCGCCTAAAAGAACATATCCGTCACACCAAGAACCAAAACACATATTTCAGCAGTAGCCAAGCATTCCTACGAAACTAGGCACGGAATATCATTTGACAAGACCAAGATCCTAGCAGCTATCCCTTGGAATCTGGAAAGGAAAATCCGCGAGGCTATCGAAATCAAGAAACATCCGAACAACATAAATTTAGAAGAAGGATACAAAATCAGTAATTCTTGGATGCCTATCATTCATAGTTTAAGACATACAGACCACAACATAAACACACGGGCCGCAACCCCATTACATAACAGCGCGGGCAAGCCCCCACTACCTGGCTGTGACATATACTTTTCAGAAGACTCGCGAGACAGCCAGGGCATACGTCAGCCAGAAAGGCTAGGATATAAAAGGCCAAGATCAAGGCCACTCTAGTAGTGTAATTTCTGCCTAGGAGACTGATTACCTCGGATCGAGTAGGGGTATTTCAGTCGCCTTGACAAAGAATACTGCAATGTATTCGAAACGTCGGCAAACTGTACGTGATATGCGTACAAGTACAACACGGTTCAACCCGGAAAAAAAATTAAATAAGCCTTACATCTGATATGTTTTTGAACCTGACATGTTACCATCACATGATATTCCTTTTTAAATATGGTAATGTTTGCACCTGTATGATGTGTTATATGTATATGTACAGTATTTCCAGCCAAGGATGACCTGCTAGGGTTGAAACTGGTCCTGTATTTTTATTATTATTAATAATAATAATAATAATAATAATAATAATAATAATAATAAACAAGCATTGATTAGGTGGAGTTCTTCTCCTCTTTGCATTTGAGTTACAGCCGTGTATTCTTCTATCCAAATATATGTAATTTCCTACATACATATTAAATTTTCAATTATTAGTTCTGTTGGTGTTAGTAGGTTTTGTATTGTAGGCTACATAGGTTAGGTTTACTTTGTTTTGACGTTGGGTTGGAGGAAATGGGAAATAATACTCCCTTTTTTGGTTAAATGTCTGTATTTTTGTTGGTAGAATACTAGCAAAGATAGTTCATTATATGGAGTTTAGCTGCCTTCTGCCGTTTTTACATTCGCATAGACCTAGGTGGGAATATATGGTGTTTCACTGCCAAGGCAGTTATCTGTCTTTGAATTGTTGTCGATTATTGCTGCTCTTCATATTCAAATATACCACTGTTGGCATACTACTACTTCTTGTAGTGCCTTCTCCATTACTGTTGGTTGACCACAATCACAGCAAAGTCTGCATGTTTGAATGTCCTCATCAGCCTACTCAAATTTAGTCTCATCCAATCCCTTAAGTTCCTCAACCACGGGTGTTTCCTTCAACCGTGACCTCTACGTCAATCAATTTTATCCTACATGATCAATTTTAGTAGGTTATACTTATCATTCCTCATAATATGCCCAAGGTAGTCTGTGTTTCTTTTCTTGATTGTACACACCAACATTCATTTCTTCCTCATGAGCCAGAGTACGAAAGCACTGGAGACGTAGTCAGTCCACGAGATTCTCAACATCCTTCGGAAACCCCACATCTCAAAGGGATTTATTCTCCTTAATTTCAAGAGATCTTCACCCTACAGAAGCAATGAATATACATAGCGTCTAATGAAGTAGCAACATGTCTCCAAGTTGAGGCTTCTATCACACAGTAGATTCCTCATTTTCAGAAAGATAGTAAGATTCTGTCTACCAGACGCTGAGGATCTTCAGTACCGTCAACCAAGATGACAGTGTCATCTGCGTACCTCATATTGATCAGTCTACCATTAACTTTTACTCCATCTTCTGCTTCTCAAACAGCCGCTCAGAAGATCTGCTCAGAGTACAGATTAAACAGCAAGGGAGATAATATGCGTTCTTGCCATATGCCCTGTTTGATCCTGTTAGCGCAAGCCTTGGAGTTTCCAATTCTCATGGAAGCTTCTTGATGTTCATACAGCCTTTTAACAAATGTAAGATCTTAACTATCTATTCCTATTGTGTTCAGAATTTGCAGGAGTTCAGAATGTTTGAAACAATCAAATACTCGGGCATGATCAACGAAGCAGATTTATACATATATAGATTGGTCTCTACAATTTCGTAAAAGTGTCATCACACAGAACAAGGCCTCACGTGTCCCAAAGCTCTTATGGAAACCAAATTTTTTGTCACCTATGGCGAGTTCGCATTTTTCATGAATTCTGAAATGTATTATCTTTAGAAACAGTTTAAGAACTTGACTCATGAGATTAATGGGCCGGTATTGGCTACATCTAGTTGCATTTGGCTTCTTAGGATTTTATTTTTTTAAATGACAATTTTGCTGACACAGATAGGTCTTGTGGCGACGAACCTTAGGATTTAAGCCATTCTTGTGCGATGTATCCTGTCCTGTATACATAAGTTAAAAAAATCTTTGTTAGTAATCTCACACAGTTTTCACCAAGTAATTTGAGAATTACCGGGCGAATATCTGGACCTGCTGTTCTTCCAGTTTTTAATAAAGTTATGAACCTCTGTTTTTCACTGATCAACATTTCAGGTTCAAGCTCTGTGGTTCTCCCATTCTTCTCTGCATCATCTTCACTGGAAATAAATCTATTTTCTGCCTTGAGTAGTCTAGTGTAAGGTCAAGTTTTTAAGGTACCTGTTACTTCTTTTACCTCCTAGAATAGAATAGAATAGAATATATTTATTTATCACCTACAGGATGTCTCAATTACAGATGATGTAATAGAAAATTAAATAAAAAATTAAATTAAATAATAAAATATATATACAAAAATACACACACACAAATATATCCATACAAACAGATATAAAGCAGCACATGTTTTCTACAGATTATTTACATAATTTACAAAATTATCACATTTCACCCTTGGGAAGAACTTTCCGAATTGCAGTTGAAGGGTGGTGAAAAATGTCGAGTGATCTTTCCAGCTGAATTATGGTCCTAAGGGCTTGCATGAACCAAAAATGTTCATGTGCAACCGTCCTACATTTAGGCAGGTTGAATGTACATTTCTGCGTTGTTTGTCTGCTTGGAACATGAAGTGGGATCAACCCCAGTATAGCTGGACAGTCCACTTTACTCTTCAAGCATTTAATCGCTAACATTGCGTTCGCACATTTTCGGCGCATTGCCAGCGTATTCATTCCATGAATGTTTAAAAATTCTTCATACCTGCTTGAAGAGAGTGGCATGGCCAGGAATCCAAAACTAATCCACTTCATGAACCTTATCTGTACTCTCTCGAGATGGTGTATGTGGCCTTTCTGATACGGGAGCCACACCTCACAAACCATACTTGAGACAGGGTCTCACCAGGGAACAAAACAGTATTTTGACAGATGCAATATAACTGAAATCTTTACAATTCCTTTTGACAAACCCCAGAAGTCTGAAAGATTTCTTTATAATACTATCAATGTGTTTCTCAAAGGATAAGCCATTCTTGTTACTAAGAATTACACATAATTCATTAAACTCTTCCACACGATTTAAACTTTCTCCACTGATTTTATATCTGTAAAATAAAGGCGTTAATTTCTGAGTAAATGACATGACACCACACTTGAATTTATTCACTTTAAGGGACCACTTATCACACCACTTGCATATTTGCTTCAGATCCTGTTGGAGATAATCACCATCACTGTCTTCTTCTATGACTTTGTATAATTTCAAGTCATCAGCGTACAAGGGACATTCACTGCTCTGAACGACTGTAGTAATATCATTTAGAAACAAAACAAATAGAAGAGGCCCTAACAGTGATCCCTGTGGGACGACAGATGAAGGTTGATAGGGGTTAGAGATCAAGCCCTCAGACTTGACAAAACACATTCATTTTGTCAAGTAGCTCTTTGGTCACTCGAAAATACTCCCAGACACTCCATACGCTAACAACTTTGTCAGCAATGCTTCGTGTTGTAAAGAGGAAGGCTTTGGAGAAATCAGTATATATCACATAAACCTGTTTACCTTTGTCCAATGCATCTGAAATTGAAGATAAATAAACTGCCAGATTGGTAACAGTTGACCTGCCTTTAATGAATCCAAGCTGTGATGGGTCTATGTACTGACTAAAAGAGTCATAAAGTCGATTATATATGACTTTCTCCGCCACCTTCGATAAAAGTGAGAGCAGCACTACTGGTCTATAATTATTGAACAACACCTTTCTTACAGACAGGGATTACATAACACTATTTCCACTCAGCTGGAAAACACCCATACTTAAATGATTTATTTATAATTTCACATAGTGGAATTTCCAGTTGGGAAGCACATTCATAGAGGACGATGCCAGGTATCTTGTCAGGCGCACATGATTTGTTGATATCCACCGATGACAGGATCCGTGTCACTTCTACCACATACGACGAATAGACACTGGATCTATTGAAAATGGGGGAGAAAAAGTTGCATTGCAGCACTCGGAAGGAGAATGTTACTTCGCGAAAGTTGGTGCAAATATGTTTAGAATTTTACCTTTTTTGTGGATTTCAGTTCCGTTTATTAGCATAGTGGGAGGCAGATGGGAAGATTTTCTTTTATTATTAATGAAATTCCAAAAGCACTTAGGGCGTGCGATGATGTGATCTTCTACCGACCTAACGTAGTCCCTGTACTTAGCACACTGCAGTTTTTTTTTACATTCACTTCGTAATGTGGAAAACTGCACATAGTCATACTCTTGGCCTGATATTTTGTATTTCCTTCTCAACCTTTCTTTTTCCTTTAGTTTCTGGATTAGTTCTGAGTCATACCAAAAAGGATATTTTCTGATGTTAATTTTACGAATTGGTATGCTATCTTTTATGACCGCATATAATAAGGCATAAAAAGTGCTCATAGCTTCATCCAGAGAGTGGGACTCTTTAATCATATTCCAGGGGCACAGGAATAAAAGGTCCCTCATTAAAGAAAAATCAGGTTTCTTCCATGCAAATATGACTGTTTTGTGCTTTGAAGCAAAATGTCCTTGGCATAGGCAGGAAGATTTTGATGGTTTGGTGATCAGAGTGAATTACATTTTTAGTTTTGACGCACTCTCCACTTCGAAGTAATTCATTTGAGACTTTTTTTTTTGCTATTTGCTTTACATCATACCGACACAGATAGGTCTTATGGTGATGATGGGACAGGAAAGGCCTAGAAATGGGAAGGAAGCGGCCGTGGCCTTAAGGTACAGCTCCGGCATTTGCCTGGTGTGAAAATGGGAAACCACGGAAAACCATCTTCAGGGCTGCCACATTTGAGACTAAAATTAAGTCTAGAAAATTATCATTCCTAGTAGGGAAATCACAAATCTGACAGATCGAATTCATTAATAATATTTAGAAATAACAATACCTCCTCACTTCTCCATTTGATAATGTGTTGTACTTTTGACGACTCATCAGTTTTCCAAGCTAATTGGCTCAAGTTAAAATCACCACACACAACAACAGTGTCCCATGAGTTGAGAACAGATGTAATATTTCCCAATGTTTGACGTAGGTCGCTAAGCCGGTCGTTCACTTCATCTGGAGGCAGGTAGCAGCACACAATGAAGACAGCACAACCGGGTTGAGGGTTGACTTTCACTACTTGACACTCCCAATTCCCAGCAAGCTCAGGCTTCGACACTGGTCTAAGGTCAGGCTTCACAGCTGGTAAAACACCTCCACCATCCAGTTTTGAAGTGTTCACAGAATGTCTGTCCTTACAAAATACAATGTAACTGTCCATTAATATTTCAGTATCAGTTACAGTTTCATTAAGCCAACTTTCGCTGATACAAATACAGTCATAGTTCCTTTCACTTAGCCCAGCATTAAAGTCAGCAAGCGAGTTATGCATACTCATCACATTTTGACAGAAAAAATACCTTGATTGCTTTGGTTTGGTCCTGGGTTCAGTTGTACATCTCTGGAGAGCGCTAGCATTAGGACGGCTAGTACACAGCTGGATACCTGCAGACGAGCCGGCTTCCCTTGGCCGCAGGTGCACCTTTCACTTCGGTGTGGCGACACCAAGTACCTTGAGCCGTTGAGAGAAGCCACGAGGCCAAATAAACTGCATTTATTAACCACTAGGACTCTTTCCAAAACTGTGGCTCGCGCACTGTCGAACTTAAGAGTACTGTAATCACACTGGCACAAACGAACCGGACTGTAGGCATATTTAATTATCGAGAACACAAGTATTACTTGGAGAACTACCGACACCTGAATATGACAAGCCACCATCTTGAGACAGTTTTTCTTATGTAAATTTAACACACCATGTTTGCTTTGTCGGTTTTCAATCTCTTGACACCTCTCCTTCATCGAAGATTCCTTAAACTCCCTCATTTTCCTTCGTATAATCCTCCTTGTTTCATCATATATAATAATAATAATAATAATAATAATAATAATAATATTTGTTTTACATCCCACTAACTACATTGATGGTTTTCGGAGACACCGACGTGCTGGAATTTTGTCCCGCAGGAGTTCTTTTACATGTTAGTAAATCTACGACACAAGGCTGACGTACTTGAGCACCTTCAAATACCACAGGACTGAGCCACGTTAGGGTCAGAGGGTCAGCGCCTCAACAATCTGAGCCACTCAGCCTGGCCCATCATCGTATTTCCCTGGGACTCTGGATGTCATGGGCATTAAGGAGTATAAGGGTAGAGTTGGAGAGTTTGAGGGAGATAATTATGATTGTCACGTAGGCCAGGAATGAGGGTATGATTCCCTCAAACAATGTACAGGATATGGTAGGTATACAAGAGGGAGGGAAGGAAAGGGGGAGGTTATAGAAGACAGGTGGGCTAATGTTTTAATGGGAAGGAAATTGAGGCCAAGGGGTCTATTCAGGGGCAGAAAGCAGGGCAGCTGCATTGTGTGTGTCCAAACCTTATGGCTTCGAGTATAAAGGAAAGGTACTGGTGAGAAATGGGTATGAGTCGCTGCAGGTAGAACAGTAGGGGGAAGATGAGGAATAGGCAAGTCTTGCAGAGGAGGGGAGTAGGAGAAAAGTAAAAGGTAAGAAATGTAGAGTAGAGGATTAAAAAAAGGGAGGTGGAATAGTGCCAAGGGAGAAAGAAAAGGGAGGAGGAAGTAGGTTCTGCAGCTGTCAGATAGATGAGGGAGACAAGGAAGGGAGGTGATCAAATAAGATGGGTGAGGCTCTAGACATTAGGGACTCCACTGATAGGCACATGGGAAAAATGTGTGGAAGGAAAGGACACTGGGTATACATTGTTATCCAGGAATTAGGTTAAGGCAAATATTGAAGAAAGTACAAGGGAAGGAAGAGGGTAAGTTGGTAGTTTTCACATTGGTACTGCACTCGACAGGGGCATGATCCAAGGACCTTTGGTTAAGACTGGTCATTTAAACTGTAGACGCAATGATATTTGTGGAAAGGAATATCAAAATTACTTAATATCAATACCATTGAGACCGATAAAGTAAGTCTACAAATTTATTCTACAGAATTATATTATTTGCGATCTATTGCACAATATCTTTCTTTGTCCAGCGGGGAGCCCGCAGCAGAGTCAAGCCCGTGAAGTCTTCGGTGGGGCTGCAATTGGTGGTTCACCATGACGTAACTTGAGAGAAGTCATCCCTACCTCGCGACCAAGAAAGTGAGGGGAGGCAAACTTTTTTGAAACAAAATATGGGAGCCATTTTTAATTCAGCCTAGCCAACGTAATTATCTACAATGTGAAAATGAATGAAATCTGAATTCTGGAGTTGTCTTCTGATTTAAAAGAGATAACTATAATTGGAGCATTTATTTAGAGTGTCTAATGTCCTCTTACTTGATAACTTTCAGATGGAGAAAGAATACTGTGTTATTTCTGAGTGGAAAAGTACCAGGGGCCATCTGGTTACTGCCATCATACCTCCTTGATACGAGAGTTCACCGTAGTGTGGAAGGGGAAGCAGGAAAAACTTTAATTGATTACAGGAGATCCTACAAAGAATAATCATACGGAGATGTCTCAATTACATCAGGTGAATACTGGTCACCTGATGGTCGTACTATTTGACCTCTAGTGGGCCGTGGGTAGGCCATATCCAGATTTGGAGTGGGGGAAATTGCCTTCTTGTAAAAAGCAATGCCGAAGGGGCAGCTATTCATTCGGGACTCTCAGCTCACCAAGGGCAAAGCTATGTTTAGCTCAGCTCCTATTAATCCTTTGTTCAGTGACATCAAACATAAAATTTCAATGCAATAAAGTAATTCGTGTGAATACTGCATAGAGTTGATATACGTGACGCTAGTAATTAAACTTTTAAAACTGTGACGTGTCGCGAACCTTCAGTTCGAATTTTAACATTATTATTATTATTATTATTATTACTACCACACGACTGTGTCGGGTAGTAATAAAAAGTAATAGTGGCTGAGAGGTACAAGAAATTCGATACTGAACCGCGGATTACAAAGTACTAATCCAAAATCGTCGCCGGACGCCACGCTGAATGCAATTAAACATATTGCGAAAATAAAGTGATGTGCTCTGTGCTCAGGATACTGCAAGCGACTTCATCGATCAAGAATCATGGACTTCCGTCTTGAAGGTGAAATGGAGCTACCAGTGATCACCTTGGTGCCAATGGGTCAGCAATAAACCCCAACATGGACCGTCCTAGCTGACCAAGGTGTCGTCAGATGATGGAGATGAGTATTATTCATAATTCAATGGCATGATTAGAAGAGACGGGAATTATTTATGATAAGCTGATGCTATAATGTTAGGGATGTAATTTTATTTGAATGTAGACGTGCCATAGATGAGCGCATAGTTTTTATTTCCTATTTTATTTAATTAATAACAGGTCTGAATGATTTAATTGTAAATAGGGGAAACTATAGTCTGAGAGATTTGCATGCAGTAGAAGATTTACTTATTTGCTTAATTTTGGGAAACTTGCAGTCAGTTAATGTGTCAGGAGACCAGTAGTTTAGTAGATTCAGGGACTGATAATTTAAGGCAGGTTGTAGTTCACCCAGTATTGATAATTTCATGAGTGGTAAGTAATATAATTAAGCTACGTGAGGTGCCAGAGTTACGAGAGATGTCTATAGGACTGATACCTCCATTGAAATATTTAGCTAGGGAGTGTTTCAATTTAAGATGGGTTGTTTTGATCAGTTCATGTATGATTTAATTATGATTTAAGTACCATGTGACAATTTGATTATGGTACAAAAATGAGTTAATTAGCGTGTGAATATTTAATTATAATTTAAGTACCAAGTGACAATTTAATTATGGTATAAATACGAGTTAATTAGCATGTGAATATTTAATTATGATTTGATTACCGTGTGATAATTTAATTACGGTGTGATTATGAGTTAATTACCATGTGAATATTTAATTGTGAGTTGATTACTGTGTGACAATTTCATTATAAATTAATTATGTATTAACCATAAATTAATGGGGGTTTGATTATGAGTTAATTATCGTTTGATTATTTAATTACATTCTAATTATGAGGAAGTTTCCGTGTTATGGTTTGATATGATTTAATTACCAGGTAAATCACCTAAGGACGTCAGTGGACAGCTGAAATCAATAATAATAATAATAATAATAATAATAATAATAATTATTATGCAAATGTTAGTATTATAAGATCGGTGTCGTGATGTGAGATAGGTATATTTGAAGTCATGGGTTGGCCACGAGAAACATATGTATTGAATTGAGGTTATTTATTTGAAGTCGATGCAGTTTGACAAATGAGGAATAGACCTCAGTATTATCGAGAATGTACCCGGGAAAAGGTGTTTTTAAAGAAATGGTTTATTATGCCTGTGAAAGCCAAGGCTAATGACGACCACCCGATGTGGGGGTGGAAACACTTGACCGTGCGCCAAATGAGTTCTTTTTTGTGTGTGTCTCGCCTCAAGGGAGGGAGCTTTTGCTGTGAAGGCAGGCCTGAATGGAAAGGCTAAGAGCTAGAAATATTCAACACGCCAGAGTAATGTATTCGCTCTTAAAAGACATGGCAATTGGTACTAATATTTGTTAGATTATTATTATTATTATTTATTTGAGTATAATTTTGTTAGGGTTTTCAGTGCCACATGTTCATCTCTGGGGTTTTCAGTTCAGTCCTCTACGTAGTCATTGGTATTCCACAGTGCTGGAATGAAGGATGTGTGCCTCACGTGTTTATTGTACATAATGTGTGATTCTTTATGTTGTTTTATGTAATATTTTGTGACTGTAATTAGCATCGGCGATGGCTATATCCCATCGGCATGGCGAATTGTATTCCAGTGAGGGTCGGTTCGAACCCGGGTGTTTGATCCACATCTGTATAATTTATTTTATGATATTCCGTTGCTGAAATAATTGTGTGCTTTTAGAATAGGGATCACTCAGACCCGTTGCATGATTGTCAATGTCATTTGTCAATAATGTGAGATAGCTTCAGTATTTATGGTAAATGTTTCCGTTCACGCTGTGTCAGGGCATATTGCTTCGCGAAAAATAATACTCGGATCTATCATACAAGACTACAAGTCCATAAATGATCCACAACAAATGTCAATAAATAATGTACTCCATTTGTGTATTTATGTGTCGTCCCCACAGTCGCCAGGATTTAATAAACCTTTTGCATTAACTTAAATTCTATACGAATGTGTTCTCATTATAGTTAGGTATGCCCCATTTCTCCTACCCTGTATGCCGCTAAGTTAATCTATATATATAAAATAAGAGTTTTGTCTGTACATTGCTCAGAATTTGAAAAGAATGGTATTTGTGTATCGGTCATGTTCATAGTAACAAGAAAATGTACTTTTTACTTTTCCGTAATTTTTGTCTGTCTGTCTGTATGAATGTACACGCATCATGAGAAAACGGCTGAAGAGAATTTAATGAAAATCTGTATGTAAAGTCGGAGCATGAGCCGCTACAATCTAGGCTATAAATAATTTTATTCACGCCGAGTGAAATGGTAGTTTAGGGGAAGGCCTTAAATTTAATTCTCGAATATTTATATTATTAGCGGTCCTATCGATAAATACTATATAACTAAAGTTATATAGAATTAAATTTCTAATCAATTATGTCTTATACATTTTTACCGGACCGGCTCTGATAACACAGATTTGAATGAATTTGTAGTTTTGTTGCTAAGTCCATATCAACGCCTAGCCACGAGAAAATGGGTTAACAGAATTTAATAATGAAAACCGCTATATAGAGTCGGGGAATAAGAAACTACAGTCTAGGCTGTAAATAATTTTATTCGCCCGAGATGAAATGGTAGTTTAGGGGAAGGCGCCTAAAATTTAATTTTTAAATAAATACCAGTACCTATGTTATTGGTGCTATCGAAAAGTACTACATAACAAAAGTTATAGACAATACAATTTCCGATCACTTATGTTTCATTCAGTTTTACTGTACCGACTATGATAAGAGTGGTATTTCAGAAGGCCTACAATATCAAAAGCACATAACACTGATCAAAAATAACTTTACATTGACCATTGTTTGTTACTGATCAACAATAACTTTACATTAACCATTGTTTGTTGTGATGTTCTTCGTTTCTTATGGTCCTGCTCAACTCCGATAGATGGGATTACTACTGCATACCGAGTATAACAGCGCGACTGAACATTGGCGGGAAATAGCTGGGGAGTTTGAAAACTTTCTTCTTTAGCATGCCATTCCTCTGGTTCATGTACCCTCCGTGGCTCAGACGGCAGCGCGCCGGCCTCTCACACATATATATATGCTTCATTTATTACATCCGTGACCCGGTCAATGACTGGAAAACAGGTTGTAGGTTTTAACTTTCATTTTCCTCTGGTTCATACATTTTCTGATACTGCAGGTACGTAACACACTGGTTCATCATAGTATTCCAGTTATTCGATCCCTACTCTGATGAGCTGTTTTGAATGAGCTGTATGCACACTTATTGCAGAGGCTCACTTAGTAGTAGTATGACCTGGTCTAGAATTACTATTTAAGCCTATTTCAAATTATAGCACCATAATTCACTAAATAACTCAAAAGTCAACCCTGAAAAGAGCCGTTTCTTAAGAAAAGCTTCTTCCTCTTCACTTTTATTAAATTCTACATTCATTTAATTCCAAATTAGCAGTGAAGAGGGAGCTTCTCCTCTGGCTTGGAGGAAAAAATTGCCTCCAAATCAAATAGGTTTTGCCATTGCCATTGTAGTGAATTGAGATTTTCCGACTCCTCGGAAACAGATTAGTAAAAAGGCATAGTTTTTTCCCTGGGACTCTCCACTATTCGCCTTCCCCCCCACTCTACCCCGCACCGCAGAAAACAGATGAAGAGTGTTCACGGATCAGAACTGTCTGCGACTTGGTCATTCCAGCTCTGGAATTCCAGCATAGTACTGTTCGTTAAAAGTGAGAAAGTGTGTGGTCTTTCATTTGATGGAGTATTTTATATGAAAGTATTGCTTTTAATCGCGCCATTCCTACTGATGTCATTGCAATGACCTATGTTCATTTCAGTTGGAAAAACCACTAAGACAGTCTTTCTGAGGATGTAAAATGGCTAGTGGAGAGTGAGTGTCTGCCATTATAATGAAAACTCCCCAACCTGGTGGTGACTGATGGTAGGCAAGCAGGCTTATCATTACAATGAAAATTCTCTAACACAGTCTTCAAATGAGAAAAGACGTTTGGTGACTTCCCCGTCGCGTTTCTAGGGTAACGTTAAGAGCTATGCAATTTAATAGAATCTTGCTCACAACATGTACACTACCTAGCCTAGAATTCTGTATACAATGTAGAATTCCGTAGCGAAGCACGGGTACATCAGCTAGTTTAAGATATATGCCTATTTATTTTACCCATTAACGCCCTGTAGATTTCTCATCGGAGCCACCTTTTGGGTAGGGGGCGGGTTCAGTACCAACAATGTAAGGCAGTCAGGAACATGGGGGATCTGTTAATACAACATGGGATAAGTTAAAGGGAATTGAGATTGTTATCAGCGGGATACTGTGTAGGAGGAATACTGACTGGAAGGTGATCAGGGGTTTAAATGAGACTCTGGAGTGGGTATGTGGAAAATTGGGAGTGAGATTTGTAGATCCTAATGGGTGGATAGGAGATAGGAATCTGTGCTCAGATGGCCTTTATTTCAGCCATAGTGGAACATTTAAATCAGGTTTGTTTAGAGGAGTTACAAGGAGGTACATTCACAGAAACAGGGTAGACTAAGCAGTAGTGATAAAGAGTACAGGGAGCTGGAAGTCAAGCAAGGATGCCAAAGTTGTTAGTGCTGAACTGTAGAAGTATCATAAAAAAGGAATAGAATTAAGTAATTTAACAGATATACATTAACCAGATATTGTAACAGGAGTTGAATCATAGCCGAGTAGTGATATTATGGATACGGAAATATTCTCATGGAACTGAAGTGTTTTCTAGAGAAATGAATTTCATTTTATGGGTCCGTATTGAACTTTGATTAAACCAAATAAAATAATACGTGAGTTATTCCACCTTTTCAATTCAAATTAAATACTGTTTTGTTAAATAAACATTTAATGGGACTAGTTTCAACCTATTTATATGTTTGTACTATTTAAGGTAACTAGTTATAACCTACAGCCCTAATATGCTAGACAAAGTAGGGCTTTTTAATAAATAAATAAATAAATAAAGAAGGCAGAAACAGGTTCCAAGAAGGATATTACAGGAATTATTAGTGAAAAAGTGGAGTGTACATGTGAGAAATTACTAGGGTTGCCAACCATCCCAATTTTGGTGGGAAATCCTATTTTTCACACTCATTTCCAGATTCTCACCTTGCACTGAAGTGAGAAGTGTTTTTCCCTGACTTTATCCATGAAATAGTTTGAAAATAATCTACAAGAGCCACTGTCTTACAATTCTTTTAGGACAAAATCCTTGATTGGCTACAGTAAAGAAAAATGACTAATCAAGGGTCTTCCTTTATGCACTAAACTAGAGCCGCCTATCGTAAAAAGTACCGTATGATGTACCGGAATTAGTCTGTAGTGCCTGCCAGATGCCACTTGCCTGACAACTTACTACTGTCATCTTACATTGTGATTTGTGTTAGAAACCAGCCACGCGTGATTGAAAATTTTAAAGATCCTTCATTCCTTCACATTAATCACAAATACAGTAGTGAAATAAGTTAAGATATTTGAAAAGAAAAAATTGTGCCAGTGAAAGTAGTGAGAGTGAGGAAATGGAATCTAAAAAAACTTCAAAATAGAAAAGAAACAATGAATACTAATGCCATACTGAAGGAAACAAAACCCAAATAATTATGTGTGTACTTAAAGTGGGATGACTAGTTCACATTTCTACAGAGCTTTCTGGGGAATATAAGTGTTGCTGTTTGCTACATATGCAGGAAAGAGTTTATAAGAAGTTGTAATGGTCGTGCAGTGTCCACATCAAAATTGTGTTTTCTGCGTACATAATTATGTTTCTTCTAATAGTCAGTGTCATTTCTACGATATGTGTTATTTCCAAAATATAAGTGGGGGCATTTAAAATGGCTTTTGCAACTTGGGGCTCGATCTAGTGCTGTCCAGTGTTTTGACATTGGCAAGATGCGACAACATTTTTTTTTGAAAGGCTGATTTTGTGACATTTGTGTCCGAAATTTTTGTGGCTGATATAGTACCAGATGTAAGATTAATGCTTATTGATGGTAAATTTATGTCCTTGCTGATGAGTTAGGAATTTTAGAATTGTGATGATGGAATTTAATTAATTTAGGCAGTCAAATGGAAATCAATGTTGAAATTATGAAACTCATGACGTTAGGGAACTTCGCTTATACTTGCTCGATGGGCTTGAATCCCAAATCCTTGCGCCCCGATTCAGATTTCTTTGATGTTAGCACAGGTGCTATTAAATGATTTATGGATGTGGAAGGGTTGCAAAAACTACTGGAGGATATGGACAGGCATAACCAGGAGGCTATGGTCAACCTGCATGCCAGGTTTAAAGAGAATCTTAATGTGAATCAAGCCAGGTTAGAAAAGAATCTTAGTGAAAATCAAGGCAGGTTCGAAGAGAATCTTAGTGCAAAATTAGCTGCTGAACTTAATACTAATCAGACAAAAATGACAGAGATTAAATGCAGACCAGGCTAGTTTGGAAGAGCGATCAGTCGGAAATCAGGAACAGTTAAGCCGTATGCTGGAAGACATTCACAAGCAGACCAAGGAAAGTTTCATCTGACTTTAAATTACTAAATGGAAAGTTAGCTTCAGTTCAAAGTGAACTAGTTGTAGAGAAAACTGACTTTTTGACCATGAAAGGTGACATGCAACAGAATATCAAAAAGTCAATGGCAGGCATGTCAAATGATTCAGTGAAAGACTAGCTAACGTGAAACAGGATATCATGCAGGGACTCGATAAATACAAGGACGAAGTAGAGAAATCATTCCAGAATGTAGACAGTAAAATTGAAAGTAACATATCAGACTTAGCAGCTGTCAACTCAGCTTGGGCCAAGTGTTTCAAAGGAATTAGTGAAAACATCCAACAAGGAGAAAAGGGTATTCATGAAGAAATCAAAGTAGCTCAGATGAATACTGTCAAAAGATTTGGTTACTTCTACGAGGTTCTAGAAGAAAATCAAGATCAACTTAAAACAATCAAATCAACCTTAGTGAAGGGAATCCAAAAGGTGAAGTTCGACTCTAAAAACTGATGCTGAATGTTACAAAAGGAAATTCACCGAAAGAATTCAGGGCTTTGAAAAGGAAACGAATATGCTAAAACTGCAAAAATGAGAGCACAAGTTCGATAACTGCCTCGTTGCTCAAAAAAATAAACCAGCCTGAGAAACGAATTAGCGGAGAGCCTAAAACTTCAACTCTTCTGATATTACAGGACCAAACAGTAGATAATCAACCCAGCATTTCATTAGATGGTAATGAAATGAAATGGCGTATGGCATTTTGGGCCGGGAGATCCCAGGACAGGTTCGGCTCACCAGGTGCAGGTCTATTGATTTGACACCCGTAGGCGACCTACACGTGATGAGGATGAAATGATGATGAAGACAACACATACACCCAGCCCCAGTGCCAGGGAAATTAACCAATGATGGTTAAAATTCGATGACAACAGATGCACTGTGAAAATAAAAAGAAGGATTTCCCTGTGTAAGAAAGCCTTTGAGAAGAAGAAGCAGCTCTTAACTAATAAATCCTTAAATACTGAACAAAAGAAATTATTTATCAAAACGTTCATTTGGAGTGTGCTGCTATACGGCTGTGAAGGATGGACTCTCTTGAAGGAGGACGTGAAACGACTAGAGGCAGTGGAAATGTGGCTATGGAGGAAGATGACAAGAACTAGCTGGATTGATAAGAAAACTAATGAAGCAGTGCTTAGAGAAATAAACACCCAGAGACATTTAATAACAACGATAAAAAGCAGAAAAGCGTCAGTTTTCGGTCACATTCTCCGGCATAATAACTTCATAAAGAACTTGTTCGAAGGCAAGGTGATGGGAAAGACAGAGGGAAACCACGGAAGAAGATTACTGAAGAGGTAGTTGAGATGATGGGATGCCACGGTTATGGAGAGATGAAAAGGATCGCAGAGAGAAGAGATCAATGGTTGCAGCGACAAGGCAAAGCCTTTAGATAATGATGATGATGGTTAAAATTCCTGACCCTGCCAGGAATAAACCTCAGGACGCCTGTGACCAAAGGCCAGCACGCTAACCATTTAGCCATGGAGCGGGACATTAGGTGGTAATAATGGCACTCAACAACTGAGTTCAATAAGTCAATCACAGATTGTAAATATTATAAGACTACAGGAAGACCAACCGAAGAAGTTTAACAACGCAAGAGAAATTACACCTAAGGGATTTATTACTGAACTTCAGGATTATTTCCGCAATGCAAAGATACATCCTGAACGGCAACTCCATGTAATGGAGTGATATTTAGAAAATTCTGTTCATATGTAGTTTGTCGCTTTCAGATTTTCTTTCAATGACTTTGAAGGCTTTCAAAAAGTATTCTTAGAGAAATATTGGAACAGCAATGTTCAACGTAACCTCAAATCAGAGCTTTATGCAAGAAAGTATATGTCGTCACTGCCAACCAAGTATTCAGAGTTCTTTATGAGTCAATTAAGGAAGTTCAGGAAACTTGATTCACCTCCAGCTGAACAGGAACTCGTTAAGGTCATCATTCGTCAACTACTGTCCGATATTCACAGGATTATGATAGCTTCTAACGTCCAATCAGCAATTCAGGCAGAGTCAATGTTGCGACAATTAGACATGACATTTAAGGAGCCTGTACGTAATATTCCAAATCAGGAGCATCAAATTCATCAGGTCACAAGAGCTTTCAGAGGAGAATAGAGTTCACAACCCGAATAACCCAGAAAATTGGATTGATGAAAGAAATGGGAGAATTTGGAGAAGAAATTATGATGGTAATGTACCAGGGAATCGATCACCATTCTCCAGGGAGAGAAATTCTAGAGCATGGGAATATTCTCGAAGAAACAACTGGAGAAGACCATACGTGAACTACAGACAAAATTGGAGAAGATGTCAGGATTTCCATCAATCAAGGAAGAAAAAGAGACCAGCATGATGATGAAAAGGAAAGATACCTGAACGATCTTCAACGCGCAGCCCAGGAGAAGGAAAGGTGGAAGCAGGCGATACAAGGTCAGAACACCAATTCTGATATCGTAGGTGCGGAGAGTCTTCAATATCAGGAAGACAGAAGGAGAGAGCATGATCAGGGTCAAAATAGTAATGGACCAGGATACGACAAAGGGGCAATGAAACTGTCATGAACTAGTGGGAGATGTTCTAGCCTTAATCAATGTCCAGAGTGGATTGTAGTTCAAACTGACTCATGGATGACCAAGTCAGATGAACTGTTAGAGGAAAATGAACAATTAAATTCTGGAACACCAACTATATTACCTATAATTTTGGCCCGTATTTGTGATGTAAATGTAAAGTGTTTAGTGGATTCTGGATCGACCATTAGTGTGATTGCAACATTGTTCCTGGATGACCTTAAAGATAGAGATGAGATTCCGGTAATTCCAGTATCACATGTCAAGATCCAAGACATTTTATCTGACAAAACTATCATGTGTAAGCAATAAACATTTTTGGATGTTGAGATTGGAAATACAAAATTTTGACACTTACTTTTTGCCATGTCTCAGACTTAATACTGCCCCCTTCTTACCGGGCATAGCTCAGCCGGAGAACGAGAGTCTGGAGGGTGGACCGTTTGTTTTCTGGCTTTACTTAATTTTGAAGGCAGGGAAAGATACAAGGACTAGCGACAATAAGACAAAAATATAAAACAACAGGTTTTGACATTTATTGTGAACTAAGACATTTAACAACAATAAAATTTGACTAATAATCTTGATAAAATAAAATTTTATTCTTCTCTGCCAGTTCTTTTTTCTATTTCTGTCTGCACCAAACCTCCCTTTATGTTGGCTGACATTATTCTGTAAAAATATACACCTGGATTAGCCTACTTCTGGCTTAACGAAATTATAACAAAATTTTAACAAATTAAATGAAAATGAAATTAATCTGATCTTCTTTTCTCTTGAATATTAAATAACCATATTCATTCATCTCAACACTTGTTCAAATAAAGTTATTCCTTCCTTAGGATGTCGAATAAAGTGTTATTATTTCAATTAAAATTGAAAATTAATTAAATAAAAAATTTATCAAAATATTATTCAAAATATGTCTCCCTTGGACTTACATTCCTGCACCATTGTGCTTGCACAATAATTATTTTCTTCAACCCTCCTCTAATATTTCGTCTTACGAAAAGAAAAAAAAAAACCTTTTAATATTTTATCTGACAAATAAAAAGTTAATTTTTATTATTTCATCTGACAAATGAAAAGTTACCTTTTAATATTCGACACTTTCTGAGAAAATTTCTAACATTGTCGGCTTTACAAATTTAAATGGTGAACCGAGTCCATGGAAATGATCCTTCCTTATTCATTACCGTGTGATACTCTAAACTTTGTTCTACTTAAATAACCAACAAAATTCACTAAAGGTTTAATTTCAAAAATTTTATGCCATCATAAAGAACGACGTTGATAATCAAGATTCAACGTAGCGAACATGTGATCTGGCCAAAATCATGGTCAAAGAAAATATTACAAACATTGAAATAATACCATTCACACACATAACATTCACACTAGGGCACACGAGAATTATTTACACTATTTACGGCAAATTCTAGCCTTTGAATATTAATTTCCGATTTTTACTCCTAAATGTTGGAAATCTCTCGATGACGGTATCGGACAAAGAAAAAATTATTTTACACCCCTCTGAAATGTGATGAAGTCTAGGTAATCACTTAACAAAGAAGTAAAATCAACAACGTTGTTCATGGTAATATCGGCGGTTGATGCCTGAAGAAATTGTCGACTACAAAAATGCACATAGAACAGGTCAAATACAAGCATTCGCCTTAATGGTTCATGAGTCACATTATTATTACTCAACAATACAGTACTACCGATTAACACATGCTCCACATGAAGAAATTACGTTCCACAAATGCATTCTCCAAATAAGACTCAATAAATGGATTCACAAGTCACAAATATAGAGTAATAATCCATCCACAAGTCAATAAACTATAATAAATGATCCGACGAGAATCTGCCATATTCCAGGCTCATATTTACCCTAATTGAGGACACATTAACATTATACACACATAATCAAGCAATATTTAAACTCATGACCCTTAATCATTTATTTAAGCCGAGATGAAATTCATCATTATTATTATTATTATTATTATTATTATTATTCGATGTGCGATATCAAAATTCATGAAATAGGGAATCGACAAAATGTCAGATGACACTAACATGCCTAAAATCACACATGAAGAAAATTTTACATAGAAATCCGGCGTAACACAACATGCCGAAAGTCTGTCCCACACGACTTCCAAAAAAAATTTTCAAAAATTAAATTGTTAATTATCGGTGAGGACAATAATTTAACACTCTACACTATTAAATGGGACAGCTAGAATAATCGTTGAAGACATTCACCTGTTCTAGCTAAACTAATAGAGATAAAAAATAATACACACGAGTGACAAAAACTACCATTTCCCATCGGAAAGAAGAGTGAAAATATTCAAATCTACTGCAAGACTAGAAGAAATATTACCACTAATAAATAAGAAAGCATTCTTTCTACAAAGATGAACAGATAAACATTATTAAAGGGTTCTCAAATTCATGATGTAACTGGATCTTCGCCGATGATCTGGAACATGTGGTCAGCTCTCTGCCCTGGGGTCGCTATCTCCCCATGGCGAAGATTGCCTACATTTTTAGTAGATCATCGTATCACCAATATTCCAAATGAAGTTATTGCAGGCTTCTTCTTCATAACACGACAGCATCTTGATGCACTCATTCCAGCACGTGGCGGTGTCTTATCTTTTCTTGTTGAGTAGAGGCTGAAACTAACAAATGGTTTTAGAATATGTTCTAGACACACACGCGATGAAATTAATTATGAAAAATACATAACTTGTAACGAAGGAGATCTGCTAAGCTCATAGATTCAATTACTAATGATTTAATAAATAAGTATCTTGAAGTGGACAGAAGAAATCCCTTCGAAGTTCCAGCACGCAGCAGAGTAGTGCAGAGCAGAGTAGAGCAGCGTAGAGAGCATTTTTTCCTGAAACACGGGTTTTTATGCATATCCAGGGAAAGGCGCGTGTCACTATAATCGTCCGTTATTGGTTGGCGTCTGTCGTTCATTTCTAGAAATTACTTCCGCTTGAGATTCACATATACAGGCCTCATGCGTCTTGGTGACCTTGGCTCACTCCCTTACTGTGTCACATGGCCAGCTGACCGCCCGCAGGGAAAAAATCAATACATTTCCCCTTGGAAATACCGGTTCTCGACCTGCTGGGAGCTGTCTCTGTTATACAAGGCTGGAGAATATCGTCCACTCTGATGAATTAAAGTCTTACACAGGCAAATATAATAAATGCTTATTGTAGGCCAAATTTGAAGGGGACAATACATTATTCTTGGAGCCGACTTTTTGCTATCTTATCAGGCCACTACTGATATGAATGCTAACCAAATTCACTTCAAGACAGCTGATTTTTCTGAGACTGCTTCTTTCAACTCCCATGGGATATTTTCCACACTGAACATAACGCCTTGTCTCCAAGAAGGAACAAGAAGATCAAGAGGCCATAGAAGAGTTTCATACAACCATAGACAAGATTTTAGAAGAAGGCAAAAGTTATGCAAATCCATTTGATTTAATCTACATCAAAGTTCAGGAAGCCTTAGAATTGGATCAAGAATGAGCTCAAATTTGAGACTTACTGTTAACATACAAACATCTATTTGATTCCAAGCAAGGCATGATTCTGTATTTCAAATATTCACTATTAGTAAGAGATTGGGTCCCATTCAAGAAGAAGGCTTATTTGATCCCTGAAAACTTTCATTCTAGAGTAGGAAAAAATCACAGAAGAGATGGAAAATGATGGAATTGTCATGAAGGCCAGATCACCATTCATTAATCCACTAGCAGTCATTCCAAACCCTGATGGTTCACTCAAAGTATGCTTGGATGCTCGCGCAGTGAATGAGAAACTAATACCCGAGAATGACCAGGCTCCAACCATCAAACATATCATCAGAAAATTTAGGGGCATGAAATATTTCTCTTTTTATTTGCTAGTGGCTTTACGTTGCACCAACACAGATAGGTCTTATGGTGATGGTGGGATAGGAAAGGCCTAGGAATTGGAATGAAGCGGCTGGGGCCTTAATGAAGGTGCAGCCCCAGCATTTGCCTGGTGTGAAAATGGGAAACCATGGAAAACCAACTTCAGGGCTGCCAACAGTGGGATTCGAACCCACTATCTCCCGGATGCAACCACACAGCCCCTAGCCGCACGGCCAACTTGCCAGCTTGAAATATATTTCATATGTTGATTTTACATCTTCTTACTACCATATTCTGTTGGAAGAAAAATTGAGATTGCTTACTGGCTTCAAGCATGATTAACAAATGAAGACCCCACGGAAAGAACGGGGTAAATCACATTTTGTAAATTTTTCAGGAGAGCAAATTTAAACTTTCAACATTAAAAACAAATACTTACAACACCCCAATTAAGTTTAAGCAATATAGATATTTTGCCAAATTTATTTCTTATAAAGGAAGTACATTTAAAAAAAATAACTACCAAAGTTTAATTATGAAAAAAAGTAAAAATTCAAAGGAAGTACACCTCTGCCACTGAAAGAACGTGTTAAGTCCATCAATGTCCGACTATTAATGTATCTTAATACAATGAGCCTTGAGCGATGAGTACTAAAAATAAGGTATTCACAACAAATCAGGATTACAAATAATAATAATAAATAATAATAACAGTAATAAATAATAATGTATTAAATCAACTTTCGAACGTAAACATTTAATATGTTCACATTGTTTTGTTCATGGCATTCCACTTTTCCGTTGTAAGTAATTTAATTGTATCTGTAATCTCTTGTTTTTCTTGTTCAGGGACATCTTGTGAAAGTTTTGCATTCAAAGTCTTCAATTCTGCTTGAAATTTATCACATGTTGAACAGGTATCAGTACGTGGGTACCCAAATGACAAGTTAAATTTGCAGTTAAATACCTTTCTGTGGGTCTCATATGAAACTAAATGTTCAGGGTATGCTTCTTTATATAATTCATAGCATTTTTTAATTGATAGTTCTTCTGGAAGGTAGATTTTTTCTGTCTTTCCCTTGCCATAGTGGCTCTTCCTTCCGTTAAATGAACCTATGTGGTTTATAACAGCTTCCTCCTTTTCTTTCGATATTTTTCATGGCCGATTACCATGTGTGCCTCTTTTATCCTTAGGAGATTTTCCTGTTTCCTTCATACTCAACTGTATTGTCGTCAATCTGCGCTTTGTTAATCCATGCAAAGCAATGAAGGCCTTTTGACAAACAGGAATTTCCTTCATGGAGCCATTTCGTTTGATTCTTATTATTCTCTTGCATTGGAATCATCATGCCTAGGCCTTCTACGAGCAATTAATGTCACAGAAATTAAGCTGGTTAAGTAAGAAGATTGATCGTTCCTGATAAGTTCGGCTCTTTCGTGGGGTTTGATTATTTTAAAACACTCAAACAAAGAACATTTGCAGTCACTGCCTAACACATGAGACATTGCCCTCAGGTCCCTACAAACTGTACTCATTCTACCATAACTTTTTCTCTTTTTATTGCTTGCTGAACAGATGGCTTCTCACTTTCATCTTCCGAAGATCCACTCATTTTAGAGATCCCACACAAACCACACTACTCTCAAATTTAACTGTAAACACTATCATAAGAACGAAGAACACAGAATAACTTTAACCACACCTTTCACGTGCGCGCTCAGAACTCAACTGACCAAACTGCTGTAAGCAGCTGTGGAACAAAACGCGCTTGGACTTGCCCCGTTCTTTCCGTGAGGAGGACGACTTGGGATGTTCTTCCCGTTTCCACTAAAATTATAAACCTCTGTATCTCGGAGACTTGCCGCGTTATTTGAAATTAATTTCAACAGATCTGCAGTCATGATGGCTGGCCACCAGAATGCGCCATAAACTCATTTTCGAGAAAAATGGACTTACCCCGTTCTTTCCGTGGGGTCTTCAAATATATATTTTCTGCAAATTGACTTTCAGTTTGTGTAATGCCAGCACGGCACTCATTAGAGCCCTTAGCCATTGTCTTACAGAAGAGATTAAAAGCTTTATCATAACATACAATGATGATCTACTGTTAGCAACAGAAATTCTGGAAGAACACATGGTTAAACTGGATAAATTACTGCTTGATCTTTCAAAGAGCAGGTTTCCACATTAATCTAGCTAAATCCCACTTCTGCAAGTCCAAGATCTTGTTTCTAGGACATATCATTGATGGTAATGGCATAAAACCCAATCCAGTAACTTTCCTAAACCAATCAGAGTGAAACAAGTAAGATAGTTCCTAGGTATGTGCCAGTTCTTTCCCAACCACTGCCCAAAATATACTCAAACGGTTGCACCTCTTCAAGAAGTACTAAAGAAAGGGAACAAATGGCATTGGAATTCAGAAGGCAACCAAGCTTTTCAAAAGACCAAGGAAATGCTCACAAACAACATAAAATTGGGGTATCCAGATTTTAATAGGCCATTTATTCTTCAGAAATGTTATCAAATGTGTATGTGTTGAAGTATTGGCAGAAATTAATCTATGGTTTTCCCATTGTTATTAGAACAGATCATCATGCCCTAAGATACATGATGAAAACTACAATGGGCTCTGAAAGAGTACTTTGATGGACCCTATTTGTCCAGCAATTCAATCTTCAATTGGAACATTGCTCGGGGAAAACTAACTTATTACCTGACTGCTTGAGCCAAAATCCAAATTCTGAAACTGTAGACATGCACAAAATTTTGCTAATTCCTGAGGATCAGGACTTTCTGCGAAGAGTCAGATATCTGAGAGAATCCCAGGGAAGAGATTGGAAATTGAGGCCCATAATTGACTTTATGGAAGGGAAACTTGTATGAGGTGAACCCTGGATATACGAAGGTGCAAAGGAAGGGCTGAAACTATCAATATCTAGATGGAACTCTGTATAAATTTGTGGATGCTGCTAAATCTCAATTGAAAACTGTTATACCACTCAAACTGCAGGAAGAGCTTACGTGGCATGTACACAGAATTATAGGTCACGGTGGCGTACATAGACTATAGCTACGATTCAAGAATCCTTTACATGGGATGGACTTAGAACTTTGATCAGAAACACTGTGAGAACATGTGATATGTGTCAGAGAGTCAAACCCAGTTCTATCTGCTTCAACAGAACCCTATGCCAATCATACCATCAGAACCAAGGGAACTATATGCAATGGACTTATTCAGACAAGTTCTGACATCTAAATGGGGTAACCATTATACTGTTGTCACAACTGACGTGTTTTCAAAGTATGTTACCTTGTACCCGATCCAGAAGCCAAATTTCAAGTTTTACGACGTATCACCCATAATATTATACCACATATGGGCAAACCTAAACCACTACTGACAGATCATGGCTTTCAGTTTACCTCAAGTGAATTCCAGCAGTCTATGGTCCAATTAGGCATCAAACATGTGTTGAATTATGTTAGGCACCCATCCAGTAACCCTGCTGAACAGATGATGCAAGAATTAGCTAAATTCTGTCGCATATTCTGCAGAAATTCCCATTGGAAATGGATGGACGTATTACCCATAATAGTGGAGTGTTCATATGGTACAATTCATGAAGCCACAGCACAAATTCCATCAGTGCTCCATTTTAATAAATATTGTTTCAGACTGTGGGACAACATTATCCGATGTCCAGGTGCCCTAGTCTACAGGAGAACATAGAACTGGTCATAAAATGTTTAAAGAGTCATGCCGAAAGATGTCAGAGAAGAGTTCAGGACAAGAAATTTCATAGACCATTAAAATTGAATGAGTTTGTGTTACTCACAAGAAGCCGACCGTCTCTAAACCTACCAGCAAATTTTATCCTAAATTTGCACCCTTGTTTGTTGGGCCATACAGAATTTTAAAGTCTTTGGGAACAATTCATATAAAATCCAGTCTAGACAAGACGTATGAGGCAGTCCATAATGACACTAATTTAAAGGTCTATTACCAACCTAAACAGAGGAAAAATGCTCATGTTAATGTGATTAACATAGAAAATCATCCACCGGGGAAAAATTATGAAGATCTGACCTACCACCACGTAGCAACCCAAGTTAACATGCCAGAAGAAATGTGCCAGGAATGCTAAGATTTACAGACAAAACTTCTGAGTGATTTACGTTTATTGTGTGCAGCAGTCGAGGCTGACAATGCTTGGTTATGCCAGGAGCAGTCCCAGCTGTTAGGAAAAAAAAAAAAAAAACAACACTACTAAACATGGACAGCAGTGAACTAAAATTTCCAGGAACATTGTCATGATATATATCAGGATGATGATTTAATTTGCCAAGTAAATCATTCATCAATCAAGGGAGAGATGTCCCCGTCAAAATTGTGTTTGATACAGATGTTGATTCCCATAGGGGATGTGTAATATTTGTTCCGAATGAGTAAATTTATAATACCAATATAAATGGTCCGTTATTGGACATTATAAATTTTCCAGCTAACTCATTCCAGGTTGCCAACGTTTCGCCCCCGTGTGCTAGGCTGGGCTCATCAGTTGGTACCTAGCACACCTACCAAGACGCATGGCCAGTGCATACCGTGGAGGCCACTGCGTAGGCTAATTGTAGCCACCGGCAGTGCCAATGCACTATGAGACATTGTCTCACTACTAAAATTGATGCCTGCTTGGCCATCAGATGATACAGATGTTGATTCCCATAGGGGATGTGTAATATTTGTTCCGAATGAGTAAATTTATAATACCAATATAAATGGTCCGTTATTGGACATTATAAATTTTCCAGCTAACTCATTCCAGGTTGCCAGCGTTTCGCCCCCGTGTGCTAGGCTGGGCTCATCAGTTGGTACCTAGCACACCTACCAAGACGCATGGCCAGTGCATACCGTGGAGGCCACTGCGTAGGCTAATTGTAGCCACCGGCAGTGCCAATGCACTATGAGACATTGTCTCACTACTAAAATTGATGCCTGCTTGGCCATCAGATGATACAGATGTTGATTCCCATAGGGGATGTGTAATATTTGTTCCGAATGAGTAAATTTATAATACCAATATAAATGGTCCGTTATTGGACATTATAAATTTTCCAGCTAACTCATTCCAGGTTGCCAGCGTGGCCGGTGGCTACAATTAGCCTACGCAGTGGCCTCCACGGTATGCACTGGCCATGCGTCTTGGTAGGTGTGCTAGGTACCAACTGATGAGCCCAGCCTAGCACACGGGGGCGAAACGCTGGCAACCTGGAATGAGTTAGCTGGAAAATTTATAATGTCCAATAACGGACCATTTATATTGGTATTATAAATTTACTCATTCGGAACAAATATTACACATCCCCTATGGGAATCAACATCTGTATCATCTGATGGCCAAGCAGGCATCAATTTTAGTAGTGAGACAATGTCTCATAGTGCATTGGCACTGCCGGTGGCTACAATTAGCCTACGCAGTGGCCTCCACGGTATGCACTGGCCATGCGTCTTGGTAGGTGTGCTAGGTACCAACTGATGAGCCCAGCCTAGCACACGGGGGCGAAACGCTGGCAACCTGGAATGAGTTAGCTGGAAAATTTATAATGTCCAATAACGGACCATTTATATTGGTATTATAAATTTACTCATTCGGAACAAATATTACACATCCCCTATGGGAATCAACATCTGTATCATCTGATGGCCAAGCAGGCATCAATTTTAGTAGTGAGACAATGTCTCATAGTGCATTGGCACTGCCGGTGGCTACAATTAGCCTACGCAGTGGCCTCCACGGTATGCACTGGCCATGCGTCTTGGTAGGTGTGCTAGGTACCAACTGATGAGCCCAGCCTAGCACACGGGGGCGAAACGCTGGCAACCTGGAATGAGTTAGCTGGAAAATTTATAATGTCCAATAACGGACCATTTATATTGGTATTATAAATTTACTCATTCGGAACAAATATTACACATCCCCTATGGGAATCAACATCTGTATCATCTGATGGCCAAGCAGGCATCAATTTTAGTAGTGAGACAATGTCTCATAGTGCATTGGCACTGCCGGTGGCTACAATTAGCCTACGCAGTGGCCTCCACGGTATGCACTGGCCATGCGTCTTGGTAGGTGTGCTAGGTACCAACTGATGAGCCCAGCCTAGCACACGGGGGCGAAACGCTGGCAACCTGGAATGAGTTAGCTGGAAAATTTATAATGTCCAATAACGGACCATTTATATTGGTATTATAAAATTGTGTTTTCCGCATACATAATTATGTTTCTTCTAATAGCCAGTGTCATTTCTATGATGTGTTATTTTCAAAATATTAGTGGTGGCAGCAAAATGTGAAACTTCATTCAACTTTCACCAGACACAAAATTATAACAATATGAACTTGTGCAAAGAAACTGATGAAAAATGTGTTTAGTGACTATAACATTTGCTTTAAAATTTCTTATGGCCATACAAAAGCCGAAATAATGGTACAAAATGCAACAGGGCCTAAAAGTGTTAATGAGGGGTGTTTGTAAAAGAAGGAAAGACCAAAATATGATGATAAAGTTGGAATTCAAGAGGACAAATTGGTGCAAATATTCATTTATAAGAAGAGGAGTTAGGGATTGGAATAATTTACCAAGGAAGACATTCAATATATTTTTGAAAGTGTTTGACTGAGAAGACCAAAGCTCTACCATGTGAGTTAATACACAGGGGAGGGAACTAACAAGGGAAGGGCACAAACCAGGGAATCACAGTTCTAAATTTTGCACACATGTTAAATAAGCCAGAATAACACAACAGCTAAAACATTTATTTAGGAAATTAACTCGTGCAACCTACAGAAAGCGTTGAAGTTCGTATTTGGCATGCTTGGCTATCCAGGACTGCAGCATGTGCTGTGTTCACTAGTCGAGGGAACACGCCACTGATCTCCTTTTCTATTCCGTTAGTAATTGCGTAGCACGCCGTGAAAATGATGTAGCGGCATTAAGAGAAATAATTTACCAGCATTTCATTCATTCGTTCATTATTTATTTACCATAAACCTTTACAGTATCTATGGAAGGCCAGGGAAAAAGGACAATCACCCTACACATAGTGTCTCCTGACCTTTGAATTAAACTAAAACAGTCATATACACTATTTACAGGTAAAGTAACAAAGTATAGCCTAATATATACATACTTCTCATTTATA
Source organism: Anabrus simplex (assembly GCF_040414725.1). Lineage (NCBI taxonomy): Eukaryota > Metazoa > Arthropoda > Insecta > Orthoptera > Tettigoniidae > Anabrus > Anabrus simplex. The sequence goes on along the minus strand of NC_090265.1, from coordinate 127,955,657 downwards.
CAACCTTTCACTCCCTTGTTCATTCTTCCACATATTCACATGCATTTTCTCACTGTATGTGCTTCCTAACATAACATTTAACTATATTTACATTTCTACATTTAATGTTGGCGGGTAGATCGTTCCAAAGCCACGCTAAATGAGCAAAGAAACCTAGTTTGTAGGACTTAGTTTGCGCAATGGGAGGTATAAGACACAACCCTTTGCCTCTGCAGACGGAGCTGTAGGATAAGGAGAGCCGAGGGAATGGTGAAAGGTGAATGGCTTGTGACTTCTGTAAGAAGGTGATGTCGCTTTGTTTACACAAGGAGGCAATTGATGGGAGGGAAGACAGGCAGCTGTTCTTGTTAATTAGTCGTTCCTGCATTGATTGTGGGCCAATAAAGGAAACAGAATAAGACTGTTATAGTGAAAATAAAGGTTAATCAGTATAACAAGGGACATTACACAAGAAAGCAAGTTACTCCCTATAACTTCTGCAACAATGATGCTTGCGGTAGAAATGTTGAAAGCACAAAGCAGTTCGACACCAACCACACCTAACGAAGTGAGGCTTAATATCACGTTCCATATTTTTCTTCCAACGCAGAAATAACTTTGCCTATGTTGATTACCATTATACAAACAATCACTAGTCCCATACAATGACTATAAGCGCATGCCAGCATGGTCTCAAATCAGTTGTTGGGCAGTGTGAGTTGCAGGCAGAGTATGGAGTAGTAGCGGCCTGCGTGGCCGAGCGTGCTAATTCAAACATACTAACTTTAAAGCTTTCTGTAGGTCACACGAGTTAATTTACGAAAGAAGTATTTTGGCCATTGTGTTATTCTTGGCTCATGTAACAAGTGTACAAAATTTACATAAGATCGGCAATTCCCTGGTATGCACCTTTCTCTTGTAAGTGAAGGAAAGAGTAAATTACATTTGTTTTACGAAATGGCAAAAAAAACTAGTTTGAAACGATGAATCACATGAACAACAATGAGAAATTCTGGACTTGTTTAACACAATATGAAAATATAAAGAAACTCAATGAGGTTTCTTGTTGGATTGCACAGGATTTAGTTTTGGCAAGAACTATCAATAACCTGAAAGTTTAGATAATCATTATAATACTATAAGATTGTACAAAATATAGATATTTTGTTAAGAAGGAAGCCATACTTTCCATTGTTGACTCAGTTAAGAAAAGTCTTTCAGATGTCAAACACACAAGTTCAATATAAATATCACACTGAGATACTTGTAAGAAAACAGGCTATTGAACAAGGAATAAATTAATAGTATATATTTGAATTCCTTATTCAATACCATTTTTTTTTTTAGATATGTTATTGAATTTCCAATGAAAATAGAAGGGAACCCTATTTTGCAAAAGCATATTAGGACTATAGTTTAACAATTACATACAATTTGCAACATATTGAACACTATGATACAAAGCTTATTAAAGATGCAGTTGATGAAAGTTAAAAAATTATTATAACAACATTGTTTTTTAAATATATGAAATATAGGTTTGTTCAATTCAGTTTCACAAAAGTTCAGGTGACATACTAGGGTATATGTTGATCTTTCAAAAGCAGGACAATTGAAAAGTAAATGCTGCACTGTTTGAGAGGATCCACAAAAGCATGATGTGTGACTTCCAAGCTTCCTTTTCAGGTAACATATCGGAGCTTTATCGTATGATACTTCCATCGAAGATTTTGCAGCTTCTTTTGCTAACAGGTCTGCTTTCTCATTTCCAATTGTCCCCGTGTGTCCTCGAACCCAGCATAAACACACGTGGGGCCCTTCTGGATTATGAATCTTATATCAGCAGCTATTAGGTTTAAATTATACTTGTGCTGCTTGTGAGTCACTGTATATCTTTACATTTTTGCCATTATCTATGCACCAGTGAGTGCTGACTTTATGGCCCAAAGTTCAGCTTGAAAAACGGAACAGTCTGAAAAGTTAGTGAGGATAAACAGGGTGAACATCAGAATATAAGAGACCACAGTGTAATATTTATAGTGACCTTGTGTGTTCGACAGAGTGAAAAGCTTTTAAATTACAAAATATAGATACATCAGATTTCATTTTATATCAAGGTTGTCTTGCAACTCTTTGATCTGTTCTGAACACTGTACCATTTTGGAATCACTAAGAAAGTCTTTACTTTCCAACAAACATTCCAATCTGCTTTGTACTTTTTCTAATGCCTCCTGAAAACCTTTATTAATACGCTGCCATTCATTGTTTAAATGTTTTTCTTTGGCTTCTGCATACTGTTTATACTTCAGAGCAGTCTTTTTGGCTGCACGATATTTCGAACGGTAAGTCTCGGAGATCTTTTCTGCATCCAGCACTTGCTGTGACAACATCTCGGCCTTCATCTTCCATGGTCCCTGGTTGCGTTCTTCTTCAAGAGATTGTTGCATTTTCTGAAGTTCCCCTGTAAGAAGCTGAAACTTTGTATGCTCTTCAACCACTGTTTTACGCAGAGATGCTACTGTTTCCATATGTACCTGTTGGACACGCTGAAGATCTATACGATGCTTAGCCTTTAACTGTGTAATCTGCTCAGCAAAGAAACGGACAGTTTCATTCTTGATTCGCTCTGAAGTTTGTTCCAAATCTGCCTGGTGTTTCAATTGCAGTTCAGTCACTTGACTATGAAATGCTGCAGTCAATTCCTTACGTAATCTTTCCAAATCCACACCACCAACATTTTTAATGGGAGATGTACTGGAATCTTGTCTATTTGCCTAGAACATATAATACAAAGCTCATTAAAACAAATCTATGTCAGGAACACTTAACTAACATATATCATTATTAAAATGTTTAACATTAGGCAGCCAACATCAACAGTAATAAAATGAAATACATTGAATTACCAAGAGTTAGTGAGGATAAACAGGGTGAACATCAGAATATAAGAGACCACAACACAATATTCATAGAAAATAACTCTCACAAGGAACATTCGCAAAGTGCCTTGCAGGGATTTATCTCATCTTCTGCAAATAAATTATAACTGTGAGGTTATTCAGTCTGTTGAAACTAATTCAGCACAACATAAATTTAGAAAATACCTGAAAAAAGACCCCATTAAACCTGTTTTATTAAAACAGAGGTTTCGTTCACTACAGATAAGCAGTTAGATGTAATCCGTATGTGCAGTAGCATGCTGTTGTGGCACAGGGATCTTTTTATCGATATCGCTGTTATTACTGGGCATCTCCAACCTATGCTTGGACTATCTCAAAACCTCACTGTATGTGGACAGATCTTCGCAGTAGCACCTCCAGCGATTTTTGATCGGCCGGGTGGCTTCACGTCTTTAGTAACAGTTTCTGCCGACCCTAATCAGCATATAGGCCGACTCTTAGTTGGATGTCAGCCTCCCCACCATGCTTAACCATGATGACCACCACCACTACCACCACGACGACTTCCGCCCTCACCTTTTCCTCCCACCCTATGACGACTATTACGTCGTCCCATCCTACACCACTTACGTCCACATTTTTCTCCGTGCCACAAACTTTTCCTCAGATCAGTGTACCACCTCCTCGCTTTCTGCCCCGCCGTTCACCACCTGTCTCTTCGTCTGCACAACCACCATCTACAACACTGTCAACTCCAGCCACATCAGCATTGGCCGCCCGTCAACCAGCATCACTGCCATCAACATCAGATACCAACACAGTCTTCACTTATCTCTGTCACAGAAGTCCAATGCCAGCTACGCCTTCACGCCATACCAGTCCAGAGGGCGTTTCAGATCTTCAACTCCACGGGCCCAACATACTTAGTGCGCCTACAGCTACCCACTGCAACAGCCGTCGACCATCTCATCGCCACCAGTGCCCCCATCCACGGTCGTCTCCATAACGTCGAACCTCTCGTTCCCCTCGACAATCTAGATATCCCCTCGCCGCACCCGGCCTGATTATCCTCCTTTTCAACCACTCCACAACGTCCGTCCACCATCTCCCCCATTTAATATCACCTCCCCACTGCCGCCAACATTCAAACATCTCCGACAACTCACAACTATACTGTATCATATCGCCTCCACACTTTACCACCTCACCCTTCCCTGCAACTTCCATTTAAGCACTCCCGTATAAACGTCCATTTCTTCCCATCTTCTCTTTTAAATAAATATTCATATCGCTTCACCAATCCTCTTCATTCAGCCACATCGCACTGCTCTCTTCACATCTCCCAGCCCGTGCGAGAGCGTCACTCTCTAGGGGGCCAGCCCCGCCCTTTGGGCGGGGAATGAAAAGGTGAAAACAACACAACACTGTTGTGGCAGTGCATTGGAACACTATTTTGTCTGGCTTTAAAGTAGCCGGTTATGTTTATGAGTGTATATTGTGATCTTTAACTCATTGGGCCCGAGCCACGGAACCGTTCCGTGCTTCGTCTCGGTGGACCAAACGCCGGACCACGGAACTCTTCCGTTGTCTCATTTTACTACGTAATTCTACTTTTCCTCAAGAGATGGCAGAGTGAGTTGCATTTGTGATTTGTGTAGGGACTCTTTCTTTGCAATGTTATATGCTCTTTGGTAATATATATCGATAGTGTGCTTGGTAATATTAGTTTGAAGTGGGCTATCTCTACCTTTGAGATTCGCTTGTAAACAAGATGGCTGCCAGTATAGAACCGATATTTACAGATATATAAGCCCTTTTAGGAAGTAATGATGATTAAGAATGTAATTTTTTCAGTGAAAGTAGTAATATTAGTACTAGTGTGAGCAATGCTCCTGAATAACAAATAGATGTGGAAATCGAAGAGAAAGTGCGAAGAGAAAACTGGGTTACAGCTCAGCAAGCGGACTGAGTAGGCCTACGGTCCCGTGATGCTAAAAAAATAAAGTGTTTTACTGTATTCCTTGTTCCGCAGCTTGTGGTATGGAAGCCTTTTGTGTTCATGTATATTTAAATCTTTAATGGTCTTGTAACTAAGAAATTTCTCGTGATATGAAGCGACACTATATTTCCTCCAAAATAATCCCAGCGCCAATGCAGTTTCAATCCAACAAATATGCAGGGCTCAATGGGTTAATTATTGAATTCTTGAGATTGTGCATTTGTGTTTGTATCTTACACAATGAGAGAAATTAAAATCCACAGCCTGTTTCCAGTCATTCGACCGCGTCAGGAATGGAATGAATGAAGCCCGATCTAGCAGTGAGGATAGGAACTGTGCCACTGCTGAAGCCTGTCACCGCAATGATTAATGACTGACAGATGAAATGAAATGATATTGGAGAGTGTTGCTGGAATGAATGATGACAGAGAAAACCAGGGTACCTGAGAAAACCTGTCCTGCCTCTGTTTTATCCAGCACAAATCTCACGAACCACGAAACCCAGTGGTGAGAGGCCGACACACTGTCACCTGAGCTATGGAGGCTTTCATGCATAATAAGAATTGATGCAAATAAGGTGTTAAAGGTTTTGCACCAGACTGAATCCCCGTCTTCATCATATGAAGTACAGGAGGAGGAAAGAGATATTGCAAACACTATTTAATCCAGAAATCTGATGGCTTTGCTGGTGAAATGTAGTGTTTACAGTGCACTATGTCTTCTGGTATGGGCTAGAATAAATTTGTTACTTTCGTTGACCTGCCTCAGTCTCATTCTTGGCTTTGACAATATGAAAGTGACCAAGGTAAGAGTGATGCTAGTAATTCCTTATGCAGCCAGTCCCTGTTATGAATGGAATGAAAATACTGCTCACAGGGTCGCTTGGTGCATGCATTTCAGTCAGCTTGGGAGACATATGTAATAGCAACTTCTGGCTCGGTGAGGAAAACAATGGGAAACTACCTCACTTCTCATTTCTCTAGTATGCCTTCTCAGTGATGCCTAGGCTATCTATGACTGTTGTTAGCAGAGCTGTGGAGGATCAAACCAGCCTTCTGGCTGAATACCCAACCTACAACATACAAGAAACATGAAGACCCCACTATCACCGAAATCCTGGAGGATGAACTGTTGCAAATGCCTTCTGAGGAAACTATCAATGTCAAGCCTGTTTCTGAACCTTTGAATGATGAGGTAGCTAAAGACAATGTTCCTTTCAATTATGTCAAGACAGTAACTGAAGCCAAAAACAAAGGCTGGTCATTGGAAACAAACATGCATCACTTCAGGAGGGTCAAAGACAGCAGCTATCTAACTTGTTCTCCGGGATATTATGAACAAGGAACAATACATGAGAAATTGAAGATTATATCAGAGAATGCATGGTCTAAATATCAAGAGGCAAGGGATACTTTAATGCCTGCACGTGATATCAATATAAGGCAGAAGCATGCATGAAAGCTACAGCACTTCAACTGACAGATTTCAAAGCTGGATTTGGAATTTTACGGCAGTTCACAAGATGGTTAGTTGTACAGTTACACACTTTCTTTAACTTAAACATGCTCAAACGCAAGAAGGGATAAGAATTCTGTGACTGCATTTGGTACTGAATTCACAGACAAGATCATTTGTAATTATTCATCAGCTGACATCTCAAATACTACCAATCTGGATTTAATTATGAAATTTCCAGAGACTGCACACTAACACCAGTGAAAGAGACATGAGTGTTGGTGAGAAATCAACATCTAGAATACCACATTCATATATTCAGCCCATTATGTCTACGGAAGGTAAACTTCTCTCTGAATTTCTTAATCCTTTTACGAGAACCAAGTGGCATATTTCGTCCCCTTGTGCAACAGAACATACACCGACCTCCTAACATTCAGCTGAACCTGAGTTACACGTATATCAAGGTGAAGAGCAAATTTTATGTATAAGTAAGAATTACTTACAGAATCATGTTTAGATATTATGTCTTATAATTATTAAAATAATTTTATTTTCAGGAATAAGAACAAAGACAGGTTATTTCAAAGATATAAGGTAACAACATAATTTATACTTATGATTCTTTAATATATCAGGTTTGCAATATTATTAATGAATATACTGACAAACATCAAAATAACAGCTACACTTTTGGTTTTAATATTAATTGGAACTTTTCACTCGAACAAGCAAACTCGCATGACATTATTGTCACTGTATAAAAGCCACTAATTGTTTAGTATCAAAAGTTAGAGAGATTATACCAGAATACTGCATAATATACTGCTCGGAACTCACTTAATTGCTAGGCTGCGGAATGTGACCACAGAGTGTCAGCCAGTCTGACCAAAGTATAGCGGTATCTGTCTTTCTAAAAACATTGTCATAACATTCACAACACATAAAACACTAATTTCAAAAATTAAACTTATGTTTTCAGTTAGACGACAATTATCAAGGATGATCATCGGAATGGTGTGAAGTTCAAAGGTCTTCACCAAGTAGCTGAAGCCACAGATTATTGTTATTATTATTATTATTTACAAGTCAGGTCAGGTACATCCTGCTACCGTATGCAACGCATGGCAGTTCTCCTGTCTCATACATCTTACACACTAGATGGAATAACCTTGCCATGCTGGTTTCTCCTAAGGCAGCCAGTAATTCAGAGGGAATGTCATCAATTCCAGGTGCCTTGTTCCTATTTAGGTCTCTCACAGCTCCATCAAACTCTGATCTCAAAATTGGGTCTCCCATTTCATCAGCATCAACAGCCTTTTCTTGTTCCAGAACCAAATCATCACCATCGACGAAACATAGGCGGCTTATGTTATGCCGGAATCAAAATAGCAGTCCATGGAATGGAGACACTCAACATCACCCGAGAAAATGAAGTGCAAGCAAACAATTTCAGCTCGCAAACTCGTGTGCACTGTGTTTTAGGATAAGCAGGGTATGTTGCTTGTGGATTTTTTGGACTGGGATAACATCATAAATGCCACAACATATTGTGAGACCTTAGGTAAACTCAGTCATGCAATTCAAAACAAACAGTGTGGCATGCTCACACGACTCACTGAACCCGAGACCCCATCGCTTCATTTGGTTGGGAACAAATTGATAATTTTCTGTACAGTCCTGACCTAGCGCCTAGTGACTACCACTTATTCCTGCACTTGAAAAAGCATTTAGGTGGTCAGTGCCACGACGATGATGACCTAAAAACGATCATGCTGCAGTGGCTGGCACATCAGACGGCAGATTTCTATGAAGATGGAATTCAGAAACTGGTTTCATGATATGACAAGTGCCTTACTATGCATGGAACTTACGCTGAGAAGTAGTTTAAGGTACAGGCTTACATGTAAAAAAGAATTGTTTAAAAAATTGCATTACTTCGTTTTCTATATCAAAATAGTACTTACTTAAAAAACATACCTCGTATTACACTATGTGATGAATTTTCATGCTTGATAAGGTATGTAACACCAGAATAAGTAAATCTATGGAGTAGCTTGGGTGATCCTGTAGGTGTAGATAAATGGTGGATAGAAATCTTCGTTCGCTTTAAGGACGGTAATAACAGGCACCATCGTCTTACATTGGTCATTTAGTACATCTTTTCTGTACCAAGTACAAATACATCTGCAGAAAGGCTGTTCCTCATTTAAAAAATTGTAAACTTGTATCCTCGTCCTCTTTTCAGGCACACCTCCAATGGAGGTGAGCTGCATGTAACATTTTAACCACATATCAGCTCTCCTGCCATTCTTGAATTTCTGGGAGTACCAGAATTCAAACCTGAACTCCCGAGGACAGTAACTAATAGGGTTAACTGATATGGAGGCGGACATTTGAAAGTAATAACTCTAAAAGCCTTCATGATAACCAAGTAAAATTTCCAGCAAACTTGTACGGAGTTCTTGAATTTTTTGAAGTGTTCCCTCATTTAATAAAGAAAATAGGATCATCTGAAAAGTACAATAAATTTGTCCTCTGTGAACAGTCTGAATAACTTATGCAATAAAATAATAAACTGATCATCTCATTTAAAAGACATTATGATGAACAAGCAGTGATGTGTGGTGACCCATAAGATTAAGATTAATAATAATAATAATAATAATAATAATAATAATAATAATGATAATAATAATAATAATAATAATAATGATGGTAAAGGTAGCAGGTAGGGACCCTCTTCGGAGGCAGCCCTACCCAGGGAGTGGCGCCCCTGCCTATGCGAGTCCCAGAGCACACTGACCCGGTGTGTATCTTCTGGTAAGGGTCCCAGCTCAGGGTTACGAGTGAAGACCTCAACGGAATCTACAGCGGAGAAGTTGAACTTCGGAACGGTGGAGATTGCGGAAGAGGCAGCCCAGTACTCAGGGAATTGTATGAGTACACTATTTATCAGCAGCGTCTGTCTCCCATGTTAGGGGCGGCTGCAAGGTGCTCGGTCAACGGTCTCGAAGGTGGAAGAGGAATCTTAACTCCCAACGGCAATGAGAGCAGAAGAACCTAGTGGAGTAAACCACGAAAAAATAATCATTTCGGACTAACAATCTGATCTTACTTTGGAAGCTAATTCCTTCCTTCACAAATCACAAATTCATTCGCAAGATGGAAATGTCGCTGAAAGAAAGCACTACCCCAGGGGGCAGCTCGGCAGAGAAATCCACCATTGCACTATGCAATGCAACGGGACCTAGGATTCTGGGGAGTCCCAACATCTGTGAGAAAGACGAGTCGGAGCATCTTGAATCACCTTTCAAACTCAAATTCAAGAACTATTTCACTGGAACAATAACCGTCAACTCACTTACCAGAGTTGGAAAACAAAAAGAACTAGAAAAGCTTTTGGAAAAAAATCAAATCGAGATCCTAGCTGTACAAGAGACAAGATTCCTGGAAGAAAACATCATAGACATCAACCAATACAGAATATTCAAAGGAAAGCCGGTGATTAGAACAACCACCAACATGGCTCTGCTCGGAACCTGCTTCTACGTAAACAAGAAGATAGTAAACATTGTCACAGACTTCACATCAAAATGTGAAAGATTGTCTCTACTAACTAATAAATGCAAGAATAAGAGATACACTCTCATCAACTGTCACGCCCCAATCAACGAAGACAACAAGAAGAACCCACAGAAAGTTGATGACTTCTGGGATCTTCTGGAAACTGAAATCACCCTGATACCCAAGAGCAATGTAAAAATCCTGCTGGGAGACTTCAAGCTCAGATTGGGAAGGAACGAAAGTACGGAGACATCGTAGGGGAATATCCAGCACATAAGAGGACAAACAAGAATGGGGAAAGGCTCACTGGACTCTGCAAAGCTTTTCAGTTGAAACTTATGTCAACACACTTCAAGAAACTCCCGAGAAAATCAAAGACATGGGTATCTCCGAATCCCGAACTAGGGGAATTCCAATTGGATGACGTAGCGATAACAAGAAAAAACTCAAAGGAGTTGATGAACGTCAAAGTGATTAGGAATGGTGAATTCGATTCAGACCACTATCTCTCCAAAGTTAAAATCCGTTTTCTCCCAATAGGACAAAAGAGAGACCCACCTAAAATAATCAGATACAACACAAACAAAATGAACATCACTGAGGACATCATTAGAAACTTCAGGGATGAAATCTGGACCAGCACAAAGGGAAACTGGCAAGAACTATGCACAGGAATCAATGAAGCTGCAAAGAAAACACTCGGACAGGCTAGGAGGAAAAGAGAAATATGGTGGAATGAAGAGTGCGAGGAAGCTCTCAGGGAAAGGTCCGAGAAATGGAGAAAATGGAAATGCTCCAGAGGAAAGGAACAAATGGAACAATTCAGGCAACAGAGGAAAGAAACGTTCAGGATATTTCGAAGGACTAAACGATCATTTGAAAGAGCTCAACTGGAAGAGATCCAGACCGACTTTGTCAAGAACAATTCCAGAGACTTTTATCAGACCTTCAAGAGAAAACTCAAAGGATACCAAGCGCCAAGTTTGAGCTTCAGAAACGAACAGGGTAAAATCGGACTGAACAACCAAGAAAACTGTGAGATATTAGCCAGATACTTCCACACTCTCTTGAATTGTCCTTCCCCAACCTCTAAATTAGAATTTCCAGACATACCAGAGAACTCAGAAGATGACGAACCACCAACAAAGGATGAAGTCAAGGAAGCTCTTGAAAACCTCAAAAACAACAGGGCAAGTGGAGAGGACTCAATAACGGCAGAAATGTTGAAATAGGCAGAAACGGAAATCTTAGATGATCTTCACCAAATCATCAAGGAAATCTGGGAGAAGGAGACAATCTCAGAAGAATGGAAAACAGCACTTATCCATCCGCTGCATAAGAAAGGGGACAAGCAGGATGTCAACAACTATAGAGGGGTGTCCCTCCTCCTGATCGCCTATAAAATTCTCTCAAAACTGCTTCTTAATAGAATAGAAGGTAGTCTGGACCAACAACTAGGGGAATACCAAGCAGGGTTTAGGAAAGGCCGCTCCTGTTGTGATAGTATATATATCACACCCCCGAATTATATGTAGAAGTTAGAGATATTATTGTCAGTATTCGATTTATTATTATTATTATTATTATTATTATTATTATTAGTATTTCATTTATATATTTTGCCATTTATATTGGTAAGCTGGAAGATATCCACATATGTAGGTATGAGTAATTTGTTTTGCATGAGTGGGAAAACATTGCTTTAATAACTCTGGTAATTTGAATGAGTCATCTGGCTACCCCAGTGTGTGTTGTGATGTACTTGTGTCAGGAAATTCCATTAGTCATGTATATATCCCAGCCTGATGAGATGAGCTTGTTGTTGTACCAGGGAAATTTGATGATTCATGTAAAACTCCCGAGTGTTTGTTTATAACTTGGGAGAAAGAAGAGGTCTACTCATGATTGGCTAGCAAGCACCAATCCAGACGTATCATCTGAGACGAGGGGGATGTTGATGTCTATAAAGGTTGATCATACGGCGGCAACCAGTAATATTGTAAAGAGACATTGTAAGGGTGATTGTAGAGGTGATTGTAAAGGAACGAGAAGGAAGATAACTACAACTACAACTGACGCACTGTACGGGAAGGAAGTGGTGCTGATACACGGTACTGGAGTGACACGGCTGCAATGGACTGGACTTCAAACGTTCGTGGAGCGTAGTCTTGTTATGTTCGTGGAAAGTGACTGATTGTGGAGAGTGCTTGCGCATTAAGTATGGTAGCACTTGTGGCGGCCTAGCATTATATGTTGGTGAAAGCTATCTCAGACTTTCCATAAATTTATATGTTGAGGATCGACAGACGTGTGTATATATCTTTACAACAAGTGTTAAAATATGTGAACACAGTAGTACAAGGTACAGTATCTGTGTGATGTGATAACTGCTGATTATGAGAATCGGTAAGTCGAATTGATATAGAGACAGTGAAGGGTATTTATCTTCATACATGTACATTGTTCATCGGACTATCTACAAATGGCAGCTTAGTTCTCGCTTTCGTTTTCCCACTGTTTTCATTATTATTATTGTTGCTGTTGTAAATATGGAGTCTTCCAGTAATATTTTATGTGTGTATTATATGTATAATGTTGTATGTTGATGAGGTGCTCACGCACGGAATTTGTTAAGAATACAGTTAGCTATTTTAGAATCAGTGTTATTGATGAACCTAGGTGCAGTTCCTACCTAATTAGTCGTTTTCAGGAGGTTAGGTAAGGCCTGCAGCAGATGTACCAGTACGCAGCATTATGTACACGCCCTGGGATATAAAGTTTATCATGCTCTTATCTAAATTCGAGGGATCCATTCTGGTGAACTCTGGCGCCCATACTACGGACATTTCGGTTAATTATGCTTATTAATTTTATTACGTCGTCGCCATAAGACCTATCTGTGTCGGTGCGACGTAAAGCCCCTAGCAAAAAAAAAAATTTTTATTACGTTTTTGAGTAATTTTATTTATATATTTTTATTCATGATTTTATTTATTATTACCATCAAAAAGTCACACTGTTTCGAACAAATATTCAACCCGAAGTCAATACTCCGCCACAGAATGTTGAGTGGTAAGAAAATTGTGGTGTCATTTATAGACTTCAAAAAAGCCTTCGATTCGGTGGACAGAGAAACTTTAGATAAGATCATTAGGGAATTTGGAGTCAAAACCAAACTGGCAAATATAATCAAAGAGACCCGAACAGGCACAACCTCCAAGGTAAAATTCTTCGGGCATGTCTCACAATCATTTGAAATCAAGACAGGCGTGAGACAAGGGGATGGACTATCCCCACTCCTATTCAACTGTGTCCTAGAAAAGATAGTGAGAATATGGAACTCAGAACTTGAACATCAAGGGATAATCCCGATCTGTCTAGGGAGAAAATCAGGTGGGATTAAAGTCAACTGCTTGGCTTTTGCTGATGACTTTGCTATACTATCAGAAAGTCCAGAGGTCGCAACCATCCAGATTAACCTCTTGGAAAGAATCGCCAGCCAAACAGGACTGAGGATCTCAGCAGAAAAGACCAAATTCATGACGAACATCAAAGATGGACCAAAATTCTTGGAAACAGAGATAGGACGGATAGAAAGGGTCAAGAAGTTCAAGTACCTTGGTGAGACGATACAGAAGAATGGACTAGAAAAAGCTGTAGTGGAAGATCGGATCTCAAAAATGGAGAGAGCATATGGCTTGACAAAAACATCTACAATAAGAAGTGCTTATCTTGGAATTCCAAATTAAAACATTACAACACTGTGGTCAAAACAGAATGCCTGTATGCCAGTGAATGCCTGTCCATGAACTACAAGCTGGAGAAGCTAGAGGTCCTGGAAAGAAGAATCCTCAGAAAAATTATGGGAGCTGTCCAAACTGAAAGCGGATGGAAACTTTGGAGTAACAAAGAAGTTTACCAGAAGGTGGAAAGAATCTCAGAAACCGTGAAGAAAAGGAGGCTGGCGTTTCTTGGACATCTATACAGAATGAACACAAACAGACTTACCAAACAGATATTTGATTACTTCTGGAGAAAAAAGACCACTACAGCATGGATTAAGGAAACGAAGAAGGATATGGAAAGGTTAAGCATCTTGGAAGACCAGCTGTTAGAAAGGAATACGTTTAGGAACACACTGAAGAATTTGGAAGGTGTTCAAGCCTCAGGAAGAACTAGGAAGACCGGAAGAGCCTGGACAGATGAACAACGGAAGCAGGCCAGCGAACGCATGAAGGAGTATTGGACACAGAGAAAACTTCACACGAAGAGAAAGAAATGAAGTTGTAGCGTGATCCTTAGTGGTCCATTCGCTTGTAAAAAAAAAAAAAAAAAAAAAAAAAAAATAATAATAATGGTATTGGCTTTACATCCCACTAACTACTTTTACGGTTTTCAGAGATGCCAAGGTGCTGGAATTTAGTCCCGCAAGAGTTCTTTCACATGCCAGTAAATCTGACACACGACGCTGACATATTTGAACACCTTTCAAATACCACCGGACTGAGCCAGGATCAAACCTGCCAAGTCGGGGTCAGAAGGCCAGCACCTCAACCATCTGAGCCACTCAGCTCAGCACCCGTAAGATTACCCAAGCAGCTAGGTAGTCAACTTTTCTCTGTAGGATCTATATTTTGATTCCAATACCTACATATTAACAATTTAAACGGACTTTAACAAAACTGAAATGACTATTTAAAGCTACAACTAATACTGTCTAAAATGTAAACACTACTAACTTACACAAAAGTTAATCTCTCTTTCAGAGTATTCACTTTCAACTGATATCAATCCAACATGTGAAAGCTACTTTTGTCCTGTTCTGTTTTGCGCATATATTTTAACTCATTCAAATCAAAATCAAATCAAATCAAAATCTCTTTATTTGCAAATGAGGTGTCTACCTCGGTGGCAAATGGTGCACTAAAATACATTATTGTCAAGCACTAAATTTTAAATTAACAAGAGACAAAGAAAATTTTCCTAGAATACAATATTATACAATTTACGCTAATAATTTGTTCTATTAAACACATACATCATCCTTAATAAATTTATATTGTTTACAAAATTCTACTTATAATATCTTACAAACATAGTCAACTCATATACAGTATGTGAAATTACTTCTAATAATAATATACAACTGGTATAAGATTAAAATTAACATTGAATTTATTTACATATTTATATTTTACCCATTTTGGAACATAAGTAGCATAACGACCTGCTGCGTCTTAACCAGAGCCCCTTTTGCTACCACTTTTCAGAGTTCCTGAAGGGCCTTCACAGCTACCGTAGCAGTCCCAGGGCCCTCGAAGTCCCCACTGTACTTCACCCCTACAGGCAGTCCCCTACTTGGGCTGTCCAAACTCCATAGACCAGGGGATGGAATTAGTTTAATCACACACATTTTTTATTTACAATATCCTGCACTGGTCGAATGCCCTCTAACATTTCATTTAGTTTCTCTGTTGTTGTTTATTCTCTTCTTGAATATCTGTACAGATTTTGGAAAAGGATCAAACACTACCCCTGGTAAACTGTTCCACTCCTTCACGCCCTTCCCAATGAATGAAAATTTACCCCAATCGCTTCTGCTAAAATTCCTTCTAATTTTGTACTTGTGGTCAGTTCTACCAATATAATTATTTTCCAACTGAAGCCTCTCACGGATATCTCTCCATGCTTCTTCTCCTGTATAGGCTCTATATAATCCTATAAGTCTAGTTTTCTCCCTTCTCTTACTTAAAGGTTCCCAACCAAGTTCCTTTAACATTTCTGATACACTACTCTTTCTCCTGAAATCCCCTGTTACAAACCTTGCTGCTTTCTTCTGCACACCATCTAGTTCTTTTATTAGTATTCTTGGTGAGGATCCCAAACACTGTTTGCATATTCCAATAATGGACGAACCATACTTAAGTAACTTTTTTCTTTTAATTCTTTGTTGCATCCTTTAAGTAGCCTCATTATGACATGTAACGATCTGTATGCTTTCCCAACAATGTCATCAATATGAGCCTTCCAGTGCAAATTACTTTCAAATCTCACACCTAAGTATTTGCACTTGCCATCTTTAGGGATAACTATCTCATCCAAAGTATATTCAAATTCAGTTTTAAAGCTCCTGTTTGTAAATGTTGTAACAGTTGATTTGCCTCCATTAACCTTCATATTATTTTCTTCAACCCATTCTTGGATACTCTCAATGTCCCTTTGTAATTCTGAGCAATCCTCAATGTTATTTATTTCCCTATAAACAATTATGTCATCTGCATACAATCTTATTTTCGATGTTATATTGTTCCCTAAATCATTTGCGTATATTAAGAAAAGTAACGGACCGATTATACTACCCTGTGCAATTCCCTTCCAAACTTTCTCTTCCTGTGATATATAATTTCCTACTTTGACTTTCTGAACCCTTGAATTTAGAAATGTTCTTATCCAACGTATAACACTTACGTCCAGTCCTATTCCCTCCAATTTCTTTAATAATATTCCATGTTCCGCTCTATCAAAGGCTTTGGAAAGATCTATGGCTATGCAATCTAATTGGCCTCCTGAATCCAACTGATCTGATATGTCCTGCTGAAATCCCACCAGTTGTGCCTCACAAGAAAATTTCTTTCTAAATCCATACTGGCTCCTCATGAACCAATTTTTATCATCACATATCCCTCTGATGTACTTTGCTATTAAACTCTCCAGTATTTTACAAACTATACTGGTCAGGCTGATTGGTCTGTAGTTCTCTGGTTTCCTTTTATCACCCTTTCCTTTATAAATTGGTATTATTATAGATTCCTTCCATTCCTTTGGTATTACACTATTATTTATTACATAGTCAAAGAGAAATTTTAAATAAGGCACTATATAGCACCCCATCGTCTTTAATACCTCCCCAGTAATTTGATCACTTCCTGCTGCTTTTCCTTGCTGAAGCAGTTGGATTTCTCTGAAAATATCTTCATTTGTGAATGAGAAGCTTCTTGTTTCCCTATGTGTCTCTCCCTCTCTATCTTCTGTTATGGTTTCCAAGTCCTGACAATCTTCTACTGAATCTCTGAATTCCCTACTGAAGAGGTTTGCTTTCTCAGTATCTGTTAAATAGTGTTCACCCCCTTCTCCCACCATTGTAGGAATTTGGATTCCTTTTCCTTTTTGATTCCTAATATATGAATACAGCTTTTTCCATTTCCTTTTGTGGTCATTACCCTCTTGAAGAATGCCATTCATATAATTCTCTTTTGCTTCCTTTTTCACTCTATTCAGTTCCCTCATTAGCTGTTTTCTAGTTTCTCTATTCTCCCTACCCTCTTTGATTTTCCTGTTTACTATTCTATTTTCTTTTTAATTTTCTTATTTCCCTTGTATAATAAACAGGGTCTGAGGTCATTTTGCCCTTCTTAACAGGTACAAATCTCTTCTCTCCTTCCCAAATGATTCCTTTAAATTTAGCCCAAAGTGTATCCACATTACTCCCTTCACTTATCCAACAACTGAATTGTGATTTAAGGTAAGTCCCAAATTCATCAACTTTAGTTTTTCTGTATAATTTCTTGTCTTGTGTGACCCTCTTATTAAGCCTTTTTGGTACCAGTCCTACATCCATTATTACAGCCTTATGGTCACCTATTCCTTCAATTACCTCAGTTTTATCAACAATTTCCCATGGTTTCACCAAGAATACATCTAGTAAGTTATTGAGACGAGTCGGTTCTTGTACTACTTGTGTAAATCCTCCCTCCCAAATTAACTTATTTGCCAGTTTCTGTTCATGGGCTTCACTTGCAGCTCCATTCCATTCAACTTCAGGCAAGTTTAGATCTCCCCCAATTATTACCATATCATTATTATTGTTTTTATGAGTATAATCTATTATTTTCTCAAATATTTCCATGTCTCTTTCCTCTCTTCCAGGCCTGTATGTTCCTATAATTCCCACCTCCTTCATATTATGACAAACTAATTTTATCCCTAATATTTCATCCCTTTCATCGGTAAACCATTCATGTGAACAATAAGTTTCCTTCACCAGAATAAACACCCCCCCTCCCTTTTTATCTCCTCGGTCTCTACGATAGACTGTGTACCCTTCTGGAAATACTTCTCTATTACCCACCCCTTCTCTCAACCATGATTCTACTCCTATCACCACATCAGTCTCATAAGATTCCATCAATGTACCGAATTTTAATTGTTTATTTACTACACTCTGACAGTTTACCAAGAGCAATCTCAGACCTCCTTCCTCCCTAAAACTTGACTGTTGCAATTGGGTAACGTTTGACGCATGAGTTGAGAACGTCCCTGGAACCCAGATCCTTGTACATAGATCTTGATTTAAGGGTCTGGGTTTTCTGGCAAGTTTCCCTGTATGTGCCAGTTTAGTGGTATGGGTTTTCTTAAGTACAGATTAGTTTGCAAATCTCTGTTAATAATTGTAGCAATTTGTCTACAGAGATTTGCTTTTCCATTACCATTCAGATGTAACCCATGCCTAGTAAACATTTGCCTGCCAAGACCTAAAGTATCTACTACATAGACATTTCTAAAACTCTTACATAATCTCTTGATTTTTATATTTACATCATGTACAGCTTTGTTCACACATGAGTCCTCTAAAAGGTCATACCTAGGTGACACATTAACTACAATTACTTTTGAGTCAGGTAGTTTGGAAATCTTACCTCTGAGAGTCATAATTAGTTCCTCACCTTCATTTGCAGCAATGTCATTTGTACCACTCACAATTACCACATAATTGTCCTTCTCTAACACATTCTCAACTGTTGCAGTGGTCACTGGTACCACACTTATTCCTTTGAACTACTCACTATGATTAACTCATTTTCCAGATGCACTTCACTGAATTAGCAACCATGATTTTGAAGCAAACTCTTATAACCATCAGTTGGAAAATTGCAAGCATAAGAACTATACTTTGATGAATCTAACATGTACATAAAGTTCTTTCCATAGTCCTGGAATCTTTTATAAAGATGATGTTTGATATTGTTAAAAATATTAACTTCTGTATTTGGTTGTAATATCTACAGATAAATTTCTGTTTCTTTTTTCGTTGGGTTCCAATATCAGAAACTGTTCATCATGCACCTTTTGAAAATGGTTTCTAGGAGATTTCACAGTATTTTGTATTTCTGTTATCTTTTCCCTGCAGTAAACAACAGCTAATGAAGTATTCTGATGGACAATGAAAGAAACATCAGTTAGACAAAATATACAATGAAAAGTTGCAAGGAGAAAGCAAAATTAAAATGTGTCTAAATTTGATAAATGTCCTTGAATAACAGAAAGAATATCATTTTCTACATCTAATTGATGTTCCAAAATGGTATTGAAAACTAAGCAAAGTTCTTCCTTTTTGTTCACCATGCATTTGTCTCATCAGCTAGTCATCATCATTTTCATTTCCCCTTGTCCAGCTCCAGGGGCTGCCTGGCCATGGCGGTAAAGGCGTGCTCGGTTCGCCCGGAAGGACGTGGGTTCGAATCCCCGTCAGGAAGTCTTAAAATTTAAGAAACGAGATTTCCACCTCCAGAGGTGCACATGGCCCTGAGATTCACCCAGCCTACACCAAAAATGAGTACCAGGTTAATTCCTGGGGGCAAAGGCGGCCGGGCGTAGACCTAACCACTCAACCCCATCAAGTGCCGAGGTTACGGATATTGGAAGCCTTTACCTTCCACCCCTCCAAGGGCCTTCATGGCTTGTACAGAGATGACTTTGCTTTGCTTTGCTTGTCCAGCTCCTGCCAGGTCAGGATGTTGATGGGTCTTCTCCACCGTTGCCTCTCCTTCCACCACTCCTCTTCAGTAATTGTTCTCCATTCCAGTATCCGACTCGTTGGCTGAATGGTCAGCGTACTGGCCTTCGGTTCAGAGGGTCCCGGGTTCGATTCCCGGCCGGGTCGGGGATTTTAACCTTCATTGGTTAATTCCAATGTCCCGGGGGCTGGGTGTTTGTGCTGTCCCCAACATCCCTGCAACTCACACACCACACATAACACTATCCTCCACCACAATAACACGCAGTTACCTACACATGGCAGATGCCGCCCACCCTCATCGGAGGGTCTGCCTTACAAGGGCTGCACTTGGCTAGAAATAGCCACACGAAATTATTATTACTCCAGTCCAGTCTTCTTTTTCCTTAGACTGTTCTTGACAGAGCCGATCCGTCTTTGTCTGGGCCTCCCTCTTGCCCTTTTTCCTTCTGTCAGCCTTCAACACTTGTTTTGGTATCCTTCTCTCCCCATAACATGCCAAACCATCTCAATTTATTCTTCTCCATCCTATCACTCAGTTTTTCTACCCCTATCTCTTTTCTGGCCTCAACATTTCTTACTCAGTGTCTCCTTGTCTTTCCTAAAATACTCCTCAGGAACTTCCTCTCACTAGCCTGAATTTTTCCCTAATTTCTTATTGTCAAAATCCAAGTCTCAGATGCGAACAGTAATATAGAGGTATAGTACATCTTGTACATTATCTCTTTACATTTCACAGGAACTTCTCTGTTCCACACCAGGTTCCTTACATTCTGGCAGAACGTATTTCCCGCTTGTACACTTCTGCTAATCTCTTTATCCACTTGCATTTGGATAACTATTAAACAGTAAGTAAAATTCTGTCAAAAGCATTTTTTAATAATTTTTAGGTTAGGTAAGTGAAGTGACACCAAGCAAGCTTGAAGTTTTATGTGAGTGTTAATATTATGATCATAGCCACTGGACATTCAGTTTCACATGAAATCTGAACCATAGAAACATGACTTTTCATTTAAAATGTCCCACATGCATTGGCTGAATTTCAAACCATGGTTGCCTTGGTGAGAAGCCAGTGTCTATGCCAATATATGTCAAGATTGTCCCCTATTCAACTACTGCGTTTCTTTCACTCTCCTTGAGCAACACGTTCGTTGTAACATTCCCTCACTTTCCTCCTTTCTACAATTTATTCAATTTCAGTTGGTATCTCATGACTACCAAGCTGGATCAAAGTCCACATCTACTCCTGAAGAAGTCTTTTAATCCAGCATCTGCTTTCTGAATTTATGTCCAAATATAATGAAGTGTATTTGATATCTTCCAGTGCCTCTAGGATTGTCAATATGTACACCTGTCTTTTGTAGTTTTTGAATCAAATGACTAATTTATGAGTGCAGAATTCCATTAGCCAGCTTTTACTTTCATTCCCAATTAATTAACTTCGCTTTGAAAACCTATTACTGATATTCCATTCTCTCATCACGTTAAGCTTTTATATGCTGAATTAAATCTCATCTCTCTTTGTATATTACTTTGATTTCTTCATTATCTGCCGAACAGGTAAGCACGTGGATGTGTGCTATTGTGATGACATTGGCTTGGTATATCCTAACAACAATCTGTTTACTATTCTTCCCCGTAATCTTACTATCTTATTTTTAAATCAATCCATGCATTTTTCTTACTTGATTTTGTGTTTGCTCTGTATTTGTGACCTAAAATTCTCTTCTTCCTGCCAATATACATCATTTACACCAATTAAAACTGACTTTAGTCTATCCATTTCACTTTTCATATTACCTAGCTAGTACAATGATTCAAAATTCTCGTCGCTATAAGACTCATCTGTGTCGGTGCGACGTAAAGCCACTAGCAAAAAACAAATTCAAACTTCCTCTAATCCATCTGTAACTAAATTAACTTCCCTTTCCAACCGTACTACTGCCACAGGGTATAGTTCCGAGATAGTGTGTGGGTTACTTCCTTGCAAGCTGCGATTCACCTTCAACAAAATCCTGCTTGTGGCACTGTTTCTTGCTGTCACTCCTTTCAACTCAAGTCCAATGGTGATGGAATAAGGATGGTGGAAGTAGGTTTTCGGGTGAAACTGGAAGTCTCTAGTTCGGACCTGCACGTTGGCAGCAGATGTATGATGGTCGTCTTTCTGAGACCCCGTGACTACTCAGGAATTTGGTCCTGCATCTGTGTTTGGGCAGCCCTATTTAAGATCACCGCTGGCCATCCTGAATGGGGAAGGCCCTAGAAAATGTGGGATAAACATCGGTAGTCATACTCTCAGCCGGCTGGGAGGCCGCACCCAGCGGGTCACCCCTTATGTGGTCGAAAAACGAAGATTACCAAAACTTTGATTGTAGGAACCTGGAATGTTTGAACCCTGCTTGATTTGAAAGACAATAACTGATCAGAGAGAAGAACAGCGCTTGTCACCTATGAGCTTGAACGAATGAACATTGATATTGCTGCCTTAAGCGAAACCAGGCTGTCCAGCAAAGGTAAATTTACAGAGTTCAGCTCAGGCTACACAATCTTCTGGGAGGAAAAAGATGAGGGAAAACACCACATTCATGGTGTGCGATTCGCTGTGAAGACCACATTGGTGAATGATTATCAGCTAACTCCAACCGCTGTCAGTGAAAGAATTATGACCCTCCGAATCCCACTCTCTGGAGCCAAATCCATGACACTCATCTCCGCATATGCTCCCATCTTGGATGCTGATGTAGAAGCTAAAGACCAATTATACAACCTGCTGAGCGCTACCATCACCAAAGTACCATCAAGAGACAAACTTACTACTTGGCGATTTCAACGCCAGAGTTTGTAAAGATCACCAATTATGGGGCAATGTGATGGAAAAACATGGACTTGGCAACTGTAATGCCAAGAGTCTATTGCTCCTTGGTTTATGTGCTGAACATGAAGTCTTCATTACTAATACTCAGTTCCACCTGCCTAATCGCTACAAGACTACTTGGATGCATCCTCGCTCAAAGCACTGGCTATATAAGCTTGACTATATAATCACCAGGCAATGTCATAAAAAAGATGTCCTTGTTACAAGGACCGCCAGAAACGTTGATGACTGCTGGACAGATCATAAGCTCCTTTTTTTGCCAATTGAGAATCTCAATCTGTCGCAAACCAAAAAGGTCCATCCACAACCTGCTCAGAAAGAAATTTGATACTTCTAAACTTCAAATTGAATCCACAGCTACAGATTACAAAACTGCAATCTCAAACAAACTGGCTAGTCATCCAGTCAGCAATGATAGTACATATCAGGAATGGGCCAAGCTTCAGAAGGTCATCACTATGTCAGCTGAGGAAACAACTGGTTTTGTGAGGAAAAAAAAAGACAAGACTGGTTTGATGAAAATAATGAAGAAATTAAATGTCTGTTCATTGCCAAATGGGAAGCCCATCTATCCTATCTTCAAGATCTGTCTTCCAATGTGAAGAAATCACATTTCTTAGATCTTAAAGGAAAATGCCAGGCACAAATGAGGGAAATAAAGAATAACTGGTGGCAACAAAAGCTGAAGAACTGCAAAGACTATCTGATGCCCTGATCTACAAAACTGCTATGCTGGCATAAAGGAGATATATGGTCCAATTCAATCTTCATCGGGGTCATTGAAGACTGCTGACAACTCCATCATTTTAAATGATAATGGAGAAATTTTAGAGCACTGGAAGGAACATTTCTCTGCACTTCTAAATCGTGTCTCCAATGTCGCTGAGGACTTTCTTCGTAATATCCCCCAGCAGCCCCACAACCATGGATGGTAGTTTCACCTACATACAGAGACTTCACCAAAGCACTAAATCAACTAAAACCAAGAAAGGCTCCTGGTCCTGATAACATCCCACTGGAACTGACACAAAATGGAGGTATACCCTTCAAGACTAGACTTTTCACACTCATCCTCTTGATTTGGAAAACTAGAGAAGTATCTGATGACTTGAAGAATGCTACCTTCATCACTGTCTTCCAGAAAGGCGACCGCAGTGTATGTGGAACTACCGTGGTATATAGCTTTTTGTCAATTGCAGGTAAAATTCTCGCAAGAATTCTATTAATTTTACGTTATGAATCTCATTATGATAACCGTATTGGAGTACAGAATGTAAAAAGTTTCAAACAAATTTATTAAAAACCACAATTCCAATACTTTACAATCTTTAAGATACAAATGTTACATAGATGTTAAAATGGGACATGTTTCGCTTAAGCTTTGTAAGCATCTTCAGCCACACTTAACCTAAAGCTAAGTCAGGCCCCTGAACTGGGTTCCTCATTAAAAGTATAATACATGTATTAATACAAGATAAAACAGTCATAAAAATCTAGTCTGAGGAGAAAGCGATGCTTAAATGTAACAAAAATTCAATAATAAGCTTGTCGTAGTATTATATGTACACAGAATGAATATTAGTGTTTGTCTAAAAATAGTACATGTTGATTATTTGTAGAATGAGACATAGTCATAATGATCTAACATACAACTGGATTGTACAAATTTGTTGATATTAATGAAGCGTGGATTAATTAAAATATCGAAAAATAAATCTTCGAACATTGTTGAATGAGAATCAGGTACATAGAATTACAGTAGAGTTGTTAACTCCAAGTAGTTGCATAATAAGGTCAAAAGGCACTTGAAACATCAGTGTGTAGAAGAGTTGTGTCTCTTTCATGGAATAATCTTTGTAGTTCTTTTACAAGAACACGAATGTCACAAACTTACATTAATGAATCCTAAGCTACCAACGTCCAAAGCCTTACCAAAAATTCATAAAAACGAAGTACCTGTGTGCCCTATCATAAACTGTAGGAACAGCCCCACCTACAATGTCTCAAAATTCTTACACAGTTTCTTGAGTAAACACTTTAAATTTAATAACCGTGCCTATATAAAAAATTCCACTGATTTTTGCGAAAAACTCTCTAAATTTAAGTTACAACACAATCATATAATGGTTTCATACGACATAAATGGAACTATGAGTATCATCAAAACTAATCTTTAAAAACAGAATAACTTACGTAAATTCGAAATAGAAGAATTCATCAATCAACTGAAATTTGTTCTAAACAATAACTTTTTCGCATTTAACAACAAAATCTACCATCAAAAGGGCCTTGCAATGTGCGACCCAATTTCGGGTATTCTTGCCAATATTTTCATGAACAACTTAGAAACTAATACATTAATTAACAGAATCAATAGTCTTAAGTTGTGGCTGAAATTTGTAGATGATACATTCGCTATCATCGACAAATATCAAAATAACAGTGATAATATATTAAAGTACCTTAATGACCTCAAAAATAATATCAAATTCACTAAAGAAGACAAATCCAATAATTCTTTGAATTTCTTGGATTTAAATTTAACAAGGGCTAATGATAGAAGCCTCCATGGCTCAGACGGCAGCGCGTCGGCCTCTCACCACTGGATACCGTGGTTCAAATCCCGGTGACTCCATGTGAGATTTGTGCTGGACAAAGCGGAGGCGGGACAGGTTTTTCTCCGGGTACTCTGGTTTTCCCTGTCATCTTTCATTCCAGCAACACGCTCCATTCTCATTTCATAGCATTTATCATTCATTAACAAATCACCTTGGGAATGGCGACCCCATTGTAATAACAGCCTATATATGTTTCATTCATTACATCCCTGACCCGGTCAATGACTGGAAAACAGGTTGTAGGTTTTCATTCATTTTTTCATTTTTCAAGGGCTAATGATAAATTTATATTCCAAATTTATAGGAAACCTTCGTCCTCTCTGTTGACTATAAAGAATGATTCTCTGCACCCACATTCTCATAAGCAAGCAACTTTCTACAGCTTAATTCACAGGGCTCTAAAAATCCCACTTGCTAATGCTAATAGAAAAAAAGAATTTGGTTATACTAAAGATTTAGCTGAACGGCTACAAACCTGATATGGTCAATAAAATCATAGGTAAAATCAAACTAAGAACCGCTTTAAAATTAACCCCTGAAAAACCCCAAGAAATAAGTTTTGCTGCCTTTACTTTTACTAACCCAACTAATATCATATAACCAACCCGTTGAAGAAATATGATGTCAAAATTGCGTATAAAACTCGAAACACAAATCGTAATATATTTTTTTAACTCCAATACCGTAAATTCAATACATAATAAATTTTTGAATTCCGGAATCTATAGACTCAAAGGTGCCCAATGTACTTTTACGTACATAAGGCAAACTGGATGCAGTTTCAAAACTAGATATTTGGAACACTACTATGCCTCAAAACATAGAAAACATTCTGCTATGAGCAATCATATAAAGGATACTGGCCATAATTTTACAACGATTGAACAAGACCTTCATATTATAAAATACGTCAACAAGAGTAAACTGATGACCGAGTTAAAAAACGCCTACTTTTTTTGGATCAGCATTATAACATTAATAGTAATCTAAACGATGTTCTTGACACAAATAGTCCATTAATTGAACAAATCCCTACTTACTCACTGCCTTTAATATAAATACCAATAATTTCATGAAAATATTTAATTATAAACACGTTAACAACTTCCCTACCGCAATAGTAGCCACTTCCAAGTCACCGATTCACACTACATCCCCTCCGCCAACTCCTAATGTCCTCAATGCTCTGCCTACGCCCCCTCTCCCGACTCATTCTCCGCCTTCACAGACACACCCCTACAATACACGTAGTAGCAGAATAACGACTGCCAGATCGTCTCAAACAACCAACAAGGCTAGTCACCTCTCTGTCAACATAAGGGGTAAGCATTTTTAAACTTCCACTCACTAGTAGAATGTTCTCTGTGTTTCCAATACTTACATTTATTTTTCCTATACATTTCAGTCTTCGACACGCATCACATTGAGAATTCTCTCACATCTAAGGCTTTATTGAATACCCTATTTGTTGAATCTACGCAAGACAGCTCATGACTACAATCTACTACAAAGATTATTCCATGAAAGAGACACAACACTTCTACACACTGATGCTTCAAGCGCCTTTTAACCTTTTAATGCAACTACTTGGAGTTAACAAGTCTACTGTAATTCTACGTACCTGATTCTCATTCAACAACGTTCGAAGATTTATTTTTTGATATTTTAATTAATCCATGCTTCATTAATATCAATACATTTGTACAATCCAATTGTATGTTAGATCATTATGACTATGTCTCATTCTACAAATAATCAACTTGTACTATTTTTAGACAAACTGTAATATTCATTCTGTGTACATATAATACTATGACAAGCTTATTATTGAATTTTAGTTACATTTAAGCATTGCTTTCTCCACAGACTAGATTTTTTTGATTGTTTTACCTTGTATTAATACATGTATTATACTTTAACGAGGAACCCATTTCAGGGCCCTGACGTAGCTTTAGATTAAGTGTGGCTGAAGATGCTTACAAAGCTTAAGCGAAACATGTCCCATTTTAACATCTATGTAACATTTGTATCCTAAAGATTGTAAAGTATTGGAATTGTGGTTTTTAATAAATTTGTTTGAAACTTTTCACATACAGAATTCTATTAAACCGGCTCAGAGTTGTATCAGAGAAGATTTTGCCCGAGTCTCAATGTGGTTTCCGAACCTCCAGAGGCACAACAGATATGATCTTCTGTGCTAGACAACTCCAGTTGAAATGCAGAGCAACAGCAGCCTCTCTATTTAGATTTCTATGATTTGGAAAAAGCCTTTGATTCAGTACCAAGATCTGCTATGTGGAAAGTATTGAGACATTTTGGATGTCCTGAACATTATGTGGAATTGGTTCAAGCTCTTCTTCATGGTAACTCAGTATCAGATTCGTTCCCAATCACTCATGGATTGAAACAAGGCTGTGTGCTTGCTCCTACACTCTTTGCACTGTACATAGCTGCCATGCTGCATGAATCATCTGCAAACAACTTAGGCATGGAGATTAAATTTCATTTTGATGGAGGCCTCTTCAGTCTGGCAAGACTTTGCTCACAAATACTTACTCTGGTTACCCGGGTGACAGAACTGCAATATGCCGATGACAACGCATCTCCTGCTCTAACACCTGCAGAACTACAACAGTCAATCAACTGCTTTAAAACGGCATGCGATCGCTTTGGTCTTGCCATTAATAATAAAAAAAAAAACCACAACGAAGGTACTTGCACAACCTGCCCCAGGATTAACTCTTCCTGAGTTCAGTATCGCCATCTTAGACACGACACTGGAGCAGATTGATCACTTTTCATATCTTGGAAGCATCTTGTCTAAACGATGTACCTGCGAACAAGACGCTGATAAAAGAATTGGGTCTGCTCATGCAGCATTCGGATGGTTAATGCACAGAGTCTTCATGAATAACGACCTAAAACTGCATACCAAACTCATGGTGTACAAGGTGTTGTCATTTCCACGCTGCTGCATGGCTGTGAAACTTGGACACTATATCGCTGTGATAGCAAAAAACTTGAGCGCTTCCACCAACAGAAAATTACATTCATCTTGAATATTAAGTAGGAGGACTATGTGACCAACATGGCAGTTCTCGTCAAAGCGCAGCTAAATAGCATCGAGGCAACAATCATCGCTCATCAACTGATATGGTGAGGCCATGTTCACTGCATGGGTGATACCAGGCTTCCCCGCCAAATTCTTTATGGCGAACTTTGCTCCGGCAGTAGACCTCATGGAGCCCCCTCTTAAGCATTTTAAGGAGCAGCTGAAACACATCATGAAGACAACTGGTATAGATATACAGACATGGGAAGAATGTGCTGTGGACC
The DNA here is from genome assembly GCF_040414725.1 of Anabrus simplex. Lineage (NCBI taxonomy): Eukaryota > Metazoa > Arthropoda > Insecta > Orthoptera > Tettigoniidae > Anabrus > Anabrus simplex. The sequence goes on along the minus strand of NC_090265.1, from coordinate 127,927,135 downwards.
ATTCACTGTGGCGGAACACTACATCCACCGCTGTCAACTTGTTTGAAAGAGAACGTGGCAGACATCAAGAGGCCAAGCGACAAGCAAGAAAACTCCGTCAATTACAACCCCGCCCTCCTCCATCCATTCAGTGTGATTTGTGTGGGCGCCTGTTTTATGTCAGGATTTATCTGTTTAGACATCGCAAACACGTCCATAAACTGAGTTGAACTGGTCAATGTATGCAGGAAGAAGTTATATATACTTGGATTGAGTTACAGCTGACGACTGCTGCTCCATTCTCCCATAACAATTAAACTTTTATCTCTGTTATATGCTGTATCAAATATCATCTCTCTTTGTGTGCAAAGTCTGTTCAGAAAAGTAATTAATGATGATGATGATGCTTGTTGTTTAAAGGGGCCTAACATCGAGGTCATCAACCCGTAATGGTAGGAAATGAGACAAAATGGAATGACAAATTAAAAGTTCAAAATCCTCCACTGACCAGAATTCAAAACTTGAGGATGAAGATTAAATAGATGGATATGAATTTAAAACAATCAGTGGATTAGACCCGCAAGGTCTCGCGTACACAGAAACTGACGTGAAACAATAGTATTACTGACCCAGGGACTATAGCATAATACTGAATTGATGATGCTTTCAGTCTAAAGGGGTCCAAAATCCAAGTCATCGGTCCCTCATAATGGTACTTATCGTTAGGAAAGTACAGCAGAACCATGGTATTTGTCATGTTGCGGTACTTATCAAAAGTAGTGTAGACTTGTGGCATTCCACACAGTATGGTACTACTCACAGGTAATGAAATTCGCACATGGACGACAGACCTATGGTGTTTCACACACTGCGGCACTTTTTTTTTTTTTCTAGGGGCTTTACGTCGCACCGACACAGATAGGTCTTATGGCGACGATAGGATAGGAAAGGCCTAGGAGTTGGAAGGAAGCGGCCGTGGCCTTAATTAAGGTACAGCCCCAGCATTTGCCTGGTGTGAAAATGGGAAACTACGGAAAACCATTTTCAGGGCTGCCAATAGTGGGATTCGAACCTACTATCTCCCGGATGCAAGCTCACAGCCGCGCGCCTCTACGCGCACATGGCACTATTTACAGGCAACGCAAATCTAGGACGTTCCTCACATAAGTGGACTAATCACAGGGACCCGCACTATCCTGGGGTGTTCCTCACATAGTGGGTACTAAGCATAGGCAAGGCAGAACCATGGTGTCGCTCATATAGAGGTACGAATCACAGGTACTGTAGAAGCCAGCAACGTACTCTATTGCTACTAATCACAAACCTATTTGGTACCTAACATAGTGGTACTTCATGTAAGTAAAAGCGACCCAGGGTGTTCCCCGCGCGGTGGTACTCATCATAAGTAGTCTCATGGTTCTAATTTGATCATTTCTTGGTTGCCCCTTTTAGTCGCCTCTTATGACAGGCAGGGGATACCGTGGGTGTATTCTTAGTCTGCGTCCCCCACCCACAGGAGGTTGTGTGTCTGGTCCGCGAGACGTATTTAATTTCCCTCAAGTCCGCTGGCAAGGACACCCCTATCCGCCAACTGGGACGCGCCACGCGGGAGTATCAACTCTCCTCCTGCTACACCAGCATAGTAGGTTCATGGAAAAGTAATTAAAAAGAGACTAGAAAACTATCAAGGACACATATGCTATGGTACTGTGAAAGCTGCAATACGAGTCTGTATTTATGTTTTAAACTTTATTGCACAAAATCAATATTTTCTTAATTAGTACTGTAGAAAAAAAGGATTACCCTTTACCAATCACATTTTTTCCTGTTAGCAGAATGTCAGAGATCATCTTTATGATGATACCTCCCTCTTGTGTACTTCCCAGTGCCCACTTAGTTATTCGAATAGAGGATTAATTTTACCTCTGGGAAATTTTACTCGGGAGGAAGCCATCATCAGTACATCACGTAATCATAGAGAGCTACGTGTTCCTGGGAGTTATGGCTGTAGATTTTCATTTTTTTGAGCCATGCAATAGTATTAATATAACTGTCATGTTGAGTGATCACAGGAATTATAATTAGGAATGAACACTTCAGCAGATATCCTTGTTAGGCCAGAACACGTTAACATGGCCAATCTCTAAATAAAGGCATCATCTCTTATATTTAAATGACTGGATATGTAAGCATCAGCTTCTATGAAATGATCTAATCAGTCTCGATATCTACATATAAAAAATTATCCGCATAACTACAGAATTCCAGAATTTAATCTGATCAGCCTCCCAGTCCGGTAAATTTTGACAACTTTCTTTAACCAGTCTTCATATCCCATAGGCTTTTATAACTAAATGTTATCAGTTTTCATGCCCTGAAGATCTGTATGTAGTCTTCATAAGAAGATATCAATGAATGACCTCGGTTCATAATGATACCATATGAATGGTAATGGTGTTGCCACCAATCACTAACAACTTTGTTTCATACTACCTTATGTCCAATAGCATACACAATGCTATCTGCATTAGGATGATTGAAAATATACCAGGCTGGAACTGAACCATAAACAAACAAGATAGTCACAGAAATTTTATAATGACATTCTCCACTGTAACTGGATGCATGTTGTACAAAAAAACTGCAGCTTACCTCCTTCTCTTCACGTTTCTTGCTCCAGTCTCTCTCTAGTTCTGCCAATGTTTCATGTTTGGCTGAAAAGAAAGACAATGACATAATATCATGTTCTATGGTAATTAATAATATTAATAGGCAGTTTGGGAGTAACTTTTGCAGTAAGGGAAATAATAAGTGGGTGAACAATTCTATATTGAAATTATAAAATGACAATAAAGCACGTTTAGTTGGTTTACTGATGATTTATGGCAATGCAAACAATTATGGTACAATATGCTCAGAATAAATGTCAGAAAAGAATAAATTCTGTGGCCGAAACTAATCAAGTGCTACAGCACTTGAATGATATACATTTGAGATTAGGATTTAGCATATTATATATCTATATACAGTGGATGCCGTTTATTATGATCACTCTGGGACGCAGATAATTTGATAACATTAACCGATTGATAACAGTAGCCGAAAAAAAATAATTGATAGGCAGCCTTCTGTATTTATTCATAACCTACATGCACTACAATGAAACACTGATTCATAACCTACATACACTACAATGAAACAGATACCGGTTCACAGCACTACAGTACAGTTAACTGTTTTCAACTACGTAAAATAGTCTCTAATTTTTGTTTTTGCTTCTGGTTGTCTCTCAAAAGTCCATTAATTAATTTTTCATATTCATAATGGTTTTGGAAGTCCACTGACCTACGCTGAACACCTCGTCGCAAGATATCTAACGCCTGTCGCATTTCAGCATATGTTATGTTCGGGAAGCTTCGGCAACATTGTCATCATCAGCATCACTATCTTCTGCTCCATCTTCTTCACCCATCATATCTAATTCTGCGAAAGTAACTGCCTCATATATGTCGTCTCCTGTCTCTTTCGCATCAGTAATGATGCCCTCATCTACGTTCATCCATTTTTGAAATTCATCTTCCTTTAAGCCTGTTGGACAAAGTTCAACATTCTCCTCTGCTTCTGGTAAATATTTTAAAAATCCCCCATGCCGGAAACAGTTCCTTATTGTATGTGCCGAGACAATATCCCATGACATGGCTAGAAGATGCAGGATGTGTGAATGATTCCTTGATCGCATGGTTGAATTAATGAAGTCGTATTTGCCGGTAAGGAAACCACATTGATGTTTTTGAGCTCACAATTCACAATGTGTGCTGCACAGTTTTCAACTACCTAACCTATCTTACGGTCCAGCCTATTATTCCCACTTCAGTAGCCATTCTTTGAAAATCAGGGGAGTCATCCATGCATAAGAGTTGGAATGATAGTCCACTGGAATATTATTGATGTCTTTAAAGCAACGTGGGTTCTTACTTTTCCCAATCACTAACAGTCTTTTCTTTTTATCAGACATACTCCCACAACATAAAAATGTTACTCATTCCTTGGAGGTTTTACATCCCTTATGACTTTCATTTTTGAACAAGTAAGTGTGTCCAGGTAAGGTGTGATAATACAGTGCAGTCTCATCAGCATTATACACACACACCGGAGGGAATTCAGAAGCAATTTTAGGCCACTCCTCTTCTATCCACTTCTCAGCAGCGACGGAATCAGCGTCCTTCTGCTCAACGTGCGATCATTTGTACAGTATACTTTCTAGTTTCTTCCAAGACAAGCGCAGAGTAAAAAACAGGTTTTTAAAAGTTGAGAGCATTTACTTTGTATGCACTCTACTCGCATACTTAAGAATGAAATCCTTGAAAACAAATGTGATAACATAAACCAAATTAATGACAACAATAAACGGATGATTTTCAATGTTTCAGTATATGTCCGTACGGGACTTCATAAAAGTGATTATATAATACGGTTGATAATATTATCCGTGATTACAATAAACGGCGTCCACTGTATATATAAAATAAGTGTTTTGTCTGTACACTGCTCAGAAATGAAAAAGAATGGTATTTATGTATTGTTACAAGTAATACATTTCATCTTGATCCGTGGTGGAGTTTATATAAGTAATAAATTCCAACTTGAACGTTTTGGGAAGTTCCACCTTTCCACCAGTTTAAATCTTATAATTTTCTTAGATTATACAGTAGTAACATTAATTTATTTAAAAACATTTTTTGGTGGTACAACTTTCATTTTCCATGAAAAACATCTGCAGCTGTGATCCTGAATGATAGTTAAATTATACACAAAACACAAGTAACATAGGTAAAACACAATATTAAAAACAACTTCTTCTTGACTATAATAATAATAATAATAATAATAATAATAATAATAATAATAATAATAATAATAATAATAATAATAATAATTTCGTGTGGCTATTCCTAGCCGGGTGCAGCCCTTGTAAGGCAGACCCTCTGATGAGGGTGGGCAGCATCTGCCATGTGCTACTGTGGTGCAGGACAGCGCTATGTGCGGCATGTGAGCCGCAGGGATGTTGGAGACGCACAAACACCCAGTCCCCGAGCCAAGAGAATTAACAATTTAGGGTTAAAATCTCTGACCCGGCCAAGAATCGAACACATGACCCTCTGGAACAAAGGCCAGCAGGCTAAACATTTAGCCATGGATCCGGACATTCCATGGTGAGAGTAATAGTCTTGCTAATTTACTCTTTTATAAGAAAAAGCAACAATATTCTCGTTAAGTGATAGAAACTATTTCTAGAAATTAAAATATAGTATAATAAAAGGTTTAAATGTCTAAAGAGTCAATGATATTCTCTTTGTAGTCACTGTTTGGCACCTCGATGTAAGGCAAAGATATCAAGGATAATTTAATAAAAAACCACCATAGGTAAAACACAATATTAAAAACAACTTCTTCTTGACTATAATAATAATAATAATAATAATAATAATAATAATAATAATAATAATAATAATAATAATAATAATAATAATAATAATAATAATTTCGTGTGGCTATTCCTAGCCGGATGCAGCCCTTGTAAGGCAGACCCTCTGATGAGGGTGGGCAGCATCTGCCATGTGTTACTGTGGTGCAGGACAGCGCTATGTGCGGCATGTGAGCACCTATTCAATACTTTGAAGTAATGAATAGGTGGTTTTTTATTAAATTATCCTTGATATCTTTGCCTAACGTCATCTTCAATACGGAACAATAATGAGAGTTGTTACTTGTAACCTCGATGTAAGTCCGCCTCCGTAGCGTAACGGTTAGTGTTATTAGCTGCCAAGACAGGTGGTCTAATGTTCTAAGGGGAAGGAGATTGCAGGCCAAGGGCTCTATTCAGGATCAGAATTCAGGACAGGTGTCTGTGCGAAATCGGTACGAGTCACTCCAGGTAGAACAACAGAGGGAAGATGAGGGACAGGGAACTGTTGCTGAGATGCGTGGAAGTAGGAGGAAGGGAAAAGGTAGGAAAGGGAAATGTAGAGTAGAGGATAGGAAAAGACAGGTGGAACAGGGTCATGGGAAGGAGAAAAGGGAGGAGGAAGTAGCTTCTGCAGCTATCAGGAAAGATAGGGCTGACCAGGAGGGGAGGGGATCAAATGAGGTGGGTAGGGTTGAGGCTCTGGTCATGGGGGATTCCATCGTTAGACACGTGGGGAAAGTGTGTGGAGGAAAGGGAACCAGGGTAGAATGTTATCCAGGAATTAGGTTGAGGCAGATGTTGAGGAAAGTAGAAGAGAGGGAGGAGGGGAAGGAGAAGGTGGTAGTGTTTCACGTTGGTACCAACAACGTAAGGCAAGCTGATATAAGTACCAACATAGTTGGAGATGTGTGGGATCTGGTAAATGCAGCACGGGTGAAGTTTAAGAAAGCGGAGATTGTTATTAGTGGAATACTGTGTAGGAGGGATACTGACTGGAGGGTGATTGGGGATTTAAATGAGACTATGGAGTGGGTATGTGGGAAACTGGGAGTGAAATTTCTAGATTCTAATGGGTGGGTAGGAGAAAGGGATCTGCGCTCGGATGGCCTTCATTTAAACCGCAGTGGTACGTATAAGTTAGGAAATTTGTTTGGAAGGGTTATAGGGAGGTACATTCAGGGAAATGGGATGGCCTAGGGAGCGGTAATAAGGGAACAGGGAACTGGAAATCAAGTAGGGATGACAAAAAATTGTTAGTGTTGAACTGTAGAAGTATTGTAAAGAAAGGAATTGAATTAAGTAATTTAATAGATATATATTTACCAGATATTGTAATAGGAGTTGAATCATGGCTGAGAAATGATATAATGGATGCAGAAATTTTTTCACGGCACTGGAGTGTGTATCGTAGAGATAGGATAGGAAAGGTGGGAGGGGGAGTTTTTGTTGTATGTCCGGCGCTCCCTTTCTCGCCCCGCCAGCCAGCTGCACGCGCGCCTGTGTATCATTCTGCTAGCTTCGACGCGCAGCCCTCAGTGCGCGTGCCTGACCATCGAGTGTAGTATAAATAGGAGCTCCCTTCCTGCTCAATCGCCCACTTGCCCCGGTGTCCAGCTCCAGAATACACCCTACGTCGAGCACGGAGGCTACTCCTCTTGAAAATGTGCTTCGACCAGGTGGACTGAATTTCTGGCAGTACGAGGTTTCACCTCTGGTCACCGCTCCCTTACCTGTTTCCGCTGCCTATGTTCCGTAATTCTCTTACAAGCCATTTTCATTACCTAATTTATGCAAGCTCCCTTAGTTTCGCTAGGTGGAATTTCTTCAATCAATTGAACTTGCTTTTTAGGAATTCAGGCACTTCAACAAACAAGGACTCTCAAAGACATTCATGTTAGTGTGCCAGATAGTTCTCGACTATCAACGTGTCAATTCACAAAGACTATCTTTTCAAGATAGAAGTGTATATAAAGACTGCAAACCTGTACATATTGTATAAAGACAAACTTTTCTCAAGATTCAATATTCCTTTTTGCTTCAAAATAAATTTCAGTTATTTGTGTAAATATCATAAAGTGAAGCAATAAAAGTTGTGTTCTGTAAACTTCAACCTTGGTTACAACACAACTCTATGGCGACGAGGTAACACAGCACAAAATACAATTCATCGGCCCCAGTCGCCAACTCTATGGCGACGAGGTAAAAAAGCGACACTACAATTCTTAGGCCCCAGTCGACAACTCTATAGCGACGAGGTACACACGAAACCAACACTACAATTCAACGGGCCCAGTTGTCAACTCTACGGCGACGTGCTAAACAACAACGACACTCCAACCAGTTCTGACACACAGCTTACCTTACTCTTGCTGGCACGCATATTGCAATGGCTACTGCGGAACAACTCGCTACGGTCTTCCAAGCCTTACAGCAGCAACAACAGCAGTTTATGCAACAACAACAGGCAGCATTAATTCAGGCTATTCAAGCTATTTCTGTCTCTACACAGCCATCAGCTATTCCTCCGTTCTCTGCTTTTGATCCGGCTAAGGAAGAATGGTCAGTTTATTTAGCCCGCTTGCAACAGCATTTCATCTGCCATTCTGTCACAGATGATCAACGCCGCCGCGCACTATTTCTTAGTTCGGTTGGCAATGCTACGTGCGAATTACTACGTAACTTAAGTCCAGAAGAACACTTATCTGAGGTACCCTTCACACAGCTCTTGGCCCGTCTCACGGAACACTATGCCAAAGCTCCTCACATAGTGGCTGCTCGCTATAAATTTTTTCAGAGCAGAAAGCAACCCCATCAGACACATACTGAATGGATAACTGAATTGCGTGGTCTAGCTAAACCCTGCCAGTTCATCTGCTCCAAGGACGGTTGTGGTTCATCCTACACTGATTCTCTCATTCGGGACATGCTAATTTTACATACTCCTGAAGACAAAATACGTTTTGACGCTGTCAAGCAGAGTAACCCTTCTTTAGAAGACGTCCAGCGTATTGCTACGGTTTATGAGCTTACTACCAAGACTGCCGCAGCCATAGCTTCTCCCCACGAAGTTGCACAAGTCTCGCCTCAGGCCCGCAAGTCCTCTGCTACAGTGAACCGTACGGATAAGGCGCTCTCCACCAAGCATTTTCGCCAGGTTCCCTCTCGTAATGCTACACGGAAGCCCCATTCTAAAAGCACATCGAAACTCCTGCCTTCCTGCCGAGGTTGTTTCAAGCATCATGAACGTCGTGACTGTCGTTTTTTCAAAGCTACTTGTGAACGATGTAACAAACTTGGACACATTAAGACTGTCTGTCAAAGTTCGCCCCGCCCTGCTAAGACTACTGCAGCGCGCCGGAAGCATATACAGCCCCGCCAAGACATGGAAGTTGATCAGATCAATCTTATTCTTCCCACAAAGGATTCTCACAAAATCATCATTCCTCTCTCATTCTCTGATAGATCTGTCGATTTTCAATTAGACACTGGATCACCTGTCTCTATTATTAACCTGACTACCTACCACGACTTAGGTTCACCTGCATGCTCTCCAGCTGACATCCAGCTAGTGACATTTAACAAGAAGAAAATTGACATCAAAGGTCAAATTAAGCTTCAGGCTAGTTATAAAGGAATTCAGAAGGCCATTCCTCTTCTCGTAGTTAACAACTACACTGCATCAAACATTATGGGCATGGATCTATTTAACTTATTTGGTTTCCAGATACATGACAACATTAACGTCGTATCTACATTGCATCCTACTTCTGACGTTACCGCTCTCCTAGCGCAGTTTCCTGAAGTCTTCGACTCTCAGCTCGGAACAGCAAAAGACTATACAGCTCACATACAGCTGAAATCCGGAGCTAAGCCTCGCTTCCTCAAAGCACGTCCAGTACCCCTAGCACTTCAAGACCAGGTCACGAAAGAATTAGAAAGATGGATACAAACTGGAATTGTAGTACCAGTTACTTCTAGTCAATGGGCTACTCCACTCGTGGTAATCAAGAAACCTGATGGTAATGTTCGACTTTGTGGCGATTTTCGATCTACAGTCAACGCACAACTTGAAACCGATATCTTTCTTATTCCACGTCCAGAAGACTTATTCCGTCGTCTCTCTGGTGGACAATTCTTCTCTCGAGTTGATCTTAAAGAAGCATATCTCCAGCTACTTTTAGACGAAGAATCTAAGAAATTTCTCACACTCAACACTCCTCTAGGACTGCTCCAGCTCCAGCGGCTCCCATTCGGTGTTTCATCCTCAGCGGCTATTTTTCAGCGCTATTTGGCTCAACTCACCGCCTCAATTCCCGGTTGTGCTAACTACCTGGATGATATTATTGTTACTGGAAAAGATCATCAGGAACATCTCACCAATCTCCGCCTTCTTCTCCAGAAATTGAAAGACAATGGCCTACGAGCGAATCTCGCTAAATGTACCTTCTTTCAGCCTCAAGTTCACTACCTCGGACATATACTTGATAAGAATGGAATTCGTCCTAGTATGCAGAATGTCTCCGCGATAGTAAACATGCCAGCACCTCAGAACCTCCAGCAGCTTCAGTCCTTCATAGGCAAAGCGAACTATTATAATAAGTTCATTCCACGCTTCGCTACAGTAGCAGCTCCATTAAACGCTCTACGTAAAAAAGGTGTTAAGTTTCAGTGGACTCCGCAATGCCAACAGGCATGGAAAACAATCAACAACGCCTTAATTCAAGCTATACAACTCCCTCATTTTCAGCCCGACAAGATCATCACGCTAGCTACTGACGCTTCAGACTACGGTGTCGGTGCCGTTCTCTCCCAGAAGGATCGTCATGGACAAGAACGCCCCATCGCCTTCGCTTCGAAAACACTTAATGACCATCAACGTCGATACTCACAGATAGAGAAAGAAGCTTTAGCCATCATCTTTGGTATTCGCCGTTTCAATGAATATCTTTATGGCAACCATTTCCTGATCATTACCGATCATAAGCCTCTCGTACACTTATTCCATCCTGGTAATAAGATCCCAGAGAATTCCCTCAGAAAGCTTCAAAGATGGTCCATGTTCCTTTCTGATTATTCCTATCAGATTGTATATCGAGCCACATCCCAGCATTGTAATGCTGATGCCCTCTCCCGCTTACCCGTTGGTCCTGATACTGCCTTCGATTCTCAAGAATCTGAATGTCTTCAGTTGGACATAGAACTTGAAGATACTGTATCCAGTTTTCCTATTGATGCTACCTGCATAGCTAAAGCTACGGATAAGGACAGTACACTTGCTACTGTACGTACTTACATCCGCAACGGTTGGCCTCTTCAGAGCACACTTCCTGCCCACCTGGCACCTTATCATCGTATGCAGCATCGTCTCACGACTCGTGCCGGAGTTGTACTACTAGAAGCAGGCACCATCTTCCGAGTGGTTATCCCACTTAGCCTACAGAAACAAGTTCTCGAATTATTACACCAAAGCCATTGGGGTATCTCCAGAACAAAGCAACTCGCCCGTCAACACTGCTACTGGCCCGGTATTGATGCCGCCATCGAAAAGCTAATACGTCATTGTGAGCAATGTCAAACGAATCAGAACGCCCCGTCTTCTGATCTTGCTTCATGGCCTCCTGCTACTACTCCATGGGAACGAGTTCACATCGATTTCGCAGGTCCTTTCCTCAATTCCATGTGGTTAATAGTCATTGATTCACTGTCAAACTTTCCATATGTAGTGGATATGCATTCGACTACTACAACCGAAGCTACCATTCGTGCTCTCCAGAAAATCTTTACTACAGAAGGTTTACCGCAAGTCCTCATTTCGGACAACGGACCTCAATTTACAGCTACTGCTTTTCAGAACTTTTGTACACATAATGGCATTCGTCATATCCTAGCACCACCTTTTCACCCTCAATCTAATGGTGAAGCTGAACGCTTCGTACAAACATTTAAAAGAAGTATGAAGAAAGCTGTCTCTTCAGGCTTAACTAAAGACCAAGCCTTGCTCCAACTCTTAAACAACTACAGAACTCTACCCGGCGCTGATAATATCACTCCTGCACAGAAGCTCCATGGACGGCCTCACAGAACTTTACTTTCTCTGTTACAGCCTCTTCCGACCCAGCATAAGACCTCACCAACGAAGCTCTCCCTCAACGACAAGGTCTACACCAGGACATTCAAATCCAACCCACTCTGGATACCTGGAGTCATCTGCAGATCTTTGGGTCATCGTCTCTACGAGATACAGACTACGGAGAAACGTATCTGCCGCCATCAAGATCAGATACGTCTGCGCTACCGCCCCTGTCCTGCTATTGATGCTATTGCTAAACCAGATAAATCTATTGCTGAACGAGCCTTAGATCATTTAATCACAATGGGTTCCTTTCAGGACGAGACAGCGCCACTCCGCCCAGTTCCAGCTCCGGACAATACAACAGTGCCATCAGCAGTTCCGCCCCAGCATCGCAGTCGCCGCCAGCGCCGCAGCCGTTTCACGCCGTACCGGCGTATTTAGGAGGGGAGGGTGTTGTATGTCCGGCGCTCCCTTTCTCGCCCCGCCAGCCAGCTGCACGCGCGCCTGTGTATCATTCTGCTAGCTTCGACGCGCAGCCCTCAGTGCGCGTGCCTGACCATCGAGTGTAGTATAAATAGGAGCTCCCTTCCTGCTCAATCGCCCACTTGCCCCGGTGTCCAGCTCCAGAATACACCCTACGTCGAGCACGGAGGCTACTCCTCTTGAAAATGTGCTTCGACCAGGTGGACTGAATTTCTGGCAGTACGAGGTTTCACCTCTGGTCACCGCTCCCTTACCTGTTTCCGCTGCCTATGTTCCGTAATTCTCTTACAAGCCATTTTCATTACCTAATTTATGCAAGCTCCCTTAGTTTCGCTAGGTGGAATTTCTTCAATCAATTGAACTTGCTTTTTAGGAATTCAGGCACTTCAACAAACAAGGACTCTCAAAGACATTCATGTTAGTGTGCCAGATAGTTCTCGACTATCAACGTGTCAATTCACAAAGACTATCTTTTCAAGATAGAAGTGTATATAAAGACTGCAAACCTGTACATATTGTATAAAGACAAACTTTTCTCAAGATTCAATATTCCTTTTTGCTTCAAAATAAATTTCAGTTATTTGTGTAAATATCATAAAGTGAAGCAATAAAAGTTGTGTTCTGTAAACTTCAACCTTGGTTACAACAGTTTTCATTCTGGTGAAAGAAGAATTTGTAAGCTACGAAAAAGTTAAAGATGAGACACATGATATTCTAGGTGTAAGGCTCATTTCTAAAGATAATAGGCAACTTGATATATTTGGAGTGTACAGATCGAGAAAGGGTAGCACTGATGCGGATTCGGAATTATTTGATAGGATAGTCAGCTATGTGGGAAACGACATGGAAAGAAATGTGATTGTAGCGGGAGATCTGAATTTGCCAGATGTCAATTGGGAAGGAAATGCGAACGACAGGAAGCATGACCAACAAATGGCAAATAAGTTAATATGGGAAGGACAGCTGATTCAGAAAGTGATGGAACCAACCAGAGGGAAAAATATCCTGGATGTCGTGCTGATAAAACCAGATGAGCTCTATAGGGAAACTGAAGTAATAGATGGTATTAGTGATCATGAAGCTGTTTTTGTGGTAGTTAAAAATAAATGTGATAGAAAGGAAGGTTTTAAAAGTAGGACTGTTAGGCAGTACCATATGGCTGATAAAGCAGGTATGAGGCAGTTTCTAAAAAGTAACTATGATCGGTGGAAAACGGTAAATAAAAATGTAAACAGACTCTGGGATGGGTTTAAAGAAATTGTTGAGGAATGCGAAAACAGGTTTGTACATGTAAGGGTGGTAAGGAATGGTAAAGACCCACCTTATTATAATAGAGAAATAAAGAGACTAAGAAGGAGGTGCAGACTGGAAAGAAATAGAGTTAGAAATGGCTGTGGAAGTAAGGAGAAATTGAAGGAACTTACTAGAAAATTGAATCTAGCAAAGAAGGCAGCTAAGGATAACATGATGGCAAGCATAATTGGCAGTCATACAAATTTTAGTGAAAAATGGAAGGGTATGTATAGGTATTTTAAGGCAGAAACAGGTTCCAAGAAGGACATTCCAGGAATAATTAATGAACAAGGGGAGTGTGTATGTGAGGATCTTCAAAAGGCAGAAGTATTCAGTCAGCAGTATGTAAAGATTGTTGGGTACAAGGATAATGTCGAGATAGAGGAAGAGACTAAGGCCAAAGAAGTAATAAAATTTACGTATGATAACAATGACATTTACAATAAGATACAAAAGTGAAAACTAGAAAAGCGGCTGGAATTGATCTGATTTCTGGGGATATACTAAAGACAATGGGTTGGGATATAGTACCATATCTGAAGTACTTATTTGATTATTGTTTGGCTGAAGGAGCTATACCAGATGAATGGAGAGTTGCTATAGTAGCCCCTGTGTATAAAGGAAAGGGTGATAGACATAAAGCTGAAAATTACAGGCCAGTAAGTTTGACATGCATTGTATGTAAGCTTTGGGAAGGCATTCTTTCTGATTATATTAGACATGTTTGTGAAATTAATAACTGGTTCGATAGAAGGCAATTCAGTTTTAGGAAAGGTTATTCCACTGAAGCTCAACTTGTAGGATTCCAGCAAGATATAGCAGATATCTTGGATTCTGGAGGTCAAATGGACTGTATCGCGATTGACATGTCTAAAGCATTTGATAGGGTGATCATGGGAGACTACTGGCAAAAATGAGTGCAATTGGACTAGACAAAAGAGTGACTGAATGGGTTGCTATATTTCTAGAAAATAGATCTCAGAGAGTTAGAGTAGGTGAAGCTTTGTCTGACCCTGTAATAGTTGAGAGGGGAGTTCCTCAGGGCAGTGTTATCAGACCTTTATGTTTTCTTATATATATAAATGATATGAGTAAAGGAGTGGAATCGGAGGTAAGGCTTTTTGCGGATGATGTTATTCTCTATAGAGTGATAAATAAATTACAAGATTGTGAGCAACTGCAACGTGACCTCGAAAATATTGTGAGATGGACAGCAGGCAATGGTATGTTGATAAACGGGGCTAAAAGTCAGGTTGTGAGTTTTATAAATAGGAAAAGTCCTCTCAGTTTTAATTACTGCGTTGATGGGGTGAAAGTTCCTTTTGGGGATCATTGTAAGTATCTAGGTGTTAATATAAGGAAAGATCTTCACTGGGGTAATCACATAAATGGGATTATAAATAAAGGGTACCGATCTCTGCACATGGTTATGAGGGTGTTTAGGGGTTGTAGTAAGGATGTAAAGGAGAGTGCATATAAGTCTCTGGTAAGACCCCAACTAGAGAATGGTTCCAGTGTATGGGACCCTCACCAGGATTACCTGATTCAAGAACTGGAAAAAATCCAAAGAAAAGCAGCTCAATTTGTTCTGGGTGATTTCCGACAAAAGAGTAGCATTACAAAAATGTTGCAATGTTTGGGTTGGGAAGAATTGAGAGAAAGAAGAAGAGCTGCTCGACTAAGTGGTATGTTCCGAGCTGTCAGCGGAGAGATGGCGTGGAATGACATTAGTAGACGAATAGGTTTGAATGGCGTCTATAAAAGTAGGAAAGATCACAATATGAAGATAAAGTTGGAATTCAAGAGGACAAACTGGGGCAAATATTCATTTATAGGAAGGGGAGTTAGGGATTGGAATAACTTACCAAGGGAGATGTTCAATAAATTTCCAATTTCTTTGAAATCATTTCGGAAAAGGCTAGGAAAGCAACAGATAGGGAATCTGCCACCTGGGCGACTGCCCTAAATGCAGATCAGTATTGATTGATTGGTCCTCTGTGGCCCGGGTTCGATTCCTGGTACTGCCAGGAATTTAAGATGGCGGGAGGGCTGGTATGTAGGTGAAATGGTACATGCAGCTCACCTCCATTGGGCGTGTGCCTGAAATGAGCTGCACCACCTCGGGATGAGGACACGAGTTTACTTTACTTTATCTCGGTATAAAATGTGTTCATGAAAAGAAACTTAAAAACTATCCAAAATAAAGGGATCTTAAATTTTTTCTTGATAAATTAGGCCTAGTCCATTTCACCTGGCAAAAGAAAAACCCTTTCCATCACATCAAGGCTGAATGTTACGAGAACTTGCAGTTACACACTAGTTTCAATTCTTCTTCTTCTTTTATGACCGGATAGGATCACTTCAGTCAGTCCATCATTCAAGTCTCCTTGAAGGGATTGTTTGGGCTTTGCAGTCTTCCCAGTACTTCTTCACACGCTCCGATCTTCGTGCCCTTTCCTCAGTTGAAAATGTGCATCCTCATGATATGTCCAAAGAATCCCAGTCTCCTCTTATGCATAGTATCTGTAATGGGTTCTAGCTCTTTGTACACGACTTTGTTAGGTGTTAACCACCACTGTCCATCCTTCTGGTATTTTTTGTTGATGCAGGTTCTTCCAATCCTCCTTTCAATTTTCTGAAGTCTGTCAGTCTTTGATTGTTTATTCAGGTGGAAAAATTTTTCTGCTGCATATGTAGCTTCTGGTTTTATAACTGTGTGGTAGTGTTTTATTTTTGCATTTATTGATAAACATTTCTTTTTGTAGATGTCCCATGTGCTTTAGCTATTCTATTTGTTCTTGTTTGGACTGAGATTTTGACATTTAGGTTATGTGTTATTACTTCTCCAAGATATTTAAATTGAGTTACTATTTTGATTTTATTACCATTTATGGTAACTTAGTTGTGTTGGTTTTTGGGGTATAATTTCTGTTTTTTTTTTCAAATGATATGTTGAGGCCAATTTTATTTGCAATGTTTTGAAGTTCTGATATCTGGGTTTTTGCTTCTTTTTTATGTCAACTACTAGTAATGCTAAATCGCTGGCGATACCCAGGCAATTTGTTTTGATTTTTCGGCCAATTTTTATTTTTGGGAGACATTTCCTAAACCATTCCCTCTTTACCATTTCTAGAGCACAATTAAATAATAGTGGTGAAGCCCATCTTCCTGCCATAGCCCAGTTTTACTTTCAAATGACTGATATTTCATCCCTAAACTTCAGTGAGAGTAAGTTTTATCAAGTTTATTAATTTGGGGCGTAGTCCAGAGGAGCAGCCTCATTATCACCTCACTGGATCACATTCAGAGTTGTAACATGGGATCTAGTTCCACACAGGTGACATCTTGACAGTCAACCATGGAAGGTCTTTTCAGGAATACTGTTTTAATTATTTATGAGGAAATTTTTTTAAAGATCGTTCTATTTTAGGATAGTTTTTAAGTAGCTTTTCATGAACACATCTTTTACATGAAGAGGTGCCAAACAGTGACTACAAAGGGAAAATCAATTGACTCTTTAGACATTTAAATCTTTTATTAGTCAAGGACAAGATGTTTTTAATATCGTGTTTTACCTATGTTACATGTGTTTTGTGTATACTTTAACAATCATTCAGGATCGTGCCTGAAGATGTTTTCAATGGAAAATGAAACATACCAACAAAATTTAAAAAAAAATTAATTAATGTTACTGTAATGTAAGAAAATTGTAAGATTTAAAGTGGAGGAAAGGTGGAACTTCCTTGAAACATAATAGTTGGAATTTATGATATATTTCTGTATCGTTCCTGTCCACAACAACAAGGAAATGCATTTTTAAATTTTCTGTCATTTCTGTGTCTGTATGTACGGCCATCACAAGAAAACAGCTAGAGGGAATTTAATGAAAATTGGTATGTAAAGTCGGAGAATGAGGCACGACAATTTAGGCTATAAGTAATTTTATTCAAGCTGAGTGAAATAGTAGTTTAGAGGAAGGCCTAAAATTTAATTCTCAAATATTTTTCTATTAGTGGTTCTATTGAAAAATAGAATATAACAATAGTTATATGGAATTAAATTTCGAATCATTTATGTCTTATACATTTTTACCGTACCGGCTATGATAAAGAGATATTCTTAAATTTCGATTTTTGTTGCTAAGTTCATATCAACATCAAATCACGACAAAATAGTTGAACAGAATTTAATGAAATTCATTATGTAAAGTCTGGGAATAAGGTACTACAGTCTAGGCTATAAATAATGTTTATTCACGCTGGATGAAATGGCAGTTTAGGGAAAGGCGCAAAATTGATTTTTTTAAATACCTATGCTATTGGTCTATTGATAAAGTATTACACAACAAAAGTTATAGAGAATACAAGTTCCAATCATTTATGTCTTAAATACAGTTTTACCATACCAACTGTGATAATATAATTAATGAATTTGGACTTTTGTTGCTTAGTCCATATCAACGCCGAGCATTGCTAACATGGATATATTGATTAATCGTATTAACTGGAGGTAGTTTTGGTCATGATTATCTTAAGGTGTAAAACCGTGTGGCCATTTGTTCACATTGACAAGGAAAATTATGAAGATGATTATAAAAAATGAGAAAAATCATAAAGGAACGATCACTTGAAGAATAAGACAGAAGGGAGTCATGAAAGAAGGAAGGACTGCCTTTATATTAGATGCTGTAATATCCCAGAGTCTGAAGAAAACTATATGTGAAGAACTACAATATCGAAAGTCCATAAAACTGATCAACAATAACATTACATTGACCACTGTTGTGATGATGTCTCTCTTCAGCTACCACTCATCTCCGATAGATGGGATTACTGCTGCGTCCCAAGTAAAACAGCTTGCCTGAATATTGGCGCAAAGTAGCTTGGGAGTTAGATAACTTTGCACATTGTCCCGTCAATGATGGGTACTACACCTAGTTTATAGAATATTAAAAAAAAACCAGAATCTGATACAGCCTATATTTTTGAGGTCAACAGAGATGCATACTTTGCCATGTGGTTAGTACGTTGTACAGGTTTCAGTTTTTGAAAATTATACCGAGTTTCAGTCCATTTAGAACAGTTTGTACTAATCTGAAGCCCCTTTTGTTATTTTAGTTAGGAGATAAGGATATTGTAGTTATTAAGATACCCAAGTCATTTATGAATATGTGATTTTTTTTTTTTGCTAGGGGTTTTACGTCGCACTGACACAGATAGGTCTTATGGCGACGATGGGATAGGAAAGGCCTAGGAGTTGGAAGGAAGCGGCTGTGGCCTTAATTAAGGTACAGCCCCAGCATTTGCCTGGTGTGAAAATGGGAAACCACGGAAAACCATCTTCAGGGCTGCCGATGGCGGGATTTGAACCTACTATCTCCCGGATGCAAGCTCACAGGAATATGTGATTACCAAGATGAAACGTGGAGGCATGGCCACAACAAAATCATGGCCAGGTAAGCTACATTTTGTTAAAGGCAGAAGGCAATTAGTGAAATTCACCACACATTGAGTTCAACATCAACCATGTGTTCTGCCGCCAGCATAATGACTGTGTAGTCAGCGTTAAGAGGAACACAATTCTGTGATTAAGCAGCTGGCCATTAGTCAAACATTTCCCCTGTGAAGGATAAGCACTACCAAAATTGGTATAAATGATGCTGTTGGAAATATGTGGTCTGGAGTGATGAATCATGTTATAACATAGAGCAATCCAATGGGTGTGACAAATGCTCAGAGAACAGTACATGCTAGCATGTGTAAAATTTGAAGGAGGTGACAACGGTGAAGAACAGTGAGGTGGTATTTTGCATGGAATGGACTTGACTCTCTTACAACTTTGCATAGAAATCTAAGTGAGTAAAAGGTTCAAGGACATTTACATAATTTGGGTACTACCTACAGCAGAGACTAGTAGACTAGTTCGATGAGTACTGTATCAACATGACAATGTTCCCTGCCATATAACATGGTCATTGGTCTGAATGAGGAGGGATTTTGTACAGTAAGTTTCAGGAAATGGACTAACCCAGAGCCCATATCTCAATTCCATACATCTTCAGGATAAATTCCAATGTTGAATTTGCTCCAGACAACTTGTATTACAAACTGTCCTGCTACAGCTCTTCAGTAAGCTGTAATTCCTCCTGATGCATTTAGGCACCTAGCAGAAAGTCGTCTTGGAGAAGTTCGTGCAGTCATAAAGGCATGTGGATCCATCCAGTATTAACATCCATCACTGGAAATTGTCACAGGGACAATCTTGATTACAGTTCCAAGTATATGTCTACTAGATACTTTTGATCAAATAGTTTATATACAAAAAAAAAAGGGTTATGATCTTTTGACTTTTTGTGAGAAAACTGATTTCCTGTTTCATGAAATGATGAACTTTTGCTCAAAAATAATGAAAAAAAGGTCTTGATTTTCTTGATCTTTTTAAAAAAGTCACCCCCAACATGAAATTTCTAAAATGGTATTTCAGTCATATATACGAGATGCATCCCTGTTATTTTCTTGAGTCTTCTCAAACTTTCTTCATGCACCCCAACCTTTTTGGAACTTTATAAGAGTATTCCGGATGTTTCTAAAACTCTCTGGAGCCTTCTAGGACAGTACTGAACTTTCTATAGTTTAATAGAATTGTCCAGAAATTTCTAGAACAATCACTAATTTTAACAGTACTGGTGTATAACTATATAAGTTTGTGCTTTTCTGAATAATTGTGTAATGTAGTAAATCACTTGAATAACTGAAGAAGTCCTTTTATTACCTAACTTATGTAATTCAAGATGGAACTTCAGGTCAATACCAGTTCTTTTGTAAATTACTCTTTTACCAGAAAGAAGAACCTCACTACTCAAAATCTGTAGATTTATCTCTTACAGTTGAGCAGACCATTGGTTTACTGACTAAATGTAAAATTAAGATGATATCAGAAGCTATGCAGCACCTTGCAGGGCCATGAAAAAGCATTAAATAGCATGAAAATGTTTTGGAATCAAGAACCTTCAAGATGGAAATTCCCAGATCAAATCAGTGTGCAGAACAGGCAGCAAGTGTCTTCTTGTTTTCTGGTCACAATCTTCAACCATGAATTTCTTTGGAGGTTACACTCAGTCATGTGCGAGTGAATGAATTTGGTTGCCATTTTGAATGTGACAAAACTTTGATCGAATCTAGTTGAAACTCGAAGCTGCGAGTTTCAACATTCACGCCACCTCTATACGCTTAAAGATGCAAATACCAGTCCACTTCCTTAAGTATTTTAATTTTGTCTTCATCAGAAGCAATGTCGTGACCTTTCCGTATCCATAACTAGGCTATCACAAGACAAATATGAGCCGTTGAAAGCCAAAGTGGTATAAGTCAGGGAATGTAAGTTTTTGAGTTATACCACCCACAATGAATGGATTTAGTTACGGAGAAGTGGAATAACAGTAACTCCCACAGGAGCTGCTTGAGAGTGGTAAATGCATTCTTCCTGTGACACCAGAGTGAAGTGTATTTGTGGGAATGGTGGTATAAGTCAGGCAGAAAGGCCATGTGGTCGTGTTATTCTCTGTATTGTTTTACGTGTTTATTTGTGCTCTAAAATAAAGACAGTCCTTACAACTATGCTGGTAAGTATTAGCAGTGTTTCCCTGCTGTGCAACCTGTCACTGAGGCAAACAAGGGAGACATAATGACCCCTTTTCCCATACATCCCTCCAGTCCAGCACAGTTTCATCAATAAGCTGACAATTGCAAGTTTGGCTGTGGAATCTGGACTTGGATCTGTCAACCCTTTAGGAGAAAAAGATGACAGTGAAGTTGAATAAAATGACATGCTCCATTATAAAGCCAGTTGAAATTTCAACATGGCAAGAATTTTTCTAAAAGACAATTTGACATTTAACAAAACTATTTCTGTAAATTCGTTTGCTAGGAACTGTAGTTTAACATATTGTATAAAAACAAATACTAGTTTGGAAAAATGATAAATATAGTTTTAAATTTGCAATTTGTCCTCGTATTGTAAAAGTTGAGTCAATCAACTGTTGAACAGCCAGACTTTATACAATTTCTGAACGTATTTTTCAGTGAAAGAATACAGGCAGTATAATAAATCGTGTTCTTATCAACACACCCTTGCATACCAAAGAAAATGCAACTTCTCGGAGAGATGTTGAACATTCAAAAACTTTTTAGCCTGGTTGTAATGAAAAATAAATGAAGATTTCTAGTGAGAGACTTATATGCCCTCTTCTTTACATATTTACACCCGCTAAACACCCTCATAACCATGTGCAGAGATCTGTACTTGCTGGAATCCTACAAGTTGAGCTTCAGTGGAATAACCTTTTCTGAAACCGAACTGCCTTCTATCGAACCAGTTATTAATTTTGCAAACATGTCTTAATATAATCAATCAGAAAGAATGCCTTCCCAAAACTTACAAGCAACACATGTCAAACTTACTGGCCTGTAATTTTCAGCTTTATACACAGGGGCTACCATAGCAACACTCCATTCACTTGGTATAGCTTTTTCAACCAAACAATAATCAAATAAGTACTTCAGATATGGTACTATATCCCAACCCATTGTTTTTAGTATATCCCCAGAAATCTTATCAATTCCAGCTGCTTTTCTTGTTTTCAACTTTTGTATCTTATTGTAAATGTCATTTTTATCATATGTAAATTTTAACCCCTATGCACCTCTAAGTGGACTGGTACGCGCTCGAGCTGGTGGGCCAGAACTCCACAAGTGGACTGGTACGCCGGGATGCAAGGTCGCATATTGCAGACATTTGTAACATCTGTTGGCTTTTTACGGAAACATTTCTAATTGAAATCTGTTCTTAGTGTCTCAAAGTGTCACCAGAGTGCTCTGGTATGCTTCTCTGGCAAAGAGAATAGATTAAAATCTCGATTGAGAAATCTGTATTCTGTTGTTGACAGAATGGCTGAGTAGGAAGTTGCTTGCTCACGCGAAATACTCAGTTATAGCGAAATTAAAAGCATATTTGATGTTTTAGGCTCTGATTTCAGCAGTGTTAGTGAGGAAGAAGTTATTAGTGATCCTGTGCATGAATGAACACGAAATATATCACCAGAGATCTTTCGCGTAGTAATATCGTACGACATGGAATGCCAAATGAACTTTCTCCCGCCCCTCAAGATACGATTGCGACTGCCGGATTTGAACCTACGATCTTGGTACCTGGATCTGAACACTTTACCACTGATCCTCACACTGAATAATAATAATAATAATAATAATAATAATAATGATAATAATGATAACAATAATACGCCGAGTGACACATACGGCTGTAAGTTCGTATTTGGGATATAGGTTTGAATCTCATCATTCACTCACTCATGATTTGTTTCCCATTAGTTCCTTTTTTTCAAATCAGGCAAATGTTAGGCTCATGTCGTATTGGTTTCCTATTATTTCCTTATTTCAAAATCAGGCAAATGTTAGGCTCGTGTCGTATAATTAAGGCCATAAAACACACTAAAGAACTTCCGAGGTGAGGTAAGTTGATGAAAAATTTAAGACTTCAAAGGGATTTTTAATGGGTTATATTTCTGTATTGTTCTGTTTTTTGTGTCATGAGCAATAGTGTGGAATTTCTCAATAATATTAAACAGGTCCGGTGATAATACGCGCAGTCAATCACCCAATATACTGTTTTAACCGAAAGCTTGCAACACCCAGGTTGCATACTAACAAGTTGGAGGATTCCTAGCAATGTCAGAGCAAAGGACGGGTGGGTGCATATGGGTTATTAACTATTTAGCATTAGTCACCTCCTCTATCTGGACATTATACTTGTAACCAACAATCTTTACATACTGCTGACTGAATACTTCTGCCTTTTGAAGATCCTCACATACACACTCCCCTAGTCCATTATTTATTTCTGGAAAGTCCTTCTTGGAACCTGTTTCTGCCTTAAAATACCTGCACATACCCTTCCATTTTTCACTAAAATTTGTATGACTGCCAATTATGCTTGCCATCATGTTATCCTTAGTTGCCTTCTTTGCTAGATTCATTTTCCTAGTAAGTTCCTTCAATTTCTCCTTACTTCCACAGCCATTTCTAACTCTATTTCTTTCCAATCTGCACCTCCTTCTTAGTCTCTTTATTTCTCTATTATAATAAGGTGGGTCATTACCATTCCTTACCATTTTTAAAGGTACAAACTTGTTTTCACATTCCTCAACGATTGCTTTAAACCCATCCCACCGGGCGAGTTGGCCGTGCGCGTAGAGGCGCGCGGCTGTGAGCTTGCATCCGGGAGATAGTAGGTTCGAATCCCACTATCGGCAGCCCTGAAAATGGTTTTCCGTGGTTTCCCATTTTCACACCAGGCAAATGCTGGGGCTGTACCTTAATTAAGGCCACGGCCGCTTCCTTCCAACTCCTAGGCCTTTCCTATCCCATCGTCGCCATAAGACCTATCTGTGTCGGCGCGACGTAAAGCCCCTAGCAAAAAAAAAAAAAAAAAAAAAAAAAAAAAAAAACCATCCCAGAGCCTGTTTACGTTTTTATTAAACGTTTTCCACCGATCATAGTTACTTTTTAAAAACCGCCTCGTGCCTGCTTTATCAGCCATATGGTATTGCCTAATAGTCCTACCTTTAAGACCTTCCTTTCTATCACATTTATTTTTAACTACGACAAAAACGGCTTCATGATCACTAATACCATCTAGTACTTCGGTTTCTCTATAGAGCTCATCTGATTTTACCAGCACCACGTCCAGGATATTTTTCCCTCTAGCTGGTTCCATCACTTTCTGAATCAGCTGTCCTTCCTATATGCCTGTTGTTTGCATTTCCTTCCCAACTGACATTCGGAAAATTCAGATCTCCCGCTACAATCACATTCATTTCCATGTCGTTTCCCACATAGCTGATTATCTTATCAAATAGTTCTGAATCTGTGTCAGTGCTACCCTTTCCCGGTCTGTACACTCCAAAGATATTAAGTTGCCTATTATCTTTAGAAATGAGCCTTAAACCTAGAATTTCATGTTTGTCATCTAACTTTTTTGTAGCTTACAAATTCTTCTTTCACCAGAATGAATACCACTCCTCCCACCATTCCTATCCTATCTCTACGATACACTCTCCAGTTCCGTGAGAAAACTTCTGCATTCATTATATCATTTCTCAGCCATGATTCAACTCCTATTACAATATCTGGTACATATATATCTATTAAATTACTTAATTCTATTCCTTTCTTTACAATACTTCCACAGTTCAACACTAACATTTTTATGTCATCCCTACCTGACTTCCAGATCTCGGTACCCTTATCACCGCTCCCTCGATCACCCCGTTTCCCTGAATGTATCTCCCTATTACCCTTACAAATTTCCTAACTTATGAGAACCACTGCAGTTTAAGTGAAGGCCATCTGAGCGCAGATCCCTATCTCCTACCCACCAATTAGGATCTAGAAATGTCACTCCCAGTTTCTGACATACACACTCCATAGCATCATTTAAATCCCCAATCTCCCTCCAGTCAGTATCCCTCCTACACAGTATTCCACTGATAACAATCTCTGCTTCCTTAAACTTCACCCGTGCTGCATTTACCAGATCCCACACATCCCCAACTATGTTGGTACTTATACCAGCTTGCCTTACGTTGTTGGTACCAACGTGAAACACTACCACCTTCTCTTTCCCCTCCTCCTCCTCTTCTACTTTCCTCAACATCTGCCTCAACCTAATTCCTGGATAACACTCTACGCTGGTTCCCTTTCCTCCACACACTTTCCCCACATGTCTAACGATGGAACCCCCCATGACCAGAGCCTCAACCCTACCCACCTCATTTGATCCCCTCCCCTCCTGGACAGCCATATCTTTCCTGATAGCTGCAGAAGCTACTTCCTCCTCCCTTTTCTTCCTCCCATGACCCTGTTCCACCTGTCTTTTCCTATTCTCTACTCTACATTTCCCTTTCCTACCTTTTCCCTTCCTCCTGCTTCTACAAATCTCAGCAACACTTCCCTGTTCCTCATCTTCCCTCTGTTGTTCTACCTGGAGTGACTTGTACCGATTTCTCACAGATACCTGTCCTGAATTTTGATTCTGAATAGAGGCCTTAGCCTGCAGTCTCCTTCCCCTTAGAACATTAGACCACTTGTCTTCTATTATTCCCCCCGTTCCTTCCCATTGCTCTTTTACAGGTTCTGTAACCTGTACATTGTTTGAGGGAGGCCTACCTTCCTTCCTGTCTTCTGTGAGAATCCTAATTATCGGCCTCAAACTCTCAAACTCTCCAACTCCTCCCTCATACCCCTCCATGCCTCGCCACATGCATGGTTCCTACACTTGCACTCCTTAGCCATTCTTTATGGAAAAAATGAAAATAACTTATGTGCAAAAAAAAAAAAAAAAAAAAAAAATGAACAGAAGGAAATATTGTCTAGGATAGTACTCAAAGATCACACGACAAAAAAGTAATTAATATACTACTACACTACAATATTACTTAGTCGTACTCTATTTTTATCCTACAACACCCTAACAGGATAAAAACTGCTGTTAATTACTGAATACCGAAAGGCATACACAAGAATTACACAATTCTAAACTGCAGTTAAGCCTATCCTAATTACAACAGAATTCTAGTAAGAGAATTTCTACAGATACCTCTACTATACTACACAAATGTTTTACAATAATAAAATAAACACACTAATTTCTAATATGATATTAATCGTATACTAAAGTTGAAGACGAGTTATTATGATTAATAAAGTTATCTTGTTAGATAAGACAGAACATGTACATGAGTTTATAAAATTATATTTTCCAGACTAACATGTTGTTGTGTTTAACTTTGTGTTTGTTCCTATTCTCATACCTAGCTTCCAATATCTGATTTTTTCATTACTAATTGTTCCATTCCATTACAAATTCAATAGTATTTTATCATTACATAATGAATGTAAATGTTCAAGATTTTTCTGTCAAATTACTTCTACTACTTCAAAGCAATTCTAGTAATGTTTGTACAACAAGATAACAGAGATAATGCAGAATAAAGAACCTCACCTTTCTCAATTTCTTCGGTCACCCTTTTTGCGTATAGATTACGAGCCTTTTCCTCCATTTCCAAAAGAGCAGTTTTATGTTCTTTCGTTATCCTCTCTATTTCATTTTCATGTTGGATCTTCAGCTCATTCAACCTGTTTCTTTCTGCCTTTAGTTCATTATGCAAAGCTTCGGTTTTGGCTTTCTCAGCAGAAAGATTAGAAACATTTGTTTCTAGTTGTGTTTTTAACTCCTCTAACTGGTGTTGCAAAGTCTGAAGTTTCTGAAGTTTTCCCCTCTCCTCCTCAAGCTTCACCAATGTAGCTTTATGTTGATCTTTTTCTCTATCTAGCAGTAATTTCAAATCCTGAATTTCACCCAGAGCTCTTCGTTCAGCTTCCAGTTTGCTTCTCTCTTCACCAAGTTTCAATAATGCAGCTTTTTGCTGAGCTTTTTCTTTCTCCAGCTCTTGTTGCAGATAGTGGATATTGCCCAGTGTTTCCTGCTCTGCTTCCAGTTTCTTCCTATCCTCTTGGATCTTCAGCATGGCTGTCTCATACTGTGCTCTCTCTTTCTCTAGCTCTTGTTGCAGAGTTTGCACTTCAACAAGGGATCTACGATCACTTTCTAATTTTTCTTTCTCACTATTAATTTTCAACAAAGCAGCTTCATGATGTAGAGCTCTAGCACGTTCTGCCTCATCATAGGCTTGCATCTCAGCTTTTAGTTTCTCCAGTTGAGACTTAAGCTCTTGTGAAGCCTTGCGCTCTTCTTGTAGAGTTAACAGCAGTTCATCTTTGGAGCCACACACCTTGATGTATAGTTCCTTGACTCGATCAGCTTCCTTTCGAGCATCTTCAAGCTCATACCTGAAAACATCATACAGGTTCATTAATATACACAGCAATAAAAATATTCATGACAGCACACAGAAAAGAAGCATAAATCGTTTTGCCATCATACATAAATAAAAGTAGTAACAAGTTTCCAATTATATATAACATACTTTGTTTTTCTCAGAATCAACAGTTATTTATTTCTCAAACCACTCAGATGACATATTTACCACATAATCAAAGAACAGATTCTTACACATTGGTTTTTGCATAGTAAATTAACACCAAGGTAAAACAGCAAACAAACTGGGGGAAAAAACACCTTCCTGTAGAATACTTCAACTTCCCATAACTACAGTTTCAATCTAATCAACTTACATTTCCACTTCCCCTCACCCAAACATGAAATAACTGAGAGGCTGACACCTGCAGCTAAAAACACACTTTCACAAGAGGGGTTAGCACTGTGGCAGGAACATTTTCCCTGCTGTTAGGGTGACCAGATTAAAATTTTCGACGGCAGGACATTCAAAGGAAAAAAGTAGGACAACACATTAAATTCATAATTATTCACTCAGAACAATAAAAATAAAGTTACCCATTGTGTACAGTCTTACTGTTCATACTACTAGGAAGAGGAAATATCCTTCAGTATTTTGGGGATTTCGAAAATGAAGTGTGAATTTTCTTCCATGAGAAATGCTACAAATTATATTGTATGGCTACAATACCCCTTTACTGCTTCTACTAACAGTCTGTTTCTTTCAACTGACCACTGTCCGGCTTCATGGCTAAATGGTTAGCGTGCTGGCCTTTGGTCCAAGGAGTCTTTTTACAATCTGTTTTACGTCGCACTGACACATACAGGTCTAATTAATTGAAGGAACAAGAATCCACCTGATCGATACTTTCACTTTTATTTAGCCTTAGGCTATTTCAATGGACATTAAATTAAAAGTTCAGAACATGTTTCGAATGCATTGCATTCATCATTCGGTTGAAGGCAGCCGGATTAAACCCACTCCCGTAGTACGGGAAGTTAAACTAACACGCAAGACAAGGGTAAGTTCATACTTTCATACTTTTCAACACTCAAAGACTTATTATCCATTACATTTTTCAAACTCCAACTAATAGCCGCATTTTTCCTGCCGGTTACAGGTCGTGATACACATGATCCAACTTTTTTCAATTCAAACTACAAATAGCAAACTTCCTATTCGAAACACCGGATGCCTTCTTAAGGAAACTTTTTACCAACAGCTCAACAGAAATACTTCACATATTGCATACAAGTTCTTCAGTAATCAACGAACTTATGGAAAATTCACAAGACTTATAGTGAACTATATTTTAGTCCATCAGTGTTTTTAACATTAAGATTTTTAATAATAAGTCATAGTTTAACTAACAATCACCTTCAATGCATTCCCCCCCTCTACCCCCCCCCCCCCCCCACACACACACATCCATTCACACACGCACTACTAACACTTGTTTTTAAGGTTTTAAGAAAATTGTGAGACAGTTCTTAGCTAATTTTACTTTTTGCCAAATGTAAGCAGCTGATGATGAATGCAATGCATTCGAAACATGTTCTGAACTTTTAATTTAATGTCTATTGAAATAGCCTAAGGCTAAATAAAAGTGAAAGTATCGATCAGGTGGATTCTTGTTCCTTCAATTAATTGGATCATATAGTCGATACGGATATGAAGTGGATAGTATGTAACACATACAGGTCTTACGCTGACGACAGGATGGGAAACACCTAGGAGTGGGAAGGAAACGGTCATGGCCTAAACCCGACGAGTGCTACGCCGGGTGTAACAGTGCTGGACCGGCCCCGGTAAGCGAGAACTTGAATTTTTTGAGTTTCCCGGTTCACTCTCGAGTGCCAATTTGATCTGTGATATGTTTTGCTATCTTTTGGGCATTATGTAGAGCTAATTGATCACAGATTATAGCTTCAGGAAGTAACTTACAGAGCTTTTTGTAGATGTCTGTGAAGTTCATCTGTGATGTAAACAAACATGGGGGAACAACAATCTAGTTGCTCTTGCAGCGATGTTATTTCGGATCAGAGAATCTTTCAGTTATTAACCATAGTGGAAGGTGAAGATGGAGATGATGATTTTAATGAATTGTTAAGCGATTTTGAAAGTGAAGGTGATACACAGAGTGCCGAAAATATTGTATGTGTGAGAGAAACAGAGCCGCCTTCTAAACAAAAGAAGAAAAACACGGTGAATTCAAAAGCTATTTTATCACTATTTAAGTGGCGGACGGATTATATTTCTCCACCAAACTTTCACGTAACTGTGACAGACTCTCAGGGCCAAGTATTGTTTGATAACAACCCGAAAATCACTGATTTTTAAAAAACTTTTGTGCCAGTGGAGTTGGTGCAGATAGTTGAACAAATCGGCATCGCAAACAACCAGTAGAAAACATTTAACTATCACCACATTGCAGGTTTAGAAAATATTTTAAAATATCAACTTACGTACTTCTAAGAAGTTACATGTATTAGTTGCCTACAGATTTGAGGAAATAATATTACTGTGGACTCTTTATTTTATATATATATATATCGTTTACAAATAATCAAATGGAAATATCCAAATTTGACAATCATTCCAGAGCACATGGTGTCACTTGGTGTAGAGTCTTTAGACCACCGTCAAATGCACGAAGTGGGAACTCCTGAACAATGTGTTGTATGGTTTGGTCCTCCACTCCACAGTCACAGGCAGTAGATGTACAGTTTTTTTTTTGCTAGGGGCGTTACGTCGCACCGACACAGATAGGTCTTATGGCGACGATGGGATAGGAAAGGCCTAGGAGTTGGAAAGAAGCGGCCGTGGCCTTAATTAAGGTACAGCCCCAGTATTTGCCTGGTGTGAAAATGGGAAACCACGGAAAACCATTTTCAGGGCTGCCGATAGTGGGATTCGAACCTACTATCTCCCGGATGCAAGCTCACAGCCGCGCGCCTCTACACGCACGGCCAACTCTCCCGGTGTAGATGTACAGACCCCATTTCTTTAAGGTGTGACCACACCTCCCTTGACCCATTCTAATGTGGTTCAGCTTCGACCAGGTTTGGCGTGGCTGTTTGAATCCCTCTACCTTCTTTTGTAGGATCTTCAACCAGGTGAGCATTGTTGGATGGATGTTCGTTCCAACGTTGTTGCCACTTGGAGGTCATGTCGAAAGAACTGATACCTTCTAAATCAACAAAAATTGGCTTGCGTGATTTCAAACATGTTGTTCGTGGATCTTCCAGGGCATCATACAACCGAGAGTTCTTATGAGAGGTGATCTTCTTGAGCAAGCTGACCTTAGCCGCTTTCCTCCTTAGATCTTGCAGAGCGATATTAGCTAGGACTGGTAGCCAGGGAGTAGATCTAACAGTACCACTGATAATTCTCATGGTCTAAAGGAGTTGCACATCTACCGTAGTGGTATGAGCACTGTTCTCCCATACAGGGGCACAATATTCACCAGCAGAGTGCAGCAGAACGTAGAGTATTAGCGTCTGCACCCCAGCTGCTTCCAGCAATCTTGCGGAGTAGATTCACTCTTGTGCCAAGTTTCTTCGATAACTTGATGCACTGTTGTTCGAATGCCAAGGACCGATTCAGAATATACTGGATTGTAGTCATGGGGTACTTCGATTCTGTGAAAAGTCACATCTAGCTTCCTTCGGGCTTCTTTATTATTTCAATGGAATGCAGTAACCTCAGTCTTGTTTGGGTTGGGTTGAAGTCTCCATTTGTGGAAGTAATCACTCAGTTTCGCCAGATCACTAGTTAGAACATTCTCACAGTTCATGAAATCTTTACTCGGGATAATTAATGCTAGGTCGTCTGCATACTGGATTTTCATGGAATCTGTGTGAGGCATGTCATGGATATACAGGTTAAACAAAATGGGGCCCAGAACCGATCCATGAGGTAGGCCATTGTTTAGAATCCTCCACCTGCTAGCTTGTCCATCGGTGTAGATCAGGTGGCATTATACCAGTTAGCAGTGGAAGCCAATGAACTGGAGTAGATGTGATTGCACCAGATATGATGCGCACTGTGGTATTAAGCTGGGTGTCAACAAGCCTTGTATGATGACTGTTCAACCAAAGAGATACATAATACTCAACACTTAAATACACCAAACCCAAGGCTTAAGCTTGTAAGGATCGGTCGAGTTGGCCGTGTGGTTAGGGGCGTGCGGCTGTGAGCTTGCATCCGGGAGATAGTGGGTTTGAGCCCCATTGTCGGCAGCCCTAAAAATGGTTTTCTGTGGTTTCACATTTTCACACCAGGCAAATGCTGGGGCTGTACCTCAATTAAGGCCACGGCTGCTTCCTTCCAACTCCTAGGCCTTTCCTATCCCATCGTCGCCATAAGACCTATCTGTGTCGGTGCGACGTAAAGCCCCTAGCAAAAAAAAAAAAAATTTATAATACCAATATAGATGGTCCGTCGGCAGCCCCTGAAGATGGTTTTCTGTAGTTTCCCATTTTCACACCAGACAAATGCCGGGGCTGTACCTTAATGCTGGCAACCAGGAATGAGTTAGCTGGAAAATTTATGATGTCCAATAATGGACCGTTTATATTGGTATTATAAATTTACACATTCAGGACAAATATTTCAGGTTCCCTATGGAAATCAACATCTATATCAACATATCGCTTAGTCTAGTAGCTCATCTCCTTTCTCTCAAGTCTTTCCAGCCAAAACTTTGCAACATTTTTTTAACGCTACTCTTTTGTTGGAAATCACCCATTACATATTATAGTACTGAAAGGTGGACCATAACTACATTAATTTTATAATTATATTGTTCATGTTAATGTACAAAAATCTCAGTTCTGTCAATCAGAAATAGTTTTTTGGGACATGTAACTGAGTAGTGAGACCAAACCTAGTTAAGATTAATGCCATAAGTAACTTTCCGAGGCCTATCAAAGTCAAGCAAGTTAGTCATTTCTTGGCATGTGCCAATTTTTCGCTGATCAATGTTCACAATAAACTCAGACAGTGGCATCTCTGCACAAGTTACTCAAGAAAGGATAAAAATGAAATGAAATTTGTGAGACTGCATTTTAAGAAACCAAGAAAATGCTATTAAACAACATCAAGTTGGGTTATCCTGATTTTCAGCGACCATTCATCGTGTAAACAGATGCATCAAAGACCAGTATTGGGGCTTTTCCCTATGAAGAAAATTCTGTACACCCCGACAACAAAACATATTTGGCATACCTTAGCAGAAAATTAAGGAAACATGAGAATAATTATACAGTCACTGAGATAGAGATGTTATCTACGGTCTATACAATAACTAATTGTAAGAAGGTAATTTTTTTGGTTTCCCTATAATTATATGAAGAGACCACCCTGCCTTAACTTTCATGCTTCACACTACAATGACAAGTGAGAGAGTATCTAGAGGGTCATTCTCTGTCCAACAATTTAAACTAAAACGAGCATATACATACATACATACATACATACATACATACATACATACATACATACATACATACATACATACATACATACATACATACATACATACATACATACATACATACATACATACATACATACATACATACATACATACATAATCATTATAGACTGTTATGCCTTTCAGAATTCAGTTTGCAAGCCTCTGTGAATTTACTAAACGTCGCCACAATCCTCGACTTGCAACTAGTGTTGTGGCCTTATTTAGTTCTATACCTCTTGTCTTTAAATCGTTAGAAACTGAGTCTAACCATCGTCATCTTGGTCTACCTCTACTTCTCTTACTTTCCATTATTCTCCTAGCTAACCTATCCTCCTCCATTCGCCTCACATGACCCCACCACCGAAGCCAGTTTATGCGTACAGCTTCATCCATTGAGTTCATTTCTAAATGAGCCTTTATCTCCTCATTCCGAGTACTCTCCTGCCATTGTTACCACCTGTTTGTACCAGCAATCATTCTTGCTCCTTTCATGTCTGTTACTTCTAACTTTTGAATAAGATATCCTGAGTCCACCCAGCTTTCTATCCCGCAAAGTTGGTCTGAAAACAGACTGCTGTAAAGATAGTTTCGTCTGGGAGCTGACTTCCTTCGTACAGAATACTGCTGATCACAACTGCGAGCTCACTGCATTAGCTTTACTACACCTTGATTCGATCTCACTTACTATATTACCATCCTGGGAGAACATATAACCTAAATACTTGAAATTATCGATCTGTTCTAGCTTTGTATCACCAATCTGACATTCAATTCTGTTGAATTTCTTACCTACCAACATCAATTTAGTCGTAATCTATAATCTTCATTTCCGTATTGACGAATTGCACAATTAAAAATAGGAGAGGATTTCCACCAATCAATACTTATTTATTGCATATATTAAGCTACAGGACCGGTTTCGACCTCATATACAAGGTCATCTTCAGCTGAACCATACATACATATTTATATAATGAAGCTTTGATTAAGATTGTGTTAAAGGAATGCTATATGATGATGATGTACATTTAGTCACATACAAATGGGGCAAGTCTTAGCGTGAACTGGCGTATATGTCATTCTGTACAATAATGCAACTGTATGTCTAAAATATTATGTTGAAGGTCTTAAAATTAGTGTATAAAAGGAGCTTCAATATATTCATAGGCTTGAAGAACAGGGGTATTTATAGGAAGTACAGTTTGGTTATCTACATCTAGTAACCGAAAACCATTTGTAGGTATTTCGTTGTAAGGAAGTACACTGACTGACAGAGCAAATGCAACACCAAGAAGGAGTGGTTCGAAAGGGATGAAAGTTGGGGAAAAAACAGAGACGGCACGGACGAATAATTGATGTTTATTTCAAACCGATATGCAGGTTACACAATGCGCGAGCGGCGATGCACGCAGAAACACGTCGAGGTACAGAGTCGATAAGAGTGCGGATGGTGTCCTGAGGGATGGTTCTCCATTCTCTGTCAACCATTTGCCACAGTTGGTCGTCCGTACGAGGCTGGGGCAGAGTTTGCAAACGGCGTCCAATGAGATCCCACACGTGTTCGATTGGTGAGAGATCCGGAGAGTACGCTGGCCACGGAAGCATCTGTACACATCGTAGAGCCAGTTGGGAGATGCGAGCAGTGTGTGGGCGGGCATTATTCTGCTGAAACAGAGCATTGGGCAGCCCCTGAAGGTACGGGAGTGCCACCGGCCGCAGTACATGCTGCACGTAGCGGTGGGCATTTAACGTGCCTTGAATACGCAATAGCGCCCCAAACCATGATGCCGCGTTGTCTAGCGGTAGGGCGCTCCACAGTTACTGCCGGATTTGACCTTTCTCCACGCCGACACCACACTCGTCTGCGGTGACTATCACTGACAGAACAGAAGCGTGACTCATCGGAGAACACGACGTTCCGCCATTCCCTCATCCAAGTCGCTCTAGCCTGGCACCATGCCAGGCGTGCACGTCTATGCTGTGGAGTCAATGGTAGTCTTCTGAGCGGACGCCAGGAGTGCAGGCCTCCTTCAACCAATCGACGGGAAATTGTTCTGGTTGATATTGGAACAGCCAGGGTGTCTTGCACATGCTGAAGAATGGCGGTTGACGTGGCCTGCGGGGCTGCCACCGCTTGGCGGCGGATGCGCCGATCCTCGCGTGCTGACGTCACTCGAGCTGCGCCTGGACCCCTCGCACGTGCCACATGTCCCTGCGCCAACCATCTTCGACACAGGCGCTGCACCGTGGACACATCCCTATGGGTATCGGCTGCGATTTGACGAAGCGACCAACCTGCCCTTCTCAGCCCGATCACCATACCCCTTGTAAAGTCGTCTGTCTGCTGGAAATGCCTCCGTTGACGGCGGCCTGGCATTCTTAGCTATACACGTGTCCTGTGGCACACGACAACACGTTCTACAATGACTGTCGGCTGAGAAATCACGGTACGAAGTGGGCCATTCGCCAACGCCGTGTCCCATTTATCGTTCGCTACGTGCGCAGCACAGCGGCGCATTTCACATCATGAGCATACCTCAGTGACGTCAGTCTACCCTGCAATTGGCATAAAGTTCTGACCACTCCTTCTTGGTGTTGCATTTGCTCTGTCAGTCAGTGTATATATGAGTCAAATTCATAGGGAGTAGTAAAGTCTGTATATTCATAACTTCAATATCACTGATGGCCTACAGTTTTTACTGTAATAAGAGGGTCTACTGACTCATCAAGTAGATAGAGAAGTCGAAGAGATGGAAGGGCAATGAAAATAAGTGTAATTGCAGGGAGAATTGTTCAAATTACTTCAATTGTTTGTCCTTCAAGTAAATAACGATGTGTAAATTTATTGAATAATAAACTTCCTATAATATAAGCTACTAGAACAGTAATTATTAATAAAATAAAAAGTGTATGATCATGAAAGAAAATTAGTTCTATTAAATGAGAGGCACTATTTTGTAGATTTAAATTCGATCAGGTTACCATATTTTAATATTCTAATAAAAGGATGAACTTTATATGTAGAGCTTAAATCTACCGCACTATTCTGCCATATTACAATTTAGTTAATATAGGTAGCTCAGAGTATGAATGTTCAGCAGGGGGATGGGATTGATACCATTCTAATGAACTTACCATGTTTATGGGGAATAATACAGTTCGATTTGAGATTATACTTTCTCAAATAATGAAAATAAGGAAGATAATTCCAATAAAAGAGATAGTTGACCCTAGGCTTGAAACAACATTTCAAGATGTATAACTGTCTGGATAAT
Source organism: Anabrus simplex (assembly GCF_040414725.1). NCBI lineage: Eukaryota > Metazoa > Arthropoda > Insecta > Orthoptera > Tettigoniidae > Anabrus > Anabrus simplex. The sequence goes on along the minus strand of NC_090265.1, from coordinate 127,891,153 downwards.
CAGAATATCGACGTGGTACACCAGCTAGTGCTAAGAAGTGTTGAGGAAAGAATGTTAGGTTTACTCCAACAAACATAGTTGTAAATTGAATTTTTAATCATTTAGGGTTTAAGGTTAATCCTGTAAATAATGGATATCATTGAATAAATCCAGCCATAATTGCAAATACTGCTCCTATAGATAAAATTTAGTGGAAGTGGGCAATGACATAGTATGTGTCGTGTAAAATAATGTCAATTGAGGAATTGGCTAATACAACTCCTGTTAACCCACCGATAGTGAAGAGGAAAACAAATCCTAATACTCAAAGTAAGGCTGGACTATAAGTTAATTGGGTTCCGTGAAGTGTAGCTAATCAACTAAAAATTTTAATTCCTGTAGGGACCGCAATGATTATAGTGGCGGATGTGAAATAGGCCCGTGTGTCTACGTCTATTCCTACAGTGAATATATGGTGTGCCCATACAATGAATCCGAGAAGACCAATTGCTATTATTGCATAAATTATTCCTAAAGTACCAAATGCTTCCTTTTTCCCTCTTTCTTGGCTAATAATATGAGAGACCATACCAAATCCTGGAAGAATTAAAATATAGACTTCGGGGTGTCCGAAAAATCAAAAGAGGTGTTGATAGAGAATGGGATCACCCCCACCTGCAGGATCGAAGAATGAGGTACTTAAATTTCGGTCAGTGAGTAGTATAGTAATAGCACCTGCTAAAACGGGTAAGGAGAGGAGGAGAAGAAGAGCGGTAATAGCTACAGCCCATACAAATAAAGGTGTTTGGTCTAGTGATATTCCAGGGGCTCGTATATTGATAGTTGTAGTAATAAAATTAACGGCCCCTAGAATTGATGATACTCCTGCTAAGTGGAGAGAAAAAATTGCTAAGTCAACAGAAGCACCAGCATGAGCGATTCCCGAGGAGAGAGGGGGGTAAACTGTTCAACCAGCGCCTGCACCGCTTTCCACTAAGCTACTTCTAAGTAATAGGGTAAGTGAAGGGGGGAGCAATCAAAAACTTATGTTGTTTATTCGAGGGAAGGCTATGTCAGGGGCCCCAAGTATTAGAGGGACTAATCAATTTCCAAATCCTCCAATTATGATGGGCATTACCATAAAGAAAATTATTACAAATGCGTGAGCAGTGACAATTACGTTATAAATTTGGTCATCACCAATTAAATAACCTGGTTGCCCTAATTCTGCACAGATTAATAAGCTGAGAGATGTACCTACCATTCCTGCTCAGGCACCAAAAATGAAGTATAATGTTCCAATATCCTTATGATTAGTTGAAAAAAGTCATTGTTGCGGTAGGGTGGCTGAGATTATAGGTGGTAAACTGTAAATTCATTTAGGAGAATTCTTCTCCCCTACCAGGCTTTATAGTCAATGATGATATTAGACTGCAATTCTAAAGGAGTAGGTAAAACCTATTAAGGCTTAAAGATATTTGTCTTTATTTATAGCTTTGAAGGCTATTAGTTTTATTAACTTAAAGCCTTAAAGCATAAAATAGAGGATGGAACAGAAGGCTAATCCCAATGTTGAAATTCCAGTAAAGGTTAATAGGAGGGGTAAAAAAGTACGATTGTAGGAACCAACTAAAGTTAATTTTAATTCAGTGTAGGAGAATAGGAATGCAAGGAATGTTAATCGAAGATAATAAAATAGTGTTACTAAGTTTATAATCACTATGATGACGATGAATTGATAATTTAGATCAACCAAGGTTTGAATAGTCAATCATTTAGGTATAAATCCTAAGAAAGGAGGTAAACCACCAAGAGAAAGTAGAAGGAGGAATAAACAAGACTTTGTAATTTGGTTATTAGTTATTGTTAAGAAGTTTTGGTTGATATGGTAAATGCGATGAACATTAAACATTAAAATAATAGATAAGGTGAGAAATGTATAGATAATAAAATATAGTTCCCATAGGTTTTCTCCTACTACTATGGCGGCAACTATTCAACCAATATAATTAATAGAAGAATAAGCTATTAGCTTTCGTAGAGAGCTTTGATTTAATCCTCCTAAAGATCCAATTAGTACTGAGGAAAGGATAATTATTCTAATGAAAATGTTTATTTCAATAATATATGCTAACAATATTAGAGGGGCAATTTTTTGTCAGGTTATTAGAACAAAACAGTTTTTTCATCTTAAACCTTCTATTGTTGCTGGAAACCAAAAATGGAAGGGGGCGGCTCCCATTTTTAGTAGCAATGCTGAACATATCAGGGTTGAAAAGACTTCGGTATTTATATAAAAAGGATTATTAGAGAATACAAACATTAAAATAATAGAGAAAAGTAGTGCAGCGGATGCTAAGGCTTGCACTAAGAAGTATTTTAGGGAAGCTTCTGTTGATATAAGGTTTTTTGTGTCAGTTATCAGGGGAATAAAAGATAGGAGGTTAATTTCTAATCCTATTCAAACCCCTAATCACGAAGTTGATGTAGTGGTAATGAGTGTACTTAAAATTAAAGTTGTAGTAAATAAAGTTTTAGCAGGAGTAGTGAAGATTAAAAAGGAGGACAATCCTATTTACGGGGTATGAACCCATTAGCTTATATTTAGCTTACCTTTTTGTTAAAGTTTATGAATATATCTAGGTGTATGAAACACGAAAGTTTTTTATACTTTAGGAAATAGTTTAAATCTATTAGATATAATGAAGGTAAATAATTACATGATTTACTCTATCACAGTAATCCTTCTTATCAGGCATTTCATTGCTAAAAACTTTAACGTATGAATAGTAAGAATTGGTGCAAGGTGGTTGTTAGTGTTAAAACAATTATTTAAAGAGGGGGAGGGGGAGTATTTTTTTGAAATATTTTTTTGGAAAGTGCGCATTTTTTTTGCATTTTTGGTAACCAAGAATTTTTGGAAATTTTGAGGTTAGTGAAAAAATAATTAAAATAGATTTAGTTGATAAAGATTAGTAACAATTTTGAAATTATCTGAAATTTAAAATTTTTTAAATAAAGGCCTTATTTAAGATTATTTTTGGAATAGTTAATAGTTTTTAGTAAGAAAATTTGGTCAGTTACAATAGTTATATATATATATATATATATATATATATAATATTAATTACATATAGAAAAGGTACATTAATTAATAATAACTTACTGATATACAAACCCCCGATAATGTTAATAACAAATATACTTGAGAGAGAAAAAGAGGATCTTATAGATATTTCTAGCATTGTAGGGGGTATATATCTACATGTATATTCTATATATATTTATATATTAATAAATGTCTATATAATATATACCTAGATATTGGTATAAATATATAATAACCTATATTCATTATCTATTTAATCTTTGGTAATAAATTAAAGTATTTATTTTAAATGTACATTTATATTAATATACCTATTTAAGTATATATTTCAAGAAATATACACACAAAAAAAAATACTATGATTATTATTCTAATTAAATATTTATTACGTGCCGGCTATGAACGGTCTCTACAGCGTTAATGAGTTTATAAGGTAAAATAATTAGTATTAAGTGAATGTGTCCCATATCTTATTTTGTGGATAAGTGAATATTTTCATTGTATAGGGGCGAAAAATGCGATGAAAATTCAACGCCAGGAAATACTCAAAATGGGTTCATTATACTGTATATTAATACTTATGTGATGTTATGTTATAATTAGTAATATAATTATTTGATCCATTGTTTAATAATGAATTTAGAAAGTTTTATTCTTGCTTAATTGTTTACTTTTTGTATGTTTTACATGTGAATTTTTGTGATTATAGATTTATGAACTTAGATAGTAAATATATTTGCAGTATTTAATATTATTTATCAAGGTGACTTGGAATTAGTAATATAATATGTAGTCGGCTAAAGTCGTGCCAGCCGCCGCAGTTATACATAGGGTTAAAGTGAACATTATTAGTGTAGGAGTTAATAAATTTTTAATAGACTTGAATGTAAATTTTTAAGGTAGAATTTTGAATTTATTTAGGGTTTAGAATTAGTATACGAAGCTTTGAAAATTGAATTATGAACTAGGATTAGATACCCTATTATTCCAATTGTAAATATCATTACTTGAGTAGTAATAGTTATGTTCTTGAAACTCAAAGAATTTGGCGGTGTTTTAGTCTTTTCAGAGGAATCTGTCCTGTAATCGATAATACACGTTATAATCGACTTGATTTTGTTATCAGTTTGTATACCGCCGTCGTTAGATTATTTTTTAAGAGTGGTAATTTTCTATAACTCTTATTAGAGTAAATGTCAGGTCAAGGTGCAGCTTATGATCAAGTAAGAGATGGATTACAATAAAAAAATTTAAATGGATCTTGCATTGAAAAGTTCGAAGGTGGATTTGAAAGTAATATTGTTATATTATGATAATATGATTTTAGCTCTAAAACATGTACACATCGCCTGTCGCTCTCATTATAAGGTGAGATAAGTCGTAACATAGTAGATGTACTGGAAAGTGTATCTAGAATGCAAAATAAAGCTTAAAGTAAAGCATTTCATTTACACTGAAAGGATGTTCGTGCGATTCGAATTATTTTGAAAGTATCAATTTAAAATTTGATGAATAGGAAAATTTGATTTAATTATAAAATATTTTATACACTAATTTTAAGACCTTCAACATAATATTTTAGACATACAGTTGCATTATTGTACAGAATGACATATACACCAGTTCACGCTAAGACTTGCCCCATTTGTATGTGACTAAATGTACATCATCACCGTATAGCATTCCTTTAACAACACAATCTTAATCAAAGCTTCATTATATAAATATGTATGTATGGTTCAGCTGAAGATGACCTTGTATATGAGGTCGAAACCGGTCCTGTAGTTTAATATATGCAATAAATAAGTATTGATTGGTGGAAATCCTCTCCTATTTTTAATTGATCAATTTAGTCTTCGAAAGGCTAATTTTCATACCATTCTCATTGCACCTATTTTCAAGTTCCAAGATATTAGACTGCAGGCTTTCAGCACAATCTGCCATTAAGACCAAGTCGTCAGCATAGGCCAGACTGCTTACTACATTTCGATCTAACTGAATCCCTCCCTGCCATTTCATACCTTTCAGCAGATGATCCGTGTAAACTACGAACAGCAAAGGTGAAAGATTACAGCCTTGTCTAAACCCCCGTAAGTACCCTGAACCAAGAACTCATTCTACCATCAATTTTCACTGAAGCCCAATTAGCAACATCAATGCCTTTGATTTTAATAATCTACCTTTAATTCCATAGTCCCCCCCGTATAGCAAACATCTTTTCCCTCGGTACCCTGTTATATGCTTATATGCTTTCTCTAGATCTACGAAACATAAACACAACTGCCTATTCCCCTCGTAGCATTTTTCAATTACCTGGCACATACTGAAAATCTGATCCTGACAACCTCTCTGTGGTCTGAAAACACACTGGTTTTCATCCAACTTCCTCTCAACGACTGATCGCATCCTCCCTTCCAAGATCCCAGTGAATACTTTTCCTGGTATACTAATCAATGAGATACCTCGATAGTTGTTGCAATCCTTCCTGTTCGCTTGCTTATAGATAGGTGCAATTACTGCTTTTGTCCAATCTGAAAGGTACCTTATCAACACTCCACGCTAATTTTACTACTCTATGAAGCCATTTCATCCCTGCCCTCCCACTATACTTTACCATTTCAGGTCTAATTTAGTCTATTCCTGCTGCTTTATGACAATGGAGTTTATTTACCATCCTTTCCACTTCCTCAAGCGTAATTTCACCAACATCATTTTCCTCCTCCCCATGAGCTTGGCTGTTCGCAATGCCACCAGGATGATTTCCTTTTGCATTGAGAAGATTTTCAAAATATTCCCTCCACCTCACCAGTGATTCCCTAGGATCTATTATGAGTTCACCTGAATTACTCAAAACACTGTTCATTTCCTTTTTCCCTACCTTCCTAAGATTCTTTATTACTGTCCAGAAAGGTTTCTGTGCTGCTTGACCTAGCCTTTCCAAGTTATTACCAAAATCTTCCCACAACTTCTTTTTGGATTCAACAACTATTTGTTTCGCTCTACCAACCTCTTTCATCTACGTACAAATACCTGTCTGCCTCGACCCTTTTTTGGAGCCATTTCTGATAAGCCTTCTTTTTATGTTTACAAGCTGCTCTCACTTCATCATTCCACCAAGATGTTCGCCATTTCCCATCTTTACACACAGTTGTTCTTAGGCCATTGCTGTTACTACTACAGCATCCCTGTATGCCACCCATTCACTTTCTATATCTGAACCTGCTTTCTGTCCACTGTTTGAAATTTCTCACTAATCATATCCATGTATTTCTGTCTAATTTCCTCGTCTTGGATTTTTTTACCCTTATTCGTTTGCAGACGGATTTCACTTTCTCTACCCTAGGCCTAGAGATACTTAGTTCACTACAGATCACATAGTGGTCTGTATCATCGAAAAATCCCCGGAAAACTCGTACATTCCTAAGAGATTTTCTGAATTCAAAGTCGATTAAGATATAGTCTATTATGGATCTGGTACCCCTAGCCTCCACGTGTAACGGCGAGTAGCCTTATGCTTGCAGAATATATTCGTAACTGCTATACCAACACAGAAGTCCAGCAAATGCTTCCCATTCCCATTAGCTTCCATATCTTCCCCACATTTACTAATCACCCTTTTGTATCCTTCAGTTCTATTCCCAACTCTCGCATTGAAATCGCCCATTAGCATTATTCTATCCTTGCTGTTGACCCTGACCATGATGTCACTCAATGCTTCATCAAACTTGTCAACTTCATCCTCATCTGTACCCTCACATGGTGAATACACGGAGACTATTCTAGTCCTAATTCCTCCAACTGACAAATCTACCCACATCATTCACTCATTTACGTGCCTAACAGAAACTATGTTGCGTGCAGTGGTATTCCTGATAAAGAGCCCTACCCCAGACTCTGCCTTTCCCTTTCTAACACCCGTCAAGTACACTTTATAATCTCCTCTCTCTTCCTCGTTATCTCCCCTTACCTGAATATCACTTACTCCTAGCACATCCAGATGCATCCTCTTTGCTGACTAAGCCAGTTCTACTTTCTTTCTTCCGTAAGTCACATTAATATTGATAGCTCCCCATCGAATTCCATTTTGTTCGCCAAGTTGTTTCCAAGGAGTCCCTCGCCTATCAAATGGGAGTGGGACTCCGTTATTCCCATAGGTCTGAGGCTTGTTTAAAATGTTCTGAGCTCGGTAAATTCATGAAGCAGGATGCTACCCTACTTGCTCATAGTCCAAGTGAGGATCTAACGGGTTATGGACCACCGGTGAATTGTATAGTTCTAGCCGCCTGAGCACAAGGTGGGCCATGACTCAGAATATGTCTGAGATGCCCACTCCCATTCCATAGCAACTGGTATCCCGACTCTCAGGACCACTTACTAGGCCACTCAGCTGTTGCCCATGGTTCACGAACTAGGACGTGACTACAGTAACCCACACCAAGAACATTGTTCAGGAAAATGTAATATTCTTGCAGACTGTTTAAGTCAGAACCTGAACAGTGAATCTGTCAGCATCAATCAGCTACAGCTTGTACCAGAAGATCAAAACTTTTTGAAGAAGCTGAAATATTTCCAACCGACTGAGAAAAGAGATAAATACCCGAGACCCATCACTGATTATCTCGTGGGAAAACTTGTACCTGGTGACCTAAATTACTGAACTGTCAGAAAGAAAGCTCAGCAACATACAGTATGTCAAATGTGCTAACCAACTCACAATTACTTTTTATATGAATCTTGTCTGTTTGTATACTTTGTCATCAAAGGCAACCTCCAGTTGGAAAAAAAAAAAAAAATACCAGGATGGAACCTTATATAAATTCATGGATCCTGCACACACAAGATTATGAGTTGTACTACCTTCTAAACTTAGAGAAGGTCTCATCTGGTATGTACACAGAATTATTGGACATGGTGGAGTAGGCAAAGTTGTGTCAATTATCCAAGAAACCTTTGCATGGGATCTGCAAACGTCTGTCCGAGAGAGTCTACATACTTGTAAAAGTTGTCAATGAGTTCGTAACACTTGTTGACGAGTCAAGTAAAGTTTCTACTTACTTAAGCAGAAACCCATTCCAATACTACCTAAAGAGCCTTCTGAATTTGCAATGGACCTGTATTGTGATTATAATTGGATTAGCAGTTGCCATAAATTCTAGTGGGCCTTGATATGTTTTATTTCTTGCCTCACATCTTTACACTGTTTGTTGTTGCCCTCCTTTGTTTTTGTACTATGTGGGAGTTCCTATTGTATCTTAAAACAAAACCAAACCCCTTGGCAGTACAACTCTTGAAGGGCCTTGGCCTACCAAGCGACCGCTGCTCAGCCTGAACGCCTGCAGATTACGAGGTGTCTTGTGGTCAACAGGACGAATCTCCTTGGTCGTTATTCTTGGCTTTCTAGAACGGGGCCGCTATCTCACTGTGAGATAAGTTCTCAATTCTAATCACGTAGGCTGAGTGGACCTTGAACCAGCCCTCAGGTCCAGGTAAAAATCCCTGACCTGGCCAGGAATTGAACCCGGTGCAACCGGTTAAGAGGCAAGCACGCTACCCCTACACCACGGCACCGGCCCATTGTATCTTGGTCTCCTGTAATTTTCTTTTGTTATCTGTCTGTGTGTGGATGGGCATCATCACTTTTTGGGAGGGGGGGGGGGGGGGAAATTGTTACATAATATTGTAATTGATGTGGGAGTTTTTGGAACTTGTGAACGATCATTTAATTGATTTTGGGGCTGTATGTTGAAAGGTTTTGCCCATCTGGTATTATTTCAAATTATTATTATTATTATTATTATTATTATTATTATTATTATTATTATTATTATTATTATTATTCCTAGTGTTTTCTCGCTGGTGCATGGTTCGCTGTTCTGATCTTTGCTTGCCATTTTGCACGGTCCTGGGCATCATGTGGTCTTATTTTTTTTTTACAATTTGTTTTACGTCACACTGACACAGATAGGTCTTATAGCAACGATGGGATAGGAAAGGGCTAGGAGTGGGAAGGAAACGGCCGTGGCCTTAATTAAGGTACAGCCCCAGCATTTGCCTGGTGTAAAAATGGAAAACCATGGAAAACCATCTTCAAGGATGCTGACAGTGGGGTTCGAACCCACTATCTTCCGGATATGTGGTCTTAAGTCCAGAGTCTTCATATCAGCATTCACTGTGTCATGCCAGCGCTGCTTTGGACGCCTGCATGGTCATTGCCCATTCATTTCAAAGGTGTGGGTGAAATTGGCAACTGTTCCAGGTGCAGCACACAGAACGTGACCATACCATTGGAGACGTTTTTCCCGTGCTTTCTCAGTGATGGGTGCAATGCCCATTTGCTGGCGGATGGTGTCGTTTTTGACATAATGCAGAAAAGTGATGCCATTCGACCAACGGAGCATGCGCATTTCCATGGTGCGTAATTGGTGCTCTGTAGCTTTGTCAGCTGGTCGACATTCAACACCATATAAAGCAACAGGACGTACTACCATGCGATATATTTTGGACTTCAGATATAGTGGCATTATTCTGTTGCAGAGTACACCTGTGACTTCCCTCCATCAATGCTGCCTTCATCCTACTTTGCACTTCATCACGTATCCCACCATTAGTCTGTAGGTGAGATCCGAACTACCTGAAGCTTATGATCTTCGGGGGCGAAGCTGTTTCCTGCCCGTGGTGGCCCTGCTAAGGGAGTTGGAAAATATTTTTCCATTACTGAACTGAACGTCAGCATTCGACAGCCAGATAATTCTAGTGATCTCCTGGCTCATCACAATGACAAAATCTAATGGAAATGGTCCTTCTAAGGGCCCGCTATGTAGAAATCTAGGACCAATGATCAGAATTCTCCAGCTCAACATAGAAGGAATGAGTCGAGCTAAGGGCGAGCTACTATTGAGAATATCCCTCGATAAAAGTATTGACTTGATTGTTATCCAGGAAACTCCTGCAGCAGATGAAGATCAACCGCACTCTAGAGGAAAAATTCCTGGCTACATTTCATCATGCATACGGGGTCGCAACATATGTAAGACAGGCAGTTGAAAATGCCTCGCTGTGCACTACAAGTACTGCTGAAAACATCCACTCTGTGATCACCAGAATAGGAGACATTACAGTCACTAATGTGTATAAACCTCCAGCTGAGCAATGGCCCCCTAGTGTTCTCCAACACCAGCCACATCCAGCTGTCTACCTCGGAGATTTTAACAGTCATCATGAACAATGGAGATACATTTCTAGAGATGAGAATGGGGAATCTTTGGTTTCATGGGCTGAGGATCACAACCTCCATCTTATTTATGATGCTAAAGATCTCTGCACTTTTAGATCAGCTGCATGGGGAGAGGAGTCTAATCCTGATTTGTGATTGTGTCTACTAACAACTGCACTCCCCTACCAGTTACGCGAAAAGTTCTCTCCAGCTTTCCTCATAGCCAGCACCGGCCAGTTGTAATAGAGATCGGTATAAAAGTCCCTATTGTTTCAACTACTCCTCTTCCGCGCTGGAACTTCCGAAAGGCAAATTGGCCTGCCTTAACTGAACAGCTTAATAAGGTATTGGGATGGATTCCCCCAACAAGTGACAACTACGACAGATTCACAGGTGCCGTAATAAGCACAGCAAAGAAGTTTATACCTAGGGCTTATCGAAAGGAATATATTCATGAATGGAGCAAAGCTGGCGAAGAACTGTATCAAGAATTCCAAACAACTGGAGACAAGAACACAGCTGATCAACTATTACACAGCCTGGACACTGCTCGCCGACAGAAATGGACAGAAACAGTTGAAAACCTCGACTTCAAACATTCAAGCAGGAAGGCATGGTCCTTGTTAAGAAAATTAGGAGATGGGAGCCGAGTAGCTCGAGACACTATTCCTATAAATCCAACAAAGTTGCACCTCATATCGTGTCAAGTTCAAATGCTTCGAAAGATCGCGACCATACCACTGCAATCAAAGGGAAATCAGAGCCTTGAAAACAGACAGTCTTGAGGGCAGCAGATTTTCTTATTCATTCCCTCGAGAGGAAGTTGCTATGGCTTTAAAAGATGTTAAATCAGGAAAAGCTCCTGGTTTTGATGCATTCACTCAGAATTTTTAGTGCATGCAGGGAAGTAAAGTTCTACTCCAACATCTTAGAAACAGGTTCCATCCCTCGACTTCTGAAACAGCCTAAAATCATCACCATTCTCAGACCTGGTAAATCTTGTAAAAATCCTCAAAGCTACTGCCCAATTGCACTTCTGAGTGTGGTTTACAAATTACTGGAGAGACTTCTTTACAACAGAATTGGTTAAGTAGTTCTTAACCATCTACCCATTAAACAAGCAGGCTTTTGCCCAAATTGAAGTTGCACAGACCAGGTTCTCTCTCTGACTACACATATTGAAGCTGGTTTTCAAAATCAACTAAAAACTTCAGTTGTGTTCGTGGACCTTATTGCAACATAAGATACAGCATGGAGACAAGGACCCATCTACAAACTGCTTCGAGTAATACCTTGCAAGAAATTTGCCAAGCTCATCAAAAACATGCTTATAGACAGGAGGTTTCGTGTAATTTTGGGAAACAAGTAAGGAAAGGATCCTTAATAACGGTCTTCCTCAACGATCAGTATTAGCACCTCTGCTGTTTAACTTACATACATAAGACTTACCGAAAACAGCCTCCAAAGCATTTGGTTATGCGGATGATTGGGCATTCGCAATGCAGGGCAAATCTATGGAAAACACCGAAGATACGGTGACAGCTGATCTCGCCACCTTAGATCAGTACTTTCGTAAGTGGAGACTCAGGCCAAGTTTGAGTAAAACTGAAGTCTCATATTTCCATCTCAACAACAAACTGGCCCACCGTGAACTTAATGTCAAATTCCAGAACACTAGACTTCCTCACAACAGACACCCAAAATACCTTGGAGTAACCCTTGACAGAACACTGTCCTTCAAGGAACAACTGAAGATGACAAAAGCTAAACTCCAGTCACGGAACAATATCACCCACTTTGGTCGTTCTTCAATGCGATTTTATTTTACGTAAATAAATATCACACGAGAACACGTTCACTTCCTTGTATAAATTACTTTATTTACACTGTACGTCACAACACACAATTATACACAGTAGCAAATGACACTACAACACTCAATAGCGGAGTACCCTGAAGTCAATTCTGACAAGTACCAGATATCAACAACACTGACTCGCACACTATAACATGCAATCTCTTGAATTCGCCGACTCCGCCTCGGAGCCAAACACTTACTCGCAGTCCATCACTTGCCTGAGTCCTAAGAACTGACTTCTAACAGCTCGATATATATACTTTCCGATCAACCATCTAGTATTATAGATTTCTGGAAGGATTCTTACAACACTCTAATGGAACACACTCGAAACATCAATCGACCAGCTAGTTGAATGGAGTACTTCAGTAATGGATCCAACTCGAACTTTTGTTTTCTGTTTACTAATACACACAGAATATCTACAACATTCGAAATGTCTCTACATGTATTTGGATAATAAAACCTTACAGTAAGTTTCTAGAACCCTTCATATATACCAAATTACAGTACAATAAGTCTAACATACGAACATTATGGAATTTTCTACCGCTTTTGACTATATACATTTTGAGGTTAAATTTATACACAATATGTATTTGAGGTTATACAAATTTATACTACATATTTACAGGGAAACCATGTACTAGTCATGTTTAACATTTAATAAAAGATAATTTAGCGTTAAATTAACTATAATTAAAATATATTAAACATAATAATTGAAGGTTTTACACCAGTTACAATGTCATATGTACGACTGCTTCGACCTTACGAACTTCAGCAGTTGCCCTTGTCTTCTCAACTGCAGAATATTGCTCTCCAGTCTGGCTGAACAGTTGTTACACAAAACTGGTCAACACACAGCTAAATCATATTTTGCGCATTATATCGGGAACCATAAAATCTACCCCCCACTTCTTGGCTACCAGTTCTGAGCCATATTCCTCCACCTCATCTACGGAGAAAGAATGCCTTGCTGCGCGAGTACCAGAAGCTGTCGAGGAATTCCAATCTGCCAATTCATGGAGATATACCCAACGCCTTGAACAACAGACTTCGGTCCAGAAATCTGCCAATAAGGACTGCCAAAATCCTGGTTGACAAATTCAGCCTGCAGCAGGACTGGATTCAAGAATTGACTTCTATGGCTCCAGTTGAGTATCAGAACTTCCCCTGTATTACAAGAATACCAAAAGGATTTGACCTACCTTGAAAGACCTGGACAACCCTCAATCGTATCAGGACAGGCCATGGAAAGTGCGCTGACTTCCTCTATAAATGGGGAAAACTTCCCTCCCTGGAATGTCGCTGCGGTGCTCCTAAGCAAACAGTTCGTCATATAGTGGAACAGTGCCCCCTGAGTGCTTATCAGGGTAACCCAAAAGACTTTCTTGACCCAAACTATTTGCAGATCTTGATGGTGAAATTGTAACCTACATAGTGTATTGTATATTCAATTTGTGATTTGTGTCTTTATTTTTAATGTCATACGCTAAATAAATTATCGTCTTCGTTAAGGTCTCTCTATCAACTTGAATTAAGTCATTGCCTGGGATGGTTTCTTGGTATTCGGTCTTCTTTTTGTTCAGTCTAAGACCGTACTGTGAGAGACGGCCGTTCCAATCTTCAACTTGACGCTGCAATCCACATCTGGTGGTCTCAGCAACTGCGACATCATCTCCATATAAGAGAATCCAATGGACACCTCTCTGCCGGTCCCATGTAATTGTGTCCATGACAAGAACAAAGAGCAATGGGAGCAATAGTGTACACTGACTTTCTTTTTTCTTTTTTTTGCTATTGGCTTTATATCGCACCGACACACATATGTCTTATGGTGACAATGGGACAGGAAAGGGCTAGGACTGGGAAGGAAGCAGCCGTGGCCTTAATTAAGGTACAGCCCAGCATTTGCCTGGTGTGAAAATGGGAAACCATGGAAAACCACCTTCAGGGCTACCGACAGTGGGGTTCGAACCCACACTGACTTTCACTGGGAAGCTCTCCAAGATGCTGACAGAGCAAAGTACACGACTTGTGGTGTTCGTGTAAAGCATCTTGATCCAACTGATAAGCATTTCTGGTACACCATTATCTCGAAATGCATACCAGATCACACGATGTGGAACACAGTCGAAAGGCTTTTGAAGATCAAGGAAGGCAATATGCAGTGGCTGTTGTTTCATTTGGTGCTTTTCAATGAGCATTCTGGCAGCAAGGATGGCGTCGGTTGTTCCAGCACCCTTGACGAACGCGCACTGGTTGGTACTAATGCTGATAATAACATTCAGTCGTTGATCGAGGATTCTCTCAAAATTCTTCATTGTGTGCGCAGAAAGTGAATTATCGTAATCTATAATCTTCATTTCCGTATTGACAATTGCACAATTAAAAATAGGAGAGGATTTCCACCAATCAATACTTATTTATTGTATATATTAAACTACAGGACCGGTTTCGACCTCATATTCAAGGTCATCTTCAGCTGAACCATATATACATATTAATATAATGAAGCTTTGATTAAGATTGTGGTGTTGAAGGAATGCCATATGATGATGATGTACATTTAGTTACATACAAATGGGGCACGTCTTAGCGTGAGCTGGCGTATATGTCATTCTGTGCAATATTGCAACTGTATGTCTAAAATGTTGAAGGTCTTAAAACTAGTGTATAAAACACGTCTTTTCCTAAACTAACTTATATATATGTACAAGATAAAAACAATACATAAAAACACTTCATGTACATGAACATTCGTTCTTGCTTGGTGGTCAATACATCGACTAACTTCCTAAAAAGTCATAGCAATCTAAGCACTTTGGAAATAGAAGAGTTCATTAAATTACTTAATTTTGCCATTAGTAACAACTACTTTAAATTCCATGATACTATCTATCAGCAACAGGGTTTACCAATGGGATCTCCCGCTTCTGGTATAATTGCCGAAATTTACATAGACTATTTAGAGCACACATTCATCAACAAAATAGACCATATATTTTTTTTGGTGTAGATTTGTTGATGATATCTTTATCATCCTCGACAATAGGTCCACAAATGAAACTGATATATTAGATAAACTCAATACAATAGATACCCATATAAAATTTACCATGTAATCCGAAAACAATCACAAACTGAACTACCTGGACATAACGACAACTAGACATGATGACCACCTTTCTTACAGAATATACAGAAAACCCACGCATACCTCAAATACAATTAAAATGGATTCCGTTCACCCCAACATACACAAAAGAGCAGCCTACTATAGCATGATACACAGAGCATTCAATATACCGTTAACAAAAGAGGATCTAAACAAAGAATTACAATTAATTCATGACATAGCTAAAAACAATGGATTCAAGAAAGACATGGTTAACAAAATCATTCACAAAATAAAATCCCAACCCAAAACCAAACTAACAAAAGTAAACGAACCCAAGAAAGACTATGCACTATTCACTTTCAACAATGTACACATATACCCCATAACTAACATTTTTTAAAAACATAACCTAAGAATAGCATTCAGAACTACACACACTAGTACCAACATCATACACAATGTCAGGACAATCAACAGCAACAACAAATACACCCACTCAGGGGTATACCGCATCAAATGTAATAACTGCGAGACCAGCTATATCGGACGTACCGGTAGAAACTTCCTAACCCGATATAACGAACACATAAATGCAGTGAAACACAATCATTTTTCCTCAATAGGACAACATGTCGCAGACTATAAACACAGTTTCACAAACATCGATAATGATATGCAAATCCTAAACATAAACCCCAAAGGCCCCCTGCTCAACATAACAGAAGAATTCTACATCACTTTGGATCAGTACACCAATCCAAATTACAACATAAATGAAATCACAGAAAAAACTATCATCATCTTCAATACAGTTATCCCCACCTTAAAAAACCCTTACCTTAAGTTAATCGATAAACAGAATGCAACAAGCAACAGAAAAACACCAAACAACACACCCAGCTCCATCCCTACCCCTACAACAACAACTCTCCCTACCCCTCCTTTCCTTCCCCTCACAGCAGCTAGCATAAGCCCAAGAAGAACACGAAGTAGTACATTACAAGCTCGCATGTCAAACACAACTCAGCTACACCAACAACAGTAAGTACATATTCCAATTCACACACACAACCCTTAGACATTCCTCCGCACAATATCACTTATAACTCAATCTTATCTTCCACAGATTAACATAACATCATTGCACAGCTACAAATGGGAAAGGAGCCACTACTTTGAAACCAATGTCACCCAAATTTACGGACTCCAATAAGAAAACATGAATTGGTTCTTATAAAAGGGCAACACACACAGCAGAGCTGAACATATTTTACTTGAATTTCATCCATACATTTGGCACCCTTTTTAAATTTAAAGTGTTTTATCTCACATACGCACAGGAAGACAAAACTTTTATCCATGCAATTTTACAAACTCTAAGAATAGCAGCTGAAGTGTACAACTGTGAATAAGACTTAAATACGGAAGTTAGTCGATGTATTGACCACCAAGCAAGAACGAATGTTCATGTACATGAAGTGTTTTTATGTATTGTTTTTATCTTGTACATATATATAAGTTAGTTTAGGAAAAGACGTGTTTTATACACTAGTTTTAAGGCCTTCAACATTTTAGACATACAGTTGCAATATTGCACAGAATGACATATACGCCAGCTCACGCTAAGACGTGCCCCATTTGTATGTAACTAAATGTACATCATCATCATATGGCATTCCTTCAACACCACAATCTTAATCAAAGCTTCATTATATTAATATGTATATATGGTTCAGCTGAAGATGACCTTGAATATGAGGTCGAAACCGGTCCTGTAGTTTAATATGTACAATAAATAAGTATTGATTGGTGGAAATCCTCTCCTATTTTTAATTGAAAGTGAATTAGACGGTAATTTGCACATTCTGCTGGGTCACCTTTTTGCTTAAAGTGATGCTTGTAGCCCAATCACTGGGAACAGATCCAGAGTCAACTATGGCACTGAAAAAGTTGGTCAGCCAGGTGAACGCGGGTTTTTTAAATTCCTGCAATTTCCAGAAGTCAGCCGGAAGATCATCGGGTCCTGGCGCTTTTTGGTTCTGGATACTCCTGATGGCGTTGGTGACTTCCTCTGGTGTGATGTGTGAGGTAGGACCTGCTCTTGGACTATTTTCTGGAATAGGAGGATGTGGGAACACAATGTTGGAAATCTCTTCAAAGTGCTGTTGCCAACATTTGAGGATGTCCTGTTTGTCTTGTAAACGCTGACCATCTTTGCTTTTTATGCACGCATAGTGCTCAATATCCTGAGCAGACTTTGTTCTAGCTTTAGCCAGCCAGAAGATAGTTTTCTCTCCTTCCTTTGAATCCAGTGTTGCATACAGGTCATTATAAGTAACTGCACCTAGCTTCAGCGACAGTTTTCCTAGCCTGTTCTTTTCCCGTTCTCTGGAGTCTTTTGTGAAACCCAGTTTCTATATGCCTTCTTCTTTTCATGCACCTTTTCTTGGACTTGGGCCATACATAACAACGTTTGCTTGTCAATACGGTGGGAACTAGGTTTTGTTGTACCCAAGGTTGCTGTGGCAGTTGCAGGGACAGATTTGCAGAATGTGGTCCACGTGTTGCCAATCGTATTCAGGTCGATGGAAGGAAAATTTACCTGTCTGCTAGGGTCTTCTTTTGGTCTTTAAGCTTTCACCACTTGATCTTTTCAGGGGCATTTATCCCTCCACTTCTACGATGTTTACAGATCTTCAAGTCTGCCGTGAGCAGCTTATGTTGAGGGGCTACACAGTCAGATGGTACGACCTTCACATCTAATACTAGTCTGATATCACAGTGTCGAACAAGGATGCTATAGTCACCACTAGTGTAGGTGATGAGGTGGTTTGCGCTTTTTGAAAAATGAGTTACCAATAACCAAGTAATTTGCCTCGGCAAAAACCAAAATTTGAGTACCATCATCATTTTGGATGCCGTAGCCATTACCACCATGGCAGCTAGAACCATCCTTGGTGTGACCAACATGCCCATTAAGATCACCACAGAGAAGTAGAAACTCATCTTGAGGACACGCTGAAACACTGTCTTGGAACTCCTGCCAAAACTGCTCCTTTTCTAGGTCACCACAGCCAGATTGTGGTGCATATGCAGAGAAGACACGAAGTCGAGAAGACAGAGTGTCGATAGTAATTGACATAAGGCGGTCTGAACAGCGCTGAACCTCAGCAATTCGATCTTGCAGGCTGGTGCATACAATTATGCTCCTGCTAAGTTCTCAATCAATTATACTGATTTGCGTCGTATATTTTTTATATACATACTTAACTTCCCGCAACCGAGACAAATATTGGACCTTCAAGACATTCTCCACTCTACTTTGGCGTTCGAGACCGCAGCGCATGACCTTGAATGTGCCGCGCTGATCACTGGGAACTGGCGGTTTGCTTCTACAAATCTATTCGTCTGCGACTTCAAGTTATTTATAATCTTCATATATTATTTGATAGTGTTGTGACTTTGTGCCTGACAGAGTGTGAAACTGACCCATTTCTCCAATATTCATAAACATTGTGTGATTTCGCCTACTTGCTTTTACGGCTGACGATGACCTGGACTAGGGTCGAAACCGGTCCCATTTAAATAAGAATGTAATTACTACATTTCTTTCTTTTATGTATTGAATTGGTTGAACTTCAATTATTTAATTTTTAATGTTAAAATTGACAAAGACATGACTCGTGGGTTGCAACGAAGTTACCGACCGGCTTGTCACCACAGCCTGGCGTTGGGCATTTTAGAACTACTGCCAGCAGGAATTTAGGCTGCCCCTTACATAGAGAGCAGACGTCTTTCGTAGCTGCTCCTAATGTCGAGAACAGACTAACTCTGATATATGCCCACAGTTATGGACAAATACCTTTTACTGATCCTAAGTACTAGGATGCCACCACCACCAGCTGCATTGCTCTGAATTTCAGCTTCTCCACTGTTGCTACCATTGTGGACTTCACTCATAACCCTGAACGGGGGCCCTCCATATTTATGACCCCTGGAGAGAGGGTGTCCCAGTACTGTATTCTAAAGCCCCCAGGAGTAGGGCTGCCTGTTGATCTGCGGGTTCATTTCCGAGTTATCTTCACCAGCCCATATTTCTGAAGGCCCCCTATCCGCCACCTGGGGACGCGCCCTCTAGGGGTTGACCGGCTCCTCCGAGGGTATTATCATCATCTTCTTCATATCATCATCATCACCTGGATTTATGGTTCTCTTCAAAATTTTCTTGAATTTTATTAATTTATATGTGACTGGGTGTGATCTTATTTGAGCGCTGTCTGGGAATTGTGTGGATCTAAGGTAATTATGGTGATGCAACGTATTTATTACACACTCTCTCGTGTTGTTAAATTCTTCCCTTTGCTCTTTCACTTATTTATTTTAAAATCTTCTCCGACGATGAGTATTGTGTTTCATTTGGAATTTATGGAAACTTCTAATGCAAGTATATTGACCATGGTAATACCTATTCTGCGAATGAGTTAATTGTAGTATATTAAGGTTACTGTAGGATCCCACGTAATTAATTCCTCTTACTATACACTTGTTATGTTGAATTAAATTTTAATTATATTTTTTATTTGCTGGAGTTCTTTCTATTTTCTCAAAGATACAAGTTTACATTCAATTCCAAATATTTATTTATTCTTATTAAATGATTTTTCATGAAACTTATCTAAGGAGTTTCCTTTAAGCAGTTAGGATACTGGAAAGTTTGGGGTTCACATCTTTTTTCTTGGGGGTGGGTTTTCAGCAGGCTTCCTGGTAGACTCTTCATGGAGTGGTAAGGGTAAGTTTGGTGTTGTTGATGTGTCCAATTGTTTTGTTTGTTCTCTCCAGTCCACCGTTGATCTGTACCTTCTAAGGACGACTAATTAAGTAGCGTATCATCATTAAGGGGACACGAATACTAGGAATCATGTCTATGCGCCTAGTGTTGCCATCTGAAAATATGACAAGGACTTTTTCCTCCGCTATTCGGACTCTATTATTGCACTCTTCAGTAGCCCAGCTCCACTCCTTTCAACAACTGCGCCAACACGCTGCTCAAGGTCTCCATGATTCCATATCGAACTGGGAATCATAACATTGGTTCAAATTAATGATCTTCACATGACCACATTGTTTGTTTCGGAACCACCTGAATTAAGCTTGTTGAAAATCACAGATTAAGAGAACAAGATTTATTCTTCCCACAGATAACACATGTTTTGCAGTTTCTTTTTAACAAAACTAAAGATACACCTTATGATATATATGTCTCAAACTGGACTATTTTCTTGTGTATCAAGACTTAACATCTGAGTTACCTTCTCAGATTTTATAGAATTTTACTTTATGGTGAGACACACCATACTCTCATCATCTTGTACCACAATTTTAATTCGTTACTATTTAACAGTTGTCTTTGTGGGTGCTTGTCGTGTGTTTTATATTGTTTTTTGATCAGTTGTGATTTGCTCAATTGATTCATTGGCTGATGATGACTCGCAATGAGCGTCGAAATTAGTACCATTCTTGTTTAAACGACATATGATCTAACTCCCATCAATAAATTGTCATTGTATTGAAAAGGTGAATCCTTAACATTTTCAATTTACTGTTTCCTCCAAAGTAAATCTGTAAATAAAGGTAATAATAAATGTTATTGACTTTATGTCTCACTGACTACTTTTACAGTTTTCAGAGATGCCAAGGTGCCAGAATTTAGTCCTACAGGAGTTCTTTTATGTGCCATTAAATCTACGAACAAGAGGCTGATGTATTTGGGCACCTTCAAATACCACAGAACTGAGCCAGGATCGAACCTGCCAAGTTGGGCCACCAGGATCTAACCTGCCAAGTTGGGCCCAGAAAGCCAGCGCCTCAACCATCTGAGCCACTCAGCCCAGCAGTGATTAAAGATTTTACTTTAATGGTGCCAATCATTTCTCAGTACTTTACTACGCAGGCACAATCCCTAGACATGGGCCAGTGTTTCTTTCTCTCTGTGGTAACACCTACAGAGGTTACCACCCAGAGATCTACCCGACATAGTGGTGACATTAGCAGTCCTTATATATGCATCCTGCTATTCACTACAGGAGAGGCCTTCATGCTGTTCAACATTTAATTCGCAAGCCACGAAACGCACCAAAGCAATCAATTACCGCTGTATAAGGAACAATCACGCTGTACGAAAGCTTATCACACACTACCTGAGACCATGACATCACTGGGCGAGCTATATGGGTCGTCAGAGAGCTATAACATCATCCACTCACCCAGACACAGCACAGCAACTCAAATGAGGTTTGCACTGTATTTTATTACATGAACTGGACTTACTAATTCTGCCTTGCAAGAATTATTATGTTGCCAGTGGTCATTTATTAATATTTTATGTCATCTACCAAAAACAATGAACTGTATGAGCCAAAATTTCCCATAGTCTACTAATATGGATTCCTATATCATAACCTATGAAATTAATCCAAGAAAACCTGTACAACTATGGTAAGTTAAGTAAACAAGAATTAGAATAATATTTGGTTTGAACCCCACTGTCCGCAGCCCTGAAGATACTTTTCCGTGGTTTTCCATGTTCACACCAGGCAAATGCTGGGGCTGTACCATAATTAAGGCCATGGCCACTTTCTTCGCATTTCTAGGCCTATCCTATCGCATTGTCGCCATAAGACCTATATGAGTGAGTAAAATACAAATTGTTAAAAACAAACCATTCTGGAACTTGCTTTTAATAATACCAGGTAAGTATTTTGCTTTTAATAATGTCATCTATGTATAAGAGGGTCTCTCCATGGGTGCTCTTGGCCGATATACAGGGCGAGTTCATTGACAAAATTTAGGGAGCGATTTCTGACTGAAATCGGAGCACAAAAGTTCATATCATCTTGTGCCTGGAAATGCATAGTTTGCACAATAGATGGCACTAACATTTTCTTATAACTTCTTGTTGGTATACCGTCTCTTACATATGGGTGTGAAACATGGATTACCTACAAAGGCTAATACGATGGCTGGAAAAATATCACCAGCACTGCCTGAGAAGGATCCTGAGAGTGAAATGGCAAGATACACTAACATTAGTGTTCTAGAAGAAGCAAACTCCACTAGTATTGAAGCCATGATCATCAAGCACCAACTCTGTTGGACAAGCCACACTGGTCGTACGCCTGAATTTCATCTGCCAAAATGAATTCTGTATTCCCAGCTAAAGGATGGTAGAAGACAGGACGGAGAAGCACAAAAGTGGTACAAAGATGAACTAAAGACCTACGTGAAGAAATGACAAATTAAAACTGACAACTGTACATGTTATAATCTATCAGTTTCATGTCCGTATTGATACTTGTATTCACAATCACAAGGAATGGGTACCGTCCACCTAATCAATACTTTATTATGTCTTATTACTATGCAGTACCAGTTTCGACCCTCACAGGGGTCATCCTCAGCTGGTCATGAGATCCAAAATTAACTTAACATTTTAAAAACATCACTAAATCTAATGAAAAAAATCACAAGATCGTCCAGTATGGTTCTGTAATGTCTTGAAAGGAACTCAGCGCTTTGAGCAACGTCAGAAAATAGAAACTGACAAGCGCAATGCAAGGAAACGATGGAAACTTCTGAAGCAAAACAGACAAAATATATGTCAACAATGCAGTAGAATCTGCAGCTTCAAGATTGGCCTCCAAAGTCATCTAAAAACCCACAAAAACTGACTTTTGAAGAAGACAATCATACTTGTCAGCGAGTGATAGCCCATCATCATCAGGTCTCAACTATGTTCCAAATTGGCTATATATAGTTTTATTTGATACTTATTAAGCGCTGTTCCTCAGTCCAGCAGTATTTTGTCGAATGCACCATTTGTGCTATAAATAACAAAATAAGACTTAACTGTAATCATCAATTTGTTCATTATTTTTCCAATGTAGAAACTTTTCAAGACATCATATAGAGTCGCTTACAACTCCGCCGTTGTCCGGTCCCAAGTCCGGAATGAGAAAGGAGGAGGGTTTGCTGGTCTGGCACCCAGCTGTAAAACTGTCAACACCGAGTGTTAGGCGGCGGGAAATAACCTGACTCCCTAAGGAGGCCAACGGCTTCGGGCGAATGAGCCCCTTTAGGTGGGGTGATGGTCCCCACAGTGGAGGGAATGTCACTGGAATCCATTATGCAGCGTCAGTTCTCCAGGTTAGGGGTGGCTGCACAAGGTGTCTGTAGTCCAGAGGAGCGGCCACATTATCACCTCACTGGATCACATCCAGAGTTGCAATTCGGGACCTAGTCCCACACAGGTGACACCTTAACAGTCAACCATGGAAGGTCTTTTAAGGAATACTCCACCGGCTGAACCAAGAGTTCAGAGAAGGCAGCATTCGGATATGGTGGGCTGCCACCTAAAAGATACCGTGAAGTTGGAGGCACAGAAATACCCCAGTACTTCGTACACGAACGAGACAAAATCAAGAATCAAACCAAAGCAGATAACATACTTCCCTACACACAATATAAACTCACTCATGCAAACCGGTAAACTAAAAGTGATCACCGACATAATGGACCAACACAAAATTACAGGGATTACAGGAAATTAGAAACACTGACCAGGATGCCTTGGAATCTCAAGGGTACAGACTTTATAAAGGTATACCTGGGAAGAGAGTGATGAAGAATGTCCCACAATTTGGAACAGGATTTTTGGTCAGCCTTAAAATAATAAACTCAGTTCAAGAATTCAAATCACAGTCTCCACGACTCTCAACGCTCACCTTAAAGGCATCTAATAAAATCTATACTATAATAAATGCCCATGTCCCACTAATGATAAAAACAACTCCTTAAAAGACCATGAGGAAACAGAAGAATTTTGGGACCTATTGGACCAGACCATAGATAACATCCCCAAACACCATGTAAAATTATTAATACGCGACTTCAACGCTCAACTAGGCAGAGAAAGAAAATACCGTGACATCATCGGAAAATGGCCAGCACACAAGAAAACAAATAAAAATGGAGAGAGACTAGTTGACCTGTGTAGAAACCATAACTTAATCTCAAAATCTACATGTTTTAAGAGGAAACCTCAAAAACTCAAAACATGGAAACACCCTGACTACACCAAAGGAGAATGGCAACTGGATCACATCTGCATGGACAAATACCACCACAAAGAGATCTATAACGTCAAAGTCCTCCGAGGAATAGACACAGGTTCAGATCACTATGTAGTTAAAATTAAAATTAAACTCACTCCCCAGAGGAGACAGCAAAAGCAAGCCCTTAAAACTAAAAGAAAAATAGATCCTACCCAGCTAATCAACAACAAAAATTACCAGAAAGCAACTGAAAAAGTAAAAATCACAGATAAACTTGAGGACTTAGTACACAACCTTAAACAAATAGCAGAAGACCTGGCTCCAATTAAACTACGTAAAAAACACCAATGGTGGAAGAGTGAATGTGATGAAACAGTGGAGAAAAGACATCAGGCATGGCTATTACATCAGTCCCAAAAACAGAAATATCCTATCAAAATCTAGTAAAACAGAGAAAAGAAACTACCCAAGTCTTAAGAAGAATAAAAAGACAACATCATAAGGACACACTGCAGTTAATTGAAGAACAATTCAATAAAACTCAATCAAGGGACTACTACAAAACCAGAAAGCAGCTCCAAAAATATGAACCCTCGACCCTACTGATGAAGGATGAAAATGGTAAGCTGGCTCATAACAATAAAGACAATGCAGAAATTCTGGCTAAATATTTCAACAAGCTTTTAAATTGTGAGGAACCTAGAGAACTTCTTCATTTGGACACCAACACCCCGATAAAAACACCACCAGAGAACATCAATCCCCCCACAATAAAGGAAGTCTACCAAGCTCTGAATAAATTAAAAAACTACAAAGCGCCAGGAGAAGATCAGACCTTTGCAGAAATCTGGAAATGTGCAGGAACATCAGCAAAAGTTGCCCTCCATCAACAACTTGTCTCTATCTGGATTAAAGAAGAACTACCAGAACACTGGACAACAGCCCTCATTCACTCACTGCACAAAAAAGGAGACAAAACCGACCCTAATAACTACAGGGGAATCTTGCTGCTAGACATAACATACAAAATATTTTCAATAATCATCCTTAATAGGATAAGTTTACAACTTGAGAAAGAACTAGGAGAATATCAAGGAGGTTTCAGATGCTGGAGGAGCTGTCCTGATCAGATCATGAGTCTTAAGTTGATAATGGACTATAACAGGAGAAGAAATAGAGATATGCTGATAACATTTGTAGATTTCAAGAAAGCTTATGATTGCATCCATAGAGAATCTTTGTTCAAAATTTTAAGACACCTTGGACTACACCCCAAATTAATAAACATGATAAAACTGACTCTCACTAATACCAAATCAAAAGTGAAGTTTAGGGGTGAAACATCAGAGACATTTGAAATTAAAACTGGACTACGGCACGGAGATGGGCTCTCACCACTATTATTTAATTGTGCTCTAGAAATGGTAATGAGGGAATGGTTTAGGAAATGTCCCCCGAAAATAAAGATTGGCCGAAAAATTAAAACAAACTGCCTGGGTTTTGCTGACGATTTAGCATTACTAGCAGTGGATATAAAAGAAGCAAAAACCCAGATATCAGAACTTCAAAACATTACAAATAAAATTGGCCTCAAAATATCACTTGAAAAAAGCCGAAATTATGCCCCAAAAACCAACACAACTAAAAGAAGTTACCATAAATGGTAATAAAATCAAAATAGTAACTCAATTTAAATATCTTGGAGAAATAATAACACATAACCTAAATGAAAAAATCTCAATCCAAACAAGAACAAATAGATCAGCTAAAGCACAAAAATTAACATGGGATATCTACAAAAAGAAATGTTTATCAATAAATGCAAAAATAAAACACTACAACACAGTTATAAAACCTGAAGCTACATATGCAGCAGAAACACTTTTTCACCTGAATAAACAATCAAAGACTGACAGACTTCAGAAAATTGAAAGGAGGATTGGAAGAACCTGCATCAACAAAAAATACCAGAAGGATAGACAGTGGCGGTTAACACATAACAAAGTCATGTACAAAGAGCTAGAACCCATTACAGATACTATGCATAAGAGGAGACTGGGATTCTTTGGACATATCATGAGGATGCAGGATTCGAGACTTCTGAAACAACGAGTACAACACAATCTTGTCTCAAAAAATACTACAACAGGATGTAAATGGATCAGAGAAGTAAGAGAGGATCTGAAGGAAATAGGCCTTACAACAGAAGACACCACAAATAAGATAAAATTGAATACAAAACTCAAGAATACAAACCTCTGCTTTACCGTTACACAAAACAAACCAACAACACGCATATTTTCAACTGAGGAAAGGGCACGAAGATCCGAGCGTCTGAAGAAGTACTGCGACCAATATAATTGGTCCATTATTGGAAATAAATGCTGGCAACCAAGAACGAGTTCGCTGGAGAATTCAATAACAAACTGATTATAATGGAATTATTAATTTTAAGTGTTAATGTGTTATTTTTAAATTTTCTTAGTTTTTGTAAGGAACATCCTTTTGGATTAGGATTTTTTGACTTTTAATACACTGATATTTAGTAGCAGAAGATGCTCTCCAAGGAGAATGAAACATATTCTACAATAAATAGTATGACTAAGAATTCCACTTAACTTAGTGGATTATTACTTAGTATTGAAAAGGTGGACCAAAACATTCTCAAAACAGTAATTTCAAGCTTTAATACATTCTTGAATATAAGTATGAGCTGTTCTGGAGGCATTCGTTCAAACTCACATTGAATGCCGTGTTTAAATTGCACACTTAGTTTGATTTTCTAACCAGTTAAAAGTCACACAATGTAAAATCTGGCTTTGTGGTAACCACTTCTTCAAATACTTCAATTGCACAGCTACAGGATTATGTATCATAATTAGAGCCCAGATTTCCATGCAAATGTATGTTTTTAAATAAGCTAGTTACACTTCTCAAACTTTGCAAATATTCGTTTTATGACTTAATGATTCCAAATAACTGTTCTTTTCCCGTGCATGTTTGCATGTTTTAGGAGAAAATCCATGCATAATCCATATTTTGAAGATTTTGTATTTAATAGCAAATATTTGGATGTTTATATTGCATAATATGACTTTTCTTCTGACTTTGGCTCATATATAATGCTAACTTGCATGGTAGTGCCTTTTATGAATGTTGGTTTGCGGAATTTGGGACTGTATTTCCATGTTATACAGTATGTCTGTTATTGAGAGACAGAGAGAATATATTCCTGGCATCCTATCTGACAACCAAAGTAAGTACATTAGTACATAAGGTACAGATCCTATAAACCAATTAACCAAACACTTTCTTATCTCTTGCTTGAATAAACATTGACGTAAACCAGAATGCTCCATGTCGATCCCTGTAATTTTTAGGACTAAGGTGTGCCAGTTATAAATTGCTATAAATTGAACCGTAAATTGTGCATTACTAAACGACGACTCATTTTTTCTTCTATGTTAGACCAACAAAACAAAACTTGTATCAAACTTCTGTGATGCCGCTTTACTGAAATAGCAGCTTACATACCTTGGTTTTGCACCGAATCTTCTTCTGTTGTTATCCTGGAATTTCCTACCCAGAAGTCTCACACGTTATTGCAGCTTCATTCTTCAGCAGTTATTTAATACATCATCTGCAATCATCGTACGGAGGAGTAGCTGTGGCAGCAAGAGATAAGCTGAACAAAATGATCCATTCAAGTCCTAATTTTGAATTTGTCAAGCTTATAAAAGAGTATTGTGGTGAAAATGCAATGACATGCAATTTGTCCCAAATCTCTTCATTTATGTATGCACCTGTCTTCTTGTGATGTAGAAAGGTCATTTGCTGTGCTTAAGAACGTGCTGACAAACGGATGAGGTTAAATGAAGACAATTTGGAGAAATTAGTTGTACAATGTTAACAAAGAAACTGAATTTTGATAGTGAATATCTTCCAGCTTATTGTGCATGTTTTGCCATATGATAGTGCATGAATGCATGCATATTTTGAGATTTGATAATGGATGGAAATCTGGGCTCTAATCATAGACTAATCATAGACTTACTCCTCTTCCATCAACTCTCAAAAAAATTAATACACTATAACAGTATTGGTTGCAAACTTCGAACCTGTGAATGACAGATTGTCTATACTCACAATTAAATGCACGAACAAAACCTACGCCCTAGTTAACGCACATGCTCCTACAAACGATAAGAACAAGTCTGATCCAGACGAAGTTGATAATTTCTGGGACCTACTGGATGAAAAATTAAACAAAATCCCCAAACACCATGTCAAGCTTCTTTTGGGTGACTTCAATGCCCAACTAGGTCGTGAACAGAAGTACAAGAAAGTTATAGGAAATTACCCTGCTCACAAAAGAACCAATCCCAACGGCAAAAGACTGGTGCCCATTTGCGAAAATCACAACCTGCAGGTCATGTTGACCCACTTTCGCCATCTACCCAGAAAGCAAATGACTTGGCGTTCTCCCATCCAAGCTCTCGGAGAGTTCCAAATTGATCATGTTGCAATCTCCAGGAGAAACAGCCCTGAGATTATGAATGTCAAGGTAAAGAAAGGCAGCAATGTGGCCTCAGATCATTATATGTCTCTTATCAAATTCAAACCAATTCCCGCAAACACAAGGAAGACAACCAAACAGATCACACGCTTCGACAATGATAAACTTTGGCAAAGGGTCGAGGAGTTCCAGGAGAAGGCTACACCAAATGACTGTGACTTTAACAAAGCCAAAAGTCTCCTTGTTGAGGCCGCCAAAGACGTTGCAGAAATCAAGAGAAGCAAAAAGCATGCCTGGTGGAATGGTACCTGCGAATCAGTCCTCCAAGAAAGACTCAATGCGTGGAAACAGTACTACTCTACGAAATCAGAAAATGATTGGGAAACCTACAAAACCCAACGTGCCCAAGCAGCTAGGGTGTTCAGAACTGAGAAACGTAAATACGAAAAATCTCTCATTGAAAAGATAGAACAAAACTTTAGGAAGAATGAAAGCAGAGAGTATTACAGAGCCTTCAAACGCAAACTCACTGGCTATAAACCACTATCTCTATGCTTTGAGCGAAAGGACGGCACATTGGCGACGTCAAATGAAGAAAATTGCAGCATTCTGGCAGATTACTTCAAGAGTTTACTTAATTGCTCTAAACCGCAAAGCGCCATTGAGACCAAGGAACCCTTACTCAGGCACCCAGATTCCAGACCACCCAACAGAGATGAAATCAAGTGCCACATTGCTCGTCTCAAAAATAACAAAGCGCCGGGGGAAGACTCAGTAGTAGCAGAACTATGGAAATATGCCCCAGAGGAATCACTTGATATCTTGCAAAAGCAAATAGAAGAAATTTGGAACAAGGAGACCCTACCCGAAGATTGGAAAATAGCTTTGATCCATCCATTACACAAAAAAGGCAGCATGTAGAACATCAACAACTACAGAGGAATATCTTTGCTACCCGTGACTTACAAAATTCTATCACTTGCCATCCTGGAGCGTTTGGAAGCACAAGTCGAACATCAAATACGAGAATACCAAGGAGGGTTCAAAAAATGGCGCTCAACAGCTGAACAGATCCAAAATCTCAAAACGATCATCAGATATTGTACACTAAGGTCCAAGCAGTATGTGTCTGTCTTTGTGGACTTTAAGAAAGCGTACGACTCCATTGACCGGGAAGTCCTGCTAAACATCTTAAATGAATTTGGAGTTGATTTGAAACTGCTGGTATTAATTAGAGCCACCCTGACCGATACAAAATCCAAGGTGAAGTTCCACGGATGTATCTCGCATTCCTTTGACATCAAAACAGGAGTCCGACAAGGTGATGGGCTATCCCCGATACTCTTCAATTGTGTTCTTGAAAAGATCATCAGAACCTGGCGGGTGAGATTACAGGAAACCAACTACAGTCCATTGAGAATAGGAACCAAATCCAAGGGGATCGCAACAGACTGCTTAGCATTTGCCGATGATATTGCTGTTCCCTCAAACGACATAGAAACCGCCAGAGCTCAAGTTGAAATTTTGAAGGAAATTGCCGAACAAACTGGTTTGCAGATATCGTTTGAGAAAACAGAAGTAATGACTAACATCAAAGAGGCTCCACCAAAACTCCATACAAAATACGCGGACATCACCCGAGTAGACAAATTCAAATACCTGGGTGAGATCATCATGAAAAATGGACTGGACAAAGAAGCACTTCAGGAGCGAGTACGCAAACTGGAAATAGCCTAACAAACATCCTGCACAATCTACAACAAAAAATGCCTTTCCCAAAACACCAAGATACGTCACTATGAAACAAGTTCTGAAGCCAGTAGTTCTATATGCAGCCGAAACCCTGTCTCTAAATGCCAACAAAGGACTCCTTGAAGAACTGGAGAAAAGAGAACACAAAATTGTGAGAGGAATCTTGGGATCAAAGTACAGAAATGGAATCCATCAAAAGAGATCCAACAAGGAAGTCTACAGCAAAATAGAGAAAATTACCGACACAATCAGAAAAAGACGGGCACGATTTTACAGTCATCTGAAAAGAATGGACGGAAGAAAGTTAACAAAAGAAATCTTTCACTTTTTTGATTCAAACCCCAAAACCACTATTCCCTGGTTTAGAAATACCAAAGAAGACCTGCAAATGCTACATATCTCAGCTGAAGACGCCCTTAACAGAGATCTCTTCCGCAAGAAAATATTGACGAACGGGCTAAACCGAGACGAGCAACCGAAGAGAAGACACGGTGCCCCTTGGACAGAGGAGCGTAAGCAGGCCCACTCACAAAGAATGAGGGAAATTTGGGCTCTAAAGATGGCCAAGTTCAGTGTCAAAGGCAACAAGACTTAACGTGGTCCTTGATGGCCCCAGCGAATTATATATATAAATATATATATATATACATATATATATGTATATACAAACGGATATAAATCTTCATATGTTTTCTACAGATTATTTACATAATTTACAAAATTATCACATTCCACCCTTGAGAAGAACAGTGGCAACAGTGTGTTACATATTGCTTATTCTTAGATCCTGCTCTCTATTGATCTTTGCACTGTTATTCATTGGTAATTAATCTGTGTAACTGTTGTTTTAGGTTAAAAGTGTATTTATTCTGATGTGTGTCACTTTTGAGGAATTGTGAGATTTCCTAGTGAGATTAGTAATACATATGTCTTCAACAGATACAATTCCCAGGAAGCATAGTGTGACTGAAGCATTATCTCAGAATACTTCCACGACGCAAAGAGAGTTAGCTACTAAATTCAGTGTCAGTGTAGGCACTATAAACAGAATTATTCAACAGCACAAACAGACTGGCTCAATTTCACGGAAGAAAAAAAAAAAAAGAAAACCATGGTGACAGGACCAGGACCCTTAGTGCCAGACACTGGGATGATAAAATCTGACCAGTACATCCAAATACTGGACAAGAGAGCTGTTGGTGAGCTGCAAAAGAGGTTTCCGGATGGTAATGGGATTTTTCAGGAAAATTTGACTCCTTACCACACTTCAAAGAAAGTAATAAAATTGCTATTGGTTTTACGTCTCATTAACTACATTTACGGTTTTAGGAAACACTGAGGTACAGGAATTTAGCCCCGCAGGAGTACTTTTACATGCCAATAAATCTATCAACACGAGACCGACATATTTGAGCACCTTCAAATACGGCCGAACTGAGCCAGATAGAACCTGCCAGGTTGGAGTTAGAAGGCCAGCGCCTCAACCGTCTGAGCCACTCCGCCCAGCTTTAAAGAAAGTGAAGAAATTCTTCAGCAAGAACAATATTCGTGTCTTAGAGTGCTGTAGAGAAAACAAGGAAGGACAGAATCAGGAATGATCAGATACGAAGAGACCTGCGGTCAGTCTGACCATGGAAGAAAGACTGAGTGTTGCAATGTTGAAATGGCTAGGACACGTTAAGCGGATACAGGCGACTCAAACTCCAAGGCAGTATTATAAGAAGATCATTCTGGGATGAAGACAGAGAAGAAGGAATTCATGATTATGAGAAAACATGTGGACTATTTCCAAAAGAAAACTCACAAAATTTGACTGTTCCACGAAAATACGCATGATAGAGTCTCTAGTTACAGTGTGGTTTCATGATGATGAAAAGAATGTGTGTTTCAAAGCTTGTGGAATTGTGTAAAGCAACATATAAAACAGCAAAGAGGACATATTAGCTTAAGGAAATATTAAAGGTATGTATTAGGAGAATAAGTACAAAAAGTAAAAAAATAAAGTCTATGTTATTGTCATGTTCAGAATTCACATGGGACTATAGGTAGGTATTTCCTGAGGGTTGATTTATAATGTTTCAAAATGTAAGAGTTCTGTAGTGTTACACACAGAGTTAAGAAACATTGGGGGTGATACTGATTCCTCCCCGTGGTGCCCCTGGATAGGTACAGGTAACTGTGTTGCCAGTACTGAACTGAACGTCAGCTTTTGGTTGCCAGACTATCACTTGTGATCTCCTCACTAATAGTACATGAAACAAACGATACTAGCTCTTTTCAGAACCAATCTGCAAAGCCCTTGGCAACTGTTCTGAGAGTCCTTCAAATCAACATCGAAGGAATCAGTAGATCTAAAAGTGACTACCTTTCCAAACTGGCATTGGAAAATAATGTTGATGTAATATGCATTCAGGAAACTCATGCTTCTGATCAATATCAGCTTCGTTCAAGAGGAAACATTTCTGGATACAAGTTATTGGGAACTACTTATCAGTCTTATGGAACTGCAACCTTTGTTCGAAATTCCATCGCCTGCTCTTATTTAGCCTCAGCTAATTCTGATGCAGGCATTTTCAACATCACTACAAAAGTTAATGATGTATCAATCATAAATATAAACCTCACGGAATTCAGTGGCCTAACAGTATTCTTCAAACAATCTCTCACCCATCCATCTATGTGGATGATTTCATTAGTAATCATACTCTGTGGGGTTATAGATATAATGATCAGTGTGGAGAAAAACTTATAGACTGGGCAGAGCTTTGTAACATGCAACCAATTTTCAATCCAAAAGACAAACGTACATTCAAGTCAGGAAGATGGGACTCGGAAACCAATCCTGACTTGTGTTTTGCTTCATGTGATCATCAGGTATCCAGCTTACCTGTGTTTCATAAAGTTCTTATGAACTTTCAACATAGTCAACATCGACCTGTCCTTCTGGAAATTGGAATGCAGATTCCTATTAAAGGATCTTCTCCACTCCCTCGTTGGAACTTCAGTAAAGCTAGTTGGGAGAGCTATTCAGCTGATCTTGACAGTACCATACGATGGATTCCTCCTGAGGTTAGTAACTACTCTAGGTTTGTGAAAGCTATTCTAATATGTGCTAAAAGACATATTCCCCGTGGAGTGAGAAAGGACTTTATTCCAGGGTGGGATGAGGCTTGTGAAGTACTTTATGAGGATTTCCAGAGGAGTGGTGAAAAATATGTAGCTGACAAGCTCCTTCATAAACCAGATGAAGTTAGATGAAGCATATGGAAGGTAACCATGGATACACTGGACGTCAGACACTCAAGTAGAAAAGCTTGGAGCCTTCTAAAGAAGCTAGGAAGAATACATCACAGTCCCCAGGTGAAACCAGAGATTTCCCCTAATCATATTGCCAGTTTATCTAAATTCAAGCCAGACAAATTACACAAAAGGTTTATAAAAAACAAACTGTTTCATTTGAGAAAGCAGTACACTACTACTTCCAACATTTCTGCTCCTATTACTGAGCAAGAGCTTTTGCTTGCCCTAAATGAATTGAAAAATGGAAAATCCCCAGGTTTTGATGGTATACACCCAGAATTTTTGAAGCACTGTGAAAAAAATATAAGGAACTAGCTAGTGCAGTTTTTCTCAAACATACTCTGAACAAATCAACTCTCTTCAGAGTTTAAATGAACTAAGATACTAACTATCTTAAAACCTGGTAAACCTACAGATTCTGTCAAAAGCTATAGACCAATTGCCTTAATGAGTGTCTGCTTTAAGCTCTTGGAATGGCTTATCTACAATAGACTGAGCTTGATAGCTGCAGTCGCTTCAGTGCGGCCAGTATTCAGTATTCGGGAGATAGTAGGTTCGAACCCCACTGTCAGCAGCCCTGAAGATGGTTTTCCATGGTTTCCCATTTTCACACAAGTCAAATGCTGGGGCTGTACCTTAAATAAGGCCACGGCCGCTTCCTTCTCACTCCTAGCCCTTTCCTGTCCCATTGTCGCCGTAAGACCTATCTGTGTCGGTGCGACGTAAAGCAACTAGCAAAAAAGGTATAGGAAAGGCCTAGGAGTTGGAAGGAAGCGGCCGTGGCCTTAATTAAGGTACAGCCCCAGCATTTGCCTGGTGTGAAAATGGGAGACCATGGAAAACCATCTTCAGGCTGCCGATAGTGGGATTCGAACCTACTATCTCCCGGATGCAAGCTCTCAGCCACGCGCCTCTACGCCCACGGCCAACTCGCCCGGTAAAAAAAAAAACAAAAAAACAAAAAAACAACTAACTATCTACAATAGAATAAGTCCTCTAATTTTTAAAATCATTCCAATCGAACAGGCTGGTTTTAGACCTCAACGTAGTTGTGAAGATCAGGTGCTTGCTCTGACAACACATATTGAGCCAGGTTTCGAAAAGCAATTAAAGAGTGGAACAGTGATTTTTGATCTAACAGCTGCATACAATACAGTGTGGAGAGAAGGTATTGTGCATAATTCTTTAAACTGACGAAGTGTAGTCAAATGTCACGTCTGATTAACAATATGCTCTCAAACAGAATTATCCAGGTAGTCATGCATACAAATCACAGCAAAATAAAGGTACTTAACAATGGTCTACCTCAAGGATCTGTGCTCTCTCCATTACTGTTTAACCTGTATATTGCAGACATACCTGTCACGAGCTCTCGTCAATTTGCTTATGCCGAAGATCTGGCAATAATTAGTCAGCATGGGGATGCTAATGTGATAGAGGGAACTATAAATGCAGACCTGGATGTTCTGTGCACATACTTCAGACCGTGGTGCTTGAAACCAAGCCCTAGTAAAACGGAAACCTGTTTCTTCCATTTAAATAACCGGCAAGCGAATATCACCTTGCAAGTGTCACTTAATGCCAACCGCAAATATCTTGGAGTTGCTCTCGACCGAACGCTATCGTACAGGTAACATCTAACCAACCTAGCAGCTAAATTAAGGTCACGCAACATCATCATCCACGAACTTGCTGGCTCCACATGGGGAGCTTCTGCATCTACTTTGCGTACTTCAGCTATGGCGCTGGTGCTTTCCACATCTGAGTACTGTTCTTCAGTTTGGATCAACAGCTCTCATGCTAAAAAAGTGGACATGGTCCTAAATGAAACAATGCGTGTCATAAGTGGCACAGTAAAATCTACTCCTCTTTTCTAGTCTCCAGTGCTCAGCCACACAGAACCTCCTAGAAGATTGAATAACTTGATTAGAGAATACAACAAGCTATTAACCAATCCTGATCTCCTCATCCATGAAGATGTTAACGTCAGATTCAGCCACCTCAAATCAAGATCTCCTCCTATTCAAACAACACAGGAACTTGTTAGGAGGGATTTCAATCCAAAAACTGATTGGCAACAAGAGTGGAACAGCGCAGCTCCATCTCAATGGCAGACATTGTTCAATTATAAGAATCTTTCAGCTGGCTGTTGATTTGCCCCACAAGACATGGGTAGCCCACAACAGAGTCTGTACTAACCACGGGAGATGTGGATCAATGATGTTTAAATGGGGTATGAGATCTTCTCCAGCCTGTGACTGTGGTGCAGTTAAGCAGACTATCGACCACATTGTCACCGAATGCACTGGAAGGGCATTCGCTGGATCCAGCCAGGACTTTGTGGTGGCTTCTGAGGCCATACAATGGATAGAGAATTTAGATCTAACTCTTTGAACCCTTTTGCTTGCACGGTTGTTTCAATGTTATAATGTGTATATCATGTAATTATGTATATAGTAGTTTGTGCTTACTGTTCATGTATATTTAATCTTTGTATTGTTTTGTGTAAGTTGTTACTACTACTACCACTACTACTACTACTACTACAACAACAATAATAATAATAATAATAATAATAATAATAATAATAATAATAATAATAATGACACATTTATTAATGTGCTAGTGATTTCTGCAATGAAAAGCAAGGCTAATTCTATTTTCTTTCTATTTTGTCTTCTGTAAGGTCTATGGTGTTTTTATAATTTAATGAGCAGCAAAGCAGAGGACTCTAATTCATTTATCAATGTCAGGATCATGTATTCTATGAAGAAACTAATTTAAAAATGTCTTAATAAATTTCCTGTTCTAACGTTAATTGTCTAACTAGTTTGTAGCAGGTTGAAAATAAACACTGATGGAGAGGAAGAAAAAGACAAGAAACAAAAATATTTTGTGACAGGGACACCTCACACATTTGCAGCAGAGAAGAGCTTATAAGAGGCTTCCCTTCCAGTGGCAAACTTGGTAAAATGAAATTCAACACAGGACCGGTATCAACAAATATTACAGTGAAGGGGCTAGGCCTAGGTTAGAAAAAGTGAAATCTGTCTGCAAACGAATAAGGGTAGAAAATCTCCAGGACGAGGAAATCAGACAGAAATACATGGATATAATTACTGAGAAGTTCCGAACAGTGAACAGTAAGTAGGTTCAAGATACAGAAAAAGAATGGGTGGCATACAGGGATGCTATAGTAGCAACAGTAAGGGAATGCCTAGGAGCAATGGTGTGTAAAGATGCGAAAAAGCGAACATCTTGGTGGAATAATGAAGTGAGAGCAGCTTGTAAATGTAAAAAGAAGGCTTATCAGAAATGGCTCCAAACAAGGGCTGATAAAGACAGGGAATTGTACATATATGAAAGAAACAGAGCAAAACAAATAGTTGTTGAATCCAGAAAGAAGTCGTGGGAAAATTTTGGTAATAACCTGGAAAGGCTAGGTCAAGCAGCACAGAAACCTTTCTGGACAGTAATAAAGAATCTTAGGAAGGGAGGAAAAAAGGAAATGAACAGTGTCTTGGGTAATTCAAGTGAACTCATAACAGATCCCAGGGAATCACCGGTCAGGTGGAGGGAATATTTTGAACATCTTCTCAACATAAAAGTAAATCTTCCTGGTGGTGTTGCAAACAGACAAGTTCATAGGGAGGAGGAAAATGATGTTGGTGAAATTATGCTTGAGGAAGTGGAAAGGATGGTAAATAAACTCCATTGTCATAAAGCAGCAGAAATAGATGAAATCAGACCTGAAATGGTGAAGTATAGTGGGAAGGTAGGGATGAAATGGCTTCATAGAATAATATTAGCATGGAGTGTTGGTAAGGTACCTTTCAGATTGGACAAAAGCAGTAATTGCACCCATCTATAAGCAAGGGAACAGGAAGGATTGCAACAACTATCGAGGTACCTCATTGATTAGTACTGTATACCAAACAAAGTATTCACTGGCAACTTGGAAGGGAGGGTGTGATCAGTGGTCGAGAGGAAGTTGGATGAAAACCAGGGTGCTTTCAGACCACAGAGGGGCTGTCAAGATAAGATTTTCAGTATGCGCCAGGTAACGGAAAAATGCTACGAGAAGAATAGACAGTTGTGTTTATGTTTCGTAGACCTAAAGAAAGCATATAACAGGGTACTGAGGGAAAAGATATTCACCATACTGGGGGACTATGGGATCAAGAGTAGATTATTAAAATCAATCAAAGGCATTTATGTTGACAATTAGACTGCAGTGAGAATTGATGGTAGAATGAGTTCTTGGCTCAGGGTACTTACAGAGGTTACACAAGGCTGTAATCTTTCACCTTTGTTTTTCGTAGTTTACATGGATCATCTCCTAAAAGGGAGGGATTCAGTTAGGTGGAAATGTAGTAAGCAGTCTGGCCTATGCTGACTACTTGGTCTTAATGGCAGATTGTGCCAAAAGCCTGCAGTCTAATATCTTGGAACCTGAAAATAGGTGCAATGAGTATGGTATGAAAATTAGCCTTTCGAAGACTAAATTGATGTCAGTAGGTAAGAAATTCAACAGGATTGAATGTCAGATTGGTGATACAAAGGTGGAACAGGTAGATAATTTCAAGTATTTAGGATGTGTGTTCTCCCAGGATGGTAATATAGTAAGTGAGATTGAATCAAGGTGCAGTAAAGCTAATGTAGTGAGCTTACAGTTGCGATCAACAGTATACTGTAAGAAGGATGTCAGCTCCCAGATGAAACTATCTTTACATCGGTCTGTTTTCAGACTAACTTTGCTTTACTGGAGCAAAAGCTGGGTGGACTCAGGATATCTTATTCATAAGTTAGAAGTAACAGATATGAAAGTAGTGAGAATGATTGCTGGTACAAACAGGTGGGAACAATGGCAGGAGGGTGCCCGGAATGAGGAGATGAAGGCTAAGTTAGGAATGAACTCGATAGATGGATCTGTAAGCATAAACCATCTTCCGTGGTGGAATTCAAGAGGACAAATTGGGGAAAATATTTGTTTATAGGAAGGGGAGTTAGGGATTGGAATAACTTACCACGGGAGATGTTCAATAAATACCCAATTTCTTTGAAATCATTTAAGAAAAAGCTAGGAAAACAGAAGATAGGGAATCTGCCACTTGGGCAACTGTTCTAAATGCAGATCAGTATTGACTGATTGTCATGTGAGGCAAATGGAGGAGGATAGGTTACCTACGGAAATAATGGACTCTGTTATGGAGGGTAAGAGAAGTAGAGGGAGACCAAGACGACAACGGTTAGACTCAGTTTCTACCGATTTAAAGATAAGACGTATAGAACTAAATGAGGCCACAGCACCGGTTGCAAATAGAGGATTGTGGCGACATTTAGTAAATTCACAGAGGCTTGCAGACTGAATGCTGAAAGGCACAACTGCCCATAATGATGATGTATGTATGTATAATAAAGTTCATTCTAAACTAAATTCCAGTATTGTGAACACTCTATATTTCTTATTTCAAAAAGAAAAATCTAAAGCAAACTTTTCACGTTGAGAGATTATTGACATCGAGGTAATAAACACAGAACATCCACTTTGATTTAGAAAAGAGACTGTTAGTGGCACTAAGTTGCATAACCAATATAATATGAACATGTTTTATGATACAAAAAATACACACACACATTATATCATACATGAACACAAATGAGTAAATTTACTTACCTTAAGGCTGCAACAACTGCTTCGTGTTCTCGGTCCCTCTCCTGCTTCACTTGTGCCACAGCCTGATCATGAAACTTCAAATATTCCTCACTGTACTGATTGATGGTTTCTTTCTTATCTTCATCCATTAGTTTTTGCAGTCGTTTTATTTCTTGTTGCAATTCTTCATTCAAGTTTGCTTGTCTGGTGCATTCCTCTTTTGCAGAATTAAGAGCAGCTTCAAACTCAGTACGGAGCGCTTCCCTCATAACAGTTTCTGCCTTTTCATCTTTCTGTTTTTGGGCCAATGATTTCTTTGCAAGTTCACGATGCTTATTCAGCTCTTCTATCAACACAACATACTCAGCCTGAAATGAAATGGAGTAAACTAACATCTGAAAATTCCAAGTAATACACTATACTTTAATCTGCCTTCCTTTTCATTACTCTACACAAAAGCAACTAAGCCTATCAAAAGGTAGGTCCAAAACTATGTACACATACTTCAACATGAAAAGAGTATGCACAATATCAGCAAGAAAGTTGTATTAATAAATTTATGTAGATACTCAAGATATGTTTGACTACTGCAATCACTTCAGGTGCTCAAGATGTCCACAATTACCTTCCAGACACTTCTGATTTTGGCGAAGTACTGCACAAATAATAATGGTTGAAGTGTTCACAGGGATTGCTCTACAGGCCATTTCAATTTCTTCCCATGGTGCAGGTAGCGTAGCTTATTTTCAATGGTGCACAACATTTTTCAAGGCTCCCCATGCAGGCCAAAATAGAGGGGTGTTAATTAAGGAGAACATGGCAGGGACTCAACACTTCTTTGCCTTATCCAATGTCCTGGTAGGATGACATCTAGATAAGCTCTCACGTCACAATGGTAGAGTGGTAATGCGCCACTATGCTGGAGGTAAAATTACTCATCTGCACAAAGCACATGAATGACCAGCAAAATGGATTGTGCAGCATGTTGTGGTAATCAAATGCCAGTGACCTATCATCAAAAAATAATGATCCAATTAACCCCCTTATAAACAGAGTTCTTTGTCCACATGGAAGTGCGGATTTTGTGGAGCCCAGTAAAAACAATTACGGCAGTTGAGCACCATTTGAAATGAACTTCATCAGACAACCGTGTGAACACTCTTCATTTCACTGTCTTCAGAACACATCCTACATGTTCTCCACATCAAAATTGTGTTATGTTGTTTGAATGTCAAACGTGCCTATGCCATTTTGTTTGACTCTCCTCACAGTCGCAAGATGGTGTAGTGACTGTAGCCCTCTTTAGAGACAACATCATTCAAATATTGCCATCATAATTCAATTCAGATCTTTAAAAACTTACATAAATAGCTGCTACAGAAATGTCTACACATTTTTTGACCTCCCTCTATATTTAAATAAGAAGATTACCTGTACTTTATTTATAATTTTTTAATTGGTATTTTTGTGTTTGGACGTATTCAGAACAAGAGGAAAATACAATTTTAAATTTCTGTCATGTCTTTATGTATCTACGTACCATGACATTATAAGTGACAATCTATTTTGGACAGTCCCTTTTCAGGGAATTGAATCCTTATGTCATACCAAGTTCCTCTGAAAATTTTAACTTCTACATATTTAATATGAGTGGTATTTAAAGACTGAATTTTAATTCTTCATGCCCTTAATGACTGCTCAGTGAGGTATAAACAAGTGCGCACAGTGCAGCTTGCAGTGTCTGTGCAGTGAAGCTCATCTATAGCCTAATCATGTCACAAGGAGAGCTTCATTTCAAGCGAGTCCCTGCTAAGCATTGAAAGTCATGTTGCATGGTTACGCAAGACAGAAAGGGTCATTTCAAGACTTTTAAAACCTGGTCCAGTAGAGGACTGATAAAATAAAAATGTGGAGTATACGAAGATTTCTTTTTGGTGCTTTAATACCTGTTGTATACCAATAAATTTTTCTTTCATTTCAGTACTTCACAAGAAAAATTGTCAAATCTTGTCAAAGATTATTCAACATTGCTGAAGGTTTGTCAAGATTTGAAAAGATTTGGCAAGATTTGATAGCATTTTGTTTTAACATGGATGAAAGGCAAGCAGCAGTTGTGGTTCTTGGACTAACAGAGGGATATATTCTTAAAACAAAAAGAATCGTACAATAAACCATAATCACAGTAGGCCCTACATAGGGAAAATATTAATGTGGTTACCTTCAACATAATTATTTTAAATGTATTTACAGCCATAATACAAGGATTGGGGCAAAAGTCATGACAACTATTTTTTTTTCTTGTAGATATGTGAACGGATCACAAATGTATATGTATCTTGTGGAAGTTCTGCAGGCATAGTGTGTATGCAGATCAACAGATGGCTCTGTGATAGCTGGTAGTAGCACAGTGAGGGCTGTGAAATCAGTCAGTTGGTGAGTGTCATGCGAGATGGAAGTAACCCGTGTTGAGCAGCATGCTTACATCAAAATAGCCATTCTCCGAGGGAGAAATGCGATGGAATGTCACAGTGAATTAGTGGAAGCCCTTGGGAATAATGCCCTACCATACCGTACAGTAGCACAGTGGGTAGGAAAGTTTCAGCAAGGACGTGTGTCAACCAGTGATGAACAACGTTTGGAACGACCTGTCAGTGTGCGGACCGGCGTGGCACGTGCCATCATCGAGCAGCTCCTGGATGAAGACAGACGATGGACACTACTGGAGTTAGAGAGGGCAAGTGGCATCAAGAAACGCACTATCCACAGGATCGTAATCTATAATCTTCATTTCCTATTTTTAACTATCCACAGGATATTGCGTAATGAGCTGCAACTGCGCAAAATCGCATCGTGGTGGGTACTGCATGCACTGATGGAAGTTCAAAGGTGGGTGCGCTATGCAATATGCTCCGACCACCTTGCATGCTGGCAACACAACAGCGATCAATTCTTGTCACGAATAGTCGCCATCGATGAATTTTGGGCCACAGCATACGAACCAAAACTGAAACGTCAGTCCATGGAGTGGCGACATGCTGGATTACCAAGGAAGCAGAAGGTCCGTCAGAATCCTTCCCCAGTCAAATTGATGGTGATCACGCGTATGACGTCAGGGGTGTCATTGTTTGCCACTTTGTTCCACATCACAGAACAGTGACCGCACAGTACTACAGGGACTTCCTGGTGCGACAGGTATGACAGGTACGACGTGGCGTTCGGGAGAAACGTCCGGATCTTGTGGACAGTGCAATAATCCTGCATGACAATGCAAAACCACATAAAGCAGAGTGTGTAGGGCAGCTACTGTGACGTTGGGGATGGGAAGAATTGGAGCACCCACCGTACTCTCCCGACATTGATCTCATTCAAAAGATTAA
This sequence comes from Anabrus simplex, assembly GCF_040414725.1. NCBI lineage: Eukaryota > Metazoa > Arthropoda > Insecta > Orthoptera > Tettigoniidae > Anabrus > Anabrus simplex. Next base: position 127,848,159 of record NC_090265.1, on the reverse strand, counting down.
GGAACCACTATGCGGTAGGCGGTTTGCACTATGAGAGGACATTGCTAATGCTGTGCACCAACAGGTGACCCAATTCACACATGGTGCAGCAAATGCTGAGGCAGATGGTATTCAGCGCCTCCCACATCGTTGGCAGCGTGTGATGTCAGTAGCAGGGGACTACTTTGAGGGTCTTTAGGCCCAGGTTTGTCATGTCAACTTTATGTGTACTGTGTCGTCATTCTTTTGCACCGGGAAGGCCATATTGCCCTGTATACTACCGTCATAAATTAGTGTGTTACGATATTTCAGTGCTCTTCATTGTCCACACATGTAGTTAACACCGTGTCCTTTCGTCTGTATGTCACATTTTCCAACCGGACTGGTATCTTCAAGAAAAAAAAAAAAAAAAAATAGTTGCCATGTATTTTGCCCCAACCCTCGTATCATTTACAGAGGTTATGCTATATTGCACAAAAACAACAACAACAACAATCATAATAATAATCAGCAGTCACTGGATGGACTGAGTAATTCAGTGGTTGCTGTTACCGGCCCCAAGCCCGGATAAAGAAGGAGGGTTGGTTTTGACTACATACTTGGTCAACCGTAAAAAAGAATTTAGCCAGAAGACACCATGAGGCACCTCTCGATCTCACCAATCGAGTTGTAATCTTGTGATCATACCAATTATGATCACCCTTGCATGTATCTTCAACTTGCAACATTGGCATGATGGATAATATGTTATCACAGCAACTACTCCAGGCTCTGGACACACTTAAGTCTGGTTTCTCCTGATCATTGGAATCTGGGGGATTGGGAGCATATTGCAGAGAAGAGTTGAAGCTTCTCAAAATTTCTTTGCCTCAAGAAAAGGACCTTCTTAGGTACAATTAATGTGAACAGCCTGCTGAAAACAAGAAAGCTTAAACAACTCGCAGACACCCTGGAGAAGTTTGATACTCAAATTGCCGCACTCCAGGAAATGCGTTTTGGAGATGAAAACCATTTTGACTCTGAAGAGTACAGGATATTGAAAGATAAATCTGCCATCAGAATCCATAGGAAGATACCACAACTAGTGACAGCCTTTGCAGTACGAAAAACAATAATCAATTCAGTACTTGACTTTACATCCCCATCCGAAAGAATCTCGGTACTTACTGTGAAATCGAGCAACAAAGCTTACTCCTTGGTCAACGCTCATGCTCCCACAAACAATGACAACAAGAAAAACCCACAGAAAGTTGAAGCCTTCTGGGAACTCTTAGAAGAAACCACAAGCAAGATTCCAAAACATCATGTGAAAATTTTAGTAGGTAATTTTAACGTACAGATTGGCAGAGAGCGGAAACACAAATGGATTGTAGGTCATCACTCAGCACATCCGAGCACGAATAAGAACAGAGAACGCCTTATAGACTTTCGTAAAACTTCCGCTTTGAAACTCATACATGGAAATCATTGAATCTGTTATTGGGGAATTCCAGATTGATCACGTTGCAGTCTCCAGAAAAAATCAGTACAAGATCCAAAATGTCAGAGTACGGAAGGGAGTTGTCAACTCAGACCACCATCTGCCACAAAGCAAAGTGAGATTCCAACCCAACCGATCCAGACCTAAACACAATAGATCTCAAAGAGTTGACCCAAAATGCCTTAAATAGAACATTTGCACCTTCTTACAAGACATACGAGAGCAGGATCCCAAGGGCTGGCCAGACCTACGTAAAACACTTCAAACATCAGCCCTGAAGTTAGGACAGTCTCCGAGGAAACGAAAACATAGATGGTGGAACATGACCTGTGATAAAGCCATTGATGATCGTAGGAAAGCGTGAAATCAGTGGAATGGACATCAAACAACTGAAAAATGGGAGGCCTTCTTCAAGGTGAAGAAAATTACCTCAAAAATAATCCGCTGATAGAAACAAGCATATGACAAGAACATACTCCTAGAAATTGAGCAAGAATTCCTCAAAAACAACACTAGGAATTTCTACAAAACCTTCTGTGAGAATTTATCCAGTTATTAACCACCATCTTTATATTTCCATCGAGCAGATTGAACATTAGAAATGAAAACCAAAGAGAACTGCACAATTCTAGCTGACTACTTCCGAGACCTCCTCAACTGTAATCCTCCAAAAGAAAGACAGAACTTCGAAAAGCTCATGCTGAACCCTGATTCACAATCCCTGACAATACAGGAAACAGCAGAGATCATCTGGATCACTTAAAAATAATAAATCCCCTGGAGAGAATGGCATCACCGTGTAGATGTGGAAACTAGGAGATGACCTTGTAAGTAGAATTCATGCAATCCTAGTAGAAATCTGGGAAACTGAAATGATCCCGCAGGATTGGAAGTGTGCATTAATACACCCATTGCACAGAAAAGGCGACAAGACGGATCCAAACACCTACAGAGGCATATACCTACTACCGATCACATACACAATTCTTTCTAAAGCTCTCTTAAACCGTTTAAAAAAACAGACAGATCATCTGATCCGCAAGTACCAAGCGGGTTTCAGGAAAGGTCGATCATGTGCTGAACAAATATGGAATCTGAAGACTATATTAAGGATCCATCAAACTACCAGCACGGTTGTCACTTTTGTGGACTTTAAGAAGGCGTATGATTCTGTGGACAGACAGACCATTTTTGATATTCACAAGAACTCAGAGTGGACAGGAAGACCAGAGAACTAATCCGGCAAACTCTCTTGAATAAGACTTCTAGAGTGAAATTCCTTGCGGAAATTTCTGAGCCTTTTGAAATATGTACAGGCGTTCGTCAAGGAGCCTGCATCTTCGCTACTCTGCTTAACTTAGTTCTAGACAAAGTTATTAGAGAATGGGAAAGGGACGTCAAAGGTGTGAGCATCGGAAACTTGGGAAGCGAAGTCAAGGTGAAATATTTAGCCTTTGCTGAAGACCAGAGATGAAACCAGATACGCTGTACAGAGATTACACAATATAGCATCAAAGGCAGGTGTCCAGATATCGTACGAGAAAACCCAGTTCATGGAAAATCTACATCAACACAGCAAAAAAACTCCGCTAGAGATGGAAAACGGCACAATTTCACAGGTGTCCTCCTTCAAATACCATGGAGAAATCATACTACCATCGGGACTAGACAGTAGGGCAAACACAGAAAGAGCCACTTAACTCCATAGGCATACAGATTACTGTGGAATTACTACAACAAGAGACTCATATCGCGTAATGCAAAATTACGACATTACAAGACAGTTGTTTCGCCGGAAGCTTTATATGCCTCAGAAACCATATCCCTTGGAGGTCACTCTAAAATTAAAGAAATTGAAAAATAAAAAAATAAAATTCTGTGGAAAATGTATGGTCCCATAAGAGAAAATGGAATGTGGATTAAGAGGAGAACAGCAGATCTCTACTCATTAACTGACAGGTCCACTGATGCCGTACACAAGAGACACCTGAAATTCTATGGCCGTATCTATAGAATGGACATACAGACGCACCAAAAGATTAGTTAAAGTAATCAATTCAAAGAAGGTGAAAATAACCTGGTTAGCCAAGCACAAATTCGTGGAGAAATCTAAAAAGAAAACTGGTAGGAAGTGGTCCATTGAATGCAAGATGCAACAAAGTGCATTCATGAAGAGATTTTGGGAGGATAAGAAGGCGAAAACCATCAGGCCAACGAACAAGTTCAAACGTGCTCTTGAATGGGGATAACGAAGAAAGAATAATAATAATAAATAATAAGTGAAGATCGTCATAAATCGAACATTGCTGATAGTGTTTACTTATAGGTTATCATACAGCAATAAACATGAAAGCTGTCTGCTGTCCATATTTCTCTTGCATTCTTCTCATACGCTGCCATTTTATTAATTTTATTGTGGTACTCTAAGGAATCCACTGAATATAGGCAGCGATGTGCATCAAACTTAGCAATTAATACACATATAACATCCCTCGGTCATGGAGACAAAGCCATTTTTGTTGTTTTGATTCCCAGCAATCCCAGAATGTTTAGCGGCTTAGCGTGCACCATTAATACTCTAATTCCATTGGTCAATTCTGTCAAAGACTTGGCAATTCATTGATTGATTAGAACATGTTCTGATTCACTTTCAAGACTTTTGAAGACTTCTAAAGACATCTGGTTACATTTCAGAAAGACTAATGCCAAGTAATGTATAGAGAAAATGTTACCATTACTCTAATGAGGCTTAAGATATATTTTCCTGACACACAAACAATTAAGTAAGGTTAGGTGATACTGTTTGAGTACGAATACTGAAATGATTGTCGCAGAGGCCTCTAAAGTGATGCTACAGTATTACAAATTTTAAGAATGAAATTGAACATGTGAGTTCACATAGTATCGGAATTAGAAAAATAACTGTACGTAGTATGGTAACCATCCACAAAAACTTAATTTTTTTACAAACTCATTGCTGTTTGATACCAATTTTGCCGGGCTGAGTGGCTCAGACAGTTGAAGTGCTGGTTCGATTCTGGCCCAGCCTGGTGGTATTTCAAGATGCTCAATTATATCAGCCTCGTGTGTCAGTAGATTTACTGGCACATAAAAGAATTTGTGCGGAACAAAATTCCGGCACCTCGGCGTCTCTGAAAATCGTCAAAAATAATTAATGGGACGTAAAAACAGTAAATTTTTTATTTCATACAGATTTTAATGTGTTGGGATTTTTTCAGGCTTTCACGAAAAGTCAGATAATAACGACAATTCACTATAGCGAGTAAATTTTTCAATGTTATGAATTCTCACTATAATGGGCTTGTACTGTACATTAATCATGTGAACAAACAGGAACAGAATGCACCAGCATACCATACGACACTTTTTTTTTTTTTACATGAAATGTTCAAAATTCCCTCTTGGTTAACTCTGGTTAAGTTGTAATTTTTAGGTTCACAACCATGCATGATGGAGCTGCTCCTCATTTGAGCATTAATGTCCATCAGCTTCTAAATAACAGGTTCTGTGACAGATGGACCAATTCCCTGGCCTCCATGTTCTCCAGACCTAAATTCACTAGATTTTTATTTGTGAGGGTATTTGAAAGCTCCTGTGTATCGAACCTCAGTACAAGATGCAGAGTGTCTTTGTGACCCTATTGTGGAAGGCTGCGAAATCATATGCAATAATCCAGGAATATATCAGCGCATGCAGGATTTAATGCAATGGCGGGCTGATGCATGTATCAATGCTAATGGAGGGCATTTTTAACATTTCATGAAAGAAAGAGTTTCATGTGGCATGCTATCACGTTCTGTTCCTGTGTGTTTTCCATGATTAATGTACTATGGAGAGTTGTAGAAAATGAGTTCTAACATAGAAATAAAGTATTTCCGGACCCTTGTCCATGTAACATATTTTCTTCTATGTGAGGAATGTGTACTGAAAGTTTGGCTGTTCTTTAATGTTACACCCTGTGTAAGTAATTACATAAGCATGATTAATGAATAGCTACTGCTTTACGACTGTAGCTACGAATACTCGAGGCACCAATGTTAAGAATCTAGTTGAGAAGCAGTTTCTGCAGTTAGTAATCACTATCTGCACATTTAGTGCTACTGGATACTGTGTGCCACCTGACATAATATTTCCCAGGAAGGGAATGAAAGTAGAATTACCGGATAGTGCACCTCCTGAATCTACTGAAATACATTCTGATTCTGGGGAAGAGATTTTTATTGAATGGCTACATCATTTTCAGTAACACAGAAGCTACTCCACAAAACTATGCCCTACTCATCCTTGACAATCATTCGTCACGCCTAACTTTGGAAGCTAAACTACACAAATACTCCCTGGAAACTATGATTAAAGAACAAGATCACGTAGAAAGCACTCCAAAAACACAGAGCCCAACTGCACAAGATCTTCAGTCGCACTCACACTCACTCCCCTCTCACTCCCCCACCCACTCCCGCACTCACACTTCACTAAACTAAGTGGGCAGCCTAGGGTGAAACCCTATACCACCAGGAGCCTTGGCCGCCTCACTGGACCGTGATAAGCGCAGTACCTAGTGCACTAGGCCTGCAGTGGCCAGATCATCGGCACGCTCCTGGTGGCAGGCGAACCACACTTTTGATCACTAATCATACTGCTTAGCGATCAAGTGAGTGCTGAACTTACCAGCTTTTAATTTTGCTCGTAAAGGCAAAACTGGCTTTACTGACTTGCCAGGAGCAAAAATTAAGCTGATAAGAACAGATATTTTTTTTATTATCAATGTTTAAAATAAAATTACAATAAATGGAAACAACAACACTACTCTTCATGATATAAAACCTGGCATTAAAATGTCCAGAATTGTCCTTTTATATCAAGAACACTACACTACACTACACTACACTACACAACACTTCACTACACTATGCACTCACTACAAAGCTGTAGTCTGTCAAAATCGGGTAAGCAGTCTCTTTCTGCTACACAGTCACAACCACGGCCTCAAGTGACCTTTCTACCCCGGCATTCACCTTGAGAGACTGAGGGGGAAAGAAGCAATCGTGGCCTTAATTAAGGTTCAGCCCCAGCATTTGCCTGGTGTGAAAATGGGAAACCACGGAAAACCATCTTCAGAGCTGCCGACAGTGGGATTCGAATCCACTATCTCCCGGATGCAAGTTCACAGCTGTGCGCCCCTAACCGCATGGCCAACTCACCTGGTGCACAAAAACTTTCAGATGTGTTCAGGGGGCAGGGAAGAGTATGAGGATTCTCCATGTGAAGATTAGATTCAATGTAATAACTTTACATTACAATTTGCTTCACATCACAGCGACACAGATAGGTCTTATGGAGATGATGGGATAGAAAAGGCTAGGAGTAAGAAGGAAGCGGCCGTGGTCTTAATTAATGTACAGCCTGGTGTGAAAGTGGGAAACCACGTAAAGAATGTGAAAACTGTAAAGAATGGTGGCATGAAGCATGCATGGCTTGCATGTGGAGCAAGAATCCTATTTTACAACAAAATACTTTTACTGCTGCCTTAATTCAGCAAGTTAAATATTTTCTCTTTCTGTAATATTTTTAGTTAAACTGTATACACTCTCGTTAGGAATTCTGTAATTGAGAATTTGAATACCTCTAAGTAACTGCATCTCTTCAAAAAGTATTGACACTTGCCCACCTTACTCTCTTTATGGTCAGGGGAGAAGGCACTACAATTTAGGCTATAAATCATTTTATTCACACTAGGTGAAATAGTAGTTTAGAGTAAGTTCCAAACATTTGTTCTCAAATATTTCCACAGACACTGGTCCTATCAATAAATGTTGCATTACAAGAAGTATAGAAAATAAAATGTACATCCTTATGCACAGGGTGATGTTTTCCTATGATAAATAATAATGGAAATTTTTATGATTTTATATTTCTTATTTATTTCCTGCTTCCTACTGTATTAATGTTCATGTTATTGAAGAATCCTTTGTAACAAAGAGAAGAAGAACTGAAGTTCCATGCCTACTAGTCAAAGTCCAAGTCTCAGCTGCATAAGTCAGTATGGGTACAAAGCACATTTTGTACATTCTCTCTTTCCTTTTCCTTGATACTTCTTTGCTCCAAACAAGTTTTTTTTAGACTGTGGTAGAATGCATTACTCTGCTGTACTCTCCTGCTAATCTCCATGTCCACCTTAGCATTTTTCATTAATTCACTTCGTAGGTATTTAAAGCTGTCCACAATTTCCAGGCTCTGACTTCCAATTTTCAAAGTGCCCTTTCCTTGCCTTTCTCCTCTCAAAATCACCATAGTCTTGCTTTTCTCTGTACTGACTTTCATGCCATACTTCTCAATTTTTTTGTTCAGTACATTTAGTTGTTGCACTTCCTTGCTGTCCTTTTCCCAGATCACATCATCATCTGCAAATAGCAGTATCTTCCTTTGTTTCCTTTACAATTTCAGCCATGACCATAATAAACAAAATGAGGTGACAGCACACTCCCCTGTCTTAGCTCAGTTTTATTCCTAAACCACTGTCTTTTCAACTGGAGTCAGTACTCTGCTAACACAGTTGTTGTACATTTCTAATATTTCTCTTCTGAGTCTCTTTTTAACCATGGTTTTCCAAACCTTCTCTCTGGGTACACTATCATATGCCTTTTCTATATCTATGAAAGTCATGACCAGATCCTGGGGATGCACTCTGTAGGGGTTAGCAGGCTCCCCTGAGGCTTCACCTTAGAATTTTGATAATTTTATGTCAGTATGAATATGATAAAACATACAAAGTTTCAACTTTCTATCAATAAAAGTTTTTAAGATATTAAAAAATTTAACAATATTTTAAGAACTTTTTGATGTATTTATAAAATACTCCTCAGGCCAAACGGCTCAACAGATCTGACTGAAAATGTTATCTCAGTTTTAAAATACTAATATAAAAGAAGTGATGTGTGGGCTTTGACTAATTTTAATTACACTAAAAGAAAAAAAAATCACACAGGCATAACTCAATTTTTATATTTTATGATGATCATGATGAGAAAAAGAGCAATTGCTCCTGAACTATTGCATATACTGTAAGATTTGCAAATCAGTTTACTATTCTGTGGTATATGAAAATATCCTAAGAGTTTCAAATAGATTGGTTGTTAATTGTGGCATGAGGGGCATTTTGAAACTTGAAAAGTGCTGGGGAAAAAATTCTGAGAAAAATGAGATTCAAATTTTAGAGATGAACAGTAGTCCCAGTACCCGAATATAGTTGACGTAAAACTCTCCAGCACCATATGCTGTACCCTCTGCTGTCTTCTTCCTGGTTTCACTAGCAGTTTTTGAGAGTTTTAGTTTCCTTGAGTTTGTTTTGAACCCTTGTTGTCCAGACACACTGCTGTGGTCAAGTCTACGCTTCTCCCTCATTACTCTAATTTTCTGCGGTGAGCTGCTTACTTAACACCCCTAACACTGCTTTTAGTTTCTCACTTGCTTCACAACACTTGTTGAATTCACCAATTCCTAATGTTACAGCAATCTCCAGGTTTTCCGTGGTTTCCCATTTTCACACCAGGCAAATGCTGGGGCTGTACCTTAATTAAGGCCACGGCCGCTTCCTTCCAACTCCTACGCCTTTCCTATCCCATCGTCGCCATAAGACCTATCTGTGTCGGTGCGACGTAAAGCCCCTAGCAAAAAAAAAAAAGTTTTTTTCTTTGACTCACACTTCCTTCGGGCTCTTAGACTAAATTACTCTATGCAATGATTCATTGGCATTCTGTGTTTTACCTACTGTGCAGCGCTCTAAAACCTCATTCGAAGCAAGTCTTTGATACACAGGTATTATTTTATAAGTTATACTATTTGTGGAAATAGCAGTCTTCATGTTGCTACTGTGATGTTTTGGTAAATCTATGAAAAACAAAACTAAAGATATTTATGAGAATAGTGACAGTGTGAGGCAACGGCCACTTGCGCAGGGTCATTTACGAAGGTTGATCAAATAAAAATGGGATTTTTGTTCCTGAACATCAACAGTTGGTAGGAATGGCCCCACACTTCTGCTATACTTAGGCGGGACAGTTAGGAGTGGGGAGAGAGCATGCTGTTAGATATTTCCCGGCGTTTCATCAGTAACGCTCACAATGTCGGAGCAACAGGTGCACCCCTCCGCTGCACAACACATAATTATAAAATTTCTTGCTCATGAAGGAATTACAGCAGTGGAAATTTGCCAGAGAATGACTGCACAGTTCGGTGATCAAACATTGACAAGGACGCATGTGTTTGCCTGGCATAAAAAGTTGAAGGAAGGATGAGGATGTGTGGAAAATCACACGATCGGCATCCTCGGACCAGCATTACAGATGAAAACATTTGTGCGGTTAAAGACATTATTGACGATGAATGACGGGCATGAGTGACGCACAATCAATGCTGCTTACTTCTGTGAGCTGTTGAACAAGGCGAGGGTTGCATATCGCCGCAAAAGACTAAACCATAAGTCATAAATGAAAGAAAAGTTCCACCTAATCAATACTATACAAAACAAAGTATTGATTAGGTGGAACTTTTCTTTCATTTATGACTTATGGTGATTATCAATACAGAATAAAAATGAAATTTATCAATCAAAAGACTAAACCAATCGATTCGACTGGTCATCCTACTCCATGACAATGCACGGCCCCATACTGCAGCTCTAACTGTCTCCAAGCTGCAATTTCCATTTGTTCGGACCGCTTAAAGACTCTCTAGGAGTGCAACGATTTTGAAGATGACAAGAGTGCGGAAGACTTTGTGCGCAACTCGCTGGTAACACGACCGTGTTTTTTTACGATGAGGGCATCAAAAAGCTGCCCATAAGCTGGGACAAATGCATTTCCAAAGCAGGAAACTATGTGGAAAAATAAACTGTAAATGCCTCCGGTTTTTCAATAAATTAATTTTTAAAAAAAATCGTTTATATCTGACCCCCTTCATAAATGGTCGCTCATCATCATCATCATCATTTATTTCCTTTATCCACCTGTAGCCAGGTAGGGGCAAATATGGTTCCTCTCCACCTTCTTCGGTCTTTCCACCACTCCTCCTCCAACACTGTGTCCCAGTCCAGGTTTCTTTCTATAATAGTTGGATTCTGTCCTTCCATCTCAATCATGGTCGTCCATGGCCTCTCCTTCCTTGCATTTGCATTTCCATCACTTTTTTTGGCATTCTTTTGTCACTCATCTGCTTTACGTGCTCAAACCATCTTAGTCTGCTCCTCTTTATTCTATCATTCATTTCTTCCACTCCAATTTCTTCCCGGATTTTCTCATTCCTTATTTTGTCTCTTCTACTCTTCTGTATCATACTCCTTAAGAACTTCATTTCGGCTGCCTGTATTTGACTCTCATCCTTCTCTGTCATTGTCCAAGTTTCTGCTCCGAAATCAAAGAGAAATTTGGAAAGGGAATCACAGTCCAAGGAGAGGAAATCAAAACCTTGAGATTTGCCGATGATATTGTTATTTTATCTGAGACTGCAGAAGATCTCGAGAAGTTGCTGAATGGTATGGATGAAGTCTTAGGTAAGGAGTACAAGATGAAAATAAATAAGTCCAAAACAAAAGTAATGGAATGCAGTCGAACGAAGGCAGGTGATGTAGGGAATATTAGATTAGGAAACGAAGTCTTAAAGGAAGTAGATGAATATTGTTACTTGGGCAGTAAAATAACCAACGATGGCAGAAGTAAGGAGGACATAAAATGCAGACTAGCACAAGCAAGGAAGAGCTTTCTTAAGAAAAGAAATTTGCTCACTTCAAACATTGATATCGGAATTAGAAAGATGTTTTTGAAGACTTTTGTGTGGAGCGTGGCATTGTATGGAAGTGAAACATGGACGATAACTAGCTCAGAAAGAAAGAGAATAGAAGCTTTTGAAATGTGGTGTTACAGAAGAATGCTGAAGGTGAGATGGATAGATTGAATCACGAATGATGAGATACTGAATCGAATTGGTGAGAGGAGATCGATTTGGCTAAATTTGACGAGAAGAAGAGATAGAATGATAGGACACATCTTAAGACACCCAGGACTTGTTCAGTTGGTTTTTGAAGGAAGTGTAGGTGGCAAGAACGGTAGGGGTAGACCAAGGTATGAGTATGACAAACAGATTAGAGCAGATGTAGGATGCAATAGCTACGTAGAAATGAAAAGGTTAGCACAGGATAGGGTGGCATGGAGAGCTGCATCAAACCAGTCTATGGACTGATGACTCAAACAACAAGTTGTTATGGGTATGTAATACATCTTGTACATAGTTTCCTTTGCTTCCATTGGCACATCTTCGTCCCATAACATGTTTCTTACACTTTGATAGAAACAGCTGCCAGCTTGAATCCTCTTACTAATCTCAGCATCCAGTCCAAGCATTCTCCATTAATTCACTCGCCAGGTATTTGAAAGTCTCCACTACTTCCAGGGGCTTATCTGCAAGTCTGATCTGACCTTTCCCCTCTTCCTCCCCTCTAGTCATAACAAGAGGTTTACTTTTTTCTACACTTATTTACAATCCACATTCTTCAATCTTCCCACTCACCACATCCAACTATTCTTGAACCTTCATGTCCTCTTCTCCCCAAATCATATCATCTTAAAATAACATGAAGTTCATTTCTCGTCCTCCATATGTTGCTTTTGCTGTTCTCATGATGTCATACATTACTATTGTGAACAGGATTGGCGACAGAACACTTCCCTGTCTCAGCCCACTAGTTATTTTGAACCAACTTGTCCTGCCAACTTGTGTTTGCACGCAACAACAACATTCAATAAACATTGCCACGATCATTTTTATTAATTCCTGTCCAATTCCTTTTTGCACCAGACTGTCCAAAACGTTAGTCCTGGGACACTGTCATATGCCTTTCCAATGTCAATGAATGTCATCACCATATCATTCCCGTACACCCATTGCTTTTCCGTTATTTGTCTCATAATGAAAATGGGCTCTATTGTTGACCTTCCACTTCTGAAACCAAACTGATTTTCCTGTATCTGATTTTTAACCCTCAACCTAATCCTACTTTTCAGTACCCTTTCCATTATCTTAGCAACAACATGGGATATTACAGTAATTCTCCTCTAGTTCCTCAATACTTTCTTATCGCCTTTCTTGAAAATTGGGATGATTATTCCTTTTTGCCAATCCTCAGGGACCTTCTTATTCTCCCAGACAATCCTCAGAACTTGATATGTTCACTGCAGGCATACAGCCCCAGCTGCCTTTATCATCTCCACTGAAATTTCATCTATTCCAGCAGTTTTCTTCATTCTTCATCATTCTTACTGCCATTTCAATTTCATTCATTGTAATTTCTTTATCCATTTCTTCATCAACTAATTACCTTTCCTGGTCGTCCACTGAATGACTGTCATCAGTTCTTATGTTCATCAACTTCTGAAAATACACTGACTGAGCAAATGTCATGGGATAGCAGAGCACTGATGCGCAGGTGTGCTGTCTCTGCAACACACGCCCCCTGTGCCAGCGGCAGTTGTATAGAAGACCTTGTGAGCAGTGGCTGTGCATGTGACAGGTGTAACATGGAACGTCGTCGTGAGCTGACACCGCTCGAACGGGGTATGGTGGTTGGTGCCCGACGGATGGGAAGTGCGATATCGGAAGTGGTGTGGGAATTCGGCTTCACACGATCAACCGTGTCCAGGGTGTATCGTGAATGGTTGAATGCGGTTGTCACTGTCCACAACAGACGAACGACCGGCCGTCCAGCCACCCTCGATGACCGTGACCGGCGACATCTGAGACGGATTGTCAATAATGACAGACGGGCAACCGTGCAACAAATCACGGCTCAATTCAACACAGGCCTTGTTAGACACGTCTCCCAGCGGACAATCCGTAGGAACATGGGTTCTATGGGGTATGGGAGCGGGCGCCGCACATGGGTGCCACTGTTAACCCAAAGTCATCGGGCACAACGATACGCATTTGTCGCCGGTCACCAGGGATGGACACTGGAACAATGGCGTAATGTGATATGGTCGGACGAATCAAGATTTCAACTGTGCCATGCCGATGGGAGGCACCGTGTATAGCGCAGACCACATGAAGCGATGGATCCCGCCTGCCTCGAAGGTGTGGTCCAGGGCGCTGGTGTGTCTATTATGGTCTGGGGTGCATTTTCCTGGTATGGAATGGGCCCCCTAGTTGTTCTGGAAGAGTCTTTGAATGGTACGCGGTATGTTGAGCAGCTCGGAGACCATCTCCACCCATTTTTGGCCTTCCAGCGCCCAGACAGTTTTGCGGTGTTTCAAGATGATAACGCGCTGCCACATCGCTCCCACGTCGCCCGGGATTGGTTCCAGGAACATGCAGCGGGGGTCCAACGACTGCCATGGCCACCCAGGAGCCCCGATATGAGCCATATCGAGCATATCTGGGATGTCCTTGAATGCAGGCTCCGTGCCATGGATCCTGCACCCACGAACAAACCAGCATTGGCGGCCACTCTGCAAACGATTTGGTGTCAGCTGCATCCAGAGGACTACCAGGGACTTGTCGACTCACTTCCATGGCGTCTCACTGCAGTTCGCAGGGCCAGAGGAGGCCCCACACGCTATTAGGTGACTATCCCATGACATTTTCTAAGTCAGTGTACTCTCTCCATCTATTTCTTATTTCTTCTGGCTTTATTAATATTATGCTGCCTTCATCCTTCACAAATCTGGTGTTTACTTGATCTCTCTTTTTGTTTTTTAATATACCATACAGTAATTTCTTGCTGCCCTGCATATCATCTCTCAATTTGTGTGTGAATAAGGCCCAGCTTTTCCTCTTTTCTTCCTCCACTACTTTTTGGTCAAATTTTTTGCCTCCACATATTTTCTACTTTCTTCGGTCTTAAATGTTTTCCATGCTTTACATACTATTTTCTTTTCCTTCACTTTAATCTTTACCCTACCATTCTATTAGTGTGTCTCTTTGTCTTTCAATTTTCCTGATGTTCTACCACATACCTTTTCTGCACATCCAACCAGTGCTTCCTTAAATCTTTTCCATTCATCTTCAACATTCCCCATCTCCGTCCTGGGTACCAAGGGTATTATTTCCCTTTGAAATTCTTCTTGTATGCTTTTCTCCTTCAACTTTCATACTTTAATTTTTCTTTCTTCTTCTTCTTCTTCTTTTTTTTGCAAGCTGTTTAACATCGCACCGACACAGATAGGTCTCGTGGAGACGATGGGATGGGAAAGGGCTAGGAGTGGGAAGGAAGCGGCCATGGTCTTAATTAAGGTACAGCCCCAGCATTTGCTTGGTATGAAAATGGGAAACCACAGAAAACCATCTTCAGGGTTGCCGACAGTGGGGTTCGAACTTACTATCTCCCAAATACTGGATACTGGCCGCACTTAAGCAACTGCAGCTATCAAACTCGGCTTTCTCTCTTCTTAATGTTTTTTTTTTTCAATCTTTCCCACTTTCAATTTTCCTATCACAACTCAATGACCTCCACCAAAGGCTTCTTCAGGCATGACTGTAACATCTAAAAGGTTCTTCTGGTGTTCTTTCTCTATGATCACATAATCAACCACGGTCTTTTTTTGTCTGCCTCCCCAACCATAAACCTACCGCACGTAAACTCCGGCTCAGGAACACCTCTGCAGAGGTTCGGACCTGCCTTGGGGCAGAATAACCCTTACCTTGCCCCAATCATACCTTGTAATCTTCTGACTATTCTTCTTCCTAAACCAGGTGTTTCCAACAATCATTTGGTTCCTCATGAAAAAATCCACCAACAACTCACCTTCTGGATTTAACTTTCCATATCCAAAGGGCCCTACGACATCTTCCTTTCCTTGTCTTTCCATTCCAACTTGGGCATTTCGATCTTCCATCAATGGCACTTCCTTATCTTCTATCTGTCTCTCCACTTCTAGAAAGTCCTCTAGATGTTCATCTATGCAATCTGTTTGTGGGGCATATAACTGAAATAGATCTTTCATGCCATTTTCTTATTGTTGCTAAAAAGGATCTTTTTTCACTTATTCGTCAAAGAACTTCTTCATTGGTGAGTTTTTCTGTCCATGAGATCTTTTCCATCCTCCTCCAGCACCACATCTCAAATGCTTCCATTCTTATCACGTGCACTAATAGTCCACGTTTCTGAACCATACAAGGCCACACTCCAGACATAGCACTTAATAAAACTCTTCTTGGTCTCCACATTTAAATTCCTTGATGTAAGTAGTATCCTTTTCTTGTAAAAAGCAATTTTTGCTTGGGAAATTCTGCTCTTTATGTCGACTGAACTTTTGCCATCTGGAGTGATTTTACTTCCTAAGTAGGTAAAGGCATTTACTTGCCTTAGTGGTATATCACTAATTCTGATGTCGACTGCAATACGCTGGCGGTTGCATACCATAATTTCGGTCTTTTTTGTAATAATTTTCATGTTATACTTATCTCTCAATATCGTATTCATTCTTATTAATGCACTTTGTAGTTTCTCTTCGTTCTCCTCTATGACAGCTATGTCATCAGCAAATCTTATAATTTTGATTTCTACTCCATTTATCTTTATCCCTTCCATTTCCTCTTTGCATTCTTCAATTCCTTTCTCAATATACAGGTTGAACAGCACTGGTGACAAATTATATCCCTGTCGTACTCCTTTCTTTATATAAGCTTCCCGTACTTCACCATTTATGTTTATGATGCCTCTTTGGTTGTTATGGAGTGCGTATACTATTCGTCTATCTCTAAAATCTAAACCAACACTAATCATAATCTTCATTAACATATTCCAGTTCACATTATCAAAAGCTTTTTCTAAATCCACGAATGCAATAAACAAAGGTTTCCTTACGTCTAGCATTTTGTCTATAACCTGTCGTAATGTTAGAATAGCTCCTCATGTGCCTCTATTCCTCCTAAATCCAAACTGATCTTCAGCCAAATGTGGTTCAATTTTATTGCTTTTTCTGTTATATATTATTCTTGTCAATATTTTTGACATGTGCGACAACAGACTCAAGGTGCGATGTTCTTCACATTTTAGAGTTCCAGATTTCTTTGGTATAGGGATTATGAGAGACTTTTTAAAATCTTCTGGAATGTCTCCGGTTTCATATATTTCCGTGATCAGTTTAAAAATATAGCCGTGTGTTTCATCATCCAGTCTCTGTATCATTTCTCCAGTTATTTCATCGCATCCTGGTGCTTTATTAGGTTTCAATTCTTTCACAGCCTTGAGGTATTCTTATTTTGTTAAAGAGGGTCCCATTTGGTCACTTGTTATGTTGTCTTCATTTTCAAGTTCATTTATGTCAGTAGGATCTTCATATAATGTTTCTATGTATCGCTTCCATCTTTCTCCCACTTCTTTGCTCTCAGACAACAGTTTCCCATTTTCACCTAATATGCTGTTACTGTCCTGAATTGTTTCTTAATCAATTCATAAGCAGTTTCCATGTTTCCTTTCTCCATTCTTTCTTCTATTTCTTTGCATTGTCTCATTATATATTCTTCCTTAGCCTTCTTTGCTTCTCTGTTGACTAGGTTTCGGAGTCTTTTACAGTTTCCGATTCCTTCTTCACTCTTTGAGTTTTTAAATTTCCTCCTTTCCTCTATGAGTTCAAGCACATAATCTGTAACCCATGGTTCTCGTGCTTGTTTTGTCGTTTTCCCTATTGCCTGACATGCAGCTTCTATGATAAGAGTGTTTAAGGCCCGTCCATTTCTCCTTTATTGTGCCATTGGGTATTTCTGCGACGTTCTGTTTTACCAGTGTTTGGTAGTTTTCCTTGATTCTGTCTTGTTTTAGTTTCCTCACATTATATCTGCAATATTTTTTCGCATCTTTTCTCTTCTTTCTTAGTCTTAAATCAGATTTTAACAATACTAGGTTGTGGTCACTCGCTACATCAGCACCTGGATAGCTTTTGCATTGTTTGACTTGGTTACGGTATCTTTCCCTTACCATAATATAATCTATTTGGTATCTTGCTTTATCTCCAGGTGCAGTCCAGGTGTACCTTCTTCTCTTGTGCTGTTTGAACAAGGTGTTTGTAATTATTAGTCCTTTTGCTTTACAAAAGTCTATTAGTTGTTGTCCTCTGTCATTTCTTATTCCGAGACCATACTGACCTACAGCCTTCCCATCTTTTCCTTCACCAACAGAGGCGTTCCAGTTTCCAAGAAGAATGAGGTTCTCATTGTCTTTAATTGTATCCATCAACTCCTCTAACTGATCATATACCTGGTCCACTTCTTCATCTGTACGATTCGTTGTTGGCATGTACACCTGTATTATTATCATGTCAACTGGTTCATTTTCTATTCTCACCATAATTATTCTATCACTGTATTGAACATAGCTCTGAACTCGTACACCTACGTTTTTACTTAATACTATTCCGACACCTGCATGGCTTCCTTTGGCTCCAGAGTATATCATTCTAAAGTTATCACTCCAAAAGTCCCCCTTTTCAGGCCACTTTATTTCACTCAGTCCTAATATGTCTATGTTATGTTTAGCCATCTCCTTTTTTAAGTTCTCTAGCTTACCACAAATGTTGAGAGATCGTACATTCCAAGTTCCTAAAATAATATTTCTTGTGTTTCTTCCACGCTTTGTCCCTGGCCCCAGCCGGAAATCCGAATTGGGGACTATTTTACCTCCGGAATTACATTTAGTTCCAAAGCCCACCATCATTGCTGCATAGCAAGGGATATCCAGTGGATCTTTAATGGAGTGGTTTCCCTCTGGCCTTCCCCATCCTAGGCCGTTGACCCTATTGGTTCATCCGCCTTTAGGAGCAGTTTCCCACTCCAAGGGCAAGAGGGTGCCCTACCCTACACCTGCTCATCCGCCCTCCTTGGAGGCCGTTGGCACTTTATCTACTCCTGCAGATTTACCTTTAGGCATAGTTCTTAATGCTGCTTCTGTTTCTGTCCAGGCAACTGAGAGCTCCATTGAGCAAGCTTCCATAATTGATTCTATGTTTCTCTTTCCTCTGATCCATTCAGCAGATGGTTGAAATGGTTCTTTATGACCTCTCTGACATTAGATTCCTTCTGATTACAATCTCATTTTATTTCAAGTGCTTTGATGGTACCCATCAGTTTACTTTTGCTTTTCACCATTCTGTACAGTAACTTTACATTCCTTCTGGTATCGTCTTTCAGTTTCTGCAGATCCTGTACCCAAGCTGCTTTAATCACGTCTGCATTCACTTTATCTACTCCTGCAGATTTACCTTTAGGCATAGTTCTTAATGCTGCTTCTGTTTCTGTCCAGGCAACTGAGAGCTCCATTGAGCAAGCTTCCATAATTGATTCTATGTTTCTCTTTCTTCTGATCCATTCAGCAGATGGTTGAAATGGTTCTTTATGACCTCTCTGACATTAGATTCCTTTCTGATTACAATCCCATTTTCTTTCAAGTGCTTTGATGGTACCCATCAGTTTACTTTTGCTTTTGACCATTCTGTACAGTAACTTCACATTCATTCTGGTATCGTCTTTCAGTTTCTGTGCAACTACCTCCCAACTCTTTGTCCCCTCTTCTTTTCACCTTCAACTTCCTATCTAAGTATACATTTTTTTTTTTTTTTTTGCTAGTTGGTTTACGTCACACCGACACACATAGGTCTTATAGCGATGATGGGATAGGAAAATTCTAGGAGTTGGAAGGAAGCGGCCTTCATTAAGGTACAGCCCCAGCATTTGCCTGGTGTGAAAATGGGAAAGCACGGAAAACCATCTTCAGGGCTGCCGACAGTGGGATTCGAACTCACTATCTCCTGGATGCAAGCTCACAGCCGCGTGCCCCTGACCGCATGGCCAACTCTTCCGGTAGTGCACATTTTCAAGGTCTTTGATCTTTGCCTCGTCCATTAAGAGTTCAATTTTATTTTCTCTCCGTCTCTTCCTTTCTTTGATGCAATCCTTTCTCTCATGCTTCTCTCACTCTTTCATCTCCCTCAATTTTATATTTGTCTTCTCACAGACTTCAACTGCTTTCTTTATAAGATATTTCTTAGTCTGGCTCATTCTTCATTTACCGAGCTCGATAGCTGCAGTCACTTAAGTGCGGCCAATATCTAGTAATCGGGAAATAGTGGGTTTGAGCCCCACTGTCGGCAGCCCTGAAGATGGTTTTCCGTGGTTTCCCATTTTCACACCAGGCAAATGCCGGGGCTATACCTTAATTAAGGCTACGGCTGCTTCCTTCCAATTCCTAGGCCTTTCCTATCCCATCGTCGCTGTAAGACATATCTGTGTCGGCGCGACGTAAAGCAAAAAAATAAATAAATAAATAAATAAATAGCATTCTTCATATCCAGTCTTCATTTTATCTGTTGATAAATGGCCTCTCATCCAGTTCTGATAGTTTGCTCTCTTGTCTGTTTTGTAAAGTTCCCACATCTTGGCATTTCCTGGTCTGTATTTCTGGTACATGAAAGTCTTTCAAATCTGCTGCTAATAACTGGGGGTCACTGTCAAGGCTTTTGCTAGGTATTATTTTTTATATCTATCACAAGTCTATGCCTTTCTTCTTCTGTAACAATAATCTATTAGTCTGATGTTGTCCATCTCAAATGTAAAACTTATACCTTGAAGTCGTTAAATACTGGGACAGCCTTCTTCTGTAATACCACATTTAGAAAGATTCTATTCTCTTTCTTTCTGCACCAGTCACTGTCCATGTTTCAATTTCATACAATTTCATGCTCCTCATAAAAGTCACTGTCCCTTTGATCCCACTCTGTTTCTTTTACCTTCCATAGTTGAGTCCACGATCTTCTGGATAACATAGCCTCCTTTATTTGCTACATATGATCCCACCATTGAAGCTACGTTCATAAACAGAACTTAATAATCAAGTTTTTACATAGCTTAAAGGTTTACACACACCAACGCGGGACGTGGGAGCGGGAACGATCCCGCCACGAACTATTATGAGTGCAGCGGGATATGGATCCATTCACACCGGTGCGTCAATCTCCTGCCTACATGGCGGGATTGCTGTGAACCATTTTCAGTTCGCAGCACGTAGCATTTTCCAGCGTCCCGCATTCATTATGACAGTAGCAATGGCAACTGAACTGTTGATAGAGTGCGTTAAGAAACGTCCAATGCTTTGCTAATGAATAATGAAGATTACAAGAATGTAAGGAAGAAAGATATGTTGTGGGATGAAATAGGAAAAGAACTGCGTCCTGGTAAGTATCAACTCTTTAATTATCAGTGTTTGTTTGTGACTTCTTTTTGCACATATTTTTCCGTTCATAAACTTCCAGATACATATAAGATGTATACTAAAACTATCTATACACTGTTGTTATGCATGCCAAAGAACTCCACAAATTTCTCAAGATCAGCGATGGCTACAGCGGGTGCTCGTCGTGCATCATTGTCAACATTTTCAAAGGCTCCAAGTCCTGATTCCGGTGGATCTAAATCTTCGTAAAATGCTGAATTTTCCCTCAGGAAATTGTGCAGAATGCACATTGTTCTAATGATTAGCTTAACTGTGTCCACATGAACTTCCATGGGTCTGTAATAAATTTTCCATTTCTACGTTAATATGCCGAAGGCATTTTCTACGACCCTTCTTGCTCTACACAGTCGAGGGTTGTAATTTTCTTTGCTCTTCTCTCCCTTTGCTTGCCTGTATGGAAACGGTCTCATTAAGTAACTTTTCAGAGGAAACGCTTCGTCGCCGATTATGACATAAGTTGCAGGTACGTTCTGTCTGGGAGGATTTTTGTCTTTCGGAACATCAAGAGTGCCCGTTTCTAACCGTTGTCCCATTACAGAGTTCTGGAAAATACCACCATCAGTGTTTTTTCCGTACCCTATGATATTCACATATAGGGACTTGTAATTTGGACCAACAACTGATAAAAGTGCAATGGAGAATTTCCTCAGGTAACAAAAATAATTTGATCCAATGTTCCTCGGGCATTTTATAGTAACATGCTTCCCATCGATACTACCAATACAGTTTGGGAATTGGCACATTCTGTAATATACTTGAACTGATTCTATCCATGTTTTGATAGGTGGTTCTGGCAAGTATATTCCTTGCATTCTGTCACAAATAGCTTGGCAAACATCTCGCACAATAGCACCAACTGTTGTGAATTTGACCCGGAAACTGTGACCAATTGTAGAATAGGAATCTCTAGTAGCCAGAGTCGCAAATTTTCGTAAATTTAAAATGATTTTTCTACAGCATTTCAGTTCCTGCATATTTCTGCCATGTCATCGTACTGCAGGTCCCCTCTACTGAGACCAAGTCTGCCTATTAAAGCAGTTTCTTTGCTGGGCAACAAAGGGCCACATCCACATGAACATGAACTAGTATGTGATGAAATTTGTGTTTTATTTTTGCCCACTAACGTAACAAGTAACGAACTTGCGGTCATCATTTTCAGTAACTGCTAGAAGCAGAAGCACTTCCTCATCAGACGAATCCATTTCAGCTACTGTTCCCCGCTCCGGTGTGAAGACAAAGAAGAACTTCACAGCGACCGCGGGATTGTAGGTTTCGCTCCCACTCCCGCTTCCTGCGTTGGTGTGTACAGACCTTAAATGTATTCACTCATTGTGGGAGCATACTCCTACCACTGTCCCCGCTAGCCATCACCCTTGCTACTTTCATGCAGTGTTCTCCCTAGAAATTTTTGTCAGCCAGATGTCAGGAATAAGTAGCCGGGCGGTGTATACTATTTAAAACTTCAATATGAGAAAAAATTCAATTCATTCCCCTCAGGGCATTAATAATATCAGACAGGTAAACATTAACTGCAAAATTGAACTATTTTAGTGTTATTATCACAAACAAGACATAACAAAGTATTTTCAACTTCAAGTGTTCTACTGCTCCTTCCAAATCATGTAACAGAGGGCTTAGGTCTACCACTCGGTTACTATGGACATGTGGTCTGCCATACGGATTTGTGACATGCGGAATAGAGCGCTCAATGCGATTCCATGCTAACCCAGACCCTGCTCGCACACGACACTATGTGGTGGTCAAGCTAAACATTTGATCTCTGATATAATTTATGCAATTATGCTGACAATAATGATTTAGCATTTAAATTAACAGCTTTACAGTATTTACATGTTATAATGGAACTTCCAATGACTCAATTATGTATTAATATTATGTAATTAGCAAATATATAGGTTATATTAGCCGGGCAGTTTGTAAAAGCGGCAGGACAGTGCGCCCATTAAAAAGGTCCAAGGGAGAACACTGTTCATGTCCATTACTGCCAACTTGTTGTTTTAGTCATCAATCAATGGACTGGTTATGAACCTGGGTCCTCATGCACACGAAGCGCGGATGTTAACCGTTATACTAACAAGCCACCTACGAGACTGGTTTGATGCAGCATACCATGTCACCTATCTTCTTCATTTCTACATTACTGCTTCCCATATGTACCCTAATCTGCTTGCCATGAACTTCATCTACCACTTTTACTATTAAATTTTCCTCCAAACAGTTTCAGAATGGATTTAGGAATGGAAGGAACATGACTGATTATGTATGGATTTTGGACACTTTGATTACAAAGTATGTGAGGACAGCAGGGCTTAAATTATATGTAGCAGCGATTTAGAAAAAGCTTTTGATGCAGTGAGCAGGGAGGCACTATTTACGAGCTTAAGGGAGGTAGGGATGTCGAAGAAAATGAGGGGGGCAATAGAAATAATATATGAGAAAGTATCTGTGACGATTAAATTACAGGGTGGAAGGATGAGTAAGTGTTTTGAATCGAAGAGTGGGGTGAAACAAGGATGTAAGCTATCCCCGATATTATTTATATTGTTTATAGATAATATTTTAGAGACACATGGAGGAGAGAGGTGGCAATGTACTTGGATAGGGAAGATGGAGGTACCGGGGCTGCTATGTGCAGACGATTTATTGACTTTGGCATTGACGGCCAGTGGTTTGCAAAGAGGGTTAGACAAGGTAGTTAATTATACTACAAGATGGTCTCTGAGGGTAAATGTAAGAAAGACACAGATAATGGTGTGTAGGATAAGGAGTGAGGAAGGAAAAAAAATCTGGAAGGTAGATCAGGAAGAAATTAGACCAGGAGAAAAAATAGAATATTTAGGTGAAATAATTAATAATAAGGGCTAATGGAAGGAGCAGTGTAGGAGGGCTAAATTAAAGGGAAGAAGAGCGCTTGCAGCAGTGGGGGTATTAGAAAATAAATTCCCAGATATAAAATACAAAATTCCGAAAATGGTGTTTCAGTCACTGGTAAAGGGCAAAATGTTATATGGGGTGGAAGTATGGGGATTGGAGGATAGGGTAGAACTAAACCAGGTAGTTGCAAAATTTAGCAAGATCATGATGGGCCTCCCAAACTGCACAGCAAATGCGGGAGCTAGATTAGTGTGTAAAGAATCTATGGAGGTTGAAATAGCTAATAGGGTGATCAAGTAATGGATAAGATTGGAGGAAGGGAGGGGAGGGAAATTATTACAAGAAACGTATAGATTTCAGAAAAGTATGGTGAATGAAGTTTGTTGGGTTAATAAGTGTAACAAAAGGTCACAAAATCTAGGTTTGGGGGAGTATGGGGGGGAGGGGGAAGAGGAAAGAATGGGCATGGGAAAGGGTAAAGAGAAGATTATGAGATACAGAAATGCAGAGTTTAATAAGGGAATGTAGGGAGAGAGACTTTATATCAGTACTAAATAAATTGGCGGAAGCAACTAACCCGAAAACGGAGTTTGAGGACAGAAGAGCTAAGAGAGGCTTGTATTGGTGGCTATTAGTAGTTCCCAGTAATAGGGGATGGGTAGGAAAAGAAAATAAGGACAGATGTGTTTTGTGTGGGGAGGGTTGGTTGGACTTGCATATATTCAACCAATGCTGAGCTTTGGAGGAGTAAAGAAGACATTACTAAATAAGGAGGTGGAAAAGGTAGAAAAATGTTATAAGATGACATCATGGTTATGCAGAGAGTGGAAGAGAGGAGCTGCTTGCTTGTTGTTTTAAGAGGCCTAACATCGAAGGTCATCGCCCCCTAATGGTATGAAATGAAAGAACAAAAATTGCAAAGGCATCCACTGACCAAAATAAAAATAAAATATGGCATGAAGAATGAATGGATGGACAGGAACTCAACAAAACACAAAACAAACAAACAAAAACCAGTGGATCGGACTCAATACAGATCGAAAATAACATTATTACAGACCAAGGAACCACTTATAAAGCACAATGATGCTTGGTGTCTAAAGGGGGTGCAAAATCCACGTCTAAGGCCCCACAGAATGGTACATGTCGCGAGTAAAATAGAACCATGGTATGTGTCATGTTGGGGTATTAATCAGAAGTAGCGAAGACTCACGGTGTTCCACAAAAGATGGTACTACTCACAAGTATTGCAATACGTACAAGTAACGCAGACCTATGGTGTGTCTCACACAATGGCCCAATTCAGAGTCAACGCAAACCAAGAAGGTTCCCCACCCAGGTGTACTAAACACGGGCGCCGGTATTCCCGTGGTGTTCCTCACATAGTGGGTACTAATCACAGGCAACGCAGACCCACGGTGCTGCTCATATAGTGGTACAACTCACAGGCTACGCCCAGACCCGCGGTGTTGCACACATGGGAACGACGCACGGGTACTGGAATCCACCAGGCCAGGCTTTAACTGCTACTAACCACAAACCTATTTCGTACCGAATTTAGTGGTACTACTCGCAAGTACAGGCAACTTTTGGTGTTCCCCGCGTGATGGTACGATTCAAAATTAGTTTCATGGTTCTAATTCAGTCAGCCCTTGGTTGCCCCTTTTAGTTGCCTCTTACGACAGGCAGGGGATACCGCGGGTGTATTCTACATGTGCGTCCCCCACCCGCAGGGGGTGAAGAGAGGAGCAAATATTTTAAAATTCTTAAATGTGGTTAGAGCAAGATTTTTAAAGAAACTGAGGGAATAAAAGTGCATAGCTAGAAGGAGGAGAGAGAAACGATGGAAAGATTGAGGGAAATGAAGAAGGGAGGAATAGGGAAGGAGGGAGCACTGTTAAGAAAAAGGGGGGAAGGGGATTAAGTAGGGAAAGAAAGGTTTAGATGACTGGGAAGGTAGAAGGAGCTGGGTGAAGAAGGCATTTCAGTGAGGGAGGGGGGTAACAGTGGGCTTGTGGGACTGGGAGCTGCCATGGGAGAAAGCAAACTGGAGTGATCAGAAAAAGAGGCTTTAAGTGTTTGGTGAAGAGGGAGAGCATCTTGCCCAGAGGAATGGTTATCCGCCCTGAGAAGATGCTGGAAAGTAAAACGAGGAGGAGTAGTATATGAGTATTGTATATATACATATATGGATATGTACTAAGAAGAGATGGGTAAAAAAAAAAAAAAAATTAAAGGTATCAAAAGTCGAGCATGTAAATCCTTGTACGATGTGATTGTGAAAAGAGTTTGTAATAAGTAAAAATTAGATAGAAGGAGGAAGGAGTTGATAAATTGGGGAGGTGAGCAGGTGCCGCGGGTAGTAGGTAATCAAATTAGGGAAAGGGTAACATCTTGTGCATGGGAATGGAATCTGCCCAGAGCAAGATGTTTATCATAGAATGAGGAGGGTAGTCATTATGAGCAGGTAGTATATATATTAAGTTTATGGCTGCTATGTACGTTTAGATAGAAGATAGTGAATAAGTAATAAGAGGATTAAGATAGCGTGTAAGAGGTAAGAAGTGGGAAGAACTGTGAGAAGGTGGAGTGAACTAGTAGAGTATGGAAGGATAAACTGTTTGTATGTTTGTAGAGGAGGTGATGTAGAATGATGGATTGTTTATGTGTAAGTCATAAGTAAAATAAGGTGGAAAGAACTGTGAGAAGATGGAGTGAAGTAGTAGAGTTTGGAATGATAAACTGTTTATATGATTGTAGTGGAGGTGATGTAAAATGATGGTTTGTTTATGTGTAAGCAATAAGTAAAATAAGGGGAATGAATAGTGTAGTGAAGTGAAGGAGGAATTGTTCGTAGTGAGGTAATTGTGAAAGTATGTAAAAACAGATGGTGGTGGTGGCGGTGATTATTGTTTTAAAAGGAAGTACAACTAGGCAACCATCCTCTATATAACACTAATCAGAGAGAAAAAAGGGAATGGAATCGACACTTCTAAAAATGAGGGTATCGGCCAAAGAAAGACAAGGGCCACAAAGGGCATGAAAATGAAAGACTACCTAGCCCTCGCAGACCTAATATCGTCAGCGTCAAAAAAGAACAAGAGTTGACCAAGGGAAGTCGGATAGGACAGATGAAAGTGAAGAGCCTGGCACAAGTAAGTGGAAGCAATGTTAGGACTCAGCTAAGGGCCCCGTTTTTTGTTGTCAAATTTTGTCAATTTTTCCTCCTCTCACCAACATGATTCAATCTCTCTTCATATGTCATTCAATTCGAACTAAAGCTAAAGGTCCAGATAATATTCCAATATCCATGATTTCTACCTGCATGGACATAATTCTTCCTGCCCTTGTGCACTTATTTAACTTCTCTCTATAGAATGGAGTTTATCCCTCAGAGTGGAAGCGTGCCAATGTACGTCCTGTGCCCAAAAAGAAAATACCAACAGTCTGTAGTGATTTTAGGCATATCAACATCCTCTGTGCACTTAGTAAGGCACTAGAAAAGAATTGTTCATGAGCAGATATGTGAATATTTGTCTAAATACAACATTCTAAATCCCTACCAATCTGGCTTTAAGAAGGGCCATAGTAGTACTACTGCTCTTCTGAAGGTTACAGATGATATACGCGTGGCCACCGATAAGAGGCAGCTTACTATCTTATGTCTCTTTGATTTCTCTAAGGCATTTGACTCTGTTAATCATGAATTGTTTCTTGCTAAGCTGATGTCCATTGGCTTCTCCCAGAGTGCTCTGTCATGGTTTGAATCATATCTGTCAAATAGATCACAAAGAGTCACGTTCGTTGACGGTCGATTCTCTAGCTGGAAATCAGTAAACTGTGGCGTACCACAAGGATCAGTCCTGGGTCCTTTATGTTTTTCTATTTATATTAATGACATTTCTGAAGTCTTTAAAAGCAGTACCTTTCACATGTATGTGGATGACTTACAAGCTTACTTCCACTTTTGTCCCACTAACGCATCTTCTTGGATGACTCATTTTAACCATGACATCTCTCGCTTGATCGAATGGAGCGCAAATCATAACCTCCAATTAAATGTGGTTAAGACCCAGCTTATTTGCATAGGTTACACAAAACTCCTGAAAACTGCTGACCTCAAATCCCTCCCAGCAATAAAAATTCTAGAGACAGATATTCATTATAGTGACACCGTTAACAATCTAGGTCTAATTTTCGACGGAACCTTATCCTGGTCTGATCATACGTCAAATGTAATCTGAAAAGTTGTGTCATCCATGCATATTTTGAAACGTAACGTGTCATGCACACCACCTTTCATGCGAAAACTACTTGTTCAAAGTCTTATATTTCCAATAATTGACTATGGTTCAGTCGTATACAATGACTTATCTGAAACTTTGAACATAAAACTACAGAGGGTACAAAACGCATGTGTTCGTTATGTTACAAATGCCAGGTGTGATGAACACATAACACCCTATTACATACAGCTAAAATGGTTGAAACTCCATTAATGTCGGGAAATCTCAGTAGCTGTTGCTACGCAGAAAATTCTCAAACTGAAGACACCATCCTACCTTTATAACGCATTTAAACCTATGGAGTCAGTACATAACAGAGATAATAGGTTTACAAAAACCACCCTTCAAATTCCCCTTCATCGTACCACTAAATTTAACAAATCCTTTGTTTGCACTGCATCACGTATCTTTAACGTCTTTAATCTTCACCGTTTCGCAAATAACACTAACTGTAACCAACTAAAGCAGTTCGTAACATCTATCTTTCTGGAGGAGTACGCAAGAGGTGAGATCAGGCATTTTTGTGTCTAACAATCAGAAATATGTGTATTTCGAAGAAAATTGTTTCTCTGCTTTAGCTTTATATTCTTTAGATCCATGTAGTCCAAAATAACAGAAGGGCTTAATGATTTACTTTCTTACTTATTATATAATGTATGTCTTAATCTTACTGGATTTGGTATCTGTATTTTCATTTTTTAAAATTTCATGTTTAGTTTAATACTTTAATATTATAAAAATGTAGTTACTGTGTTTATAAACCTGTTTTCTATTATAAGAAGACGCTACATAAAGGGGCTTTTCAGCCTCAGTGGCATGTAAATTATGATCAATAAATTCAATTCAATTCAATTCAATCTACCAATTTCAATTTCAGCATTTTTCAATACCATTGTATTTTAAAAACTATCTATGTTTGAGGTGAGTAAATTTCTTCCTAGCTTGTGTTAGGCTATATTTGTATGGCCTCCTACTGTAATATAATAGTCCTTCAGGACTTCATTTCTGACTTTGATACTTTCTGCATCACCTGACTTCATTCAACCTCATCCCACTCACTGCTTTTGTTTTATATTAATACAGTAGAACCTCGATAATTCAAACTACATTCAAAATTCTGAATAATTTGAAGCAGCTCTCGTTACCGAAAACATGAGATACTGTTTTGCATGTTATTTAAATTGTTTAATTCGAAATACGGATAATTCATAATTCGAATTACCGAAATTCAGACTTTTAATTCGAAACTGCCTTTACATTTTAAAACAATAGTATGTTACAGAGTAATTTAAATTAAAAATTTATCCGTGTCATGATAGAACGCGTGTTCTGGAACGTGGAGGGGTAGCTTTCCGCACTTACACTCACTTCAGTGTGTCTACAGTGTGCTTCATAATTGCTAAGTTGAATGAAATTGGAATTATTTTGTATTCAACCTTTTAAGGAACGCGGTACTATCACGCAGCAAGCAGTGTGTGGAAAAACAAAATCCGCGAACACTGGCGATGCCGACAGTTAACGAAAGTGTGGCTCATATAATCAATTCGTAGGCACCGAACAATATCGTCATTACCGATGAAACTGCATTGCTTTCTTTTAATGCTGAGCCCAAACAATCATACGGTTTTAAAGGAGAAAGTGCCAGTCGGGGAATCGTACAAGGGTGGGGGTCATTGTATTGTGTTGCAATGCACACGGAAGCAAGAAATTTTATCCCCTCGTCACAGGAAAGTTCGATAAGCCACAATGTTTTAAGGGCATCCGGCACTTTCCGTGCACGCACAAGGCATCTAAAAATGCAAACAGTACAGTAATCCAAAAAATAATGCATTTGCACAGGGGAACCAGCATAATTTATCCTCGTCTTTTTTCTTTCTTTGCGTGAGGTTGCATTTGTCAGTGATTTATCCAAGTGCATTATTTGAACATTGTATATGCACCTTGTTCGATACATTTTGGACATAGTTTTTCCCACAGCAATTGAAAGATTTAAACTGTGAATCGAGGTGATTGCATGCATTAACGGGCCTTAGAATATTTTGTAATGCAGCAAGGGTTGGCACTTCTGAATTACGAACTGGCAGTTAATTCGAAATCACATAATTTGAAGTATGATTTTTGAGTCCCAACGACTTCGAATTAACAAGGTTTTACTGTATACGTCATTTTATACTCCTTCTCCAAGACCATGCCCACACCAGTGGTTATTCTTAGATCTGCATACCCAGATAGAACAACAATATTAATACCAAATTATCAGAGTTTTGATTCCCTATCCTAGAACTGTCATAACTTGTTGACATTTCTCTTTGATTTCCTTTACTGCACCTGATCTATATAAAAATTGAAAATTGGGCAGAGGGAGGGGGACCATGACAAACTGCAACCCTGTCTCACTCTTTTCTGGATAATTGCTTCTTTTACAAATCCCTTGATTCTTATCTTTGAACTGAACAGATTGTAAATAATTATCCTTTCTTGATTGATACCAATCACCTTCAGAACCCCTAAGGTGTTGGACCAGCTATCATAATCAAAACTCTTCTTCAGCTTATGAAGTAGATATTTTGAGTCCACCTAGCTGTTCACTTTTTTCCTTTCTTTTTCCTTTTTTTGCTATTTGCTTCACGTCGCACCGACACAGATAGGTCTTATGGCGATGATGGGATAGGAAAGGGCTAGGAGTGGGAAGGAAGCGGCCATGGCCTTAATTTAGGAACTTCAATATGTAGTATTAGCTCATGTGAGATCTTCATGAAATAAAATAACTAAATTGAAAAGAAAGTGCACCTAATGAGCATTAAATTCATCAGCTGATATTATTTATTGTATTTCAAAATAAAATTATGTTGCTATGGCTTACCTTGAGTTTCTCAACAGCAACAAGGTACTGTGCTTCCTGTTTCTGCAATGCAGCAACACTCTGCTCACGGTTTGTCAACTGTGCTTTCAAACGTGATATCTCCTCACGTTTCAGTCTCTGACCTGTAGGTATTTAATAGCTTTACTATGTACTTGAGAGATGAGAAAGGCTGAATGCAAGTGAAATGAATGAATGAATAAATAGATAAATAAATAAATAAAACCACAAACAATATATCAATGGTATGATGATAAAACAATGCTACTTTTAATTATGTCACAAAAAGAATTTCACTCTTAAATGTATGTAGTAGAATATTGTATTTTTTTAAGGTGTAAATTTCAGTGCCATACAGTGTGGTTTGTTAGCATACCACATGGAAAAACTGTACAATGAAACGCACTAACAGGGGAGACTAACGAATACAGATCACTAAATTATGTACAAACATTTGTAATAATAATAATAATAATAATAATAATAATAATAATATTATTATTATTATTATTATTATTATTATTATTATTTGCTTCACGTCCCACTGTCTACTTCACGGTTTTTGGAGATGCCGTGATGCCAGAATTTAGTCCCACAGGAGTTCTTTTACGTGCCAGTAAATCTACCGACATGAGGTTGGCGTATTTGAGCACCTTCAAATACCACCGAACTGAGCCAGGATCAAACCTGCCACGTTGGGGTCAGAAGGCCAGCGCCTCAACCGTCTGAGCCACTCAGCCCGCCTAAAACATTTTTAAAACTGAATAAAACTTGGAGACCTGTAGAATATATCTTTTTCAAAGAAACGTTTACTATGTGGTGTAAAATATTATTGTAGGATATTTTATTTCTATTCCTTTTATCTATCTAAATTTGGAAATGTAACTACTAAATTGCTAGTTGTTTTACGTCGCTCCGACACAGATAGGTCTATTGAAGTAACAACAGTAAGTTATTTATTAGACCACCTAATCAATACAAAATCTAGTCTTGGATGTTTTACATAAATTTGTTAACTAATTGTGAGTTTGTAGATATTCTAGTTGAAAAGGCATATAATAGTGGAATCTGTAAAAGGAAGCAAGAAACGTAGAGTTAATTGTGTGAAAAGATATTTGAAAATATTGAAGTAGAATCTTGTGCACTTACCATTTGATGGTGACAAAGACAGTTTGTAACGTTATGAGGTTGAAGTATTTGCAACAGTAGACTTCTTGCTACGTGTGTTATAGCTGAAGATTTGTGCTGGAGGAGAATCTGTTTGCTTTGACGTAACTATTGGAGGGGGGCTGCTATTGGTGGGAGGGAAGGAAGAGAGTGTATTACTGCGGTCACAATTTGCAACATTTGAGCATTACTTCAAATTTTGAGATGGTCCACAGAGATCCTATTCGAAACTGTTCTTCAACTTCTATTCTACAACTTCATATTCTCAACGTGTTCTACTTCACCATATGCCTCTGACTTTCGTCTTTTATCTTCAAGATCATGATTAATTTTGGATCTCTCGACTAACCTTTGACTTTTGTTCTCTTTTCTTTACTTTGATTATATACAATTTTTCGCCATCATCTAATTATAACCGCCAAACTATCAACTTTATTTTTATGCAATCTTACTACTTGTTGTATAACAATCTGTTGTTTTATCCATTGCACTTATTTTAGCAGTCTTCTAATGTTAATTTTGTTAATACTTCCACTATTATAACCCATTGTATTTTTTAAACCATCATTGTTATTTTTAATGTTATTTTACTTCAAATCTCTTCAAGATTTTAAAATTCATTTCATTATTACATGTTATTTAGACGCTTATTTTTCCATTCTGTTTGTACATTCCTTGCCAAACCCCTCTAGTGCGACGGTGCGTCGCAAAGCACTTTTTTTTTTTATTTTTTTTTTTTTTTATAATACAGAACTCTGTTCATGTGGCTGTTGGTCACAGTATTGTGAAGACGCTTATTTTTAATTAAAGGTTAAGACTAAGCTGATGATGCCTTCAGGGAAGGCGAAACATGTACCACTATTAGTTAACAAATTTATATAAATCATCCAAGACTAGATTTTGTATTGATTAGGTGGTCTAATAAATAACTTACTGTTATTACTTCAATCAAATACCATCAATACGGACCAAAAATGATATTTATTACATGTAACAGATAGGTCTTATGGCGACGATGGGGCAGGAAAGGGCTGAAGGAAGCGGCCATGTCCTTAATTTAGGTACAGCCCCAGCATTTGCCTGGTGTGAAAATGGGAAACCACGGAAAACCATTTTCAGGGCTGCCGACAGTGGGGTTCAAACCTACTATCCCCCGAATACTGGATACTGGCCGCACTTAAGCGACTGCAGCTATCGAGCTCGGTCTTACTAAATTGTAAAGGGTTATTATTGTTGTGATATTTTGTAATGTTCTGGAAATTTTCGTGACACGGACTTTTGGAACAGGGTGTGTCTGCCCCTGTCGATTCTAGAAGCATGTTTTTACTAATTTTGGAAGATGGAGAGTTTGCGATTAGGGTTAGGTGAAGTTCTGGAATACTGTGAAAACATCGCGACTTGGTAAGGGGATTTGATTGGTGGATCTGGGTGGCGAGAGGGAAGCTTATCTGGTCCGATTGTTTACTCTGTGATCGCTCCAGGGCCAGCTTTGCCTTCTTAAGAGAGCGGAGCAAGATTTCATGGTCTTTTCGTTTCTTGTCAGTCCAGCGATCAGGCGCACTTCGGGAATCCTCCCACCCAGGATGGCGTACCTTGGGGTAAGCACTGTTGGTTTCATTTCCATCTTAATTTATATTTAATGTTTGCTTGCATTTTGACATAGGAGTTTACCCCATACTCGCCCGGACTCGCACTCAATTATTAAGATGCCTTAGCTATTAGCTGGGCCTGCCCGTTTGATTTTGGAGGTATTCCCCTTTTCTTTTGGTTTTGTAAACAGTATAACTAGTAGATTAATTTTATTTCCCTCGGGGTTTGCCTCCACTAACTTTGTATCACTTGATGCACGCTAGTTTTTCCTCTGCCCTGCATCAGAAGTGTTTATGGTGTGGTAGCAAGTTGAACTGGCCTCTGCATCAAGTTTTTAAGTATTTCTAATTCTCCCTTGTTTCCATTATGTGGCGCGATTGTCTGAAACACGTCGACTTTCACATGATATTGTATTTGTATCATGTGGTTCCTATTAGCCTTAAACTTTGTATTTTGAAAGTTGCATTATGTTAAGGTATCTCTGGTTAGCCTCTTTGACTTGAAAGAAAAGCCCTAGTCAAATCACATCTAATTTTGTTGTTTTGAATTCTCGTAACTGGATTTTTGAATTGATGGATTTTGTTTCGAATTTTCTTTGGAATGTGTATTAAAAAAAATTAACTGATCAAGGGATCACCGTTGTTTTCTTAAAATCCGCAATCTACGTATCCCCATGGCCCTGGTGAGGTTCCCACGCCTGCTCCACCCCCTTTCTTATAGTCGTCACATTGCCCAACCTGATGTTCATTTGTTTATACTTGATGTAGTTTATCTGATGTCTTGGTTTGTGCTAAAGGTGTTAAAGTGCTGTATAGTTAAATTTTTCTTTTTCTTTACTATATGTCGTGTAACCACTGGAACCCTGTTACATATTGGTAGCCGAGCAAGTGATTGATTGTGGACGAAAGAAACGTGAACGGTGATCGTCGTAACTAACCTAAAAATGCTTAATGTCTAAAATTTGTAAATCACCTTGAAATTTAGTTTCTGCCTGTCAGGATGGCTCGTACTGTTCCTAACCCTTTCTATTTGAGAAAGTTAGAATTAATTTACGAACTTCAAATCCGTAAATTGAATTCCACAGGCAATGGTTACAACATTATCTGGACCGGATTCGGGATTCGTTGTCTCTTAAATTGCCAGCTGATGTGTGGCAGGAGTGTGAATCCTTATTAGTACAATTTTCAAGGATATTTGACAAAATCGTAGGCTTGCTTGAACGGAATGAGTTGCCTAATGCAAGTTCTGAGGTTCAAGTGTGTACCCCTTCTGAATCGTGTGAAAGTGTTAACTCTGGTTCCATATCTGTAGCTTCTCAAGTGTGTACTGTGTTATTCAGGAGTTGGATGTGAGTAATGTTCGCCCGGGATCTTCTTCTGCTTTGTTGTCAAGAGCTATGGCACCTGTAAGTGATTCATGTAATGTATCTTCTTCGCATGTCTGTATCACTACTAATTTTCCTTTCACCTGGTATTTCTACCGTGGCTCAGCGTCAAACTTCTGTTGCTACACAACTTGGTTCTTATGCAATGGTGCAAAACCATCTCCCTGTTCTAGTGTCACCTGTATCAAGTGCTTTTCTAGGTTGTATAACCCCTACACAAGTGGTTAATGCACCGATGGTATCTCAAATTTGTGAGAATGTTTTGCAGATGAGAATATCTTTCCGGTCACATTGAAGTCCAACGGTAGTCCTAACCTCACCTTCAGTACCCCATCCTTTTCGCATGGGAGCTCGAATCAAGCTCCTTGAAAATTGTAAGGCTAGAAAATGAAGCCTTATTTATAGCACAAATATTTGAAACTTCTGTATTAATTAAAACTTCATCTTTGAATGGAAATTTGTGTACTATGTAGTCACATGACGTCTAATCAGACTTGAAGAATATGCACTTTTCCTCAGACTTCAAAGTGTTCACCAAAACAAACACAGAGTTCCTTACCATCAGATAACAATCATCCTTTTGATTTGCTGCAGTATGATAATCTACATCAAGGAGAGAGGAGGAGCTTTTAATCTTAGGTTTCACAAACTTGCCATCACATTCTTCAACAGTTCCTCCAAAATTGACTTCAATACGTGGGTGTGCGGCATACTTGACTGAAGAGCTTCGTTTCGATTCTCAAAGATATCCATAAAACTTGAGAGAAAACGACAAAAAGATTTATGTAAATTTGATGAAAGGAATATGAACAGTCGTTCTTCACATGACAAAGCATGGCTCTTAGTGTCGTCATAGTTTCACTTTTTTTTCTTTTGGGGGTGGAACTGATGACTGGGTTTTCTTTTAACTGAGGAGTGTGGTGAAATGTTATATCAATGTTTCACCTTTTCAGACAAACAAGACACATCTGCACTTAGACTGTACTTAGGAATTTTGTAAGTCTTAAAGTTCCTATCTGAGAATCCTTACTCACAACGTTGCTCCTGAATAAAGTAACCAAAGGGTCCCACTTCAGCAAAATCCTATCTAAACACCTTTTCAGTGATAACTATCGAGTAGGCACATGCTTCAGAATTTTCCTGATCTCTGTGTTGAGTTAAGTTTGAAATTCTCTGAACTTTTCTTTCCTCTTTGCACACCTTTCCAGATAATAAAATATATCAATTATACTTTCATGTACATTTACAAGCAAGCACACCGCACCTTTCTCTACAGCAAGATTAATTAGGGGACAAGAGCAGCCTACGATGATTATGTTACTATTTTCCCGCTTCAAACATCCTGCCACACCATTCTTCAATCCTACCATTACTGGAGCATTATCAGCACCAAGTGCTACGCAGTTTTATGGAATGCAGAATTCCTGAAAAGTTGAGAGCAAAAGATTGGCAATGTTAGCTCCAGTAGAATCCCTTTCTAAATTAGGCACAGAGTGTAGACAACTCTGAATTTCATTGCGTTCAGGTCTAAAAAATGTTACAACAATAGGATGTATTTTCAAGTCGCCTTCAAATGTGATACAATTTTCGCCCTTTCTTCCATACACATTTCTGTATGATAGCCGCCGTTTTCATTCTAGCACACCCATATCGCTTAGCGATTTCCGAATCAGGAAACATTTTGCAAAACAAAGGCCTCGTGTGGTCAGCACAATTTACAGGCAGGTTATGTTCTACGATAAATGACATAAATAAAGCCTCGGCATTTGTTGCAGGATTTACATCTTGGTTTTTACATGAAAAGTTGTTTCTGGTTTCTTTCTACACACTGGACATACTCCTTATGTTTTTTCATTTGCACGTTTGAGTATATCGCACTTCCTGGCATGCGCAACTAAAAAATTACACCTACATATAGTAAAGAATGTGAACGTTGGTCCCTTCCTGGATTCACTGAAACACGGAAACTCTTCCCTACAAGCGCTTTTATAACACCATCAAATTTCCTTTTTGACATTTTGGCCAAAGCAAATATTAAGACATACTGTACAACCAAGAAGAACTACTACAGGACGTAATAAGAGCACTTATGCAGGTCCTGCCCCGGGTGGAAGTCTATGGCGTGCTACTTCTGAGGTTAGGTTACTCATCTGCAACTTCCACTTACTATTATTAAGCTATTTGAATATTTGACTGTATTATAAACCAAAGAGGAGCACAAGGCTGGCCACTGTGCCCGTACTGCCATCTCGTTGTGATTATTAGAACTACTATCAACCAGCCATACTCAGCCATATATCGATAGAACGAGGAAATGCGCTGTAGTTTAAAATAATACTAAAATTACTGAAACTGCTCTGAAAATCGGGGGGGATCGGTCCTGGCGATTGGGAAGAATGATGAAAAATCGGAAGAGTTGGCACGTCTGTGAATGGCTTCATTCTTAACAAAACTAACATAACTGTGACACATTCTCTTCATCCAGGTGACCCTGTACATACAGGCACATTTTATGAGGGGAGTATGGAAAATGTTTACAATGGACCAGAAGACCCATATTTAATATTCTTCTCAGATGAGGTCCGGTTCCCCTTCCACGGTTAGGTGTGTACACAGAATAATCATTATTGGAGTACGGTTAAACCTGACTATGTACATGAAGTGCATCTTCATTGATGCAAAAATCCATGTATGATGTGCCATCAGTAGTGAAAGAATCATTAAACCAATTTGTTTTTGAGAACACGGTTGATTCTCTGACTTGCATAAATACAATACTAACCCACTTTTTCAGAGAATTAACCAACAGGGAGTGTGATTTTTAAATTTTTTAGCAGAACTCTGTCACTACTCACACTGGAAATAATTCCGTGAGAGAGATTCACAAAGTGTTTCCAAAGAAAAGAATTATTAATAGGGATTTGTGTTCCCCATGGTCCCCTGATTTATCCTTTTCTGTATTTGATCAATATTAGTTTCAACAGACTGAAGAACCTAACCATTATAGATTAAGTTGAAACTGAAAAGAAATGGCTTTCACTATAACAAATTCCTTCTCCCATGATGTAGATACCTTCATAACGTTTTAACCTTCTAGAGTAATTCTTAAAATGAGCCACTCTCCATAGACTTTTACAATATGGACATACCCAATTGTATCCTGTCAAAATACTACCTGCTCTGGTTATCAAGGACCATTATAAGGAGGAATTACCCAGGGTGTGCAATACCTACTTGGTACAGTTGATACTGTCTAGGATTTTGGTGTCTCAGCAGAGAGGTACAACTTCCTGGGTGGATATAGCTCGAGATAGCTCAGGCATGTGGTTGGACTGGATACCTCAATAAGTTATCCGACAGCCATATAATGAGCTAAGGAAACTTTTCAGGATGTCTGGTAAGGTAACATATGTGAGTCGCTAACCAATGTAACAAGTCTGTGTGAATTCCAATGCAATAAATACAATCACTGACTGCCGAGTCAAACCTCCTAAGGTCACATTCTGGCCTCCAGTCTCATTAAGAATCATTTTAAATTTCAAAAATTTTGAAGAAGGTTAGAAACAAAGAAGAAGGGATATTACAATAGAGAATAGGAAAGAAAGAAAAAACAACAACATAATTCTGCATATTTACCTACAAGACATCGTTGTAATTCACTGCGTAATTTAGCATTAAGGTCTGCCAAATGAGGAATCCCCCCAGAGCCACTCTCCCTGTTACGGTTACCAATACCCAATTGCACAATGGAGTCAGCCTCGTCAACAGATTCATCAGGACGAAACAAGCCAAGCTTTGCTATAGCATCATACTGCTGTACATCCATACGCAAAGCCTCCAATTCTCTCTGTAAAGTGAATAATAAATGTTCCACCTAATCCGTTACACAAAGGAACTACATTTCTAAATTAGAGGTCAATGTTATGTACTATACCTGGAGATCTTGTTTCTGATTCTCGAGCAGTTCCTTATCCTTCAATGCATTTTCTAACTGCACACGAAGTCGAATCACTTCTTCAGAGACTGCAGAGCCCATCAGCTGCTGGCACTGGCGCTGACTCTCCTCAAGATTACGAGACAGCTGATTAATAGTTTCTGCCTTCTCCACCATAAGAGCTTCATGTTTGCGAGCTAATTCCTCCAAGTGTTTCTGTACCTGCTCCAGTTCATACTCCTGCAGTTATAATTGACATAAATACTGTATATTTACATTGATATCCCAAGTCAAAGTACATGCCTTGCTTTAAACCACTTAGGATACATTTCTGAACAGATATGGGAGTTCAAGGAAAAATGAGAGTTTCAGTTCAACAATTTTAAAGGGACATTTAAAGAAGTACTCCCCCCCAAAGAAAGAGCATTATATGACTGTAATGATTTAGTTTTAACAAACTATGTGTCTCAGACTTGGGCCTGCAGCGCATACTGTGAACATGTTTGAAGTACTGTGACATATACCATGCAAAATTGTAATATGCAAAACTTTTTTCAAGCACAATATTACTGTAAACAAAATATAATGAATATAAATATAAACGGTAAGAAACAGCCTGAAACTAGAAAATGAGATGGAATCATACTGACCAATAATCATCCCTTAGTTCTACTCAAAATCTTGAAAAGAATGATAACAGCAAGGCTCAAGTGGTTCCTAAAACCCCAAAACTTGCTGGTTGAAGAGCAACCTGGCTTTACAAGCAATATGAACTTCAAATCCACGGATAAAAGTTAGTCCACGACGTAAAGTAAAGATCCAATTATAGAGAAAGCACTCTTCCTGGTTTAGGTCGAGAGGTGAGAGAAAATACAACGGAATGAAGTAAGCCTACAGTCAAAATATATACAATCAAAAACTAATCTATCACAAGGAGCTGTCCCCAGTCAACACTCTTCAGTATCTACAAGGGGCACACTATATTGTTTTACACTTTATTTTTTATACGTCCAGTTATGGTTCACATTTCACTTTTGAAGGTGGCAACGTGTAACTAGTGTCTTGTTCCACCGTTTGGTAGCAGCACATGCACACGGGCCAAAAAATGCACTCGTCATAGTCATTTCATAACAACACTGTCCGTGTAGGAGCAGACAACATGGAAAGCAACCATCAGGGACAGTGCTATATGACCTGGTTCCTATGGAAAGACTGCGTGACCACCGCAGAAATTCATCGACACTTGGTGGCAGTCTATGGAGAACATGCACCACCATGGAAAATAGTTTACAACTGGATGGAAGGTTGGAAAACAGACCGCACATCTGTGGACAAGGGAACTAGTTCTGGAAGGAATGTGACAGTGTCAACACCAGCCAATACTGCCCGGGTCGAACAGGCCACCCAATGAAACAAATACATCACATTTACGGAAATGGAGGCAGCCATGAGAATTAGCCTAAACACCCTGCACTGGATCGTGCAGGACCACTTACAGTTGGGGAAGGTGTCATCCATGTGGGTGCCTAGACTCTTGTCTGCAGACAAAAAGCAGAGGTGCGTGGACGTGTGCAGAGAACTTTTGTGATGCCATGATCAAGATCCAGCCGACTTCATGGCTAGGTATGGGACTGGTGATGAGACATGGCTCCATTACCATGAGCCACAAACGAAACAACAATCAATGCAATGGAAGCATAGGGGCAGTCCACTGCCAAAGAAATGATTATCACCTGTTCGGGAACATGAAGAAACCTCTGCGAGGTCGCAGTTTTGTGGATTTTGCAGATCTGGACACAGCTGTCAAGGCATGGGTACGCAGCACTCCGAAGGAATGGTTTCAGGAAGGTCTGGAGAGACTGACAGGCAAAAGTGCATACAGTTACAAGGAGATTATGTTGAGAAGGTGGACGTAACAACTGTGTACTTCATTTGGGTAGAAAAATATAAAGTGTAAAGCAATATAGTACGCCCTTCGTACATTAATGATCTCCAAGAAAATCAAATGAGGACTGATGGAATTAAAGTGTGCAAGTTTGTTGATGATGTGATCATGGAATGAGCAAAATATAATCAGAAACAACAAGCCCTTGAGGAAACACTTAATAATTCTGTTCTACTTAATTTATGGGCTGCTGAGATCAAAATGGAAATAAGAAAATCGAAGTACGTTCATCAGTTCTTCTCTTTACAACATAACAATGCATATTTCAGTTTGAAACTTGAGGCAAAATTGCTAGAGAAGAGCAATAATATGATATACTGTACCGGTTACGACCTGTACATGCCGTATTTTTTTGTGTATTAATTGTACTTCATCATCACGCAAGACGTTCAGAGTGAACTTGGTTTGTTTACGTTCGGAGGAGCGAGCAGGCGAGCCAGCGACAGCTGTATGTGTGGTGTGATGTAGCTGCAGGGACAGGATAGACTACCCGCCTGACACCACGTGTAGCCTGCATGGCCTGGTATGTTCTGGATATGAACGTCACACCTTCGCGAACATTCGATTTAAAAAAATTTAAAACTTGTGTA
Source organism: Anabrus simplex (assembly GCF_040414725.1). Classification (NCBI taxonomy): domain Eukaryota; kingdom Metazoa; phylum Arthropoda; class Insecta; order Orthoptera; family Tettigoniidae; genus Anabrus; species Anabrus simplex. The sequence continues at coordinate 127,806,758 of NC_090265.1, read as the reverse complement.
ATAATAATCGCAGCGACTTGAGCGATACGTCATTTTGAAAAGGATAACATAAACATCTCAAATTGTGAATCTCAATTAAGTTTGTTGAGGGATTCGCGAGATAATCAGCCTCAAGAGATCATGTTATCTGATGACATAGGAGCCTCAAATTGAATATAAGGAGAGCTCACTTCAGCCAGATCAGACAGTCATAGCTGGTTGTCCAGCCTGAATCTTCACGCTGCAGTGTTCGAAGTGCTGACAGAGGCTATCTTCGAATATTGCAAGTATTCGTGTGGGACTTGAACTCTGACAGTCGAGTTGAAATTATAAATTGTGTGCATGCTAACTCTAATGTATAACAAAGTCTTTATAATGAACAGTGAGTCTATCAGTTAAGTTGAACTTGTATTTTTGCATGTGTTGAAGATCAAATTATTCAAAGTCTTTGTAGTAGACTTGAATTATATCCATCAAGTTGAACTTATCATCTGTGTGCGTGTTTGAACTCTGATTTTGACAAGTCGTGTATTGGAATTAGGTGACAACAGTCAAGTCGAACTTATATTCTGTGTGCATGTCGAAACTTCTTGATATAACTTACTTTCGTTTTTGTGGAACTGAGTTTATTACCATGTTACCTGTGTGAAACTTAGCCTCCGAACAAACATGTCATTAATCACAATGTGACACTACTACGTTATACTATTAACTGTGACATTTTTGTTAAATCTGTCAGCATAACCTCTTTAATAGACAAGAGTGTTTATGCAAGTGTTCTAACTTTCTCATGAAGGTAATACAAGTGATTACCATGATAAAATATAATCATATACTACGACACGAGTGTTCCCCGAATTCAAACTGTGTTGTTTTCAATTCAAATTGTGCATTATTTCTTCTGAACAGTGTGTAAATTATTTGTGTGTGACTGACAGCAGGGTCTTTGATAAACTCTCGAACAGTCATCTATTTTATTTAATGTCAAGTGCGCCTAACAACAAACTGTGCTTTTCATTTCAACCTTATTTCTTCGTCAAATTTTTTAGTCTTGTTTCATGACTGACAACACTGTCTTTGATAAACTCTAGAGCAGTCATACATTTTTTTCAATGTCAAGTGCTACTTTATTTAGTGGAAAATCACTACGAACTGTGCCAAGTGCGTGAACAATTTTCAGTTTCATTATTTTTATTCATGAACTGTGCTTTATTTTCTTCCAATCTCGATGCTATTCGCATCTACATCTTTAATGAACTTATAAATTCTATCTACAAGATTAAGAGTGAATTCAACGGCATATCCCAATCATATTACATGAAACAGTGCTGTTAAACCAAAGTGTCGGGGGACTGTGTAAATTTAGACACTCATGTAAGTTATGTGACGAGCGATTACCCTGCAACATCGTCGGAGAGCGTCGGAGACCTTCCAGAACGTCGAAAGTTTGAGACTCAAACCTATATCAAACCAACCTGGGTGTTCCGGCCTTATCTCAACGAAATATTGGCGACTTCCAGATCGTGTTCCAGCCCCGTTCAGCCTGGTGAACTGGGAGCACGGGTCATCAAAAGGCGATGTTGAAGACAGCGACTATCAACAGTAAGGTGATGTGCACTTTGATATGCATTTTCTGAATAAAAACTATTATTCAATCTATTTAAAAATTTTCTTGTAGATAGGACCCTGCCTCCTGTAACAAGCCCTAGCTAGAAACCACCCAGAATTGCCCTGAGGCCTACTTCGTGCTAACTTTAATATTAATTCATAAAGTCGGGCTATTTTACTGGTACAATACTTGGGGATGATATTTCACAATAAACAACACTGGGCAGATTACATCAGTAAAACAGTGATGAAGGTAAACCAGAGACTTGGGCTTAAGATGAGATTTTGTTGCCATAAGACCTCTCCGTGTCAGTGCAACTAAAAAAAAAAAAAAAAAAAAAAGAGAGAGAGAGAGAGAGAGAGAGAGAGATTTGCAGGAGCTGCACAAATGACACTCAGAACAATACCTACAATACTTAAAGTACTGAAGTGACGTGACAACTACAGTTAACAAATGGTAGCTGAACCATATGGCAATAATCTGAGGCTTATATGTGGAGCAGTGAAGTTGACTCCCATATCATCTCCATACATGTATAAAGAAAATTTACCTATTAATATTGAAATCCAAAAGCAGGCAACAACTTTCTACTCAAACTGCAAGCAACCAGGAGGGCCAAATAGATCAGAGCACAAACAAAATATCTAATCCTCAAACCACAGTCAATTCTGGTCGATGAAACTCCAAAAAATTCCTGAGAGAATTTTACATTATATCTGAAACAGAATCTATCAGCCCAGTCATCATTCTATCATCAGGTAAGTTGAACCCATCACTGATAGAAGACCTTCAAGCCCTCCTGGTGGCCACGATCGTTAATTATTTTTTCTAGTTGTTTAACGTTGCACTAACACATTGAAGGTTTTCGGCGATGGAAGGATGAGAAAGGGCTAAGAATGGGAAGGTAGTGTCTGTGTCTGTTGTGAAAATTGGAAACAACGAAAAACTATCTTCAAGGCTGCTGACAGCGGGATTCGAACCCACTCTCTCAGCTGCACGACATGATTGTTAAGGCATCAATATGTTGAGCCCTTATTGAAGTGCTCATTTAATTAATCAGTCATTTATTGGAATGTACAGAGAATATTTCATTTTTATTAAGTACTAGTAACTGGCAGGAAACATCTACATTCAACAGCACATGTCGCAGTTTCTGCAGGGAGCTTGGAGCTCAGGTTTGTTTGCTCGCCAGCTAAGTTGGGAAGGTGGAATTTTAACATGACGCACACAAAGCCGAACAAGGGAACAATAGAACTCCAACAGACAACATTTTGGATGCCCGGGCGAGAGGCTAGGGTCGCTTATAAGAAATCTTTGAAGTAAGCGTCAGGTACGCAATGCGTCGAGCCAATGAAACGATAGAGCCACCATCGATATGGCGAGGCATTGGGCTAGGGGAGATGTGGCCCCAATTGAGGATTCAATGGAGTCTTTGAGGACGAGTTAATAAAAACAATGACCGTGCCAGTTAGTTACCCTATTATTCGGCGAGATTCCGTGCAGGTAACATCGTAAGAAGAAGTTTTTATTCATGCGAGTGATCGTGTGGGGATTCGTAAGATTTTGTTGGAAGACGCTCAGTCTGCATTTGATATACTCAAGTTTTCTAATACTGGGAGAATGGAATTTAACTTACGATTACCAAAGGGAGAGAACAGTTCCATTTATTCATTTCAAAATGCATAGTAGCCTGCCTGTGTAAATAGTTTTCCGAGGGCATAAACTTTACAATTTCCAGTCCAGCCGTTTATAAAAGAGGAGATATTTGACCTAGTTACAGGAGTAGATAAGAGGAGCGGTTCCACGACTGAATGGGAACTGGTTTCACAGTCAGTGGAATTTACCCCCCGGCTGTAGTATTCTAGTAACCGGCAGGTTGATCTTGACCTAGTTTCTACATCGTGAACGAGGGGATGTCTTAGACGACATCCAGAAACAGAAGCAGCAACGGAAAATACATCATCACCTTTCTACCCCTCGATGGAGACAAAAGGACTGATCAAAGTCTTTTCTGAAGGCAGCATCATCATCATCGATATGGCTGGCTAAAAACAAGATGGGGTCGGCTGTCTCCTGAAGACGAGCAGCCATAAGTCAACATAACAGATGGGTACCGAGTTTTAATGTAATTACGTGAGTGTGAACGTGTTTAATGTCGCAAAAGGGGATAGGTTAGTTTGATATTTAATTTCTGTAGATGTAGTTTTGTTTGGAAGGACTACATCCTACTTAAAGTAAATGATAGGAAGCTTGTTAATGTAAATATAAATTGTAACATAAATGTGGACCGTTTGCATGAGGTCGCAGCTTGCTTTCTTACATTTTATTCTGATTTATTTAGCTGAGTGGTCAGCATCATTTCTTTACAAGTCAGTTTCTTATTTTAGCCTGATATAATATTTTAATTGATGTTTGAGACACAGTGTATGTCTCGGGGCTTAATTGTAATTGTAAATAAGGATTCAAATTGAAGTCAGGAAGGACTAGATTAAAGCATTATTAATGGGAGCTCAAAGTGTACGGAAACATGCTGTCACGTTTTCTGGGATTTATTGCATGATGTGTGAACGAGAGTGTTTAAGATGGTGGAGTGTGAATCCACTAAGTTGTTAGCGTCATCTTCACGACTATTTTGTATACCTAGGTGGTAAATTAGTAATTGGTTCACGAGTTCCACGAACGCTGTTTCATATTTTGAGTTTCAAATATTAGAATAAAATTTCTGTAAAATTTATTATTATTATTATTATTATTATTATTATTATTATTATTCTTTCGAATGGGCCACCAGAGGACCACGTGCCAATTTCAATTCCTTCTTCTTTGTTCTTTCCTTTTCTTCCAGTACGCTTTCATCTGTTCACTATGTTTCTTCTTTCTGTCTTCAGACCACTTTGAACCAGTCTTTTTTATTTTCCTACCTTGGAATCCTTCTAGTTTCAATACTTTTTCCTGAAAGCCTTCTCTATTATTTATTTCTTCTGTTGTTATATTGTTTTTTTCTAAATCCTTTCTTACTTCATTGAGCCAGCTTGTCGTTGATTTCTTACCCCACAAATATCTGAAAATCTTACTGGTTAATCTACTATCTTGCATTCGATATAAATGTCCAAAAAACATAAGTCTCCTTTTCCTCATTACATCTGATATATTTTCAATTTTTTATATATTTCAGCATTATTATTATTATTATTATTATTATTATTATTAATATGAGTTTCTCGCGATGTTGGATTGAGATATTTCAGTAACTTTCCGATGTTCAGACATGATCGATTGTCAATGTGGCAATTTCTTAGTTTCAGTTTATCATATTTATTACAGTGTTGGCCACTTTATTATTCAAGTTTACTTTGTGCGCGAGTGCTTTGATTTGTGACCAGCGCGGTCTTGTTTCTTTTCATGCGAGTGAATGTTAGACGACGTCCTTCATATTTCTTCTGTTGTATGCAACTTTAGGACATGAGACATTATTTTGTGTGATTTTGTGTACGAGGATGCGTTCCTCATCTGAAAGGCCTGCATTTTCTTGTTTGTGTGACTTGCCTCAGGTAGACTGTTGAGCAGCGTGTGTAAAGGGTTGGACCCTGTGGTTTTGGTATTGCTGCTTTATTTTGGGAGACGTGGATCTCCACTTTGAGTCATTCCGCCGTGTGTTGGCGAGGGTGATATGTTTGTCTGCCGAGGAGTGTTTTATTTGAGATGCCTATACTTCGTGATTTTATTGTTTCTGTTCATGTCTCTACGGTTGTGGCAGTCGACGAGTGTTTTTATATCGCGGCGTTTTGTTCGGATTTTCTTTTATTGATATAACTGCGCTGAGGAATGTTTGTGTCATGTAATCTCTTCCAGGTTACATTGAAATAGGTGTTGAAAGAGAAAGCCTACTCTGTCATTTTTTAATTGATTTTGTGTCATGTAATTATTTTTTCAGGAACCTGCGTTGAATAGGAAGTGTTGCTTAAAGTGTAATTATGTTTCCTTTTATTTCCATTTAGGCTTTGAGTGGATGAGATTTGCGTGAATGCCGCATGCTTTTCTTAGTGAGCCCTGGAAAATATGACATCATGATTTGTTTCTTTGAATATTTTGCCATTTATTTGATTTTGATTTTTGTACGGTTCCAATCCACATTGTTTGTTATGCTCATGAAACTGCTCGTGACTCGAGATGTATATATTTTGTGCATAGGATGTTTTACCACTCAGCGTGTTATACCGTATTTACGTGAATAATCCCCGTCACCGAATAATCCCCACACCCTAACTTTAGGTAGGTTTATTTTGAAAAAAAAAAAATGCCAACTTTGACGCAAAAAAATGCATCCCAATTTCATGCCTCAAATTTTAAAAAAATTGTGCGGGTATTTACACAAATAATACCTGCCATCGAATAATCCCGCAACCTAAATTTAGGAAGGCTGATTTTGAAAACAAATGCCAACATTGACGCAAATAAAACCCGCATCCCAATTTCGCGCTCCAAAATTAAAAAAAAAAATGTGCAGGTATTATTCGCGTAAATACGGTATATTGTATAGTTAGGCTAGTTTTGTCGCCCCCCCACCCCCCCCTTTTGCGCATTAGATCACGTCTTTCTTAAGGTTACGGACCCCACTGCAATGTGAAGTGTGCAGAAATGGGGAACGTACTCATCGACAGTTAAAAGGGTTAACAAAAAGTAAAGCCAGGAGCGTGGTGCGAGCATGCAAGCCCATGTGTTAAAATTAATGAAACTTCAAGATCTGATTTGGTACGTTATGTATGTGTGTCGGCATACACTGTAAATTTGTAATATATTCTGATTCTCAAGATGGACTTTATCCAGCTGGAAAGAAAAAAACAATCTGAGTCATGTAAATCTGAATCATTTGATACTTTGCTATTTAAAAAAAAAAAATTTATCTTGTTTATTTTAATAAACAGATTTTCCTCCAAAACTGACGTCATGCTTCACCTTGCTTTATTTGTAGTTTTAATTGACCTCACCATCTCCATATTTAGTTATATGTTCCTCATCAAGATCCAGGGTGTATGTACTTTTAGGGCATTATTTTTATCATAATTCAGACTGAGCACGCCTGGGATCGGCTGACTAGCCTGGGGCAAATTACCTTGATGGTAAAAAATGGGGACAATGTTGGCAATCAGGATAGGAGAGGAGGTGGTATACAATTTCTGATGATGATGTTTGTTGTTTAAAGGGACCTAACATCTAGGTCACTGGCCCGGTATACAATTTCTAATCACTAGATTGTATGCCAAAAGCCTGGATTCAATTCCAAACCTTTTTGCAGTGTTCATATGGAGCGAGGGCATATAACGCTGTCGATGGCGATTCATCTGTCAGACGGGGACATAAAATTTTGAGTAGACCCTTTGCTTTATTAGACAGGAGTAGGCTATCAAATGATATAAATATCATTTTGATCCCTACTGACAAGTACTCGATGTTTAATGGAGTAAGCCATCACAACCTGAAAACAATTATTATAAGTTACTGCAATAAGATTATAACTGGTTGGATTCTACACCTACAAATTGACTAAGTGTTATAAAACTTTATAAAATATTATCCATTCAATATATCTAACATCTAGATAACAGAGAAACTACATAGTTGATTGGATCCTGGCTATCACTCACCCTCTGCACAAGAAGGGAGACAAGTCCGATCTGAACAACTACACAGGAATCTCACTCCTCTCGGTAACGTGACCTACGGTATCTTTTCCCCAAGATACTTCTTTTAAGATTAGAAGCTCAAGTGGATTCCTGCATGCGAGAGTATCAAGCCGGATTCAGGAAATCAAGATCATGTGTGGAACACATTCTGAACCTCAAAACTATTCTCACTTACAAGAATATGAGCTCTTCACACTTTGTAGCAATTTTTGTTGACTTCCAGAAAGCATATGATTCCACAGACAGATAATATCTCCATTTATCCTTACTGAATTGAGACTAGATAACAAGACCTTGAATCTCATAAAGGTTACTTTGACAAACACCAAGTCAAAGGTAAAATTCAGTAGGGAACTATCAAAAAGCTTTGATATCAGAAAAGGTACTAGGAAAGGGGATGGTTTATCACTTATTCTCTTTAACTGTATGCTAGAGAAAATAATTTGTGAATGGATGAAAACTATCAGACAACTGAGGTTTGAGAATCGGTTTCAAGGACAATAGTTAAACATCAATTGCCTGGCCTTTGCAGATAATCTCATACTCCTAGCATCAAATATGGAGGAAGCTACACACCAACTATCATCCCTCAGTCAAACAGCACCTAAAGTAGGGTGAGAATTGCCATGAACAAAACTGAGTTCATCACCAACATGAGAGATGCCCGAACTCAATTCCACATGGGGATACAATTATAAAGAAGACTAACTCCTACAAATACCTCAGAGAATGGATAACCACAAACATTAGTGAGGATCTAGCCATGAAAACCAGGTGTACCAAACTGCAGAGCGCTTCCAATCTCTGTAAGAATATTTACAAGTCCAAATCCCTTTCCCTTCGCTTCAGATTTTGACACTATGAAACCGTAGTAAGACCTTCGGTACTGTATGCCTCAAAATGCTTCAACATGGTCAAAAAGGGACAATTCAGGAATATGGAATGGAAAGACCGAAAGATCCTGAGGAAAAATCATCAGCCCCATTAACGAGGGAGGTGAATACAGAATCAGGCATAACAATAAGCTTTACCAACATTCAGATTGCATAACATCAGCCTTGAGAAGGAGGAGACATCTTTTATGGTCACATAATTAGAATGGACAAGAGACTGGTCTCAAGAATCTTCAATACCATTTCTAGAGGGAAGGGGCAAATATTAAATGGTCAAAACTATTCCAATAAGACCTAGAAAACTGATCCCAAGGATATATTCAACAGGGATAAATTTAAAATGCTGATAAGAACATTCGACACTCTCCAGTCACTGACAGCTAAAATATTGCACCATGGAGTAAAAGTGGACTCAGGAAAGGAAAGCAAGCCACAGTGCAAAGATGAAGAAATACTGGGCAAAAAAGAAAACTCACCAAAGTTAGGAACCATGTGGTCCAAGGGGCCTCAATGAAACAAGAAGAAATAAATAACAATAAATAGTTTATCTCAAGTTAGTACATCAGTTAGCACTCATGGATCAGACTTTATGATAATTTTTAGACAAATCACGCAGCAAGAGTTTTTTACAAGATGGTTTTAATGTGTGCGTGTGTTCTGTCTCAGTATCTTAGCTTATTCTTTACAATTTTTAGTGTTAGGCGTGGATGATCTCATAAGGATAAAAACATACTAACTTCAAATAACTAAAAGCATTTAAGCTCTTCAGGCCTTTTCAATCGTGAAATTACCAGCATTTCACCCCAGAGTAGCAGTGAGCTCATCCGCTGGATTGCTACATCATTCCAAGAGGCTGGCAGCTAGTGTATCTATGTAGGACAATGCAGTGACAGTGCATTTTTTTTTTGCTTTACGTCGCACCGACACAGATAGGTCTTATGGCGACGATGGGATAGGAAAGGCCTAGGAGTTGGAAGGAAGTGGCCGTGGCCTTCACTGAGGTATAGCCCCAAGCATTTGCCTGGTATGAAAATGGGAAACCATGGAAAACCATCTTCAGGGCTGCCGACAGTGGGATTCAAACCCACTATCTCCTGGATGCAGATGGTGCATTAGGGAGGCTTGTATTAGAGCAGTGGTTCCCAACCTTTTTTGGCCCATCTCCCCTTTCTGGAGGTTGACCGACACTTATCACCCCCTTTTCATTTTCATTGTATGCCTAATTTTAACTTGAAGAAAAGTGTAAATAATAAAGCAGTTTTATTATTTTAAACAATTTTATTACTGTATATAAAAACAATCAAACGAGTTTTATCCGGTCACTCTTCAACAAAATAGAAAAAATTAAAATGTACATTTTTACAGATATTTTTAAGAACAAAGAAGTGAAATAATATACTAATATCATTGATATACATTTAAAAAACAGGAATGCACGTTTTCATTTTAAAATTGGAATCTGGAAAAATTGAAAAAAGTGACGGATAAAATTTGAAAAATTAATGAATGTTTGTTATTGTTTTATTTTACCTTTTCCATGGCTGCCTTGTGCTTGGTGGATTTCAGTTAAAGCTTGAATATCCGGCTTTATGTTCGTCAAGTTCGGGAACAAGTCTCCTTTGAGGCATATGAGGTATGTCCAACTTATTTCTTTGTTTTGTGAGGAGCTGGACGACAGAACTAAATCCTTTTTCAACTAAATATGTTGACAAGAACGAGATGAGAAGTGGTTCAGGTTTTCCCCACATTTGTGGATAAGTGTCCATAAGCTTCACTCAGGCTAACTTGTAACTACTCTGCTTGAAAATAATGTTCACCTCACAGTCATACTTCAGATCCATAAACTCCATCTGCAAAGAGTTATCGAGCTTATCCACAGCTTCAAACGAGATCTAGAATTTAATCCGGAATTTGTAACTTGGTCAAATCTTCAAATCTTGATCCCATGTCAGTTTTTAGCTGGTCAAGGTGATCAGTAAAAATTAGGATTTTGTCCTCTGGGAGTTCAGGAGTCTCATTATATGACACTGAACGCCTTTTAAGGATCGGAAACTGAATCAGCTCTTTACGACCAATATTTACCTTGTGAATATCAAACTTGGCGATGAATGATGAAATAATTCCTTTGGCCTTGATAAGGTTCATCTTGTTTTCTTGGAGCCTTATAGTGACTTCGTTCATTTTTTCAATAATATCTGTAAAGTACGCAAGTTCCAACTTGCGTTGCTTCAAATTCTCTCTTAAAACAGGATCAGACGTGTCAAGAAACTCGGTAACCGTGTCAAATAATTCGAAGAAACGGCGCAAACAATTTCCTTTGGAAAGCCACCACACGGTCGTATTTAGAAGCAATCGCTCAAATTCCTCATCATTTTCATGTCAAGGTTGTCGGAACAGACGGTCAATGAGGGCATTAGCTTTGATATTGTTGACACCAGTAATAACCAGTTGTAGGGTTTCATGCAGGACACCACTCAATTTTTTTGCAGCTAAATATTGACGATGAATGACACAGTGAATAGTGATGACTTCTGGCACTTCTTCCTTAAGGTGGGCTAGAAACCCAGCGTGATGACCTGACATGGCAGGAGCAGCGTCTGTTGCGCAAGCGCTCATGTTTGTTAGGGGAATCTCTTTTTCCTCAAAATAATCTTGCACCACTTCAAAAATCAACAATCCCTTCGTATTAGTGATCAAAGTTCTAGCAAACAACACTTCCTCGGTAATTTCCTTTTGTTCATTGATACATCCACAGCTAATAAAATTGCTTTGATATCAATCACAGTTGATTCATCAATCTGCAATGCAAATTTATTTCTTCAACCCATTGGTGAGTTTGGATTCAACGTCCATGGCCATTTCGTCAATTCGCCTGGAACCAGTATTGTTGCTCAAAGGAACCGAATAACTTATTACAAGGCCCCTTGCCTAGCATGATTTCAACATCTTTCTGGTAGCCGGTGAAACAAGAGTTTCGCCAATTTAGCGAACAATAAAGACACCTCGTAAGAAGCAAGAAGACCTTTGTCAAGATCAGTTGCTCGTTTTTTAAATAATTCACTCACATTAGGCCGTTTATCAGCTTTAGCTTTGAGGTGTTGAAAATAACCAAGTCCTTTACTCACTTTATCACTGTGTACTCTTGGTAAATGATCTTTCATTCGCAAAGGCTTCATGGCTTCGTTACTAGTAAATGTTTTATTGCACAAAATACAATGTGAAAAATGCACACTTTGCGGTAACGCAATAAAACCGAATTTTAAATACTCAGCTGAGTACCAACAACACTTATTTTTTGAATTCATTGTGCATGAACTTCTACACTTCAAAACAAACGCACAAAAACAGAAAATACACACACAAAAACTGAGGCGAGGCACACAAAGGCTAGTTAAGACTAAAGACGAATATAGATCAATGGCAAGTATCAGTACTTTTACATGCAGGATTGAGATCGATTTGAGTACACTTCCCGTATTGAAAACGCCATGTAAACGGGGCTCAGTTCGGATTGAGTCTCAAGGTCGATACGGTAAAATCTGGGATCGTATCGTACTCGGTTCAAATTGAGTTCCATGTAAACGTGAATCGTTAAAAATTAAATAATTGAAAAAGAGGTTCAACCTATTCAATACATAAAAGAAAGGAATGTAGTGATTACATTCTTATTTAATAGTGATTAGAAATGGGACCGGTTTCGACCCTAGTACAGGTCATCGTCAGCCGTTCAAAACATAAAACACAAGAAAAACAATGCATATGAAAAAGAATAAGTGAACTCTGGATCGGTATAAGATGAAATATAAATTGATGATGGGGGTAGAAATTGTGAGTCACTTAAAATAAAACAGTACGTAATATTATGAAAGGTAGTACGGCACACGCAATGATAAGTAAAGTCTCTCAGTGTTTATGAATAGTGGAGAACGGTCAAATGGGTCAGTTTGTACCTGACATAGTCTAAAAACTGACCCATTTGACCGTTCTCCACTATTCATAAACACTGAGAGACTTTACTTATCATTGCGTGTGCCGTACTACCTTTCATAATATTACGTACTGTTTTATTTTAAGTGACTCACAATTTCTACCCCCATCATCAATTTATATTTCATCTTATACCGATCCAGAGTTCACTTATTCTTTTTCATATGCATTGTTTTTCTTGTGTTTTATGTTTTGAACGGCTGACGATGACCTGGACTAGGGTCGAAACCGGTCCCATTTCTAATCACTATTAAATAAGAATGTAATCACTACATTCCTTTCTTTTATGTATTGAATAGGTTGAACCTCTTTTTCAATTATTTAATTTTTAACATTAATACTTTCAATACGGAACAATGAAATTTTTATCTTTAAACGTGAATCGTATCGAGACCGTATTGAAAATGACTGCGCACACACTCCATGTTTGTTCTGACAAAATCATCATCATTAAAGTTCTGTCGAAATAACAAATATAATAAGCCAGGAAATATATTTACCTGTATAAATGATCAGTAACTGCAATCATATTATAAGACACCCAGCCCCGGCGATTAAGAAAATCACGATAACCTTTTGTTGGGGGTAAAATTGGAATGTGCTTCTATCTGTTGCACCAATTACATTTGGAATACCACACATACTTTCAAAACTGAAAGTTATCTCCAGGGCTTCTACTTCATTTGGCGTTTTTAAATTCTAAGAGGTGATATCGATTTTACTACAATTCTGCACCATCTGTATACGTCGATGTAGCCTGGCAGATTCAATTTGATACTCAAATACTACATGTAAACGGGGATCGTATTCAATAAGGTAAGTGTACTCAAATCGATCTCAATCCTCATGTAAACGTACTGTATATTGTGATGGCAGGAGAACGAGGGGGTCGAGTCACCAGTCAGCCGCACTGAGCAACAACAGGTGGGGACTGCGGAGAGGGGTGAGTGCATTGAACTCACCAGCTGAGAACAGCCTGTGACTCGTGCTACCCGGCAACTTCTACTGTACAGTACTATTTTACTTTTTCCCCCTTTGAATACTTATTGCCCCCCTCATAACCCAAATCGCCCACTTGGGGGCGATCACCCCCAGGTTGGGAACCAGTGTATTAGAGTCTCAACAGTGCACTAGCTGCCAGCATCTTGGAAAAGTGTAGCAATTCAACCGATGAGCCTCTGGGGTGAAACGCCCAGTAACTTCACAATTGAAAAGACCTGAAGATCTTAAATGTTTTTAACATTTGAAATCAATAAAATTATGGTTTCCTTCTGGGAACGTAATTTTTGATTCAAATACACTATTTATTGTAAATGAATATTTGACAGTTGTATTGAATAGGTGGAAGTGTTTTTAAGACAGTTTCTTTCGAAAATTTCTATCTTAAAATCGTACGTTAATGCGAAACAGAAATGAAATTTACACACTGCAATGTAATCCTGTATGTCGCTATTCTGCAGATTAGCGTGAGCTCTGGTTCATATGCCCTGACCCAAAATTCATCTTTGGTCTCTATTTCCTCCAGCATTTGCTCGCCTTTCTGCCAGTAGCTTACCAAGTGGCCAGAGCACATGGCACTGCATATCCACTTTTGCACGTCAGTGAATTCACGTGGCATCAAACTTTATGCACTTTTATGCAGATGACGATCTTCCCATAAAATTCTGTTGATGGTTCATTTCTCAATGGCTCTTTTGGCTTATAACTCAAATGGTGTCCACTTTCTATCCACGCCCATGCATTGGGTAATTACTGCACGTGACACATCATTCCAGACACTAAGAGGTCTTCCGGACAATTGCATGTCGCTGCTTGTTTCATTTCCATGCTGAAATGCTACTGACTATCTCTTAAAAGTTCGGTACAGAAGGGTATCATTCCCCACAACTTATGCAAGCTCTCTAGAACATTCTTTGGCACTGTAACCCCAGTGGAGTGACAGTTTGATGTAAGGATGCTGTTCTTGCATCATCATATTCATTTGGCACAGAGCCAGTCTTACTACTGCAGTCCCACCACAGGTAATTTACTACAGTTCCAACAAGTGGTGAAAGTATGCAACCATGGCATACTCCTCTTCTGATACATATCCCTTATGTTCTTCATTGTCCAATTTTGACAATGGCTCGCTTGTTCCAGTAAAGATTTTGTAAGATGCAAATATCTTTTATGTCTTAACTGTTTCTGCTAGGGATCTCGATCAGTTTTTTGTATATGACTGTCAAATGTCTTCTCATAGTTGATGAAACGTTCAAATACATCTCTGAATTGTTCTCGGCAACTTTGGAGAACAGTGACACGGAACAATGCCTCCTTCTGATTATTATTGATTATTATTATCCATGTCCATTTCTCAGTTTGATCTTATGTGTGCATGGATACGCAGAAATGTCATCAGCCCGTGCTTATTACATGCATGAGGTGGTAATCGCTTAATTTTCTTGGGTGAGATTTCTTTGGTATGAAAATGAATACTGATTGTAGCCAGTCACATGAGATTTCTCCTGCACTGTGTATTCTGTTAATGAGCTTGGTGATCTAATCATTATTGTCTTCTGTTATCAGTTTTAAAACTTCAGCTGGGATCTGATCAGGTCCTGGTGTTTTATTGTTAGGATTTAAAGCTAGAGCATGCAGCAGTTCATCGTTCATGATTTCTGGGCCATCAGCAGTACTGACTTTCATACTCTAGCCTTTATCATCCACAAATTGATTTATGAATTTCTCCCAAGCGTGTGTGATTTCTTACTTATCCAGAATGGGTCTGTTGGCATCACTGAGAAAAGCGGTTGATGCTGGCTTTTTGTATAACCTTGCTATCTCCTTGACTTTCTTGCACACTTTGAAGATATCAAGTTTTTCACTTATCTTGTTCAGTTCTTCACGCCTTTCAGCCATCCATTTTTTTAAGCTATTTTTTTATTTTCTCTTTATATCTGTCGATAATCCTTTTTGACTAAGGATGCTTTCCCATAACCTGAGGGTATGGCTGGTGAGTTTTATGGTTCGGTAATTTCCACATCCTCTAATATCTACCTTATATTTGTATTTTCTATTATTTCAAACTCTACAACAAATCAAGTGTGACAATAGAACATGTTCTGTCCTCACCTATCATAAAATATTAAATCCACCACAGCATTTACAAGAGTTGGATAATGTACTATATAATTTATGTCAAACAGGCTGGTCCAAATAAAATCACAAAAGCATTATCATTCAGTATCTTCATAACATTGTGTTTCATAATGAAATAAAAGCAGGCTCTGATATCCAGGAAGACTCAAACGTTCCTCACCAGCAAAGAGGATTTACTCACATTGGCCAACAGAATAAGCATTTAGGAAGTAAATAACTAGTAAAACAGTCCTATAACAACCAAGCATGCAATGCATCCTAACGGAATTAATATTAAAGGTTTGTAAAGAAGGGGCTTGGATATCAATCAGGAAAGTATTTCGTTCCTATCAATATTGTTATTCTGAATATGTTGAACAGATGGTAATCAATATTTTCAAAAGAAACACTTAGCATTAAAGACATTGAACAGATCTGCTACCTTCTTGCTTAACTTGGTAGCAGTAGATTCAAGTTGATTCTCAAGTTTCTTCAGTTCTTTGCTGTGGGAAGCCTGAACATTTCGCAAAAAGGCATCCATGTGCTTATCTGTGTTGTTGAAGTTGGCACGCTCCAATAGGCTGATCTTAGAATGTAGGTCCATCACTGAAGCTTGGCTCACTTCTAGTTGGTGAGAGAGCTGAAAGAACAACAAACTCTAAGGCTTCCCACTGAACACAGACAAGTGGGAATAAGTAAAGAAATAAATAAATAAATAACATAACATTAAATAAATAACTGTATGGCCTCAGCTACCATGTGTAGATGGCCAATTAGACTGTCTGCATGTCAATTTTGATTTCCCCCTCCCCCCGCCAGTTGTCAGAGAAACTGGAACTCTGTTGGGCAACCTACTACTTTTTAAATAATTCTTTTGGGTAAACACCAACTGTGTCACCAGATATCATTTACATTTTTACAATGTACGATTTGGAGTGCCGAAAGGGCCTTTCTCCACCCTTCAAATATGGGTCTACCTATGTGCGGTCTGAACCCATAATTTTGGGTTCTGCAGGTCGACACTACAGCAATGATCGCCAGAAAGAGCTAAGTGAGAAGTGAAAACTTACCTCAGATTTAGACTTCTCCAAATAGGCAACAGTAGCCTGCAATTCCTCCACTTGTTTCTCCAGCTCATGGATTCTCTCCTTGTGTTCCACTGCCAAAAAACATTTTCATTAGTCTTAATCTGAAGTGAAGCTTATAATTTAAGACTTTATTATTCTATATTAGTTTAGACCTGATAAGGAATCAATAATCCATTAGAAAAATAGAAAATATTTAATTTCAAATATTGCATGACTAGAGGATGTTTTAACTGTTAAAACTGTTAAAAACTAGGGAAGCATGACGTGAGAAATTTTGTGATTCTTTCTTCAAAATATTGTAAAAATCAGGACATGGACAGAGCCTAACAGAAAAAAATTGAGCAACTGAAACAGTTGATAATACAGTGCTCAAAATTATGTTTTGCACATTACGATTTCACATGGTATATATCGTGGTACGACAAACATGTTTACAGTATGTGCTGTAAGCCAATGTCAAGACACACAGTGATACTGAACACAGATCAGGTTCGACAGGTATTTGTCCAATAAGAGGCATCTGTTGTGTCTGTCAGTTTGCAACATCCAGGGTGTCAACCAAATTCAGATTTTAAAATTCTGTGACATTTCCCTGTTTACCAGACACAAAAACAATTTTTTCCTGAAACATGACTAAAAATAAAATTAGAAATGAAGTCCAGCTATGACAGTAATATTGAAATACATTTTGAAATCTTAACAACCAAAAAATAAATGCATAATTAATGTGCATACTAAATTTCAAAACTTGAAGTTGAATTTAGTCTGATTAAATTCACTTAAGATTTAAAAAAATGATTATTGCTGCTTCAAGAGGAAATTTCTTCATCTAAAGCCACCAAAGACTGTCAAGCTTCTGCCAACACCCTCCTTTTCTTTTCTCGGTAAAAATCTAGCCCTTGTTACACGCCGTTTCTAATATTCTAGGTAAGTAGAAATGAAAGAAATCTTACTTGGAATGAGTGTCAGAGGAGAGATGTGTTCATTGTGATGTCTAGGAACCCACCATTCCACCTCCAGAAGTACATCTACTTTTATAACCTAATGAAAAGTTCAGCCAGTTCTTGTCATGCCTTTCAAGTTATTAAAAAAAGAACATATGAACAGTAAAGTTACAAAAAAGTTAAATTCTGTAGGTAATATCCCAGCCACAAACAAATTGTGTTCTGCCTGCCACAGCTACCACAACAAACACTGTCATGTATGATGATGATGATGATGATGATGATGATAATTCTTCTTCCTCTTTTTTAAGGTTCACCACCCCATGAAGCACCAGAGACTAGATGTCTGCAGAATTATCTCTCAAGAGAGCAAGTAACCAAAGCTGAGATTATATGGTGCATAAGCCAGTATACGTTTGTTCCCAGTAATATTTCCAGACCCTGAAATTGCTTCAAAAGTTCAACTGCATAGAACGAAAGTTACGTTTACAATCACTCATGATTTGGCTCCCTATTATAATAAACAAGTTCCTGAGACGTGTAGTAAGTGCACACATTTCACCATTGGTTTTGATGAGTCACTGAATACAATTTTTCAGATGGGCCAAATGAATCTTGTAGTTTGTTGTTTCAATCCTGATACAAATGAGGTATGCACTTCTTATTTTGATTCAGTGTTTCTTTGTCAAATCTACCTCCTCAGATTTGTTGCACTGAATGCACATCATTGATGATTGATTGATTGATTGACTGACTGAATTCGGATTGGTACAAAGGAATGAAAGAGGAAGTCGGCTGGTTGAATTCTGCACCAATCACAAGTCAGTCCTTGCTAATACGTGGTTCAAACACCAAATACACGATTGTATACCTGGACGAGGCCTGGAGACACTGGAATGTTTCAAACAGACTTCATTATGATTAGGCAGAGATTCACAAACCAGGTGTTGGATTGCAAAACTTTCCCAGGAGCAGACGTAGACTCTGATCACAATCTGTTGGTCATGAAATGACATCCAAAGTTATCAAAAAATGGAAGAAGGAAAGGAATGCAAGAAGATGGGATCTAGACAAGTTGAAAGTAAAGGGTTAGGGATTGTTTCAAGGAACATGTTGCACAAGGACTAAATGAAAAGGCTGAAGGAAACGTAACAGAGGAAGAATGGACAGTCATGAAGTATGAGGTCAGTAGGGGCTGCTGAAGAAAGGTTGGGAAGAAAGGAAAGATCAACTAAGAATCAATGGATAATTCAGGATACTAGACCTGACTGATGAACAACGAAAGTACAAGAATGCAAAAAAGGAAGAGGGCAGAAAAGAATACAGGTAATTAAATAATGAAGTGGGTAGAAAGTGCAGGACAGCTAAGGAAGAATGGCTGAAGGAGAAGTGCAAGGATCTTGAATGTTGTTTGGTCCTACAAAAGGTAGATGCTTCATATGGGAAAATCACAGAAAACTTGATTATAAAAATGTTATTGCTTTTACGTCCCACTGACAGTTTTTGGAGATGCTGAGGTGCCGGAATTTTGTCCTGCAGGAATTATTTTACATGCCTGTAAATTCACTGACACGAGGCTGAAGTATTTGAGCCCCTTCAAATACCACTGGACTGAACCAGGATCGTAATTGCCTAGTTGGGGGTCAGAAGGCCAGCGCCTCAACTGTCTGAGCCACTCAGCCCGACCCAACAAAACCTTTGGAGAAAAGAAAGCTAGGTGTATGAATATTAACAGCTCAGATGGAAAACCACTTCTAGGGAAAGCAGACAAGGCAGAAAGGTGGCAGGAACATATCCAACAGTTGTATCAAGGCAAAGACAAGGTGATATGGTTCTGGAACAAGAAGAGGCTGTTGGTGCTGATGAAGAGCGAGAACCAATTTTGAAGTCAGAATATGACAGAGCTTTGAGTGACCTAAATAGAAACAAGGCATCTGGATTGATGACATTCCCTCTGATTTACTGACTGCTTTAGGAGAAACCAGCATGGCGAAATTATTCCATTTATTGTGCAAGATGTATGAGACAGAAGAAGTGCCATCTGATTTTCGGCAGAATGTTGTTATACCTAATCCCAAGAAAGTTGGCGCTGACAAGTCTGAAAACTACTGCACCATTAGTTTAGTATCACATGCCTGCAAACTTCTAAAACATATTATTTACAGAAGAATGGAAAGATAAGTTTAAACTGAATTGGAAGAAGATTAATTTGGTTTCAGAAGAAACGTAGGAACACATGAAGCAATCCTGACTTTATGACTGATCGTAGAAGATCGAATTAAGAAGGTCAATCATGTAAGAAGTTGGTTTTGCAATCTTCTGTAAGCTCCAAGTGAGTTTCGTCTGTAGAAATTCATTATCATTCAGTATCTTCATAACATTGTGTTTCATAATGAAATAAAAGCAGGCTCTGATATCCAGGAAGACTCAAACGTTCCTCACCAGCAAAGAGGATTTACTCATATTGGCCAACAGAATAAGCATTTAGGAAGTAAATAACTAGTAAAACAGTCCTATAACAACCAAGCATGCAATGCATCCTAACGGAATTAATATTAAAGGTTAGTTATAAACTGACTGAGTCAAAACTGAAAAGAGATGGCTAAAAAGAGATTATCTTCACCTAAATGCTTGACTTTCTCACATTTGTCACATTTGCCTTTCTTGCGAATGTGGAACCCAAAATTATACTCCTTGAATATATAGTGAAATACTTTGAACAAAATTGGTTTTACTTTATTTATAAAACAGTCCTTTTTATACAGTCTATACAAGTTTCACCAGACTGCATAAAGCCAAGATGGATGAAGAAAAATACACCCTGCATGGAACAAAACAAAACAACTAATAAAATTGATCTTTTAAGAGATCCAAGCATAAAATGGCTATACCAAAATAGTCTTAATAATCTAATTCAAGCAAAACCAGTGAGTACCAATGTAGAGGAAGAATGGTCAAATATTAGCTTAGCTTTGAAACAGGTAGCTTTTGAAAGTTAAGGAATAAAAAGAAGATGGAAGAGAAAAAAAAAAGGCCTGAGAATCTGGGATGAAGAGATACAAATGGTCACATCAGACAAAAAGAGATGCTTACAAGAAATTTCTGTCAACTGGTAAAATAGAAGATAAACTGAAGTACAATTATAAGAGAGCAGTAGCTAAACGAGAACTTAGACGAAAACATAGAGAAAGTTGGGAAAATTTTGTATCTACATTGGAAACAGACTTAACAAGACCACAACCACAAACTTATAAAATTCTGAAGAAATTAAACAGAGAAGTTCAGAAAGAGGTAAAACTTGAAACAATACCACCTAATGACTGGCTTAATTATTTTCAAATACAGTAGAGTCTCGATTATCCGACGTAAACGGGACCTGGAGTACGTCGGATCACCGAAAATGTCGGATAATACGGAATAGCTTTGAAAATCAACTGAAACAAACAGGAAGGCTAAAATAATGACATCTTTTACGGTGCTCTATTTATTAAATCACCAATTCAATTGTACAGTACATGCAGTATTAAACGAAAACTTTCCAGATGTCTTATGAGAAGAAACTTTTCTCCACAGATATTAATCTACCTAATACCATACCGTTCTTGCCACCGATCACGCCACCCAGCACTGGCAGGAAAATTAGGGTCCCCTTCATTAAACTCCTTCTGGAAATACACAGCCTTTTCCTGCAGAATGGTGCCAGATATTGGCAGGCCCTTTTCCCGGTGTTGAGATACCAAAGAAATAGCGCTTCACTTACTTTTTCGTACTGATATTTTTCATTGTTTTTCTCTGCTCTGGTAGAGCACAACTTTTCAACTTCTTCCCTCTGTTTTTTTGCTAGTTGCTTTACGTCGCACCGACACAGATAGGTCGTATGGCGACGATGGGACAGGAAAGGGCTAGGAGTGGGAAGGAAGCGGCCGTGGCCTTAATTAAGGTGCAGCCCCAGCATTTGCCTGGTATGAAAATGGGAAACCACGCAAAACCATTTTCAGGGCTGCCGACAGTGGGGTTCGAACCTACTATCTCCCGAATACTGGATACTGGCCGCACTTAAGCGACTGCAGCTATCGAGCTCGGTACCCTCTGTTTTTTTCCAGTCCCCCACTGTAACACGTCCAACACCATAATCTGAAGCCACATTTTGAAGAATTTCCCCTTTGTCCAGTCTCTTTAATGCACTCAATTTGTGTTCCATAGAAACAGTCACTTTCTTCCATTTACTCGTCATACTCACAGAGGATATGAAAACTATAACATCCGCACCCAACCACTTTGATCTTAGCCAAGAGGCCGAGAAGCGATACATTGACTGAAGACTCACTGCACCTGTCCTTGAGAAAAACCCAGTCCTACAGCCAGCGTTCAGGCCAGTGCTTGTCCCATGGTCGCACCCTCCACAGCGGGTGTGTCTGAATTTAGTCTCCACCAAAAGTTGAAATTAAGTCTAACAGTGTCGGATAACACGGAATGTCGGATAAGCGAAGGTCGGATGAACGAGACTCTACTGTACTCTGGACAAGTTCAAAAAATGAATTGTTAACTCTGCCAATATCTAACAACAATACACTGAAATCTATAATAGTAGAAGAGCTAGACCAAACTCTGAAGAAACTAAGGAATGGTAAAGCACCTGCGCAGGAGGGAATACATGCTGAACTGTTCAAATATTCAAGTAAAACTTTCAAACAAAGCTTTTAAAATCAAATTCGGAATGGAAACTATCCACTAGAAAGTTGGCAGAAAGCAATAGTTATCCCTCTTCATAAAAAAGGTGACATAAAAAATGTGAAAATTTCACAGGAACTAGCATTGTTAACTCAGGTTATAAAATATATGCAAATATCATTAATGATATGCCTTTGCTGATGAGATGTAGTGTTTACAGTGCACTATGTCTTCTGGTATGGGCTATATCAAATTTGTTACTTTCATTGACCTGTCTCAGTCTCATCCTTGGCTTTGACGATCTGAAAGTGACTGAGGTATGAGTGATGCTAGTAATACCATTCCTTATGCAGCCAGTCCCGGTTATGAATCGTGTGAAAATATCGCTCATAGGGTCTG
This sequence comes from Anabrus simplex, assembly GCF_040414725.1. Lineage (NCBI taxonomy): Eukaryota > Metazoa > Arthropoda > Insecta > Orthoptera > Tettigoniidae > Anabrus > Anabrus simplex. The sequence continues at coordinate 127,784,387 of NC_090265.1, read as the reverse complement.
TTGGTGCATGCATTTCAGTGGGCTTGGCAGACTGATATGTAATAGCAACAGCTGGCTCGGTGAGGAAAGCAACGGGAAACTACCTCACTCCTCATTTCCCTAGTACTACGCCTCTTCAGTGACGCCTAGGCTATTTATGACAGCTGTTGGTGGAGCTGTAGAGGATCAAACCAGCCTTCGGGCTGAATACCCAACATACAACACATCATTAAAGATAAGTTGCAGCAACATTATGAAGATAAATTGGGAAATGAACAACAAGGTTTTCGTAAAGGGTGCTCCTGCGCTGATGCATACTTCAGTATGAAGATATTAACAGAAAAACGTAGAGAATTCAAATTGGAAACACAATTACATTTGTGGACTTTAAAAAGGCCTTTGATCGAGTAAACAGAAACAAATTACTTAAATTCTAAAACAAGACAATGTCTCTGAACACATTATTAACAATATCTACAACATCTACAAATCCAATCTCATTTCTGTAAAACTCAACAAGAACCAGACCGAGTTGGAATCAATAAATGGTGGTGAAAGACAAAGCTGCGGACTCTCCCCTCCTCTTTTTATAATGTATGTGAATGCAATAATAGAAACTTGCAAACAAGGACACCATGGATCAATATCAATAAATAGATGCCTCAAACACCTAGACACCATATTATATGCTGATGATGTTGCACTGCTGGCCATTATGGAAGATGACCTACAAAGTTCAGTTTTCAATCTAAAAAATGTTTCCTCAGAATTTAATATGATTATTTCAATAGAAAAGACAAAAATAACGGCCTTCAAGGGAAGAGAACCGATTCCTAGTAAAATATGTTTACATATAATACAACACTGGAAAGAGTAGATGTAAATGTGTTTAATGTGTACAACTTATCATACTAATCAGAATTAGTTATAACAGCAAAAATTAATAAATTCACAAAAACTACAGGAATAATAAACAACATCATGAAACCATCACTTGTTCGGAAACACATTCAATCGCACCTTTAAAATACCCTAGCTAAACCAACACTTTGCTATGGACGTGAGGCATGGACGTTAAGATCTCAAGACTTGTCTCGAATTACAGCACAACAAATGATATTAATGCGTCTTAAGCAGGGTATACAAAATGGGACCATAAAAGGAATGAAGAGGTGCTAAAAAAACTGAAAGTACAACCGATAATTGAGCACAACTACAGTTATCAGGAAAGCTTGAAATGTCACATACAAAGGAAGGAACTGATAGATTGCCAAAAGAGATTCTTCGATACCAACCCAGAGAAAAAAGATCTATAGGACGTCTGATGAAGAGATGGAGGGAAAATGCAAGACCGTAACGGGACACATGGACCAATACTTGGAATGAAGATGATTATGATAAAAAGTTTGCACAATTTTTTTTTATCTCAGTTGGTACATACAATCTGCTAGTCTTTTGGCAGTGGTAATGGGAAGAAACTGTGAGAATTTTATTTACATTTTTTTTCTTGAATCCAATCAGTCTTGTTATATTGTTCAAGGCATCATGCATGCCCTTCCTAGCATCACCAGCAGAGGAAGCCTTTTGAAAATGATATTTAATACACATTTAGGAGGTGCTGAACATTTTGAGGAGAGACTGTGCACGTGCACACACCAACCTTTATTCCACCAATTATAATACTGTATTCAATAGTATACAGCTGCCTACTCATTGGATATTTTCTAAGTTTTCTTTTAACTGGGATCTGCTGAGAAAATGAGAGCAACCAATCCTTCTACTGTTGAATACTGCTTATTCCATAATGGTTTTCAAATGATGTTTTTTCTCTCCACTTCAGAAATAGTAGCACAGTCATTTTGGCATTTTCTCCCTAGACAAGAATTAGGTTTAATAGCCTTAGGTTGAATAGCCTTGCAATATCCTAAGCTCACTTGAAGTTTCTGTGACTTTCTTGGTTTCGTTACAGCTTTGCCTTCAGTTTTTGTACATCATTACTTTCCCAACCATTGTCATTTACAACACAATCGATGCTCACTTGGTTTACCAGTTCACTTTCACTGTTTTAACTCATTGCGGACCGTGGACGGCGTAAGACGTTTAATGTTCCGCGCGAAGCAATGCTGTTTATATTCGTCATCTATGCATTCTTACACCTTAGTCAGCGTTACTGGTTGTAGCAGGAAGTTGGTTGACCTTTTTGAGATAACCCTCGCATTGACTGGGCTCATGTTTATCTTAGCTGTTTTAGCGGGAATATCTCAGCACTTCGTCGAGCGTCAAGACACTACTTGAGATTCCAATGCAGTGCGTGTTGTTCTTACCGAGTGTAGTATAATGGCTTATAAAACAAAGTTTCTTAAGGAAGATTAATTATTAGATATTGTTCCCAATGATTATTCTGGTGATGAACTTATTCCTGATATAGACTCAGATAGTGAAAGTGAGAGTGACGAGGAAATTCTGATTCCCGAATTCGATAGGCCTATAGAGAAAAGTGAAGTGCCTGATACATATCATTCTAGTTATTATCCACCCGTTCTACCATTTACAGAGAATTCAGGTATAAACGTTCAAATGGAAAATAAGCAGGATATTTTGAGTTACGTGAGTATATTCATGAATGACGAATTTTATCAGTATGTGTGCGAGCAGACCAATCTATACGCGAGTCAAGTGATACGTGCGGTGCCCCGGCTTTTCACAAATAATTCGATCATGCAATCGTGGAAAAAGATTAGGCCAAAATCTTGATATAGAAATGTACTGGACCAAAGACACTGTTTTTCAGACTCCGATATTTTCTTAAACAATGTTCCGAATACGCTTCCTTCATATTCTTTCATTTCTTCACTTTGGTGACAGTAATCATTATGACGAAAATACAGGTAGGCTGTGTAAAATTAGACGTATTTTAAAACCCGTGACACCAGATATCACACCCTAAATATTTACTAGAGGTAAGCACAAAGTATCATTTTTCTAACATTTATAGTTTAGGAGTAATTGTAAATTGTATTAATTGATGCACATCATGAGGGCCGGACATGAAAATGGCTGGTCCAGGCATTCAAGTGTCCCGCTCAGAAGCAGGCACTGAACGTGTTAAAGCTTTATCACAATTGTCTGAGTTTTCTAGTTGGTTTACAGTATCATTATTATCACCATCACACTGTTCAGTATTGTTTGACACTGTATGAAGCACACCATCATCATCAACATAATAATTATTCACTTCACAAACTGGGTAAACATCTCCACTAGACTGGCATTCTTCTCTCTCGCTTTCAATGTGGGTTTGAGAGTTCTTAGATTAATCTTCTTTGAGGCTACTGCACATCTGAAGTTTAATGAATGCTCTTAAGTTAGCATCCATAGTACTGCATTAATTAAACTTAATATTTCAAATAATACGGTATGTACCACCTAGATCAATAACCAGCAGAGAAACAGTACCTTCAACAATGAGGTCTACACGGCTAATAATATGTTCTTCTGAACACTCCTGTAAGGCAGGATGTGTTACAATAGACAATTCAGCTGCCATTTTCTAAGTGATGCATATGATAAATGTATAAGTCACATACAATAAACAAGTCTGTCATGATAATTTTGCTGTCCACTTAAGATATTTTTCTGGTAAGGAAAAAAGTGGTGGTGGTTACAATGGCATTCATTTCTTCAATTTTGCAGATGTTTTCAAGGGAATCTGCCACCTGGGTGACTGCCCTAAATGCAGATCATTATTGATTGATTGATTGATTGATTGATTGATACTATGTTTACGATACTTTGCCAGCATGTGCAGACCACCTTTTCGAGTACAAAGGTGTCTTGATCTCATTTTCCAAACAAAGTGGTGCTTATGATACACTGGCTTTCAACAGATGACATAATTCATGCTTTAAATATTAATACATTGTTCATTATTTTTATTGAAGAAAACTGTTGTATAAATCTAAAAAGAATAAAAAGAAATGGACAGAGTTTAACCAGGCAATACTACTATCTGAATAATAAATCAGTTTCAACATTCCATACAGAAAAATGTGCTACAGTCGACACACTTTGCATCTATATACTCACGGATTCATTTTGTGAAGAGAAAGGATTTTAAAAAAAAAAGGTAAATTTTCATTCTTTAACATATTGCAACTGAGTAAAGGCTTCGATGATCATTCTAAACAGAAAGACATGGCAATCCAAGTATAGTAGCCTTTGACAATGAAAACGACCATATCTTTTCAAAGCTAGAGCACAGATTATAAGATCTACACACTACCACAACAGTATCACCAGCTAGCAATATAGTACTGTGTAGAACCAAGCAAAATACTTAATTTCCTACTACCACAATCTCAACACAGTAATTTCAAGTGACATTATTTGATAATTATGATGATTACGATGATTACAAAAGGATAAACTTATAACTATAAAATCAAAGTCATAACAATATGACATAACAGTATAAGTTTCTTACCAAGAAGACCCTGAGATTGCTTGTAGAGAATCTGAGCATGTTCTTTCTCAGCTTCTCGCAATGCCACTTTGCGGAGAAGCTGGTCCTTCTCTTGTTCGTATGCCTCAAGCTGCTGTGCCAAACGACGCACTTCACGTACACGAACCTCATAAAGAACCTGCAGTTGTTCAGTACTGGTATACCCTTCAGAGCCTTGTGAAATAAAAAAGTTCCAAAATTAGTTTAATACCGTAGTAACTCTAAATACTAAATTTCATTGAAATAATTTACTGGCTTCCTCAGAAGCTGATAAGGTATCCTGTAAATATACAAAACATACCTATTTTAAAATTATCCGTTAGGAAAACCACAGCATACACCATAGTTTCAGGTAGGCACCTAAATGAATGAAGTTAGAGAGAACTGGTGGTTATAGCAATTAGGACAAGCATTGTTTCAACACAGAAAGATTGTTCAATTGAAACACTTACACAGTATGTATCGGACAATATACACTACATTACAACAACATTCTGATAAAAATTCAAGTATGTTTACAGATAATCACCCCTGCTGTTCAGACACCTGTTCCAATGTTGAATAAGTTTCTCTATAAACTCTGCAAGGAAGGACATTGGTTGCTGGTTGAACTACCCAGCCAAGAGGTGCCATCCTTTGAAGTGGGTTATCAGTAATCCCACTATTAACTTGCATCAACCTCCCCACAAATATTTGTTGAGTCAAATCCAAAACACGCACCTCCTCTCTCGATAATGACACCCCGTTTGCACTTCCCAACCGCAATCTATTCTAGTATATTTAATATTACACAATAAAATTTGCACATTAACTATTAGTTCTGTGAAAAAGTTCTTTGTAGCTTGTTTTGTTCCAGCTTTCAGTGTAGGTTTTCTTGAAACATAGTCCCCCCCCCCCCGATGACATTTTGATCTTCAGAAACATAAGCGATTCCATTGTAGATGTGCTTAATGTAGGACTGAATTCTGTCCAATTATTCGTAACAACACTGAAAAAACTGTCTCTGTGAGAGTTACTGTGAGGAAACAAATTCTGCAAATACAAAATTATTTACTGTTTTATACTTCATTTGTCCACTTATATTTTTAAGGTCTGCAATGCTGCCCCAGTTTACATCAATTTTAGGTCCATGCATAATATATTCAGGAAAAGGTTTTTTTTTTTACACTGCACCGACACAAATAGTTCTTATGGCGATGACGGGTTAGGAATGGACTAGAATTGGGTAGGAAGTAACTGTGACCTTAACTAAGGTACAGCCCCAGCATTAACCTAGTGTGAAAATGGGAAACCATGGAAAACCATCTTCAGGGCTGCCGACAGTGGGGCTCGAACCCACTATCTCCCGATTACTGGATACTGGCCGCACTTAAGCGACTGCAGCTATCGAGCTCGGTCCTCCTGTCATAAGGTTCACATCAATTCTTTTTGAAAAATTGGACATTTGCATTTTTCACTTGAAAAAAGGGCAATTTGTAATTTTTTAAAAAAAATCAGAACATACCAGAAATGAGGAAAAAACCTCCATGCATATACCTTACAAGGATCACACTTACAAGGATTAGTGCCCTCCATGAAAGAAGCAGCTGCCTTCTATGCTGGGCAGCAGCAGTGTAGGCAAACATCTAGGACAGATGAGCATCTAGGTGTCAATATCAAGGACATTATGACTGCACAGGAGAAGGCAATGGTAAAACACACTTGTATTATTACCAGGAAAATTCTCTGAATTGTTTTAAATATGGTACCCAGTGGCAGGACCCCCACTACAGTAGCCTATGTACCCAGTATGCTACTGGGGAAGAGTAACAGTAATTTACAGGACTGATCCTTCATGAGGCCCATTTACTGATGTCCTCAATGAAAGGAAAGATCTATGCTGTGTGAAAACACCATATTACAACATGGAATTTTCCAAGAATGAGTCAAGGTAAGACTTGACATTATTAAGAATGAAATGCTCAAATTAAACACCGGTATTAGTGAGCTGCAATGGACAAGGAATGGCTTCTAGTCAGATGACTTTACAATTTATTATTTTGGAAATGGCAACATCAAGCAGAATGATGTAGCATTCACTGCAAGTAAGGACATTTCTGAGACAGTGGAAAGTTATACAACAATCAGCCACCTCATCTTAGCCATTACTTTAAGTGGGGAAACCACTAACACAATTTTGCAAGCCTATGCTCCAACATCACTGACAACAGAAGATGAAATTGAATTTTTAAAATTCTATATTAGAAAAAAATCTACACCAGATCATCTTCTTCTTCAGCATTTGTCTCACCTGGTGTCAGGGTCCGCTGTGTGGATTCGTTATCACCCTTTAATTCGGTCTCAGGGCATGTCTGGATGGAGATTTACAGCCTTCAGGTCATCAGGTCAATCACTGCCTTGATCGTCCCCTGGGCCTCCTTCCAGCAACTTCCAAGATATACGCTGACTTTCCCAATGTATTGTCCTCAGCACGCAATACATGCCCAGATCAGCATAGACTGCCTTCCTGCATTTTCTTCTGGATCGGTGCAATGCCAAAACCTTTTTGAATAACATCATTTGAAATGTGATCTAGTCTAGTGATGCCAGCTGTCCACCGAAACATTTTCGTTTCCATGATGTTTAGTTAGTGTTCTTCCTCCTTTGTAATTGGACAACACTTTGTGCGATAGACTGCAGAAGGATGGATAACAGCCCTGTAGATCTTAGATTTCAGATGGTCCTTAATCTGACGGTTGCAGGTAATTCCTGTTGACATTCACAACTTCAGCCAGACTGCGTGTATCCATACATTGTCCTCATCAGTAAGCCGGACATCCTTATAGATTGTGGAGCCTCGTGGTAGATCTTCAACATCAACATGGATGGTTCCAACTTCTCAATGATATAATGTCATGTATTCCATCTTCTTTTTGTATTCTGCCCGTTTACGCTGCAACTAACTACTCGAGAAATACGACACACCATCAGGGGTGCTCAGTAAGGGATTTGACATTTTCTAAAAATGGATCAAAGGAAATGGGGAGATATCGGCAAATAATGACTTTCTAAATATAAACCAATGGTACCTGGTAGATTTATTACAAAAAAAAAAAGTCATCCTAAGAACTATGATTATGAAACATGAGCGCTAAATTTTAAATTCAAGTTTAGTTCTTGAATGTACATCCAGAAATAAAACAAATGGGACGATACACGTTAATTAATTCCTAATCATTCTGACATATTCTTCGTTAAATGCAAATGTCGAATTGGAATAACTGTGAATTTAATTTTGGTAATAGAATGGTGCTTGTGCACATATTAAATTATGCAGGAAAAATATGGAAAGACATCTGAAAATGTTAGAGTTACATTACTGGTCAAAAACAACAAATAAGAAATTTACAATTTAAATTCTGCCATAAAATGGTCTGAAAATTACTTGGAGCTTAATTAATGCTTGGTTCTATGTCCATCATAGTTAACTCGACATTTTAATAAATATCTGTTCAGTGTAACTTCAGAATACACGTAACTCCAGTGATAAAACAAGAAAAGTAAACTAAAATAAATTGTTAACGAAGTGCAACCGCCTTAACACAACGCCGAAACTCAGGACGATGGTGACACACACATCAATAAATTACACAGAAAATAAAAATCACTCAACCTGTGGAAATAAAATACACGTAAGAAATCTCCCGTTACCATCATCCACCAAGGAAAGAAATGCAATAAACTACCACTAGATTATAATAAGAAAACACTATCTTACAAATATACAGCACGTGTCAACACATGTTTCATCCAATTTAATGGAGATTAACTAATCCCATATATGATGACCTGAAAAACAACAGTAATTAATCTGGTTGAAATAGTCTGGGTGTTTGTGACTAATGAGGTTGTTGCCAAATACATCAAACTCAAGTCATTACGGAATTCTGTTGAATATTGAGGAATTGATCATTATCATACAGCTACGCTCTGGTATCATTGTGATTGTGCTCATCGTGACAAAAAGCTCTAATAATCCCATACGCCCAATCTTATTTTATAAGAAGACTTGGTTTACCTCATGGTTCAATAATACCTTGTGAAGACACTCCCGTCTATGTTTCTCCTCGTGGAAAACAACCAATTGCAGATATGTCAAATGACTACAAATAATCCTTAAATATCCACTCATCATTATACTCAACATTGCATAAAATACTTCACATGTACTCAGGATCATAATGACGTGAAGATTCGTCCCCAAATAGCACATAAAAATATCATAATCCTATACATCTATATTACAATACAATTTACAACATCTTTCCAAAATATAAAAATATAATGGATAAAATCACATAAATGACTTGAACCACACATAAGTGTAATAATCAAACAATGACTTCCCTTAAATTACAGAAATTTTTTTTTTTTTTTTTTTTTTTTTTTTTTTTTTTTTTTTTTTTTTTTTTTTTTTTTTTTTGCTGGTGGCTTCACGTCGCACCGACACAGATAGGTCTTATGGCGATGATGGGGTAGGAAAGGTCTAGGAGATGGAAAGAAGTGGCCGTGGCCTTAATTAAGGTACAGCCCCAGCATTTGCCTGGTGTGAAAACGGTAAACCACTGAAAACCATCTTCAGGGCTGCCGACAGTGGGATTTGAACCCACTATCTCCCAGATGCAAGCTCACAGACGGGTGCAGAAATCTATTTTAAAAGAAATTTATCTGTATTACTACCGTAGCATCCGCATGTCAGATGAGCTTAATCCCTTACGAAAATGTAGCAAACACTTTTGGAAAAATATGGGAGAAATAAATTCTGAATAATAAAATATTACGCTTACACGTTCCTCAATGTTGTAGCAATCGAATGGAAAAATAATATTTACTAAAGATTAGCAGATGGCTGATATTTAAATTAGATACTCATCCAATGACATGACTTGTTCAAACCCACACAATCAATGATCTCGACATTCAGTCGTCATGCACATCACAATCGTAAAGATGAAGAAAAGTACCGACTCAACATCGTATAACGAAAGAAAATGACATGGTACAGTCGCTTAAATCTAACCAAACAACTGTTCAAAAAATAATCCATTCAAGAAGAAAGTAAACTATTTATTACAGCTACAAAGAACAGATAGTACTCAATAAATGAATTGTCGACTTAAATTTGACATCTTGATAACCCTGGTTTCTTTCTAGGCTGGATTCCTGGCATTAGGATGGTGCCGGCATCGGTCCTCCTCCTTAGTACTGCAGGATGAGATGGGTGATGTCTTCGGGGTAGATATCCGTCCAATGCCGGTTTTCATCACGCCCGTCCAGTTATGCACTGGTATTTCTTGATGTTCACCGAGACTCGTACAAAAAAGATTTAATATTCATTTTCAACTAAGTAGCTTCACAATTATCACGGAATAATACGTACTTTATTCATGAGCATTACTGACGTCTGCTATATGAGTTCTAGATGGTCTTTAATATGGCTGAGAAGCAAGACTGCGCCCCTCGTGATGAGCAAACAGCTGTTCTGGCCTTCATGGCCTCTCTCTCTCTTTGCATACTGAGCGATGATAAGTCAGCCAAATCCAAAAGCAAGTCAACGTGAGTGAGAAGTAGTTCGCTGTGTGCATGGAATACATTTCGAGCCCTGTCCTTCAGCATAACTCGACGTTCAATTGACATCCCTAAATCCTCAGTGTGCTGAATAATGGAACACATTGTTTCTTATTAATTCATGAATTAATTATATAGTTTATTTATTTAGCGTATGGCCCATACAATCAAGCTGAGTTCAGATATAAATTATATACATATTTACATAACAAGAAAACAATGAACAAGAAAAGGCTCCCTATAACTGAATGTCAAGATCACTGATCCACTGTATTGCTTCTGGAGTTGCCATCAGGAAATCCACTTTGCTGCCTGTGTATGCCCGCGTTTCACACTCTCTGACAATATGATGTATGGTTTGTTGTGCAGCTCCACAGTCAAATGCGAGTGTCGGCAACTTGTTCCATTTAAACAGCATGTCTCTGCATCTGCCATGGTCTGTTCTTATTCTATTCAGAGCAGACTATGTTTTACGTGGTAGTTGGAATCCACTTGGAAGTTTGGCATTCGAGAACATACTGTGCTGCTTCCCACCATCTTTTCCACTCTGTAGTTGGGTTGTAGCTTCTAGCAACCATGTCTAAGGCGTTACGTAAAGTTGGATGGCGTGAACGTAATCTGTTCTGGTTGATAGTTCGTACATCTTCATGTACAGGTAGATCGGGGTTCCTTAAGATTTTATTGAATTCCTTGATAAGAGCAGTGCATCTGCGTAAATCAGTAAATTTTTATTGCATAATATCAGTTTTATATTTTCCTAAATGTGTTAAGTCTGTCACACACACGTCGAAGAATGTCTGTTGTGGCGCTGAATCTGAAGATTTGATATTATGAGAAGTTGTAAATGTAATGTTTTCTGTATATTGACAGTCCAGCAGTATTAGTAAATTTATCTGTCTCTTCTTGTGGCAACATTGCTGGTCTTCACCTTCCAGCAGGTTATACAAAAGGAGAAATAAAAGTTACCCTTTGACTTCGCCGGCCATGAGTCGGCACAGAACACGTGGTGAATAGTCCCGTCACATAAAATTTCCTGCCAATCATAATAAACCTAAATGTCATAATATCTATATTAGATTTTTTTAAAACATATAATTTATAATCATGTGACCTGAATGAATAAATAGGAACTCAAGGAAACCGTAATATCACTGGTGGCATTGGTCTAGGGGAGCGTAATGAAGCCAGTAACCTAATGTTCCAATCCTGCATGGAAAATCAATTTAGAATCAAGAACACCCGGTTCAAACAACCTTAATGTTGGCTGTATGCCTGGATATCCCCTAATGTAGGGCCTACCCTGATGGTATGTATTATAACCAGATAGATTACATTCTATGTAGCCAATGTTGGAACAGCTCCGTCCATTCTATAAATAAAAAAAATTAGAAAATGCTAGATGTTTTCGTTGTTAAAATATTCAATTAAATTTTACAACCTTGTTTCAGTGTACACCTCTTGTACGGAGATGTTTCTGCGGAGCCAACAGTGTCTGCAGAAGAGAGGTTTGACTGTACTTTGTTGTGTGGTCAAGATCTATTCATCCTTGCATCCGATTGGTCTTTTACGAGCACTAAAAGGAGTTCAGGTTTTCTTTAACAGCAAATCCAAGAAGTCCTCTTCAAATCGTTGGCACTGTTGACTCCTTCCCTTCTCTCTCCTTGCAGCCAGTTCAAAAATCTACACAGAGCTGGATAATGAGAGCTCTGTTACCAGCCCCTCTGGCTGATCTCCTCTGACTTGAAATCTCGTGTAGTATGTGCACAGCGCCATTTGTGTTCTCTTGTTTTCTCTATTTCATGCCACAGCTTATTAGGTTGCTTTTCCTCCATCTCAAACAATTCAGATCTGTTCTTTAGCTTAATAAAATATGAAGCCTGGACCTTAGAGACCTCATGTTTTTGTGGAGGAACACTCTTTTTAATCTTGCAATGAGAGGAACAAGAATTTTGAAATGGTGCAAAAGGAAGAACGTATACTTCTAGAATGTCTTCAATATAGTGATGGGCCGTAAGTCACCCACCTTGCACAAAGATGAGCTCTTTTCGGACACCCAAGGAGCTGCCTACCCGTAACCACTACTGAAAGCTATTTGTGAAGAAAAGTTGCATGGAGAATACGTATCACCTAGTCTCCTCCACACCTTTTATCGCCCATTCAATGGCGAAGATTTCCTGCTAATGTAGGACAATATGTGCCTTCATATGGCAGGATGTTTCCTTCAGCACCTCAACGAAGTGGAGATACAAACGCTGGAATGGCCTGCATGCAGTTCGGATCTCCGGGAAGTCCTTCAAGATGAATGTGAACTCATTCCGCAAGAGGACATTGTGGCACTCACCAGTGGTAAGCCTCAAGGGTTCCAAGCTGTGATTCATGCCAGACTTCCTAACCCTTCGCAGGTGGCGATGTAATATGGCTGAGGGCGAATTTTCCAAAAAAGTAATTTGATGTAAATACTGAAAAGAGTATCCTAAATTATGCATTGATGTATAAACAACATATATTTTATATATCTGCTCCAGGAACGAAGTTTTATTATTTTGCAAAAAAACGGCACAGGTGTCTGAACAATTTTATCAGTATAATGTAATTTATGAAATTGTTATTGTAACTTTATTACTGTAATCACAGTTCAATGGCTAAATACTACTACTACTACTATTACTACTACTACTACTACTACTACTACTACTACTACCACCACTACTACTACCACCACTACTACTACCACCACTACTACTACTACTACTACTACTACTACTACAACAACAACAACAACAACAACAACAACAACAACAACAACAACAACAACAACAACAATAATAATAATAATAATAATAATAATAATAATAATAATAATAATAATAATAATAATAATCACATTTCTGAATGTTATTATTGTATCACCCACAGAAGCCTAAAAATTAACATACTTCCTGTTTCATATGAGGCCTTTCCTGTTCCTCAATGGCCCCATTCTTCTCAGCTTGTCTATCCAAGCCCTTTTCCATGAACACGTCACCCAGGTACTCAACTGAGCTTGATGCAAACTGACACTTCTTTACATGGCAGGTAAGACCGTAAATCCTCAACCTGTCTAAGACTCTAACAAGGTGTTTCAAATGGTCCGAAAATGTCTTGCTTTATACGAGGATGTTGTCTAAGTAAACTTGTAAATAATAAATTTCTTTGTGGAATGTACTGATGAATGATCGCTAACAAAGAGGGGGAAGGAAGGTACTGAATAGGTGGATACTCCTTCCCCCTCTTTGTGAGTAACGTAAACTGGAAAATTTTACCTATGTATCCAGACAAAACGTTGTCCATCAGGTGCATACAGGTGGATGGAGCATTCTTGGGACCAAAGGGCATGTCTCTGAATGGATACAGTCCTCTTGGGTGGATAGAGTTGTCATTGGTCGAGACTCTTCGACTTCCACTTGCCAGTAGCAAAAATTCAAATCATGCGTACCAAAGACTTTTTCCCCACTCACTTGTTTCACCAGGTTTCGAAGATCAGGCATGAGATAAGCATCTGGTATAGTCTTGTTGTTTACCTGACGTAGGTCTACATAAAGTCAGTAGTGACCATTTTTCTTTTCATGTAGTACTATCGGAGAAGCCCATCTTGATACTGAAGGTTCAATCAATCCTTGGTTTTTCATTGCCTTGACTTTTCCTATTACAAATTTTCGTTTATCGGGGTAAAATGTGTAAGGCCTTTGTTTAACTGCAGTGTTGTCATTGTGAATTATTTTAAGTTTTACTGTTGTGATAAATCCAATTCTATCTGTAATAACGTCAGGAAACCTGCTCAGTAATTTCTCATGATCTTTCTTTTCTTCCAACCCCAACAGCCCTTTTTAGTTCGGCCAATACACTGGTTTCCAAAGCTTCAGATTCAACAGCTTTATTTTCTAACCATGCCAACCTATTTCTACTTTTGTTAAAGAATATTTCATTGACTGTATAATCTACCACTACCCCATATTTGTTTAAAAAGTCATGGCCTAAGATTATATCACGTCCTTTACAACTTTTGCTGGTATATCTATTACTTCATTGGAGCAGTTGACTTGAAGAAAGGTATAATCCTCAATCTTGTATTTTATGCCATGGCTTGACCCCTTGACAATCACTGTCTTATCAGGACGAACAGGTTTTATTGATTTTGCCACAACATGTTCACAAATTAGTGTGAAGCTTGAGTGTCAAGGATAGCAATAACAGGTTTGTCAATCATCAAAATCAATGACCAGAGGGGGTGGATTAGGTCCATCCTCACTATATATTTGACCAATACATTTACTTTTTAGCTAAGTGTAGTTTTCTTGGGGCTGCTTCATTCTTTCAGAACTGTGACGTGAATATGGCAACTAATATTTATTTGGCATAACGGAATTACAACATGAAAACATCTACGAGTAATTATTTATTTATCTGGCATGTCTACTTGTGAATCAAGACGTTATCTATCGTTCATTGTTTGGAACTGTTGCCTAGTTGTGGAATTTACCATGCTCATTTAATTCAAAAGTGTATCTCCTATTGTTACGTATTTGCTGGATTTATCTGATTCGCTTGATTTTGATCGAGTGCCGTGCGGCCATGCGCAGTGAGCACTTGGAATGCTGGGAGCTGCGGACTTCCGCCTTCTCTGTGTGAGAGCGGGCAATCTGTCTGTCATAGTCTATCAGCTTCATTTCCGTATTGATTGGTACTCTGATATAAAGAAAGTCTAAAATCTCCACCTTATCAATACATTAGTTTATTTACTCTAAATTAGTAAACTGGTCAATACCGGTTTCAATCCCTCGGGAATCATCTTCAGTTGACACACAAAAAAAGAATTTATAAAAACATCACATATGAAAGGTTACATTTGGTGGCTATTTCAATTAAAATCAAGTGTTGAAAGTTATGTCATTAAAGTACTAGTGGGTACATCTTAGTTTTTTTTTTTTTTTTTTTTTAACGTGCTATTGTATGAGGTATATTGGCTCACTGTGTCTAAGCTTTTTGTACATATAATGGGTTCTACACTTATTCACATCTGGTATTGATAATATTACATTCAATATGATTGATTCATATGATTAAAACATTAACAAATATCTTACTAAAATGGTAAAAAATATACATCATTTGTTTAAAAAGTACTTGTTGTTAGAGTCTTTTTCATCATACTACACTTGTATTACAAAATGTGGAATAAGATTTTTCACTCATACACATTAGTGATAATGAGTCCATTATAGAGTCTTAAAAGTATTTTGTTGTAGAGGTATATCACTGCTTATTGGTTATTGTGATGTCAATAAGACGTAATTTCACTTTGTATTAATGTTTGGGGTATTCCACTTTGAAAAAAAAAAGTCCATTGGAGTAAATATAGGAAAAGCTTAATTAAAGGGTTAATAAAAATATATCCTTCATTACTAAAAATACCAGTATGTGATACCTTATTAAAATGGATCCTTCATTTCTAAAGTATTGATATGTGATACCTCATGTGTTTGTTTTATTATGTATAAAATGGGGTTTACATTTCTAAACAGTAGTACTGTAGGCTGTTACCATCTATAATACATATGTAATATTACGATCTGACATAGGAGCCAACTGAAAATGTTTAAAGTATAATCTAATGGAATGGGACCAATTCCTTCTTTTTACTGTTTGTTTTTCACTTTCAACTGGTGGAGTGCATAACATGTGTGTGTTGTGTTAGATCTATATTATTGTTGAATTTGTTGCAATTTGTAAACTGCTGCTTTTGGTGAAGTATCTTCGTCTATGGATGTCATTAGGAAATTGTTAGTGTGTCGTTGCTGGTTGAATGGTGACTGTTGCAAAATGAAGCTCGTTCGAGGTGCCGTGTGTCTTGATGGAATTTAAATTGGCACTTTATGGTAATGGCATGAAGGCTTCTGTGTGTTGTAGATTAATTATCTGCAAGCAGAAATAGTAGGTGTGTAAGTTGGTGTATAATAAAGGTGTAGAAGGTAAGTTATATGTTGTGTTACTTATGTTGAATGTTGAGACTGTATGCTTTGCGTGGCTGCCTGTCGAGATCTGTTGCGTGTTATCCTGGGACTGTAGTTAGTGGCGGCGGAGGGGAGGTTTGGAGGGATGGTGGAGCGTTTGTGAAGGAAGCGGGGTTGGAGGAGGGGAGATCTTTGAGCGGTTCATTTGTATGTGTAGGTTGTTGTTTGATTCTTTTGAAACAATGATCTTTTAGGAGGGGAATGACTGTGTTGAAAAGAACATAATTTTTGTCAATATTTTCATTTAAGTTGAAGTTTGGGTTTGTGTATTGGTCTAGATTTATGTAGTATTCTTCTAGTATACTGAGCAAGGGGCTTTTTGGGTTGGTGTTGAGAATTTGCATGTCATTATTGATACTTGTAAATTTATGTTCTTGATCGTTAATGTGTTGTCCCATTGCTGAAAAGTGTCTGTGCTTGACAGCATTTACGTGTTCATTGTATCGTATTGAAAAACTTCTCCCGGTAAGTCCTACATAGCTGGCTCTGCAGTCATTACATTTCAGGCGGTAGACTCCTGAATGGTTGTATTTATTTATGTTGTTGACTGATTTGGAGTTATATAGTATGTTGGTATTGTTACGTGTGGTTTTGTAGGCTATTTTTAAGCCTTGTTTTTTGAAGATGTTTGTTATAGAGTGTATATGGTTGTTGTTGTAGGTAAAAGTTGCGTAATCCTTTTTGTCTTTGATGGTTCTAGTTAATTCAGTTTTTGATTGTTTTTTTATTTTTCTGATGATCTGGTTTATCATTTCTCTTTTATATCCGTTCTGTTTGGCTATTTCGTGAATTAGGTTCAATTCTTTGTTTAGATCTTTTTTCGTGAGTGGAATGTTGTATGCTCTGTATATCATGCTATAGTATGCGGCTTTCTTGTGAGTATGCGGGTGGGTGGAATCTATTTTGATTGTGTTCGATGTGTGGGTAGAAGGCAGATTGAGAAATCAATACTTTTTATGGAATTGTACATATTTTGTTTGGTGGTATTATTAATATGTATTTTACCGTATTTTCGGTCAGTGAGTAACATAGTAATAGCACCTGCTGTATATGCTGTATGTTAAATGGTTGTTGTGTCTGGTTATGGATATATCTAAGTAGTTTACAGTGTTGTTGTTTTCAGTTTCCATTGTGAATTTTATGTGAGGATCTATTGTTCTGTCGGAAGTACGAACCCGAACCCATGGATATTAAATTGTACAGAGAAATATTGTAAAGGCACAAGGAAACGCACGAGGAGATGTTAGGGCGTAGTTATTATTGCTGTAACCGGCAGCAATACCAGTGTGTATTTAGGATTGCTGCAATCGGAGTTGCCGACAGTCGTCATAAGCAGTTATAGTCAGTCATGTAATTGACAGGGACTCTGCAGCGTAGCGCTCAGAAGAGGAGATTCAACCGTGAACCTGCAACACAATATACGTAAGGCTGACCTATTCTTCTAAGTTAATAAGACCATTAGTAGAGTAATAAGTCTTGGTCTTTGAGAATAGTGAAGTATTAGATAGAAGTGACTAATCTCATGTTTTAATCCGTATTGAAATCTGTTAGTATACAATAATAAAGTTTTATTATGAATCCACCTGTTCAATACATTATAATGTTGTTACATTAAAATAACTTCATTAGTTAAAAAGTTATATATGGGACATGTTTCGCTCTCTTATAGAGCATCATCAGCCAAATCCGAATCTCAAACAATTGTTATTTACGTAACAAAGACTTAAGAACCATTAGAACACTTTTGACAAACTTAAAACTTATTCTATTCAAAAATCATAAAATATAAAATCCTTGTATACATGGCTCAATTACATGTGCTTAATAGGAACATACATTAAAATTATGGAAGAGAGAGTACTAAAATATAAAATAAATAATATATATATCATGTCCAAAATCCTAGAAAGATGTGAAGATCAATCTTAGGAGCCAATTTGTGGATCTTCTTAGTAATGAGATCTGGTAAAAAAGTTATTTATCCCTTGTGGATAAGAGTCTATAAAGATTCAAAATTTATCGTCAAATTTGATGATTGAACTTATAACAGGATAAATGTTGGTCTTCAAGAAATTTAAATGCTTGTCATGTGACCTCGGCGAATGCTGTTGGAAAGATATGTTCTTATAGTTGTCAATGACCGTTCGTTGAACTAATGGATTTTATAAAGATGATTGAAAGGGACGTAAATCAATGTTTGTATTGAAAGCTGCTGCTTGGTTTATCTTGTTGAATGTCCCTCCAATTGCTGTTTGTCGGTTTGGTGTTGTCGACAACACCAAACCGACAAACAGCAATTGGAGGGACATTCAACAAGATAAACCAAGCAGCAGCTTTCAATACAAACATTGATTTACGTCCCTTTCAATCATCTTTATAAAATCCATTAGTTCAACGAACGGTCATTGACAACTATAAGAACATATCTTTCCAACAGCATTCGCCGAGGTCACATGACAAGCATTTAAATTTCTTGAAGACCAACATTTATCCTGTTATAAGTTCAATCATCAAATTTGACGATAAATTTTGAATCTTTATAGACTCTTATCCACAAGGGATAAATAACTTTTTTACCAGATCTCATTACTAAGAAGATCCACAAATTGGCTCCTAAGATTGATCTTCACATCTTTCTAGGATTTTGGACATGATATATATATTATTTATTTTATATTTTAGTACTCTCTCTTCCATAATTTTAATGTATGTTCCTATTAAGCACATGTAATTGAGCCATGTATACAAGGATTTTATATTTTATGATTTTTGAATAGAATAAGTTTTAAGTTTGTCAAAAGTGTTCTAATGGTTCTTAAGTCTTTGTTACGTAAATAACAATTGTTTGAGATTCGGATTTGGCTGATGATGCTCTATAAGAGAGCGAAACATGTCCCATATATAACTTTTTAACTAATGAAGTTATTTTAATGTAACAACATTATAATGTATTGAACAGGTGGATTCATAATAAAACTTTATTATTGTATACTATTAGATAGAACACAAGTAAAGGAACAGTAGCTCGTGATTTCCTGTGCCTAGAAGAGACAATTAACTTCAAGTGTAAATAGTTGTAAATACAGCAAGTAAGAGATAATATATATATATTGGACGGAAAAGAAGAACAGTTCTCTCTCAACTTAGCATTCACTGGGAAACCTACCCACCTGCTCCTAAACGGTAGCTGACTACGAAAGCGCCATCCGCTCGGCCGCACGATACTATTTCATTTAGTTGTTCTAGGATTATATTTTCATTGGTATGCCTGTTGTCTATTATAATCAATACATCGTCAACAAATCTACACCAAAAAAGAATGTTATTCAATTTTTGGATTTCTTGATGTTCGAGGTGGTCTATATATATATTTCAGCTATTATACCTGACATTGGTGATCCCATGGGTAATCCTTTTTGGTGGTATATGGTATCATGGAATTTAAAGTAATTGTTGTTGATGGCAAAGTGTAATAGTTTTATAAATTCATCTATTTCTAACTTGCTCAGTTTGCTATGGTTATTGAGATTGGATTCGATGATTGTTATGGCTTTTTGTGTAGGTATGTTAGGATACATGTTTGTTATGTCATATGTAGCTATTTTATGGTAATGTTCTATTTTTATATTTTTGGTGATGTTACAAAATTCTATTGATTTTTTTATGGTTTTCTTTGCCTGGAAAACATAATGTTTTTTGAGAAATTTTTGAATGAATTGTGATAGTTTATAGGTGGGGCTTGGTCTATAGTTAATTATGGGTCTCTTAGGAATGTTGTCTTTATGGATTTTAGGATATGCTTTGGCAGTAGGTATTCCTCGGTTCATTGTGATCAATTTTGTGGTTTCTTGTTCATTTAAAAGGAAGTTAAGTGTTTTTTAGTAAGGTTTTTAAATTCTTTTGAATGCTATTAGTAGGATCTTTGGCCTTGATTTGGAAAGTTTCATCTTGGAAGCAAGTTTTTGTTTTTGTTATATATTCATCTTTATTTATGATAACTGTTGTGTTTCCTTTGTCTGCTTTAGTTACTATTAAGTTGTTTTGTTTGATTTTGTTTTTAAGTTCTTTGATTTGTTTGTGGTTTATGGTGTCTTGTTGGTTGATTTTTTGATTGATTTTGTTAATATATTGTGGTAGTGTTTTTTTGATTTCATATCTGATTTCATTTTGCTTTTCTTGAGGTATATTGTTTATGGCATTTTCAGTTTCGGTGATGGTAGTAGTAATGTTTTCAAATACTGAGTCATTTTTCCAATTGTGTTTGGGTCCCTTGCTCAGTATAGTAGATTCTGCTTCATTAACCTCTATATTAGTTAGATTTTTGACTGGTGGGTGAAATGCATGTTGGTTGTTTTCAGTAGGTGTAGTCAGATGTTGTCTATTGTGTATGTAATTGCATGTATGGTGAGCTTGTGATTGTTTTAATGCATTGAGTTTTTTATTTAGGGTGTTTTGTTTCTGTATAGCTATATTGGCTATTTTTTCATTGGTTATTTGTTGAAAGTTGCTCCAATATGTGTGTGGTAGGTCGCATGAGGCTTTCAGGTGTGTTTCATACATTTGTATATTGAGGTGTTGTTTCTTTCTGTGCATGAATTTGATCTCCTCTTTGAGCCATATTCGCATACCTGCCAACTTTACAAAACCAAAAATCAGGAGATTTTGATATGAAAATCAGGAGAAATCAGGAGATACAACTGGTCAAAACTGCTTATTCTACATGTTTTGCGAAATACAGTACTACGGTATATTTATAACACTTATTGTCTCAAAGCCCGACTGTTGCTATACGAGGCTACAAGGGTAAAAAGACACATCTCTATTAGCTCACAGGAAGTACGTGAGTGAGATGATCGGTCTCTGATAAGCCTACTGAAAATAGTATGAACTCATGCTCCACATGTGTTAATCAGTTATGCACTTAAATGCCATTACTTAGCAAAGGCATAGATTAATATAGTATTGCATCAACTGCCTGCGTGATTACGTGAAGCGCAATGCTATTTGGATCAAATAACTAGCTGATGTACCCGTGCTTCACTACGGAATTCTCAGAAAGACTATCATTATAGTTTTCCTAATTGAAGTCAACGTAGGTCATTACAATGATGCCAGTATGAATATCGTGATTAAAAGCAATGCTGTCATATGAAATATTCGATAAAATAAAACCAGCGCACTCACTTTTAGCGGAAAGTGCTACGGTGTTGATCTAACAGTTCAAAGTTTCAGAGCTAGAATGACCAGGCTGCATACAGGCACGAATACTCCTGTGTAATTATTCCGTTTAAGTGTGCACACTGATCATTCCAATCACTGCCTCGGAGTAGGGATTGCATAGCTGGAATACTATGATGATCCAGTGTGTTACGTACCAGTAGTATCAGAAAATTTATGAACCAGAGGAATGGCATGCTAAAGAAGAGAGATCTAACTCCCCACTCCCCAGCTACTTCCCGCCAATATTCAGGCAGGCTGTTATACTCGATATGCAGCAGTAACCCCATCTATCAGAGATACATGGCAGCAGAATACACAAACCACATCACAACAAACAATGGTCAATGTAATGTTATTGTTGATCAATTTCATGAGCTTTCTATATTGGAGGCCTTCACATTTAGTTTTCTTCCGAATCTGTGATATTAGAACATCTAATGTCAAGTGAGTCCTTTCTTTCATGACAACCTCTTGTGTTATTTAAGTGATTGTTCCTTCATGACTTTTTTTCTCATTTTTATAATCATCTTCACAATTTAATCACCATCACCACCAATATTATTCTAGTTGGTATTGTAAAACTGAATAATACACAAATAATCGGAAATTGTATTCTTTATAACTTTTGTTATGTAGTACTTTTCAATATGACCAGTAATGATAAGTAATTAATTAAATTTTTGGCACCTTCCCCTAAGCTACCATTTCAAACAGAGTGAATAAAGTTATTTATAGCATATACTGCAGTTCCTTATTCCCCAACTTAACATAAAATTCTGTTCACCCATTTTCACATACCTCGGCGCTGATATGGACTTGGCACAAAAAAAATTCCAAATTCATTAACTGTATCATAGCCAGTACGGTAAAAATGTATAAGACATAAATTATAGGAAATTTAATAATATATAACTTTAGTTATGTAGTATTTATCGATAGGGCCAATAATAACAAATATTTGAGAATGAAATGTTAAGCCTTCCCCTAAACTACCATTTCACTCAGTGTGAATAAAATTCTTTATGGCCTAGATTGTAGCGACATTCCCCGACGTTATACACCGATTTTCATTCAATTCTCTTCAGCCGTTTTCTCGTGATGACCGTGCGTGCGTGCGTACGTACATACAGACAGACAGACAGACAGAAATTACGGAAAATTAAAACAAGCATTTCCCCTTGTTACTATGGTCACGACCGGTACGGAAATATCATTCTTTTTAAATTCTGAGCAATGTACAGACAAAACTCTTATTTTATTTATATCGAGATAAATTAAAATTAGTCAGAATCATCCCCAAATGGCTCGTAAAATCTCTAGAAAAGTCATCAGTCGTTATCATTGAAAATCTGTCACTAAATTACTACGAAAGACTCAATATCTAGCGACTAGTCTCTAGAATCGAACAAAGAGAATGGAATGACTAGATTGATGTGAACGAACACGAACATACCACGCGAGAACGAGAGATTGACAATCGATATACGCGTTACGATATATAGGTTTCAAGAAACATCGCACATTCGCGCACATTTCTCGCATGAATAAAAGTCGATATTTCGTTTGAAAGCGGCCAATGAGCGAAGGACTTCCGGCCACTGGCGTAAAAAAAGCTGAAATGGCGGGATTTGAAAACAAATGAAATTCACCAAAAATAAGCTAAAATCGGGAGAAATAATAGAATAATCGGGAGGCGGGAAAATCTGTCGAAAATCGGGAGTCTCCCGCCTAAATCAGGAAAGTTGGCAGGTATGTATTCGGTTTGTCTTTTTCTGTATGTTCCGGGTTTGGTTGGTGTTCCTATGTTTGTTGTTGTATTTCCTAAGAAATTTTGGAGTTAAATCATTTTGTAGACATTGTTTTAAGAATGTGATATTTTTGATAACGTTAGTAATTTTGATTTTTAGATTTTGGTATCTATATGCTGTTCTTTTTGCCTGGTTGGCTGTTCTATCATAGTCTATCAGCTTCATTTCCGTATTGATTGGTACTCTGATATCAAGAAAGTCTAAAATCTCCACCTTATCAATACATTAGTTTATTTACTCTAAATTAGTAAATTGGTCAATACCGGTTTCAATCCCTTGGGGATCATCTTCAATTGACACACAAACAAAGAATTTATAAAAAACATCACATATGAAAGGTTACATTTGGTGACTATTTCAATTAAATCAAGTGTTGAAAGTTATGTCATTAAAGTACTAGTGGGTACATCTTAGTTTTTTTTTATATTTTTAAACGTGCTATTGTATGAGGTATATTGGCTCACTGCGTCTAAGATTTTTGTACATATAATGGGTTCTACACTTATTCACATCTGGTATTGATAATATTACATTCAATATGATTGATTCATATGATTAAAATATTAACAAATATTTTACTAAAATGGTAAAAAATATACATCATTTGTTTTAAAAGTACTTGTTGTTAGAGTCTTTTTGATCATACTACACTTGTATTACAAAATGTGGAGTAAGATTTTTCACTCCATAAATACAACATTCCTATGAGACCCATAATAAACTATAGACCAAGCCCCACCTATAAACTATCACACTTCATTCAAAAATTTCTCAAAAAACATTATGTTTTCCAGGCAAACAAAACCATAAAAAAATCAATAGAATTTTGTAACATCACCAAAAATATAAAAATAGAACATTACCATAAAATAGCTACATATGACATAACAAACATGTATCCTAACATACCTACACAAAAAGCCATAACAATCATCGAATCCAATCTCAATAACCATAGCAAACTGAGCAAGTTAGAAATAGATGAATTTATAAAACTATTACACTTTGCCATCAACAACAATTACTTTAAATTCCATGATACCATATACCACCAAAAAGGATTACCCATGGGATCACCAATGTCAGGTATAATAGCTGAAATATATATAGACCACCTCGAACATCAAGAAATCCAAAAATTGAATAACATTCTTTTTTGGTGTAGATTTGTTGACGATGTATTGATTATAATAGACAACAGGCATACCAATGAAAATATAATCGTAGAACAACTAAATGAAATAGATCCTCACATAGAATTCACAATGGAAAATGAAAACAACAACACTATAAACTACTTAGATATATCCATAACCAGATACAACAACCATTTAACATACAGCATATATAGGAAACCTACCCACACATCGAACACAATAAAAATAGATTCCACCCACCCACATACTCACAAGAAAGCCGCATACTATAGCACGATATACAGAGCATACAACATTCCACTCACGAAAAAAGATCTAAACAAAGAAATGAACCTAATTCACGAAATAGCCAAACAGAACGGATATAAAAGAGAAATGATAAACCAGATCATCAGAAAAATAAAAAACCAATCAAAAACTAAATTAACTAGAACCATCAAAGACAAAAAGGATTACGCAACTTTTACCTACAACAACAACCATACACACTCTATAATGAACATCTTTAAAAAACAAGGCTTAAAAATAGCCTACAAAACCACACGTAACAATACCAACATACTATATAACTCCAAATCAGTCAACAACATAAATAAATACAACCATTCAGTAGTCTACCACCTGAAATGTAATGACTGCAGAGCAAGTATCAATAATGACATGCAAATTCTCAACACCAACCCAAAAAGCCCCTTGCTCAGTATACTAGAAGAATCTATATATATAAAATAAGAGTTTTGTCTATACATTGCTCAGAATTTGAAAATAATGGTATTTCTGTATCGGTCATGTCCATAGTCAAGGGTTATGAATTTCATGTTGTTGGTCCGTACTGAACTGAGAATAACATATGAATAGTAACACAGTAAAGGTTTCCACCTATTCAGTACTAATATGTATTTACAATGTTATAAATTACATGGAACTAGTTTCGACCCACCTAGGGGTCATCATCAGCCATATTAAAGCATACATAAGTTTTTGTCGAATCCTAAAACATGTTGTTTTTAACTGTAATCATCGTATGGATTTTATAATTTATAATTTATAATTTATAATTTATGAATCACTTCATAAATTATAAAATCCATACGATGATTACAGTTAAAAACAACATGTTTTAGGATTCGACAAAAACTTATGTATGCTTTAATATGGCTGATGATGACCCCTAGGTGGGTCGAAACTAGTTCCATGTAATTTATAACATTGTAAATACATATTAGTACTGAATAGGTGGAAACCTTTACTGTGTTACTATTCATATGTCCATAGTAACAAGAAAATGCATTTTTTACTTTTCCATAATTTCTGTCTGTCTGTCTGTCTGTCTGTCTGTTTGTCTGTCTGTCTGTCTGTCTGTCTGTATGTATGTATGTATGTATGTACACGCATCACGAGAAAACGGTTGAAGAGAATTTAATGAAAATCGGTATGTGAAGTCGGGGGATGAGCCTCTACAATCTAGGCTATAAATCATTTTACTCACGCTGAGTGAAATGGTAGTTTAGGGGAAGGCCTAAAATTGAATTCTCAACTATTTATGTTATTAGTGGTCGTATTTTAAACAAAATGGGTATGCAAAGTTGGGGAATAGGTTGCTACAATCTAGGCTATCAATAATTGTATTCACGCTGAGAAAAATGGTAGTTTAGGGGAAGGCCTAAAATTTAATTCTCAAATATTGTTTTATTAGTAGTCCTATCTTGATGAAAACCGGTATGCAAAGTCAGGAAATAAGTCGCTATAGTCTAGGCTGTAAATTATTTTATTCACGCTGAGTGAAATGGTAGTTTAGGGGAAGGCCTAAAATGTAATTCTCAAATATTTCTTATTAGAGGTGTAATCGATGAATGCTACATAACTAAGGCTATATAGTATTAAATTTCCTATTATTCATGTCTTATACATTGTTACCGTATTGGCTACGATCACAAAAATATTCATGAATTTGGATTTTTGTTACTGAGTCCATATCAGTGCCGAGTAACGAGAAAATGGGTAAACAGTATTTAATGAAAATCGGTATGTAAAGTGGGAGAATAAGAAACAACAGTTTATGGTATAAAATATTTTACAAATCACAGAGTCGAAAGAAAACTAAATGTGAAAGCCTACAATATAGAAAGCTCATAAGATTGATCAACAATACCATTACATTGACCATTGTTTGTCGTGATGTGCTTTGTGTCTTCTGTTGCCCCTCATCTCCGGTAGATAGGATTACTGCTGCGTACAGAGTATTTTTGATTTGATTTACGTCGCACCGACATAGATAGGTTTTATGGCGACGATGGGATAGGAAAGGGCTAGGAGTGCCTTAGGCCTTAATTAAGGTACAGGCCCAGCATTTCACTGGTGTGAAAGTGGGAAACCACGGAATACCATCTTCAGCGCTGCCGACAATGGGGTTCGAATCCACTATCTCTCGGATGCAAGCTCACAGCTGCGCACCGCTAACCACACGGTCAACTCGCCGAGTCATACAGAGTGTAACAGCCTGCCTGAATACTGATGGGAAGTAGCTGGGAAGTTAGATAACTTCCTTCTTGAGCATGACATTCCCCTGGTTTATAAATTTTCTGATACTACTGGTACGTAACACACTGGATCATCATAGCATTCGGGCTATTCAATCCCTATTCTGAGGCACTGATTGGAATGAACAGTGTGCATACTTAGCGGAATAATGGCAGATGAGTTTTCATGGCAATCTGAGGCCTGGTCATCCCAGCTCTGGAACTTTGAACTATTAGATTGGCACCGCAATCTAAGCGCAGCACTGTTCGTTAAACATGATAAAACCTGCGGCTTTCCATTTGATCGAGTATTTTATATGATAGCATTGCTTTTAATCGCTACATTCATACTTACGTTTTTGTAATGACCTGTGTTGATTTCAGGTAGGAAAACCACAAAGCCAGTCTTTCTGAGAATCCCGTAGCGAAGCATGGGTACATCAGCTAGTTCTACATAAATCTAGACCAATACATAAACCCAAACTTCAACTTAAATGAAAATATTGACAAAAATAATATTCTTTTCAACACAGTCATTCCCCTCCTAAAAGATCATTATTTCAAAAGAATCAAACAACAACCTACACATACAAATGAACCGCTCAAAGATCTCCCCTCCTCCAACCCCGCTTCCATCACAAACGCTCCACCCATCCCTCCAAACCTCCCCTCCGCCGCCACTAACTACAGTCCCAGGATAACACGCAACAGATCTCGACAGGCAGCCACGCAAAGCATACAGTCTCAACATTCAACGTAAGTAACACAACATATAACTTACCTTCTACACCTTTATTATACACCAACTTACACACCTACTATTTTTGCTTGCAGATAATTAATCTACAACACACAGAAGCCTTCATGCCATTACCATAAAGTGCAAATTTAAATTCCATCAAGAAGCACGGCACCTCGAACGAGCTTCATTTTGCAACAGTCACCATTCAACCAGCAACGACACACTAACAATTTCCTAATGACATCCATAGACTAAGATACTTCACCAAAAGCAGCAGTTTACAAATTGCAACAAATTCAACAATAATATAGATCTAACACAACACGCATATGTTATGCACTCCACCAGTTGAAAGTGAAAAACAAACAGTAAAAAGAAGGAATTGGTCCCATTCCATCAGATTATACTTTAAACATTTTCAGTTGGCTCCTATGTCAGATCGTAATATTACATATGTATTATAGATGGTAACAGCCTACAGTACTACTGTTTAGAAATGTAAACCCCATTTTATACATGATAAAACAAACACATGAGGTATCACATATCAATACTTTAGAAATGAAGGATCCATTTTAATAAGGTATCACATACTGGTATTTTTAGTAATGAAGGATATATTTTTATTAACCCTTTAATTAAGCTTTTCCTATATTTACTCCAATGGACTTTTTTTTTTTTTTAAAGTGGAATACCCCAAACATTAATACAAAGTGAAATTACGTCTTATTGACATCACAATAACCAATAAGCTGTGATATACCTCTACAACAAAATACTTTTAAGACTCTATAATGGACTCATTATCACTAATGTGTATGAGTGAAAAATCTTATTCCACATTTTGTAATACAAGTGTAGTATGATGAAAAAGACTCTAACAACAAGTACTTTTTAAACAAATGATGTATATTTTTTACCATTTTAGTAAGATATTTGTTAATGTTTTAATCATATGAATCAATCATATTGAATGTAATATTATCAATACCAGATGTGAATAAGTGTAGAACCCATTATATGTACAAAAAGCTTAGACACAGTGAGCCAATATACCTCATACAATAGCACGTTAAAAAAAAAAAAAAAAAAAAAACTAAGATGTACCCACTAGTACTTTAATGACATAACTTTCAACACTTGATTTAATTGAAATAGTCACCAAATGTAACCTTTCATATGTGATGTTTTTTATAAATTCTTTGTTTGTGTGTCAACTGAAGATGATCCCCAAGGGATTGAAACCGGTATTGACCAATTTACTAATTTAGAGTAAATAAACTAATGTACTGATAAGGTGGAGATTTTAGACTTTCTTTATATCAATCTGTCTGTTGCGTTGGAGCTTTCAACATGGTTGTGTTAAGTGGAGCTCTTAAAGAGACATCTTTGCGTAATGGGAGAGCGTTAGTAATGGAGCCTGACTCTGATGGATAACTCCGAGGACGTTAGGGCTATGCCCTTTACTTTTTAAATGCTTTTCAGTGTGCTCCAACCTTAAGTATTTCATAGGTGTAAGAAGAAAACTTTGTGTGTGTATTAAACAACATGGCAAGTATTAGTATTGGATAACTCTACTCAAGTAAGTACTGGAAAGTCTATATTATGCAAGTGATCTCGTACCACCAAGGAGCACATCCTACCAAAGTTTGGTTCCTTAATTAAAAACTGTAAACGTCTGCAAGCAAAATTCATTGTATCGGTTATGGACTAAATTCGTGAAAGTATGTAACTAAATTATGTGGAAATTTGGAATCGCTAGTTATGCATCTATGAGGTTGTATTTAGTGCGAGTTGTTAAGCTTACTGTGTTGTGGTTCGTATCTTCTTTGCCTACCCATTCTTTGTGATGTTTATTATTATTATTATTATTATTATTATTATTATTATTATTATTACTTTTCTGTTATTTAATTTTGGTGTTGATTTTCCTCCCTATTTTTTTTTTTCTTCGTTGTTTGTATTTTCCTTCTAACCGTTGCTGTTGCCTTTGCCAGTTAATTATTTGGATGTGATCGTTATTTGCATTGTTCAGTCTTTAATTAATGACACCTCATGTACGTATCCTAGCGTAATCCAAAGCCCCCTTCTTTCTGAATTATCTAAGCTGTAGGCTAACTGCTTAACAAAAGAAAATGTAATTTCTAACCTCTTGCATAAATAATAATAATTATTATTATTAATTTTAATAATACCAAATCTGTGAAAAACTGAAATTTGCTGGTCGATATTTAACTTAATTTATGCCATTCTCTTTACATTTTCTTGTCACATTCTCCTCATTGTTTGGGGTTCCTTGCCTTTGTTATTATTACGTAATGGTCATCCCTTTCTTATCTTATCTGATGGACACATTATTAATTTTGGTGGCTTTGATGATTATAATGAGATGATGGCTTGGCGTCGGTAAATGTCACTCCTAAGGTGTGCTTCCGTGTTGTGTTATTATGTGGGAACGTATATAGTATTTTTCCATTGGTAATTTTTTATTTAGTTGGGATAGTTTCCCACCTTTGTTTTATTATAATTTAATCTGGTTTGGTTTATTTATGTAAATTTTATTCGCGGTTGGAGCCACTGATTTATTCTACGTGTGTTCGTGTATGCCTTTGTGTGCGACTTATTATTCGTTAGTAGTGTAGCAAATTTCAATTTTAAACAGTGTCAGTAATCGCGGGCCCGCATACTGATTATCCTTTGACTATTTTATATTTTAAAATGAATTTCCATGTAATAATTACCTAGAGTTTATCGTTCCAACATTTCTGGTTGCAACCAATATTTTCCTTTTTTAAAATATGTTAATCTTTCTGTATGTTAAGGTAACGTAATTGACAATTTTATTTAATGGTATTAGTTATGAGTTTTCCAACTTTAAATTTTTTGAGGAAGCCAATGTTAATGTCAGCTTCATTTCATCTTGATTTAAATTTCATTATAAAATACTGTTTCTCCCTTTAGTTTTTATTGTAATTTTTTTAAAAGAATATATATTTACCTGTTCTTATATTATACTGACTTTCAAACTTAATTTATTAAGAAAATATTCCTTATTTTAAATTTAATCTTGTCTGTTATTTAGTAGTTACTAATAATGACCTGGCAACCTGCCAACGTTAATATAAGACCCTGGCCTTTTTCCTTCATGTTTTTGCCCTCCACGCTTCGTATATGGTGCTACTGCCCTTACGGTAAATATTGCGTTTGGTTTTCATTTTGATGTTTGTGCATTTGCATTGTTTTCTACTTGTTTGGTGTACTTCTTGGTAAGGTTGCAGTAGTGTGTGGTAGCATTTTGCAGTGGTTGTTACATTGTTGTTGTTGTTGTTCTAACAACTTGATAAGTTGCCCAAGGTCAACGTTGCTAGCTGCCAGAAGAGACCAACCTTTTAAACTTAAAAATTGTAAAACTGAAATGGATCCAAGTAATTCCTCTATAAGTTTCTTTCATGTGTAATCGAGACTTCCTTGTTACTGCCCTCTTGGCCGTGGAGTATGGCGTGGCTCGGTATCTGTGCTCTCGAAGCTTGTTTTATTTACCATATCCTGTGGTCATGGAATCCTGTTGGGTTTTGGGGTCTGCTTATTCTGTACCTGCCATGTAGGGGTAAGTTGAAGACCATTCTCACCTTTATTAATAATTATAGTGAAATGTTTACTTAATCTGCTTTTAAATTTAAATAATTGAACATTTCTTCCACATTTTACCTTAATGAAGTGAAGTTCTTTGACCTTGTTATCTGTATCCTCTTGTTGAAGTTTAGGTTTTGCTGGAATTGCTGTGCCTGTCCTTCATGAAATTTATTTGGATTAAATTGTGTTGGGTGTTGGAACTGCTGTTGTAACCCTAATTTAATCTCTAAGTGATGTTTTTATTCCTTGGTGCAGATTGAGTGATATGAAATTGTATTGTAATTACATTTTCTCTACCAGTGACTGTGTACCCACCTCGCTGTTTGGCCTGAACATGTGAAATTGATTTACAATCTTGACCCATGGTGACTCTCTCCTTCCACTTTTATTTTTGTTGTCCTGCCTTGTCCAGGTTACTATGTGTCATGTGTTATTATTGTGAGTTATGTTTAAGGTGGTGAGTTCTCATGTGTTTGTAATTCTTGCTTGTGTATATTGGTTCATATCTGGGGCATGTGCTGTGGGAGTTTCTTCCTATTTTGCCTTACGTGGTCTTGTGCATGTTCCCATTCTTGATATGGTGGTGTTGTGGGTCTGTATTGAACTCGTGAATGAGTATGTCATGTGATTATGCTGTATTGATGAGAATCTCACTTGGATTTGTTGTGTTTAATGCTATTAGTATAACCTTGGGCAGTGTTCTTGTTGTCATGTACTCTGAAATGCGATTCCTGGTTGAATGGTGATAGGCTACGTCTGGATGTGTCCATGTCAAGTAGTTCCGTCAGTTCTGTTGTGGAATGATTAATTTTTGTAGCTCATGTTATTCATGTCATAATTATCTTGGTACTAGTCATCCCCTTTTACTCAGCTTCTGCTGCTGTGTGCATGTACTTCACCCATGTGGTCTTGTTGTAATGAGGTGTGGTCTTAATTTCTTTATGAATCTGTGATTTCCTTGACCTGGTTAATTGTGGTCATTGTGGATTAGCTTCTTCTCCTTGCATATTTTCTGTCAAGTGTCTGTGTACTAAATTCTTGCTCTGGGTTTTATTCTCTGCTGCTTATGATGTGTGGCTGGTGTCACGCATGTGTGTGATCTTCTGGTGCTGGTTAATGATGTCAGTTTTGGCCATGTGCTTGAGTGAATTTTTCATTCATCCTGATTTTTCATTGCTAGTCCTGGTTGGTTGCTGCATGTGTTGACTCTTGGTTGTCCTTATCACGTGTTGCTATGCCTACGTGTTGTTGCTGGTGCTTCATGGTGGTTGTGTAGGTTCATTTCTGAGTTCTGGTGTGGAGTACAGTTGGCTTATCGCTGAAACGACCCTTTGTTTTTACTGTGTCTTCGTGTTCGGAGTTTGGTTGTGGGCCTCGCAATCGTTGTGTGGTTACTGGTGCTGTTCATTACCTAATTATTGTGGAATCTGATCTGAAATTTACCTCCTGCGTTAAATCTTCCTTCCTGTTCATTTTCTAGAGGTTATGGGAGTGTATTTTTTAATCTTGTCATTTCGTGATCATGTCTTCATTTGGTGTCTAGTGATATGAGAGCTTATGTCTCTTTTGATTTGTATCTGTGGATCAGATGTTGTATGTGATCTGGTATTATTATGAAAAATTTATGTACGAGAAATTTTCCTTGCACCTGGTGCTTGTCTCTGTGTAACCTCTTCCGATTTAGCTTATTTACATAAGGTATTCCTTAGTTGGTGCCTTTGCAAGTTTCTCATCTGGTTTTGTAACCTAAACTGTTGTAATTCAGTTGCTTCTGGCTCTACCCTGCATGTTTTTGCAACTCTATATTGTTGCCTGGTTGTCATCTGACTGTTCTGGGTTCTATTCCAATGAGTATGGGATCATTTGGCGTAGTTCCAGGACAGTTCCTAAAATTCCTTGTCCGTCGTTGGGGTATGGGACCCAACTGATGGACTGAATGTTCTTCTCCATCAACTCATGCGCTTTGTCATCGTGTAACCCATCATTTCTTTATCGTTTATGTTTTATTATACCCCGTGTATTCCGACTGGCTGGTAGGATGTCTGTGGTGATTGGCATAATCACACAGGGTGGACTGTTGTATTGCCACCATATTATTAGTCCTGGGTTATCCAGAGGTTCTTTTGAACACTGATGGTTGTGATAATACACCTGTGCTCTGTATATTCAAAGATTATTTATATGGAGATGTAATTTTCCCCGAATTTTGGCCCTTATTATGCTGCGTAGAGCTAGTTCTGGTTGATGTAATGTCATTTTCATGTCTTGTCAGTTGTTCCCTATCGTTCTGACTAATTGTTGGCTGTCATCTGCTTATTGACCTTGGTAATGGTTGCATGGTAATCTCTTGCGGACACACATTGAGATCTCCCCACCATCTATTATTATGCATGCGAATTCTCCAGTTATTGCCATTGCTTGCTTCTTATTCTTGGTCGATTATCCGTGTGGTCTCTGCGTTATGGTTACGGATGGTCCTGTTTACTGTAATTTTTCTGTGTCTTTGTGACCTGTTTTCCTAATCTTCATGTTCTGGGTTACTTGATTTCTACAGATGGTTTGTCGGTATGTGTACTGCTACATCCCCCTAGTAATATGCTTCTCCATTGTTACCTCCCTGTACCCCCTCGTCACTTATCTTTTCTGTTTATTGTTTTGGGATCCTTCTGCTATCTGTATTGTCTGTATTGTAATGTGTGGAAGAATGCTAGTATTTCATGTAAATGAATGTGAAAACTATAATGGTCTTCCACCTATCAATTTGTTGAATCTATTTAATTCTACTTAATTTGCTGGGACTAAAACTACTGTAACTTGCCACTGGATTCCATGAGCCACCTTAAACATTCTAAATTATTTCTTTGATCTCTCATGTTTAGTCTCGATATTAGTATGCTGAAGTCTTGGAATATTTCAGTTAAGTTATTTTCCCTGTTCTTAATGTGTAATTCTTAATTAAAGGTTGGATTGTTAATACTATAGCACATAAATTGGTACTTCAAGAAAATTAGTGTATATTAGCTTACTAGGCAACAAAAGAGTGTAGAATAACTATAATTTTGGTAATCCTTCAGATGCCAATACCAACAATGTGGTCTGACGTAGTTACGTTAACGAAGTTACATCTGCGTTTAACTTCAGCTCAAAATTGGAGGAGTTTTCTCTGGTAATGTTAAGCATGTGGAACTTGCATAATCCCTCGAAACATACTGAAATATTACAAAAGTGTCTTGGAACCCTAGTTGGAAAAATTTTGTGGTCCCTTACTTGTCTTGGAAACCATTTTGTTTCATTGTGGTCTGCAAATGTGCACTTGGTCCCTCGCTTTTGCTCATGTGTGTGGTGTTTCAGTTTTAATCGTGCGGCGTTACACCCATGCATCTGCTGAACGGAGAACTAGTATGTGTGGAACACCTATGGTTGCTTACTACGCTATGTGCTGGCATGATTGAACTACGTTATGTACAGTCAACTTGTGTGGTGTGATGTGACGCTGGCCCCGTTGTATCTCTTCTGGTCACACTTAACGTGTTTATCTACTGGTATATGGTGAAGTTCTGCTATCCTTCATCCAAGTAAGACCATTCCATGTTTACTGTACTTAATATGTTGGTCTATCACCTTCTGTAATCAACGTGTGAAGATTTAATTTGGACATTGAAATTGTACCATATAATCTTGTATCCACCGTCTTGACCCTTCGCCTCCCAGTGTTTTGGCTTTCGGAGGGGAGTTATCTGTGACAAAAATTTACGCTACCCTCATTTGTTGGACATATGTATTTATCTACCATTCTCGGACATTGTTTGAATTGCCGTTAAGTTATGTGCCTGAACTATGCCTATTTAAAATGCATATTTTGCTACTGTTACATCGTTAGCTTTGAAATTTCTAATTCGCCCAATAAACTAGTTGAAGTGCGCACGCATCCGGTCTACTGCTTTGAACTGAGTGATGTGCTGCTCGCTTACTGGAAGCCACTCTGTTGTCGGCTGAGCGCCATTGTGGACGCATTTGGAGAAGTTGTCGTGTACAAGACTCCATTGAAAGTTGGTGGAATGGAGTCCGATTCTCCAGGCTAACAACCATGGAATTAGGCCGTTGGCCTTAGTTATAGTGTAATTATATATCTAATGTAGTTTCTATTCATCGTTCTTTCGTATTTGTGTTGTGAAATGAATATCTGAGTGAGTGTACCTTTTGCAATATGAGCTAACTACGTAACTATTGGATTATATTAAATTGGACACCCAAAGATGTAAGTACAAGTATCATCTTAATTGTTTCAAAACTGTTCTATTGCCGGGATATTTGGAGAAGAAGAAGAAAGTGAGTGACACGCTATCAGTGACATCTAATATATAACAAATAATTTCGGCAACGCCGATAATATTATTTCGTATCTACTCCGCAACTTGTCGGCTACCGTTTATTCATTAAATTAAACTAGAATTTCTAGGCCTATAGTTTATGTCATGTCGACCACCGTTTATTCATTAAATTAAACTAGAATTCCTTCTGCATCGAACATTTTAATGATATGAAATGAAATGTCGTATGGCTTCTAGTGCCGGGATATCCTAGGAAGGGTTCGGCTCGCCAGGTGCAGGTCTTTCTATTTGACTCCCGTAGGCGACCTGCGTGTCGTTTTCAGGATGAAATGATGATGAAGACAACACATACACCCAGCGCCCCGTGCCATTGGAATTAACCAATTAAGGTTAAAATCCCCGTCCCAGCCGGGAATTGAACCCGGGACCCTCTGAACCGTAGGCCAGCATGCTGACCGTTCAGCCAACGAGTCGGACAAATTGTATCTTCAAACTATTAAAATGTAACCTAACGAGATTTTTGTAAAGTTCTATATCCAAATTATTATAATGGGGTAATTCTGGAAATTAATTGGTATGTGCGCGGGTGAGAGGCAAATTATTTCGTTCCTTTTATTTTACTGAGATTATCGTTGTGCTACCTTTTTCTGCTTCTTAAAGTTATTATTATTATTATTATTATTATTATTATTATTATTATTATTATTATTATTATTAATTTAGTTGGTGGATTTCCTTCTACTTTTCTTGGTTCATATTTGTGGTATCCATTGCACTGTTATCAATGTTTTGTGGTAGTATTGTTTTCATAATGGATCATTGTTTAATTAGTTAATGGGATGGTTTATTTCCGGTCTTATTCGGGCATAACCGTTTTCCAGAGCCTCCTAAAATTAAAATTTAATAACCGACATTTAAATCCTCTATTAATATTTTGTTGGAGGAAGTATTAAATTCAAAATACTATACATTATTGTAATATCAAGGTTGTAGGAAACTGAAATTTGTTTCACCCACTTCTTAACGATACTTACGTTTACCCTCCTCAGTCTATTCGCGTCCATGTTTTCTTTATTTCTTTCATTATTGCGTGTCATATTTTTATCTTACGTTTACCCTCCTCAGTCTATTCGCGTCCATGTTTTCTTTCTTTCTTTCATTATTGGGTGTCATATTTTTATCTTATCTCTGGCACGCTAATTTGGTGTGGGCCTTGCCTGTTGTTTTCAAGTTGGATGTTGGCTTGTTTTTAGGAAGCTGCATGCTTCGTGGGTACCATTGTTCTGTTTTCTGTGGAATTTTAATTGTGTTTCCTTCGTAATGTGTAAATAATTTGGGATTTTTTTTTAATTTGGGGTTCGTGCTATTCTCTCTTGTGTTCTTTTAATTATTTACGTGTGGAATATTTGATTGGCTATCGTTTTCTTCAATGTTATGTGTGTTTCCATGTTTCTGGGATGATTGAAATCCTTGTGTACAGGGTCTGGAAACAAATTTCAGTTTAGTGAGATTTATTGTAGTACACCCGCTTACAAAAACACTGGTCAGAGGTGTAATGAATTTCCTAAAGCATGGATCCGTTTTAACATTTGTCATTTATTGATTCTAATGAAAGCTGCAGTTTGTAACCCGAGTGTTTTCACGATTTTAATTATTTTAAAAATAGACATTGGTCTCTTAATTTAATGAATTAAATAAAATAAAAATTTATGGGGTATATGTTCTTCTATTTACTTTTTTAATACAATATAAAAATTACTTTACGTTGTTATCCGAGTGCACACTCATATTTTATTGCTTTAAGAATTAATTTTTATCCATAATTCAAAGAGATTATTTAGAATTCAATTATTTGTCCTTCAGTTTTCATTCATCAATTTTTTTATTTTTTCCTAATTTTTAAGTAAAGTTCAATTTATTGAAATTTAATTTTGCTTTCATTTAGTAGTTAGCAATATTGACTTGGCAACAACTCAAATAGTTAGTTATGATCCTGGCCTTTCTCCTTTATGTTCTGTGCCCTCCACACTAATATTTAATGCTGCTGCTGCTGCTCGATGGTAAGTATTTTGCTTCTTGTGCTCATTTGGTGCTATTTATGGGTTTTGATTATCATTCCTGTTTTTATCTTCATCGGGTTGCAAGAACCATCGCTGCCCCGAGTCAAACAGTCCCGATCTAGTTTTTCTGGGCAGTGGTCTTTTAAATGCCTGATCCACCCATATTTGTAGCATTTCTGGGATTTATCCGTAGTGTAAGTTTTTGCCTTTGAGACTTCACCTAGTTCTGCTACAGTGGCTGCGGCACCTTAACAAGCAATCAAACCTTATCATGCAACAGTTCAATTATATAAGGGACACTTGTGTCAATGTATATCCCTCATGGGCTCTCTTAAAGAGCGGAAGTTTTTGAATCACAAAAGCTCATGCTCTCATTCCACTGGGTTGTGTCTAGGTTAGCAAATTTTTGGAATAGAAGTTTGGACAGCCTCTGAGTCACACCTCAAGAGAAATTCTTTCTCAAATTCTTCTCAGTCAAGACTGAGACCTTTAATATTCTGCCACCACACATTTCAGTAAGTACATTTATCCTACAACGTAGAGACACCAACGTTTTTAGAAATATTTTAGGGCACTCCACAAGTCTACCATGAAATTCCTTTAGGTCGTCTTTAATTACTCTAAGAGCAACAGATATTTCAAAGGGAAGATCCGTACCCAGGCAAACTTGGTTACGGCCTACATAAATTTCCTTCTCAAGCGTTAAAATCGTATTTTTAACCTTCGATTCAAACTTTGTAATTTCTAGTCTACCTCAGTTTTAAAATTAGATTCTTGCTAGATTTTTCCATGCTTCTCCTAAATTTTATTTTCCAAAGTGTGCATATTATTTACAACTTTATCATGCCTGATTCTAATCTGGTTATTTTATCATTAATTCTTGAAATATTTTCTTTAAAATTTTTGTCTAAAGAATTGATTTGATCCTTTATCTCTGAAGACAGGATCATAATTTTTTTGGACTGGACCAAATGGACCTAAATCTTTTTCCTTCAAGTATTCTGGACTGGGCCTGAATCAAGGAAGTTAATTGTTCAAACATAACTCTTACCCGGTCATTAGCTTCTTCCTCCGAGGTGTCTTTGAAGTCTAAACTGTCCGGGTCCTCCTCGTTGTCCAACAAATCCTGGCGTAAACTCACTTGCAAGTCCGCTTTCCTTCCCGCCATCTGCAAACCTCGGGATGCCAGTGCTTTGCGTACAATTGCCACGGTCATCTGGTCAATGTTAATTTTCAAGTTGCCAGGAGTCCTGTTACAGTCGCCAATTTATCATTCTCAGGGCGATTTTATTTAGTGTACATAAATATCACACAAGATATACTCACTTCTTGATTGGAAAATCACTTTATAGTCACGGAGTATATTCCTTAACAACATACAGTTCCCCTTCCGTTCACTTAATGACTACACAATAACATAAAATTATAAACAACACCGCAACACTATTTATAAAAATACAGTGAAGCAATTCACAGTCAATTCAGACAAGTACAGTTATCAACAAGTCCTCACACTGATTATTCGCTTCATCATCACAAGGCCATCAGCTCTCTCTCTCTCTCTCTCTCTCTCTCTACCAGTCCAAATGGTATTTTATTGGATTTAGAGAGGTTGGTTCAATTCTTGTAATGTAACATGGGTATATGCGAGAACGAGCATCAGCTGCTCACCTAGCCATTCCGCTGCTGGCGAGAGGAAACTGTGTCAGGCAGTCAAGGACATCATACGTCATAAGGTTTACGTCACATAGCGAGTGCCGGAGACGAAGGGGAGAGAGATTCCAGAAAAATCTGCTCCAACTTTGGAATAACGAATCACATCACAGAATAGCTGTCAATCAATGAGAATTAGTGAAGCTGTTCTATAGTCAGAGAATCATTCTGGAAGGAAGACGAACAGTGTGTTTTTCGTAACGATGAGAGACAGATGGAGTAACGATAGTCACTGCTAAAGCTGTTGGAAGAAATTAGTTGACTATGAGATGGTACTGCATGACGATTATGGTATTCGAGTGTGCTAATTTAATTTTCTGTTCAGACAGATCAGCCTAGTGCGATATCTCATTGCAGTACATTTGCTTGGGTGAAAGTTCCCAAACCACGGACAGTCACTACAATACGTTACGTCGAGTTTTGCAGTAGAAACTTATGGAATGTCCTATTAGGTATTACGAGGGAAGATAATCATTGACATGGAAACTTCGAGGGTGAATCTGGCTGAGGAACATCATTTTCAACAGTAATATAGTGGACAATTCGAGATTACGACAACTCAATGAAGTGCTGTAAACTGATAAATGAGGTCAAGATTTGAAGCTTTCTACAGGGTTGACCACATTGTACATCATTGTGGCAGTTAAGTATTGTAAGGCAAACTGTTAGTCTATAACGAGTGTGGATCAAATTTTACTAATAAATTTTAGTTTCAGCTACATCGACGAAGGCCAGTCGTCATCATGGACCAACCAAGAAGGAAATTCTGGGGAACTCTAAAACACCGCTGGAGTGATTCTACGCTATTTGACTGTACAGGAATCCTGATGTGTTAAGCTGACGTGTGTGAGCCAGCACGAATTTGTTAGTCTACAATCCGCCCTAATCCAGAGGAGGAACCTACATCTATACCAACATTCCAGATGCCGGAGATTTACATTGAAATAATAAGTACTCTTGTCACATTTTCCTCTCTTTCGGTAGATTGATAGTTGGATTGTATTCTTATATAATGAAACTTAGATTAGTTAGAGATGTAGTATTTAAATTGTGGTGATGGTAGAGTAGTCATTGATTTCATTTTGCTGATTTCTTATCGTTCTATGTTGCAATTTTATTTGACATAAATAAATATCACACAAGAACACGTTCACTTCCTTGTATAAATTACTTTATTCACACTGTACGTCACAACACACACAATTATACACAGTAGTAAATGAAACTATATACAACACTCAATAGTGGAGTAGCCTGAAGTCGATTCTGACAAGTACAGATATCAACAACACTGACGTGCGCACTATAACATACTCTCTCTTGAATTCACCGCCTGACTCACTTGAGTCCAGTACTCAGACTCCACCTTGGAGCCCAACAGTCACTCCCAGTCCATCACTTGCCCGAGTCCCAAGAACTAAGAACTGCGGACTTACAACTAAGAACTGACTTCACTGACTGACAGCTCGATATTTATACTACTCGATCAATCATCTAGAATAATTGACTTCTGGAAGAGTTCTTACAACACTCAATGAAACACACTCGAAACGTCGATCGACCAGCTAGTCGAATGGGTACTCGAACGTTCCTTT
Organism: Anabrus simplex; assembly: GCF_040414725.1. Taxonomy (NCBI): domain Eukaryota; kingdom Metazoa; phylum Arthropoda; class Insecta; order Orthoptera; family Tettigoniidae; genus Anabrus; species Anabrus simplex. Next base: position 127,743,472 of record NC_090265.1, on the reverse strand, counting down.
CCTATTTAAAAATGTACATGGAAATATCTACAACTTTCGTAATGTCTCTACATGTATCTGGATAATAAAACCTTGCCGTAAGTTTCCAGAACCCTTCATACATACCAAATATAGTACAATAAATCTAACATACGAACATTATGGAATTTTCTATCGCTTTCGACTCTATAGATTTTGAGGTTAGACAATACGTATTTGACGTTATACAATTTTATACTACATATTTACAAGGAAATCATATACTAGTCATGTTTAACACTTAAGAACAGATAATTTAGCATTAAATAAACCATAATTAAAATATATTAACCATACTAATTGAAGGTTTTACACCAATTGTGATGTTGTACCTATGACAATTATCCCCCCTGAAAAGTCTTCTTTCCCTAGAAGTGGTTTTCTATCCGAGCTTTTAATTTTCATATGCCTAGTTTTCCTTTCTCCAAAGGTTTCCTTGATTTTCCTGTATGCAGCATCTACCCTTCCTAGAACCATACAACCTTCAACATCCTTGCACTTCTCTTTCAGCCATTCTTCCTTAGTTGTCCTACACTTTCTATATATTTCATTCTTTATTCGCCTGTATTCTTTTCTGCCCTCCTCATATTTTGCACTCTAGTACTTTCATCGTTCGTCAATCAGGTCTAGTATCACTTGAGTTATCCACAGTTTCTTAGTTGATCTTTCCTTTCTTCCTAACTTTTCTTCAGCAGCCTTACTTATCTCATTCTTCATGACTGTCCATTCTTCTTCTACTGTGTTTCCTTCAGCCTTTTCATTTAGTCCTTGTGTTATACGTTCCTTGAAACAATCCCTCATATTCTCTTTTTTCCAACTTGTCTAGATCCCATCTCCTTGCATTCCTACCTTCAGTTTCAGATGGCATTTCATGCCCAACAGGTTGTGGTCGGAGTCCACATCTGCTTCTGGGAAAGTCTTGCAATCCAACACCTGGTTTCTGAACCTCTGCCTAATCATAATGAAGTCTATTTGATACCTTCCACTGTCTCCAGGTCTCGTCCATGTATACAGCCGTCTTTTGTGGTGTTTGAACCAAGTGTTAGCAAGGACTAAATTATGATCAGTGCAGAATTCAACCAGCCAGCTTCCTCTTTCATTCCTTTGTCCCAATCTGAATTCTCCTACAATGCTTCTCTTCCTTGGCCTACCACTGCATCCAGTCTCTCATCACAATTAGATTCTCGTCGCCTTTTACATATTGTATTAAATCTTTTATCTCTTCATATATTCCTTCGATTTCTTCATAATCCGCTGAACTAGTAGGCATATCGACCTGCACTATTGCGGATGGCCTTGGCTTGGTGTCTATCTTGACAAAAATAATACTTTCACTATGCTGGTCGTAGTAGCTTACCCGCTGCCCTATTTTCTTATTCATTATTAAACCACCTCCTGCATTTCCTCCGTTTGATTTTGTGTCAATAATTCTGTAGTCCTCTGACCAAAAATCCTGCTCTTCCTGCCACAACGTACTTCACTTATACCAAATACATCTAGCTTTAGTCTAACCATCTCCCTTTTAGATCCTCCAACCTACCACAATGATTCAAACTTCTAACATTCAATGCTCTGACTCGCAGAATGTCAGTATCCACCTTCCTGATTACTGCCCCCTCTCGTGTAGTCCCCATCCGGAGAAATGAGATTTATAACTTGTAAACCCATCCAGAGATCCGAATCGGGGGCTATTTTACCTCTGGAATATTTTCCCCGTGAGGAAGCCATCCTCAGCACATCGTTCATGTAGAGCAGGGCCTCTCAGGGTGCATGCGCGTGGTGCATGCACTGTGCACGGTGCAAAAGACGACTTGGCTTGGTTGACCAGAGTGCAGACCCCCCACTCCTCGATTTGGAGCAATAGCGCTAACTCTCTCTTTCCTTACGCCTCTCTCGCTCGCTCCGCCTGTCTCCCTCTCCCCCACTTGCGCCGTAGCGCTCCAAATCCGGGCTGAGTTGAGCCGAGTAGAGCCGAGTATAGCCGAGTAGCCCAGAGACGAAGCGTTGATCCGAGCCATACCGAGCGGCACCGATGCACAGTGCACGGAGCCCTTGCGCCTCGCTCTGCACGCGTGAGATTTTGGGCGTTTGAGTGGCCCTGATGTAGAGACAGCTGCATGTCCTCAGGAGTTAGTTACGGCTATAGATTCCCATTGCTTCCAGCCGTGTAGCAGTGTCAACATGGCTAAGCGATGTTAAGTAATATTACAAGACCATCATATCCGTCAATCATCTAGACTGCCGCCCTTGCAACTTCCAATGAACCATTCGTTAGTCTGGTCTCTCGACAGATACCCATCCGATATGGTTGCACCTACGGCTCAGCTACCTGCTTTATTGGGACACGCAAGCCTCCCCACCACGGCAAGGTCACATGGTTCACAGGGGAGGTTCTTGAATGTAACACACAAATTAACTAGATCAGCATTTACACAGTGATGTAAGTGCTCACCAAAATGTCTCTGTTACAATAGTGTATCTAAGAATGAAAGGTAGTATTTTGGATTTAAGGAACAATAATATAGAATTCATTACATCCTGATTTGAACACTTCAATAAAGGGAAAAAGAAGGTAAAAGGGCTACTAGAGTGACTACAGTAAATACATTACAAAGAATTGTTAAAAGTTCAAATTCACTAACAAATCTCTATGTAGACTGCTAGAATGCTGAGCAAAACTATAAATATTAAACTCACCAGTTGGCTGCTTATCATTTTGCTGATCTTCTGTGAGAGGAAAACCAAAAGACTCAGTGCGAACACAGTGTTGATAATGTAACATAGACACGCTAGCATCACCTCCAGCATGAGAATCATCAGCAAGGACACGATTTTCAGCCAAGTTACGTCGATTCATGTACTCTTCTAATGCCCTAGCTGCAGTAGGGGACTGACTCCTATTGTTGGGTGTGCTATCTGTAATTTTTTTGAAACAAAACAAAAAATAGATCACTTACAACTAAATGGTACCTAGCTGAATAGGTAAGGAGAATAATTTATATTCTGACTGGTTTACAACTCACTGGTGGTAATATGCATGCTTTACAGTTTGTTTATCTCTAGCCTTTCACTGCATAATTTAGATGGTGTTTCAGCAATATTTATTCATACTGCATAACTCATCCGTCAGAATGTTTCCATTCATCACTTACATTCGTACTCTTGTCACAGGGTATGCTACTAATTTCACATCTGTTAGCAATAATAATCCCATTCCATAGTCTGAGTTCATGTTTTGATCCATGTAGAAGGGCTACTAGAGACATACTAAGCAATAGTAATGAAGAAGAGTTATACATTGATTGCAACATATGTAACTTCAACAACAACATTCTGGTAATTTGTTGTGACAAATATGCTGTATTTACTGTCTGTGTAAATCTCAACATCACTGTTATACTCGTTCAGAAACTTAAATGTGTAAATTGCAAGCAACAAAACAAAAAACACCTGTATGGTGTGACTTCATACTTAAGAGAACATGAAAAATCTTGCCACAACTACAACCTGTCTTATACATAAGAAAACGGAAATAATTTAATGTAATACTAGTTGTAGGCAGAGGCAGTACCACTGACATACACCCTCCCCCAAATGGTCAAGTGAAAATACAAAAATTTGAAAAGTAAGAGACCATCAGTGTCTAGGGTGATATAACAACATACAAGTAACCACTGTGAATTGTAATGAATGTACAATTTACATAGCAATAGACACACATGGTGGTGTTACAAAATGAAATGACAATAGGTATTCCTGTCACTGGTTCAGCATAAATGGGAAGAGTTTTCTGTTAACAGCACCAACAGCTTGACCTTGAGGGGAGAGAGAGAGAGAGAGAGAGAGAGAGAGAGAGAGAGAGAGAGAGAGAGAGAGAGAGAAAGCAAATGTTCGAAGCCCCATCCCCCAGTGATAAAACATGGTAACAGGAGAAATACTACCCCAACCTAGGTAAGAGACGTAGTGAGCTAGCATCATAATTAGCTGTGCTCAACGATTCTGGTTCCACTGTTTGGAAGGAAATACAAACTGAATTGTGCATGTCTGTTTTTTGAGTTTTTGTGATACCATTTGCATTAGAATTACCATCATATCAATACAGACATATTCCATCCATCCATTATCTAAAGGCTAAGCCTTGTTGCTGCAGCCACATCCCACGGTCTTCAGCAGTCCTTTTCATCGTGACGTAGGAAGCAAAACCCAGCTAAGTGATTATGTTCCTAAGGTACAAGAGACGTGGTCTTCCTCTCGACTTCTTCCTTAGGACCTTTCCTTCGAAGACATTCTGGAGAAAGGTGTCATGTCGTAGGATGTGTCCACGAAATTTAGCTTTCCTCTGCTCTAGTGAATAAATTAAGGTCCGATTCTCATTAACGTCATTCAAGATTTGGATATTAGTCTTTTTTTTTCTGTCTAACTTGTCCCTGTCAGTCTTCTCCAGAACCACATTTCTGCAGCTTCTAGTGTTGATTGTGCTTGCTTTCCCAAAGTCCAGGTCTCTCAACCGTAAGTTAGCACACTCCAAACAAAGGTTTTAACAAATTTCTTCCTGGTTTCAATTCTTATGTGCTTATTTATCAATATAATTTTCCTGCTTTGAAACACTTGTTTTGCCATAGCAATTCTTCTTTTGACTTCTGTCAGGCACTGATTTATCATTGGTAATAACACTACCCAGATAACAAAATTCTTTAACCTGATCTATTTTTTCACAGCCTAATTTAATGTTTGTTTTCAATTCAGTCTTCTTTTGAACGACCATCATTTTCGTTTTCTTTGTGTTTACTTTTAGCCTGAACTTCTCTAACGTGTTGTTTAGTATACTGAGCATCCTTGTCATTTTGTGCTCTGAATCAGCTATCAATGCAATATCATCTGCAAAGCAAATACTATGAATTTGTTTACCATTAAAATTTATCCATTTGTTTTTTTCTTTAACTGTTCTAATAGCGAATTCTATGAAGATATTAAACAGTTAAGGTGATAAGGGACATCCTTGCCGCACTCCTCTTCTTATTCTTGCTTCTCTTGTCGTTCCATTGATGTTTATTTCCGTGCGTTGGGCTCTATACAGGTTAAAAAGCAAACATCTGTCCTTTCAATCAAGACCCAATGTTCTCAGAGTTTGAAATAATAACTTCCAGTCAACCTTGTCGAATTCTTTCTCTAAATCCACGAAAGTTACATAAGTTTTCCTGTTAAATTCCAGTCTTTTCTCCAGGATTTGACGCAGAGCTAGAGTTGCTTCTTTAGTTCTGTAATCTGAACAGTTCTTGCCATTTCCTTTCTTTGGGAGTGTTACTGTCCGGCTCTTAATGAAATCAGGTGGTATGATTCCTTCCTCATAGCAGTTTGTAATGATATCAAACAATCTCTCTTCCACAATTCTTTAGGAGCTCTGCTGAAATGTTATCAACACCTACGGCCTTTTTATCCTTTAATAAGTGTAGAGCCATATTAAACTCACTTTTTGTAATTGATGGGGCTTTCCTTTCTACCTCAATCAGGCTCTCAACCTCTACATAATCCCTGATGTATTTCCTGACCTTCATATAGATCTTCAATATATTGCTTCCAGCAGTCACCTACCTCCTCATTTTCAAAAAGAATCTTTCCTGCTTTGTTTTTAACCACATTATTTATGGTTATTTTCTTATTCTGCAGCGATTTTATTTTAAAATATGCCTTATCAGATTTCCCTGCTTTTAAATCTTTTTCAATGTCCTCGCCAATTTCATTCATCCAGCTGTCTTTTGCTAAGCGATACTTGTCTGTTATTAAATTTTTTAATGCTTTATATTGTTCAAAATCCCTGCTTCTCATTTTGTTCCTCTGTTCAATGAGATCTAAAATTTCTTGAGTCATCCAAGGCTTCTTTGTTTCCAATTTTTTTTTACCCAATATTTCTGAAGCGACTGTCACTAAGCTGTTCTTGACATTTTCCCATCCAGTACTTTTACTGCTCAGTTGATTAGTTTTCTCTTTGAATTTTGAGGCCAAATCTGCAATGTGTAAGTTATTCAAACACCATTTCTTCAAACCGTATGCTTTATGTTTTCTGAATCTAATACTGCACTTCGCTGCAACTAATATATGATCGCTGTCTACATCAACTCCTGGGTAACTGTGACTGGTAGGCACGTGGTTTTTGTATCTCTGTCTTACTATTATGTAATCTAACAGATGTCTTCTACTATCTCCAGGAGCTTTCAATGAATAACGTCATCTTTTGTGAACATCAAAGCATGTATTAGTTATTAATAGTTCATGTTGTTCACAAAACTCAAGCAAGTTTTCTCCTCTCGAATTTGTTTTGTCAAGTTCGAATTTACCAGTATGTTTAAGATTTTCATGACTACCAACTGAAGCATTGAAGTCTCCCATTAAGATAATATTAGCTTTGGTGTCTACTAAATCAAAGAGTTCTTGAATACAATCATACATTTGTTCTACAACATCGTCTTCACTGTTTGTGGTTGGAAAATATACTTGAATAAAGACTATGTCAACAGGGTCAGCTTTTATCTTAACCATCACAATCCTGTCACTGATATGAAGGGTATTCATCACATTTTGACACCATTTACCTTTTAGGATTATTGCTACTCCATTCATTCCACCTTTATCATTTCCGGTGTGTATTACCCTGAAATTCCCTGACTGAAAGTCTCCATTTCCTGCCCATCTAATTTCACATATACCAAGCACATCCACGTCTTTCTTGATCATCGAGTTCTTTACTTCTTCCAATTTTCCAAGCTTACCTAGTGTTCTCACATTCCATGTACCTAAGTTGAACTTACTGTTCTCTTTGCAAGTATTTCGCATGATGACGACCGGAGAGGCCTCGCTGCTGTTTCCACTCCTGCCGAATCTTGGCTTCTGACTTCCATGATTAGTAACTACAATTCTATTACCGCAACTTGGCATGGCTGCTATACAAGAGATATCTGTAGGATCTTTAATGCAGTGGTTTCCCGTTGCCTTCTGCATCCTAATGTTGTTGATCAAATCAAGCCAGTTCATCCGCCTTTAGGGATGATTTCTCATCCCAAGGACAAAAGGGTGCCCTGGACCTCTACCTGCTCATTCGCCCTGCAAGGAGGCCGTTGGCGCTTGGTAGAAGCAAACCACTTATACCGGTGGTCACTCAGTATTAAAATTATAAAATCCTTTTAATCACAACCACCTACTCAATACATTATATTACTCATTGAATTATAAAATAATCATGAGGTGTCTTAAATAAAGGAACATGTTTCGTTCGACATAGCGAACATCATCAGCCTTAATTTACAAGGATTAGGTCAGGGCCCTGAGCTGAATGATAAAAATTGTTAAAAGAGTGACAATACCATAATAAAAAGTAAAATGATAACATTAAACATGAAATTATAACAATATGTACAGATTAACAGCAAGTATGCAGAGGAATACTTTGAATGATGGTAGTCTATAAAGTTAAAACAAACATGAGGTTGTAAAAGTAAAAAGATATAGATATAGTAGATCTTAAATTATATGTCAATGCGTGAAGCGTGGATTAATTGTTGACTATGGAGTTCTTAATTGAGCAAAACAAAAGTTAAAATAGAGTTTATTGATTAGTGCGAGTCAAGTTGAGTCAGTTAAAAGGCGCAAAGCGACGAAGCTAAGGTTGAAATGACGTAAACTTCAGTAGTTAGGAATTCTGTAGGAGAGCCAACACGATGCCAAAAGGAAATACAGGTTGAACTAGTCCGTATTTACACGCTAGCAATAGAATTAAACTTATACAACGTAGGACACCAATGTGGACTCGTTAAGTAACGATAACTTGAAAGTAGGGAGAGTTCCAGCAAACCAGAATGGATGGAGCAGATTATGGGACAATTGGAGTTAGAAATCTGAAAAGAAAGAAAAGGGAGGAAAAATAAAATTATGTTATAATGAAAAAAAGTTAGTAAAAGTTAGAAGGAGGCTTACCCTTGGGACTAGTGTGAGGTGTTCGCTAACGTTGGCTGCGCGAATCAAACTGGCGAGTAACCTTATTGCTGCTTCTAGTATTGTATGTATGTATACGTAGAGGCGGGGAGTGAGTCATGTGAGGAGGAGGGGTGACCGATTCCTTAGGCGGGTCGGGTAATCGTGGAGGGGGTGTCGCATGAGAGGGCAGTAGAGTAGTAGTTGTTGTATTATTAACAGTTGTATAATTAAAGATTCTCGTAAAGTTATTATTATTTATATTGAAAAGAGAGAGTAGTTCTGGAATTTTCTCGATTATTGGACTTTTAATTTCTGAAGTATCATTTAAATTTTGATGCCCGTTGAAATGCTGGTCTAGGAATATGTAAATGTTCTCAAACTCTGTCATAAGTTTACTTTTATTGACGTATTTCAAGATTTGAAGGTCTTTATCAATTGTAGTAAAACTGTGGCCAGTCTCTTCCATATGGGTGCTCATGGCGGAATACTTTTTATGTTTCGAAGCGTTGTAATGTTCAAGGTATCTGGTCAAAAAGCTACGTCCAGTCTGTCCGATGTAGGAGAATCCACAATGGGTGCATTTAAGCCTATAGATACCAGAGTTCGAGAATTTATTGTGATTAATGTTAACTATATTTGAATTGAAGAATATATTACGGTTCGTATATCGGGTTCTATAAGCGATATTAATATCGTATTTCTTTAGAGGGTTAGTAACTTGAAATAGGCCTGGATTTGTGTAGGTGAAGGGAGCATATTTAGTTTTTTTAGGCTTGTCTGGAATCAATTTTGTTGCAGTTTTTAATTTTATCTTGTTAATGATTTTATTAATCATTAAGGGGTTATAGCCGTTAATTCTGGCTAAATCCTTAATATAGTTTAGTTCTTTTTTGCGATTTTCAGTTGTCAGCGGGATTTTTAATGCTCTATAGACGAGACTAAAAAATGCAGCCTGTTTATGAGATTGCGGATGTAAGGAATCGTTTCTTATAGTGATGGGGGCACAAGAAGGCTTTCTAAATATTTGAAAAATGAACTTATTATTCTCTCTTGAAATGTTTAAATCTAAAAAGTTTAGAGAACCATTGATCTCATCTTCCTTAGTGAATTTGACATCATTGTCAAGCTCATTAAGGGATGTTAGCACACTATGACTATCGTTTTTCTGTGTATCTATAATGGCAAAAGTGTCATCAACATACCTTAACCATAATTGAAGACCATTAATATTATTGATTATTTTGTTATTTTCCAAATCATCCATAAAGATATTAGCTAGAATGCCCGAGATCGGGTCACCCATTGCTAGGCCCTTTTGATGATATATTCTATTATTGAAGGTGAAATAGTTGTTATTAAGTACAAATTCTAACAGACTGATGAAATTATCTATTTCGCATTTGCTAAGGTTACTGTGTTTTAAAAGGTTTGATTTAATAATCTTGACAGTTTTGCTTACCGGAATATTGGAATACATATTGGTAATATCATAGGATACCATTATATGATTATGCTCAAGATTGAATGTCGATAATTTTTCACAAAATTCAACGGAATTTCTTATATAGGCTGTATTATTGAATTTAAAGTGTTTACTGAGAAAATTATGCAAAAATTTTGAAACTTTGTAAGAAGGGCTGTTCATGCAGTTGATGATAGGGCGTATAGGTACGTCTTTTTTATGGATTTTAGGCAAAGCTTTTGCAGTTGGAAGTTTCGGGTTCATTATTATAAGCCTCTGATACTCGTGCTCTTGTAGTAAGAACGGCAGATTCTTCAATAGGTTCTTCAAACTTCGTTGGATTTTGGGGGTGGGATCTTTATTAATAATAGTAAAACTGCCATTAGCGAAGAAATCTTCGGTTTTTTTAATGTAGTCATCTTTATGTAGTAATACTATGGTGGGACCTTTATCAGCTTTAGTGACGATGATATTATTATTATTAATTTTATTTCTTACATCATGTATTTGTTTGCTAAGGGTCGGATTCGAGGTAGTTTTCAGTTCTTTCGCCAGAAAAGGAAGCTTTTTCTTTATTTCGTATTTAATGTCTTTATGCACTTCTACGGGGAGTTTTTGAATGTTAGATTCAATTTCCGCGACTGTAGTAATCAGATCGTCGGTTTTTTTCGGGTTAGGCCAATTAAATTTCAGGCCTTTATCAAGGAGGGATAGTTCATTATCTGAAAAGTCAGTATTAGATAAGTTCACCGTAGTAGGAAAACGATTTAAGTCGGCGGAAGGGAGGTTAGTTTTACTGTTGACACTACTCTGTTTATTCTTAGTGTTTTGCAATTGTATCAGTTTATTGTCTAATGTTGTTTGTTTCGTCTTCACTATGTCATGTACCTTTTCATTGACAAACATGGAGTATGAACTCCATTCTAATGGGGACATACTAGAGGATATTTCAAGATGCGTCTTATAAAGTTGTAGGTTTAGGAACGATTTCTTTTTGTAATGCGCCTTGATTTCGTTTTTTAACCAAAATTCGTTAACTTTCGTTTGAGTTTTACGTAAATCAGAAATCGAAAAGTTTTTTCTTTGAAGGTGTTTTAGAAATTTGGGAATTTTAATTTTAATATATTGTCCTCAATACGGTTCTATTATGAGATTAATTACATGTAACTTAGCTGCCTACCAGGCTACGAAAAGGAATAGATATCTTAATCTCAAAGTCAAGGTCAGCAAAATATCTAGAGATATTCAATTTTTAAAAGAATGTATGAAGCATGGACTAATTCCCAAATGTATGACGAGTATCAGAGGCTTATAATAATGAACCCGAAACTTCCAACTGCAAAAGCTTTGCCTAAAATCCATAAAAAAGACGTACCTATACGCCCTATCATCAACTGCATGAACAGCCCTTCTTACAAAGTTTCAAAATTTTTGCATAATTTTCTCAGTAAACACTTTAAATTCAATAATACAGCCTATATAATAAATTCCGTTGAATTTTGTGAAAAATTATCGACATTCAATCTTGAGCATAATCATATAATGGTATCCTATGATATTACCAATATGTATTCCAATATTCCGGTAAGCAAAACTGTCAAGATTATTAAATCAAACCTTTTAAAACACAGTAACCTTAGCAAATGCGAAATAGATAATTTCATCAGTCTGTTAGAATTTGTACTTAATAACAACTATTTCACCTTCAATAATAGAATATATCATCAAAAGGGCCTAGCAATGGGTGACCCGATCTCGGGCATTCTAGCTAATATCTTTATGGATGATTTGGAAAATAACAAAATAATCAATAATATTAATGGTCTTCAATTATGGTTAAGGTATGTTGATGACACTTTTGCCATTATAGATACACAGAAAAACGATAGTCATAGTGTGCTAACATCCCTTAATGAGCTTGACAATGATGTCAAATTCACTAAGGAAGATGAGATCAATGGTTCTCTAAACTTTTTAGATTTAAACATTTCAAGAGAGAATAATAAGTTCATTTTTCAAATATTTAGAAAGCCTTCTTGTGCCCCCATCACTATAAGAAACGATTCCTTACATCCGCAATCTCATAAACAGGCTGCATTTTTTAGTCTCGTCTATAGAGCATTAAAAATCCCGCTGACAACTGAAAATCGCAAAAAAGAACTAAACTATATTAAGGATTTAGCCAGAATTAACGGCTATAACCCCTTAATGATTAATAAAATCATTAACAAGATAAAATTAAAAACTGCAACAAAATTGATTCCAGACAAGCCTAAAAAAACTAAATATGCTCCCTTCACCTACACAAATCCAGGCCTATTTCAAGTTACTAACCCTCTAAAGAAATACGATATTAATATCGCTTATAGAACCCGATATACGAACCGTAATATATTCTTCAATTCAAATATAGTTAACATTAATCACAATAAATTCTCGAACTCTGGTATCTATAGGCTTAAATGCACCCATTGTGGATTCTCCTACATCGGACAGACTGGACGTAGCTTTTTGACCAGATACCTTGAACATTACAACGCTTCGAAACATAAAAAGTATTCCGCCATGAGCACCCATATGGAAGAGACTGGCCACAGTTTTACTACAATTGATAAAGACCTTCAAATCTTGAAATACGTCAATAAAAGTAAACTTATGACAGAGTTTGAGAACATTTACATATTCCTAGACCAGCATTTCAACGGGCATCAAAATTTAAATGATACTTCAGAAATTAAAAGTCCAATAATCGAGAAAATTCCAGAACTACTCTCTCTTTTCAATATAAATAATAATAACTTTACGAGAATCTTTAATTATACAACTGTTAATAATACAACAACTACTACTCTACTGCCCTCTCATGCGACACCCCCTCCACGATTACCCGACCCGCCTAAGGAATCGGTCACCCCTCCTCCTCACATGACTCACTCCCCGCCTCTACGTATACATACATACAATACTAGAAGCAGCAATAAGGTTACTCGCCAGTTTGATTCGCGCAGCCAACGTTAGCGAACACCTCACACTAGTCCCAAGGGTAAGCCTCCTTCTAACTTTTACTAACTTTTTTTCATTATAACATAATTTTATTTTTCCTCCCTTTTCTTTCTTTTCAGATTTCTAACTCCAATTGTCCCATAATCTGCTCCATCCATTCTGGTTTGCTGGAACTCTCCCTACTTTCAAGTTATCGTTACTTAACGAGTCCACATTGGTGTCCTACGTTGTATAAGTTTAATTCTATTGCTAGCGTGTAAATACGGACTAGTTCAACCTGTATTTCCTTTTGGCATCGTGTTGGCTCTCCTACAGAATTCCTAACTACTGAAGTTTACGTCATTTCAACCTTAGCTTCGTCGCTTTGCGCCTTTTAACTGACTCAACTTGACTCGCACTAATCAATAAACTCTATTTTAACTTTTGTTTTGCTCAATTAAGAACTCCATAGTCAACAATTAATCCACGCTTCACGCATTGACATATAATTTAAGATCTACTATATCTATATCTTTTTACTTTTACAACCTCATGTTTGTTTTAACTTTATAGACTACCATCATTCAAAGTATTCCTCTGCATACTTGCTGTTAATCTGTACATATTGTTATAATTTCATGTTTAATGTTATCATTTTACTTTTTATTATGGTATTGTCACTCTTTTAACAATTTTTATCATTCAGCTCAGGGCCCTGACCTAATCCTTGTAAATTAAGGCTGATGATGTTCGCTACGTCGAACGAAACATGTTCCTTTATTTAAGACACCTCATGATTATTTTATAATTCAATGAGTAATATAATGTATTGAGTAGGTGGTTGTGATTAAAAGGATTTTATAATTTTAATATATTGTCCTCAATACGGTTCTATTATGAGATTAATTACATGTAACTTAGCTGCCTACCAGGCTACGAAAAGGAATAGATATCTTAATCTCAAAGTCAAGGTCAGCAAAATATCTAGAGATATTCAATTTTTAAAAGAATGTATGAAGCATGGACTAATTCCCAAATTTCTAAAACACCTTCAAAGAAAAAACTTTTCGATTTCTGATTTACGTAAAACTCAAACGAAAGTTAACGAATTTTGGTTAAAAAACGAAATCAAGGCGCATTACAAAAAGAAATCGTTCCTAAACCTACAACTTTATAAGACGCATCTTGAAATATCCTCTAGTATGTCCCCATTAGAATGGAGTTCATACTCCATGTTTGTCAATGAAAAGGTACATGACATAGTGAAGACGAAACAAACAACATTAGACAATAAACTGATACAATTGCAAAACACTAAGAATAAACAGAGTAGTGTCAACAGTAAAACTAACCTCCCTTCCGCCGACTTAAATCGTTTTCCTACTACGGTGAACTTATCTAATACTGACTTTTCAGATAATGAACTATCCCTCCTTGATAAAGGCCTGAAATTTAATTGGCCTAACCCGAAAAAAACCGACGATCTGATTACTACAGTCGCGGAAATTGAATCTAACATTCAAAAACTCCCCGTAGAAGTGCATAAAGACATTAAATACGAAATAAAGAAAAAGCTTCCTTTTCTGGCGAAAGAACTGAAAACTACCTCGAATCCGACCCTTAGCAAACAAATACATGATGTAAGAAATAAAATTAATAATAATAATATCATCGTCACTAAAGCTGATAAAGGTCCCACCATAGTATTACTACATAAAGATGACTACATTAAAAAAACCGAAGATTTCTTCGCTAATGGCAGTTTTACTATTATTAATAAAGATCCCACCCCCAAAATCCAACGAAGTTTGAAGAACCTATTGAAGAATCTGCCGTTCTTACTACAAGAGCACGAGTATCAGAGGCTTATAATAATGAACCCGAAACTTCCAACTGCAAAAGCTTTGCCTAAAATCCATAAAAAAGACGTACCTATACGCCCTATCATCAACTGCATGAACAGCCCTTCTTACAAAGTTTCAAAATTTTTGCATAATTTTCTCAGTAAACACTTTAAATTCAATAATACAGCCTATATAAGAAATTCCGTTGAATTTTGTGAAAAATTATCGACATTCAATCTTGAGCATAATCATATAATGGTATCCTATGATATTACCAATATGTATTCCAATATTCCGGTAAGCAAAACTGTCAAGATTATTAAATCAAACCTTTTAAAACACAGTAACCTTAGCAAATGCGAAATAGATAATTTCATCAGTCTGTTAGAATTTGTACTTAATAACAACTATTTCACCTTCAATAATAGAATATATCATCAAAAGGGCCTAGCAATGGGTGACCCGATCTCGGGCATTCTAGCTAATATCTTTATGGATGATTTGGAAAATAACAAAATAATCAATAATATTAATGGTCTTCAATTATGGTTAAGGTATGTTGATGACACTTTTGCCATTATAGATACACAGAAAAACGATAGTCATAGTGTGCTAACATCCCTTAATGAGCTTGACAATGATGTCAAATTCACTAAGGAAGATGAGATCAATGGTTCTCTAAACTTTTTAGATTTAAACATTTCAAGAGAGAATAATAAGTTCATTTTTCAAATATTTAGAAAGCCTTCTTGTGCCCCCATCACTATAAGAAACGATTCCTTACATCCGCAATCTCATAAACAGGCTGCATTTTTTAGTCTCGTCTATAGAGCATTAAAAATCCCGCTGACAACTGAAAATCGCAAAAAAGAACTAAACTATATTAAGGATTTAGCCAGAATTAACGGCTATAACCCCTTAATGATTAATAAAATCATTAACAAGATAAAATTAAAAACTGCAACAAAATTGATTCCAGACAAGCCTAAAAAAACTAAATATGCTCCCTTCACCTACACAAATCCAGGCCTATTTCAAGTTACTAACCCTCTAAAGAAATACGATATTAATATCGCTTATAGAACCCGATATACGAACCGTAATATATTCTTCAATTCAAATATAGTTAACATTAATCACAATAAATTCTCGAACTCTGGTATCTATAGGCTTAAATGCACCCATTGTGGATTCTCCTACATCGGACAGACTGGACGTAGCTTTTTGACCAGATACCTTGAACATTACAACGCTTCGAAACATAAAAAGTATTCCGCCATGAGCACCCATATGGAAGAGACTGGCCACAGTTTTACTACAATTGATAAAGACCTTCAAATCTTGAAATACGTCAATAAAAGTAAACTTATGACAGAGTTTGAGAACATTTACATATTCCTAGACCAGCATTTCAACGGGCATCAAAATTTAAATGATACTTCAGAAATTAAAAGTCCAATAATCGAGAAAATTCCAGAACTACTCTCTCTTTTCAATATAAATAATAATAACTTTACGAGAATCTTTAATTATACAACTGTTAATAATACAACAACTACTACTCTACTGCCCTCTCATGCGACACCCCCTCCACGATTACCCGACCCGCCTAAGGAATCGGTCACCCCTCCTCCTCACATGACTCACTCCCCGCCTCTACGTATACATACATACAATACTAGAAGCAGCAATAAGGTTACTCGCCAGTTTGATTCGCGCAGCCAACGTTAGCGAACACCTCACACTAGTCCCAAGGGTAAGCCTCCTTCTAACTTTTACTAACTTTTTTTCATTATAACATAATTTTATTTTTCCTCCCTTTTCTTTCTTTTCAGATTTCTAACTCCAATTGTCCCATAATCTGCTCCATCCATTCTGGTTTGCTGGAACTCTCCCTACTTTCAAGTTATCGTTACTTAACGAGTCCACATTGGTGTCCTACGTTGTATAAGTTTAATTCTATTGCTAGCGTGTAAATACGGACTAGTTCAACCTGTATTTCCTTTTGGCATCGTGTTGGCTCTCCTACAGAATTCCTAACTACTGAAGTTTACGTCATTTCAACCTTAGCTTCGTCGCTTTGCGCCTTTTAACTGACTCAACTTGACTCGCACTAATCAATAAACTCTATTTTAACTTTTGTTTTGCTCAATTAAGAACTCCATAGTCAACAATTAATCCACGCTTCACGCATTGACATATAATTTAAGATCTACTATATCTATATCTTTTTACTTTTACAACCTCATGTTTGTTTTAACTTTATAGACTACCATCATTCAAAGTATTCCTCTGCATACTTGCTGTTAATCTGTACATATTGTTATAATTTCATGTTTAATGTTATCATTTTACTTTTTATTATGGTATTGTCACTCTTTTAACAATTTTTATCATTCAGCTCAGGGCCCTGACCTAATCCTTGTAAATTAAGGCTGATGATGTTCGCTATGTCGAACGAAACATGTTCCTTTATTTAAGACACCTCATGATTATTTTATAATTCAATGAGTAATATAATGTATTGAGTAGGTGGTTGTGATTAAAAGGATTTTATAATTTTAATATATTGTCCTCAATACGGTTCTATTATGAGATTAATTACATGTAACTTAGCTGCCTACCAGGCTACGAAAAGGAATAGATATCTTAATCTCAAAGTCAAGGTCAGCAAAATATCTAGAGATATTCAATTTTTAAAAGAATGTATGAAGCATGGACTAATTCCCAAATTTCTAAAACACCTTCAAAGAAAAAACTTTTCGATTTCTGATTTACGTAAAACTCAAACGAAAGTTAACGAATTTTGGTTAAAAAACGAAATCAAGGCGCATTACAAAAAGAAATCGTTCCTAAACCTACAACTTTATAAGACGCATCTTGAAATATCCTCTAGTATGTCCCCATTAGAATGGAGTTCATACTCCATGTTTGTCAATGAAAAGGTACATGACATAGTGAAGACGAAACAAACAACATTAGACAATAAACTGATACAATTGCAAAACACTAAGAATAAACAGAGTAGTGTCAACAGTAAAACTAACCTCCCTTCCGCCGACTTAAATCGTTTTCCTACTACGGTGAACTTATCTAATACTGACTTTTCAGATAATGAACTATCCCTCCTTGATAAAGGCCTGAAATTTAATTGGCCTAACCCGAAAAAAACCGACGATCTGATTACTACAGTCGCGGAAATTGAATCTAACATTCAAAAACTCCCCGTAGAAGTGCATAAAGACATTAAATACGAAATAAAGAAAAAGCTTCCTTTTCTGGCGAAAGAACTGAAAACTACCTCGAATCCGACCCTTAGCAAACAAATACATGATGTAAGAAATAAAATTAATAATAATAATATCATCGTCACTAAAGCTGATAAAGGTCCCACCATAGTATTACTACATAAAGATGACTACATTAAAAAAACCGAAGATTTCTTCGCTAATGGCAGTTTTACTATTATTAATAAAGATCCCACCCCCAAAATCCAACGAAGTTTGAAGAACCTATTGAAGAATCTGCCGTTCTTACTACAAGAGCACGAGTATCAGAGGCTTATAATAATGAACCCGAAACTTCCAACTGCAAAAGCTTTGCCTAAAATCCATAAAAAAGACGTACCTATACGCCCTATCATCAACTGCATGAACAGCCCTTCTTACAAAGTTTCAAAATTTTTGCATAATTTTCTCAGTAAACACTTTAAATTCAATAATACAGCCTATATAAGAAATTCCGTTGAATTTTGTGAAAAATTATCGACATTCAATCTTGAGCATAATCATATAATGGTATCCTATGATATTACCAATATGTATTCCAATATTCCGGTAAGCAAAACTGTCAAGATTATTAAATCAAACCTTTTAAAACACAGTAACCTTAGCAAATGCGAAATAGATAATTTCATCAGTCTGTTAGAATTTGTACTTAATAACAACTATTTCACCTTCAATAATAGAATATATCATCAAAAGGGCCTAGCAATGGGTGACCCGATCTCGGGCATTCTAGCTAATATCTTTATGGATGATTTGGAAAATAACAAAATAATCAATAATATTAATGGTCTTCAATTATGGTTAAGGTATGTTGATGACACTTTTGCCATTATAGATACACAGAAAAACGATAGTCATAGTGTGCTAACATCCCTTAATGAGCTTGACAATGATGTCAAATTCACTAAGGAAGATGAGATCAATGGTTCTCTAAACTTTTTAGATTTAAACATTTCAAGAGAGAATAATAAGTTCATTTTTCAAATATTTAGAAAGCCTTCTTGTGCCCCCATCACTATAAGAAACGATTCCTTACATCCGCAATCTCATAAACAGGCTGCATTTTTTAGTCTCGTCTATAGAGCATTAAAAATCCCGCTGACAACTGAAAATCGCAAAAAAGAACTAAACTATATTAAGGATTTAGCCAGAATTAACGGCTATAACCCCTTAATGATTAATAAAATCATTAACAAGATAAAATTAAAAACTGCAACAAAATTGATTCCAGACAAGCCTAAAAAAACTAAATATGCTCCCTTCACCTACACAAATCCAGGCCTATTTCAAGTTACTAACCCTCTAAAGAAATACGATATTAATATCGCTTATAGAACCCGATATACGAACCGTAATATATTCTTCAATTCAAATATAGTTAACATTAATCACAATAAATTCTCGAACTCTGGTATCTATAGGCTTAAATGCACCCATTGTGGATTCTCCTACATCGGACAGACTGGACGTAGCTTTTTGACCAGATACCTTGAACATTACAACGCTTCGAAACATAAAAAGTATTCCGCCATGAGCACCCATATGGAAGAGACTGGCCACAGTTTTACTACAATTGATAAAGACCTTCAAATCTTGAAATACGTCAATAAAAGTAAACTTATGACAGAGTTTGAGAACATTTACATATTCCTAGACCAGCATTTCAACGGGCATCAAAATTTAAATGATACTTCAGAAATTAAAAGTCCAATAATCGAGAAAATTCCAGAACTACTCTCTCTTTTCAATATAAATAATAATAACTTTACGAGAATCTTTAATTATACAACTGTTAATAATACAACAACTACTACTCTACTGCCCTCTCATGCGACACCCCCTCCACGATTACCCGACCCGCATAAGGAATCGGTCACCCCTCCTCCTCACATGACTCACTCCCCGCCTCTACGTATACATACATACAATACTAGAAGCAGCAATAAGGTTACTCGCCAGTTTGATTCACGCAGCCAACGTTAGCGAACACCTCACACTAGTCCCAAGGGTAAGCCTCCTTCTAACTTTTACTAACTTTTTTTCATTATAACATAATTTTATTTTTCCTCCCTTTTCTTTCTTTTCAGATTTCTAACTCCAATTGTCCCATAATCTGCTCCATCCATTCTGGTTTGCTGGAACTCTCCCTACTTTCAAGTTATCGTTACTTAACGAGTCCACATTGGTGTCCTACGTTGTATAAGTTTAATTCTATTGCTAGCGTGTAAATACGGACTAGTTCAACCTGTATTTCCTTTTGGCATCGTGTTGGCTCTCCTACAGAATTCCTAACTACTGAAGTTTACGTCATTTCAACCTTAGCTTCGTCGCTTTGCGCCTTTTAACTGACTCAACTTGACTCGCACTAATCAATAAACTCTATTTTAACTTTTGTTTTGCTCAATTAAGAACTCCATAGTCAACAATTAATCCACGCTTCACGCATTGACATATAATTTAAGATCTACTATATCTATATCTTTTTACTTTTACAACCTCATGTTTGTTTTAACTTTATAGACTACCATCATTCAAAGTATTCCTCTGCATACTTGCTGTTAATCTGTACATATTGTTATAATTTCATGTTTAATGTTATCATTTTACTTTTTATTATGGTATTGTCACTCTTTTAACAATTTTTATCATTCAGCTCAGGGCCCTGACCTAATCCTTGTAAATTAAGGCTGATGATGTTCGCTATGTCGAACGAAACATGTTCCTTTATTTAAGACACCTCATGATTATTTTATAATTCAATGAGTAATATAATGTATTGAGTAGGTGGTTGTGATTAAAAGGATTTTATAATTTTAATATATTGTCCTCAATACGGTTCTATTATGAGATTAATTACAGGTCACTCAGTAGACGCAGTTTAATGTCATACTCATAAAATGGCAAGTAAAAAGTGCAAATTGCCTATATTAATATGGCAACGGCATTATTTTCTAAGCCAATGCTCTTTCCTACTCTTTATATAGTAATTAAACTATGCCTACTTTTACATCTAATGGATTAGTTTATAATCTATATATATAAAATAACTTGTCCTGACTGACTGATTCATCATCGCCGAGCCAAAACTACTGGACATAAAGAAGTAACATTTTGGGGATACATTCATATTAAGATGTAGGTGCTCGCTAAGAGAGAAGTTTTGGATATTCCGTCGCTAAGGGGGTGAAAAGGGGGGTTAAATTTTAAAATGAGTGTATCTATATCTCAAAACTTTAAAAGTTTACAGATGTAAAACTTGGTATTTAGAATCTTCTTTAAAAATAAGGAAACACGTATTTTTTTGTTTTCAGAAAATCCCAATAGGAGGGGTGAAAAAGGGTGAAAATAGGGGAAAATGGATTGAATGCCTTTAATCAGGATACCGGTACTTATATCTCAGAAACTGAAGATATTACAGACCTGAAAATTGGTACTTTTGATCTCTTTTAAAAATAAAGAAACACGTATTTTTTTTGTTTTTGGAAAATCCAATTAATGGGAGGGTGAAAAGGGGCTGAATTTTTAAAATGAGTGAATCTATATCTCCAAACTTTTAAAGTTTGCAGATGTAAAAATTGATATTTAGAATCTTCATTAAAATAAACACATATTATTTTGTTTTCAGAAAATCGCAATAGGAGAAGTGAAAAGGGGTGAAAAGGGGGTCGAATGCCTTTCATGAGTCTACTTCTATTTCAGAACCTGAAGATATTACAGACCTAAAAATTGGTGTTTGGGATCTCCTTTAAAAACAAACACGTATTTTTTTGTTTTTGGAAAATCCAATTAATGGGGGGTGAAAAGGGGTGATTTTTTAAAATGAGTGTATCTATATCTGAAAACTTTTAAAGTTTATAGATGTAAAGATTGGTGTTTAGGATCTCCTTTAAAAATAAAGAAGCATGTATTCTTTTGTTTTCGGAAAATCCCAATAGGAAAAGTGTAAATGGGTGAAAAATGGGTTGAATGCCTTTAATGAGGATACATATATCTCAGAAACGAAAGATATTACAGAACTGAAAATTTGTATATGGAATCTCCTTTAAAAATAAAGAAACACGTATTTTTTAGTTTTTGGAAAATCCAATTAATGGCGGTTAAACAGGAGTGACAAATTGGGGTGAATTTTTTGAAAGACTATATCTACAGAATATCTTGGAAAGGTAAAATGTTACAGACGTAAAAATTGGGTGTTTGGAATCTCCTGTAAATGTAAATAAACACAGGTGATTTGTTTTTGGAAACTCCACTTAAGGGGAACTCAAAAGGGGTGACATTTTAAAATGAGAATTTTTACAGTATATCTAAAAAACTGAACATATTACAGAAGTGAATAATGGTATTTTTTATCTCTATTAAACATGAAGAAACGTGTATTTTTAGTTTTCAGAAATACCACCTGGGTGGAGGGCGGGGGGTAAAAGTGACTGAAAATGGTGTTGAATTCTTTTAATTAGGCTACTGATATCTCAAAAATGAAGATGTTACAGATGTGAAATTTGATATTTGCAATCAGCTTTAAAAGTAAAAAAACACACATTCTCGGAAAATCCAATGAAGGGGGTGGGGGGGGGTGAAAGAATTAAAACACTAATTGATTTAATTGTAATTGTATGAGAATACATACATCTAATAAAAACTAAAGTTGTTACAGACGTGAAAATTCATATTTGGATCTCTTTTAAAAACAAAGAAAACGCGTTTTGGGGGGGAAACCATCTTGGAGGGCGGGAGTGTAAAGGAGTTGAATTCCTTTCACGAGGACACATAAATCAAAAACTGAAGAAGTTAGAGTCGTGATAATTGGTATTTAGAAGATCCTTTACTATTAAAGAAACAAGTATTTTTTGCAGGAAAATTCACTCAGGGGGGGAGGGTAGTGTGAAATGAAGTGAAAAAGTAAATTATTTTTATGGGGATACTTATATCTCAAAACTGAAGGTAATAGACGTGAACATTGGTGTTTGGAATCTCCCTTAAACATAAAGAAACAAGCCTTCTTTTAATTTTTGGGGGGGGTGGGGGGTGGCGGTAAATAAACTTAACGGCGGTGGGGTGTAGAAGGAGGCGAGACCAATTGATTTTACTGTTCTTAATGTACTTATAAGGATCCTCCGTTGCTCAGGCGGCAGCGCGCCGGCCTCTCACAGCTGGGTTCCGTGGTTCAAATTTCGGTCAGTCCATGTGACATTCGTGCTGGACAAAACGGAGGCGGGACATGTTTTTCTCCGGATACTCCGGTTTTCCCTGTCATCAGCCATTCCAGCAACACATAATAGTAGTAGTAGTAGTAATAATAATAATAATAATAATAATAATAATAATAATAATAATAATAATAATGTTCCGGACCGTCGTCAAATGTGCGGACCGCGCTGGAAACGGCTCCTGGACGGTTAATGACTAAGAATGCAGTCAGGCCGCGGGTTCGGTGCCACCAAGGCACCCAATATGACACCACGCCGGATCTCCTGAAGGATTTTATCCATATTAAAAATAATTATAGGAAAAAATGGCAAAGATTTACGGACCCAACTGACCGGGAGGAATACCTGAGCCTAGCCCGGGAAGTACGAAATCGATTGCTGGAAAGGAAGATTGAAAAATCGGAGGAAACGTGCCGTAATCTAATAGAAAACGAGTCAGATCAGGAATTTTGGTGGATTCTCGCAGAAAACGAGTCAGATCACGAATTTCGGCAGATTATATATCTAAAACAATAAGCATTCAAATATAAATGTCAGTATAATACCGGAGCGAAGCACGGGTATCTTGCTAGTCCTACATATGAGAGAATTTCAGCAGCCATTGCATCTGAGTAAAACGATATATATATATATATATACACACACTTCCACAGCAAGCCTACTATTTGCTCAATGGCATTTCTTAAGATTTTAGAGTGTGTAACAAAATGAGTATTGTGGTCTCAACCATACAAAGTTCTTGTGAAAAACTTAATTGCTGTCTATTTACAAGCATCTCTTCTTTACATACAGCAGGGAGTCCCAGCTCGTAGGAATCGCCTGAGAGGGCTTTAATCCCATTCACAAGCTCTCCTTACTTTCACTTCTCCAAGTCTAGTCGCCCCACACAGCAGCTCGTGCAGACTGCTAGGTTCGAACACAGTGCTACTGGCTACATAACACGCGGCAACTGTTCTTCGGTTTGACTCGAGAGACAGTCCAGTAACTCACACAGTTTAACACAGTGAACAAATAAACGGCAAAAGCTCAACAGTGCTAACCAGTAGGGCAGTAAATCACAAAATGATCATTAGTGCTGTTCCAATTACACTCACAACAGCTGCTCCAGTTGCAAACTCTACAACAATTCTCAGTCCACAGATGTACACTAACACACAGTACTCTAAGGCAGTACACAGTCTTCTGTCCCGTACGCCATCTCCAGTGCAGCTAATCACTGGACACTCCAACATCACAAACTGTAATGGACTCACTATGTCCACCAATTTACATTGGACTTTCATCACATAACCTCATGTTAAACACCGGCAGCCATCACCACACTCTTCCTTCGCTGGTTGAGGTATCACTGAACCTCAATGTCATGTCAAGCACCTGCTGACGTCATTCCTGTCAAACTTTGCCTCATGCCACGTTTGTTCCAGTATCTTCGATTTTGTTCTGTGCTGTGTGTATGCCCCACCTCTCTCCGACTTGCCAATATATACTGCCTCATACGGCCATCACATTGATATGATGATATCGATATGATGAACATGTGAAGACGTCTAGATTTATTAACAAGAAGATACCACATTTTCATGCAACTACCTTTCAACTATGCACCTCACATTCTTCTCAACCAGACTATTGCATGGATGGCTTGTAGCAGGTCAAGTGTGAAGTTCTCATCTTTGGTGTATTTAGCTTTCTTGTGGTGACTTCATGAACTTTTCAACAAAGAACTTAGTAATATATATATTTAGCCATCCTGTGGTAAATTTATTAACTTTTTATCAACGAGCCTCAATATTTTGTTTTGAATTGTCCCAATCATCAAAATATATGTCATTATTACATTCATGGTTTCCTTTAAGTGTTTGTGTGCTGATGATGGCTCCAAGAGCCAAAACATGTCCACTTTTGTTAAATCATTTTTTTAGATTATATTGTGTATTGATTAGGTGGTTAATCATTGTATTTTTTTTTTTCAAATAATAAATTAAAATCGAACGAATAGGCTTATCTAGAAAACACTGAGCAGATGAGGTTTGATTAAGAAAATACTTGAAAAATAGTCCACTTACACAAATACCAGTCTAACAATCTTTAATGAAACAACCCATCTGTGCAGTAAATTTATACAAACAGCATTGAAGTACAAGTGTTCTGAAGTATTGATCAACATAATATCCCGTTTCCTCAAAAACCACAACACTGAAAGAGCATAATCATTTACAAGAATTAGGAGTTTGCTGGCTCTCATATCGACTCCAACACATTGAATCTCACACTGACTAACACTGAGTCCCACAGTTACTTAAAACTGACTCCACCACAGAATCCAACACTGACCCCGAGTCCAACACTGACTGACTGCCCACAACTAGCCTCCGTTCTTATAGCTTAGGTGATGTGTGCCAGAATACTCACGACGTAACATTCTTGTTGCATCTCCCAGAAACTCAGAGGTAAACCAGTCGATGAGAACAATACACGAAAAGGCGGGAACCGCCCTACAGGCCAGCTGAGAAATCCCTGGTTTAGTGGTGATGGAGGCACTTTTGTGTATGTGGGGCTATGCCCTTTCTCCATTCACCATCCCTAAATTGTAACTACAATTAGTGGAAAATAAATAATAATAATAATAATAATAATAATAATAATAATAATAGCCCCTTCCAGGCAGTACCATGTAACAATATATACCTGACGTCTATTTTTGTTTCAATGTAATAAGTAAATGAACAGTTATATGAAGACTTGACAGCAACAAAGAGGACTGAAAATGCTAATTTCATCATCTTCATCGGAAACTTCACTGCCAAAATCAGAACAAACACTGCAAACAATCTTTCATACATTGGCACCTTCGGCTTGGGCGAACACAGTTACAGAGGCAAAATAATGATTGACTTTCTCAGCAAAGAGAGAATCTATTGCATAAATACCTTCTAAAGTAGCACCCAAATAAGAAACGGACTTTGAGAAGTCATGACAACACAATCAAAAACAAAACTGACTACATCATGGCCACAGATCTATAACTTGCATCCAACGTTTGGGCTCAGAACTGTGACTGTCACAATGAAAAGCACCAACAGACTGAGTCTGGCAGCAAGCAATGGAGCAGGTAATGCTGGGACTCAGATTACAAGATTGAATGAAGAATAAGGAGATCAGGAGAAGGACAGTTCATTGACCAATGAGGCTCACTCAAGTGACATTGGGGGGGTCATGTGGAGAGAAGAAGTTACCTCAAGAGGTCAAAAGCTCTGGTCTAGTGAATACCCCAGGAGTTAAGAAGTGTTAGCCGAACACAAGATGGTATGATGACATGCAACATCAGGCTGGGAGGAACTGGATATAGATTGCCCAGCAGGGGGCAGGTTTGCTGACCGATTGTCATCGCAGGATGAGGGAGGTGGCACGCGGGAGTTTTAGACTACGGTCCAGATCGACCAGGTCCACGCACTCCGTAAGGATGTGATCCACAGTAAGATGATCACCGCAAGTACACACCGGAGAAGCGAGTAGTAAATAGAAGTGCGTTATTATACCGTGGCCAATCCAAAGACAACATAATACCACTGCTTCCCTCCAAGAAGCCCGAAGGGAAGTCTTCCATACCTTCGTTGTACCTCTTATTGCTCTCAGCTTATTTGGAGTGGCCTGCCACTCAATCTCCCAATGGAACGTAACGAAATGTCTCAGCTGAGAGCGAATATTACTGGCTGGAACATTGCAACGGGGGCAATGTAACTGCCTCCTTGGCAGCTTTATCTCCTAATTCGTTTCCCTCCACACCCATGTGCCTTGGCAGCCACATAAACGTGATTCTGGTGCTGGCATCCACACACCCAGCCAGCAGATCTTGGATCCGCTGCACCAGAGGGTGCCAAGGAAAACAGGTATCAATAGACAGTAGCGAGCTCGAGGAGTCAGTACACAGCAGAAAGTGTCAGTGCTCATCGGACAGTGTGTACCACAGAGCTTCAGAGATAGTATAGAGCTCTGCTGTGTACACACCACAGGTTTCCGGAAGAGCACAAAGAAACCTATCATTGTCGACAACGAACGCACAGCCCACTTTCGTTTCAGCCCACCATCCGTGTAAACGACGACTGAACCTGGATACCGGCCAACAGCAGACAGGAAAGGTCTCAGATAAATTGAAGGGTCCATATTTTCCTTCGGGCCAGTGTGCAGATCTAGGATTATTTCAGGTCGTCATATTATCCACCAAAGTACCCCACTTGGTTGTCTGACAAGGCAGGGAACCGAAGGTACATCAATCTGTCACTGCTATCCAAGCGTATTTCAACCGGCCGTGTTGCTCGAGGATAAGCAGAGTACAGCCACTGGTTTCCATTGTGGAATATGCAAGGATAGGTTGGGTGACGTGGTATCTGTCGCAAATTTGCAGCATAAGACAGAAGCATTTGTCGGCCCCTCAGGTGTAAAGGTGGCACACCAGATTCAATGAGCAGGCTAGCAATGGGGCTTGTACGAAAAGCCCCCATTGCCAACCTAACCTCGCTGTGGTGGATGCTATTCAATTTCACAAGGACACTTTGCCTTGCTGATCCATAAGCTGCAGTGCCGTAGTCTAACCTAGATAAAATATGTGCCCTATAAAATCATAGGAGAGCTGTGAGGTCAGCCCCCCAATTCGTACTGCTAAGAAACTTCACAATATTCAACTTCTTAGTGCACTGCACTTTTAACTGTTGCACACGTGGCTCCCACGATAATTTGCTATCGAAAAAGTGCCCAAGAAATCTGTGTCAACTACGGGAAGAGCGACATTTCCTAAATAGAGATCAGGATGCGAGTAAAGAGTGCGCTTCTGGCAAAAGTGCACAACAGAGGTTTTTGCGGTTGAAAACCAAAAGCATTGTTCTAAAGTTCACTGTTCCACTCTCCTAACAGCTTGCTGTGATTGTCGTTCTGCAATGGCCTATTTAATGAGCTATAATGCAGAATAAAATCGTCCACATATAACGATTCTATTACTGCTGAACCAGCAGCAGCAACTATACCGTTTATGGCAATTGCGAACAGAGTAACACTAAGAACCAATCCCTTTGGGACTCCATTTTCTTGAACGTGATATTGCGAATATGCCCTCCCTACTCGGACACGGAATAGAAGGAGGGACAAAAAATTTGCAATAAATACCAGCTAGTTACCTCAGAATCTCCGCTGATGCAGGACAGAAAGGATACCATATCGCCATGTGGTGTCATAGGCCTTTTCTAAGTCGAAGAAAACAGCCACTAAATGCTGTATACAGAGAAATGCATCCTGGATAGAACTCTCCAGGCGTACCCTGTGGTCAGTGGTCGAGCGAGCAGCTCGAAAACCACATTGGTACTCGGACAAACTCCTTGTTTCTCCAGACACCACACAAGTCTGAGATTTACCATCTTCTCAAATAGCTTACATAAACAGTTAGTAAGACAAATAGGTCTGTAACTTTCTGCATACTCAGAATTTTTGTCAGGCTTGAAGACATTACTATGCCCCCTCGCTACCGAAACAGAAACTCGCCCTCCATCCAGATGCGGCTGAACACATGAACGAGATGTAACACACTATCCTCACTAAGGTGTTTCAACATCCGGTTATGGGCATTGTCTGGTCCAGGAGACGTGTCCTGGCATAGTGCCAAGGCGCTGTGGAGTTCCCACTCTGTAAAGGGCACATTATAGTCCTCTGAAGCTTGAGCGGCAAAACTAAGGTGATGACGTCCTGCCTCCCCCTTCAAAGCAAGGAAATCACAACAGTGATTCCCGGAGCCAGACACATTTGCGAAATGACTGGCTAGATGGTTAGAAATTGAGAGCAGTTCAGCGACGATACTGCCTGCAATGGAAATTACCGGTACAGAAGATGATCCTTGGATATCCGAAATACGTCGAAGTTTAGACCACATTTGAGATGACGGAGTATGTGACATCATAGACGACATATATTTCTCCCACAAAGCTTTCTTACTCTGTCGAATAGAAACTCACGCCTTAGCATGGAGTTTCTTAAATGTTGCCAAATTCGCCACAGTGGGCTGCCCACAGTAGTGCTTAAAGTAAATACAAAATTTTAATATTCCACCTTCTCAATACTAAAAAAATCATTTGATGTTTTTACAAAAACATTACAATGACGTTAAAAGGTACTAGTTTCTGTCCACTGTGGACCATCATCGGCCTAGCCAAATTACAACAGTAAAAGACATAGTGATAAAAATATTATGGAGAAATGAGAGAGGATCTAGAAGGATGGGATGGTGGTGGAATGACAGATAAAAGTGGAAAAAACCGTATTTGTGAATAATGATAAAAGTAACAGAAGTGTTCACAATGACAAGTAAAATCTTGTGAAGTCACGTAAAAACTCTTGATGAGATAGTCTTTGGTTGGCAGTTACTCCTGTGTTGCACGATTGACATATATAACTACGTATATGCTTCTAGAAAGTTGTAGATGTAAGTTCCACTTTTGCGTAGAGGGAAGAATTGTCCGATGAGACTAGCACCAGATTAAAAATTGACAAAGCTGAACCTGTTCTATGGTGGAATTAAAGGCTTTCTGTGTTAAACATAAGTAGTCTCAGTTCAATCGGGACCCCAATGAACCTGGGGAAAGAAGATAGTGTTAACGCGGGTAATCGGATAGAGAACAAGCGAGGCACCGGAAAATATAAACGATGACTCACCTTGCGCAGCGTGGAACAAACTTGCTGTATTGAATGCAACTTACGGAGTGAGCGTAGCGCGGAGTAGATCAGCAGGAAAGGAGTAGGTGAATACGGAGGGGAGGAATGACGTAAGTGGTGGAGGGTGGGAGGGATGGGAAAGGTTCAAGGCGGGGTGGACGGGAGAGGAAGTGATGGTGTTTGTATTGTCGGGGGACCCTTAATTGACTTAAAGAAAGAATTTTGAACGACCGATTTGTTTTTTCTGTAATAAGTAATGAAAAGGTCAAATAAAATATTGGGTTTCTCAGTTATTTCGTTAAGGTTATAGTTGGCATTAAAGTATTGATCTAAATGAATGTAAAAGTTCTCAATTATATTGAGTAGAGGTCCTTTCTTAGCTATTTTGAGAATGCCCATGTCTGTTTCAATATTCGTGAATTTGTGGTTATAGTCGACCATATGTTGGCCGATAGCTGAAAATTTGTTGTATCTGACTGCATTGAAATGTTCTAAATATCTAATGTTGAAGCTTCAGTCGGTTTGCCCCACATAAGAAATATTAGAGCATGTATTACATTTAATCCTGTAGACGCCTGATTTTGTGTACCTATTTATTTTATTAATATGTGATGTGTTATGTAAGATTTGTGTGTTGTTGTTGTTGTTGTTGGATTTAAAGGCTCTTTTCATAACTTTTTCTTTAAAACATTGGTGATCTTGTGAATTCCATTGACGTAAGTGAAGATGGAAAAGGAGTCATGTTTAGGTGGTTCTTTTTTAAGTGTGGTCTTGGGGCGAAATTTATGTTTGTTAATGATGTTTTCTATGAAATGGCTATTGAAGCCATTGAATCTGGCAATGTAGCGGATAGTATTCAATTCGGTATGAAGATCTTTTTTATTCATAGGAACGTTGAATGCTCTATGTACAAGACTGTTATATGTTGCTTTTTTGTGGGGGAGGGGGTGAGCTGAATCTTGTAACGGCCGATTGGGTGGGCTTTCTGTAGATCTTGTAGGTTAAAGATTCCTGTTGTCTAGTGATCGTAATATTCAGAAAATTGATTTTTTGATCTACTTCCGACTCCAATGTGAATTTAATATGCGGATCGATGTTATTACGTGCCCACAGTAGCGTTTATTGGTGTGACGGCGTTCTTTGACAGCTGCTGCAATTTCTTCATTCCACCAAGGAATGAGTTCTCGGCGAGGAGTCCCTGAAAACAATGGAATAGACTCCTCAGCAGCAGCAAGAATAACTTGTGTTATGTAATTGATATCGCCATCTACGCTCCACCTGGTCACGTCATTAAGGACGGCTAGTGATGTGAACTTTGGCTAACCAGCATACTTAAGAATCCGTCAAGGCTCCTCCTCAATGGATTTCTGTTTCAACCAAGTAAGAACCATGGAAAAATGGTCAATTTTACAGAGATCATTGTGTGTATTCCATTGAAGCAGGGGAACCAGCTTTTGGCTGCATGCGAGAGTATGTGCCATACTGTACACTGAAATGAGGTGGTTCATCTGTATTCAAAGTGCATAAATCCATATCCATAATATTTCCAAATCCCTTCCCCTGGGACAAGGCGTTTCAGAGCCCAATATAGGGTGATGGGCGTTAAAATCACCCAATAGGAGGAAGGGAAGTGGAAGCTGATCTTTAATATCAGTTGCATCATTTATATTAAGAGGCTGGCATGATGGAAAATGAACATTACACACTGTTGCTATGACAGGCAGCGGAACACGAACTGCTACAGCTTCCAGCGGGGTTTTTAGTGGAACCTCTTTGCTACAGGTATCAGAACTGACAAAAATGCCAACGCCACCGGAAGACTGGTTAGCATAATGTCATTTTGTCGAGTATAGTCTGAAATTTCTCACGATAGTATGATGAGCAGTTCTGAGATTAGTTTGCTGAATGCAGAGTATACTTGTCCATACTCACTAATTAGCTGGCGCAGCTCAGCAAGATGCCTATCATAACCGTTACAATTCCAATGTAATTTTTTTTTGCTAGTTGCTTTACGTTGCACCGACACAGATAGGTCTTATAGCGACGATGGGACAGGGAAGGGCTAGGAGTGGGAAGGAAGCGGCCGTGGCCTTAATTAAGGTACAGCCCCAGCATTTGCCTGGTGTGAAAATGTGAAACCACAGAAAACCATTTTCAGGGCTGCCAAAAGTGGGGTTTGAACCTACTATCTCCCGAATACTGCATACTGACCGCACTTAGCGACTGCAGCTATCGAGCTCGGTATTCCAATGTAACAGTGACATAGTGTGGACTAAGAGAGGATGAGTGTTTGGTTATACAGTAGAAGTCCGCTATAGCAAGTACGCCATATAACGAGAACTCCGTTATAGCGACGACCTTTTTCTGTCCCTTCAAAATTCCTATATTATACTGTGTATTGTCCTTCGGTTACAGCAAGAACCCTATCACTGACGTATCCGTTATTACGAGCGATTAAGCGCGCGTGATTTTCCTGTTACAGATATTTATGCACCCCAGAGATGATATTGTATGCGATCGATTACCTTCGGCATCGTTTCCTCGCTATGTCCACTAGTGATTTCTCTCATCGACAGCGATGTCGGAGTCGATTAGTAATACCCGTCAACAGCATTCTGTAAAGAAAATTCGAAATGAATGCGTAAATAACGTGTCCGATAACGGGTTAGTTTATATTTTGTTGCGTCTGGTTAAATCACAGAAAGGCTATTATGAAAATTTATAGCGAGAATGTTATCATTTCTCTACTGGTGGTTGAAGTGTGTTTTCATCATATGTATGGTACGGTTAAGTTAGGACACGTGGCACTGTTTGAATAAGAAAACTGAAACGTTTGCAACAAAATGCGATCGATCATCTTCGGTACGGTATAGTTTTCTCACTTTGTGCATTTGCGAGCTCTCTCACTGACATTCAAAGGCAATGTTGGAGTTGATTAATACCTGTCGACTGCTGTTCTTGAAAGTAAATTTGAAATGAAAGAGGATAACACGTTTTCGTAATAAATGCGTAAATAACGTGGCCGATAGCAGTTGTTAACTCGTTAAAAATAAAGACTGAAGTAAACGATATCTTAATGTTATATACGGAAATTAAGTAAGAATATGATACACCTCAAGATATGGCAGAGTACATCACTGATTTCAGAGGATATTTCATATCTTCTCGCGTCTAGTTAAGGCTATTTTACATGTAAATTTTTCGTGAGGAGGTTACTTCTCTACATGCGTTTCAAATATGTTTTCATGATACATATACGGTTAGGTTAGGTGACGCTGTTTGAAGAAGAAAGCTGAGGTGTTTGCCACGGAAATCTCTGGAGTGATACCGTATTTCTCCGAATCCAAGACTTTTTAAAATCAGAATCTCATGCAAAAACTCAAGGGTTGTTGCATTCCCGGCCTAACAGTAAGTTAATGGATACCATTGGCAACTACCGCGGTAACAACGCTGCTTCTTTTCACACGTGCACAGAACTCATTGACAAACAACCGCCTCTTTACTATAAGTTACATCGCTAGCCGCGACAACCGGTTGTAGAGTGCCTGTGTGTTTCTCAAATCTGCAGAATGGCATCAAAACATGCGACCCTTTGAATTCTTAGAAAAGCCATGGCTACTCAGTGGCAGAGTTATAACGCGTCTATTGTACTTGACGCTTAGTAAAATTAAGTTTTATAGACAGCAGGAATATTTTCGTGATGGATAGTCGTACTGTAAAGATACATGGAAAAGGTATTGCCGGCAAATTTTCAACGGGCTTTAGTCGATAATATGATGCCAATTTTAAGTTAATGGTTAATAAACACTCTGAAATATAGAATAATTGTGCAGCCGCAAGAAAATACGGCATAGGCCTAACTAAAGCCAATATTTGGCGTTAGCATGAAGACAAAGAGCTAAAAAACGCGAACTGTACAAAAAATGCATTTAGTGGTCCACAACAAGGACGCTTTAAAGTAGTCGAAGATGAAATTGTGAGGTATGTGCACGAAAAATGCAAGGGCGGAATGGCCATACATGGCGCAATAAACTCGTTCGTTGACTTTCAACGTCCGCGATTAGGCCTATACATCGCTAGCCGCTGAATTTGGCCGAATCCAGCAAGCGAGACATGTGTGTAGTGGTAGCCGGTTACATCTGACACTGCGTAAAAGTACCCTAACAGTTTTATAGACAGCAAGAATAATTTCCTGATGGATCGTTGTATTGTACAGACACATGGAATAGGTATTGCCGGAAAATTTTCAACGGGTTCTCTTCGATATTATGATGCCAATGTTAAGTTAATGGTCCTTAAACCTGCGGAAATAAAGAATAATTGTGCAGCTGCAAAAAAATGAAAAAGAAAAAGAAATACGGCATGACGAAAGTCAATGTTTGGCGTCTAAAAATGCATAGGCCTACTGTACAACAAGGCATTCATATGATTTTACAAAGTTCTTTTTGAGCCTGATTAATTTTTTTTTCAAGGAAAAGGTGGGGTTCATCTCGGATTTGGAGAAATACAGTACTATATTTTTTTTCAGAATGAAATGAAACATACACTTTCATGTAGTATCAGATTACGAAAAATAAACAAGTAAGCCGTAGTGTGGATATCATCTGCGTAAACGCAAGTTTTGAACAAACTGATTGCCATTTCATACCGATTTTAATGTGCATGGGGGTTTTCCGACTTCTATACAAAAATCGGATATAACAACAATCTGTTATAGCGAGTACATTTTTCGCTGTTATGAATTCTCGCTATAACGGACTTCTACTGTACTCAATAATTAAGCACTAACATCTACATCTGTAGACATAGATGAAAGCTCAACGCCCATCCCGTCGTCGACAGATGAGGGGACTGACACCCAGAACTTCAACGCTTTTGGGGGGCGGGATGTCCTCCTACGAGGGGAGGTTTTGGAGCAGGCATACCTGTTGGTGCTGATTCATACCACCCAGATGGAGGGCAAGATTTCCCTTTCGCAAGAGAAGTGCAAGAGCGCCTTCTTTTCTTGTTTTGACGGGCTGGGAGATCATTTTCCAGCCCTGGTCAACGAAGCCGCCTCCACAGCTTGGCCATGGCTTTCGCCGACCTCTTGGTGAGAGGAGACTTTGCTTTCCTCCCACTGCTGTGCCAGCTTAGGAGTCCCAGCCGGCACAGACTTGTTTGTGGTCGAATGTGGTCCCCCCTTCAAGCTTTTACTCTTTGCGGCTTTGCTCACAGGAGCAACAGCCACCTTGGGCACAGCGATCTCTACAGGTTGAGGAGATGTAAAGGACGAACCTGGAAGACTCTGTGTTATCTTCGTGTAGTCTAGCGTCTTGGCAGGAGCATTTAAAGATAAAAATTTCATTGTTCCGTATTGAAAGTATTAACGTTAAAAATTAAATAATTGAAAAAGAGGTTCAACGATGTATTGAATAGGTTGAACCTCTTTTTCAATTATTTAATTTTTAACGTTGGCAGGAGCATTCATAGAACTGAACTTACGGCACGCTTCGTGGTAGGGAAGACCATGCAGGGTCTTGATCTCCTGGATCTTCTTCTCACTGAGATATACCAGACAGATCCGATCTCAGCGTGAATGAAGACCAGGGCGATTAGTGCACCTGTAAGGAGTTGTGTATTCTTCCACGCCATGGGCTCCTCTACCACATGTACCACATACAGACGGATTTGAGCAATGAGATACTATATGCCCGAATCTCTGACATTGATAGCAGCGCATGGGAGGTGGGATGTACGGCCTCACATCGCAGCGATAGTTTGTTACCTTGACTTTCTCTAGTAACACTGACAATTTGAAGGAGACAATGAATGCACCTGTGGCAAGGTCTTCGCCGTTGACTTTGCGCATAATGCGCCGGATATGAGTCACGCCACAGTGCTTCATGACTTCTATCAATTCATCGTCAGTGTTCAAGATGAGATCTCAGTGGAAGATAATTCCACAAACAAGATTGAAGGTCTTGTGCTCCTCCACTTTGATGGGAATATCACCAAAGTGGTTGCACTTGAGCATGGCAGTGTGCATGTCTAGCAACAAACTAACGTTGCACATTTTTTTCAGATCTTCCAGTTCGCTGTAGACACCTATGTGCCTACTAAATAAAATAGACTTTACCAACTTGAAGTCACTCCCATCAGTTCTGGTAGTAACCAGAAACCTATGAAAGCTGGATCCCATTCCTTCACGCTGCGCTTGTTCCCAGGGGTTGAACCATTTAAGGAATCAAAAGTTAAAGTGGGGGACCACCTCGGGCAGGCTGAAGAAGTTTCGAACCCATGCCCGAAATCATCCTCGCCAAATGCCACCCACTCCGATCAGGGGCCTGTTTAGCCGAACCAAGCAGCCAAGGCAATACCTACCTGGTCGTAGCAGGTATTGCCCGGGGTCCGATGTTGGACGGCGCCTAATACGGAATGATTGAGGCATTGAGCACTAGGACTCCCTTCCTCCAATCACCCGCAATAGCATGTACCCCATAGTGTGTACAGAGTAATAATATAGAGAAAGTCTTTTTTTTTAACAATTAATATGTCCTTCTGGCATTCAGCTGTGCGGGAACCATGTTGTCCTGACAACTACTACTGCACGGGTACATGTCGCTCTCACCCGCAGGATTCCTGGGCGGTCACAAGCAGGCCTTCGGGCGTAATCGCACACGTAAGAGGCCCATCTCCGAGCAGTGCATGTCAAAAATTTTGAATCGGTCTGCAACTACCCCCCCCCCCAAAAAAAAAGAGGGGACCGATGGCCACATGACCCTTTTAGCCACCTTCTACAACAGACAGGAATTACCTGTGAAAATATTCTGCCCGTCCCATCCACAGAGGGGTCCAACACATGATATACCAAGCCACAATCCATGTCAGCACCAAGGTCGCCCCCTTTGAAAGGCAGGGGATACCAGGGGTGTATTCTACATCTGCATCCCCCACCCGCAGGGGGTGTTACCCTTTTAGTCGCCTCTTACAACAGGCAGGGGATACAGTGGGTGTATTCTTCATCTGCGTGTGAGGATTTGTTCTTGGGTTCACTAGGCTAATTGGTGACAGTGCCAATGGCAGTTGGAATTGTGTATATCATATATATTGTGTGACGCGTAAATACATATGCTTAAGTTATTTTTATTATTTGTCTGAAAGGATCATCTAATTCACAGACAATATGGGCTGCAACTAGGACAAACTTCCACCTGAAACAATCTAAAACTTTAAGAACTTATAAAATAAATAAAACTTTAATTTAAACACACAACAATAATTCTAAAAATACAAAATGTTTGTAAAATACCCCTACTTGTTGTGCTAATTTTGTGAGTGATTGTTAAAGATTTGCACCAATGTCATCTAGCTTTTCCTCTGTTAAAACTGTTTGTGCGCACGCATGTTTTTTATTGAGCACTGAGCCAGTAGTTTCAAATTTATTTACAATTAAGTCACATGAATCTGTGATTGTGAAGGTGGCACTTCAACAGGAAATAGATGAACAACTGCATCGTGTACCCGTCGATCCGACTCGTACTTAATAACTTCTACGTGCGAAAATACGGTGTTGCAATGATAATTGTCTTACCATGTTAACAGCTGAGATTCAGAATGGCAACTGGTTCTTGTGATTAAAAGTAATAAACTTCATTGTTAGGTTCCGTATTGAGTTGAGACTATGCCTAAAGTAAATACAAAATTTTAATATTCCACCTACTCAATACTAAAAAATCATGTGATGTTTTTACAAAAACATTACAATGACATTAAAAGGTACTAGTTTCGGTCCACTGTGGACCATCATCAGCCTAGCCAAATTACAACAGTAAAAGACATAGTGATAAAAATAGTTCTTGTGAGGTCGAACATGTGCACGCTGCTTGCAAGGTCAAGAACTATGCGTGGGCCTCAAATACTGTAGCTTACGTATCGGAGAGTAAAAACGCTGCTTGGGAGGTCTTAGTTTCAGATAAGTTGAACTGTATTTAAGCATGATTTGTAGCTATAGATTTGACACAGGGCCTTTTTGTACTGTAAATATGTAACTTTCAATGCCATAGGCACGTATATTCAATTATAGGTTAGGTAGATTCGCTTGGGGTTGATCGCCTACGCCAGCCATATGTTTATTAACTCTGTTTTAGATGGAATGAGAGCAATGTAATACCTTAGTGGTTATTTTGTGGTTTATGAAGTTAGATTTCTTCTGCACCATGTAGAGATGTGAGATTTATTTTGATGTCAAAGTCTTCAGAATAAGTCGGAGGTCAACTTACCTCTAGAGGTTCAAACGGGGAACCCAAAAATGAAGACGACTTAGATAAAATGTCAGGATGTGCATAATTATGGATGGGGGATGTATTTCAGGTTGCAGCAAGAGCAGAGAGACACTTACACTGCTGAAACTCGGAGAGGGTCTTTTATACAAGATTTCGACAGACTAAGCCATAGCCGCATGTGAGATGCAAACCTGGGTAGGTCAGATGCAAGGCTGTGAAGCGCCGTATTGCGCGTTTTATCACAATGAGATATTTGTGAGAATCGGCCGCAGAGGCTTAGATATGAGAATAGGCCGAGTAAGAGCCTGGGTGAGAACCTGGATATTTCAGATGAGAGGCCGTGAAGAGCCATCAAGAGGGTATGCTATCCTCATGAGATATGAGATATATATGTGAGAACAGGCTGATCAGTAGCCTAGATTCAGAAAAATGTGGGTCACAATCTGGTGGTATCGTAACAAGACTTACGAAAGACTGTGTCAGTGAGCTTCCTGCGTGACCATGTGTTTGGAAGGGAGACTTGTTTCTCCATGCCCTGAAGATGAATAGGCTGTTGACCCAGTGACGTATTTACGCAGGTATAGACTTTGCGAGTGCAGGCCGAACCTTAAGTGAATGACTTGCTGTACACATGAGAACCGTTATTCCAGGCCCTATGGAATGCCCAGTCTGCCTGCATGTAAAATATTTTGTTATTTACTTTCTCTCTACAGCTGACCAGGAGTTGGTAATTTTAACTTGCAACACTCTGCTGTGCATATACACATGTTTTTAAAGTGTAACATATTTTCGTTGCATTCCTTGTATGATTGGTTAATGATTCTGACTTTTGACCTTAAGTTTACCAACAGGCTGATGATGCCCTGAACAAGGGGCAAAACATGTTCCTAAGAAGTGTACATAGTATTATGTAAATTTTACCCACGTAGCACGCGGCTTGTATTGAATAGGTGGTACAATAGCATAAATTATTTTGTGATAATTTGCTTTTAGTAATTGGGCTCGAGACCCATGTAAATATTTGGACCAGTGATGGCAATTTATATTGTAATTTTATCGATTTATTTTGGGGAAATTCTTACTTGAACCTCATGTTTTATTCGTTAAACCTTTCCACCCATCTATATCTTCGAGTTCTCATTTACGAATATGTATTCTAGATCCTGTCCTATTATTTTAAGTCAATCTTAGCTAGACCATTTGACCCATAGTTTATTTTATCGGATGCACAACGCAGTGTCTCCACTGAGCTAGACCAAGCAGGGACAGGGAAGGTACAATACATTGGTATAATATGTCCATACTACATTAGATTATCATCCTCCATCCATCTTACTCTCAACCACATGCAATACCTCTGACTAAACTTTGGACATATTGTATTGTGTGTTTCAAAATGGCAAAATCAGCTCTCCTTATCAGGTAAACCATTATTGCTGCTACTGACATGTGTCCCATTAGGTAAATTCACTGAGCATCAACAGATCTAACGTAGATTGGGAAAAAGTAGATAACAAAGAAAATTCAACATACAGTTACAGAAACATATTACAAATGAATTAACACATTGGCACATAGTGATGGCTCCCAGCTGTGCGATTGTTCGAGAGACGTAATGTAGCTTGACGGCTTGCAGCCGTGGAGCTGAGCACAAGTAGATTTGAGCGCGTATTTTAAAACATTTATCAACAGATGGAACTATCATGTTATATAACATTAGAAAGAGGAAGAGTCGCTCTTTCTCACAATGGTAATTGCATTCGTTTATCTCAACTAGTTTGTATTATAATCGACCTCGAAAACATGTAGCTTGATGGCTTGCTGCTGTGGAGCCGAGCACAAATATATTTGAGAGTGTACTTCAGACGTTCATCAAGAGATGGAACTAACATGTTATATACCATCAGAAATAGGATGAGTCGCTCTTTCTTGCAATGGTAAATTGCGTTTCATCATCTCAAACAGTTAGCATTATAATCGATCTTGAAAAGTTACACCCCGTTGTGTCTGTCCCTGTCCAAGGTGAGAAGATGAGTAGCATAACATGTAGAAGGCAGTTGTCAGCTAGCGGTGATATATCGAATATTCTGAACAGAAATGATAATGAAAGTGAGTCAGAAACTTCAGATTTTAAAGAATTATTTAGTGTGAGTGATGACAGTAACAGTGGCGAATCCAAGAAAAGTGACAGTGAAACAGAAAATTCTGATGGTGACACTGATGTCTCTTACGTTGAAGTGCCAGATACCAGAAGCGCTAAAGAGGTGAAAAATGAAAACTACTGAAATGCCAAAATACCCAAATATAAGATTTATGATTTTTTAATTTTGTAAATTGAGGTTTGTGTGCCTCTGTGGCTCAAGCGGCGGCGCCCTGACCTCTCACTGCTGGGCTCCGTGGTTCAAATCCCAGTCAATCCATGTGAGATTTGCGCTTGACAAAGCAGAAGCGGGATAGATTTTTCTCCGGGTACTTTGGTTTTCCCTGTCCTCTATCATTCTAGCAATACTCTCCGGTATAAATTCATCTGTCAGTAATTAATCATTGCCCCAGAGGGGTGCAACAGGCTTTGGCAGCCAGCACAATTCCTATCCTCACACATAGATGGGTGCTTCATTCATTCCATTCCCGGTTGAATGACTGGAAACAAGCTGTGGATTTTCATTTTTCAAAATTGAAGTTTGCATAAGAAAAGTGTAATAACTAATAAATTAAAGTTCTCATGAACTGTGATTTACATATATTAAATACTACTCCTGGGCATGTGAAGGGCTAGAAAATCAATACGCCAATGGATTAATAAAACTATTGCAAGACATGTTTCATACTTCCTACTTAGGCATGAAGTCCAGTGATTTAAAAGTAATCGTCAAACCAAAACCAAAAGGAAAACTGCTTAACATTACTATCCATGCCACTTCACTTATGAAGACCTAATAAAGAAATGAGAATTAATCAAATATAATTCACAATAGGGAACATGCATGATCCGGGGTTTTATTTAAAAATATGCTAATCTGATTCAAAATTGCATGCAGAATTCAAAAATGTGATCAGAATGTACAAATAATAACTCCAAACATGATAAAAATCTACGAAAATGTCACGTCACGCAAGTACGCGA
Source organism: Anabrus simplex (assembly GCF_040414725.1). NCBI lineage: Eukaryota > Metazoa > Arthropoda > Insecta > Orthoptera > Tettigoniidae > Anabrus > Anabrus simplex. Next base: position 127,702,620 of record NC_090265.1, on the reverse strand, counting down.
TCTCACTGGCCTGACGTCATCGTACAGGTTGACTGAATTAGCAGACGAAATAACACATAGTGTGCTGTGAGAAGCAGGATACACTTCGCGTATTTCTACTTTACGTTAGTGTCTAGTATGGTTAAATTCGAGGTCTATACATTGGATAATAATCTGAGTGGTATATTTTAGACTTAAAATGAATCCTGCGCAGACAGTGAGGCAGAAAACTTATAAATGGTGTAGAGTTCCGATGTGCAATAGCACATCGCATACCATACCAAACAAATTGTTTATAAACGTTCCAAAGACGCTAAAACTAGGGAGAAATGGATTTTGGCGAGGTGGAGAAATGCTGGCGATATATCGGAAAAGTCTACAGTTTATTTTTTTGAAGATTTTAACGTAAGATGAATTTGTTTGAATTTTCAAATCACTTTTCCATGTCAGCTGTTCTAGTGGTAAAACTTTAAATTTTAATGAATGATGCTTTATTTAAATGCTTCAATTACATCTTGGAATATGAAAGTAATAAACAGTGCATTAAATAATGCTGATTATTAAAGTATTCTCCAAACCTAACCTATGTTTTGGGTGATCCATGTCAAGATAATAAATCAAAGGGATTATGAACCATTTTGACAGCTCTAATTCTACCAATATATCTTGGCATGGGACAGTTATGTATGTCTTTATTGAAGAGCTTAATTGGTAAAGAAATTTAGGCTATATCTAAATACTCTATAATGTAACAAAGAATAGGCGTGTACATCATGAAAGGAAACAACGTGAATTTAACAAATGTATAACTCTACACAAAACCAATGATTGTCTGTTGGGGTCTTATAAGTTAACAATGCTCAGTTATAATAATTATCATAATATTAATGATATAAATAACATAATTGCACAAAGGTGAAAATAGTGGTGTAGGTGTTTAAAATATTATCCAACTTAGCCTAAGGTTTAGGTTATACAAGCCAAATCAATAAACCGAAGGGTAAAAATACCGCGCAAGTTGGCCGTGCGGTTAGGAGCGCGCAGCTGTGAGCTCGCATCCGGGAGATAGTGGGTTTTGAACCCCACTGCCGGCAACCCTGAAGATGGTTTTCCGTGGTTTCCCATTTTCACACCAGGCAAATGCTGAGGCAGTTCCTAAGGCCACGGCCGCTTTGTTCCCATTCCTAGGCCTTTCCTGTCCCAACGTCGCCATAAGACCTATATGTGACGGTGTGACGTAAAGCAAACAACAAAACAAAACAAAAAAAGTAAAAGTCACAGCACCCAAAGACATTCCTGTATTGAGCGACTAAAATGTCACCAGGACACTTTTCTTTCCTGATATGCTCAGCTTGTTAAAAGCCAAATGTAATTAATGTTACTGGCTTCACGCCCCGCTAACTACTTCTACGATTTTCGGAGACGCCGATGTGCAGGAATTTAGTCCTGCAGGAGTTATTTTACGTGCCAGTAAATCTACCGACACGAGGCTGACGTATTTGAGCACCTTCAACTACCACCGGACTGAACCAGGATCGAACCTGCCAAGTTGGGATCAGAAGGCCAGCACCTCAACAGTCTGAACCACTCAGCCCGACTTGTGAAAACTAGATGAAGTCATATTTATCTTTATCATGTTTAACTTTTTCCCTCTACAAAGATATTTAATTCTCTTTCATGGGCCCCGGAAGTGGGTAGGCCAGTTGTCCCAACCATAAATATATATTTTGGGGGGAATGATAGATTATAGCCCTATAGTACTATGATCTTTCTTTCTTTCCTTCTTTCTTTCTTTCTTAATCAGTTTATCCTTCAGGGTTGGTTTTCTCTCGGACTCAGCGAGGGATTTCACCTCTACCACTTCAAGGGCAGTGTCCTGGAACGTGAGACTTTGAGTACGGTGATGAAACTGGTGAGGAGGACCATTACCTCGCCCAGGCGGCCTCACCTGTTATGCTCAACAGGGGCCTTGTTGGAGGATGGGAGGATCGGAAGGGATAGACAAGGAAGAGGGAAGGAAACGGCCGTGGCCTTAGGTGCCTGGAGGAGAAGTAGGAAAATACGAAAAACCACTTCGAGGATGGCTGAGGTGAGATTCGAAACCCTTCTACTCAGTTGACCTCCCGAGGCTGAGTAGACCCCGTTCCAGCCCTCGTACTATTTGCTTTTAACTTTCATGGCAGAGCCGGGAATCGAAACCGGGCCTCCGCGAGTGGCACACATGAACCACTACACCACAGAAGCGGACTAGTACTATAATGCTACCTATATGTTTATGTTAGTGCTGAAATCCGATTTCTTACTTTACTAATGCTGAAAGCCCGAAAATGTAATGTTATTCTTTAATAGGGGAATCAGTCTAGAAAGTGATGTGATATCTATCCAGGTTCGTTGTTATCCTAATACTATGGGTTACAGTACATTGCACGTATATAAAAGATGCCACTTACAAACTTGCTTGTTATCCACGAATTTCTGCGGCCACAAAAGTCACTATTTTTCAAGAATGATGACATTTACACATGATAGATTGTCTGATTGTGCTGTTTTGAACCTTTCTTCTGTCATTTTGAAGTTATTCGCGATCATGAATAATAAACAATCGGCTTTTAGCAACGGCTGATGCACAACGGCTGGTAGAGCTCCATGCGGTACTGGATCGTGACGTCACAGCGCGCCGCTTACGTCAGAGGCCGTTTCACTCGCCTTGCGGAAAGGCACTATTAAATATTTTTTTAATGGTAGAAAACAAGGCAACATATCACAAAGTAATACGTTTACGTACTATTTCATTGGTGTACTTTTCAAAACAAATATTTTTGAAAATGATGCATGTTCCCAATAATCTTGAGACCTATAACTTCTGGAACTGAAATGATACTCACTATTGTGCTGTGATGTAGAAGACACATCATGCTGTCCTTCGTTATATTCACCACCGCTACCATCTGAGTAACTCGCATTATAATTCTCATCTGAAACATAGATACGAAAGGTTTTCTAAAATATATTCTTCATTAAAGAACAAAAAAGAGAAAAGGTAATAATGTTTCTCTTACATTCACAAAATGTATCTCGCTTACAAGGACCCGTGGAGGAGGAGTAGCTCTATACTACAAAAATAATTTAACGGGGAAGATTATACAAACTTCGACATTATCTACCGATACCTTAACTGAATATATGTTTGTAGAACTATCAGTTGATAAGACTAAAGTACTGATTGGAGTTGTTTACAAACCACCAAAAGCAGGAAACTTCACAGACTTCGAAGAAAATTTACTAAGACTCCTACCTATCTACGAACGTGTACTCACATTTGGCGACTTTAACACAAACCTGTTAATAGACTCCGTTGAAGCAAATCGTTTACAGAACATACTTACCTCTTGTAACATGTCAGTGTTGCCACTTAACCCCACTCACCACGTGCACACGGCTAACGGATCCTCACACACTCTAATAGATTTACTTATCACAAATAATCCTCAGAAAATACTAAAACACGGACAAACTTCTGTACCTGGTATTTCATACCATGATCTCATATATTTAGCTTATTCTTTGAAAGTTCCCAAAACAAAGCTGAAGTGGATAACCTATAGAGACATGAAAAATTTAAATCCTCAACAATTGATACAAGATGCTAATCTCTGCCCGTGGGACGAAATACTGCACTTGACTGACAATGACGAAAAAGTAAAGAGGTTTAACACATTATTGTTGGGATTGTATAACAAACACGTACCTAAAAGTACTGCTAGGGTGACTCGCAAAGCTGCTCCATGGTTAACAAATGACATTAAGTCCGCAATGGCTGAACGAGATGCACTACACAGATGTTACAAGCAGACATTATCAACTGAAGATTTTGAAAAGTACCGTGTGCTTAGAAATAAAGTTAAACAAATAATCAGAAACAAAAAATATGCGTACTTCCAACTATTAGCCAGTAACTTAAACACAAAAAGTACCTGGAAACAACTCAGATCCGTAGGTATTGGGAGGCAAACTACAAACTCCAATACGCATGACATAAATCCAGATGAATTAAATGCCCACTTTACTAGAGAAATAGTTAATACCCACCCTCATATTATACAAACAACAATAAATTCTCTTCAATCTACTCCATTACCACAACGGCCTTTGTTCAAATTTCGTAAAGTAAATGAAAACGATGTAAGAAGAAAACTAACATCAATCAAATCGCAAGCAATCGGAGTGGACGACATCCCAATATCCTTCGTCGTTACCTTGATAGATGTAGTACTGCCAATTTTAACCCACATATGTAACTCATGTCTTTTGGAAGGCTACTTCCCAACTGTTTGGAAGGATGCCTTAATTTTCCCAGTACCAAAAAAATCTCTAGCAAATTCTCCATCTGACTATCGACCTGTCTGTATACTTTCTTCACTTTCGAAAGTCTTAGAAAAACTCATGCATGAACAACTGCTCCAATATCTGATGCATCATTCGTTACTTGATCACCTGCAATCTGGATTTAAAAAAGGACATAGTACATCTACTGCTCTTCTAAAAGTTACGGATGACGTAAGAAAAGCAATGGATGAACGCAAAGTGACCGTGCTCATTCTCCTAGACTTCAGCAGTGCTTTTGACACTATCAGTACGGACATATTAATAGCGAAATTGCATTCCTTCCATTTTAGCCACACTGCTCTCAAATTGTTCGCTTCCTACCTCCATAACCGACAACAGTGTGTTGTCATGAATGATAAGAGAACGGAGTGGAAGTACAAAGTTAATGGTGTGCCACAAGGTTCTATACTCGGCCCCCTGTTGTTTATTTTATATTTGAATGACATCTCTTCTAAGTTGAAAAACTGCAACTACCATCTCTATGCCGACGACCTTCAAATTTACTGTCACACAAAAGTGAATGACATAAATGCAGCTATTGAAAATATGAACCGAAACTTAGAACAGATCAGCTGTTATGCAGCTGAGAATTCTCTCTCCATCAACCCAATGAAAACACAAGCTATTATACTAGGCCAGAGAAAACTGCTTGCCCATCTACACAGTCTACAAATTCCAGTCATTCAACTAAATGGCGTTGCTATCCCATTCTGTAAATCAGTAAAAAGCCTTGGAGTCACTATAAATGAAACTTTAAACTGGGATGAGCATGTCACTAACGTATGCAGGAAAGTTCACTCATCACTTCATCCCCTTAAGATTCACCAGACCGTATTACCTCTCAACTTAAAAATAAAACTGGTTCAAACATTGATACTTCCAATTTTTAACTATTGTGATGTTGTATTGCTGGATGCTACCAGTGAAAAAAATAGGAAATTGCAGAGAGCTTTAAACTCCTGCATTAGATTTATTTTTTCATTGAATTTTGCCTCGCATGTATCCCCTTTTTATGCACAACTTTCTTGGTTAAAAGTAGAGCAGCAGAGGAATTACCATGTATCAACCCTTATCTATCGACTCTTGACCAAAAATATACCTGAATATCTCTCCAGTAATTTCCGTTTTCTATCCTCCTTTCATGACCGTGACACGCGATCTGGGTCAACAATTGCAATACCTCCACATCATACATCTGCCTTCAGTAATTCTTTCCTTGTGTCGGGCGCTAGAATATGGAATGCTTTACCCCCTGAAATTAGAAATTGTTCCTCATTAATTACCTTCAAAAGACAGTCTAAAGATTTCCTCTTGAATACGCAGGCTATATCATGTAGTTATGTGTGAATGTGAGAGTGAATGTCTGGAGTAAATAGTTCCCAAAAGTTTACATAAATTACTGTTATATTTTATGATTTCCACCTAGAGTAGTTAATATTGAATTTATTTTTCTAAATTTAGACTTAGGATGTAATCTTTTAGAGTTTATTAAGTTATATTACTATTATATTATATACACTGTGTTAAGTTTGAATATTAAGTTTGGATTCAGTATTAAGCCGCATAATGTGGTTAAGTGTAAGAGAGGGCCAAGAGCCCTAACTTCGAAATAAATAAATAAATAAATAAATAAATAAATAAATAAATAAATAAATAAATAAATAAATAAATAAATAAATAAATAAATAAATAAATAAATAAATAAATAAATAAATAAATAAATAAATAAATAAATAAATAAATAAATAAATAAATAAATAAATAAATAAATAAATAAATAAATAAATAAATAAATAAATAAATAAATAAATAAATAAATAAATAAATAAATAAATAAATAAATAAATAAATAAATAAATAAATAAATAAATAAATAAATAAATAAATAAATAAATAAATAAATAAATAAATAAATAAATAAATAAATAAATAAATAAATAAATAAATAAATAAATAAATAAATAAATAAATAAATAAATAAATAAATAAATAAATAAATAAATAAATAAATAAATAAATAAATAAATAAATAAATAAATAAATAAATAAATAAATAAATAAATAAATAAATAAATAAATAAATAAATAAATAAATAAATAAATAAATAAATAAATAAATAAATAAATAAATAAATAAATAAATAAATAAATAAATAAATAAATAAATAAATAAATAAATAAATAAATAAATAAATAAATAAATAAATAAATAAATAAATAAATAAATAAATAAATAAATAAATAAATTAAATAAATAAATAAATAAATAAATAAATAAATAAATAAATAAATAAATAAATAAATAAATAAATAAATAAATAAATAAATAAATAAATAAATAAATAAATAAATAAATAAATAAATAAATCAGTGTAGAGGTGGTAAATGTCTTTTAAGAAGTAAAACTCTGCGAAGGGAAAAGGAATAAAATATTTAGTGTAGGTACTGTTAACCATACAGTTCAAATGAATTAAGTCTACCAAAAAATGTACAATATATACAATGCACAGTATAACTGCAGGCATTTCTTAGTCCCCCTGAGTGTTCCTGACATTACTAGAGGCACATCTTACCACTTTATGAAGCAGGGATCAGCCTACGTACATATTTTACACATCAGTCTGAACAGGACAGAGGAAACAAGAGTCAGAGTTGTACTCCATGTCAGATATTACATCACAATACGTTGAAAATGACCTCCCACTATCAACATTACATTCACTGCAGCTTCCACAAAATGCCCATTTTTTTTATTTCAAGGAAAGTAGAATGGTAAGCACATCAATATCCTTACATGCTGTATATGAACTACTAATTAGATCCTTAAACACTGTGTATGGTTCAAAATATTCTGATGTTGAAAATTCTCGTAGGATGATAATTTGCTTTATTAGATGATAGACTTGAACATTTTCTAAATCACCTTACATTATGCTTCTTGGATCAAAGAGTGATTCAACACAATTTCATCATTTGTTTCTCAATTTTGCTTTAAGGTGAACAGTTTCGCAATTTGAGCCAAAGATTCACAATTAAGTATTTATTTATTTTCCATCTAGTCAAAAGGCAATTTAAAGGTTAAAAGTGGTACATGTTTCGTATATTATCAACATCTTTAGCCACATAATACTGTTTAGATGAAAAATATATAAATTGACAAAGTAATGCTTTAGAGGAAGTGTCCTTAAAATTAAGATTGTGTTAATCTTATGTTAATTTTAAGGACACTTCCTCTAAAGCATTACTTTGTCAATTTATATATTTTTCATCTAAACAGTGTTATGTGGCTGAAGATGTTGATAATATACAAAACATGTACCACTTTTAACCATTAAATTGCCTTAAGCAATCATTGTATTAACTAGGTGGAAAATAAATAAATACTTAATTGTGAATCTATTGAAGTGCGATACGGACCATGAAGCTGATTTTATGTAATTTGAGCCAAATGCGTACAATTGCGCAAAAAATTGACATTTTGCACTTTGCGAAAAATAGGTGCCTCTACATATGACAAAGTAAATGCTATGCAATATAATAAAAATAAAATCACAAGTTAATCTGGCTACTAATTTTAATAGCTCTTCTAGCATTTATAGATGTTACAATGTTAAAATAATGAAGTATGAAACTAAATATAAGGAAAATCAATTGGATGGTCTTATGCATCACTCAACCAAACACCAAATTGAAGAAGGAGAGAAGTTCAGGGACCGCAACTGGTGGAGAAGCCTCGTTTGCCGACCCATCGCTTAAGATGGAACGACGTGGGATATGTATATATGTACTGTTGCATCTGGAAACTAAAGGTGTAAACTTTATATAGGTTATTGTTTAAACTTTTGTTCTTTACATGGTTTTGTGGAAAATGATTTTTACAAAATGCCAACCCCTCAATAATTAAATGAAAATTTTGCATCGAGTGACTAACCACCATCTCTGAGTCTTAATTACATATCAAAACTCTGTGCATTTGTGAAAGAGGTCTATAGATGAATATGATTAACAAAACACACAATATGGTAGGTGTATTTAGCAGAATAAGTGATACCCTCCAGAAAACATACCTTAAGTCGGAAAATTACATTTTTGTTTATTTTATATTTTGACAGCAGATAAATTTGTGATCTTTTTCATGAAAACCAGGAACCTCTAGCTTAAAAACTGTCACTTTATGTAACTTTGAAGTTGTACGACAGAATTTATTGAATTTCGAGAAAATTGATTGGAAAGTGGATATAGTACTCCATAATATATTAAGGATTTACTAAAATCTCACTTTCAGTGGATAATGGTATATCAGATTTGTTTGGGTATTACAATAATTTTCATAAATATTTAGCAGGTTTATTCCCCAGAAATTTAAAATTTACCCATGTTCAAAATTTGGGAGAAAAAAAAAAGGAAGTTTTAGTTTGTGGCACTCATATATAAAGAAGTTCTGTCTTAACATGTACAGATAATATAAGGATTACAACAATAATAATAATAATAATAATAATAATAATAATAATAATAATAATAATAATAATAATGAATAGTTTAAAAAATTGTTCTGAAACTACACGTAGACAGTATCCAATTAAGGATTTACATTACTAATTTATCTTGTATCCTGTAGTAACAAAACCGAATTGTTACGCATTTTTCTGGAATGTTCTTAATTACGTATGGCTTTTCCTTTCGCGAACAAAATCCGCATTGTTACTTGGCCCAGGATCAGTGGTCTTAATGTCGCCTGCCCTGTTTCTGCTGTGCAGTAACCTCGAAAGTTGTTGAAGATATATTTAGTCCTTCCTGCACTTATGCCTTTTATTTCAAACTTCTTAGCTAGGTTATGAGTAGGGCTCGGATGTTTAGGAAAAGTCATATTTTTTTCTTTGTGTCTATTTTCTTGCCTGATTGTATTTTGGTGCAAATCGGGTGATTATCGTCAAAATTAAGCGATTTTTATTTGTCATATAAATGCATATTTTGATCTATTTTCGTAGAAACGCCATATTTCTGTCATATTTCGGCGGTCTGACGACAGCTGTAGCTGTACAAAATCGACTTATCGAATGCGAACTATTGTTCACAAAACTGCTTCTCGGTATCACATATGCAATTATTACAAGTGGAATACCGTTTGTATAGAATAAAGGCCATAGACTTCACTGCACCGTTAACATGATTTAAATATGCACCAATAACCTTGTGATGTAGAAACGAGCTTCTCTATTCACAAAAATGTGTTAAGTGATAATCGGAGTTCTTTTGCGCCTGATGCTTTTAAGATTAATCTTGTCATACACTTCAATTCCACCCGCAGAGAAGAATGAAAAAGATATGCGAGTATGCACTGTAGGCCCTGCCGCCCTACCATAATGTATTGAAAGACATCTACTTAATTCGTTTCGTGCTGCTCAATTTAAACTTTAACGCATTTAATAATATTAATGAATCTGGGCTTGAACATTCCAAAATGTTAAAAAAAAAAAAAAAGATTGATTTCTAGTTTTCTCATATTTTAAACCACCACTACAAGGCGCAAACATGTTTTGACTTTTAAAATGTTGTGTGATCTGATAATTTTATCGAACTTTATAGCAATGTATTCACAAATGTTCGATAAGTGAATCAAGGACAATAGACTGTGAAAAACTGCTAAACATGTATATTCAGAAAATGAATGTGAAAGTAAGAATAAAGAATTTAGTTAACAAATATATCGTAGGAATTGCCCTTTCAGTTTATAATTGATTAAAAATGTCCACATTTAGGTTAATCATTTTCGGGTCATATTTTGTAATTTTTACGTCATATTTCTCCACTTTTGAGGTCATATTTCGTCACTTTAGAGGTCATATTTGCTTGCTGATTTGGGCTATTATTAGGTCTTATACATCCGAGCCCTAGTTATGAGGAAGACTACCTGCCTTGCAAATCTTCACAATTACAGTTAGATCGTCCATTGTTACTGACACGTAATCACTCTGGGCAAATACTTTTCACAGTGAAATGACTCAAAGATGTGATCTAAAGAAACTTTTTCCAACCATGTTTTCAGTCATACATATTTATTCGCAGCTCGCCATTATCTATCTTAAATGACCAAGACAACATCTGTCAGAGAAGAAGTACTGTCCGCACACTTTATCTTGGTGCATTTACATCCTAGTGCTGAATCGGTCGACCTCGGCGATCTTCGAGATTCGTACTGGCAACCTTTGAAACACAAACTATGAATCGCTTAAGCATCGTTGTGCGACATCTGGCGTACACTTTACGTACTCGTACTGTTGTTGTTTACACATCAAAGCCAAAGTTCAGAATTCATGCTAGGAACAAGATTCGCATCGAGAGATATGTTTTATAATGTTATATAAGGTGTATGTGACATAGTTGTTGGCTTAAGATGATAACGGTTTAGAAATTTCATATCGATCGATCATATTCTCGATTCAATTCAGATTTCATTTTCATTCAGTTGGCAGCACCAGGCAGCACTATCGATACCGGGACAGCTCCCTCCTTACTCCACAACCCCGTACACAAATGCATCAAGATAAAGTGTGCGGACAGTACGTATAACGTGGTACTTCCTTTTTATGAGACCAAATGTCCAGTCTCAATTTTTTTGTATTATCCATTGGCAAAAAAGAAATCATTATGTTTTTCATATAAACCTGACATAACTCTCCATATAACGTTATTTTTATTTTGTGTGCTGCACTAGTCAGCATGAAGATACAGATCACAGCACTATGACCGGGCTCCTGCTCAGGAAGTCTACCTTAGTTTAAATTACCAGTTATAAAATAAGCAGCCCAGTAAAAGTCTGTAACTGTAACCGTATATTATGTTGAAGCACAAGAGGGTTATATCATATTTTGATACAAGAAGACAATGCAGGAACTTCATTTAAGAAACCATACCCTAAGCTGCCAATGTTTAAATTCCCATTGCGACGGTTTTGTTAGACTGCACAGCTTGTATCCAAGGTTATTTTGAAGACCTTTCTGTATAGTCACATCACTGTCACTCCTTTCATCATGCAGTTCAAGGATCAGGCTAACAGATGGTGCTCAAATCTAATGATCGATATTTCTCATCCTTTCTGTGTTTTTTCTTCGTAGCAAACAATGATGTCAGGCGACTTAAGGTATGGTTTCCTGGAGAGCATCACATATAATCCTGTGCTTAAATGAGTAAATAAAATTTATGAAAAAAATTATCATATTCTACACTGCACTGAATATTTGAACGTCAAATATGATCATCAAATTACAAATTTTTGGTTAGTAAGTGATGCATAGCAAAAATATCTAAACGAACCACAGTTAACATCAAACAAGTATAGGAAAGGAACAAACAAGTAGAAAGGGGGGGAGGGGGCTAATAAGAAAGGAACACACATACATATAGTAGTGCTCATCCTACTGCATGGGTTCCTTTATTATTCCTCTCTCTCTCTCTCTCTCTCTCTCTCTCTCTCTCTCTCTCTCTCTCTCTCTCACCTGACAGTAAAGCATTAAATGACCAATTACCATTATCTCAGATTATGAATATATATATATTTTGTTTTTGTTTTCAATTTGCTTTATGTCGCACCAACACAGATAGGTCTTCTGGCAACGATGGGATAGGAAAGGCCTAGGAGTGGGAAGGAAGTGGCCATCGCCTTAATTAAGGTACAGCCCCAGCATTTGCCTGGTGTGAAAATGGGAAACCGCAGAAAACCATCTTCAGGGCCAAAGATATATTTCAAATGTCACTGATGTTGATAAATTAAACAGAAAATCCAGGTTTTTTACTTCATTTTGATATGTAATACTTAACATTTCACAGGAAAGATTAATTAATACAAAGGATTTTGCATTTGTATAAATATCTCAACTTATTTTTGGTGCTTAGTCAAGTGATGCAAAATACCATGCAATTGTGCAGAGGTCAGTGACATGTCACTTACAAGTAAATTAATTTAAATTATTTCAAATAAACATAGTAATGATAACTTTACCTTCGTCATGATGAGAACTGCCCAGATTTAGACTGCTATTAATGGTGCTCTGATCATCATCATCATCAATAAGATCATCAAAAGCATTTGTCAGCAAATTCTGAAGCTGCAACACAAATATGATTACAGTATTTATTCAAAAAAAAAAAGACAGGCAACAACAATTAGACACCATAAAAGAAAAGGAAAAAAAATTAAATATCAGAGGAAATATTTTATCTTGTAAAACCTATATTATATATAGGTATAATTAAAGTAACCAAGCATCAGCAGGACAACCCCTCCTTTTGTAAAATTGTACCACTGTCCCAACAAACTGCTTCATCGCCTCACTTCTGCAAAGTTCATTTTAAATTTCCCGCTTTACAAAAAATATTCGACGAAATGACCAAATTAAATTCCACACAGATCAGTGCTGAATTATGATTTACTGAAATTAAATATTCACTTGCTTAAATAAATATCATCGTTGCTCTGAAATTGCCATATTCAATCTCCCCAGATGATGGAGATCATCCCGGAAAAAGTATTCCTTTCTTTGGTTAACTGAAGAGTTGGTCAATGTTGTTGATGCCAGTCCAGTATTCGATGGTTCAGATCAGAGGTGCTCAGCTGGGCACGGAGGCTAGCCCAGTGTGGCAGGGCTAGCCTGACGTAAATGTGGGCAGTATATGTAGCATGCATACGTCACAGTGAAGCGAGAGTGCTAACACATTTGTCAGGGAAGTGAAGGAGTGTCAAGCAACTGTGACTATAAAGCTCTCATCCACTACTCAGTGAAATGATGATTCAGGTACAGTAATTAAAATTTTTTTAAATAACAAAAATGCTATAATTGCAAGAAAACTGAACTTTGCAACATATTCCGGTTTCATTTAATTTATTTTCCGGGTTGAACCGTGTTGTACTTGTACGTGATATGCGTACAAGTACAACACGGTTCAACCCGGAAAATAAATTAAATAATTCTTCACACCGTGGAAGCTTCACTTCTAAGATATTCCGGTTTCATTTATACTGCGCCTGACATAAACAGTCAATTTTATGTTCTTATATTTATACAGTCACGGAAAACTGACACATTATAATTTTTGTTTGTTTGCTTGCTATTTAAAGGGCCTAACAGCTAGGTTATTGGCCATTATAATTTTTGTGTTACCATTTGCAAAGATATACATAGGGTTCAAAAGCATACGAGCTATGATTTACAATTCCTTGGATAGGAAAAAAAAAAAAAAAAACCACACACACACACACACACACACACACACACACACACACAAACCTGTCATTCATTCAGCAAAACATAATACATTTGCATAATTCAACAAGTTTCGTGCTTGATTTTGCAGTGTTGTAGACAAGTTGCTTTACAGTAAGGTTTTCAAAGTTCCACCTATTCAATATAGAATAACATTTTATTGTGATTCAATCACATGTCATAAAGGTACTAGTTTTGGCATCTATTACAGATCAACATCAGCCCTAGATGCAAACTGAACAATTACATACACATACCTAAAACAACCTAAAACACATTTTAACACATTATAAAACACGATACCAGTATCTATAATGGTACATGAGCTGAGATAAAATTATGGTACAATTGAAATGCTGCAGTATAAAATTCTTAAAATTCCAGCAATTCTGTTGTAAAGATTCATGTGATGTTGTATAGTCCAGCCTGTGTATGTCTAGGTTAAGTGAAATCTATGCTATTTTTATGCTCTTCTACATGAGTTGATGCTTATTCACTTGAATTAAGTGGTTCCAAGGAAATTAGTCATATGAAGATTGTAGTATGACTTGAGATTGAAATTCCTACTTCAGTTTGAAACCTTGAGCAGCATGTTGAACGTCTGTGCCCATGACCCAAAAAGACTGAAAAATTACCTGGATGTTATCTTGGCCAATCTTGTAGAAACATCCGCACTTACGAGGTTGGCCAATAGTACGAAGGCTATGCCAAAAGCTTTTATCAGCCCGTAAACCATAATTCTGAGGACAATGGGATTCTTTTTGTTTCAAAGGGCAATGTTTTTCAACCTTGGAACATACATACACAACCCCTCCCAGTGGTGGTTCCTCCACAGCGTGGGAAGAAAGCACAGGCAGTGCTGAGTCAGACACGGTGCAAGATGGATCTGTCACACTGCGACTTTGCACAATTACTTTTTATGATTAAGAAAAGACCAAGTGCCGAAGAATGCCATTCTTCTTTGCTGTGGGTTTCTGGTGAAGATTCTCCTTCTAGGGCCACAGTTGGAAATAGGTTTTGCGATTTTCAAGGGGTCGGCAGTCAACTGAAGACGAACCCCGTACCAGTCACCCAGCAAGAGCTGTGACTCACGAAAATATTGATCCTGTGAGGAAAATGATTCCCTGACAGAAAGCCAAAAGGAGGCAAGAGAGGACTGGTGTTGTTTCAAGCTAAAAAAATTCAATGGAGGGCAGTCCCAAGACACCTATAATATCATCATAGGTGACGAAACATGGGTCTACCATTACGACCCTGAAACAAAAAGATAGTCTTCTGCTGGTGCTTTCCAGGGGAGGAGCCACCCACAAAAGTTGAAAGTCGGAGCGCTTGAAAGAAGATGGTGGCAGCTTTTTTAGCTTTTTTTTTTTTTTTTAATATGAAAATGGGGCAGCTCACCTCTGTGACCTTGGACACATGTCATACAGTCAATGCTAAATGGTACGTGAATTATTGTCTTCCCAAATTCCTCGTCATATGAAGGTCATAGTAACCAAACTCCAAGAGTGGGCACTGTCTGCTGCATCAAGACAATGTATCTGCGCATAGGGCTACCAGAACAATGACATTTTGGAAAAGGAAAATGTATGTTACCGCATCCCCCCTTTTCACCTGACCTAGCCCCATGTGACTTCTTTCTGTTTCCTAAGACCAAGGAAAAAATTTGTGGGCAGCGGTTTTCATCAGATGAAGAGGTCACTGCAGCATACGAGAGTGCACTAAGTGACATTCCGAAAGGAGCTTGGACTGAGACAATTTCTAAGTGGCTTCAGAGAATGGAAAAATGTATACGCGCTAATGGAGAGTATTTTGAAAAGTTGTAACTGTTGTTTTGCAAATATTTGTTTCTCACATTCTGGTAAAAACTTTTGGCATGGCCCTCATACATGCAGAAATGCCCCTTCCCGAGATACAAGCTACATATGCTTCTCTGAGGTTTCACTTGCATTTACAAATATATTGTTGTCATCTATGTTCTTTGCTGTCTTCTGAGTATATCCAGAAGACATGCATTCACAGTTTTCTTCAGTACTTATTAATTTCACTATGTAGTATAATCTGAAATAGAGAATAATACCGTACTACTATCGTGTTACTATCAACTGCCGGTACACACAACACTTGCAGAGTGAGCGAGTGGAGAACAGAGGAGATCACATGACCATGCACAGCAGTATGCCAAGTTCACCTGTCATATCCTAAACCTCTGTTTCATTGTTTCTGCTCATACTGTTGTATTCTAACGCATATTTTACAGTATTAAGAGGCAAACTGTACTATTTTTAGTGATTGCACCAGTTACTACTGTCTTCACCATTGTGTTTACAACAAAAATTTAACCTTTGTCGAGTGTGCCCTCACATAATGTATATTTGAAACTATTTATGATGGAATTAGGAACAACGTATCCATAACTGATAAGTTAGGTTCCTACTTAACTATAAACAGTCTGTAGCTGCAGTAGAAAACCATGGCAAACACTCTCAGAACGGCTGACAGTCATTCTCTTTACAGTCGTGTTCCCAACGTTGTACTGTATACTGTTCTTAACTCTATCACCAATCTTTTAGTTAGAAACAGGATCACATGAATAGAGATCTCTTCATATGGTTATGAGGGTATTTAGGGCTGGGGAGATTTGGGATTAAGAAGACGAGCTGCTCCACTAAGCGATATGTTTGTCTGTGGAGAGATGACATGAAATGTCATTAGTAGATGAATAAGCCTGAGATAAATAAATAAATAAATAAACAAACAAACAAACAAACAAACAAACAAACAAACAAATAAATTAATTAATTAATTAATTAATTAAAACGAGCAGCATTGTTCAGATTGTAGTAGTTCAGCAGCTCTTATACAGAATCAGGAAGCAGCATCATACATTGTCAGTGTTGAGGCCTGATTCTGTATTTTTATGTCAGAATGGCTTCTGCATCAGGGACATGTGCCCTGCAAGACAGAGGACTTGCTATCAACACTGACATAAGAGTGATAAACTGATACACCCTAACTAGAAAACAATATTCTGTCGCCCATAGATAAATAATGCAAGAATCAAGCTCGAATTATTATCATTATTGTTATTTTACGATTATGATTACTATTATTATGACTTGGAATGTATGGCTATGAAGTGTTTACATCCATTTAATATTAGTATTGTTATTATTATTATTTACAAAGTCGGATGATCGCATTGTTTGTGAGGTTATGTCATGAAAATTGTACTGTATATAGATATTTATATGAGTTTAGTTAATGTAAGAACCTGTATAAAATTTATTATTACCTGTATATGTTATATGACGGCCCCGTGGTGTAAGGGTAGCATGCCTGCCTCTTACCCGGAGGTGCCGGGTTCGATTCCCGGCCAGGACAGGGATTTTTACCTGGACCTGAGGGCTGGTTCAAGGTCCACTCAGTCTACGTGATTAGAACTGAGGAGCTATCTGATGGTGAGATAGCGGCCCCAGTCTAGAAAGCCAAGAATAACGGTCGCGCTGACCACACGACATCACAATCTGCAGACCTTCGGGCTGAGCAGCGGTAACTTGGTAGGCCAAGGCCCTTCAAGGGCTGTGGTGCCATGGGGTTTGGTTTGGTATATGTTATATGATTTGTAATATAGTACAGTATTTTGAAACACACTGTAACATCCAGAAAGGCACTAGGGAGACGAGAACTATGGAGAATATTCTGTACATTATAACCATGTTGTTAGGCACTCGAGAATTTACAAGAAGGTATTTTGTAATGTATCTTTCTAGAAGCCTGGCCAGGCACCTATATAAAGAGGTGGTCTTGACGGTAGAGACAAGTTACTGTTTAGTTGGAGTTATGGTTTAATAGGAGGTATATAGTATGCGCACTTTTTAGTGATAGATTTTTGTACTCGTTGGAGAAGTAAGAAGGGTTCCGTTAATACTGCCAACTGAATGGAAATGAAACTGAATTGAATCGATAATATGATCGATCGATATGAATTTTATAAACCTTTATTATTTTAAGCAAACAACTGTGTCACACACACAATATATAATACTATATAACATTTCCCGTTGCGAAACGTGTTCCTAGCATGAATTCTATAGTTTGGCTTTGCTGTGTAAACAACAACAGTACGAGTACTTAAAGTGCACGCCAGATGTGTTTCAAAGGTTGCCAATACGAATCTCGAAGATAACCGAAGTCTACCACTTCAGCACTAGGGTGTAAATCTATCACTAAAAAGTGCGCAGATAGTACTTGTGACCATGTGTTGAGGATGACATGCTTGTAAGCAGTCAATTGTTTTAAGGCTGCGATCTCCATGTGTTTAGTGATGTGTTAAATGTTTTTGGAGTGAAGTGTTTTGTTTGCGACGGCAGTGATTAAGGTTATGTGTATTTAATTTGTAAATAATTGTTAATAAATCCATGTATGCAAGTCGACAGCATTTTGCGTGCTGCAACGAGATACACCAACATTAGCAAGAGTAAGGTGATGAAGAAGAGAGAGAAAGAAGAAATGGTGAAAGAGAGGCAAAGAAGCACCACAGAGTGAGTCGGTAATTTTGCATACCTCGGCACAATGCTGACGGAAGATGGAAGAATAGATGACAAGGTCAATATATGGGTGAAGGCTAACAATAAGTATAACCAGAGAAATCGGTATTTAGTGAGTCAAGAAGGAAGACTTGGCAAAAAGTGATCCATATCTACAAGACAGATTTCCTATCTGCTCTAACATACGGTGCTGAAACCTGGACCATGCTGGAGAAGTATGAAAGAAGAGTAACTGCCTCAGAGATTCACTACTTTTAGAAGAAAGTAAAGAAAAATAAAGAGTGTGAAATGCAGCTACCAGCAAAGAGTTAAAAGTAGAACTGCCAATGTATATCATCCAGAAGCATGCTCGAAGATGGTATGGACATATTAAAAGATGAAGAAAGCCGTCCCCTCGACCACCACAAATTACTCGCCGAAACCCTTCGTCCACCGTGGCTCTCGCCAGTGCTTATTTGTACACACGCTTCTGGATTTGCTATATAAACCCAGGTGTCCATGATCTGGCGAGCAGTTCGTGGTGATCGAGGGGATGGCTTTCTTTTGTATAAGCACGAGCAACCCCATGCCTCAACAGACCACCCTACTTTTTCCAAAAGTCAGAATGACGTCTCGCTCCAGCAAATAGACTTTTACAGCAATGGGCACACCCGTGCAAGGATGGCCATTCTGCAGCTGGTTTCAGTCAAGCCTAGTATTGGACCCGGATCAGACTGAAATGTCCACATCACAGGAGGCACTGCAAGCACTCCTGCAGGCTGTCCAGGAGCTCAGGGCCGGGCAGTCGACACTTCAACAAGAGCTCCAAACCATCCGTCAGCATACTGAGGATGACTCTACTTCCCATCAGTCGAACGAGAACCAGACAGGAGATCCAGACCCAGCCGACAACCAGTTACCTACCTACGCTTGGAGGAATTTGGTACCCACAACTTACAGGAAGGCCCTCCCGGTTCTTGACAAAGCCTCTTGCAGAGGCACTCAAGGCCTTGGTTCCAGCCACACTGGTCAGGAGAGACCAACATGAAGCCCAGGCTGTTCTGTGGGGCCTCTCTCTGTGGCCCCATATGGACGTTGGGCAAAGGCCGTACTTCGCCACCAGAGCCTCCCGTTTGAAGTCAAGCCCAAACATACTCAAAGAAGTCAACCCATAGAAGGAATGGATCCAATAAGTTGAAGAGGCGGTAGAGAGGAAGACAAAGACTCTACAGCGAGAAATCCAGTTTGCTAGGGATAGGAACGAGTATAGAAAGTGTCTGGCAGACGTGACACGCAGGTGAGTATCTAACGTACCTACCTGAAATATTTTTAGATAAATATGGGAGTTAGCCATTGAATGCAAAGTAATTTATGATCAAGTATAATATTGCATGGTTCTAGATGAAATGATCATGTTGTGGATGCATGGTTAATGGTAGCATTGTGCTGAATGTGCAGCCATTTCGTAGTTTTCACAAATGAAAACGAAAGCGCTAGAGGAATCTCATAACCTACTAATAACTTGTGCTGTCACCCAACAGCAAACTAAAACATTTCTTCACAGACACTAGAACCCAGTAGTGTCAATAAGGAAACAGACTTTTATTTAGTCCTTTTTCCGGATTGAACCATGTTGTTTTCTGTACATTTTGTAGAGTTTGCTGATGTTCCGAATATATTGCAGTATTCTTTGTCAAGGCAACTGAAATAGATAATCGGTTAGCACCTGGGAGACTGATTACCTCAGATCGAGAAGAGGTATTTCAGTCGTCTCTACAAAGAACACTGCAAAGTATTCAGAATGTCGGGAAACTGTACAAAAGGAACAGAAAATAACACAGTTCAACCCGGAAGAAGAACTAAATGGAATCTCCCTACATACCGTGGAAGTTTCACATCTAAGAAACTGTGCTACTGTTATAGCTGCACTGAGGAAAGACAGAGGTGTCATAAATCTTTCCAGCCTACTAGATCATTCTGTACTTTTGCTTCCTCACATTATGAGCGACAGCAACCAGATAAAGAAACTTAAGAGAATCCATGAAACGAGAAGCATCAAATAAATTATTAATAAAGGTTTTATTACAAGGTTCATGAACCTAATCAATAAATTCAAAGACAGGAAGAATAGGAACCCTATTTTTAGAATTTGTTTTACATTGCACCGACACAGATAGGTCTTATGGCAATGATGGGATAGGAAAGGTCTTAAGGTACAGCCCCAGCATTTGCCTGGGGTGATAATGGGGAAAACACGGAAAACCATCTTCAGGGCTGCCGACAGTGGGGTTGGAACCCACTGTCTCCTGGATGCAAGCTCAGAGCTGCGCGCCCCTAACCGCACAGCCAACTCGCTCGGTATATATACCCGTAATCAACTTCATAAGATACTCCAAACACTTCTGACTCTAGATCAACAAATGCATGACCTCTTAAATGATAATGAATACGAGGCCGTTGTAACAATTTGCAAAGAATACAAAGAAAGATCGTGCAATCTGCAAGACAGATAATTTTCTCGGATGTGATAACACCACCCATAACTTACTCTTGCTGTTCCCCAACCGAGTTCACAAGTTCAGCGTACGATTGTTCTGAAAATAAAATTACCAATCAAGATGAGGCTCGAATCCTTCGCGGGTGATACAGAGATGTGGACAGGGTTTTGGGAACAATTTCAGTCTTCCATCAATAAAAACCTGACTGTATCTGAAATAAAAATGTTTTTCTCCGGGATATCTGGAAGAAGAGCCAAAATGTCTCGTAGACAGAATATGTATATTTCCTCAATTTAGAGCTTGCGTAAAACACAAATTATACTTAATAATTATATTATGTAATGGAAAAATCTCTTAGTTGCACTCCACGGGGAAGGTTGTTCACATTGCGTGCAAGGTTCTATTGGTTCCTACTTGAATTGGGAGTATTCCTCATAGCACATAAAGATTCATTATATTACAAGAATGTCGAACAATCCTATCAGCATTTAACTTCTGTTTTGGATTTATTGGACATTATGCAAGATGGATTCCCTCTGCGCCAATGTTGAACTTTATATCTCCACCTGAAGACACATTCTGAGTTCTAGAAGCTCAATAGAAGCATTTGGATTTTGCTTAAAACTGGCATATTACATTTTTAAATATGTAATTTTAGAATGTTCGCCAACAGAGCTTATTTTATTCATTTTGCAATAATTGTATGATAAATATTCTTATAGTGTAATTGTATGTGACATAAATCCAAAAGTTTATTTGTCACTGATAAGCATAACAATATCACATCTATAACAGTTCATTGGTTCACCATTTTATATGTACATCATTACATCACATATTCAGTTCATTCTTTTATATTTCATTCCACTGTGTAATTCTGCATTAGGACTTCGGCATATCCACATGCACCTTGGCTAGGCTGATGATGACCCACACAGGGTCGAAACTAGTACCTCATAATATATTGTAATCTATATATATAAAATAAGAGTTGTGTCTCTACATTGCTCAAAATTTAAAAAGGATGGTATTTCTGTATCAGTCGTGCCCACAGTAACGAGAAAATGCACTGTTTACTTTTCCGTAATTTCTGTCTGTCTGTATGTATGTACACGCATCACGAGAAAACGGCTGAAGAGAATTTAATGAAAATCTGTATACAAAGTCAGGTAATAAGTCACTATAATCTAGGCCATAAATAATTTTATTCACTCTGACTGAAATGGTAGCTTAGGGGAAGGCCTAAAATTTAATTCTCAAATATTTAAATTATTAGTGTCCATATCTTAATGAAAATCGGTATACAAAGTTGGGAAATAAGTCGCTATAATTTGGGCCATAAACAATTTTACTCACACTGAGTGAAATGATAGTTTAGGGGAAGGCCTAAAATTTAATCCACAAATATTTATTAATAGTCGTACCTTAACGAAAATTGGTATGGGAAGTTGAGGAATAAGTCGCTATAATCTAGGCCATACATAATTGTATTCACACTGAGAAAAATGGTAGTTTAGGGGAAAACCTAAAATTAAATTCTCAACTATTCGTTATTAGTGGTCCTATCTTAATGAAAATCGGTATGAAAAGTCGGGAAATAAGTTGCTATAATCTACGCCATAATTAATTTTATTCACGCTGAATGAAATGGTAGTTTAGAGGAAGGCCTAAAATGTAATTCTCAAATATTATGCTATTAATGGTCGTTTTGATTAATACTACATAACTAAAGTTATACAGTTTTAAATATCCGATCATTTTTATCTTATGCATTGTTAGCGTACCGGCTATGATCATAGAGATATTCATGAATTTGGATTTTTGTTATTAAGTCCGTATCAACGCCAAGTCAAGAGAACATGGGTAAACAGAATTTAATGACAATCAGTATGTGAAGTCGGAGAATAAGGAACTACAGTCTACTGATCAACAATAACATTACATTGACCATTGTTTGTTGTGGTGGACTTTGTTCTTCTGTCGCCACTCATCTACGATATATAGGATTACTGCTGTGTACCGAGTATTTTTTTAATTTACCTTACGTCACACCAACACAGATAGGTCTTATGGAGACGATGGGATAGGAAAGGGCTTGGCCTTAATTGCAGTCCCAGAATTTGCCTGATGTGAAAATGGGAAACCACGGAATACCATTTTCAGATCTGCCGACAGTGGGTTCAAATCCACCGGATGCAAGCTCATAGCTGCGCGCCCCTAACCACACGGCCAACTCGCCCGGTTGTACCGAGTGTAACAGCCTGCTTGAATATTGGTAGGAAGTAACTGGGGAGTTAGATAACTTTCTTCTTAAGCATGCCATTCCTCTGGTTCATAAATTTTCTGACACTACTGTTACGTAACACACTGCTTCATCACAGCATTCGAGCTATTCAGTCCCTACTCTGGGGCACTGATTGAAATGAGCAGTGTGCATATTTAAGGGAATTATGGCAGAGGAGTGTTCACGGCAGTCTGCGGCTTGGTCATTCCAGCTCTGGAACTTTGGACTGTTAGATCGGCACCGTAGTACTGCAAGAGACCATCCTCATTTTTTCCGTATTGAACAGGTGGTAATCAAAGTTTTATTGTTCTCCTTTTTACGGTAGTACTGTTCATTAAAAGTGAGAAAATGTGCGGTTTTTCATTTGATCGAGTATTTTATATGATAACATTGCTTTTAATCGCTACTTACAGTACCTACTGACGTTTTTGTAATGACCTTTGTTTACTTCAGTGAGGAAAACCAGAAGGTCAGTCTTTCTGAGAATCCCGTAGCGAAGCACGAGTACATCGGCTAGTGTTCTTATAAACATCACAATTACTGTAAATGTATTGAGTAGGTGGATTAAACCTTTCTATTTTATTTTATGTGTAATAGAAAAATGCGGTCATAAAAGAAGAAGAAGTAGTAGTAATGGAAAAATAAAAGTCTACTAAATTTTAAAGGAAATCACCGAAGATTGTTTCTTAACATACTTATTGACGATTTCAAGACATAAAGTGCAATGTCAATAATCAAAGACTAAGTGAGTTGGCCGTGCTGCTGTGAGTTTGCATTTGGGAGATGGTGGGTTCGAACCACGCTGTTGGCAGCCCCAAAGACGGTTTTCCATGGTTTCCCATTTTCACACCAGGCAAATGCTAGGGCTGTACCTAAGTCCACAGCCAGCCGCTTCCTTTCTACCCCTAGCTTTTACCTGTCCGACTGTCGCCATAAGACCTATATGTGTCAGTGCGACGTAAAGCCAATTGTTAAAGTAAAAAATTGTAAAAAAAATCAAAGATTCTAACAGGTCTTACAAAACTCAATGAATTTTCGAGGCATCGTGTCCCTACTCCTTACTAGCAAGCCTATGACTTTGATCCTTTTTAGATTGTATGCTTCCTTGTTGAATGGACTGTGGGCTCATATATTCCCTTCTTCTCACAATCAACATCATCAGGTTGACTCGCGGAGGATTTGATGCGGACTTGGATCAATTAC
This sequence comes from Anabrus simplex, assembly GCF_040414725.1. Classification (NCBI taxonomy): domain Eukaryota; kingdom Metazoa; phylum Arthropoda; class Insecta; order Orthoptera; family Tettigoniidae; genus Anabrus; species Anabrus simplex. The sequence goes on along the minus strand of NC_090265.1, from coordinate 127,678,481 downwards.
ATACCCTACATCGTTGTCTTTGTAGGCAATTATATCTCTCCAAGTGCTTCCATGGAAAATGAATCTGATTCTTCTGAGGGACTGGGCGATGGTGGTACGTATTTGATGATGCCTAGCTGGCAGGAACCAAGGAGAACAACAGGCTGACAAAGAAGATACTTTTAAGATGCTATGCAGATACGAATGGAATAATGCAGGCTCACCTAGATTTCTTCAAAAACGTTAAGCCCACCGTATCAGAAAGTCCTGAAGAATTAAATTTGACATTCGTTGAGTGGCACCATAGAGTGCAATCCCTTAAGGCTCTGGGAGTACTAGTGCCGAAAAATCCTACCTGCATTTTCAACCAAAATATGCAAATGATGACTTATCCAAGACAAAATAAGTGATTTACCAGAAGGTCAGATGTCCTCTTTAATGGAATTTCTAAACGAAGAAGTGGAAGGAGCGCTAAACGCTCAGAAAATAAGTGGTGCTACTCCCTATTTGCTTCGTCCTTTCTAAACATGACAACAACTGCCCTTGAAGTAAATGCACGAATGAAAAACTCCAAGGCAAGAAAAAGACCAGCAAAAAACAAACCCCTTCTGTGAAAGTACAGGACACGGGCACAGGACTGTTGAACGAGTACAATCTTGAAGAAGAGATTGGAGAAATTAAAATTTTCAAACAGATGTTTTCTATGTCTGAATAGATGACACACCATCAGAGAGTGCCCCAATAAGGCTGAGGTATCTTGTTCTAAACGTAAACAACACCACTTCTCTAACTGCAGCCGAGACGATTCAAACCACACTTCAGTCAGCAAGATCGAACTGGTGACGCCTAACTCTTCCTACCTATAAACCGCCTGTATTTTGATTAAAGGACCTACAGGAATTTCCCAGGTTACTTGATGTTTACTTGACGCAGAATGCCGATCTACAGTAGTTTCATTGAAATGTCCTTGGTGAACAGCTTACAACTTCAAATCACAGGAAATCATGATTTGACACTCACAGCCTTTGAACCAACTTGCTCTGCCTTCAAGCAATGCCGACTTGTTCAGATGGGTCTAGTTGGAAGCTTTACAAAGACTTTTATTTCTATGTCCACCTTTGAAAGCCAGAATAGACGCACATCTCATCCAAGCATTGTGAATGTCTTCAGCAATCTACTATTTGCCAATACAAAATTTGATGAACACAAACTTTCCATTGAGCTGCTGTTCTTGATAGATAAAGGGCACATTTTAAATATGTAGCCTTAGCTGCCTCCAGTTTCTTCAAGTCTGCAGGCATAAGTTAGATCCATATCTTACTGACTGCATAGCAGGCAACGGGTGCTATCTTAATAGGCTTATGCACTAGGCGCAAAGCTGTTCCTAGTAAAGCATTTACATCAATTTTGGTTATAACTGAAGATGCCCAAAACTGAAGGTCGAAACATGTCCTAAAGTTTTAATTAAATTTGAATACAATTAGCAGAGTAAGTTGAACAGGTGGACCTATCAATGAATTCGTTTATAAGAACTGAATCTCTGTACACCTATTGAAGAAAACTAGAAAATACTGAAGATGAAAGTAAGCACATCAATTACAAATGAGGAGTTACTTAGTACAATTGGTGAGAAGACAAGCTATTTAGCAAGATTTAACCATGAAAGTACGTTGATAGCTGCAAATCAATCTTGTCTTCAGTAATAAAATACCTACCTGTGGTAAATGGATTTCACCCTGTGTACAAATACAAAATTCAACGACCCAACCTCAGATTGCAAGTGTAAATGGTGTGGGGGACAGTGTGACAGATATCACGCTTTAGTATGTAATAAAAGGACTATCTCAATAAGACAACTTTGTAGTGAGTAATAGTAGAACTTTATTAGTATGTATCATGCACATTGTGCGCTTTCTATTTAACCCGCGGTTACTCGCATGGTGAGCGCGGCGCTCACCTTCGTAGTATATTGTTTCTTGTTGGAATGTTACAAAACCTCTACCTTTGTAAGTCCCTGTACCTTTGTAACAGATTATTATGAAGGGGATGTGTCAGTCATTTTCATTATCTTTGAAAATAAACACCCGAAATTCATTGTTAGGCACGGCAGTGTATGTTTGGTGAGCGGCGCGCTCAGTAGCGAGGAACTGTGCTACTTATATTTCGCGCATTGTAATAGGTCAGGATTTGTTTTATGCTTGTGTTTAGTGTGAATTGTTTATACTGTGGCTGTTGTTAGACAATATTTACAAGTTATTGTGGCATCCAGTGGTCAGATACTTTCGTCATTGGGTAAAACGATGGAGGAAATGTCTTGAACATCGAGACTGATGGTAATGAAACAGATGAAGTTTACGGAAGTGATCATAACTCTGCTTCAGAGTGTCTGCAAGTTCTGGGGAAGGAGAGGCACTTTAGTTTATAGCAATCTGTGATATCAATGTAGATAGCTTGTTTTACGGCCGGATGCCCTTCCTGACGCCATCCTCAGATGAGGAGTTAATAAAGATGAAATAAATGATGGTGAACAAAGTTGGCTAAATAGGTGGAAGGAATCGGCTGTAGTCTATGAATAGAAACTGCTCCGGCATTTGCCTGGAAGCGTAAACAGAAAACCATTCTCAGGACAGCTAACGGTGGAGATCTAACTCACGCGTCTCCCGAATGTAGAGCTTGCCTCCATAGCCACTCCACTCGGCCGTGTTCCTAAATAAATAACTATCTCAAATCGACATATTAAGAATACCTGCATCTTTATAAGGACATATTATAGCCTTTAAACATAAAGGTGAGCGCTGCGCTCACCAGCGAGTAACGGCGCACGTAAGGACCTAGCGAGTAGTGCCGGGTTAATAAATAAAAAATACCTACCTCTTGATCCATGCGACGCTTATCAGCAATAGCTTCCTCCTCTTCTTGATCATTTGTATTAATTTCCAAACTCCCTGAACCTTGAAATAAACTGATGCCGGGCCCATTCTGTAATCCATCCATCCTGGCATAGACAAACTATACAGCATTTTATGCATAAGTACAAAAAGTCATATCTCGTAACTGGCCGATGTTATAATAGACGAGAAGGAAACTCCATCTGAAACACTAATGGATTAATTCTGCAAGGGAATTATTTTCTTCTGCATACTGTCACACAGCACTAAAAGGCAGAAGTTCGAATAAACACCCATTCACGAGGTACAAAAAACAAAATACAAATGTACTCCGCTTTAGACATTCTCATCTACCAATCATATTATGAATGGTTACGGATAGAAAGTACAATCGAGCCCATGCCTTCGATTAATTGCTTCGATCAAAACCAAATACAATATATCGTTGCCTTGATCTTGATAGTCAACGTGATGCTTTTCGATATAGGTATATCGATAGCAGGTTAACCAACATCGGTGTTGGTCTGAACCAGAACCATCTGCAGTCGGCTGTGGTCTGAACGCATAATTTAAATATGTGAAGTAGTTTTTTTACTATTTATTCCTAAAATAAAAGCCATATGATTATCGTCTTCATTTATTTTCATTTGTTGAAATTTCATTATTTGATCTTGTGATTCGGGCCTGATTGAATCAACGTTGGTTATAGTGCTAGGTATCAATCCTTATGCAATTGAATTGACAAAACGTGGTGCTGGTAGAGCAGAGCTCTTCTGTTGTTGTTGCTGTTGTGTGGTGTATATATATGTATTTAGGAAATTTGTGAACTTCGTAAAATTTTAGCTGCTTTTGAACAGGATGGCTGACGAAGAAGCAAACGGAGATTTGGGCGGCGATTCCGACGAAGTTCAGCATGAGAAATCTCAGAAGAAAGTTGCGAAGTATGATAGTGGAGCGGCAGATCTCGAAAAAGTTACCGATTATGCTGAGGAGAAGGAAATATGTTCCGCGGACCTCTCGGGGGTAAATAGAGACATGCACTTTGCTTTTTATGATATTATCCAGTGATGTTTAGTACATGGATGTCGATGTTTAATTTCAGGCGATGACGATTATTGGCGACAGACGTAAGAAAGAAGCTGCTGAACGAATAGCTAAAGAACGAGAGCTGCTCAAGGTTTCTATTAAGAAAGAAGACGTTGATTTAATTGTAAGTAACTATTTTGTGCAATCATTTTTAACTCACTGTATTTTGGGGTTAGTTGCCTAGTTGTACTTATTAAAACAATAATCGCCACCACCTCCAATCGCTGTATTTGTGTTGCAATTATATAGTTGATGCCATACAATGTTAATAATTTTACTACAGGTAATTTGTATAAAGTATATAAGTTGTACCGAACCTTAACCTGTGTTAAAGAAATGGATTAGGAATGACTGTTGACCTTTATGTAGGTTTTATTAAACAAATCTCAGCATATAGGTATGAGACTATGTTATGTAATACGTGAACGAGGTTAACAATAAAGGTATAATTTTTCCTACCGCAGCCCAGATTTTATAACATTATAAGGAAGCTAAAATAATGCAGATCTTACTTGAAATACCTTATATAGGAGAAATGTGTTCATTGCGATGTCTAGGAATCCACCAACCCGCCCCCAGAAGTACATTTAGTTTTATAACCTAACAAGAGCAGCAGCCGCCATCGGCCATGGCTAGAGTAACTACTAGCATTCTCATGGGTCAACGTGAACGGAATGTGACATTGCCATCAATGCTGATAGATACATTGTGTTACCAACCCCAGCTGAATAAAAGCACAAAGAAAAAACACCATGTAAAGGAAACAATGCGAAATACACAACAGCAGTAATTTAATTTAATACTTATGTTAATGTAGAGGCGGATACAGGGCTGCGGCAGCTTTGAGGAATTTTACCAATCGTGTTTCCTCACGAAACTAGGTGCCTAAGGCCACTACGCGGCTTCTAATCATCCAGACCAATGGTCTTGTCCACGGCAAGAATCCCAACCTTCCAGACCAATGGTCTTGTCCACGGCAAGAATCCTAACCGTCCAGACCAATCGTGTTGTCCATGGCAAGAATCCTAACCATCCAGACCAATCGTGTTTCCTCACGAAACTAGGTGCCTAAGGCCGCTTTGCGGCTTCTAACCGTCCAGACCAATAGTCTTGTCCACGGCAAGAATCCTAACTGTCCAGACCAATGGTCTTGTCCACGGCAAGAATCCTAACCGTCCAGACCAATCGTGTTTCCTCACGAAACTATGTGCCTAAGGCCACTTCACGGCTTCTAACCATCCAGACCAATGGTCTTGTCCATGGCAAGAATCCTAACTGTCCAGACCAATGGTCCTCTCCACAGCAAGAATCCTAACCGTCTAGACCAATTGTCTTGTCCACGGCAAGAATCCTAAACAATAATCACCACCAGTAACAATAAGTACCACTCATTAGTTCCTAAGTACAGAGGTTGGCAGCCCTGATCGCCTCTCGACAACATTCTACCCGAGCGTGCAAACAAATGACAGTTGTACAGCGCGCAGTTGAATGTAGCACTGGGCTGCGAAAAGTAAAATTATAATGCAATAAGTCAAAGAGCATTAAACATCCAAAGAGTTCTAATTAGCTACATTCCGTATAACTAACTTCCATAGAAGTTGTATCATCACATTCACCTCCTCCTCAGAACTGAACAAAGTCCTTCAAACAAGCTGGAGGATGCGGGATGCGGCTGCTGCGACGTAGTGGCGTTTTGTCTTGAGTACGAACCGGGGTTTGAAGCGGGCTATCAGGAGTCACAGGGATATTGACCTGAGTTGCAGGGCTCCCTTCATTGGAAATCTCATGATCCGTGGTGGATTCACTAGGGTGTGGCGCTGGTCCATCATTCGCTGTGGGAGTGTCTTCTCCTCTCGGTGCCAGGTGCCTAGTGGATACCGCAAACTCTCGGCCGTCAGGATACCGGATTAAGGCATAATCATGATTACCATTTAGGAGGGTAACTTCTTCAACTAGTGGTTCAAATTTAGATTGGCGATTGAAGCGACGGAGTAGCGCAGTTCCAGGTTTCAGTAGCCATGTAGGAGTGGAGTAGCCATTGCTACTGCGTCGTGGATGGCCAAACATGCGCTCGTGAGGAATAGCATTTGTGGCTATGCAGAGTAGAGACCGAATGGCGTGAAGCGCTTCTTGAAGTACGGATTCCCACTCGGTGACTGACAAACTTTTATCTTTAAGGGCAAGTTGAATTGTTCTCCAGATTATCCCGTTAAATCGTTCAACTTGGCCGTTACTCTGTGGGTTGTAGGGTGTAGTGCGGCTGGTGGCCACTCCAAACGATGCAAGAAAGTTCTTGAGATCCTGAGACATAAATGATGAGCCTTGATCCGTATGTATATAGGATGGGGCTCCAAATATGCTACAAAGTTAGGCAGGAGATGACTGTCAAGGAATTAATGTCACGACAAGCGAAGGCAAAGGGGAAACGAGAAAATCCATCAGTTACAGTGAGAATGTAGTGATTTCGAGTCTTAGTAGGCAACGGTCCTTTGAAGTCCAGATTTAAATGTTCAAAAGGGGCTGTGGCCTTGATAAGAGAGCTTTACCTCAGCGCATATCCTGCGCGCAGATGTGATACGCCGGATATCTTCTATTGAGAAGGGAAGATTTTTAATCCGTATCCAATGACCCATTCTTTTGATGCCTGGGTGACAAAGAGATTGATGATGAGGCAGTAGCTTTTCATAATCTGTATTATGATTGATGGAACCGACTCTTCAGAGGGCATCAGCAGCTTGGTTATGGTTGCCTGGTTGATATACAATGTCATACGAATAAGGGGATAATTCCAAACGCCAGCGCATTATCTTCTCATTCTTTATTTTTCCGGAATGTTTTGAATCAAACATGAAAGTTACGGAGTGCTGGTCTGTGATAAGGTGGAAATGACGGCCCATGAGGAAGTGTCTCCATTTACGAATGGCTTCCACAATAGCATAGGCTTCCTTTTCGATCACTGAATGGTGGCCCAGCTCAGAACCTGAGAGTGTTTGAGAGAAAAATGCAACAGGGCATTTATTTTGGGAGAGGGTAGCAGCAATAGTAGAATCTGATGCATCAGTCTCGACTGTGAATGGGGCATTGTTGTCTGTACTACCAAGAGCAGCATTTTCTATAGCAGACTTGACATCATCAAAAACTTTAACAGCAGTGGCAGATAGAGGTAGTGAGGCTTGGCACAGAGGTTGAATTTTTGCCGAAAAATTAGACACAAAGGGCGAATAATGTGAGAACATGCCAAGCGCTCTCCTAAGAGACTGGTGGTCACATGGAAAAGGATCATCTCTGAGCGGTTTCAGTCGATCAGGATCAGGCCTAATAGTCGTGTTACTGATTGTATATCCCAAGAGTCTGATGTATTTTTGTGAGAAGTAGATGTTAGTAATTTTACTACAGGTAATTTGTATAAAGTATATAAGTTGTAGGAAACCTTAACCTGTGATACTGGGCGAGTTGGCCGTGCGGTTAGGGGCGCGCAGCTGTGAGCTTGCATCCAGGAGATAGTGGGTTCGAACCCCACTGTCGGCAGCCCTGAATATGGTTTTTTGTGGTTTCCCATTTTCACACCAGGCAAATGCTGGGGCTGTACCTTAATTTAAGGCCACGGCTGCTTTCTTCCCATTCCTAGGCCTTTCCTAACCCATCGTCGCCATAAGACCTATCTGTGTCGGTGCGACGTAAAACAAATAACAAAAAATCCTATAATAGACAGTATTCTTTAGTAGGGCTTATTCATGGTTACATAATCTTGACTAATGCACCTGGTAGAGTCACCCAAGCTGTACAGGTTGTAAAGGGATGGTTCATATTACCTACACGCTAAGGTGGTAACCACAGTACAATTCTTCCCTGTATAAAATTTTTTTTTTTTTTTAAACCACTTGTAATGAAAATCTCACTTAAGTTATACCCTGGATTATAAGGATGGTAGGTACTAGTGGTGGTTATTTCTGCTGTTTTAGGAAAACGCCTACAAACTGTTTGTTAAAAACAACTGTTTTCCCAAACAGTTTGAATACAACAGGTCATTCGTTCATAACGGGGCTCTGTGAAAGACGAGTAAGTCACGCGCACAAGGGGGCTGCGAGACAGGAAATGAGATCTTTCACCACCTTTCACTCTAACTTGTTTCGTAATGTCTAGGCAGACAGCATAAGCTGAAGGCTGACAAAATACCTGTATGAAGGATACACGGGAAGAACGATAAGATGAGTGAAGACTCCACTCTTAAGCAAAGGATATAGTCTGTAATTTAAATAGAAATTTCAAAGACATTTATTTATCAGTAGGCTATCAACCGACATTAGCGTTTTATGATCATGGCTGTCTGCTCGTTGATATGGTTCCACACACTCAGAGTTTTTGTTAACCAGTCTGTTATTATTGAAGTATCTATAGCAGTATTATTATACAGCATCTATGTTCATCATATAACATTATAAGATTACTCTTCAACGAGAACTACTGTAGGAAATATCAGTTACAGAATTTTATAGATAAGAGAGATAAATACACACTCACACACACAAAAACAAACGAGAGTATTCATAAGATGCCCAATATTAGGAAAATGCTTAAAAATTAATTATTCATATTTACATTAAGGAACACTAATGCTTCGACCTCCTTTTGTGAGAGCTTGACATTAATTACCAATCCAGTTTGGGAAAGTAGGTCTTCCATATGGCACTGATGTGCTACCCGTTATGAAAAATACTCAAGCACTAATTCTTCGTATTTACATTGAGGAACATCAACATTTCGACCTTTCTTGATGACAGCCTTGTTCTCCTTTCATTAACAGGCAGTCCAGTTCGGGGGAAAAAAGTCTTTCACACGGCACTGAAGTGGCCACTATGTTACACTTTTTTTATGAATATTTGTGCTAAATTGGGATACACATGTTGGTGATTTTTCCACCAGTCTAAGGGGCAATTAGATTCCCCTGCTTCATTTACACGAAGTAAAATGTCATCTTTCAAATACAAATCCAGTTCTTGTTGGCTCGTGACAGAGGGCTGGTTTGAAGACGTTGTCTCCAGTAATGTCGTTCAAAATGCTCCAGGCGCTTATTGGACAAGAGGGATGAAATGCACCACTTGTAGATGGAAGTGAGAAGGACGGAATGTCAATATTCTGCTTCTCGCTGGTCTGGGCGTTCCTCTCTATTAGGTCCACTACTAAATTAAGCACCCTCTTTTTGACATATCTAGTGCCTCAGGGTCTTGAAGAACGTGGTCTTTATAGCGTGGATCTAACAAAGTGCATAAGGTGAAGGTGCTGTTGTGTTCAACGGAATGTCAATATTCTGGTTCTCGCTGGTCTGGGTGTTCCTCTCTATTAGGTCCACTACTAAATTACGCACCCTCTTTTTGACGTTATCTAGTGCCGCAAGGTTTTAAAAAACGTGGTCTTTATAGCGTGGACCTAACAAAGTGCATAAGGTGAACGTGCTGTTGTGTTCAACGTTCTTGAACCTTTCTCCTAACCCTTTAATAAGGCTAGCAATTATGACCCTCACTCCTTCTGTGTACTCGGCTGATTGCCCAGGTTATCAGGCGTGCTAGTGCTAATACTAGGTTCCTGTCTATCCTCTATAGGCCTACTTGGTCGTTTTTCCACTGACGGTATTTCCTTAACACTATGACACGTTAGCTCAGTATATATTGCTATATGTTGCAAATGTCCTTTCAAATTTGTAATAGTTGACTTGTAAGAAATAAGTTGCTTGCAGATAGTGCAAAGCGCCTTATCATTTTAACTTTTCGTGAAATAATTCCACACCTCACTTCATTTTGACATGTTATAAAACAACTCATTCAAAGTAATAAACTTCATTGTTAGGTTCCGTATTGAGTTAAGACTATGCTTAAAGTAAATACAAAATTTTAATATTCCACATTCTCAATACTAAAAAATCATTTAATGTTTTACAAAAACATTACAATGATATTAATAGGTACTAGTTTCGGTCCACTGTGGACCATCATCAGCCTAGCCTCGCTCAGCACTTGGCAAACTTAACACCGTTGAGAACACCGGTATATCACCTGCCAACAGCCCGCGACCAGCAATAAGCGAAAACATTGAAGAACTGTTCGGCTAAAAACTGCTTTTCCAAACAGCTCTTGGCTCACTGGCAACTAAATACGAGACAAACAGTTGATTTGACGGCGAGGGAATGGGAGTGGTTAAGTACCAAACAATGCCGATTTCAGGCCGAACAGCTCCGAAAGCGCAGGTAAGTTGCATTCAAGGTTACATCAGTGTTTACTCACTAGCGAACAGTGAAAGACAAACTGTGGACTGTACTAAAGGAAAAACTGTTTGGAATAACTTTTAAAAACAGTTCATTCGTTTTCTTTCTCCAAACAGCTGGGTGTTTTTCTGTCCATCACTAGTAGGTAGTGTTCATGGTATGATGCTATTGGTAACTGTCACAGAGATCAGTTATTTATAAGGTTCAACCTATTCAATACTAATTGTGTGTTGTGTTGTATAGATGTTATTTACACCATTTATTTAACATGGGACCAGTTTTGACATTTAAATGTCGTCATCAGCCATAAACAAATTGATCACAAACAAATGAGCAAGGACACAATAATTAAAACTGGTGAAGTGACACATCGAAATATGTACATTCCAAGATTAAAAGAAGGTTTTGAAACGTTATCAAAGCACAAAAGTCATTATACGCCCATTCATACCTTGTGTTAATACTGGCGTAGTGACACATTGAGATTTATACATGGTTTTCTTACTAATCAATGATTACTAGAAGGTTCTGACATATTATTAAAGTGCAAAAGTGTTTACACAATAATTTACACCCTGTGTCAAACAAACCATCAAACAAATGAGCAATGCCATAATAATTAAGACTGGCGTAGTGATACATTGAAATATGTACATAGCTTTTTACCATTCAAAGATTAAAAGAAGGTTTTGATATGTTATCAAAGCACAAAAGTCTTTACACGCCCATTCACACCTTGTGTTAATAAAATGACAATAATTAGAACTGGTGTAGTGACACACTGAGGTCTGTACATGGTTTTCTTACCAATCAAAGTTAATAGAAGGTTCTGACATATTTTCAAACCCAAAAGTCTTTAAAACGCCTATATACACCACATGTCAAAACGTCAAGAACTTATAGGAATCACTTGCTAGACAATTCTGGCTGGTCCGTCCATGTGCCAATGCACGACAAGCCATATTAACGGTTGTATTCGAATCCCTGAACAACAATCTGGCAGTCCGCTAAGACATTATTGATTTGAATGTTGTCAAAGTAAGAATGTAAATTAGCAGACACACTTTGATCGTGTAATGCACTTGTAGACTTCTCAATACACATTGCTTCGAAAGGCTTGATTCTTGCCTGTTAAAATTTACACTGATGTATATGAAATTATAAGAAACAGTCAGTGGTAATAGGTTGTTCTTCAGTATTCTTTCCGTGCAGTACAGATGTGAAAATATGAAAACGCTATGTAAATGAGATGATAATGCTCTGGATGAAATGGATGAAACAATATCTCATATACAGAAGCCTGTTAATAAATCAAACAAAAAAGTTGTAATAAAATCATGTAAATATTATACATATAAACAAATCACTTCGACGAGAAATTTTTTAAAAATATATTTACATGTGTGTCATATTCATAAGCAAAGTCATCTATATGATACTTATTAAGTTATTGTATGTTTCACACATATTGATAAACTGAGAGTTCTTAAAAAATGCCGAAATCTTAAATTTCCTATTCTAACATTAAAGCATAACTCGTGAAGTAAACTATTATTGTCAATTAATGCATTAACCACCTTATAGAGATACATTTGTTGAGCTATTACACGCCTACTGGGTAGCGATACATGTTTAAATTCATTCAACAAAAATCCATATGAAACATAATTTCTAAAGGGGAATATCTTATATTTTTTATAATAAATATATCTTAAAAAGCATTTCTGCGCCCTTTCAATTTGATTTTGATAAGATTTATAACATGGAGACCAAATTATACATGAATACTCAAGTTTTGATCGGACAATACTATTGAATAATAAGGTGAGTGCATACGTGTTAGAAAAATCTCTTGAATTTCTAATTATAAAACCCAATTTCTTATAGGAATCATTAACCATTGTATTAATATGCTCCTTGAAAGATAAATTTCTTGTAACAATTACCCCTAAGTCATTAACAGAGTGAACAACTCTGAGTTCTTCATTATTAATTTTATATTTATAATTCAATGTATTTTTCTTATTTGAAATCTGAAGGAAACAAGATTTACTTATATTAAGTTGCAAACAGTTTTCAATACTCCATGTGTATAAGTAATCCAAATCATATTGTAATTTCAACATATCATCAACATTTTTTATCTCTTTATAAAGTTTGACATCATCAGCATATAATAAACACTGAGAAAACCTCATTCTAGTGGGCAAATCATTAATATATAAAATAAAGAATAAAGGGCCAAGGTTAGACCTTTGTGGTACACCAGAAGTAACATTGTATGCGAAAGACTCATGTTGATGATAGTAAACATATTGTTTCCGTGCACTAAGATAACATGCAAGCAGTTTTAACCAAGGAGGTGTCAGACCAAAGCATGACAATTTTTTCATTAAAATGCCATGATCTAATTTGTCGAAGGCTTTGGGAAAAATCTGTGTATATTACGTCGACCTGTCCTTGATTATTCAAAACGGCATGCGCATATTGTATAAATTTTAATAGATTAGTCGTAATTGATCTACCTGGCATAAAACCATGGTGATGATATGTATACCGACCCTCGCATGATTAAATATACGCGTGTACATTATTTGCTCAAATACTTTAGCTGGTGCACACAAAATACAAACAGGGCGATAGTTTTCAATATTTTTACTGTCCCCACATTTTAAAGCTGGACACACTTTCGCTATCTTCCATACTTTTGGAAAGGTTTGCGTTTTTACCACAATGTTATACAAGGCTCGTAAGGGGAAATCCAACACATTTGAACATGCTTTCAGTACGTACGGCGGTATTCCATCAACACCACATGACCTTTTAGGTTTTAATTTTTTAATAGCTAACATATATTCCTTTTCCTCCACTAATTTTAAAGATAACGGATAATTAACATATACATCAGATGAATCAGGAATATCATAGGTTGGTGGAGGTTTCGAATATACCGATCCAAAAAAGTTTGCAAAGCCATCAGCTACACTTTTATTATTATTAAGTAAGATATTGTTAAATTTCATGCCCTGTTTCAGACCCTCCTTGGTATTTCTTTTGCATTTCATATAGCTCCAGAACTGATTAACATCACTTTTGATATTCTCTTCAAGTCTAGAAATATAATTCTTATACGCTTTACTGATCATATGTTTCGTTTCTCTCCTTAACTGGTTAAATATTACTCTACTATACCTACTCTGAATGTTTCCTTCGCTTTCTGTGGATTTCCTTCAGTTTCAAGTTATTTATTATGTCTTTAGTAAACCATGGAGGATATTTTTTCTTTGTGTGAAAATTCTTCATTGGTACCGTTTCACAAAATACAGAGTGTACCTGAGCATAAAAATACTCTACAGCCTGGTCAGCGTCTGTAAATTCTACAATCCTCGACCAATCCATTCGCTCGAACATTTTATACATTTGAAAGAAATTAGCCCTTCTAAAGTCAAATAACTGCTTAGGTTGTTCAGGTTGTTATGAAACATGGCTACGCTCTCTGTTTAATAGTAGCGTAACTGCAATTGCAGGATGATCTAGGGCAAGGCATTTGATGATTTTGCACCTTTTTTTTTTTTTATGAAGGCCAAAATATAGCTTGAGTATATGTACATGTGTTTCATGAATTGACTGATTAAATAAGGGCAATTTTTAGGGCTTTTTTTTTTTTTTTTTTTTTTTTCATTTTTTGCTGTTTAGAAGTGATAGGTCATTTTTGGAGCAATTTATGGTAATTTTTGGCATTTTTAATTGTTTTCTGGGAAGTGTTATATTTCGTTACTTGGATATTTAATTAATATTATTTATGTTTACAATACTTGTCTATTATGTTTAACTTAGACAAATAACTTGCTCAAGAAAGAACATAGACTTGCAACATACCCTGCTGTCACTAGTTTTCAAGAAAAGAGTATTTTCAACTCGATTGCACTTCCAAGAAAACATACTAGAAGCAGTACCTGCTTCCCCTATATGTAAGACGCATAATGGACTCGCCCAAGCTGGGCATTGCTCCTTATCTTCAGCTAGATAAGAAGGAAGTCAGTCGCCCGCGTGCTGGGAGTCGAGTGAATTCTTTGTTGACAAGTACTGTAAGATGCCCAAAGTTAAAGGAAGTACAATTGTTAAATTTAAAATATTTGTTACACAATATGGAGAAAATATATTTTCCACTGATGGGAAAATATTATTTTGCAAAGTGTGTGATGTGCGAGTTTCAGCAGAAAAGAAGTTTACAGTTGACAACATGTGTCGCGAGAAAAACATAAACGTGGTGTGCAGCGACTTGAAGATAAAAGAAACCGTGGCTTACACCAGACACTACTGGGTGAATCTTCAACATTTTCTCCATTTTGTGAGAAACTGTGTACAGCATTTTTATACGCCGATATTCCACTGAACAAATTGAACCATCCAAAGCTGCATACATTCTTAGAAGAGGAGACTGGAAAATCTGTACCAGATTCCAGAACATTAAGAAGAACCTACGTTGGAAGATGCTATGACAAAACGTTACAAGAAATAAGGATAAGGGTGGAAGACGGAAACATATGGGTATGCATAGATGAAACAACAGACAGTATGGGACGATATATAGCCAACGTTATTGTAGGCGTCCTGGAAGCAGGGAATGCTGGAGAACCATTTCTACTACATTGTGAGCAATTGGACAAAGCTAAGTGGTCAACAATTAGCAAACTGTTTGACCAGTCTTTGAGACTATTGTGGCCCGATGGCATTCGGAATGACAATGTGCTGCTTTTAATAACAGATGCAGCACCCTACATGGTAAAGGCTGCAAATTCGTTACAAGCACTCTTCTCGAAAATGGTGCATGTCACATGCCTAGCCCATGCATTACATCGGACCGCGGAAGAGGTACGACATAATTTTCCTGAAGTTTACAAGTTAATTGGGTGCATAAAGAAAGTGTTTTTAAAAGCCCCATCCAGAGTTCTAGCATTCAAAACAGAAGCTCTTGAAATTCCCTTGCCCTTTTCACCTGTTTTGACTAGATGGGGAACGTGGATTGAGGCTTGTTGTTATTACTGCGAGAACTTTGAAGTTGTAAAGAAAGTGGTTGATTCCTTCGACAAAACTGAGGCTGGATCAATATAAACAGCCCAGGAACTCTTGGCTGACAAAGAAATT
The DNA here is from genome assembly GCF_040414725.1 of Anabrus simplex. Classification (NCBI taxonomy): domain Eukaryota; kingdom Metazoa; phylum Arthropoda; class Insecta; order Orthoptera; family Tettigoniidae; genus Anabrus; species Anabrus simplex. Next base: position 127,663,121 of record NC_090265.1, on the reverse strand, counting down.
GCTGGTAAACTTTCCTACATAAAAACAAATTTCGGATCCCTTCCTAATGCAATAAGTGCTCTAGAAAAATCCCAAGTGCCACTAGTGGAGCAGCTGCAAATTGTGTATAAAGTTGTGAATGATCTGAATCGTGTGTGTGGTAAAGTGGGTGAAGTTGTATCCATGAAATTGAATAAGGTGTTGCAAAAGAACAGTGGGTATAAAACTTTGTATTCTATTGGCAAAGCATTGTCGGGTGAAAATTTTTCTCTTACCGACTGTGAATTGAATCCGGGAGATATTGCTTGTTTTCAGTATGCACCGATTGTTTCAGTTGAGGTAGAGAGAAGCTTTTCCATGTACAAATCGTTACTTGCAGACAGTAGGCAATCGTTTTCATTTGAGAACCTACGCAAAGTTTTTATTGTGCATTTCAATTCGAATTTATTGTAAACAGCCACTGAAGTTTGTTTTCTTAAATATTCTTTGTTAATTAAATGACACCTATTTGCTAGGAGAGTATTTGAAGAATATGCCAGTTCTAAAATATTTCATTTTTTTCACCAGGGGTGCAAAGTGGTATTTACTTTGTTAGTAACAAAAATAATTTAAACTTAATGCATTGTCATCCATTAAAATTCTCTCTCAAATCAGCTAATTGTTTCTTAAAGGATTAATAAATTAGTGACACGATTAATTTATTGGTCATTTTTTTCAAATTTTGTGTCATTTTTTAACCATTTTTAGGTCATAAATGCATTTTTTATTTTGTATTTTCTTGCTATTTTTTGGTCATTAAATGCCTTGTCCTAATGATAACTATCCTCCTTAATTAAGGGGCACTCATCTCTATATACTGTTAATGTGTTAACATTCGTAATAATAAGATCAAGTGTATTTCCATTTGCATTAAGAATATTATTGACTAAGTGCAACTGATAGAGTGACTTTGCTCACCAGTAATTAATGGCAAGTAAAGTCACCAGCTTTAATAAGATCTAAATTGGAAAGGTCATTATTAACTTCAAACAATCTATAGAAGTCCAAATATGCTTCCAATTTGGTTGCAGGTGGAAAATACACTGACATTATTACATAACTGTGACCATTAACTATAATTTTTACACATACTGCTTCAGTATCACCAAATCTAACGTTATTTGTCTTGATACTATAGAACCTTTAACAGCTATTAATGCGCCTCCTCCCTTCTTTGTACCTCCACGATCTTTTCTATACACATTAAAATCCCTACTAAACAGTTCGCTGTTAGCAACATGAGATTGTAACCATATTTCTGTAATCAACAGAATACTGTATCGTATTCTGATTCACTATTGTTAACATAAAACTTCGAAATTTTAGTGTTTAACCCTCTTACATTCTGGTAGTAAATATTAATTGCATTGAAAAATATTTTTCTCAAAACACAAAAGTTACACAGTCTCATTTAATCCACTCACATGTCGAAACCTTGTATTAATCATTGATTAGTAAGAAAACCATGTACATGTCTCAATGTGTCACTACGCCAGTATTAACACAAGGTATGAATGGCCGTATAACTGGCTCCATGCCTAAATGGTTAGCGTGCTGGCCTTTGGTCACAGGGGTCCTGGGTTCGATTCCTGGCAGGGTTGGGAATTTTAACCATCATTGGTTAATTTCGCTGGCACGGGGGCTGGGTGTATGTGTCATCTTCATCATAATTTCATCCTCATCACGGCGCGCAGGTCGCCTACGGGAGTCAAATCAAAAAGCCCTGCATCTGGCGAGTTGAACATGTCTTCGGACACTCCCGGCACTAAAAGACATACGTCACTTCATTTTCAATGGGCATATAAAGACTTTTGTGCTTCGATAATATTTCAAAACCTTTTAATCTTGGGATGTACATACACTGAAGAAAATGGAAATTGCAACACCCAGAAGGCGTGGTGCTACATTGCTGCAATTAAACATGCAGGACGAGTGTTCGGTTGTGATTCGATGATTACACTTTCAGGTCCCTCTGACCGCAAGTTTGGACAACAATCAATACAGGATGTGCCCACCACGAGCTGCAATACATTGATGAATTCGTCGAGGCATGGAGTCAATAAGGCCCTGGATCGCTTCCTGGGGAATTGTGGCCCATGCTTGCTGCACTGCACGTGTCAGTTGTTTCAGAGTTGTGGGTGGCTGAGGACGGTTGGCCAGTTGTCAACCCATTATGTCCCACACATGCTCAATAGGACTGAGGTCCGGGGATCTGGCGGGCCATTCTAAGGTTGTGATGTCGTGGAGAGCTTCTCTGGAGATGCGTGCAGTGTGAACCCGGGCATTGTCCTGCTGAAACACCCCATTAGCAATATTCGCCATCATAGGGACAACCACTGGATTGAGTACCCTATTAACGTACTGTCGAGCAGTCATAGTGCCCTCAACAAGCACTAATTGTGATTTCACATTAAAGCCCATAGCTCCCCAGACCATAATGCTTGGTGTTGGCCCTGTGTGCCTCTCGACAATAAGATCTGGGCGGCCCCTCTCCCCGGTACGTTGGCGCACACAATTCCGGCGATCACTGTGAGCAAGACAGAAGCGTGATTCATCACTAAAGACGACCCTATGCCATTCGTTGACCCACGTCGATCTTTCTCGACACCAGGCCAGCCTTACACGTCGCTGTTGTGGGATCAATGGAACACCTTCTCCAGGGACACGGGTTCGTAAGCCAGCTGCACGCAGGCGATTACCAACTGTTTGTTGTGTAACGTGGGGTGCCACATCTGCTTGAATTTGTGCTGCTGTTGCATGGGGTTCCATCCGGGCCATCCGAATGATGTGGTGATCCTCTCTCACAGTTGTCTGTTGCGCTGGGCCTGTGCCAGGTGTACGAGTGTGGGTACCTTCATTTGACCATTGCTGCCATACATGTTGTACCGTAGATGCCTGTCGGCCAACACATGCAGCGACAGTCCTTAGCAATAATCCAGCCTCACACAGCCCAATTATCCTAGCCCTCTCAAACGGCGACAGTTGTTGATAGCGTGCTCTTCTCTGTCGTCGAGGCATGTTTGACGGGGAACACTTCACTGCACAGTCTGCAAGTCAACTACGCTACACCAGAGTCCGTATACTGTAGTTGATTCCTCCACGACCAATCACGTGGGGAGATCTGTAGCAACAATCCAATGGGTCTGAAATTTTGATCGTTTACATACCTACATGGCATCGTTCCATATCTTGAAAATCAACACAAACGACCAATGCCTTCATGGTGTTGCAGTTTCCATTTTCTTAAGTGTATTTCAATGTGTCACTACACCAGTTTTAATTGTTATGTCTTTGCTCATTTGTTTGTGATCATTTTGTTTGTGGCTGATGATGACATTTAAATGTCAAAACCGGTCCCATGTTAAATGTTGTAAATATCTATACAACTCGTAATTAGTATTGAGTAGGTTGAACGTTATAAATAACTCATCTCTGTGATCTCAGTTCAATACGGAACAACAATGAAGCTTATATCTTTGAATTGGTAACTGTCATCGTAAGAGTATTGACATCATGCATTGCCCCCATTCTACTTGACCATTCTGGTACCCAGAGTGCTGCTAAAGTTTGGTAATAATCCCTGCACAAGTCATAGGTTGGTGGACTGGGACAGCGACAGCTACATTTTCTCACTCGACTTGGATCAATGGATACTGCGATGATGGACGTGGTTGGTACATTAAGTGGTTTTTGTCACATAAAGTGCTTTCTGGTGAACAGTACCCAACCACCACTATCAATTATTGGTTTTACATTGCACATTAATTACTTTTACAGTTTTTGGAAGTATGTTATGTGAACGAATCGTATCAATTGAATTTCATTATTATTTCTATCTTAAATGGAAAATAACAATTGTCTTGAGGTAAGTCGAGAGTCAAATTATAACAGAAATATATATGTATACAATGACTATTCCTCTGCAGACACGACTTTCTTCTGTGGCATTGCACTTTATCGTGTCATCTTTCGTTATCTCCCTTGAGGTCCAGGGCTTGCACCAATGAATTTCGCGTGCTTCGTCTGTGAATTCTGATTATTGCTGTCCAGTTCAAACCGAAAAATGGTGGTGAAAAGTATCAAGGATATGATTACCTTCTTTAGCGAGGACCATAAGCATATTTTATAAAAATTGCAAGACCTAAGACTAAATGATATTTTCACCAAACGTAGCATAATAATAATATTAATTAAAGAATTATGGGAAAAAGTCAACGGATTGGCAAGGATCAGAAAACTTCAATAAACAATAAAAATAAAGCAAAGTAAAGAACTTCAACTGCAGAAAGACTTGTCTGTCACAAGACAAAAGACACACTAAAGCGCAGTGATACTCCTAATGTGCATATGTATATAGTTCTGTTTTAATAATCGTATTTCTTAAACCTACCCAATTTGACAATTTACTCTAGAACAATTATCACTTTCCATTTAAGACGGAAATAATTGTGGAATTTGATGGACAACGTTCGTTCATATAACCAGGAAATCATTATCAGTAGGTAATTTTGTACTGAGTGGAGTGGTCATGCATTTAAATGCGCTACGCCTATGGAGTCAAACTCTGCATTTGGGAGAAGCGTGGGTTCAAACCCCATCGTCAGCTGTCCTGAGAATGGTTTTCTGTGGTTTCCCATTTTCACTTCCAGGCAAATGCCAGGACAGCTGTTTGTATTCATAGATCACTGCCAATTCCTTCCACCTCCTTACCCATTTTCCATTTACCATCACTCATTTCATCTTTATTAGTTCCTCAACTGAGGTTGACATCAGAAAGGGCATCCAGCCATGAAAACTTTACATTTAAATTAATCTCACCTCGTCACCGACCCTGCATCAAGGATTGCAATGTTTGGGTTGGGAAGAATTGAGAGAAAGAAGAAGAGCTGCTCGACTAAGTGGTATGTTCCGAGCTGTCAGCGGAGAGATGGCGTGGAATGACATTAGTAGACGAATAGGTTTGAATGGCGTTTATAAAAGTAGGAAAGATCACGATATGAAGATAAAGTTGGAATTCAAGAGGACAAACTGGGGCAAATATTCATTTATAGGAAGGGGAGTTAGGGACTGGAATAACTTACCAAGGGAGATGTTCAATAAATTTCCAATTTCTTTGAAATCATTTCGGAAAAGGCTAGGAAAGCAACAGATAGGGAATCTGCCACCTGGGCGACTGCCCTAAATGCAGATTAGTATTGATTGATTGATTGATTGGGACTAAGGGTAGACATACATACTGTCATAAATTTTGTCATGAACAGTAAACTGTCACGATCAGAAATTTTGACTCTGACAGTAATAATGACAGCCTATGTTATTTGCAGTAAACCACAATCCAACCAGTCACTAACAGTAACTATCAGATATATCAAACTTCCCAACCCACGCACCCTGGTAGAAATCCTTCAACCTGGCCAGGAACTGAACCCGGGGCCAGCGTACTAGATGTTTTGTAACTAGGCATGTATTGGCAACCATTTAAAACGATTGGCCATCAGTGTGCCCAGGGAGAGAAAAGCAGAGCGAAGAGATTGAGAGGATGGTGACAGGAGTCAATGTTCCGATGTTGACAGTTATCCTGCTCATTATTATCATCCTCCTTTTCCCTTTTCCAACTGACAATGGGTAAGGGTAAACATGGTCCCTTCCACTTCGTCCTCTCTCTCCACATTCCTCATCTAACACAAAGTGCCAGTCCATGTTCTGTTGTCCTGTGCTGTTCTTTACAGAGTCCGTCCATCATTCTTGATCTTCCTTGTCCTCTCTCCTGTCATCTCTTTCCAGTGCTTGTCTTAGCAGTCTTTCTTCTTTCTTCCACTTGACATGTCCAGACCACCTCAATCTGTTCTATTCCAATCATTCAGTACTGTACTGAGGGAGTTGGCCATGCGGTTAGGGTTGCGCAGCTGTGAGCTTGCATTCGGGAGGTAGTGGGTTCGAGTCCCACTATCAGCAGCCCTGAAGATAGTTTTACATGGTTTTCCATTTTCACACCAGTCAAATGCTGGGGCTGTACCTTAATTAACGCCACAGTTGCTACCTTCCCAGTCTTAGCCCTTTCCCATCCCTCTGCAGCCGAAAACCTTTGATGTGTTGAACAAGTAACAAAAAAATTAGTTTTTGCGCATTTAGATCTTTCCATATGTCTTCATTCCCATTCTATCCCTCCGTGTCTTCTGTACCGTACTTCTCAGAAATTTCATTTCAGCACCATTGTTTTGCTCTTCTCCACGTTGACACTCAATCCCCGTAGCTCAGTCCTTCTATTCATTACATTCAGCTGTTGTTGTATCTGCTCGTTTTCTTCCCACATCATCCACAGTCATCTTTACATTCACCTGCACCTGGGTCGAACCTCCCAGCTTTCAATATCTCCATTGCGGTTATCCACTGGAGCAGGTCGATCATTTTTTGTATGTAGAAAGTATCCTCTGAACAAATGCTAATTGATCACAAGATGTGTATAGGAGAATTAGTGCTGCCCACTTAACATTTGGACGTTTATCCCGTTGTGTCTTCATGGTTTACCATTCAGTTTTCATATCAGCACTGCTTTATGTAGTGAAACTTGGACCCTCTGTCGTCAGGATATCAAAACACTAGAGCACTTTCATCTACGAAAACGTAGATCCATCTTGAACATCAAATGGGAGGACCACTTCACCAACTTTACAGTTCTTGAGAAAGTGCATGCTATAAGCATTTAGGCTACCATCATCGGCCACTGTCTCAGATGGGTAGGGCACGTCCATTGCATGAGAGAAACCAGGCTTCCTTGTCAACTCTGCTCTGGCACAAGACTTCTTGGAGCCCCTTTGAGGCATTTCAAGGATCAGATCAAGCATGCCATGAAAAGAGCTGGGATTAACACTCAATCCTGCGATACTCTTGCTGAGAATCGTACACTTTGGCACCACACTATTTCTACATCAGTTATAGTGTTTGAAGAGGATAAACGACAAGCACAGAAGCTCTGTCGAGCTCAGCCCCACCCTTCCCCGTCCATTCCATGTGATCTGTATGGACGTCTTTTTCATGCCAAAATTGGGTTACTAAGTCATATGAAACGTATTCACAAAGCATTGTGAGTCTGAAAATGTAAACTGCTGAAGAATATGTTTACTCGGATACGAGTTCCAGCCAACGACAATGATGTGTCCCTTGCCAGTGCTTCTATGTGTCAGGCTTTCCCAAACTTTTGTTCTGGGTGGTGGTGCTGTCGTGTTCCCCTTCTAGGTGTGTCAAAGTCTTACTATTATCTTTCCCATATTCCCTGCTCTCTTGCATGATCTGTCTCAGAATGAAAATTGTTTCCACTGTTGACCCTCCACTTCTGAATCCAAATTGTTCCTCTTGTAACTGACTTTCCACTTTTTCTCTAATTCTTCTTTCCAGTATCCTTTCCATTTTCTTGGTAACATGGAAGATTATGGCAATTCTTCGGTAGTTACCGTACCACACGTCCTTTTTGAATTTTGGTATTATAACCTCCTTTTCCCAATCCTTGGACACTTTTTTCTCTCTCTGCACACACGTATTCTATTAGTCCAGTGGAGTCCAGCTGGTCTTGCAGCCCTGATCATTTCTGTAGCTACTTCATCTATTCCCACAGCTTTTCTCATCTTCGTCTTTTTAACTGCCCATTCCACCTCTGTCATTGAATATCTGATTCCTTCTCCATTACTCCTTGTATTCCTACTGCCTGGATACCTCATCCATAAGTCTGCTTTCTCATGTTCAGCAGTTCCCTAAACTATTCTTTCAATTTGTTTATAATTTCGTCCAGTTTTGTCAGTATTTCTCCTTTATTCTTTACAAATCCTGTGTTCACTGTTTAATTCCTATAGTTTCTTATAATCCCAAATAATAATTTTCTCCCACAATTCAAATCTTCCTTTACTTCCTGGGAGAATGTTTCCCAACTTTTTTCTTTTTTTTCAGCTACTACTGTTTTGCATCTCACTCTACTCTCTTCAGTCCTATGTATTTTGCATTCCTTCCAAGTTTTCTTCTTTGCCTTTATCTTTCACTTTATCATTCAACCATGTTGTCCCTTCCTCACTTACCTTTCGTGATGTTCTGCCACATGTTTTCTCTACACACATTACAAATGCACTCTTAACATTATTCTCTCTCTGTTCAGCATGACTGATAGGCTTATCTGTCTTTGGTATCAGTTTTTGTAATTATTTCCTAAACATTTCCTGAACCTCCTTTTCCTTCAATCTCCAGACCCTAATTTTTCTTTTTTCGTATACTTTTGTGACCCTGGCTGCTTTCAACTTTGCTATCACTGCTCTACGGTCACCCCCAAAGGCTTCCTCAGGCATAGCTGTAACATCCATAAGACCTTTCTGATGTCCTTTTCCCACTAATATGTAATCAATCAACGTTTTTGTTGTTCTGTCTCTCCATTCATACCTGATAATCTTCTGGCTATTTTGCTTTCTGGTTCCTCTGGCAAAAGTCCATGAACATATCCGCTACTTGATTATTGTTGCCATATCCTTGTGGCCCCAGAATCTCTTCTCTTCCCAGCTGTACAGATCAAGTCCTTAGTCTTACAACTTACATCGAGGCAGGCTTTCAAGATGGTATGAAGACGTCTGTAGTGTTTATTGATTTGGCAGTAGCCTATGACACAGTATGGAGAGAGGGCCTCCTTTTAAAATTCTTAAGAGTGATCCCCTGCAGAACTCTAGTCCAGTTAATAAATAACATGGTATGCGATAGATATTTCCAACTTATCCTGGGCAATTAAGCAAAGAACTTTTAAAAATGGTCTTCCACAGGGCTCTGTACTCGCACCAATCCTTTCCAATCTATATATTGCAGATGTTCCTTATCCTGTAAGCAGGAAATTTGCTTATGCAGATGATCTAGCCATCGGCATCAGTAGCATATGCATAGAGGAAACTGAAAGGATATTGACAGATGATCTTTCAGTCCTATGGCAGTATTACCACAAGTGGCGATTCACACCAAGCCCAAGTAAAACAGAATCTTCATGTTTTCATCTTCATAACAAACAGGCAAACTGACAAATGAAAATCTATTTTAAAGAAAATCAAGTTAAATATAATCCTACTCCAAAGTATTTGGGTGTCACACTTGATAGATCCCTAACTTTTCGACAACACCTGAATAATACAACAGCCAAAGTTTGTTCCGGGAACAACATCCTTCAAAAGCTGTGTGGTACTACATGGGGATCAACAACTACAACACTTCATTCCTCTGCACTGGGACTAGTCTATAGTAGCCTACAGCAGAATATTGTGCTTCAGTTTGGCTAAACAGCAACCATACCAGCAAACTCGACATCCAGCTCACTACTACAATGCGTACAATCACAAGTTGTCTAGAAGACACACCAACTTTTTGGCTTCCAACTTTGTCACATTCATCCACCTGCACTGAGAAGACAGGTTGCTTTGTTACGTGAATATAAGAAAATATTGGATCACCCTAACCTTCCAGTTCATGACTACATTCCAAATACAATATCTGGCAGGTTAAAATCCAGTTATCTAGCAATAAAATCTGCTGCTGAACTTTTCAATATGGGTTTCAATATAAATGATAATTGGAAAGAAAAATGGATCCAACATGCACCATCAGATATTATAACTGTTTTAAATACCCAGATTAAACCAGCTGGTTTTGCTCTGCCGCGACGTACGTGGAAAACTGCCAACAGGATTTGTACAAACCATGGAGTATGTAATTACTTCCTTTACAAATGGAACAAAATTTCTGATCCATCTTGTGTTTGTAGAGCGTCTCCCCAGACCATCCAACACATTGTGCAGCATTGTAGTATTATGTCATACGCTGGAGATCTGAAGGACTTTCTGACGCTGACTCCAGATGCTGTTAACAGGATAGACAGATTAACTCTCACTATATAAGTGCATACATTATCATTGTACTGTATACTCTGTTTTATGTCTAATAGTAATAACGTCCTAGTTATTTTAGTATATCATTTATATATTGTTGTATATTCCAATGTGTTGCCATATGCTTAATAAATAAATAGTAATCATGTTTTAATTTTTTACTTCCCACTCATTTTTTTTGGTTTTTCATGATGCCAAGGTGCCAGAATTTTGTCCCGCGGGAGTTCTTTACCGTGCCAGCAAATCTACCAACACGAGGCTGTCGTATTTGAACACCTTCAAATACTACTGGACTCGACCAGGATCGAACCTGCCATGTTGGGCTCAGATTGCCAGCGCTCTACCATCTGAGCTACTCAGCCTGGCCTATCTCACTCTTCCCGCTTGGGTCTTCAGATGTCCCATTATCCTTACTTCCTCTATGTTTTTCTCAATCTCTTCAAGGAATTGTTCTGTGTTCTCTTTTTTATTTCCAGTTTGTTTTTCCAGTTATTCTACTATTTGCCTGGTTCAGATGATGGAATCATTGAAAAATATTTACAATAACTGAAGTAGCAGAGAGAAGAGATCCTTCCTCAGTATTTTCCAAGGACTAACCTGCCTGCCCAAAAAAAGTATTCTTACTTCTATAGAAGAATTAAAACCAAGACAGCCTCAAACTCCAGATTGCCAATATTACCTTTGTACCTATTAGCCAGCTCTGATGAAGGCATTGTTCATATTGTCTCTTACAGAGCTTGCACGATGGGGCTACAGGGTTACCACATTCAGTGAAAATAAGGGAAGAGCGGCATTTTAATAGAACGTGGTGTCAATCATTAAAGAGTGCACCGGATAACCTTGCTTTTTGTCCCTTTGTAATTTTTGTTACATTTTAACTACACTCCAGGGGTGCTAGTGACCTGTTAGCCAATTTGCCTAAGCCTTCAGACCCCCTGTTTGTTTGCCCCTAGTCCAGTGGTCTTGTCACTAGCCAGATCTAACCAATCCAACCCACTGGTCTGTGCTAACTTTCCTGTTATATTACCCCATACAACTGGTCTAAGTATTAACAATGTCTTCGCTGCTCCAGCTATCTGTGTTATGTAAACATTATATTAATACATTTTTTTAAAAACCACAATTTTATGAGTTTTTATAAATTATTTACTTGAAAACCCCCATCACAAAACTTATGAGAATTGCACAGTATATTTTTTGGTTATTGTGTTAGTAGTTGGTGCAATCAGAGTGAACATTTTTTGTATGTGTAAAGTGTTAGAAATTTGTCAACATTCTGCATATTTAGCATTTCATTTTGGTAGAAATTCACTTAGTGCATCTCATTTTAAAAAACTGGTTTCAGCTTCATGAGCTTCATAAACACTGTACAGAAAATAAGACAAGAAAATGGATATTTTCAGCAACAGGGCATGATAAAAGTGCATGTGATGGGGTAGGAGGTCTCTGTAAACATCTTGCAACAAAATGTAACCTGCAGCACGAAGCTGTTGATGCTATAAGAGAAGCTATTGGATTTGTACAGACCCCATCAAAATTACTACAAAACATTAAACTCTTACTTCTAAATAAAAGTACAGTAGTGGAATTCCATTTACAAGAGAGACGAGTGGTCTGCTGTAAAGTCAGTGGTAGGAATTCAGTCAAGTCACTGCTGGGTTGCATCCTGGAGTGGCACATACATTGCAAGAACAGTTCTCCACATTATGCTGCCTGTTACTGTGTGTAAAATGCAGAGACCTCAGTATACCTTAGAAGACTTTGTTGGGCCAATGACCTAGATGTCAGGCCCCTTCAAACAACAAGCATCATCAACAAGGACTTTGTTCTGAGCAACTTCATTTTTTGTGTATGTGACAATCAGTGATGGGTGGGGCAAATGCAAGCTCAACAGTCTCCTTTATGACACCTCATGGATCGGCATATGGCTTCATATGGCCATCGTCCCTTGATCAGTGTGCATTTTCCATTTCCCAAGTGTTGCTCTTGTTGGATCATCCTTGTTCACATGCAAAATCGGCCTGGCTACACAAATTCAATGGGGAGCAGATGAAAAAAACAAATGAACTCTTTTCAGCAGTACAGTGTTTATTGTTATAGTGTGAGCCTCTTCAGCAGACTTCTTATAGGGTAGTTGAAATATACACTCAGGGTAAAAAAAAATATTTTTCACAGAAAAGATATTGCCCACTCTGATTGTACCTTCCGTAAGTACAATGACCAAATAATATCTTATGCAATTTTTAGAATATTCAGGATGGGGTTTTCAAAGAAAATAATTTCTAAAGAATCAAAAAATTTCAGTTTCATTTCTATGAAAAAAATATTTTGATAATTTAAAAGGTTCAGGCATTAATGTCATTCCTAACACTTAGTCAAGTTTCAACATTATCATTTCTCAAGACAGTTAACATCCTATGACTATTCACATTTTTGAAACACAATTTTGAAGTTTGCAAAAGGTTACAAATTTTCTGATTTTATTTTTTCCAATGGTTCATGTTTGTGGGTTACTGTAGTCACGTCCTAGTTTGTGAACCATGGGCAACGGCTGAGTGACCTACTAAGTGGTCCTGAGAGTCGGGATACCAGTTACTATGCAATGGGAGTGGGCATCTCGGACATATTCTGAATCACGGCCCTCCTTGTGCTCAGGCGGCTAGGACTATAAAATTCACCGGTGGTCCATGACCCATTAGAGGAGAGATCCTCACTTGGACTATGTGCAAGTAGGGTAGCATCCTGCTTCATGAATTTACCGAGCTCAGAACATTTTAAGCAAGCCTCGGATCTATGGGAGTGATGGAGTCCCACTCCCATTTGACAGGCGAGGGACTCCTTGGAAACAACTTGGGAAATGAAATGGAATTCGATGGGGAGCTATCAATATTAATGGGGCTTATGGAAGAAAGAAGGTAGAACTTGCTGAGTCAGCAAAGAGGATGCATCTGGATGTGCTAGGAGTAAGTGATATTCGGGTAAGAGGAGATAATGAGGAAGAAATGGGAGATTATAAAGTGTACTTGATGGGTGTTAGAAAGGGAAGGGCAGAGTCTGGGGTAGGGCTCTTTATCAGGAATACCATTGCACGCAACAGTTTCTGTAAGGTATGTAAATGAGCGAATGATGTGGGTAGATTTGTCAGTTGGAGGAATTAGGACAAGAATTGTGTCTGTGTATTCACCATGTGAGGGTGCAGATGAGGATGAAGTTGACAAGTTTTATGAAGCATTGAGTGACATCGTGGTCAGGGTCAACAGCAAGGATAGAAAAGTGCTAATGGGTGATTTCAATGCGAGAGTTTGGAATAGAACTGAAAGATATGAAAGGGTGATTGGTAATTGTGGGGAAGATATGGAAGCTAATGGGAATGGGAAGCGTTTGCTGGACTTCTGTGCTAGTATGGGTTTAGCTGTTACGGATACATTCTTCAAGCATAAGGCTATTCACCGCTACACATGGGAGGCTAGGGGTACCAGATCCATAATAGACTATATCTTAACAGACTTCGAATTCAGGAAATCTGTCAGGAATGTACGAGTTTTTCGCGGATTTTTCGATGATACAGACCACTATCTGATCTGTAGTGAACTAAGTATCTCTAGGCCTAGGGTAGAGAAAGTGAAATCTGTCTGCAAACGAATAAGGATAGAAAATCTCCAGGACGAGGAAATTGGACAGAAGTACATGGATATGATTAGTGAGAAGTTTCGAACAGTAGACAGTAAGCAGGTTCAGGATATAGAAAGTGAATGGGTGGCATACAGGAATGCTGTAGTAGAAACAGCAAGGGAATGCCTAGGAACAACTGTGTGTAAAGATGGGAAAAGGCAAATATCTTGGTGGAATGATGAAGTGAGAGCAGCCTGTAAATGTAAAAAGAAGGCTTATCAGAAATGGCTCCAAACAATTGCCGAGGCAGACAGGGATTTGTACGTAGATGAAAGAAACAGAGCGAAACAAATAGTTGTTGAATCCAAAAAGAAGTCATTGGAAGATTTTGGTAATAACCTGGAAAGGCTAGGTCAAGCAGCAGGGAAACCTTTCTGGACAGTAATAAAGAATCTTAGGAACGGAGGGAAAAAGGAAATGAACAGTGTTTTGAGCAATTCAGGCGAACTCATAATAGATTCCAGGGAATCACTGGAGAGGTGGAGGGAATATTTTGAACATCTTCTCAATGTAAAACGAAATCATCATAGTGGTGTTGCAAACAGCCAAGCGCATGGGGAGGAGGAAAATGATGTTGGTGAAACTATGCTTGAGGAAGGGGAAAGGATGGTAAATAAACTCAATTGTCATAAGGCAGCAGGAATAGATGAAATTAGACCTGAAATGTTGAAGTATAGTGGGAAGGCAGGGATGAAATTGCTTCATAGAGTAGTAATATTAGCGTGGAGTGTTGGTAAGGTACCTTCAGATTGGACAAAAGCCGTAATTGCACCTATCTATAAGCAAGGGAACAGGAAGGATTGCAACAACTATCGAGGTATCTCATTAATTAGTATACCAGGTAAAGTATTCATTGGGATCTTGGAAGGGAGGGTGCGATCAGTCGTTGAGAGGAAGTTGGATGAAAACCAGTGTGGTTTCAGACCACAGAGAGGCTGTCAGGATCAGATTTTCAGTATGCGCCAGGTGATTGAAAAATGCTACGAGAGGAATAGGCAGTTGTGTTTATGTTTCGTAGATCTAGAGAAGGCATATGACAGAGTACTGAGGGAAAAGATGTTCACTATACTGGGGGACTATGGAATTAGAGGTAGATTATTAAAATCAATCAAAGGCATTTATGTTGACAATTGGGCTTCAGTGAGAATTGATGGTAGAATGAGTTCGTGGTTCAGGGTACTTGCAGGGGTTAGATAAGGCTGTAATCTTTCACCTTTGCTGTTCGTAGTTTGCATGGATCATCTGCTGAAAGGTATAAAATGGCAGGGAGAGATTCAGTTAGGTGGAAATGTGGTAAGCAGTCTGGCCTATGCTGACGACTTGGTCTTGATGGCAGACTGCCTAAAGCCTGCAGTGTAATATCTTGGAACTTGAAAATAGGTGCAATGAGTATGGTATGAAAATTAGCCTCTCGAAGACTAAATTGATGACAGTAGGTAAGAAATTCAACAGAATTGAATGTCAGATTGGTGATACAAAGCTAGAACAGGTCGATAATTTCAAGTATTTAGGTTGTGTGTTCTCCCAGGATGGTAATATAGTAAGTGAGATTGAATGAAGGTGTAGTAAGGCTAATGCAGTGAGCTTGCAGTTGCGATCAGCAGTATTCTATAAGAAGGAAGTCAGCTCCCAGACGAAACTATCTTTACATCGGTCTGTTTTCCGACCAACTTTGCTTTACGGGAGCAAAAGCTGGGTGGACTCAGGATATCTTATTCATAAGTTAGAAGTAACAGACATGAAAGTAGCAAGAATGATTGCTGGTACAAACAGGTGGGAACAATGGCAGGAGGGTACTCGGAATGAGGAGATAAAGGCTAATTTGGGAATGAACTCGATGGATGAAGCTGTACGCATAAACTGACTTTGGCGGTGGGGTCATGTGAGGCGAGTGGAGGAGGATAGGTTACCTAGGAGAATAATGGACTCTTATGGAGGGTAAGAGAAGTACAGGGAGACCAAGACGACGATGGTTAGACTCGGTTTCTAACGATTTAAGGATAAGAGGTTTAGAACTAAATGAGTCCACAACACTAGTTGCAAATCGAGGATTGTGGCGACGTTTAGTAAATTCTCAGAGGCTTGCAGACTGAATGCTGAAAGACATAACAGTCTATAATGATAATGTATGTGTGTATATTTTTTCCAAATTAAAGATGAAAAAAGGCTCAGAACTGTGTGTGTGTTAATCATTTGTGATAGTATTATGAACAGAGTTTTTATTAAAAATAACTTCAGAGTTCTATCGCTTTTAGTTTTTTAATTACTTTTTTATTTTCCCTTTCAGACATACATTTTCACAAATACCTTCAGTTAGATAGAACTATAACTTTTTAACAAATCAACAGAAAATGAAAATATTTCATTTTTTGGTAGATTCATGTGGAACTTCAACATGTTGCAGCAAACTCTGAAATATTGATGTGACACATTCACTCTTTACCTGTATGATTTGTGATGATATCACCCGGTAATTTCCCTCTGTCTATAAACAAGGTAACAGGAAGAAAGGCAACAAGAAATCGGGCAACGTGTTCACAGGCATTTCGGAAAGGAGAGTGCAATCACTGACGAAGAATAAATTGGTTGAAATCAGTGCCATTTCATACTACGTGGGCTGCCAGGACCAGATTTTCAAACTTTAACAAGTACTTGAAAAATATTTTAAGAAGAATAGACGTTTACACTAAAGTTTGTGGATCTAAAAAGATTGTATGACAGAATACCACGAGAAAAGTTTTTGGCCATATTGCGGTATTGTGGAATCAAGCGGGGGTGTATTTACAGCCTATCAGTAGCATTATCTGCCTCCATAACACCAGAGTTAGTGCTATTAGCTGCTGTCCTTGGGGGCCCAAGTTTGATTATCAGACTGGCAGAGAGTTAAGAATGAGAGGAGGGCTGTTATGTGGTGAATATGTTACCTGCACCCTCACCTCCATTGGGAGTGTGCCTGAAAGGAGCTGCACCACCACTGGATGAGGACACAAGTTTACTTAGTCCAGCTCAGTAGCTAAATGGTTGGTGTGCTGGCCTTTGGTTCAATTCCTGGCCAGGTCAGGGATTTTAACCTCATTGGTTAATTCTGCGGCACGGCGGCTGGGTAAGTGTGACGTCTTCAGCATTAGAATTCATTATAATTATGGCCTCATTCTCAGACACAAAGGTCGCATATAAGGTGTCAACTTGAAAAATCTGCACCAGAGGCTCTCCGGAGGTTACTCACAATTAAATGGCATTTATGTAGACAATGCAGTGAAAATTATGGTAATGGTAGAATGAGTTCTTGGTTCAAGGGACAGAAACTAAACAAGGGTTATTTTTTAACTGTTACTGTTCACAGTTTACATGGGTCATTTTCTGAAAAGTATAAAATGGTAAGCAGGAATTTTAGTTAGCAGTTTGGTCTATACGAATTGCTTGATCTTTGAGGGAGGCTTTGCTGAAAGCTTGCAGTTTTAAGATTTGGGGCTTTGAAAACAAATGTAGTATCATATGAATTATCTTTGCACTTCTAAGCCCTGTTGAGATTCTTTTCTACTTCTATATTTGTCTTGTGATCCTAGTCTTTTACCACGTGTGTTTATGTAGCTTTCTTCTTACATTATATTTACCGCATCAAGACTGAAAATCTGTCAAGATTTCATCCTCATTGAGTGTTGATGCTTGTCTTCCTGATGAAGCTAGACAGCAGAAACAGGCTCATTAAGGACTGAGAAGAAATTAATATAGAAGAGATGGGATTGATTAAGAGAGGGTCCATCTCAGTGAATGAGCTCAAAGGAATGGCTCTTTGGGTACAAGGGAAGCATTGTTTGCACTGAATATCTTAATTCAGAACTGTCTGGATCTGTTTAACTGATTTTGTAAAGGTACAGGGTACAACATCCAAAACTTGTAGAAGTCCTAAAGGAGTTGACAGCAAAGATATCTGCATTAGCAAAAATCTTTACTGGAGACAAAAGGCCGTTGTCCGTATCAGAAATCAAACTACAAGTGAGATATTTAGATTGATGATTTCACAGGTTGTAAGGCTGATGACACACGGAGCGGTTTTTGCAGAGTTGGCGCATGTTTCTATTGTATCAGATGGGATGAAACAGACACAGCGGTGCTCGCCGACAGGCGGCAGATTTGCCGACACAGCCTGTTGTTTAGCTGGCGGTGCAGCGAGCGTTTTGAAGACTTTGTGCGCGCTCTAGTGCCATTGATTTAATACATTCAGCTGAATCACGACCGACTTGATGCATCGCTCTAGCGATAGATCCAGTCGGCCGTGGCTGAATTTACGTGGCGATTGCATCATTGGTAGGTATTCCTGTATTAGATATCATGAAGTATCTTTGAAATTCAATAATATACACGTAAAAGGACATATAGAGTAAGTAGACTGTTGGAATAAGAACAATAATTTATTTTTATATAATGTTAGCTAACTTTCTCACCTATCGTCGCGCTCGCTAATGTGTTTTGTCCACTGCCAGCTCGATACGCACCCGATGTCTGCTTATAAGCAGTCGTTTTTAGGTGCAGATCGAGCAGGCAGTGGTATCGTCACAGTCGGCAAAAACCGCTCTGTGTATCAATCACAGGCAGCGGCCGACGCGGTTGCCAACTCGGCAGAAACCGCTCCTTGTGTCATCAGCCTAATTGTAAACATGATAATAAGCTTTAGGGCTTTTGCCATGTCAGAAAACAAGGTGAATTTCTGTACATTTCACATAGAATTTTGCTCAACGTCTTCGGAAGAAAATCTTGTCTGTTCATGAGCATGTCTTCTCTAATAATGGAAGTTTGAATTTAAGAATGCTTTACCATTAGTCTATTGTAACTGGTACTCTCGTTTGTCGCCAGATGGTTCACTGTGCGCTAGCCTTCTAGCCTAATTAGGTGACGACATCATCTTAGTTCCAAATAAGATGTTGCCAAGTAAACAGCAAGTTCATTGGACTAAAGGGGTAGAATAAATAAAAATTTAAAAAATGAAAAAAACACAAAATAAAATAAAGTGCAAGGAAAGACTTGACAGGATAGATGAGAATGAGTCAGGCAAGGAGGGAGGAAAAGCACATACTGCAAATTTTACCTCCTTAGTCTCTTTACTATAGCAACTCTCCATTTATCTGGTATAACTCCTCCGACCAAACAATAATCAAATAAGTACTTCAGATATGGTACTATATCCTAACCCATTGTCTTTAGTATATTCCCAGAAATCTGATCAATTCCAGCCGCTTTTCTAGTTTTCAATTTTTGTATCTTATTGTAAATGTCATTGTTATCATATGTAAATTTTATTACTTCTTTGGCCTTAGTCTCCTCCTCTATCTCGACATTATCCTTGTAACCAACAATCTTTACATACTGCTGACTGAATACTTCTGCCTTTTGAAGATCCTCACATACACACTCCTCTTGTTCATTAATTATTCCTGGAATGTCCTTCTTGGAACCTGTTTCTGCCTTAAAATACCTATACATACCCTTCCATTTTTCACTAAAATTTGTATGACTGCCAACTATGCTTGCCATCATGTTATCCTTAGCTGCCTTCTTTGCTAGATTCAATTTTCTAGTAAGTTCCTTCAATTTCTCCTCACTTCCACAGCCACTTCTAACTCTATTTCTTTCCAGTCTGCACCTCCTTCTTAGTCTCTTTATTTCTCTATTATAATAAGGTGGGTCTTTACCATTCCTTACCACCCTTAAAGCTACAAACCTGTTTTCGCATTCCTCAACAATTTCTTTAAACCCATCCCAGAGTCTGTTTACATTTTTATTTACCGTTTTCCACCGATCATAGTTACTTTTTAGAAACTGCCTCATGCCTGCTATATCAGCCATATGGTACTGCCTAACAGTCCTACTTTTAAGACCTTCCTTTCTATCACATTTATTTTTAACTACCACAAAAACAGCTTCATGATCACTAATACCATCTATTACTTCAGTTTCCCTATAGAGCTCATCTGGTTCAGCACGACATCCAGGATATTTTTCCCTCTGGTTGGTTCCATCACTTTCTGAATCAGCTGTC
Organism: Anabrus simplex; assembly: GCF_040414725.1. Lineage (NCBI taxonomy): Eukaryota > Metazoa > Arthropoda > Insecta > Orthoptera > Tettigoniidae > Anabrus > Anabrus simplex. Next base: position 127,643,492 of record NC_090265.1, on the reverse strand, counting down.
CTTCCCATATTAACTTATTTGCCATTTGTTGGTCATGCTTCCTGTCGTTCGCATTTCCTTCCCAATTGACATCTGGCAAATTCAGATCTCCCGCCACAATCACATTTCTTTCCATGTCGTTTCCCATATAACTGACTATCCTATCAAATAATTCCGAATCCGCGTCAGTGCTACCCTTTCCCGATCTGTACACTCCAAATATATCAAGTTGCCTATTATCTTTAGAAATGAGTCTTACACCTAGAATTTCATGTGTCTCATCTTTAACTTTTTCGTAGCTTACAAATTCTTCTTTCACCAGAATGAACACTCCCCCTCCAACCATTCCTATCCTATCTCTACGATACACACTATCTCCCGGATGCAAGTTCACAGCCGCGCGCCTCTAACCACACGGCCAACTCGCCCGGTGGTAGCACATTTTTGCAGAGCAGATATTTCTTTTGACTTGTGAACATTACCATTCAACAATGGTAAGTAATTGGTACCAAAACATTATTGTATTAGAAGAGCTTCTTTCATTAGCAAGACAATAATGCAGTAAGCAAATGATCAGCGGAAAAGGAATTTGGTGTGTAACATGCTAAAATCGCAAGAAAAAATTGTTTTTTAACTGCTCAACACACTCGTACAACCGCCATCTTCATGTTCCAGCCACCTACTAAACATGTTGAGCTTCCGTCAGCTTCTCTGACATGTGACTAGTGACGTGATCGAACCTTCTTAAAGCTGCTCCATGCTTGCGCTGTTTGAGGACATCCCATCTGTCCTGTAAATACATTTATTTTATTATGTATGGAATTTTGAAGGTAAAGTTCAAAAGATCATCTGAGATTGGTTTTTCAAACATGCAAATTGAAGATTCATGACCGTGCCATGCTCTGTCATTGAAAGAGCCGTTCCACTATTCAACAGCAGAGTGCCAGGAAAGTGCAGGAAACCCAGAGGGGTGGTGGTAGTTACAGAACTATTTGAATATAAAGTAAATTAAAAATATATATGTGAATCTCAACAATAAAAGATAACATGTATATTTAAAAGAGAACAGGTAGTAACAGAATCGATAGCATTGCATACCTGCCAACCCTTTTGATTTACCCGGAAACTATCCGTTGTTTTTTTTATTTTTTTATATATACTCGTCTTCCAACTTTCCGATTTATTCTTACTTCTTCCTATATTTGACCAATATAACCTCCAGTATGGTCAATAATCTTCCCCTAGGATAAAGGATAAAATTTTATGTGCGAGTATTTATTTGATGCTTTATTTCACGAGTGTATCATCCATCACCTTCGTGTACCATGTGTGCAAAAAGTAATTATGATCGGTGGAAAATCTATATAAAAGAACGTCCTGACTGACTGACTGACTCATTCATCATTGCCGAGCCAAAACTACTGGACATAAAGAAATGAAATTTTGAGGATACATTTCTATTACAATGCAGGTGCTTGCTAAGGGAGGATTTTTGGATATTCCATTGCTAAGGGGGTGAAGATTTAAAATGACTGTATCTATATCTCAAAACGTTAAAAGTTTACAGATGTAAAAACTGGTATTTAGAATCTCCTTTACAAATAAAGAAACACTGGTTTTTTTGTTTTTGGAAAATCTCACCAGGAGGGGTGAAAAAAGGGGTTGACCGAGCTTGATAGCTGCAGTCGCTTAAGTGTGACCAGTATCCAGTATTCAGGAGATAGTAGGTTCGAACCCCACTGTCGGCAGCCCTGAAAATGGTTTTCTATGGTTTCCCATTTTCACACCAGGCAAATGCTGGGGCTGTACCTTAATTAAAGCCACGACCGCTTCCTTCCCACTCCTAGCCCTTTCCCATCCCATCGTCGCCATAAGACATATCTATGTCAGTGCGACGTAAAGCAACTAGCAAAAAAAAAAAAGAGTTGAATGCCTTTAATGAGGATACTTATACCTCAAAAACTGAAGATATTACATGTTTTTTGTTTTTTGGAAAATCCAATTAATGGGGGTTAAACAGGAGCGACAAATGAGGTGAATTTTTAGAAAGACTATATCTACAGTATATCTCAGAAACGTAAAATGTTACATATGTAAAAGGGGCCGATGACCTTTGATGTTAGGTCCCTTTAAACAACAAGCATCATCACAAACATAGGAAAAAAATAAGTATTTGGAATCTCCTGTAATAGTAAAGAAACATAGATGATTTGTTTTCGGAAACTCCACTTAAGGGTAACTAAAAGGGATGAAATTTTAAAATGAGCATGTGTACAGTATATTTCAAAAACTTCTCATTTTACAGAAGTGATTAATGGTATTTTTTATCTCTATTAAAAATAAAGACACATTTTTTGTTTTCAGAAAAACCACTTGGGTGGGGGTTAAAAATGACTGAAAATGGGGTTGAATTCTTTTTATTAGGATACTGGTATCTCAAAAACTGAAGATGTTACAGACATGAAATTTGGTATTTGGAATCTCTTTTAAAAATAAATACGTAATTTTTGTTTTCCGAAATCCACTAAAGGGGGGGGGGGGGTGATTGAAAAATTAGTTGAATTATTTGTATGAAGGTACTACTATCTTAAAAAGGAAAGATGTTGCAGATTTGGTATTTAAAAAGTAGAAGGAAAGAAACACATATTCCTTTGATTTAGAAAAATCCCATGAAGGGGAGTGGGTTAAAGGATTGAAAAATGAATTGAATTAATTGTTTGAGGATACTTAGATCTAATAAAAGCTAAAGTTGTTACAGACATGAAAATTGGTATTTAGATCTCTTTTAACCCATTGTTACTTGCATGGTGAGCGCGGCGCTCACCTCCGCTTTTTATTGTTTGTTGTTGGAATATTACAACACTTCTACTTTTGAAACTCTACACATCTTTCAAGCAAATTGTTAGGAAGGGGAAATGCCAGTTATTTCCATTATCTTTGAAAACGGAGACCCTCAGTCCATGATAAAGTGCGACAGTGCATGTTAGGTGAGTGGTGCGCTCAGTGGCGAGCAACAGTGCTAGTCGATTCCGTACACTGTAATAAGTCAAAGTTCGTCTTATGCTTGTGTTTAATGCGAAATGTTTACATTGTGAATGTTGTTAGTGAATTTACACAAGTTATCATGGCATCCACTGATCAGATAATTTTGTGGTTGGATGAAACGTTGGAGGAAGTGGACTTGAACACTTACAGTGATGGTACTGAAACAGATAAGATTCACGAAAGTGATCCTAACTCTGAAACAGTGTGTCTGCATGTTCTGAGGAAGAAGAGGTACTTCGTTGATTTGAAGGCTGTATTCCATTCGTTTTAGGAAAGGATGGAATTACTAAGCTTCCCTTACAAATGTTCAAACTCCTGAACCTGCATCCTTCTTTTCCTTACATGTTCCAACTCGCAAAACCAGGATTAATCCGCCCTTTCATATTCCGTATTCCCGCCTCTTTCTCGTTCAAAGAAGTTTATTTATCCTCTTACCAACCCTCCTTAACTCTTCATCTTCTGACAGGAACTTTGACTTTTTTCTTCGTATGCCTCCTTTAATCGATTCTTCCTTAACTTAACCTAGTCCATTTTCTTCACATTCCTTTTTTTCTCTTCTCATTACTGTCCCCTCTTTTGTATATAATTTTTTTTTTTAACTGTACTATGCCGTTACTTATGTGTTATATCTGTATTTATCTTACTGTGCCTAGCTATAAGTTCTTCTCTTTGTTTTACGTTCAATCTTCAATTTTCTCGTTGTTTCTTTTGCCTTTATGTTTTGTTGTTAATTGTTGTGTCTCTACAGTTATTTTGTTAGTTTTAAATTTTTTCCTCTATTTTTATCATTAGATGTTTTTTCCTCATTGTTCTTCCACTTATTTTTGTATGTTTGTCTTGTGCTACTCCATTCTAAACATATTTTTTATTGCGGAATTCTGTAATTCGGCTTCTTGCTGCTTTGGTTTCCCAAATAAATAAAAAAAGTGTTCCAGAAATGATGCTGAAAAGAACAGAAGTGATGACTAATTGGGTAAAAATGTTTGTTCCCTGTTATGCTGGATTATAAGTTAGCCTTATTTAGTTCATATTGAGCTTCCTCTTCCTATCTCAGATTTGTTTAAATTTAAGCATTTGTGCTCCTAAGTAGTTTGTATACCCCTTTAGTCCCGTTTATTTATACGGGATCGGGGATGAAGTGAGTTTGTTTTGCGGTCGGATGCCCTTCCTGATGCCAACCTCATTTGAGGAGCTAATGAAGATGAAGTGAATGGTGGTGAATGAAACTGGATAAGGAGGTGTAAGTAATTAGCTGTTTCCTATGAATAGGGACTGAACTGGCATTTGCCTGGAAGTGTGAACTGGAAACCATAGAAAATCATTCTCAGGACAGCCAACGGTGGGGTTCAAACCCGCGCGTCTCCCGAATACAGAGCATGGCTCCATAGCTGTAGCACCTTAACTTGCGCGGCCACTGCACTCGCTTGTGTTCCTAAACAAGTAACTGTCTCAAATTGACGTATTAAAATATCTCCATCTTTATATGGCCATATGTCTTTAAATATTAAGGTGAATGCTGCGCTCAGTAGCGAGTAACGGCACATGTGAAGACCTAGCGAGTAATGCCGGGTTAAGAGCAAAGAAAAGCATTTTTGGAGAAAAATCATCTTGGGAGACAGGGGTGAAAAGGAGTGGAATTCCTTTTATGAGGACACATATTTCAAAAACTAAAGATGTTACAGTCGTGGTAATTGGTATTTAGAGATCCTTTACTAATAAAGAAACAAGTATTTTTCCTGGAAAATTCACTTGGAGGGGGGGGGGGGGGGGATGTTCAGGATTTTTAAAAGTGTTGAAAGAATTTAAGCTGTGTGTTAAAATTCAGGAGGCCCCTATTACCAGTGTAATAAAGAAGTATAGACGTCAGTGGTATGGGCACATTATGATAATAAAGAGCAGGAGACCTGCCAGAAAATACTTCAGCCTTTCTGTCCAAGGATAAAGGCCAAGGAAATGCTGGATAGACACAGTAAAATCAGATGTGATGGGAGAGGTCTCAAATGGAAAGATGTCCTGGAACAGAAGATGTATGCAGACGGGAAGAGATGGCGAGCACTTGTACACCACACCCGGGAAACTGGAGTTGGAAAATGATGTTTAAATATTGATAAGATACACGAGGGAGTGTGCAAAAAGTAGTTATGATCAGTGAAAAATTGTAAATAAAAATGTAAACAGCCTATGGGATGAGTTTAAAGCAATTGTTGAGGAATGTGAAAACAGGTATGTACCTTTAAAGTGATAAAGAATGGTAAAGATCTTCTATATTATATTGGAAAAGAAAAGAGACTAAGAAAGAGGTGCAGGTTGGAAAGAAACAGAAATGGTTGTGGAAGTAAGGATAAATTGACGGAACTTGCTAAGAAATTAAATCTAGTGAAGAAGTCAGCTACGGAATACATGAAGGCAAAAATAGATCACAGTCATACAAATTTTAGTGAGAAATGGAAGAGCAGAATCAAGTTCCAAGAAGGACTTTCCAGCAATCGTTAATGAACAAGGGCAGTACATTTATGAGGATTTACAGAAGGCAGAAGCAGTATGTTAAGATTGTTGGTTACAGGGATAATGTCCAGGTAGAGAAGATGACTAATACTAATGAAGTATGCATTTCACCTACATTAGTAAAGACATTTACAATAAGATACAAAAGTGAAAAGTTGAAAAGCCGTTGGAATTGATAAGGTTGATATTGATGTTGATTCCCATGGGGAATCTGAAATATTTGTTCCGAATGAGTAAATTTATAATACCAATATAAATGGTCCGTTATTGGACATTATAAATTTTCCAGCTAACTCATTCCTGGTTGCCAGCGTTTCGCCCTCGTGTGCTAGGCTGGGCTCATCAGTTGGTATCTAGCACACCTACCAAGACGCTGGCTAGTGCATACCATGGAGGCCACTGCGTAGGCTAATTGTAGCCACCGGCAGTGCCAATGCACTATGAGACACTTTGTCCCATTATCAAAAATTGATGCCTGCCTGGCCATCAGATGATATAGATGTTGACTCCCATGGGGAATCTGAAATATTTGTTCCGAATGAGTAAATTTATATCATCTGATGGCCAGGCAGGCATCAATTTTTGATAATGGGACAAAGTGTCTCATAGTGCATTGGCACTGCCGGTGGCTACAATTAGCCTACGCAGTGGCCTCCATGGTATGCACTAGCCAGCGTCTTGGTAGGTGTGCTAGGTACCAACTGATGAGCCCAGCCTAGCACACGAGGGCGAAACGCTGGCAACCAGGAATGAGTTAGCTGGAAAATTTATAATGTCCAATAACGGACCATTTATATTGGTATTATTGATAAGATTTCCGGAGATATTATAAAGTCAATGGGTTGGGATATAATAACGCATCTGAAGTACTTATTTGATTACTGTTTGTTTGAAGGAGCTGTATATAACAGCTGTGTATAACAGAAAGGGTGATAAACATAAAGCTGTTAATTATAAGTCAGTCAACTTGACATGCGTTGCGTGTAAACTTCGGGAAAACATTCTTTCTGACTATATTAGACATGCTAGCAGAATTACTAATTGGTTTGATAGACAGTAGTTCAGCTCGAAGGATTCTAGCAAGATATAAAAGATTCAGGAGGCACATAGCAGTAGGCCACGCACCACATGCCGCAACGAAAGGTTAACTTCATAGACACCACACTGAATTGCAAATCTCTACCAGCTGCAGTCTAAGAATGTGCTAGCTATTTAATCCTATCTTTGTGTGCTGTCCTTGACTCAACCATTGACAATTTCTAGCAGAGGAACTTTTCAGCATATTTCAAGATATTTTAATAGGAAGCACTAATGAAACATTTTAACATTATGCAATGCCTCTAAGGATTTTAGAGCATTATTTTAATTTCATCATATACAAAGGGCACTAGGAAAGTTTTGCAATGTGAGTGAACGCTTTATACTTTTTCAAAATAATTTCTGCCGCTTTTCCTTGGTTACATTTTCACACTCTTGATCCCATGCTGCCAGAAGTTCCTCATCGGTTGCAAAACGCTCCCCTTTCATCTTCACTTCTGGGAAGAGTCCGAAGTCACATGGGGCAAGATCAGTATTGTATGGAGGGTGATCAAGCACATTCAACCCTGATCTGGCAAGAAAATCCATTGTTACATTAGCATGATGTGCTGGAGCATTGTCGTGATGCAAGAGCCAAGTGTTGAGCCGTGACCCCGGACGGAGCTGCTTGAGAGCCTGGATGGTGGTGGTGGTGGTGATTATTGTTTTAAGAGGAAGTACAACTAGGCAACCATCCTCTATATAACACTAATCAGAGGGAAAAAATGCAAGGGATCCGACACTTCGAAAAATGAAGATATCGGTCAAAGAAAGATAAGGGCCACGAAGGGCGTGAAAATGAAAGACTCCCTAGCCCTCGCAAACCTAATAGCATCGGGGTCGGAAAAGAACAAGTGTTGACCAAGGTAGGTCAGATAGTATAGATGAAAGTGAGGAGCCTGGCACAAGTAAGTGGAAGCAATGCCAGGACTCAGCTGAGGGCCCCGTGGTCGCCAACCCACGCTCCAAAGTTCAGAGCCCCTGGGGCCCCTTTTAGTCGCCTCTTACGACAGGCATGGGATACCGTGGATGTTATTCTACCGCCCCCACCCACAGGGGGAAGAGCCTGGATGACCTGAGGCAGACAAGTCTCACTGTACGATTTTGCAGTAACTGTCCTTTGTGTTTCTAGCACAACTCGAGTCAGGATGCCCCGTTTAGTGAAGAATACTGCAATTGTCCTTTTCTTCACTGACTTTGATTTTTGCACAGTCACAGGAGTACCCTCATCTTCAAACAGCCACACCTTGTTCTGGGATTTTGTAGGGACATCGTAATAATAAAGCCAAGTTTCATCACCTGTAACAATGCTATTGACGTTACGCGAAGTCCCATTTTCAATCTGTTTTAGCATTTTTCGGCACCATTTCACTCGATGTGTCCTTTGTTCCTCTGAAAGTGAATGGAGCACCCAAAGGGAACAAACCTTTCTACATGGAAATGGTCTTGTAGAATTGAATGAATAACTGGTGCAGGGATGTGGAGGGTCTCTTCTACCTGTTGATATGTCAACCACCTCTGTTGCTGCAACATTTTCCTCACAGCTTCAATGTTTTCCTCAGTAACTGATTCAAACGGTCACCCAGAACGAGGATCGTCTTCAACCCCAAAATTTCCCCTCTGGAACTCATTGTACCAGCGGAAAATTGTTGTCCGATGTGGACAGTCTTTCCCCAGCACAGGAGTCATTTCCTCCAGGCACTGGTCAACAGTTAATCCACTAGCAAAATTGTAGCGGATAATTGAGTGATATTCACCTTTAGACTACACTGACATCTTAACTTGCTTGGTAACAACTGTGTGAAGGTCGCGCCTTGCTGTCTCCTAGACCGGTTTTTATGCCTCTTTTCATCCTTCACCATAACAGGGGTGTCCAGCCAACTGTTTTTGCGTATTGCAAAACTTTCCTAGTGCCCTTTGTATTTTACGTGTTGTGCATAATTCATCCCAGATGCTTTTAATACCTTTTACGTCATTTGTGTATATGTATACATTTGTTTTATTCATTAGATGTGTTTGTACAGTTTTGTATTATAGCTGATGATGGCCAGTCAAGGCCGAAAGTAGGTCCTAGATTAAAAAGTCATGTAATCATTGCATAAATAGTATTGAAAATGTGGACCATTTCGACATAAGGTTAGTTATTATGATGATGATGATGATCACAATTCAATACGGATCAAAGCCATGAAGTTTATATCGTGTGATTCTACAAACATGTATTCTGGCTTCCTCTCATACCTGCGTGGTGAATGGCCTAACAACCTGTATTTAAGGCTGGTTAAGTAATAGCCACATACCATTCCACCTCGTTTGTGAGTGCGGTCATTTCTAGGGCAGTGGTGTGCAAAATATATTTATTTTTATAAACTACATAAACCCACCTGTTGGCTATGATCGTTAAGGTATGAAGTCTTCATGGCCTCCTGACACCGTGGTTAACTGGTTCAAGTCCTGTTGGTTGGAAAAAAGTTCACCATCAGAATGCTGGCCGACAGGGTAGGAGAGGTGGTTATATACAATTTCTAATCATTAGATTGCGTGCAAAAGCCTGGATTCAGTTTCAAACCTCTCTGCAGTGTTCATATGGAGTGAGGGTATATGATGTCGTTGATGGTGATTCATCTGTCAAATGGGGACGTAAAGCTGTGAGTAGACACCTTGTTGTTATTCAACACGAGTAGGCTACATGCCGACAGCGGGCTTCACCCTCTTCCTACCTCATCATCATCCCACATCCAGGTGCGTAGGTGTCAAAATAGAAAGACCTGCACCAGATGAACCAGACATGTCCTCAGACACTCCCCGGCAGTAAAAGCCGTACAGTAAATAAGTAACAATGAACTACATTGCTTTAATTTTTCATTTGTTTCACTGTTTATGCTTCTTTATTTCAGAGTGAATCGTTGCATGACAAGTGTTAAAATAGTTGGAGTGAATTGTTAATTTCATTTGATGTTCCTCAACCTCATTAACTGGAGCAGCAATGGCTATCTTAATAGAACATCGTTTGTATTTCCCTTTTGTCTTCTATGAAAGTAATGTTACTGCCAGCATTAAGAATCTTATGTTGTTGCAGGTGAGGGAAATGGAGATCTCACGAAACCTAGCTGAACGCACTCTCAGAGAACACCGTGGAAATGTTGTCGAAGCATTAATATCGCTCACGGATTAAGATTCCATCTTAAAATGAATAGACATTTCACACAATCTCTTGCAGTGAGTGTTTTTGTAAAATGATCTTGTTTTCCGGATGTTAAATTAATGTTGTCTTTTATGTTAAATAAAATGTGTTTTTTTTTTTCACTCCTGTTTCTTTATGCCTTCACTCTCTCATCTTTGGTAATATAAATTAGTAAAGTAAGACTGGTATATGTGAATGTCTTTTATTCCATACTATGATGACTTCGACTCTTTTCCACACTCAAAGTACAGTAGAGTCTCGCTCATCCGACCTTCGCTTATCCGACATTCCGTGTTATCCGACACTCGTAGACTTAATTTGAACTTTTGGTGGAGACTAAATTCAGGGACACCCGGTGTGGAGGGTGCGACCGTGGGACAAGCACTGGCCTGACCGCTGGGGGTAGGACCGGGTTTTTTCTCAAGGACAGGTGCAGCGAGTCTTCAGTCATTGGTTATTGTAGTAATGGTTGGGTGCGGATGTTATAGTTTTCAATATGCCTTTGCTGGCAGGACCTAGTGCTTACAGAGTTTTCATATCCTCTGTGAGTATGGTGAGTAAACGGAAAAAAGTGATTGTTTCTATGGAAGACACGTTGAGTGCATTAAAGAGACTGGACAAAGGGGAAACTCCTCAGATAGTGGCTTTAGATTATGGTGTTGGATGTGTTACGTTGGGAGACTGGAAAAAAAAAAAAGGGAAGAAATTGAAAAGTGGTACTCTACCAGAGCAACAAGTAATGCACTGAAAATTAGAAAAACAATGAAAAAATGTGAGTACAAAAAATTAGGTGAAGCACTATTTCTTTGGTTCACTCAACACCGGGAAAAGGACCTGCTAATATCTGGCCCCATTCTGCAAGAAAAGGCTGTGTATTTCCAGAAGGAGTTTAATGAAGGGGACCCTAATTTTACTGCCAGTGCTGGGTGGCTTGATCAGTGGGAAAAACTGTACGGCATTAGACAGCTTAATATCTGTGGAGAAAAACTGTCAGCTAAATCCGATGAGGTTGTGAAATTTAAAAAGGAATTTCAGGAAATAATTCTTGCTGAAGGATTAACCAGTGATCAGATTTTTAGCTGTGATGAGACTGGGCTAAATTTCAAGATGCTGCAATCAAAAACTCTCGCAGCCCAAGCCAAGATGTCTGCACCTAGCTACAAGCGTAGGATGGAAAGAGTTACTGTTCTTGCCTGTAGTAATGTTACTGGGAACTTAAAAGCAACATTGCTTATGATTGGTAAAGCAAAGAAGACTAGGGCATTTAAAAACATTTCTGTTAATGATCTTCCAGTCTATTACATGAATCAAGACGGCTGCATGGATGTCTGCTGACATCTTTAAAGACTGGTTTTTTTACACAGTTTGTTCCAGATGTAGAAAAATATCTAACTTCAAACAATCTCCCTAGAAAAGCTCCTCTTCTACTAGACAACGCTCCATCACACCCAAATGAAGAGCAACTTAGAAGTGATGACATCAAAGTCATGTTCATCCCTCCTAACATGACGTCATTATGCCAGGCAATGGACCAAGGTGTACTGGAAACATTGAAGAGGAAATATCGGCGGAAACTACTTTCATCCTTGATAGAGGAAATGGACAATGGCAACGACATGATGGAGAAGTAAAAACGAATCAACATGAAAGACGTGGCATACTGGATAGCGCAGTCTTGGGAAGAAGTTGAAACAACGACATTAGCAAAGTCTTGTAACATATTGTTGACTGAGATTGAACATCGAGAGGAGGTGGTACAAGAAGACATGGAAAATATTGTGCCCTTACTAAATTGCATTCCTGGCTGTGAGGATGCTGCGACTGAAGTTGTGAGTAAGTGGTGTGCAAAGATCAGCTTTTTGAAATAACTGACCCTGGTATTATTGATTTTGTGAATGTTAATGAAAATGATGATGATGAAGAAGAACGAGGCATTGCAGAACAAAAGGAGGAAACGATGACTCACAGTGAAGGATTAAGTGCATTGGAAATGGCCTTAACCTATGTTGAGCAACGGCCAGAAGCAAGCGCAACGGATATGTTGATTTTTCATCGATGGCGGGATCTCGCAGCAAGAAAACTTGGATCAAGCAGGCAAGTGGACATTATTGACAAGTTTCTTTTCGTAAGACATTTGGAATGTTTTTGTTCAGTACTGCATGTACTGTACAATTGAATTGATAATTCAATAAATAGAGTACTGTAAAACATGTCATTGTTTTAGTACTGTAGTATAGCCTTCCTGTTTGTTTCAGTTCATTTTCAAAGTTATTCTGTATTATCCGACATTTTCGGTGATCCGACGTACTCCAGGTCCCGTTTAGGTCGGATAATCGAGACTCTACTGTGTACGGAAAATGACACTTTACACTTCTCTAGCTATGTTTCATACAGTTTTATTTAAAAAAGCGTCTTGGTTTGTTTGAACGCTGGTTTTGCTTTTCAATAGCTTCTCTGATTGGTTCAAATTTCTTCTTGAGTATTGATTTTCTGAACTTCTGTCCATGTTTATCATTCAGCTGCTTCATGTTTAGAATTTGTTTACGCACTGTTATACAGACCTATCTTACCTGTTTTGGGTGGCGACGTGTCAGATTTATTTATAACAAAATATTTAATTTAAATAATAAATTTGGCTTGATGCAAGCATTTCGCTCATAAGGTAAAATATCAGTTTCTATGTCTGTTGCATAAATATCTATAAAACGCTAACATGTATGTTTCACAAAACTCAAGCTCTTAAACCAGAGGGAGTTAAAAGGTGTGCTTTGTATGAAAATCTTCCAAATCATCTCAATAGTACAGGAAAAATCTTGCATTTCTTGAAAAGTCAACAGAAATATATTTAATTTCAAGATCAAATCATTAAATGATCACTCCAATAATTTCATTCAAAGGCTTACCCTAACCCATTATATATCCTGTATTTAGCAGGTTGCTAAGCGATTAACATTTTCATTAATGATTACTACCTGTCAAGCCAGAAAGTATACACTTCCTCTGATGATGGAAGAATACAATTCTCTGCTAGATACTCTTTGATTCTCTGACCTTCCCCAGCTTCTGAATGTACTCAACATACGGCAGAACATTCCGAATAACTTACATATGTACAGATGGGAAAGTATCACGTCGACTAGCCTTTTCTATGACCATTAATAAAATGCAGGGACTAACACCTGAAAAAGTGGGTAGTCTACTTACCTGAACCAGTAATCAGCCACTGCCAATTGTATGTTGCACTATATCAGGCGAGATCGTTTGAAAATGTTAAGATCCAGATACGGCCAAAAGGTTGAAGCACAGAGAATATTGTATGGAAAGAAGTGTTATAAACTAAATTACGAATGAATCATTTGCTATGTACCGGTATTAAATGTTCGTAAAACTATTTAAAATTACAGGCAAAACAATATGACTGCGATAGGCATATCAAGATAAGTTATCTGGCCTATTTATAAATAATGCTGCAGAGCAGCACAGGTCCACTAGTTTAATTTAAAAGAACGTATTTACGCGAATAATCCCCACCACTGAATAATTCCTGCACCCTTATGTTAGGAAGGATAATTTTTAAAAAAATTAAATAAACTAAAATTCCTTCCAGCCAAAGAGTAACAGAGGCATAAACAGACATTTCATAACACTCCTAGAGTTTCACATGGTCTTTACGCAAATATGAACATGATGGATATAGATACTTTGTCTGAACATATTTGAGATGATAAAAATGCATTATCACTGCTGTAAAATATATTTGCCATGAAAATATGTAAATAGGCCTCCTTACGTGACACGTATGTCATTAATCTGAACTTGCAATAGATTTGATTCGCTGTTGATCAAAAGATTCTTTGTCTCTTGCATCACTAGAAACCTTGCCTAAATTACTTACAAATTCATCACAATCCACATCTAAATCACTTCTCACACACAATTTTTTTTTTTTTTTAACTCTGAGAGTAACACTACCAGTGGTGGATAATTCTTTTCATGCAATATAAACACTTGAAAGAGACACACCTACAAACTCGTTTGTTAGTTTTGCGATACAGTAAAACCTTATGGTAATTCTAAATTCCCATGGAGGGAATTAGATATTTTTCCACCAATAGAGCATATCAAAAATCAGATGAATGGCTTTCCAGGCGTTTGCTCTATTAACCAGCATTTTGTCTTAGGTCTGACACGAGACTCATCAGAGTGGGATGTGTCAGACCCCACCCACTGATGCTGGGGTGTATGCAGGTGAACTTATCAGAAGCCTCTCATGTGGCACAGTCTGATAACTGGATACGGGAGATAAAACTCCACAATGGATTAATGCCCGCCTAGCATTTCCAAATGGTAATTCTAAATTCTCATGGAGGGAATTAGATATTTTTCCACCAATAGAGCATGTCAAAAATCAGATGTATGGCTTTTCAGCAGTTTGCTCTATTAACCAGCATTTCGTCTTAGGTCTGACACTAGACTCGTCAGAGTGGGATGTGTCAGACCCCACCCACTGATGCTGGGGTGTATGCAGGTGAACTTATCAGAAGCCTCTTATGTGGCACAGTCTGATAACTGCATACGGGAGATAAAACTCCACAATGGATTAATGCCCGCCTAGCATTTCCAAATGGTAATTCTAAATTCCCATGGAGGGAATTAGATATTTTTCCACCAATAGAGCATATCAAAAATCAGATGTATGGCTTTTCAGCAGTTTGCTCTATTAACCAGCATTTCGTCTTAGGTCTGACACTAGACTCGTCAGAGTGGGATGTGTCAGACCCCACCCACTGATGCTGGGGTGTATGCAGGTGAACTTATCAGAAGCCTCTTATGTGGCACAGTCTGATAACTGCATACGGGAGATAAAACTCCACAATGGATTAATGCCCACCTAGCAAACGCCTGAAAAGCCATACATCTGATTTTTTATATGCTCTATTGGTGGAAAAATATATAATTCTGGTTAATAGAGCAAACGCCTGAAAAGCCATACATCTGACAGTAAAACCTTGTTAATTTGAAGTTGTAGGGGACGCAAAAATATGACTTTGAATTACGTGATTTCGAATTAACCGCCAACTCGTAATTTGTGTTTCATCACAAAATATTCTAAGACCTGTTACTGCATGCAATTAATATTGATTCACAGTTTAAAACTTTCGAATGCCATGGGTGGGGGGAATGATTTCCAAAATGTATCCAACAAGGCGCATTTACATTGTTTGAATAGTGCACTTGTATAACTCGCTGGCAAACGTAACCTCATGCAATGAAAGAAAACAGTTTTAAAGACGAGGGCAAATCGATGCTCGCTCCTCTGTGCAAGTGCTTTATTCGTTGGAGTACTGTACTGTATGCATTTTATATGCCTTGTAGTTCCACGGAAAGTACTGTACTCGATGCCCTTAAAACAAAACACCGTGGTTTATCGAACATTCCTTTGACGAGGGGAGGAAGTAGGAAGTCTCTCGCTTCCGTCTGCATTGCAACACAGGACAGTGACTCTATCCTTGTACAATTTCCCGCCATGGCACTTCTCTCATAAATCAGAAATACCAACCCTTTCTTTGTCACAAAGTATTCAAAGACACATTAATACATGTAATCACCTTGATTCACAGTTTAAATCTTTCAACTGCCATGGAAAGAAACTATATCCAAAATGTATCCAACAAATTGTGTTTATGTTATTCAAATAAATCACTTGGATAAATCACTGGCAAACATAACTTCATGCAACGAAAGGAAAGAAAAAAAATTCAAGGACGAGGACAAAATATGTTGGCTCCCCTGTGCATGTGCCTTATTTTTTGGATTGCTGTACTACTGTACTGTTTGCATTTTTAGATGCCCTGTACTTGTATGGAAACCTCGTGTCTTATCGAACTTTCCTATGACGAGGGGAGGATGTCTTTTGCTTACATCAGTATTGCAACACAGTACAGTGACCCCCATCTCCCTCAAAACCATAAGTCCTCTTGATCTCGTCATTAAAAGAAAAAGAGGCAGTTTCATCAACATTGACAATATTTTTGGTTCATACGAATTTATTATAATTATGAGCCACGCTTTTTCACCAACTGTCGGCATCACCAGTGTTCATGGATTCTGCTTCTCCGCACACTGCCTGCTACGTGATAATGTGGCTTTCCTGAATACTAATGAATTACGACTTCACTCAAACTTAGCACTTATGAAACACACTGCAGATACACCGAAGCGAGTGAAAGTGCAGCATGTTCCAGAAGACACGTTCTGTCATGACGCCGAAGAAATTCAAATTTAAATTGTTCTATAAAAAAAACTATTTTTTTAAATGTAAAGGCAGTTTTGAATTAAAAGTCTGAATTGTTTTCCATTTAAATATGACGTGGGGGCCGTTTTCTTCCATCTACGGTTACACAAATCATAACCATACACCCAACATCGAAAACCATGTGAACCAGGAGCTTGTTGCCAATCTTGACGCAAATAAAACCTGTAACCCATATTTTTGCCTCAAATATTTTTTTTTTAAATATGTGGGGATTATTCGCATAAATACGGTAAGTGCATTTGGGCTTGGACATACTGTATTTCCCTGTTGTTGTTTGAGTCATCAGTCTATAGACTGGTTTGACGCAGCCCGCCATGCCACCCCATCCTATGCTAACGTTTTCATTTCTACTTAACTACTGCATCCTACATCTGCTCTATTTTGCTTGTCATATTGATACCTTGGTCTACCCCTACTGTTCTTACCACCTACACTTCCTTCAAAAACCAACTGAACGAGTCCTGGGTGTCTTGAGATATGTCCTATCATTCTATCCCTTCTTCTTGTCAAATTTAGCCAAATCGATCTCCTCTCACCAATTCGATTCAGTATCTCTTCATTCGTGATTCTATCTATCCATCTCACCTTCAGCATTCTTCTGTAACACCACATTTCAAAAGCTTCTATTCTCTTTCTTTCTGAGCTAGTTATCGTCCATGTTTCACTTCCATACAATGCCACGCTCCACACGAAAGTCTTCAAAAACATCTTTCTAATTCCTATATCAATGTTCGAAGTGAGCAAATTTCTTTTCTTAAGAAAGCTCTTCTTTGCTTGTGCTAATCTGCATTTCATGTCCTCCTTACTTCTGCCATCGTTAGTTATTTTACTACCCAAGTAACAATATTCATCTACTTCCTTTAAGACTTCGTTTCCTAATCTTATATTTCCTGCATCACCTGCCTTCGTTCGACTGCACTCCATTACTTTTGTTTTGGACTTATTTATTTTCATCTTGTACTCCTTACCCAAGACTTCATCCATACCATTCAGCAGCTTCTCGAGATCCTCTGCAGTCTCAGATAAAATAATAATATCATCGGCAAATCTCAAGGTTTTGATTTCCTCTCCTTGGACTGTGATTCCCTTTCCAAATTCCTCTTTGATTTCCTTTACTTCCTGTTCTATGTAAACATTGAAAAGGAGGTGGGACAAACTGCAGCCTTGCCTCACTCCTTTCTGGATTGCTGCTTCTTTTTCAAAGCTCTCGATTCTTATCACTGCAGACTGATTTTTATACAGATTGTAGATAATTCTTCGTTCTCGATATCTGATCCCAATCACCTTCAAAATCTTAAATAGCTTGTCCAATTAACATTATCGAATGCCTTTTCTAGATCTATGAATGCCATGTACGTGGGCTTGTCCTTCTTGATTCAATCCTCTGAGATCAGATGTAAAGTCAGGATTGCTTCACATGTTCCTACATTTCTTCTGAAGCCAAATTGATCTCCCAACTCAGCTTCAGCTTGTTTTTCCATTCTTCTGTAAACAATACGTGTTAAAATTTTGCAGGCATGAGATACTCAATTAATGGTGCGATAGTTTTCACACCTGTCAGCACCGGCTTTCTTGGGAGTAGGTATAACAACATTCTGCCGAAAATCGGATGGGACTTCTCCTGTCTCATCCATCTTACACACTAAATGGAATAACCTGGCCATGCTGGTTTCTCCTAAGGCAGTCAGTGATTAGAGGGAACGTCATCAATTCCAGGTGCCTTGTTCCTATTTAGATCGCTCACAGCTCTGTCAAACTCTGACCTCAAAATTGTGTCTCCCATTTCATCAGCATCAACAGCCTCTTCTTGTTCCAGAACCAAATTATCTACATCTTCACCTTGATACAACTGTTGGACATGTTCCTGCCATCTTTCTGCTTTGTCTTCTTTCCCTAGAAGTGGCTTTCCATCTGAGCTCTTAATATTCATACACCTAGATTTCCTTTCTCCAAAGGTTTCCTTGATTGTCCTGTGATATCACAGGTGTTTTCATGTAGTTAAAAAATTGTATAATGAGAAACTTCTTATTACGCTCTCAGACTCAAAAGACTCTTACAGACACTTGAAGTGCGCCTGCGCTATGAGTTGAGTATTTTCTATTTTTGCATTGGTTGTTCCCCCTCCTGTTCCTTCCCCTCCCCTTCTCAATCGTAGTCTTGGTGGCTGGTTGTATCCAGCGTTTGATCCTCATTATTTATTTGTCGCTCTCTAGAGCATCTACTTGGGAGTTCCTTTCGAACCCGACGCTTCTGGGCTGCGAACATCGGAGCTAAGTCGTGAGTAAATGTTGCCTGTGTATATTGAGTGAAAGATTAATGCTTGTGGCCATGAATGGGTGTGTAAATGGATTGCTGTTGTGCTGCTGTGTGGATGTGCCAGGTTCATAGTCTAGGGGCCTATGACCAGTCGAAGGCCGTTTCTTGTTCTAATATGTATTTTTCAAATGTTATATTCTAGTACTACTTGTGTTTCTGTTATATTACCTGTGGGTAAAGGATATTATGTTTTCGGTTGTATGAGTCCAATAGGAGTTTATTGGATTACTTTGAAAAGGTTCTTCATTTATGGTATTGCAAATATGTTGTTACCATTGAATAAAAGACGGATGAATTTACGGATGGAAAGCTCCCTAACCTCGGTCCACCTAGCTTCCTCTCTCGGCATGTTCCTGTTTCTCTAGGCCCTAATGCTAGTACCTTCTCAGGTGGTAGCAGAGTGTGGTTTCCATCAGTATATTCAATCTTCACTATTATTCTTTCGTATTTAAAGAAGAAAATATGACTGATCCTAGTAAAGATGCACAAGGGTCAATTGGACCCGTTAATGAAGATAAGATACGCGAATGTTTCGGTCTCGAATTGCTACGAACCGAGGAGCTGGGATATGAACTGAGTATTAGGGGCGTTTCTCCTGCCGGCACATTAGACGATAATATTAGATTGCTTCGTTCCTCGTCACGTAACCCTGTTAGTTTATCGAGCTGTCAACCTTCCATTGTTCTTGAGAGTGCGTTAGGTCGTATCGGGGTTTCTCTGTCTCAAATAGAGTCCACGTTGGACGAGTTTAGTCAAGGTCAAAGTGATGTCACACGAAAGCATATTCGTCGTATTTAAGCTCGCCTGCTTCATTACAGGAACCGTGTGTCTGATCTCCAGGTATTATTTGGCAATAGTATGGGCGATGATGTGAATACCTGATTAGTTTTGTGGTCGAATAAAATTGAGTCTCTTTTGAGGATAGGAGATAGCTTGTTTTCTGTCTCCGTTGAAAATAAGCCTGCTGAACTTACTGAACAGGGAATTTCTCAATCACCGCCTGGTCACCCCATTTCATCCGGCGATGATTCATGTGCGACAGAGAATATTTCTTCAGTCGTTAATTTCACAAAGCTACCACATCCGCTGCAATTACTTATTAAAGGGATGAAGTCTCATTCTATGGACTCTATCGAACAAATTATTGAGTTTTTGCTCACTCTAATTGAATTTCTCGGGCACAGTGCTGTATATGGTGTGAAAGATGATCTGAGTTTTCAAATCATTTACCCGCATGCTTCTGGAAACTTAGCCAGTCGCATAGCTGTGGCTATGTCTGAGCGTGATTCTCTTGGGGATTTCCATGCGAAACTGTTATGTGAATGCATTCCTACCAGAGCACTATCATCTCTAGTGCAGCGACATTTCTTTCGAGTACAACGAAGTAATGAATCACTCTCAGAGTATGTTAGGGGCATTAAAATGTGTTCGAGAGTTTTCCGCTTGAAATATTCGGAAAGTGAGGTTGTGACTTCTATTGTTGAAGGTCTGACGCCCGAGTATAGCTCTTACTTGTCATTTTCATCAAGGCCTAATTCTTTCCTTGAGCTAGAAAACTCTTGTGTTGCAGCAGAAGGAGTGAAATATGCGGACTCACTCAGTAATATCGATAGACTGTCATCTAGTAGCGCTTCTTTCCCTGTTTCGCCTTCTGTAGACAAAGCACGACGTTGTTTTCTGTGTAAATCGGCTGATCATCTACGAAACGCTTGTCCCCGGCGGCAGTTTTCTAAACCTAGCAGTAGTAACTCCGGTTCTCAGCCCGTAGAACGTAAGTGTTACGAGTGTGGGTCTAACACACATGCACGTCCTAATTGTCCTGTACTTCAGCGAAATCGTACCCAATCATCTAGAGGTGATCGCGGCAACAGGAGTTGACTAGGAAAGCTATCATGTAACAGAGTGGCAGAAGGAGTGCCGGACGCACTCAACGGTCATCCGCCGATGTTCATTCCTAAAACTGAAGGTTGTTCTGATCTTTCAAGTTTGTTTGAAAGCCGTTTGTTTGGGTCTTCTAGTAATTTGCGGGATTGGACTCGAGTAAAAGCCATTCATCGACCTCAACTGCCCTATTTGAATGTTAAACTAAACAAGGTACCCATGTCTGCCATAGTTGATTCGGGGAGCGTAGTGTCCTTAATTGATAAGGAACTTTATGAACTGCTAAAGAGCTCCAATATTAATAAGATTAGAACCTTTGTCTTCTACGTATGTGACGGCGAATGGCAGTAAGCTAGGTATTCTTGGCAGATTTAGAGTTTCTGTAAGAATAGCTTTCTTTTCTTGGAAATTCAGCTTCGTGGTTGTCAATGAGTTATCGTGTGCAATCGTACTGGGAGCCGATTTCATTGCACGTTCTGGGCTCATTCTTAATTTGTCTGCAGGATCGATTCATTTTCCGTTTCAGCCCAAGATATTGATCCCTGTGTTTCATCAATATCCTTTGAATGGAAAGGTCAAGTCGAATGAGACACTGTTGTCTGTAGATGTTGCCCTACCTGATGTGTCTCATCTGACGTCTGAGCAAGCAGAGTGTAATCACAGTTTGTGTAAGGAATTTTCCAATGTCCTTACGGATAAACTTCGGCTAACAAACGTCCTCGAGTACAAGATCGAACTTACCAATCACCCCTCTTAAATCACCGCCGTATCGTTTAGCACTGCCCAAAATGAAAGTCCTCAAGGAGCAAATCCAAGGTATGTTAGATCAAGGTATCATTCGGAGGTCTACATCTGCCTACTCGTCACCGGTATTTCTGTTTCCTAAGCCACAAGGTGGATTTCGGCCTGTTTTTGACTATAGGGTAGCGAACGGGAATATTGCTATTGAATCTGCCCCATTGCCTGATTTACAATCGTGTTTTGCTTGGTTCAGTAAGGCTAGTGTCTTCACTTCCTTAGATCTGAATCAGGCTTATTTTCAAATTCCCCTGGCAGAGGAATTTAAGCATTTAACTGCTTTTGCTAAAGACTGGATCCTTTTCGAATTCGAGAGAATTCCTTTGGTATTAGCCACAGGTGCTTCTGTTTTGACTGGTTTGTTAGACACAGTTCTTTCTGGCATCGAATTCAAGTTCGTCACCAATGATTTAGCTGTTCTGATTATATACAGTGTGGATTTTGAGCAATGTGTCCATCACCTTCGGGAAATTTTTAGCCGTCTTCAGAAGGCAGATTTAACTGTCAAACCTACCAAGGTCTCGTTCGCCAGACCACAGATTTCGTTCTTGGGACATATTGTGTCATCTAGTGGAATAATTATTGATCCTGATCGTATCAGATCTATAAGCGAGTTCCCTCCGCCTCGTAACGTCAAAGCTGTTGCCCGTTTCATTGGCATGTATAATTTCTTTAGGAAGTTCGTGCCCAATTTTGCTCAGAGGGCTATTCCATTGAACTATCTTCGGAAGAAAAGAGTCAAGTTTGTTTGGGGATTGATATAATTTATTTGTGTGATCTCTTTGAGATGTCTTAATCCAGCTTTAAAATTGCCTTATTTGTATATTTTCTCTGACACTTTGTTACTGTTGCCACTGAATTTGTTTATGCACCAGTTGGTCGTCTTAAGTTTAATAAAACCTTATAAAAGGTGATTACATGTTCTTTCACATCAATTTATTAAACTTAAGAAGAAAGCAAGATAATGGAAAAATTACTTCGTCCGGAACGTTTAAGCATTGACCCAGAATCCAGTAACGCTCAACAAGAATGGAAACATTGGTACAGCACGTTCAAGAACTTCATTTTGGCGTATCAAGTAAGTGACGCTGACAAATTACGCATATTGATCAACCATGTTTCACCTACCGTTTACGAATATATAAATGAAGCCAAAACTTATAATGACGCCATTAGTATCCTGGTTAGTATTTTTTTCAAGCCCGTGAACGAAATATTTGCCCGACACAAATTGGCAACTAGGAATCAGCTATCTGGCGAAACTGTATCGATATATATACAATCTTTAAAGCTTCTGAGCAAGGATTGTAATTTTAAAGCTGTGACGGCAGAAGTGAACAGAGACGATTGTATTCGCGATGCTTTCATTGCCGGCCTTCTCGACTCAAGCATTCGTCAGAGGTTATTGGAGAATCCTAATCTTACTTTCGAGGAGGCTTCGATGAAAGCAAAGGCTTTAGAGTCGGCATTGGAACAATCTATTCAGTACCAAGGACCTGCTTTAGTCAATACTGTCCAGGAGCATCGTTTCTCTAGTTCATCTCACTCAATCGGCGAAAGACGTGAATGTAGCTCGGCGGGTAGTGAAATATCAGGTGAGGTTGTCGCCGCAACAACAAAGAAATGCTACTTCTGTGGACTTAATTATCACAATAGGAACTCTTGTCCTGCAAGGGAGGCCATTTGCCGTGCCAGCTCAAAAATCGGCCACTATGCAAAGGTGTGTAAGAGCTCAAAATCTTCAAGCTCCAACAAATCTTGCCATTGTCATACCATACTTTTAGCTTCTATTTCTCCACTGGGTTGTTTATCTAAAGCTATAATACCCTTCCGTTTGAATGGAATGAAGACCAACGCTCTAGTTGATACGGGCAGTTCAACAAGTTTTATTTCCGAGAAGCTGGTCCAAAAGCTCAAAGTACCTATTTCTGCTAGCGGCCTCACTGTTACTATGGCTTTAACGTCGCTTAGCTCTCTAGTGAAAGGAGCCTGTTCTGTAGATATAAAAATTGAAGACCACATTTACAAAGATGTTGAACTTAACATTTTGGCAGACCTTTGTTCTGACGTCATTTTAGGACATGATATACTTGGCCGTCATTCATCTGTAGAGATTAAGTTTGGGGGTCACAGAGAACCTCTGAGTATCTGCGGATTAACAGTCGCGAAGGTCGAACCTGTTCGACTTTTCCGAAATATATCTCCAGGTTGCAAGGCAATCGCCATAAAGTCCCGACGCCAAACAGCAACTGATACCAAATTCATTGAACAAGAAGTTCAGCGACTTTTGAATGAGGATGTTATAGAAGAAAGATTTTCTCCATGGCGTGCTCAGGTTCTTGTTACCCAATCAGAAAACCACAAACGCCGTATGGTAGTTGACTATTCACGAACAATAAATCAGTATACCGAGCTAGATGCTTACTCACTCCCACGTATCGAGGATATAGTCAACAAGGGAGCAAATTATGAAGTGTTCAGTTCAGTTGATTTGAAAAACGCCTATCACCAGATCCCCATCTGTGAGGAGGATCGCCCTTACACAGCATTCGAGGCATGCGGTAAACTTTGGCAGTACAAACGGATTCCATTTGGCCCCACAAATGGGGTACCTTGTTTCCAAAGAACAATAGATACGATTATCAAAAATGAAAGACTTAATGGGGTTACTGCTTACCTAGACGATATCATTGTGGGTGGCAAGACCAAGGAAGAACACGACTTCAATTTGAAGAAGTTTCTGAAAGCCGTGCAAGGTATGAATTCACGATCAACGAGAAGAAGAGCGTTTATTCGGTCAAAACAATAAAGCTACTGGGTTATATCATCTCGAATCATGAAATTCGCCCAGATCCCAACCGATTGACACCTTTACAAGAGCTCCCATTACCAACTGACACTGCTTCTCTTCGAAGAGCGATGGGCATGTTCGCTCATTTCGCCAACTTCATCCCAAGATTCTCCCAGAAAATACATAAGCTTTCAAGTGGTAGTTTTCCATTAAATGACAAAGCTATTGAAGCACTCAAAGCGCTGAAAGATGATGTGAAAAATGCACTAATATCAGCTATAGATGATAAAGCTATGTTCACTGTAGAGACTGATGCTTCAGAACACACCATTGGAGCAACACTAACACAAAATGGACGCCCCATTGCGTTCTTCTCTCGCACACTAAACCGATCTGAACAACGACATTCATCCGTGGAGAAAGAAGCGCAGGCTATCATTGAATCCGTGAAAAAATGGAGACATTTCCTGCTAGGAAGACATTTTCGACTCATCACTGACCAGAAGTCAGTAGATTTTATGTTTGATACTAGACATCTTGGTAAGGTGAAGAATGAGAAGATATTGCGCTGGAGACTTGAACTCTCGTGTTTTGATTATGAAATGGTTTACAGACCAGGACAACATAACGAAGCTGCAGATGCCTTCTCCAGAGTTTGTTTGGCTATTGAGTGTTGCGGACCTAAACTGAAAATCCTCCATGAAGCTTTATGTCACCCTGGTATAACACGGCTTAATCACGTTATTAAGTCGACGAACTTGCCTTATTCGCTAGAAGATGTAAAGAAGGTCATATCAGCTTGTAAAATTTGTGCTGAATTGAAACCTAGATTCATCAGGCATGAAGGTAATCTCGTCAAAGCTACCCGTCCCTCTGAGCGCATCAACATGGACTTTAAGGGACCTCTACCATCCAAATCTAGAAACCGTTATCTCCTCATATTAGTTGATGAATATTCCAGATTCCCCTTCGCCTTTCATTGCCCAGATGTCACCTCGTCCACTGTCATTTCTAAACTTAAGCAACTTTTCTCCATATTTGGATTGCCTTCATGTGTTCATTCCGATCGAGGCTCAGCATTCATGTCCCAGGAACATTCTTCACGGCTGTTGGTATGGCGACAAGCAGAACGACTCCATACAATCCAAGAGGTAATGGCCAAGCAGAAAAATATGTTGGAGTTGTGTGGAAAACTATAGAACTAGCCTTGAAATCAAGGGGAATGCATATCCAACAGTGGGAAGAAGTTGTACATGATGCCCTCCATGCCGTCAGATCACTGCTGTGTACTACTACCAATGAAACTCCCCACGAGCGGATGTTTAAGCACCAGAAAAAATCCAGTTATGGACACTCAATCCCCTCGTGGCTTCTGACTCCAGGTCCAATACTCCTAAGGAAGCATGTCAGGCAATCTAAGTACGGACCACTCGTGGAAGAAGTTACTCTTCTTGAAGCAAATCCCGAGTATGCTCATACACAACACCAAGATGGAAGGGAAACTACTGTTTCGACTAGAGACCTGGCACCATTCCCTACTTCAATAGGCATTTCTGAAGAAAGGGGAGAAGAAGATGCCGGAGGAGTAATAGATGGACAACGTTCCCATGGAAGCCCAGAACATTACCAGACCCCTGTCTCCTCACCCGGATCCTCAGATCCAGCTCCATGCGAGACGGAATCTCCTGAATCATTAAGGTTAGAAGAAAGGGGTCCAACCGCGTCTCCCACTCCTGACCAGCTACCGAGACGGAGCACAAGAATCCGTCGCTGTCCCGCCCACCTTAAGGACTATTATATAGGTGGGGGTGAATGATATAATTTATTTGTGTGATCTCTTTGACATGTCTTAATCCAGCTTTAAAGTTGCCTTATTTGTATATTTTCTCTGACACTTTCTAGTCAGATGTTACTGTTGCCACTGAATTTGTTTATGCACCAGTTGGTCGTCTTAAGTTTAATAAAACCTTATAAAAGGTGATTACATGTTCTTTCACATCAGGGATGTGAACAGCAAGTTGCTCTTGAGGATTTAAAATATACTATTGCTAACCCTCCTGTCTCAACTATCCCGGATTTCTCCAAGCGATTTATTGTTCAGATGGATGCTTCTGGGAGCGCTATTGCTGGGGTTCTTCTCCAAGACACTGAGCTAGGGCGCCGTCCGTTTTCTTATGCGTCCAGAACGTTAACCTCTGCGGAAGTAAAATTCTCTGTGTACGAGCTCGAAGCGCTCACTCTCTTGTTCGCTTTAGAAAAATTTCGTTTTCACATTGAGCACTCTGAGTTCGACCTTAAGACCGACAATCAGGCTCTCTCTTGGGTTTTACAGAAGCCTCGTTCGACTGGTAGACTCGCTCGCTGGGCCGTCCGTAGTTCCGCTTTTAAGTTCTCTGTGAAGCATATTAAGGGCTCCGAGAATGTTGTTGCTGACGCGTTGAGTCGTATGTTTTACCCTGGTACTGATGATCTGGTAGAAGAAGAAAAGTTTGGGATAGCTAATTCTGTTCTTCTAGAAATTCCCGAATTGTTTCAGGAATTGCGTGAGCATCAAGGAAAAGATGAAATACTCGCTGGCATTATCCGGAGAATTTCTGATCGAGAAGAATTCAAGTCATACGCCATCAAGGAAGGTGTGCTGCTTTGTGTTTTTCGTTATGATCTTAAGTTGAAAGTCGTTCTTCCATCTGCCATGGTCCCTATAATTTTCAAATATTTCCACGTTTCCCCTTTAGGTGGTCATCTTGGGATCTTCAAAACTCGAACAAAGATTAGAAATCATTTTATATCGAAGGGTATGGAAGGAGACATTCGTAAGTACATTCGATCTTGTACTGTCTGTTCCTTAAGTAAGCCAGTTCAGAATACCCCATTAGGTTTCCTTGCCTCTGAACAAGCTAATAGCCCTATGGAGAAGCAGTTTGTGGTCCATTTAGGACCTTTTCCGCGTTCCCGGCCTGGCCGTAGATATGTGCTAGTTTGTGTTGATGCATTTTCCCGTTTCGTTTGGTTATTTCCCACGCGTGATGCCACAACCAAAATTACTGTCTTATGTTTGAAACAGATTTTTGGATCGTTTGGTCCTTGCCAGTATTTGGTGTCCGACAATGCTTCAGTGTTCCCTTCTCATGCATTTAAGAAGTTCTGCTTGGAGTTAGGGATAACCCATATTACTACTTCTCCCCACTACCCAAATCCTTCATATGCGGGACGTTTCAACCGCAACTTGAGATCAGCCTTGATTGCCTATCACTCAAATAATCACTCTCGTTGGGACTCTAATTTGGAATGGTTGTCTGTGGCTTTCAACTCAGCTAAGCATGAATCGCATGGGCAAACGCCTATCAAACTCATGCTTGCGTTCTCTCCTAATTCTCCATTAGCCAATCTCTGGTCAGTTAATGACCTTTTGCCGGATGTTATTGAACCCTACTACATCCGTGAGACTTGGACTAGAGCCCTTCGTTATGTCCTTGCTTCTCACGCTCGTTTGGAGCGTTATTATAATAAGGGTCGCAAAGCTGGTAATTTCAAGGTTGGAGATTCTGTCTTCATTAGGAATTATCCTGTGAGTTCCAAAGCCGATCATCAGGTTGCTAAGCTAGCTCCTCGATATCGAGGTCCGTGGGAAATTGTGAAGTATTTGACGCCCGTCACTCTTTTGGTTCGGGTTAATTCAAACGGGAAATTGACCCGTGCACATCTTTCTCAGGTAAAGGCCACTTAATGCTTAATTTAGAGAATGTCTTGGCAATGCTGTTCTGATGATTTATGTCGCAGGAATACCTCCGGGAGCAAGTGTGGTGTTAACGAGACTTTGGAGAATCCTGAAATCCGATCCTAATGGTTCGAGATGGCCAGTCGATCCACTAGGAGAAGTTTGCAGCCTCCCTCTTCGGTGCTTGATGCGCTAAGTGATGTTGGGTCATTATTATTCTATTCCTGTAACCCGCTGCCTCATCGAGGATATGCTGTGTGGTGTTCTGAGACACTGCTTGTCAACTCTGCGATCTAGTCTGCTGTCCAGTTGGAGACTTTAGTATCCTCTGTGCAGAGTATGCTACCTGCTCTGTTTACCTTCTATGAACTCATATCGACAGTCGACACACTTGGGGTAGTGTGTGTGTCGCGTGCTGGAAAAACCGGTTGGGTAACTGACCTCGTCAGCTCCCTCCCAGAAGCCTCGCTACGTGTATATCGACAGCTAATGTGTGAAGTGTTTTCTTTAATATTCACTGCCACGCCTATGTGTATATTGCATCCCCAATGGACTAATAAAACTGTGAAGTGAGTTGTATGGGCTTGGCCCGGTTTCAGCCGGGGAGGATATCACAGATGTTTTTATGTATTTTAAAAATTGTATAACGAGAAACTTCTAATTACGCTCTCAGACTCAAAAGACTCTTACAGACATTTGAAGTGCGCCTGCGCTATGAGTTGAGTGTATTTTCTGTTTCTACATTGGTTGTTCCCCCTCCTGTTCATTCCCCTTCCCTTCTCAATCGTAGTATTGGTGGCTGGGTGTATCCAGCGTTTGATCCTCATTATTTATTTGTCGCTCTCTAGAGCATCTACTTGGGGGTTCCTTTCGAACCCGAGGCTTCTGGGCTGCGAACATCGGAGCGTAAGTCGTGAGTGAATGTTGCATGTGTATATTGAGTGAAAGGTTAATGCTTGTGGCCGCGAATGGGTGTGTAATGGGATTAGTGTTGTGCTTCTGTGTGTGCTGTGCTGTGTGGATGTGCCGGGTTCATAGTCCAGGGCCCTATGGCCAGTTGAAGGCCGTTTCTTTTTCTAGTATGTATTTTTCAAATGTTATATTCTAGTACTACTAGTGTTTCTGTTATATTACCTGTGGGTAAAAGATATGTTCTCGGTCGTATATATGAGGTTAATAGGAGTTTATTGGATTACTTTGAAAAGGTTCTTCATTTATGGTATTGTAAATATGTTGTTACCATTGAATAAAAGACGGATGAATTTACAGATGGAAAGCTCCCTAACCTCGGTCCACCTAGCTTCCTCTCTGGGCATGTTCCTGTTTCCTTAGGCCTTAATGCTAGCACCTTCTCAGTATGCAGTATCTACCTTTCCTAGGACCATACAACCTTCGACATCCTTGCACTTCTCCTTCAGCCAGTCTTCCTTAGCTACCTTGCACTTTCTATCCACTTGATTCTTTAATCGCCTGTATTCTTTTCTGCCCTCTTCATTTCTAGTATTCTTGTATTTTCATAGTTCATCTATCAGGTCTAGTATCTCCTCAGTTATCCACTGATTCTTAGTTCATCTTTTCTTCCTTCCTAACATTTCTTCAGCAGCCCTGCTGACTTCATTTTTTATGACTATCCACTCTTACTCTATAGTGTATCCTTCAGCCTTTTCATTTAGTCCTTTTGCAGCATGTTCCTTGAAACAATCCCTCATACTCTTTCCTTTAACTTGTCTAGACCCCGCCTTTTTCCATTATTTCCTTTCTTCAATTTCTTCAGCTTCCAATGGCATTTCATGACTAACAAGTTGTGGTCAGAGTTCACGTCTGCTCCTGGGAAAGTTTTGCAATCCAACACCTGGTTTCTGAATCTCTGCCTAATCATAATGAAGTGTATTTGATACCTTCCAGTGTCTCCAGGTCTCGTCCACGTATAAAGCCGTCGTTTGTTGTGTTTGAACGAAGTATTGGCAAGGAATAAATTATGATCAGTGCAGATTTCAAGCAGCCGACTTCCTCTTTCGTTCCTTTGTCCCAATCCGAATTCTCCTACTGTATTACCTTCTCTTCCTTGGCCTACCACTGCATTCCAGTCTCCCATCACAATTATATTCTCGTCACCTTTTAGATATTGTATTAAATCTTCTATCTCTTCATATGTTCTTTCGATTTCCTCATCATCCGCTGAACTAGTAGGCATATAGACCTTGCACTATTGTGGTGGGTATTGGTTTGGTGTCTATCTTGACGACAATAATTCTTTCACTATGCTGGTCATAGTAGCTTACTCGCTGCCCTATTTTCTTATTCATTATTAAACCAATTCCTGCATTTCCTCTGTTTTATTTTTTGTTGATAATTCGGTAGTCGCCTGACCAGAAATCCTGTTCTTCCTGCCAACGTACTTCACTCATTCCAACTACATCTAACTATAGTCTATCCATCTCCGTTTTCAGATTCTGTAATCTACCACAACGATTCAAACCTCTAACGTTCCACGCTCCGACTCGCAGAATGTCAGTATCCATCTTCCTGATGATCACCCCCTCTCGTGTAGTCCCCACCAGGAGATCCGAACGGCGGACTAGTTTACCTCCGGAATATTTTACCCGGGAGGAAGCCATCATCAGTGCATCATTCATACAGAGAGAGCTGCATGTACTCGGGAGTTAGTTACGGCTGTAGTTTCCCATTGCTTTCAGCCGTATAGCAGTATCAACACAGCTATGTTGAGTATTATTACAAGGCCATATCATTCAATCATCCAGGCTGCCGCCCGTACAGCTTCCGAAAGGCTGCTACCCCCCTTTCGATGAACCATTCCTTAGTCTGGTCTCTCAACAGATACCCATCCGATATGGTTACACCTGCGGCTCGGCTATCTGCTTTGTTTGGACTTGCAAGCCTCCCCACAGCGCCAAGGTCACATGGTTCGCAGGGGAGGGTATTTCCCTAGTAAGGTAAAATATCACTTTCTTTGGCTGTTGCGTAATTGACTATTTCCTAGCCATAACGAATTGCCAGTGACTTCTTGACCCCGATGCATACGAGTACCGTACTCGCTGCTTCGATCCTCGCAATATGCAACTAAGTTCGTGCTGTGATTAAGTTAGTACTGGTAGAAATCCACTGCGTCATCCAGGGAACCCATATCTGTGCTGGGGTCATACATATGAACTATTGTATCTCCAAAGTCGTGCAGGCAATGGGCTTTCCATGGGCCATCGTGTCCAGGATGTACTGTGAGTATGTAGATTCAGGAAAAACCACCATCACCAGGTTCAAATACTGTGTAGAATTCAGTCCTGGATAACAACAAAAACAGATTACTTGCAAATATAATGCTGAATAACAATGAAGTGTACCAGTACCACCTCCTCGCAATGAGGTACAGAAGCCACCGTCCCACTTGGGTACCAGTGCTCACCGCATGTCACAAGGAACAAAAAAATGATTTTGGCATGAGAACACTACCACTAAATAAATACTGAATTTTCACGACCGCATTTGTTATCAAATCCGACTTTCAACCTATTAGGTCGTGGTACGTACATTTAGTACGTGTTGAAGAGATGTTAAGTACAGAACAAAAATGGTCAACCGGGCACCAGTGGGTAGAGCAACCGACGCAAAATCGGGAGGTTGTGGGTTCGGATCCCACATGTACGTAACACGACCTAATAGGTTGAAAGTTGTCTTCGACTACCATTGAACTCTCAACGCAAAGAGAAAGATCACCTGCACAAATCAGTTATGGTACCAATTTATACACGCCAGTGACAGGGTATGAGTGTGTCACCAAGCACTCGATGCAATGGATTCTCTTTTCGACACGATACAATTCAGGCCAGAGATTGTTGGAATATCGTATGGGGAATGTTCAGGTGGGATGAAGTCTCCTGGTACATCTAACAAAGTCCCTCATCAACGAGTGATACAAGAACCTCCTGTCCACCCATTTGTTCACCTCCAGCACACAGCAGGAAACCTGTATGTACAATAAGACAATGCACCATCCAGTCGCTTGAAAAGTGTGGTTGATTGGTTCGATTAACACTATGGACATCAGGATACTTGCTTGGTCCCAAAGGGCACCTGACCTCAATCCTATTGAGCTCATGTAAGATGCTGTCGAGATATTTACACGCCATTGACCCTGTTCCGAACAGTCTCTGTGCATTAAGGGAGGCTGTGCAGTGGTTGTAAAACAGTATGACTTCCCATATTTCTGGTATCTTGTGGAGTCCGTCGCTCTACATGGCCATCGTCATAAGGGCGAAAGTTGGTGCTACACGCAATTAGCCAGACATTTCTAATTCAATTGCTCATCAGTGTATTTCATGCTCTTGTCCAAAATTTTTACATGACATTCATACGGCCATGATCATTAGGCTTCAAGTCTGTAGGATCTGACACCGTGGTTAGCTGGTTTGAGTCCCATTGGTAAAAAAGTGTCACCATCAGAATGTTGCTTGGAAGGGTTGGAGAGGTGGTGGTATACAATTTCTAATCACTAGATTTCTTGTCAAAAGCCTGGATTCAATGTCAGACCTGTCCTCAGTGTTCATACGGAGTGTGGGCATATGACGCTGTTGGTGGTGATTCATCCATTGTATGTTTATGTTAAAGGCTTGAGCAGACCCCTTAATGCTATTTGGCTAAAGTAGGCTATCTGCTGGCACCGAGTTTCACCCCTTCTTTTCCTTATATACAAGGTGAACAAAAAATGCCGCACATGGAGGTCGGCATGCGATTCCTCGTCGAAATTCATGACAAAAGTTTATCTTGCAAAATCTAGTCCCGCCAATAAGTTTAATAGAAATGAGAGTCAAGAAACGAGGCTCTGACAACGCTGTAACGGCGTGCAGCACGGCCAAGCACAGGTCGTACGAACTCGGCGCTCTGCCGGAGCTGTCTCATTAGCTCAGTGAGTCGAGGTAATGCCATAAATGCCGGTTGTGCGGACGCGCTGATTTTCGAGTCGCGTTCGTGCTAATTTTTTTCAGTTGAAAAAGAAAACCTACAACCTGTTTTCCAGTCTTCGACCGGGTCATGGATGTAATGTATGAAACATATATAGGCTGTTGTTACAATGGGGTCGCCACTCCCATGGTTATTTATTAATAACTGATAAATGCTACGAAATTATAATGGAGAGTGTTGCTGGAATGAAAGATGACAGGGAAAACCGGAGTACCCGGAGAAAAACCTGTCCCGCCTCCGCTTTGTCCAGCACAAGTCTCACATGGAGTGACCGGGATTTGAACCACGGTATCCAGCTGTGGGAGGCCGACGCGATGCAGCATGCACGCGAGCTATTAGGTCTTGTACATCTATGGGTGGGGTACTATAAACATGTTCCTTTAAATGTCCCCACAAATAAAATTCTAGTGGATTAAGGTCCGAGGAACGTGGAGGTCAGAACATTGGACCCCCACGACCAATCCATTTCCCTGGAAACGCTTCATTTAACCAGTTACACACAGTCATTCCAAAAGTGTGGCGGTGCACCATCATGCTGAAACCATAGCTGTCGCCGAGGACCAAGTGGAAAGTTTTCTAAAGCGTCAGGCAACGTATTGCCCAGAAACGTATGATAGCGGGGCGCATTCAACTTGTCTGGCAATAGTTAAGGGCCTAAAAGCACTCCTCCCATGATTCCAGTCCACAGGTTTATGCCAAAGCATGCCTGAAAGGCATGTTCACGGGTGACGTGGATTGTGGTCAGACCAATAACGGCTTTTGTGATGGTTTAAAATACCTTCCCGAGTGAAGCTACATTCATCAATCCATATCACATTCTTTATAAAATTTTCGTTATCTTCAACTTGTTGCAAAAGCCATTCACAGAACTGTACCCACTGGTGGCCGTTGGTGTTGAGTTAACGTGTAATGATATGGATACAGTTTTTTGTCGTGCAACACGTCAACAACCAGTATTTGAGATTCCTGGAACAGCCTTGCAATATCACGGGTATTTCGCCGAGGTGATTAGTGAACGCCTTCAAGAATGTCGTCCTCTGTTTGTGGAGTATGTCTAGTCCTTGGACGACCTCTGCCCACTACTTGTGGATGAAGATTACGGTTTCCCGCAGGCGTTGTTCAAGGTGACGAAAAACAATCTAATCGGGATGGCGCCTTTGAGGGCACCGTGCTTCATGCTCACAAGCTGCGGCAGAAGCTTGCACATCGTATACACCCAACACTAAAAGCATATCGACGTATTCGCCGTTTGCGTACTCTATCAGGAAGCCGCCCTACATGCACTTGACAGGACCAGTTATGATTGTGCACTGCGTGGTTAGTCGACTGATGCATTCAGTTGAATAGATCTCACTGTCATGTGACAACAGGATGCCATGCTTAGAAATGCAGTTACACGACGGGAACTAGGGACCTGATGTCACACACACAAAAGAAAAAGCTGCCTGACGGAGATTCGAGCCGTAGCTCCATGGTGCATGTGGGTTTGAAAACCCAGCAGTCTTCTCAGTGATCTGTGACAATGGATACGGTAGAGCGGGATGATGCACGTTTTTTTATTACATTCCGATGCGCTGCAGGATGTGACAGTGTTGCCACCTTCTCGTTTTCAACTTGTTTTCCAACAGCCCAGATCCAATTTGGCTATAGAAACTTTTGTCTTGCAGTGGGATGAGGAATGGCATGCCAACCTCCAATTGCGGCATTTTTTTGTTCACCCTGTATATCATGTCATTCAATTCATCTCATATACTCCTCTGATGATGTTGATGTCAGGAAGGGCATCCAGTTATAAAAACTCCCTTCGAAGATTCTCCTCATTTCATACCCGACCCCATAGAGAAACAGGAGAAGGGTTGGACATACATTCATATGGTCTGACAGTGAATATTGACATCTGTCCAGCATTTCATATCAGCCTATTTCTGATGGTACTCGGTTAGGTTACTTGCATCTACTGTAAGAACAAAGAAGAATTCTTCTATAAGGTAAGTTGAAAGTTGGGAACAAATATTTTAACAATATCAAATGTGAAATAAATACAGTGGGCAGCAGGGGAAGATGATCATAAAAATATCCGAGATCATTTTCATAAATTTTCAGTTTTCCAGTACATACAAGTGGAGATTTAGCAAGGCATTAAATATAAGATTAGCATAAGCTTTATTATTATTTGTTTGAGTCGCATATGGCATGTTGACAATAACAGTGCAAGCAAATGTCAATTAATTACACTAGACTATTTTTTAGGAAACAGTAAATTAATCTGCAAGGTGAATTTCTTTGACCACAGTTTCTTGATTCAGTATTCTGTGCTGTAATTTAATGACTGAATTTAAGTATACATTGCAGAACCAATTCTTGCTTAGTCTACAAGCATATTACCATCATAATGTAATAATGGTATTAAGACAAAGAAAACTTAATTGATTAACCAGCAGCCCTTAACTTCAGCAGATTTGGTGGAACATTAGTGTACACTCAGACAACACTAGCAGTGCACTGAGGATTTCCATGGCTTGGTGCTCTTTTATTGTTAGTGGGTTACTTAACTGCTTACTCTTGATTTCAACTATTGACAGGATGTCTACTCGACTAGTCTGGACAGTCCTAGCTCGTAGTG
Source organism: Anabrus simplex (assembly GCF_040414725.1). NCBI lineage: Eukaryota > Metazoa > Arthropoda > Insecta > Orthoptera > Tettigoniidae > Anabrus > Anabrus simplex. The sequence goes on along the minus strand of NC_090265.1, from coordinate 127,608,282 downwards.
ATGCTCCATTTGTCTAAATAATAGTTTTCCAAACTGATGCATCCAATTTTGCAAGAGGTCTGCCAAAATCTTTCTCTAAATGTGGATTTTGAGGTTATTGTTTTGGTATTAGTCTTATTATTCTTACTACAAGTTACACCTGGAATAAACTGTAGCAACTATGACTTCATGTGGATTAGACATACTATTTTCAGTTCCTTGAAATGAAGATGTTTAGTGACAGGGAGTAGCTTCCACTCAAACCTGCACACCCACCAGAGCCACCCTCATCACACAATGCTATAATTGCCTTAAATTAAAACATTCTGCTACAGTTTGCTCACCACCTGCTCCAACAAATGTGATGGTTCTCCCCGCCACACTTCCATGTTACCAAGAAAATGGAAAGGATACTGGAAAGAAGAATTAGAGAAAAAGTGGAAAGTCAGTTACAAGATAGCCGCTACACACAGCTCCTTATGAGACAGCTTAATAAGTAACACATGGAGGAGTCCAACTACACAGAGCCGCCGTTTTACGGCAAGATGCCCTTCCCTACGTCAATTGCACAAGATGCTGGCTGTACATGGACTTTTATGGATAAAGATGCCGGTGATGGGCGATTGCGCAAGATGGTGGTTATACATGGGCTCGTATGGAGAAAGATGACGGCCGTGAGTGATTGCACAAGATGGCGGCTATGCATGGGCTCTTATGAGACGGATATGGGCGATTGCCCAAGATGGCGGCTACTCTTATAGAAAAAGATGCCTATCATGGGCGATTGCACAAAATGGCGGCTATACTTTGTATCACTTCTACCATTTTAAATACTATTTCCACCTTGCTTTCGTTGTCTCCTTCCGGCACACCATAAATAAAAATGTTTTTCCTCCTGAGCTCTTGGTTTTTCCTGTTTTCAGACCACTTTACTTGCCTCAGATCCTCGTCTAAATCCCTGACTTTGGTCTTCAGTCGTTCTACTACTTCCGTGTTATGTGAACTCTCTCTTTTATCACATTCATCTCCTCTTTAACACACTGTTTTAACGCTTGTATTTCTTTATTTATTTCCTTGGCTTGTTCTCTAATTAGGTCTCTTGTTTGCTCGTCCTGATATGCTTGTTTGATCAATTCCGTAATAATTTCGAATTCTTCCCAACCGATTGCACCAACTGGTCCAGGCCCCAGGTTTAGCTCAACTCCACCTATTTCCAATAAGGTTGCTATTACTGCGGCTACCAACAAGGTTACCAATATACCCATTTGCTGCCCATTTTTCATCTCTCCTCTCACTTTTTCACATTTCACTCCTCCATTCCACCTTCCTATAGCTGCCCTGTACTGCACTAGTGAATCGCCCATGTTCAGCACTCTACTCAGCACATCCGCTCACTCCAATGTCTCACTCACGACTGATGGCGGCTATACATAGGCTCTTCTGGAAAAAGATGCCGTCTAAGGGCGATTGTGCAAGATGGCTGCTATACATAGACTCTTACGGAGAAAGATGCCGCCTATGGGCGATTGCACAAGATGGCGACTATACATGGGCTCTTATGAGGCTGCTATGAGCGCTTGCGCAAGATGGCGGCTGCTCTTATAGAGAAAGATGACGCCAAGGGCGATTGCAAAGGATGGTGGCTATACACAGGCTCTTATGAGACTAACTCCTAGAACCTGAGTCAGAAGTTACTGTGCAAGATGGCGGCTATATATAAGCTCTTATGAGACGGCAAAGGGCGCTAGCGAGAGATAGCGGTTATATACAAGCTCTTATAGAGAATGCCAGCCCTGGGGCTACTGCATAAGATAGCGGCTATACATTGGCTCTTATGGCCTCTTCGTCCTCCGAAGGGACACAGCTGCATTCTTCCTCCTCCTCTTCCTCACCCGTATCGCAAAAGGGCACCTCTTCCTAGCTAAAAGGCAATTGGAAAAAATAACACCTCCTCATCTGTAGGGCAAAAGGGCTCCTCTTCCTGGCAAAAGGGCACCTCCTCCTAGCAAAAGAGCAAATGGGCAAAAAGAACACTTCCTCCTCATTTGTAGGATAAAAGGACTACTCTTCCTGGAAAAAGGGAAAAAGGGCACGTCCTCCTAGCAAAAGGGCACCTCCTGCTAGCAAAAGGGCAAATGGGAAAAAGAGCACTTCCTCCTTATCTGTAGGGCAAAAGGGCTACTCTTCCTGGCAAAAGGGGTTCTTGACACCTCCTCCTAAAAGGGCAAAAGGTCCCTTCCTTATCTGTATGGTAAAAGAGCTCTTCCTCCTGGCAAAAGGGAAAAAGGGCTCCTCTTCCTCGCAAAAGGGCTCCTCCTCCTGGCAAAAGGACGCCTTCTTACAGTAACTGAGGTTAGCTCAATACCTCCTCTTACAGACAGATGCTTTCCTGAATTGAACGTTAGGTTACAAACAAATATATTTACGTCAAACAGCATTGTCCTCGTCGAATAAGTTTTTCGATTGAGGAGAAAGCGGCAGGAGGAGGAGGAGGAGGCGGTAAGAAGAAGGTAATACTTTTTTCAGCATGCAAAAATATTGTAGGGTAAGCACATTCTGTATGCGACAAGACAAAACAAGTTCAATCTAGTTACAGAATGCAATTGCAAAAATATAGAATTGACATGCTGTATGTCTTTATCCGACAAGACAAAACATGTTGACTGTTAAACAGAAAACTTTTATCGCTACTGTGCTATATGTTTCTATTCGTCAAGACAAGTTACAATTAGCACACATTAGAATTGATTGTAGAACAAGACAAAACATGTTGGCTATTAGTGTTTAGAACAGAAAACTTATAACGCAAAACATTATAAGATTAATCTCTCTGTTGATACAATCGCACTCCTATGCAATCAACGCACACACATAGAATTGCAAATGTTGTATATCCCTATCCGACATACTTCTTCTCAATCACTGCAGATAAAATTATTACTACATAGCAGAGGATACCTTTGTCCTAAGGAGATGGATTTTGCGGGATTCGAAAACATGCAACAAAAAATCTGTTTAGTTGCCGTAACAGAATAAAAAAAGTCATACTACTGTGCAGATAAAATTATTTTACTCCTTAGCAGGGGATAACTTTATTCTACATCATATTGTGTTAAGGAGAAAAATTATGGATTCAAACCCTGTTTTAACACAATAAAAAATCACAGGATTGAAACTTTGTTCACAAGGTAGAGGAATAGAAGTGTACTTCCTCTTAAATCAATAATCACTACTATTATGCAGATGAAATGAACTGTAAGAGGGGTCGGAAATGTATATTGTCAACTTACCTTGATTTTAGGGACGACTATTTACGCGACACTCTTTGTAAGTCGACAGGTGTTTTGAATTGATGTAACCTTGAAGGATTTACTTCTACGAATCGAACCCTCAGCCTTATAAACCACAACATAGTAGGACGGAGTGCTGGCACTTACAACAGGTGTTTTGTGTTTAGAACACTGATTGTGTGATTGGAATATTTTATGAATATAGATTTAAATACTAGAGTTATTTCATGGTCTAATGTAATGTTTACAAGACTAGAAAAGGGAAAAAGGATTAAAGGACTCTTCCTCTTCCTCCTCACCGCGCCCTCCTCCTAGGGATAAAGGGCTAATGGGCTAGGGTGCCTCTCCTCTCTTTATCCGGGCTTGAGACCGGCTATACATCTGCAGGCGGAGTTAACACCCTAAGGAAGGGAGAATGTTGGAAAATAATCTATACTAATGTAGCTACTCGATCGACTATATACTACAGAAGGATGACTTAAGTGAGGGTAAGTGCTGGGAATGTAGGAAGATGTTTAGGCTGCTGTACTCTCTCGAGAGAGAGCTATTATTCAATAATACCTACATGACGTAATTCTTGCTCTATTTCAAAAATATGTACTTTACACTCTGTGTAACCAGCATCTTGATAGGTTCTTAGCAGTTGTAAATGTTTTACGAGTACGTTGGGGTCTTTACAGTATCTTACATGTACATAGGGTAACAGAGGCTTGTTGTGAGCTTTGAGCCTATTAGCAGACAGTTGATGTGTAGGGACTTGTTTTGATGTAATACGTGCTTGAGCAGTAGCGTTTCCAGGTACAAACTTAACTTGTTTCTATAGCAATGAAGCGCTGAAATTTTCTTCTACTTCACCTTTCATCTCTTCTTGAGATGTTTGCACGGTGACAGAATGTGCATTAGGCTTAGAAAATGAAGTAAAATCATCAAGCCCTAAAATCAATGAAACATTGAGATGATCTTTTTCTTCTCCTTCTACTTTTCCTTTATTACTGTTATTATCAACATCGTTATCCTTACTATCACAATCATAATCTTGCCTCTCTTTATCTTGTTTATCTTGAAGTGTATGCTTAGTAACAGACCTGTAGCAGGCCTAGACAACAAGGGAGAATTAAAAATCTCCCGCAGAGGTGTACTTTTTAAAAATAAATCAGTGTTTGCTTGACTACGGTTGAGCTCTTTGTATTTTATTCTCGATGAAGCTACATTACACGCGGCTTCGTGACGTTGGGCGTTGTATGCGTTCTTGAACTCTCAATTACAAGGTTTGCATTGAAAAAATTGTCCTGTATGATATCTCATGACGTCTCTTGTGATAGCGTCGGGAAAATGCTTTTCCACACTCTTTGCAAATATAAGTAGAAATAGGTTGTTCCATAACGGACTTTATCTTCTGCTAACAGATTCTTCTTTAAATATACTAGACACTTCTTACTCTCTACTTCGATGATGTGAAAAGCTTAACGATTAACAGTAAACTAACACAAAAGCGTATAACCCAGGTGGCAACATTGAGGTTTAACCCCGTCAAGATAGCTGCAGTGAGGTTAGCGATGTTCTGTTGTTTAAAATTCCGCACCCACGTGGTTAAAGATGACAGCTGTTATTTTGACAGGTGTCAAAAAGGCACGTGGATTTTAAATTCCGCGCCACGACGTGCATAAGGTGGCAGCAATGAGGTTTAGCGCCGTGAAGTTGGCAGCAGTGATGTTCGCGATGCTCTATTGTCCTTAAAAGTGAGGTTAGGGTCCGTCAAGATGACAGCTGTCAAAAAAGCACGTGGCTAAGCACGTGGCTTTGTTTACAAACACGAGCGCATGGTCATGACGTCACGGTCACGTGGTATGCTGCGTCAGCACGCGAATTTCAAAATCTACGCCCACGTGTTTAGAACTTGTCAAAAACACATAGATTTTAAATTACGCGCTCTGCGTCTATAATAAAAACGGATAATGTTAATGTAATTCAAGTTTGATAGGTATGATAAGGGATGCAATGAATACCCATGATCATGGAATATTCGGAGTTATTTACAATACTTTTCATTTTATACAGTAATTCAATATTGTGAATCCTTACATAATTCATGTCAGTTTGAACTCATAGTCATGATCATTGTACTGGTGAGTGATATAATTGGCGTAGAAGCGACTATTATATAATATAATTGATCCTGAATCTAACGTAGATTTGTTATGAATGATGTTTTCCATTAATTTAATTAGTGAGCACACATTTTAATTTTGGTGATTGTTCAGTAGCCCTTGATATTCTCATTAAATTAAAACTGGTCACACTTATTTGCACACATGTCTGAATTAATGAATTTAATATCATTGTAGTCATATTTTAGCATTATTTTTGTCAGTTATATTATCATTCATCAATCAGTCAATACTGATCTGCATTTAGGGCAGTCGCCCAGGTGGCAGATTCCCTATCTGTTGTTTTCCTAGCCTTTTCCTAAATGATTTCAAAGAAATTGGAAATTTATTGAACGTCTCCCTTGGTAAGTTATTCCAATCCCTAACTCCCCTTCCTATAAATGAATATTTGCCCAAATTTGTCCTCTTGAATTCCAACTTTATCTTTCTTTAATAACTTTTTTTAAATACAGCCTGAACCAGTTTGTTGTCATTTCTGTAGATTAGAATAGCCTAGTTGTCATATTTTCCGAACGTCTTATGCACCCACGACAATCTCGAGAACGTCACCATGCCCTGAAGAAGAGAGTCATCTGCGGTGAGTATATTTCTTTTTTAGGTTGCAGGCGTGGCAGAACCCAGCAAGCCAGACTCATCGCAGATATAAATGTGAAGGGTGTACATCATTAGAGGCAGCCTCTTCTAGTAAGACACTAGCTTTGCGGAAACAGTTGTTGATTGCGAAGGATGACACCTGCTTCCAGGAGGCCGAAATAAAGTCCATGGCGTGTAGCAAATTAATGGAGAGAGGTTCACTTCCTGCATCACTCAGTGTTACTAAATGTTGAACCAGCATTTTTCTATAATGCACTTTGAAATTTCCAATGATGCCCAAATCAAGCGGTTGTAGAACACTGGTACAGTTAGGAGGGAAAAATTCCACTCGGATATTCTCCAGAACGATTTGAGATGGATGTGCTGCACATTGATCCATAAGAAGAAGGATCTTTCTCTGGTTCTTTTTCATTTTAATGTCCAGTTTTTCAACCACTGTTCCATTAGAAGTATAGTAATCCAGGTATTTCTGTTGGATTCATATTCCGTACGTTTTGTTTTCGCGCCCTTAAAACACTTCGGATTTTCGATTTTCCTGTCCCAAGTGGAGGAAGTTTGTCAGATCAATCTACATTGGTGGCGAGAAGTACTGTTACACGAAATTTACTTTTCTTCCCCCCATGGCATGAGTCACCTTTTTCAGCTAATGTTTTATTAGGAAGGAGATTGTAGAATAGGCTAATCTCATCACAATTATAGATGTTTGGAGGCTGATTATTGCTTACGATACCCGGCAGAACCTCTTCTTTCCAGTGTTGCACTCTGATGTCGTCCACAACTTTTGAGTCACCGCAAGTTGTTTTCCCTGTGATTCCATGACGATCTTTAAATCCATGCAACCATCCTGATGAAGCCTTGAAATCAGCAGTGATACTCATCATTTTATCTAAGCCTATCGCTTTTGCTTTCAACATGTCTCGATTAATAGGTAGAGCTGCAGCCCCCTTTTGCTGGAACCATGTAAAAAGTGTTTTCTCCAAATATACGTACCTTCCTTCACGCCCGAGTTCTTGTTACTCGTAATTTTTCAAACCTTATTGGCATCGTTGTTCAAACATCGTCCTTTGTACATTTGTTTCATGTGCTGTTTTCATATTTACGTTTTGCACATCTGATCGGGAAGTTAAGGGGACCGCGCTAACCTTACGCTGCTTGGCTGCTGGCGCAGCTCGACGCAGCCCGGTTGGTTCACGACCGCTGCTTCGCTCCTCTCTACCTCTCCTCCACACCCCGATACTCCCGCTGCACTCTAATTTTACGACTACTTATTTGTTCAATTTTGGCGTTTAAACTTGCGCTGGGCACATGCAGTTTTCACCTTAGCATTCTACTGCCTCCCACGAATATTCCTACCAAATTTCAATCGAATCCGAGTGCAACACATGTATGTGTTCCCTCATTAGTGTGCGTAGTTTATTGGTCATTGTTAATATGGTGGAATGGAATTACTGTGAATGAAAAGAAGAGCATCAGCATTTTCTGGTTGTAGAAGAGACCGTCGTGCGTTGAGAATGAAGCCCCCTGAACTGATATTTCTCTCTGAAGCTGAACTTGATGCTTGCATACATATTACTTTCTTAGCGATCTGGTGAAATTTTGGATTGTTTTGTCCATTTGTTCTCCAGTAGGACGCTATATCTTTCTTCTTTCATTCCACAATTTTGCTTTAAATATCTTTCCAGCTCATCTGTTGGAATAGGAGCATTATGAACGTCAGCCTACAAAGAAAACTTCATTACTTTGGCAGGTTGTGGCATGGTCGTGGAGTCTGATGACACGGAAACATTAGAATGCTCGTCATTCAAGCACACCTCGTTCACCGTAAGTTTTTGTCTAATCATAAAAAGACAAAATCAGCCCGACTCCTTTAATCTACACTAATATCATAACGAGAGAGCGCGAATATTTTTAGTTTGTGTATATCTGGAGGGTAATCTCAGAAACGAATGGACCGATTGTAAAAATCCTTTTACTAATGTAAATATACATTATCCCTGAGGGATATGGGCTGTATTTTATTTTCGAAACAATTCGAGGTGGGGGGCGACGGGGGAGATATAAAAATAATAGGCTAATATAGGCGAGATATCGAAATTGTCGTGCAAGGACGAGACTAAGCTCATTTTAAGCCCCTTGACCCAAAGAACAAATCTCGGTAAGCCCTATGGGCCCGAAAACCATGTTTTAAGACCCTAAAACCGACCGTTATGGAGATATTGGCACCACACTACTCCTGCTCTCGGAATCGGATAAGGAAATGAACTGCCGAAACCACATGACACCAGCTCCAGGACTTTTTTTGCTAGTGGCTTTACGTCGCACCGACACAGATATGTTTTAAGGCGACGATGGGATAGGAAAAACCTATGAGTTGGAAGGAAGCGGCCATAGCCTTAATTAAGATACAGCCCCAGCATCTCCCTGGTGTGAAAATGGGAAACTGCGGAAAACCATCTTCAGAGCTGCCGACAGTGGGATTCGAACTCACTATCTCCCGGATGCAACCTCACAGCCGCGCGCCCCTAACCGTACGGCCAACTCGTCCGGTCCAGGATTCTACAGCAGCCCGATTATCCGTGTACGTTTGGGCATAGCTGCCAACCAAAATTTGTACACATAATCCCAGAGCATATCTACAATATATCTCAAAAATGTAACAAGTTACAGTCGTGAAGTGGTATTTGTAATCTCTTTTAAAAATAAAGAGACATGTCTCTCTTTTTTGTTTTCGGAAAATCCACGTAGGTGGGGAGTGGAGGAAGGGCTGATAAAGGGGTTGAATTCTTTTTATGCGGATACTTATATCTCAAAACCTGAAGATGTTACAGATGAGGACATACACTGACTGACAGAGCAAATGTAACACCAAGAAGGAGTGGTCAGAACTTTATGCCAATTGCAGGGTAGACTGACGTCACTGAGGTATGCTCATGATGTGAAATGCGCCGCTGTGCTGCGCACGTAGCGAACGATAAATGGGACACGGCGTTGGCGAATGGCCCACTTCGTACCGTGATTTCTCAGCCGACAGTCATTGTAGAACGTGTTGTCGTGTGCCACAGGACACGTGTATAGCTAAGAATGCCAGGCCGCCGTCAACGGAGGCATTTCCAGCAGACAGACGACTTTACGAGGGGTATGGTGATCGGGCTGAGAAGGGCAGGTTGGTCGCTTCGTCAAATCGCAGCCGATACCCATAGGGATGTGTCCACGGTGCAGCGCCTGTGGCGAAGATGGTTGGCGCAGGGACATGTGGCACGTGCGAGGGGTCCAGGCGCAGCCCGAGTGACGTCAGCACGCGCGGATCGGCGCATCCGCCGCCAAGCGGTGGCAGCCCCGCACGCCACGTCAACCGCCATTCTTCAGCATGTGTAAGACACCCTGGCTGTTCCAATATCGACCAGAACAATTTCCCGTCGATTGGTTGAAGGAGGCCTGCACTCCCGGCGTCCGCTCAGAAGACTACCATTGACTCCACAGCATAGACGTGCACGCCTGGCATGGTGCCGGGCTAGAGCGACTTGGATGAGGGAATAGCGGAACGTCGTGTTCTCCGATGAGTCACGCTTCTGTTCTGTCAGTGATAGTCACCGCAGAGGAGTGTGGCGTCGGCGTGGAGAAAGGTCAAATCCGGCAGTAACTGTGGAGCGCCCTACCGCTAGACAACGCGGCATCATGGTTTGGGGCGCTATTGCGTATGATTCCACGTCACCTCTAGTGCGTATTCAAGGCACGTTAAATGCCCAGCGCTACGTGCAGCATGTTCTGCGGCCGGTGGCACTCCCGTACCTTCAGGGGCTGCCCAATGCTCTGTTTCAGCAGGATAATGCCCGCCCACACACTGCTCGCATCTCCCAACAGGCTCTACGAGGTGTACAGATGCTTCCGTGGCCAGCGTACTCTCCGGATCTCTCACCAATCGAACACGTGTGGGATCTCATTGGACGCCGTTTGCAAACTCTGCCCCAGCCTCGTACGGACGACCAACTGTGGCAAATGGTTGACAGAGAATGGAGAACCATCCCTCAGGACACCATCCGCACTCTTATTGACTCTGTACCTCGACGTGTTTCTGCGTGCATCGCCGCTCGCGGTGGTCCTACATCCTACTGAGTCGATGCCGTGCGCATTGTGTAACCTGCATATCGATTTGAAATAAACATCAATTATTCGTCCGTGCCGTCTCTGTTTTTCCCCAACTTTCATCCCTTTCGAACCACTCCTTCTTGGTGTTGCATTTGTTCTCTCAGTCAGTGTATTTTTAATCTCCTTTAAAAATAAAGAAGCCTCTTTTTTTACTTGAGAGAAGACGTTCTCACATGTACTGTTCTATGTCGCATGGTCACCTCAGCCCCAAAAGGCAATACCACAAACTTGGTTTACAATGAGTTTCTGGGGTAAATGAAACTCAATTTTTCAGTGAGGTTTTATACTTCAGGGATTTTCAGATAATGGCTTAGTACAGTACCGAGGAACGATTAGTTTTATCAAATTACGAAATCCGCGCGAAAAGCCGCGAGTAACTGCAGGTGTGTACATAAAGTTCACCGCAGATCGTACAGCACACAAAATTAACGTCTTTCCCATCACCGTCAACTGCAGACTTGAATACCAACCAAATACGACTTTTAAGTTTAGGATCCGGTTCACAAGTCTTATATAGTGCAGTTTTTAGTTCGGTTGTTGCTTCTTTTTTTAATTCACGTTTTTTGCCACAGTTTCTTTTCTTTTGGAAACAGGATAACCGGATAGACGGAGAAATCAAACTGAAAACCACAGCAAATTTGATCGGCTCCACTCGACCGTAATGCAACGCACTCAGCTGACACGCAGTACACTGTACACATTAAAGCAGTCAGCCTATAGAACTACGACAGCGCTGTCCTTGGCTCACCGCGTACCAATGACATAGCGCTGGCCCAGACCCGCCCGTGCGATGACGTCACGGGCTTCGTATATTCGAGACTTTCAAAGCCCATTGCAGTCTACTGCTGAAGCAGCTCATGGCTGGGCGTTTCTGCAGGACTCTGATGGGCATAGCATAGACGCAGAAAGTGCTGAGGCAGAGAGGTTGCTGTTTCTCTTGTCAGAAAGTAGGGCATATAACTAAGACATGTCGAGTAGTGTTAAATTATGTTTGTGAGGAATGTGAGCGTAATGTGTAAAGAACTGAAACCTTTTCTTGGCACAACAACCATGTCAGACTTTGGAATTGTAACGTTAGCAAATTTCTCCCGCAGTCCCAAAGTTTTCCTACAAACTCTGAGAGCGAAGACAGCATCTGATAGTCAGAAAGCGTATGTAAGGGTTCTCATTGACACAGGATCTCACAATTCCTACATCTTGAAAGATATTGCAGAAAAAATGAAATATGTACCTATGTATAAATACCAATAGTTGGGAACATCATTGTTACAAGATAAGGTTAAGTAACCTTGATGGAAGCTTTTCTTGTAATTGTATGGTTTTAGATCAGCCTGTGATGTGCCATGGACCTTGGATGACAGAACCGAAGAAGAGAAACATTTCACTGACGGATTGTGGTCGCACCGATGAGCCGATAGGAGCAGATGTTGCAGGAAACATTTCACTGACGGATTGTGGCCGCACCGATGAGCCGATAGGAGCAGATGTTGCAGGAAACATTTCACTGACGGATTGTGGCCGCACCGATGAGCCGATAGGAGCAGATGTTGCAGGAAGGCTACTAACAGGTCGTCGTGGAGAGTTAGCATCAAGACTTGTTGCACTTTAAACCCGCCTCGGTTGGACTCTAATAGGAAAAGTCCCTCAGAACGAGATTTATTATCCTAACATGGCCATGACTGTGATATCATTGTTAATCAAGGAAGCTGATATTTCAGATCTGTGGAGTCTGGATTTGATTGGGATCACTGAAGCAACAGAAAAGAAGTCTAGATCTGAACAAGAATTGTCGACTAGGCAACATTTTTTGGAAACTGTAAGTGGTGGTGATTATTGTTTTAAGAGGAAGTACAACTGGGCAACCATCCTCTATATAACACTAATCAGAGAGAAAAATGGAACCGATCCGACACTTCGAAGAATGAAGATATCGGCCAAAGGAAGACAAGGGCCACGAGGGGCGTGAAAATGAAAGACTCCCTAGCCCTCGCAAACCTAATAGCGTCGGGGTCGGAAAAGAATAAGAGTTGACCAAGGGAGGTCGGATAGGATAGATGATAGTGAGGAGCCTGGCACAAGTAAGTGGAAGCAATGCCAGGACTCAGCTGAGGGCCCCGTGGTCGCCAACCCACGCTCCAACGTTCAGAGCCCTTGAGGCCCCTTTTAGTCGCGTCTTACGACAGGCAGGGGATACCGTTGGTGTTATTCTACTACCCCCACCCACAGGGGGGTTGGAAACTGTAAACTGTGTGGCGTGATTGTGAATAATGCGGAGCAAACTACAGTAACTGCTGGCACGTCCGATATGTAGGTTGGTGTGGTATCCCGTTGTGTTGCGTGTGCAGAGCGAGCTAGGTTCAATGGCGCGTCAACTGGATGTTCACTGCAAATTGGAGGTGCGTGCAACGATCAAATTTGTATGGGCTAAGTGGCTCAATTGCACGGGCATTCATCGTGAAATTTCTGTTGTATACGGTGAGCGAAAAATTTATCGCCCAGGTATTTTAAAGTGGTGTAAGGAATTTGACGCCGGACGCATGAATCTCACAGACGAATATCGGGAAGGCAGGCCCGAAACGTCCAGTACCGATGCAAATGTTGACCGTGTGGATGGGATCATTAGAGAGAATGAGCGCATAACACTGCAGGAAATTGCCAGCATGCTGAACATTTCGTATGAGTAGAGGAGCTGTGGGGCTCCCACGGTGGGCCAATCAGAGGCCGCGGAGCGGGCCACGTGATGCTGATGTCATAGCACGGGAAATTTGAAGTTTGGCGGGAAATTTTAATTTGTAAACAATGCCACGTGCTTTTCTGACATCCACGTGCTTTTTGACAGCTGTCAAGCAGCCATCTTGCATCGCCAACGTCAGTGATGTCATCTTTACGGCACTAAAACTCACGGTCGGGAAATTTGAATCTTAGCGCGAAATTTGTATTTGTAAACAAAACCACATGGTTTTTTGACAGCTACGTGCTTTATGACAGCTGTCATCCACCATCTTTAAACAACAACGCATCGCTAACCTCAGTGCTGCCATCTTGACGGTACTAAACCTGATAGTTGCTACCTTAGGCACGTACTGGCGGGTAATTTGAAAAATACCAAGTGCTCTTGTTTGTAAACAAAGCCGCGTGCTTTTTGACAGCTGTCATCCGCCATCTTGCATCGCTAACCTCAATGCTGCCGTCTTTATGGCACTAAACCTCATGGATGCTACCTTAGGCATGTTGTGGAGGGAAATTTAAATTCCATGTGCTCTTGACAGCTGTCAACGGCCATCTTTAAACCACGCACCGTGCTCTTTTTTTGTAAACAAAGCCACGTGCTTTTTCGACAGCGGCCATCTTGCATCGCTAAACTCAGTGCTGTCGTCTTTACGCTACTAAACTTCATCCCTTGGCATGTGGTGGCGGGCAATTTGAAATTCCACGTGCTTTTTGACAGCTGTCATCGGCCATCTTTAATCATCAGAGCATCGTGCTGCCATCTTTACGACACTAAACCTTACATCTACTTAGTAGCGGGCAATTTGAAATTCTACGTGCTCTTATTTGTAAACAAAGCCACGTGCTTTTTGACAGCTGACAGCTGCCATCTTTAATCAACAGAGCACCGTGCTGCTACCCTTACGGCACTAAACCTCAACTTTTGACACGTGGTGGCGGGCAATTTGAAATTCCACGTGCGTTTTTGACAGCTGTCATCCGCCATCTTTAAACAACAACGCATCGTGCTGCTATCTTTACAGCACTAAACATTATGGTTGATACCTTTGGCATGTAGTAGCGGGCAATTTGAAAAATTTCACGTGATTTTTGACACCTGTCAGCCGCTATCTTTAACTACATGGACATGGCTTACTGCTATCTTGACGGAAGTAAACTTTATAGCGCGGGACTTAGCCACGCCGCAAGCAAGCAAGCAAGCAAGCCGCCCTTCTCAACTTACTACGATCTTATAGCAAGATGCCTTCTCAAAATACCGAGCTGCCCTTCTCAACATACTTTAATCTTAGTTTTATTAAAACCAAGATGCTGTTAGAGATGCCGGCTATGGGCGATTGCACAAGATGGCGGCTATACATGAGCTCTTATGAGACGGCCTAGGGGCGATTGCACAAGATGGCGGCTATACACGGGCCCTTATGGAGAAAGTTAGCTTAGAGGCTAGTGCACAAGATGGCGGTTATCCAATAGGCTGTTATGAAGCTAGCTTAGAGGCTACTGCACAATGTGGTAGCTATACATAGGCTGTTATGACCTCCTCTTCCTCCTCCTCGGTCAAGGCATAGCTATATCGAACAAGTTTAAACATGCATCGCGAAGGCAAGAGTGTGCTCGTGTTGCAGCGATGACGTCATCATAGTTGTGTATGTTTAGACTTGTTCGTTTTCAACCCTTTAGAGCAGGGGCGATTTCTCCGAGCATGCTACGCTTGCTGCGCAAGCGCAATATTTTTCTAAAGCAGGCGAGTTAAAAAAATTACAATATGTACCGTATCTGTAATAGATCTGCATTATACAAATCGCATGTTGCATTTATCTTGGCGAGTCCAGCGAGGCTTGCTCGTATTTAGGAGCTTCAGCGGAGCTGTCGTCAAAGCGAGAAATGCATGCGCGCGCAGGTTTCTTCTCTCCAAGGCCGGTTGCATGCTGTCACGTTTGTAATGTGTAGTTGGAAGCTCTGGTCTGAGAGCTACAGATCTAGTGTGTTGTGTCAGTGAGTAGTGTACTGTAAGTTCCTGATCATCTATTCTGAATGATTTGACGTGCTGCAATGGGTTCCGAACCGTGCATTATTGACAGCTTGTTATCAAATCTATTTTCTCGGAGGACTATCCAAGAGAAAACAGACATTATTAAGAATGGTAGGCCCTGTCCGGCGCTGCCAGATTTAAAGACACAGCACAGGGAGAAAAACAGAGAATATGTACGTTCGTTCTCTGTATCTCAGCTATGTTGTCGATTGAAAAAGGATTGCTTGCAAAAATTAGATTACAGTCCTCTTGCTATGATGAAGTTATTGATGGTTTTGTAAAGAGAAGTCGCAGAGTAGAGTTAGTTTTCAAGTAGGAAGATCTAATAAATAGTTGCAGTTTTTCTGTGTACATAATTTGACGTTTACTTCTTTAAATTATATAATCACTGGCTTGTCATGATTTGTTAATAATTATAAAATGTGTCTGATTGTTATTCTTTTGGCCATTCTTGAAGGTGTGACGTAACCAGTTTGAATGCATGATTAAAATGTTCATGTGATTTAGCGATTTTTGGGTTTATAAATTTTATTCATTCAGAACTATGCATGTCCCACCCCACCAACTTTCACGAATGGAAGAGCAAGCCTGACTTTCATGACCAGCATTCGCCCCTGCTTTAGAGTAGGTGTAAGGAATGCAATAAATACAACATTTTGAATGCAATCAAATATTTATTTACAATGTGCTACAACAGTGTTCTTTTTGCTGCTGACAAGGTTGCTATGCTTCTTAACAACGTTGTGCGAAGAGGTAGCATGCAAAAAATGTACTGCTATATTCAACAGACGTGACAATCTCACACGACATGTAAATTATAAACACATTTGTTTACCATTAGAACGCATAGAAACATTAACTATACGTCGAAAGCGCGATATAAAGAAGCGTGATCGAAACGATATAACATCGTCACAGATTACTACAACTTCTATTACTAACCTCACACCACCAGATAAAGAGGAGATGCATCAGGAAGAAATACAAGGATACAACGTTTATTTTCCATCGGAGCCTTTTCATTCTACTTTATTTTCTTACCCAGCAACATGTTCTGTAGCTGTGCAAACTTCTCAAGAAGAGAAGCAAGATGCATCAGTAGAAGAAAAATAAGAAGATTTAACCGCTTCTTTTCAATCAAACCGTGCTAAGTTTTTATCTACTGATAACATTGCAGAAGCACATACCGGTACCCCCATCAAAACAAGTTCTTCCTTTCTACACATCAACTGACTACACGTATTAGCAAAACTCTGTTAACCTATGCACATGTAAGATACTGTAAAGACGTTAACTTACTCGTTGAACGATTACAACTGGATACACAGTATATGTATATGTACGAGAGATTCAAGAAATAGAAGACGAATTACGCCGTAAGCGTATTATTGTATAACATAATCCCTTCCCGACACTACGTTTTTTAAAATGTCACAGCTGTTAAGATAACAGCTTCCTCCTCCTCCTCCGACCGGACATAGCCGTGTTCCTTCTCCTCCACCTCACAAGTCAGCTACGTTCCTCCTCCTCCTCCCCTCGCAGTTACTGAGGTTAGCTCAATCCCTCCACCTACGGAATAGTCCTTTATCATCAACATTAGTGTGTGCTTCGACATCTTACGCTATGGAACAGAACATGCTGTTCGCATGCTCATACGCAACATCTTATTTATCTCACACGAGTAAGGCTATTAAGATGTTCTATAAACATAGAACCTCGATGCCAAAACATCTTATACAATACTTACCGCCAGGATTTTTATCTACGTACGCTGCCCCTTACGTACATGATTTTTGGAACATCCTTCCTCTACACAGTAAGATGTCAATCGATGTAGCTTTATGCAGAACCTGTCAACGTCATTACAAGCATCGAGGGGAAAATGGTGATGATGATTGGGATGGACCAAATCGGAGGATTGAACACTGTACACAGGGTATGGATGAACTTTTTCCAGTACCTGATAATGATGATTCAGAAAAGGAATAAAGCACATGAATAACAACAAGGTAAGAACTGCATTATCTTCTTTATAAAGCGTAACATACTTAGTATAATATATTTCTAAATGTTTTGTTTAATTTGAATGTTGCAGGAGGCATTACAATTTCGGAAGCATGCTACCTCTTCGCAGAACGTTGTTAAGAAGCATAGCAACCTCGTCAGGTGATTGGTGGTGGTGATTATTGTTTTGAGAGGAAGTACAACTAAGCAAACCATCCTCTATATAACACTAATCAGATGGAAAATATGGAAGGGGTCCGACACTTCGAAAAATGAAGATATCGGCCAAAGGAAGAAAAGGGCCACGAAGGGCGTGAAAATGAAAGATGGTGGTGGTGGTGGTGGTGGTGATTTTTGTTTTAAGAGGAAGTACAACTAGGCAACCATCCTCTATATAACACTAATCAGAGGGGGGAAAATGGAAGGGATCCGACACTTCGAAAAATGAAGATATCGGCCAAAGGAAGACAAGGGCCACGAAGGGCGTGAAAATGAAAGACTCCCTAGCCCTCGCAAACCTAATAGCGTCGGGGTCGGAAAAGAACAAGAGTTGACCAAGGGAGGTCGGATAGAATAGATGAAATTGAGGAGCCTGGCACAAGTAAGTGGAAGCAATGCCAGGACTCAGCTAAGGGCCCCGTGGTCGCCACCCCACGTTCCAAAGTTCAGAGCCCCTGGGGCTGAAAATGAAAGACTCCCTAGCCCTCGCAAACTTAATAACGTCGGGGTCAGAAAAGAACAAGAGTTGACCAAGAGAGGTCGGATAGGATAGATGAAAGTGAGGAGCCTGGCACAAGTAAGTGGAAGGAATGCCAGGACTCAGCTGAGGGCCCCGTGGTCGCCAACCCACGCTCCAAAGTTCAGAGCCCCTCAGGCCCCTTTTAGTCGCCTCTTACGACAGGCAGGGGATACCGTGGGTGTTATTCTACCGCCCCCACCCACAGGGGGTGCAACCTTGTCAGCAGCAAAACGAACACTGTTGTAGCACATTGTAAATAAATATTTGATTGCATTCAAAATGTACTTTTTGCATTCCTTACACCTACTCTAAAGGCTTGAGGAAACGAACAAGTGTAAACATACACAACTATGATGACGTCATCGCTGCAACACATGCACACTCTTGCTTTCGCGGTGCATGTTTAAACTTGTTCGATAAAGCTATGTCTTGACAGAGGAGGAGGAAGAGGAGGAGGATATGTTCAGAAGGGCAGTTCGGTAAGTATGTTGAGAAGGGCAGCTTGCTATAAGATCGTAGTAAGTTGAGAAGGGCAGCTTGCTTACGGCGTGGCTAAGTCCTGCGGTATAAAGTTTACTTCCGTCAAGATAGCAGTAAGCCATGTGCATGTAGTTAAATATAGCGGCTGAGTGGTGGTGATTATTGTTTTAAGAGGAAGTACAACTAGGCAACCATCCTCAATATAACACTAATTAGAGAGAGAAAAAATGGAAGGGATCCGACACTTCGAAAAATGAAGATATCGGCCAAAGGAAGACAAGGGCCACGAAGGGCGTGAAAATGAAAGACTCCCTAGCCCTCGCAAACCTAATAGCGTCGGGGTCGGAAAAGAACAAGAGTTGACCAAGGGAGGTCGGATAGGATGGCTGAAAGTGAGGAGCCTGGCACAAGTAAGTGGAAGCAACGCCAGGACTCAGCTAAGGTCCCCGTGGGCGCCACCCCACGCTCCAAAGTTCAGAGCCCCTGGGGCCCCTATTAGTCACCTCTTACGACAGGCAGGGGATACCATGGGTGTTATTCTACTGCCCCCACCCACAGGGGGAGATATAGCGGCTGACACCTGTCAAAAAGCACGTGGAATTTCAAATTGCCCGCCAGCACGTGCCTATGGATGAGGTTTAGCGCTGTAAAGATATCATAACGATGCGTTGTTGTTTAAAGATGGCGGATAAATGCTGTCAGAAAGGCACGTGGAATTTTTCGAATTGCCCGCCACCACGTGCATAAGGATGAGGTTTAGCCCCGTCAAGATGGCGGCAACGAGGTTAGGTTGTTGAGGTTTAGTGCCGTCAAGATAGCAGCACTGAGGTTAGCGATGAGTTGTTGTTTAAACATGGCGGATGACAGCTGTCAAAAACGACGTGACTGTCAAAAAAAGCACGTGGCTTTGTTTACAAATTCAAATTTCCCGTCAAAATTCAAATTTCCCACGCTATGACGTCAGCAGTCACGTGACCCGCTCCGCAGCCTCTGATTGGCCCGCTGAGGTGGTGGTGGTGGTGATTTTTGTTTTAAGAGGAAGTACAACTGGGCAAACATCCTCTATATAACACTAATCAGAGAGAAAAAATGGAAGGGGTCCGACACTTCGAAAAATGAAGATATCGGCCAAAGGAAGACAAGGGCCACGAAGGGCGTGAAAATGAAAGACTTCCTAGCTCTCGCAAACCTAATAGCGTCGGGGTCGGAAAAGAACAAGAGTTGACCAAGAAAGGTCGGATAGGATAGATGAAAGTGAGGAGCCTGGCACAAGTAAGTGGAAGCAATGCCAGGACTCAGCTGAGGACCCCGTGGTCGCCAACCCACGCTCCAAAGTTTAGAGCCCTTGGGGCAGGCCCGCTGTGGGAGCCCCACAGCTCCTCTACTCGTATGGCAGTGTATTGTCCATTATTCACCAGCACCTTGAATTTCGTAAATTGTGTCAAGGATGGGTCCCACGTCTGCTCACCGATATTCACAAGGGACAATATTTCCAACCGTCACTGGCAATTTTGCAACGGTATTCTGTGGAGGGAAACGAGTTTCTGCGACGAATCATCACAGGGGTTGGCACGTGGATCCACCATTTCACCTCCGAAACAAGGAGAGCATCGATGGAATGGGTGCATACCACATCACCACCACGAAGAAGGCCATGGTCAACCTTCAGCAGGAAGGGTAATGGTGACAGTGTTCTTTGACTTTCAAAGTGGGTATGGTGCACGTGGAATTTATGCCGTCTCATCTCCATCTCCATAATGAATTCAATTGAAGGATGTTGCTGATTTAGGTGGTTTAGAAATAGAAGTTTCTAGGGACTTTCTGTCCAGACCACAAATGTATCATCAACATACCTCCACCATATCGTAGGTTTGACAGGCGCCGAAGCAATAGCCTCCTGCTCAAAACGCTCCATAAAGAATTTAGCCACTACGGGCGAAAGTGTACTTCACATAGTCACTCCGTCCTTCTGTTCGTAAAAATTCCCACCCCACAAGAAATAGCTAGAAGTCATGCAGTGGTAAAATAACTCAGTAATGTCCTCAGGAAACAGGTGTTCAATGAGAGACATGCCCGAGTCAAACAAGGACTCCACATCGAAACTCACCAAAAGAGCATTAGGTTGAAGGGTCATGGTTGACAGCTTGTTGGCGAAACACCGAGAGGTGGTGGTGGTGGTGGTGATTATTGTTTTAAGAGGAAGTACAACTGGGCAACCATCATCTATATAACACTAATCAGAGGGAAAAATGGAAGGGATCCGACACTTCGAAAAATGAAGATATCGGTCAAAGAAAGACAAGGGCCACGAAGGGCGTGAAAATGAAAGACTCCCTAGCCCTCGCAATCCTAATAACTTCGGGGTCGGAAAAGAACAAGAGTTGACCAAGGGAGGTCGGACAGGATAGATTAAAGTTAGGAGGCTGGTACAAGTAAGTGGAAGCAATGCCAGGACTCAGCTGAGGGCCCCGTGGTCGCCAACCCACGCTCCAAAGTTCAGAGCCCCTGAGGCCCCTGTT
The DNA here is from genome assembly GCF_040414725.1 of Anabrus simplex. NCBI lineage: Eukaryota > Metazoa > Arthropoda > Insecta > Orthoptera > Tettigoniidae > Anabrus > Anabrus simplex. Next base: position 127,587,604 of record NC_090265.1, on the reverse strand, counting down.
AGTCGCCTCTTATGACAGGCAGGGGATACCGTGGGTGTTATTCTACCGCCCCCACCCACAGGGGTACGAAATACCGAGAGTCCCTGACGTATGATTCAGTACGTCCTATGTATGGCTGAAGCAATTTGCTTAGGTATTTAGCCAGAGCATACGTAGGAGAACCTATCGCACTAAAAATACGTCTGAGGGGAACATCTTTTTTTTTTAATTGATCTTAGGAATTTCACATAATCTAGGTGGCACTGCGTCCCCCGGGGACAGATGTTTAGCCTCCTCTTTTGGAACTGAAGATTGGCTTAAGAGCTTCGCGGTGGCGTTTGACACACGAGTGGTAGGTTCACGTGAGCTCAGTCTGTAAACAGGCTCTGATAATAAAGCCGAAATCTTATTCTTATACTTTTTTTTTTTTTTTGCTAGGGGCTTTACGTCGCACCGACACAGATAGGTCTTATGGCGACGATGGGATGGGAAAGGCCTAGGAGTTGGAAGGAAGCGGCCGTGGCCTTAATTAATTTACAGCCCCAGCATTTGCCTGGTGTGAAAATGGGAAACCACGGAAAACCATTTTCAGGGCTGCCGATAGTGGGATTCGAACCTACTATCTCCCGGATGCAAGCTCACAGCCGCGCGCCTCTACGCGCACGGCCAACTCGCCCGGTATTCTTATACTCGTCAGTGTCCATAACCACTGACTTCAGAATCATCTCTAAGTTCCTTCAAGAGCTCTCCTCTCGCCTCTTGTTAAATTGGGCGCGGGTACAACAGCAGGCCTTATGAGTCTCACACATTTCTGTCTTGATTGTTGAATTCTTGTGATCGCTGGACTAACCTATACGGGCAGAAGTTGGTTACGCTATCTCCAAGACATTCGCTACATCCTGTATAGGAAATCAGAGATACAACGCACCTTTGTTCACCAAGTAACATTATTTACGTTCGATTCTACGGAGATTGGTTCTCAGTATTAACGAATTACAGTTATGTAACCACTTGCATCATTCATTACGGCAGAGGATAACCCGAAAAGGAAATGAGGAAATCTCAGAAGGAAATGTAAGACCGTAAGATCAAATATAAAAAGATTCAGGCTGGAAGATGTTTAAAATCAGCTCCTCTCGCTTGACGAGGAAATTCACGCACTCCTGTCGGATGCCGAGTACAACGCTTCATAAGTGCGAAGAGTACCCGGACACAGCTAAGTAGGCAATTTTGAAGGTATAACTCATCATCCACGATAAAGTGTCCACGTTGCTCGCTGGTTTGAATCTCGCGGCGTCAAACAAGACTGTAATATCTGCGCCATCACCTTTGATACACGCGGTGAAACTTTCTGCCCTTAAGTTAGAGTCGTTCGCGGGTGATGAAAAATCGTCGAGACTTTGGCAGCAATTCCAGTCGTTCATAGATAATAACCCTTCCATCACAGCGTTCAATAACCATGTCTTTCTCCGGAGTTATTTGGAAGATGAACCAACGTACTTATTTGAGGGCATACCTTTAACTGCTGATGCATACGACGAGAAAAAAAAAAAAAAAACGAACAAGTTACGGTGATAGAGCCGCATCAGCCAGGCTCATTTCAACTACATTGAAGCCTTAAAGCTTGTTGATCCTTCTCCGGAAGCTTTGAATGATTTGTCCATAGCGTGTAACCGCCGTATCCAGGCCTTACGAGCGTTAGGGGAGAACATTGACTACTGCGGACGCATGTTATCTCCAATCCCCCTGTGGGTGGGGGTGATAGAATAACACCCACGGTATCCCCTGCCTGTCGTAAGAGGCGATTAAAAGGGGCCCCATTGACTCTCAACTTGGGAATGTGGGTTAGCGACCACGGGGCCCTTAGCTGAGTCCTGACATTGCTTCCACTTATTTGTGCCAGGCTCCTCACTTTCATCTATCCTATCCGACCTCCCTTGATCAACTCTTGTTCTTTTCCGAACACGACGGTATTAGAGCACTCGAAGCCTAGGGATTCTTTCATTCACACGCCCTTCGTGACTCTTGTCTTCCTTTGGCCGATACCTTCATTTTTCGAAGTGTCGGATCCCCTCCATTTATTCTCTCTGATTAGTGTTATATAGAGGATGATTGCCAGTTGTACTTCCTCTTAAAACAATAATCACCACCACTGGTATCTCCAAAACATTTACGAGCGTTTCCCGATGATATCGTCCGGCGATGGATTATGCATGCCAGAAGGGAAACAGCGGAAAGACGAATACACATACATCCAAAGCTACTAGCTACCAAGTAAACACGATGTTAGGTAGGTTAGATAAACAAAAGGGAAAATCACCATCAGAATTATGTGTGTTCTGCGAGTCCCGTGGTCACCGAGCTCAGAATTACTCGAAGGTAACCAGTACAAAAGAACGTGTTGGAAAGCTTATGGCCTCCAATCAGTGCTTCCTGTGTCTTAACAGAGGACACAGTACTAGAGATTGTTCCAAGAAGAATAGAGTAACGTGTAGTATTAATAGGGTCTACTGATAAACCTTCAGGTGCTGACGTCACAGTACATTTCCGGAACGGTTGTGAGGCCTTTTACAGTATACATACAGTAGGTGTTGGTTAGCGTCATCATTTCGGTCGTACTTTCCTTCCATTAGATGCTGAACATCAGAAATATTATCCACCACTTCGAAACTAAGGCAACAAGTTATGTTTCATAGTACTCATGATTGTGAATAAATTGAGGAATTTCGCACCTAAATTTATTTTTAAGCATTCATATAAATATCATTCCAGCAGTTTTATCATGTACTTCCATCAGTCCGCAGAAGTGAAATCTAAGAGAAAACATTGACGAAGTGAAATGTCTAAGTAACAATCAGCTTGTCGTTCTCCATTACTCTTTTACTGTGGGTCTGTCCATCTATTCTAGTAGAATATATGTGACGGATAGTTGTTGGCGAAGCGTTTTCATACGTGCAACAGTAATTTTCCCTATGATGTTACATTTATCATGTTGCATTACCACCATTGGTGTAGTATGTACATGATATTCTCGTGTCAGCCAATTCGAATAGCCCTGTTACTTCGGCCGCCATGTTTTATGTTACGATTTGAGAATAGGAATCGGTCTTGAATACTGTACTGCAATCTTATGACCTCATAAAACTCATTCTCCAAGGTAAAATAGAGGGCAAACGGCGAGTTGGCAGACCAGAGATAACATGGTTACACAACATCAAGCAGTGGACCGGTATTGAGACAACTGAGAGACTCTTCCGACTAGCAGAAGACAGAAAAACTTTCTCCAGAGTAATCGCCGACGTCTAGGCAATCGGATATGGCACTTGAGGAAGAAGAAGAATCTTAATTTCAGATTGTTTCGATTTGATTGCTTAATCTCGATTTTCAGTTGTTTGTTATCGATTTGGAGTTGAGGAGGTGTAGATTGTCTTGGATATTTTCGAACTATCTGTCTATTGATTTAGTATGGAAGAGTATGTGGTGAACATTTCGCGTGATGGTAATTGTTTATTTCGCGCCATTTCTTATTGTTTCTATTATAATGAAGAACATCACCGAGAAATCCGTTTGCAAGTCGTTAAAAGAATTTCTACCGAGTGGGAACGTTATAAAGGTTTTATTGTAGGTGACCTCACGTATGGAGAGCTCGTTAGTAATTCGGCTGATTATGTAAATTTAATGTCAAGAGACGGGGAGTACGGAGGTCATGCTGAGTTGCACTGCATTGGTGAATTATATAGAGATTATTTATTCAAAGTTCACATAGATGGTGATGGAATTGTTGATTTTGGCAATGGAAATATTATTTGCAATTTACTTTTTTCCGGCAACGTTGATGCCGGACATTATGATGTTTTAGATTATCGTCCGGTATCCAGTTCTTCTGAAATAACAATTTAGTAATACTATCAAAAAACTCCAAAAAAAAGGTCAAAGGTAAGGATATTTAACTGGTAGCAGATAAAGAACAAATAAGCACATACGACGAAAGTACTGCAAAGAGATAAAAATAGAAAACTTGCCCCATGATAATATAATTTAGTTTCTCTTGGGTTATTCAAACAATTCGTGCGATTATTGCTCAGCGTTGCTCTTTTTGTGTGAGAAATATTCATCAGAATGGCCTATATTGTAACAAAATGCTATCATTGCCTGAAATCATATTCCTGATGACACGAAAGAGTTATTCATAGGGAATAATGACAAATTTAAAACATATTCGTCAGTAGTATAAAGCAGTCTTTCGTCTCTTTTGGTGCATATACTGTAGGCCTATAGTTACTTCCTTGAATTGGTCTCTTCTGTTTCAAAACTCTTCGTATGGTATATCACAGCACTTCTCGTTTATATCTTCGGAGTGAATACCAAAGAATCCAACTTGTTTTAGGGCAGATTATCCAACTCTGCGATAGATCTCTTCAGCTCACGCCGTGGAGTCCATGTCCGCGGTGTATACCGGCCACAACATTCGCTGTATGCTATGCGTCTTGAACTGATTAACCTGTCTGGCTCGGTGGGTACGAGCATAGTGTAAAGCTCTCACCCACGGTGATAGCAAATCCTGATAATAATAATGGTATTGGCTTTACGACCCACTAAGTACTTTTAACGGTTTTCGAAGACGCCGAGTTGTCGGAATTTAGTCCCACAGGAGTTCTTTTACGTGCCACTAAATCTACTGACACGAGGCCCCTTCAAATACCACCAGACTGAGCCAGGATCGAACCAACCAAGTTGGTGTCAGAAGGCCAGTGCTTCAGCTATCTGAGCCACTCAGCCTGACAGCAAATCCTGTAACTATAGGTTGGAGGATGTTGTCTCTGTATACTAGAGCAGTTATGTTGCCAATCAGAGACGTACATCGACCAAACGCGATCCCACACGACAAAACCCCCTTCCTGGTGATAGCGCTTCAGGATGAAGTGCTTATCCAATCTTTCACCGGATCGTCTCCAGACTCTAATGCTCTTGTTATATGGGTGTAAGCTTATCGCGCTATCATCAGAAAGGAGTCTACGCTTCCACTAGTCCTATCCCCCTGTGGGTGGGGGCGGTAGAATAACAACCACGGTATCCCCTGCATGTCGTAAGAGGCGACTAAAAGGGGTCCAAAGGGCTCTCAAATAGCGAGCGTGGGTTGACGACCACGGGGCCCTTAGCTGAGTCCTGGCATTGCTTCCAGTTTCTTGTGCCAGACTCCTCACTTTCATCTATCCTATCCGACCTTAATTGGTCTCCCCCTATGTGTGGGGGCGGTAGAATAACACGCATCGTATCCCGTGCCTGTCGTAAGAGGCGACTAAAAGGGGCCCCAGGGGCTCTGAACTTTGGAGCGTGGGTTGGCAACCACGGGACTTCCAGCTGAGTCCTGGCATTGTTTCCACTTACTTGTGCCAGGCTCCTCACTTTCATCTATCCTATCCGACCTCCCTTGGTCAACTCTTGTTCTTTTCCGACCCCGACGCTATTAGGTTTGCGAGGGCTAGGGAGTCTTTCATTTTCACGCCCTTCGTGGCCCTTATCTTCCTTTGGCCGATACCTTCATTTTTCGAAGTGTCGGATCCCTTCCATATTTCCCTCTGATTAATGTTATACAGAGGAGGGTTGCCTAGTTGTACTTCCTCTTAAAACAATAATCACCACCACCACTTCCTTGGTCAACTCCTGTTCTTTTCCGACCCAACGCTATTACACACACGGTATCCCCTGCCTGTCGTAAGAGGCGACTAAAAGGAGCCCCAGGGGCTCTGAAATTTGGAGCGTGGGTTGGCGACCACGGGGCCATCAGCTGAGTCCTGGCATTGCTTCCACTTACTTGTGTCAGGCTCCTCACTTTCATCTATCCTATCCGACCTCCCTTGGTCAAGTCTTGTTCTTTTCCGACCCCGACGCTATTAGGTTTGCGAGGGCTAGGGAGTCTTTCATTTTCACGCCCTTCGTGGCCCTTGTCTTCCTTTGGCCGATATCTTCATTTTTCGAAGTGTCGGATCCCTTCCATATTTCCCTCTGATTAATGTTATACAGAGGATGGTTGCCTAGTTGTACTTCCTCTTAAAACAATAATCACCACCACCACCACCACCCCAACGCTATTAGGTTTCCGAGGGCTAGGGAGTCTTTCACTTTAACGCCCTTGTCTTTCTTTGGCTGATATCTTCATTTTTCGAAGTGTCGGATCCCTTCCATATTTTCCCTCTGATTAGTGTTATATACAGGATGGTTGCCTAGTTGTACTTCCTCTTAAAACAATAATCACCACCACCAACATCTGAACTTTGGAGCTTGGGTTGACAACTACGGTTCCCTAGCTGAGCCTGGCATTGCTTGTGACAAGCTCCCTTTCCTCCTGTGGGTGGGGGCAGTAGAATAACACCCACGGCATCCCCTGCATGTTGTAAGAGGCGACTAAAAGAGGCCTCAGGGGCTCTGAATTTTCGAGCGTGGGATGGCAAACATCGGGCCCTCAGCTGAGTCCTGGCATTGCTTCCACTTACTTGTGCCAGGCTCCTCGCTCATCTATCCTATCCGACCTCTCTTGGTCAACACTTGTTCTTTTCCGACCCCGAACGCTATTAGGTTTGCGAGCGCTAGGGAGTCTTTCACTTTCACGCCCTTCGTGGCCCTTGTCTTCCTTTGGCCGATATCTTCATTTTTCAAAGTGTCGGACCCCTTCCATATTTTCCTCTGATCAGTGTTATATAGAGGATGGTTGCCTAGTTGTACTTCCTCTTAAAATAATCACCACCACCACCACCACCACCACCATCTGATCCCCCTGTGAGTGGGGGCGGTAGAATAAGACCCACGGTATCCCTTGCCTGTCTAAGAGGCGACTAAAAGGGGCCCCAGGGGCTCTGAACTTTGGAGCGTGGGTTGGCGACCACGGGGCCGTTAGCTGAGTCCTGGCATTGCTCCCACTTACTTGTGCCAGGCTCCTCACTTTCATCTATCCTATCCGACTTCCCTTGGTCAACTCTTGTTCTTTTCCGACCCCGACGCTATTAGGTTTGCGAGGGCTACGGAGTCTTTCATTTTCACACCCTTCGTCGCCCTTGTCTTTCTTTGACCGATATCTTCATTTTTCGAAGTGTCGGATCCCTTCTATTTTTCCCTCTGATTAGTGTTATATAGAGGATGGTTACCTAGTTGTACTTCCTCTTAAAACAATAATCACCACCACCACCATCTGAACTTTGGAGCTTGGGTTGGCAATTATGGTTCCCTAGCTGAGTCTGGCATTGCTTAGGCTTACTTGTGAGAAGCTCCCTTTCCCCCTGTGGGTGGGGGCATTAGAATAACACCCACGGCATCCCCTACCTGTCGTAAGAGGCGACTAATAGGGGCCTCACGGTCTCTGAACTTTTTAGCGTGGGTTGATGACCACGGGGCCCTCAGCTGAGTCATGGCATTGCTTCCACTTACTTGTGCTAGGCTCCTCACTTTCATCTATCCTATCGACCTCTCTTGGTCAACTCTCGTTCTTTTCCGACCTCCCCCTGTGGGTGGGGGCGGTAGAATAACTCCCACGGTATCCCCTGCCTGTCGTAAGAGGCGACTAAAAGGGGCCGCAGGGGCTCTAAAATTTGGAGCATGGGCTGGTGACCACGGGGCCCTCAGCTGAGTCTTGGCATTGCTTACAGTTACTTGTGCCAGGCTCCTCACTTTTATCTTTCCTATCCGACCTCCCTTGGTCAACGCTTGTTCTTTTCCGACCCCGACGCGATTTGGTTTGCGAGGGCTGGGGAGTCTTTCATTTTCACGCCCTTCGTGGCCCTTCTCTTTCTTTGGCCGATACCTTCATTTCTCGAAGTGTCGCACCCCTTCCATTTTGTCTCTCTGATTAGTGTTATATAGAGGATGGTTGGCTAGTTGTACTTCCTCTTAAAACAATAATACCACCACCACCACTCTTTTCCGACCCCAACGGTATTACGTATGGAGGCCTAGGGAGTCTTTCATTTTCACGCCGTTCATGGCTCTTGTCTTCCTTAGGCCGATACCTTCATTTTTTGAAGTGTCGCACCCCTTCAATTTTTCTGTCTGATTAGTGTTATACAGAGGACGGTTGCCAAGTTGTACTTCCTCTTAAAACAATAATCACCACCACCACCACCAGTCGCCCAGGTGGCACATTCACTATCTGTTGTTTTCTTAGCCTTTTCTTAAATGATTGCAAAGAAATTGGAAATTTATTGAACATCTCCCTTAGTAAGTTATTCCAGTCCGTAACTCCCCTTCCTATAAATGAATATTTGCCCCAATTTCTCCTCTGTAATTCCAACTTTATCTTCATATTGTGATTTTTCCTACTTTTAAAGACACCACTCAATCTTATTCGTCTACTGATGTCATTCCACGCCATGTCTCCACGGAACATACCACTTAGTCGAGCAGCTCGTCTCCTTTCTCCCGAGTCTTCCCAGCCCAAACTTTGCAACATTTTGTAACACTACTCTTTTGTTGGAAATCACCAGAAAAAATCGAGCTGCTTTTCTTTGGATTTTTTCCGGTTCTTGAATCAAGTAATCCTGGTGAGGGTCCCATACACTGGAACCATACTCTAGTTGGGGTGTTACCACAGACTTATATGCCCTCTCCTTTACATCCTTACTACAGCTCCTAAATACCCTCGGAACCATCTGCAGAGATCTGTAGCCTTTATTTACAATCATATTTATGTTATTACCCCGATGAAGGTCTTTCTATATATTAAGACCTAGGTACTTTCAGTGATCCCCAAAGGGAACTTTCACCCCATCAACGCAGTAATTAAAAGTGAGAGGATTTCTCTGATTTGTGAAACTCACAACCTGACTTATAACCCCAGTTATCATCATACCTTTGCCTACTGTCCATCTCATAACATTATCGAGGTCATTTTGCAGTTGCTCACAATCTTGCAGCCTATTTATTACTCTGTACAGAGAACATCATTTGCACAAAGCCTTATCTCTGATTCCACTTCTTTACACATATCATTGATATACTGAGGTTTTGTGACATACTATGTACACTCGTAATAAGCAAAACTTTTTTGAGAACTATAATACACCACATTTGAAATCAATAAAACCCTTGTATACAGCCATACACATAAAAATCCATGCACCAAAAATATCGAAGAAAAGAATCCAGCTCCGAACAAATCCTTGTGAGTATCAACGCATTTTTTTTAAACAACCTTGTGAAGGTTGTCGGCAATGTAATGATCCTATGTGCTATTTATGAGTCCGTTGACGGTGTTCCACACTCCAGTCAATATATTCCCATTCTTGCAAAATAAGTTGACTTAAAATCCACTGTCCCCGTGTGGTTGGGGGCGGTAGAATAACACCCACGGTAACCTCTGCCTGTCGTAAGAGGCGACTAAAAGGGGCCCCAGGGGCTCTGAACATTGGAGCGTAGGTTGGCGACCACGGGGTCCTCAGCTGAGTCCTGGCATTGCTTCCACTTACTTGTGCCAAGCTCATCACTTTCATCTCTCCTATCTGACCTCACTTAGTCAACTCTTGTTCTTTTCCGACCCCGACGCTATTAGGTTTGCAAGGGCTAGGGAGTCTTTCATTTTCACGCCCTTCGTTGCCCTTGTCTTTCTTTGGCTGATACCTTCATTTTTCCAAGTGTCGGACCCCTTACATTTTTTCCTTCTGATTAGTGTTATATAGAGGATGGTTGCCCAGTTGTACTTCCTCTTAATACAATAATTACCACCACCACTAAAATCCACTTATTTCGATAGTATGTACTGCAAGGGCGCCCATGCCTGTAGGCAAGGGAGGGACGCAGCCCCCCTCTAGCTCTAAGGGAAAGGAAAACTAATATAGTCAAGTGTTTTTGTTTCAAGAAAATGACTTAAAAGTCGGTATTACATAGAAGTGGTAGGGGATAACCTGAGTGGTATTCTACCGTGGAATACAAGTAACCGTTCATCTTCAAAACATTAAGAATACTGCATACCCCTAGGTTTAGGCCCCGCAACAAACTATCCTATGGGTGCCCATGATGTACTGCGATCCTGTAGATCGTCATCTGAGCATGTGGTGAACCAGGCTGGGACATTTCACTGTCAACAGGAGGAGAGCAGAGAACTAGAAAACAGCTAATGAGGGAACTGAATAGAGTGAAAAAGGAAGCAAAAGAGAATTATATGAATGGCATACTTCAAGAGGGTAATGACCACAAAGGGAAATGGAAAAAGCTGTATTCATATTTATTTATTATTTATTTACATATTTTACTCCCACACTGGAGCACTTAAATCAATACATTTGAGTTAATTTCTTCTTTTTCTTCTCCCAGAACTTTCTCATCCTCTCCGACCTGGAAGCCCTTTGTGTGTCCAATATAGTATAATGTTTCCATTCAACTGTTTTTAGTTTGAGACTTTTGCTTTTGTTCTTCAAAATCCTCTTCTTTTTTCTGTCTTTGATTTGTTGCCGTGTTATACCCAATTCTTCCAAATCATCCTGAACTTCCTTGAACCAATTATTATTGATTTTATTTTTCAAAAAATAATCAAATAGTTGTTTCAATATCCTGGTGTCTGGTAATCTTGATATGTGACAGAAAAAGGGTATTCTTCTTTTACGCATTGTAGATATTATTGATTCACATTCACGATAGACAATGTGAATCAAAAAGGAAAAGGAATTCAAATTCCTACAGTGGTGGGAGAAGGGGGTGAACACTATTCAACAGATACTGAGAAAGCAAATCTATTTAGTAGGGAATTCGGAGATTCAGTAGAAGATTGTCAGGAGTTGGAAACCATAACAGAAGATAGAGAGGGAGAGACACATAAGGAAAGAAGAAGCTTCTCATTCACAAATGAAGATATTTACAGAGAAATCCAACTGCTTCAGCAAGAAAAGCAGCAGGAAGTGATAAAATTACTGGGGAGGTATTAAAGACAATGGGGTGGTACACAGTGTCTTATTTAAAATTTCTCTTTGACTATGTCATAAATAATAGTGTAATACCAAAGGAATGGAAGGAATCTATAATAATACCAATTTATAAAGGAAAGGGTGATAAAAAGAAACCAGAGGACTACAGACCAATCAGCCTGACCAGTATAGTTTGTAAAATACTGGAGAGTTTAATAGCAAAGTACATCAGGGGGATATGTGATGATAAAAATTGGTTCATGAGGAGCCAATATGGATTTAGAAAGAAATTTTCTTGTGAGGCTCAACTGGTGGGATTTCAGCAGGATATATCAGATCAGTTGGATTCAGGAGGCCAGTTAGATTGCATTGCCATAGATCTTTCCAAAGCCTTTGATAGAGTGGAACATGGAATATTATTAAAGAAATTGGAGGGAATAGGATTGGACGTAAGGGTTATACGTTGGATAAGAACATTTCTAAATTCGAGGGTTCAGAAAGTCAAAGAAGGAAATAATATATCACAGGAAGAGAAGGTTTGGAAGGGAATTGCATCGGGTAGTATAATTGGTCCGTTACTTTTCTTAATATACGCAAGTGATTTAGGGAACAATATAACATCAAAAATAAGCTTGTATGCAGATGACATAATTGTTTATAGGGAAATAAATAACATTGAGGATTGTTCAGAATTACAAAGGGACCCTGAGAGTGGAGCGTGGGTTGGCGACTAAAAGGGGCCTCATGGGTTCTGAACTTTGGAGCATGGGTTGGCGACCACAGGGCCCTCAGCTGAGTCCTGGCATTGCTTCCACTTACTTGTGCCAGGCTCCTCACTTTCATCTATCCTATCCGACCTCTCTTGGTCAGCTCTTGTTCTTTTCCGACCCCGACGCTATTAGGTTTGCGAGGGCTAGGGAGTCTCATTTTCACGCCCTTTGTGGCCCTTGTCTTCCTTTGGCCAATATCTTCATTTTTCGAAGTGTCGGACCCCTTCCATATTTTCCCTCTGATTAGTGTTAAATAGAGGATGGTTGCCTAGTTTAACTACCTCTTAAAACAATAAGCACCGCCACCACCACCTTGAGAGTGTCCAACAATGGTTTGAAGAAAATAATATGAAGGTTAATGGAGGCAAATCAACTGTTACAACATTTACAAACAGGAGCTTTAAAACTGAATTTGAATATACTTTGGATGAGGTAGTTATCCCAAAAGATGGCAAGTGCAAATACTTAGGTCCAGATCATTACATGTCATAATGAGGCTACTTAAAGAATGCAACAAAGAATTAAAAGAAAAAAGTTACTTAAGTATGGTTCCTCCATTATTGGAATATGCAAAGTGGTTGGGATCCTCACCAAGAATACCTAATAAAAGAAATAGCCAGTGTGCAGAGGAAAGCAGTAAGATTTGTAACAGGGGATTTCAGGAGAAAAAGTAGTGTATCAGAAATGTTAGAGGAACTTGGGTGGGAAACTTTAAGTAAGAGAAAGGAGAAAACTAGATTTATAGGATTATATAGAGCCTATACAGGAGAAGAAGCATGGAGAGAAATCCGTGAGAGGCTTCAGTTGGAAAATTATATATATATATATATAATTATATCGGCAGAACTGACCATGAGTATAAAATTAGAAGGAATTTTAGCAGAAGCAATTGGGGTAAATTTTCATTCATTGGGAAGGGCGTGAAGGAATGGAACAGTTTACCAGGGATAGTGTTTGATCTTTTTCCAGGATCTGTACAGAAGAGAATAAACAGCAACAGAGAAAATAAATGAACAAGTGCAGGTTATTGTAAATAAAAAATATGTGTGAATAAATTAATTCCAACCCCTGGTCTATGGAGTTTGGACAGCCGAAGAAGGGGACTGCTTGTAGGGGTGAAGTACAGTGGGGACTTTGAGGGCCCTGGGACCACTACGGTAGCTGTGGAGGCTCTTCAGGAATTCTGAAAAGTGGTAGCAAAAGGGGCTCTGGTTAAGATGCAGCAGGTTGTTATGCTACTTAGGTACCAAAATGGGTATTAAAAAAAAAAGTAAATAAATGCAATGCAAACTTTAATCTTATACCAGTCGTATAGTATCATTTGAAGTAATTCCACATACTGTATATGAGTTTACTATGTTTGTAAATATAGGAGATATTATAAGTAGAATTTTGTAAACAATATAAATATAATAAGGATGAGCTGTGTGTTTAATAGAACAAATTGTTAACATAAATTGTATAATATTGTATTCTAGGAAAATTTTCTTCTTCTCTTGTTAATTTAAAATTTAGTGCTTGACCATAATGTATTTTAGTCTACCATTTGTCACCGAGGTAGACACCTCATTTGCAAATAAAGAGATTTTGATTTGATTTGAATTAAAATTTGCCACAATATTTCTACACGAATACCGGTATATTTCATATAGACTTGTGATTCGAGGTTGCCTTCACATAGAAGATTTCAATCTAATCATCCCTTGAGCGAAATTAATCCAACTGATTGTTGATTATCACTGATGCTTGAAGGTGATAGAATGAAATGTATCTACAACCAACCGTCGAAATTATTAGATACATACGCTGTTCTAACAGATGATCCCCCTATAGGTTGGGCGGTAGAATAACACCCACGGTATCCACTGCCTGCCAACAGTGGGGGTGGGGGGGGCTTGAAGCCACAATTTCAATCACTTTTATCTGAACTTAAGCCGGGCTGAGTGGCTCAGACGGTTGAGGCGCTGGCCTTCTGATCCCAAATTGGCAGGTTCGATCCTGGCTCAGTCTGGTGGTATTTGAAGGTGCTCAAATACGTCAGCCTCATGTCGGTAGATTTACTGGCACGTAAATGAACTCCTGCGGGACAAAATTCTGAAAACCATAAAAACATAGTTAGTGGGACTTACAGCAAATAACATTATTGATCTGCATTTAGGGCAGTCGCCCAGGTGGCAGATTCCCTATCTGTTGTTTTCCCAGCCTTTTCTTAAATGATTGCAAAGAAATTGGAAATTTATTGAACATCTCCCTTGGTAAGTTATTCCAATCCCTAACTCCCCTTCCTATAAACGAATATTTGTCCCAATTTGTCCTCTTTAATTCCAACTTTATCTTCATATTGTGATCTTTCCTACTTTTAAAGACACCACTCAAACTTATTCGTCTACTGATGTCCTCCCATGCCATCTCTCCACTGACAGCTCGGAACATACCACTTACAGAGACTTACAATAGTTGAATATCTTCCACCTTTTTGATACTTTTTATTTGCTTTTTAGCAAATTAATGAATTGTTTCATTCTTATTTGAGAACATCTTCAGCTGTTGTTTAGCTTAGGTGAAGCACTAAGTTTTTGAGTACATTATTTTCAGGTACATTGTTCTTCTTAAAACTATTTGAATATAAATTGGATTAAAATTATATTAAAACATTATGGTGGTTAATGGGTTGATGAAATGAGACAGGATGAATACATAGTTAGCCTACTTAAATAAAAAAGCTATATCTATTCATTTGAATAGTTGTTGTTAAAAATTTCAAAACTCTGTTACACTAAAAAATATCTGTTTGTCTTCCAGTTAAAAGGTTTTTAAAAATGATTTACTTCTTGACACTGTTCTAAATATTGTTGAATGTTCACTTTTTACACTCCTTGTTTATTTTGAGCTTACTTAACGTGTCTTAAATTGAGTTTAATGCACAACTTTGAAGCTGATTGCTGTTCAATTTTTGAGAAGGGAGCTTCAAATGTAGCTCCTCCAGAGTCAGGGTAGAATTGGAGTTCAACAACAGAAAGAAATTTGAGACGAAGAAACCGTCACTCTTTTGTCAAGTCCAATTGCACTCATTTTTGCCAGTAGTCTCCCATGATCTACCCTATCAAATGCCTTAGACAGGTCAATCGCGATACAGTCCAATTGACCTCCTGAATCCAGGATATCTGCTATATCTTGCTGGAATCCTACAAGTTGGGCTTCAGTGGAATAACCTTTCCTAAACCCAAAATGCCTTCTATCAAACCAATTATTAATTTTGCAAACATCTATATATATATATAAAATAAGAGTTTTGTCTGTACATTGCTCAGAATTTGAAAATAATGGTATTTCTGTATCGGTCATATCCACAGTAACAAGGAAATGCATTTTTTATTTTTCCGTAATTTCTGTCTGTCTGTCTGTCTGTCTGTATCTACACGCATAACGAGAAAACGGCTGAAGAGAATTTAATGAAAATCGGAATGTAAAGTCAGGTGATGGACCACTACAATCTAGGCTATAAATAATTTCATTCACGCTGAGTGAAATGGTAGTTTAGGGGAAGGCCTGACATTTAATTCTCAAATAGTTATGTTATTAGTGGTCGTGTCTTAATGAAAATTGGTGTGCAAAGTCGGGGTATTAAGTCAATATAATCTCGGCCATAAATAATTGTATTCATGCTGAGTGAAATGGCAGTTTAGGGGAATGCCTAAAATTTAATTTTCAAATATTTATATTATTAGTGGTCATATCTTAATGGGAATCGGTAGACAAAGATGGGAAATAAGTCACTGCAATATAGGCTACACATAATTGTATTCATGCTGAGAAAAATGGTAGTTGAGGGGAAGGCCTAAAATTTAATTCTCAAATATTTATTATATTAGTGGTCGTATCTTCACGAAAATCGGTATGCAAAGTCGGGGAATAAGTCGCTATAACCTAGGTTATCAATAATTTTATTCACACTAAGTGAAATGGTAGTTTAGTTGAAGGCCTGAAAGGTAATCTATATATAAGAGTTTTGTCTGTACATTGCTCAGAATTTGAAAAGAATGGTATTTCTGTATTGGTCATGTCCACAATAACAAGCAAATGCATTTTTTACTTTTCCGTAATTTCTGTCTGTCTGTCTATATGTATGTACACGCATCACGAGAAAACGGCTGAAGAGAATTTAATGAAAATCGGTATGTAAAGTCGGGTGATGAACCACTACAATCTAGGCTATAAATTATTTTATTCATGCTGAGTGAAATGGTAGTTTAGGGGAAGGCCTGAAATGTAATTCTCAAATAAGTTATTTATGTTATTTGTGGTCTTATCGATAACTAACATAAGTACATAACTAACATAACTTTAGTTATATCGTAAGTTAGTAGTAGTTATTTAAGAAGTTACTAAATTTCCGATCACTTATGTCTTATACATTGTTACCTACCGCATATAATCACAGAGATACATTCATGAATTTGGATTTTTGTTACTAAGTCCTTATCAGCGCCGAGACACGAGAAAATGGGTAAACAGAATTTAGTGAAAATAGGTATGTAAAGCCCGAGAATAAGGAACTCTAGTCTACGATATAAATTTGTAAGACGCCCTAATATCACCGAGTCGAAAGAAAACTAATGTGAAGGCCTGCAATATAGAAAGCTCATAAACTTTATCAACACTTACATTACATTGACCGTTGTTTGTTGTGATGTGCTTTTTGTCTTCTGTTTCCACTCATCCCCGATAGATAGGATTACTGCAGCGTACCGAGTTTTTAAAATTTGCTTTACGTCGCAGCGACACAGGTAGGTTTTATAGCGACGATGGGATAGGAAAGGAATAGTCCCCCTGTGGGTGGGGGCGGTAGAATAACACCCACGGTATCCCCTGCCTGTCGTAAGAGGCGACTGAAAGGGGCCCCAGGGGCTCTGAACTTTGGAGCGTGGGTTGGCGACCACGGAGCCCTTAGCTGAGTCCTGGCATTGCTTCCACTTACTTGTGCCAGGCTCCTCACTTTCATCTATCCTATCTGACCTCTCTTGGTCATCTCTTGTTCTTTTCCGACCCCGATGCTATTAGGTTTGCGAGGGCTAGGGAGTCTTTCATTTTCACGCCCTTCGTGGCCCTTGTCTTCCTTTGGCCGATATCTTCATTTTTCGAAGTGTCGGATCCCTTCCATATTTTCAATCTGATTAGTGTTATATAGAGGATGGTTGCCTAGTTGTACTTCCTCTTAAAACAATAATCACCACCACCGGAAAGGAATAGGGGTGTAAAGGAAGCGCCCTAGGCTTTAATTAAGGTACAGTCTGGTGTGACTGGTGTGAAAATGGGAAACCACGGAATCCCATCTTCAGGAATGCTGGCAGTGGTGTTCGAATCCACTATCTACCGGATGCAAGCTCACAGCTGCGCGCCTCTAACAACATGGCCAACTCGCCTGGTTGTACCAAGTGTAACAGCCTGCCTGTATATATTGGCGGGAATACCGGGCGAGTTGGCCGTGCGCGTAGAGGCGCGCGGCTGTGGGCTTGCATCCGGGAGATCGTGGGTTCGAGCCCCACTGTCGGCAGCCCTGAAGATGGTTTTCCGTGGTTTCCCATTTTCACACCAGGCAAATGCTGGGGCTGTACCTTAATTAAGGCCATGGCCACTTCCTTCCAACTCCTAGGCCTTTCCTATCCCATCGTCGCCATAAGACCTATCTGTGTCGGTGCGACGTAAAGCAACTAGCAAAAAAAAATTGGCGGGAATTAGCTGGGGAGTTAGATAACTTTCTTCTTTAACATGCCATTCCTCTGGTTCATACATTTACTGATATTACTGGTACGTAACACACTGGTTCATCATAGCATTCGAGCTATTCAATCCCTACTCTGAGGCACTGATTGGAATGAGTAGTGTGCATATTTAACAGAATAATGACAGAGGAGTGTTCAAGGCAGTCTGCTACCTGGTTAATCCAACTCTGGAACTTTGGACTGTGATTGGCACCATAGTACTGTTCGTTGAAAGTGAGAAAGTGTGCGGTTTTTCATTTGTTTGAGTATTTTATATGATAACATTGCTTTCAATCGCTACATTCCTACTGACATTTTTGTAATGACCTACGTTGCAGTTAGGAAAACCATCAAGTCAGTCTTTTTGAGAATTCCGTAGTGAAGCACAGGTACATCGGCTAGTGTCTTGTCTGTCTGTTAGGTCATCAGCCCAGAGGCTGGTTGGATCCTCAAATAGCACCTCCAAAGTTTATGCGGTTATAAGGAAACCGCAAAAACCAATGGCAGCACCAAAATGAGGCATACTAGGCAACACGAGGAGTGAGGTAGTTTGCCATTGCTTTCCTCACTGGGTCAGAAAGTGCTATTGCAGCACGACTGACCTTATGAGCAACACCTTTCATAACACTCAGATGCACTGGTCGTGCTCTGAATGTCATTACTCAGCACCACCCGTACCCCAGCAGCTTCCATATTGTCACAGCCATGGATAAGACTGGGACTTCGATGGAAGATACACTTTACTCTGGCCTGTGCCAAGAGATGGCTACAAAAGTACTGTATCCATCAAGAAATGACAGCAGGCAAGCTAGTGTCTTATATAATCAGAAAGAACGCTTTCCCAAAACTTATATGCAATGCCTGTCAAACTGACTGGCGTGTAATTTTTAGCTTTATGTCTATCACCCTTTGCTTTATATACAGGGGCTACTGTAGCAACTCTCCATTCATCTGGTAAAGTTCCTTCATGCATACAATAATCAAACTAGTACTTCAGATATGGTACTATGTCCCAACCCATTGTCTTTAATTTATCCCCCGAAACGTTATCAAGTCCGGCTGCTTTTTTAGTTTTCAATTTCTGTATCTTACTGTAAATGTCATTGCTGTCATAGGTAAATTTTAATACTTCTTTAGTATTAATCACCTCCTCTATCTGGATATTATCCTTGTAACTAATAATCTTTACATACTGCTGACTGAATACTTCTGCCTTTTGAAGATCCTCGCATACACACTCCCCTTGTTCATTAATGATTCCTGGAATGTCCTCCTTGGAACCATTTTCTGCCTTAAAGTACCTATACATACTCTTCCATTTTTCACTAAAATTTGTATGGCCGCAAATTATGCTTGCCATCATGTTATCCTTAGCTGACTTCTTTGCTAGATTTAATTTCCTAGTAAGTTCCTTCAATTTCTCCTTACTTCCACAGCCATTTCTGACTCTATTTCTTTCCAGCCTGCACCTCCTTCTTAGTCTCTTTACTTCTCTGTTACAATATAGTGGATCTTTACCATTCCTTACCACCTTTAAAGGTACAAACCTATTTTCACATTCCTCAACAATTGCTTTAAACCCATCCCAGGCTGTTTACATATTTATTTACCTTTTTCCACCGATCATAGTTACTCATGCCTGTTTTATCAGCCATATATTACTGCCTAATATTCATAATTTTAATATCTTCCTTTCTTTCACGTTTATTTTTAATTACCACAAAAACAGCTTCGTGATCACTAATACCATCTATTACTTTGGTTTCTCTGTAGAGCTCATCTGGTTTTACCAGCACCACATCCAGAATATCCTTCCCTCTAGTTGGTTCCATCACTTTCTGAATCCTTATCGTTTCCCACATAGCTGATTATCTTATCAAATAATTCTGAATCATCATCTGCGCTACCCTTTCCTGGTCTGTACACTCCAAAGACATCAAGTTGCCTATTATCTTTAGAGATGAGCCTTACCCCTATAATTTCGTGTTTGTCATCTTTAACTTTTTTCGTAGCTTACAAATTCTTCTTTCACGAGAATGAATACTCCCTCTCCTCCCATTCCTATCCTATCTCTACGATACACCCTCCAGTTCCGTGAGAAAATTTCTGCATCCATTATATCATTTCTCAGCCATGATTCAACTTCTATTACAATATCTGGTAAGTATATATCTATTAAATTACTTAATTCTATTCCTTTCTTTACAATACTTCTACAGTTGAACACTAACATTTTTATGTCATACCAGTCGTAAGAGGTGACTAAAAGGGGCCCCAAGGGCTCTGAACTTTGGAGTGTATCGTGCATCACGTACCTCGATAGGCACTACAACATCCTTCCAGACAGATGGTCTGTAATAGTTATCTGGTTGCAGTAGCAGTATAACCAAGTACACGTGGAGTCTCATGAAGGATTGTATATTCATCACTCTACGTTGAAGGTATCCCCCTGTGGGTGGGGGCGGTAGAATAACATCCACAGTAACTCCTGCTTGTCGTAAGAAGCGACTTAAAGGGGCCCCAGGGCTCTGAAATTTGGAGCGTGGTTGGCGACCATGGGGCCCTTAGCTGAGTCCTGGCATTGCTTCCACTTACTTATGCCAGGCTCCTCACTTTCATCTATCCTATCCAACATCCCTTGGTCAACTCTTGTTCTCTTCCAACCCCAACGCTATTAGGTTTTCGAGGGCTAGGGAGTCTTTCTTTTTCACGCCCATCATGGCCCTTGTCTTTCTTTGGCCGATATCTTCATTTTTCGAAGTGTCAGATCCCTTCGATTTTTCTCTCTGATTAGTGTTATATGGAGGATGGTTGCCTAGTTGTAATTCTTCTTAAAACGATAATCACCACCACCACGTTGAAGGTAAAGGTGTATTCTGCCCGAAGGCAGGTCGGAACCTCCGCAGAGGTGTGCCTGAGTCGGAATTTACGTACGGTAGGGTGGCCAGTTTCTTTCCGCTTCTCCATTCCCTTCCCCCCAATAACAGCGTGTGGCAACTCATCCACATCTTGACCACGCCCAATGTTGCTTAACTTCGGAGATATTACGGGATCCGGTGTGTCAACACGGCTACGGCCGTTGGCACCTTACATCAGAGAGCATATAAAAGACTCAGTCAGCATCGTAAATCACCATCTATGTTACGAATAGGTCGCGGCATTTTACAGATTCAGATTTGTGCTATCCACAGTATTGATCTTCTACAGAGTAGTATGCCCCTTTCTAAAGCAGACCCTACACGGTTAATAAAACTGTCAGTACCGAAAAATATTGACAGTAATACTGATTGTGTGTGGACTGGAATGATGGAATGAAACCCAGTACTGAAGCAGACCCGGATTTCCTTATCTGCGGGAGTCAGTACTGTAGTGGTGGGGATACTGACACATACTGACCGTGTGAGTGTGTTCGTCATTATTTCTGTCAGTAATCAGTATTAACGGAGCAGCGATGGAAGACAAACGCGTTTCTCACCAAGGTCAAGTAGAGGGGCTTGTGAAACCGCCAAGTAGGCCTATTGCAATAATTTATCGAGCTATATGAAACGCTGTCAGAATAAACGTAACAGAATACTTCACATGTTTCCACAACTGCTGTACTGATCGAAACTGGTGACATTATCGCTGCTTGTCCACTGGAAGCGACTACAGACTACATGCTGTTACGAGATGAGGCGACTTCGATTCATGCGATTGCACGTGACTGGGGTCGTCCACTGCAGGCGACTTCGCGCGGCATCTGTACTCCGTACAGGTCTGTGTGCGTTTCCGTAGTGGACGTTGGTTTTTTTTTTTTTTTTTTTTTTTTTTTTTTTTTTTTTTTTTTTTTTTTTTTTTGCGTCGCACCGACACAGATAGGTCTTATGGCGACGAAGGGTTAGGAAAGGCCTAGGAGTAGGAAGGAAGCGGCCGTGGCCTTAATTAAGGTACAGCCCCAGCATTCGCCTGGTGTGAAAATGGGAAACCACGGAAAACCATTTTCAGGGCTGCCGACAGTGGGGTTCGAACCCACTATCTCCCGGATGCAAGCTCACAGCCGCGCGTCCCTAACCACACGACTAACTCGCCCGGTAGTGGACATTGTCAAGTTGTTGTTTGAGTCATCAGTCCATAGACTGGTTTGATGCAGCGTTCCATGCCACCCTATCCTGTGCTAGCCTTTTCATTTCTACGTAACTATTGCATCGTACATCTGCTCTAATCTGCTTGTCATATTCATACCTTGGTCTACCCCTACCGTTCTTACCACCTACACTTCCTTCAAAAACCAACTGAACAAGTCCTGGGTGTCTTAATATGTGTCCTATCATTCTATCTCTTCTTCTCGTCAAATTTAGCCAAATCGATCTCCTCTCACCAATTCGATTCAGTATCTCTTCATTCGTGATTCGATCTATCCATCTCACCTTCAGCATTCTTCTGTAACATCACATTTCAAAAGCTTCTATTCTCTTTCTTTCTGAGCTAGTTATCGTCCATGTTTCACTTCCATACAATGCCACGCTCCACACAAAAGTCTTCAAAAACATCTTTCTAATTCCTATATTAATGTTTGAAGAGAGCAAATTTCTTTTCTTAAGAAAGCTCTTCCTTGCTTGTGCTAGTCTGCATTTTATGTCCTCCTTACTTCTGCCATCGTTAGTTATTTTACTACCCAAGTAACAATATTCATCTACTTCCTTTAAGATTTCATTTCCTAATCTAATATTTCCTACATTACCTGCCTTCGTTCGACTGCACTCCATTATTTTTGTTTTGGACTTATTTATTTTCATCTTGTACTCCTTACCCAAGACTTCATCCATACCAATCAGCAACTTCTCGAGATCTTCTGCAGTCTCAGATAAAATAACAATATCATCGGCAAATCTCAAGGTTTTGATTTCCTCTCCTTGGACTATGATTCCCTTTCCAAATTTCTCTTTGATTTCCTTTACTGTCTGTTCTATGTAAACATTGAAAAGGAGGGGGGACAAACTGCAGCCTTGCCTCACTCCTTTCTGGATTGCTGCTTCTTTTTCAAAGCCCTCGATTCTTATCACTGCAGACTGATTTTTATACAGGTTGTAGATAATTCTTCGTTCTCGGTATCTGATCCCTATCATCTTCAGAATCATAAATAGCTTGGTCCAATCAACATTATCGAATGCCTTTTCTAGATCTACGAATGCCATGTACGTGGGCTTGTCCTTCTTGATTCGATCCTCTAAGATCAGACGTAAAGTCAGGATTGCTTCACGTGTTCCTACATTTCTTCTGAAGCCAAATTGATCTTCTCCCAATTCAGCTTCAACTTGTTTTTCCATTCTTCTGTAAATAATACGTGTTAAGATTTTGCAGGCATGAGATACTAAACTAATGGTGCGGTAGTTTTCACACCTTTCAGCACCGGCTTTCTTGGAAATAGGTATAACAACATTCTGCCGAAAATCGGATGGGACTTCTCCTGTCTCATACATCTTGCACACTAACTGAAATAACCTTGCCATGCTGGTTTCTCCTAAGGCAGTCAGTAATTCAGAGGCAATGTTATCAATTCCAGGTGCCTTGTTCCTATTTAGGTCACTCACAGCTCTGTCAAACTCTGACCTCAAAATTGGGTGTCCCATTTCATCAGCATCAACAGCCTCTTCATGTTCCAGAACCAAATTATCTACATCTTTACCTTGATACAACTGTTGGATATGCTCCTGCCATCTTTCTGCTTTGTCTTCTTTCCGTAGAAGTGGCCCCCTGTGGGTGGGGGCGGTAGAATAACACCCACGGTATCCCCTGCCTGTCGTAAGAGGCGACTAAAAGGGGCCCCAGAGGCTCTGAAATTTGGAGCGTGGGTTGGCGACCACGGGGCCCTCAGCTGAGTCCTGGCATTGCTTCCACTTACTTGTGCCAGGCTCCTCACTTTCATCTATCCTATCCGACCTCTCTTGGTCAACTCTTGTTCTTTTCCGACCCCGACGCTATTAGGTTTGCGAGGGCTAGGGAGTCTTTCATTTTCACGCCCTTCGTGGCCCTTGTCTTCCTTTGGCCGATGCCTTCATTTTTCGAAGTGTCGACCCCTTCCGTTTTTTCTTATTGATTACTGTTATATAGAGGATGGTTGCCTAGTTGTACTTCCTCTTAAAACAATAATCACCACCACCACCACCACCACCTAGAAGTGGCTTTCCATCTGAGCTCCTAATATTCATACACCTAGATTTCCTTTCTCCAAAGGTTTCCTTGATTTTCCTGTATGCAGCATCTACCTTTCCCAGAACCATACAGCCTTCGCCATGCTTGCACTTCTCCTTCAGCCACTCTTCCTTAGCTACCTTGCACTTTCTATCCACTTGATTCTTTAATCGCCTGTATTCTTTTCTGCCCTCTTCATTTCTAGCATTCTTGAATTTTCGTCGTTCATCAATCAGGTCTAGTATCTCCTCAGTTATCCACTGATTCTTTGATCTTTTCTGCCTTCCTAACATTTCTTTAGCAGCCCTACTGACTTCATTTTTCATGACTCTCCACTCTTCCTCTATAGTGTTTCCTTCAGCCTTTTCATTTAGTCCTTGTGCAACATGTTCCTTGGAGCAATCCCTCACACTTTTTCCTTTCAACTTGTCCAGATCCCATCTTTTTGCATTCTTTCCTTTCTTCAATTTCTTCAACTTCAGACGGCATTTCATGACCAACAAGTTGTGGTCAGAGTCCACGTCTGCTCCTGGGAAAGTTTTGCAATCCAACACCTGGTTTCTGAATCTCTGCCTAATCATAATGAAGTCTGTTTGATACATTCCAGTGTCTCCAAGTCTCGACCACGTATACAGCCGTCGTTTGTAGTGTTTGAACCAAGTATTGGCAAGGACTAAATTATGATCAGTGCAGAATGTTGTCAAGTTATTAAACGTATTATATATTCTGTGAGAGGATGATGAGGATTTAGTTTACATTCTGGAGAGTCCCTACCTGACGAGGCGTCGGAGGAAAAATCGCAAAAGACATCGGTGCTGAGTAAACCCAAAGGAAGCCAATGGGAGAATTCCATCATCTGCGCAATGATCCGGACAAAGACCCCCAGAAGTTCTTTGATTATTATCGGATGCATCCAGAAACGTTTCACTATATTTTGAATGCAATATAGCCAAACATAGCCAAAACGTCAAATTTCAGGTAGACAATAACATCTCTGGAACGTTTAACTGTGGCTCGAAGGTAAGTGACCGAGCTCGATAGCTGCAGTCAGTATCCAGTAATCGGGAGATAGTGGGTTCGAGCCCCACTGTCGGCAGCCCTGAAGATTGTTTTCCGTGGTTTTCCCATTTTCATACCAGGCAAATGCCGGGGCTGTACCTTAATTAAGGCCACGGCCGCTTCCTTCCACTTCCTAGGTCTTTCCTATCCCATCGTCGCCATAAGACCTATCTGTGTCGGTGCGACGTAAAACAAATAGAAAAGAAGAAGAAGAAGAAGAAGGTAAGTGACATGAATAGTTATTAAAAAGTGTCGATATTTATTTATTTTTATTTTATTTTTAATTTTTACATTTATTTATATTTATTAAAGAATCAAAGATCGAATTAAGTATGCAATTTAATTTATCAGTTTAACATACAAAAACGAGAGAAAAGCACACAATCCATAAAAAAAGTAAAAAGGTTTAAACAGAAATATAAAACCTTTAAATCTAGTTTGAAAAGACTCTAAATGTTGTTTTCAATCATACTCTCTTAGGTACTGTTTCCACTTAAATTTGCTTTTTTCAAATCCTTTTCATTTTATATTAGGCCTACAATAGGAACTGCACATGTTCCCATACTGAAATCATAAAAATAATATATTATACATAATAATAAAGTTATATGATTCTCCGTGGCTCAGGCGGCAGCGCGACGGCTTCCCACCGCTGAGTCCCTAGTTCAAATTCCGGTCACTCCATGTGAGATTTGCACTGGACAAAGCGGAGGCGGGACAGGTTTTTATCTGGGTACTCCGGTTTTCCCTGTCATATTTCATTCTAGCAACATTCCCAAATATCATTTCGTTTCATCTGTCATTCATTAATCATTCCCAGAGGAGTGCGACAGGCTTCGGCAGCCGGCACAACATCTATCCTCGCCGCTAAACGGGGCTTCATTCATTCCATTCCCGACCCCGTCGAATGACTGGAAATAGGCTGTGGATTTTCAATAATAAATTTATTTGTTTACTGTACCGCTAACTACATTTTTATTGTTTTTTGGAGATGCCGAGGTACGGGAATTTTGTCCTGCGTGAGTTCTTTTAAGTGCCAGTAAATCTACCAACACGAGGCTGACGTATTTGAGCACCTTTGACCACAGGACTGAGCCAGGATCGAACCTTTCAAGTTGGGCTCGGAAGGCCAGCGCTCTACCGTCTGAGCTACTCAGCCCGGCATATTAAATAAATAAATAAATAAATAAATAAATAAATAAATAAATAAATAAATAAATCATTTAATAAGAGTACCGGTACTTAATCAACACTCACTTTCTCTGCAAACTTCGACATAGTTGTATATCTCGAGAATGATAGCGTTTATCTTTCATATTCCATAGTGGTGTTCTTTCACAAACCGCACTTATCAACTTTTCACTATCTACATCCATGACAAATGTAGCAACGATAAAAATAATGTTGCATAATTTATGGCGACGACAGACAACCGGATGCTTGCACGAACCGTGGAGTACAGGCGACTACACGCGGCAAATCTCGGGATCCATCGCTTGTCGCCTGTTCCCGCCTATAATCGCGTGAGTCGGCCGCTCGAGATCGCTCCTTACAATCTTCGCTTTGGGATCAGTCGCGCTAGTACGCACGTAGTCGCCTGAGATCGTAATCGCGCGTAGTCGCTTCCAGTGGACGAGCAGCCTATAGCGGAAAACTTCAAATCTTCAAAATTTCTACCAGTTGCATCGCTACCAAGTCCCGACGTCCGAGTTGCATTTTCACTTGGTGCCAAAGAGTAATTGTTGATTTAGATTTTTTTTTTTTTTTTTGAGCTGGAGATGCCAGTTGTAAATCAGTGCCATCTCAAATATATTTCTTAACTAGATAAGTTTGTGCTTATATTTCTGACAATCCATTCCATACCCCTGTGGATGGAGTTGGTGGAATACATCCGCATTAACCTCTACTTATCGTAAGAGGCGATTAAACGGGGAACCCAGGACTCTCCACTTGGGAGTGTGAAATGGCAACCACATGGTATTTCTTCCAGCTCCTCACTTTCCTTCCCGACCTTTCTTGGTCAATTCTTGTTCCCTTACGAACACTGATGGTATTAGATTTAAGAGGTCTATCCCCCCTGTGGGTGGGGGCAGTAGATTAGCACCCATGGTATACCCTGCCTGTCCTAAGAGGCGACTAAAAGGGGCCCTGGGGGCTCTGAACTTTGGAGCGTGGGTTGGCGGCCACGGGGCCCTTAGCTGAGTCCTGGCATTGCTTCCACTTACTTGTGCCAGGCTCCTCACTTTCATCTATCCTATCCGACCTCTCTTGGTCAAGTCTTGTTCTTTTCCGACCCCGACGCTATTAGGTTTGCGAGGGCTAGGGAGTCTTTCATTTTCATGCCCTTCGTGGCCCTTGTCTTCCTTTGGCCGATATCTTCATTTTTCGAAGTGTCGGACCCCTTCCATTTTTCGCTCTGATTAGTGTTATATAGAAGATGGTTGCCTAGTTGTACTTCCTCTTAAAACAATAATCACCACCACCTAAGAGGTCTAGAGAGTTTTTCATTTTCACTCCCTTCGTGATCTTTCCCCTTCCTTTGTTTCTATCGGGCGAGTTGGCCGTGCGGTTAGAGGCGCACGGCTGTGAGCTTGCATCCAGGAGATAGTGGGTTCGAATCCCACTGTCGGCAGCCCTGAAGACGGTTATCCTTCGTTTCCCATTTTCGCACCTGGCAAATGCTGGGACTGTACCTTAATTAAGGCCACGGCCTCTTCCTTCCAACTCTTAGGCCTTTCCTATCCCATCGTCGCCATAAGACCTATCTTGTGTCGGTGCGACGTAAAGCCACTACCAAAAAAAAAAAAAAGTATTGCTTCCACTTACTTGTGCCAGGCCCCTCACTTTTATCTATCCTATCCGACCTCCTTGGTTTACTAATTTTCTCTTCCGACCCTGACGGTGTTAGCTTTACGAGGCCTAAGGTGTCTTCCATTCTTCACGCTCTTCGTAGCCCTTCCCTTTCCTTTGCCCATACCGTCATTCTTTGAAGTGTCGAAAATCTTCCTTTTTCTATCAGATTATACTTAATAGAGAATGGTTTCCCAGTTGGTGACCACGGGACCTTCAGTAGAGCCCCCTGTGGGTGGGAGTGGTAGAATAACACCCACGGTATCCCCTACCTGTCGTAAGAGGCGACTAAAAGGGGCCTCAGGGGCTCTGAACGTTGGAGCGTGGGTTGGCGACCACGGGGCCCTCAGCTGAGTCCTGGCATTGCTTCCACTTACTTGTGCCAGGCTCCTCACTTTAATCCATCTTGTCCGACCTCCCTTGGTCAACTCTTGTTCTTTTCCGACCCCGAAGCTATTAGGATTGCGAGGGCTAGGGAGTCTTTCATTTTCACGCCCTTCGTGGCCCTTGTCTTTCTTTGACCGATATCTTCATTTTTCGAAGTGTCGGATCCCTTCCATTTTCCCCTCTGATTAGTGTTATATAGAGGATGGTTGCCTGGTTGTACTTCCTCTTAAGACAATAATCACCAACACCACCCCACTACCGCCAATCTATTTGATCTGTGACAATTCGGGCTTGGAAATGAATGATTAAATCCTCATTTGTGAAACTGAGAAATTTCCTTTGCAGGTCACTATCGGTTTCAAGGATTATGGAATTCCACGTAGTAAAAGCCACCAATTTATCCAGTTGATATAGTCAAATTGTTGAAGGGCAGAAAGAAGTCCATTCGAAACTCCCATCTTGTACGATTTCAGCAGGTTAAAGATCTCTGGCGACACGTCTAAAGTTTCTTCTATTTCCTCTTGTATAGTATTTCAACGTCCGTGCCTCCATGGCTCAGGCGGCAGCGCGTCGGCCTCTCACCGCTGGGTTCCGTGGTTCAAATCCCGGTCACTCCATGTGAGATTTGTGCTGGACAAAGTGGAGGCGGGACAGGTTTTTCTCCGCATACTCCGGTTTTCCCCGTTATCTTTCATTCCAGCAACACTTTCCAAAAACATTCATTTCATCACTGCCCCAGAGGAGTGCGACAGGCTTCGGCAGTCGGCACAATTCCTATCCTCACCGCAAGATAAGGGCTTCATTAATTCCATCCCTGACTCGGTCACTGATCACCCTGTGTATGGGGACAGTAGAATAAAACCCATGGTATTCCTTGCCTGTCGTAAGAGGCGACTAAAAGGGGCCCCAGGGGCTCTGAACTTTGGAGCGTGGGTCGGCGACCACAGGGCCCTGAGCTTGAGTTCTGGCATTGCTTCCACTTACTTGTGCCAGGCTCCTGACTTTCATCTATCCTATCCGACCTCTCTTGGTCAACTCTCAACTCTGATTTAGTTATCGCAACAGAAAAAAATGATACCACTGTGCAGATAGAATGATTTTACTACTTAGCAGGGGATACCATGAAAAGTTTTTGTCCTTAGAAGATGGATTTTGCAGGATTCGAACACATGCAACAGAGAAAAAAATCTGTATAGATTTCGATCTCTGATTTAGTTACAGTAACAGAAAAAAAAACCATACCACTGTGCAGACAAAAAAATTTTACTACTTAGCAGGGGATACCATGAAAAATCTTTGTCCTTTGTGTTAAGGAGATGGACTTTGTGAGATTCGAACACTTGCAACAGAAAGAAAATATCTGTATAGATTCCGAACTCTGATTAAATACCGTAACAGAATGAAAAATCACACCGTTCTCTTATCGCAAACACCATAGTTAGAATATAAACATCATGGGATTCGAACTTTGTTTACAAGGGAAAGGAATAGAAGTGTACTTCCTCTTCAATCAATAATCACTACCACCATGCAGATAACATGATTTTACGTTAGACACTGAATGTTTAAAATCGATCTACGAAACACAGAATTAAACGTCACATTTCTCTTAAAACAATAATCACCACTACTACTATTAACATTACAGTTTGAATCGACTATCTTACAATCCGGTGGATAATACGTCGCCAACCCACA
The DNA here is from genome assembly GCF_040414725.1 of Anabrus simplex. Classification (NCBI taxonomy): domain Eukaryota; kingdom Metazoa; phylum Arthropoda; class Insecta; order Orthoptera; family Tettigoniidae; genus Anabrus; species Anabrus simplex. The sequence goes on along the minus strand of NC_090265.1, from coordinate 127,558,042 downwards.
GTATACAGTTATAGTCCCATTCAAAAAAAATATGTTAGCGATGTTGGCATTCTAAGGAGGTATGTCTGTGACGATCATAGAACACAAACATATTCATACACTTACCTTTGAAGAAACCAATTATTAACCTTTTCCATCCCATGCCCGAATTAACTTGGATGTCAACATGTTACCTTTTGTCCCAAACACGAGTTAACTCGGAGTTTATGTAATGCGCTCTTCTTCATTTCCGAGTTCATTCTGTAGTTTTGATGTTCATCACATTCTCTGTTCAGACGACGGTCGATTCCTAAATCACCTTACCGTGTTTTAACAATAATTTAGGTGCCTTGTATTTTTCTTTCAGAGCTGTCTTTTAAGATGGGTGCGCAGAAATCTAAAGAAAGCATGAAGGAAGACTATATTTTAAACATTTTAAGGGATGATGATGAGTCTGACTTTTATGAGTATAGGGAAGGTAATTTGCAGTGAAACAAGATGTACACATTTAACACGCCATTGTTAAGTTCTGGTAAAAAAAAAAAAAAAACCAAGAGAAAACTCTTGCCAATGTTGTCGTTTCATGACTGTTCAATAGCTGTGTAGATACAATGTATTTAAAGCCTATTTCAACCATTGTCGAAACATCCAGAAACATCAGGTATGGGGCATACGAAAGGTTGAAAATAACTTGGGAGTGTAAAGGTTAATAGACGATGGATGTAACCTTGAAGGATTTACTTCTACCAATCGAACCCTCAGCCTCATGAATTAGCTCATAGTAGGATTGTATCGACTGGATGCCGACACTTTCATGGGCTCCTCCTCATTTGCCTGGCAAAAGGGCAAAAGTGCTCCTCATCATCCGGCTGGAAAAAGAGGAAAAGGTTGTCCCTATCAATTAAGAACATGTATTAAGCCTTCTACTAGTCCTATCAGTACAATGTTTAGCCGCTATGTCCCTATGTATACAGCATAAGTATTAAAACTTTCACTATTTTCCTAGTCCCGTATCACTACTCTGTTCCAGTTTCAATTCTAAGCCCTTTTGCCAGGTGGATTAGGAGGAGCACGTTTGCCCTTTTGCCAAGCAAATGAGGAGGAACCCTTTTGCTAGATGGAAGTGGAGGAGCCCTTTTGCCAGACGGACAAGGAGGAAGAGGAGGTGGGGGAGCACTTTTGCACTTTTACCAGGCAAATGAGGAGGAGCCCTTGTAAGTGTCGGCATCCAGTCGATACAGTCCTACTATGAGCTACTTCATGAGGCTGAGGGTTCGATTCGTAAAAGTAAATCCTTCAAGGTTACATCCATCGTCGATTCAAACTGTAATGTTAATAGTAGTAGTGGTGATTATTTTAAGAGAAATGTGACGTTTAATTCTGTGTTTCGTAGATCGATTTTAAACATTCAGTGTCTGACGTAAAATCATTTTATCTGCATGGTGGTAGTGATTATGGTTTCTTCAAAGGTAAGTGTATGAATATGTTTGTGTTCTATGATCGTCACAGACATACCAACATGCCAACATCGCTAATAATTTTTTGAATGGGATTATAACTTCAGACTGTGGGTTGGCCACGTGTTAGCCACCGGATCGTAAGATAGCGATCCAAGCTGTAATGTTAATAGTAGTAGTGGTGATTATTGTTTTGAGAGAAATGCGACGTTTAATTCTGTATTTCGTAGATCGATTTTAAACATTTAGTGTCTGACGTAAAATCATTTTATCTGCATGGTGGTACTGATTATTGATTTAAGAGGAAGTACACTTATATTCATTTCCCTTGTAAACAAAGTTCGAATCCCATGATTTTTATGCATCAGGGGCCCTGAACTTTGGAGCGTGGTTTGGCGACCACGGGGCCCTCAGCTTAGTGCTGGTATTGCTTCCACTTACTTGTGTCGGGCTCCTCACTTTCATCTATCCTATCCGACCTCCCTTGGTCAACTCTTGTTCTTTTCAGACCCCGACGGTATTATACGCACATATACAGGCCTAGAGAGTCTTTCATTTTCATGCCCTTCGTGGTCCTTGTGTTCCTTTGGCCGATACCTTCATTTTTCGAAGTGTCGGACCCCTTCCATTTTTTCTCTCTGATTAGTGTTATATAGAGGATGGTTGCCTGGTTTTACTTCCTCTTAAAACAATAATCACCACCACCACCATGATTTTTTATTCCAACTATGGTGTTTGCGATTAGAGAACAGGGTTTGAATCCATGATTTTTTATTCTGTTAGATAACTAAATCAGAGATCGAAATCTATACAGATTTTTTCTCTGTTGCATGTGTTCGAATCCTGCAAAATCCATCTCCTTAGGACAAAACTTTTCATGGTATCCCCTGCTAAGTAGTAAAATTATTTTATCTGCACAGTGGTAGTGATTAAGAGAAAGTACAAGTGTACGTTGGATGGAGACATACGGCAATTCGCGAACTTTGTTCGAGAACTGAATCTAACGTAGATACATCTAACATCGCACAGAACTGTTGTATTTATTTTAACAGTCTCTATATTAGCTATCAGAACGTGTAAGACTAGATAGCTAACACAGTAGAAGCGTTCTTGCAGATAACAATCAATGAGGGTGTTACCGCTGTCAAAAATGTAACAGCTTCAGCTAACTCGTTAATTCACACTCCTCAGTTGCCTTTCTGTCGAGTCGCAAGGTTAAAAAAAAAAAAACGAAAATTCTATTAATAAAGGTTAGATACGGTAACCAGTTTGAAGTTAGAAGAGAACGATAATTTATCAATAGAGATTAGACGAATGAGTAAAGGGTTACATATAGTTACAAAGCTTGGAAGAAACCAAGTGTTAATCAATAGAGGTCACACATCGTCGCGACTTTGAAGATAGAAGAGACTAATATTTTGTCGGTAGAGATTAAATAGAAATTGCCTGATAGTAATAATAGACACGCTGTTAATAACCCTCCGGTATTTCACTTAATATTTGAATTGTCGGGCTGATGTAATTGCAGGATGGCTCTTGGATTTTATTAGATACAAGGCTCCTTGGCTGTTTATTATTATTATTATTTAGCGTATGACATTAAAAATAAAAAACACACAATCACAAATTAAATATACAGTACACTATGTAGGTTACGCCGGCCTCGTGTGTAGGGGTAGCGTTCCTGCCTCTTACCCGGAGGCCCCGGGTTCGATTCCCGGCCAGGTCAGGGATTTTTACCTGGACCTGAGGGCTGGTTCGAGGTCCACTCAGCCTGCGTGATTAGAATTGAGGAGCTATCTGACGGTGAGATAGCGGCCCCGGTCTAGAAAGCCAATAATAACGGCCGAGGGGATTCGTCGTGCTGACCACACAATACCTCGTAATCTGCAGGGCTTCGGGTTGAGCAGCAGTCGCTTGGTAGGCCAAGGCCCTTCAAGGGCTGTAGTGCCATGGGGTTTGGTTTGGTTTGGTATGTAGGTTACAATTTCACCATCAAGCTCTGCAAATAGTCTATACAAGAAGGATTTGGGTCAAGAAAGTATTTTGAGCTACCCTGATAAGCACTCAGGTGGCACTGTTCCACTATATGACGAACTGTTTGCTTAGGGGCACCGCAGCTACATTCTGGGAGGGAAGTTTGCCCCATTTATAGAGGAAGTCAGCGCGCATTCCATGGCCTATCCTGATACGATTGAGGGTTGTCCAGGTTATGCGAGGTAGGTCAAGTCCTTTTGGTATACTTGTTATAAGGGGAAGTTCTGATAGTCAGCTGGAGCCATAAAAGTCCATTCTTGAAACCAATCTTGCTGCAGGCTGAATTTGTCAACCAGGATTTTGGCAGTCCTTATTGGTGGATTTCTGGACCGAAGTCTGTTGTTCAAGGCGTAGGGTATATTTCCATGAATTGGCAGATTGTAATTCCTCGACAGCTTCTGGAACTCATGCAACAAGGCATTCTTTCTCCGTAGGTGAGGTGGAGGAATATGGCTCAGAACTGGTAGCCAAGAAGTGGGGGTAGATTTTATGGTTCCCGATATAATGCGCAAAGTATAATTTAGCTGTGTATCAACCAGTTTTGTGTAACAGCTGTTCAGCCAGACCGGAGAGCAATATTCTGCAGTTGAGAAGACAAGGGCAAGGGCTGAAGTTCGTAAGGTTGAATCAGAAGAACCCCAGGTGGTGCCACACAGTTTGTGGATGATATTGTTCCGTGACTGGAGTTTAGTTTTTGTCATCTTCAGATGTTCCTTGAAGGACAATGTTCTGTCAAGGGTTACTCCGAGGTATTTTGGGTGTTTGTTGTGAGGAAGTCTAGCGTTCTCGAATTTGACATTAAGTTCACGATGGGCCAGTTTGTTGTTGAGATGGAAACATGAGACTTCAATTTTACTCAAACTTGGCCTAAGTCTCCACTTACAAAAGTACTGATCTAAGGTGGCGAGATCAGCTGTCAGCTTATCTTCGGTGTTCTCCATAGATTTGCCCTGCGTTGGAAATGCCCAGTCATCCGCATAACCAAATGCTTTAGGGGCTGTTTTCGGTAAGTCTGATATATATTAAACAGCAGAGGTGCTAGTACCGATCCTTGAGGAAGACCGTTATTAAGGATCCTTTCCTTACTTGTCTTGTTTCCCAAAATTACACGAAACCTCCTGTCCATAAGCATGTTTTCGATGAGCTTGGCGAATTTATTGCAAGGTATTACTCGAAGCAGTTTGTAGATGATTCCTTGTCTCCATACTGTATCGTATGCTGCAGTAAGGTCCACGAACACAACTGAGGTTTTTAGTTGATTTTGAAAACCAGCTTCAATATGTGTAGTCAGAGAGAGAACCTGGTCTGTGCAACTTCGATTTGGGCGAAAGCCTGCTTGTTCAATGGGTAGATGGTCAAGAACTACTGAGTCAATTCTATTGTAAAGAAGTCTCTCCAGTAATTTGTAAACCACACCCAGAAGTGCAATTGGGCGGTAGCTTTGAGGATGTTTACAAGATTTACCTGGTTTGAGAATGGCGATGATCTTTGTCTGTTTCAGAAGTCGAGGAATGGACCCTGTTTCTAAGATATTGGAGTAGAACTTGGCTAACCAGATCATTGCATATTTCCCAGCATGCACTAAAAATTAAGAGTGAATGCCATCGAAACCTGGGGATTTTCCTGATTTCACATATTTTAAAGCCATAGCAACTTCCTCTCGAGAGAATGGACAGGAAAATCTGCTGCCCTCAAGACTGTCTGATTTCAAGGCTCTGATTTCCCTTTTGATTGCAATGGTATGGTCGCGATCTTTAGGAGCATTTGAACTTGACACGATATGAGATGCAACTTTGTTGGGGTTTATAGGAATAATGTCTCGAGCTACTCGGCTCCCATCTCCTAATTTCCTTAACAAGGACCATGCCTTCCTGCTTGAATGTTTGAAGTCGAGGTTTTCAACTGTTTCTATCCATTTCTGTCGGCGAGCAGTGTCCAGGCTGTGTAATAGTTGATCAGCTGTGTTCTTGTTTCCAGTTGATTGGAATTCTTGATACAGTTCATCGCTGGCTTCGCTCCATCCAGGAATATATTCCTTTCGATAACCCCTAGGTATAAACTTCTTTGCTGCTTATTACAGCACCTGTGAATCTCTCATAGTTGTCACTTGTTGGGGGAATCCATCCCAATACCTTATCAAGCTATTCAGTAAAGGCAGGCCAATTTGCCTTACGGAAGTTCCAGCTTGGATGAGGAGTAGTTGAAACAATAGGGACTTTTATTCCGATCTCTATTACAACTGGCCGGTGCTGGCTATGAGGAAAGCTGGAGAGAACTTTTCACGTAACTGGTAGGGGGGTGCAGTTGTTAGTAGACACAAAACACAAGTCAGGATTAGACTCTTGTCCCCATGCTGCTGATCTAAAAGTGCAGAGATCTTTAGCATCATAAATAAGATGGAGGTTGTGATCCTCAGCCCATGAAACCAAAGATTCCCCATTCTCATCACTAGAAGTTAGGGGCCCCCCCCCCGAAAAAATGTATAAGCCTTGAAGAACCGGACCAAAATGATGGGAATTTTCGATCGTTGTTGAGATTCCGAGCCAACAGTTAGCAGTTTATGTGCCATACCTGGACGATTTTTGTAACTCACTAAAAGAATGCTTTGAATCTCACAAGGAAATAGTTTCATCCTTACAAAACATCCTTCAACAATTGTGTATCGTAACAGATTTCGGTTCATTGGAGGCTGTTTTTAGTTTCTACGAAGGAAATCTGTCACATAAAGAGATTGTGCAAAGTGAGTTTATGTGGTGGAAAGAAAAGTGGAGTCAGGAAAATCCTTCAAATCTTCCCAAAATGGCTGTAAGTTCTCTAGAAAAATGTGACAAGACTTTCTTCCCCAACATTTATACCCTTCTCAAATTACTCCCCGTTCTTCCTGTTTCTATCGCAACCGTAGAAAGAACTTTCTCTAGCCTAAGGAGACTGAAGACTTACTTAAGGAACAGCACATCTGAAAGTAGGCTTAACGGGCTTGCTTTACTCTCTATCCACAGAGACATTATAGTTAGTGATGAAGAAGTTCTTGATAAGTTTGCAAGTGTACCAAGAAACCTGGACTTCGTTTTGTAACCATTAGTGTACTGTATGTATGTATGTATGTATGTATGTATGTATGTATGTATGTATGTATGTATGTATGTATGTATGTATGTATGTATGTATGTATGTATGTATGTATGTATGTATGTATGTATGTATGTATGTATGTATGTATGTATGTATGTATGTATGTATGTATGTATGTATGTATGTATGTATGTATGTATGTATGTATGTATGTATGTATGTATGTATGTATGTATGTATGTATGTATGTATGTATGTATGTATGTATGTATGTATGTATGTATGTATGTATGTATGTATGTATGTATGTATGTATGTATGTATGTATGTATGTATGTATGTATGTATGTATGTATGTATGTATGTATGTATGTATGTATGTATGTATGTATGTATGTATGTATGTATGTATGTATGTATGTATGTATGTATGTATGTATGTATGTATGTATGTATGTATGTATGTATGTATGTATGTATGTATGTATGTATGTATGTATGTATGTATGTATGTATGTATGTATGTATGTATGTATGTATGTATGTATGTATGTATGTATGTATGTATGTATGTATGTATGTATGTATGTATGTATGTATGTATGTATGTATGTATGTATGTATGTATGTATGTATGTATGTATGTATGTATGTATGTATGTATGTATGTATGTATGTATGTATGTATGTATGTATGTATGTATGTATGTATGTATGTATGTATGTATGTATGTATGTATGTATGTATGTATGTATGTATGTATGTATGTATGTATGTATGTATGTATGTATGTATGTATCAGCCCAAATCAATGTTTCCGTTTTCCTTTCTAAAGTGTTTGAAATCGCCTGACCTCTTAAAATTACTTAATCTAACCTTACATCAATCTTGACCCCCCAAAAAATATATTCTATATTCGCCACTGCTAGAAGTGTATCTCCATTGTTCATGATGACTGTTAAAATCCCCGAGGTAGACAGCTGTATGTGGCTGGTGTTGGAGAACACTAGGGGGCCATTGCTCAGCTGGAGGTTTATATACATTAGTAACTGTAATGTCTCCTATTGTGGTGATCACAGAGTGGATGTTTTCAGCAGTACTTGTAGTGCACAGCGAGACATTTTCAACAGCGTGTCTGACATATTTTGCGACCACGTATGCATGATGGAATGTAGCTCCTAAAAGATCATAGCCAGGAATTTTTCCTCTAGAGTACAGTTCATCTTCATCTGCTGCATGAGTTTCCTGGATGACAATCATATCAATATTTTTATCGAGGGATATTCTCGATAGTAGCTCGCCCTTAGCTCGACTCATTCCTTCTATGTTGAGCTGGAGAATTCTGATCATTGGTCCTAGATTTCTACATAGCGGGCCCTTGGAAGGACCATTTCCATTAGATTTTGTCATTGTGATGAGTTTTAAGCCAGGAGATCACTAGGATTATCTGGCTGTATAATTAGCATACTGACCTTAGGTTTACAAGGCCTTGGGTTTGATCCGCGGCGGGTCATGATTTTAACTGCGAACGATTAAGTTTTCTGGCTTGAGAACCAAGTGTTTTCATCGTAATAAACTTCTCTTCATCTTCATACACAAGGACTTGGGTTCAATTTTCGGCTAGGTCATGAATTTAACTGCGTATGATTACGTTTTCTGACTTGGGGACTATGTGCATTCGAAGTGTTCATCCAAATATATTGAGAAAAAGGTCAAGACGGAGGAGAAGTAGAAGAAAAAAGAAATAACATGTCCTGTATTCTACATTCGTGTTCGAAACCATTGTAATGTCTTAGGTCATGAGTTACAAGTTATGAGTCCCTGAGGCAGCCCTCTAGTTAAGTCTAAACGAATAAAGTAGAGCAGCTACCTTGCATGTCAGCCCTTGTTTCGAATGTTAAGCTGATAAAATTAATAGGTTATAAGTTACAAGTTGTAAACCCCTGTAGTAGCTCTGCAGAGTTAGACTTATGTCAGACTCAGCTATAGACCCTTTGTGCCAACAGATGCGAAATTGTGTTCAAAGTAGGAGAGTCAAAGTCTGTTCGGGCCAGATATTTCATCATTATCATTATTATTATTATTATTATTATTATTATTATTATTATTATTATTATTATTATTTCGTATAGGCCAACTAAGGACCACGACATTCAACTATTACGTTTTGGAATGGGCTTAGATGTTTGTCCAGTAGTTGCGCATCCTCAGGCTGTGTTGCTCCTTCCTCTCCTTTGTCCAAAGGGAGCCAGTCTTCCTCGTTGGTAGTCTGTCCTGGAACTCCTTATGTTTAAGTATCTTCCTGAGTGTTGTCCGATCCTTTAAGTTTCCTTCTGTTATTCCCAGTTCCTGTAGATCTTTATCCACTTCCATCAACCATGGTGACTTGGTCTTCCTATTTTGCCAGAAGCTGAGAATCCGGTTGGTCAACCTGGTCGGATGCATCCTATAGATGTGCCCATAGAATGCTAGGCGTCTCTTCCTTGCTACATTCGTTATTCTTTCACAGTACTTGTAGAGCTCTTTGTTAGGCCGTCTTCTATAACTGTCACCTTCCTTGACTGGCCCCAGAATCTTCCTCATTATCTTTCTTTCCCGGATTTCAAGTTTTTCCATAAGTCCCTTCCTGTTGAGTGTTAAACAATCTGAAGCATATAAGGCTTCAGGGCGGATGACTGTCCGGTAGTGCTTCATCTTAGTATTACGAGAGAGACACTTTTTATTATAGGTATTCTCCGTCAGTTAGTAGGCCATTTCAAGCCTGTTAACTCGAGATGACAAAGCTGTTCCTTCAGTAAGATTAGATTCCAACCATTCTCCCAAGTACTTAAACCCGTTGGTTTTCCTGATCTCTCCCTGTTCCAGATGCAACGTACAAGGAGATTCACCGATGTTCGTGATGAATTGTGCTTTTTCAAGAGACACATGTAGCCCAACCTTTGCTGCTTGTTGTCTGAGAACATTTAGTTGTTTTACTGAAGTTTATATTGAATTAGATATAATGGCCAGGTCATCGGCAAACGCCAGACAGTCAACATTGAGCTCATTGCGCTTATGTCCCAGATAAATGCCACTTGGAATCTCCTTTCTAGCTAATTCCTTTCGCTACTCTCTTATTATCTTTTCCAGGGCACAGTTAAAGAGGAGAGGGGGCAAACCATCTCCCTGTCTCACTCCTGATTTAATTTCAAAACTTTCTGATATGGTTTCTCTGAACTTTACTCGTGACCTGGTGTTGCTTAAAGTCTGTTTGATTAGGTTGTGGGTCTTCTCATCTAGTCCTAGTTCCTGCAAAATCTTCATAAGAGTAGGTCTGTCTACTGAGTCATGCGCCTTTGTAAAGTCGACGAAAATGACAACGTATTTCTTACCAGCCATTTTTGCTTGATGTAATACTGATTGAAGATTGAGTATCTGTTCTGTACAAGAGCGTCCTTTTCTAAATCCTGCCTGGTACTCTCCTAATTGTGGGTCTAGTTGAGGTTGGGCTCTATTTAATAAGGCTTTAGAGAAGATTTTGTATGTGACAAGTACCAATGAGATTCCTCGATAATTATTGATGTCAGTCAAGTCTCCTTTCTTGTGTAAGGGATGAATCAATACAGTGGTCCAGTCACTAGGTAATGTTTCAATCTCCCAGATGTTTTGTAGAATTTCTGTCAACTTGCTTACAGTCTTGTCTCCAGCCTGCTTCCAAAGTTCGGCTACTATTGAACCTTCTCCGGATGCTTTGTTGTTTTTCAGAGACTGGATGATTTGTATTATTTCTTCTTTGGATGGTGGTTGCGAGTTTGGTTGCTTAATGTTGTCTTGGTAAGTAAAAAAGGTATCAGGTGATTCACAATTAAGGAGTTCCTCGAAGTACTTGGCGAGAAGGTGGCAATTGTCAGAGTCATTATAGGCTATCTTCCCATCTGGTCCACGGACATGGAGACTGGGTGGACTGTAGTGACTAAGGTTCCGTTTAAAGCCTCTGTAAAAGTTTCTGGTGTTGTTCCTCTTTATTATTATTATTATTATTATTATTATTATTATTATTATTATTATTATTATTATTATTATTTAACGTATGGCTAGGGATACAGCGTCTATTATTGTAAGATATACACTATATACGTATGTCCAAGTTGTTTATATAGTCTATACCCTCTGGAGTCGCAAAAGTAAAGTCACTAGCACTGCCATTGTATTTTCTATTCCTGCATTCCTTGATGATGTGCTTCACTGTCTGTTGTGTAGCGCCACAGTCACACTCAGGCGTTGGGATTCTGTTCCACTTGTAGTGGAAGGCTGCACAGTTCCCGTGGTTTGTTCGGATCCTGTTCAGTGCAGACCATAGTCTACGAGGGAGGTTGAAACCAGGTGGCGGCGTCTTCTTCACAGAAGGCATTGTCGGACAGTATTTGTCGTTGAGTCTCTTCTGCCATTCAGCGGAAGTTTGGTAGTTGCTGTTCCACAAGTTCCTGGCATCTCTAGTTGGTGGTTTTCTCGAACGCAGACGATTAATATTCGTATCGCCGATGTCATTATGTATCGGGAGTTCTGGGTTATAGACTATCTTACTGAATTCTCTTAGGAGAGCATCTTTACGTCTGAGATCTGGAGGAGGGATATGACTTAACACTGGTAGCCATTGTGTGGGAGTAGATTTGATTGTGTCAGTGATGAGACGCATTGTAGTGTTCAGCTGGTTATCTATGATGTTTGTGTGGCCACTACTTAGCCAAACAGCAGCGCAGTATTCAGCAGTCGAATACACCAACCCTAAAGCTGAACACATCTCAGAGTTGCAGCTGTAGATCCACAAGTTGTTCCACACAGCTTATGAATGATATTGTTGCGAATGCTTACTTTGGCAGAGACGTTCAGGAGATGTTGTTTATAAGAGAGTGTTCTATCCAGTGTGACTCCTAGATATTTAGGGCACCTATTATGTGTCAATTTCTTGTTGTCCATGTACATATTTAACTCCCTGTTGGACATTTTATTGTTTAGGTGGAAGCAACAAACTTCAGTTTTGCTGATGTTTGGTTGAAGTTCTCATGTTTTAGAGCAGTGTACCAGAGTCTTGAGGACTTCAGTCAGGATCTCTTCTGTTTTCTCAACTGTTTTGTCCCTGATAGCAAGTGCCCAGTCATCTGCGTATCCGAATTTCCTTGAAAGTGTCTTCGGCATGTCTGTAATATATAAACTAAACAGCTGTGTTGCTTACATAGCGTAACCAAATACACCGTCAGCAGATTCCTAAAGCCTCGTGGCTATGAGTAGCAGACTGTTCTCAAGTCAGAAGTGCAGAAATCTAGCTAAACCCTCAATTCCCTATTCAGTAAAAGTTAAACAACTATAATTAATGCCGGACTCAGCTTGAGGTCCTCTAGCCGCTAATACAACGCTCGGAAGTTAAGAGCCACTAGCACCACTTTTTAGTCGTTTCTTACAGCAGTATTCCATCACCCTCCTACCTATGTTACATCACTCCGCCGAGAGTCAGAAGTTAGGAAGGGCATCCTGTTAGGAGGATGGAACCTCGAATTAGGGTAATACGTGGAAAAAGCCTTAGCACAGCCTCCGCCGTGTTGGTGCCATAAGAGCCCATGTATACGCATGCTTCTACTTACTAGTGTTAGGCCACACACTTTTGTTTATCCTTTCGTGGCCCTTGTATTTCTTTGGCTGATACCTTGCGCGGCCGCTCAACCCCCCAAGGCCTAAGGTTGCTTTTCAGGGTTACGCCACGTTACGCATAGTAGGATGTGGGGCACCATATCATCCTCCTCTTCTCTTTATTCCTCTTAAAATTCACGCAGAACAGGCTTTACACCTGTCGCATGACCTTTTCCATCAATCAACAAGTTGTGTTGGTTTCAGCTGTGTCTAGTAGTGGATCGAGTATCCATAATGTTACAAAGCCCCTGTGAAATTCCCACCTCCTTAAAATCTAAGTTCTACATCCTTATTCATAAGTAGGCTGCTAAATCCGCTGCCAAGTCGGTCCCAAGCTCGGTTCAAAAAGGATGAGGGGCACCATACCCTCCTCCTCTTCCACTTACTATTTCCCAGGTATAAAAATAGGAAACCGTAGAATGCCATCTTCATGGCTGCAGGACAGGGAGGTTCGAACCTCTATATCCCGTATAAGTCTCTGAGAAGACCCTAATTAGAGTATAGCTCCCCTCTAGTTAAGTGTAAACGCATGCAGTATAGCAGGTATATTGCATAGTAGCTCTTACCTCAGTCCCTCGAAAGTTAAGCTAATAAAAACTAATAGGTCATAAGTTACACGTTGTAATCCCTTCCTGTAGTAGCTCTCTAGTTAGGTCTATACGAATAGAGCATAGCAGTTACCTTGCATAGCAGCCTTTGCCTCAGTTCTCGAATGTCAGGCTGATAAAACTAATAGGTCATAAGTTACAAGTTTTGAGCCCCTGAGGTAGCTCTGTAGTTAAGTCTAAGAGAAACGTCGTCACAGTAGCAAGAGCTGTAGTAACGTCACCGCTAACGAGCTTTGACCTGTACCTAAAGCCCTGCAGTTATCTCAAGTCAGGTGCCTCGCATCATAACACATTCTCAGAATTCCCTTACTACACCAGATGGGAAAAAACAGCTTAGCTCCAGTCATTCTTTTTTCTGCATAGATATACATATCTCTCCACATTTACTGTGGTCAGTACACCTTCATCGTACACATATTTCAATCAGGGTGAGGATATTTGAATTGCACTTAAGCTCTTTAGTTTTGAGTTTATGTCAACTCCACATTCAAATCCTTAGGAGTGGCATTTATTCTACTCCCCTAGGGCTGAAGTGTCCCCTACAAGAGTTGGTCAAGGAGGTTAGATAGACGACAGCTTAGCACACAGCATGCCTAGACTCAGCTAGAGACCCCTACTTCACTAATACATACACAACAACAGCACATGTTGTTCGGCTCCTACCTAAGAAAGGATGCCTCTGGAGGAGTTTTACTCTGATCTACTCCCCCACCTCGGAATAAAGTGTCCTACAAGTGTTGGCCAAGGAGGTTAAATAGACAACAGCTTATCACACATCATGCCTAGACTCAGGTAAAAACGTGAGTTCGCCAATGCAGACACAACAACAACATAGGTTGCTCGTCTCCTACCTAAATCAAGGGTGCCCCTGGAGGAGCTTTACTCTGACCAACCTCACTACCTCGGAATAAAGTGTCCTACAAGTGTTGGTCAAGGGAGGTTAGATAGGCAACAACTTCGAATACATCATGCCTAGAATCAGCTAAAGACCCCTAGTTCACTAACCCATGCTCTCTCAAGTCAGGCGCCCGTTTTAGTAGCCTCTTTCGACACTATTCCATAAGATGACGACATCCTATTTTCTGAAGGTGTCAGAGGTCGTAACGCATAGCTAGAGGTGGATTGCGCGTGGCGGCCATCGTGCGCAGTAGCCCTTGGCCCAGATCTCAGGAGTTAGTCCCATAAGAGCCCGTATATAGCCTCCACCGTGCGCATTATCCCATGTGCCAGCTCCGCTCTTTTTTCCCTACTAGGGAGTGTTTCCATCTGAATGGCGTAAGGGAACTCTGATACCGATTCCCAAGCCAGGTAAAGATCCTAGGGGGGCGTGTACCATCTTAGAGTATATTACTCCGAAAGTAGCGTCTACTAAAGAAGTCCATACTACAGAAGTAAACTACTACGGTAGTTATTTACTCCGGAGAGCTGAAGTACAATTTACTCTTCTAGTTGCTACTATTGAAGTAGCGTCCGTTACTCGCGGAGTGTTGTGTTCGTGTGTCTTCTTTAAAGAAATCTAAATGGATAATGTTGTGTGTGATAGGAAACGGGGGGGGGGGGGGCGGAAACGTAAGCGAAAAAGATAAATGCTTGTTAGTGGAGATAATGAAGATTTATGCTAAGGACATAAAGTGTAAGAAACACGACGTAAAAATGCTGGATAAAAATGCATGGAAAGCCGTAACAGAAGAATTCATTGCTGAGAGTGATGGGAAATGCAGTGAAGAACAACTTAAAATCCTGTGGAAGGACTTAAAAGTGAAGGCTAAAAAGCCATGGACACGCGGGAAGAAATTAAAACTTATGGTGGTCCACAGACAACACACGTTGATGATGTATCAAAAAACGAATTGAAATAATGCCCCAGGTGTTCAATGGTATTAATTCAGTTTATGACGATGATGCGATAGCAGCTAATCACATGGAAGATAGCAACAATAATAAGCCTATACACGGAGCTGATGACACTTATGCTGGTGATCTGTATAATGATAATGAAGTAATCCCAAGTCTAGACATTCCGGTGGATCATGACGCTGCCATTTCTATCACTGGTACTATTTTAAGTCCGAAAGTTGGTAAGTGTAAAATTAACTCTTATTCAATAAGAAAATATTTTTAAAATTGTTTATAAACCTTTTTTAAGTGTATGTGCTAAAATTCTTATGGCTATACTGTGGTAAAGACGCATATTTTGTTGTATTACAGATCTTGGAAGTACTGAGAAAATGAGAAGACGCCCCAGCAGAGAGGACATGAGATATAGGCCCTACAGGGTGTTAGGGGTATACGTGCAGATATTAAGCTAGTCGGCAAAGAAAAATAAATCTCACAATATATGCTATGTACTTTTTACCTTGTCCTATTAGTTTTCCCAAAACTGAGCCAAATATCTCAGGACCTAATGTGTTTTGAACGGCCGTAGCAGGATACGCCGGTTACGTCATTCTGTCCACGCGTAGTGGAAGTACAGTAGCAGAGTATTGGGCTTGTTGAACCTCTTTCTTATCGCAGGCCAACACATGTTTTTGTGCACTTCCCCTAAAGGCTTGGCAAGTAGGAGAGGTTGACTCACGTGCCTGGCCACTTGCTGTACTCGAAAACCAGTCTAGGGTAGTCTGTGTGAAAAGTACACAGAATCCTTACAGTGACGTCGAAGATCCGTACCAGCACATGCATGCGAACCAAGTGTTGTGTAGTTGTGTGTGATTTATAAGACGTCAATGGCATTACTCAGTGATCCAAGCTGACAAAATGAAAGGAAATAGTTACTGTAATAAGTAAATGAAAAATGAGCGCAATATTTCTGTGCTGTTATTGCGACAGTCTAGGATGAATTTCTGACAATAGACAATGCGAGTTGTCTATGCTTATTCATAAATTTTTCAGGTCAATGAAAGGACGGTGGACACTGAAAGAAAAGGCTATAAGTATTCAGCGAAATTGTTATTAATGAGACAAATTTCAAAAAAAAACTGTAGTTGCATCTATCGTGAACATTGCTCGAGGGAAAAAGAGCTACTGTGGAATTGCCGCCGGGCATTTGTAATAGAAGGCTTATTCTTCCTTTTCCTAATCTGTTTACCCTCCAGGGTTGGTTATCGCTGCGATTCAGCAAGGGATCCCACCTCTACCGCCTCAAGGGCAGTGTCCTGGAGCGTGAGACATTGGGTCGGGGATAAAACTGGGGAGAATGACCAGTACCTCGCCAAGGCGGCCTCACCTGCTATGCTGAACATGGGCCTTGCGGGGGGATGGGAAGGGATAGACAAGGAAGACGGAAGGAAGCGGCCGTAGTCTTAAGCTAGGTACCATCGCGGCATTTGCCTGTAGAAGTGGAAAACTGCGGGAAACCACTTTCAGCATGGCTGAGGTGCGAATCGAACCACCTCTACTCATTTGACCTCCCGAGGCTTAGTGGACCCCGTTCCAGCCCTCGTACCACTTTTCAAATTTCGTGTCAGAGCTGGAAAACGAACCCGGGCCTTCGGGGGGTGGCAGCTAACCACACTAACCACTATACCACAGAGGCGGACGGAAGGCTTATTAGTGGACAGTAAGTGCCGATAGGTAAAATGATGACTGTAATGGACCCGCTTAATTAGAACTTCCGTAATAATAATAATAATAATAATAATAATAATAATAATAATAATAATAATAATAATAATTGTTACGGAGTTATCCGTGGTAGTTAGAGGTGAAAGAAGGTGCTGGGATGAATAGGTCTCAATCTACGAAATTAAAGTTAATTTAAAATTTAACAAGGTTATATTTTCTTTTCAAGATCGATAAATAACAAATATAACAGGTACACAGTAGCCTAGCAACCAATCAAGAATGTACAATTACGGTAGTTACAGGATTTGGGCTCTGAGACCCAGACACACAATTCTTGAGCAATTAGCCCAACTTTACTCGAATATACAAGATTCAACAAAAGGGGGAGAAAACCCCTATCATGCCCGGGGGCACTTACTCCCAATTACACAGTAAAGCCTCCTCGAGGCACACAGAAACCTTTTTTGAAAGAGCAATCCGCTCTCAAAGGTCCAGCCTATCAAAGGCCACACCTGTTGTAACCAAGGTTGAAGTTTACAAAACACAACTTTTATTGCTTCACTTTATGATATTTACACAAATAACTGAAATTTATTTTGAAGCAAAAAGGAATATTGAATCTTGAGAAAAGTCTGTCTTTATACAATATGTACAGGTTTGCAGTCTTTATATACACTTCTATCTTGAAAAGATAGTCTTTGTGAATTGACACGTTGATAGTCGAGAACTATCTGGCACACTAACATAAATGTTCATGAGAGTCCTTGTTTGTTGAAGTGCCTGAATTCCTAAAAAGCAAGTTCAATTGATTGAAGAAATTCCACCTAGCGAAACTAAGGGAGCTTGCATAAGTTAGGGAATGAAAATGGCTTGTAAAAGAATTACGGAACATAGGCAGCGGAAACAGGTAAGGGAGCGGTGACCAGAGGTGAAACCTCGTACTGCCAGAAATTCAGTCCACCTGGTCGAAGCACATTTTCAAGAGGAGTAGCCTCCGTGCTCGACGTAGGGTGTATTCTGGAGCTGGACACCGGGGCAAGTGGGCAAGTGAGCAGGCCGGGAGCTCCTATTTATAGTACACTCGATGGTCAGGCACGCGCACTGAGGGCTGCGCGTCGAAGCTAGCAGAATGATACACAGGCGCGCGTGCAGCTGGCTGGCGGAGCGAGAAGTGAGCGCCGGACATACAACAACACCAAACTCAACTTTCAAGCTGACCTCCAAACACATGAAAACAGGGGTAAAAATACCCAACCTACTGAGGCCTATTAAGTAAAGAAACAGGACAATTACATGGCCTCCAAAATACCAACGTGAGAGGAGGCGAAACTGCACTCCTAATACACTTTATTAAAACCTACTGGGCACTAGGCCGCATATGCAAGGGCTAATCCCGTACTAAAGAGGTGACACGATATAAAAACTATTACATTACGAAACGAAGAAAAATGGTTGAGAAAACCTAGTCACCTCAAAAACAATATGAAAGGGAGCTCGAGAGGGTTAGGCACTCTCTATCCAATTTGTAGTTTAAGGAGATAGAATTTATACCAAGAGTCTATTACATTTTAGAGGAAAGTTACATGAAAAAGGTATCGAACCTGCCCCGAGAGTTAAACTGCTGAGCTGGCAAGAAAAGAAGTTATTAAAAGGCCATTACCTGGTGGTGGAACTGCTGCCCGAAGAAAGAGGCGCTTCCCGCCCCCTGCTACATAATTTACACAATGATAGGTGTTACTGAAGTGGCGCGGAGACCCGAAGATCAGCAGTTTATATACCCTCGCGGAACATTCGAGACCTTTTATGAATGAGAACACCTGCCCACAAGCCTTTTATTGGACGACCAAAAGATTACATGTCAGAATTGAAGAAGAAAACCAGGATTGGTGGAAAATTAATTACATAAATTTATGATTGGCCAGTTTCAAAACTGGCAGAATGAAAGGGTTAACATTGCCAACTTAAACACAAGCTGAAAGAAATTTAATAAGGAACAAACTTATGAACACAAAATTTCTCCAAAAACAGTTCTTTCACTTCGCACTAGGGTGCATAATTGTAGTCCTTCAGTAGTGCCATCTAGAAGAGAATGTTCACACTTCTTACTACAGGCAAAACAAAAATACATCGAAAACGACACCGTTCAGAACACTTCAAAATTTACAAGTAGGGACATCTTCTGAGAAACTTGAGAATTAACACTGTAGTTAAAGCTCAGGCTTCCTCCAGTAGAGGAGTTTCAAGTGGCGCAAAGTTTGAATAAGCGGCGTGGAGGTGTACCACCCGGTACAGACCTCCCCCCAAAAGTCCCTCCAGGGGGTGACACATCAAATTTGTTTGAAAACAAAGTTCAAGTTATGATGTTGATATAGACATCAATTGCAGAAGGAAAAAAATTCGTAAATGATTGAATCCAGTTTCAGAATTCTTGTAGTAACTTTTGAAGTAATGACTTTATGCTTGTAGAAGTTGAATTCAGAAGGAAAAACTTTTAATTCTTGAAAGTGAAGAGAAATTTTCTAAGTCCACCAAATATTGCAGTTGAATTCAAAAATTGTAGTAATTGTTGATATTAAATGTCCATGTAGCTGATTAAATACATTCAAGGTTGATTAAGTTGGACCGCCAGACCGGCCGCTGCTGCTTGTATCCAGAGGAGGCCGCTCGGACCCCTCGAGTACCCTGAGATACCGCTCGCCCGCACTATGAGAGGAGCCGTGGAGTTGAAGCACGCCCGCGGCGAACATACAGGTCGCGGGCAAGTTGCAGGTTGTGCGCCGCACATCAGCCTTGGCCGGGAGGAGGGCTCCGGCTCACCGTACGCTGGTTGGCCTCACTGAAGAGGGGCGGGCCCATACCCCACCTCAGTGGCGGTACGGCGCCGCGCTGCTGCGGGGGCACTGAAACATTGAGATCTCGGCGGCAGAATTTGTTGGACCATAATTCTTTTAGGGCACATGCTTAGTGGTGAGGTTGAGGGGCCAGCGGCGTGGAGAAATTTATTTCATTTAAATAGTCACTCTGTGTTGTTGAGCAGGAGACGGGAGCGTAGTAATGGCCATGTAAGGACAGGATGGCAGTTTAATTGGTCGGGGAAGGTTTACAATAAATGCTTAACTACAAAGAACTTGATTCCAAGGGCATAAGGCCTCTCAATGAAACCCCACCAAAAATATAACCTTCCGCATACCTTCAAAATGTTAAAACAATTATAATTGCAGCTACGTTAGCACGGAAGTTACACAGGTTTCACCTGCGACAGATGAACCCTAAATATCCTCTCGGTGGCTGGATTGCTTAGCAATAAGGTAACGGGTGTAAGGAGATCGAGAATAATACACGGCCCATGAAATCTGGGGGCAAGCTTGCCCGCGGGAACAAAATTTTTGACCATCACCTGGTCACCTACCTTCAAATTGGTGGGTCTCCGTCCACGATCATATCTTTCCCTAACCTTTTCATGAGACACTTTAAGATTGGCTTTAGCCTTCTTCCAAAGATCTTTAATATTATCTGGATCTATTGTCTCGGGTAGAATGTCACTCAGAGACCAGAGGTTAGAGAGCGACGTGTTGGGAACAAACTTGAACATCAGAGAAGCTGGAGTCAAATTGTGTGATTCATGACCGCCGAATTCAAAGCAAAAACTAACCAATGCAGGGACGTGTCCCACCTGGAATGATCTTCATGATGATAGGCAATCAACGCGGATCTCAGATTACGATTAACTCTTTCGGCCAGAGATGGTTGGGGATAATAAGCAGAAGTAATCACATGAGATATGGACAGATCAAAACAGAATTTACGAAATAGATTGGATGTGAAAGCCTTAGCGTTGTCAGACACAATATATTGACACGGACCAAAAGAAGCAAAGAATTTAAACAAGTAATGGTGGACTGAGCGGTAGCCAGCTTAGTCGGGAATAACCAAGAAAATCTTGTAAAACCATCTACACATACAAGGATGAACTTGTTGGCATTCCCCTTTGACTGGGGGAAGGGTCCTACGTAATCAATGTAGAGACGTTCCATGGGGCGCGACGCTTGATGAGAAGACAAAAGGCCTACCTTGGTAGACATGGTGGGTTTACTAAGCAAGCAAGATTTACAAGCCTTTACTAGTTCACGAATTTCACCGTCCATACCTTTCCAGATAAACATTTCACGGATCTTTTCCCGGGTTTTGAAGATGCCTAAATGCCCCCCCCCCAGTGGGGTTTCATGATAGTACTTGGAGATCATTGGCACAAGTACAGCTGGAACTCCAACTTTCATTTTTTGATCATGCCTCGACGGGCAACATAAAACACCATTCCTCAGTACATAAGGGACAACATTTTCCCAGAAGAAAGGGTTTCCATGATCGGAGCCAGCGTCGGATCTTCACGTTGATATTTCTCAAGATCCCTAAAGAGCATGGGAGCATCTGTTAAGATGGCATTAACCTCGGATAGCATGGACTCGGGAGTTGCTGAACTATCAGCCGATTCATGGGTCGCGACGTCATTGGAAAACATACGGCTGAGTCCGTCTGCGACAACATTTTCAGTACCTCTGATATGCCTGACGTCAAATTGGAAGGCAGAAATTCGGATGGCCCACCGGGCTATACGACCAGTACGACGCGGCCTACCTAAGACCCAGCTTAAGGCTTGATTATCTGTCTCCAGGTCGAATTTGACATGTTCCAGATAGAGACGGAACTTTTCTAAGGTAAATAAGACTGCCAAACCTTCGAGCTCATAGATGGAATACTTGGCTTCTTGAGCCGATAGAGTCCTAGAGGCATAGGCGATGGGTCGCCTCCCTAGTTCAGTCTCTTGAAGAAGGACTGCAGCTACCGCCGACGACGACGCGTCGGTTTGGACGATGAATTTCTTCGAGAAATTTGGCATAGCAAGGACAGGGGCATTACAAAGAGCTAATTTAAGATCTTCACAAGCGGCTTGTTGCGAAGGCCCCACTCGAATTTTATGCCTTTCCTACGAAGAAGGTTCAAGGGCGCCGCTCTATTGGCGAAATTTGGAATAAATTTTCTGAAGAAATTCATCATACCAATGAACCTAGCAATACCTTTGATGTCCTTGGGAGGCTTGAAATCACGGATGGCCTGCGTTCTAGAGTGATCGACTGCAACAGCATCGGGCGAGACGATGTGCCCTAGGAATGACATAGAGGGTTTAGCGAAGGCGACCTTGGACTATTTCACAGTTAACCCAGCCTTACGAAGGCGATTGAGAACTTCCTTTAGATGATCTAGATGTTCTTCAAAAGTCTCCGAAAATACGACGACATCATCAAGATAGTGGCACAAGTACTCGAATTTGA
Organism: Anabrus simplex; assembly: GCF_040414725.1. Lineage (NCBI taxonomy): Eukaryota > Metazoa > Arthropoda > Insecta > Orthoptera > Tettigoniidae > Anabrus > Anabrus simplex. The sequence continues at coordinate 127,536,333 of NC_090265.1, read as the reverse complement.
TATCGGAGAAGACCCTATCTAGCAGTCTACTGAGTACAGCTGCTCCCGTGGGGAGCCCGAAAAGCACGCGGTTGTATTCATACAAATTCCAATCCGTGGCAAACGCTGTAAGATGTTTAGACTCTTCAGCTAGGGGAATTTGATTATAGGCCTGATTTAGATCCAAGATGGTGAAGAATTTAGCTTTGCGAAACCATGAAAAACAAGAATGAAGGTCAGGAAGGGGCACAGATTGTAACACCACCTTCCGATTGAGAGCCCTATAATCAATGACAGGCCTGAAGCCACCTTGGGGTTTCGGGACTAGAAAAATAGGCGAAGAATACGCCGACTTAGAGCGCCTAATAATACCATCCTTTAACATTTGATCGATGATTTCTTTCAATGCCTTCATTTTAGGTGGAGATAGCCTATAAGGTGGAAAACGGACAGGAATCGAATCCGTGACCTCAATTTTGTATTCGATCAGGTCAGTAACACCAAGAGTATCAGAGAACACCTCTGGAAATGACTGACACAACTTACGAATACTGTCAGCCTGCTCCTCAGGTAGATGTCTAAGATCTAACAACATCTCATCCTGGGTAGGCGAAATAGATGAACATGGTGCAGAATTACATTTCAATAAGGAAATTTTACAATTAGAAGCAAATTTGAAAGTGCACGACCTACTCTGATGATCGAGCACAAGACCAGCACGGGACATGAAGTCGGCTCCCAATATAATGGGGCAAGACAAATGCTTAGCCACAAGCAATTTAACCTTCCAAGTAAATTTAGAAATACGAATTTTGACATTTAAAGAATCTAAAATTTCTAATGGAGATGAATTAGCCGAAACATATTGAACCGAAGATGAGCAATAGTCAGGAAGTTTACAAACTGTTTTCAATTTGGAGTACCATTCAGCTGAAATAATAGAACACACACTACCTGAATCTAGTAAAGCTGTTACAGGTTCATTATTTAACTCAATTTTGAGAAAAGGTACAGGTGTGGGGGAATCCGCCGCAATCCTAAGACATTCCTTAGGGCCTTCAAAAGATGAATTTGAAGCGTGAATTTTCCCTGAAATTTCGACATGATTGCTTGGGGCTGAGCCTCGAGAAGAAGGGTTCGCCGACTCAGCCGAAGCCACTAGTCACTTATTATTATTGGCATTGGTGGAAGTTGCACCAGAAGTTGAGCAGGAGGGGGTGCTATTAGAATTTGGGCAATTCTTGGCGATATGGGAAAACGCGCCGCATTTAAAACAACCTCGAGATGAACTGGCTCCAATATTTGTCCTACTTGATCTGATCAATGGACATTTGTTGCGAAGATGGTCAGGCGACCCGCAAGCATAACATTTACGGGGTGTGATGGGTCGGCGAGGTGGAGGCCGAAAACTACCAGAGGATGGAGGGGGATCTTTAGCTACACGCAAGGTATCGGCGTATCTGACTCCTTCGGCTGAGACAGCCATAGCCTCTAACTCAGCGAAAGTTTGCGGACGCGACGCAAAACACAAGTATGAGCGGTATGATGGAGAAATACCTTCCACAATGGCCTGTACAATCTGATCTTCAGGGAAGTGAAGAGCAAACACCCTGGTATAGAATTTAATGTCTTGTATGAAGTCAGCAAGATTTTCATCCAGTCTCTGTACTCGATAATAGTACTTCTGAATCAGAGATGACCTCGCACGAGCAGGAATGAAATTTGCAAGAAGGTGTGCATGAAAATCTTTAATAGATGACTGTTCCGCTATTGCCCTAACAATTTTGTCCGAGAGAACACCAATTCCATAGGGATAAATTATCTGCAAAATTTGACATGGAGAAAGAGAAAAAACAAGAGCATGGTCCTGAAACTCAACTAAAAACCTTAAGAATGAAATAACTTCACTGGTAGAGTTAACCGAAAACATAGAAATACCTCTGAGCAACATTGCTAATGGATGAGGTAAGCTGCTGAACCCGGGTGACATAGTAGGTAAAGGTTTAAGTGGCAAAGAAGCTAATTCAGAACGTACATTATTCAATGAGGTACGTCGTTCAGATTTATGGTCTAATGGGGTAGAGTTTTGTTGAACTCCTATCGATTTAGTACTTTCTTCCCCGGTGGGAGAACGGTTCTCGCTGACTACGTTTACCGTAGCGGGTTGGTCGGTTTTGGGAGGAATCACCCCGGTTAACAATTGGGTAACCTTACTGGACAATTCCGAAAGATTTTCAAGAACCACACTAGCTTCCTTCCTCTGAACGTCATTCAACTTCAGAGACAACAGATCGTTAACTCTATTAGAAAAATGAAATAACCTGGCTTGCACATGTTTAATTTGATTAGGAGAAGGATCATTTTCTTCAAAAAAGGTAATTACAGATGCCAGCTCAGTAGTATTGTCCGTGATCGTGAAGAGAGAGTCGTCAATTTCTTTCTCTCCCAAAGTGGGGATGGAAATGGGCAAATCAAGGGACTCTCTAAGGTTATTTGTGTCTACCGCAACCGCGCCTCCAGATTGCACATTTCTAATTGTTAATTCATAGATTAACTCCTCCTTGCGCAAATAGTTGAGATGGAGAACATCGCGAGGGCCGGGCATGATGACAAAGCAATTTTGAAAACAAACGGAAAAATCAAAAAATTCCAGCAACTGAGAAAATTCTTAGAGTTTGAGAATAAAGCAATGTTTAGCCGTCAAAAGGGGCTAAATTGAGACCCATTCAACCACACTCTGCTACCACTTGTTACGGAGTTATCCGTGGTAGTTAGAGGTGAAAGAAGGTGCTGGGATGAATAGGTCTCAATCTACGAAATTAAAGTTAATTTAAAATTTAACAAGGTTATATTTTCTTTTCAAGATCGATAAATAACAAATATAACAGGTACACAGTAGCCTAGCAACCAATCAAGAATGTACAATTACGGTAGTTACAGGATTTGGGCTCTGAGACCCAGACACACAATTCTTGAGCAATTAGCCCAACTTTACTCGAATATACAAGATTCAACAAAAGGGGGAGAAAACCCCCATCATGCCCGGGGGCACTTACTCCCAATTACACAGTAAAGCCTCCTCGAGGCACACAGAAACCTTTTTTGAAAGAGCAACCCGCTCTCAAAGGTCCAGCCTATCAAAGGCCACACCAAACTCAACTTTCAAGCTGACCTCCAAACACATGAAAACAGGGGTTAAAATACCCAACCTACTGAGGCCTATTAAGTAAAGAAACAGGACAATTACATGGCCTCCAAAATACCAACTTGAGAGGAGGCGAACTGCACTCCTAATACACTTTATTAAAACCTACTGGGTACTAGGCCGCATATGCAAGGGCTAATCCTATACTAAAGAGGTAATAATTTCGTGTGGCTATTTCTAGCCGAGTGCAGCCCTTGTAAGGCAGACCCTCCGATGAGGGTGGGCGGCATCTGCCACGTGTAGGTAACTGTGTGTTATTGTGGTGGAGGATGGTGTTATGTGTGGTGTGTGAGTTGCAGGGATGTTGGGGACAGCACAAACACCCAGTCCCCTGGCCATTGGAATTAACCATTGAAGGTTAAAATCCCCGACCCGGCCGGGAATTGAACCCGGGACCCTCTGGACAGAAGGCCAGTACGCTGCCCATTCAGCCAATGAGAGGTGACACGATAGGAAAACTATTACATTACGAAACGAAGAAAAATGGTTGAGAAAACCTAGTCACCTCAAAAACAATATGAAAGGGAGCTCGAGAGGGTTAGGCACTCTCTATCCCAATTTGTAGTTTAAGGAGATAGAATTTATACCAAGAGTCTATTACATTTTAGAGGAAAGTTACATGAAAAAGGTATCGAACCTGCCCCGAGAGTTAAACTGCTGAGCTGGCAAGAAAAGAAGTTATTAAAAGGCCATTACCTGGTGGTTGAACTGCTGCCCGAAGAAAGAGGCGCTTCCCGCCCCCTGCTACATAATTTACACAATGATAGGTGTTACTGAAGTGGCGCGGAGACCCGAAAATCAGCAGTTTATATACCCTCGCGGAACATTCGAGACCTTTTATGAATGAGAACACCCGCCCACAAGCCTTTTATTGGACGACCAAAAGATTACATGTCAGAATTGAAGAAGAAAACCAGGATTGGTGGAAAATTAATTACATAAATTTATGATTGGCCAGTTTCAAAACTGGCAGAATGAAAGGGTTAACGTTGCCAACTTAAACACAAGCTGAAAGAAATTTAATAAGGAACAAACTTATGAACACAAAATTTCTCCAAAAACACAGTTCTTTCACTTCGCACTAGGGTGCATAATATTGTAGTCCTTCAGTAGTGCCATCTAGAAGAGAATGTTCACACTTCTTACTACAGGCAAAACAAAAATACATCAAAAACGACACCGTTCAGAACACTTCAAAAGTTACAAGTAGGGACATCTTCTGAGAAACTTGAGAATTAACACTGTAGTTAAAGTTCAGGCTTCCTCCAGTAGAGGAGTTTCAAGTGGCGCAAAGTTTGAATAAGCGGCATGGAGGTGTACCACCCGGTACAATAATAATAATAATAATAATAATAATAATAATAATAATAATAATAATAATAATAATAATAATAATAATAATAATAATAATAATAATAATAATAATAATAATAATAATAATAAGAATAATAATAATAATGTCTTTACGTTCCACTAACTAATTTTCACGGTTTTCGGAGACGCTGAAATGCCAGAATTTTTTGCCGTAGTGTTTTTTCAATGCAAGTAAATCTACATACACGAGACTGGCGTATTTGAGCACCTTCAAATAGCACCGAACTGAGCTGCCATCGAACCTGCCAAGGTGGGATCAGAAGACCAGCGCTCTATCGTCCGAGCTACTCAGACCGGCATTAGAGCTTAGAATAAGTTGGTCGTGCGGTTAGGGGCACGCAGCTGTGAGCTTGCATTTTGGTGATAGTGGATTCGAACTCCACTGTCGGCAGCCAGGAAGATGGTTTTCCGTAATTTCCCATTTTTCACATCAGGGAAATACTGGGACTGTACCTTTATTAAGGCCTCGAACGCTTCCTTCCCACTTGTATCCCTTTTCTCTCCCATCGTCGCCGTAAGACCTATTTGTGTCGGTGCGATGTAAAACAATTTGTAAGTACATGTTTCAGTAATTTCGGAGACATGACCGCAATTATAAGATTAATAATAATTCGGACTTGTTAAAAGTTCACTATTTTCTTTAGTGTTTTCTGACAGATTACCAGCTACGAAGTTTGAGTGGGGAGTTTAAGTTTTATTTTCATAATAGTTAGTAATAATGGACTAACACAATTTTTATTATAATATTGGTGAGTGGCTTTACGACAAATACAAGCTGACAGCCGGGCGCTCCTAATCACACGGCCAACTCGCTCAGTAATAATAATAATAATAATAATAATAATAATAATAATAATAATAATAATAATAATAATAATAATAATAATAATAATAATAATAATAATAATAATAATAATAATAATTTCATTAATTTCGTGCTGCTATTACTAGCCGATTGCAGCCCTTGTAAGGCAGAACCTCCGATGAGGGTGGGCGGCATCTGCCATGTATAGGTATCTGCTTGTTAATGTGGTGGAGGATAGTGTTATGTGTGGTGTGTGAGTTGCAGGGATGTTGGGGACTTCACAAACACCCAGACCCCGGGCCATTGGAATTAACCAATTAAAGTTGAAAATCCCCGACTCGGCCGGGAATTGAACCCGGAACCCTCTGAACCGAAGGACAGTACGCTGACCATTCAGCCAACGAGCCGGACAATAATAATAATAATAATAATAATAATAATAATAATAATAATAATAATAATAATAATAATAATAATAATAATAATAATAATAATAATAATAATAATAATAAATGTTTACGTGCCAATGGAGACGCGCGGCTTCGGAATTTCGCCCACAGGTATTCTTTAACGTGCCTGTAATTCTACCGATCAGAAGCGGACGTATTTTAGCACCTTCAAATACCAGCGGACTGAGCCAGGATCGAGCGTGCTAAGTTCATGAAACCAGAACTTAACCGTCTGAGCCACTCAGCCTGGCAACGTTTATTTTGATACGTTTAATAGGCACTGCAAAAGCAGAATGCTTTAATTTACCATTAAACATGTTCTTTTCGTTTGGAAGCACGAAAGGAAGGTACGTTTAATTTATTTCTTTTCATAACATGTCCGTTATTGGTATTAAGCAAAACGTTCGATGTGCTATGACAATTCAATTCTAGTGTATCGTGTGGCAGAACAGAACACGGGTCGCCCTCCATGAATCTATCGGAAAAGGCTTCCCAACAGACGGGTGCCGAATCCAGCAACGATACTTGCTGTACTGCAGCATAATCGCGATACAGGTTGTGTTACATCACGCTAGACGCGGAAGAAGACATCCTGACAATGGAAATGAAATGGCGTATGGCTTTTAGTGCCGTGAGATCCCAGGACGGGTTCGGCTCGCCAGGTGCATGTCTTTTGATTTGACTCCCGTAGGTGACCTGCGCATCTTGATGAGAATGAAATGAGGATGAAGACAACACATACACCCAGCCCCATGCCAGGGAAATTAACCATGGTGGTTTAAATTACCGACCCTGACGGAAATCGAACCCGGGACCCTGTAACCAGAGGCCAGCACGTTAACGTTTTGCCATGGAGCCGGGCATCCTAACAATAGTAAACGATGATCCCGGGCGCCGTACGCGTAGTATAACACGTGCCGTTGGTGTGCCAACTTGGACCATACGTAGGATACCGCATGAAGAGCGAGTGCATCCTGACCATATTCAACGGGTGCAGTGTCTTTGACAGCTGATTACCATTTTTTGTGATTTGATGTGCGTCGCCACGACACAGATATATCTTACGGCGACGATGGGACAGGAAAGGGCTAGGATCGTGAAGAAGCAACCGTGACCTTAATTAAGGAACAGCACCAGCATTTGCCTGGTGTGAACATGGCAAACCACGGGAAACCGTCTTTAGGGCTGCCGACAGAGGAGTTCGAACCTACTATCTCCCGAATACTGGATACTGGCCGCACTTAAGCGACTGCAGCTATCGAGCTCGGTTTTTTGGTTCTTTATGTGTGTTCGAGAAACTTATATTTTGTTTCTTATTCACTACGAGTTAAAACAGAAGACACTTTGCGTTTTTAAGGGACGATGACCTTAAAACAGCAATCATCATAATCATCATCATTAACACGTATAAAAATTCAAAAAATGGTTGTTTTATATTCATCACTACGAAATAGGAAAAAATTCAATCAAATTAGTTTTTCATTCGCACACCTCGTAGAGGGGTGGGTGGGCCGTAAGCTATATGTGTAGCTCTTGGGCCATGGAGTAAGGAAGTAGAGTTGTGAGGATGAAATAATTCAAGTTGGACGTACGTCTTGTACATACAATAAATTGAATTGAACATGTTAGTAAATACCTGACCGCGCAGAGAGATAACCGCAGCAACAACACGGACCCCAGAGGAGGCCCGCAGAACACACCACCCAGGATAGAGACCCCTCAAACACCCCGTTTATGGAGTAAATTTTCTTGGTACCATGTTGACATAGTACAATGTTGACATACATACCTGGGTAAATAAACAAACAAACAAACAGAGAGAAGTGGTTGGCCTTGAACTTGCTGTGCCGAGTGAGACGAGTTCTTAGTCCAGATATGTGAACAAAACAAGCACTGAGGTCATTGACCATACTACACTCTTAAAGGCTACAGAGCAGATTAAAGGCGATGTATCACAAGGCCAAACTTAAACATGTAACAGAACGCAAGATGTAACTGTGACACATTAGAAACGAAACGCAACCTGGGCTGGGGAAACATCCACAGATCTTGCAGCACTGTCTTGAAGCACAGGACAGAAACATAGATGTACACCGGCACACGACACAAAAGGTGAATTAAAGACGGAAAAAGTATTGTGTCACATGAAGCTAAAGAGAAGTTATAAATAAACGAAATAAACTAAATCTAAATAATAATAATAATAATAATAATAATAATAATAATAATAATAATAACAAAACATCAAATATGAATAACAAGTATACGACTAAAAAGGAGAGTAAAAAGTGGTATAAGACGAAAGTATGAACAGGTGAATAATAATAATAATCAGAGAGGAAAAAGAGTAAGAAGAAGAAGTTCGATATGAGTAGTAGCAATAATAATAATAATACCGGTAATGCTATTTGCTTTACGTCCCACTAACTACTCGTACTGTTTCTGAAGGCGCTGTAATTTAGTCCCGCAGGAGTTCTTTTTACGTGCCAGTAAATCTACCGACACGAGGCTGACGTATTTGAGCACCTTCGAATGCCACCGGACTGACCCAAGATCGAGCCTGGTAAGTTGGAACCAAAAAACCAGTGCTTTAAACGTTTGAGCAACTCAGACTGGCCACTTTTATTTTGATAAATTTATTGAGCACTGCAATGGCAGCAGTAACTTATGCTTTATTTCACCATTACACACATGCTTTTCATTTGCAAGCACGAAATAATAATGTAATTTTTACGTCCCAATAACTACTTTGAAAAGTTTTGGAGACGCCGAGGTGCCGGAATGTTGTACCGCAGGACTTTTTAATGCAAGTAAATCTACAGACACGAAACTGGCGTATTTCAACACCTTCAAATACCCCCGAATTGAGCCTCCATTGAACCTGCCAAGATGGGATCAGAATACCAGCGCTCTATCGTCCGAGGTACTCATCCCGGCATTAGAGCTTGGAATACGTTGGTCGTGCGGTTAGGGGCGCGAAATTGTGAATTTCATTGGGGAGATACTGGGTTCGAACTCCACTGTCGACAGCCCTGAAGATGGTTCTCCGTGTTTTCCCATTTTCACATCAGGAAAATGCTGGAGCTGAATCTTTATTAAGGCCACGAACGCTTCCTTCTCACTTCTACCTCTTTTCTGTCCCATCGTCGCCATAAGACCTTTCTGCGTCGGTGCGACGTAAAGCCAATTTTGAAAATCATCATAATTAGGACATTATACAACTGTCGAGATCCATAGTTATAAACGACGAGAAGTATTTTCTTGGCAGACATTATTGGCGAGTAGTCAATAATAATAATAATAATAATAATAATAATAATAATAATAATAATAATAATAATAATAATAATAATAATAATAACAATAATAATAATAACAACAATAATGGTATTTGCGTTACGTTTACGGTTTTCGGAGACGATGAGGTGCCGGAATTTAGTCCCGCGGGGGTTCTATTTACGTGCCACTAAATCTACCGGCACGAGTGTGACGTATTTGAGCACATTCAAATATCACCGGACTGGGCCAGGTTCGAACCTGCGAGGTTGGAGTCGAAAGGCCAGCACCTCAACCGTCTGAGCCACACAGCCCGGCAGGAAACACGAAATGTAGGTACGTTTAATTCATTTATTTGTATAACATGTCCATTATTCGTTTGGAGTAAAACGTTGGCTGTGCTTGCCTAATTCAATTCAATCCCATGCTTGCTTTCGTTGGCGTAAAGACACAGGTTTTCAGGTTATTTCCATAATCACTAGACCACAGGGCTGACGACCACAGATATCCCAATTCCCTAAATGACGTAACAGCAAATGAACCAGTATTAACGCTGACAATTCGATACAGCTCCAGGGTCCGAAACCGATAACTAGGGTTGTCTGACGCCCCTAAGACGGAAACTAAATACTAACAACAACAACAACAACAAAACCAGTCTGGCGAGAATGTAACGTAACATGGTGTACACCGGTAACAGCCTTCAGCTGTTATCGTAGTTCAGTTGCTCGTAAACATAAAACCAGTTTGGCAAGTATATTACGTAACATCTCATGGCATGCAAAGGTAGCGTTCAGCTGTTAATGTAGTACATTTTCTCTGAAACGTAAACAGAAACCAGTTTGGCACGGATGGCGCGTGACTTGCCTGTTATCAACGGAAAGCTATTCATTCGCAGAACAAGGCATACTACCTATTCTAAAAACATCGTATCCCTTTGCTCTCGAAAATAACTTCCGCGGATTACTAAAAGTTTGATATATAGTGGTTCGTCACATCGTTCTCTATTGTTACAAGAAATATCTGCACCTATACACCTAACACCCTGTATAAGCGGCATGAAGAGCTACATAAGATGCGTCTGGACTTCCTTCACATACAGCACGATGATAAGGTGTTCATAACGAAGAGGGAGAGAGAAATGCAAGAGGAAGTACACAATATGAAAATGAACGTTTTAGAACTATTAAAGAACAAAATATGTTCAATGCCCGCAGGAAACACGGTCAACTTTGTGAGTTACTTAGATCACGCGAGTGAAGTAAGTTATATGAAATTGTATCGGAAACGGCAGATCGAAGTTTCGAACAATGTGTAACTATTTTCACCCTATATCGGTAACAAGTTTTGTCAGTAATTTCTTATAAAACATGTTTATTTACATTTTAAACATTTTTTCCCTTTTATTTAGTTTAATTTAGAACAAATATTTTCATAGTAATGGTTCATGGTGTGGATTACTGTAGTCACGTCCTAGTTCGTGAACCATAGGACGGCTGAGTGGCCTAGTAAGTGGTCCTGAGAGTCGGGATACCAGTTGCTATGGAATGGGAGTGGACATCTCGGGCATTTCGGATTCATGGCCCTCCTTGTGCTCCCCCTGTGGCTGGGGGCGGTAGAATAACACCCACGGTATCCCCTGCCTGTCGTAAGAGGCGACTAATAGGAGCCCAAGGGGCTCTGAACTATGGAGCGTGGGTTGGCGACCACGGGGCCCTCAGCTGAGTCCTGGCATTGCTTCCACTTACTTGTGCCAGGCTCCTCACTTTCATCTATCCTATCCGACCTCTCTTGGTAAACTCCTGTTCTTTTCCGACCCCGACGCTATTAGGTTTGCGAGGGCTAGGGAGTCTTTCATTTTCACGCCCTTCTAGGCCCTTGTCTTCCTCTGGCCGATATCTTCATTTTTCGAAGTGTCGGACCCCTTCCATATTTTCCCTCTGATTAGTGTTATATAGAGGATGGTTGCCTAGTTGTACTTCCTCTTAAAACAATAATCACCAAAACCACCACCTCCTTGTGCTCAAGCGGCTAGGACTATACAATTCACCGGTGGTCCATAACCCGTTAGGGGAGAGATCCTCACTTGGACTATGTGCAAGTAGGATAGCATCCTGCTTCATGAAGTTACCGAGCTCAGAACATTTTAAGCAAGCCTCAGACCTATGGGAGTAACGGAGTCCCACTCCCATTTGACAGGCGAGGGACATCTTGGAAACAACTTGGCGAACGAAATGGTATTCGATGGGGAGCTATCAATATTAATGGGGCTTATGGAAGAAAGACAGTAGAACTGGCTGAGTCAGCAAAGAGGATGCATCTGGATGTGCTAGGAGTAAGTGATATTCGGGTAAGAGGAGATAACGAGGAAGAGATAGGAGATTATGAAGTGTACTTGACGGGTGTTAGAAAAGGAAGGGCAGAGTCTGGGGTAGGGCTCTTTATCAGGAATACCATTGCACGCAAAATAGTTTCTGTTAGGCACATAAATGAGCGAATGATGTGGGTAGATTTGTCAGTTGGAGGAACTAGGACTAGAATTGTCTCCGTGTATTCACCATGTGAGGGTGAAGATGAGGATGAAGTTGACAAGTTTTATGAAGCATTGAGTGACATCGCGCGTGATCAGGGTCAACAGCAAGGACAGAATAGTGCTAATGGGCGATTTCAATGCGAGAGTTTGGAATAGAACTGAAGGATACGAAAGGGTGATTGGCAAATATGGGGAAGATATGGAAGCTAATAGGAATGGGAAACGTTTGCTGGACTTCTGTGCTAGTATGGGTTTAGCAGTTACGAATACATTCTTCAAGAAAAAGGCTATTCACCGCTACACATGAGAGGCTAGGGGTACCAGATCCATAATAGACTATATCTTAACCGACTTCGAATTCAGGAAATCTGTTAGGAATGTACGAGTTTTCTGGGGACTTTTCGATGATACAGACCACTATCTGAGCTGTAGTGAACTAAGTATCTCTAGGCCTAGGATAGAGAAGGTGAAATCTGTCTGCAAACGAATAAGGGTAGAAAATCTCCAGGAAGAGGAAATTAGACACAAGTACATGGATATGATTAGTGAGAAGTTTCGAACAGTAGACGGTTAGCAGGTTCAGGATATAGAAAGTGAATGGGTGGCACACAGGGATGCTGTAGTAGAAACAGCAAGGGAATGCCTAGGAACAACTGTTTGTAAAAATGGGAAAAGGCGAACATCTTGGTGGAATGATGGAGAGCAGCTTGTAAACGTAAAAAGAAGGCTTATCAGAAATGGCTCCAAACAAGGGCAGAGGCAGACAGGGATTTGCACGTAGATAAATAATAATAATAATAATAATAATAATAATAATAATAATAATAATAATAATTGTTACGGAGTTTTCCGTGGTAGGTAGAGGTGAAAGAAGGTGCGGGTGTGAATCGGTCTCCAGCTACGAAAGCAAAATTAATTTAAAATTTAACAAGGTTATATTTTCTTTTCAAAAACAAAGAAATAACAAGCATGGCAGGTACAAAGTAGCAAGTCAAAAAGGGTAGTTACAATATTTACAGGAATTGGGCTTCGCGCCCTGATTTTACACTGCTTGGGCAATCAGCTCAGTTTTACCCCAAACACGAGTTTTAACAGAGGGGCAGAAAACCCCATTCATACCTAGGAGCCCTTGCTCCAAATTACACAGAAAAGCCTCCACGAGGCATACAACACTCAATTTTCAAAAGAGCCACTCGCTCTCAAAATTTAAGCCTCTCCCAGGCCACACCAAACTCCACCCTCAAGTTGTCCTCACTGGACATAGACACAGGGGTAAAATACCCAACCTACTGAGATCTATTAAATAAAAATGGGCAATTACATGACCTCTAAAATAACAATTTGAGAGGAGGCGACCTTGCACTCCTAATACACTTGTTTTTAAAACCCTAATCTGGCTCTAGGCCACTAATGCAAGGGCTAATCCCATACTACCGAGGTGACTTTAGAAAAGAGCAATTTGTTTTACCTTAACGAAGAATAGGTTGAGAAAATAAGTTCACCTCAAGACAATGTGAGTGGGAGCTCGAGAGGGTTAGCACTCTCTATCCCAATATGCAGCTTAAAAGAGAATAGAAGAAAAGATCGTTACATTTTAGGAAAAGGTTACATGGAGGAACGCTTCGCACCCACCCCGAGAGTTAAACTGCTGAGCTAGCAAAGAAAGAATTTATTAATCGGCCATTACCTTATTGATGACCGCTGCCGAGGAAAGAGGCGCTTCCCGCCTCCTGCTATGTACTTTATACACTGAAAGATGGAACAGAAGTGGCCCGGAGACCCTAAAATCAGCAGTTTAAATACTCTCGCAGAAGATTCTAGGCGTTAGGGGAATGAAAACACCCTCCCGCGATGATTTTATTGGTAGATCAATAAACCCCCTACACAATACTAAGAAGAAACACATAATTGGTGGAAAATTAATTCAAGAAATTCGGGATAGGCTAGATTTAAAACAAGGGGAAAGAAGGGGTTAATATTGCCAACTTAACCAAAGACTGAAAAAAAATTAGCAAAGAACAAACATTTGAAATAAAAATTTCTCCAACAAAATAGTTCTTTGACTCCGCACTAGGTTGCACTATTGTTGATCTTCAGTAGTGTCCTCTAGAAGAGAAAGTTCACACTTCTTACTTCAAGCGAAACAAAACCACATCAAAAATGACACAGTTCAAAAACTCAAAATTTTCCACGTGGTGACATCTTCTGAGAAAGTAGAGAATTAATAGCGTAGATAAAGTTCAGACTTACTCCAGCAGAGGAGTTTCAACTGGCGCACATTTTAAATTAGCGGAGTGGAGGTGTACCGCCCGGTACAGACCTCCCCCCCCAAAAGTTCCTCCCGGGGTGACACATGAAATTGTTTGAAAACAAGGTCCAAGTTTTGATGTAGATATGGAGATTAATTGCCAAAAAAAATTTATAAGATTTTCTTAATTTGGTTTGATTTAGTTTCAAAATTTTGTTGTTGCAGATGAAGAATAGTTTTTAAGTTTGTAGAAGTAGAATTCTGAGGATAAACTTTTAATACTTAAAAGTGATGAAAAATTTTGCAATGTCCACCAAATATTGCTGTTGAATTCCCGAGTGTAGTCATTGCTTATCGTAACTGTCCATGTAGTTGAGGTTGATGAAGTTGGATGGCCAGACCGGCCATTGCAGCTTGCGTCCAAAGGAGGCCGCTCGGACCCCTCAAGTACCCTGAGATACCGCTCGCCCGCACTATGAGGGGAGCAGAGGTGTTGAAACACGCCGCGCCCGCGGTTAACATATACAGGCTGCGGGCTAGTAGCAGGTCGTGCGCCGCACATCAGCCTTGGCCGGGAGGAGAGCTCCGGCTCGCCGTGCGCATGTCGTCCTCGCTGGGGCCGAGGGGGCCCTTCCTCAAACCCAGTTGCGGCGCGGCGCCGCGCGGCTGCGGGGGCACTGAAACATTAAAGCTAGGCGGCAGAATTGTGTTGGACCATCATGTTTCTTTTGAGGGCACAGGCATGTAGAGAGATTGAGGGGCCAGCGGCGTGCAGATATCCATGGCATTTCATCTAAGCCAGCCACTGTGTGTAGTGGAGCAGGAGACGGGAGCGTGGTAATGGCCGTGGCAAGGACAGGATGGCAGTTTAACAAATCGGGGGAGGTTTCACAGAAATGCTTACATATAAAATAAAATAGAAGGAGCAGAATGCCTTAAGAGTGGAACTCAAAAAAAAATATAACCTTCATATTCCTATCAAATTATATGAGGCAAGTTGACACAAGATTTACACCGGTTTCACCTGGGACAGGTGAACCCTAAATATCCTCTCGGTGGCTGGATTGCTTACTAACAATGTAACCGGAGTAAGAAAATCGAGAATGATGCATGGCCCATGAAATCTGGGGGCAAGCTTGCCCGCGGGAACAAAATTCTTGACCATCACCTGGTCACCTACCTTCAAAGTGGTGGGTCTCCGTCCACGATCATATCTTTCCCTAACCTTTTCATGAGATACCTTAAGATTGGCTTTAGCCTTCTTCCAAAGATCTTTAATATTATCCGGATCTATTGTCTCGGGTAGAATGTCACTCAGAGAACAAAGGTTAGAGAGCGGCGTGTTGGGAACAAACTTGAACATCAAGGAAGCTGGAGTGAACTTATGAGATTCATGAACCGCCGAATTCAAAGCAAAAGCTAACCAATGCAGGGACGTGTCCCACCTGGAATGATCTTCATGATGATAGGCAATAAGTGCGGACCTGAGATTACGATTAACCCGTTCAGCCAGAGATGGTTGAGGGTAATAACCAGAAGTAGTTACATGAGAGATGGATAAGTCAAAACAGAATTTACGAAATAAGTTAGATGTAAAAGCCTTAGCATTATCAGATACAATATATTGGCACGGACCAAAAGAAGCGAAAATAGAATTTAAGCAAGTAATGGTAGACTGAGCGGTAGCCAGCTTAGTCGGAAATAACCAAGAAAATCTGGTAAAACCATCTACACACACAAGGATGAACTTGTTGGCATTACCCTTTGACTGGGGGAATGGTCCTACATAATCAATATACAGGCGTTCCATGGGGCGCGACGCTTGCTGAGAAGACAAGAGGCCTACCTTGGTGGACATGGTCGGTTTACTAAGCAAACAGGATTTACAAGCCTTTACTAGTTCACGGATTTCACCGTCCATACCTTTCCAGATGAACATTTCACGAATCTTTTCACGAGTTTTAAAGATACCAAGATGCCCTCCTAATGGGGTCTCATGATAATACTTGAAGATCATAGGTACAAGAACCGCTGGAACAACAACTTTCATCATCTTATCATGCCTCGAAGGGCAACATAGAACACCATTCCTCAGAACATAAGGGACAACATGTTCCCCAGAAGAAAGGGTTTCCAT
This sequence comes from Anabrus simplex, assembly GCF_040414725.1. NCBI lineage: Eukaryota > Metazoa > Arthropoda > Insecta > Orthoptera > Tettigoniidae > Anabrus > Anabrus simplex. The sequence continues at coordinate 127,520,327 of NC_090265.1, read as the reverse complement.
TATCGGAGCCAGCGTCGGATCTTCACGTTGGTATTTCTCGATATCCCTAAAGAGCATGGGAGCATGTGTTAGGATGGCATAAACCTTAGATAGTATGGACTCGGAAGGTGATGAACTGTCGACCGGTTCGTGGGTCTCGACGTCGTTAGAAAACATACGGCTGAGTCCATCAGCAACAACATTTTCGGTACCTCTGATATGTCTAACATCAAACTGGAAGGCAGAAATACGGATGGCCCAGCGGGCTATACGACCAGTACGACGCGGCCTACCTAAGACCCAGCTTAAGGCTTGATTATCTGTCTCCAGGTCGAATTTGACATGTTCCAGATAGAGACGGAACTTCTCTAAGGCAAATAAGACTGCCAAACCTTCGAGCTCATAGATGGAATACTTGGCTTCTTGAGCCGACAATGTCCTAGACGCATAGGCGATGGGGCGCCTCCCTAGTTCAGTCTCTTGAAGAAGGACTGCAGCTACCGCTGACGACGATGCGTCGGTTTGGACAATGAATTTCTTCGAGAAATCAGGCATAGCAAGTACAGGGGCATTACAAAGAGCTAATTTAAGGTCTTCAAAAGCGGCTTGTTGAGAAGGTCCCCACTCGAATTTGATGCCTTTCCTACGAAGAAGGTTTAAGGGCGCCGCTCTATTAGCGAAGTTAGGAATAAACTTCCTGAAGAAATTCACCATACCAATGAACCTGGCGATACCTTTAATGTCCTTGGGAGGTTAAAAATCACGGATGGCCTGTGTTCTAGAATGATCGACTGCTACACCATCCGGTGACACAATATGCCCTAGGAAAGACATAGAGGGCTTAACAAAGGCAACCTTGGACAACTTAACAGTTAACCCAGCCTTACGAAGGCGATCGAGAACTTCTCGCAGATGATCTAGATGTTCTTCAAAAGTCTCTGAAAATACGACGACATCGTCCAAGTAGTGATATAAGTACTCAAATTTGATGTCGGAGAAGACCCTATCTAGTAGCCTAGTGAGTACAGCTGCCCGAAAGGCACGCGGTTGTATTCGTATAAATTCCAGTCCGTGGCAAACGCTGTAAGATGTTTAGACTCTTCGGCAAGGGGAATTTGATTATAGGCCTGATTCAAGTCCAAGATAGTAAAGAACTTGGCCTTACGAAACCATGAAAAACAAGAATGAAGGTCGGGAAGGGGCACAGATTGTAACACCACCTTCCGATTGAGAGCCCTGTAATCAATGACAGGCCTGAAGCCTCCTTGGGGTTTCGGGACTAAAAAAATAGGCGAAGAATACGCTGACTTAGAGGGCCTAATAATACCGTCCTTCAACATCTGATCGATGATTTCTTTTAGAGCCTTCATTTTAGGTGGAGATAGCCTATAAGGTGGAAAACGGACAGGAATCGAATCCGTGACCTCAATTTTGTATTCAATAAGGTCAGTAACACCAAGAGTATCAGAGAACACCTCGGGAAACGACTGACACAATTTGCGAATACTATCAGCCTGCTCCTCAGGTAGATGTCTAAGGTCTAACAACATCTCATCCTGGGTAGGCGAAATAGAAGAACATGATGCATAATTACACTTTAATAGAGGGATATTACAATTAGAGGCAAATTTGAAAGTGCAAGACCTACTCTGAAGATCGAGCACAAGACCAGTGTGAGAAATAAAGTCCGCTCCCAATATAATGGGGCAAGACAAATGCTTGGCCACAAACAATTTAACTTTCCATGTGAATTGAAAAATTCGAATTTTGACATATAAAGAACCGAGAATTTCTAATGGAGAGGAATTAGCCGAAACGTATTGGATCGCCGACAAACAATAGTTAGGAAGCTTACAAACAGATTTCAATTTTGAATACCAATCAGCCGAAATAATAGAACAAACACTACCTGAATCTAAGAGAGCTGTTATAGGCTCGTTGTTTAACTCAATTTTGAGAAAGGGGACCGGTGCGGGGGAATCCGCCGCAATCCTAAGACACTCTTTGGGACCTTCAAAAGATGAATTTGAAAATTGCTCGTTCCCTGAATTTACAACCTGTTTACCAGGGGCTGAGTCTCGGGAAGATGGATTAGTCGACTCAGCCGAAGCCACTAGTCACTTTTTATTATTGGCATAGGTGGAATTTGCACCAGAAGTTGAGCAGGAGGGGGTGCTATTAGAATTGGGACAATTCTTGGCGATATGTGAGAAAGCTCCACATTTAAAACAGCCTTGTGATGACCCGGCTCCATTCCTTGTCCCACTTGACTTGATCAGTGGACACTTGTTGCGCAGATGGTCAGGCGACCCGCAAGCATAACATTTACGGGGATTGACTGGTCGGCGAGGTGGAGGCCGAGTATTACTAAAGGAAGGCGGGGGTTCTTTCGCGACACGCAAGGAATCGGCGTATCTAACTCCTTCCGCTGAGACGGCCAATGCTTCAAGTTCAGAGAAAGTTTGCGGGCACGCCGCGAAACACAAATATGACCTGTAGGGTGGTGAAATCCCTTCCACAATAGCTTGTACAATCTGATCCTCAGGGAAATGAAGAGCAAACACCCTAGTATAAAACTTAATGTCCTGTATGAAATCAGCCAAGTTTTCATCCAAGCGTTGTACGCGGTAATAGTACTTCTGAATAAGGGAGGACCTGGCCCTAACCGGGATGAAGTTAGCTAGCAAATGGGCATGGAAATCCTCAATAGATGATTGCTCGGCAATGGCTCTTACGATTTTATCTGAGAGAATACCAATAGCATACGGATAGATAATTTGCAAAATTTGACATGGAGAAAGAGAAAACACAAGGGCATGATCCTGAAATTCAACTAGAAATCTTAAAAAAGAAATTACATCACTGGTGGCATTAACGGAAAACTTAGAGATACCTCTGAGCAACATTGCCAATGGATGAGGCAAGCTGCTAAACCCGGGTGACATAGTAGGTAAAGGTTTCAATGGCAAGGAAGTTAATTCAGAACGGATGTTACTCAATGATGCACGACGTTCAGATTCGTTGTCCAATGGGGCAGGGATAGTTTGAGCAGCAACGGTTATCCTATTAACTTCTCCCTTGGGAGGCGCTTCCTCACTACCTGCATTCACTGTGGTGGGTAGATCGCTTTTGGGAGGAACCTCCCCTGTTAACAATTGAGTGACCTTGCTAGATAATTCAGACATATTTTCAAGCAGCGTACTAGCTTCCTTCTTCTGAACGTCATTCAACTTTAGAGACAACAGATCGCTAACCCTATTCGAAAAATGATATAGCCTAGCTTGCACACGCTTAATTTGATTAGGAGAAGGATCATTTTCATCAAAAAGACTAACTACACAAGCTAGCCCAGTAATATTCTCCGTGATCGTGGAAAGAGAGTCGTCAATTTCTTTCTCTCCCAAATTGGGGATGGAAATGGGCAAATCTAGGGACTCTCTAAGCTTGTTTGTGTCTACTGCAACCGTGCCTCCAGATTGTACATTTCTAATAGTCAATTCATAGATCAGCTCCTCCTTGCGCAAATAGTTAAGATGGAGAACATCGCGAGGGCCGGGCATGGTGACAGAACAATTTTGAAAAACTCAAAAAATTCCAGCAACTGGGAAAATAGTTAGAGTTCGGAACAAACAATGTTTAGCCGTCCAAAGGGGCTAAATTGAGACCCATTCAACCACGCTCTGCTACCACTTGTTACGGAGTTTTCCGTGGTAGGTAGAGGTGAAAGAAGGTGCGGGTGTGAATAGGTCTCCAGCTACGAAAGCAAAATTAATTTAAAATTTAACAAGGTTATATTTTCTTTTCAAAAACAAAGAAATAACAAGCATGGCAGGTACAAAGTAGCAAGTCAAAAAGGGTAGTTACAATATTTACAGGAATTGGGCTTCGCGCCCTGATTTTACACTGCTTGGGCAATCAGCTCAGTTTTACCCCAAACACGAGTTTTAACAGAGGGGCAGAAAACCCCATTCATACCTAGGAGCCCTTGCTCCAAATTACACAGAAAAGCCTCCACGAGGCATACAACACTCAATTTTCAAAAGAGCCACTCGCTCTCAAAATTTAAGCCTCTCCCAGGCCACACCAAACTCCACCCTCAAGTTGTCCTCACTGGACATAGACACAGGGGTAAAATACCCAACCTACTGAGGTCTATTAAATAAAAATGGGCAATTACATGACCTCTAAAATAACAATTTGAGAGGAGGCGATCTTGCACTCCTAATACACTTGTTTTTAAAACCCTAATCTGGCTCTAGGCCACTAATGCAAGGGCTAATCCCATACTACCGAGGTGACTTTAGAAAAGAGCAATTTGTTTTACCTTAACGAAGAATAGGTTGAGAAAATAAGTTCACCTCAAGACAATGTGAGTGGGAGCTCGAGAGGGTTAGCACTCTCTATCCCAATATGCAGCTTAAAAGAGAATAGAAGAAAAGATCGTTACATTTTAGGAAAAGGTTACATGGAGGAACGCTTCGCAACCGCCCCGAGAGTTAAACTGCTGAGCTAGCAAAGAAAGAATTTATTAATCGGCCATTACCTTATTGATGACCGCTGCCGAGGAAAGAGGCGCTTCCCGCCTCCTGCTATGTACTTTATACACTGAAAGATGGAACAGAAGTGGCCCGGAGACCCTAAAATCAGCAGTTTAAATACTCTCGCAGAAGATTCTAGGCGTTAGGGGAATGAAAACACCCTCCCGCGATGATTTTATTGGTAGATCAATAAACCCCCTACACAATACTAAGAAGAAACACATAATTGGTGGAAAATTAATTCAAGAAATTCGGGATAGGCTAGATTTAAAACAAGGGGAAAGAAGGGGTTAATATTGCCAACTTAACCAAAGACTGAAAAAAAATTAGCAAAGAACAAACATTTGAAATAAAAATTTCTCCAACAAAATAGTTCTTTGACTCCGCACTAGGTTGCACTATTGTTGATCTTCAGTAGTGTCCTCTAGAAGAGAAAGTTCACACTTCTTACTTCAAGCGAAACAAAACCACATCAAAAATGACACAGTTCAAAAACTCAAAATTTTCCACGTGGTGACATCTTCTGAGAAAGTAGAGAATTAATAGCGTAGATAAAGTTCAGACTTACTCCAGCAGAGGAGTTTCAACTGGCGCACATTTTAAATTAGCGGAGTGGAGGTGTACCGCCCGGTACAATAATAATAATAATAATAATAATAATAATAATAATAATAATAATAATAATAATAATCGTATGGCCTCAGCTACCTTGTGCAGACATTTCAATTTGACGCCATCTGGCTGTCTGCTCGTCAATTTCGACATTCCGTTTTACTCTAGGCCCACTAGCTGGCAGACCGTGTAAACCGAAACTCTCTTGGGCGTCTATGGCTGAGATTTTATTAATTTTGTCGGGTAAACACCAAACGTGTCACCAGAGATCTTTTACATGCCGACATCGTACGACATGGAGTGTCGAATGGACTTTTTTCCGCCCTTCAAAAATCCGACTACCTCTGCCGGGTTTGAACCCGCTATCTTGGGATCCGGAGGCCGACACTCTACCAACTGATCCACAGAGGCAGAGGTATATGAAGGAAACAAAGCGAAACAAATACTTATTGAATCCAAAAATAAGTCGTGGAAAGATTTTGGTAATGTACTTTATACACTGAAAGATGGAACAGAAGTGGCCCGGAGACCCTAAAATCAGCAGTTTAAATACTCTCGCAGAAGATTCTAGGCGTTAGGGGAATGAAAACACCCTCCCGCGATGATTTTATTGGTAGATCAATAAACCCCCTACACAATACTAAGAAGAAACACATAATTGGTGGAAAATTAATTCAAGAAATTCGGGATAGGCTAGATTTAAAACAAGGGGAAAGAAGGGGTTAATATTGCCAACTTAACCAAAGACTGAAAAAAAATTAGCAAAGAACAAACATTTGAAATAAAAATTTCTCCAACAAAATAGTTCTTTGACTCCGCACTAGGTTGCACTATTGTTGATCTTCAGTAGTGTCCTCTAGAAGAGAAAGTTCACACTTCTTACTTCAAGCGAAACAAAACCACATCAAAAATGACACAGTTCAAAAACTCAAAATTTTCCACGTGGTGACATCTTCTGAGAAAGTAGAGAATTAATAGCGTAGATAAAGTTCAGACTTACTCCAGCAGAGGAGTTTCAACTGGCGCACATTTTAAATTAGCGGAGTGGAGGTGTACCGCCCGGTACAATAATAATAATAATAATAATAATAATAATAATAATAATAATAATAATAATAATCGTATGGCCTCAGCTACCTTGTGCAGACATTTCAATTTGACGCCATCTGGCTGTCTGCTCGTCAATTTCGACATTCCGTTTTACTCTAGGCCCACTAGCTGGCAGACCGTGTAAACCGAAACTCTCTTGGGCGTCTATGGCTGAGATTTTATTAATTTTGTCGGGTAAACACCAAACGTGTCACCAGAGATCTTTTACATGCCGACATCGTACGACATGGAGTGTCGAATGGACTTTTTTCCGCCCTTCAAAAATCCGACTACCTCTGCCGGGTTTGAACCCGCTATCTTGGGATCCGGAGGCCGACACTCTACCAACTGATCCACAGAGGCAGAGGTATATGAAGGAAACAAAGCGAAACAAATACTTATTGAATCCAAAAATAAGTCGTGGAAAGATTTTGGTAATGTACTTTATACACTGAAAGATGGAACAGAAGTGGCCCGGAGACCCTAAAATCAGCAGTTTAAATACTCTCGCAGAAGATTCTAGGCGTTAGGGGAATGAAAACACCCTCCCGCGATGATTTTATTGGTAGATCAATAAACCCCCTACACAATACTAAGAAGAAACACATAATTGGTGGAAAATTAATTCAAGAAATTCGGGATAGGCTAGATTTAAAACAAGGGGAAAGAAGGGGTTAATATTGCCAACTTAACCAAAGACTGAAAAAAATTTAGCAAAGAACAAACATTTGAAATAAAAATTTCTCCAACAAAATAGTTCTTTGACTCCGCACTAGGTTGCACTATTGTTGATCTTCAGTAGTGTCCTCTAGAAGAGAAAGTTCACACTTCTTACTTCAAGCGAAACAAAACCACATCAAAAATGACACAGTTCAAAAACTCAAAATTTTCCACGTGGTGACATCTTCTGAGAAAGTAGAGAATTAATAGCGTAGATAAAGTTCAGACTTACTCCAGCAGAGGAGTTTCAACTGGCGCACATTTTAAATTAGCGGAGTGGAGGTGTACCGCCCGGTACAATAATAATAATAATAATAATAATAATAATAATAATAATAATAATAATAATAATAATAATAATAATAATAATAATCGTATGGCCTCAGCTACCTTGTGCAGACATTTCAATTTGACGCCATCTGGCTGTCTGCTCGTCAATTTCGACATTCCGTTTTACTCTAGGCCCACTAGCTGGCAGACCGTGTAAACCGAAACTCTCTTGGGCGTCTATGGCTGAGATTTTATTAATTTTGTCGGGTAAACACCAAACGTGTCACCAGAGATCTTTTACATGCCGACATCGTACGACATGGAGTGTCGAATGGACTTTTTTCCGCCCTTCAAAAATCCGACTACCTCTGCCGGGTTTGAACCCGCTATCTTGGGATCCGGAGGCCGACACTCTACCAACTGATCCACAGAGGCAGAGGTATATGAAGGAAACAAAGCGAAACAAATACTTATTGAATCCAAAAATAAGTCGTGGAAAGATTTTGGTAATAACCTGGAAAGGTTAGGTCAAGAAGCAGGGAAACCTTTCTGGACAGTAATAAAGAATCTTAGGAAGGGAGGGAAAAAGGAAATGAACAGTGTTTTGAGTAATTCAGGTGAACTCAATAGATCCGAGAGAATCTCTGGAGAGGTGGAGGGAATATTTTGAACATCTTCTCAACGTAAAAGGAGATCATCTTGGTGGTGTTGCGAACTGCCAAGGTCATGGGAAGGAGGAAAATGATGATGGTGAAATTTCGCTTGAGGAAGTGGAAAGGATGGTAAATAAACTCCATTGTCATAAAGCAGCAGGAATAGATGAAATTAGACCTGAAATGGTGAAGTGTAGTGGGAAGGCAGGGATGAAATGGCTTCATAGAGTAGTAAGATTAGCATGGAGTGTTGGTAAGGTACCTTCAGATTGGACAAAAGCCGTAATTGCACCTATCTATAAGCAAGGGAACAGGAAGGATTGCAACAACTATCGAGGTATCTCATTGATTACTATACCAGGCAAAGTATTCACTGGCATCTTGGAAGGGAGGGTGCGATCAGTCGTTGAGAGGAAGTTGGATGAAAACCAGTGTGGTTTCAGACCACAGAGAGGCTGTCAGGATCAGATTTTCAGGATGCGCCAGGTAATTGAAAAATGCTACGAGAGGAATAGGCAGTTGATTTATGTTTCGTAGGAAAGGTTATTCCACTGAAGCTCAACTTGTAGGATTCCAGCAAGATATAGCAGATATCTTGGATTCTGGAGGTCAAATGGACTGTATCGCGATTGACCTGTCTAAAGCATTTGATAGGGTGGATCATGGGAGACTACTGGCAAAAATGAGTGCAATTGGACTAGACAAAAGAGTGACTGAATATGGGTTGCTATATTTCTAGAAAATAGTTCTAAGAAAATTAGAGTAGGTGAAGCTTTATCTGACCCTGTAATAATTAAGAGGGGAATTCCTCAAGGCAGTATTATCGGACCTTTATGTTTTCTTATATATATATAAATGATATGAGTAAAAGGAGTGGAATCGGAGGTAAGGCCTTTTGCGGATGATGTTATTCTCTATAGAGTGATAAATAAGTTACAAGATTGTGAACAACTGCAGCATGACCTCGAAAATGTTGTGAGATGGATAGCAGGCAATGGTATGTTGATAAACGGGGTTAAAAGTAAGGTTGTGAGTTTCACAAATAGGAAAAGTCCTCTCAGTTTTAATTACTGCGTTGATGGGGTGAAAGTTCCATTTGGGGATCATTGTAGGTATCTGGGTGTTAATATACGGAAAGATCTTCATTGGGGTAATCACATAAATGGGATTGTAATAAAGGGTACAGATCTCTGCACATGGTTATGAGGGTGTTTAGGGGTTGTAGTAAGGATGTAAAGGAGAGGGCATATAAACATCTGGTAAGACCCCAACTAGAGTATGGTGCCAGTGTATGGGACCCTCACCAGGATTACCTGATTCAAGAACTGGAAAAAATCCAAAGAAAAGCAGCTCGATTTGTTCTGGGTGATTTCCGACAAAAGAGTAGCGTTACAAAAATGTTGCAAAGTTTGGGTTGGGAAGAATTGAGAGAGAGAAGAAGAGCTGCTCGACTAAGTGGTATGTTCCGAGCTGTCAGTGGAGAGATGGCGTGGAATGACATTAGTAGACGTTTGAGTGGCGTTGATAAAAGTAGGAAAGATCACAATATGAAGATAAAGTTGGAATTCAAGAGGACAAACTGGGGCCAATATTCATTTATAGGAAGGGGAATTAGGGATTGGAATAACTTACCAAAGGAGACGTTCAATAAATTTCCAATGTCTTTGAAATCATTTAGGAAAAGGCTAGGAAAGCAACAGATAGGGAATCTGCCACCTGGGCGACTGCCCTAAATGCAGATCAGTATTCATTCATTCATTCATTCATTCATACGACAGGGTACCGAGGGAAAAGATGTTCGCTATACTGCGGGACTATGGAATTAAAGGCAGATTATTAAAATCAATCAAAGGCATTTATGTTGACAATTGGGCTTCAGTAAGAATTGATGGTAGAATGAGTTCTTGGTTCAGGGTACTTACAGGGGTTAGACAAGGCTGTAATCTTTCACCTTTGCTGTTCGTAGTTTACATGAATCATCTGCTGAAAGGTATAAAATAGCAGGGAGGGATTCAGTTAGGTGGATATGTAGTAAGCAGTTTGGTTTATGCTGACGACTTGGTCTTAATGGCAGATTATGCCGAAAACCTGCAGTCTAATATCTTGGAACTTGGAAAATAGGTGCAATGAGTATGGTATGAAAATTAGCCTCTCGAAGACTAAATTGATGTCAGAAGGTAAGAAACGAAATGATATGTCGTATGGCTTTTAGTGCCGGGATATCCCAGGACGGGTTCGGCTCGCCAGGTACAGATCTTTCTATTTGACATCCGTAGGCGACCTGCGCGTCGTGATGAGAATGAAATGATGATGAAGACAACACATACACCCAGACCCGTGCCATTGGAATTAACCAATTAAGGTTAAAATCCCCGACCCGGCCGGGAATCGAACCCGGACTCTCTGTACCGAACGCCAGTACGCTGACCGTTCAGCCAACGAGTCGGACAGTAGGTAAGAAATTCAACAGAATTGAATGTCAGATTGGTGATACAAAGCTAGTACAGGTCGATCATTTCAAGTATTTAGGTTTTGCGTTCTCCCAGGATGCTAATATAGTAAGTGAGATTGAATCAAGGTGTCGTAAAGTTAGTGCAGTGAGCTCGCAGTTGCGATCAACAGTATTCTGTAAGAAGTAAGTCAGCTCCCAGACAAAACTATCTTTACATCGGTCTGTTTTCAGGCCAACTTTGCTTTACGGGAGCGAAAGCTGGGTGGACTCAGGATATCTTATTCATAAGCTAGAAGTAACAGACATGAAAGTAGCAAGAATGATTGCTGGTACAAGCAGGTGGGAACAATGGCAGGAGGGTACTCGGAATGAGGAGATAAAGGCTAATTTAGGAATGAACTCGATGGATGAAGCTGTACGCATAAACCGACTTTGATGGTGGGGTCATATGAGGCGAATGGAGGAGAATAGTTTACCTAGGAGTATAATGGACTCTGTTATGGAGGGTAAGAGAAGTAGAGGTAGACCAAGACGATGATGGTTAGACTCAGATTCTAACGCTTTAAATATAAGAGGTATAGAACTAAATGAGGCCACAACACTAGTTGCAAATCGAGGATTGTGGCGACGTTTAGTAAATTCACAGAGGCTTGCAGACTGAACGCCGAAAGGCATAACAGTCTATAATGATAATGTATGTATGTATGTATGTATGTATGTATGTATGTATGTATTTACGTATGTATGTATGTATGTATGTACGTACGTACGTACGTATGTATGTATGTATGTATGTATGTATGTATGTATGTATGTATGTATGTATGTATGTATGTATGTATGTATGTATGTATGTATGTATGTATGTATGTATGTATGTGTTTACTGAACCATTTGGTCCACTCTGAAGGATACCTACCTTCCTTACCTATCAGCAAATTTCATGAGATCTGTCTCTTGGGTCGTATCGGGTTCTTCGTCACTTGCTGAGGTAAAGGTAGGGTTCAGTAATCCTAATCTATCTACTCAAATGAAAGGTCTTATTCATAAAATATTGTATTTTATTTTTAGAAAAATATACTGAAGAAACTAATAATTTGAAATCCATGTATAATTCGGACTCTCTCTTGTCCACTCCACCACAATCATTTTACACAGAGGGGCCGAACGCTGGTTTGAGCCTTTGACTTAACTGTCTGATGGGCATCCTTACTAGAAACCATTGTCTCAATTATTAAATAAAGAAAGGAAAGTCTGGAAATCCTTAAATTCGGCTTCCATGTGAGACTACATTATCATCATAATGATTCTTGATGGTCCAGCCCTCGTAACACGAACTCTGGACTCGGGGTATAATTAAGGCAGTCCAATCGGTGTGTGCCACACAGTGGTTATACGGCATGGACCCTTAATTGAATCGATGTGACCTGCGACTATGTCATGGACCGACCTCTAAACTTGTAAGTTACTTTAAAGTCATTGTGGATGATGACCGCAAGGAAAATGATGCTACAGTGCCATATGGCCCTAATCTAAGTCCCTGAGGTTGATGAACCCATGACCATCCAAGTTTCTAAGCTGAACCTCCTGTGGGTGGGGGCGGTAGAATAACACCCACGGTATCCCCTGCCTGTCGTAAGAGGCGATAAAAGGGGCCCAAGGGGCTCTGAACTTTGGAGTGTGGGTTGGCGACCACGGGGTGCTTAGCTGAGTCCTGGCATTGCTTCCACTTACTTGTGCCAGGCTCCTCACTTTCATCTATCCTATCCGACCTCCCTTGGTTAACTCTTGTTCTTTTCCGACCCCGACGCTATTAGGTTTGCGAGGGCTAGGGAGTCTTCCATTTTCACGCCCTTCGTGGCCCTTGTTTTACTTTGGCCGATATCTTCATTTTTCGAAGTGTCGGACCCCTTCTATTTTTTCTCTCTGATTGGTGTTATATAGAGGATGGTTGCCTAGTTGTACTTCCTCTTAAAACAATAGTCACCACCACCACCACTTTTTAAGCTGAAGGCTAAACACAATTAATTTACATCTGTTGATGACCAAAGTTTCCACTTTACTAACCCCACCACATTTACTGCTCAATCAATCAAAGTCAAATAATTCAACAACAACAACAACAAAAACGCTCACAATATTTTGTGGCGGCAAAATCCATTACCTTCGGATATGTCCCCTTAATCGTTACGTTAACATTTAAATATTACCAGAAAATAAACTAAGATTTCCAGAATGCATCTCCAAGTTATTCGCTTGCTTTAAAGTTATTTCACAAATACGGTTCCACTGAATTTTTATAATTAAATAAAGAAAAAATGATTTAATGGAATCTTAATGAACAACAAATTCTATCTCCAAGGAGGAATGGTTTCTTTTACAAGTCCCTACTCAACGTTTGACGCAGTTATATTCAATTCATGTTTAATGTTTATCTTCTGGCATTATTTGTAGCTGAAAAAATTACATCATTCATTTCCAGTATTTTATCTTGTTTCACGACATCACACTTTAAAATCTAATCTAACCCTAGCCATATTAATACTTGGATAACCCTAATAATCTAGTACAAACCAAAAGTAACTCGCCGTATAATGTAAGCCGATTACGATGTCATATCATAATATATCATAAAATTTGTGCACCCTCACAAACAAAACAATCATCACTACCACCACTCTATATTTTGGACAACCCTGATATTGGCTAACCTTGCTCATTATACTCTAACTTTAGAGTTTCACATATACATTATGACCTCAATTAAACAAATTCACAGTATCTAATAACCTACGCGTTATTCCCGAATGAAAATTTCAACTAGATCCCGTAGTTATTTATATCCGCTGCCAAGAATGCAATCTCGTTTCAAAACGTAACACTCTACAAGTCTTCCGTTACACTAAATGTCCCCTATCGATCAGCTGGCGGCTTGAGACACACACGACACTCCACGATCTTTCAGTTTCAACATGAAACACATGTCATCGTTATACATGTCTGGCTTCAAAGAATGAACCCCGCTGACTTCGAAAAATAGAACAAAATACGATATTCTGACCAAACAAATATGCTCATCGATTTTATTTTAAATGTCCCACAATAATTGTACACGTCGCAAATTAATACCTTCGTGGATTCTCGCATTCTACTTTCCATACCAAACATTATAAAATCTCCCTCGGGCTCCCACAAAGTCCCGGCATCATCTACAGGATTCCAATCACCTGATTCGCAAATCCTATCTCAACTCATACGACAAATCTAACATCTGTTTCCCAAACTCAACGACTCTCACTGACAAAAGAACTGGAAGAAAAATCCTTACTAGAATCCACGACGGCTAATAACGCACAATACTTTAATAATGAACAACTTCGCATAAAATGATCTCGTATTTTATAACTGGATTTTCACGAAAATGACTGACAAATTTACCGTTATTATTTTCACTCAGACACGGTTTGAATGGACATAGAATACGTTACACTTCGTGAAAAAATTCACCAATCTGCATTACTCAACACTACACACAGCGCTTCCATCCGATTGAAAATGGGTAACCACGGATCCCTTTGCACCAATTCCATCAAAATTCCCACTGAAAATGTTACGTCGAATAAACATCTTAATTTGACATCACAAAATATAAGCAATACATACACGAAGAATGACGGTATACTTTGGACGTGATATCACTTCGAAACGCTCATTAATAAATTTTTACAATATTACACGGCACTCGCAATATTTTAAAAATTTATTCAAGCAGAAAATAAAACAGATGACCATTTTCGTCATATTCTGACATTCACAAAAAACATGTGGGTGACCAACTGCGTCATAAATACCCACTTCAAATACATATAAGTCTAACATCATGAAACAAGATACAGTAGGCGGTAAGATGGCGTATCACCTACCTTACGTCAAGCCAGCGTTCATCTTTGGGCCCACCTGCGACCCCTTTTCATTTATTTAGCCATGTTTACATTTTTTGCTGTACATTGCATTTTTCTTCCTTTTCCTGGAAATAAAGCATAAAAAAGAAATGCCCTTCACTAGTCGTTCTTGCTGATCGCACTAGACAGATTGTATTTATTTCCCGCACACGAATTACTTTCTTTACCACACAACAATTTTATAAATATTTGTTCGGTATCTTGACCGTCCTTTTTATACAATTACTTATGCTCAAAGAAAAACTATCTCCACAGGGAGTCAAGATCCCAGCCACATCGGCTAAAATCTGTTGGTTGGACTTAGTCTACTTGTCGATCGATTTACAGAAACAGTTCAACCCTCTGTCTTCAGCCTCACGATACAAATGCAGGGGTTTCAACATGGCGTCCCTTCTATATTTATAGCCATTAACCCCTCTCTCCAGGCATTTTCCCTTTGCCGCCAAGAAAATTTGCGTAACTTTTTCGACTTAAATGAACTGTATTTAAAAGTGTTTTGGATGTAACCACATACTTGCTACATTGCTAGCGGTAGTGTTCCTGGACAGTTAAATTTATTCATATTAAATTAACTGGTTAAATGACCTCATTTGATAGGCACTATTTTTGTCGACTCGGCGTGGGTAAGCTAGACACGCGCGTCCATCTGAAATAATCCCCAGAAATGGCTAAGCAGTCTCAAATCCGTATTACTAAAGACCAATTTTCTTATAGATAAATACAGGACCCTCATTATATTGCATTCACCACTAATTATTTCATTTAATTATATTTATTCAACATAAACTTTCTTCTGTATCCTTCCACTGCCGACACTTGCGGATGACGTCACATCTCAGAGCGTGGGACGGAAAGTAGCTACCTCCTTGCCACATGTCACTCATGTGATATCAAGAAATGTTCAAGCTCCTCATTACAATTGACATGGGGCCTCATATAGTAACTTTCATATTTAAAATTCTTAGGGCACAAAGGTCATGGGTTCAGAATGTATGTATGTATGTATGTATGTATGTATGTATGTATGTATGTATGTATGTATGTATGTATGTATGTATGTATGTATGTATGTATGTATGTTTGTTTGTTTGTTTGTTTGTATGTATGTATGTATGTATGTATGTATGTATGTATGTATGTATGTATGTATGTATGTATGTATGTATGTATGTATGTATTTTCATAGTACTGTTTTTATTCACAACCTATGTATAACAAGAGAACATGAAAAGCCGGATGGCATTTCCTGCTATATTTTCTTCGTGATTCACGAATTGAATATTTTCGTTGTTATTGAACAAGTCCCTTTCTTCATACAGATCACCTACATCCAGAGAAAAATTGTGGTGGACTGTCATAGCTACTGTTGCGTTACCACATGCTGTAGGACTGGAGTGCGTTTCCTTCTCAAGGATTTGGAATATTTTCTTCCACATTCCAAAAGTGCGTTCCACAACATTGCGGGTTTTTCATGAGCAGTGTTGTACCAGTGTTCAGCGGGTGTATTTGGTTGTAGGAGTGGTGTCGTAATTTTGTACAGGCATAACCTTTATCTATCACTACCATTCCATTATAATATATTATATATTATATATTATATATTATATATTATATATTATATATTATATATTATATATTATATTATAAACCATGAGCCTTTACTGGCAAGATGTAGTGTTTACACTGCACTATATCTTCTGGTATGGGCTAGAATAAATTTTTTACTTTCATTGACCTGTCTCAGTCTTATCCTTGGCTTTGACAACATGAAAGCGACTGAGGTATGTGTGATACTAGCAATACCATTCCTTATGCTGCCAGTCCCTGTTATGAATGGTGTAAAAATGTCACTCATAGTGTTGGTTGGTGCATGCATTTCAGTGGGCTTAGAAGACTGATATGTAAAAGCAACTTCTGCCTCGGTGAGGAAAGCAACGGGAAACTACCTCACTCCTCATTTCCCTAGGATGCCTTTTCAGTGACGTCTAGGCTATCTATGGCAGCTGTTGGCGGAACTGTGGAGGATCAAACCAGCCTTCGGGCTGAATACCTAACATACATACATACATACATACATACATACATACATACATACATACATACATACATACATACATACATACATACATACATACATACATACATACATACATACATACATACATACTGTGACGGTATCGTCACATTGAATATTTATTCGGAAATATGTATATATCGGAAGTGTGTATGCTTGGAGTTTCTTTGTCAGAACAGGGGCTCGGTTGCATCATGTTGCGTAACATCTTCGCCAGCCTGGCGCCTATCCTGGTTTATAAAATCCCCGAACTGAGTGCGCGTGAAGAGGGAAGGCAAAAAATATAGTTTCGGCTGACTCCGCCCCTAAAACAAGTGCCGACTCACAGTAGAGCCAACGTGAAGAGGTGATTTTAGAAGTATTTTCGGGATAATAACGTTTAAATTAATCATGAAGCATATGTCGAAGTAACAGCAAGGATAATGGATCATTGACAAAATTATAAATAAAAATAATATATTGTTTATGAAATTACGTCTCAAAGAAATTACGTAAGATGATCTGGCGTCGTAACGCTTACTGTGAATCAGACACCCAACAGGGGTTCCCCCTCAGGCTCTTGATTTAAACTACCGAATTACTATTAAACCACTGATCGTTCGCATTACATCTAGGCACACAATTTGCCGCATCGCTGATTTCCAGAAACTTAATGTATCTGGAGATCTCAAAATAATGGTGGGGAGGCGTTCCTCTGTCCATCCCCCACTCCATGTGAGACCATATATGCTCGCACTTCTGAGGGGGTGAGTCAGTCAACAGGCAGTCTATGAAGTGACCAGACTGTCGGTTTTGCGGTTGGATTTAGCTGTTCTTTGTATAGAAAATGTTGATATAAACGGGAGTGCAAATGTGTATAATTTCTCATATGAAATGTCAGTAGAGAACTTAACTGAGCGATAGTGCCGTATGAAATACAGATCGATCGCGACGTGCCACGTAATTACGTGAATTACGTCGTATAATCGCGAAACTGTTACGCTATGATATGCCGAATATCGGACGGAGAAAACTATTCTTCAATTAATCTCCCGCAGTAGAGAGAGAGAGTCCGTGGAGTGTGATAGTAAATTTTGAAACTTCTTGAAGGCTGGCATTTAAAAAAAAATAGCACGAATGCCCGTGTCATATAATATAAACAGAATTCCAGTACCAAGTTATCGTGCTGAATGACGGCCTAACTGTAGAAGTACAGAGAAACAGACGTACGAGACGGGGTTTTGAAATAAATATAGGAACCCGATACCACGTTAATTCAGAATAATAAACTATTGCAGTGACGACACCGTGAGCTTCTCTACTAGCTTTGTTTGACTGAGGGAGTCTAGCTGCGTCCAGCCTAAAATTAACAAATATGGAACTTTCTTTCTGTAAGAGATCGCAATCATACCAATAAAGGGGAATTTTAACTGTGACGTGTGCAGAAGAAGTCTGTGTGAAAATCAGTGTGAATAGTATCTTTCCAGTGTTCACGACTCCAAGACTACTCCACGGTGCTGTGGTGGGATGTCACGTTTCCCAGACGTCCCTCGATAATTCTTGGGTAATCCATAGTCTTGGAGTCGTGAGCACTGAAGAGATACTATTCACACTGATTTTCACACAGACTTCTTCTGTACACGTCACAGTCAAAATTCCCCTTTTTTGGTATGATTGCGATCTCTTACTGAAAGAAAGTTCCATATTTATTAATTTTAGGCTGGATGCAGCTAGACTCCCTCAGTCAAACAAAGCTAGTAGAGAAGCTCACGGTGTCGTCACTGCAATAGTTTATTATTCTGAATTAACGTGGTATCGGGTTCCTATATTTATTTCAAAACCCCGTCTCGTACGTCTGTTTCTCTGTACTTCTACAGTTAGGCCATCATTCAGCACGATAACTTGGTACTGGAATTCTGTTTATATTATATGACACGGACATTCGTGCTATTTTTTTTTACATGCCAGCCTTAAGGTTTCAAAATTTACTATCACACTCCACGGACTATCTCTCTCTCTCTACTGCGGGAGATTAATTGAAGAATAGTTTTCTCCGTCCGATATTCGGCATATCATAGCGTAACAGTTTCGCGATTATACGACGTAATTCACGTAATTACGTGCCACGTCGCGATCGATCTGTATTTCATACGGCACTATCGCTCAGTTAAGTTCTCTACTGACATTTCATATGAGAAATTATACACATTTGCACTCCCGTTTATATCAACATTTTCTATACAAAGAACAGCTAAATCCAACCGCAAACCGACAGTCTGGTCACTTCATAGACTGCCTGTTGACTGACTCACCCCCTCAGAAGTGCGAGCATATATGGTCTCACATGGAGTGGGGGATGGACAGAGGAACGCCTCCCCACCATTATTTTGAGATCTCCAGATACATTAAGTTTCTGGAAATCAGCGATGCGGCAAATTGTGTGCCTAGATGTAATGCGAACTATCAGTGGTTTAATAGTAATTCGGTCGTCTAAATCAAGAGCCTGAGGGGGAACCCCTGTTGGGTGTCTGGTTCACGGTAAGCGTTACGACGCCAGATCATCTTACGTAATTTCTTTGAGACGTAATTTCATAAACAATATATTATTTTTACTTATAATTTTGTCAATGATCCATTATCCTTGCTGTTACTTCGACATATGCTTCATGATTAATTTAAACGTTATTATCCCGAAAGTACTTCTAAAATCACCTCTTCACGTTGGCTCTACTGTGAGTCGGCATTTGTTTTAGGAGCGGAGTCAGCCGAAACTATAATTTTTTTCTTCCCTCTTCACGCGCGCTCAGTTCGGGAATTTTATAAGCCAGGATAGGCGCCAGGCTGGCGAAGATGTTACGTAACATGATGCAACCGAGTCCCTGTTGTGACAAAGAAACTCCAAGCATACACACTTCCCATATATATATATATATATATATACTTCCGAATAAATATTCAATGCAACGATACGGTCACATCTGGCCCCACGTTGGTCGCAAAAAGTCAGTGTGAATAGTATCTTTCCAGTGTTCACGACTCCAGGACTATGGATTACCCAAGAATCATCGAGGGACGTCTGGAACCCGTGACCTCCCACCTCAGCCCCATGGAGTAGACGCTTCAGGCGAGTCCCGTGCGGGCTCGGACTATGGATTACGGACCTAAGCTGTTGAGTACCAAGTTATGACTTTGTAGTGCTAATATTCCCTTTAAAATTAGAAAAAGATGTAAGGATAGGGTTAAGATAATATATCGTATTTGAATTGTGAGATTAGTTCGCTTAGAGTGGTCAGTACGATCCCTTTTTATTTAACTACTTGAGGTTATTCGGGAAGGAAACAAATTAGGGTAATTGCATGTCTTTTGGGCCCATTTTATTTTGTTGCATGTGCATGTTTGGGGGTATTTGTATATCCGAGTGCTGTCAAAGGAAAAGGAGGGGGGGGGGGGGTGAGTATTGGATTTTGCTGAGGTAACGAAGTAGCCTTCCTCTGAGTGACTATTCAAGATGAGACAGGATAATGACGGTAGGGTTTTCGCCAACTGCCTTTGAACAGTATTTTAATGTGGAATAGTCACAGCACTCTTTTCCTAATGTAAAGTAGTAGATTTTGGTGCATGGTAGGTTAAGACGTGGCTGTATTTAGATGTGTGTGAAGAATTCATTAAGCTCAAGTTCGAATATCCACCCCCACCCCCAAACACTAGCTAGGCCCCTGTGTACTTTTTTGTTTGTTGTTGTTTGGTATTTTAATTTTATTTAATTTATTTCATTGGATATTAAATGCCGATTTACTGAACGTAGTATCAATTTATATCAGGTACACATTTCTCATTTCTTTGGCCTGAGATAATAGGAAATTTTAGCTTATGAGCTTGTGAAATTGTGGTTAAACTCTGTAGTGAAAGGAACAATGTTGAACCCCGGCCTACTGTAAAGTTGAGGAAAGATGAAGTGATATAGCGGCATGATTTTGAGAGGTGTTTATAAGATATAATGAACGCCCGAGCTGACTTTAGAATGTTTATAAGTGTCCCCGTACTATTGCATGGATATAATGAGCCGATGACCATGCATTGAGAGAGCGTTAATGCGTGGAGATTTTTGTTTCAAGAAGGTTATTGTCCCGTTGTGAGGGCGGTCCTGAGTGATTTACGGCCAGCGACCCGAGGGTTGTAGCTTCTTGTGAGAAAGACAGCTGAGTCGGGATCTCTATCCCAGTTGACAAAGAAATAAATGTTGTACAGACACTGTGTTTTTTGACAGTAGGAGGCGTATTTTTACTTGATTAACACATTCGCAATAAGCTATGTCGAAATTAATGTAGGAACATTTAATTGTTACCCCTTAATGATGCGGTAGACAGGGTTTGTTTTTCAGAAAACCTGACATGGAAAGAACCGAGGTCACTACTTCGAACCTTGTGGCACAATAAGAATTGTTAGTCACACAGCGGTGGATTATAATAAAGCAGAAATGCAGCCATTATTTGTATTCTATATGTTTTTTCTTTTTCAGGTGGTAGAAGTAGATGGTAGATGTTTAGATAATTATTGACTTCTTGAAGCTAGTTTTCGTGATAACCCATTGATAGTTTGTTTAATTAAAGGGCTGAGACCCTTATGACGTGTACAGTTAGTTCATCAAGTGAGGTGGTTTTTAGTCACCAGAATTATGTTCATTTTTATTATTTGTGGGAATAAGTTGTAATTCCGTAGATTTGCTTATTGTTTTTCTAATTTTATATATTTTTAATATATATAATTTTTTTTATTTATCGTGCTATGTTTAATTTAGGCGGCCACTCTAAGACTAATCTCGGAGTAAACCAGTGTTTTCTTTTGAATATGTAAATTGAGAGTCAATCCCGGTGAATATTTCGCATTCGCAAGGTCGTACCTTACTTACCTTTGTCGTATTCAACAGCTGAAATGTAATAGAGGGCCGATGAGCACCGAAACCGATTATACCATGTGAAACTTTAGGAAGGTAATCCAACCTTTTCCGATTTGTTTGTATGGAAATGAAGTATCACTCAAGTGCTTAATTTGTAAATGTGTGATTTGTTTTACCATTAAATTCGATGTCGTAATTTCAATAGTCCACATAGGGACACTGGTGAAGATGTGGATCGAAAATTTTACTTGAGTGACACGGACCTGATTTCCCGTTGCTTTATTGAATGTCAAATGTATTTCTTTAAAATTTCATCATCAAGGTTGTAGAAAGTATGTTGCAACGAGTGCTAATTAAATCTTAGGAAAACTTTATTTGTGCCTATCTTTGCCGATATTAACATCCTGATCTCTTCCGTTCATTTTATGCCTATAAGTTAGATATAAGTTGGTTCCAGTTCGTATCCGCGGACGCACCATGCCCTTGAGAGGCTTCTGCTCATATCTTGGAGCGGAAGGGTAGCGGAAGACCTCGCTATGCTGTAATGGGCATTTGTCATCTCATGTGTTCGGATTAGTTATTAAAATCCAAATGAGGCGACATTTGTCACTAGGCAGAAAAGGTCCCTTGACTGTTATTTTCTGTAGCGCATGGTCCCATGTGTTAAGACCCCATAGGGGTAAATTTGTGTTGTCACATGGTCCCATGAGCTATGGGAGATGATGGGAAAGGTCACAATACATACATACATACATACATACATACATACATACATACATACATACATACATACATACATACATACATACATACATACATACATACATACATTATAAACTATGCTCAAAGTGCGCTGCAACAACACTATTGTCCCACATTTGTGCATCGTGCGTAGAACCAGGCCATCGGCAAACAATATTCATGATCTTCACACTTACATCCCAAATGACTTGAGTGTTTATAGAAAAATACTCCTTCCGAATTCTGAAAAGTTCGCCGTTGTCACCAGAAGGGCACAAAATTGGAATATGCGTGCAGTCAATTGCACCCACGATGTGTGGGAAACCTGCCAACGTGAAGAATTTCCTTTTATTTTCAGATCATTCATCATCATTTGCAGGCACATTTATGTACCTCCCTCTTAACCTCACTAGCTGCAACACGCGATGAAAGATACGGCCAGCAGTCGTGCGGTGAACGTTTATTAGATCACCGGCAACTATGATTGAGAGTCAACTCAAGACCTAAGCGGCCCCTTTGATATTAGGTAGACTTCTGGTCAGTGAAGAAGTTTCCGCAGTGGTAAATGGTTCCTATGTTTGTTGCTTGTTGCTGCAGTCACTAGCTTCCCTCAGTTTGGTTAGATATTCTGGTGAATTGACTTGACTAATTAAACATTTTGCGCTGTAAAAATATGGAAAATATTTCACAAGTTTTATGTTATTTGGGTTCGTTACCAACTCTTATATTTCATACTTAGATGGTTGTGAATAGTTATTGCTCTCGGTAGTGTATGTAACAAAATAAATAACTATTTACAATGAGTTGATATATTATTGCACTGTGTACTTTTAAGCTTTGTTCGAACGTTTACAGTAGCGTACGAGATGATAATCCGCTGTGGACTGTGGAAGAAGTGGTAAAAAAACAAGAAGGGCCTTAATACGGTATAGGTATAGGATCCTTAGCGTACTCGAAATAAACTAATAATAATAATAATAATAATAATAATAATAATAATAATAATAATAATAATAATAATAATAATAATAATAATAATAATTTGGGTTACGTGAATGATGTTGATCCACGAAATATCACTCTAATATTTATCACAAATGGAAGATAGTAATTGCTTTTACTCAAATAAAGTCTCAAATATTCCAGGTTGATTAAGAAATAATACGAAATATTTTATTTTAGCGAATACATACTTTACTGCCTTACAACAACTATTTCTGCTACGTCGCAGCGCTTCCGCAAGTGTTTTGTTTGTCCAACACTGTCGTATGTGATGTCTTTTATCACTGAAGTTCCTTGGTGTCGTTTTATTGGCTTTTCCCATTCGATGTAATTTGATGGGCTGTCACTTCATGTGCATTAACTGATTCATTAAACGATTTATTGGTCCAGGGATCATGCTATTTTTCAACAAAATACCCGCACTCCCATTCGCTAGAAAGAGAGCTCATTGGTGCCAGTCCTGGACCTCAAAAGAAAAAAAGAAAAAACGACGGCGCGAGCAGCGGAATGCAAGACATATGGCCAAAGATAACAAAAATCGCAGACATAGCACTCCCATTAATCGGTGCCAGCCCTGGACCTCAAGAAAGAAACAAAAGACGGCGCAAGCAGCGTAATGCAACACCATGGACCGGGATCGGAGACTGGGTACGAGGTACCCCAAGGAGGTGGAGCTGTGCGACAGGCCCTAGTGGTACTTGACGCATGGCTCCGCAGCCGGCAAGGACCGTGCTAGTCACAGCAGTGCCCAGACGGACTGATCCCCAGGTGATGGAATGGCAAGGAATTGGTTTATGTTTTGTGCATGTTACCTGTTCCTAACTAACATAACCTCTGGTCTTTTTCCAGCCCACATCCTTGCATGTGCTATCACAAGATGTCAGGTTTTACATGTAGGCTCTTTCTTCTTTCTGCCTATGTGGTTTTTCCCTGACCCTTCAATACCATACTTCAACACCATATACCTAATACAATATCGCCTGGTAGCGTGTCTGACATAGAAACAGGCAGATACTCCTTGTATCACTTCCCACTCTTCCCTGCTATCTCTTTCTTCTTCTTAGAAATAATAGCATGTCGGAGGCCATGTAGATTGAGTCGTTGGTCACGCGGGGGGAGCGGGCTTTGGGGGCCCCCCCGATATCTAAAAAAAATTCACTCTGGTGACGATATCACTCACAGCACTAACCTTCCTGTATGCACTCCTCCCGTACCTACCGCTCAAGGGAATACTATACGTCTTTCGGACCTGATGGACACTGATCAAGTAGTAGAACAGCGAGACAGTAATATAGCACAGCCCCACCAAAGCCAGCATAACTTGACCTCACAACAGGTGCAACGTGAGGCGGTCTCCCACGAGGAGCGACCCGAGCTGACAGTGAAAAGTACTACAACTACTACTAGAGATCCTCGCTTGCGTACGCCTCGGAAAAGTGTTGAGCGGATGGACGACCACCCTAAGTTACATAAAAAATAGTTTAGGCGAAGGTGATTTTTGCAGTCGACCAAAATGTTTATCAACCTGATGTTTCTATCGTTACTCTGTCTTCTTGTTATGCCTTCAGTTCTACCGACTTTCGCCACTCTTAATGTAAACGGAGTGAGAAGTGACACAACGTTGGGTCTGTTGGAACGTTTCTTAAAGGAGTATAATGTTGATGTTCTTTTGTTACAAGAAGTGAACAGCAGTCATTTAGGCTATTTATTTAATTATGATTATGTAGTAAACATTGGTGATAGTGTTCGAGGAACTGCTATTGTGTATAGGAAAGGAATTAACCTAACGGACATTACAATGGACCACACGGGAAGAATATTATCAGCCTCCTTTAATAATATCACGATCATTAACGTGTACAGTCCATCTGGTTCCCTGTTTAAACAGGAACGGAATTCATTTTTCACTCAGGACATTCTACCACATATAGCGACACCGAATACTGTTCTTCTGATGGGCGACTTCAATTGCATTTTACAACCACGTGACTCAACAGGTGTTTTTAACTTCTGCCCAGGACTGCAGATGCTAGTACAAAGAATGCAGTTGGCTGATGTTTGGGAGACACTTTATGCTCCTCGTATTGAATATACATTTTGCCGCGGTGATACAAAATCTAGGATAGACAGAACGTATATCTCTGCAACAAAGGCAAATATTCTAGAACACTGCAGAGTCGTACCAGTTGCATTCAGCGATCATCATAGCGTAATATTCACGTTAAACTTTGCCAGATTACCCATTTCTCAGCCAGGAAGGGGGATTTGGAAAATGAATAAACATGTTTTTAGGGCTGAGGAAGATGTTCAGCGATTTAGTGTTACGTATCATCAGTGCAAAAGCAGTCTTTCGCGTTATAGGAATATTATGGACTGGTGGATGCAGAAATTGAAACCGGCTATGAAATCAGTGGCAAGGAACATAGATTATGAACACCGACGGGAACTTCATTCTAGTCTAGAATTCTATGAGCGGGTAATGTGCGATTTACATTCCAAAGCTATCGTGGAGAAAATGTGTTCAATGAAATGAAAACGATTAAACAGACCATCTTACGGCTCAAAGAGCAAAATTTACAACGTCTTCAGCAACACGTTAAAAGATCTTCCCTCTTGGACAAGGAAAGGATATCTTTACACCACGTAGCAAAGATGCGTAAATCTGCTAATCGCCAATTTATACACCAGTGGATAGACTCTCGGGAACATTCTTACCTCCAAAAATGAGTTGCTACGCGAGGGTGAACGATACTTCCAAGAAATGTTTGCAGACGATGACGAGTCTGGCATAGGTGTGGACAATATGCTTTCCCTTGTAGAAACATATGTCGATGAAGAAGATCGCTCCTTCCTCATGAGACCTATCACCAAAGAGGAATTAGAACAAATTCTCAAGAAAGCTGCTCCAAACAAGACGCCAGGAATAGATGGCTTCCCTTATGAATGGTACAAACGCTTCTGGTCTATGATTGGAGATGACCTTACCCAAGTTCTTAACTACGCATTCCGTGCAGGATTTCCACCCGCATTTACGGAAGGCATTATTATAATGATTCCGAAGAAAGTAAGCTGCCGATATGTGTCGGATTATAGACCAATAACTATCCTAAATACTGATTATAAATTATTTACTAAAGTGGTAGCTAATAGAATAAAACAGATTATTCCTACACTGATTGGTACTGGGCAAACGTGTGGGGTTCCAGATAGGACTATTATGCATAATTTGTTGGCAGTCCGAGACTTAATTCTTTATTATTCTGCCATTCCTGAAGAGCCTGCTGCAATTGCAAACATAGATTTCAGCAAAGCCTTTGACAGGATTTTGCATAATTATCTTTGGAGAATACTAAGTCATCTTCGGTTTCCTGCACAACTTGTAACGTCCTTGAAGCGCATGTACCTTACGGCTACATCACGGCTGCTGATCAACGGCCATTTGTCCCGTCGAATTCCAATTAATAGGTCTGTACGCCAAGGATATCCACTGTCAATGTTGCTCTTCATCTTAACCATGGAACCACTTATCCGGAGGCTGGACAGCACTCTGAATGGCCTTCGTTTAAACAATGAACACTTTATGTTGCGTGCTTATGCTGACGATTTGACGTTACTCCTTACCGATGGCGATGACCTATCAGATGTGCGTCGTGTGTTGGTGGAGTTTTCAACCGCATCAGGGGCAAAGGTAAACTTTGAAAAGTCCTCCCTGCTCCTACTAGGATCGGAGCGACACACTATTTGTGCAGACGAGATCGGTATTCCTCCGACCAACAAGTGCAAAATCTTGGGTATCACCTTCTGCAAGAACATCCTCGAGACAATAGAACTAAATTGGAATGCTCTCTTGAACGGGATTCGCTTCCAGTTTGCAGAAAATCTCGCACGAAGGCTAAATTTAATTCAAAAAACTTGGTTTATTAACACTTACGCCTTATCTAAAATCTGGTACATCGCACAATTACTACCTGCTCCGCATGTTACCTGTCAATGCATAGAAATGTCAATTGGCTACTATCTTTGGAAAGGCTTTCGGTACAGAGTTCGACGAGAACAGCTAAACTTAAAGGAACATCTTGGCGGATTAGGACTGTATGCAGTGGAACTGAAATGTACTTCCCTCTTCGTCAAACACATCATCAAGGCAATGCATATGAGGGGAGAATCCTTCGATTGTCACTTCAGTCAGCTAAGAGAAGATCCCAATTTCCGAAGAACCCGTGAATTCAAATATTGTTACAAGAGGGCGCTAGCAATTATTGAACAGCTTCCGCATAACCAAGTCTTAGACGGCTCCTTTGATCACGTGAAACAGCTCTACAACTTCCTGCTTCAAAATAGACACTTTCAGCCGAACATTCAACTAAAACACCCCTCTAGGAACTGGCAACTAATCTGGCAAAATACCTGCAATCAGTGGCTACCCTTAGAATGAAGAGTGTCGGTATACAGTTATCTAAATGAAATCATCCCCACAGGTGAAAAACTGAAAAGACATGAGCAGTTGGTGGATGACAGATGCTCTCTCTGTGATTCTACAGACACCTTGGTTCACCGGATTACTACGTGCCTAAATGCTACTGTCATATGGAAATGGACGTTGAAAGTTATCAAAAAATACAGGGTGCAGAGTCTGATAATTCTCTCCAACAAGCGCTTCTGCAATTTGACCTTCCGCAACGATCGAGCAAGAAGAAGAACGCAGTCTTATGGTTTCTAGCCGCTGCCATTCATTACAACCTTTCTGGCTATAAGCAACCAATGTTCCTCACACTCACCGGCTTTATGGATCATCTGAGGAAGGAACGATGGAGACTCTTCCGACATCAACAGCTTGATGCAGCCTTTGGTCGCCATCTATATCACGTTTGATCTTTGATCAACACAATGGATGTCCTTCGGTCTTGGTTCATTTGGTACACATGTTTCAGTTGGCTAACTAGGATGCTAGCGACTTAGAAGGTCACATCAGTTGTGACGTACCCACTTTGCCCACAGATGTATGACAAATTTATAACGTGGCGGGTCACTTTAATATTAAAATAAATAAATGATATGTCATTGTTTCTCCAGAAACAGTATTCCAAGGGCGCCAGTCTTCAAGCTTGTGGCTTGAAAACAAAAGTAGATAATTAATAATAATAATAATAAATAAAATTACGTAATGAGACTCAAAAACCTCCCAGGGGTGGGGTGAACGGAACACAAATCATTAAGTACACTAACTTGGAATTTAAGGATCATTAATAATCATTTCGTAAAATACAAATTAAAGCAGCTATTTATTAAGATGAAAAACGTGACGTAACGGCGTATTAACGAAATCTGAACTTACGGAAGCAAAAGAAAATTGAATGAAATTAATTTTAAAAATGAACTGTTGCGCGAAGACTTGCAGTAACTTATGCCATAAGCTCACCAAATGTAGACTCTGTTGTCTTGAAGCTGAAGATGGGTGGATCTCTCGTACAGGCTGCCTCATCTGTTGTTGGATTCCAGTCCTACATCCACATTTCCTGTCCTTAGCACTTCCTACTGTACTCCTTACATAAAGTCGCAATGAGTCCTAATTTTAAGTGCAAAACCACCATGGGTTATGTTCATGGAGAGAATACACTTGTATTCTTCCTTATTACGGAAAAGTAGCGTAGCTAAACTCATAATAAAAGCTCTGCTCCCCTATACCAGTCAGAACCGGTCTCCCGTTGACTACCTCTCGTCATTGAGATAACAAGTCCCAATGAGAGTAACTTTTGAGTAGAATATACTCAGATGCGAAGTGAACTAAGTTAAAATCTTCTCCGATGTGTAGACGTAGAATGAATAAGTATATAAATGAGAAAGTCCGGCTGTCCGAATGAATGTCCTCTCCAGCCCTTGTCGGTGGTATTTATCGGTTCACAAGTCTCCTTCCATCATCCATATCACATGGTCCAGTAAGATTCGAGGTCTCATCCCTTCTCCGATGTATAGCTGTCAATCCATCACGTTGCTTCATTACGTTCATTCGCATAGGCTGAACTTTCCCGCTGAAATAAAGCGTCCCCAAGCCGAGTTTGAAAAGTGGGTGTTAATAATGTATCAACTGTCTTCTCATGAGGTGGAGAGGGTAAGGTCTCTCGTAACCTCGATGACGTACTTTTCCTGGAACTGGGCTGAAATTAGCCTGCTGACTCTGGTCACCTCACAACGGCTATTGGAAAATTTACTGCAAGTTATAAATATGCGTGATGTTGAAATACTTTACCCAATAATTTGTTCGTTCAGAATACGTTATAGCCGCGATACAAAGAAATGAAATGATGATTGAAATGGATGATAAAACCCCTATATATATATACATATTAATTTTAAAATGACCTATCAGTGATTAAATATATACATCTTATCAATTAAATATATAGTTCAATAATTAAAAATATACAGTGATGTCCCAAACATCACACAGTGAGGGAACATTCCAGCTATCAGGTGACCAACATCCTCAGACAAAGTGTCTTTTGCCACCGAACTGTATGGCATACTTGTACTTATGAGTGTTTTAGTTAGGTTTATAAGTGTTCGTTGCCAAACTATTTGGATGAACTTATGTTTATACATATCAAATCCAATTATATAAAAACTCTAAAGTTGTATGAATGTTTCAGAAAAATTGGTATAATGGTACTTCTGAACTAAATGTAACCAACTGTAATATTGAAAAGTTCCAAATAAATTATTTAGCTTAAAAAAAACTCTCGCAGGGCACATGACAACTGTAATTTGGGAGATAGAGCCGAATTTCTGTCTGAATTTTGTTGTAAATGATCTCCAAGTACTAGATTTAGAAGGAAAGTGAAGGATTCCTTCCTAGGGCCAAAACGTTCCTTACACTCTGTCTCCGTGTACATATCGTACGGATCTCGCCTTTCACGCACTATACGCACTATTATATTCCCGTCGTTTTCTTCGTAGAGATCGTCTATATAATCCATGTAATCCATAACCACGTTTGAAACGTCTTCCTCTCGTATACGATGCGGTATTCTAATTAAGAAGCTCATGAAAGAATTGTCTCGTAGAAGTCCACCTTCTCAGTACAATTTGTGATTTATTAAAAATCAAAATTGAAGTTACATGCTAAAATATCGGGACATGTTTCGCCTATAACATAATAGGCATCCTCAGCCGTGCTATCCTTAACATTAAAATTAAAATTATAGAGGGAAACTAGACTTAGGGCTAAACTTAAAATGCTACATAAAGTGGCTTATAACATTAAAAAAACTATTACAAAATCACACTTGTTTAGATGAAATAAGCACTTGAGTGAGATTAACATGTGTCGAGTCATTAAAACATCGTAGTGGGTAAAATACGTTGGTCGTGTATGGCAGTTAATATTTGCAAGCACTCAGGTACACTCGTATTTATTTATTTATTCACGAAGCACAAGATACAGCTACACTGAGCAAATTTCACTTGCACTGTCAACAGACTATTTAACAAACATAAACTTTCATAATAAAATATAACAAACATAACAAAATATAACAAGATCAGGTACACATCCTACTAATAACTGTCCAAATCGAAAACCATGAGAATGTCCATGTTCATAGCCTGGTCGTCTTGGGTCAAGATGGCGGTGTAATCCCTTCAATCAACTTATCTTTAAGATACTATTTACACACCTCTCGAATACACTTTTATTTGATGCTATATCAAGCTCTTGTCTCCTATTAATATTGTTAAAGAGTGTTGGGAGGCGGATTAGGAAAGATCGTTGAAGTATTGAGTGCTGAGTGTGGGGAATGTGGAGAAGGTCTTTGGTTCTGGTGGAGCGGGAAGGAACACGGAGAGAAAAGAGTGAGACAAGATGTTCCGAGCGGTAATGTCCATTTAAGATCCCGTGGAGGAAACTCAGGTCAGCTACCTGTCGCCTGATGTGCAGCGGTGACACATTAATTGCCATTAATACCTGCTGCGAAGACAGATTTCTTAGCTTGGGGTTTCTGTTCCTTACAATTGCAGCAAAGAAGGACACTGCTCTGTCTAACTGCTTAGTATTGTATTCCTAAAACGTATTTCTTCCTGGGATACCGGGCGAATTGGCTGTGCGGTTAGGAGCGCGTAGCTGTGAGCTTGCATCCGGGAGATAGTGGGTTCGAACTACACTGTCGGCAGCCCTGAAGATGGTTTTCCGTGGTTTCCCATTTTCACAACAGGCAAATGCTGGGGCTGTACCTTAATTAAGGCCACGGCCGCTTCCTTCCCATTCCTAAGCATTTCCTGTCCCATCGTCGCCATAAGACCTATCTGTGGTGTCGGTGCGACGTAAAAGCAATTAGCAAAAAAAAAAAAAAAAAAAGCACACTTCCTTGGATAAAAGTGCTACTGCTGGTTAAGACCGTGATTGTGGCTATTTAAATTCATTATAGCTGGGCTTGATTTGTGTGCATCTTGAAGACAGAGCAGAAGAGGAGACTTCCAGAGAAAGTTCTTCCTGTGGCTGGATATTATGTTTAGTGCAAAAGAAATTCCGGTTGTGGTGAGACAATAGTCTGAAACGAAAAGAAGGGAAAGGGGAAGTACCTTAGTTATAAGCTCTAGGCAAATATATGTGGGGGAATATGGCGGAAGACTGACAATTAGCTTGTCATCCACACTTTGCTGCTGACAGCCTAGGTGCTGCAGTGTGTTGATCCGGCCGTGGCCAAGGCTGCTGGTCTAGTATTTGTGCTTTCGTGGCATTTCGTTCAAATGAACGAGGTAGTTCATTTGTGCTGTCTTCATGGAAATAGCTCTCGTGGCACGTCGTACAAATAAACGAAGTCGTTCAAATGAACGAGGTAGTTTATTACGAGCTCTCTTGGCAACAGCACCAGCGGCGTGAGGAGAGGTAGTTTACCGTACCGCACGCGAGCTAGTGTACGTAAATTTTACAACAGATGGTACTTGCATACGTCTTCGTCTTCCTTAAATTGAATGGCAAACCATACAGCCTTGACCCCACCCCACCTCCTACGTTGTTTAAAGCTCGGTAGTTGTAAGGGGCGTATGAATAAGTTGTTTAAGAGAGAAGAAAGTATTTACGGGCTTTATCCACGGGATAACATTGCTCTAAGATGATAATTGTCCTTTTTATCTGTTAAAGAGCTGGGAAGACGAACCCTGTGAAACGTCCTGTTAATGAGGAATGTTCCTGAATAGCTAACTAATATTACAATGTTAGATGCAAGTCTTTTAAGGCGTTCGCTGTATAAAACTAGAGTTTCGTCGTAGGCCTGACATTACACTCATCAGAGTGGAATGGGTCAGGCCCTATCCACTGACGATGATAGGGTGTATGCACGTGAATTTATCAGAAGCCCATTAACTTTTGATATGCTCTATTGGTATGAAAAATCTAATTCCCTCATCGAGAAACATTTTCCATTAATATTACACATATTACAGCGAGTCGTGACTGACATTATGAACTTCTATCGTTTTCTGTCCATCACCATCTAATTTTAACCACTAACATATAGTCTCATTAGACATCATTACATATATTTATTAGAATATTGGTCAATCAATGTTTGTCCTATAAACATTTTACTGCTTTTTACCATGCAACATGGAAAATGCTCCTTGCGTCATTTTTTTAAAAAAAATTTTGAACTTGAAATGCGGTCAGCTGTTTCTTAACCCTTACGTAATTAATAGTTTCGTTGTCAGGGTAGAAATGTAGGAGATAAACAATTTCATTTTGTCTTCATCACACCGTTGTAAAAGCGTACTTCTTTGCTCTATTCACATGATCATAAGAATATGGTAGAAAAACAGTTTGTATACGACAAAGTGACGAAAAATACGTACATAGGTTAATGGGAATAAAAAAAAACCCTCTGTAGATCAGTAGTCTGCTTCCGATCCGCAAGATTGCGGGTTAAAACCCGGTAGAAGTACTCGGATTTTTGAAAGGCGGAAAGAAATCCGTTCGAAACTATATCGTGCGATATCGGCATGTAAAATATCTCTTGTAACACATATGGTGTTTACCTTAACTCAGTCAGATCACCCACCTGGTAAAATAAAGCAGAACGTCAAATCAAAATGCCTGTACACGGTAGCTGAGGCGTGCTTATAATAATAATAATAATAATAATAATAATAATAATAATAATAATAATAATAATAATAATAATAATAAGTGTATTTATTTACTATTCTGTTTACCCTCCAGGATTGGTTTTCTCCTCGGACTCATCGAGGGATCCCACCACTACCGCCTCAAGGGCAGTGTCCTGGAGCGTGAGACTTTTGATTAGGGGATAAAACTGGGGAGGAGGACTAGTACCTCGTCTAGGCGGCTTCACCTGCTATGCTGAACAGGGGCTTTGTGGAGGAGGGAAGATCAGAAGGGATAGACAAAGAGGAGGGAAGGAAGTGGCCGTGGCCTTAAGTTAGGTACCATCCCGGTATTTGCCTGGAGGAGAAGTAGGGAAACCACGGAAAACCACTTCAAGGATAGCTGAGGTGGGAATCGAACTCACCTCTACTCAGTTGACCTCCCGGGACTGAGTGGACCCCGTCCCAGCCCTCGTACCACTTTTCAAATTTCGTGGCAGAGCAGGGAATCGAACCCGGGCCTCTGGGGGTGGCAGCTAATCACGTTAAGCACTACACCACAGAGGCGGACATTATTATTATTATTGTTATTATTAATATAATAATAATAATAATAATAATAATAATAATAATAATAATAATAATAATAATAATAATAATAATAATGCAGCATTTGAATGAGTGCACTTGCTACACACATGACCACTTCCTTTTAAAATTTGTGCTTGAAGCTTTAAAAACGGCTGTAGGGTGGTAGTAGTTATATTTTTTTATACAGGAAAAACAGAACAGTTTTTAAAGCCCGAAATTGAAATATTGATAGGCCTATTTTGAACGGAAATATCCCAGTTTTCACTACTGACTCACATTAGCTTAATATGTATTTGTCTAGAGAAAATATTCGTAAGTCTTATGTGGTTTATGATGGTGGAAATGATGAAAACTTTCGCGCTTTCTGTGTCAATCGCAGAATCTGAAGTGTACTTTTGTCCCTAGGTAGGAACTTCTCTTCAGTTGTTTATATACCAAGCGAGTTGGCCGCCTTGAATATGGTTTTCCCATTTTTACACCAGGCAAATGCTGGGGCTGAACCTTAATTAAAGCCGCTTCCTTCCCACTCCTAGCCCTTTCCTATTCCGTCGTAAAGCAAATTGTACAAAAAATCTCTGATATCACTTCTCCCTTATTTTGGGTTCCCCAACACAAACTAGCCCATTTAAACCAGTACTAGGTCTACTGATTTTGCAGCCATTTTTAACCATCTATTGATCTGCTAATGAAAATAGAAAAAGTGGGTAAATGCACTGTTTTTTGAGCTCTCATGGCATATTTTCGAAGGGATCTTTCCGTAAAGTAATGGGAACACCCTTTCCTATACCATCACCTTGAGCTTATTCACCCAGGCTACTACTGACAAAACTGAGTGCAATTGGACTAGACAAAAGAGTGACTAAATGGATGGGTATATATTTCGAAAACAGAGCTCAGATAATTAGAGTAGGTGAAAAGTTATTAGATTCTGTAATCACTTTTTTTTACTATTGGCTTTACGTCGCACCGACACAGATAGGTCTTATGGCGACGATGGGACAGGAAAGGGCTAGGACTGGGAAGGAAGCGGCCGTGGCCTTAATTAAGGTACAGCCCCAGCATTTGCCTGTTGTGAAAATGGGAAACCACGGAAAACCATCTTCAGGGCTGCCGACAGTGGGGTTTGAACCCTTGTAATCACTAAGAGGGGAATTCCTGAAGTCAGTGTTATTGGAGTTTTATGTTTTACATGTATAAATTATATGAGTAAAGAACTGGAATCAACGATAAGGCTTTTTGCGGATGATTTTATACTGTGTAGTGTAGTAAATAGGTTCCGTAGCGGCGATGAGGGGGGGGGGGGCGAAGGGGGACACCCGCCCCCACTTTTTAAGAAAATATATTTTATTTCATTTTTGGAATTATAGGAATTATTTTAAATGTGTACAAGCCCTGTTGTCTTATCAGCTATTTATTTCCTTTATATTCTTTAATTATTATCAAAATTATCAGCGGAAATACGCACAAAATGCCATTCGTCCCGGCTAACCGATTTCTATAGCGCCACTACGAGCAGTGAAAACTTTGCATACGGTATGTTGTGAAGAAGGTAATAGGGGTTTATTTATTAAGGTCATGTACAGACGTGCACATTAATGGTGTCCCGACATAAACAATCAACACTGTCCCACTCCAGTGCTGAAAAGAAGGGGAGAGAGTGAAGGGGTAGTGTTGAAGGCCAGTCCAGTACAAAACATGGGGGAAGGGAGTGAAGGGGTAGTGTCGAAGGCACAATGACTCACCTTCTCGCTTAACGCATTGCTGCATGGACTGCATGCAGACAGCCCGCTACAAGACTTCCTTGTGATCGAAATGGGCACAGTGGCGGATGTATTGAAGTACATCATTAGGTTACCTACTCGTCCGGCCACCCCGGGTTCGATTCCCGGCCGAGTCAGGGGGTTTTAATTGTAAATGATTATATCCCTGGCCTGAGGACTGCGTGTTCATGTCGTCCTTAACGTTTCTCACATTCAACACTCAACACTTCCGCAATTCCAATTGCATGCAGGTTCATATATTGTGCAAGTAGGGGCAAAAAAACTCTATAGGTCGACGCCCCGAACAAATAGCATTTTAACATAAAAATAAAAAGTAGTCTACTCTGTTAATTATAGTATTAAGAGGTAAAGAAGGTTTTCAACCGAAAAGTATTTTATACTAGTTAGCAATATTTTGTAGCTGCGTTATATCGGGTCTACCAATCCTTCTTCACCTCGTTCTTGCCATATTTCTATCCATCTCCAAACTGTCTTAAGACTGCATGGTATTGCTTGTGCTATTGCTTGGGAGACCATGTGAGCCTCCCACATGTCAATAATACGGCCTCGATTCACCTGTGATAGGATAGGAGCCATCTTATTACAATGTTACAGTATAACGCCGGAATACATACACTGTGTATTTAGCACTACCTGTTCACTCCCTTCCCCTCCTTTTTAGTACTGGCCTTCAACACTATCCCTTCACTCTCTCCCCTTCTTTTCAGTACTGGAGTTGGGCAGTGTTGATTGTTTATGTCGGGACACCATTAATGTGCGTGCGTGTACACTGAGGTATGATTCACCCGCTTGCCGCGCGCATTCGTCAGTCTGGCAGTCTCTATACTGTTAGTTTTTTAGTGTGTAGTCAAATACTAAATGATTTGTAACTGTATAATCACACCGTACTTCTTTTTAATTGCAATAAATGTGTAATATTGTTCCTTTCATGAAAGTTATATTGTATGGTATTGAATCAAAATCTCAAGATCTATTATTACCGCACTTAAGTTAGTAAACTGTCATTGTTTACCTCTCTGTCGAAATACTCTCAGAGACCATCAAAAAGCTTTTCTTACTTCAGTTTAGATTTATATTAAAAAAACCGTCCGCTATATCCCACAAACCCGAGTACTATTTGTTGTCTGTATATTTTTGCCCCCGCACTTTTAACTCCCAATCGCTGCTACAAGTTGGAATCGAACCCGTGATCAAGGGTCAGATACCACCACTGATCTCCCAAAGAAGCTAATAAACCAGTGAACGATGGGTACGACCGCTGTAAAATTCAGCATTTGTATTAATAATAATAATTTATTATTATTATTATTATTATTATTATTATTATTATTATTATTATTATTATTATTATTATTATTATTATTATTATGCATGGTATCTGTGTAGGGTTGCTGGTGTCCTAATGAGGATAAAATGAATGGAGAAGACATCATAAACCAGTCCCCAAGTCAGGGGAATTAACAGTACGAGGGGGTTGATTTTGAAAATCGATACGGGGCCGTCGGACCAAAGGCAAGCATTCCATCCATTTAGCCACAAAGCCGGACTTTAATTTGCTAAACCTTCGGCTACCATCTCCACTGATCGGGGGTTGAATATTGGCAGCAGCAGAGGCCAGAGCAGTAGCTTGTGAAGCAGATTTCACAACACAACAGGCTTCTCCGTTGGCTATTGGCTGCAGCTCAAAACGCTGAAGGCTTGACGTTCAGTAAACCTACCATCGAAAAGGGGTAACCTAAGTCTACTGGTAGCCCACGTCTTGATCCCAGCATAAGCCAATGATCAATCAATCAATCAATCAATCAATCAATCAATCAATCAATCAATCAATCAATCAATCAATCAATCAATCAATCAATCAATCAATCAATCAATCAATCAATCACCACTGATCCGCATTTAGGGTAGTCGTCCAGGAGGCACATTCCCTAGTCTTTTCTTCAATAATTGCAAAGAATATGGAAATATATTGAACTTCTCCCTTG
This sequence comes from Anabrus simplex, assembly GCF_040414725.1. Lineage (NCBI taxonomy): Eukaryota > Metazoa > Arthropoda > Insecta > Orthoptera > Tettigoniidae > Anabrus > Anabrus simplex. The sequence continues at coordinate 127,482,907 of NC_090265.1, read as the reverse complement.
GTAAATTATTCCAATCCCTAACTCCTCTTCTTATAAACGAACATTTGCCCCAATTTCCCCTTGAATTCCAACTTTATCTTCATGCTTCTTTCCTACTTTTAAAAGACCACTCAAGCTTATTCGTCTAATTATATCATTCCACGCGAACTCACCACTGACAACTCGAAACATACCACATAGTCGAGCACTTCGTCTCCTTACTCCCAAGTCTTTCCAGCTCTAAGTATGTAACATTTTCGTAACACTACACCTTTGTCGGAAAACTCCCAGAACAAATCGTGTTGCTTTCCTTTGAATTATTTCCAGTTCTCGTATCAAGTAGTCCTGGTGCGGATCCCATACACTGGGGTCTTACCAGAGACTTACATGCCCTCTCCTTTGGATCCTTACTACACTCCCTAAATACCCTCATAACCATGTGGAGAAATCTGTAACCTTTCTTGACAACCTCCTTAATATGATTTCCGCAATATACCTTGCCCTGTACTATTCCTTAGTATCTAGTCAAACAATCAGCAATAACAACGTTAATATTACGGGAATTACCTCCAGAAGACCAGAGATGATTGCTAGTCGAGATGTGATGCTCGCCATGTCAGTTATTTCTCTTGTGGGAGAGCTTTAATATGCTTTAACTTACGTTGTGGGTGGGGGCAGTAGAATAACACCCACGATATCTCCTGCCTCTCGTAAGAGGCGGCTAAAAGGGGCTCCAGGGACGCTTAACTTGGGAGCGTGAGTTGGCGACCACGGGTTCTTTAGTTGAGCCCTGGCATTGTTTGTGCCAGGCTCCTCACTTTCATCTGTTATACCAGACCTCAGTTGATCAACTCTTGTTCATTTCAGACCCCGACGGTGCAGTATTAGGTCACGAGGCCTAGGAAGTCTTTCATTTTCATACCGTAGTGGACTTTGTCTTTCTTTGGTCGATACCTTCTTTTTTCTACTGTCGGATCCCCTCTACTCCCCCCCCCCCACCCCCACTCTGATTAGTGTTATCAGAGGATGATTGCCCAGTTGTATGTCCTCTTAAAACAATATTTAGTACCACCGCCAGCGCTGTGACAACAATGGTGCGGCACCACATTATCTTCTGTTGTAAGTGGTGGCTGCAATAATATCCTAATTTGAAGGGGGTATGCGAAGTAGCTCCTTTGGGAAGAGCTTTCGCATTACTGGCCATCCGCATGGTCGTTTGCAAGACTACTTTTTTATTTTTTTATTCTCTCTCGACCGCGCGTCAAAATTTCTTTTTTATTTTATTATTTTCTCAATTTTCTACCTTGAAAGCCTTGCAGGCGGCCATGCACCAGGGGTGACAGTGGCTCTTGAGCGACAGTGCTCTAGCGCCGGGGATGTCTTGGTATGTCCGCGACAGGGTAACCAGTGCCGAAAGGAGATATGGGATTGCCTGGTGGGTTTAGGGAGGTTTCTCATAACTTCTCCTTCACGGAGGGGTGGAAGTAGCTGGCAGAAGACTAGCCTTTGCACCTCAAGTTATTCTGTACTCTTGTACTAGGCTATGTTCCTGCGTTAGTACTCGCCTGTCGGTCATTTGTCCAAACAGGTAGGCCACCACGGGCTATGAGGCGGGGTGGAGTCTCACGCTCCCCCCCCCCCCCAAAAGAAGACACATACTAACACACCACTATTCCCTTTATCTCATCCAGAAAAAAAAAAGGCAAACCTTGTCAAGCTGGGCTGAGCGATGACCGTCCGACCAGGTCTCCAATGATTTCCATCTCTTCGGATCGTTGATGAAGCACGAGGATGAACGTCATGATGTGGCTTCAGAAACTGGAAGCAGATTTCTGTCTTAACCAACATCGATGTCTTGATGTAGAGGAACAAGTGCTTGAATAAGATAGTGAGTATTTTGACTAGCAATGTGTACTACGGTACTATGTATTCTTTTATCTGCCTGTAAAATAAAGTTTCTCCGTGCAAGATCTTGTTTCCTTATTTTTTAAAGGTACATTGTACTTATAACACATGGTGCCCGACATCGTCGAAGGGTCTGCCTTACAAAGGCTGCACCACTCTTAATAATAAGCCATACAAAATACACCCTGGGGTGTACAAAATTCCCTGTACATTCCGGTTCCATTGGTACTCGTATCAAGGAACACCAACATAATATCCGTCTCAACCAGCCAGACAAATCAGCAATAGCTGAGCACGCCCTATCTATGTCGCGTTCCAAGATGTTCGACTACTACTAACATGTTTTCATTCCTTCCTTGAAGGGGGAGGTGAGCCTCTTAGACGGTGACACCGTCTCTCAGACCAGGAGATGCTTGGAGATAGTGAGGGGGGTAAGCGTTCGTTGTCTATACTAGGAACTGTTTCGGCATTCACCTTAGTGCAGGAGAATGGAAAACCACGGAAAACAATTTTCAAGACAGCCGAAGGTGGGGACCAGCCCCTCTCCGTCTCCCGAATTCAGAGGCGTAGAGCCGTGGCCATCCCTCCTCTGCTCGGTTGGCCGGTCAGAGTGCAGAGCTGTTGGACCACGGACCAGTCGTGACCACTTGTAGGCCCAGACTCACCCTGCATCCACCGACCCGATGTTCGAGCTCATATCCACATTAAACACTACAGGTCTAGGTAACAATGACATTTACAATAAGATACAAAAGTTGAAAACTAGAAAAGCGGCTGGAATTGATCAGATTTCTGGGGATATACTAAAGACAATGAGTTGGAATATAGTACCATATCTGAAGTACTTATTTGATTATTGTTTGGTCGAAGGAGCTATACCAGATGAATGGAGAGTTGCTATAGTAGCCCCTGTGTATAAAGGAAAGGGTGATAGACATAAAGCTGAAAATTACAGGCCAGTAAGTTTGACATGCATTGTATGTAAGCTTTGGGAAGACATTCTTTCTGATTACATTAGACATGTTTGTGAAATTAATAACTGGTTCGATAGAAGGCAATTCGGTTTTAGGAAAGGTTATTCCACTGAAGCTCAACTTGTAGGATTCCAGCAAGATATAGCAGATATCTTGGATTCTGGAGGTCAAATGGACTGTATCGCGATTGACATGTCTAAAGCATTTGATAGGGTGGATCATGGGAGACTACTGGCAAAAATGAGTGCAATTGGACTAGACAAAAGAGTGACTGAATGGGTTGCTATATTTCTAGAAAATAGATCTCAGAGAGTTAGAGTAGGTGAAGCTTTGTCTGACCCTGTAATAGTTGAGAGGGGAGTTCCTCAGGGCAGTGTTATCGGACCTTTATGTTTTCTTATATATATAAATGATATGAGTAAAGGAGTGGAATCAGAGGTAAGGCTTTTTGCGGATGATGTTATTCTCTATAGAGTGATAAATAAGTTACAAGATTGTGAGCAACTGCAACGTGACCTCGAAAATGTTGTGAGATGGACAGCAGACAATGGTATGTTGATAAACGGGGCTAAAAGTCAGGTTGTGAGTTTCACAAATAGGAAAAGTCCTCTCAGTTTTAATTACTGCATTGATGGGGTGAAAGTTCCTTTTGGGGATCATTGTAAGTATCTAGGTGTTAATATAAGGAAAGATCTTCACTGGGGTAATCACATAAATGGGATTGTAAATAAAGGGTACCGATCTCTGCACATGGTTATGAGGGTGTTCAGGGGTTGTAGTAAGGATGTAAAGGAGAGTGCATATAAGTCTCTGGTAAGACCCCAACTAGAGTATGGTTCCAGTGTATGGGACCCTCACCAGAATTACCTGATTCAAGAACTGGAAAAAATCCAAAGAAAAGCAGCTCGATTTGTTCTGGGTGATTTCCGACAAAAGAGTAGCGTTACAAAAATGTTGCAATGTTTGGGTTGGGAAGAATTGAGAGAAAGAAGAAGAGCTGCTCGACTAAGTGGTATGTTCCGAGCTGTCAGCGGAGAGATGGCGTGGAATGACATTAGTAGACGAATAGGTTTGAATGGCATTTATAAAAGTAGGAAAGATCACAATATGAAGCTAAAGTTGGAATTCAAGAGGACAAACTGGGGCAAATATTCATTTATAGGAAGGGGAGTTAGGGATTGGAATAACTTACCAAGGGAGATGTTCAATAAATTTCCAATTTCTTTGAAATCATTTCGGAAAGGGCTAGGAAAGCAACAGATAGGGAATCTGCCACCTGGGCGACTGCCCTAAATGCAGATCAGTATTGATTGATACGGGAAGCTGTGGAAATCCGTATTTCAACAGGGAGATTCTTTGTCACTTAAGTAATACGTGGTTGACAGCCATTAAGGATTTATACAGGCGTCCTTTCACTATTGTTATTTCTTCCCGATTTTTTCCAAATTCGTATTCTCCTCATCACGAGATGGTTCGCACTGCGCACAGGGAGCCATCTAGTGGCGAACGAGAGCACCACTTACTATAGACAACAGTAAAGCATTCTCTATGAGGTAGGTGGAAAATACAGAACCAAGGTAAAGCATTCTCAAGTTCAAGTCATTCAAACCTTCATTCTTTTTTAAAGGGGTTACTCGTGAACAGACGAGATTATCTTTTGAAGACGCAGAACAAAGTTGTCTGTAAAAAAAGCCCAAATGCTTATTATCGTATCTACATACAAACTATTATTATCTACGTAATGTCATCATCATTTATTGTGCAAAATTTGAATCACCAGTATACTGTATTTCAAGGAAAGTGTGTGTTTGGTGGTTACTTACACTAATGCCTGTATTTCATGTGCGTCATCCTTTAATTGGTCAGTTTCATTTGTAAATGGTCTGAAGGAATGCAGTTTAGCAAGTTTCTATTGACTCAAGGGGAAGTATAACTGGGCAACCATCCTACGCAAAATTTGAAAAGTTCCAACAATGCTTAGAATGGATGTATTGTCCAAAGAAATACAAGCACCATAAAGGGCGTGTAAATGAAAGACTCCCCAGGCCTCGAAAACCTAACACCGTTGGAACAGAAAAAGAACAACAGTTGACCAAGGGAGGTCGGATAAGAAATATGAAAGCGAGTAGCCTGACACAAATAACTGGAAGCAATGTCAGGCTCAAAAATGCTACAAAAATGAGAGCCTCTGGGACCCCTTTTAGTTTTCTTTTACGACAGGCTAGAGATACCGTGAGTGTATTCTACCGGCCCCACCCACAGGGGGAAAGTAACATTATTATTACTATTATTATTCCTGTCCTATTACTAAATGCATTAGTCAGCCCGTACCGTAGTTAGGTTTAGTTTTACGGCTGAATATCCTTCCTTACGCCAACACGCTGTGGTGGGACGTCATCAGTATTAGGTGTTTCTGTGGAGGATGGTCGTGTGATGTGTTTAGTGTGTATGAAGTGTATGAAGATGATAATAATAACAGCGGGTCCCCGGCTATTTAAACTGCGCGCCTTCTCTACGGCCATCTATGCCAACGGACTTGAACTTGTAAACTTCCAAAGAATTTCGTCTTGTACAGTTAAATGGCTCTAACATCGATTTCCTAGCTCACTCTCACGCACCAAAAACAAACCCAGAACTTAGGAAATTTCATTTTTGTTATTGGAAACCTTTTCCTGACTGTTTTTTAAATGTACCGAAGTTGACAACACTTCAGCTGGTTCTTCCTCTACTGTAATCTAAATATCAGATGCTTGTAAATATGTCCTCTAGCCAATCAAAACCGGGGTTGTGTACAGGAACCTAGCCTATCAGCAAAGTGTGGTTCTATTTAATAGGGAAGCTTCCGCTTACAGAACTGCATAAGCAGGGCACTTTAGGGCCGTTTTGTCTGAATTGCTCCAGTGCCTGGAAGTATGACTTGACGGAGGCCTAGGAGGCAGGGGGCAGCCTGCTTGAAGAATATCCAGCGATACAAGGTAATGGCAGAATTTTCCTAAACATGTGACAGCGCCTGTGGGTAGTTTGAGGGGAAAGTTTTAGCCGTTTTCTTTTAATGTAATTTTGTAAACTGGTGGTTTAAATGTAGGATTTTCGGCGAAGTCTGAGGACTCTGTTTCTATTCCCTACCAGGAAATATGCAATGTAAGGGAAAGAAGAGTGGTGACCCTCTGCCGTCTCCCATTCAACCTTGCAATTGGGTGACTAAAGTTTTCAAACTCAAATTTTGAAAATCTCGTCTTGGCTTTAAAGGTTCCTCCTTTAGTCACCCTCCTGTAGTATGGGATTAACCTCTGTATCTTTGGGCTGTTTTTAGTAATTTCTATAAGGAGTGTTGGAGTTTCCTCCTTGCCTTTCGTTAACGGCCGGTTATGTGCAACCTTTTCTCTTTTACTCTTAAGGCCATGTAGTATGGGTAATTATGCCCTGTTTATCCTGTATTACCCATAAGGCAACTGCTTCGTTGCGGCTCAAAACCCTTAAAGGCTTGTCATTCACGAAACCAACCATCGCAAAAGTCATCTAAATAAGTCTAGTGGTAGCCCACGTCTTGGACTCAGCATACGCCACTGCTTGTTATAGACTCGAACATATTCATGAAAAATAAAACGGAACACAAGACGAAGTTCACTGTATATCAACATACACAGATAGCTCCCGCGCTTTAGACTTGGCCTCCACTGTACCTTGCCAAACTTACATGAATCCAGCTTGTAAATGTAGCCGACTATGGCAGCGGTCACATTGAGCATCTAAATCAACAGCAAAAGCAGAGGAGCATCTAAGAATTATCAGCAAAAGACAATCACGATTCTGCATGACACGGCGATATCCATACGCTGCAGGTGGAGCATCTAGCAACTAGCCTCAGCGATCCTTATTCTACATACCTATGTTATAATCTTCACCGAAGAGGAAAGCTCAGTTGCTTGGCGTGGAAATTGCCTGAGTTTTGCCGGTTTGAAACTGATACCGTCGAAGAAAGGATAAAGTTTCTTCGAGAATTTTACTAACTTTTACGGAAGAATATTTTTCCAAATACAGTATCAAATGTATAGAATTATAAGAAAAGTAATGATAAAGGTGGAACAAATTACAGCTATGCGGCGAATACGGCGGTGTTCTCTCTCCGTCGTGACCAGTGTATTGCCGGACCCCAGTCTTCTTCAGACAGTACCTTCCCGTTACCCTTGTTGGCAACACCGGTGCACTGTGGATGCATCCCTGGAAAGTCTTTCTGCAATATCGCGAAAAAGCATCCACCTTTTCGTAGCCATGTAACACTGACTAGTCCAAACGTAGTATGCTGCTGATATTGCCTCCTTCGTCTCCTTAAAGGCATGCTTGACTCACACCTACCACACAACGTCAACCCCGGACGATGACTAACGCCCACGATCTTTTCGGAGGGTTCAGCGCAATCTGCATCGCCTCGCACATTTTGCTAATTTTAAAAGGAGAAAGAGACAGCAGGGAAGATTGTAAGTGATACTGAAGGAAGTATATGCCTATCCCCATACTCATCATGCTACCAGACCAGATGAGGTGATGAGGTATGAGACAGTATTAAGTAGTTTGTGACCCCCCCCCCCCCATAACCTTTTCGAACTGGCATGTGTGTTGCCATTTGGAAATTCTATGTCAATCGGCTTTCGCCAATATCTCCTTTGTTATGATATGCCGCGCGCTGTTGAACGGAGTTTTGGTCTGCGCCTACTGCGCGTGAGCGAGTGGTGAGGCGAGTCTAGTGTTGACCCCTAGCAACTACTTCCGGGGGAGTCGGCGTGCTGTAGCCGCCATGGATAGACGTGTATGTGAGTGTTCCGCTATGCGGCGGGTGGTTGTGCTGAAACCCCCATGAAACCAACTTAAGAGGGATTATCCCTTATTCTATTAGTTGCTGGCCTCCTACTGTTTCATTGGATTATGTTTTTGCTACGATAATCCTCCAGGATCCTTGGCGAACAACTTTAGTTCACGGCCTCGTGGTTGCCGGTCTTCAATAACAATGGCCAAGGTTTGAACTTCTCAGTTTTTCTGGACTCAAAGGTATGTAACTGTTTTGGATTAAAGTAATTCTGGGGAAGCAAGAAGATTTATGTGTTTCGGCGTACTTCAAGATACTGTAATGATAATAATAATAATATTTGGATTAAGACTTCCTCTTCGAAAATTGTGCTGGATATCGTGTGCGTCTGTGAACCTTAGGAAACGGTTTCGGCAATTAATCATTTTAGAATGCAGTTCGCACGGTGGAAAAAAAAATTAGTATGTTTATCGTAAAATTCTGTAAAAGTTTTTTTTTTGCACTTGATTGTACAATAAGGTGTGAACCAAGGCGCAGTTTCCAAGGTAGCGGGGTTAGCTTTCCTTCGGGTTCCTTGCCTTCTGGGATTTATTTCTAGTTTTTGTTCTGTTTGCATTGTTTATGGGATCTCCGTTTTATTTTTTTGATTTAAAACCGTTGGTTTTACTTCTCATTTGTAGACCGTGCTTTGCTTGTCCGTTACTATGGCAACGTGTGTTTTGGTATTGTTGTGGGCTTTGTTTTACCGCGATTGTTGTTGGTTGGTGTGTGCTTAGGGGATGAATATATTTTTGTTGCCTGGTATCGTTGGCATTTCTTTCATATAAAGTGATTTATTTCGGCCTACCTTTTGTCGTTTCGTCTCGTTCTTTGGCTGGGCGAAATGTGTAACTTCTTCCTTTATTTTCGTGTGCCCTTGGAAATTGCCCTTGGTAGAAATTGGAACGAATTGTGGTAAAGTTAAAAGGCAACCGGCCTAATGGTCATGGAACTACGGTTTGTTTACTAAATATGGTATTTGTTTTTTTTTCTCTTAAACGCGTGATCGATCACATTTAAATCAATATTTAATTATCTTGTTTGACGGTATGGAGGTCACTGTTGTTTTTTTTCTTGTTGATTTTTACGATTTAGTTCCTTTATTTTTGTTAAATGTAGTCTGCATTTTCTTATTTAAAGCTGCCTCATTGGGTATTTATTTATTAATCATATTAATTTCTTGCAGGTTAATCCAATTATTGTTAATCGAGTATTTACATTCTTTTAAACAATATGGTTCAAAGTATTATCTGAATTAAAAATGAACCTAGGTCCACTCCTGATATTATCTTGAAATGTTACCTCTCATTTAAATGTCTATTAAAGTTTTCTTTCATATCACTTAAAAGTTGGTTTTCATTTACCACATATGGTGCAGCGCTGCAACTATTTCTTTGTTTGGTTGTCCACGGACCTTAAGTCGCTTTTCCTCCACGTTTTGGGTAAGTGTCTCTCTTTTCTTCCTTTTGGGTAATTTTAGTATCATGTTGTTGGCTGGTGCCGTTTTATCCTTGAATTTTTTTGATGTACTGTGACTTGTTGCTTCTTATTCGCCCTTGTTCTCTCTTGTGTTCGCTTAATCTACCCTCTTGGGGCGGACACAATAGCAACCTTCACACCAGTCTCTCTCTCTCTCTCTCTCTCTCTCTCTCTCTCTCTCTCTCTCTCTCTCCTTTTCTCCCTCTCTCTCTCTCTCTTTTTCTATCTCCTTCTTTTCCCTCAACTGGTGGGTAAGGTTATTAACCTCATCACCGCTAGGATGTTACCGGGGTCCTAGAGGGTGGTGACCGGTTAGAGGTATCATAGCGGAGCAATCGGGTAATAAGGGTCAGGACAAAACTACATAGGCAGAATAGAAAATGCCTGCATATAAAACCTGACATATTGTAGATAACACATGCAAGGATGTGGGCTTGAAATGTCCAGATAATATTGATAGGAACAGGTATCATACACAAGTAATTAGCCCGTTTCACGCCAGTCCATTTATTCAGGGGATCAGTCCTTCTGGACAACTGCTGTGACTAGCACGGGCTTTACCGATTACCGAGCCATGCGGCGAGAAAACCTAGGACCTAAAGCACCGCCCGGCTCTCTTGGGGTCCCTGGTACCCAGTCTCCGATCCTGGAGAACGAGGCCTCATCCACCGAGGCGGGGACCTGATGGATGGTTATGGCACATGACGCCGGAACTCCTTCCTCTCCCCCCGGGCCATGGCCCTGAAAACCGGATGGCTCTCAGCTCAGTTGGCGCATATCGGCGCCACCCTAGGTGCCGGCCATGCAGGCTGTGTGGTGGTGATCATGCGAACAGCGATTACAGTGTACGTGGAGCCCACAGCTACCCTGTCGGTGGCCCCACCGCACGCAGCGGAAACCCTGCAAGAGCTGTAGATAAATAGATAGATAATGCCTTTATTGGTGGCGAAGTTAGGGCTCAAGGCTCTCTCTTACATTTGACGACTAGAAGAGTATATATTTACATACTGTAACTTATAATTTCGAATACAAATAAAACAAATAAAATAGCAATAATAATAATAATGATAGAATCCTTAATTTTAAAATACACAAAATAAAGTACACTTAAGTGATGTAACTACAGTAATCTATTCATTTATCTCATTCATTCCTTGATTCACTCAACAATTATCCAGCAAGTCAGCGGGATCTACTCAGCAAATGCTCGCGGCAAGCCACATTAAACTTGCGATGAGAAGGATTGTCTCTAAAGTTCGCAGGTAGCGAATTCCATGACCTAGACACAGAGATTATGAAGGAGCGGTTGTACACAGCAGTGCGGTTTACAGGTATGCTGAGTGAGGAGCCATATCATGTATTGTGTTCATGATAGGACGAGAGGTAAGAAAAATATGAAGACAGAGAGTCGGAAGTATTAGTAGAAAGTACTTTGTGCAGAAGTGATAACATGTGAAGTTCACGGCGTTGGTGCACTCGAAGCCACGACAGCTCTTTATAATAAGGTGATATATGAGCATCATATCGCAGATTAAAGATATATCTTACGCAGCTGTTTAAGCTCCGGTCCAGTTTCTTGTTACTGTCACAGGTTATTTCAGTCAACAAAGTGTCACAGTAGTCAAATATAGGTAGTATCAGAGAGCGAATTATTTGTACTTTAAGTCGAACAGAGAATACATTAGAGAACCGTTTCAGGGGATATAAGCATTTATGTACTTTATTACGTGTGTTTATCACGTATTGAGTCTAATTTAGGGGCTCTGTCATAATAATTCCTAAGTTAGTCACTGAAGTAGAGTAGGGTATGATTTTATTGTTTAAAATTATTGGGAAGATGTCCTGTTGCTTGAGGGAATATAGGTTTTTACTGGTACCGATAATTATAACTTGAGTCTTATTTGGGTTTATTAATAAAATGTTTTATTTGCGTAGTCACTAAGATGTTGAAGGTCGGAATTTATTTTAGTAATTGCAGTATTAATATCATTCGGTTTTGAATGATAGTAAATCTGTACATCATCCGCGTACACTTGCAATTTGCATAATTTAAGAGCTTTTGATATATCATTAATTTGGATTATAAATAACAGTGGTCCGAGAACCGATCCCTGAGGGACACCGAGGGTCTTACTTTGCCATCCTGAACTCAAATTTCCAACTGTCACACGTAAGGTAAGATGAAAAGAAACGAAGTGACACACTATTACAATTTAGCTCTCGACGTTTCTGCAATAGTAGCTGAGGGTTGACAGTGTCGAAAGCACTACTGAGATCTAATAATGTCAGTACAGTCACATCCCGTTGGTCCAATGCACGTCTGATATCATCTGTCACTCGTAGTAAACCTGTCGCAGTGCTACATCCTTTCCTGAAGCCGGATTGAAAGTGATAATGAGGGAATGCTTGCTAAGGTATTCAGTAACTTGTGTGTGAACTAGACGTTCAAGCACCTTGGGTAAAGGGGGTAGGATGGATACTGGACGATAATCTGAAGGAGAATATAACTTGGAGCTCTTTTAGATGGGTCTAATTAATACATCTTTCCAAACATCTGGGAACACTCTGTTTGTCAGGCAGTAGTTAAATATATGAGTTAGTATTGGCAGAACCGCTCCTAAGATATCCTTAATAAGCGATATAGGAATGTCATAATTACCTGTGGCATTAGATGTAATAGAGTATATCACACCTTTAAATTCACTCGAGCTGACATTTCTAAAAGAGAATTGCTCATTCACAAACTGCTGTTGTAACAAGGGTAGTGACTTTCTAGAGAAGGAGGTAGAGGCTATCCTTGGCCGTGCGAAATGATCATTTAAAGCCTCTAGCGATATGCTTGGTACATGTTGCTCTACGGCTTTACCTATACCTAACGTGCGTAATATACTCCAGTTTTTGTCCCGGGCTGTTATTGTTCATCAGTTCATGAAAGTATTTATATTTAGAATTCCTAATTAACTTCTTGATTCTGTTTCTCAGAATTTTGTACCGCTCGAAGTCATCTGTGTCATGCGTCTGTCTGTATTGTACGTACAGTTTGTCACGACTGGCCATAATAGATCTTATTTCGGCCGTTAGCCAGACGGAAGAATGGCGGGTGATTCTTACCTGTTTCTTTGATGAGTGCTTGTCAAATATTTCCAGTACCAATGAATTGAATTTGTTTACTTTAGAGTTAATACTCTGAAAATTACGTATACTATCCCAAGGCAAGGTATATGCATCGTGGCGTAGTTTATTCCGTTCCATATGTCGTAAGTCTCGCATTGTAATGTAGCGTGGTTTGTACTTAGGTATTCGTGTAGAATAACACACGTACAATAGTTCACGTGAAGAGATTCCAGGAGCAGGTATCTGCCCGTGCTTAATTACTTTTTGAGGTTGATTTGTCACAAGAAGATCAATTAAGGTACGACTTGCGCGGTCGGAGTAATGAACGTGATTAGTAGCGTTGAGGGGTAAATCGTCATGTTTGTAGCGACAAATAAATTCAGTAGATTGTTCGCGTCACTAGTCTGCTTCAAAAGGTCAGTTTTGAAGTCATCCATGATTATAATGTCATCGTATGCCGAGATAAGATTTGCTAATGCTTTTTCAAAATCATCAGTGTCTTACTTTAGGTAGCTTGTATACAATCCCTATTAATACAATATCTTTTTATGGCAGTCTAATTCTACAAACATAAATTCCGGTCGCAGTGTAAGTCTTGGGTCAGAAGTAGAAATTATCTTACATTTTAGGTCATTTCTGTAATAAAGTAGAAGCCCACCGCCTATTTTGTCAATACGGTCATGCCGTAATATTGAGTATCCGTCAAGGTTAGCTACCAATGACGGCATGTCTGTACGCATTCAGCTTCCACTGATTCCAACAATATGTACATTGTTCACTTCAAAGTAGCCGGCACCTCTTCCATATGAGCTAATAATGACTGGCCACTTAGGTGGCAACAATGTAACGACCGCGGGTGGCTACAGAGATGCTTTTGCAACACGAGGACGTTTTGGTCTCAGCTGACTGCTGCTTCTCGTCGAGGTCCTCTCCTGATTGGCTCCTCATTCGACTGCCTTCCTGAGAGCAGTCCTGGGCTGCCGTTCTGCCGTCCTCTCTTGGTGGGCCGGCGTCTTCATTCTGGTGCGCGAGCGGCGTCCGCGTCCTGCCGGCGGCCTCTTCTCGGCGGGGAAAGATGTCTCGTGCTGGTGGTGGCCCTCATCCAAGGCCACACTAGATAGACAAGCCACAAGGCTCGGACCGTGACGTCACAAAAGTGGCCCACGTTCAGCATGGCAGTGTACGGCCCGCTCTCACTGTCACTATGATATTGCTCATTTATTGAACCTTAACGATATAACTGAACACACCTTCCATTGTGGTTTTATTTAGGCTTGTGTACTGCACGAGTTTTATGCGGGGGGGGGGGTGTTACTGGCAGGGCAGTTTATGTACATTTCTTTTCGTAAAATTAAGCTGACATTTGTCATTTGTAACTGGAACACGGTTTCACGTGAAGGATTAAAACCCATGATACGCATATAAATAATTTTAATGTTACTAGGCAAATACATGATAGCAATTCACAACAATAGCCTGGAACCTTTCTTAAAAATTAGGCTTCAGCTTAAAACTTATCTAACAATTCTTAAGGTTTCAGTTTATCAGTTTTTATTTTCTTTGCCGATTTATGGGTATCCTTATTTGAGGATTTCTTCTCTTTAGCCATGAATTTGCCTGCGATAATTTTTCTATAGTTATTCAATAATATATTACAAACCATGTATATACATTTGCCAACGAAATCCTTAAAACTACTTTTACAATCACTGCATGCTTCAAACATGACGGTTTCATTTTCCAGAACATTGTTGACAAGCAAAATCAGAATGTTTCTTTGAGAATCGCCATGTAAAAACTTCGATTCAAATAATTTAAATTGTGTGATCGAAATGTTAACAATAGAATCTGATGGATATTTCAAAGCTCCCCTGTCGAGTATATTGAAATAATAATTGGCCTCTGGTTTTAACCCATCTGACGTTACATTATCATCATTTAACAATAAAACATCTTGACAACTTATACATGTACAGTTTTTCATAATCAGGCCTATTTTTCAAATATATTCGCCAATATAAACTGGACCTAATCAAATTATTTCAGACACAATAACACCATTTAACTCAACTACCATATTCTCAAAATGTGAAATGTCTATAGGTTTGAAGCTTTTACAATCTGAGCTCTTGCAATCCATATAGGCCTACTTACTTGATGAAATATCACTAAGAGGGATGGCTGCATGTTTAGCAGAGTATGCATTTATTACCGTTAGGGCTTTCCATTTTCGTTCTGGCTCAAGGATTTGCTTCACGGAAATATGGTAGCAGGCACCACTCATTTACCTACACTGCCTTAATCTTACTTCTAATTCGTCACTTTTAAATTTTCCTAATAAAACATACTTGAATCCTAACTTGTTTTCAAGAAATTTATTAATTCCAAAATAGTTTTTATAGTGTAAACTAAAGCTGTTTAAGGTTTCATTAGTAACTTTTCCATGGCGACTTTCTGTTTTTGTGTGTTCTCCCCTTTAACAGACAGATTATCCCACCTTATTAACCATGTTAAAAACTTGCGCAGAAATATAACTTTGTCGTCATGAATTGAAAATAATGCATTACAATGAGGGTCATTAAATCTATCGCATTTGAAAGCATACTTAACATTAACAATCTTCCGCGACTGAAGAATTATTTCTAAAAGTACAGCTGTGATTTTAATATCATCTGCATTTTTTATCAAAGTGTTTTAAAGTGGCGACATTTTTCTTACCGAACAGCTTAGAAGAAAGGTTTACATTTTGTCGCTTAAAAGAAGTTGGGTGCAACACTTTTTAGTTTAGGGCAGGAGCAAGCTTAATTACATCATTCTCTTCTCCGCCGTGCAGCTGTTTAAGGTGACCAACGCTAGCAAAACATTTTTTATCTCACTCAGGCTTGTCAAAGTCAGGGAACACAAAAGTTTGTAAGTCATCAGCTTAATTAAGCCAGTTATTTCTTAAGCTTTTAAATAAATGAGCAGTATCAAACATTATAAAACTCTTTTGTGTTTCGTCAAATGGATTTTGAAAAGTGTTTTGTAAATTTCATTTGCACAGCTTTTCAAACATTTTTCTATATACACCGTTATTAACCATGTAAAGTGGGCAATCGACACGTTTCATCCTATAAAGACTCCGGGGCCAGATGAGATAATTTCGATACTGCTACAGTAAGCACGGGAGATACTCGCCAATGCCCTGACGGACCTCTTCAGAGCTAGTCTAGCTTTAGGGTACGCGCCAAAATCATGGTCTGAAGCTAAAACAGTATTCATACCTAAGCCTGGAAGGGTAAAGTATGCCCAAGCCAAAGCATACAGACCATTATGTTTAACCTCCTTCATGCTGAAAGCAATGGAGAATATTCTGGATAAATATATCAGAAGAACGGTGCAACTGAACTCAACGTTACATGAAAATCAGTTTGCATATAGACCTGGCAGATCCACTGAAGTAGCACTCCACCAGTTGGTTTGTAAACTAAAGGAAAGTCTAGAATATAAAGAAATTGCACTGACGGCATTTTGATATAGAAGGAGCCTTGACTCTATGATCAAAGCATTCGAAAAGAGCAAGGTGAGTAAAACCGTCGTCAAATGGATTAAATCCACGTTAGACGGAAGGAAGATAAAAGCAACCCTGTTTGAAGAAACGCTGACGGTTAGGGGCACCCGAGGTTGTGCTCAGGGAGGAGTTCTTTCGCTCCTGCTGTGGAACCTCGTGGTGAACAAAATCATAGCTATGCTCAACGAACAGGGTTTCTATACACAAGGATATGCAGATGACCTAGTGATTGTGGTATGAGGTAAGGTGATGAGTGCTATCCAGGACCTCATGCAAAGATTACTCAACCTTGTGGAGAACTGGTGTCGGGAAGAACAACTATCAGTCAACCGGAACAAAATAATCTGGTCCCTTTTACAAGAAGGAGAAAATTAGAGGGAAAGAGATCACTGAAGCTTTTTGGGCAAGATATATATATGGAAGAACAGGTACTTCACGTAGGTGTAGTGTTAGATAAAAACCTAACCTGGAATCCACATATTGAAAGGAATATAATCCGGGCCAAGAACTTGCTGTATGCATGTAAAAGAGCCGTTGGGAAGACATGGGGCTTAAGACCATCAATGGTAATGTGGATATACACAATGATCATTAGACCGTTGATAGCCTATGCTGCAATCATCTGGTGGCAGAAAGTAAGTCAAGGAAAAGTCGGCAGTAAATTCGATAGCCTACAGAGAATGGCATGCATAGCCATAACTGGGGCTGTGAGAACTACGCCGACAGAAGCCTTGAATACTCCCATCACTATGCAATTTCATAAAAGGACAGACTAGAATGAATCCATATAGATTGACACAATCAGAGTGCTGGAATGCACAGAGACCCAACCTAGGACACTGCGAAATTAACAGAGTAATAACAGAGGAAGTTCTACACATGCCATCCGATCTTATGATACCAAAGTACAACTTTGAAAAACTGTTTGAGAAGAAGATAATAAAAAAGAAGACTGGGATATCAACAAATGGAATACTGAAAAGGAAGATATAGCACGGTGGACTGATGTTTCAAAGACTGTGGATGGCACAGGAGGAGGGATCAACGGGGGAAGACCTGAGAGATCAATCCAGGTGAGCCTGGACAGACACACTACAGTCGTTCATGCTGAAATGATAGCTATCACAACATGTCTTGAAGAAAATCTCAAAATGAACTATAGGAATAAGAACATTTTCATTTTTACCAACAGCCAAGCGGCCATTAAGGCACTGGAGGCAGTCCGGATAATATCTAGAATTGTCTAGTATTGCCTCTCACTTCTCCTGAAGCTCTCAAAGTACAACATTGTCAAAATAATATGGGTACCAGGGCATGCACGTATAGAAGGAAATAAAAAGGCAGATAAACTGGCCAAGAAAGGGGCAGAAACACATTTTGTAGGCCCAGAACCTGTATGCGGGATTTCCTATTGTGCCGTATCAGAGCCATGAATTAGTGATCCAGGCACATGCATTCAAAATTTTATTAAACATGTTCTGTATTTGGTGCGCGCGGATCCAGGAAAAACGCGTGAGGTTTGAAAGCCAGGGGGAGTTCCATCCAAGGAGCGAATGCGATGCAGATATCTGTGTGACGAAAATAGAAGAGGGCAGGTCTCGATCCTGTACCACGTGATAATACAGTGGGGGCGAAAATAGCGCACAGCCAACATTCCGCACGGAAATTTTATGTGGGAAGCCAGCTTAACGGGACGAAAACACGAGGAGAGATTAATTTTTGTTTTGCTAGGGGCTTTACGTCGCACCGACACAGATAGTTCTTATGGCGACGATGGGATAGGAAAGGCCTAGGAGTTGGAAGGAAGCGGCCGTGGCCTTAATTAAGGTACAGCCCCAGCATTTGCCTGGTGTGAAAATGGGAAACCACGGAAAACCTTCTTCAGGGCTGCCGATAGTGGGATTCGAACCTACTAGGGGAACCTGTCCTAAAATGACATACCATAAAATAAAAACACTGCTGTGGACATAATTCTTGAGATAACTCATTTATTTCTTGAACATTAAATAACCCTAGAAAGGAGCACTATTGTGGCATAACTTAAGTATTAATACAATGTTTCTGTCTCTTGTAATTTGAATATTTTCAAAAACATGTTACTATGTCATTTTATCTCAGGTACTTGGGTAAAATGACATACTTGCTGATATCTCAAGTAAAAAGACCTTTTACTCACACAACTCACAAATAAATGCTTTTGATGTTCTTGAGAGTCCAGCACACTCATTGTGTGCCCACATTGCACACTTAGTACACTTTGACCATGTCTCCCTTGGTTTAGAGTTACTGAATAAGTCATTACAATAGAGACATGGTACATCATTGTCATCATCAGCATCAATATCCACGTCTTCATCGCTGTCAGTACCTAAATAAAGCTTTTTTTTGCCTGTTGAGCAGCGCGTCTTGATACTACCTTCTTCTTCTCTGCAGCCTTATTTTTTATTTCATTGAGGTATGGACTGCTAGTCAGTATTTGAGACCCTTCATGTTTGCGTTTTCTTGAGACACAACCAGTTTGTGATGCAGAAGGCATTGGAGATATCTGCACGGGTCTGATATATGAGGATGGAGATGTAGGCCTACTCTCAATTGGATAAGACCTAGAGGATGACGGTGTTGCGCATGAGGAACTGGAGGGGATTACAGAATCTTGAAGAGGTGGGAAGGATGCTGTTGCAGCCTCTTTCAATGTTTCACCGTTTGCCTTGTTTTGGTCTTCCTGGTTTGCTTCCTGGTGTTGCTCGCATTGCAGAGACCTTCCCGTAACTGCTGCTGCGCAGAAGACATGATCTGGAAACACATCACGATCTAAAGGCCAAATGCCTGTTTTGGCAAACCCACTGGTAGCATTGTGAATTGAAGCTGCTTTCCCGTAGGCTAATGAAAACAAACTAGCTATTTGGTACTGGGTAACAACTCTTCCTGGATGGGCTTTGAGCCATTTGGATACTTCTTGATTATAATATGTCTTCAGTGGTCCAAAGAATGCCACATCCAGAGGCTGAAGCCGATGGGTGCAGTGAGGAGGGAACGAGAGCATGATGATACCATTGTCTTTAGCACATGTTAGCACATCAACATGCTTATGACTAGCATGGTCATCAAGTAGAAGCACCTTCTGGTCTTTTGATGAATTGACATGTTGTTGGAAGTGTTTCAACCACTGAAGGAACAGGTCTCCTGTCATCCAGCCCGTTTCGTTTATAAGAGCCAATGTTCCTGTAGGTGCTCCATCAAAAAGTTCATTTTTGAACTTCTTTCTAGCAAATATTATTGCAGGCGGAATGAAAATGCCAGCAGAGCTCATACAGCATACTACGGTCGCATGCTGACCCCTTTCAGAACTGGTCATAGAACCAACTTGCTTCTTGCCTTTAGGAGCTAGAATCTTCTGGGGCCTCTGAACTGTGGAGAGAGCCGATTCGTCTGCATTATAAATCCTTGTTGGATGGATACCATTCTGAGTAAGAACAAGTTCTAATTTATCAAAAAACAGAGAGACTTGTGGCTTATTGAATGCTCGGGCTCTTCCTGCTGAAGTTGCTTCTGGTCGCCTCAATGAAAGCTCAGGGTGCCTCTTCCGAAAACCACGTAACCATTTCCAGCCTAGAAAAGATAAACACATTTGTGATAAATTAAATTAGTGCCACTATCCTACAGCCTTTTAACAAATAGTTTACAGTTTATCAGAAATATACTAACCTGCCATCTTCTCTTCTTTGCTAAAACGATGATCTAATCCATTACTTTCAGCTAATTGATACGCTAGCCTTCGAACATCATCCAGTGTTAAACCAAAAAGACTAGATTCAAGATCTTGAATATGCTGTATAAGATCAACCTCCAGGAACAAAGGAAAAGTAGTTTGATAGTGGCCCAGTCCCTTATCAGCACCAGTTACGTTCTTATTTTTCCCTAGAACTCTCCTCCTCAGCGTAGCTTGTGGGACATTAAAGGTCTTGGATGCAAGATACCAGCCCATTTCCTTTTTTTTAACAGCATTCATGGCTTGCTCCATATTTGTTTTATCCCATGATTGTCGAGTACTACTTCTCTTGTAACTCCCAACCATTATCTCTGCAAATAATAATAATAATAATAATAATAATAATAATAATAATAATAATAATAATAATAATAATAATAATAATAATAATAATAATAATAATAATAATAACGGGTTGGCGACCACAAATTTCCCATACCTCAAAAGGTTAAGCAACAACCAACAACAACAACAACAATCGTGATGTTAGTCCTATTCATCCAATTACCAATGGTCTTAATAGTGTGAAGGAGGAAAATGAAATTAAACTTTGCTCGGGTAAAATGACATAGTGTGTCATTTTACCTTAGTACACAGTATGTCATTTTACCAACATTGTTAACCTCAAACACATCACAGCAATGCTCACAAACGCCTTGTGTGAGGGGTTATGTAAATACCACAAAATAATCAGAATGAATGCTTTTAGTTACCCTATATGTAAAAAATTTGTTACGCTATTTGAAATAAACATATTTGGTAATAGAATTACACTTACTTTATAATTCAATGACGTGATGTTGAGAGATTTCCACTACTACACAAAAACCGCGGCAACAACAGCAATGCTATAAACTCTGCTCCAGTCTTACCAATCCATGAATAATTCAATCTAGAGATAAGTGCTGCCCCATGCGTCATTTAGGAGAAACGACCGGTATGTCGTTTTATCGAAGTATGTCATTTTAGGACAGGTTCCCCTATCTCCCGGATGCAAGCTCACAGCCGCGCGCCTCTACACGCACGGCCAACTCGCCCGGTAGATTAAATTATCATCTCAAATTATATTATGATTAGGAGAACAAAGGACACCACATGTATCTTTGGAATTATGTAGAGAGATTGTCCGGAAGGGGTATGCTAAATATCCCGTGGAATTTAAATTACGCAGTAGTGACTCTATCACATAAAGAAAGCGTCCCACGCGATACATGAACACGTGACCTGTCGCGGGGAGTCCCGCAATTGCTTGAGAGGCAGGGATGATGCTATGGATATTGCGAGATAGTTTACGAATGGATCAGCTTCCGCATACAGTCGAGATTCATGGAATACGTTTAGCTACCTCTCGATCGCACTGCCTCACTACTATTCACGATATCAATGGAATAGATTGATATTCTCTCCGGGAGGAGTCTAGGGTCAGCCAATGTGTGCCAGTGTAAATAAATAGGCCAGCAGCAGGCGCACCCCAGGTCAGTCTGGAACTAGTCTTGGAGCCTACTTCACGTCACTCGTCACCGGAATCCGCTCCTTTATACAAAGAAATTGTTCAGATATAAGCTCGTATGCGGAAAACAGTACACAGATGTATGTGTTTTGAGAGCGATCAAATGTGGAATAAGTTCTATAACATTTTAAACGAATTGTGACTATTGTTAATAGATAATAAGGCATAACTTCTGTGCGTGACGGTAGCCCAGATATCACTATAAAGGGTGATTGTAACATTAAGTTCATGAGTAGATAATATTCTGTGTTGGTGTAACAATGTCTTCAGTGGAGAACGAGAGATTCAACCATGTTCAAGAAACAGCTACCCAACTCTGGACCCTTGGTATACCAGTGATGCTCGTTGCTGATATGGAGGGCTAAAGTATTCTAGCATGGGCCCACCCTGCGGCTCGAATAGAAGGCGTCATGAAGTATCCAGCTAAGTGCATTCCATTTTTAGTAATTATGAATGCGTATCTTGTAAATAAGTTAATAGTAGAGTAGGATGTATCTTAAAAAGAACTTATATTTCAGGGCTTATGTAGGAAGCTTGTTGAGTGAGTTAATGTCATTGATTTGCTAGAAATCATGGTGGAATCGGTGTAATTAATCCGCTTTCACCATTGGGTTACAGTAATTGCGTAATTCATTTTGGGAGCAGGTTAGTTGTACAGTTTTTATTATTTTTTAATAGACGCTTTTTAAGATTTACTTTATGAGTGCATTAGGTTAAAGATTAAGATGGTGGAATATATATCGTAGGCCTATAGTCACTACATGTAAATATAGTATAATTAATGCATTATTTTCTCTAGAAGTAGGTATGCACTCCATACGTTTTCCTTTAAATATCAAATTAGTAGTAGATTTATAGCATAAGGTCTTTGGATACAGATATGCTGTATGATGTATGATGAACAACGCTGGGATTTGAATCAACAACCTCCATTTTAGATAGGGGTTTCCGGAAGGAAGCATTTTATGTTAATTCTACTATTCCCCTGCATTGCGAAGAAGTGTAATGTTTCTTTTATGCCTAATTATCGAGTTTTAAAAGCATTGTTTCTTTGTTATTCTTCGGGACGCGCAGGTCACGAACCCGGGTCTGTATATCTTGAGTCTGTGTCAGTGTGAATTAAATAGTGAGAAGTTCCCTGTTAATGATCTAATTAATTAACGTTTTGACTTGCTATCTTACCAAAGGGTATTGCTACAGTAATTTATATGATAAGTTTAAAACCATATGATTTGTTTTCAATAGAATGAGAAGTTAAGAATAGTATGGAGGGCCACTCAGGGATTTTAAAGAAGGGCGTTGTAAGCGAAGGAAGGCCGATTGGTGGGTCGTGTCCCATTTGTATCGGTTGTCACTCTGAAATGGATGACTGAGCGGAGAACAGTGTTATGGTAAAATACAGACCCTTGACCAGAATCGTATTCTCTGTCACAAGGAGTTCTAAAATGCGTTATGTTTGTGTCGTATACAAATAAATTGTTCTGCCATGTCTGTCAGGTCAACAGCCCAAAGGCTGGTTGGATCCTCAAATAGCACCACCAAAGGTTATGCGGTTATAAGGATACCCCAAAAACCAATGGCAGCACCAAAATGAGGCGTACTAGGCAAGATGAGGAGTGAGGTAGTTTGCCATTGTTCTGCCATAGGGCCAGGTAATTATTTAATGAATTTAGCCGATAGGAACCCTTTTGCAAATAAAATAGACAGGGTTTTTCTTTCACCAACCCGCTACGATACTAGAAGACCCATGATTCGAATCCCGGCACATCCAACGTGGAATTGCCCGGTCCCTTTGACCAGGACAGATATATTCATACATCCAGTGTTTGAATGCGTATTTTTCTTTTAATTGTTTTCTTTGTGTTTCTTGTCGGTTTATACAAGTGATTTGATTATGTGTTATGAGTAAATTCTGACTTTACTCATGTAATGATGTTGGGTTCGTATTTCTTTGTCGCGAGTAGTGGATCATTATATTGTGTATGTAATTTCATTTTTTTTTTTTTTTGGTCTATTAATGGTAAAGGGGGATTAACCACTCAACTAGTTTCAAGTTTTTCTTGTTTAATTGTAATTTGTTCCTACTGTCGAAGGGAATACCATGTAGGTTTCGCTGACGCATTCGTAATTACAATAACCTGTTAGATACAATGTTGGGGATGCATTTATCATAATAAAGACTAACAATCATCTTGTCCGGGAAATTAATATTATTTTGTTAATTTATGTAGTTCGTAATCACATGTAATCGGTGGCATGGTCCCCAAGGACTTTTATATTATATTATCTTAAAATTTGATTTAATTTCGCCTAGGACATAAAATTTAGTTCGTTCCTATTGGAAGAATTTCATTTTGCCGTAGTACAGTGCGTCCTGAATTTCCTCCCCACCCTTAAGCCTGTAAGCTAGATATAAATTTATAGATCCGGACAAACCACCCCAGGAGATCCAATTGTTAAGATCAAGGGTGCGGAGAAGTGTGTTCGAATCCTGCACAGGCCCTGGGCGTTGCCACATTGGTTGTCATGAATACTTGAATTTTGCTTTCACTGCGGCTTCGTATCCCAGGCCAGAAAGGGTTCACTATGGACAAGCCCGACACTACATCGGAAAATAGGTACAAAAGAAACAAATGGAGAACTGGAAAAATACTCCAGGATGCAGACTTGCAAAGGAACTGATAAAAGGACCAAACAAGAAGCATCCTAAAGAACTGTTGAAACTCAGCAGAGAAAATATAAGATGGGTAGTAGGAGTGTTGACAGGACACTGTCATCTGAAAAAACACCTACATAGAATTGGAGTACTAAGAGACAACATATGTAGGAAATGCAGTGAAGCAGAGGAATCAGCTGAACACATACTTTTCGAATGTGGGAATCAGACTCTCCACTTTAGGACTACCACGTGAAGAGAGAGAAAAAAATCCAAGAAGACCCAATAAGAACAACCTGTGAAGGGAGCAGGTATATCTAGGTGGGAATGAAGGCAAAACATGGTAGCGAAAGATCTTAGAGGTCGACGCTAATTAGGAACTAACATTAAGAGGCCCCATGAAGAAAAGGTGAAGAAGAAGAACACCGTTATTATAAGAAATTATGCATACTACCTTGTAACCTATATCTGTTAATACTTTAAGGACTTGCAAAGTTAGTTCTTCTAAGAAATGTGACGTTAGGTTCTTACATGGAAACAAACCAACATCATCATCATCATCATCATCATCTGTTTACCCTCCAGGGTCGGCTTTTCCCTCGGACACAGCGAGGGATCCCACCTCTACCGCCTCAAGGGCAGTGTCCTGGAGCTTCAGACTCTTGGTCGGGGATACAACTGGGGAGAATGACCAGTACCTCGCCCAGGCGGCCTCACCTGCTATGCTGAACAGGGGCCTTGTGGAGGGATGGGAAGATTGGAAGGGATAGGCAAGGAAGAGGGAAGGAAGCGGCCGTGGCCTTATGTTAGGTACCATCCCGGCATTCGCCTGGAGGAGAAGTGGGAAACCACGGAAAACCACTTCCAGGATGGCTGAGGTGGGAATCGAACCCACCTCTACTCAGTTGACCTCCCGAGGCTGAGTGGACCCCGTTCCAGCCCTCATGCCACTTTTCAAATTTCGTGGCAGAGCCGGGAATCGAACCCGGGCCTCCGGGGGTGGCAGCTAATCACACTAACCACTACACCACAGAGGCGGACAACAAACCAACAACGTCATTATTTTATTAAGAATGGATGACAACTTGAAGATTTATACAGTTGTAGCTAATGTTGTGTTATTTTCACCACTTTTACTACTGAAAGCAACTCCCTCTACCTTTCCTCCTTTATAGTTAAGCTCAGGTTTTACGTAGACTTCTTCCAACAAGATGTTACGAAATCTTTAATGTTCACTTAACAATTTTAGTTTCTTATTCAAGTAATTCCGATGTGAATCATCTATACCCGAATTTTCCGTGTCTAGTTTTGCAGTAAAAGACTGTAAATACACAGCGTGAGGCATTGTCAGGAACGTCGACTGTTATACGCCCAAGGAAATGCGAAAAATATTGAAACGAACCATGTTATTAGTATACAGGAGTAAGACACTTTTTTTGCACCGGGCGAGTTGGCCGTGCGGCTAGGAGCGCGCGGCTCTGAGCTTGCATCCTGGAGATAGTGGGTTCGAATCCCACTATCGGCAGCCCAGAAAATGGCTTTCCGTGATTTCCAATTTTCACACCAGGCAAATGCTTGGGCTGTATCTTAATTAATGCCACGGCCGCTTCCTTCCATCTCCTAGGCCTTTCCTACCCCATCGTCACCATAAGACCTATCTGTGTCGGTGCGACGTAAAGCCACTAACAAAAGAAAACTATCTTTGCAAAGGCTAAATTTAACTGTTCCTTGCAAAATTCTAATTTATCAGTAATGATACAGTCATCAACTTCACTTTCAATTTCATCGATTATTTTGTTCACAGTTTCTATTTTGTCGTGGACAGTCACTTTTGAGTCACGGGCAAGACTAAATAGGAAGTTACGGATACTTTTCAAATTTGACCATTTTAATATCTTGCCCCCCCGTCATCCAATGCACGTATATCGGGGTTATCATTCATGAAAATATAATGTTTTATGGCTTTAAATTCAAGAACCCCTTTTAATGTTAAAGAAGTGCCAATTTTCAGAATATTTTCCTCAGTCATATAAATTTTGAAAATACAGAGACTTGGGCTGTCAAAATTGACAAAACATTTGTCAAAATCTAATTTGCATTTAGTACTGAAATTACCCTTAACGTCATTGAAGTCCTTGATCCTGTCATCTTCTTCCTCAGCTTTCTTTCTTCCTTCTTCCCGTTTTTTACAATTATTTCTTGTCTTTGATTAGGAGTTTACCTCGGTGTTGGAAGGTTTTTAGACAGAGAGGCAGGCACGTTTTCAAACTTAGTATGAATAGCGTCGTTTGAGAGTTTGAAATGGTTACTTTTTACAGTTGAAATAGACCCATCAGGTCTTTTAACAAAATCCTCCCTAATTACGAAACGTTCGTCGAAGTGTTTTATGCACACAACTGACCCTGCTGAAGGGACAAATTCTGTTCGATGGATGACTAAGATCCACTTTTGTTTCCGAACCAAGTCAGTAGGAAATTTAAACACTGAAATATTAGGCTATTTTGAACTATAGTTGCTTCTACAATCAGTTACACATCACGATGTGGGCATAATTCACAATGTCCATGCACGTTTAAATCACTCAACAGCATTGATAGCCTCACTGCTGCAAGGTTCAGATCAGCCTACAAGTCGCTGGCCAAAAAGGAAGCTGCCGGCCACTTGTGTGACTTAGCGCCCGATGTGGAGGTGTGACTTATGGCCTGTCTATCTAGTTGACCTTGCCTCATCCCGGCACGGAGACCGTGGAGTAGTGAATGGCCTCACTGCACTGCCGGCTTCTCCTTCCTGACAGGTGCATGTGCAGGCTTTTTTGTGTGGTTTCTGCCCTGTACGGCACATTGAGACGTCTGCATGGTCCATGAGGCGCTTTAGCCGAGAGGCTTGAGTAGCGGCCTCAGAACGCCAGGGGGCGTCCCTCTCCACAGCCGTGCTGCCGTCCCTTGTCCTGGGCATCGTTCTGGATTGCGCCTGGGTGGTGAGTCCTCCCTGGTAGGCCGGCGCTGGTGGCGGACTCTCTTGTTTGGCGGCCTTAGTCTTCTGCGTCCACTTCGAGAACCAATGCAGAACCGCCTGGGTTGCGCCGTCGCGACGCTTGGAGGTGTCGCTGTCCACACCGTTCCTCGTAGTCTTAGGCTCCAGGGCAGCTAGCGAGGGGCAGGAGTCCGTACACTCCTGCTCTTGCCTCTGCCTCCTGGCTGTTTGCATGGCGACGTTGCCTTCTCCTCCGGCAGCGTCTGGGTAGCTGCCCCCTGTCTACCTGTATCCTCCGGCCTGGTTCTCGAACGAGGCATTCTGATGACCTTGAAATCCCGACCCAGGTTCCTCTCGTAGAATCTAAACCAGCTTTGGTTCTCTGTGTCCTGGGCGTCAAGATCCACGGAGAACTTGTGGAATCGGTCTAAAGGTGGCACACATCTCCCTGTGCCTGTCTGTGTCTTCTTGGTGATACATCAACAGGGCTGACAGGGCCAGGTCAGCGTGTGTCCTCTTATCCGTGAATCTCTGGAGTCAGTGGTCGAAATCTGTGTAGTCCACGTCGCCTGTCGGTTTTCTGTTGTCTGTCATCCTTCCTGAAATTAAAGCCTGCAAGAGGAATAGCACTAAGAAGTGCTGTTTCGGGAAGACAGTGCTCTCCTTGTGCGCAGGTGAAGACAAATATTGCTCTTAGCTGTACTTACAAGTATAGGTTGCCTTGGCTTGTACTTAGAATTACGGGAAAGCCTGACGAGGATAGTGACTGAGTGGGAAGGACTACGTCCTTCCGCTATCGCTGCCAATTTGCACCTCGTTACTCACGAAGTGTACAGCGCGCATTTTAAGCAAACTTACTTTGCAAGGTCATAGTGGCGCTACTGGCACCACTCTTCGTCGACCAGCGCGCAAATTTGAATAGGTGTCATCTTTCAGATTTGCAAACACGCCTTCCGAATATCTTTTATCTAGCACAACTCCTTCTTAGTGTTGGGATTTCATTTTCTGCCATTGTATTTATTTCTATGGAACGTTAAATCCCGACTCAGTCCGGTAGTATTTAAAGGAGCTTAAATAAACCAGCCTCGTGTCGGTTGATTTAGTGGCATGTAAAAGAATTACCGTGGCACAAAGTTCTGGGACCTCAGCATCTCCGAAAACCTAAAAAGTAGTTGGACGTAAAACCAATTATTATTAGGTCTACATAAGTTATGTATAGAATGTGAGATACCTAGTTGTAGCATTATATAACATTAATTTATCGACAAATCTGCGAAGTAGCAACAAAACGCACGGTTTTTTTTTCACCCTAGAGAACAAAAATTCACTGGGGAAAGCCAGCCAAAAGTTCTGTACCTGGGCGCGCGCAATAGTGACCAATCCCTTCCGCGCTCATCCCGATCAGGTGATTAGAGAAGGCCGAGTTCTTTTCGCTTACCCTGGTTCTTCAACGAGAACAAACCACTTTTTGCTTGATAGGTAAGACATCGTTACGTAGGTATTGGGTGCGCCTTTCAATGGTATATTACATTAAAATAAAATATTTGCTTTTATTTCCTTAGACCATCAATCAATCAATCAATCAATCAATCAATCAATCAATCAATCAATGATCTGCATTGGGGCTATCGCCCAGGTGGCAGATTTACTATCAGTTCTTTACCTAGCTTTTCCTTAAACGTTTTCAAAGAACTTGGAAATTTATCGATTAGTTCCTTTGAACATTTTGGGAAACCTTAGTTTTTCTGTGTATTCTCAGCCGCTACTGATGAGTCTTACAGGAATTCAACTTTAATCCTGTTTCCCCATCTGTTTTCCTCCAGTAGTTAGTGGCACGTAAAGGAAGCTAATAACTCTCTTTTATTCTAACCTAAAATTAATTTGGAGAAGCTCAGGTTATAACCGGTGTTTGTTACCACCACGAAGAGCAAGATTATGCTATCTACTTGTACTTTCCTTCGTTGTATTCCTATGTTCATGAAGTAAGAATAGTAGTGGAGCTAAGGAGAAAAAAAAAACATGCTAAGCATCTAGAAGGACAATATTGATATCGACCTCGAAACCGTAATGCTAACATCAGCCTTCATGCGCATATCCATTATCAGTTTAATGCTTCGATATATAATCCATAACATTATAAGCACTTCTGGAAAACTACGCATTTCCAGTCTAAAGTGATGTCTTTCATGCTGGAAAATATTCGAGCTGTTCAACATCCAAATGCACAAATGAATTATTCATCCAGTGTGATTATTGTCGAGTAGTCCTCATTCATGTTTATAAGATTTATCAGGACTTGTAAACTTGTTGTTTAAAATAACTAAGTGACAATAAACACTATTTCCAATTGAACTTCCCATCTTATTCAATGTTATACCAATATCCGAATGTTCCTTGTTACCAACAGGCTTTCTTACTCATCAAGTATGGTCAGAATATTGGTAACCATGGGGATCATTTTCCTCTTTAAAAATACGTGGCTTAAAGAAGAGGGGTTTGCTCTAGTGACCTCAGAATTATTAAGAGTAAGGTGAAGATATTTTACAATCACTGAAGACTATGTATGATTTAATGCAGCACTGTGTTTCTTGGGAATTATTATCCATGGGGGAAACTGAAGCAATCTAGCTGACTCTGCAGCAACTAATACAGTATATCGATCCAGTATTTTCCAAAAGTCTGGTTTTATTTGTAGACCCTCAGGCAGCGATCCAAGCAGTATCATCCAATTGATGCTCGCCAACAACTCAACTTCAGAGTATTAAACAATCTCTGAAATCTCACCAGAAAACTATAGTGTTCCCAGCCCATGAAGGAGTCGAGGATAAATGAGTCTGCAGACATGCAAGCCCAGAAGGGCACTGAAGTTTAAACGGGTGAAATTTGACTGGATGTGTTATCTGCCAAAAGCCTAAATTCTCACCAAACCCGAGGAGTTTGCAAGAAAGAAGCAGTAGAAAAAATACTGGCAAATATTCAAGAAGTGTGGAAAAGAAACCAGGAGAGGCCAAGGAAGGTGACTTTCAGGCTGCACACTGGGTGTGACTGTTTTTTAACGCATCTTGCTCCTAAAAAACCTATGTCAGCGCTACTTGCCATATTCCAATAGTCCAGATTCAACTATGGATGCTGACCGTTTTCTATTTTGCACTGGATTCAATCTTTTTTCTAGCGGGAGGGAAATTTATTTGGGCTTTTCTAGGATGCCATACTAAAGTGAAGTAGTTTCCAAGAATCCCTAGAAAGAGCAACATTATTATTATTATTGTTATTATTATTATTATTATTATTATTATTATTATTATTATTATTATTATTATTATTATTAAAGCTATTTCCATGGAGCATAGAGGGAAAGAATCTTGATGGGTGAATGGGTGGACAAAGCAATATTTACATTTCAAGAAAATGTATTAAACTTCAAGAAATTTTAATTCTCTTTCTTTTCACACCAATAAAGACAAACAACCAGAAACGAGCAAAAGCTCAGGTAGAAAAAAGTAGATCCCTAGGCTCAGAAATATTACAAAAATTGAGAAACTCAAAATCCAAAAGAGAACTCGTCAGCTCTTTAACCAGGAGAGCTCTAAAGCTCAGAGGTGGCTTACAAGAAATATCCCAACAGTTCAGAGAGATTTACTTCCATGAGCACCCAAGCTCACACACATTACATATTAACTCCTCAAAAGTTTGACTATACATGCCGTAATATGAGAGGTTAGACTAATCTGTACAGTTTGGGTAAGGTATTAAAATACCAAAAGAAGCCGTAGCTTCTGATACAATTTAAATATACAAAGGTGGGGCATGAACCCAGTAGTTTCATTTACAAAATATTACAAGAGTCTTAAACCCATAAACAATATAACAAATCGAAGGTCTCGAACCCAGGGATGCATTTTACATTAATTTACTAAATGCCCTGAAATGAGCCACTAGATTAAATTTACATTTGAAAGGGCAACGACCAATAAGTATTATTTACAGGACAGGGGAATACACAAGAAGGATCAAACGATCCATAGTTAACAGATGCAGAAGGCCCACGCTACACGGCCGCAGAAGAAATGGAGAAGAGAAAACTAGAAAGGTTAAATATTACAAAGGTCCAAGAAGTAAAATGAAAGGAGGCGAAAACAAGGCACTGCCGAGAAAATTCTCATATTGCCTAATTGGGCATAAGGCGCGACGAAGTAGAGGCTAATCCGTACTGCTCGGTGACTCAATTATTGAAAAAGTTGAAGTAGAAAGGGAGAAAAAATTTAAAATTTGGAGAAAACTTAGTCTCCAAATTTTAAATTGAGAGGAAGTTTAACGAGGGTACATCACTCGTGCTTCCTTATATTTTATAGCATCCCGTCAGGGCAAAATTCAATTTCCGAAGATTTAATTCGGGGCCTACATGAATTTAAAGTTTACTAGGGAAAACCCTACTTTTACAATTTAAAAGTGAACTGAACCTAAAAATCACATTCTAAAATGGGGCCGTAGAAATATTTCCTATGTACACACGCAGATCAGTCACATAGTTGGTATTCTGCCTACCTTATAACTGATTTTCTCACGCCAGCCGGACCCCAACTCCATAATTCCTCTATCAGAAGGACCCTCCTCCCAGTCGCACAGTACGAGCTTCACTGCCGCCGGACAGGACCAAGGATACAGCAAATCCCTCACTTTAAATACTCAGCCGAACATACCAGAGGGAGAAAGACAGACAAGACGTGATTGGAGGATATGATTCAGGAGAGAAGCAATATGATTGGAGGATCACTTTACTAGCAGGGGTGGCAATACACAAGCAAAGGAATACCTATTACATGATCAAACATTGCAACAAAAACTTTCTTATGATAGTTTAAGTCTTTCAAAACCAGGCTGCGCTCGTGAATCACCAGTAGAGACATCTGTTCCATAGAGTTTAAACTTCTTCCACCAGAGAGTTCATAACATTTGAAGTAGGCTACACTAAGCTGGCGGACGATTTGAATAGCCGAAGAGGCCTAACTCACGGTTCAATTATTATTATTATTATTATTATTATTATTATTATTATTATTATTATTATTATTATTATTATTATACCGGGAGGTACACCTCAACGCCGCGCATTCAAAATCAGCGCCTTAATAAACTCATCTATCGACCAAAAGTTGAAACTGATAACACAACAATTTGGAACTTTAATCGGAAGATGTCACTACTGAAATATTAAGTAATTTTGTTATTGTGAAGTTTCCTAAACTGACTGAATTTCTCCTTGTTTTCTTTTTTCTCTTTTCTGCTATACATCAAGAAGTTTGGACATTTTTCCGCAGATGTCACTACCAAAAACTCTGATCTTGAACTCTGGTGCAAGGTGCAAGAACTGATAAATAAGTTTCGTATTCCTAGGTTTTCCTTAACTGAAACTATGTTCATTTATTTTTGGGTTGGCAACACTTCTTCTTCTTTCCGCCAGTTTTGAATCTAGCCAATCAGGAGTTTCTGTAATTAATTTTCAACCAATCCCGCATTTCTTGTTCACTTTCAAATTGCCAATAAAATTGAGAGGGTGTGACCAGTTTAGTCTTGAATTCTCTCGAACCTTCCCTGAGGGTATATAAACTGCGGCTTTTCTGTTTCCTTGTCAATTGATCGCCGTCTTTCTAGTGTGTGTGCTAAGGCAGGAGGCGGAGCGCCTCTTTCTTCGGTCAGCAGGACATCTAAAATGTAATAGCCACATACATTCTCTTTTCTGCAGCTTTATTCGAGGGGAAGGTCCGAATTCTTAACACATGTAACCATTCCTTTCTAAAATGTAAATTTTCTTTCGGCTAACGTAAAACTTCATGAAGTCTTTAACCCTAAATCGGGGATAGAGAGTGAGTTCCCCTTCATCTCGGTTTGATGTGACTACGTTCTCGTAACTGCTTTCTTCCTGTAATGTATTAAAGTTATTTCCATACGAGCCACCTCAGTAGTTTGGGAATAGCCCCAGTTTCATCGGCCGAGAGCCCTGTAGGTTTTAATTTTTCATTATCTGTGAGCGCAGTGTACGCCTCCATTCAGTTTGTGTTCGGGCCGTTTATTTAACCTTATCTTTTTCGCAAAGGCCCTGTAGGTTAGGTACTAGATACCTCTGTGTAATACTATTTCTATTTGTAATCCGTGCCTTGAGAGGCCAGAGAGTGTTAGATTTTGATGTAATGTTGCCTCGTGTAGGCTAGAAGAAACTGAGAGCCTGTTAGCTCTTTTCAAGTTTTGTAAAACAGTAGTAAAGTGTGCTTCTGGAAGGCTAGATATTATAAATTTTGGGAGCAAGTGCTCTTGAATTACGGGTTTGCTGCCTTACATAAATAATACTACTTTATATTGTAAATTTGTAACCCGAGGGCTTGTAGCCCAGAATTGTTAAGGTTTGGATCTTGAATTTTTCAATTTTGAATTTGATATTGTACCTGCAACCTCATGTTGTTCACTTAGTGATAAGATTGTTTGCAATTTAAAGAGAAATATAACCTTTGTTAAAGTTTTACATTCCATTTTGATGTGGTAGTTAGATCCATTCAACACCCGCACCTTCTTTCACCTCTTGATGCTCCACAGATAATATTATTATTATAAGTAATAAGGTGTTTTAGAGGAAAAGAAGCGTGGGAGGTGTATGGCTGGACAAAGAATAAACCAATGTTTGATTTTTGATAACAATGTCTACTGAATTCTTTTTTTCGTTCTTTTCTTATTGAATGATCTCTTCAAAACAAAACAAAAAAACAAAGATTTAACAAAAGGAAAACATAAACAAGAAATAACAGGGGAGCTTAGAAGCTTAGTTAATGTACGAACAGGGGAGAAAGGACTCCCTTTTCGTACAAATCGGTCTATGAAACTCAGACCAATAGGTCTTATAGGCTAAATTTGCAAAGTTTTAAGGACAGACTAGCCTTTACAATTAAAGTCTCACAACAGAGGAAAAATAGAAATGTATAGGCTACAGTTCGAAGAAGAAGGCGTATCTTCTAAAGCAAAGTACTAAAGGGGAATCAAACCCTCACTATTAAGGTCACTTTTACATTAAAGGCTCTCTAACCCTGCCAATAATTTTAAATTTTATACTTTACAATTGACCTTTATGGGTCACAAATTACATTAACTGCGTTAAGCAGAATACGGTATACTTTCTGCTGTTAAAATTACATTCTAAAATGAGGTCGTAGAAATCTTCCTTAAGTACATACGTAGATCAGTCAAACAGTTGGTATTCTGCCTACCTTATAACAGATATTCCCACGCCAGCCAAACCCCTACCTCCATAATTCCTCGTTCAGAGGGACCCTCCTCTCAGCCTTCATCAGCTTTTACACTTTCTACATTTATATAATAGGGGAGCCTCATTAGAAAAATGGATCGACAGATCAAGAATTTTAACAGGAGCCGAAGCCCATACTACACGCCCAATGAAAGAAAAGAAGAGACAAAGATTAATTAGAAAGGCCGAAAACAAAACAAGAAAATGAGGCTGAATACACTCAATCGCTCCTAGTACAATACTAAATACTGTTACGACCGCTCTACTACATCTTACCTTCTGCCTTCTGTCGCATTCTACCGTCCATCTGCTTGCTCGCCCAGCTGTTCACTGACTGGCCTGTTCTCCGGCACTGTTGCTGCTCCCTCGTTGTGACGTCACACCTACGTATTTTTCATCGAGTAACTTCTCGAATCTCTTCACCACGTATATAAGCAAGCTATTCCTTAGTTTCCCCGGTCAGACATTGAGTTGGAAAACAACACGAGTGGAGAGAGCGGAACTGTTCGCTAGCGGCTGGCCCGTTGCGACGTTTTACCTACTTTTAATTTGTGAATAGCTGCATTGTTTATCAACAGACTGGGTGAGCAAAATGTTACAACTTTTTATATCTTTAGTGGTTTATATCAAGATTTGAACTTTGAATATTAAATTATTTGGTGGCTTCATGGTCTCCATTCTAACTGAGTCCTTCAGACTGATACCTTTATCTATCTCATACACCAAAATAAACTGTGCTTGGACAAGTGTTAGAAGTGTTGCCACATCCTGGACTTTTTCTACAGGCCCGAGTGGTCGCTTACATTGCCAACGTGATAGCGTTTAAGCAGCCTGGAAGGATTCCCCCCCCCCTCCTTTTCCTCTTTTCTTCCCTTCTCACTCAGTTTTCTTTTTCTTTCGTTTTTTTCTTTTCCGGTATTGAGTGGTAAAAATTTTGCCTCCCAACGTGCTTTAATTCTCTTGCCCTCTTTTGGGTTTCAAATGAAGATTGTAAGGGTGGCCTTAAATCATTCTTTTCAGATATACTAATGTACCCCCCTTTAATTCTTAACCAATGTGGGTTTTTTTTAAAAAAAAGGTAGTAGTAAATTTAAATAGGTGCTAATTCTGGTTTTTTTCTGTCGAACTCTGGTCTTGGGCTTTTCTTCAAAATCATGATCGTTATTCCCAAGAATTCTTAATTATTATTCATATTGATTGTATTTTGGTTGTCAAACGGGCTGAGCCCTTGCTAAATGTTTGTAATTCCCATTCTTTGTTTGTTATACACTGCCTATTCTAGTCATTTGAAGTTTAAATAAAATTTGTTTTAAATCAATTCACTTTTCTTACATTTGGTTCGTTGTACGTTCTCTCTCACTCTTTACCTTTTCCTTCTCTTTTTTTTGAACATTGTACTTACCACGGACAGCCCTCTCGGTTAGCCCGCCGTGGCGTCCACTGGCTCTGCTGATTGATGAATAATAAGTCTGATATACTAGGTTTGACCCAACGAGGCATCAAGCGCATGCCTTTCCGTGGTCCGACAAGTCACCATCAGTGAAATAACATTTGCTTGCTTCTAGCGTTATGGTGTCCTAATGATTACCGTTTGACGATCTTTGATGTTGTGGGTCGACCATCCTATCATTATCTATGCCAAGATTTTCGTCCTTTTAGCCATTTGTATGAACATAATATTTATTAGCACCCCACATTGACAAATACGCCACAATACCTAATAGGGCATAGAGCCCGATGAAGCATTGGATAAGCCATACTATTCGGTGACTAAGGAAGAAAAGATGCAGTCCGAAAGGAGAGTAAAAAAAAATTAGAAAAACTAAAAACTTGTTCGCCAGAAAACAAAGTGAAGAAAGTGAATGAGTATAAACACTCGTGGGTCCTTACATTTTGCAAAGTTCCCTTTAGGGGTGATTAATTCCAAATACTACCTAGAAAACCTACATCTTAAGTCCAAACAGAAATTAAAATCCATAAAACGCAGATGGACCTAACCTTCATATGTTAAAGAGGAACGCTGGAATCTTCCCTTTGTCACACGTAGATCATGCTAACATAATGAAAGTTCTGCTTTTACCTTATGATATCACCTCTTTACGCCAGCCCATGCCTCTGCATCTCCCGAGGGTGACCTCCTCGGATACGTAGCACTGTTTGAGTTTCGACATACTAGGTCCAAAATTCGCAGTATTTATAGGCACTAGGACAATCATGCAACGAAAGGTTGATAGGTAGAATCAGTATCTGATTGGTTTATAAACCTTAGAACAGTGGTGACAACTCCAAAATAAATATAAAACAACAGGTAATCAAACCCTAAAACATAAAGTCTCCTCTCACTACCATGGCGTATTTATGTTCATGTCCCTGAAAATCAGGCATTTTCTGCGATATTTAAATTTATTTTGTGTTTTAATTATGGTACAAACTGTAATAAAACTTACATCATTTCGTAGTTCTAACATCTGCAATGACGCACGAATAAAAAACAATTATAATCGATAAACCTCAAATCTTCACGGAGAATTTTTCCACCACGTAAATGACACACAGAAAAAGTCAAACAAAGAATCACTTTTCAAAAAATGGTATAATTTCATTAATTATCACTATGGATTCAATTTATAACATGTTTTACAACATTATTATTACTAATTTTATGTACATCATTACACTCTTGTTTCTTTGTGTGATGAATTTTGAAGCATGGCTCCATCCATACACAGCGCAACACCGTACTGCTCACTCTGGTGCGAGATGCTTTTCCGCTTGATTTCTAACTACTCGCACTGCAAACGTGACATGTCCTAGTAGCATACTTCTTGGTTGTAGAAGGAAGGTCTTGTATAAAATGCCGTACTGTTAGCCTTCCTACAGTGGTGATGAAATCAGTGATAGTGACCTTCTTCCTGTGCACTGAATTGTACAGTCAAAATTCATTGGGCATAGTAAGAAGCATCGAGCATACTTCGAGGAACACGTAACAAGGACCGGCAAGAAAGTACTCAAACCACTAACTACTGTATTTTTCAGGTTGTGAGTTTCACAAATAGGAAAATTCCTCTCAGTTTTAATTATTGCGTTGATGGGGTGAAAGCTCCTTTTGGGGATCATTGTAAGTACTACACCCGTCCATTGCCCGGGGATATAGAAGGTTCGTAGGTTCTTGTGATAAGCCTCAGCTAAAGTCAGTCGTGACGCATAATTCTCCACCCAGGGCATGGACATCCAACTACTGTTTATGCAGTTGGACTAGCATTTGACGCAAGACGTTCATGATTATGGTAATAATAGTATTCAATAACTTCGTAAGGCTAAATATATCTCATTTAAATAAGGAAAACGAATGTTAGTTTCTTGGAAGGACCTTTTTCCAATTTAATGAAATCAAAACCTAACTTAATACAATAATAATACATTGTATGATGATTGGATAATAGCTAGATAGACGAACGAAAATCTCTGTTGGCTAAATACTTAAAAAACATCATTATTTAAACCTTGATTGAAAATACTAACTTGATGGAAACGAATATGGAACTTGCTGAAGGCAAATCATCATTATTTATCATTAATTGTCCGCCCGCAATAAATAATAGGATCGAATAAAATTTCATTCAAATTTTTTTTTATAAACTTTTATAAACGTATCCAAGATTTCATTTCAAAGTACCCTACATTTTATCCATTATCTCAGAAATTACCTAATTGCTAACCAACTTGAGTTCTCTAATGGTGACCAGTTTCAATATAAATATCCATAAAGTGCACACAGTGTAGGAAAACCCACATAATAATTGGATCTCATATCGACATAACCCAATCAACAACAGCATGTCCCAGGAATCCGTATCAGCCACCTAAATAGAACACAATATCTAGCCGCTACAAAATCATTAATGATCCAAAAGAATGATTAACAGTAACTGCTTCCACCGGCACTGCCTTCCTGAAAGAAAATCTTGAAGGCACACTATCTACGGGAAACATACTATAAGCAACTACGCAAGAATACAATCTACTACCAGGTGACAATAATTCAATAAATACGACCTTCTACTTCACACATATTATGCTTATTAAATGTTGAAGACGTCTAATTAGTGACCATTTCCTCAAATTAAATGGTATCTGCATCGTATCCCGTCGCGAAACAGTGTTTCGATGATCATATAACAATCCCTACGCTCGACCTTCGGACAGCTTACACCACCAAAAATAACAACGACACAAATGCTTGCCTATTCTGGGTTCTTAATTGTATGACGAGCGCTTAAATCCATCTCTAAATCTCAAATAATTATTTATCACACTCCCATATCTAGTTTTCAACGAAACACTTACCATAACAACATTAATTCATCATAAAACACTTTATGGACGACCCTGTCCTTATTATTCACCATATTCAAGCACATCATACATATTCACACGTTACTTACCCAAGAGAATTCACAAGCATTCCCGAAGAATCTCTTTTATCATCACCAAAATATCGCAATCAACGCAACACTAATTTCACGAAACATTCGCCACTACGCAATAAACACGTATTGTATTATCATGCAGAAGACCTTCTACAAATAACTATTAAAATAAAGTCACCTCACGAAGTATTCGTGCAACACAAGTATGGTTCACTAATGAAGACACCGCATTCCTCCATTCACCGTAAACGTGAAGAAGATTCCGAGTAACTCGCGGTAAGACACGTATTTACAAGCTAAATCTTGCGTATAATAGATTATCTTAATATTACAACCTCGGACATAACCGTAATCACAATCAATCAATACTGATCTGCATTTAGGGCAGTCGCCCAGGTGGCAGATTCCCTATCTGTTGCTTTCCTAGACTTTTCCGAAATGATTTCAAAGAAATTGGAAATGTATTGAACATCTCCCTTGGTAAGTTATTCCAATCCCTAACTCCCATTCCTATAAATGAATATTTGCCCCAGTTTGTCCTCTTGAATTCCAACTTTATCTTCATATCGTGATCTTTCCTACTTTTATAAACGCCATTCAAACCTATTCGTCTACTAATGTCATTCCATGCTATCTCTCCGCTGACAGCTCGGAACATACCACTTAGTCGAGCAGCTCGTCTTCTTTCTCTCAATTCTTCCCAACCCAAACATTGCAACATTTTTGTAACGCTACTCTTTTGTCGGAAATCACCCAGAACAAATCGAGTTGCTTTTCTTTGGATTTTTTCCAGTTCTTGAATCAGGTAATCCTGGTGAGGGTCCCATACACTGGAACCATACTCTAGTTGGGGTCTTACCAGAGACTTATATGCACTCTCCTTTACATCCTTACTACAACCCCTAAACACCCTCATAACCATGTGTAGAGATCGGTACCCTTTATTTACAATCCCATTTATGTGATTACCCCAGTGAAGATCTTTCCTTATATTAACACCTAGATACTTACAATGATCCCCAAAAGGAACTTTCACCCCATCAACGCAGTAATTAAAACTGAGAGGACTTTTCCTATTTGTGAAACTCACAACCTGACTTTTAGCCCCGTTTATCAACATACCATTGCCTGCTGTCCATCTCACAACATTTTCGAGGTCACGTTGCAGTTGCTCACAATCTTGTAACTTGTTTATCACTCTATAGAGAATAACATCATCAGCAAAAAGCCTTACCTCCGATTCCACTCCTTTACTCATATCATTTATATATATAAGAAAACATAAAGGTCCGATAACACTGCCCTGAGGAACTCCCCTCTCAACTATTACAGGGTCAGACAGAGCTTCACCTACTCTGACTCTCTGAGATCTATTTTCTAGAAATATAGCAACCCATTCAGTCACTCTTTTGTCTAGTCCAATTGCACTCATTTTTGCCAGTAGTCTCCCATGATCCACCCTATCAAATGCTTTAGACAGGTCAATCGCGATACAGTCCATTTGACCTCCAGAATCCAAGATATCTGCTATATCTTGCTGGAATCCTACAAGTTGAGCTTCAGTGGAATAACCTTTCCTAAAACCGAATTGCCTTCTATCGAACCAGTTATTAATTTCACAAACATGTCTAATATAATCAGAAAGAATGCCTTCCCAAAGCTTACATACAATGCATGTCAAACTTACTGGCCTGTAATTTTCAGCTTTATGTCTATCACCCTTTCCTTTATACACAGGGGCTACTATAGCAACTCTCCATTCATCTGGTATAGCTCCTTCGACCAAACAATAATCAAATAAGTACTTCAGATATGGTACTACATTCCAACCCATTGTCTTTAGTATATCCCCAGAAATCTGATCAATTCCAGCCGCTTTTCTAGTTTTCAACTTTTGTATCTTATTGTAAATGTCATTGTTATCATATGTAAATTTTATTACTTCTTTGGCCTTAGTCTCTTCCTCTATCTCGACATTATCCTTGTAACCAACAATCTTTACATACTGCTGACTGAATACTTCTGCCTTTTGAAGATCCTCACATACACACTCCCCTTGTTCATTAATTATTTCTGGAATGTCCTTCTTGGAACCTGTTTCTGCCTTAAAATACCTAAACATACCCTTCCATTTTTCACTAAATTTTGTATGACTGCCAATTATGCTTGCCATCATGTTATCCTTAGCTGTCTTCTTTGCTAGATTCAATTTTCTAGTAAGTTCCTTCAATTTCTCCTTACTTCCACAGCCATTTCTAACTCTATTTCTTTCCAGTCTGCACCTCCTTCTTAGTCTCTTTATTTCTCTATTATAATAAGGTGGGTCTTTACCATTCCTTACCACCCTTAAAGGTACAAACCTGTTTTCGCATTCCTCAACAATTTCTTTAAACCCATCCCAGAGTCTGTTTACATTTTTATTTACCGTTTTCCACCGATCATAGTTACTTTTTAGAAACTGCCTCATACCTGCTTTATCAGCCACATGGTACTGCCTAACAGTCCTACTTTTAAGACCTTCCTTTCTATCGCATTTATTTTTAACTACCACAAAAACAGCTTCATGATCACTAATACCATCTATTACTTCAGTTTCCCTATAGAGCTCATCTGGTTTTATCAGCACGACATCCAGGATATTTTTCCCTCTGGTTGGTTCCATCACTTTCTGAATCAGCTGTCCTTCCCATATTAACTTATTTGCCATTTGTTGGTCATGCTTCCTGTCGTTCGCATTTCCTTCCCAAACCGGGCACTCAATGATAGTCGCATTAGGTCACTCAAGTTGTTTAAATTTACGTCACTTCATTATGAAAGAAAAAATACATTCTACTCTACAGCTATGCAACTACAAGATAATAGGGTAAAGAAAATGAAATCTTGGTACTTATCAGTGAAGATTATGTGATACCGCTCTCAGTCCTTTGCTCCATTGGTCATAGTTTTGGCCCTCACTTCGGCATTATCTCCCGGGCCTGTTAGGTTATCGGAATGTTTAAGCACTCATATTCATTTCCATCATTACATCATTGGAAAAATCTTCATACATTTTTGAGTCCATGGACCTGAAACTTAGAAAAACAAAATTAACACAGTGACACAGGCGTTTTACAATATCTCACAGTTATTTCCGAAACTTTCCTTGTTCAGTATTAAAACCTCAGATCGCTATTCGACACAGTAATATTATTTTATATATCACGTTCTCTAATATTTCTCTTAGGTTCTGCGAACGTAGACGTTCCCTTTAAAGACGTGCTAATTACTGTCCGTTCAACCTTCAATCTCCGTTTTTATACGCCATACCATTACTCATAAAACAAAAAGTTCATTACCATTGTTATGCTAGTAATATCGGTCTGCATTCCATACGTTAGGCTCAACTCACTGACTTGTAACCTCTCTTCCATCTGTTTTTGACAGTTCGACTGCGAATTCCAAGATAACGTGATCTCATCTGACTGGAAAGATGTACAAAGGAACACTTCACCATTGTCTCTATGACGTATGTAATCGACCTAACCTCTTCAGCGCCGCCTTGATCCTGTAACATATGGCATCAATTCATGGCCTCCTTCATGACACCGCTGGACCTGAATATCATATAGTCGACTTACTTCTTAATACTGTTGAGAATGTAAAATTATTTTGCTAATCTCTGCTCACATATAAGATAATATTTCGTGACTGTAAGCGTGCAGTGACCACGGGGTTTTGAGCTTAGGAATTTCATTCCTCATCTTATATCCATCCAATTTCCTGTCTGAATGGGCGAGTTATTCTAGATATTTGACCCAGCTGGATGTATTTCCGAGTAATTCCTGTTAACCATTCCTTTAACATGACCTTCAATGGCTCAACAGCTGACTCACTTGCCATTGGACGGTCATATTTCGCCCCTTACTTGAAAAGAAATTTCGGACGTCAGTAGGAAATTTCTCCTCATGTGTACCAAAATTATAACTTGTTCTCAATGTCATATTCCATTTGAGGAGTCAATATAATATTTCCGGAAAACTCGCAATTCATATTAATTGAATAGTTGTTCTTCGTTACGAAACATCCTGTTACACGTTCTATCGTCCCTCTTAGTCTTTGATATTCCTCGTAACATATCCAACGGGCTTGACCTTATTCCTCCGTAGATGTATATTCATTAAACTCATCCTCTGTTTTACTATCTTCAAAAATAACGTTTACTTCCTCTTCAACAGTGATCGGAAAATAATATTTTCTCAAGTTTGAGGCATTAAATATGGAAACATTTCCAGAATCTAAGCTCTGAATTTTGTATGAATTATTATCCAAAACCTCGATGATTTTGAATGGCCCAATAAACAGATGAGCGAATTTTGAATAAAATTTAGCAGCAGGGTTTGACGTGGCCGGTTTCTTCACTAACACGAAAGTTCCAATTTCTAGTGGTTTCCGAAATCTTCTGTGCCGTAATTTCTTGAGCCTTTTTCCCGCCTGTTTTTCCATGCGCAGTCGAGCTTGCTGAATGATCTCCTCCTCGTTAGGTAGGTCTTCTGTAGGCTTACTTATAACCTCGTTCCAAGGACGATTAGGATACTTATTCAGGTGGACAACGCTAGGGATATTATCGATCGATTCAAGCCATGTGTTGTTTAAGCATTCAGTGATCGTTGGTAAGAATGTCGCCCATGTCCAGTGACGTTCAGAACAAAATACTCTGCAATATTTCGACAGCTCTCGCATTATCCTCTCAGCCGCATTTGATTCTGGATGACGTATGGAACTGAACTTGTGCTGTATTCCCATTCTTTTTCAGGCCTCTGAAAATTCTACTGACGTAAATTGAGTTCCGTGCTCGGTTAAGACACAGTTCGGCTTGCCCATCTGAGGTATGACATACCTCTCTAAACTCCTAATGATGGCTTTGGAATTTGCTTTCCTGATAGGTTGCAACGACACGAACTTGGACATGATATCAAGGACAACTAGAATGAAACGATTCCCGCGTTT
Organism: Anabrus simplex; assembly: GCF_040414725.1. Classification (NCBI taxonomy): domain Eukaryota; kingdom Metazoa; phylum Arthropoda; class Insecta; order Orthoptera; family Tettigoniidae; genus Anabrus; species Anabrus simplex. The sequence goes on along the minus strand of NC_090265.1, from coordinate 127,439,448 downwards.
GCTAACTGGTAATCCTCCGTATAGATCCATCGCAAATGTGTCACGGGGCTTTTCTGGTATTACAGAGATCGGTTGCTGGTACAGTGAAGTGGAATTATACTTTACACGCTGGCACGTATCACAAGTTCTGATAACTTTCCTTATTGTTCTTCGAAATCCAACCCAGGTAAATGTTTCTCCTATAGTTGCTATCAGCTTGTCTACTCCTCCATGGCCGATCATTCGATGTATGTACCAGACTAGTTTACACCTTAAACTGCGTGGAACTACAACTCGTAACATTTCCTTTTCCTTATCCACAAATTTATATAAAAGGTTATTGTCATAAACATAGTTGGCCGTTAGCATATTTGCTTCCTGGTTTCCATGACCATCATCGGTAGTTCTTCTTCGACAATCTTCTATTATGGGTTTTAAGGACGAATCATTAAGTTGCAACTCTGATAAACATTTCAAATCCTCAAGACATTCTTCGTCTTCTTTGGTCATTTCCACCATGTTAACCTCTGGTATGTCCTCCACCGGATTTCGACTCAAACTGTCTGCCAATATATTTGATTTACCGGCACAGAACTCGATTTGAAGATCAAATTGCTGTGCGTAGAGGGCCCACCTTGACACTCTCTCGCTTGTCAAAGATGATTTTAATACAAATGTCAGAGCCTTGTGATCAGTTCGGACCACTATTGGGTACCCATAAATCATTTTCCTCCACTGCTGGAGCGCATACACGATCGCTAACATCTCTAGCTCCGTCGTCGTATATTTCGTTTCATGAACGCGTAACTTCCGACTTATAAATGCCAAGTAAGTCTTTCTCTTCTCTACGTCGTCATATTCCTGATATAATACAGCTCCAACTCCTATTAACGAAGCATCTAACTGTATAATAAATTTTAAATCAAAATTTGGATAGCCCAACTTAACATTATTCGCCATCAATTCCTTTGTTTTCCTGAAAGCTCGATCATGACGTTCAGTCCAGTGCCATCTATTGTTAGTCTTCAGGAGCTCTTGTAGAGGTGCTACTGTTTCAGTATAATCTGGGCAGTGATTAGAGAAGAATCCCGTCATTCCTAAAAATTGCCGGATATGTTTTATCCTTCTCGGTCTGGGAAATTCACATATGGCCTGGATTTTAAGAGGATTCGGTTTGATCCCCGTTCCATCAATTATATGCCCAACGAAAAGAATTTCTGGCTGGCAGAATTTTGATTTAGATCTGTTAAGATTGAACCCTGCTTCCTCTAAATTAGCCAATAATCGTTCTAACTTGGTCATGTGATCTTCAAACGTGACCGTTGCTAACACAATGTCGTCAACATAAATGGTGACAGACTCCTTGACTTCTGGCCATAAATTTCGATCCAATGCTCGAATTAATGCGGCTCCTGAGTTGCGAGTGCCAAAGAGAAGCCTTTCAAATATATAGGTTTGGTTATTAAAGAGGAATCCAGTCAACAGCTTGGATTTACCTTCCAACACTATATGAAAATATGACGATGTTAAATCCAGTATTGTGAAGTACCTCATTCCTTTAAATTTTCTGATAATCTCCTTAATTATAGGGGCCTTATCATACTCAGGTATTATCCTCGAGTTTAATACCCCCACGTCCAAACACACACGGATGGATCCATTACTTTTTTTACGATTACCAGGGGGCTAGTATAAGGAGAATGGGATTTCGAAATTATACCATTGTCAACCATCTCTTGGATTGCCTTCATGGCCTCAGGCATAAATTTGTCTGGTACTGGATATGGTTTGGCCTTGAACGGTCTCCAATCCTTTACCCATAATTTGTATTCAAAATTTTTAATCGCTCCTGGTTGGGTTTTGAACGCATTGCCATATTTCATTATCAAGTTTATAACCATTCTCTTTTGCTCAACGCTACCTCCAATTCCCTTGTCGATCACATCGTTTTGTGAAATGTCCTCGAACTCGTGCTTCTCCATGACTTTCTCTGTCAAGTGTAGTATTTCCTCCGCCGAAACACTTATGGTTTTCTGAAGTTCGCTCATCCTCTTGTTTTCTACTTTTGCTGCGACGTGTGACTGTACTTCATCGTTTCTTCTGAGTCTGATTTCCTCCTTATTCAGGTCAATGATAATGCCATTTTCACGTATGAAATCTGAGCCGATAATTAAGTTGTACTGAATTCTGTCCATGACCACAAATGGGTGTTCAAACTCTATTTCCCCGATCTCAATAGGCAAATAGGTTTGTATCTTGCATTTGGCGATTTTATCTGGGATAATTCCTCCGATTTTTACACCTGAAACTGGAATTACAGGAATCTTAAGTCTGTCCTGCAATCCTAAGAACAGTATTTTCGAGATTATGCTGATACTTGCCCCTGTATCCAATAATGATGACACGTGAATACCAAATACCGTTACTGTAATTATCGGAAGTCCTCTTTTTAAATCTATCGTTTTGGGCTGATTATCCTCCAGCAGTTCTTCGGGTTCAAATGCCCATGACTCTATGGTAGCTGTTATCCAATCATCTCCCTTATAATTATGTCTTATTTTAACTACATCATTCTCTGTTGATCCCAGAATTAAGTTCCTCTCTTTATTGCCGTCATCAAATGGTACCGCTCCAGGATTGAGTTTTGCATTTGTGCTGTTTTTCTTAAGCTGCTGCTGATATTCCAAACTCGTTGCACCTATGCAATCAGCATTAATATCCTGACTCTGGATTGCATTTTCCCATTGCTTATTTTCTTGTTGTTTCTTTAGCTCTTCAATGTATTTCTTTTTCTCGTGGTTTATTTCTTCTTCTTGACTTCCATCTCGCTGTCTCATGTCCTCATTATCTCTATTTCTTTGATATGGCCATCTGCTTCTATGGTTGACCCATCTTGAATTCCTTCGATATCGTGGGTATCTCCTATTCCCATTCTGGGGTGGTGCCCATCTCTGATATTGCCGGTCCTCCTTGAGATTTTTGTAGCTAGGTCTTAATATAAGGAAAGATCTTCATTGGGGTAATCACATAAATATGATTGTAAGTAAAGGGTACAAATCTCTGCACGTGGTCATGAGGGTGTTTAGGGGTCGTTAGTAAGGATGTAAAGGAGAGGGCATGTAAATCTCTGGTAAGACCCCATCTAGAGTATGGTTCCAGTGTATGGGACCCTCACTAGAATTGCTTAATTCAAGAACTGGAAAAATTCAAAGAAAAGCAGCTCGGTTTGTTCTGGGTGATTTCCGACAAAATAGTAGCGTTACAAAAAATGTTGCAAAGTTTGGGAGAAGGGCTGCTTGACTAAGTGGTATGTTCTGTACCCTTTGGTCCGTATTGAGGGATACCTACCTTTCTTACCTATCAGCAAAGTTCATGAGATCTGTCTCTTGGGTCGTATCGGGTTCTTCGTCACTTGCTGAGGTAAAGGTAGGGTTCAGTAATTCTAATCTATCTACTGGAATGAAAGGTCTGTTTAAAAGATTCCTATTTATTCAGGAAAATTCTGAAGCAATCTGATATGTCAACGGTATCATAGAAGTCAATTGTGTCCACTGGACACCACAATAATTTTTACATAAACGTCAGAACACTGGTGTGAGACTTTAACGTAACTGCCTGACGGGCATTCATACTAGAAACCATTGTCTCAATTATTAATCATTTAAAAAAGGAAAGTCTGGAAATCCTTAAATTCGGCTTCCATGTGAGACCACATGTACCATCATAGTGATTCGTTATGGTCCAGCCCTCGTAACACGAACTCTGGACTCTGGGTATAATTAAGGCCGTCCAATCGGTGTGTGCCACACAGTGGTTCTACGGCATGGACCCTTTATTGAATCGATGTGACCTGCGTCTATGTCATGGACCGACATCTAATCTTCTAAGTTACTTTAAAGTCATTGTGGATGATGACCGCAAGGAAATGATGCTACAATGGCATATGGCCCTAATCTAAGTCACTGAGGTTAATGACCCCCTGACCATCCAAGTTTCTAGGCTGAAGGCTAAACACAATTAAGTTACATCGGTTGATGACCAAAGTTTCCACTTTACTATCCCCAGCACATTCACTGCTCAATCAATCAAAGTTCAATAATTACAACAATAGCAATGCTCACAAACTTTGTGGCAGATAATCCATTTCCTTCGGATATGTCCCCTTAATCGTTACTTTACATTTTAATATTCCCCAGAAAACAAACTAAAATTTCGAGAATGCATCTCCAAGTTATTCGCTTGATTAAAGTTATTTCAAAATGCGGTTTTACTGAATTTATTTAATTAATTTAAATGATTTGACGAAATGTTAACGAACAAAAAATTTTATCTCCGCGGACTCTGGTTTCTTCACAAATTTCTACGCAGCTGTGATGTGAATTCAATCTTATGATGTTTATCTGGCTGGAAAAGAATTGTTACATAATTCATGTCCAGTTATATATCTTGTCTCCTGATCTCACACTTTAAAATCTAATCTAGTCCTAACCGTTATTAACACTTGGATATCCTAAGAATCTACGTACAAACCAAACAACTCGCCATATAATTACGATGTCATATCTCGTCATACCATTATGAATTTTGCACACCCCTCACAGACAAACCATCGCCCTATATTTTGGACAACCCTGAATTTGGTTGCTCTGTTCCTTATACTCAAAGTTCGTGATTTCAAATGTTCATTCCGTCCCCAATTAAACAAATTTTACAGTATTTCACAATACTCAGATCATTACCGGCTATGAATTTCAACTAAATCCAGCATTTTAACGTTTTCCCCGGCCGAGAAATACAATCTCAATTCCACGCATGTCCCGTTATATCCCCGATGTTTTCCCCCTATCAGCTGAGGCCTCTCACCCCCAAGTTCGCTTGTCAGTGATGTGAAACACCCGGTTTATTCCAGTTGACTGGCTTCTCAAAATGCTCTCTTTAAACTCTGCCGACAAATTTAAACAAATACGATATTCTAACCAACAAAATGCACAGATTATGCTTCAAGATGCCCACACTAATTATATGCGTCGCCAATTAATACTGCTATGGATTTCTATGAATTTTTTCCATTCCCAACATTATAAAATATACCTCGGGCTACCGTGTCCCGGCTTCAGTGACAGGACTCTAACCTGATTCGCACATCTCATCTCAACTCATATAAAACATTCCTCGGGCTTCCATGTCCCGGCTTCAATGACAGGTCCAAACTGATTCACAAATCTCACATCAACAAAACTAACCTCTGTTTCCCAGCTCTACAATTATCATCGACAAAGAACTGGAATAAAATCCTTACCAGAAATCTCGACGTCTAATATCGCACAATGCATTAATCCTGAATAACTTCGCATAAATGATATCGTATTTAATAACTTGATTTTTACGAGAAAATGACTGAAACATTCTACTAGATCTTTTTATTGTCAGTCAGACACAGTTTAAAATGGGCCTAGAAAAACGTTTCTCTCCGTGACCAAATTCATCACCCTAGGTTCCCACCCGACAGCGCGCTTCCACTCGATTGAAAATGAGTAACCATGGATTATTATTATTATTAACGTCAAATTGCAGACAGAAAAATTTTACGTCGAATGAACATCTTAATTTGACATCACAAATATATAGGCAATACACTCACACGGGTGACGATCTACATTGGACGTGATATCACTTCGAAACCCTATTCAATAACTTTTACAACATTATACGGCACTCGCAAGACTTCAAAAATTTATCCAACTGGAAAATGAAACAAATTACTCTTTTTGTCGTATTCTCACATTACAAAACTTAGTAGGGGTGACCACTGCGTCGTATATCCCCATTCAAATACACTTTTAGAGATCATGAGACAAGATATAAGAGGTAGTAAGATGGAAAGTCACCTACCTCATGTAGTCACACCATTGTTCGTCATAGGGCTCACCTGCGACCCTGGCATGTTATTTAGCCATTTTTACATTCATGGCTTTACAAACCATTATGTTTCTTCAGGTTTCCTGGAATAAAGCATAAAAAAAGAAAATACCCTTCACTTGTTTGCTGAGCGCACACGATGGACTATAATTATTTCCGCACACGAATTACTTAATCACATTAGAATTTATTCAGTACTTTGACCGTCCTATCTGGTACAATTATTTCACTCAAGAAAACTATCTCCTCATTGACTCAAGACCTAGCCACACTGGCTGAAATCTGCAGTTGAACTCAGTCTACTTTCGTTGTTTGATTTCGCAGAGCAGCTCAACAATTTTTCGTCCGCTTTGTATCACAAATGCCGAAGAAGGAGCCCTCGTCATGGCGTCCCTTCATATTTATAGCAGTTACCCCCTCTCTTCGGATATCTCCCTTTGCCGTCAAGAAAATTTCTATAAATTTTCTGACTTAACTAAACTGTAATTTCAAGAGTTTTGAAAGTGACTACATGCTTGCTACATTTCTGGCGGTAGTGTTCATGGATATTTAAAATTTTTACGGGTTCGATTTGTGAGATGATTGACCCCCTTTGATAGGCACTAAATTTTTTTGACTTGGCTTGGTTCACGCCATGTACACGCGCTTTGAAGTAGTTCACAAAAATGACTTGAGATTCTTCCGCCGTTGACACGTGTGGCTGACGTCACGTACCCCAGAGCATGGGACCGAAGGTAATCACCCCCTCGTCACGTGTCAAATCCATGCTATCAAGAATCCAACTTTTAAATGATTGTCGATTTATGCATAATGTTCTTAGGGCACAAAGGTCATGGGTTCATATTTCCCCCAAGACACGAATTCCTTTCGCACAGTGACAAGGAATTTCCTTTAAAATACTCCAGATGGCGAAATTTCTAATTTCGACGTCTGATGAAACATGACCTTTGAACACAAATTCCTTTCTTCTCTCTTATGCAATTGCTCATCTCCTGGTGTATGGATACTGGTTGATGCCTTCAGCTTTCTGGTAGTTCTTGGTTGCTTGGAGAGTTCGGGGTTGCGGGGTAGATCTCCAGTGAATTGTAGTTGACTTATTGGAAGTTAGGTGGTTTGTCCTTCCAACTTCTCGACGAACTTGCATTCACCTCAAAATGCGAAGTTTCTGGGTTCAAATCCCTGTCCTCATTACTGTCGTTGTCACTGACTTTCTTCATTTTTGCAGGTGGTTTACCGTTCTTCTTCCTCATCAATCTCCTCATCTTCTTCATTTTAGCAGCTGGCTGACCCTTCTTCTTCATCATCCTCCTCATCTTAATTTTAGCAGCTGGCTTACCCTTCTTCTTCATCATCATCCCCATGTTCTTCATTTTAGCAGCTGGTTTACACACCTTCTTCATCACCATCCTCATCTTCATTTTAGCAGCAGGCTTACACTTCTTCGCATTTGCTTGAGCCTTTCTTGACGGACTATAATCGTCATTACTGGCATCCTCGTCTGAACGTTCATCCCTCTCATCACTGCTGCTTTTCTTAGGCCTCTTCGTATTGGCACTAAATCGTTTAGGTTTTGCTTTTTCCTCTTCAGACCCATGCTATAGATCAGAATGTCTGGATTTGTAATTATTCCACCTTCTATCGGCTTCATTTCCACAACGGCGTCTGCGTCTTTGGTAAGAATTTTCCCGACATCGACCCTGGTTCCTCCTACATGGATCACGGCGTCTATTCCACTTTCCGTACAGGTAGCTAAGCTGTCCCCAGTTCTTACTATCCTGGTTTGGTATGGTCTCAAACTGTTGCCCATTATTCTCTTGTATGACTGCCTGCGAAACATCCCTTTCCGGTCTACTCTCTTGGATCTGGTTTACGACATTCACTTGGTTTTCCACATGCTTAGTTACTTGTAACGCTGATTTAGGAGACTTCATGTTAGTTAGATATTCAAGTATACGGGCCAGTATAACATCCACTGTTTCTAACTTCTTGTTCGAGTCTTTCGCATCCGCCTTTATATTTTCACTTGGTTCCTTCAAGTCTGCCTGTACTTCCTCATTACTCCTAGCCGTTTCTTCCTGAGTTGCACCTAATTTTCTTATATCCTCTTTATTCATCTGGATTAATTTCAAGTCAATGGCCTCAATACGCTGGTCTACAGTTACCTTGATGTCTTCGGCTACCTGGTCTACTTTGTCATTTACGACGGCTGTCTCTTTACACAATATTTCCTTATGTTCATTCATCGCTGTGAAGACCTTTGACTTATCGTCTTCACGCATGATGTCGAACTTCTCTACCTCTGTCTTCAGATCGGCCCTAAGCTCAGCTTGATCTGACATCAACTGCTTATGTAGTTCCCTACTTTCGTTGACGTGCCTATCGAGGTCACTTCTAATTATGTCCTGGTTTTCACTGAGAACACGATGTAGCTCGCGAGTTTCTATGAACTGCTGATTTATTTCATGTTTAAAGTCAACCTGTGCTTTAGTGTTCTGCTCCACCTTCACATTTAAGTCACCAATGTCCTTCCTAATATCAACGCTAGCTTCCTTACAACTATCCTGGGTGTTCTGCACTTTAATGTCAACCTTTTGAACCACTTCCTTCATACCCTTTAATTCTACCTCTGCACTATCTAATTTGACATCCACGGTTTCTACCTTATTATCCACAGTTTCTAACTTCTCCTTCACACCCTTCCTACACGTCTTTGGACTATCTAACCGACTGTTGATAGATTTAATAGTCTCCTGTAAACTTTCACATAGTTCCTTACACTCCTTCCTCTCGGCTTCTACAATCTCTTTTAAGGCCTTCATCATTTGGACCACCTGCCCTTGGGCCAATTCTCCCTCCTGCGTAAACATACTGTATTTAACAGAAAACGATAGGTCATCGGTGAGCCCGAGACTTCAACGGCGTATAATAGGACTACAACGATAAACATCACAACATCCTCCTATCTAACACATCACACTGTTTTTCTCTACAAATTTATTTAATAAAAATGTGAAATTCAATGTTCACTTGACCAAAGTGATCAGCCAAAACACTCAAACCAGTATTTAAAAATTTGGGAAATTACTCTGACACACTTAAATTATACCTTTCATTCAGTAGATAAATTATTCTCATAGTGGTATCTCCTAGCCTTACTCACCGGGCGTTTATCTATTTCTTCAAGTTCACTCTCAACTCTGGCGCACGATTTTATCATCCATAATGTGGCATAGCCTCAACATTATTTCTCTTTTCTTCTAGTACACGATTTTTCATCGTGACTTAAGTTTCCTCATCGTTATCGTGACTTAGGCCCCAACGTTTGGTTGACTTAAGCCCCACGTTGGGCGTCATTTTACTGTCGTCACTTGCTGAGGTAAAGGTAGGGTTCAGTAATTCTAATCTATCTACTGGAATGAAAGGTCTGTTTAAAAGATTCCTATTTATTCAGGAAAATTCTGAAGCAATCTGATATGTCAACGGTATCATAGAAGTCAATTGTGTCCACTGGACACCACAATCATTTTTACATAAACGTCAGAACACTGGTGTGAGACTTTAACGTAACTGCCTGACGGGCATTCATACTAGAAACCATTGTCTCAATTATTAATCATTTAAGAAAGGAAAGTCTGGAAATCCTTAAATTCGGCTTCCATGTGAGACCACATGTACCATCATAGTGATTCGTTATGGTCCAGCCCTCGTAACACGAACTCTGGACTCTGGGTATAATTAAGGCCGTCCAATCGGTGTGTGCCACACAGTGGTTCTACGGCATGGACCCTTAATTGAATCGATGTGACCTGCGTCTATGTCATGGACCGACATCTAATCTTCTAAGTTACTTTAAAGTCATTGTGGATGATGACCGCAAGGAAATGATGCTACAATGGCATATGGCCCTAATCTAAGTCACTGAGGTTGATGACCCCCTGACCATCCAAGTTTCTAGGCTGAAGGCTAAACACAATTAAATTACATCGGTTGATAACCAAAGTTTCCACTTTACTATCCCCAGCACATTCACTGCTCAATCAATCAAAGTTCAATAATTACAACAATAGCAATGCTCACAAACTTTGTGGCAGTAAAATCCATTTCCTTCGGATATGTCCCCTTAATCGTTACTTTACATTTTAATATTCCCCAGAAAACAAACTAAAATTTCGAGAATGCATCTCCAAGTTATTCGCTTGATTAAAGTTATTTCAAAATGCGGTTTTACTGAATTTATTTAATTAATTTAAATGATTTGACGAAATGTTAACGAACAAAAAATTTTATCTCCGCGGACTCTGGTTTCTTCACAAATTTCTACGCAGCTGTGATGTGAATTCAATCTTATGATGTTTATCTGGCTGGAAAAGAATTGTTACATAATTCATGTCCAGTTATATATCTTGTCTCCTGATCTCACACTTTAAAATCTAATCTAGTCCTAACCGTTATTAACACTTGGATGTCCTAAGAATCTACGTACAAACCAAACAACTCGCCATATAATTACGATGTCATATCTCGTCATACCATTATGAATTTTGCACACCCCTCACAGACAAACCATCACCCTATATTTTGGACAACCCTGAATTTGGTTACTCTGTTCCTTATACTCAAAGTTCGTGATTTCAAATGTTCATTACGTCCCCAATTAAACAAATTTTACAGTATTTCACAATACTCAGATCATTACCGGCTATGAATTTCAACTAAATCCAGCATTTTAACGTTTTCCCCGGCCGAGAAATACAATCTCAATTCCACGCATGTCCCGTTATATCCCCGATGTTTTCCCCCTATCAGCTGAGGCCTCTCACCCCCAAGTTCGCTTGTCAGTGATGTGAAACACCCGATTTATTCCAGTTGACTGGCTTCTCAAAATGCTCTCTTTAAACTCTGCCGACAAATTTAAACAAATACGATATTCTAACCAACAAAATGCACAGATTATGCTTCAAGATGCCCACACTAATTATACGCATCGCCAATTAATACCGCTATGGATTTCTATGAATTTCTTTCCATTCCCAACATTATAAAATATACCTCGGGCTATCGTATCGGGCTACTGCTTTTCTAGTTTTCAACTTTTGTATCTTATTGTAAATGTCATTGTTATCGTATGTAAATTTCATTACTTCTTTGGCCTTAGTCTCCTCCTCTATCTCGACATCATCCTTGTAACCAATAATCTTTACATACTGCTGACTGAATACTTCTGCCTTTTGAAGATCCTCACATACACACTCCCCTTGTTCATTAATTATTCCTGGAATGTCCTTCTTGGAACCTGTTTCTGCCTTGAAATACCTATACATACCCTTCCATTCTTCACTAAAATTTGTATGACTGCCAATTATGCTTGCCTGTTCAGACCTGTAGAAACACCGCTTAGCAAAATGGCATTTGTTTAATTTAATGACCCCGTAGAAACCATGGGCTTGGCGATTTTTGAGAGAAATGCGGCCTGTAAAATGTACGAGCTTGGTACAGAGGCGTAACGAATGCGATACGGGCCCCCTCAAATAAAAATTCGACCGAGGTCGATAGCTGCAGTCGCTTAAGTGCGGCTAGTATCCAGTATTCGGGGGATGGTGGGTTCGAACCCCACTGTCGGCAGCCCTGAAGGTGGTTTTCCATGGTTTCCCATTTTCACACCAGGCAAATGCTGGGACTGTGCCTTAATTAAGGCCGGCACGGTAACAATGTATGACATAATGATGGTTAGTGTGATTAGCTGTCACCCCCGGAGGCCCGGGTTCGGTTCCCGGCTCTGCCACGAAATTTGAAAAGTGGTACGAGGGCTGGAAGGGGGTCCTTCAGCCTCGGAAGGTCAACTGAGTAGAGGTGGGTTCGATTCCCACCTCGGCCATTCTCGAAGTGGTTTTCCGTGGTTTCCCACTTCTCCTCCAGGCAAATGCCGGGATGGTACCTAACATAAGGCCACGGCCGCTCCCTTCCCTCTTCCTTGTATATCCCTTCCAATCTTCCCATCGCCCACGAGGCCCCTGTTCATCATAGCAGGTGAGGCCGTCTGGGCAAGGTACTGGTCCTCCTTCCAAGTTGTATCCCCTGACCCAATGTCTCACGCTCCAGGACACTGCCCTTGAGTCGGTAGAGGTAGGATCCCTTGCTGAGTCCGTAGGAGAAACCAACCCTGGTGGGTAAACCGATATTTTTTGCTAGTGGCTTTACGTTGCACCGACACAGATAGGTCTTATGGCGACGATTGGATAGGAAACGCCTAGGGTTGTCTAGGGAGCGGTAATGAGGGTACAGAGATCTGGAAGTCAAGTAGGGATGACATTAAAATGTTAGTGTTGAACTGTAGAAGTATTGTAAAGAAAGGAATAGAATTAAGTAACTTAATAGATATATATACACTGAAGAAAATGGAAATTGCAACACCCAGAAAGAGTGGTGCTACATTGTTGCAATTGAATATGCAGGACGAGTGTTCGGTTGTGATTCTATGATTACACTTTCATGTCCCTCTGACAGCAAGTTTGGACAACAATCAATACAGGATGTGCCCACCACGAGCTGCAATACATTGATGAATTCGTCGAGGCATGGAGTCAATAAGGCTCTGGATCACTTCCTGATGCATTGTGGCCCATGCTTGCTGCACTGCACGGGTCAGTTGTTTCAGAGTCGTGGGAGGCTGAGGACGGATTGCCAGTTGTCCACCCACCATGTCCCACACTTGCTCAATAGGACTGAGGTCCGGGGATCTGGCGGGCCATTCTAAGGTTGTGATGTCGTGGAGAGCTTCTCTGGAGATGCGTGCAGTGTGAACCTGGGCATTGTTCTGCTGAAACATCCCATTAGCAATAATCGCCATCATAGGGACAACCACTGGATTGAGTACCCTATCAACGTACTGTCGAGCAGTCATAGTGCCCTCAGCAAGCACTAACTGTGATTTCACATTAAAGCCAATAGTTCCCCAGACCATAAGGCTTGGTGTTGGCACTGTGTGCCTCTCGACAATAAGATATGGGCGGCCCCTCTGCCCGGTACGTCGGCGCACACGATTCCGGCGATCACTGCGGGCAAGACAGAAGCGCGATTCACCACTAAAGACGACCCTATGCCATTCGTCGACCCACGTCTATCTTTCTCGACACCAGGCCAGCTTTACACGTCGCTGTTGTGGGGTCAATGAAACACCTTCTGCAGGACACGGGCTCGTAAGCCAGCTGCACGCAGGCGATTACCAACTGTTTGTTGTGTAACGTGGGGTGCCACAGCTACTCGAAATTGCGCTGCTGTTGCATGGGGTTCCATCCGGGCCATCCGAATGATGCTGCGATCCTCTCTCATAGTTGTCGGTCGCGCTGGGCCTGTGCCCGGTCTACGAGTGTGGGTACCTTCATTTGACCACTGCTGCCATACACGTTGTACCGTAGATGCCTGTCGGCCAGCACGTGCAGCGACAGTCCTTAGCGATAATCCCGCCTCACACAGCCCAATTATCCGAGCCTTCTCAAACGGCGACAGTTGATAGCGTGCTCTTCTCTGTCGTCGAGGCATGTTTGACGGGGAACACTTCACTGCACATACTGCAAGTCACCTACGCTACACCTGAGTACGTATACTGGAGTTGATTCCTCCGCGACCAATCACGTGGGGAGACCTGTAGCAACAATCCAATGGATCTGAAACTTCGATTGTTTACATACCTACATGGCATCGTTCCATATCTTGAAAATCAACAAAAACAACCAATGCCTTCTTGGTGGTTCATAGTGTCTCATTTAAAATTTCTCTTTGACTATGTCATAAATAATAGTGTAATACCAAAGGAATGGAAGGAATCTATAATACCAATTTATAAAGGGAAGTGTGATAAAAGGAAACCAGAGAACTACAGACCAATCAGCCTGACCAGTATAGTTTGTAAAATACTGGAGAGTTTAATATCAAAGTACATTAGAGGGATATGTGATGATAAAAATTGGTTCATGAGGAGCCAGTATGGATTTAGAAAGAAATTTTCTTGTGTGGCACAACTGGTGGGATTTCAGTAGGACATATCAGATCAATTGGATTCAGGAGGCCAGTTAGATTGCATAGCCATAGATCTTTCCAAAGCCGTTGATAGAGTGGAATATGGAATATTATTAAAGAAATTGGAGGGAATAGGATTGGACGTAAGGGTTACACGTTTCTAAATTCAAGGGTTCAGAAAGTCAAAGTAGGAAATAATGTATCACAGGAAGAGAAAGTTTGGAAGGGAATTGCACAGGGTAGTATAATCGGTCCGTTACTTTTCTTAATATACGTAAGTGATTTAGGGAATAATATAACAGAATAACAGATTTTCCTGAATTTCTGAAAATTCTAATTTATGATTTGGCTCAGGGCAGTTCAGCAGATGTTCGAAGTGTTTTGTCAGAATCTCACAGCTCTCGGCGTTAAGACCAATATTACCATTTGCATCTCTGAAGCAAATGCTCCGGGATTGATAACCTTTCAGGTTATTCTTAAAGGTCTGATAGAAATTTCGGGAGTTATTTCTTACAAAATTATTCTCAATTTCTACTAGCTGCGATTTTTCAAAAGATCTTTTAACCTGCCTTATTATTCTTGTTGTTTCCTTTCTTTGTTGTTTAAATAGCTCATAGTGTTCATTCTTTCCGGAACATTTCCATTTTTTCCACTTTTTCGTTCTTTCCATAAGTGCTTCCTCACATACGTTATTCCACCATACTTTCTTTTTAGTTTTAACTGATCCAAATACTTTCTTCGCTGCACTATTAATCTGTTTAGATAATTTTGGCCATTTGCCATGCTGAGGTAATTTTAATTTTAATTTTCTATAGTTGCTTGTGTAATGTTGAGCCTATCTATGTTGTATTTCATTAATTTTCTCGACCTTCTTTGATTCCTGCGAGGTAGGAGCTTTAGCTTAATTTTAGAGAGGTAATGATCGGAGTCAAACTCCCCACTTCTTATTACTTTAACATTCATAATTTCCTTAATACTTTTTTGAGAAATAGCTACATGGTCCAACTGAAACGCACCTAACATCGGATTTGGGGACACTCATGTTTTAGCCTTTCTTGGAAGTTTCATAAAGAAGGTCGACATTAATTTTAGGTGAAAGGATTTACAGAGATTAATTAGTCTCATGCCATTTTTGTTTGTTCTTTTGTGTGCCGGATATGCCCCTACTGTTTTGCTGAAAACGTTGTCTATCTGTGCATTAAAATCACCAAGTAGAATAACAACATTTGATTTTGGAATTTTTGACATTTCATCATCTAGAAGACTCCAGAACTCTTCAGTTTTACTCGAGTTCTTGCTATTATCTTCATTTATTGGTGCATGACAGTTAACAAATGTATACTTTTTGTTCTTGCATTTAAGTGTGAGAAGAGATAACCTTTCTGAACTAGATTTGAATTCCATAACATTATCAACTATTGCTTTATGGACATAAAAGGCGGTACCTAGTAGTGGCATTCCTTTCATAATTTTGATTGCTGGTTTACCTTTAAAGATTCTATAATTTTTGGTTTCTCTTACATTCTCATCCATAAACCGTGTCTCTTGAGCTGCTAAGACCTGGATTTCATGTCTATCTAAGAAAATTTCCAGTTCTTTCTGTTTGCCGGTTTTTAGCAAGGAATTTACATTAAGAGTGCCTGCAAAGAATTTCCTCTTAAATTTAAGTCTGAAAGGATTCCAAGGATGCTCCGACTCACCCTTATTGCAGATGTTGGGACTCCCCAGAACCCTAGGTCCCGATGCATTGCATAACGCAGTGGTGGATTTATTATGATTATGATTATGATTATGATTATTATTATTATTATTATTATTATTATTATTATTATTATTATTATTATTATTATTATTATTATTATTATTATTATTATTATTATTATTATTATTATTATTATTATTATTCCTTTCACCCACTTTGGAGTGCGATAGACCAATCAATGGTTAGTGAGTCGTGTTTTCCTGTCCTCCCAGTTCTTTTTTCATCCTTTCAGATCTTACCTTCCTCTCTTCTTCAGAAATTCTGTATAGTCGTTTGGGTTTCACCCTGTCCTGAAACCTCTTTATTTTATCTTCGGTTATTTTCTTCGCGGATCCATCTACAAGCATCTCTTCTGTAATTTGGAACTCTCGTAGGTCCTTCTCAGTTTCCTTAAACCAGTTCGGCTTGGTATTATTATTATTATTATTATTATTATTATTATTATTATTATTATTATTATTATTATTATTATTATTATTATTATTATTATTATTATTATTTGCATTTTAAACAACAGCTTTATGCTGCAATAAAATAATAAACCCATTAGTGTATGTATCCTCAATTTAGTGAAGAAACTCTGCAATGGTAGTACATTATTTCGAAAAAGTTTGTAGCTTACATTGCAAAGGGAAATTCTTTGTAACGTGTCTGATGTTCGCAGGACAAGGTCACTTGTGTAACATACACATATAACTGTCGTCTGCACCTCGTATACTGGACATTTTACTGAATATTCCTCATCTTATTCTTTAGCAGAATGTATCGAATTCCTTCTTCTACTGCTTTTCCCACACCTTTGGAGTCGCGGGTGCGAACTACGGCACACATATGTGGATTTGGCCTGTTTTGCGGCCGGATGCCCTTCCTGATATCACCCTATATGGAGGAATGTAATCACTGTTGCGTGTTTCAGTGGTGGTTGGTAGTGTGGTGTGTTGCCTGAATATGAAGAGGAGAATGTTAAGACAGGCACAACATCAAGTCCCCGAGCCAGAAGAATTAATCAGAATAGATTAACATCCCCGATCCGGCTGGGAATCGAACTCGGACCCTCTGAAGCGAAGGGCAGTACGCTGACCATTCATCCAACGAGTAGGACTCTTATTATATAGGCTACATTATCATTATTATTATTATTATTATTATTATTATTATTATTATTATTATTATTATTATTATTCGTTTAGGCCTACGATGGACCATGTGGTTCTTAACTCTGGTGAGCTATGTTCTTTCTCTTAGCCCAGTATTCCTTCATTCTAGCGCTATGGATGTCTTTTCTATCTTGAGTCCATTTCACTCCTACTCCTGGACGCAGTGATTTAGCTGTTAGTGACTGAAGAGAGTCAGATATCTTGACTAACTTTCTGAACTTATCTCGGTTGTAAATGTCAATGTGATCAATGTTTAGGTATTGTAGGTCTTTCCGAACTAAATTCGTCCATTTGGCATTTGTTGCTTTCCCTCTAGATACAGTGTTGAAGATTCTTGAAGTGAGTTTCTGGCTGTCCATCCTGACTACATGTCCATAGAACATTAGTCTTCTCTTCCTCATAGCTGTTGTAATGCTCTCTATTTTACTGTACAGTTCCTTGTTGTGTCTGAGTCTGTACCCATCTCTTTCTTTAGTGGGACCCATAATCCTTCTGAGGATCTTTCGCTCTTTCAGTTCCAGTTTTCTGAGTTGTCCTTTCCGGGTCATGTTTAGGCATTCTGAGGCGTACAGTACAATGGTCTTTCTACGGTGTTGTAGTGTCTAAGATTCAAAAAGAGGGCTTTACACTTGTATATGTTCTTACAAAGATGATAAGCTCTTTCTAATTTAGTGCATCTACTCTTCATTGCAAGGTCCTCATTAACATTTGGGGTTATCCATTCTCCAAGATGTTTGAATCAGTTGGCCGTATGTATCATCGCTATAAGGGCGGAATATTATTTCTATAACAGCGATACCTGGATGGATTTTGTAATAAAAATGTAAATTCGTGAATATCTTCATTATTAAATGTATTAGATATTTTTAAAAAAAGAAATAATATGTTTCTGTACTATTTCTTATTTGTAGACTGCACTACAGATTGGAACTAATATTTTTGGAGGTATTTGGGAGTTTTTGAAAAATGAGAATAATCGTGAACATCTTTGTTGTTATTCAATCATCACTGATCTGTATTTAGGGTAGTTGCCCAGGTGGCAGATTCCCTATCTGTTGTTTGCCTAGCCTATTGTTTTAATTGAAAAGAATTTGTAAATTTATTGAATTGGTCATTTTTTTCAATCCCTAACTCCTCTTCCTATAAACGAATATTTGCCCCAATTTTACTCTTGAATTCCATCTTTACCTTCATCTTTCCTACTTTTAAAAACACCGCTCAAACGTATACTAATGTCATTCCACGCCATCTCTCCACTGTCAGTTCGGAACATACCACTTAGTCGAGCAGCTCGTCTCCTTTCTCCCAAGTCTTCTCAAATCAAACTTTATAACAGTTTCGTAACGGAACTATTTAGTCAGAAATTACCCAGAACAAATCGAGCTGCTTTTCTTTGGATTTTTCCAGTTCTCGAATCAAGTAATCCTGGTGAGGGTCCCATACACTGGAACCATACTCTAGTTGGGGTCTTACCAGAGACTTATATGCCCTCTCCTTTACATCCTTAATACAACCCCTAAATATTCTCTTAACCATGTGTACCCTTTTATTACAATCCCGTTTATGTGATAACCGCACTGAAGATATTTTCGGCACAATAGTAACAGATGTACACCCACACAAACTTCGGGCCATAGAACTGGAATCAACTTTAGAAGACATATGTTCAGACTAACACGACGTACAGTTGGATTGTCGCATTAATTTGATGCCCATTCTGAGGGACATATATCAACATATTAATTAAGCTTTATACTGGATTTCAGTTCTCTCAAAACCCCATCTTAACATGTCATACTTGAAATTAAAAAAAATATCAGAGTCGGAAAAATAAATTAGCCGGAGACTGCATGAAAACCCTAATGTATGTGACGAGCATGGTGCTGTCTATTCATAGAGAACGAAATAAAACAGGGCCATAAATATCTCACATTTAAAATGAAATTATTATTGTTTTATGACAAATATACTTTAATTTAAAGTTATAATTTTGTTGTTGTCAAGTTCCTTTTAATTTATTTGTAGTCTACATTTTAGTCTTCCTTGTAATTTGACTACATTAAGCGTCAAAGCAAAGCCATCTTCGTACAGCCATGAAGGTCATTGAAGGAGTGGAATTTTAAGACTCAGCATTCATAATCTCGGCTCTAAGTGGGGTAGAGTGGTTAGCTCCTTTTTCCGGCCACCTAGGAGTTAACTTCATTTCTGATGTAGGCTGAGTAAACACCAGGGTCACGTGCCACATAAGAAGTGAAGATTCATTTCTAAATGTTCCAACTTCATGACGGTGAATCGAACCCATGTCCTTCCGTCAAGGCAGCCCATACCTACAACATAGCCTAGTGGTCTAGTCTCAGTTCAAAGTTTTATTTGGTGGTGGAGCTCTTTTCAGGCACACCCCCATTAGAGGTGAGCTGCATGTACCATTTCGACCACATACCAGTCCTCCTGCCATCATGCCATTCTTAAATTTCTGGCAGTACCGGGAATCGAACCCGGGCCCCGGAGGACGGCAGCTAATAACACTAACCGTTATGCTACGGAGGCGGACATTAATTAATACCTAGGTACTTACAGTGCTCCCCCTAGGAAACTTTCACCGGGCGAGTTGGCCGTGCGTTTAGGGGCGCGCAGCTGTGAGCTTCATCCGGGAGATAGTGGGTTCGAACCTTACTGTCGGCAGTCCTGAAGATGGTTATTCCGTGGTTTCTCATTTTCACACCTAACAAATGCTGGGGCTGTACCTTAATTAAGAACACGGTCGTTTCCTTCCCACTCCTAGCTCTTTCGTATCCCATCGTCGCCGTAAGACTAATCTATGTCGGTGCGACATAAAGCAAATTTTAAAAAAATGAACTTTCACCCCATCATCAACGCAGTAATTAAAACTGAGAGGAATTTTCCTATTAGTGAAACTCACACCTGACTTGTATCCCCGTTTATCATCATACCATTGCCTGCTGTCCATCTCATAACACTGTCGTGGTCTTTCTTGCAATTGCTCGGAATCTTGTAACTTATTACTCTGTACAGTATTCCTTGCACGGTAAAGCGCATGGGCACAGAAGATCGAAAATCATATTTTGCACAACTTTGATAATCTACAGTTTTTTATATTAACGGAGAAATTTAGCTTTCCTTTTTGGTTCCTTAATATTGCTACGCCACTGTACACTGATCACTGCACACTCGGTTTTCCATGAACTTAAATACCGAGTTTCACAAAACAAAGGTTAGTCGTTTCCCCATGATGTCACGACAAAATACAGACTAAAATTAAACTGAACTTACATTCGACTACTGTATACCCAATCCGAGATTTTTTTTTAAAAAAATAGAACTTTACAGACAGATGTATAATTTAATTTATGTAAATCTTGGCGTTTTCACGGAAACATAGGCATCTGTTCATCAGATTGGTACAGGCCTCCGATTCAACATACCACGTATTCTTGTCCGTTTATTTATATCAGTTTGATAGTTATTTAAAAGCATTATTGGACCAACCAGTCATAATGGAAACACTTTCATTATTTCATTATTCTCACTTATTCTATTTAATAATTTTTTGGAATTATGTAAGAAACTCGGGACGTCGTCAACTACTTCCCCTGCGAGTGGGGGCGGTAGAATAACAACCACGGTATCCCCTGCCTGTCGTAAAAGGCGACTATAAGGAGTCCCAGGTGCTCTTAAATTGGGAGCGTGGGTTGGCTACCACGGGGCAACAGCTGAGTCCTGGCATTGCTTCCATTTACTTATGTCAGGCTCCTCACTTTCGTCTATCCTATCCGACCTCCTTTGGTTAAATCTTGTTCTTTTCTGACCCTGACGGTATTAAGTGTCAAGGCGTAGGGAGCCTTTTACTTCCATGCCTTTAGTGGCCTTTGTTTTTCTTTGGCCTATACCTTAATTTTTCGAAGTGTCGGGCCCCTTCATCACCCCCCCCCCCCTCTGATTAGTGTTAATAGAGGATGGTTACCGAGTTATATTTCCTCTTAAAACAACAATCAACACCACCTGCCGATAGTGGCTGGACTTGTTATTAACTTCGCCGGTACACATGGATATTCACGGAAACAATTTCTAGGATAACTAAGCGTACGATTTTGCCCCAATAAATAATTTTCAGTTATGTTACTTGAGGTTGAGTTCACCTCGGACAGTTTATTTAAACAGGATTCGAACGCGAGCCAACCTAACAACAGGAAAGGATATAATTGAGCATTCTTTTTTTTACAAGTTGTTTTACATCGCACCGACACAGATAGGTCTTATGGCGACGATGGGACAGGAAAGGGCTGGGAGTGGGAAGAAAGTGGCCGTGGCCTTAATAATGTACAGCCCCAGCACTTGCCTGGTGTGAAAATGGGAAATCTCGGAAAACCATCTTCAGGGCTGCCGACAGTGGGGTAGCATTCTTTCAAGTGTAGTAGATTTAAGAAGACTCATATTCATACTGTTGTGATGGCGATGAGTGTTGTTTGAAGGGAAAGTAAAACTTAGCAACCAAATAAAACTTTGAACTGAGACTAGACCATTAGGCTATGTTGTAGGTATGGGCTGCCTTGACGGAAGGACATGGGTTCGATTCACCGTCATGAAGTTGGAACATTTAGAAACGAATCTTCACATTTTATGCGGCACGTGACCCTGGTGTTTACTCAGCCTACATCAGAAATGAGTTCCAAGTTAACTCCTGGGGTTGAAGGTGGCCGGAAAAAGGAGCTAACCACTCTACCCCACTTAGAGCCGAGATTATGAATGCTGAGTCTTAAAATTCCACTCCTTCAATGACCTTCATGGCTGTACGAAGATGGCTTTGCTTTGACGCTTAATGTAGTCAAATTACAAGGAAGACTAAAATGTAGACTACAAATAAATTAAAAGGAACTTGACAACAACAAAATTATAACTTTAAATTAAAGTATATTTGTCATAAAACAATAATAATTTCATTTTAATTGTGAGATATTTATGCCCCTGTTTTATTTCGTTCTCTGTGAATAGACAGCACCATGCTCGTCACATACATGAGCGTTTTTATGCAGTCTCCGGCTAATTTATTTCCGACTCTGACATTTGTTTTAATTTCAAGTATGACATGTTAAGATGGGGTTTTGAGAGAACTGAAATCCAGTATAAAGCTTAATTAATATGTTGATATATGTCCCTCAGAATGGGCATCAAATTAATGCGACAATCCAACTGCACGTCGTGTTAGTCTGAACATATGTATTCTAGAGTTGATTCCAGTTCTATGGCCCGAAGTTTGTGTGGGTGTACATCTGTTACTATTGTGCCATGTCGCCAATTGTGTTCCGATTTAGCAATATCCTGTATCAAGAACGCCTCCTTCCCCCGCATCTCAAAGCTTGAATGAATACGCTGTGTCATCTAAACAACAGAGTACCCCACAACTGATCAAATGACTCATTCAATAGTGCTTACGCATTTCTCAAGATGTAGGTGGCTTAGGCACATTTTTTTCAAGGATCCTTCATTGTCAAGAATTTCTATTTTGCATAAATCTATGCACAAACTTATCATAATTTCCTTTTAGCATCTACAAAGTTATATGTTGAGCAGAGGATTGGAATAATTTATGTTGTTGTTGTTGTTGCTATTTGCTTTACGTCGCAGCAACACAGATAGGTCTTATGGCGACGATGGGACAGTAAAGGCCTAGGAATGGGAAGGAAGCGGTCGTGGCCTTAATTAAGGTACAGCCCCAGCATTTGCCTGGTGTGAAAATGGGAAACCACGGAAAACCATCTTCAGGGCTACCGACAGTGGGATTCGAACCCACTATCTCCCGGATGCGAGCTCACAGCTGCGCGCCTCTAACCGCACGGCCAACTCGCCCGGTAATAATTTATGAAGGGAAATGTTCTTTGAAATCATTCCAGAAAAGGCGACAGCCCTAAATGCAGATCAATAATGACTGTTGATGGATAATTCATCTTCCTACAAATGATTATGTGCCGATGACCTGCGATGTTGGGCCCCTTAAAACAACAAGCATCATCATCATCATCATCATCATCATGAACAAATGACTATTTCCCCACATATGTCCTCTAAAATTCCAACTTTATAACAATGATATCTTCTACCCTTAAGATCTCCACACAACCTTATTCGTTTATTAATGTCATTCCACTCCATCTCTTCATGGACAGTTCGGAACATACCGCTTAGTCGTGCAGCTCGTCTCCTTGCTCCCAAGTCTTCCCTGCCCAAAATTTGCAATATTTTCGTAACACTATTTGGTTGAAAATCACCCAGAATAAATCGCGCTGCGTTCATTAGGGCTTTTTTTTTTCCAGTTGGCATATCAAGTAATTCTGATGTCAGCCCCATACACTGGAACCAAACTATAACTGAGAACACCGAACAAATGGCTGCGCGGTTTGTGTCATGTAGCTATCAGTGGGTTCGAACCCCTCTGTCGACAACCCTGAAAATGATTTTTTTCCATGGTTTCCTATTTTCAAATGCTCGAGGTGTATCTTAATTAAGGCCATGGTCGTTCCTTCGCACTCCTAGCCCTTCCCATCCCATTGTCACTATAAGAACTATCTCTGTCGGTGCGACGTAGAGCTAGTCATTAAAAAAAAACCTTAAATGCCCTCACAACGGTACAACCTTTATTTAAAACTTCGTTAATGTGATTACCCCAATGAAATAATTTCGTTATATTAAATCCAAGTACTTATAGTGATCCCCGCGAGGTACTTTCACACCATCAACACAGTAATTAAAACTGAGAGGACTTTTCCTCTTGGTAAAACTTACAACCTGACTTTTCATTCCGTTCACAATCATACCATTGTCTTCTGTCCACCTCACGACATTGTCGAGGTCCTTTTGCAATCGCTCACAATCATATTATCATATTTACTACTCTGTTCATTATATAACATGGTCTGCAAAAATCCTTATCTGAGATTCCAGTTTTTGCTCATATAATTTAGACACAAAAGAGAACATATAATTCAATAATGCCTCCGTGCGGACCCCGTCCCCTCTTACCGTAATCGTTACAAGGTCAGATAATGCTTCACCTACTCCTAATTCTCTGAGTTACATTTTCTAGAAATTTAGCCACCCATTCAACGACTCTTGTGCCTAGTCCAATAGCTCTCATTTTCGTCAGTAATCTCCCATGATCTGCCCTATCAAAAATCTTGGTTAGGTCAATAGTGATACAGTCTATTTGACCTCCTGAATCTTAAATATCTGATATATTTTGCTGGAAACTTACAAGTTGAGACTGACTGGTCCGAAACCCGAACTGTCTTCTATCAAACAATTTAGTAATTTCCCAAATACGTGTAATACAATCAGGAAGACTGCCTTCCTAGAGCTTGCAAGCAACACATGTCAAGCTAAATGGCCTGTAATTATCTGCTTTATGTTTAACACCCTTTCCTTTGTATACTGAGGCTACTGTAACAACTCGCCATTTACAAGATATAGCTCCTCCATGCAAACAGTAATCAACTAAGTACTTTACATATTCTGCTATATCCATCTTATTGCCTTAGTATATCCCCAGAAATCTCATCAATCCGAGCTGTTTGTCTGTCTTCCAACTTTTATACCTTTTTGTAAATGTTTGTTTCATCAGAGGTAAATTTCAGTGTCTCCTCTACCTGGACATTATCGTTATATCCAACTATCTTCACATACCGTCGACCGAATGTTTCTGCCTTCTGTAAGTCCTTACACATACCCTTCCCTTGTTCTTTAACGATCACTGGGATGTCCTTCGTGGAATCTGTTTATACCTTAAAGTACCTATACATAACGACACCTTTTAATTTCCTCCTAAAATTCATATGGCTCCCAATTATGTTTGCCATTGTGTTGTTCTTACTTGAGGTTTTTGCCAAATATAATATCCTTGTAAGTTCCTTTCATCTCCCCTTATTTTCACAACCTCGTCTAACTCCATTTCTTCCTCTCCTGCACTTCTTAAATCACCTTATTTCTCTGTTATAATATAGTGGGTCTTTCCCATTCATTACCATATTTAGATTTACGTAGACGTTTTCAAACTCCTCAACAATTACTTTAAAGCCATCCCATATGAAATTTATATTTTCATTTACTACGTTCCGTTTATAATACTTTTTGAAAACTCCTCGATGCCTCTTATCAACCAAAAGGTAATGGGTAATAATCTTAATAACCCACTTCAACCGTCCTTTCTATTAGTGTCATGCAAAACATGCTCTGTGCTCGGCTCATATTTATTGAGCATAACCATGACTAAAATTTGCTTTTCAAACGCGAGGCGAGTTAGACCTTGTCCCTTGATACTCGCTACTTCACGCACTATCTAAGTAGAAGTGCTCCCCTCACTCCTCCATTCCTTAGCCGTACTTTACCTAAGTTTGTCTTGCGTACCTTTATCTCTCGAAAAATACGCTTTTCCCTCGGTGGTTGACGCATGACTGGGCATGACATTGTCAACAGTTAAACTCATATTTTTGTCGACTATGTTTCTACACAATACTGCTGGGGCTGCCTCGTATGTAAGCAAAACTGGAGATAAGGTAGTAAATATCTCTAGCAAATTGCGCAGTAAATAACACGATCCCGTTTATCTTTTATAAACGTATATTCAGCAATCAAGTAAGTTAGATCCTATTTATAGAACAATGCAAAGAAGTGAAACAGACAAAAGAAGCTCTTTGGTGACGTCGTTTGGGAATCATCCATGGAATCACTGGCAGAGTTGGATCGCTCTGTAGATATTTTCCACATTTCCCCTCGAGACAATCTGCAGGTCTTCAGTTCTTGGTCTTGATAATCCAAAAGTTACACACACCGTTCATGCTTCGGTTTGTACAAAGCCTTTTTCAAGATATCAGCTAGCCATTCATGACTCCAAACTGAACAACTTCTTGAACAAAGTGATGGCGACCATCAATGTGTTTTTTATGCATGAAAAACAGGATCTGTGGCTAGTTTCTGAGCACTAAAATTGTCGTTGTGCAATGCCATATTCTTAAGGTGCTCCAAACTCTTTCAAAAAATGTCGAAGATGGACGAGTTCTTTGGTGGCATCACTGAGCGCCATATACTCCGCCTCGGTGGTTGACTCACCTAGCGTGCGTTGTTTCCTGGAATCCCATGAAACAGGACCGTCATTCATAACAAAGACGTATCCGGTTAATTAACGTCTGTTCGATCGAACCTCCATAATCAGCATCTACGTAGCCTGCTATCGATCCCTTTCCAAAGCTGTAACTGATCCCCAGATCCAAGGTGCCCTTTAAATAGTGCAAAACCCTCTTAGCTGCCATCCAGTGAGACCTTTCAAAGCAATCGTACTGGCTGAGGCCATTGACTGTGCGCGCTATATCAGGACGTGTAGCTATTAAAAGATAGGTAGACATCCGATTAGTTCACGGTAGGGTGGTTTGTCACCATCTGAACTGGTCCTTACATCAGCCTTGGTGAGCTTCGTTCCAGCAATGGCGGGCGTAGGTACGGGATTGTATTCTGACATGTTGAAATGACCCAGGATGTCCTCTATGTACGTCCTCTGATTCAACGCAGTCTTGTCGTTATCCATGTAGAAGTCTATTCCTAGACAACGCTTCACCTCACCAAGATTCTTCACCTCGAAAGCCTCATTTAAACGATTTTCGAATTGAATAATTTTCTCAGGGTTCCGACATCACAAAAATATCGATGATGGTTAGATCCTCATGTTGGTCATTCACATATATGCATTGGTCTCCCTTCTCCGGTACTGCCCCTTGACTACGTAACTGTTGATCAAGGCGTCGGTGTCAAGCTCGACCAGCCTACTTCAGGCCATATAAAGCCTTCTTCATGTGGTAGAAGAAATCCCCTATTTTCAGCCTTTGCAATATGGCCTCGGCTTCATGGACAAATTTTTCATCATGATTACTCTTTCTAGCGATGTATTCCAGTACTTCTTCCATCTCGATAGGAAACTCCATAAACACATCCTCGTCCAACGCATGGTACATGGTAGACCTTCCCGAAACGTTGGGAGTATCCCTTTGCAACGATCCAGGATTTTCCCTTCTCCAAAAGTCCGTCCTTTCCTTACTTGTTTCGCAGAACGAAACGGCATCCAATCACATCCTTCGCCATGGAACCTTGATACCATGACGCATGCCTTGTTTTTCAGTACTGACTTAATTTGTTTTGCCAGACTTCTAGCCATTCATGTGATTTCGCACTGGACAAAGCCTGCGAGATAGGGACTTTAGTTAGATCTGCGAAGTCTGCCTTCTCTTCATCGTCGTGATTTATCGGTGCTCTGTCAACGCGATCAAAACGGGGTTTTCCTAATCGTCCGGTGTAAATCCTGCGTCCTTTTCTGGGTCGGGGTCTGGATGGTTTCTCCGCAGGGAAACCGAGAAAATCCTTCTGGTCCGAATCTTCTGACTCAAAGTCATCTTGTTGGTCTAAGAAATCGGCATCTACGTCTTGTCCTTGAGAGCGATTGAGATTGATTTAAATGGATGGCTTCTCTGCTACAATGTCGTCGTTCAGTGGACTGGACGATCCTCGCAAAGTCACTTCGTCTGGCTCGAAATCTATGCATTCATTGCTTGACTGCATAGGTGACTTCTCCAGGAACTTCACGACTCTTGACACTACGATCTTACTCCTGTTCGGAATCCAAATCCAATACCCCCTTGTTTCTGCACTGCATCGTACGAAGATTTTTTTCATGGAGAGAGGTTCCACCTTACTTCTCCCTGGTGACCTGTCCATGACAAACACTTCGCATCCGAATGGCTTGAAGTTAATCACATCAGGCGGATTGCCATGCCAAAGTTCATACGGCGTCTTCCCCTCCAACGTTTTCGTGGGACACCTATTTCTGATGAAGTTTGCAGTGTTAACTGCCTCCTTCCAAAATGCTGATGGCAACCCTGATTGTATTAGGAGACACCTTGCCATTTCCATGAGTATTCTATTGCATCTCTCAGCGACGCCATTCTGTTCGAGATTGTAGGTGACTGTCAGGCGTCGGGACATCCCATGCTTCTCAAGCAGTTCGTCAAAATGTCGGTTCACGAATTCTAATCCAGTATCAGACTGCAGACACTTGATTTTCTTCCCGTGTTGTGTGTACATGATAGATCGGAAAATTTCGAACTCTCTAATTACTTCGCTACATCTGGGGTAGTCGTCAATGAATGTGCAAAAATATCGATTTTTGCTCTGTGAGAGATCTTGCATCGGGCCGTAAGCATCCGAATGCACTAGGTCGCCCAAGGCTGACTTACTTTGAGATGTTTTCTTCTTTGTGGACAGCGTTATAGTGACGCTCGACAGTAAATTTCCGCTGTCCGCCGATAGTCCGATAGATAATAAGCATTTAGAATTGTTTCCGTCGGGCGTGAAAAAGAACTGCAATTCCCAGTCCTTTTTAAAGAATTGCACATTTTTTCCACTTCTCTTTTTTTTTTTTTTTTTTTTTGGTGTGCTTTCCATAAAGCGATGCTTTTGCAACAGCATTTCCAACGAACCGCCGTCCTCAACCGTGTATGGTATGTTTCCTAGTCGTCAAACTCATACAATACACTTGGCCAACTCTACGGTCAGTACTCCCCACCACATTACGTCTCTCTCTTCCCTAGAGCGGGCACGCCTACCAAGCTCTTCACGCGTTCGAAGTCAATTTGTGGTAACTGTACACATTGTGAACTTTGCAGCATTTGGGCATCGCTGTTCTACTATCTGCGTCCGACAAGAAGTCGCGGCAGCTTGTAGGTACGGCACGTGTAACAGATACTACACTCTAAGCTACAAACATTGGTCGTGAAGACTATGCGAGCTCTCTGAAAGCGCTGTTTGTTCATAATTAAACTGTACATTATGCAGTACTTACAGTAAATGTGTAACTAAGGCACAATTGCAATACCACTTCCAAACCTCACAAGAGCACCTCAGTTCGCAAAAGTCATCGTGGACGGAACGGAAGTTTATCGCCAGGCCTTGAGACTTGAGATTGGCGCATGCACAGTAGCCATACTTTCTCTTCACACTACTTGCCCCGCAACTATGCGACTTCTCGCTATGTGCCCGCAGGATTGAAAGCCCATGAACAAGCCTGCTTTAGAAGGATTCCGAACTCTAGGGAGCAGTTCAGATACATTACGAGCCCTAGTTAGCAGAAAATATGTAATCCGCTGGAACGCTCGAGAGTACTTCAGTTTTCAACAATGTTCCAACGCGAACAGCGCTTTCGACACAAACGATTATTAAAATAAGAATGGGAAGAGATTTATTTCTGTAGATCAGTGGCGAAGCGTGCTAGTATCCACTGTTACCACAGGCAACAGTTTGAAAATATAAAAATCGAATATTCTTTAATATTAATATTTTTGTTTCTTTGCCTGGACGTGTCGCGAGAACTCTATTGCAGCAGTTTGCCACGGTCAAAGCTGAGCGAGAGGCTTTGAATCTCTTCTAACAGCTGGGCGAGTGTTACTGCGCCTGGGCCAAGCAAGGGCCCTCTCCCCTCGACACTGAGATGTATCCTACTACGTTCTGCAGTCGTGTTACCACAGTGGAAAGTGGAAACAAAAGCTTATAACGTCGGTGCTGAGCTGTTCCGTCCGTTCGTCCCGCCGCACTCAACAGTGCATTGTTATATTATTGTGTTGTTGTGTTTCCCCCTGTGGGTGGGGCGGTAGAATAACACCCACGGTATCCCCTGCCTGTCGTACGAGGCGACTAAAAGGGGTCCCAGGGTCTCTGAACTTTGGACGTGGGTTGGCGACTACAGGGACCTTAGCTGATTCCTGGCATTGCTTACACTTACTTGTGCCAGGTTCCTCACTTTCATCTATCCTATCCGACCTCCCTTGGTCAACTCTAGTTCTTTTCCGACCCCGACGCTATTAGGTTTGCGAGGGCTAGGGAGCCTTTCATTTTCACGCCCTTCGTGGCCCTTGCCTTTCTTTGGCCGATACCTTCATTTTTCGAATTGTCGGACCGCTTCCATTTTTTCTCTCTGCTTAGTGTTATATAGAGGATGGTTGCCTAGTTGTACTTCCTCTTAAAACTATAATCACCACCACCACTGTTGTTGTGTTCTATTAAATAACGATGTGACTTCTCTACTTAAAGTGTGAATTTATATTTATGTTAGGTAAGGATGTCTCTGTCTTATCCTTGGCTTTGACAATATGAAAGTGACTGAGGTATGAGCGATGCTAGTAATGCCAATCCTCATGCAGCCAGTCCCCGCTATGAATGGTGTGAAAATGTTGCTCATAGGGTCGGTTGGTGTATGCATTTCAGTGGGCTTGGCAGACTGATGTGTAATAGCAACTTTGGCTCGGTGAGGAAAGCAACGGGAAACTACCTCACTCCTCATTTCCCTAGTACGCCTCTTCAGTGATGCCTAGGCCATCTATGACAGCTGATGGCAGAGCTGTTGAGGATCCCACCAGCGGCATCGTTGACGGACTGAACGTACATACAAGGATAGCCTATAGGACTGCACAACATATTATACATTAAAATGACTGCTGTCGCTTCCACCTCGAAAATAAGTGAGTTGGCGGGCCCAGAATGTTAATGTATAGTAGAAAGCTTAATGAACACGCCATTTTCATTAAGAACTTTTGAAGAAAAGAAAAACGTAATTGAAAAAGGTAGATCCACGCCGCCTCTTAAAAATGTATTCAAGGAATCGAAAAGAACAGTACGATATTTTCATGACTCTTGGTATATAAATCTGGAATGGTTATGTGGTTGTGAAGCCATAGCTACTTTTATGACCAGCGAAATTAAAAACGAGGTTAAGAAAGCAAACTTTATCTCCGTTATTTTGGATGAAAGTGCAGACGTTTCTAACAGATCATAACTCTCGACTGTATTTAGATATATTAGTCCCGAAGACGAAATTGAAGATATATTTTTGAGATTCAGTAATGTAAGCGGTGACCGTTCTGCTGTTTCTCTCTCTGAACATCTCTTTGTAGTGTTACAAGAATTTCAGTGTGGTGAAGTTAGTAGCAGAAACATTTGATAGCGCAGCAGGACAACACAGTGGGTTGCAGAAGTTAGTTAGGGATAAATATGACCAGACTATATTTGTTCACTGCTATGGTCATAGACTCAAACTGGTATAACAGCAATCTGTTAACCACATAAGGAATGCAAGTATTTTTTCAGACCTTGTCCGGATTAGCAGGTTGTTTCTTCAACATCCCCTAAAAGGGCAGCTGCTCTTGACAAAGTAATACAGAGACGATTACTAACAGTAGCGCCTACCCTATGGATATATTATGCTGGTAGGCTCGTTGAAGTTGTGTTCTCTCTCTGTACAGATCTCCTTGAATTTTTCAGAGAAATGAAAGATAACGCAGACGAATGGGACGGTGGAACGAGAATTCACGCTTAGGGTTACTATGTTACCCTGAAAGACTTTGATTTCTATTTCCTATCAAATTTATTTGCTGAAGTGCTTTCTCAATCTGACGTTCTGTATCAGATCCTTCAGAAGAAAATATGTGATATTGTCTTCTGCTCCAAAGGGATCCAGCAATTTAAAGCGTTTTTGCAGACAACCAGAAATCATTTTGAAACTATGTGGTCAAAGTTGCAAGACAGTGAATGGAGGCAAGATTACCCTCAGAAGGGCCAGAGAATTGATTTTATAGGAACTAATAAACCATCGTATCTCCGATTGTATTTGGAAATAATTGACATCATATCCGTGCAACTATCAGATAGATTTTCTGATATTAACAAGCTGGAGTTCCTTCAGTTAATTGATATTGACCAGTTTAACAATTTCGCGAAAGAGTTCCCGAACAGTGCCTATCAGTGGTTAGTGAAGACCTATAGACGAAATTTTGACTGCATGAAACTTAAAAGTGAACTGTATGTCCTCTACACGAGGACACCTTGTGAAAAATAGTACATATGACCTCTACCAATATTTGCACACCCGTGGTCTTAAAAAAACGTATCGAGAAGCAACGAAATTGATTGACATTCTCACCATCCCGGCAACTAGCGCTTCCGCTGAAAGAAGCTTCTCGGCCTTAAAAAGGATACATACCTTCCAAAGAAACTCACAAGTACAGGACAGGCTCTCTGTACTTTCTTTGATTGCGATTGAGAAGAAATTTCTGAGTGACTTAATGAAGAGGCCTAATTTCTACGATGCTGTGATATATATCTTTTGATGCCACAACATGCCGTCGTATCGACCTGAAGTACAAATAGGAAATACTGAGGTAAGCCTTGAAGCTTCGTTAGCAATTAATTTTAAACTTTATGTTTGAGTGCATGAGTAGCCTGCCATACGTTTTTCATGATGTGAACTATTTTCAATTAGTACATGATCGAGACTGCTAGTTTCTATACCGGGCGAGTTGGCCGTGCGGTTAGGGACGCGAGGCTGTGGGCTTGCATCCGGGAGATGGTGGGTTCGAGCCCCACTGTCGGCAGCCCTGAAGATGGTTTTCCGTGGTTTCCAATTTTCTCACGAGGCCACGGCAGTTTCTTTCGCATTCCTAAGCCTTTCCTATCCCATCGTCGCCATAAGACTTATTGTGTCGGTCCGACGTAAAACAAATTGTTGCTAGTTTCTATGTTGATGCTCACTAGTATTCAATATATTGTGTCATTTCATCATTTTCAAATGATGTCCGTGTCTTATGAGTGGGATAAATATTAAAGGGCTGCGGTAATTTGACCGTACAAAGGTAACATAATCATCACTGAAGTCAACCTAACTCTAAATTTCCTTGACCAGCCAGGCTGAGTGGTTCAGACGGTTGAGGCGCGGTGGCGTCCTGTTCCCAACGTGGCAGTCCGTGACATACGTCAGCCTCGTGCCGGTAGATTTACTAGCACGTAAAAGAACTACGGGAGAAAATTTCGGCACCTCGACGTCTCCGAAAACCAGAAAAGTAATTAGCGGGACGTAAAGCCAGTAACGTTATTATTTTCTCCTTGATCAATAATATTAAATACTGAAGACACAACATATTATTTACCGGCAAACCACCTTGAATTCATGAAGACTTTCATGTTAAATATCAACAATAAATAAATAAATAAATAAATAAATAAATAAATAAATAAATAAATAAATAAATAAATAAATAAATAAATAAATAAATAAATAAAGGACCGGCTGGAAAAAAGAGAGCGCAGGATACTAAGAAAAAACCTAGGTAATAGGTGGGTTGATGGACAGTGGCGAATGAGACCAAATGAGGATTTGTACAGCAAGACAGAACCCCTCGCAGCGTCAATTAAGAAGAGACGGCTATTATTTCACGGTCATCTCTTGAGGATGAATGATGATCGACTAACAAAAAGAATATGGAATTTTATTCAATCTAAGGCAATAAGGTCGAGATGGTTCCAGGAATGCGAAAAAGATCTGAGGCAGACTGGTATTTCAGACCAAGAAATTCATGACAGGAAAACATTCAGAAGATTGGTGAACAACTATCAAGGTTTCAAAATGGCATCAACTTCCAGAAGACGGAAAGGACCTTTGTCTGAAGAGTATAAACAGGCACTCGTCGCTAGGCTCAGAAGCCGGAACAAGAACAAGACCTAGACACTAAAATGATGTTGGTTGTTACCACGCAGTCCATAGAGACTCAACTCGATGTATAATAAATAAATAAATAAATAAATAAATAAATAAATAAACATTTAAGTGAGAATTAAACTTGAACTTTGAAACATAAGAAGTGGACAACCGTGCAGTTCCCACTGGATTGCAACAACTGTGTAGTTATTGATGTAACATTTTTTTAAAGTTCATATTACATCTTTGCAACTCTCTAATGTCAAGGAAATTTTCTATTGCATTCATAGCCAGGCAATTTTGGGGCAGACATGTACGCCGCGGTACATCATTCGAGAAACGCAGCTCTGTAGAATAGATTTATTATTTTTTGTTTTACGCCACACCGCGGATCCGTGGGCAGGTTACATAAAGCTATGTGAAACAAATGGTTTAAAGTAAGTTCGTTCGTTAGTCACTTCCTGGCTTGCTTTGCATTTTGAACGTTTCATGAAGAGAGTGGGTGCTTGTGCACGTCACACGTGCAATACCAAGTCAGCACCTTGATGAGTATAAGTGAATGCGATCGGTACAGTGCTAGGTAATTCACACGTTGATCAAGATGAAGACTACACTGTTCATGATCTGCTGCATTGCCACACAGGTGAGTGACGAAAAACGGCAACTGATCGAGTATTAGCTGTAAACTAGCTGCATCTGTGCATCCGCGATAGACTGTCGGCCTCCTAAGATCGCGGATTCAAACCCAGCAGAGATAGTCGGGTTTTGGAAAGGCGAAATTAAGTCCATTCGACACGCTATATCATACGATGTCTGTGGTAACATATTTGGTGCTTACCCGACAAAATTAATCAAAAATCAGCCTTAGGTCGCCCAAGAGAGATCTGGTTTACCAACTGATAGCCTAGCGTAAAAAGGGGAATGTTCCAAGCTGTCAGGGGGGAAAAGAGTACAAATTAAAGGAGGTTGCCCAGTTGAACTTCCTCTTAAAACAGTACTTACCACCACTGTCAGTGGAAAGAGGGCTTGAAATAACACGGGTAGAAGAACGAGCTTGAATTGAGTTTTTGAAAGTAGGAAAGATCATAATATTTGAAGATGAGTTGAGTTGGAATTCAAGAGGATAAATGGGGGCAAATGCTCGTTTATAATGAGAGGAATTAGGGATTGGAATAATTTACAGAGTGCACTGTCTGATCAATTTCAGCTTATTTTGGAAATCATTTAAGGAAAGGCTAGGTAAACAACTGATAGGGAATCTGCCACCTAGGCGACAGCACTAAACCCAGATACCCCAGGGGCTCTGAACTTTAGAGCGTGGGTTGGCGACCACGGGTCCCTTAGCTGAGCCCTGGCATTGCTTCCACTTACTTGTGACAGGCTCCTCACTTTCATCTATCCTATCCGACCACCCTTGGTCAACTCTTGTTCTTTTCAGACCCCTACGGTATTACGTATGAAGGCCTACGGGGTCTTTCATTTTCATGCCCTTCGTAGACCTTGTCTTCTTTCGACCGATACCTTCATTTTTCGAAGTCTTTTACCACTGACTGATTTCATATTCATCAGGATTAACATTTTTTCAGGTATAAATTACAAGTGACTCAAATAAGTTCTCGACGCTCTGGTTGACGCATAGCACGTGTGAGTGTTTTAAATGACTCTTTACTTTGGAAGCCTATCGGAGCCTTCTATTGAACCAAGACCGACTACAATATATCAGACCTTAATGTTACTATCGATTGGGAGGAAAATGGCGACTTCGTGGGGGAGCGTTTGAGACATGTGGTTGGTTCATATCTGTGTTTATATTCTGCTAAAGAGTGTTATATTGATCGAGTTATTGAAGTATAAAGTATATGTTTGGTAAAATAGTAATCTATAACGGTTTATTAGTATGGTGTTTTGTTTGAAGTTTATATGATGGTATTTTTAATGTATAATAATGTTTATGATTGCCGTATTGTAACATAACAAAAATGGGTCGTTCCTGATGCGTTCGTGGTTGTAGATCTAATTATACCGTTGCTGAAGCTTTTAAATTCCCTGGAGATAGATCTCTACAGGAGAAATGGATAAGGAATATTCACCGGGAAAATTTGGAAGTCAAAGACCAAACTATCGTAGGCTATGTGTGTAACCAAAATTTGTGGTTAGGGAAGATCTCTTTTCAACCGATAATGGTGAGCCTATTCGTTTTTGTTTTCTCATTCAGTCGGAGTAATTTCATGTAAGTTGACGATAAGTATTAGTTTCTATGTAGAATATAAGTGTGTGAGTGTATTTATATGGGTCAGTGGTCACTAGGATCTGTAATTATATGCAGTCATGTGAGAATATGTTTGTTTTGATCGTGTTGAGAACCGGATTTAAATTAAGAGAGAAGTGAATTAGGAACATACATCGTGAATATTTCTACAAAACAGTAGTGTGCATATGTCATCTGAGAGTAAGTCTGAGATTAGGGAAGACTACTTGTTTTTCTAATTCTAAATGGTGGACCTATTCGTATTCCTCGAAAAAATTAATTTCGATAGATGATAATTGATATGGTGATGTTCCTTCAGTGTCTATGCGCTTCAAAGTGTCGTGTGATTTAGTTGCAATTGTATTTTGAAAGAATCTGTGCTTACCTGCGGGAACATTTGGCTAGATCTTGGTGAATAACAAAACTTATAGTGTGACAGATGGAGCAATCTGTACACTGTTACACAGAAGAAATAGTGACTTGCAGGGATGATTGTGGTGGTGATTATTGTTTTAAGAGGAAGTACAACTAGGCAACCATCCTCTATACAACATTAATCAGAGAGAAAGAATGGAAGGCGTCCGACACTTCGAAAAATGAAGGTATCGGCCGAAGGAAGACAAGGGCCACGAAGGGCATGAAAATGAAAGACTCCCTAGGCCTCCATACGTAATACCGCCGGGGTCTGAAAAGAACAAGTGTTGACCAAGGGAGGTCGGATAGGATAGATGAAAGTGAGGAGCCTGGCACAAGTAAGTGGAAGCAATGCCAGGACTGAGCTGAGGGCCCCGTGGTCGCTAACCCACGCTCCAAATTTCAGAGCCCCTGGGACCCCTTTTAGTCGCCTCTTACGACAGGCAGGGGACACCGTGGGTGTTATTCTACCACCCCCACCCACAGGGGGGACTTGCAGGGATTAGCTTCGTTTGTAACTCAGGGGTTTTATTGTACCAATACCTTCCGATTCATGCTATGGATATCTGTTAACAAGCAGTCTACACCAAATGGAAGCTCATCCATGTATGTTAAAGACATCATTGTTTAGAGTCAATAGAGTTGTTTTACTCGTGTTCTTAAATGGGGAAGATCCTATTATATCTTTAGTGTCTGAACGCTTCATTGCAAAGTTTTCCATCATTGTTGGAAGTGCTACTATATCATATGTAAACATCTGATTTAAGAGTTTCCAGTAAGGAAGGCTAAACATCACCGGGTCTGTTCATTTGGCTGGCATAATCATTTCGGGTGTACTTCATTTCCATCGAGTGCTGAACATTAGAAATTGTCCACCACTTCGAAACTAAGGCAACACGTTATGTTTCATGTAGTTCTTATGAGAGTGAATAAATTGAGGAATTTCGCACCTTAAATTATTTTTAAACATTCAAAATGATGTTATAAATATCATTTTAAAAGTTTTATAATGTATTTCCATCTATCCAGCGAAGTGTAACCTAAGAGAAAACGTTATTTGACTAAGTGAAATTTCGAAATAATCAGCTTGTTGTTCTCTTTTGCTGTGGGGCTGTCCATCTAGTCTAGCAGAATATGTGTGATTCTAGTTGATTACATGTGATGAGTAGTTGTTCGCGAAGCGTTTTCATAGGTGTAGCAGTGATTTTCCCTATGATGTTACATTTATCATGTTAAATTACCACCGTTTGCAAAATATGTACGTGATCTTTTCGTAATTTCTGGCCGATTGAACCAGACATTGTGTAGCTCTTTCAGTGGTATCAGCACAAGTAATTTAATGTCACGCCGGGCTGAGTGGCTCAGACGGTTGAAGCTCTGTCCTTCTGACCCCAAGTTGGCGGGTTTGATCCCGGCTCAGTCCGGTAGTATTTGAAGGTGCTCAAATACGTCAGCCTCGTGTCAGTAAATTTACTGGCAGGTAAAACAACCCCTGCGGCACTAAATTCCGACATTTTCGAAAATCCTGAGTTGGTTTATCGTCGAAATGAAGTTATTGCGTGCTACCCTAACCTTCATCAGACGGCAGCTACTGCGCCCACGATGTCCACCATCTTGGTTTTGATATTACGGTCTGATATATTGTAGTCGGTCTTGAATGAACGGATGCACAAAGACTACATATTGAAGAACCTTCTTTTGTTCTTTGAATAGTGAGAGACTATGTTTACTTCAATGTGTCACTGCGCCAGATTTAATTATTAAGCCGTTAGTTACTCCTCTGTTATGACACATGGTGTGAATGATCAGTTACAGATTATGTTTTTGCTTATATATTTGTGATTCATTTTATGGCTGATGATGACATTATATATGTCGAAACCGGTCCCCAAGTTGAATAAAAGGTATTTGTAGCATAAACACGTACCGTACCTAATTAGTATTTAAAATTGTTGAACGTAATAGATATCTTATCGTTAAGCTACCACTTGACACAGCTCTAAAACTCTTTTACACGAAGATTGCCCCTATAGCCTGTTACGCAATCACTAACATTTGGATCCACCTTACTCCCGCTAATCTAAGAAGGCTGGAGGGATTTCACCAGGCGTCACCTCCATGTTCCTGCACTCTATGTGGACAACGCTGTGAACAGTATCATCTACTCGATTGCATAGTAAGGACAAACTTGCTGATATTTTACGCAGATGATAACAATTTTCTGTAATATACAACTCTCATGTACGCATTGTGTTTAATAAATGTTAGTAAAAAAAAAAAATAATAAGGAGAACAATAAAAGTATCTGAAGCAATGCGAGGAAAATGCAGGTTATTACATCAAAATGGCTAGAAACTGTTAAATCATGAATTTAAGTATGTTCCATTAAGTAATTATAGTAAAATTCAATCCATTATTGACAGAAATTATAGACAATTCTAGAAAAGTTTGTTAGTATATTTGGAGTCGAAACTGCTGATGATAGTCAACTCATAGAGGACTCTATTTTGGAAATTTAGATCTGGATCTGAAATGGAAAATATTATTAACTCTTTGTTGTCTGCTGGAAATGTTGTATTTGCACGTTCAAGGCAAAGTACAAGTGAAATTTCTACATGTAACTGTGGTGGGAAATAGGGTTGTCACAATCAGTAATTTCTTCCAAAATTAGTTCATTAAAATATTATCTTCACCGTTGGTACTTTGAGTAACTGTAAAAAAAATGCTCTGCGGAGATAGTAAATTTTAAAATTTTAGTCTATGACTTGAATGAAATATGTGCTTAGTGGCATAAAAATATGATATTCTCACGAATTACAGAGATGCTTGGAGGATGTCCCGGTGCACTGTCCAGAAGCAGAAGCAAAATAATTTTGAAGGGTACATTTACCACGTCTAATCACAATAAATCTTCAGTTCATAACGCAGTGCATTGCAAAATAGGGACTCAAATTGAGCTCCAGTAATTTTTATTTAATCCTGCCTCAGTCCGATTATATCGGAAGGTGTTCAGATACGTCAGTCCCGTGTCGATAGATTTACAGGCACGTAAAAGAACACCTGCAGGATGAAATTCCGGCATCTGGACGTCTACGAAAACCGTTAAAGTAGTTAGGGGGACGTAACACTGTTATTATTATTATTATTATTATTATTATTATTATTATTATTATTATTATTATTATTATTATTATTATTATTATTATTATTATTATTATTATTATTATTGCTTTACTTCAACGCTGTATGTTGTCACAGGCAAATCATCTTTTGGGCGCCCATTGAGTGCATGTGGGTCTTTGGAGCGATAAACCATCAATGGTTTAATTTCCTCTTAACTGCAAAGTGAGACAGGGTGACTGAAATAGTTATCAGTTGCAATTTTTTAAAATGAACCTTTTTAAAATTCCGTTATAGCAAAGACGGGTAAAGTTAGATCATGTATAAAGAGGGATGCCCGTACTGTAAACTCTTAATATTCTGCCAAGAATATTATCAGCGCCTGTATATGAGCTATCTGGACTTCTATATAAGATTCACTCCCCGTCTTTTTACATGGATGACAATCATAGAAAAGCACATAGACTGCACAATGACTACTTCAGTCGCCTTGTATGTCTAAATCTTATTTTGACAAGTGTTTCAGCGTCGATTTCTTCAATAGATCACTAGTTTCATGCTCTAAGATACTCTAAGATTTTCACTCCTTCTTTAGTCTAGAGTACA
The DNA here is from genome assembly GCF_040414725.1 of Anabrus simplex. Lineage (NCBI taxonomy): Eukaryota > Metazoa > Arthropoda > Insecta > Orthoptera > Tettigoniidae > Anabrus > Anabrus simplex. The sequence continues at coordinate 127,399,654 of NC_090265.1, read as the reverse complement.
TCAGGCTAATGCATTAGTTAGCTTCATCTTGCTTACCTCTATTTATACTTCCTTTCTTTTCTAACTTCTCCTTCCACTATGACATTCTACCTATCTGCCTACCTATAAAATCATCTTGCACTAGATCTTCCTTTTTGATTGAAGATTCTCACTGAAGATGCAATGATGAAATTGTTGCACACGATTTCATATTATTGGGCTACCTGCTCAAGTTGGCTAATGTATCTTGAAGTTTGAATGACAGGAGGTTTGATGGAGTGTAAAACACTGGACATTGGCATTTGAAGAAGAAAGACACTGAGGAACCTAAAATGGAATATAAAAATGAAATACACTGTTACAAATCGAAACTTTTGGTATGACAATGGCTAATGGAGTAGTTTGACAGGAGAAATGGAGGAAAGCACTCAGCAGAAGTGGAATAAATGACAATAAATTTGCCTACAGAGTCTTATCTAGTTTAAAACGTGGACAAATTCTCCGTTTCCAAACACTGAAATCTTTAGGAATGTATTTTTAATTATAGAATAAAGTTAACTCGTAATAGTTTTCAGCCCTTATAATAATTTTATTGTATAGTTTAACCTGCTGGTGATGATTTTTATTGTTACAGGTGGTGTTTGTTGATCTCAAGCTTCATGAACACAACCTAACCTCTGCAAACAACACCGTTCCTGGTCATTCCTTTGGAAGAGGAAACAAGCATGCGATGCCCTCTGTGTCTATAGGCTCAAGAACACATTACAGGCACGGTCATAACCCAAATATCTCCAGTGAATATCGCAGTGGTCGAGGTAACTACGGGAGAATGACATCCAGCAAATCTCGTAACACAGCATATCAGAGCCATTATGGACACTTGCCTCAAAGGGAAGACACTGCAATAAGCAATAATTATTCAAATATATTCAGGACAACAAAGATCAAGTCAGTAAACAAAAACATTGATGAACCAGAGAGTCAAAGGGGGAAGATATTCTATTCACAAGAGCAGAACTACCCAAGAGACTCTGATGGTTTAGATGAAATTGTTCCCCGAGAACATGAACATATTCAAAATCAAGTTAACTTTGCACACCCATCAAATCTGTTACATAGTAAACAAGAACATACTCAAAGTAATAATAAAGTCTTATTTCAGCATGAGCCTACGCCAAGTATCAATGCTGATTCTAGGATAATATATGTAAATTCAGATGAAGAACAAAAGTATCAGTACACTAATACAGATATGACTCTTCAAGAAGAGAATATGCATTTATTAGATATTGATGCGCAGAATGAAGAAGTCCAGGACTCTCACACCAATTCATTTTCATTTATGGATCCTTCCATCATGCAATTCCAGGAAGAACAAGCACAACATCATTTTAAAAGCGAAGGCAGTGGTGAGAATGAAGAACAGGATGCTTTGGAAAGTATAGAGAGTAACCCGGGGACTTTAATTGATAGTGGCATGTTACCTTCACCTCACCATACAGATTCAGTTAACTTTGCAAATGATTATCAGCATCCTCAGTTTTTGGTATTGAAATCAAAAGATTATCGTCATCCACGAGAGAAGAATCATAATCAGCACTTACAAGAAATTCAATTTGAAATAGAGAAAGATAATGACCAATGGGAAAATGAAGGAGAGTCTAATATGGAAAGAGAGGAAGAAATTGTGTTGTATCCTCATCGACATTCTAATACAGTTCCAAATGATGAAAGAGAGGATCCATATTACAGACCAAAGTATTTGTCAGCTAACAAGATGGGAACTTCCATCAGGAATGGAGATGTTACCTCTCAGAAAAACAATAACGAGCTAGATGATGATGGTATTAAATGGAAATCTTCAGCAGAATATCAAAGCATTAAATCATATGACGAAAATAATCTAGTTGACAATGTTGCTCAAGGAGTACTGTTTAAACCAATGATAACAAGAGAGGATAATGACATAGCTTTTGTCAATACGAGCCCTCCTGAAGACAGCGGGGATTCGCAAATGGCATTTCTGCAATACTCTGCCCATCCTTACATATATACTAATGCTAGAGAAATTCTGCAGCCTTGCAGGCACCGGTATGCTGAATTACACCGCCCACATTGGCCAGATAATTCACTCTCAAAGCATTTAAGTTATACTAATCTTCCAGGAGACGAAGCCACTTGTAAGTGCTGTGGTAATAAAGTATTTTATACTTATCCTGAGCTTAGACCAAAAGAGCATGATTTTCATGAAGTAAGTCATAATATGCATAATATTAATTTGCCAGGGAATGTAAAGTATTCTGATGCTCATAAGACACAAATATTCGAACCAAACCCTAGATGTTCAAGGATTACAGTTGCACAAAAGAGCAATAGAAACCTTTACCAGTGGAATGCTGCTGAAGATTTTCTTCTTCAGACACAGAAATGAATATCATAAACCTTACCAAACGAATACAAAGAAGAAGACTTTCCGAATTTCGATTGTTCTCAATAAATGTAATTCAGTTCAAAACATTCAGATGAAATATTTTGGTTATCATTATGTATTTATTTTCCACAAATCGTACAGAAATGCTTCACAGACCCACTGATAGAATAATTACAATAATTGCATTATTAAAATATTTACACTCATACCGGTACTGCAATCCATTCGCTCGATAACACTTATACTCCCTTTCATGTACACATGGAGAATTACTACATCTTGGTTACATGTTTGTAAATTGCATTAGTGGCAAGGCTTTAATTTCAGGCGATACTCTATTCCAGAGGTGTGGTAACCTGACTGGTATGGGGCAAATGGAGGGACAAGCGGGCAGAGCGAAAGGATAGAGAAAGGCGATGAAAAGGGTCCAAGTTAATGGAGCCGGCGAGGGATTTTCGAAGGAAGATCAAGTCGGTTCTTTGGATAATAATTTCTATTGACGGGAGGTTAGTCGAATAAAAATGGGAGCGGTAAGTTATTAGACTCTCCGCGTGACTCTATACGCGCTGTAGTTTATTACAATTTCCGACTGTGGTGGGACTCCAGGTAGGAAAACCATAAGTTCATATGGGTCTTACCGTACTGAGATAGACTGCTTGCAGTGCCCGTGATTTTGAAGCCTGTTAGATTCCTTCTAAGAAATCCGATTGTTTCAATCACTTTTCGTCTTACCTTCTCCGTCTGCAGGTTCCATTTCAAGTCACTAGGCATAATGAGTCCGAAGTGTTTAATGTTTGAGCACTGCGGTATTATGTTCTCATTTAATTTGTACTGATTCTCTAGGCAGTTTCATGATCTAGTTTATTTACTGTACATTTATGTTTAAACCATTCACGGAACAGCACACAGAAAAACGATTGTAAGTCTGATTTTAATTTCCGAATATCTTCAATGTCTTTTTACGGTGTCACCTGCGTTTTGCACCACGTGTGCGCTTGCACAACCGGGAAGATCGAGCACAAATACGAGATACATCAGGGGACCGATCACAGAATCCTGAACTGCTCATATGCCACTTTGGTAGGTTGTGATCGGGCCCCTTCGTATACTTCATACTCCAAGAAGGGCCTCACCCACGCCAATAATCTGCCTCGTATACCGAGCTGTTGCAGCTTCAACAGAAGTCGTTCATGCAGCACTTGGTCAAAGGATTTGCTCCAGTCAAGTGACAGGCAGTCCACCTGAATCACATCTGGTTGGTCCAAGAAACACTGGCATTCATCAGCGACTTTTATTAAGAAGGTAATACAAGAACCTCCCGCAAGAAACGCATGAGAGATGTCATTGCCACTGGCCTATAATTATCAATATTATCTCTCCATCCACTTTTGAAAATAGGTACTACGTTCGCACACTTCCATTCACTGCGTACGCAGCCTATGTTATTGGTACTCCTTTCATGAACAGACCAACTATTAACTAAAGAACTACCGTCATTTCAACAGAGAGAAGAACTGGCATGGTTAAAATAGCAATTATCATCATTATTATTATTGTTGTTATTGTTCAAAGATAATTTGTCTGTTTTTCTTCAAAGTGGAAATTAATGGTTATCATAAAATATTATGTAATCAGTACGCTATAGAATTGTAGGTACTGAAACATCAAAAATAGGTATCAGAAAAGGTGTTTAGAATCAAAACTGTCAGATCTACAAATAAAAATTGAAGGTGTAAGAACTAATGTAACATTGTAGAACCAACCAACTTTTTAAAACTGTTTTATTGTAGATTAAGACTCAGTTTAATTGCCATACTCAAATGTTATGTGAAACGTTAACAACATTTTTTTGTAAAATTCTGAGACGATGGGTGCCAGTTCAATGTTGTGACGCAGTCATCTAACGTCGCACTAACACATCGAGGGTTTTCGGCGGCGGAAGGATTGGGAAGGGCTAGCAGTGGGAATGCAACGGCCGTGGCCTTAAAGGTACAGTTCCCCCAGCATTTGCCTGGTGTGAAAATGGGAAACTACGGGAAACCATATTCAGGGCTGCCGACGGTGTGATTCGAACCACTATCTCCGGAGTGAAAGCTTACAGCTGCGCAAACCTATCCGCACGGCCACATAGCTAACAGCTTGGAGTCGAGAGATTGTGGTTCGAGTCCCACAGTCAGCAGCCCTGAAGGTGTTTTTCCGTGGTTTCCCTATTTCACACCAGACAAATGCTGTGGCTGCACCTTAATTAAGACCATGGCCGATTCCTTCCGGTTTTTAAAAGTAGGAAATATCAAAAATATGAAGATAAAGTTGGAATCCAAGAGGACAAATTGGGACAAATATTAGTTTATAGGAAGGGGAGGAAGATATTCAATAAATTTCCAATTTCTTTGCAATCATTTAAGAAAAGGCTAGGGAAACAGCAGATAGGGAATCTGCCAACTAGGCAACTGCCCTAAATGCAGATCAGTAGTGATTGATTGATTGATTGATTGATTGATTGATTGATTGATTGATTGATTGATTGATTGATTGATTGATTGATTGATTGATTCCTAGCCATTCCTATCCCATCTTCATAGTAAGACCTATCTGTGTCAGTGCGACGTAAAGCAAATTGTAATAATGTAGTCATCTAAATACCAAGTGAAGCAAGGCATGAGGGGTTAGACTTTATTTAGATTAATGGATATCTTAACTAGCATTGAACTGTTAATAGCAATCATTGAAGGCTGTAGTATGTGCATTAATTTATCACCATTTCCTCAACAAAAATTTAGACTTTATTCATTTGTATGTAGATTTATATTGATATCACTATTGGCCTGGATCACTTGTCATTCGAGTGTTTATACTAAAAACATCCTTTAGTACTTATCATTTTATTGGTGATTATGATTTTCTTTTTTTCTCCCTTTTCTTTTTTCCATGTTAAGTACTGTAATGAAAACTTATTGCTGAATAGTCTTCTCTTAGGTTCTTCAGTTTGTCGAAATTAATTTATGATTAAATAAAACGGTTGGAAGCTCTCAACGAGCTATTCACTGTATTAATGTAAGGTTATTCTATTCTAATTGCTATAATCACCATATTATGAATGACAACTCTAAAGAATACCATTTATGATAATTACAACTGCATGAATATTTGTGTTCTTATCGTAGTGTAAATTCTTTAATCAATTAATTTTCTAAGAACTATGGTAACTTCTACTGGAAATAGGCCTAATTGTTATAAATCAAAATTATTGCTTTAAGAAAATTTTCCGTTATCACCAAGAGCTTTTATCACAAAGTTCATCCTACATAAAGGAATGTTATTTAGAGAACTATACTGTAAATAGTGAAATATTGAATGTTTAACACCAATTTATTGTTATGAATAAAATTTCAAAATCAATGTTTGCTTGCTTACTTGCTTCTTTGTATGATTGATTGATTGATTGATTGATTGATTGATTGATTGATTGATTGATTGAGCTTATAACAAAAACATTTTAATATATTTCAGATGCACTTGTGTGTAACTGCTGCAAAATGTCTTCCATTCCTTAGATTTACACAATTTCATACACATTTATTTTACTGGAATTCTATACGATTCAATGAAAATTAAACATATACATCAATCAAGCATTCTCAGAAAGAGTCCATGCATTTCAGTGGTCAATGTGCAACCCACTGTGAATTATCTAATTGCCTCCACAATCCTCTGTCTGCAACTAGTGTTTAAAAGTTGCGTTGGCAACAATGACTACGCAGATGCGAAGTGTCTTGTTCGCCCGTCCGTAATAGCCGTCGATTATTGTTTGAATCTGAGTGCATTTCCAATTAGAATTAATTAAATATTGTTTATGCTCGACGATGCCGAAATATAAATATCATATGCCAGAAAACTGGATCTTAATGAGGCACATTATAGTTCAAGTTTCATTATGATACAGGTTCTCCCCAATCAGAGTTCAGATTTTCATTATGATACGACTGTTTGGCCAATTAGGTAAGGATCGCATCGCACCTGCACTCAACGCACTAGCTTCGCACTTCTTTCCAGAATCAAACACGTAAGACACACATATTAACATCAATGCACCTTCTACTTCTAATATTCCACAACCACACGGCACATTCCCGCAAATTCACTTAACCAGCTGTACAATAAACAATTTGTATTTGAAATAAAGATAGGTTATGGTAGCCTTCTATCAAAGCATTGTCAAGGTCTCTGGTCCACTCAGGGAAAATCAATACCCAGTGCATGCGGTCTGTTCAGTAAACTCAACTGTCAAAGCGACATCTCAACAGAAATGTATGACTATTTAAAAAATAGAGTTAACATTATCGTCGAGCATAAACAGTCGTATGCAACTCGCCTATAATGGTAATTAAGATACTCGTATGGAAATTATAAAATTTTATAAACAAACTTGTGTCTTAATTGTTGGCATTATAGGCTTGTTGCATAATCCAGAATAATTTTATGCGATTCTCATTACTGACTACGTTCGTATTCTCTGTAACTAGGCCAACTGCAGTGGCATAGTTAGTGAAGTTAACCCTAGATCCAAACCCTGTCACTTTCAGGACACAAACCACACTCTGAAGTCACAGATAAGCCGATTGAATCCGTAATTTAAGTAACACATCGAAATAAGGAAATTAAATATTTCTTCCTGTTAATTACATTACTGGAAAAATTTGTTAGGTACATGATATTATCCTTCTGCACTTTAGAGCCATTTACTGCATGACTGAGTTCAAAATTACTTTCTTTTACGCTTGAATATCATCACAAAGTAGTACGGTATATCGATGCTTATTTTAATCTTTCTGTTGTCTTTGCACTCACTGCAAATTCCACGACAGTGCTCTGTGCCCACATCACATACATTTGTTAAACCTTTTCTGTCTTAGTTCCTCAGACAAGAATCACATCGAACAGGCTTCCGTCTTTCCACTTGATTATCAGTGGATGGTTCCTCACATCCCAGAAAATCGCAAATGAGTCTACGAATTTCTTTGGGAATTCTTTGAGATAGGCACGTTTCCATATGTCTTTCTCTAGGCTTTATGACAATCCATTTGTTTGACCACACTATTTCTGCAATTTAGTAACACAAATTATCTTCAAATAATGTTTTGTTCTACTTTAAGTGATATTCGGTTATCCAATGGCTTTTAGACATAGGAATGTGCCTATGAGGAAACGTTTGGCTCTCCTGGTGAAGTTCATTATGTTTAACGTTCTTGGGCGGCCTGCGCATCTGGATGTGGGATGATGACGAGACTATGGAATGAGTATGTGGGAAATTAGGAGTGAGATTTGTAGATCCTAATGGGTGGGTAGGAGATAGGGATCTATGCTCAGATGGCCTTCACTTGAACTGCAGTGGTACATATTAGTTAGAGGGTTTGTTTAGAAGAGTTATAGGGAGGTACATTCAAGGAAATGGAGTGACCAGGGAGCGGTGATGACAGTAGTGATGGACAACACTCTCGCTCGATACTCTCGAGACTGACGTCACAGATCTCGAGACTCGCGATAATCTCGAGACCGATTCTCCTGTGTTGCGATCTGCGCCATGTCCCAGTAAGTACGAGTGTAAACTTTATAGTATACCTTAAGCAGTTATTGCGTGAAATAACGTTTTCATATGGAAACGTGTGAGCCGATAAATTTTGTCAAAAGCCTGGAAAAGTACTACATGTTCAGCAATGGCCCCCATAATTCCATTAACGAAAGTGAAAACAGAATGTCAATATCTTAAACTGTTTACGATTTATTTGAGGTGGACATCTTAGCTGAATAATCCTGTATAATTTGTGAATAACTGCATATAGGACGTACACCTATCCGGATACTAGAGGCGCGCATTATTCGAATTTGAGACGGGGCAAGATGTGCACGGTTGCATATGCAACCACCATTACACACTAGTGGAACGTGTAATCTAAAAAGCCCGATTTGCTCCAATTCTGTCAATAAGGGTAATGGGCAACGCTCTCGAGACCGATTCTTCTGTGCTACGAGCTGTGCGACGTCCCAGTGACTACGAACGTAAGCTTAATAGTATATCATCCACAGTTCCCATTTGGAAACGCGTGTGCCAATAAATTTTGTCAAAAGTCTGGGAAAGTACTGCATATTGAACTATGAGCTCCTTAATACCATTAACGAAAGTGAAAACAGAATGTCAGTATATTAAACGGTTCAAGAGTTATTTCAGGTGGACTTCTTAGCTGAATAACCCTTACGGTATAATTTGTTAATAACTGTAGATAGGACGTACACCTTCCTGGATACCTCGTAATTGTTGTCTGCAGGGTAGTTTCTTGTGGTGCAGACCAAGTTCTGTTACAATTGGTAGTGGTGGTGATTATTATTGTACAACTAGGCAACCATCTTCTATACAACACTAATCAGAGAGAAAGAATGGATCCGACACTTCGAAAAATGAAGGTGTCGGCCAAAGGAAGACAAGGGCCACGAAGGGCATGAAAATGAAAAACCCCTAGGCCTCGAGTGCTGTAATACCATCGGGGTTGGAAAAGAAAAAGAGTAGACCGAGAGAGGTCGGATAGGATAGATGAAAGTGAAGATCCTGGCACAAGTAAGTGAAAGCAACATCATGACTCAGCTGAGGGCCCCGTGGTCGCTAACTCACGCTCCCAAGTTAAGAGCCACTTTTAGTCGCCTCTTTTCTGTGATGATTCTCCTTCATAAATATTATGCGCTTTTAAGCAATAGTGGAGATTGGGAATTAGAACTGAGGGTACAAACAGCTGCACAGACAACAAGAAGTACCCGAGATTGTGGGATAATGCGGCGGGGAGGTGTACATAAAAGTGTTACACTTCCGTGGTAAAAATTAGAATAAAACCTAAAATTAAATTTGGAAGAACTGGCTATCTAACTAATTTTGATCATACCCTCTCTACTATATTGAAAAGCAACATCATGTCAGCTGCCATTGATACTACTATTTGGTCATGTAGACCTAAAATCCAGTATGCGTATGGACCACAGCAGAGTTATGGAATATGCATGTGAATATGTTGTACATCAGGGAGGGAGGACTGTGGAGTGCCAGTTGTAAAATTTCACACTAAGTTAAGAGAGATTTTTAATGTCAGAGTTTTCCGAATAACTGATTGCACACAGTATACTTTCACCCAAAGTATCACACAGTAGGACACGTAATGGCAGAATTGAAATGCGGAGATGGAGAAGTGGTGGATGAATTTGAGTTATGTGCTTAGGGTAATATTACCACTGTGTTTTTAGGAAATTGTCCGGATGCATGAACTAGCAAAAAAAATAATTTAATTAGGCCCAGACTCTAAATAGAAATTACACGGCAGAAGCCAAGCATTAATCGAGGATTACAGCCATACCATCTAAGTTCAAAGGATTTACACCCCTCAGGTTAAGAGTCCCACTTAGCAGAAGCAAACAGCACCAACAGCAATTAGTAGATAAGTTAAATCACACTTCATCACTAGTAATCCACAACTCAAAGGATGAAAACCAATCCCTAAGATATTACTAAGTTACAAGGTGGGATATTCAACCATAATGCTCGCGGTAGTGCACAAACCAAACACCTTTATAGAAAGAACGTAGTAACAGAATTTCTACACAACTTCAGATAGAATAAATTAGGGTAATAGATGCCACACCAAAACTGTTGTATGTCCGGCGCTCCCTTCTCGCTCCGCCAGCCAGCTACACGCGCGCCAAGTGTCATTCTTCTAGCCTCGACGCGCAGCCCTCAGTGCGCGTGCCTGAACAGTCGTGTGTGTACTATAAAGAGGAACTCCCAGCCTGTCCGGATGCCCACTTGCCCCGGTGTCCAGCTCCAGAATACCCTACGTCGAGCACGGAGGCTACTCCTCTTGAAAATGTGCTTCGACCAGGTGGACTGAATTTCTGGCAGTACGAGGTCTCACCTCTGGTCACCGCTCCTCTTCCGCTGCCCATATCCAGTCATACTATTACATACCGTTATATTTCCCTAATGAATGCAAGCTCCCTTGGTTTCGCCAAGTAAGAATTCTTCCAACATTGAACTTGCCTTTATGAACTCAACAAGGAAGGACTTTCCAAAACATTTATGTCAGTACTTCTGATAGTTTTCGACTATCGACTTTTCTTATCACAAGGACTATCTTTTCTAGATAGAAGTGGATGTAAATACTATAAACTTGTATATAGTGTACAAAAGATAGACTCTTTCTCAAGATTCCTAATTCATTTGCTTCAAGTTAAATTTCATTTTATTTGTGTAAATAGTGTATTTTGCATTTGAAGCGAATAATAAAGTTGTGTTTTGTAAATCTCAACCTTGGTTACAACACAACTCTATGGCGACGAGGTAAAAAGAAAAAAAAGGAACGCAACAAACACTCCAATTCATCGGCCCCAGTCACCAACTCTGTGGCGACAAGATAATAACTTGCTATTCATCCACTCCTTCACAACGAGGTATAGCAAACTCAGTGCCCTCATACACTTAGACATTGGCGACGAAGTCAATCAGTGCCCAGTGTGTCGCCCACTCAACAGACATTCCACAGCTCTCTGACGTGCGCTCCACCTGTGTGGCACGCTCCAGCGTGTTTGCTTGCTCTCTCTCTCACTCCCAGCATATACCGGTCAAGGTCGCGCCTACAACTAGTTCTGACACACAGCTCTCCTTGCACTTTATTGCACGCATCTCGCAATGGCTACAGCTGAGCAACTCGCTACGGTATTCCAAGCCTTACAGCAGCAACAACAACAGTTTATGCAACAACAACAGGCAGCATTAATTCAGGCTATTCAAGCTATTTCTGTCACTACACAGCCATCAGCTATTCCTCCGTTCTCTGCTTTTGATCCGGCTAAGGAAGAATGGTCAGTTTATTTAGCACGCTTACAACAGCATTTCATCTGCCATTCTGTCGCAGATGATCAACGCCGCCGAGCACTATTTCTTAGTTCAGTTGGCAATGCTACGTGTGAATTACTACGTAAATTAGGTCCAGAAGAAAACCTTTCTGAGGTACCATTCGCACAGCTCCTGGCCCGTCTCACTGAACATTATGCCAAAGCTCCTCACATAGTGGCTGCTCGCTATAAATTTTTTCAGAGCAGAAAGCAACCCCATCAGACACATACTGAATGGATAACTGAATTGCGTGGTCTAGCTAAACCCTGCCAGTTCATATGCTCCAAGGACGGTTGTGGTTCACCCTACACTGATTCTCTCATTCGGGACATGGTAATTTTACATACTCCTGAGGACAAGATACGTTTTGACGCTGTCAAGCAGAGTAACCCTTCTTTAGAAGACGTCCAGCGTATTGCTACGGTTTATGAGCTTACTACCAAGACTGCCGCAGCCATAGCTTCTCCACACGAAGTTGCTCAAGTCTCGACTCAGGCCCGCAAGTCCTCTGCTACAGTGATCCGTCCAGATAAGGCGCTCTCTACCAAGCATTCTCGCCAGGTTCCCTCTCGTAATGCTACAAGGAAGCCCAATTCTAAAAGCACCTCGAAACTCCTGCCTTCCTGCCGAGGCTGTTTCAAGCATCATGAACGTCGTGACTGTCGCTTTTTCAAAGCCACTTGTGAACGATGTAATAAACTTGGACACATTAAGACTGTATGTCGGAGTTCGCTCCGCCCTGCTAAGACTCCTGCAGCACGCCCGAAGCATATACAGCCCCGCCAAGACATGGAAGTTGATCAGATCAATCTTATTCTGCCCACAAGGAATTCTCACAAGATCATCGTTCCTCTTTCATTCTCTACTCGATCTGTCGATTTTCAATTAGACACTGGATCACCTGTCTCTATTATTAACCTGGCTACCTACCATGACTTAGGTTCCCCTTCATGCTCTCCAGCTGACATCCAGCTTGTGACGTTTAACAGAAAGAAAATTGACATTAAAGGTCAAATCCAGCTTCAGGCTAGTTATAAAGGAATTCAGAAGGCCATTCCTCTTCTCGTAGTTAACAACTACACTGCATCCAACATTATGGGCATGGATCTATTTAACTGATTTGGTTTCCAGATACATGACAACATTAACGTTGTATCTACATTGCATCCTACTTCTGACGTTACCGATCTCCTAAAGCAGTTTCCTGAAGTCTTCGACTCTCAGCTCGGAACAGCAAAAGACTATACAGCTCACATACAGCTGAAATCCGGAGCTAAGCCTCGCTTCCTAAAAGCACGTCCAGTACCCCTAGCACTTCAAGACCTGGTCACGAAAGAATTAGACAGATGGATACAAACTGGAATTGTGGTACCAGTTACTTCTAGTCAATGGGCTACTCCACTAGTGGTAATCAAGAAACCTGATGGTAATGTTCGACTTTGTGGCGATTTTAGATCTACAGTCAACGCACAACTCGACACAGATATCTTTCCTATTCCACGTCCAGAAGACTTATTCCGTCGTCTCGCTGGTGGACAATTCTTCTCTCGAGTTGATCTTAAAGAAGCATATCTCCAGCTACTTTTAGACGAAGACTCTAAGAAATTTCTAACACTCAACACTCCTCTCGGACTGCTCCAGCTCCAGCGGCTCCCATTCGGTGTTTCATCCTCAGCGGCTATTTTTCAGCGCTATTTAGCTCAACTCACTGCCTCCATTCCCGGTTGTGCTAACTACCTGGATGATATTATTGTTACGGGAAAAGATCATCAGGAACATCTAAACAATCTACGCCTCCTTCTACAGAAATTGAAAGACAATGGCCTACGAGCGAATCTCGCTAAATGTACATTCTTTCAGCCTCAAGTTCACTACCTAGGACATATACTTGATAAGACTGGAATTCGCCCTAGTGCACAGAATGTCTCAGCTATCGTCAACATGCCAGCACCTCAGAACCTCAAGCAGCTCCAGTCCTTCATAGGCAAAGCGAACTACTATAATAAGTTCATTCCCCGCTTCGCTACAGTGGCAGCTCCACTAAACGCTCTACGTAAAAAAGGTGTTAAATTTCAATGGACTCCGCAATGCCAACAGGCATGGAAAACCATCAACAACGCCTTAATTCAAGCTATACAACTCACTCATTTTCAGCCCGACAAGCTCATCACGCTAGCTACTGACGCTTCAGACTACGGTGTCGGTGCCGTTCTCTCCCAGAAGGATCGTCATGGACGGGAACGCCCCATCGCTTTTGCTTCGAAAACGCTTAATGACCATCAACGTCGATACTCACAGATAGAGAAAGAAGCTTTAGCCATCATCTTTGGTATTCGCCGTTTCAATGAATATCTCTATGGCAACCATTTCCTGATCATTACTGATCATAAGCCTCTCGTACACTTATTCCATCCTGGTAATAAGATCCCTGAGAATTCCCTCAGAAAGCTTCAACGATGGTCCATGTTCCTTTCTGATTATTCCTATCAGATTGTCTATCGAGCCACATCCCAGCATTGTAATGCTGATGCCCTCTCACGCTTACCAGTTGGTCCTGATACTGCCTTCGATTCTCAAGAATCTGAATGTCTTCAGTTGGACATAGAACTTGAAGATACTGTCTCCAGTTTTCCTATTGATGCTACCTGCATAGCTAAAGCTACGGATAAGGACAGTACACTTGCTACTGTGCGTACTTACATCCGCAACGGTTGGCCTCTTCCGAGCAATCTTCCCGCCCACCTTGCACCTTATCATCGTATGCAGCATCGTCTCACGACTCGTGCTGGAGTCGTACTCCTAGAAGCAGGCACCATCTTCCGAGTGGTTATCCCACTTAGCCTACAGAAACGAGTTCTCGAATTATTACACCAAGATATATCCCGAACGAAGCAACTAGCACGTCAACACTGCTACTGGCCCGGTATTGATGCCGCCATCGAAAAGCTCATCCGTCATTGTGAACAATGTCAACTGAATCAGAACGCCCCGTCTTCTGATCTAGCTTCATGGCCTCCTGCTACTACTCCATGGGAACGAGTTCACATCGATTTCGCAGGTCCTTTCCTCAATTCCATGTGGTTAATAGTCATCGACTCACTATCGCACTTTCCATATGTAGTGGATATGCATTCGACTACTACGACCGAAGCTACCATTCGTGCTCTACAGAAAATATTTACTACAGAAGGCTTACCTCAAGTACTCATTTCGGACAACGGACCTCAATTTACAGCTACTGCTTTTAAGAAATTTTGTACATATAATGGCATTCGTCATATCCTAGCACCGCCTTTTCACCCTCAATCTAATGGTGAAGCTGAACGCTTTGTACAAACATTTAAGAGAAGTATGAAAAAAGCTGTCTCTTCAGGCTTAACTAAAGACCAAGCATTGCTCCAACTCTTAAGCAACTACAGAACTCTGCCCGGCGCTGATAATATCACTCCTGCACAGAAGCTCCATGGACGACCTCACAGAACTTTACTTTCTCTGTTGCAGCCTATTCCGGCCCAGTCTCAGACCTCACCAACGAAGTTCTCAGTCAACGACAAGGTCTACACCCGGACATTCAGGTCAAACCCACTCTGGATACCTGGAGTCATCTGCAGATCTTTGGGTCATCGTCTCTACGAAATACAGACTACGGAGAAACGTATCTGCCGCCATCAAGACCAGATACGTCTGCGCTACCGCCCATGTCCAGCTATTGATTCTATTGCTCAGCCAGATAAATCTATTGCTGAACGAGCTTTAGACCATTTAATAACAATGGGTTCCTTTCAGGACGAGACAGCGCCACTCCGCCCGGTCCCAGCTCCGGACAATCCAACAGAGACATCAGCAGCTCCGGCCCAGCATCGCAGCCGCCGCCAGCACCGCCGCCGTTTCACGCCGTACCGGCGTATTTAGGAGGGGAGGGTGTTGTATGTCCGGCGCTCCCTTCTCGCTCCGCCAGCCAGCTACACGCGCGCCAAGTGTCATTCTTCTAGCCTCGACGCGCAGCCCTCAGTGCGCGTGCCTGAACAGTCGTGTGTGTACTATAAAGAGGAACTCCCAGCCTGTCCGGATGCCCACTTGCCCCGGTGTCCAGCTCCAGAATACACCCTACGTCGAGCACGGAGGCTACTCCTCTTGAAAATGTGCTTCGACCAGGTGGACTGAATTTCTGGCAGTACGAGGTCTCACCTCTGGTCACCGCTCCTCTTCCGCTGCCCATATCCAGTCATACTATTACATACCGTTATATTTCCCTAATGAATGCAAGCTCCCTTGGTTTCGCCAAGTAAGAATTCTTCCAACATTGAACTTGCCTTTATGAACTCAACAAGGAAGGACTTTCCAAAACATTTATGTCAGTACTTCTGATAGTTTTCGACTATCGACTTTTCTTATCACAAGGACTATCTTTTCTAGATAGAAGTGGATGTAAATACTATAAACTTGTATATAGTGTACAAAAGATAGACTCTTTCTCAAGATTCCTAATTCATTTGCTTCAAGTTAAATTTCATTTTATTTGTGTAAATAGTGTATTTTGCATTTGAAGCGAATAATAAAGTTGTGTTTTGTAAATCTCAACCTTGGTTACAACAAAAACATTTACAGGAAAAATGGGTTAGAGATGGTTCACGCATAGAATAAAGCACCAGAAACGGTGGACCAAAGTAACCGAAAAGAGAGAGAGCGTCAGAAAATGAAACACCTTTACGATGTACAGTCCATGCACTAGGCAAACAGGCTACCATCTCCGACACCAACCAATCATTCAACACCACAATTAGATATCGCTCAATACATAAATGACACACGAACGCAACTCAAATCATTACCAAGCACATATTAACAGTTAACTAAGCTTAATATGGGAAAGATGAACATGCCTAATCCGTTTAATGACCGTATCGCTCAACAATACGGAAACAGGAGATAAAAACTGCAACACAGTACAAAAGCCTTGATAACTAGGGTCAAGCTTTGCTGAAAAATTTATTGATGGCCTTACTGATGGGATAACATTTAACATACACCAGATCACCAACATTCAATTTAGATGATTTTCTACCTTTATCGTAGTTATTTTTGGCTTTCTCATACGACACAGATAAATTCTTCCTGGCTTCATTCCAAATCCATTGAACGTCAATAGATTTAGACAATTCAGGTAGAAGTACCTCGATAGACAGCACATTGGGCATAGGGGAGTATGGGGTATAGCTTAACATAAGAGACATCGGTGTCTTACCATGTGATTCATGAGTAGTGGAGTTGAAGTCATGGGCCAACCAGTGCAGACAAGAATCCCATTTGGATTGATTATCATGATTATTCGCAATCAGTGCAGACTTTAGGTTGCTATTCAAGTTCTCAGTATATGAAGGACGGGGCGAGTTGGCCGTGCGCGTAGAGGCGCGCGGCTGTGAGCTTGCATCCGGGAGATAGTAGGTTCGAATCCCACTATCGGCAGCCCTGAAAATGGTTTTCCGTAGTTTCCCATTTTCACACCAGGCAAATGCTGGGGCTGTACCTTAATTAAGGCCACAGCCGCTTCCTTCCAACTCCTAGGCCTTTCCTATCCCATCGTCGTAAGACCTATCTGTGTCGGTGCGACGTAAAGCCCCTAGCAAAAAAAGTATATGAAGGGTTCGGATAGTACGGGGTGGCAGTAACGTGGGAGATGCACAACTCAAACAGATACCTTTTGAATGAATTACTAGTGAAGGAACTGACGCTATCAGAGACTAGAAACTTGGAAGGACCAAAGGATGCAAAAATATAATTTAAACAATTGATAGAAGTACGATAGTTACTGGATCTGGTAAGAAAGATCCAACAGAACCGGTAGAATGCATCTGTACAGACAAAGATATGAGTGTTCCCCAGGGAAGACCGAGGAAGGGGACCCACAAAATCGATGAACAAACTTTCCATAGGACGGGAGGCTTGTGACGACGATAACAATCCAACTCGGTTATTTAAGTTAGGTTTACTAATGGCATAAGATTTACAGGATTTAATCATGGTTCTGATGTCACTGTCCATTTTCTTCCAGACGAAGAATTGTCTGATTTTCTGTCTGGTTTTGAAATTACCCAAACGAACTCCAATGGGACAGCAGTGATAATACCTAAAGATGACTGGTACAAGAACCTTTGGGACAACTATTTTGAGGTTATGGTCCTTCCAAACCTTACAGCAAAGAACACCCTTAGATAAGGAGTAAGGTTTTACTTCAGTCCCACCATAATTGAGTCGATGATGCTTTTCAATTCTGGGTAAGCTTTTTGATGATCCCCAAATTCGTGGTACAACAAAGGAAGAACCGAAACGATGGCACTAACACAAACAGCATTAACTTGAATTTCTTCCACATCAGGATTCATATCAGTGCTGTAATTTCCATCAAACATCCTACTTAAGATATCAGCAATGACATTTTCAGTACCTCTAATATGTCGAACATTGAAACTAAAGGATGAGATTCGAAGTGCCCAT
Source organism: Anabrus simplex (assembly GCF_040414725.1). Taxonomy (NCBI): domain Eukaryota; kingdom Metazoa; phylum Arthropoda; class Insecta; order Orthoptera; family Tettigoniidae; genus Anabrus; species Anabrus simplex. Next base: position 127,381,820 of record NC_090265.1, on the reverse strand, counting down.
CTAGTTATTCTTCCGGACATTTAGGCCGATTTAGCACCCCAGAAAGTGCTTGGCTGTCGGTTTCTAAGTCGAAGTTCACATGTTCGATAAAGGGCATAAACTTCTTTTGGATCTTTCCCACCAGATCCACTAACTCTCGTACTTCTATTGACTGTTTAAATTCTATTTTTGCATCCTTTGGTCCTCCCAAGTTTCTAGTCTCTGACAACGCCAGTTCCTTCACTAGTAATTCATTCAAAAGGTATCTGCTTGAGTTGTCCACCTCCCACGTTACTGCCACCCCATACTATCCGAACCGTTCATATGCTGAGACGTTGAATAGGAACCGAAAGTCTGTACTGATTGCGTACAATCATGATAATCAATCCAAATGGGATTATTGTCTGCACTTGAAAAGAAAAGTCTTTTATTTGTAAGGCTTTTTGCGGATGATGTTATTCTGTATAGAGTAATAAATAAGTTACAAGGTGGTGAGCAACTTCAACGTGACCTCGATAATGTTGTGAGATGGACAGCAGGCAATGGTATGTTGATAAACGGGGTTAAAAGTCAGGTTGTGAGTTTCACAAATAGGAAAAGTCCTCTCAGTTTTAATTACTGCGTTGTTGGGGCGAAAATTGCTTTTGGGGATCATTGTAAGTATCTAGGTGTTAATATAAGGAAAGATCGTCATTGGAGTGATCACATAAATCGGATTGTAGATATAGGGTAACAGATTTCTGCACATGGTTTTGAGGTTGTTTAGGGGTTGTAGTAAGGATGTAAAGGAGAGGGCATATAAGTCTCTGGTAAGACCCCAACTAGAGTATGATTCCAGTGTATGGGACTCTCACCAGGATTACCTGATTCAAGAACTGGAAAAATCCAAAGTAAAGCAGCTCGATTTGTTCTGGGTGATTTCCGACAAAAGAGTAGCGTTACAAAAATGTTGCAAAGTTTGGGCTGGGAAGAATTGGGAGAAAGGAGACGAGCTGCTCGACTAAGTGGTATGTTCCGAGCTGTCAGCGGAGAGATGGCGTGGAATGACATTAGTAGACGAATAAGTTTGAGTGGCGTATTTAAAAGTAGGAAAGATCACAATATGAAGATAAAGTTGGAATTCAAGAGGACAAACCGGGGTAAATATTCATTTATAGGAAGGGGAGTTAGGGATTGGAATAACTTACCAAGGGAGATGTTCAATAAATTTCCAATTTCTTTGAAATCATTTAGGAAAAGGCTAGGGAAACAACAGATAGGTAATCTGTCACCTGGGCGACTGCCCTAAATGCAGATCAGTATTGATTGATTGATTGATTGATTGATTGATTGATTGATTGATTGATTGATTGATTGATTGATTGATTGATTGATTGATTGATTGATTGATTGATTGATTGATTGATTGAAACCGATTTGGTACATTCGTGTTAATTTGAAATAAAATAAAATAGATTCTATTCCATTCACAGTCCGTAGTTTGATCGTACGAAAAATACACTGTCTATTGTAAAACACAGTTCAAATGCGCAGTTCACTACTTGTCATAAATACACAGTCTAATTTCACGGTTCATTATTTGTTGTAAATGCACGTTTTAAACACAGTGCAATGTCTACCATGAATGCACAGTTAAAATACGTAATTTATGGTCTGTCATTTAACACACAGTTCAATGTCTACTACGAACGCACAGTTCAAGTATGTACTCCACAGTCTGCCATCGACACAGAGTTCAATGTCTACAGCGAATGCACAGTTCAAATAAGTAATTCATAAATTGAAATTAATTCACCGTTCAATGTCTGCACAGTTCAAATACGTAGTTCACAAATTGAAATTAATTTGCAGTCCAATATCCACTACGAATATCTACAAGATATTAGAAAACCACATGAATTCTATAAGTCCGATGATACAGTCACAAATTGAAATTAATCCATTAACCAGTCATTTGTCATAGTCTGAGAAATTCTAAGTTTGAAAGCATAAAATTGTCGAAATTGTTTCAACTACTTGGCAAGGCGAATATCGTTCACAATCCATCACTGTTCGAATTGTTTCATCAACCATGAGTTATTAGCACTTAAAAAGAAATGTAAGTTTGAAACATTCGTTCGAATAATAAATCACTTGGAAATCTATGGCACATTAAAGTTTAAACCACTCTTAATTGAGGCTAGATTATATCACTCGTGAATCACGAAAAATTTACAAGGCCACACACAGTGTTACGAGTTTAAGTTGAGACTCGGCGAAATAAGACTATCACTTGCGAACTCGGTACTGTAGAGTTGAAGTCTAGAACTCGGCGAAATGTGACTATCACTTGTGAATCGTGGAAATTTTCATAAGTTCGAACTCGGTACTGTGGAGTTTAAGTCTAGACTCGGTGAAATGACACCATCATTCGCGTAGCATTGCGGTCCCCACGAGCCGACCGGCGGGTTTGACTGTGGCATTGAAGACCCGCACTCTCGCCCGCTGTTCGCCCCCACATACTCCACACACACACTGATCTGCCTACGTTTTTTTTATTTCGGGGGGCCCCCGAATCCCGCTCCCCCCGCGTGACCATCGACTCAATCTACATGGCCTCCGACATGCTATTATTTATAAGAAGAAAGAGATAGCAGGTAAGAGTGGGAAGTGATACAAGGAGTATCTGCCGGTTTCCATGTCAGATACGTTACTACAGCAAAGTTTGTATTGGTTGGATAGTGCTAAGGTGTGCTATTGAAAGGTCAGGGAAAAACCACATAGGCAGAAAAGAGAAACAGCCTACATGTAAAACCTGACATCTTGTGATAGCATATGCAAGGATGTGGGCTAGAAAAGGTCCAGTGATAGTGTTAGTTGAGAAAAGGTATCATGCACCAGCAATCCACGAACCGTAGTCATGTGGTCACCACCACAACGGTTGCACTTCACTTGGAGCCCACGCCTCTCCTGCCGGTGGCCCCACCTCAGACAGCGGAAACACTGCGAGAGCTGTGGAAGGGGACGTTTTAATCTCACCTGACTGCCGCTACCCGGTGAGGTCCTCTCCAGATTGGCTCCTCGTTGGACTGCTGTCCTGGGAGCAGTCCTGGGCTGCAGCTGGGTGGCTCTCTCCTGATGGGCTGGCGTCGCCTTCTTCTTCCTGGTCCGGCGTCGTCTTCTTCCTGGGGGTTTCTTCTCGGCAAGGGAAGAGGCATCGTCCTGGTGGCCCTCCTCCCGGCCTGGTGACCCCGGGGTAGCTGGCGGCTCCGCTGCGTCGCTGTCTTCTTCCTTCGCCTGGTTGGCGGCGGCGGCGTCGGTCGGTGCTAACACTCGACTGCTTTCTTGGTCCTGTGGGGCGCACGTCGAGGTCTGCAGCTCGACAGATATGCTGGCAGGTTGGGCCTGGACAGCGGCCTTAGAACGCCAGGGGGCGTTCCGCTCCACTGTTCTGCTGCAGTCCATCTTCGCGGGCGCTTTCCTTCATTGCGCCCGGGTAACAGGCCCTTCTTGGTAGGCCTGCGTCTGCGACCACTTCGTGAAGGTGGTCCTTGGAGGAGCGGTCTGCGTCCACTTCGCAGTTCCGAGCCGCTCAGCCTGGGTCGCACAGTCGCGGCGCCGGGGGTGGCATGCTCCACCTCCGTGGTGGCGTCGCTGGTCTACGGCGTGGACGGGAGGACTAAGTCGGTATTAACAGCCTTATTCCTCGTCCATCGGTCCCTCCTGTCCGTCTGGATGGCGGCCGTGCTGGTAAAGCCTCCATTTGTAGGCGTCGAACATCCCTGCTGCGTCGTAGCCGGATGACCTGGTATATCTGAGAAATATCTCTCGCGATATTGTCCAGGCGCTCCTGCCTGGGGTCCCCGATGATTAAGCCTCCCGGAAGGAAGCTCTCGACGCTCTGCGTAGGGGAGATCCTGGCCCCCTTGGACACGGGGTGGCACATCATGTGCAGGCACGTCCCGCTCAGTGGCTGCATCTTTCTCCGGCCTGTAGTACACGAGGAGCGCCGAGTCCACCGGGGTGGCGGAGCTCTCTCGAAACACGAAGCCGTCAGGGGGGTCGCACCCATCCCTGTAGGCGTCCCAGTCCGTCCCGTTGTCCGCCGTAGTCATCCTGGTCCTCCTGAAATAAAAACCTGAAAGAGAAAAGCGAGCACTGAGAAGTGCTCAGCTCTGACAAAAGCTCTTTCGAAGTCGTACTAATAAGTACAGCTTCCTGGTTAGCACTTAAAAGCCTGGCAAGGGGAGAGAAAGCGGAACAAGAGGCACGTACGTCCTTCCGCTACGACAGTCAGCTCGTCCCTGTCTGGTCATCTGCCTAGGGAAACGGCTCTCCATTTATACTCAAATAGACAAAAATCTATCTTTACATTTCGTTTAATAACTATGTTGTCTCTCGTCGGATTTCTACCAAACTTTGTAGAAACGAAGGCAAAATATGTGGCTACATGATGACGTTTTTGATTTAATCCAACCATAGTCTATCGATTCTACATTTCGAATGTTCCACGCTGACCTAGGCTCTCTGTCACGGGGAGGCAGGCTGTGACGTCAACCCGCTCCACGTCACACACACAGGCTGCTCGCTGTCTCTGGCTGTCGTCTGCTGTTGAACCGACGCGCAGCGCGAAGTTTAAGTTTTAATTGCGGGGACTTAATTCTGTACCGCTGGTACCGGTACAATACAGTATAATAAAGCAGTATATCCATCTGTCTGTCTGTCTTTCTGTTCTTTACACGAATCCATATTGTACCACCAATCTGACCAAATTTTGTATACTTACCTTTTAGGATCCTGCGGGTAACCCCGTCTACAAGAAAATTTAACAGCCCTCTCCATTCCCAAGATTTAGGCCCTTGCACATTAACATAGGCTAATATAGGCGAAATATCGAATTTGTCGTACAAAGACAAGACTATCTCTCCCGCAGGACCGAAAACCATGTTTTAAGGCCGTAAAACCAACCGTTATGGAGATATTGTCACTATACTACCCCCGTTCTAGGAATCGGATGTAGAAATGACCGGCCGTAACCATGACTACGTCAGCTCAAGCATTCTACATTAGAATACAGACCTGGTGTTCGATGTAGACACGAGCGTTCACGTAGGCTAGGCAAAGGAGAGATTTTGTTACGCATATGACTTACTGTCTGGAAGAAAGCACTGTGGGGTACACCACCCCATAGTTTCCGGGGTAGCTGAGATGAAAAGGGACACTCCGCATGTCGTTTAAGTCCAAGTTCTTCCACCATTGGCATCGGCATCTGAAGAAGAAAATACTGTGGGGATAAGACACCCATAACACCGCTCTCGGCGGGGTTGGAAAGGGGGTGAAGTATACAAATAATGGAAAGCCACGAATATCAGTGTAGAATCGATAGTTTTCTGGGTCGTTGAGATGAATAGTGACACTCCAGATGTCGTTTAAATCCAAGTTCAGCCCCATCGGCACGGGGTGAGGAGGGGTGAAAAAATGTCCAAAATAACGGAGATTACGGACGAATGTGTGTATGTTCCAGCATAGTTCTCCACCGAATTTGGTAAACATGACTTACTATCTGGAAAAAGGACTGTGGGGGGGGGGGGCGACACCTCTACCACCCTTGGGGAAGGAGGTGAAATGTAAAGAAATTCCGAAAACGACTGATATTAGTGTCGAATCCATAGTTTTCGGGGTCGCCGTGATGAACTGTGACAGTCTGAATGTTGTTTAAGTCATAGTCCACCCCTAGTCGGAGTGGAGGTTGAGAAGGGGTGAAAAAAGAATGCCCAAAGTAACTGATATTATGGATGTATGTGTGTATGTTGCAGTATACCTCTTAACCGAACTTGGTACACAAATGATGTACTACTGTATATGAAAAAAATACTGTAGGGTTAAGGCACCACCAGCAGCCCTTCGGGATGGAAAGGGGATGAAATATAAACGTAATAGAAAACGACCAATATTAATGTAGAATGCATAGTTTTTGGGGTCGTTGAGAAAAATAGTGACATTCCGGATATCGTTTAAGTCCAAGATCAGCCCCATCCACATTGGGGGTGGGAAGGAAAGAGGAAATGTCCAAAATAACCGAGATTATGGATGTATGAGTGTGTGTTCCAACATAGCTCTCAAGCAAAGTATGCGTTATTATCTGGAAAAATACTGTGAGGGTAAGACATCTCTAACACCACTAGGGGAGGGGATGACTTGCGAAAATAATCGAAACGACCGTATTTTTTTTACAACTTGTTTTACGTCACACCGACACAGATAGGTGTTATTGCGACGATGGGTAAGGAGAGGAAGGAAGCGGCCGTGTCCTTAATTAAGGTACAGCCCCAGTATTTGCCTGGTGTGAAAATGGGAAACCGGAAAACCATCTTCAGTGGGGTTCGAACCCACTATCTCCCGAATACTGGATTCTTTCTGCACTTAAGCAACTGCAGTTATCGAGCTCGGTGACCGATATTAGTGTTAAATCCACAGTTTACGGGGTTGCTGAGATGAATTGTGACACTTTGGATTCCGTTTAAGTCCAAGTTCAGCGTGGGAATTCAGAAGGGGTGAAAAAGGCAATGTTAAAAATGACCGAGAGGAGAGTTGATTCCATAGTTTTCGGGGTCCCTAGGCTGATTGGTGCATGTACCGGTGACAGTTGGAGTCGTGTACATCATATCATTAGAGTGACGTGTAAATGCATAGGCCTACAGTAATAACTTATTTGTATTATTTGTCTGAAAGGATCAACTATTTCCCAGACAATTTGGGGAACCACAAGCGAATAATTTTATGAGAAACTAAATAATCTCAAATTAAAACGTAACATTATACACATAACAATATTTTTAAATCTATAAAAGATTTTGTAAACTGCCAGTCAGCATCACAATAAAAAATCTACAAAAAGTAACTTCAAACAGGTAATACAGATCCTAAGATAAACATTCAAAAAATTTACCCGAGCAGATCCAGGCACAATAGCTACAGTAGTACAGGATAATGTTCAAACAATGGGGGAAACATTAACCTTCAATTTCTTTATTCTCAGTCCAGGACGAAAATCAGATGGAAGAAAATCCCGCCTTCGTACGAAAGATCTAGACTCAAAATTGGGTGCAAATGCATCTTTAGAAACAGCACTGAGCCATTTCTGTCTGAGGTCTGAATGGTATGGAAATTCATTGAATGAAATTACCTTTACTTTCCCGCTCTTACTCCTGCAGTGTGTGACACATCAGTACACCATCGTAGCTAACCACCCATCTACGACAAATAAACATTATAACTTCTCCTGGGTGCATACGTACGTGCAAAATAATCAAAATAATGAAAAACAGTTAACCGACTTCGATAGCTGCAGTCGCTTAAAGGCGGTCAACTTCCAGTATTCGGGAGTTAGTGGGTTCGAACCCCACTGACGGCAGCCCTGAAAATGGTTTTCCGTGGTTTCCAATTTTCACAGCAGCCAAATGCTGTGACTTTACCTTAATTATGGCCATGACTGCTTCCTTCCCATTCCTAGAACTTTCCTGTCCCATCGTCGCAATAAGACCTATCTGTGTCGGTGCAACGTAAAACAACACACAGTTGATCCATTTGATCTTTGGAAACCCGTGCACTAGACGTTCATACCTAGGTTCCTAAAGCGCGATACTTATTCAGTCGTAGCTGATGAATACGAAACTCATTCACAATCACAAACACGTCATTAAACAGCAACATGAGTGTAATAACAATGTAAATGCTTGTGTAGCGGAACTAAGAAGGCTGTGAAGAGGGACATCCTACTAGCGCCCCCGTGAGAAAACCGTCAATTACGAGCTGTTCGCTGCTTGGCATGGAAGCAGCGGGAAATTGCAAGACATTTTAATCATAGTAGACGCCTCACTTTAACATAGCGCCCAGATCAATCAGCGTCTAAGTTCTAGCCCATGTGTTGCCTACCAAATGGAAGTGGTTTCCTCTTATGTATGCTAGTAGATTAGACTTTCTGACTTGTCTTCAATGAAATTATCCATACTCCCTTTTATCCAAACCTAACTGCCCTTCAGGTTTTGCACACTATTCAGAATTCGGCTTGCCATTAGTACCGAGACAATCTTAATTATGATAGGTCTTCTCCACTTACTCCTTCCAATACTCTACAAATCATCTATACATCTTTCTAGATAGATAGATAGATAGATAGATAGATAGATAGATAATGCCTTTATTGGTGGCGAAGTTAGGGCTCAAGGCCCTCTCTTACACTTAACCACTAGATGAGTATACATATACATAACTTATAATTTGGAATACAAATAAAACAAATAATACTAATAGCAATAATAATAATAATAATAATAATAATAATAATAATAATAATAATAATAATAATAATAATAATAATGAAAGAATCCTTAATTTTAAAATACACAAAATAACGTACACTTAAATTATGTAACTGCAGTAATCCATTCATTCATCCCATTCATTCCTTCATTCACTCAACAATTATCCAGCAAGTCAGCGGGATCTACCCAGCAAATGCTCCCGGCAAGCCACTTTAAACTTGCGATGAGAAGGATTTTCTCTAATGTTCGCAGGTAGCGAATTCCATGACCTAGACACAGAGATTATGAAGGAGCAGTTGTACACAGCAGTACGGTTTATAGGTATGGCAAGAGAGGAACCAGATCTTGTATTGTGTTCATGATAGGACGAGAGGTAAGAAAAAGATGAAGACAGATAGTCGGGAGTATTAGTGGAAAGAACTTTGTGCAGAAGCGATAGCATGTGAAGTTCACGGCGCTGGTGCACTCGAAGCCACGACAGCTCCTTATAATAAGGTGATATATGAGGATCATATCGCAGATTAAAGATATATCTTATGCAGCTGTTAAGGCTCCGGTCCAGTTTCTTGTTACTGTCCCAGGTTATTCCAGTCAACACAGTGTCACAGTAGTCAATATAGGTAGTATAAGAGAGCGAATTATTTGTACTTTAAGTCGAACAGAGAATATATTAGCGAACCGTTTCAGGGGATATAAGCTTTTATGTACTTTATTGCATGTGCTTATCACCTGTTGAGTCCAGTTTAGAGTCTCAGTCATGATAATTCCTAAGTTGGTCACTGAAGTAGACATAAAGCTGAAAATTACAGGCCAGTAAGTTTGACATGCATTGTATGTAAGCTTTGGGAAGGCATTCTTTCTGATTATATTAGACATGTTTGTGAAATTAATAACTGGTTCGATAGAAGGCAATTCGGTTTTAGGAAAGGTTATTCCACTGAAGCTCAACTTGTAGGATTCCAGCAAGATATAGCAGATATCTTGGATTCTGGAGGTCAAATGGACTGTATCACGATTGACATGTCTAAAGCATTTGATAGGGTGGATCATGGGAGACTACTGGCAAAAATGAGTGCAATTGGACTAGACAAAAGAGTGACTGAATGGGTTGCTATATTTCTAGAAAATAGGTCTCAGAGAGTTAGAGTAGGTGAAGCTTTGTCTGACCCTGTAATAGTTGAGAGGGGAGTTCCTCAGGGCAGTGTTATCGGACCTTTATGTTTTCTTATATATATAAATGATATGAGTAAAGGAGTGGAATCGGAGGTAAGGTTTTTTGCGGATGATGTTATTCTCTATAGAGTGATAAATAAGTTACAAGATTGTGAGCAACTGCAACGTGACCTCGAAAATGTTGTGAGATGGACAGCAGGCAATGGTATGTTGATAAACGGGGCTAAAAGTCAGGTTGTGAGTTTCACAAATAGGAAAAGTCCTCTCAGTTTTAATTACTGCATTGATGGGGTGAAAGTTCCTTTTGGGGATCATTGTAAGTATCTAGGTGTTAATATAAGGAAAGATCTTCACTGGGGTAATCACATAAATGGGATTGTAAATAAAGGGTACCGATCTCTACACATGGTTATGAGGGTGTTTAGGGGTTGTAGTAAGGATGTAAAGGAGAGTGCATATAAGTCTCTGGTAAGACCCCAACTAGAGTATGGTTCCAGTGTATGGGACCCTCACCAGGATTACCTGATTCAAGAACTGGAAAAAATCCAAAGAAAAGCAGCTCGATTTGTTCTGGGTGATTTCCGACAAAAGAGTAGCGTTACAAAAATGTTGCAATGTTTGGGTTGGGAAGAATTGAGAGAAAGAAGAAGAGCTGCTAGACTAAGTGGTATGTTCCGAGCTGTCAGCGGAGAGATGGCGTGGAATGACATTAGTAGACGAATAGGTTTGAATGGCGTTTATAAAAGTAGGAAAGATCACGATATGAAGATAAAGTTGGAATTCAAGAGGACAAACTGGGGCAAATATTCATTTATAGGAAGGGGAGTTAGGGATTGGAATAACTTACCAAGGGAGATGTTCAATAAATTTCCAATTTCTTTGAAACCATTTCGGAAAAGGCTAGGAAAGAAACAGATAGGGAATCTGCCACCTGGGCGACTGCCCTAAATGCAGATCAGTATTGATTGATTGATTGATTGATTGAAGTAGAGTAGGGTATGATTTTATTGTTTAAAATTATTGGGGGGATGTTCTGTTGCTTGAGGGAATAAAGGTTTTTACTGGTACCGATAATAATAACTTGAGTCTTATTTGGATTCATTAATAAACTGTTTTTATTTGCATAGTCACTAAGATGTTGAAGGTCAGAAATTATTTTAGTAATTGCAGTATCAATATCACTCGGTTTTGAATGATAGTAAATCTGTATATCATCCGCGTACACTTGCAATTTGCAGAATTTAAGAGCTTTTGATATATCATTAATTTGGATGATAAATAGCAGTGGTCCAAGAACCGACCCCTGAGGGACGCCGAGGGTCTTCCTTTGCCATCCTGAACTCAAATTTCCAACTGTTACACGTTGCCGGTGATTTTCAAGATAAGATAAAAAGAAACGAAGTGATACACTGTTAAAATTTAGCTCTCGAAGTTTCTGCAGTAGTAACTGAGGATTAACAGTGTCGAAGGCACTACTGAGATCTAATAATGTCAATACAGTCACGTCCCGTTGGTCCATTGCACGTCTGATATCATCTGTCACTCGTAGTAAAGCTGTCGCAGTGCTATGTTCTTTCCTGAAGCCGGATTGAAAGGGATTCAAGAGGGAATGCTTGGTAAGGTATTCAGTAACTTGTGTATGAACTAGACGTTCAAGCACCTTGGATAAGGGTGGTAGAATGGATACTGGACGATAATCTGAAGGAGAATCCAACTTGGAGCTCTTCGGGATGGGTCTAATTAGTGCATCTTTCCAGACATCTGGGAAAACTCCGTTTGTCAGGCAGTAGTTAAATATATGAGTTAGTATTGGCAGAACAGCTCCTAAGATATCCTTAATAAGCGATATAGGAATGTCATCATTACCTGTGGCATTAGATGTTATAGCGTATATCACACGTTTAACTTCATTCGAGCTGACATTTCTAAAAGAGAATTGCTCATACACAGGCTGCTCTTGTAACAAGGGTAGTGAATTTTCTGGGAAGGAGGTAGAGGCTATTCTTGGCCGTGCGAAATGATCATTTAAAACATCTAGCGATATGCTTGGCACATGTTGCTCTACGGCTTTACCTATACCTAACGTGCGTAATTTATTCCATTTTTGTCTCGGGCTGTTATTGTTCATCAGTTCCTGAAAGTATTTATATTTAGCATTCCTAATTAACTGCTTTGTTCTGTTTCTCAGAATCTTGTATTGCTGGAAATCATCTGTGTCATGCGTCTGTCTGTATTGTCTGTACAGTTTGTCACGACTGGCCATAGCAGATCTTATCTCGGCCGTTAGCCAAGCGGAAGAATGGCGGGTGATTCTTACCTGTTTCTTTGGTGCGTGCTTGTCAAATATTTCCAGTACCAATAAATTGAATTTGTTTACTTTAGAGTTAATGTTCTGAAAATTACGTATACTATCCCAAGGCAAGTTATATGCATCGTAGCGTAGTTTATTCCGGTCCATATGTCGTAAGTCCCGTATTGTAATGTAGCGTGGTTTGTACTTAGGTATTCGAGTAGAATAACACACGTACAGTAGGTCATGTGAAGAGATGCCAGGAGCAGGGATCTGTCCGTGCTTAATTACTTTTTGAGGTTGATTTGTCACAAGAAGATCAATTAAGGTATGACTTGTGCGGTCAGAGTAATGAACATGATTAGTAGCGTTGAGGGGTAAAATTGTCATGTTTGTAGCGATAAATAAATTCAGTAGATTGTTCGCGTCACTAGTCTGCTTCAAAAGGTCAGTGTTAAAGTCGCCCATGATTATAATGTCATCGTATGCCGAGATAATATTTGCTAATGCCTCTTCAAAATCATCAGTCTGTCTTATTTTAGGCGGCTTGAATACAATCCCTATCAATATCTTTTTATGACAGTCTAATTCTACAAACATAAATTCCGGTCGCAGTGTAAGTCGTGGGTCAGAAGTGGAAATTATCTTACATTTCAGGTCATTTCTGTAATAAAGTAGAAGTCCACCGCCTATTTTGTCAATGCGGTCATGGTGTAATATTGAGTATCTGTCAAGGTTAGCTGTCGATGACGGCATGTCTGTACGCATCCAGCTTTCACTGATTCCAATAATATGTACATTGTTCACTTCAAAAATAGCCTGAACCTCTTCTATATGAGCTAATAATGACTGGCCATTTAGGTGACAACAATGTAACGATCGCGGGTGGCTACTGAGCTGCTCTTGCAACACAAGTCCTGTTGAAGGTGGTAGGGACGAAAGAGAAGGGGAGGGTGAGGGCTGTGGAGAGGAATGCAGGTCAATAGTATTACCGTTATACTGGTCAACAATCATATGAAAGTAAGCAGTATGAAAAACAAAAGTTAAGTAAGATGTAAAATAAGCTTACCCCAGCAACCTGGTGAGTAGATTCACTGACTTTCACAAGCACACACATACACACACACAAATATAAATTAATTATCGGTACTACACACATAATTTCTTTCTCTTAATTTCACGAGTTCATCCTACTCCCTGCAATGTTTTTTAACTGTGCCATCGTGGATATCTGAGATTTGGTTCCATCTTCTCTTAATACACAAATGCGTCCATCTTGAGTCCAGCATTTCTGCAGTCCCCATAAATCCCTTGCCTGATTAAGTATATGTTTTCTCGCACTTGTGAGGGACTCATTTAGCATGAGCCCACTGCCCTTCAAAGCTCGCTTTGCACGCCACACCCGATCACGATCATGGTATCGTAGGAACTTTATAATGATAGGCCGATTTCCCTGTGAGACCACTTCAGCAGACGGTCTATTTCGGCGGCCTAGCCTGTGGCAGCGATCCACATCAAGAATTGAAAGTTCAACCGAAAGTTTATTTTTCAGTGTGTCCAGCATTTTAATGTAGACGTCCTCGGACGGCTGTTCCGGGACACCATGCAATAATAGGCAGTTCCGGCGACTGTACTGTTCGGCCTCGTCCAACGCGTCGTCTTGTTTCTGGAGCCGATCTTCAAGAGCCTTCAACTCCCCTTTAAGCATGGAGATGTCTTCGCTGGCCTGTTTCTTGAATTCCTGGAACTCGGCACCAAGCGCTTGAAGCACGTTCGGTGGGTTAGCGGCACTGACTGCTGAGTCTAAGCGAGCTTGAAAGTCTTTCATGCTATCTTCGAAAGCCGATATCTTCTTAGCTACTTCCTTTACCGACATGATGATTATTTTTTAAAGAAGAAGGCACTTAAATATATCACTTTTTAACACGGATTAGCACTTTCAGCTGATTAACTTGCAATTTAAATAGGGTATAGCAAGAGCAAGAGAGATAGTAAATGCCTAAATTTTCTCTCAGCAGCTTTAAGACTGTGTTCATCAATTCTACCGTAGATTTTCTTTCATTTTCCTCCAGGCCGAAAATGACTATGCTTTTTCTCTCATCTGTGCTTCCGCTATCACACCATTGAAGTACATATATTTGTTCTTTTAGCGCCTTAATCCTCTTATTCAGTATAGCCTTTTCTTATTCTTTTTTATCTGTATGTTTTACAATCTGCTTTTACTTCGCACCGGCACAGATAGGTTTTCTGGCGACGATGGGATAGGAAATGTCTACGAGTGGAAAGGAAGCGACCGTGGCCTTAATTACCTTCCTTCTTTGCCTTCTCTTATTTTCTCCTTTATTGCTGTCAGTTCTTCGGTTAGACACTTTTTATCTCCACAATTTGTTGTGACTAAATTGTGTACTGGAACTGTCGCCCATTTTTATATCTCAATAGCAGTGACCGTGATTTTCTATGAATTGAAAATTGTGCTCGTTGTTTTTGTTTAAAGCTTTAAGCCGAGAATATAGGGCGTGCGAAGCACAACCCCACCCCTTCACACACACACACACACACACACACACACACGAGCGCGCGCGCGCGCGCGCGCTGTAACTAAACCTATGCCTGATTTACCCAAAATACTATTCAATTTCCCTATACCCTCCCGTTTCTTAAAATCATTTGTTACAGAGCAGATAGATTTTAGTGCCTCTTGACAAAACCTTCATGCAATTCTGTCTAATTTCTCCATCCTGGACACTTTCCACTCTTTATATCTGGAGTCAGACTTCGCTCTCTACAGTGGGTCTCAAACCTTTTGGTTCAAATTGCAAGAGATGAAGCGGGTCCACAACCGATTATACTGAGACAGGGAACCAATGGTCGGAAATTCATATTTATTGTGTTATAGACATACACAGCGTAGCTCATAGTAATTGTTCAAAGTGACGACCGTCAGTCTCAATACATGCATGACAACGGTGCATAAAGTTCTACTGCACTCTCTCAAAGATACCTGGTGTCTGTTGTACAAGGAGACAGGCAGCTTGGACCCTAGCAAGCAGGTTTTCATCCGTTTTACGCGGATTTTATACACCAACGACTTGACGTAACTCCAGAGGAAAAACTCCAGAGGTGTGAGATCCGGCGATCGCGATGGCCATGGGGTAGAACCTCCCCTTCTAATCCAACGATGAGGGTACGTGTTGTTCAGGTGTTCGCGGACAATAACATCGAAGTGAGCTGGTGCACCGTCGTGTTGAAATCACATCTTTTCGGGGACAACAAGGGATACAGTCTCCAGGAACTGTGACAGTACATCTCACAGGAACACCAGATAACGTGGACCAGTCAAACGGAGAGGCAGCAAATGAGGTTCTATTAGGTGATCTTGGACAATGCTCACCCATACGTTGACAAAGAATCTTTGCTGGTGGCCACCGACGTTAGTGGCGTGGGGAATGTCCTCACTCCAAACATGGCTGTTCCGGCAATTGAAAATACCATCACAGGTAAATGAGGCCTCATCCGTGAACAATACAAACTGCACAAAGTTCGGCACTTCAACACTGCGGTGGATAATCCATTGGCAGAAGTGAACGCGGGGTTCAAAATCCGTTGGTCCCGGTGTTTGCACACGTTTTTTGATAGGGATTTAGTACCTGTTCCGTCGGTACTCTCCACACTAAATCCTTCCAAGTGTGCGTTCTACGGCCAAGTTGACGGGTGTTTACTTCTCGGTGGTCAGCAACACGATCCAACACCATATCCTCAAAATCTGGTGTTCGAGCGTGTCTTTGGCGGAACCTTGGCCGGCTCTCTGTGGTGCGAACGACCCCGTCTCTCATAAGCTGGTATCCTCGGAGATACATTTCTTCCTATTAGTATGACGCCTATTGTGAAAGCGTTCTCTGTACATTCATGCTGTTTTATGGGCACTACATCCTGCGCACCGTACATTATATGCATATCTGCCAACTCTCGTGACGAGTAACGATCCATCTTTGACTACGCAGTAACGCACCTCACCATGGACACATCACAAGCTGCCTGATGCAATGGACAACTGACACCAGGGATAGTGACGTGGGTGCGGCACAGGTTAATGCGCCGTCGCGATACATGCGGTCGTCACATGACAAGCGTGCTATGAGCTAAGATGTGTACAGTACGTCTGTTTGGTGGTCAGGGGTGTACACCGTTTATCACCCGCTGCCTGTTCCAGTGCACAAGGGACATCCGGGATCTTTGCGAGAGTGCAGCAGAACTGCTTGCGCAATTGCAATACATTGTGACTGGCGGTCGTCAATTTGAACAGTTACTGTGAGCTACGTTGTTGTTATGTGGTGTACGCTATATATATCCGTAACACACTAAATGTGCATTTCCGACCGTTGGTTCCCTATCTCAATATAATCGGTTGTGGACCCACTATCACCTGTTTCAATTTGACCCAAAAGGTTTGAGACACGCTGTATATCCTGCTAGAGATTAGTTCACTGTAGAAGGGATAGTGGTCTGCAACATTTAAAATTATCTGGAATACCCGTATATTCTGAATAGATTTATGATTCTGGTGTCTGTACTCTTCCATGTGTCTCCCCCGTAGGTGAGGCGGTAGAATAACAATCCTTTCCTTGTCGTAATATGCGACTAAAAGGGGCCTCAGGGCTTCTTAACTTGGGAGCGTGGGTTGGTGACCACGGGGCCCTTAGCTGGTTGCTGGAATTGCTTACACTTACTTGTGTCAGTCTCCTCACTTTCATCTATCCTATCCGACCTCCCTTGGTCAACTCTTGTTCTAATCCGACCCCGAAGCTATTAGGCTACAAACGCTAGGCAGTCTTTCATTTTCCTGCCCTTCATGGCGCTTGTCTTTTTTGACTGATATCTTCATTCTTCGAAGTGCTGGACTCCTTCGAATTTTTTCCTCTGTTGCATAGAGGATGGTTGCCTAGTTGTACTTCCTCTTAAAACAATAATCACCACCACCACCGCCACCACCACCACCACCCCCACCTTCCATGAGTTGCATTGATTAGTCTTATGCTTGAAGAATGAATTCGCAACAGCCAATCCCATATTAGCATAGGCTCTGGTAAACGCTTCCCATTCCAATAAGCTTCTATATTTTCCCCACATTTATCCGTTACATTATTACTCCCTTCAGTTCTATCTCCAATTATCGCAATGGAATCACCCCTTAACCTACAGTTGACCCTGACTTACATTACACAATGATTCATAAAACTTGTCTACTTCATTCTTGATTGCTCTCTTTTATGATGAATGCACTGAGACAGTTCTCGTTCTAAACCTGCAGCCACCAAATCTAATTAAATCACTCTTTTGTTTATTGACCTAACAGAAACGATGTTACGTGGTATAGTTTCCCTAATGAATAATTACAGCCAACACTTTGTCTTTCTCTTTTAATGCCTATTAAGAGCACTGTATATTCTCCGACCTCTTCATCGTTATCTCCCCTTACCCGAACATCATTAACTCTTAACACACTCAGATGCAACCTCCTTGCTGATTCCGTCAGTTCTACTGTATTTTCTTTCTTCTATAAGCCCCATTAGAAGCCTCAGTGGCTCAGGCGGCAGCGCGCCGGCCTCTCACCACTGGGTTCCGTGGTTCAGATCCCGGTCACTCCATGTGAGATTTGTGACATGTTTTTCTCCAGGTACTCCGATTTTCCCTGTCATCTTTCATTCCAGCAACATTCTCCAATATCATTTCATTTTATTTGTCAATCATTAATCAGAGGGGTGCGACAGGCTTCGGCAGCCGGCACAATTTATATCCTCGCCATTAGATGAGGCTTCATTCATTTCATTCCTGACTCGGTCGAATGACTGGAAACAGGCTGTGGATTTTCATTTATAAGCCCCATTAATATTGATGGCACACCATCCGATTCCATTAGGTTCGCTTCATTTGTTTTCAAGGGGCCTCTGGGCTGCCAAAGGGAAGTGGGACTCCATCATTCCCATAGGAACCAGGCTTTCTAAGATATTCTGATCTTGTTTGGTAAATATCTATAAGGTAGAGTGCTAGCCTTACTTACACATAGCCCCAGTGAGAATTTCTCCTCCGACTACGAATTGATTGTCCTAGCCGCCGGAGCCCAAGGAGGGACATGACTCACTATTATGTGTGAGATGTCCAATCCCATTCCATAACAACTAGTATACTTACGTCCCACTAACTACTCTCACGGTTTTCGGAGACGCCAAGGAGCCGGAATTTAGTCCCGCAAGTGTTATTTTACGTGCCAGTAAATCTCCGACGTGAGGCTGAAGTATTTGAGCCCCTTCAAATACCACCGGACTGAGTCAGGATCGACCCTGCCAAGTTAGGGTCAAAGACGAGTGCAACAAGCGTCTGAGCCACTCAGCCTGGCATTATTATTATTATTATTATTATTTTTTTGATCTTCGTCATCGTCAATGACATATTGTTTCGATTTTAGATTTTATGGAATCGTTTCGTCGTTGGACTGGTCTCTACTTCCGATCGTAACGATACCAAACTTTTTGGTAGGAGGGTTATGTTTTTGCTCTCTGTTTGTGATCTAGTTGTTATAAAGAATTTGACAGAGCTTCAGTTACCTTGTGCCGGTTTAAAAAATATGTAAATATAAAAGTTTACACTAGGCCAAGGACGGTGTAGAGTTTCGCGTGCTGGCTGCAACGCGGCGCTGGGTGACCTCACCGCGTGGTACCATGTGCTCGCTCACTGACACACTTTTTATTGATTATTCTTGTCGGTGTTGCGGCCTTTTATCCAAGCGAAGTGATATTGTGGCTGGCCACGCTGCTCAGTTCACCACGGTCTTTCGCGCATGTAAGATACAAGCTCGTCAATATGGCGTTTAGCGCAACAATCTTATCATATTCGATGAGAAACCAAATACCGTACATTAATATATAGATGACAACATTCGATTTCAAGTTCCAACTGTCGTCAGTCTGACAGTGTTGGTGAGTTGCAGTCAAGAAAGAAAAAGGAATAGTTTTCACTGGTTCTGCATCAATGTGTCCGGTCTAACCTTACTCTAGTATTATTTTAACAGCTCCATGTTGATTGTGTGCTTACATGAAGTGAACTCTTTTAAAGAAAAACAGACGAATCTACTGGGATCAGCATGAAACAATGAACAATTAACAGTGTACTTGTCCGTAGATTTAGCGGTCTATTCTTGGTTCAGTTAAAACAACATTTTTTTAAAAAAATGACTTCGTCGAAATCAGTCAGTGGTTAATAATGCAGTCGAATATGAATTAGATTTCCTGTACTGTTGCCAGAGGTTTCCTACGTCTTCTTCGCCTAAATATTTGAATGGAATGTTGTTTACGGTATGTACCACCATCTTATTTTGCAGTGTTTTAGGCCTATTCCTAGTACCGCTACAATGGTAGTGATCATTTCTGCGCACTCGCTCTTTTTATTATGAATGGAATGCGTCCTTATGTTTCTCACGCTGTGTGCTGTAGTGAGAATTCCAATATAACCGTAGTTGATAGATTTCAGAAATTGGTAGACTAATCTCCGTGTCTAAGGAATCTATTTCACCTACACTACTAGATAAATAATAAAAGTAATAAACCATAAAGTCAATAACTTGAAAATTAAATTATAATTTTTAAGTTCACAAAGAGGGCTCTCTGAGTGAAGTAAACTCGTATCCTCATCCCGAGGTGGTGCAGCTCTTTTCAGGCACACCCCCAATGGAGGTGAGCTGCATGTAACATTTCAGTTACAGTACATTGCAGCCCCATTCTTAAATGTCTAGTACCGGCAATCGAACTCGGCCCCGTGAGGACTGCAGCTGATAGCACTAACCGTTACGCTATGTAGGCGGATGTCATACAGTACGGGATTTCATATGATATTGTGAGCCTCGAAGAACTATTGTCCCTTAACTACAATAAACTGATTTGAGGCTGCTTTTCCTTCGTACACGAAACGAAACTATAGATTGTATTGAGATATATACAAAAAATTACTTGAATCAGGGGCTTAACATTAGGGCTTGCAGGGCCTGCAATGCAATAATAATAATAATAATAATAATAATAATAATAATAATAATAATAATAATAATAATAATAATAATAATAATAATATAGTTGCATCTAGCAGCAGTTATATCTGTGTTCGGCTCCATGGCTATATGGTTAGCGTGCTGGCCTTTGATCACAGGGGCCCCGGGTTCGATTCCCAGCAGGGTCGGGAATTTTAACTATCGTTGGTTAATTTCGCTGTCACGGGGGCTGGGAGTATGTGTCGTCTTCATCATCACTTCATCCTCATCATGACGCGCAGGTCGCCTACGGGTGTCAAATTAAAAGACCTGCACCTGGCGAGCCGAACATGTCCTCGGACACTCCCGACACTAAAAGCCATACGCCATTTTTTATTATATCTGTATTGAGTGTAACTCAGCAGAGGTGTAAACAATGCTTGCCCTTGCCTTCTCCCGCAAAACCGCGATTTGCTCCTCACAAAAGACCTGCACCAAGTTATTTAGAAACAATTACAGCAATGTACCAAAATTTCTTGATGTGTAGTAGGCCTACATCTGAGATCGTATTGTGCACAAATTTTGCGGAACATTTCACTTTTACCACACATTTATTCAACAACAATCTATAGTACCGTTAAGAAGTACACTAGGTGTAGTTACACTCAGTCAGTTCCATTTCGAAAGTAGCTGTGCTGTTTGAAATTTTTCAAACTTTATTTGAACAGTTCTTAATTTAATTTTCTATGTACCGGGCGAGTTGGCCGTGCGTTTAGGGGCGTGCAGCTGTGGGCTTGCATCCAGGAGGTAGTGGGTTCGAACCGCATTGTCGGCAGCCCTGAAGATAGTTTTCTGTAATTTCCATTTTCACACCAGGCAAATTCTGGGGGCTGTACCTTAATTAAGGCCACGGCCGCTTCCTTCCCTCTCCTTCCAATCTTTCCATCCCCCCGCAAGGCCCCTGTTCAGCATAGCAGGTGAGGCCGCCTGGGCGAGGTACTGAAGCTCCAGGACACTGTCCTTGAGGCGGTAGAGCTGGGATCCCTCGCTGAGTCCGAGGGAAAAACCGACCCTGGAGGGTAAACAGATAAAGAAGAACACTTCGGTATCTGTTACAGGGTAGTTACTAAACAATAAAATCAATTTTAAGTACGAAAAACTAAGTGTTGTATAGCTGGCAGTTCAGCAGTTTAGCCGTTAAATTGCGGGGTGGGGGTGGGGGGGAAGTCAAATAAAACCTATTAAACATTATCTTTTAATAATATTAGAATAATGAATAATACGCTCGTTTATATAATTTGACAATATACCGGTACTGCATAATACTGTAATAACAACATGTTTATAGCGCAGTTGTTTTCCCTTATAAGGGCGTACGTATATTTATTATTAAATATATCGGAGAATTTATAGCCCTCAGCTCGAAGTTCTGCAGATTGTGAAGTGACGTGTGGTCAGTGCAACTAATCCGTTCAGCTGTTATTCTTGGCTAGACCGGAGACTCTATCTCACAGTCAGATAGCACCTTAATTGTTCTCACATAGGTTCAGTGGACGTCAAACCAGCCCTCAGATTCGGGTAAAAATTCCTGACCTAGGCGGCAATCGAACCTGGGCCTTACGGTAGGAAACAAGCTCACTACCTACAGACCGAGAGGCCGGCGTATTTACATCTGCAATACTATTATAATGATATCGTGAAATAGTGCCATTAACTTCTACCTAAGAACACACAGAGAATGTTAAGCATCGGGCGAGTTTGCCGTGCGGTTAGGAGCGCGCAGCTGTGAGATTGCATCTGGGAGATAGTGGGTTCGAACCCCACTGTCGGCACACCTGAAGATGGTTTTCCGTGGTTTCCCATATTCACACCAGGCAAATGATGGGGCTATACCTTAATTAAGGCTACGGCCGCTTCATTCCCACTCCTAGCCCTTGCCTGTCCCATCGTCGCCATAAGACCTATCTGTGTCGGCGCGACGTAAAGCAAGTAGTAAAAAAAAGAATGTTAAGCATTTTGTGAACGGCTTTTTCTTCTTTTAAGCGTATGGTTTTTAGTGTTGGGAGTGTCCGAGTACATGTTCGGCTCGCTAGTTATGTAGCTGCTTTTCCCAGTACACCCCCCATGAGGGGAGGGGGACTACTGCGTGAGGCTACTGTCTGTAGGTGAAATTGTACGGGCCAGGAAAGAGAAGGAAGCGACCGTGGCCTTGAGAAAGGCACCATCCCGACGTTTGCATGGAGTTCAAATGGAGAACCACGGAAAGCCATTTGGAGGATGGCCGACAGCGGATTCGAACACACCTGTCTCCCGAGTGCAAAGCTAGCAGCCATAACAAGCCATGCCGCAACGCAGTGAGCTAACCTGCTCGGCGTACTGCTTTTATAACATCACTCACCAACGATCAAGTCCAATTGCTTCGTTACTCGCCTCTTGTGCTGAAGTTTGCAGCACTGAGTCCCGGCACAATTATCTGACTCTTGCTTTTCTAGTATAGGCTATGAAGGCCTCAAGAAAAGTGGTAGATAATGGCTTCCACTATCCATAACCTCGAGGCCGGCCTTCCACCCAGGAATAAACCTGGAGCTTTTTGTTGCGTATACTGTTTAAACTTCAGGGCCTTCACCCTTTCCAAAAGTTTCTACAAAGTTCAACTGCCTGAGAAAAAGATCGAATTTACGTCCTTCCAAATGAACCGAATCGCCTAGGCTAGGCAGCCTTCACACATTATTATTATTATTAACAAGTGCATCGTAACTGGGAAATATTCCGGTGGCAATGATCACTTACAGTAGTGTGATAATAAAGTACCGGTAAAGTTAAATCATATTTACACAATAACAACAACTACTACAACTACAACGACACGAGTACAACAAGCAATTCCAAGGAAAGAAAATATTACAAGACATACTATTAGTTTAACATTCTAAATCCAACGTTATCTAAATTCCCACATAACTTAAGTATGTCCAGTGCTTAACACTACGGCTTACAATACTATAGGTTGAGCTTACTACTAGTTTTACAACACCGTCATATACAAACTCACACGTACCGTAAGTATTTCAATATTTTACACTATGACTTACAACACAACGACGACAACAACTACTACTACAACAAAAAGAGTACAAGAAGCAATTCCATGGAAAGAAAATATAACAAGATATACTACTAGTTTAACATCATCATATACACACAAAAGAATTTCCAGGGCTTAACACTACGGCTTACAGCACTATAGGTTGAGCTTACTACTAGCTTAACTTTACAACACCTTCATATACAAATTCACACGTACCTTAAATAATTCAGATGACTCAATACTACAATTTACAGTGGGTTGAGCGTTGGATTAACATATGATACCATTATATATAGATTTACACACAGTTTACAGAATGCTGGAGTCTATTCTTGAAGCATCTTACACTTTTGGGAAAAGGCTCGAATACAGCTGCAGGTTCCAATTATCAATACCCCGATTTACAAACGAATATTTACCACAGTTTTCTACGATCCACATTTTACTTTATGCCGATGCTCTATCCTGCTTATGTAACAGGGCTTTTCTAGTCGACTGTTTAACTCTCCCCAAGCTGGCTTATTCGTGTAGGCATTATACACGGCAAATAACTGTGTTCGTTTCCTTCTAGTCGCCAGTGTCCCCCACCCAAGTTTTTCTATCATACTTGTCACACTATTTCTAGGATTGAAATCGTAAGCACGAATCTTGCAGCCTTTCGCTGTGGTGTCTGAAGTTCCTTAATGAGTCCAGTTTGGTACGGATCACATGTGGCTGCTCCATATTCCAGGACTGGCCTAATAAGTGATATACGGTATAGCCCTGCGCCTTCGCCTGGGAACTGCTGCCCTTTACCACCCTCATCACGATGTGTAAGAACTTGTACGCTTTCTACATTACACTTCCTACGTGGGTGTCCCATTTTAGATCCCTCTTTACGTGGATTCCTAGGTACTTGCATGGTCACTCTCTACCAGAGCGTCCGATCCAAGACATTATTGAAAGTCCCCTTTTATTTTCATTTTGTTATCGAATGCCCACTTATGGATATTTATATCGGCTTGTAATAACCTATTACCGCCAACATTTTCTATTTTTCTGTACATTATTTAGTCGTCTCAAACAACCTGCATTCACTTCTAATTTTATTCGGCTGATCGTTGATAAACGCCGTAAATAGTATGGATGTATGTTTGAGTCCTCAGCCCTACGGCTGGTTGGATCCTCAAAAGCTTCACCATCAGCTGTCATAGATGGGCTAGGCATCACTGAAGTGGCGTAAATAGTGGCCCTATAACACTACCCTGTACTACCCCTGACGTTATACAAAGTAGAAACTTCGTCGGAGTATTTACCTCCCAACTTTACCCTCTGCGTGCGGTCTTTCAAAAATTCCCGGATCCACAGAACCAACCTTTTAAATGTTTGTTTCCACCAATTTTCGGATCAAAATGTCATGTGGTACCATATCAAATGCTTTAGCAAAATCAATTACAATAGCATCAACTTGCATTCCTTTGTCTAACGACAAGCTAATATCTTCAAATGGATGTAGGGTTAATGAGTTTATAGTTGTCCATTAGCAGCCTGTTGCCCCCTTTAAAAATCGGGACTACAATTATTGCTTTCTTCCAGCCATCTGGAATTTGCGTATTGTTGAGAGACACAGTAAATAGTATTTCCAAATAGCGTACAATAGCTCTACCTCCAAGTTTCAGAACCTCCCCAGCAATATTATCAGGCCCTGCCGACTTACTTTTTCTTTTCTTAATTCTTTCCTAAATTTTTCTACGGCTAATTTGGAAGAGACAACAATTGGTGTTATCGGTAATTTACAGTATATCGCCAGGCTATTCTGCTCATATACGTTCCCATATTAATGACTTAATTCATTAGCTATTAGTAGATAATCTATATTACCTCCCCTTCTCTGGACATTACCATTGACACATCATAGGTGGCTCCTTTCCTTTTCCTAACAACTTATAGAGATTTTTCCACCCATTTTCCCTGGAAGAAAGTATACTTTTCGCATATTTGTCATGTGCAGTTTTCTTTTCAGAAGCGAGTTCTTTGGACAGCTTGTGAAACCTACTTATATTCTCCGAATTAAATTGCCTTTTGCTGTACGCTTTCCTCACTTTTCTTTTAAGGCTCCTAATTTTCCTATTGTAGTATTCCGGATCTGGGTTTCGTTTTAGTAATTTAAGGGACACAAACTGCTCAATGACTCTGTTAATAATATTAACGAAATTATCCCACATTACATTTATGTGTTCTCCTTGTGATGTCCATCTGGGAATTATTTGCCATAGGAACTCATGGAATTTAAAGGGGTCATCTTTACTATACCGGTATACTTTTATTTTCTCCTCATTATCAAATTTACTCTTTAAGGGGTGTCTAATATTTAATTCTGCAGCAGAATGATCGCTAATTCCTGTTACTGCCATACAGCTACGTCATCGGGTCTTACAAGAAAACATCTAAACAGTGGCGGCCGGTCATTACGTGCTACCGGGCTCCAGCACGTAGCTTGGAACTAAGGAATATTATTTATGTACAGTACAATTATCCTGGTGCCTTTTCGTTGTTTTGAGTACGATATGAATTTGTGTTTTGTTAAATTCAAGACGAGATCTGTCGAACACCTAGCGCCGTTCTCCCGAGGAACAAGGCTCGTGCTCATGTGAAGTGAGCCCTTGCCTGTAGCCTGAAGGAAGCAATACGCAGGCGCAGCCAAGCTTGCAACACTCCCCCTAGCCGGCGGAGTGTACCGTAAACCGGGATCAACTTTCACTGATCCCGTTTATAGTTACTTCCTCTCCCGCAAGGGGGTAGAAGTACTCGATGTCTCCTGCTACCCTTATGTTCACGGCTGACTTGATGCGTCGCTTTAGCTAACACCTTGGAGCGCAGCGAGGGATCCAGTCGGCCGTGCTTAAGTTGAGCGTGGTAAGCGAATCTGCCACTAGAGAGTAGCATCGTCTGGGCTCGAAAGTAAAGCGTAAGTGGAGGCAATCTATCTCACACATGCTTATTAAAATATCCATCTTCCTTTTGTGTCAAAAATAAGGAATTCGTAGGTGAGTCAAAGAATCTTTGACTGACCCTAAATGTTATCCCGCATTACAATGTCATTTACTCTGGTGAAATGAAATAGCGTATGGCTTTTAGTGCCGGAAGAATCCGAGGACATGTTCGACTCGCCAGATGCAGATCTTTTGATTTGACTCCCGTAGGCGACCTGCGAGTCATGATGAGGATGAAATGATGATGAAGACAACACGTACACCCAATGATGGTTAAAATTCCAGACCCTGCCGAGAATCGAACCCGGGATCCCTGTGACCAAAGGCCAGCGCGCTAACCATTTAGCCATGGAGCCGGACATTTACTGTGGTAATAGGGGAGGTCTCAATGAATCAGTTGGCAGCTCTTTCAGTTGCTTTGTGCGGTTTTTAATCTCGCGGTGATATTACTGGTGCGTGTTTTTTCTGTCATTGTGTTAGTGCTAAAGTTTATAGGAAGATTTATCATATTATTTATCCACTGCAGTGTATATAAAGTGAAATTAAATTAGTGTTCTTAGTGGGGATCTATATTCCCACGATTCTATTTGCACTGATGTAAGTTGCGCCATTAGGTTAGTAAAAACAACATTTCTCCAATAAATTATTTATCTCGTAGACAGTTGTCGAAGAATTCATCTGCTTCCAAATTAATGTTGTTTTTGTTTGTTCTGAGTTATAAATTGTGAGAAAAGTTGTATTATTATTATTATTATTACCAAGTTTGAAGTATGCGTTGTTCATCATGGCAATATGCAGATTTAAAACAGCGTATTTAGCTAGTTTTTTTGTAGCACCTAGGACGATTTTTTCACGAGCCGCCACTGCATCTAAAGTGTTGTTTCCTCTAGTAGGAAAGTCTACTTCTTGGGTAAATCCACCATCCCTAATTAGCTTGTTTACTGCGACCTGACTGTAGCACTTTCCCCTAGCCTCGCCAGACCAGTTTATGTCTGGAAGATTTGGGACACCTGCAATTATAAAACTTTTCTGCATATTGTTGCCTGTACACGTAACATCCTAACATCCTACAGCCTATCGAATACCGAAAAGTTGTTACCATTATTTGAATGGGGTTGGCATTCTCTTGATCCATAATTTGCACACACATAATTCCGTGATCCTCGTCAACCCATTCCCCGGCGGCTGGGTGTTTGTGCTGTCCCCAGCATCCCTGCAACACACCACACATAACACTATCCTCCACCATAACAACACGCAGTTACCTACACATGGACGATGCAGCCCACCCTTCCCATTCAGCCATGACTCTGTGCAAATGACAATCTCCAAATTCAGTAAGATTTCAAAATTCAAAAATTTTATTTTGCACGCTTTGACACTTCACCTGCCAGTAGTCTTAGGGTCTTACCTCCATAGTCTATAATCTGTGACTACTAATTGCCCGTCGTCAGGTCCATTTGGCAGCCCTCCTCCGACTCCAGTCTTCCTCATCTTTGCCAACATAACTGAATGACTCTCTCGTGCAGGTTTCCTAACTCGTACGAGCCTCGCCACGATGTCCCGGTCTCTTATTCAGAAATCCGTCTCCATATACACCAAGTGCAGCTGCTGACACACCCAGTCCCACCGGTCGTTCAAGCCCTTCACCCGCCGTAGAGGTATGTCATTTCTTCGCACTGCACCACTAAGTATGATCTTCGCACTCTTAAACTTTTTCTTAGCTGCACTCGCCAGTTCATACATCTCACCCATTAAATAGTCTACTGACACATTTCTTCTAAGATCATTGGTCCTTACATAAAGCAATAACACTTGCATATCGTCGCTATCTTCCACTCTTCCAACCTGTTGAGACAGCTGTTCAGTTTGTATTCCCGGATAACACTGTACTTTTTACCAGCCCTCCTTGAAATATCACCACTTCAGCGTGTCATCGAGTCACCCACGATGAGTACGTCACGTGAATTTTTTACTGTCGAATCACTTTCCTCCCCTGAGTCAACTATAGAACTATAATCAGGTTCTGCTTCCTTGATCCTTTTTGTGATATTTTCTATCTGTGCTTTCACTGTTTCTTCGAATTCTGCAAGCTTCCGCTCTAGATTCTCTATGTTCAAGTCTCTCACCTTGTTTGCTTTCCTCATATTTTCCACGGTGTCACAAATTCTACAAAGCCAAAAGCTGTCCGGGCAACTTATTTCTTCACCTTAGCACAGCCAAAGTGGAACCACTCTAAACACATCACACAATTGATTCCATTCTTTAAGTTCTTGCTACATGTTAAACTCTTGATTGCCATCGCTTCTGTGGGGTCTGAACATCACACTCCACTGCAGGTCCTGGGTTCAACTCAACATCACCAATAACCAATAAGGCCGCTTTAACAACTGCCAGGAACCCTAAGTTACTAGGCCCGAAAGTCCCCCCGCCCCGTACCACATTCCTATCCTCGCCCGGTAAATTTTCAACGCACAGTCTATGATAAACGACACATCAGAGCGCTGGGAAAACACTTCCGTCCACTTCAACACTTCAACAGCTCACTCACTGATGTCATGAAACCATATCTCATCCTCGGGAAGCTTACATTCGAGAGATCGTTCACATTTGAATTGGTCAAGTTTTCGCAATGTCCTCGTTAACGACTGGCACGCTTTTGAAGTCTACATTGGACTCCACGAGGAGTTTGTCATTGACAAGGCAAGCATTCGGATCTTCGGCTAGGGACTAAATTAGAATGGGCGATCGTCAGGAGGAGAGATACTGACATTCTGCGAGTCGGGGTGTAGAAAGTTAGAAGTTTGAATCGTTGGGGTAGATTAGAAAATATGAAAAGGGAAATGGATAGACTTAGGGTAGATGAAGTGATGTACGTTGGCAGAAAGTGCAGGATTTCTGTTTTGCCGACTACAGAATTATCAGCACAGAATCAAGTAGGAGAAATGCAGGAGTTAGTTCAATAATGATAATAGGACAACGGTTTTCTATGACCAATATGGTTTTATTTATTTAGCGTGTGGCTTTTAGTAGCAGAAGTGTCCGAGGACATGTTCTGCTCGCCTGGTGTAGGTCTTTCTGTTAGACGCCCATGGGCAATCTGTGCATCTGGATGTGTGATGATGATGATGTTGATGTAGGGAAAGAGTGAAACCCGGTGTCGGCATATAACACCAAGGCAGGCGCGGCTCCATAATACGATCTGCAGAGCTGCAGAACCACCCCAATGAAAGATATACAGTAATGTAATATATAGCGATTAGCGATCCCATCCTTCATATTGAGTGTGTATATCGAGCCAAAGATCGATACCCACACAGCTGCTGGTGATCTGGCAACCCTGTTTAGATCTGTGAACGACAGAATATTAGGAGAGCACACTTAACTACACCTTTCTTCCGGTAGGTGGCTAAGAGTCTCCCATAAGGTTCTGTATGAACTGCACGCCTTGCAGTATGTCTGGCCTATTCCCGTGACCATAGAGTTAGTAAATAATACACTTGACAGCGCCACCATCCGTAAGAGAATCGCTGCAGCGAGTGAGCCTGTTGATATCTCAGCTGTATGGGAAAAGCTCCCTCCATTGTACTCACCAGTGTAAATAGAGAACTTTTGAACTTTTAAAACTGTGTGGATATTGATATGGTTTTAAATTCTTACATGTCAACATTCTCACATACTACAGTAGAGTTGTGATGCTTCTGTTCAGTAGAAAGAAAGCCCAAAAAGTTTAAATACAGGATAAATGCGTGATAAAAGAGGATGGTTGTGATTAAGTAACACAAAATCAATTTACTGTCCATGTTAAGTCTTCAAACAACGTACCTTATGATTGGGGTATGCATATTTTTCTATCTTTTGTGTAAATGACCAGGACTTCAGCAAAATTCTATCCAACGACCGAAAACATTCTCTCTCGTACGAAGCGAATGAGCGAGTTCTTACGCTTACAAGTAATCATGACTATGTTTCTCCGTAATGGTAGTGAATTCCTCTGAGTTAGGTAGTCATGAAAATGAAAACAGAAACGGTGATGTTCCCCCTCCATTAAGAAAGCCGGCTGCCAAAGATGTATTCAGGTCTCGGAACCTTTGTAAATATGAATGTGTCGATAAGTCAACTTTTTTTTCGATAAGCGGAACGGGGGCTTTATTTTTTGTAAATTTTAATTGTTGTTTTTTTGTACAAGTCAGTTATTTATATTTATATTCGGTACATTTTCGAGAACTTCACACTGATAGGATATGGAGAAAAGCGTTTTCGCGGGATTGGAGGGCGTATTCACACGAGCTCAGCTGACACTTCCTGTGTACAATACGAATTTAGATTTGTCTGTTACACTTACTGCAATGGACTGGGCGTCACAGAGCAGAACCACCAACATTATTCAGCACGAGCTGCCACTGCACCAAGGGTTCTGTTCAAGGCTTAACGTCTCCATCCGACGGGTGAATCACCATCAACAGCGTCTTATACTCTCATTGCAGACGAACACTGTAGAGAGATTTGGAACTGAATCCAGGCGCGCAATCTAGTGATTAGAAAATCGTATGCCACCACCTCTCCTGCCCTGCTGATCAAAATTCTGATGGTGCAACGGGACTCGAACCGGATAACCACGGCATCAGACCATTTAGACTTGATGCCCATAACCTATATTGGGGAGGGGGCCTTTGCCTGGACATAAGATCCGTCTTATACATGTCTGAGTAAATATCAAACGAGTAAATAACGTGTGTTCGGAAAGTGCCGGAGATAAGAATGTTCCACGGCAGAAGTAAGCAAGCTCAACGAGAATAACAAGCGACCAGTTGTGCTCTCGAATGATGTTCTGAGAAAACCTTGGCGCGTGCCAGGCAAGGACTAATGTACCCTTTAAAGAAAGAAAATGAGCAGAGCCGAAAGCCACGCAAGGAAGGCACAATTTCTAAGGTCCGCCTGACGGTAAGAAACAATTATTTTGTTGAAAAGGTAAACAACTGGATGACTGAGTGAACTCCTTCCGATTCTCAATTGTGGAACAAGGAGGAGAGCTCCTCAAAGGCCAACATTATTAATACTGGGTGAACAAATTAAAACTGGCCCCGAAAATATTTCTAAGACTGGCGTGGAATTGACCAGGAGAACTGCGTATATCAGAGAAAATACTGGAAACCGTGATTTCGATGCACTGGTCACTGTCACATCTCCAGCATTCTCTGTCCGGAATACGTCGCTGTGTCATCACGTGTGAGTGAGTGAGAGGATCAGACGTGCTTAGTGACCAGTTGAATGCAACACAAAATGATGCTCACGATAAATCTACGCGTGTTCATTGTCGAGTGTTATGCGAAGCACGATTTGTGGATAACTTGTGCGAGAGGTTAAGACTGGAAGTGTTTTGGCAAAACCTACAACGAAGTCTGCAATTCAATACTTAGTGGCAAAATGGTGCGAAACGGGCTGTGTAGCGAATAAAAATCGTAACTATCCGAAAAGAGTTCGAACAGCAGAAAAGAAATTGCTCGAGTGAAGGAAAGCCTGGAACGAAGTCCGAAGAAATCTCAACGCCGTTTATTTGTGCAAGTTGCAATTAAGAGATCGTCGTGTCAAAACATTATCAAAACGACCTGCGTCTGTATCCTTGCAAATTTAGTACTGTGCATGCGTTGAAGCATCCAGACAATCCTTCGGTGTTGAGTTCTGCCGGTGGTTTCTGAAGTGGAGTCAGGACTTTCGGATCCTCAGTTTTTCAATTCTTCAGATAAGGCCTGGTTCAGCCTATCAGGGTATGTGAATTCACAGAACACGCGCCATTATGCATCAGAAAGTTCCCACCAGCACGTCGAAAAACCGTTGCATAATCTCAAGATTTTTGTGTGGAGTGCAATGTCTGGTGTCCGCATCGTAACACGATTCTTTCACCAAACTGTTAATGCTAACCATTTGTCCAGACACTGTACCCTTGGAGCATGGTGCACCGGTTAGCTGGAACGCAGTTGCTGGCTCGGCTCTGAAACGAACCGTGCACGTTCGATGTCCTCGTCGATACGATGTGATAGTACATATATCACACCCCCGAATTATATGTAGAAGTTAGACATATTATTGTCAGTATTCGGTTTATTATTATTATTATTATTATTATTAGTAGTAGTAGTATCATCATCATCATTATTATCAGTATTTCATTTCAATATTTTGCCATTTATATTTGTAAGCTGGAAGATATCCACATATGTAGGTATGAGTAATTTGTTTTGCACGAGTGGGAAAACATTGCTTTAATAACTCTGGTAATTTGGATGAGTCATGTGGCTACCCCAGTGTTTGTTGTGATGTACTTGTGTCAGGAAATTCAATGAGTCATGAATATATACCAGCCTGATGAGATGAGCTTGTTGTTGTATTAGGGAAGTTCGTTGACTCATGTAATAAACCCCAGAGTTTGTTTATCTCTTGGGAGCAAGGAGAAGTTCAGTTCATGATAAGAGGTTCACTCCTGATTGGCTGGCAAGCACCAATCCAGACGTATCATCTGAGAGGAGGGGGATGTTGATGTCTATAAAGGTTGATCATACGGCGGCAACCAGGGACATTGTAATGTAACTACTACAACTACAACCAGTAACACTGTATGAAGGAACGACAACTGACACTGTACGGGAAGGAAGTGGTGCTGATATACGGTATTCGAGTGACACGGCTGCAATGGACTTCAAACGTTCGTGGAGCGTAGTCTTGTTATGTTCGTGGAAAGTGGCTGATCGACAGATTATGGAGTGGTTGCGCATTAAGTATTGTAGTGCTTGTGGAGGTCTGGCATTATATGTTGGTGAAAGCTATCTCAAACTTTCCATAATTTATGTTGACGATCGACAGACGTGTTTATATATCTTTACAATAAGTGTTAAAATATGTGAACACAGTATTACAAGGTACAGTATCTGTGTGATGTGATAACTGCCGACTATGAGAATCGGTAAGTCGAATTGATATAGAGACAGTGAAGGGTATTTATCTTCATACATGTACATTGTTCATCGGACTATCTACAAATGGTAGCTTAGTTCTCGCTTTCGTTTTCCCACGGTTTTCATTATTGTTGTTGTAAATATGGAGTCTTCCAGCAATATTTTATGTGTGTATTATATGTATAATTTTGTGTGTTGATGAGGTGCTCATGCACGTATTTTATTAAGAATATAGTTAGCTATTTTAGAATCAGTGGAGTTATTGATGAACCTAGGTGCAGTTCCTATCTATTTAGTCGTTTTCAGGAGGTTACGTAAGGCCTGCAGCAGATGTACCAGTACGCAGCATTATGTACACGCCCTGGGATATAAAGTTTATCATGCTCTATCAAAATTCGAGGGATCCATTCTGGTGAACTCTGGCGCCCATGCTACGGACATTTCGGTTCATTATATTTATTCATTTTATTAAGTTTTTGAGTAATTTTATTTATATATTTTTATTCATGATTTTATTTATCAGTAATCATCAAAACGTTACAACGATACGGGGAGGAAACCACGCTAAGGGATCTAATAAAAACTACAATGAACGTAAACAGACTGATACTTAACCCATATAAAATTTATTCACAAAAGGTAGCAAGAAATTAAAAGAGGAAGTCAAAAATGTCTTTAAAATAAAATTTAAAAAATCCCTACAATAATATTAAATGAACGCAACTGGATATATAACATACCACAACATATCTGAAACTAAATACTCGGTTATAAAATCAGATGATTTTTAAATTACCTTCACACTCACGATGTAACTTGATCCAACATTACTGAAATAGCTTATAAACAAAATTTGAAGTCTAACACCTCCACTGATTAATAAGTTCTCAAATAGATTTCAATAAACTGTTATTTTCACCTAACTTAGGTACATTTTACCCAATTCCATAATTTTCTACAAAGTTATATAAACAATATACAATGAATTAGAATAAGACCCAAACACCATGGTCGGAGGTGAGAAGGTTGCAGAGTGAAAGAATGAAGGATTACTGGGCGCAGATCAAAGCCCAGAAGCAGCTGAAATCGAATTAACGTGGTCTACGGTTGGCCAAAACGAAAGAAAGAATTAAAATAAAGCGACGACTTGACAGTGCAGACTTAACGCTGTCCTAATCGAATGACATTTTTTAACTTTATGAATAGACACATCTGAATTAAGCAACACTGTTGCAAATGTATTAATGTTTATCTTATTGACATGTTAATCATAGTTCAAATATGCCTTACATGGCTTGATTGACTTTTATAATTGACACCCGCCCCCAAACCCCCAATTCCTCTAAATTACAAGAGGTCACATGGAAAATTACTGTGACGAACCGGTACTTCGTTACGAAAAACGGATTGCGCCACCAGACGGCCTATATTTTCGCGTACATATTTGGTCGTCTAATATTTTATCGTACTATACATTCACGATTTATAGAAAGGATAGCGCTAAACGTTTCGACGTGGTGCAAATTACGTATGATTCTCACAAGATAAGAAATTACTTTCCTAACGTGACGGGGAGCTATAGTCTTAAAATTTGGCAGGTGTATCGTGGTTGAAACGCTCTATATATCCGCTAGTTGATGCTTTGTCGTATCTGCACCTAGTTCACCGTAGATTGGTTTAGGACCTTGGATTAGGAGTACAGTGTTTATGTATTACTTTCGGTTTTCCATTTCTACAGGGTGCTAGAATCATGCATTTTGCTCACGTGTGACCCACGAACGTTCCAATGAGCGTGCCAAATTACATGATCCTGTCGGTATTATAAGTGTGTAAAAGAGTAAAATTAATTACGGAAAATGTAAAAAAAAAAAGTTTAATCTGAAAAATGCAGCTCTATCCAAGGCATAAGGGATCAAGGTACGACTAAAATTCCCGTACCGAAATTGTAGATCTCTTCATGGTGGGATCCGAACGTCTTGTCCAATTTGCTGTACGAGTTACAGTTTAGCCACCAATATCCTCGAAACGTTACTTAGCACCATAAAAAAAATTGCTTCCAGATTTGAAGAATTTCTGGAGATAAAAGTGTTAAACAATGCAACTCTTTCGAATTTCTCCGTCGGTTGCAGGTAAAGTTGTACCTGCGACAAGTTTTAATTTTCTGGCGCGCTGCAACATATCGTCCAAAATTTAGATTGAGGGAAGGGAAGTAAAAATGACAAGAAATCAACATTTGGAACATTTCCACAATGCAGCCTAATAGGTATCATATTGCCAAATTTCAAGTTTCTAGCTCATGCCGAAGTGGGCAACCATTTACGTCAGCCAGTGAGCCAAACGGTTTTATATATATAAGATATAGAGCCAGGCAATGTGCACGCTAAATAGTGCAGACTTTCATTTGGAAATTTATTGCGATCAAACGGTACGTTGTAACGTGGTACGGATGGCTTCGTCAGACGTCCCACTTAGTCTCCTAGAGTACTGTCTGAGGCATTTTCTCGTATCCCGAATATTTATACCATAGAAAGAGGTGAACGTTTCGATCCATGCCAAATTTCGTCCACATTTCACAAATTGAAAAATAATTTTACCACCTTAGCAGACAGCTACACTCCTGAAACTTGGCAGGCAGGTTGAAGATGAAACGACCTATAATGTTGCTTATTTGAGGTTTAGTCGTACCTCAAAGGGCTTCACCATAAATTGCTTAAAAATCATAAATTAGGCTGAAATTTCAATAGTGTTTCCACATATACCTTCCGTTTTCCCATACTTTCAAGGCAGCTAGAATAACAAAAGTCGGTCTGTATATGGTATATAGTGTTGCCAAGAAGCGTGGTGAATTTCGTTCATCTATCAGACTTATGAGTGTGTGAATCAGTAAAATAAATTATGGAAATTTGATAAAATTGACCGAAACCGGGAAAATGAAGCTCAATCTAAGGTAGAAGGAGTCGTGATACGACAAAAAGTTATAGGACCAATATTGTAGATCTCATAATTTTAGGAAAGAAAGTGCAATCCGTTTATTGATAGCGATTACCGTTGAGCCGCAAGATAGCTCGATACGAAAGTCTGCTCCGTCATTAAATTTTGCTTAATATTTCGAATTTTTTAATGGGTAAAAGGTTAAATATTTGAACTTCTTGCAATTTCTACGTCTCTTACAGGTTAGGAGCTACATTTTTGCCAAATTTTAATATTGTAGGATACTGCATTATGGCGTCCGCTACTATGTTTGGTGCTAGGGGCCAGAGGAATTTGATTGGGCGGTGCAGGGGTAAATATGAGAAATTGGAATGTTTTGGAATTTTTCCTTGGCTTACAGCCCGATTTCTATCAGATTGCCTAATTTCAACTTCCTAGTTCATCTGGAAGGGCCTAACACGAAATTTGAGTCCGATATTTTGATTGAGCGAGGAGGATGCTAAATATGAAAAATTAGAACTTTTTGGAATTTTTCTTTGGGTTGCAGCCGAATCTCAAGTTCCTAGCTCATCTGGAAGGGTATAACCCGAAACTTGAGTCCGATATTTTGATTCGGGGGGGGGGGGTTAAATATAAAAAATTTGACCTCTTTGGAATGATTTCTTTGGTTACAGCCTAATAGGTATCAGATTGCCGGCTCAAAGGGTCTAACACGAAATTTAAATCCGATAATTTTATTGAGCGGGGGGGGGGCTAAATATGAAAAATTTGAACTTTCCGAAATTTTTCCTTTAGTTACAGCCTAGTAGGTATCAGATTGCCGGTGGAAGTGTTTAAAACGAAATTTGAGTCCGATAATTTGATTGGGCGGAAGGGTGTATCACGAAATTTGAGTCCGATATTATGATTCGGTGCTGGGGGCTATTAAGAAAAATTTGAACTTTTTGGAATTTTTTATTGGGTTATAGAATAATAGCTATCAGATTGCCGAATTCCAAGTTTCTAGGTCATCTGGACCGGATGGGTCTAACCCGAAATTTGAATCCGATATTTTGATTCGGTGGGGGGCTAAATATAAAAAATTTGAACTTTTTGGAATTTTGCCTTGGGTTTACAGCCTAATAGCTATCAGAGTGCCGAATTTCAAGTTCCTAGCTCATCTGGAAGGGTCTAACACGAAATTTTAGTCCGATATTTTGACTGGGAGGAAGGGGACTAAATATGAAAAATTTCAACTTTTTGGAATTTTTCCTTGCGTTGCAGC
This sequence comes from Anabrus simplex, assembly GCF_040414725.1. NCBI lineage: Eukaryota > Metazoa > Arthropoda > Insecta > Orthoptera > Tettigoniidae > Anabrus > Anabrus simplex. The sequence continues at coordinate 127,344,850 of NC_090265.1, read as the reverse complement.
CTAATAGCTATCAGACTTCCGAATTTAAAGTTCCTAGCTCACTTGGAAGTGGGCAAACATTAATGTCAGTCAGTCAGTCAGTCAGTCAGTCAGTCAGTCAGTCAGTCAGTCAGTCAGTCAGTCAGTCAGTCAGTCATTGAGCCAGTCAGCCTTGTGACCTTATATATATACTAGCTGATGTACCCGTGCTTCGCTACGTGATTCTCAGAAATACTGACTTGGTGGTTTTCCTAACTGAATTCAACATAGGTCATTACAAAAACGTCAGTAGGAATGTAGCGATTGAAAACAATGTTATCATGTAAAATACTCGATCAAATGAAAAACCGCACACTTTCTCACTTTCAACGAACAGTACTACGGTGCCGATCTAAGAGTCCGAAGTTCCAGAGCTGGAATAACCAGGTCGCAGACTGCCGTGAACACTCCTCTGTCATTATTCCGTTAAATATGCACACTACTCATTCCTATCAGAGGCTCAGAGTAGGGATTGTATAGCTCGAATACTATGATGAACCAGTGTGTTACGTACCAGATACAGTATATTAGAAAATGTATGAACCAGAGGAATGGCATGCTAAAGAAGAAAGTTATCTTACACCCCAGCTGCTTCCCACCAATATACAGGTAGGCTGTTACAGTCGGTACGACCAGGCGAGTTAAACGTGTGGTAGGGGCGCGCAGCTGTGAGCTTGCATCCGGGTGATAGTGGATTCGAACCCCACTGCCGGCAAACCTGAATATGGTATTCGGGAGATAGTGGTTTCGAGCCCCACTGTCGGCAGCCTTGACAATGGTTTTCCGTGGTTTCCCATTTCCACACCAAAAAGGCCGGGACTGTATCTTAATTAAAGCCACGGCCGCTTCATTCCACCTCCTAGACCTTTCCTATCCCATCGTCGCCATAAGACATATCTGTGTCGGTGCGACGTCAAGCAAATAAAAAAACCTCGGTACGCTGCAGTAAACATATCTATCGGGGATGAGAGGAAACAGAAGACAAAAAGCACATAACAACAAACAATGGTCAATATAATGTTATTGTTGATAAAGTTTATGAGCTTTCTATATTGCAGGCCTTCACATTAGTTTTCTTTCGACTCTGTGATATTAGGGAGTATTACAAAATTATTTATATCGTAGACTGTAGTTCCTTATTCTCAGACTATACATACCGATTTTCACTAAATTCTGTTTACCCATTTTCTCGTGACTCGGCGCTGATATGGACTTAGTAACATAAATCCAAATTCATGAATATCTCCGAATGTATGTGGTACGGTAACAATGTATGAGACATAAGTGATCGGAAATTTAATAAGTTCTTACATAACTACTACTAACTTACGACATAACTAAAGTTACGTTAGTTATGTAGTACTTATCGATACGACCACTAATAACATAAATAACTTATTTGAGAATTACATTTCAGGCCTTCCCCATAACTACCATTTCACTCAGCGTGAATAAAACAATTTATAGCCGAGCTTGTAGTAGTTCATCACCCGACATTAAATACCGATTTCCATTAAATTATCTTCAGCCGTTTTCTATTGATGCGTGTGCGATCATACAGACAGACAGACAGACAGACAGACAGACAGACAGACAGACAGACAGACAGACAGACAGACAGACAGACAGACAGACAGACATTACGGAAAAGTAAAAAATGCATTTTCTTGTTACTGTGGACATGACCAATACAGAAATACCATTCTTTTCAAATTCTGAGCAATGTACAGACAAAACTCTTATTTTATATATATAGATAAGATTTCATAATACCCCGGGCGAGTTGGTCGCACGGTTAGGGGATATAGTGAGTTCGAACCCCAGTGTAGGCAGCCCTGAAAATGGTTTTCCATGGTTTCGCATTTTCATACCAGGCAAATGCTGGGGCTGTACCTTAATTAAGGCCACGGCCGCTTCTTTCCCACTTCTAGGCCTTTCCTATCCCTTCGTCGCCGCTAAGACCTATCTGTGTCGGTGCGACGTAAAACAAATAGCAAAAAAATAAAATACATTTCAATTTCATAATACCATATTCTCTTATTTCAAATCTTGTATACCTCTGCTGTAAAAATATTGTCAACTGCGAAAATTATTTCGCTTTCATTTTCACTGCACTGTTTCATCTGAACTGACCTTGTTTTTACATCTTACAATTTTTTTTTTTTTTTTTTTTTTGCTTTACGTCGCACCGACACAGATAGGTCTTATGGCGACGATGGGACAGGGAAGGGCTAGGAGTGGGAAGGAAGCGTCCGTGGCCTTAATTAAGGTACAGCCCCAGCATTTGCCTGGTGTGAAAATGGGAAACCACGGAAAACCATTTTGAGGGCTGCCGACGGTGTTACAAATTTTATTAAGTTGACCATTCCTATTACATTCCAAAATTATAACCGCTTGGTCATTTCATAACAACAGATTTCTTACTGAAATGGTCAACTCACTTATACATTTGTCGTTAAATACAATAGTGATACATTTCATTAGGTCCGTTCAGTGCCTAATTTTTCTGAGTTGATAACTTGCTTACAGAGGAAAAGGAAACGTTTGTTTTGCCACAAGGGCCAAGATGGTTGTCCTAAATCCTAGCCCCATGCCTATCTACAAATGTACATCTGACGCTTTAAACATAGTGCCCCCTATCCTAACTGAAACATGAAAATAAATGACCTGTAAAAGAAAATATCCTAAACTGACCTAACATTATACTTTACGCAAACAAACTACAGTAAAAAGAAGCACAGAAATCCATGCACCTTCCATTCTAATCTGCATGATTCTCAAGAATAACATGACTTCTTATAACTCCGGAATTAGAACAATACGAGGACGGTTTGAAACGTTCTCGGAATCACCGCTAGATGTCAGTGCTAGAGCAACGAGGTGCCCGCGCAATAATCACACATCCTTTGTGAGTGAACACGTGGCGCGTCAGTGCTCTAGCTGCAGGAGTGTGGTAGTGACGACTCTTTGTTGTTGTTCCCGCGTAGTGATTTGTGACAATGGAAAAAACTGAGATTCGAACAGTGATTAAATACTTTGTAAAGAAAGGTATGAAAGCAAAGGAAATTCATGCCGACTTTAAGAACACACTGGGGGACTCTGCTCCTTCATTTTCAACTGTTGCCAAGTGGACCAGCGAGTTTAAATTTGGTCGTAAGAGCCTGGACGATAATCCGCGTAGTGGACGGCCAAAAAATGTTACGAGCCCAGAATTTATCGCAAAAGTGCATAAAATGGTCATGGAGGATCGTCGACTCAAAGTGCGGGAGATTGCAGAAGCTGTAGGGATGTCTTCTGAACGAAAATATTATATTTTAAAAGAAGAATTGGGTGTTGTTGTTTGAGTCATCAGTCCATAGACTGGTTTGATGCAGCTCTCCATGCCACCCTATCCTGTGCTAACCTTTTCATTTCTACGTAACTATTGCATCCTACATCTGCTCTAATCTGCTTGTCATATTCATACCTTGGTCTACCCCTACCGTTCTTACCACCTACACTTCCTTCAAAAAAAACTGAACAAGTCCTGGGTGTCTTAGAATGTGTCCTATCATTCTATCTCTTCTTCTCGTCAAATTTAGCCAAATCGATCTCCTCTCACCAATTCGATTCAGTATCTCTTCATTCGTGATTCGATCTATCCACCTCACCTTCAGCATTATTCTGTAACACCACATTTCAAAAGCTTCTATTCTCTTTCTTTCTGAGCTACTTATCGTCCATGTTTCACTTCCATACAGTGCCACGATCCACACGAAAGTCTTCAAAAACATCTTTCTAATTCCGATATCAATGTTTAAAGTGAGTAAATTCCTTTTCTTAAGAAAGCTCTTCCTGGCTTGTGTTAGTCTGCATTTTATGTCCTCCTTACTTCTGCCATCGTTAGTTATTTTACTACCCAAATAACAATATTCATCTACTTCCTTTAAGACTTCGTTTCCCAATCTAATATTCCCTACATCACCTGCCTTCGTTCGACTGCACTCCATTACTTTTGTTTTGGACTTAATTATTTTCATCTTGTACTCCTTACCCAAGACTTCATCCATACCATTCAGCAACTTCTCGAGATCTTCTGCAGTCTCAGATAAAATAACGATATCATCGGCAAATCTCAAGGTTTTGATTTCCTCTCCTTGTACTGTGATTCCCTTTCCAAATTTCTCTTTGATTTCCTTTACTGCCTGTTCTATGTAAACATTGAAAAGGAGAGGTGACAAACTGCAGCCTTGCCTCACTCCTTTCTGGATTGCTGCTTCTTTTTCAAAGCCCTCGATTCTTATCACTGCAGACTTATTTTTATACAGATTGTAGATAATTCTTCGTTCTCGGTATCTGATCCCTATCATCTTCAGAATCATAAATAGCTTGGTCCATCAACATTATCGAATGCCTTTTCTAGATCTACGAATGCCATGTATGTGGGCTTGTCCTTTCTGATTCGATCCTCTAAGATCAGACGTAAAGTCAGGATTGCTTCACGTGTTCCTACATTTCTTCTGAAGCCAAATTGATCTTCTCCCAACTCAGCTTCAACTTGTTTTCCCATTCTTCTGTAAATAATACGTGTTAAAATTTTGCAGGCATGAGATACTAAACTAATGGTGCGGTAATTTTCACACCTGTCAGCACCGGCTTTCTTGGGAATAGGTATAACAACATTCTGCCGAAAATCAGATGGGACTTCTCCTGTCTCATACATCTTGCACACTAAATGAAATAACCTTGCCATGCTGGTTTCTCCTAAGGCAGTCAGTAATTCAGAGGGAATGTCATCAATTCCAGGTGCCTTGTTCCTACTTAGGTCACTCACAGCTCTGTCAAACTCTGACCTCAAAATTGGGTCTCCCATTTTATCAGCATCAACAGCCTCTTCATGTTCCAGAACCAAATTATCTACATCCTTACCTTGATACAACTGTTGGATATGCTCCTGCCATCTTTCTGCTTTGTCTTCTTTCCCTAGAAGTGGCTTTCCATCTGAGCTCTTAATATTCATACACCTAGATTTTTCTCCAAAGGTTTCCTTGATTTTCCTGTATACAGCATCTACCTTTCCCAGGACCATACAGCCTTCGACATCCTTGCACTTCTCCTTCAGCCATTTTTCCTTAGCTACCTTGCACTTTCTATCCACTTGATTCTTTAATCGCCTGTATTCTTTTCTGCCCTCTTCATTTCTAGCATTCTTGTATTTTCGTCGTTCATCAATAAGGTCTAGTATCTCCTGAGTTATCCACTGATTCTTAGTTGATCTTTTCTTCCTTCCTAACATTTCTTCAGCAGCCCTACTCACTTCATTTTTCATGACTCTCCACTCATCCTCTATAGTGTTTCCTTCAGCCTTTTCATTTAGTCCTTGTGCAACATGTTCCTTGAAACAATCCCTCACACTCTTTTCTTTCAACTTGTCTAGATCCCATCTTTTTGCATTCTCTCCTTTCTTCAATTTCTTCAACTTCAGATGGCATTTCATGACCAACAAGTTGTGGTCAGAGTCCACGTCTGCTCCTGGGAAAGTTTTGCAATCCAACACCTGGTTTCTGAATCTCTGCCTAATCATAATGAAGTGTATTTGATACCTTCCAGTGTCTCCAGGTCTCGTCCACGTATACAGTCGTCGTTTGTGGTGTTTGAACCAAGTATTGGCAAGGACTAAATTATGATCAGTGCAGAATTCAACCAGCCGACTTCCTCTTTCGTTCCTTTGTCCCAATCCATATTCTCCTACTGTACTACCTTCTCTTCCTTGGCCTACCACTGCATTCCAGTCTCCCATCACAATTAGATTCTCGTCACCTTTTACATATTGTATTAAATCTTCTATCTCCTCATATATTCTTTCGATTTCTTCATCATCCGCTGAACTAGTAGGCATATAGACCTGAACTATTGTGGTGGGCATTGGTTTAGTGTCTATCTTGACGACAATAATTCTTTCACTATGCTGGTCGTAGTAGCTTACCCGCTGCCCTATTTTATTATTCATTACTAAACCAACTCCTGCATTTCCCCTGTTTGATTTTGTGTTGATAATTCGGTAGTCGCCTGACCAAAAATCTTGTTCTTCCTGCCAACGTACTTCACTTATACCAACTACATCTAACTTTAGCCTATCCATCTCCCTTTTCAGATTCTCTAACCTACCACAACGATTCAAACTTCTAATATTCCACGCTCCGACTCGCAGGATGTCAGTATCCATCTTCCTGATGATCGCCCCCTCTCGTGTAGTCCCCACCCGAAGATCCGAATGGGGGACTAGTTTACCTCCGGAATATTTTACCCGGGAGGAAGCCATCATCAGTACATCATTCATACAGAGAGAGCTACATGTCCTCGGGAGGTAGTTACGGCTGTAGTTTCCCGTTGCTTTCAGCCGTGTAGCAGTATCAACACAGTTAAGCCATGTTGAGTCTTATTACAAGGCCGTATCAGTCAATCATCTAGATTGCCGCCCTTGCAACTACCGAAAGGCTGCTACCCCCCTTTCGATGAACCATTCGTTAGTCTGGTCTCTCAACAGATACCCATCCGATATGGATGCACCTGCGGCTCGGCTATCTGCATCATTGGGACACGCAAGCCTCCCCACCGCGGCAAGGTCACGTGGTTCGCAGAACTGTGCACGAAAAAATTATTCGCAAGGTGGGTGCCGCGGCTCTTGACATTGGACAATAAACGCACCAGATTGGAAATGTCCGAACAAAGTGTGGCCCGTTTTCAGTGCAAACCAACAAGATTTTTTGCGCCGGTTTGTGACTACAGACGAAACTTGGGTCAACTACTATACCCCAGAGACGAAACAGCAGTTAAAGCATTGGAAACATGCTGATTGACCACCACCAAAGAAAGCAAAGACAGTGCGTTCGGCCGGAAAGGCCATGGTCTCAGTTTTCTGGGATGCAAAAGGCATTCTGCTGATAGATTATCTTCCTACTGGCCAAACAATTACGGGGCGATACTATGCAAACCTCCTAGACCAACTGCAAGGCCTTATTTGGCAATGAAAAAGGTCATCCTTCATCAGGACAACGATCCGCCGCACACAAGTGTTATTGCCATGGCAAAACTTCATGAACTGGGGTACGAATTGTTGCCACATCCACCTTATTACCTGATTTGGCACCATTAGACTTTCATCTATTCCCCAAGCTGAAAATTTTCCTCGGTGGACGGAGATTTTCTACAAGGGAAGAACTGACAGCCGAATTGGAGAGGTATTTTGCAGGCCTGGAGGAATCTCATTTTCGAGATGGGATGAAAGCATCGGAACATCGCTTGACCAAATGCATTAGTCTACAGGGAGACTATGTTGAAAAATAAAAGCAGTTCCACCGAGGTAAGATACTTAATTCTAGTACATTCCGAGAACTTTTCAAACCACCTACGTATTTGGCTAATGTTACTGGCACGTTAGTGACTCACTGATCTCTCTCAATACCGTATTCATGTTTTGCATCATGTCTGATATATTTTATCATGATTTCATAATTGAATAATTAATCTATGAATAACTGGCTTATTGATCAATAAAATGATTCAAAATGTAATTAAATTATTAATTTATTATCGTAGCGTCCAGTATGGCACACACACACACACACACACACACCTGGATTATTATAAGGACTAAACCATACAATTATTTTCCTGACAGCAATTAGGCAGAAAATATGTTTTAATCACCAGTCGAAAAGCGTGATTGAAACTTAAGAGCTCTACTTAAATGTCAACTTTCATAACACTTCGATTACTATTTTGCATACATTTTCTTGATATCCGCTTGGTCCATCTTGTCTGTAATGCAATTAACGAGCATCCCCTTTTGGAACACTGGCATTTAACTCACCTTTATTTCCCCTATTTTACTTCTTCCTCATTATTGTAATATAGAATCTTCACATTATAATTATATCTCGTCATAGCTTCAAGACCTCTTATGGGGCCACATATTTCAACATTATACTCAAAGTACTGCATGCGCATTCACGCTTATCATGGGGTATCACAACGTAACACTCACTACAATGGTCTCATATTCACTGATATGTTCTTATTCCCTTTGATTATCATCTAAGACCAATCTGCTTTATTCTGGTGCATAATATCCATTTATTTGTTAGACGCTAGTAATCGAAGACCCTCAGTGGCTCAGACGGTAGCTTGTCGGCCTCTCACCACTGGGTTCCGCGGTTGAAATCCAGGTCACTCCATGTGAGATTTGTGCTGGAAAAAGCGAAGGGGGGACAGGCTTTTCTCCCGGTACTCCGGTTTTCCCTGACATCTTTCATTCCAGCAACACTCTACACTATCACTTCATTTCATCTGTCAGTCATTACGCATTGCCCCAGAGGAGTACGACAGGCCTCGGCAGCCAGCACAATTCCTGTCCTCGCCGCAAGAGGGGGGCTTCATTCAATCCATCCCTGGCCCGATCATTGACTGGAAAACAGGTTGAAATTGTTATCAATGGTTTACAATTGTCTCAGACTTAAGTCAATTGCCTCCTCAGAAAAATGTATAGATCCTAACTTTCAACTTTCTGGCATAAATTTTGAAATCCTCTCTGGTCTACCCATAGACTGTTATAATATTAACTATATTTATTTCCGTTATCAAAGCTTTATATTATTTCTCTGATGTGGTATTGGCTCAATTAATATTTCATTACCCGATAATTATATTCTTCTTTTTAGCATTGGTCAACAATGCTCATATGTTTACTAGTAATCCAAACTCTTATTCAAAATTATAAAAATAACACTCAGTAAGAATTATCGGTCTGCGGAATCATTCGTCCTGATTATTACGTGGATTTTTATACCTTCAAAAATTGTGTTATTGATTATTATTATTATTATTATTATTATTATTATTATTATTATTATTATTATTATTATCTTCTACCATATTCGCACTTCCACCAGGTAAAAATAGCGTGATTCTTTTGACAGATAACACTTTATTATTAGCCTGATTATATTTTTATCTTTAACTGTGACCGCAATGTACCTATTTATAACGTTGGGAATATTTAATTAAATTAGATCGATTAAAATTTCGATCGATAAATTAGTTTTAATTTACTCTAACATCTTAAATAGAAAATTATTATTTGATAGGTGAACTCTGCGATACTACTCTACAAATATCATATCCTTCACACACGAATGAGGATTCTACTATACTTAATGTGAAACAGTCCGGCTCCATGGCCAAATGGTTAGCGTGCTGGCTGGGTATATGTGTCGACTTCGTCATTATGTCATCCTCATCACGACGCGCAGGTCGCCTACGGGAGTCAAGTCAAAAGAACTGCAGCTGGCGAGCCGAACATGTCCTCGGACACTCCCGGCAGTAAAAGCCGTACGCCATTTTATTACTGTGAAACAAAACACCACATTGGACCTTACAGATACAGAGAATCAACATTTCTTTACCTGATGCTGGGTCGGCCGGTTCCCTGGATATCCACCTCGGCTCTCGAACAAAGGATATATAAACCACCATGATGGCTTGAGATATCTTGTTTGAAGCGGGCATTAATCCAACACAACACATTTTTATCATATAGCTAATCACACGCAACACACAGCAAGGCTCTTGATGTACAATTTTCTTAAAACTAATTATAGGCCTATCTAATTTTTACACTAGACTGCACTTTTTAATTTTAATGTCGAGATATTTGTAGATGTTAAGGTTGGCAATGTTTACTCCTTTACTCATTGGGTTGACTATTCTGTGGACTGGTGTTTTCATGTTTTGATGTGAATAAAAATTGTTTATGAATATTGAAAACTGAATAAGTTGTTACAAAAATAATGTGTACTTACGACCTAATCAACATTTGGCGACCGTTGACAGGACTTAAACGTAGACTTTGTTGAATTATTATTTGATTATAGCGAATGTAGCTGTGTCTGTATATCGAAACATTAGATCGTGTAAAAGCAAGTTTCTTGAAAAGGGCACTAGCCGTTTCAAAATTTACTCCTACAAGATTAGTTTATGAACTTCGGAAGGAAACTTTCTTCATCGAGGATGTTAAATTAAGATTGCATATACCAACAACCAAAGCTTCAGAAAAACACCTAAATGATAGGAAGGAGAAAAGGACAAATATCTGGGAGGAATTTTACTGCACCGCTGCAATGATAAATAAGGAATGGACTCAAACCAACTACGCTCTTAGACACACAGTGACTCGATTTGCTGTGCATTTCATCATCGTATATGTAAAATAAAGTCCTTTCACTCACCGGATGAACACTACTTTTGTGAACTTTGTGGTAAACAATGTGGGAGATATCACCTACAGGACAGCTTGAAACGAACAAAATGTATAGTGAGATATAGTGAAGAAAATTAATTTGTGTATGTATTTATTGGCCATTGGCTGCAATCAATATCCAGTATACCGTATCCTGTTGTTTACATTCATACATCGTAATTATGGCGCCTATACAAGTAACTAAGAAAAGTGCGGTTATCCGCATATTGTTCACGAAAGCTTGCAATGCTATAGACGACCTAGTGACGCAGAGGGATGCAGATTTACAATTAATAAGTGCGCGTTTACTAGTGCTCAAAGAGAGAAGAAACGAGTTATCGGAACTGGACAGTCAGATTTGTGAAAACATCTGTGCTGAAACAAAGGAAGGGTATTAATCCAGCCCGGGGGCCACTATATTTGTAATGTTATAAGTATTATACGCGCACTTTTTCTTGAGCCCGGTGCTCCCTAGTGCTGAATCGGTAGACCTTTGCCATCCGTATTGGCAACCTTTGAAACGCGAACTATGAATCGATTATGCATCGCCGAGAGACATCTAGTGTACACTTTTCATACTAGTACTGTTTTTGTTTACGTTGCAAATTCAAAATATAGGTTGGGAATGAACATGAGTGAGGAAAATCTCATTACATCACAGGAACCACCTAGAACACCTCCACAGAAACGCCCCTCAAAGGTTATACACAGTGAGGGAAGAGAAATTATAGCTAAAGTTGCCGATTGCCGTGCTATAGAGAAAAAAAATAAACAGCTGCTCTTCTCCCTCAGCAAGTCTCTTAAACGAGTTGCCGCGTACACGGGCATATCTGCGGCAACTATTAAGAGGATTAAGTCATTTTCTGCCTCTCACCCTGATGAATCACCCGCCACCCATGGTAAAAATAGGTAGGCTTGTCTGACCAATCTAACTAATCTACTCTAACCTATATCATTATGGATAGTAGTAGGGTGTCATGTGCAAGTTTTATATGATGTTCTCCTCTTTACCGTAGGGAGAGAACTCAAGGTAAGATACAACTGGACGAGTTCGACAAACGAGCGATAAGGAACACCATTGAAAAATTCTATGCCGTCCAAAAAGTCGTACCTACCGTGAACAGCCTGATCCCTGTGCTGAAAGAAGACATTCAGTGGAAGTGGAGCCCAACTGCCATCCGAAAAGTTTTGAAAAATATGGGCTTTGTGTGGAAGAAGGTCCAAAACAAACGTGTTTTATTTCTGGAGCGGGCAGATATAGTTGATTGGCGAGCACGATTCCTCGTCACAATTAAACATGCTAGGGAAGAAGGCAAGGCAGTATTTTACTTGGACGAGTCCTGGATCGATAATAATATGACGACTGGAAAATGCTGGCAGAGACAGAACGATGTTGTGGGTGTTACAGCATGGGGAAGCTCTTCGAAAAGGCTTATCATTGCAAGTGTTGGATCTGAGAAAGGATTCATTGGAGAAGCACAATTAATATTTGAAGCCAGAAGTACCCAAGGCGATTACCATGGACAAATTAATTCCCATAATTTTGAGAAACGGTTTAAGACATCTGTGCTCCCCAATTTGCCTCCTGCATCTGTGATAATATTGGATAATGCACCATATCATTCTCGACAGGTGGATAAAATACCATCGAGGTATGACACACGAGTGACGATGGTCGAATGGCTACACAAGAGAAGCATTGTCTGCGACGCAAATCAACGGAAAGGGGCGCTGTATAGATTAGTTGAGGAAAACAGGCCTCCTAATAAAATTTATGCTGTTGACGTTATGGCTGGTGAGACAGGTCACGTTGTCCTTCGTCTTCCCCCATACACCTGTGATCTGAACGCCATTGAATTGGCATGGGCAAAAATAAAACGGGAATTCAAACGACATAATATTACGGGAGACATGTCAGCAGTTAATTTACGACAACTCACCATCGAGGCATTCAATTTAGTATCTGCCGCAGACTGGGAGGAGTATTGCAAAAAGGTCAAAGAACAGGAAGAGGAATATTGGAGGCACGACGGTGTAATGGAAATTGCAATGGACGCGATTGTCATTAATAGTACTGCAGATAGCAGTGACAATAGTGAAAATAATTCTGAAAGTGATATGTCTGATAATTCATAGTGCTGCAGATAACAGTGACGATTGTGCATGTAGTTGTTGAAGTGTAATGTCAGAGAAATCATGCTAAGATACCGGAAATAAAGATTTAGAAAATGTATATCGATCGATCATACTATCGATTCAATTCAGATTTCATTTCCATTCAGTTGGCCGTAAAACCGGAACTGTCAGCGCTCCCTCCTTACTCCTCACCCCGTAAAAATCGGGCTCAAGATAAAGTGCGCGTATAGTAAATGGAAATTAATGCAATCTTACTTGGAGAGCGTCTGATAGGAGAGATGTGTTCATTGCGATGTCCAGGAACCCACCATCCCGCCCCAAGAAGTACCAGTACACTTAACTTGTATAACCAATTAAGATTATTGCACTCCATATTCATCTCTCAAGTAGCTTGTTGTATTCCTATTGGCCAATGTAAAGTAGCATGTGATCTCCTTCCCGTCAAGAAACTTCATCATAATGCGTTACCAACCGCAGCACAATAAAAGCGCAAGACCAATAGTGTTTCCTCACGAAACTAGGGGCCTAAGACCGCTTCGAGGCTTCTAACCGTCCAGACCAATGGTCTTAGCCACGGCAAGAATCCTAACCGTTCAGACCAATCGTGTTTCCTCACGAAACTAGGGGCCTAGGGCCGCTTAGCGGGTTCTAACCGTCCAGACCAATGGTCTTGTCCACGGCAAGAATCCTAACCATCCAGACCAATGGTCTTGGCCACGGCAAGAATCCTAACCATCCAGACCAATCGTCTTGTCCACGGCAAGAATCTAATAATCACCACCACCAGCTATCGAAGCAAGCATAGTTCCTAAGTACAGAGGTTGGCAGTACAGAGCACTGCTAGCAAATACAATAGAGACAATACGCGACACTTACGGATTTAGCCTTGCTAAAATGGGAGACAATTCGACAGTGGCGCTCCTAGTGACTTGACCTGAAAAAATCGCGCTAAATTCAAATATCGATGGAAATGTAGATACGGAAATGGATAAATAAATTACGTCTAGAAAGAAAGTGTTATTGAGGTATTAACTTCGAATTTGCTAAAGCAATTCTGGATAAATGAATGAAAAATTATTTAAAAGGTTATTATTCAAAGACTGAAATTAGACATATAAACAAGAAGTGAAATGGACTGCTGTGAAATGGCTTGGTCTTTCATTTATGCATTACTTTTGTAGCTTTAGCATTCCTGCCTGAACTCTTACGGTTGGATTTGTCTTTTTTCTCATTTAAAAACATTGTATCATCACATTAAGACACTTGTCAATAAAAATATCGACACATTCCTTACATATATGATGCAATGAATTAACATTTAATAGCTGAACAATTTTCCTCTTAACATGAAGCCTACTAAAAGATATTCCTTACACATATGATGCAATGAATTGACATTTAATAATAATAATAATAATAATAATAATAATAATAATAATAATAATAATAATAATAATAATAATAATAATAATAATTGTTTTACGTCCCACTAACTACTCTTTTACGGTTTTCGGAGACGCCGCGGTGCCGGAATTTAGTCCCGCAGGAGTTCGTTTACGTGCCAATAAATCTACCGACACGAGGCTGACGTATTTGAGCACCTTCAAATACCGCCGGACTGAGCCAGGATCGAACCTGCCAAGTTGGGGACAGAAGGCCAGCGCCTTAACCGTCTGAGCCACTCAGCCCGGCGAATTACCATGTAATAGCTGGACAATTTTCCTCTCAACATGAAGCCTACTAACAGAAAGATAATCTATAAAATCCCGGCTTTAATCTGCGAAAAGGGATAAAAGAAAGAAAATATGAAAATGTTGTCGATAGTGATGCTTTGAGGAATATTTACGTACTATTAGAGTAAAAATGTAACATACCCTTGGCTGTATAGTCGAGGATTTTTAAAGTCGCTGGCCTGGAATGATCTGAACAGATCTTATAATTCTTATATAAGCGTAACGTCCCTTCTTTCTTGTACACCTTATCCAAATCACTTCTGTGACATTTCAAAACCCACAGATCACACCTACAACAACACATCGGTATTGAAGGTTAACTGCTGCACTATACAATAAAATATGCGTATTACATTTTAAGCCAGTTATGGGTCGAGCAGGTCAGAAGATTATGAAGTACTATAAAAATCTCTGTCACTGGAAGAATATATATGCAAACACAATATTACTTACATTTTCTTGTCACGAGGGAACCTGAAGAACGACCACGCATTCTTTTCTACTTCATAGTTACTGCAGCCAAACACAGCACATACCTTTCCCCTCATGTTGAGAGGAGATATCAAGGAATGACACACGCTACTATTTAATTATGTCAACTCACTGAAAACGCATAAATAACACCAAAAACTTCACACAAAAATACACGTGCTCTTATGACAGAATCAATAGTTCTCAGGTCTACTCGCTAGAGAGAGCTCCAATAGCTGTCCCTCGATGTCTCGCTCGGTGTCGCGTATTGTCTACTGTATTTGCTGCTAGAGAACATTCTTTCTGAGTATTTCGTGACTGGACGATAACAAATGAGTCCAACCACACCATTCTAGAAGAAGAAAGAAGAATCCTTTCTGAGTAGGCCGCGAGCGAGTAAACAAACGACAGTCGTCACGCGTGTGTGGCCCCCGGGCTGGACTAATGATAAAGGGAGAGGAGATTGAAGAAGTACTGATGGCAAAAATGGAGAAAGCAGAGGAGTATACCTTACGTTACCACAGGATTAAAGGTAAGGCCTCCGATTTTATCACAATGAATAGCGCTGCTCATACTTCATCTAGTTGTGTTGGTGATCGTTCGGAAAGCGAAATATCTCTTCGTCTACCGAAATTGGAATAAATAAGTATGACGGGGAAATAGCCGGTTGGGGCACCAGAGGCATTAAATGTCTTCTCGGATAATTATGCGGCATTATTGTTTCCGCTAATAGAATCGTGTCTGCCCGCAGACATATTGAAGGTGTGGTCACAGTTCTCACAATTGACGAGAGTCAGTCGATAAGCAGGGAAGAAAATGTTCAGTATTTGATTCAAGCCACGAAAGAGAATTCACGGGCACGGGCGTAGATTTGGGCGTAATGACCTCCTATTTGAGTATTATGTTCTGGAGCTACTGAGTTTAGTTTTGGAAAAGAAGACAGTCAAATTCAGCATTTTGTATGACAAGTAGAAAATCAGTTACGGGCACTAGAGGTATTAAATGTCTACTCGGACAATTAGGCCGCATTATTGTTTCCGCTAATAGAATCGTATCTGCCCACAGACATATTGAGGTGTGGCAACGTTCCAATGAACCCAGTAGGACACTGTAGGAGCAAATGGGTAACTTAATGTTGTTTTTGAAAAGAGAAGTAGAAGGGGAGGAGAGATTCGCAATGGCAAATAATCAGTCTCTTTCCTATAGCCAGGCTAAGAATCCGGGGAAATCACGTGATGTCCGACTCGTTGGCTGAATGGTCAGCGTACTGGCCTTCGGTTCAGAGGGTCCTGGGTTCGATTCCCGGCCGGGTCGGGGATTTGAATTTTCATTGGTGAATTCTATTAGCCTGGGGGCTGGGTGTTTGTGCTGTCCCCAATATCCCTGCAACTCACACACCACACATAACACTATTCCCCACCACAATAACACGCAGTTACCTTCACATGGCAGATGCCGCCCACTCTCATCGGAGGGTCTGCCTTACAAGGCCTGCACTCGGCTAGATATAGCCACACGAAATTATTATTATCACGTGATACGGACAAAGTTAATTTTGCCTCTGCGATCGATCTTGCTGCTCTCGGAATTGAATCTGACTCTCAGAAGTATGTATTTTGTAAAGGGGTGAATCATTATTAAACAGAATGCCTCCGTACACAAAAAATGTCACTTGAAGACAGAAAAAGGGCTCTGTTTAAAGTTAAGCGCTGTTTTCCTTGTACCAACGCAGGCCACTATGCTCAGCAATGTCGAGCACGAAGTGTTGTTTGTCGTGGACGACATGCGCCATTATTATGCCCATCTGTTGAGAAATACCAAGCGGAAGAGAAAGAATGTGTTGAGGGGAAACGTCCTGAGAGCAAACGAGAAAAGTTTTCCTTGTTCATTACTTCATACGTTGATAGCAATTTGTCAATTAGCTCCCAAACGGAGGTCTATCTACATACTCTGCTAGTTTATGTAAAGAATGGTGACAAAATCAGGAAGGTCAGGTTACTGATAGACAGTGGATCTCAATGTTCGTATATTTCTATTAGTCCGGCCGAAGAAATGAACACCGGGCGAGTTGGCCGTGCGCGTAGAGGCGCGCGGCTGTGAGCTTGCATCCGGGAGATAGTAGGTTCGAATCCCACTATCGGCAGCCCTGAAGATGGTTTTCCGTGGTTTCCCATTTTCACACCAGGCAAATGCTGGGGCTGTACCTTAATTAAGGCCACGGCCGCTTCCTTCCAACTCCTAGGCCTTTCCTATCCCATCGTCGTCATAAGACCTATCTGTGTCGGTGCGACGTAAAGCCCCTAGCAAAGAAAAGAAAAAGAAGAAATGAACTACTTTCAAGTGGGGAAGAAAACATTTTCCACTCTCGGTTTGGTGGTAAGCCAACAGGGGTAGTTTAGCACAGCTGCTATAAAGTGCACTTACTTAGCTTATGTAATGACTTTGCATGCGACTTCATAGCGTTAGACCAGAGAATAATCCAGACACGGATAGTCAAACGTGTTGACAAGGGCCCCTTCAGACTACCAGCCTTGCTTCCTCCCGAACATACGGTGGTCAAAAAGTTTGCGGAAGAAGTGTATCGTAAAATAATCATCCCGGTCCAGCAATTCTCCTAGATTTGTTACGTGAGAGATTCTGGATCCTTAAAGGACGCCAGTTTGCGAGAGAAATCGTCAAGAAATATGTTATTTGCCGGCGTTTCCAAGCAATAAAACTTCGACACTCACTCCCCTACTTTGCCTGATCTTCGCATCAAGGATGCAGCCGTATTCGAAGTCATCGGATTAGATTTTGCAGGACCTTTGTATCTTCGTGATTCGTCAAAGGCATGGATTGTCCTATTCACGTGCGCTTGCCCTTTCGAGGACAATGCAATGCTCTGGAAAAGTTAGACTGTGATCAAATTTTTACATACAGCACCGGAGAACGCACAATTTCTAGGTTCAATCCGCCTATGCTTCATGATGGGGAGGCTTCTGGGAACGATTAGTGAGCCTGGTAAAGTAAATTTTACGGAAGACGCTGGGGAAGGCTGCATTGTCATGGGATGAACTTCAGACTGTACTTCTTGACTGTGAAGCAATGATCAATGCAAGACCATTGTCTTATACGGCGGAAGATAATAAAGATCCTACTCTATTGACTCCATCCATGCCACTACAAGAAGTACGAGAGACAGGAGTGCCTGACCTGGACTGCATTGAGTCTGCAAGCATCACTCGGACAATTCGGTATCTGCAAAGAATGAGAGAAGAGCTAAGAAGACGTTTCTGTTCAGAATATCTGGGATAGTTAACATGGACAAAACGACGTGAAACTAGGAAGTCTATAGTTCGTGAGGTGATTATAATAGGATCGGACAATTGAAAGAAGATGGATTGGCCTTTGGCAAGAATTGAGCATCTCATTCCAGGAAGAGGTGGAAGAGTACGGTGGTTCAACTAAAGACTAGCAGTGGTACTGTTGTACGTCCTCTACAGAGAGTGTACCCCTTGGAGGTCCAGTCTAGCGCTGAGAGTTATCAAACGAAAACCCAGCTCAAGGATGAGGATGTGTCTAAATCCCCTGAAGAATTAAGAACAAGAGCAGGAAGAAATGTGGTTTCTCCTAAAAGACTAAATATTTGATTTCGTGATGCAGAGGAGAAAGAATCCGCTTGGCATACATTGTTCAGTTACTCTCAATGTCCTGATAATTTCCAATTTGGAGAAAATTGTAAACTAGGTGGGAGTATGTCGAGATATTTGTAGATGTTAAGGTTGGTAATGTTTGCTCCTTTGCTCATTGGGTTGACTATTCTGTGGAGTGGTGTTATCATGTTTTGATTGTGAAAAAAAAATTGTTTGTGAATATTGAAAGCCGAATAAGTTGTTACAAAAATAATGTGTATTTACGACCTAATCAACATTTAATTTTATCTTCATTTTAACAGAACTAAAAAGCAATTGTGCTCGAATATTTTAAGAACATTCTTCAAATTTGATCATGCATTTTAACTTGACGTATTCGGTAACCCGTATCGTATTTTAATGTGTATTTGTCTTTATCTATTTTACTTGTCATACAATTATTTCGGATGATAATGTCCACCAAGAAGGACGAAACACGTCCCGATTTGTTAATTGCTAATTAAACAAAAAATACTATTGTAAAGATGGAACCTTTGATTGTACCTTTTAAAAAATAAAAAAGTATACTAACGACAATACGAGCTTTGCAATGAAATTCATTTTATGTATCCGGGCTGAGTGGCTCAGGCGGCTGAGTCGCTGGCCTTCCCAACCCAAGGTGGCAGGTTCGATCGTGGCTCAGTCCGGTGGTATTTGAAGGTGCTCAAATACGCCAGCCTCGCGTCGGTAGATTTAACTGGCACGTAAAAGAACTCTTGTGGGACAAACTTCTGGCACCTCGGCGTCTCCGAAAACCGTAAAAGTAGTTAGTGGGACGTAAAGCCAATAACATTATTATTATTTTATATGAACAGACTGCACGCCTGTCTCCGTGAGAACAAAGAAAATATGATCAGACACTAGGACACGTTACTCGGTCAGCTGGAAATACCAAATTACGTCAGGCGGTCTCTCTGCACTGCTACTGAGACACAAGGCTAATGAGGGATTGTTTGTTTATATTCACGCTGGTCATCGTCCTAGACGGGGCCAAAAGAATATCTATGCGACCTTGACAACAAGGCTCTCATTCTATTCACCTGCTGGCGACCACCCTTCTTAGTTCAGATAGATAATTTCCCAAGAAATCTGTCTCAAATACGACACACCTACATTTGTCAAATATTGAGAGAACTGTTACATTTATTCCCTCTTCAATATTACTGAAATAAATAACCGCTAGCTGTTTCTGCATTCTAAAATTTGAGATTCAAGTTAATCTTAGCCGCAACAAACAAGTTCTGTTCAAAATTCCTACAATGAATACTTTGGCAAAGAATAGAACAGTTCTCGAGTTAGAAAACTATTTCGTCCGTAGATTATCTTAGCAAAATGTGGCACTCGATAAACGCTCTGCCCATTATTCACTTACACAAATACATAATCCTTTGTTATTTTCATAATAGACTAAGTTCCACTTAGGTGACGACTGTAACACGAACTGCGCGACTGAAAACAATCCGATCGACTGACCGCGTTAGGCTTCTTGCAGTTTGTTTTGTAGTTGAGTTTCCTCCCGCGCAAACTATTTTCTTGGGCTAGGCGGTGGGAGTTCATCGGAGCAAAATCTCCTATATCAGCTGCCTACATACCGGTACTTTTCTGGTTGGAGTCTAGAGGTCCTATTAACGTCGCGAATTCACCAGGCAGGCGTGACTTCGAATCACCTCTTACACATTTAAATTATGCCCTCGGCTTGTTTGGCGCTCTATTTGGCGGCGGAAGATCGCCAGTTGGCTGTAGTTTGCTGCGGTTCGAAATATGCCTTGGAAGGACACTTTCCTATGACGCACTTCCACATTTTAATTAAACAGCTGACATCTAGGCACATTTATAATCGCACAAATTATTATGAATTACTGGCGGTGAGGGGCAACTAAGTTTACATGTAAGAAACTTTCACCTGGTAAAAATGAACTGAATATATTTTCCCGCTTGGCAAGGCACTAATAATTTTCTCCACTCTTATTGGTTGACCATCTTTTCGACGTTCAGATTTTTGGACTAACCACTTTTCTCAAGGGGTATTGGGCATATCCTATCCTAGTTTCAGCATCGTCTTTCTCCGTCTTCCACTTCAACAGTAGCTTTGTTCCAGAGGGTGTGTTTCGTCGGCCCATTGTTGTTTATTGGAGGACACTGTACAACATAATTGTGAACACTGTACGTGACAGGAAGAGGTCCAGCTGGCTTAGGATTACTACTGAGGTTCTCTGCCAAGTTCCAAGCGAAATTCTCTTACTGAACTCAATGCTTATACTAAAATAAATTAAATTAAAATCAAATTATTCACATTGCCATTAGGGCATACGTGTTATGGGTGCAATATATGGATCAATTCACAAAAGATGAACGATTGTATGAATATTTTCAGCGAGACGGAGTAACCAGCACACGCCGCATTGACAATCTAATCACGAATGCATGAGGTGTTTGGTAAGGAGAGAACAATCAGCAGAGGCAGTGCAATCAACTGGCCCCCTCGATCGCCTGATCTCTCTTCCTGCGATTTTTACCTGTGGGGCAAATTGAAGGGTCAAGTGTACTTCAATAATCCTCACACACTGGAAGAGCTACAGCAGAATATCAGAAACGCTAATGCTGCTATGCCTCAGGCAGAGCAGCTGCTGCATCGACGTTAACGGTGGCCATCTCCAGCACCTCCTCTGACGTTCATTAACAAGGTTCAATTTCGTGTCAGTCATATTGCAAATATTGTAAGTACTCTCTGAGCCAGTTTTATTTTGCATACCCAATATATATTCAAAGTTATCAACAACACAAATAATTCACAAACATTGAATATCATCTGATCGTAATCTTATCACAAGTTCTAAATCTATTGAAAAAGGACTCCAAAACGGTCTCAGAGTTAGTAGAAATGTTCCGATTCTAGGCCACATGGAGAGCCGGAGGTATCGCATTAGCCGTATCAATCCGCAACGCGGCACTACACTCGCCAGTCCCGTGAAGGTTGTAAAATCTGTCGTCTCTTTCCCTGAAAACACTTACTGAGAAAAGAAGAGGAGTGAATCAGGTTTGTCCCACGTTTATGACAGTTCCGACTACGTTCTGACATTTCTAATCTGAGCGCGTAGTGAGCCGTGTTGAGAAACAAATTTGCAATTTACGAAACAATGAATAATTTAAGACACAGCAGTTTCGAAATAAACTTGCAACGTATAAGGTCGTGTTCAGTACATATAGTACGAAATGAAGAGATATTAAGTACAGAACAGAAATTGCCAACCGGACACCAGTGGGATCCAAACCCATAATCTCCCGTTTCGGATCCCACTGGTGTCTAATTGGCCATTTTTGTCCACTGTTTTGATCAGTGCTACTCCACGAAAGTGTGAGCGAGCGTTTAGGAATATGAGGGAAGAAAGTGTTTAAGATGTGATTAGGCTTCTAACGGTGTCCAGTAATGAAGGCAGGTCTCCCTCAAAAATGCACAGGACACGGTAGATATACAAAGGGAGGGGAAGTTATAAAGGATAGATGGCTAATGATTTAAAGGGAGGGAAATTAAGGGCCAAGGGGACTAGTCAGGGAAAGAATTCATAAAAGTTATTGGTGAGGAAACGGTATGAGTAACTGTTAATAGAACACCAGAGGGAAGATGAGGAACAGGCAAGTATTACAGAGGAGGGGTGAGGTAAGAGGAAAGAGAAACATAGAAAAGATGACGAGAAGATTGAGATAAAAGAGGGGCATGAGAGGGGCATGGGAGGGAGAAAAAGGAAGAGGTAGGTTATGCAGCCGTTAGGGAAGATAAGGGAGACCAGGAGGGGAGGGGATTTAATGAAGTAGGTGATATTGGGGCTTTGGTTATAGGGGACTCCATTTTTAGGCGGGGAAAGCGTGTGAAGGAAAGAGAACCACGGTAGAGTGTTATCCAGAAATGAGGTTAAGGCAGATGTTGAGGAAAGTACAAGCGCAGAAAGGAGAAGGTTAAATGGAAGGCGTATCAGAAATGGCTCCAAACAATGATTCATGCAGACAGGGAATTGTGCGTAGATGAAAGAAAAAGAATGAAACAAATAATTGTTCAATCCAAGAATAAGAAGAAGAAATGGGAAGATTTCAGTAATAACCTGGAAAGACTAGGTCAAGCGGTAGGGGCAATACTAAAGCATCTTAGAAAGGGAGGGGGGAAAAGGAAATGAATAATGTTTTATGTAAATCAGGTGTACTCATATAGATCCCAGGGAATCACTCGACAGTCGAAAGAAATATTGTGAAAATATTTTCAATGGAAAATACAATCTTTCTGGAACCGTTACGAACAACCGAGCCTCATGGGCAGAGGACAGTGATGTTAGTGAAATTACGCTTGAGGAAGTGGAAAGGATGCAAATAAACTACATTGTCATACAACAACAGGAAATTAGACCTGAAATGGTGAAATATACTGGGAAGACAGGAATGAAATAATCGTATACAGTAATAAGATTAGCATGGAATATTAGTAAGGTACCTTCTGAATGAAAGCAGTAATTGCACCTATCTATAAGCAAGGGAACAACAGGGATTACAACATTTATCGGGATATTTCGTTGATCAGTATACCAGGCACGGTGTTCATTAGCATTTTGGAAGGGAGGATGCGATTTTTCAGTATGCGCCAGGTAACTGAAAAATGTTACGAGAGGAATAGCCACTAGTACACTGCCTGACAAAAAAAAGGTTAAGCACCCAGAAGGAGTGGTTGGAAGTGATTGAAACTACATATGCTAAAAGACCATGTGCCTTTATTGAACTAGAACTGATTACAATATGGTGTGAAAGAGAAAAAGCCGTTGACAGTTACAGGTGGAATATTGGCGCCAGGTCAGTAGGGTGTCGCACCCCTCCTGGCCGCAATGCATGCCCTTGTACGGTTCGGAATGGTGTCAAACAGCCTTTGGATCCTCTCCTGAGGCAAGTTCGTCCACAGTTGTTGCAGCTGTCCCGACAGATCCCGCAGGTTTTCACCGGGACGGAGACCCCTTCCAATGTCATCCCACACGTGTTCAATGATGGAGAGGGCCGAGGATCTTGCTGACCACGGGAGGGCCTCAACATGCTCTAGGCAGTTCATAGACACACGTGCTGTGTGTGGATGCCCATTATCTTGTTGGAACACTGTCCCAGGGTGCTGTGCCGTAAGGGGTAGAACGTGCGGACGCAGACTGTCTGTGACGTATCGCTGTGCCGTCAAAGTCTGCCGAAGCACTATTAGAGGTGACCTGAAGGCATATCTTATGGCTCCCCACACCATGATGCAGGGATTAGTCTGTGTGTCTTTCCACAAAATGGGCAGGATCTGACCCCTGTCCGCGACGTCGCCAAACCCGCACACAATGGTCATCGGAGGTTATGGAGAAGCGGACTCATCACTGTACATGATGCGATGCCAATCATCCTCTGTTCATGCCTCCCAGGCAAGGCACCACTCCAAACGCAGGCGTTGGCGTTCTTGTGTCAATGGCAACCAACGAATGGGGCGGTAGGACCCCAATCCGGCGGATGTGAGTCGTCGAGAAACTTTGCGGGAACTCACAGGATGTTGTAGAGTCTACACGACATGTTCATGGATGGCGGGTGCCGAAGTTATGGGATCCCGCAATGCTTGGCGCACCATACGACGGTCCTCTCTCGGGGTGGTGTTTCTTGGTCGACCCGAACCTGCACGACATAATTGGGTGCCCTCATGTACCCATTGAGTCCAACATCGGGCCACTATGACATCTGAATGGCCCACATGCCTGGCAATTGCACGGTACGTCCAACCAACCTCATGCAGTCCTACAATGCGGCCTCAGTCATATGCTGTCAATTGGTCGATAGGCTGCCTAACGCGTCTGCGAGCATCTCGCGTGCTTCGTACTGTACGTAGTCCTCTCTGCACTTCTTAATTGTCTGACTCACAACAGTTGACTTATCAACAACAGGACGGTGCCATCACGAATACAGTCTGGTGGACATTCTATACATTACAGATCCATGCAAGTCTAATCATTTACTCACACATCCATGGTATGCATGTATACCGAAATTGGATAATATTGGATCAATCCTTCTGGGTGCTTAACTTTTTTTGTCAGGCAGTGTATTTATGTTCCATAAATGTAGACAAGGCATGTGACAGAGTACCGAGGAAAATGATGTTAGCCGTATTGGGGGACTGTGGGATTAAATGTAGATTATTAAGAGCAATCAAAATTATTTATGTTGACAATTGCGCTGCAGTGAGAATTGATAGTATAATGAGTTCTTGGTTCAAGTTACTTACAGGGGTTGGACAAGGCCAATAACTCATTTTTAGATTTCCAATCACTATCAATCACTACTTATCTGCATTTAGGGCAGTCGCCCAGGTGGCAGATTCCCTACATGTTGTTTTCCTAGCCTTTTCTTAAATGATTGCAAAGAAATTGGAAATTTATTGAACATCTCCCTTGGTAAGTTATTCTAATCCCTAACTCCCCTTCCTATAAACGAATATATGCCCCAATTTGTCCTCTTGAATTCCAACTTTATCTTCATATTGTGATCTTTCCTACTTTTAAAGACACCATCCAAACTTATTCGTCTACTGATGTCCTCCCACGCCATCTCTCCACTGACAGCTCGGAACATACCACTTAGTCGAACAGCTCGTCTCCTTTCTCTCAAGTCTTCCCAGCCCAAACTTTGCAACATTTTTGTAACGCTACTCTTTTGTCGGAAATCGCCCAGAACAAATCGAGCTGCTTTTCTTTGGATTTTTTCCAGTTCCTGAATCAGGTAATCCTGGGAAGGGTCCCATACACTGGAACAATACTCTACTTGGGGTCTCACCAGAGGGAAATATGCTCTCTCCTTTACATCCTTTTTTTTTTTTTTTTTTTTTTTTTTTTTTTGCTAGTTGCTTTACGTCGCACCGACACAGATAGGTCTTATGGCGACAATGGGACAGGGAAGGGCTGGGAGTGGGAAGGAAGCGGCCGTGGCCTTAACTAAGGTACAGCCCCAGCATTTGCCTGGTGTGAAAATGGGAAACCACGGAAAACCATCTTCAGGGCTGCCGACAGTGGGGTTCGAACCTACTATCTCCCGAATACTGGATACTGGCCGCACTTAAGCGACTGCAGCTATCGAGCTCGGTCCTTTACATCCTTACTACAACCCCTAAATACTCTCATAACCATGTGCAGAGATCTGTATCCTGTATTTACAATTCCATTTATGTGATTACCCCAATGAAGATCTTTCCTTATATTAATAGTTAGGTATTTATAATGATCCCCAAAGGGAACTTTCACCCCATCAACGCAGTAATTAAAACTGAGAGGACTTTTCCTATTTATGAAACTCACAACCTGACTTTTATCCCCGTTTATCATCATACCATTGCCTACTGTCCATCTCACAACATTATCGAGGTCATTTTGCAATTGCTCACAATCTTGTAACTTATTTATTACTCTGTACAGAATAACATCATCTGCGAAAAGCCTTACCTCTGATTTAACTTCTTTACACATATCATTGATATATATAAGAAAACATAAAGGTCCAATAATACTGCCTTGAGGAATTCCCCTCTTAATTTTTACAGGGACAGATAAAGCTTCACCTACTCTAATTCTCTGAATTATATTTTCTAGAAACAGAGCAACCCATTCAGTCACTCTTTTGTCAAGTCCAATTGCGCTCATTTTTGCCAGAGCATGATCTACCCTATCAAATGCCTTAGACAGGTCAATCGCGATACAGTCCAATTGACCTCCTGAATCCAGGATATCTGCTATATCTTGCTGGAATCCTACAAGTTGCGCTTCAGTGGAATAACCTTTCATAAACATAACTGCCTTCTATCAAACCAGTTATTAATTTTGCAAACATGTCTAATATAATCGGAAAGAATGCTTTCCCAAAGCTTACATACAATGCATGTCAAACTGACTGGCCTGTAATTTTCAGCTTTATGTCTATCACCCTTTCCTTTATAAACAGGGGCTACTATAGCAACTCTCCATTCATTTGGTAAAGTTCCTTCATGCAAAAAATAATCAAATAAGTACTTCAGATATGGTACTATATCCCAGCCCATTGCCTTTAGTATATCCCCCGAAACCTTATCAATTCCAATTTTGGGGGTAATGTTAAATTTTCCATGTACCCTTCCCGTGTGTTCACGTTATTACATTAAAACTTATATGTTATGCGAAAGTCACTCTAGTTAAGACAAGGTAAGAAATTAGGAAAGTCATTTTATATACAGTATTTGTCAGTGGCGGCTCGTGTATTTTACGGCATGTAGGATTTCGGATCTCCCATGTAGGACGTGCTCACATGAAATATACAAGTGTAGGAACATCCTCAGTTCCTACAATTCACGAGTCAGCACTGGTATTTGTAATTAATCCTGAACTGTGTAACAGGTAGAGGTAGGACTACGTCTTTAAAAAAAATTTCGACGTATTTTAACCTTTAAAAAAAGTGTGCTACATGGTATAGAGTTTTGATTTTAGCTGTGCGTGCCTCGCATCGTATTTATTTAGGTAAATATTGTTGTAACATTTTAAATATGCATCTAGCAAATAACAGATGATTAGGAAAATCTCGCTTGTTTACTCTTAACCAGGCAAAACGCTTTTTTTATTTTGTAAATGTGAAAGAACATGGATTATTTTGCCTAGATTTCTAAATATATCGCCATTAATGACATACTTAAATCAAGAGGCGAGGCGGTGGGGCAGGTGAGATGTTTTAGATTTAGTCTTTCATTAAAAAGTTTAAATATTTTCAGACAGCAACAATTAAGCATTGTTCGTTCCTTATTTTATCATTTCTTCTATCAGTTGATTTCGTGATTGCACTATTGTCATGAAATCTTTGTGTAGTATACATTATTATTTCCTCCCTCTGGCGTATATACATACTTCTATTCGTACAATACACTATTTTATTTCTGTTGACATTTCCATGTTATTTCTCATTTCTTTGAAGAGATAAGAGAGTGGCTGAGAAAGGTAGGTGTAAGGACTGTGGGTGTAAGTGGGAATTAAAGAAGATGAGGGAAGAGAGAGCGAGTTTGAGGGAGATAATTAGACTTGTAACGGAAGACAGGAATGAAGATAGGTCTCTCTCGGTCAATGCACAGGATACGGTAGGTAGGTAAGAGGTGGGGGTGGGGGGGAAGGAAGGAGAAAAGTTGGTGGAAGACAGGGGTTGGGTTATTGTTTTAAGGTCAAGGAATACGAGGGCTAAAGGGAGTGAACACAGGAGAGGTATCGGTAAGGAATCGATATGAGTCACTGCAGGTAGATCAAGGGACCAGGAAGAAAGAGAAATGTAGAGTAGAGGATAGGAAGAGGGAGGTGGAACATACTAATGATAGGGAGAAAATGGAGGAGGAAGTGGGTTTCTACAGGTGTTAGGGAATTTGGGGGTGACGAGGAGAGGATGGGATCGAACGGGGAGGGTGTTGTTGAGACTCTGCTGATGGTAACTCAATTCTCAGGCATGTGGGGAAAGTGTGTGGAGGTAAGGGAACCAGGGTAGAGTGTCATCAACGAATTAGGTTAAGGCAGATGTTGAGAGAAATAAAAGGGAGGGAGGAGGGCAAGGAGAAGATGGTAATTTTCCACGTTGGTACAAATAACGTAAGGCAAGCAGGAGCAGGTAGGTACTTACATTGTTGGGGATGTGTGGGATCTGGTTACGGCAGCATGGAAGGAGTTTAAGGAAGCAGAGATTGTTATTATGGGGACACTGTGAATGAGGGATACTGACTGGAGGGTGTTTGGGGATTTAAATAAGACTATGGAAAGTATCTGGAAAATTGAGAGTGAGATTTGTAGAAGGGAATGCGAACGACAGAAATCCTTACCAACAAATGGTGAATAAGTGGAAGTAGAGCTAAATCAGAAAGTGTAGGGATCAACTAGAGGAAAACATATTCTAGACGTAGTACTGATAAAACCAGATGAGCTCTGTAGAGAAACTGTAGTGATAGATGGTATAAGTGATCCTGACGCTGTTTTTATCGTAGTTATAAATAAAGGTAATAGAAAGAAATGCCTTTAAAGTAGGTCTATTAGGCAACTCCATATGGCTGAGAAGGCAGACATGCCGGCATTAAAAAGAACAACTGTAATAAATGGAATATGTTGAATCATAACCCGCTACGATGTCCTATAACCCACGGCAATGTGCCTGCTTGCTTGTTATAGGCAATAGTTGCAGATTTCTCCGTTTGGCGCTGGTAGCTGACCCCTGAACCAAGGTCTGCCTAGGGAGGTCAAGTCACGAATGGTACTTATGGAGCCGCCATATTGGGTCTTTAAGCGAGCGTAACCAAAGGCAAGTGTATCCGATTTAGAGAATTTCGGTACCGTACACTGAAATAAAAACAAAATACCAACTATTTTTCATAAAGAATTTAATTGGGCATCTACTGTTCATGTATATATAACTGTATAACACATAAATGGTATGAATACATTCACAGCTATTTGAATAAGAAGGTAATTAACAGAACCTGATTTTTTTTTTTTTATTTATTATTATTTTTTTTTAGACAAGAATCAGCAGGAAAGCTCATGACTACTCTTTTACTTCCTTACAACTTGGTCTTACTGTGTTTCTTATTAATATCATCTGTCAAATACGTAATCTTATTGACAGAAACATAGAAATATGTACAGTACCTGTGTCATATTATGATTATCGGTACATGAAATACTGAACTTGAAGTACTATACTTTAAGTACCTACTAAAAGACAGTTGTAATAAATTACCTTCAGCGTTTTCTTTATTAAGAAAGTAATTACCGATACTGCGTTTCTAAAAGGTTACCCCAGTATGTTGACAAACACTGAATACCTCTTGAGTTGAGTGCGTTAAATTATGTATGGTACCTGATGTTATCCATTCATGTGATATTTCTTTGGGTTCTAAGGCAAAAATACTCTGCACATGTGCAACAAGAGTGATGTTCTTAGCTACTCTTCACTAGTTTATTGATAACCCATGCAGCTATATAGTACAAAGTGGTGGTGGTGATTATTGTTTTAAGAGGAAGTACAACTGGGCAACCATCCTCTATAAACACTAATCAGAAAACAACTGGAAGGCGTCCAACACTTCGAAAAATGAAGGTATCGGCAAAAGAAGGAAAGCCACAAAGTGCGTGGAAATGAAAACTTCCTAGGCCTCGAATGCGCTAATGCCGTCGCAGTCGGAAAAGAACAAGTGTTGACCAGGGAAGGTCGGATGGGCTAGAATAGGTGAGAGGCTGACACAAGTAAGTGAAAGCAATGTCAAGACTCAGTTAAGGACCTCGTAGTCACAACTCAAAATAGATTTCCGCCTGTGGGTGGGGGCAATAGAATAATACGCACTGCGTTCCCTGCCTGTAATAAGAGGTGACTGAAAGGGGCGTGAGGAGCTCCTAACTAGGGAGCGTGGGTTGGCGACCACGGGGCTCTTAGCTGAGTCCTAACTTTCATGCAAATAATAATAATAATAATAATAATAATAATAATAATAATAATAATAATAATAATAATAATAATAATAATAATAATAATAATGGTTAAGAAAATTAAAGCCACTGTTAGCCACGATTCCATAAGAAATAGAAATTCAGTCACTATTAAGTTGAGTTAACCTAGGTTAGGCTATCTTAGGGATTACATTAGGATATCATGTTAGGCTACGGTACATTAAATTACAGTAGTTGGTTAGTGCGAGTGAAGCGAGTGTTTTGAGTTTTAAGTATTTGTCCAGCCATATATAATGTACTCTAGAGAGCATTTAAGATGAATGAAATTTAGCTGTAAATAATAACGACTGCTATTAACAATTGTTATAATGATGGCAAGCTGGACACAAATTGTTGGTTTGAAGTGATAGGTCTATTGTTTGTTGCGATTGTAATTGGTAAATGAACAGGAACAAGCATTTCAAATATCTGTGAAACATTTCTACATTGCATGTAGGGTTATAAAGATACTGTCTGCAGTTTACATGAAAAGGAATGGAATGATATGGCGTATGGCTTTTAGTGCCGGGAGCGTTCGAGGACAAGTTCGGCTCGCCAGTTGCAGGTCTTTTGATTTGACGTCCTTAGGCGACCTGCACGTCGTGATGAGGATGAAATGATGATGAACACGACACATAGGCCTACACCCAGCCTTCGTGCCAGCGAAATTAGCCAATTATGGTTAAAATTCCTGACCCTGTCGGGAATCGAACCCGTTACCCCTGTGACAAAAGGCCAGCCAGACATGGAGCCGGACACATGAAAAGGAAATTTTAGTAATCATCAATACTACTATTACACATTTCCTGTTACTTTTCTTGCTTGTTTTGAAAGACAGTTCTCTTTTTTGGGGAGGTTTCGTATTATATGTCAAAGACTTGGGTGGATTAGGGCCGTTGAAAAGTGTTGGGATGGAATTCCACTTGAGTAGTTTCCGTCCATCTGCCCTCTTTATTCAAATTGCGATTCTTCAAAATGATGCTAGAAGAAAATACATAATAAGACCTATAAACATAAAACATCTTTCATATAAACATATTATCCAACAATAATACGAATGCATAACTTCATTAACCTCGCTCAAGACGGAATTATCTGTAGGTTGCCATTTGTCACGCCTACAGTTTTGTACCCACTGAGCTCTCCTTTGCTTATCTCTCGGGAAGCGAAACACTCTAATTCCGTGTTGTCTTATATTGAAAATTTGGTGCGGCACAGTATCCCATTTTCCTTTAAAATACAAGTAATAACTCACATAATTACATCGGGCACGCCCACATAACAACGATATTTAAGACCCAATATGGCCGCCACCGCAAAGGATTATGGTAGCGTGACCAGACCTCCCTAGACAGACCTTGCCCTGAACATTAGCTTCAGCATGTCTTGACTCGAAGCACCAACTTCACACACGCAGAACTTTGCGGATTAAAGGTTTTTCGATCACTTCCATTGTCGCTGAAGTTACATGTCTCAAAATTTATAGGAAGAATATATTTCCTACTCAAGAGGTCGGCGAGCTCTACTGTATTTGTTGCCAGAATTTCGTACAGATTTCTTATGTGTGCTCCCGTTATATCTTCTGTCCGACAAAAAATCAGTTCTATTTGTCCGACATACCGGACCTTTTGAACATACTGTGCAATATTGTTACGACAAGAGTGTGATACAATGTTCTGCTTGCACTCGTCTGAGTTTCGGGTGGTGTAAAACCAGTTTGTGGTTTCAACATTATTACCACGAACATCACTGTTGTAAATTTATGTGAAGTACCTAGGTCATTCGTGTGACTGTTGATTCTGCTTTTTAGTCTGTGTTGTAATTATATTTATTTGTGACTAGCACGTACCCGCGGCTGCACCCGCGTTTATTAATTCAGTGGTTAGATGTTTAAAAACAGTTATGTGTTTAAAAGCAAAGTAAAACATTACATTTTATTAACACACTTCGTTTTTACATCGGTAAGTTGGATGAAATACAGTACTTTTATTTTTAATATCTGTGCCCGGGACTTCGAACGCGTTGAATTTTCTTTTTGACTTATAAAGCTTCCTTGTCAGCTTTTGAAGTATTTTTTGTTTGTTTGTTTTTCGTATTAATCTCATTGGAAAATCTCTTTATATCCAATGTTTGGTACACGATTTCCTTGGGCTAAAACAGCAATGCTAGTGGCATCTCTCGCTCCTGCTCCTGAACATCCGACTTATAGGTAGGTGCCCCAAGGCAGAGTACCGGTATATTAGGTAGGCCATTCCCGCTCACAGCGCTCTCATTGGTCGACCGCGCGTGACGTAGACTGGAGGGCTAGGAATGCGCTCCTGTTTGCAGCATAAACGTCGATAACTGAGAAAAATAAGTTTTTTTTTTTTTTTGCTAGTTGTTTTACGTCGCACCGACACAAATAGGTCTTACGGCGACGATGGGACAGGAAAGGGCTAGGAGTGGGAAGGAAGCGGCCGTGGCCGTAATTTGCCTGGTGTGAAAATGGGAAAACACGGAAAACCATTTTCAGGGCTGCCGACATTGGGGTTCGAACCTACTATCTCCCGAATACTGGATACTGGCCGCACTTAAGCGACTACAGCTGTCAAGCTCGGTAAGTTCAATTTTGAACAAATAATTAAAAGGTTGGCCTTGTTCAAATAAAAATGGTACTTTGCACACCTCCTGCAATCAGTTATATGATGCTGTAGATAAATAATAGAAGAAGTCCTTAGTAATTACATCTTAAAATCCGACTCTAAGTTCAATACATACATAGAAACAATGGAACAGTTGTTGGTTTAATTGTTTTATTACTCACGTTTTGATTATTTAGGAAGTTGTTGAAGCCAAAACTACCCACAGTAGAGTCTTCTTCGCTGAATACTTCATTCATAGCATCTATTTGATGTTTTTGTTGAAGTGACGCCTTCTAATGAAAGTCCTAGTTCTGACATAAAGATAGAATATTCTCGTCAAGTTCGGGAATTTTTTATTTCAGGACAGAAGTCAAAATCTGCATCACTCTCACATTTATAAAGCCCGAGAAAACTTCCAAACAGTACCGTACCTCAAACTTCATAACTCTTTGTCACCATTCTTCGATTGGACGAATAAGGCCTCCTTTTGAAATAAGTGATAACCAGTCGTGAGGCACTTCCTATGGCAACGCAAACATTTCACCTTTATCACCCCAGCTGTGTCCGGCTCCATGGCTAAATGGTTAGCGTGCTGGCCGTTGGTCCAAGAGGCCCCGGGTTCGACTCTCGGCCGGGTCGAGGATTGTAACTTTCATAAGTTAATTCCTATGGTTCAGGGGCTATGTGTTTGTGCCATCTTCAACATTAGAATTCATCTTAGGGCTCCATCCTCACAGACGCGGAGGTCGCGTACATGGCGTCAACTCGAAATACCTGCATAGTACCTCCGGAGACCTCATGCCAGGTAGCCTGCAAGCATTAGGATGAAAATACCCGTATCGCTCGGAGATGGATTATGGAGAGAGGGAATTCCTTGCTGTCTGTAAGTAACAGAAGTCGAATTCTTCAAGCATGCTTGGTTTAATTGGGCAGTTAAAATACACAGTTCTAAAAATTAGGGTAACATGTTTGGTAACGTCTGGTATGTGAACGTTAATTTGGTAGATGGGATTCCAATGGTCGTACAGCATACCTTGAGACCTTAGCTACTCAGAGTAGGCTATGTCAAATCGAAGTTATACTCCATCTGTAGGCGTGACCATGAATTAAACTGTCAGGTTAATTAATTAATTAACTAATGGCGTATGGCTTTTAGTGCCGGGAGTGTCTGAGGACAAGTTTGGCCCGTCAGATGCAGGTCTTTCGATTTGACGTCCGTAGGCGACCTGCGTGTCGTGATGAGGATGAAATGATGACGAAGACGACACATACACCCAGTCTCCGTGCCAGCGAAATTAATCAATTATGGTTAAAATTCCCGACCCTGCCTGAAATCGAACCCGGGACCCCTGTGACCAAAGGCCAGAACGCTAACCATTTAGCCTTGGAGTCAGACAACTGTCAGGTGACCCCTCGAAACAAAGTGAATAGCGGTGCGTCCATGTGTCGTGAGGTACACAGACTACTGCAGTCATTTGAGCACGTTGTACGTAAATCAGCACATCCCATGAGACATTTTAACGAGGTTCAAGTTGCAAGGGCTATTACTTTGATCCAGGAAGGATGGACTTTTCGTTGTGTTGATGCGGATCTCAATGCCTCTCCATCAGTTATTCAACGCTTGTGGAATCGCTACAATGAGGCAGGCCAGTTCACAAGGAGGGTTGGACAAGGTTGTGAACGCATGGCAACCCCACAGGATAACCGGTATATGACCATCTGTGCGTTGCGATGTCGTTCAGCAACTTCCAGAAAACTGCAACAAGATCTCAGGAGGGTCACTGGAGTCACGGTGTCTGACCAAACAGTAAGGAACAGGTTAAGAGAAGTGCCGTTATGACTCAGACGTCCTGTTCGAGTGCCCCGTTTAACGCAGCAACATCGCGTAGCTCGCCTTCTGTTTACCCGTACCCACGTCAACTGACAACTTCGGCAATGGAGACCTGTATTGTTCACAGACGAGTCCAAATTTCCCCTGACACAGCGTGATGGACGTCAGCGTGTATGGAGACGCCGTGGTGAACAGTACATGCCAAATGTTGTCTAAGAAGGCGACCGATTCGGACAAGGTTCTGTGATGGTGTGCGGTGGCATCAGTATTGATGGCCGTACGGATCTTGTCGTCGTCCGTGGTAATCTTACCGCTGCCGGGTACATCGAGCAGATACTGCTACAGTATGTTGTTGGTTGCTGCATACGGTGTTGGCCCTGAATTCGCCCTCATACACGACAATGCCAGGGCTCATGTAGCGCGCAACACCAGAGCTGTCTTGCGAGAACTGGACATTCAAGAGATGGAATGACCAGCAGAGAGCCGCAATCTTAATCCCATCGAGCATGTGTGGGATAGGATTGACAGAAGTGTTTGTGGGCGTCCTGTTCCACCAAAGACTCTCCAAGACCTCGAACAGGCTCTCATTGAAGAATGGGACCTGATACCGCAAACGTGACCTCCGTCGACTTATACGGAGCATGCCTCGTAGGTGCCAAGCTATGATAAGTGCTCGTGGAGGACATACACCACACTGAAGCTCTCCAACTGTGATGAAAATCCACCCTCGAGGACTGTTATCACTTTGTTTTCGCCTCTATTTGGACATTTCCGTTTGTGTTCTGAAAATGAACGCAAATCCATCGATGTGCTTTTATATACTTCCACGGTAAAGAATAAAGGTTTAGTTGATAATATTCCTGAGTGTGAGGTACGGTATTGTTTTGTGGAGCATAGCGTACGTTCAAAAACATCTTCCCCTATTTTTTTGAACTGTGTATAAGACATACTTGCATGGTTCATGTCTTCAAAAAGTCCCAAGAGAGAGTTTATAGAAATTACAAACCCCTTCTGAAACGCAATAAAGTTTTCCCTTTACCAACCCTCACTTGTGAAATCACTTCCAAGAAAGCGCTTGAGAGTATTTTCCTGGCTCCTTAAGTTTAAGCCATATCCAGTTCTAACGGGGGTCTTTTCATATTTAGGCGCTTTGGAGTTCAACGCGTCGAAGGTGTCATTGACTAGATTGATGAAGTTGCTTTCAACGTCCTGATTTAAAGTACCGGTATACCGGTACCGCACTGCCTGTCCGGCTCCATAGCTAAATGGTTATCGTGCTGGCCTTTGGTCACAGGGGACCCCGGTTCGATTCTCGGCAGGCTCGGGAATTTTAACCACATTGGTTAATTTCGCTGGCACGGGGGCTGGGTGTATATGACGTCTTCATCATCATTTCATCCTCATGACGACGCGCAGGTTGCCTGCGGAGTCAAATCAAAAGACCTGCACCTGGCGAGCCTAACATGTCCTCGGACACTCCCGGCACTAAAAGCCATTTCATTTCACCGCACTGCCATTGCTGTGCGCCTGGAAATTAACTGCGCCGCCATTCTCACAATCCATATTTAGAAACCTTATTCATGTTTAACACAACAATGGACAAAATAAGGAAATATAAGACTGCGCAACAGCTGCCGACAGGAGCCCTCCACGTGACGTCAGCATGAAGCGGTGTTACGCGGGAAGAAAAGTGCGGGAGCCCCACTGGTAAGTGCCGTGGGTAAAGCAACCCTTAGTTAAATCTATGCCAGCTTTGCTCAACGTTTGCCCTTGTGACTTGTTGATTGTCATAGCAAAGCTGATATTGATAGAAAATTGCAGTCTTTTGAAATCAAAGGGAAAATTCGACGGTACGGTATGATGGGAATCCGTGGTACAGATACCGTCTCACCTTTTCTGCATCTAGATATTATACAACCTTCTATAACGTTTCTTTGCAATGACACTACTCGCAATCTAGTACCATTGCAAAGTTTCGGTGGGTTTAAATTACGGAGTAGTATGATGGGCACGCCTGTAAGACTGTTTAAAAATTATCTTGGATAATTAACAGCTTTATCCGGATTGCAGACTGTATTGATGATTCACCAGGAAGCTTATCTAAAATGCGCTGATTAAGCGCAATAACCTGGGCATTCAAAACATGAAATACGCCGGGCAATTGTAGGCTACGGTGAATTTAACAGGATCACAACAAACTGAAATGTTCCAGTTCCTATGAAATACGCGCAGGGTACCAGTAAATTGAAAGATACAGCTGAATTCCTGTCTGAATTTTGTTGTAAATGCTTTGCTGGTAGAATTCTGTAGGAAGGCAAAGGATTCTTTCATAAGGCCAAAATGTGCCTTAAACTCTCTTTCCATCTAAATATAATACAAATCTCGCTTTTGACACACTATAAGCACTACGGTACCGGTACTGCATTTCCCGTTGATTTCTTCGTTGACGTCGTGAATGTAATCTAAGTAATCATGAAAATGTTAAAATGCCTTCATCGCATGTACTAGGCTACATTGTATTCTGTTTCAGTCTCCAGATTTTCTCCTGGCTTACTCCATAGGCCTACATGATGTGAGAGTAAATCCTAACCTATATTTGTGCTTTAGTAAATACCACAAGGCGGTGCTCTTCAATATTTTACTCTTGTAATAATTTAATCTAAGACTATGTGAAATGACAAAAATATTTTGTAATTTATTCTTGTACGGTATGGAAGTCGCCGATTGTTGACTTTAATAGGATTTTACTATGGAAGTAAAGATTACTCATCATTGGTGCACACCACCTTTAGTCTCCCTTAGATTCTCTGATAGCTGCAGAACCTACTTCCTCCTCCTTTCCCTCCCTCTCACAACTCTGTTTCAACTTCCTCTTCCTATCCCCTACTCAACAATTTATTTTCCTAGTGTTCCCTGTCCTTTTGCATCGCCCCTCCTCTGTAACACTTCCTTGTTCCCCTGCTTCCCCCTGCTGTTCTGTCTGCATTGACTCATACTGATTCTTCACCGAAACTCTCTTGAACTCACTTCCTGATGAGATCACATAGCCCTTATTTTCAGTGGTGGTTCGTGTAATATATTACTCTGGCAGGGTTGTGCTGCCATCTCCTTCCCCTCCCCAATCAGTCCAGTTTTTATTGACCAGCACCATGATACTTTTAGATAAATAATAAGAATACGATGACACTGGCTGAATAGAAATCTGCTTGCACTACAACATTAATTAACTACACTACAATGGCATTTATGCACACACACTAACAGGCTAACAGCTAATTTGTTAAGAAGGATTTTGAAAGTTTTTATTGCGGCTAACAGCTAATGAAATCCAGATTACTATGACACTGCACTGTTACACTGATCACAATCACAAGTGATAATAATAATATTCACGAAAACAAATAAATAGTGCAATCCCGAATTTTCTCTCTCCTGGCTCAAATTTCAAACCATGACAATGTATTCGATAATTTGACCACCCTAGAAATAGTGCCGTCACATTATGGGTACATTTCAAATCTTTATTTTAGATTCTTTGTAGAACTGAATTGTTTAAATGGTCAGTATAATAAAATTCGTTGTTTTGTAAAATGTAAAATAAGATGTGGGGGGGGGGAAAAGCCTAGGTACACTGCAAAGTGGTTGGCGATGTCGCCGAGGGCTCTGCCATTCAGTGCTTACACCCGCCTGTACTCTTCCTTCCCCTGACAAGCCAATATTATCCTTGCACACTCCTCTCGCATCCCGCACACTTGTTAAATCATGGGACCTACTGAGGGCTCTGCCGGACAGACAGACATACACCCGCCTGCACTCTTCCTTCCCCTGACCAGCCAACATCTTCCTTCCAGGCTCCTCCCACACTTCGCACACTTGCAAAGTCTGGGAACCTGCTCACGGCTCAGCTGCCACAGTCCAAGCGCGTCACTACTAAAGAGAAAACATCGTGCCTGCTGGACAGCAGCCACGGTCTGAAAGTCTTGGATATTTCCTTGAAAATAGAAGAGCAAAATGTTTGCAGCCGAAATAATAAATATAACATCGGAGAACTGAATATCACACCACATAAGTTGGACTTCATTACATTTGTCCGTCTCTTTATGTTGTCAATTACAGAGTGAAATAACGTTAAATGTTTATGAAAAGGTGGCGCCCAAAAGCCCTTCATGCACGAACCACTGCTGCTTACTTTCCTTCCCCATAAAACATTAGCCCACCTGTCTTCCACAACTTCTCCCCTACCTTCCCCTCTCTGTATTCTGTGCATTGATTGAGGGAGACCTACTTAATTTATTTTGTACATATTGTCATGCTTTGACTCTTTCTGTGCATCTGTAATTTTTAAATTTATTATACCAAGCTTCTGAGATAAATAATAAAGAATATTGTGTGTACTGTATTTTACAGGAATCAGTCAGCTGATTATCAGAGGAGAAGAGACATGCCAAGGAATGGAGTATACCCCATGTCTTGATCACAGAGACCCAATAATGATCTGGCAAAAGCATGGACTGTATGGAACTGATCCAGGCTAAATGCAAAAATTATGCATTTATAATAACGAAAGAGTTAGTTAATAGCAAGAATTCAATTAATTCAATTTTTGCAGGTTTAAAAAAAAAGTTATTTTAGTCTCCATTCAAGGCAAAAGGATTATCTTTTGTGGAATTGCAAAGTTGAGATGTCAGCAATCTGTGCCAATCATTGTAGTGATACAGTATGTTGTAATAATGGCAAAGTAACTTAAATCTAGTGGGTGACTGTGCATGCAGCATGTCCACCAAAAAATGGCGTTTGGTAGAAGACGAGGAAACATCCGAGTTCTATGCAAGCTGCAGCACTCTTCACCAACAGACTCTAACTCTCATCAGGAGACTGAGGGACCTCCTCACTCAGCTGCAGTTGCTACAAGAAGCCAAGAAGGTGGCCACCAATCGAAGAAGTAGTTTTACAGCCAACGAGCAAGATGTGGATGTCCAGGTTAGCTGGTGTCATTTCTGACTCTCACATATTTTTTTTAAATATTTCTTATTTACAGTGAATTTTAAATTTTCAAAACTTTGAAGGGATGGAACAAAATTAGAAATTTTTGATGACTTGGGAAAGTATTGTTCAGAGTTTTATTATTATTATTATTATTATTATTATTATTATTATTATTATTATTATTATTATTATCATCTGTTTACCCTCCAGGTTCGGTTTTTCCCTCGGACTTAGCGAGGGATCCCACCTCTACCGCCTCAAGGGCAGTGTCCTGGAGCTTCAGACTCTTGGTCGGGGGATACAACTGGGGAGTATGACCAGTACCTCGCCCAGGCGGCCTCACCTGCTATGCGGAACAGGGGCCTTGTGGAGGGATGGGAAAATGGGAAGATGGGAAGGGATAGGCAAGGAAGAGGGAAGGAAGCGGCCGTGGCCTTAAGTTAGGTACCATCCCGGCATTCGCCTGGAGGAGAAGTGGGAAACCACGGAAAACCACTTCGAGGATGGCTGAGGTGGGAATCGAACCCACCTCTACTCAGTTGACCTCCCGAGGCTGAGTGGACCCCGTTCCAGCCCTCGTACCACTTTTCAAATTTCGTGGCAGAGCCGGGAATCGAACCCGGGCCTCCGGGGGTGGCAGCTAATCACGCTAACCACTACACCACAGAGGCGGACATTATTATTATTATTATTATTATTATTATTATTATTAGAAAAATTTCACCTTGAATTGTTACCTAATAACCTACCTTTCAAGTAATAATTATATTTAAACAGACATCTACAGTACGTAGGCCATCCAGAAATTAAGTTTCTGTACCATACTTCTTTTCTTGTAAAGTAAATGTATTTAGCCGGGAAATATGAGCATGTGTGACAGATCTCTGACGTAGTGATCATGTACTGGCCAGACCAGTCCTGCCTGGTGTCAGTAACACAGCAGCTTTGGCTTGAAATTGCGGCTTGTATTCTTTCTCCTACCACTGCAATGTTCGGTCTGTGATATTCTACAAAAACATTACAATGGGCCATTCAAAACAAGAGGCATGGAATGCTCAATGCAGGTGTTGTGCTGATCCATGGCTCCATGACTAAATGGTTAGCGTGCTGGCCTTTGGTCACAGGGGTCCTGGGTTCGATTCCCAGCAGAGTCAGGCATTTTAACCATAATTGGTTAATTCTGCTGGCTTGGGGGCTGGGTGTATGTGTCATCTTCATCATCATTTCATCCTCATCACAACGTGCAGGTCACATATGGGTGTCAAATTGAAAGACCTGCTTCTAGAGAGCCGAACTTGTCCTCGGACAATCACGGCACTAAAAGACACACGCCATTTCATTTCATTTCATTTCATTTCATTTTTTTTTTTTTTTCATGGCAATGCTCGCCATGGTGCAAAATCAGAAATAAATGGTGGGGGGAAGGGACATAGGGCTTAACTACTAGTGTTTATTTCAGGCAGTATTTTGCGGGGGGGGGGGGGGGTTAAATTTCTCCTCTAATTTAATTACCCCCTCCCCCAGACAAGTGTAAATTGTAGATTATTTTGTTTGAATTTTGTTGTTATAACGAGAATGATAAATATTATTCCAATCAGCTGAGAAGTTTATGAGAGACTGTCGCTTTCTTATGAAAGGCCAGACGAGGCACAATTTGGCCTGATTTATTGCTTTATTAGTGAAACCTTCCTCTATCAGGGCTAAGTTTTAACTGAAAAAATTGTCGGTTTGTACACTGCTTAAATTAATATTGTCCTATTGGCTACTTATCAGAAACACACCCTCTCCAAGAAGTACATGAGTGGTGTAAGCTCGAGCTTACTTAGAGAAATTACAAAGGAGAGCTTCAAGTAATTTGTATTTTTTCTCGGGTTGCAGATGGACTTGTCAGAGTGAAACATGATTGCCACTGCTGCGTTGTTTTATTGCTGAAGGTCTGGGAGTCACTTGAATTATTGCTGATGTTTTCATAAAAATATATACAGTAAAAATCATTAATTTCAGTCATAAATTATATGTGTTCTACATTTTCCTCATAATTTTATAATGAAAGAATCCCCCCGGGCAATTTTAGTGGGGGGAAACTTTGAGATTAAGTCATCGGTGGGGGGGGAATCCCTCCCTCCCCCCCCCCCCCCCCCCCGCGATTTCGCACCATGATGCTTGCTCACTTACGGCTTGGCACTCAGCAACTGTTCTGCAGGAGTTCGGCTGGGAGGTGCTTGATCATCCACCATACAGTGCTGTTCTTTCTCCCAGTGATTTTGATCTTTTCTTGTACCTCAAGAAATTCCTGTCTTGTCAGCATTTTTACATGGACGAAGAGCTAAAAGAATGTCACATGCTGGTCCCATTCCCAGGCGGCAGACTTCTACGACACTGACATACAATAGTTGATCCCAATATATGACAAGTGTCTCAATTCTGCTGGTGAAAAAAAAATAGCTCCAACATTGCTGTATTGGGTACCAATACATTTTTTCATGTAACTATGTTGTCTTTTCTTAATAGGGAAAATTTCTGGATGGCCTTCGCATTTTATATTAATAATTAAAAGCTTCATTGATTACCATATCTGAGTCATATATAGAAAGGAACAAGAATAAGAATAAATAATAGGTTAAACACAATGACACCGGAGGAGTTGGCCGTGCAGTTAGGGGCGCACGACTGTGAGCTTGCATCCGGGAGATAGTGGGTTCGAATCCCACTGTCGGCAGCCCTCAAGATGATTTTCCGTGGTTTCCCATTTTCATACCAGGCTGTACCTTAATTAAGACCACAGCCGCTTCCTTCCAACTCCTAGCCCTTTCCTATCCCATCGTCGCCATAAGACCTATCTGTGTCGGTGCAACGTAAAGATGCTAGCAAAAAAGA
Organism: Anabrus simplex; assembly: GCF_040414725.1. Classification (NCBI taxonomy): domain Eukaryota; kingdom Metazoa; phylum Arthropoda; class Insecta; order Orthoptera; family Tettigoniidae; genus Anabrus; species Anabrus simplex. The sequence continues at coordinate 127,302,711 of NC_090265.1, read as the reverse complement.
ACACAATGACAGTTCAAAATTGGAAGAGGAAGCTTACCACTGGTTGAAAAGAAACGATGTATAGGGACTGGCGAGGAGAGAGTTCATTTATTTGAAGACAGCCATGCATGATGATGTGGAGAACATCATTAACCCGCAAAGGGTCACCTCATGCTCTTTTAGACTAGGCGCATACATTTTTTATTCTTTCAAAATAGTTTCCTGTACTTTCCCTTCCTGTACACTTCAATGGACTCGTCCACTACACATGTTTACGTTCACGAAGTACTTGGCGAGAGCTCCGCTCCACGGGAATAGGAAAACTTGAACCTAACCATTGTAACCCAGATACAGTATATCACTTGATGACTTAAATAAATGCTTCTCTGACATTAAAATTAAGCACCAACCACAGATTATAACTAATACAATTAATAAATTACTGACTAAACTGCCACCAAATAGACCAATGTTCAAATTCCATACTGTTAACGAAACTGAGGTGAAGCGTGAAATACTCTCGATCAAGTCAAATGCCACTGGAGTTGACGATCTCCTCATCATCATCATTAAACATATTCTAGATATTATTTGCCCAGTAATTATTCACATATATAATTTCTGCTTCAGTTCTGGTACATATCCAAGGATATGGAAAGATGCAATACCAAAAATGTCTCCAGCTCTTTCCCTATCAGACTATTGACCGGTGTGTATACTTTCATCTCTCTCCAAACCCTTTGAGCGCATAATCCATCAGCAACTAACCGAGTATCTTAACAAATATTCCTTGTTTGACCCATTACAGTCAGGCTTTAAATAGAGACACAGCATGACCACTGCTCTATTGAAGGTTACAGATGACATTAGATATACGCAATGAGTGAATAGAAGGTCACATTACTTACTATTCTTGATTTTACTAGTGCATTTGACATTGTAAACATAGACATACTTCTGGCCAAATTAAAATCCCTTCATCTAAATCAGACTGCTTTACAACTCTTTAGCTCTTACCTCACAAACCACAGACGAGTCGTTATAAATAGCAGGACTTCTCAATGGGCGAATGAAACACACTGGAGTACCCCAAGGTTCTGCACTTGGACCATTGCTTTTTTATTTTATAGCATCTCAATTGAAATATTGCAATTACCATATATTGTGAATGACCTCCAAATATATTATACACAAAACTGGGAGATATTCATATAGAAACTGATAGAATGAATGCTGACTCACAAAATATATCATCATATGCTTGTGAAAACTCTATGTTAATAAATCCCTTCAAAGACAAAAGCTATTATAGTTGGATAATCAAAATTAATAAACATGACAAAGACCTTAGACATCCCTTCGCTCACTTTATCTGATACCAAAATTCCGTATGAAAGTTCAGTAAAAAATCTAGGTGTTGTTATAAATGAAAACCTAAATTGCAATGAATGCATCACATGTATCTGTAACATAGTATATGCCTCACTCCATGCTCTGAAATACCACCATAACATTTTACCATGAAATGTGAAAGTTAGGCTTATAAAAACATTAGTTCTCCCTTCATTCTCTTATTGTGTAGCTGTATTCATAGATGCTATGATAGAACAAAGTAGAAAAATAAAAAGGAACATGAATTCCTGCATCAGATTTTTATTTTCATTATGCTGTGACAGTCATGTCACACCTTATTACAAGCAACTTTCCCTCCTGAAATTTTAAGAACTCAGAAATCTTCATGTAGCCGTGTTGATGTTCAGACTGCTAACTGAGAGAACTCCCCAGTATCTGTCATCAAACTTCACATACCTTTTCTCTTTTCACCAGCATAATACACGCTCTGTTACTACACTTGCTATTCCCTTTAGCAGGTCATCTGCCTATAATCGATCATTTATTGCGACAGGAACCAGATTATGGAACTCTGTTCCAAATAACATCTGCAGTAGTAACTCACCAGAGTCTTTCAAGTCTTCCTACAGAAAGTACCTCTTAGATGCGTAAACCAATGGTGTGAATCTTGATGAGTGAATGATGATGTGTGTGTGAGTGTGTATAATTTAGTTAATTTTCTTTAAATTAATTTAAACTTATTTTTTATTAAATTTCATTTAGTAGCTTGACAAATGATATGTACATGTTGGTATAATTATTAGGTTGCATTTATTTTGAATTTGCATTGCAAATTTGTTTTTTTAATATTTAATATTCTCCACAATTTTTCTGTACAGTGTAGAGTTAAGTGTAAGAGAGGACCATGAGTCCTAACTTCGCCACAACTAAAGACAAATAAATAATTTTTTTTTTTTTAAATCCTGGTGTGAGCCCCATACACTGGAACCATACCCTAATTGGGATCTTACCAGAGACTTGTATGGCCTCTCCTTTACATCCTTATTACAATCGCTAAATACCTCCCCACCCATATGAAGAGACCTATAACCTTTATTTACAACCTCATTAATGTGATTACCCTAATGAAGATCTTTCCTACTTTCATCTCATCAAAATAGTACAGTGACTCTATGTGGTCAGTGTGGCCAATGAGTGTTTCAGTCTGATTGACTCCACCATCTTTTAGTCAAATGTTCTGTCAGCTAATTTACATATGTGTTCTGCACAGGGTAAGATCTCTCTTTATGCAATTTCAGTGAAGTCTACACTACATATTTTAACTTACATAGTACCAAAAATATATTTTATTAAGCACAGGGAGTTATTAACTATTATTACCTTTGCAACATATGAGCATTTACGTATTTTTGAAGCCTGAGCTTTGAAAAAAAATTAAAAGCATGCCAGGCTGTTGTGCTTATGGATGCACAGACAGATCCCAAAAGATTTTAAAATGAAATTGGAGAATTGCTTGTTTTCACCTCTCAAAGTAGCATGTTATAGGACACACCTAGCAACGAGTATTCTCATACATTATAATGGTAACAACAGTAATAACAAAATGAGTTAATAATTTTAAGGAGGCCAAAGTGGTAAATGTCAAATTTCTCTGTTAATAAGTATATATCCACTTTGAAAACTTCTACATAATGAAAGTTGTTTAGAATATTATTTCTGATCTTTTACATTTTGTGGGATTTTACCATGCAAGAAAAATAATGGAGTTTTTCACAATTATTATATTTTTCACAAATCCAAATATCCCTAATTATCTGTTTTATTATCTAAAACCTGCACATAATGGAAGTTGTAGGAATGGCCAGTTCTGATTATTTCTCATTCATTTTCACCACATGAGCTATTATTATGGATTTAGGCCTACAAGTATTCATCTCTTAAAGGACCAGGTTATAAATGATACCTAGCATCTAGTAGGGTTACTTATACATTATAATGGTAATAACAATGTAATAGCAAAACCAATAATAACAAATAGAATGCTTAAAATACAGACAATAACTTCCAGTACCTACTACTTAAATGTCAAGAGGACAAATTGGGCAAATATTCATTTATAGGAAGAGGAATTAGGGATTGGTATAATTTACCAAGGGAGATGTTTGATAAATTTCCAAGTTCTTTGAAAGCATTTAAGAAAATACTAGGTAAACAATTGATAAGGAGTCTACCACCCGGGTGATTTCCCTAAATGCATATCAGTGGTGAGTGATTGAAACCAAAAAGAGGAACATGTCATACAAGTATTACAAATGTGACAGTTCAGTCTTGTTTGGCATATACTGTACATGAAATATCTTCTACGATTTTGAAGCTGAGTTTCAATAATATATTTTCTGAACTTAAAAAGAAAAAGAGCAAGGTCTTGATTGTAGATCTCAACATGTGACTAGAAGTTTGAGTATTGTGCATAACAACATGATGATTACAAGTATAATTAGAAAGGTGCAACTTTGGATAAAAATTAAGTAAAGTCAAATTTTTCTGGATTATTTGTTCAAATTTCATGGTCCCATGGACATCTTAATTAAATCATGTGTATTAAAAATCCCACATCATCTGTTCCTTGAGGAAACAATTTCTCTCATCAACAGTCCAGAAAGTTTAGTCCTATCATGGCTCAGTCCTTGATCAAGCCTCTTTTAAGAGACAGTATCTCACAAAAGGATGGGTATAACATACTTACACATCTTTCTGTCAACATCCCATCATCGTGGTAATTGGAGCAAGTACCAGGAAATCGATTGGCAGTGATCTTGCTTAAGGGGCATTCATCACGTTGCATTCACCTGTTATTTTTTTAGGGAAACCTCAGAAATCACAAAGCAGAGTGGCTGAAACATTTGGAAGGAGACAGAGTGCATTCTACTACTTAAAGATAGAATGAGTTTTGTAGTGTGTACATACTTGGAAAAAAAAAAGAGCACATTTTATTTTTGACAGATTTTTTTATGATTATATTGCTGAGCAGGTTTTCGTTACTTCTCTCAGTGGTATTTGAATATGGTTAGATACAGCATATTTATGGAGCGTTCTGTACCACGCTAAGAATGAAGGCCTCCACTGGCTTGCATTTTGTTGTTATGAGCCATCTGTTGAATGTATGTTTAGTTGGCTGTGTTGTTAGCTATTGAAAACTTCCACTTTATGCAGTAGTATTTTGGTTTGCTTATGATAAAATGATTTGTGATTTGAAGCCATTAATTTTGAGTGTCAACTCAGTTCATTTATAACTGTTAGGTTCTTCAGTCTGAAATTGTTAGGTTTTTCAGTCTGTCAACTGACTGAAGAATTTCACAGTTATAAATAAGAGATCAGGCCAGCTAGGAAGACGTCTTGTCGCGCACGCACACTTTGAACGTTCCAGCATAGCACATCTCCTCCTAAGAGAGCTCCTGCTACAAGGACAGTTCAGTGCATAAGTTTACACTCAACTGTTGCGCGCTGCTTTCAAATTTCTCGTACTGTAGTAACTGTGGTTAGTGGTAGTGTACATTAGGCCTGTCTGTGACAGTATGGAAGGCATTAAAAGTAGCTTGCATCGTACGAGACTCTTGCAGCAATCTCAAACGTTATAAACTTTATGGGAAGTAAGGCAATGGAAGAAATGTTTGTGATAGGTTGTAAGGAAGTGTAGGAAAGAGTAGCAGCAGCTATTGGAGTGTCAGAAAATTCTCTGGCACAGATTAAGAGCGAAAAATGAAAAGCGATGAAATTAGGAAAACCTATGGATAGTCTGTTTGAAACACCAAACAAAAAAAAGAATGTTCACAAAGAATGTTACTGGACTGGGCGACTTTGACGAAGGTGTCGCATGTCATATTGTTAACAAATTTTATTTAGTTGAAAAATGTTTACCTATTGTTTCAAAAATTCATGCAAAGTTAGAGAAAGTTTTAAAGTTGTTGTTGTTGTTGTTGTTTTTATTATTATTATTATTATTATTATTATTATTATTATTATTATCATCAACTTATTTTACAAGATGTGGCTCAGGTTATGAAGCCTGCTGTTATATCAAAACATATTCTACACTGTACATCTACAAAGTTGTAAAGTTAATTTTACATCTAATTATAATTTAAAACAGTGACTACGCAAATTGATACACGATAAAGATTTTGACAGCTACTATAATATGAGGTTAAATTATGTTAGAATTCCTTAAATCTATCTACCTCTATCATCTGTAACACTTCTAAATAAATTCATTTTGGCTAGGTATGTCTCTAATTTACAACTAACAAGGCCTGCTAATTTTTAAAATTATACGCATCAGGAACGACAGAGGACCAACCTCACTAATTCGAATCCTGTCACATGACACCTCAACCCTGGACCAGCTGTTACGGAATGGCGCCCTCATCTACGCCAGACGCCACCGTGTGGAGCCGTCAAGGTCATCCCCGCCACAACGTAGACGCTGTGAATGCTGCCAAGGATACGACCATCCACCCAACCAGCCGTGTTTCCGAGACCAAGTGTGCACCATATGCAGTGGTAATCACTCATCAGCTAGCTGCACTAATAAGGCTTCACCGAAGTGTAGTACATGCCAGGAAAACCACCCAACTTTTTCCACTAAATGTAGGGGCAAACCTCAACCCATACCATCCCAACCTGAAACCATCTTACCCATAACACCCATAGACCTACCCACCCCAACCTTTACCTCCACTCCCCCTCCCCCCTCCACGGAGAACATCCTCAGATTCATCACCCTAGTCCTACAGAATGTTCTACCTTTCCAACGTGCCCATGTACTCGATCAGGTTCAGTTAGCGGCTCGGTTGGTATTCCAGACTCATCTGGATGCCACGTATTCAGGATCTAAAATGCACTGCACATTCTTCCCACTAAACCCAACTCCACTACTTTAAAAAGTGAAAATCTACTATGGTAATATATGCTCATTAAGAACCAACCGACCGCTCATTGAACTACAGATCGACCAACACAACCCGGATGTCATAATCTTTAATGAAACGTTTCTAATTAAAAAAACAAAAACCACAAATCAAAAATCACACACTCTACCACTCCGACCATCCTAACAGGGGCCGCGGAGGGGTAGCAATCAGTGTACACAAATCAATTCCGTCAAAAATACACTACCATCAATTACAAGAATACCAAACAGAAAACCTAATAATTGAGGTAACTATTGGCAATCAAAATATTGCAATAGCTACCATATACACTCCACCAGGGTCACTCCCACCTAAAGAATTTGTAGAATACATCAACCAAAATTTTACAACCTATTTAATTATGGCAGACTTTAACATCACATCATATAATAGTGCTCAAAAAAGAACTTATGAACAAATTCTACATGACATCCGGGGAGTGGACATCCCTTTCCCTTCCTCCACATGACCTATATCCAATAACACCCCTGACATCATAATCCTTACACCAACACTAGCAAACAATAGTGATATACTCATGCTACCATCTATCGGAAGTGATCATATACCATGCATACTAACACTACCAAACCTACGAACCAACCCATTTCAACATAACCAACGACCCCCACCAGTACGACAATATAACCACACTGATTGGTCAGCCTACAGACAAACTATCACAGACATGATCCAAAATATTACTACACCGACAAACCAAGAAGAATTACACAACACAATAAAACAACTGGAAACAGCCTTAACCACTGCAGACCAAGTACACATACCTCGCCATACATCACACCCCTCAAAACCACCACTCCCACCTAGAGCCCTGCAACTACTACAATATTCACATGACCTATACAAAGCCTACCTTTGAACACGAGACCCCAACACTCTTCGGGAACACAGAACAACACTACAACACGCACGCTCATTTATCAAAGCCATAAAACGAAAAGCCTGGAATAACACTTGCACTGAACTATCCAATACAACCGACACACGTAAATACTGGACTAAATTGAAACAACTCACACAAACTAAAAAATCATATCCTCACTATCCAATAATACACAACAACTCCGCACCCAACAATCCAAAAACAAAAGCTGATCTCTTTGCAGATTACTACAGACAAGTCTTTTCACCCTCTACCGACCCTAATTTCTACCATCCAGATCATGAAACAATAACCGAATACACAGACATTACTAAAGCACCACTACACACCACGTTCGACCCCCCTCCACCTATAGAACAACAACACCCTCTAAACACACCAATCACAGAACAAGACATACACAAGCTTTTAAAATACAAAAAGAACACTGCACCTGGCCTTGACCAAATTACGTATAGACATATTAAAGAAGCACCACTCCTTTTTCTTCAAATACTGTGCAATATATACAACATTATAATACAAACAGGTTCTTTTCCACCCCACTGGGGACATGCGAAAATCCTACTATTCTTAAAGCCTAACAAACTACCTTCCCAGATAACTTCACACCGTCCAATAAGCTTGCTACCAGTACTAAGTAAAATATTAGAAATCATCCTAGCCCGTAGAATCTATTCCTTCTTAAATTCCCTCCAACTTATTCCACAATCACAAGCAGGTTTCCACCCACAACATTCTACACAAGATCACCTCTTTCATATCTCAGCATCTCTTATAGCATATCTCCTACCTAAGAAACGAGCCGCATTAATCAGTTTAGACGTAGAAAAAGCATTCGACAAAATATGGATCTCAGGTCTCATTTTTAAATTGCGACATCTACCACTACCTATCACAATCATCCGTTTCCTAGCCAACTTCCTCAACCGACATAGTGCTCAAATAACCATCCACAACACCCTATCATATAAATTTCCCTTATTAGCTGGAGTACCACAAGGCAGCCCTCTGAGCCCCCTATTATACGTCCTATATTGTATAGACATTCCCCAACCCTCACCCCCACTCAAACGATATCAATTCGCAGATGACACGGCAATCCTCGCCCTTGGATCCAATAACCGCTCCCTTCAATCATGCATACAACCCTATCTCCACCAACTTGAACAATGGCTAAATTTTTGGCAAATCAAAATTAACTTTAACAAAACTCAATTTATCGTTCTTAGAAACGGTAACCGTAGATACCGACCCACTAACAAAATACACCTCGCACTTAATAATCAACCGCTTACAAAAACCTCAACCCTGAAATACCTAGGTATCACGTTCCAAAACAATCTAAAATGGGAATGTACACTTTAATAATTTTTATAAAAAGGCATACAGCAGGTTCAACCTCTTACGCTGGGTCAAAGGTCAAACCTGGGGACTAAAAACCAACCAAATTATAAACACTTATAAAGTCTTCGTCCGACCTATCGTAACCTATGCCTCCCTAACCTGGATCGCAGCCCATCCCATACATTACCTCACTACCTAGACATACTAAAACTAGACCGACATGCTATTCGACTTGCGCACAGCCTCGGACCCAAAACTCGAATAGAAGCAATAAACGATTTATACACATTCCCTACCATGCGCTCCTACCTCCATTCTCTCAGATTACAATACCTTAAAAATGCTAATTCCCGCAACCTCCCACAACCCACCGAAGCCATCAACCTATCCTTAAACACCGATTAAAAAGTACAACAAACCACTCCAGATGATGCAAAAAAGGGCAAAGGCCTCACAAAAACCCTTACATTGGCAACACATAGTACTGACTGGAAGGCGACACCATCGCCATCACTTAAAGAACAAACACACCAACTAAATAAACACCCAACTACTCAATACACAAAAATGAATAAATTATATCCTTACACACAAACAATACACTACACTAATATAAAATGTAACATCAACACATACACAACCATAATAATTGTTAAATATCAAATACAGCAAGAAAAAGAACTCAAAAAACTGAAAATGAAAAGAGATTATCACGTTGGGTGCCACGTGCCGCCATATGGCGTCACGGTGGTCTTCAAATTTGAGATGGCGTGACGCCATATGGCGGCACACCGTTCTTGAAATCAGAGTTGGCGTGACGCCATATGGCGGCACAGTTGAGTTTCAGGCGATGGACCATAGATAATCAGCTGTGACATCTATGCACGTAAAATTGTTACTACGTGAAAGGCGAACTTCAGGGTCTATTCCAGCTATGTATTTTTACTCTATGCCACCATGTGGCGCCACAGTGTTCTTCTGAAGCCACTGACTGGCCAGTGGTCATTGTCACAGGTGAAAGCGCGCCAGGCATTGTTTATTCCTCGTTTATGTACGTATTATCACTCAGTTTATATAGTTGTGCAAAAATATAAAAAATGGAAGATATTGGTAATAATCATACGAGGGAACACATACGTGTGTTACACTCGGATTCGGTTGAAATTTGGTAGGAATATTCGTGGGAGGCAGTAGAATGCTAAGGTGAAAACTGCATATACCCAGCGCAAGTTTAAACGCCAAAATTGAACAAATAAATAGTCATAGAATTAGAAGTGCCGCGGGAGTATCGTGGTGTGGCGCAGAGGTAGGGAGGAGCGAAGCAGCGGACGTGAACCAACCGGGCTGCGTCGAGCTGCGCCAGCAGTCAGGTAGCGTATAGTTAGCGCGTTCCCCTTAACTTCCCGATCAGATGTGCAAAACGTAAATATGAAAATAGCACATGAAACAAGTGTACAAAGGACGATGTTTGAACAACGATGCCAATAAGGTTTGAAAAATTACAATGAGTAACAAGAACTCGGGCATGCCGAGACGCATATTTTCATTGTTTAGAGTTATCAGGAAACTGTTCACAACAATATGTAATGTAATATAAGTACTTGTTTTGCATTTTACTAGGTTTTCATAAATATTGCGTTAATCTGAATTAGCAAATAAATATCCCGTATTTGAAATTCGTATTGCACATTCCATGACAAAAAATTCTGTGACACCATATGGCGTCACGCTATATTTTATCTTTCCTAAAAATTGATGTGACACCATATGGCGTCACACATGACCATGGTATGGTGAGATAAAATTTACTTAGTACATCATATAAATACATCCCAAGATTATATAAACAGACTACAACGCGTACAATTGCTTTGGTACCAGCGGAATGCAATTCAAAAACATGCCTGGCACCAGTGGAATAGTGTGCTACAATCGGCTCGGCACTCAACGTGTTATTACAGTGAATTTGATTGGAATATATGTATGTCACACAAACACACAAACAACACACTACATGACTACCAACTGTAACAACAACACATAACACAACTAGAACATTGTTAAATAATAAAACATCAAATATAAAAACTCAAAAATGAAAATAAAGGACGATGAATTGATTGGAATATATGACACTACGATACAACACATTACACTCTCTAAAATGCCACAAATACACAAAATAAAATTAAAAATGTAAAACAGCATCAAGAAAGAACTCACAGTGGAAAGTGCAATAATATAAATAATGTGAAATGTGAAATTAATTAAGTGAAATTAATATACTAGTAATGACCAATTCATCAAGAGCAAAAACTCTAAGAAGATAACATAATACAACATTTAATGTAAATATTGTAATTATGTATCTCAAAAAGCTTCAATAAACGGGGAATAACAGGGCAAAAGCCAGGCGGGCGCGGTGCGGGACTCGCACTGGGTGACGCCTTGTTGAGAAATCCACACGCCAGTAAACACCCCAACAAAAACATAAAGCTTGTGTGCCATAGCACACTTTCAATAACAAACAAAAACTCACAAAACCAACCTATTCCCCGGCCAAAGAGTCCCTAGTAGGACTGGTGGCCCGCTCCCAAACTGGGAGAGTGAAATAACGATCGGATGATGATGATGAGAGGGAATTCCACTAAGTGAGAATCTGTGGAGTGTTACATGTCAGTTATAACAAATATTTTGGGTTGACTGTACGTCTCTACAACATCAAGGGAGAAAGGGAAGTCGGCGTTCTCGCTCCCACGGCTCTGCTTTCTCACTCGCACACTTCCCCTCACCGGCTGTCTTCCTAGCTGGCCCGACCTTTAAGAACGTCGAGAAGTTATCAGTGTGGTATTATGTGAATGATCTAGCCTGGATGACCATAGACTTGTTTTTTGTTTTTTTTTTCCTTCATGGACTGGATGCTGCTATGACTGCTCAAGCTAGGAAGATAGTTTTGTTTCCAGATATCTGTACTACTCACTCACAGGAACTTTTTTGCTCAAGAAATGTGAAAGTTATTTTCTATCCACCGAACTGTACTAGTGTCCTCCAGTAGGGGTGATTAAGTGCTTCAAAGGGTACTTCTGCAAACAGCTGGTGCAAAGGGCTGTGTGTATGTTGGATGCCAGGAGAAAGTAGTGGAGATGAACTACAATATTCTACAGGCAATCCATTTTGTTGTGTCAGCATGGTTCCACGTTTCACCCGTCACAGTACAAAATTGTTTTCATAGTTGTTTTTTTTTTTTTTTTTTGTGAAAACAGAGACATGAATGACACCAATACTGTCAACAAAGAAATTGTTAACAATGAGAACTTGTTCCAACTTGTTCCAACAGATGTTAACTTTGACACAAACACAGCAGTTGACAGTGATCTCACCACTTAAGATGTAATGAGCATAGAACAGCTGTGCGACTATGCTACTGGTACAGCCAGCGCAGGAGATCACAACTGAGGGGGAAGATGAATAGAAAATTGAACTCCTTCCTGCATTTGCCGAAGCATCAGCCACCTTTGACAAACTTTGCAAGTACCTGAAGTTAAAAACATTGCCAAAAATGAAAATAAGCATAAGCCATAACACTTCTAGTCACATAAACAAGTAATCACCATGCATAAATGCACGGAGATGTACTCGCTATCAAATTTCTCTGCTTCTTTTGTGAATTACTTATTTCGTTTAAGCATATTGTAAGAAATACGTTGTAGAAAATAAATCGAACCATTGCTCCTGGTCTATCTTTGATCTCATATCTGTTTGCTGCCTTCTGAAATTACTAGTTTTAATTAATTTTTATAGTTTTTCATATTCGAACATGTTGTAATGAGTGGGCAAGACAGATCAGTAAAGAGAACTCTAGCAGCACTTGCTGGTAGTATCTTGAGGACGTGTCTACTGTACTGTATTTCCCGGCCTTGTGTATCTCGTAGGTAACGATCTGATACAGCCTTTAACTTACCTCATGAATGAACCATTTTCTAGTGGTCATTTTCCTAATCTCCTAAAAATAGCTTAAGTTATCCCAGTCTTTAAAACTGGAAACTTACACAATTTACATAATTACAGACCAATATCAATACTTACTGTTATTTCAAAAATATTTGAATGTGCTATGAAAAATCGGCTTACTAAATTTTTAATTAAATATAACTTGTTAAATAATGCACAACATGGGTTCAGAGCTGGCAGAAGTGCTTTGTCTGCTTTATCACATTTTACACAGTTGGTTGTAAATGCTCTTGATAATGATGAAGTAGAAGTAGAAACTGCAGTTCTGTATGCTGATGATACAAACATAATTATTAATAATCCTGACCCTATATCTATAGAAACTGCAGTAAATACAGTCCTCTCTAGGTTAGAATCATGGTTCAGGAAAAACAAGTTAACATTGAACCTAAAGAGACCCAACACATGGAATTCAAGGCATCAAACTACCAGGACAAAACTGAAAAAAAAATTAAACCACACCCTTATATTAAATGCAAATGCAATTGAAAATACATTGACCACAACATTTTTAGGTGTCCATATAGATGAAAAATTAAGATGGAATTGTCATATTAAAAAAGTAGGGAAGTCTCTGAGTTTTGTTAGTTTTGCCTTAAGGATTTTGTCTAATAGTTTTAGTGAAGAATATGTTGGAATAGCATATTTTGGATATTTCCATTCAGTCATCACTTATGCTATTGGTCTCTGGAGCTGCTACAAATCATATCTTGATGTTATTTTTTGAATACAGAAACGAGCTATCAGAATTATATCGAGACGTAACAGGTTAGATCATTGCAGACCATTATTTAAAAGACTAAGGTTACTCCCAGTACCAAGCATATACATCATGCAATGCATTCTACACATGAAAAAAAATATTGATCACTTTGAAAGAATTTTGACAATCACAATTACCAGATGCGAACAAGAAATAATATTTTTATCAAGCACATAAGTAAAACCATTGCCTTGAGACATGTAGACTCTGTTGGAATCAGATTGTATAATAAGCTTCCAAATAAGATTAAAGATATTAGTCCCATCAGTTCATTTACCACAGCTTTAAAAAATCTCCTGCTTAGTAGCTGCTTCTGTAGTACAGAAGAATACATGATGAAGTGCTGGTAATGATGCTATTACTTATTAACTTGTAAACATTCTTAATATCTAGTATATAGCCTTAAAAATATGTTAATGTCACATTGATTATGTACATATTATTAACACCATGCTCATAGATTTTTATTTTTATTTTGTCTTGTAAATATTGTTTATTAATATTATTTATAATTTTAAAATGAAGATGTGCTTGTCCTAACATTAAGGTATTTGGTACTTCTATTTTTTTCTTTTTCTTCTTTTTCAAAATGTTCATTATTGTGCATACATATTATTGTTAGTATTAAGAAATCACTCGACAACTCCCATACTGTTGGCATATTTCAAAATATGTAATTGTACAGTCTTCTTCTTCTTCATAGTACTGTATCAGGTCCCCCTGACGTTGGCGATCACTGTGGCGAATGCAGAACGATCTCTAGCTAGGTGGAAAAGTCTTTCAACACTGTGAATTCCAGTCCATTCTTTGATGTTTCCAAGCCATGATGTTTGCCTCCTCCCGACACCTCTTCGACCCTGTATTTTGCCTTGTACAATCCGCTGTAAGATGAGGTAACGGTCATTTCTAAGGATGTGGCCAAGGTAAGAGATCTTCCGGAGTTTTATTGTTTGAACGAGTTCCCGACTTGCTCTTGCCCTTCTGAGTACTTCTTGGTTCGTTAGTCATGCAACCCACGAAATCCTGAGCATCCTACGGTGGATCCACATTTCAAAGGCTTCCAAGCGTTTCACTGATATGTTCTTGAGAGTCCATGTTTCCACACCATATAGCAAGGCTGACCATATATAGCACTTGATCATCCTCTGTCTAAGTTTTAAATTTAAGTAGTCATTGCAAAAGAAAGATGAATACAGTTTGAAGTACACGATACAGATGGCCTTCTAAAAGGCGCTCACTTTAAATGCACGGAGCAGGTGTACCTCCGGTACAGTAATATTATACATATTTCATTATTGTGCTCTCCAGTCAAATTGTTGATAATTATAATTTGTTCCCAGATTTCCCAGTGCCAGGCTCCTCACTTTCATCTATCCTACCCGACCTCCCTTGGTCAACTCTTGTTCTTTTCCGACCCCGACGCTATTAGGTTTGCGAGGGCTAGGGAGTCTTTCATTTTCACGCCTTTTGTGGCCCTTGTCTTCCTTTGGCCGATATCTTCATTTTTCGAAGTGTCGGATCCCTTCCATTTTTCCCTCTGATTAGTGTTATATAGAGAATGGTTGCCTAGTTGTACTTCCTCTTAAAACAATAATCACTACCACCACCAGATTTCCCATTTTTCTGTATTGTACATTTTTTCCCATTTTCCATCCAAAATATGGAGAATTGAGATTGTACAGTAATGGAAAGGAACAAACAAATCAAATCAAGCCATATATAGAAAGATAGGAATATCAAAAGGAACACATAATAAGATAAACACAGTGATGAATTGTGGAAAGACAGAGGAACAGAAAGAAAACACTAAAGAATAAAGACCATCTCCACACTGCTGTCTTCAAATGGATTGGCTGTTGCCTCATCAGTCTCAGCCCCCAGTGAGCTTGTTTCTTCTTCCCAGTTTTATCAGGAAGGTGGACATTAAGACTCATTGAGGAGCAATCTTGACAGATCTTCACTCCTGATGCGTGAAATGTAGGGTAAGAAGAAAGCCAGTTAAACGCAGCAAAAGTAAAGAGACATAAAAGATAGATACAGTTACAGGTGGTAAAATATCAGAATGCAGTACAAACATTTCCATTACTTGTAAAGATCTCCTCTTGGTCCATGGTGTATTTCAGATTATTATTCTTCTGTCTTAAAAATCCACAGTGAGCTCTTTACAGAACATACAAAGCAGCTTCTTTTCATCCATACTGCATCCTTCAGCCTCCCTGAAAAAGTTGTAACTATTAAGGCCAACAGCTCTAAACCAAGAAATAAAGTTAAAAACTGGTTTACACCTGATTTGGGTAAAATGTGTAGCATTATGTTAGTTTATTATAATAAGTATAAACTAAATAATAATTTACAGGATAAAGAAATATTCAAAAACTACAGGAAATTATATAAAAAACATATACATGAGGCTAAACGTGCAGCAAATGACAGGTACCGGTATATCCAAAGTGCAAAGAATAAATGCAAAGCTGCATGATCTATCATAAGAAGTGCTAATCAAACTTTAAATAACAAAGATGTGATTCTTCTAGAACCTGATCAGTGTAATAGGTATTTTATTAATGCACATGAAAGCACATGTGATTAAGATAGCATTTCATCAGATGGGGATGCAAGGAAACATAATTTCTTAGACTTCCTGGCCGGGTCAGGGATTTTAACCTTCATTGGTTAATTCCAGTGGCCCAGGTACTGGGTGTTTGTGCTGTCCCCAACATCCCTGCAACTCACACACCACACATAACACTATTCTCCACCACAATAACACGCAGTTACCTACACATGGCAGATGCCGCCCACCCTCATCGGAGGGTCTGCCTTACAAGGGCTGCACTCGGTTAGAAATAGCCACACAAAATTATTATTATTTCTTAGACTGGTTGCATAACTTTGATCTTCCCTCAAATGTATTGAATGATGATTTTAGGTAGTGGAAATAAATCTGCAAACAGTCAGAAGTATTGTTACAAATTTGAATTCGTCTAGTACCGGTACCCAAGACATTTATGGTCTCTCCAACAATACAGTCAAAGCAGTTTTTTTTTTTTTTCTAGTTGCTTTACGTCGCACCGACACGGATAGGTCTTATGGCGATGATGGGACAGGAAAGGGCTAGGAGTGGGAAGGAAGCGGCCGTGGCCTTAATTAAGGTACAGCCCCAGCATTTGCCTGGTGTGAAAATGGGAAATCACGGAAAACCATTTTCAGGGCTGCCGACAGTGGGGTTCGAACCTACTATCTCCCGAATACTGGATACTGTCCGCACTTAAGCGCAAAGCAGTTATTGACATGATATTAATGCCATTGACATTTTTAATAAATTTAATGCTTAGACAAGGTGATTTTCCTGAGTGTTTAAACATATCTATAGTGATACCTATCTTTAAAAAGGGGGATAGAATGTGCCCATCAAATTACTGCCCTATAAACATAGTACCCATTCTGAGCAAAATTATTGAATCCTGTATGTTTATACAACTTGACGAGTACTTTTTCAAAAAAAATTCTGTACAACAAACAGTGTGGATTTAGACAGGGTCATTCAATGATAAAAACAGTTGAATGTGTCACCAAAGACATATTAAATAATTTTGAGAATAAAACAGTCACAGGTGCTACATTAATTGACCTGAAAAAACTTTTGATTGTGTCTCGCATGAAATCTTAATTCATAAGCTCAGTTATTATGGAGTAAGAGGTCATGAACTGAAATTAATGGCATCGTATCTTCATCAAAGGAAACGGATAGTGGTCATAAGTGATAAAAAATCTGGTATGGAAACTGATAAAGAAGGTGTCCCACAAGGTTCTGTTTTGGGTCCTTTCCTGTTATTGGTCTATATCAATGACCTAGCATGTAATGTTCCCTGCACATTAGTTCTATATGTTGATAATACAACTTTCCTAAACAGTAATGTTGATATCACAACACTACAAAACCAAGTCAACACATCTGTTAAAATAGCTGAAAACTGGTTTCATCACAATAAATTAACTATTAATGTCACTAAAACAGAAAATATTCTATTTACCTTGGATCACACTGTAAATAATGGCTGCTTACATGTAGATACAAGACTTACCTCGGAAATACATACATCAGAACTCTGTAAGAGATTAGCCAGGGTGTGGTATCTGTTGCAGAAACTGAAAACCTTCATCAGTCAGGATAGGCTATTTGCATCCTATCATGCTTTCTTTCACCCTCATATACTACTGTATGGGATGAGGTTATGGGGTGATTGTCTACATCAAATAATGTATTTATTTGGCAGAAAAAGGCAGTCCGTCTAATTGCTGGATTAGAATTTAGAGACTCCTGCAAAACTTCCTTTGTGAACCTAAAAATTATGACAGTTCCCTGTTTATATATTCTTACAAATACAAGTTGCTTTACATCACACCGAACTTAGTGAGATAGCTGTTTTCAATACGGAACAAAGATAAGAGTTATGGTTTGTAACAGATAGGTCTTATGGCGACTATGGGACAGGAAAGGACTACGAGTGGGAAGGAAGCAGCCGTGGCCTTAATTAAGGTACAATTCCAGCATTTGCCTGGTGTGAAAATGGGAAACCATGGAAAACCATCTGCAGGACTGCCGACAGTGGGGTTCGAACCCACTATCTCCTGAATACTGGATACTGACCACACTTAAGAATTCAAACATTAGACAATAGTGCATTTAACAGGGTACTGTCACAGTTTTTAAGGAAAAAGGCATTTTATAGTGTAGAAGAGTATCTAGAATGTGGTATTTCAAAAACTGACCTAATATAGGTAACTAAAATAATTTTTCTAATGACTCAGGCATTATGGCTGAGATATTTTCTATAGATTATTTTTATTAATACTGACAATACCTAGTGTACATTTTCTGTACTTGATAGTGGAAGCAATAAACTACCTAAACTCTCATCTCTTCACCACACAAATGACATCATCTAAATTTTTAAATGACTCTACAAAAAATTATGATTAATTAGACCAGAAGCTTATTATCTAAGGTAAGTTTCTGATACTCCTGTAACTATTTGTGACATCTTCACAGGCAGAGAGCAATCACAAGGGTGCTCTGAATGACTCTCTCCCCATTGGTAGTGGTAGAAGCAGTAATTTCAAAACTATGGTATCCTAAAGATAATATTTTAAGATATTTTTCATAGCATTGTTGCTGAAGCCCTCATTTGTTGTTTCAACATTAGGTCAATTCTATGCTGATACTTTTTTTTTGTGATATATGACTAAGACTTTGAATGACTCTCATATAGGCAATGGACCATTTGTGATCTATGACTAAGACTTTGAATGACTTTCATATAGGCAATGGACCTTTTGTGATCTATGGCTAAGAGTTTGAATTACTTTTACATAGGCACTGGACCATGCTGTGGAGATGCTACAGGTTGTGGTGGACTCATTTAAGGAGATGGCAGTTCGGAAGGGACCAACTCCTCTGGAAACTCAGGAGATTCCCGCCTCCAAGAACAGCAGTCGTCAGGACAGCCGCTCCACTTCCAGTCTGAGTCATGGCAGTTCACGACGACGTGCATCTGTAAAAGTATCTACAGCTGTTTTTGTCTACAAGAACACTCATTGGCGAGATACTCTCTGGCAAGGGAGAATGATCCTTTGCTATCTTACACATCAGTTAGTAGCAGGCACACTGGCATACTGCAGCAATGTTTCTGAACAAAATCATGGACAACGAGCACTTGCCAACATATTCAGGTATTATTCTGCTAGAGGAAGCAGTAGAGTTGATAGAATGATTGCTTTTAAGTATCCAGGATGTTTAGTACAATTCAGTGTTCCCTAGTGATAGTGTAGATCACAAATTTATGCATATCCATATTTCTTCCTAATGTTATTATTGATATACTGATTAATTATCTGTAAGTCCTATATTTTCAATGTCTTTATAGTTGAATAAGCTAATACACCCCCTAATAATAATAATAATAATAATAATAATAATAATAATAATAATAATAATAATAATAATAATAATAATAACAACAACAACAACGCCGATGATGATGATGATGAAGATAATTCCTTCCATCAGAACTCTTTGTTTCAGCTCAGGAGTTTTAGCATATAGCAAACCCATTGTACTTAGTGTATTAACAAAAAACCTAACAGTTTCTCTACCTGGAATTGCAGTACCAGGAAATTTCTCCTGAAATTGTCTAGACACCTCTCTACATGAGTCAGCTTTTATATAATGTCATGCATAAAAACTTTGTTCAGGAGTCAACTTTTCAGTTGTCATTGAAATACATTAATTTCCGCTACGTATGTTTACGGTGTTCCAGTCCAAGTCCAAGCTAACCACTCTGTAGTACATCTTATTTCAAATCCTCTGCAACTTTTGCTGACTTTCACAAATAATTGAAGGTAGAAACCCTCTCTTTCTCTGCTGCTTTTTATGTATTTTGGTGAGATCACAGGTGTTTATGTGTTTCACATGTGGACTTTGCCCAGTTTTATGACTGGGTACCCTTTTTAATACCATCCCTATGTGGAGAGATGTATTTAACTACTAGTCTGTGTGTTTTTGTAATAGTTGGCAGTGTGGTGTGTTACATGTAAATGAAGAGGCATGTACTAAAACAAGCATAAACACCTAGTCCCTGGGTCAGATGAATTAACAGAATTAACATGGCTAAAATCCTTGGCCTGACTGGGAATTTAACATGGGACCCTATAAACCAAAGGCTGCTATGCTAAGCTGACCCACTGGAAGGATCCACTGATGATGATGATGATGAGTGAAGGTAGAACTTTGGTACTCATATAATACGATAACAAAGATATAAAAGACAGGTTCTACACATCCGAGTGCATGAAGCTAGTGATTATCCTCAGCCAATAAAAGGTGAAAAGTCAAAACATTACAGTTCATGAGATGAAATGAATACAATCATGTTCACAAGCATGTGTTAAAATGACCAAATCTGTAACACTACTATCCTCTGTGGAGCCAACATTTACCTTAAATAAGAAAGTAGCAAATGAAGTCTGGCCAGGGTTACCTGCTATGGGATGGAAAAGACCATACAGCCAATTACTCAACGCCAAGTGTTGGACGGCAGTAAATAACCCGAATCTCGAAAGAGGCCAAGGTATCGGGGAGAGGAGCTCCTTTATTGGGTGCTGGTCTTCCAACGGAGGAAATGCCACTGAAAACCAGCAAAACCAGCAAGCAGCATCTGTTCTCCAGGTTAGGGGCAGCTGTAAAAGGTGCCTGTTCTCCAAGTTAGGGGCAGCCTCAGTGAAACCTGCAGTTACGTATAAAATACCTTTGGGTATGGCAAGCTGACCATAATAATAGCCTGAATGGAGCATTAAAGTGGATAAGAACAAAGAGCTAATGGAACCCCAGAGGCAAAGCAGTGCATGAAGTGGATGGAGCTCAATGATTCACAGCCCGAACCAGAAGAAGAAAAAGATGATGAATTTAGTGAAGACTTCATTCCGTATTCATAGATAAGACCCCTTGTTATCAATACCAGCTCATTCCCAACTGTAACAAGTTCATCCCTGTCTCTACGACTAGGGGAACAAGGGTTATCCACAGCCTTTCAGTGAACCATTCCTGAGAGTTCTTGGTTGTTGATTTGTAAGAGAGGAGGAAAGCTGGATAACTACAAGGAAAGCTAACTCCAGTGGCTCAATCGATTAGTAATTGTTTTTCTGTTCTTGATCCCAGCTGAGGTTGGTGTCATTTGAGGGTGTTGGTTGTTAAGTGTTTTAAGACTTAGTGCATTTGGCTTTCAGCTACCGTACTGAAAAACTCACGCGGGACAAAGTTTTGACACTCCAACATCTTGTAATCTATGACTGTTGAAGGGATGTTAAAATGGATAACATCATTGTACATAAGAAAAGGGGGGACAAAAGAAGGGAAAATGATGCAGTTGATAGAAGACAAAGAACAGAGAAAAGAAGTCCAAGCCCAGTGTGTTAAATATACTTTCATGGCAAGCTCAGGTACCGTGGTCTCATAACCTGTATACTTCAAATTTAATCATTTACACATTGAAGCCCACGCTCAACCTTGTCTTGGGCAGTATGAAATGCGTGTGTGCCCCTTGCCGGAGTGCAGGTTGGGGACATGTTCCTTAGTTCATGTTCATGTCCAGAACTTCATTTTGGTTTACCATGTATTTGTTTACTAGTCTTCTCTCTTTGATGCTGTTGATTCATGACACCATCTGATGACTAGTTAGAGAATTATGAGGAAATACAAAAACCCATGGCAAAATGATCATCTTGTTCCAAATTTTATAGAAGTTCCCGAGTGTTACTCATCGTATTTGCCTGCAATTATTTATAGATATGCCAAAAATACCACAGTTTCTTCAAACTGAAAATGCAATTGAGGATGCCATACAAAGGGTGATCAATTAATTCTATTACACCTATTTCACAGAGTATTTTCCCTATCATTATTTCATATTTCTTCAAATAAATTTAGAAAATATATGTATTGTAGTAAACATTTCTTATCCTCTAAAACATTCTTATCTTTATTCTTCCAGAATTTGTTAATGGTTTTTGAATATATGTGAACAGAAATGTCTACAAAATTATTTGAAATAGTCCTAGAAAGCATGGGATTTTTGGAACTAAGGGGTGAAAGAAGGGTTGGGAATTAATGTGTTTAAATAATATCAACAAAGAGAAACCAGATTAATTTCAAGAAGATGAGATTTTTGTCTGAAATGGACAATGAAAATAATTTTATGAAAAATGTGAAAACTCTGTTGGAAATTGGAAGTCTTGGATGTAGTCCTTGATTTGATTTCTCTTAATATGTTGTTATTCTTAGAGAATATCCAGTCTACATACTCCAACCTTCATTTTTATTCTTTGTATTTCTGTTCAAGTTCTAAGATATTTTATTGTAAGTTTTCAATATAGCCTGCTATTACAAGAAGTTCTCTAAGCCAAACTGCTAATGCAAGATTGCAGGAAATCAACCTTGCCAATGATCCATGAAAATTGAGGATAATAAAGGTGAAATATTATGACCTTGCCTAAATTCCATTATAACTTTGAATTTTCTATAGTTCTCCACCAAGGTAACAGAGGTTCCAATTCCAGTAGATCCAAGGTTAGAATTTTCACCCAAAATTTCATATGGTACCGTATCTGGAAGTACATCCAATTTTAAACTCCTGACTAAAACTCAAAATGAGCAAAAATGGCTCCTCCAGTGACCCCAGAAATACTTGGCATAATATGAAGAAATGTTTCATTGTTATTCTGTCAGATTAAGAATTTGAAGGAACTTCACTTAATATACTGTACATTTCTCTCTACCTTTAAATTATTCATTTAACATTTTTGATGGTACCATGTAACTTACGTCATAATTCATGTTGGGTGGAAATGTCAAAATAGCTAATGACTTTTCAAAGAATCCTCGATACCAACTGAATTTCAGAATGCTAGATATCCTCAAAGATCTAATGACTTACCTCATTCAATGAAAAAATCACATTCTATAATTACAGAAGGAGCCATGACAGAAACAAATAAAACTATTATTTAATTACTCTGTCTATGGATCAGTGTTAGAGTGTCAACCTCAGACAAATTTCAATAGAAAATAAGGTTCTTTTCTCAGTAGATTTTATTAATCATAGTATACTGTATTTGTTTGCAAAACTTTTTAACGTTCATTGGCTTTATACTTTGACTCCAGGAAGTAATAATTTTAGCCTGTAAAAAAAAAATCACACCAGGCAAATGCTGGGGCTGTACCTTAATTAAGGCCATGGCCGCTTCCTTCCCACTCCTAACCCTTTCCCGTCCCATCGTCGGCATAAGACCTATCTGTGTCGGTGCAATGTAAAGCAAAACAAAAACCTTTTTGTGTGTCTAAAATAGGTAGGTTTTATTAATATCGTAATGCTAAATTCGAAAATGAATTTTATTCTGCCATATCATGTCTGGTTAAATGGCAATTATACAAAATGTTATTTTGTCATTATGTAAATTTTTGATACTCTGTATTAATTGAATTACACATGCAGAGTAGAGAGATAAAACATATAAACTAAATATGTTAGCAAGCAAAATACATGGTACACAAATTGAAAGCTTATTACATTTACTCAGTCAAATTTTTCCTTTTCCCGTAGAATTTTTGTGTTTCTGAAGTTTGCAAGTGCTCTCTGGAAGGGTCGTCACATGCAATCGACCAACAGTACTCGGCCATCATATTTACATCCCAACATTCCTGGTAGCACCATTCTGCATCTTTGGGATCCTGGTGGAACCTTTCACCTTGCTCTTCACTTAGGGCTCCTAAATTTGGAGGGAAGTAGTCCAGATGTTACGCTGAGAAATGAAGCTTTAGGCTCATATTACAATCAAGTTGATTAAACTTGTCCAACATGTTTCTTACAATTTCTTTGTATAGAGGGTCCTCAATGTTGCCAAGAAATTTTGTCACTACATCTTGAATGTGTTCCATGCATCTTCCTCAATTTCAGTCATCATTTCTGTGAAATGTTTGTCCTTCATCAGTTTATGAATCTGTGGTCCATCAAATACTCCTCCTTTGATTTTTTGATCTGATAATATGGAGAATTTTGTGCATATATATTTGAAGCATGGAATATTTTTGTCTAATAACTTAACATACTGTTTCATGATTCCCAATTTGATGTGCAAGGGTGGAAGTAAAATTTTTTCACAGTCAACAAGATTTACATTCAAGACATTTTTGGATCTTGGTTAAAGTTGCTCCGTTTCAGGCCATTCTACAGTATCCCAATCTTTATCCCATGCCCTGCTATCCTATTCACATAGGAAACAGGTAAATTTTTGGTGTAGCTTTTTTGTTGTCCCAGCAGTAATCCATTGACCTTCAAGTCACTGCAGATTTGCCACTCATGCACATGATATTTAATTCTTTCATGAACCAGCTTTAATGTCTCATAGGTTTTGGACAGCTTTGTGGAATGTGCAAGTGGTATGAAAGCCAGAACATTGCTGCTGTGAAGCAAAACAGCCTGAAGACTTCTTTTGGAAGATAATAAAAAAGGCACCAGTTGCTAAGATCATATTCTTTCTCTCCCAATTGATGCAGAAGATTTCAAATATTATATTATATTTTTCTTAACTCCTCCATGAGTTGAAGAATTTATTTTTCTAAGTTATTTATATTAATACCTCGAACTAATATACTGTATGTACTTGTGTATATCACGCACATTTTTTCTGGAAATTCAAGCTTAATAATTGGGGTGCAAAGTATACACGGGAGGGTAGTGTAAATTTTATTTTATTAGAATTGAAGTACTTTTTAAAAGTATATCTCACTGTATCTTGAATGCAAATGTATACCTGCGCAACCCCTACCATACAGCCAGTTCACTCATTGTGAGATTCCGTATAATAGATTGCATTTTATTATGTTCTGTAACATGGTCTTGATTCTCAACAAAAATGTTGAAGTTTGTAGGATTCCATTCATAGCTTAATATTCTCCCATGCTATTTCTGCTTTGATTTCACTGCACAGAAAAACGAAGAAAACTAATAGACTTACTACCAACACTTGTCATGTACAATGCATATTCTTTAATTTACAAATATACCTGAAACTGATTATTGAATGTTAACATAGTTCTGTTAAACAAATCAGTAAATTGCTACTCACCTACATTCATATTAAATTCTCAGCCTGCGACATGATTACCATGTTTCTCTGTAAATTGTATCACTCAGATTTTGAAATTTGTTGTAAAACTTGAACGCTTCTCCATAACTCACCTATAAACAGAGTAATGCTGGAAAGCAACTTACAGTATGTAATACACTGGACAGTCTCACACCTTATGTCTCACACATACCATATACTGGTACACTGAAACTGCAGCCATTTCAACAGTGTCACATTTAATCTAGCTCATTAGGCCAAGAAATACCCCAGAATCTGTTATTGTTTTTCTGCCTTTCACTAAACAAGGGAAGAGAGCTGCTGCATCTAAGGTAAGAGGAGAATTATGAGAGACAGTTTGACCTAGAGCTCAGAGCAGACATGCATGCCGCAGGGTGTACCTTTTATTTATACAAACGCATGAAGATAAACTGATGCAAGATATAAGCGGAAATTATTTTTCTCCCTCATTTCCAT
Organism: Anabrus simplex; assembly: GCF_040414725.1. NCBI lineage: Eukaryota > Metazoa > Arthropoda > Insecta > Orthoptera > Tettigoniidae > Anabrus > Anabrus simplex. The sequence continues at coordinate 127,277,222 of NC_090265.1, read as the reverse complement.
ATCAAAATATAGGGTGCCTGATATACACAATGGTGAGATTTATACGAGTAAATAGAGTAGGTAAACAAACCATTCATTCAAGGTAGCTAATAGTATGGCTTCTTTAGGCTTTCAGAGCTCTACAATGAACTGTTATCGCTCTCAGTCAAGGATAATATTGGAGTGGCCATGTCGTGTAGGAATACGTGTCCTGTCCTGCTACATCCACTCCGCAAACTGTCGATCACCAAACTGCTGCAGGTAAGATTGTAACCATATGACTAGGGTAAGTCTCTGTTAAGTTTATGACTGACTGTAGAAATGTTATCTAAATGAATACTTAGATTGTTGGGATGTCCAACAGCTCAAGAAAACCCAGATTATACAGTAGAATAATCACTCCAAAACTGGTAAGATATTATAGTCAACATTTTTCTACAATACAGTTAACGATTATAATGAAATATACTAGATATTTACAGTAAGTTTCACCAAGAGCAACAGTCCTCTCAATTTTTATTACTGTGGTGATGGCATGAAAGTAACTCCAGGGACCTCCCCCTGTGGGTGGGGGCAGTAGAATAACACCCACGGTATCCCCTGCCTGTCGTAAGAGGCGACTAAAAGGGGCCTCAGTGGCTCTGAACTTTGGAGCGTGGGTTGCCGACCACGGGGCCCTCAGCTGAGTCTGGCATTGCTTCCACTTACTTGTGCCAGGCTCCTCACTTACATCTATCCTATCCGACCTCCCTTGGTCAACTCTTGTTCTTTTCCGACCCCGACGCTATTAGGTTTGCGAGGGCTAGGGAGTCTTTCATTTTCACGCCCTTCGTGGCCCTTGTCCTCCTTTGGCTGATATCTTCATTTTTCAAAGTATCGGATCCCTTCCATTTTTTCCCTCTGATTAGTGTTATATAGAGGATGGTTGCCTAGTTGTACTTCCTCATAAAACAATAATCACCACCACCACCTCCGGGAACCACTATAAGTACTTAGGTGTTAATATAAGAAAACATTTGGGTAATCACGTTAACAAGATTGTAAATAAAGGTTACATATATCTTCATGTGGTTATGATGGAATTTAGGGGTTATAGTAAGGATGTGAAAGATAGGGCATATAAGTCTCTGGTAAGACCCCAATTACAGTATGGGTCCAGTGTATGGGACTCACACCAGGATTACTTCATATGAAAACTGGAAAATAGCCAAAGGAATGCAATACGATTTATATTGGATGATTTCCAACAAAAGAGTAGTGTTGTGAAAATGTTGCAAATTTTGGGCATGGAAGACTTGGGAATAAGGAGATGAGCTGCTTAACTAAGCAGCATGATCCAGGTTGTCACTGGAGAGGTGGTATGGCATGACATTAGTAGACAAATAAGCTTGAGTGAAGCTTTTAAATTTAGGAAAGATCAAAGATCATAATATGAAGATAAAGTTGGAATTCAAGATGATAAATTTGGGCAAATATTCGTTTATAGGAAAAGTATTATGAACATAATAATAAGGTCCTTTGGCTGGCCTTCCTGGATATCAAAAAGGCCTTTGATGCTGTAAGCAGGGACCAAGTCTGGGAAGTGCTAAAAAACAGTGGAATCAATAATGACATAATAAAATGAATTGAGAATTTCTATGAAGACATCAGTAGTTGCGTCAAAACATCATCAGGAATGATGGAACCCTTTAGAATAACTACGGGCCTAAGACAAGGTGGAGTTCTGTCACCTCTTCTCTTCATTACTGTGATGAATGAGATTCATCAACAAGTATGCCAAAACGTTGGTGACAACAAAATGAAAGTCATGCTATTTGCTGATGACATATGTACATGGGGAGATTCCAAGGAGGAACTTCAGGATCAGATCAATGCATGGACAGTAACAACTAAAGGGTACAGCCTAAGATTGTCAGGAAAAAAAGTGAAGTGTTGGTTATGCAGAGAAATGGTCAACCTAAAGGTTACATTGAAATAGAGGGTAAACAACTCAAGATGTCCAGCAAATTCAAATATCTAGGAAGCATGATATCAGCAACAGGCTCCACTGAAGAGGAACTTACCAACAGGATTCAAGCTGGAGGAACATTCCATAGAAATGTCCAAGACCTAATATAGAACCCAAAAGTACCATTGAAATGCAAGCGAGCAATTTATCTGAATACATGCCAATTCTGACATATGGGAGTGAGACCTGGACCATGAGAAAAAAGGATGAATCAAGGATTCAGGCAGCTGAAATGAGATTCACCTGAGTGATGGTTGGCAAAACAAGACGAGATAAAATTTGTAATGAGAACATCAGGGACATGGTTCAGGTTGGCAGAATGCAGGATAACAGAACTCTGTGTAGACTCAAATGGTATGGTCACATGCAAAGGATGGATTCTGATCGCATACTCAGTAAAATGTATGATCTGCAGTTAAAATATTCAAGACCAGGAGGACAGCCAAGAATGTGATATACAGACATGGTGAAAAATTACATTCAGCAATGAAGAGGGGACTGGGACAACATTGAAGAAGGAGAAAAGTACAAAGACAGAAGTTGGTGGAGGGGCTTTGTTTGCCAACCCTTTGTATAGATGGAACGACATGGAATATGTATGTATTCGTTTACAGGAAGAGGAATTATAGAATGGAACAATTTATCAATGGAAATGCTCGATAATTTTTTAAAAAAAATCATTTAGGATAAGACTAGGAAAACAATTGATAGCGAATTTGCCACCTGGGTGACAGCCCTAAATGGAAATCATTGGTTGGTTGGTTGGTTGGTTGGTTGGTGGGTTGGGTTGGGTTGGGTTGGGTTGGGTCGGTCAGTCAGTCGGTTGGTCGGTCGGTCGGTTTCCCCACTGAAGAAGGCTGCAGCTGAACATTTTGGACCCATGTATTTTTTTATGTGTCTACTCTGTCTACATGTGCACATTGTAGCCTCTCCCACTCCCAAATGGTCTTCATCATCATAATATATATACACAGAGTGATTCATATAAAATGGGTGGTTTTCAATACTGCCTCATTTCTGTTTGTTGATAACTGTAATAATAATCATAATTAGGGCTCGGATTCGAGCATATGAGCATATTTTTTCCTGAATAGTACACATTGAAAGAAACCTTTCGGTAGTATTTTCATCTCTCTGGGTCCACCAACAGAATTTAAATTTATCAAGCATATAAATGTATAAAACCACGGTTTTTGAATAGAAGCATATAAATGCATATTCTTGTGGTTTTCGTCTAAATAGTTTGTTTTTCTTCGACTCCCCCCCCCCCCCAAATTCGGGCCCTGACCGTCCTTAGGGTTCTAAAACAGAAATAATTATTGAAAAGCCTATCTGGTGCGAATAATAGAACCGCAGGTGTTTAACCTTTAGTGAGGTCATTCACATGCCCTAATTGGCCTCTGCCGGATTAGAGTGCACTCGTCAGATAAGCTCTGGAAGCCCCAAGCATCCTCTCACTTTGAAATGTGAGGTATTTTAGTGGTATGCCTATTTTGGGAACCAGTATTGTTTAGGTGGCTTTTCTCATGAAGTGGTGGAAGATCCGACCCGGTCAAGTGAAGTTTCTGTATTCTACTCTCAGTTCTCAGTTCGTAATTGTATCCGTACGTACCTATCAAGTTCTTGTGATTTCCAAGTACGTGATGCCTAAAGTTAAGGAATCTCTGAGTGTTTTACTCCGACGATGTGCAAAGGAAGACCCTGACTCATTTTCTACTGACGGGAGAATTCTTTTCTGCAAAATGTGTGAAAAAGAGGTAAGTCCTTATTGACATTTTCATATCAACATTCTTAAATATATTACTGGTCAAACGGTTGAAATTTCAAGTAAGCTGTATATGCAGCATACGGTGCCTACCCACTAGGTAAGTAGAGAGAAGTCTAAGAATTCGGAGTGTAGACCCGTTAGATCCTCAGATTTTACATTTCCGAGATGGAAATTGACGTTTGGATTTGCTGGTTTTTCATGGGATCGTTGAGAGGGTGCTCGTATTTCTACTGCAATATTTGAAAATAATTTCATAGTCCGCAATGCTTTATTTTTGTTCATTCAATGTATATTTTCTCACTTATGCATACCTAAGTTACCTATTTATTTTCAGATCAAGATTTCGAAGGGTTTTCAATTTTCTCAACATAAAGCCACAAGTGGGCACTCAGCAAAAGTTGAAGAATTTAAAAAAAGGAAATCGAAGAAAGAAGTGCTGATACAACTTTTGTTCAATCAGCAACAGCACTCGGACGAGTTCTCTTCCAGAGTTTGTAGGGCATTTTTAAGTGCCAACATACCCCTCTACAAGGTCGAACATGCTCAGATTAGAGCTCTCTTCAAGGACTTTGCAGGAAGAGAGTTGCCTCATGAGTCGACCCTATGTAAAAATTACGTTTCTTCAGAGTATGAAAAGGTATGAATTCATGCACGATTGCCGTATTCCGCATTCTCGTTTAAACAATTTAGAAGTAATTTTAACATGGATCTGGCTCTGTCGTAATGAAGGTAATCTCTCGATAATACCTTTATTCCACGAAGAATATTCATTCAGGTACTTTCTTCACCACGTTCTACATGCAATCAGGGACGACATCGGGAGCCACCCAATTTGGTTATCTATCAACGAGACCACAGACAGTTGTGGAAGATACATGGCCAACGTTATTGTTGGACAACTCAGTCCCAGTGAACCGGGTAAGGGCCACCTATTTCTGTGCAGGGAGCTAGATGTGACAAACCATGGTACCATTGTGCGAACAGCGCAAGCAGCTCTGCGTAAGTATATTTTTGTTAATTTATTTTTTGAGCGTTTTGCCAAAGAAGAATAAGTACAGTCTGGCTATAATTTCAATGCATTCTACATATGCTCAGTGAAGACTCTGATAGTTCTGATATTTAAATATCTCTTACAGTCGTACAATATGTCAGAATCCCATTAACTGAACAGTTCACCCTTCATTTTATGCATTCCTGTTTCAGGCTTGCTGTGGCCAACCTTTTCAGATGAGGAGGTAAACAAAGTACTCGCATTGGTGACTGACGTTGCTCCCTACATGATTAAGGCTGGGAAGAGCTTCAAGCTTCTCTACCTGAAGATGTTACATGTTACTTGTCTTGTCCATGCAATGCACAGAGTTGCTGAGGAGCTGCGCTAAAAATCGCCCAGCGTGAACAGCGTCATTTCCTCAGTGAAGAAAATTTTCGTCAAGGCTCCTTCTCGCGTCCGTGCCTTCAAGACGATGCATCCAGAACTCCCTTTACTTCCCGAGCCCATATTGATGCAATGGGGAACTTGGATATTGTATTACGCTGAAAATCATAGGGCAATTGAAGAGGTAAGACTAGTTGAAATGTTTAAAATCTTCCCATTTTTGAGGTTTTCTCTATCATTCTTTTCATATCTTTTATCTTTACTCCATCATACGGCGCCTAATTTTGTAATTTTCTCAGTTATTCTCCTCAGCTAATGTTTTTCATTTATATTTTTTCCAGGTGATCAATACGTTTGATGAGGCGGACAGCAAGTACATCGCGAAAGCTAAGGCTGCTTTTAAAATGAAGGGCTTGATGCCATCCTTGACTTTCATAAAAGCCTACATGAGCATCATTCCTGAGGCCATCCTAAAGTTGGAATTGCGAGGGATGGAGTTGGTTGAAGTGGTCGCTACAATACAAGGAGTCATCCAAGAAGCTGACTCGTGGCCTGGAGAGACTGGGAAAACCGTGAAACAAAAATTGGAGTTCGTGCTGGCTCGAAATCCCGGTTGGAGTGCAGCGTTGGACTTGGAGAGGATGCTGCGTGGCGAGTCTGCACCGTCAGAGGATTTTCCGAACTACTCTGCACAAGAAGCAGCATCATTCAAGTATTTACCTCTTGTGTCAGTTGATGTCGAAAGATCGTTTTTATCATTGAAACTTTTATTGACTGATTTAAGAAAATCATTCAAAACTGAAAACATAGAAAAAATTCTTGTTGTACAGAGCAATGCAGATCTAGTTCAATGACTCGCCTAATTCTGAACATCTTGTAAATGAGCCTATTAGTACGATGGGGTCGTCACTCCCAAAGTGATTTATTAATGACTGATAGATGCTATGAAACGAGAATGGAGAGTGTTGCTGGAATGAAAGATGACAGGGAAAACCGGAGTACCCAGAGAAAAACCTGTCCCACCTCCGCTTTGGGATAATGTTTTTTTAAATAAGTGTACTCTTATAAGAACTGTTGTAAACAAGAAGTCATAGTTTTAGATTTTATCGACTTAGATGTTTTAATCATTGTATTCTAGTTATGATAGCTTAAGCATTAGGAGTACTCCTTAAAAACCCGTGTTTCAATTTAGTTTCACAGTATGTAGCGGCTAATGATGTCCAAATATCGGATGAAACATGTTCCGCAAATAAAAGGATAACAAAATAATAACCAGTGGATTATTTTGTGTATTGAACAGGTGGACCCTCAAATTGTACTTGCTTATACTTATTGGTACTTCATTATAGTTATCAGGATTTAACTCTATACCAACTTTGCTATTCGTGATTTTTTAATGAGTCTGTCATCTCAAGAATAATGAATTAAACACAGTATTCTTTAAATCCATTGAAGAATATAATCTCAAATCCGAAAGAAAAACCAACCCCCATGGCATTAGAGCCCTTGAAGGGCCATGACCTACCAAGCGACCGCTGCTCAGCCCTGCAGATTACGAGGTGTCGTGTGGTCAGCACGACAAATTCTCTTGGCCGTTATTCTTGGCTTTCTAGACCGGGACCGCTATCTCACAGTCAGATAGCTCCTCAGTTCTAATCATGTAGGCTGAGTGGACCTCGAACCAGCCCTCAGGTCCAGGTAAAAATCCCTGACCTGGCCGGGAATCGAACCTGGGGCCTCCGGGTAAGAGGCAGGCATGCTACCCCTACACCACGGGCCCGGCTTCATAACCTCGAATACCAATTAAAATATTTCATGTTTTCATGTCTGGCTAAATATACCATAAAACATTGCAGCAGTCTCTCTAATAATGAAGTGAGTTAGATGTACGGTTTTGGTCACATAGCTGTGAGGAGATAATGGGTTCAAACCCCATGATCAATAGCCCTGAAGATAGTTTTCCATGGTTTCCCATTTTTACATCAGGCAAATGCTGTACCTTAATTATGGCCACAGACACTTCCTTCACAGTCCTGGTCCTGTACTATCCCATTGCCATCATTAAGACCTGTCTTTGTTGGTAGGACATAAAACAAATAGCAAACGAACAAATCTCTCTAATTACAGGTGTTAGCACAAAAACGAGCAGAAGAATGCTGCCAGCGTTTGGTGTCTGTTTTACTAAACAGTTTCCATGGTGTTTCATTTCTTGATCAGTTTCCTCCTCCAGAGGAGACAACTAGTCCTGAACATACTGATAATTCCAGCCTTGAAGTGTACCGGTAAGTTACAGGAAATTATTTGTACCTAACTAGGATGTCCACATAGTGTCAACAGCATTTTGTTTGAATTAAAATCTATTATCTTTACATCATGTTTTGGTATTTCAAAGTTTAAAATGTGTGATAACATTGTATTAGTCATCATAATTCTTTGCCTGTCCAAATATTAAGTGCAACTCATGTACATATTTTTGAATTAAATATCAACTGACCAGCAACCATAAATTCTATAAACTTTAAGTCACTTGGAAAGATTTTATTATAATCGAAGGGATTGTTATTTTGTTGTACTTTCTCTTAATCGAAGGGATTGGTACTTTCTCTTAAAACAGTAATCACCAGAGTACTTAACAAGGAACTTCTTGTATTAACACCCCAATGACACATATGTGTCATTTGATTGAAATTTCTTTGATTGAAATTTAGAACATGATGATCAGGTCATTCCAGGTCAATTTGGTTCACAACCCAATATCAAATGTATGGAAAGCCCAATACAAAAATGTCCACAACTAAACAATTTGTAATATTTGAAGCCATCTCTTTTCAGTGTCAAGTCAATTAATTCATAACTGTTAGGTTCTTCAGTCTGCTGAAACCAACTTTGAGTAATAAATCTATAAACTACCAGAAAAAAGAAAACATATGAGGAGCATCATTTCAAAACAACATTCTGCCAAAAATCAGGTGGCACTTCTCCTGTCTCTTACATCCTACACACCAAATAACAATAGTGAAAATAACAATAGTAAAAGGACAAGGAAGAGAACCACTTACGTAAATCCTTAATGACCGGCAACCACGTATTACTTACTATAGATGAACGGTAAAGCATTCTTAAATTCAAACCTTCATTAGGCCTATTGCAGCAGTCTTCCTCATGAACAGTCAAGATTTTCTCCTGAAGACGCAGAGTAAATTTTTCTGCGAAACATAAAGAATTTCACCTTGTTTTCTAGAGATGGCAAAAGCCCAAAAGCTTATTATCTATCATATCTACTATTACAGGCTGTGAAAGCATCAATCTAAACAGTAGGTGCATTATACTTTGATAATAATTCAAGTTAAGTTTGATAAAATATTAAAACATACAATACCATGTGCTCATTCTTTTTTTGAGCACCTATGCATTATACAGATATGCCCTCAAGTCAAAATATTGAATAAAAATGTAATTTTGGGTCAATGACCTTAGATGTTAGGTCCCTTTAAATAACAGGCATCATCATCATCATCAAAAATATAATTTTATTCTCATATGTTTGGTTTATGTTTCCAAGGAAATAAAATTTTATTGCAGTACATTTCTAATCATGGCCTATGTCGTGAACTCTCATAAAAGAGTGGTTTGAAGACATCATGTAAGTATTTGGAGATTTTATAGAAAACCCAATACATGAACAGAATGGACAGAGAATACTGGAAAATGGAGTAAAGTGGATGAAAAGTTTGAAAGTTTCTACTTTTAAGTAATTTATCCGACTAATAAATTCTTGAAAAATTCTAGACATCTAATCTATCATTTAATATTGAGATTAAAATTTTAGAGGCCCAATTCTAACCATAAACATTTTTGATTATTCTTGTAAGTCATCCCCTCCCCTAGATTTGCTAGAAGGTGTTTTTCCAGTATCTTTTTGATATAGTAATTTGTATTTGTACAAAGTTTGGTTGAGAACTATTCCGGAAGGTATTATACACAGGTACATCTACAATTTTGGTAATTTCCTCTTTCACACCTTTTACTTTTAGGATTTGTATTACCTATTTCAAGGTGTTTTTTATTTTTAGTTTTAGTTTTCTTAATTGTGACGGTGACTGATTATTTATGAACTCTTTTGCAAATTTGTAAATTTAGAAATATTGTTATGTGTATAATTGTACGTTCTAGCTTAAGATTATTTTGTTTCACCTTAAAGTATTTCCCTGTGGCAGCCCAGATAGTCTGGGAAGTAGCTAATCTTTTCAAACAAATAATAAAAGTAAGTTATAACAGAATGTATTTATGTGTCGCATTATAGATATGATGTACATGATTCCAACTGTCACTGTGACTGTTACCAATCAGCCGAATGACACCGAAAACTGTGTAAAAAACTTTAATCTTGATGAATTTGGACATTTTCTTTATCACCCCTTCTGAATCACCATGCCGATGGGTGCTGAACTTGGACTTAAACGACATCCGGAGTGCCACTATTCATCTCATTGACCCAAGAAACTATGGATTCAACACTTATATAGGCTGTTTTCGATTATTTTACATGTCACCCCCTTCCCACGAGTATCTTTCCCCTACAGTATCTTTTCGAGATAGTAACTCGTAGCCCTACCGAGTTTGGTTGAGAGCTGTTGAGACCTTCAACTTAAAGGCATCCAGAGTGTCAATATTTACCTAAGCAACCCCAAAAACTATGGATTCGGCAGTAATATTCGTCGTTTTAGATTATTTTTTAGTATCTTCCCCTCTGCCAAGGGTGCTAGGGGTGTCTTACCCCACGTAATTTTTTTCCAGGTAGTGTAGTAAGTCATGTGTGCACCAATTTTAGTTGAGAGCTATGCTGGAGTATAACACATGCATCCATAGTCTCAGTCATTTTGGACATTCCTTTTCTCAACCCTTCTCAACCACCGTTCTGACTGGGCCAGAACTGTGACTTAAATGGCATCCAAAGTGTCACAGTGTTGGAGGAGTCCTGCCCCCACAGTCATTTTTGTTTGTTTGTTTGTTTGTTTGTTTGTTTGTTTGTTTGTTTGTTTGCTTGTTTGTTTGTTTGTTTGTTTGTTTGTTTGTTTGTTTGTTTGTTTGTTTGTTTGTTTGTTTGTTTGTTTGTTTGCATGTTAGTCTGAAAGCTATGCTGAACATACATTCACCCATAATCTTGGTTATTTTGGATATTTTCTTTTTCACCCCTTCTCACCTCAGTGCCGATGCAGGTGAACTTGGACTTAAATGACACCTGGAGTGTCATTATTCACCTCAACAACCCCGAAACCTATGGTTCTGAACTATTTTTTATTATTATTTTTATATATGCCACCTGCTCCCAATCACAACCTCTAGGGGTGGCTTACCCCACAGTGCTTTTTCCAAGACAGTCATCTGTGTAGCAGAATCTCTCCTTTGCTTAGCCTACATTTACGCACATGCCTACTTCGAACACCAGGCCTGTATTCTATTGCAGAATCCTTGAGCTGATGTTGCCATGGTTACTGCTGGTCATTTCTTCATCCATTTCCTAGAGCGGGGAAGTGTGTTGCCAATACCTTCAAAACGGTTGGTTTTAGGCCCTTAAAACATGGTTTTTGGGGCCCTTAGGGCCTTACTGAGTTTTGTTGTACACGTCGTGAGGCTCAAAATGAGCTTTATCTCATCCTTGTATGGCAAATTGAATATTTCACCTATATTAGCCTATGTTAATGTGCCAAAAGGCCTAAATCTAGGGAATGTTAAACTTTTTGTAGATGGGATTACCCGCAGGGTCCTAAAAGTTAAGTATACAAAATTTGGTTCAAATTGATGGAAGAGTATGGATTTGTATAAGGTACAGACAGATAGACAGACAGACATTCTGCTGTATATGTATAGATAGATGCATACTGAAAATTAGAAAATGAAATTCTAATTATGGTATTTTGCACAGTGGCATATACTGAGGGCTACCGAGGCTATCAGTGATGCCCTAATCTCAAATGAGAACGATGGCAATCTAAAGCACATTACAATGTAAGCATCTGACACATTGTTCCATTTACAAAACTCGAACGCAACGAGATAAAATGTTGCTGGTATTTCTGAGTGCAAGGGAGATATTGCAGCCCATGTACTGCATCCTTCTCCCCTCACCTTTCTCTGTATGGCATGCTGTTGAATATGTCAAAAACATATCAGATGTATGGCTTTTCAGGCGTTTGCTCTATTAACCAGCGTTTCGTCTTAGGTCTGACACTAGACTCATCAGAGTGGGATGTGTCAGACCCTACCCTCTGATGCTGGGGTGTATGCAGGTGAACTTATCAGAAGCCCTTATAAGAAGCACAGTCTAATAACTGCACATGGGAGATAAATCTCCACAATGGAATTATTGCCCGCCTAGCAATTCCGAATGGAAAATTCCAAATTCCCATGGAGGAAATTAGATATTTTTCACCAATAGAGCATGTCAAAAATGTCAAAAACATATCAGATGTATGGCTTTTCAGGCGTTTGCTCTATTAACCAGCATCTCGTCTTAGGTCTGACACTAGACTCATCATGCTGTTGAATGCCTGAAGGTGCAGGGACCGGGAGGAGAGGTGTGCTAGGCTTCGGTCCATCAGATCGCCAGTGCTAACAAAGGAGAAATAGCTCAAAGACTCCAAGAAAAAGTTCTCCGGAAGTTTCCAAATTAACACATGCGTTCCTCATCGTTTGTACTTCCTCACCTCATACTTCTGACTTAATTATACAGATAACAGAGTGGCAGTATTTCACTCCCCTTTGCTTCTACATCCTTGTAGAAAGACACTGCAGGCTACTGTTATAGGAGTAATTTAATTTTCTTTTTTATATAGGTTGATCTGATAAAATGAAATGCAATCTTTCAGGTTTAGTGTTCTCTTTGGTTGGTTGGAATCAAATCTGTGGTAATGGGTCGGACACCACCACTGATCTCCTAAGGAAGCTAATAAACCAGTGAACAATGGGTACGACTGCTGGTATTGCTGTAAAATTGAACATTTTAATTTGATGATGATGGTGGTGGTGGTGGTGGTGGTGGTGGTGGTGGTGCATGGCGTCTGTATAGGCTTGGTAGTGACCTAATGATGATTAAATGAATGGCAAAGATGTGATAAATTACCAGTCCCCACTCCAGGGGAATTAAAAGAGTACGAGGGTGTTGATTCTGAGAATTGAACCAGGCCCATCGGATCAATGGCAAGCATTCTATCCATTTCACCACAAAGTCAGACTTTAATTTGCTAAACCTTAGACTACCATCTCCACTGACAGGAGCAGAGGCCAGGGCAATAGCTTGTGAAACAGCACTGACGATACAGCAGGTTACTCCGTTGGCTATTGGCTGCAGCTCAGAACGCTTAGGGCCTGACATTCACTAAACAAACTATCGAAAAGCAGTAACCTAAGTCTAGTGGTAGCCCAAGTCTTGTTCCCAGCATACACCACTGATTTTGCACACTATTATAAATTTAGTTTACATTTCATTGTTTATTAATTTAAATTTACCTTAAGTTTATCTGTAGATTTTTTACTGTTTATTCAGCAACTAGGGACATTTTTCATAAGGGTCATTTAATAGCAATGGACAAGTCTGATAATGGGGATTTAATAACTGTTGACATTTCTGATAAGGTGTTAAAGTGGAATCAATTTTCTTTTCAGTTATGAGTTAGTTAAAAAATAACCAATTTTTACAGTCTATCAAAACCAATGCAACATGAATAAATACTAGAAAATACCTTATGAAGAAACAATTTAGTTAATAACAATATATACATGAAAAAAGAAAACATTAATTTAATGTGATTACTGATTAATTAATTATGGCTCTATTACTGATTAATTAGTAAAATGAACTCTTGTCCTTAATTAATTATTTCTGATAATGGCCATTTAATGTCTGCAGATATTTCTCATACTGCACGAGTGTTAGTGGACATTTTTGCGGTGGACGTTTTGTTGGGACTAGTTGAGTGATAATCGATCACTTTTGGGCGTGAAGCCTGTTTGATAACTTGTGTTATTGTATTGTGTGTAGCAGTAGGGTCTCGGGTTAGGCTAAGAGTTCAAATAATGCTAAGCATTGTTTGAAGTATGGAAAAATTGAGAAGATAATAATTCTCAATAACATTCACCGTGATCTGGATCAAACAATTCAGTTTTTACTACTGTCTCATATTGGTTAGATTCACTGGTTATGCCAGTGGATAAGGAAGTTTCTAGTGTACCTAGAGCAAACTTAATAGACCTGTAAGAGAAAAAAGCATGACAATACTGTAAAGCACTCTAAATTAATTTTCTTCCATGTTTAGACTGTCAGTAATATACTAATAACATTCTTGAAGGGAACAGTGAATTTAATGATGAATAACACAGAGCACCAAAATAATAATTAACTAGTAAGGTTCAGTAATTCTGGAATTAATTGTTAACTTTAGATTCACAAAAGTCAAAAACTGTGGATGCCTAGATGAAGGCCATTGGTTTAAAAGAAAAGAAAAAAGTTGTGTTTTGTTTAGTTCTTTAGATAGTTATCACCATTACAGTACTAATGGTATTGTGATGATAATTTCATATATTTGGAATGAATACAAAACAACTCTTCCATTACTGATGCTCATCATAGCATCGCTATGACTTCGACAAAATATCGTACACATCAGTTATATCACTCTCTTACCTCACCCTGTTATCCACATGGCCTGAAAGTTCTTCTTGGCATTTCACAATGGGTACTCTTTATATAGAATGAATATTATTCTCAACCACTGCACTTTAATAATTTTATGGAGAGTCAAAAATGTTGTTCTGAGTGTTCAGATGCAAGGCACCGCTCCTGGTACAGATTTTTTGTTTTAGAAAGTGGTTGCTGAAGTGTTTTTACATTTAGAAAATACATGAAATCTTGATGGAATTTTTTCTCCAGAGCTTTGACACGGCATATGACTCCTCCTGGGACAGCTGCAGGTAGTATATTGCCTCCTGTAGAGAAGTCTGCACCCTGTGCCAATGGAATGTCTCAACTTGATGCTCAGTCTATAGACCACCTGCAACGCATCGAAGAGGGACATGTGACAACACTACTTTGTGTGGCAGCAGTGAGCGCACCCCATCTTCTAGGACGTCACGGTACCAAAAAGTCCAAGAGCACAGGTAGGAAAGTAATTACTAGGATATACTGTATTTACATCATATTATTTTGACTTTAGCATTCTGAGGTTATTGAAACTATTGTCACAGCTTGTCAGTGTCCTTCAAACTTGAATTACTACACAAGGAGGTAGCATGTTTTACCAGTGGTGTGCACTGAACCTCATCTACACTAGCACTGGTGGGGTAAATAACTTTGTATTAACATTTTCTTATTATTCCTTATAACCCTTTTTATAAAGTTTTGAAAACTGCGAACATCTAAGCCAAGCTAAGTACAACTGTCTCGACAATCTGCTCACACTACCACAGTTCAGCTTATTCCAACACAATAAAAAGGTTTCCAGTATGGTTTCTTGATTTTTGTTTGAGATTTGAGGATCTGAAGATGTCCATTTGATATGCCATTCTGGGTTTAATAATGTCTTTAACTTCAACTCTTATGTCTTAACTATTTGTTTTCTGTACATTATAGATTGTGTTCAACAGCCTGGAAAGATTTTTCTTTTTTAAAAGTCTCAATCAGTAAGATTTAAAGATAGTTCATGAGGGTGGGAGGGTTTTTCTGAAAAAGCCTACAATAATACCTACTGTCCAGTGTCCATTCAATGGTTACAATGCAGTACCATTTAGAATTACAGTAAAATGAAGAAAGCAGTCATATCTCTTCAAAGGAAACAAGAATACAGTCTAGAACTGAAAGACCTTTCAACAGTAAGATAACTACATCTCTTAGAAGTGAAGCTTCCACGGTGTGAAGAATTATTTAATTTAATTTCCAGGTTGAACCGTGTTGTACTTGTCTGCACATCACGTACAGTTTGCCGACGTTTCAAATACATTGCAGTATTCTTTGTCAAGGCGACTGAAATACCCCTACTCGATCCAAGGTAATCAGTCTCCCAGGCAGAAATTACACTACTAGAGTGGCCCTGATCTTGGCCTTTTATATCCTAGCCTTTCTGGCTGACGTAAGCCCTGGCTGACGTAAGCCCTGGCTGTCTCGTGAGTATTCTGGAAAGTATGTGTCACAGCCAGGTAGTGGGGGCTTGCCCGCGCTGTTATGTAATGAGGTTGTGGTCTATATGTCTTAAACTATGAATGATAGGCATCCAAGAATTACTGATTTTATATCCTTCTTCTAAATTTGACTAAAGAAAAAATTCATGCCCTAAAAACACTACGTCAAGATACAGAAACAATTATCCTACCCGCAGATAAAGGCAATGCTATGGTGATAATGACACGCACAGACTACACTTGGAAAATAGAACAATTACTCACCGATTCTACATACAGAAAAATAAGGAACCCTACCAACCGCATTAAGAACAAACTCCACACACTAGTAAAAAATTCCAGTATTCCAGCCGAAATACAGAAGAAGCCGATATCCTCGGACCCGATACCTCCTAAATTGTATGGCCTTCCTAAAATCCATAAAGAAGGCATACCTCTGCGACCTATCGTGAGCGCTATAGGATCTCCCATGCACGATATCGCCCGTTACCTAGCTGGAATACTTCAGCCACATACAGGAAACACTGAAACCTACGTGAAGGACTCCCGACATTTCATCCAGCTCCTTAAGGACCAATCAATTGAAAGTACGGACTTATTAGTAAGCTTTGACGTCACGTCACTTTTCACCATTAGACCAGAAACATCCAGAAGACCTGTCAACACTAGCTAAAGAATGCCTTAGCGCCACTTATTTCTATTTCAACGGGGAGTTCTACGAACAGACAGAAGGGGCCGCGATGGGGTCGCCACTCTCTCCAATAATAGCAAACATGTATATGGAACACTTCGAACAGAAAGCCTTAGCTACATCTGCCCTGAAACCGAAATGTTTTCTCCGTTTTGTAAACGACACATTCATAATCTGGCCTCACGGGAGCAATAACCTACAGCTATTTCTCGACCATCTCAACTCCATACACGTAAATATTCAGTTCACCATGGAAATAGAAGTAGACGGAAAACTACCGTTCCTGGATGTGCTAGATATACGCACCTCCAATGGGACGTTGAGTCGCGCAGTATACAGGAAACCCACTCACACAGACAGGTACCTACACGCCTCGTCTCATCATCACCCATCACAAAAGCAGACTGTCCTAACATCACTGGTGAACAGGGCCATAGCGATATCTGACACAGAGCACCTCGAGGAAGAGAAAGAACACCTCATGAGAACCCTTAGGAAAGATGGCTACTCGCTCAATAATATCCGACGAGTCCTTAAAAAATCAGAAGAGAACAAAGAAAAGGCCACCGCAGGAGAAAACAACGGGAAAGAAGAACTGACCCGCCCGAAAACAGCGATACTGCCATACATTAAAAACACTACAGACAGGATCAGCAAGATACCGGA
Organism: Anabrus simplex; assembly: GCF_040414725.1. Lineage (NCBI taxonomy): Eukaryota > Metazoa > Arthropoda > Insecta > Orthoptera > Tettigoniidae > Anabrus > Anabrus simplex. The sequence goes on along the minus strand of NC_090265.1, from coordinate 127,260,562 downwards.
CAAATACAACATAAAAACTATCTATAAACCTCACCGGAAGCTAGCCCCTTATCTACCACCAGTAAAAGAAACAATAGAATTACAGGCCCCCTAGAGTATATCACATTGAATGTAGCTGCAGAGCTTGTTATGTAGGTGAGACAAAACGTCTGATCTCCACCCGCCTAAAAGAACATATCCGTCACACCAAGAACCAAAACACAGATATTTCAGCAGTAGCCAAGCATTCCTACGAAACTAGGCACGGAATATCATTTGACAAGACCAAGATCCTAGCAGCTATCCCTTGGAATCTGGAAAGGAAAATCCGCGAGGCTATCGAAATCAAGAAACATACGAACAACATAAATTTAGAAGAAGGATATAAAATCAGTAATTCTTGGATGCCTATCATTCATAGTTTAAGACATATAGACCACAACATAAACACACGGGCCGCAACCCCATTACGTAACAGCGCGGGCAAGCCTCCACTACCTGGCTGTGACACATACTTTCCAGAATACTCACGAGATAGCCAGGGCTTACGTCAGCCAGAAAGGCTAGGATATAAAAGGCCAAGATCAGGGCCACTCTAGTAGTGTAATTTCTGCCTGGGAGACTGATTACCTTGGATCGATTAGGGGTATTTCAGTCGCCTTGACAAAGAATACTGCAATGTATTCGAAATGTCGGCAAACTGTACGTGATGTGCAGACAAGTACAACACGGTTCAACCCGGAAATTAAATTAAATAACTACATTTCTGTTCATGAGTAGAAGTCTATTTTTCTTCAGCACTCACCTGGGGAACCTCTTCAATATAGCCACATTTTGCAGGCAGCCAAATACCCACCAAACGTAATGTTTTAGGGCTGTTTCACAGCTTCCAGTCCACAGACCATTCACCCCATTGAAGGAATGATGAATAGTAAAACTACATCAAAAAGCCACAGAGAAAACTGATTCCAACAATATGTAGTCAGTTTCCTGATGGTGACATGCTGTTTACAGAAAGATCTGGCTCCTGCCACAACTCCATGCTTTACAACAAAATGTTGATGGTGTTGAATGACCAAGGAATTCACTAGACTTTGGTAGTACAGTTCAACCTATAGATCTGAGCACTCAAATTTTCTATGTGGCTGAAGTCTAGTACCTTCTCCGGGTTTTTCTTGTTATCGTCTGTAATTATTAACTTTATGTTTATCACCTTTTCCCTTGTACACTGGGCTACTATTTGCAACTCTCCATTCATTTGGCATTGCTCCTTTGTGCAAACAGTAATGAAATAAGTAGTTTAGATATGGCACTATATCCCAACCCACTGCCTTTAGTATACCCCCAGAAATATTATAAACCCCAGCTGCTTTTCCAGCTTTCAGTTTTGTATCTTCCTGTAAATGACTTTATTACCATACATTAATTTCAGTAATTCACCAGTATTAGTCATCCTGTCTACCTGAACATTATCCTTATACCCAGCTCTCTTTACATACTGCTGAGTGAATACTTTGCCTTCCATGAGTCCTCATGTATACACTCACCTTATTCATTAATGATCCCTGGAATGTCCTTCCTGGAACCTCTTTTTGTCTTAAAGTACCTATACATGTCCTTCCATTGTTCCATAAAATTCATATGCCTGCCAAGTTACCCTCAGCTGACTTTTCTGCTAAATTCAATTTCATAGTAAGTTCATTCAATCACCCCTTATTCCTGCAACCATTCCTAACTCTATTTCTTTCTAACTTGCATTTCCTTAATCTCTTTATTTCTCTTTATTTCCCATTCCTTACCACCTTTAAATGTGCGTACCTATTTTCTCACTTCTCAACAATAGTTTTAAACCCATCCCATAGGCTGTTCACATTTTTATTTGCCATTTTCCACTGATCTTATATGCTTTTTAGGAATTCCCCCATGCCTCTCTTATCAACCATATAAAGGCTTATTTCTTCCACCGTGTACAAACTCTAGGGATTGATTGCGGAGAGGATATGGAACAAAGATGGTCTAATGAACATATATCCGGAAATGCATGGTCTCCATGCTAGCGACCATGTATGCAGGCCAATACGTGCTGTACCATGCCACCACACTTACAGTATGTGTGGTTTCCTCCTGGAGGGTGGTACTGTTCCTCATACGCCATGCCCTAATGCACTCTCCTGCCATAGTCATTGGTACTGTTGTGTCCGAGTCACTTCTCATGCTGACTCATTGGATAGTAGATGTGTTACAGCGTTGTACAGAATGGTTCCGTATTCGACTCTAGAGCTTGCCGACATGGTGTTTACTTATGGCAAGGCAAATGGCAACGAGCGGCAGGCAGCACGGTTGTATCAGGAGACCTATCCCCGCCGACAACAGCCACAGCATTCAATGTTTGCAACAGTGTTTTACCATACCCTGTACTGGCAGGCCAACTGCCTTGTACTGACATAGCGGGTGCCTTTCACAGTGTTAATCACATTTTCCTCCACATCTGGTGTCTGAACAGGGAGGGTACGTGCTTCATGATTTCCTGCTTCCTTAAACAACCCTGTCCCAGACAAACGGCAAAACACTGTTGCAAACATTGAATGCTGTGGTTGTTGTCGGCGGGGATAGGTCTCCTGATACAACCGTGCTACCTGCCGCTCGTTGCCATTTGCCTTTCCATAAGTAAACACCATGTCGGCAAGCTCTAGAGTCGAATACGGAACCATTCTGTACAACGCTGTAACACATCTACTATCCAATGAGTCAGCACGAGAAGTGACTCGGACACAACAGTACCAATGACTATGGCAGGAGAGTGCATTAGGGCATGGCGTATGAGGAACAGTACCACCCTCTAGGAAGAAACCATGCATACTGTAACTGTGGTGGCATGGTACAGTGTGTATTGGCCTGCAGTCTTTGCAACAAAGTATGATTGAACACATGGTCGCTAGCATGGAGACCATGCATTTCCGGATATACGTTCATTAGACCATTTTTGTTCCATATCCACATACATGCGTGCGTGGAGGCACATGGAAACCATTTTCAACACATACTGTAACTGTGTCTGCATGGTACAGTGCATATTAGACCGCCGTCTCTGTAACAAAGGATAATTGAATAAATGGTCCCTAACAATCAAAAGTTTTTTCAGGTCAATTAATGCAGCACCTGTCTTCTTCTTATTATTATTCTTATTATTCTTCTTCTTCTCCTCCTCCTCCTCCTTCTTCTTCTTTCGACACCACATTGGATCACTTTAATCAACCCTTTGGTTTGTCGATTTCTTGGTGGGAACTGTCCAAGTCTTGCGGTCCTCCCAATACTTCTTCATACATGTTGATATTTTTGCCCTTTCTTGTGTAGAGAATATTCTAATTGGAATTTTCTTCTTTGGGAGTGTAAAGTGGAAAGTCATATTTTTAGGTGTTGTGTTTACTTTTTTCTTACCCATAGTGTCATCTGGTGTAAGGCCAATTTCTTTCAAATCCTCCCTAATTTCTTTTACCCATCTGCATTCAGTTGTCATGTGCAAAACCAAGGAAATACTTTTGGACTTTCCTACCTATTTTAATATTTGAAGCAAATTTCCTAAACCATTCTCACATTACCATTTCTAGTGCACAATTAAATAGTAATGGTGATAAGCCACCACCCTGCTTTAATCCAGTAGTTACTTCGAATGGATCTGATAATTTGCTCTGAAATTTACTTTTGGTTTGGTCTCTGTAAGAGTTAATTTTGTCATATTTACTAATTGAGGATGTAATCCCATGTGTTGTAAAATTTTTAATAAAGATTTCCTGTGAATACACATAGAGCTGAGAAATGAACATACACAACATACAATCATAGGCCTTCTTGAAGTCGATAAATGTTATCACCATGTCTTCATTTCTTTTTCTGTTGTAATCCATTATCAGTTTGAGCAGTAGCAGCGATTGGGGGGTGGGGGCAAGGGGGAAGAACAATTACATTTTTATTCCATTTTAGCTGGTTGAAACTAGGAATTATTTTAAAAAGGCAATTTGTACAAGCCCTTTTGTCTTATTAGCTAATTACATCCTTTATTTTCTTTAATTATTAATAAAATTATTTCCCGGCTAACCCATTTGTATATCGCCACAGCAAGTAGTGGATACTTTGCATGTGCTGTGAGGAAGGGTAGCAGCTATATATATTTTTTGCCAAGGTCATGGATACTGAGGTGTGGTTCACCCGCTTGCCACGTGCATTCATCAGTCTAGCAGTCTCTTTAGTGTCAGTTTCTTAGTGTGTAGTCAAATAGCAAATGATTGTAATTGTACTTGTAAAATCACACCATACTTCTATTTAATTGTTATCCATGCATAATATTGTTCCATTTCTGAAAGTTTGATTGTATAATATTGAATTAAAATCTCAAACAAACTAATACCATATTACTGCACTTAAGTTGGTAAACTGGCAACGTTTAACTCTCTGTTGACATTCACTCAGAGAGCATCAAACTAACCATTTTGCAGCTGTTTTTCCCTTTCTTTTGAGTTTTGATTTACACCCCCCACCCCCACCCCCCGAATCACTGTATCCAACAAACCCGGGTACTGTTTGTCGTTTGTACATTTTCTTTTTCTCCCCCACACTTTTAATTCCTAATCGCCGCTACTGAGTTTGAGGCTGATCTATTTACAGTAAATTAATTGAAAAATTTGTTGTTAGTCGTTTAGTCGCTTCCGACTCTCTGTGACCCCATAGACTAAAGTGCGCCATTTTCTTCCTACCGTGTACTATTTTCTGAAGTCTTTCTAAATTGAGAGCCATGGCTTCCTTAATGCCATCAATCCACCTCATCCGTTGTCGCCCTCTTCTCCTGTTACCATCAATCTTCCCCAGCATTAAGGTCTTTTCCAGTGAATCATGTTTTTTCATAATATGACCGAAGTACTTTAGTTTTTGTCTGAGTATTTGACCTTCCAGTGAACAGCCTGGGTTGATTTCCTGTAAAATGGACTTATTAGATCTCTTCGCAGTCCACGAAACTCTAAGGAGTTTTCTCCAACACCATAGTTCAAATGCGTCTATTCTTCGATGCTCAGCCTTTCTTAACTGTCCAGGTCTTGCTTCTGTATATTGCTTCTGGGAAGACCATAGCCTTCACTATACGAATCTTCGTTCTCAAAGTTACGTCTCTACTCTTGAAAATGTTGTCAAGGTTGGCCATTGCCTTCCTCCCAAGAAGCAAGCGTCTTTTAATTTCATGGCTGAAATCGCTGTCAGCAGTTATTTTACAGCCTAAGTAGATGAAACTAGGAAAAACTTTCATTGTTTCACCATTTATATGCCAGGAGGTGATAGGTTTAGTTGCCATGATCTTTGTTTTCTTGACATTCAACCTTAGTCCAGCTTTTGCACTTTCTTCTTTCACCTTCATCAGTAGATACTTAAGTTGTTCTTCACTTTCTGCCATCAGGGTGGTGTCATCAGCATATCTAAGGTTATTTATATGTCTCCTGCTAATTTTAGCTCCAGTTTCTATTTCATCTAATTTGGCATTCCTCATCTCATACTCTGCATATAAGTTGAATAAATAAGGTGATAATATGCAGCTTTGACATACACCTTTCTCAATCTTGACCCATTCAGTTGTTCCATATAGGGTTCTCACCGTAGCTTCCTGATCAGAGTAGAGATTTCTCATAAGGCAAATAAGATGATCTGGTACTCCCATAGTCTTGAGTACTTGCCACAATTTATTGTAGTCAACACAGTCAAAGGCTTGAGCATAGTCAATACAGCATAGGTATAGGTCTTTCTGGAATTCTCTTGCTTTCTCCATAATCCAATTAATATTAGCAGTTTGATCTCTGGTTCCTCTGCCTTCGCGGAAACTGGCTTGTTCTTCAGGTAGTTCTCAATCTACATACTGCCGAAGCCTATTTTGCAGGATCCTGAGCATAACCTTACTAGCATGCGATATAAGTGCAATTGTTTGGTAGTTTGAACATTCTTTAGCACTGCCCTTCTTTGGAATTGAGATGAACACTGAGTCACTAATTAAAATACTGGTAATATATTCTTTCAAAGGTGACCCAGCATACTGCTCAAACTATTGACCAGTCTGCCTTTTGTGTCACATGATGAAAATCCTTTAGTGGCACCTGAGAGACATCATCCTTATAGGCATCAACCAGTGTGGTTTTATAAAGGGAGTCAGTACAATCTTCATGACACACATGTTTCTGGAGAAACATTGAGGAAAAATTAAGCCATTACACTTGGCATTCCTCGACCTAGAGAAAGCGTTTGATTGGGTTCTGCATCAGCTTATTTGGTTCATGTTGTGTGACCATGATGTGCCAGAGTTGCTTATTGACTGGGTCCAAATGCTTTATGAGAATACTTGTAGCAGAGTAAGATGCACTGCTGGTCTGTATGGGAGCTTCCCTGTGAGAGTAGGAGTACATTAGGGATCAGCCTTGTCACTGCTGCTCTTCATACTTATTATGGATACCATCTCACTTGAGCTACATGAGAGTGTTACTTGGACTGTACTCTATGCCGATGACATCCTTGTTGCAGCTACTACCAAAGAGGAACTGCAGGGCTGTGTTCAAATACGGAGTGAACACCTATGCCAATATAGCCTGTGTTGAAATGTTAAGAAGACCGAGTATCTAGAAACTAACCCAAGCCCATCCACCTCACAATCAATGATCAAGACCTAGTGAAAACTAATTGCTTCCAATATTTAGGATCCTGCCTGCAAAGTGATAGTGGCATTGATCAGGATGTGAGAGCTAGAGTAAATGCAGCATAGTTTAGAAGGAGAGGAGTCACAGGAGTGCTGTATGATAGGCGTGTGCCCGTCCTCCTCAAATCAAAGGTGTACTGCACTATAGTTCATCCAGCGTCATTGTAAGGGGCTGAGAGCTGGCCAATCACTAAAAGCACTGAGTGCCCTCTGTACACCATGGAGAAGCACATGTTACATTGGTCTCTTGGAGTTTCACTCCTTGATCAAATAACCAACAACATGATCCAACAGAGGATGAAAGTAGTTCCCATTCAAGGAAAATGTGAGAAGGATATATGAGATAGTATGGCCATGTCCTAAGAGTGGCAAATTGTACCATTGCTCATGATGCGTACAACTTCACTGTCGATGATAAGTACCCATGTGGAAGGCCAAGACAATAATGGCAAGACATTGTAGCTGCAGGCACGGAGATTGCTCAGTTGACACTGAACGCTGTGTTCAATTGCTCAAAATGGCATTAGTCAATATGAAGAGCAGATCCTACATCTGCAGGAAAATACTGAGTTGAAGAAGAATAAAAATATATATAGACATGATACTGTATAGGCTTTTGGGCTTATGCTGTGTCAAGAAAATAAGGTGAAATTCTTTACGTTTCAGAGAGAACTGTGCTCTGCATCATCAGAAGAAAATCTTGACTGTCCACGAGAAAGCCTATACAGTATCATGTCTATATGCATGGGCCGTGAAAGCATCAATAGCAATATATATACTTTCAACATTATTCTAAATAATTCTATATATTTTTTCTGTCTTTGAACTGCAGTGCTATATAAACTTGATGCACAGTCTATGCCACCCACTGAATATAATGGTCCTTCAAGATTTAAGTATCTGAATTTACATCTAAATTGTTTACATAATATTTCATCTTATACATTAGTCACTTATGCTTAACTTCTGCCAATCTAATTGAATAGGGCTGATGAAGGTTGCAAAGCCAGTGCGTGGCAAGGTGGTGGAGTATTATCAGCAAGTTCTTTGGGGAGAGGTTGGCACCTTCACTGAACATGTGGTCCTATGGTGGGGAAGTTCTCCTATGGGAACTGAATCACCAGAGTCCTGTCAGCAGTTGCGGGATTGGCTACACAATCTCCGAGTGACTGGTAGGTATAATTAAAAAAAGATATCAACAATATTATATGTGATATAGCTGTTAGCAATGGATACAACAGGGACTATGTCAACAAAATAATCAATAAATTAATAAATAAACCTTCTACAAATTTGGTTAAAGAATTAAAAAATCCTTAAATTTACTTACAATAATAATACAATTTACCTGATCACTGATCTATTTAAAAACAGAATTTAAACATAGCCTTCAGAACCAGCATATTTTACAATACTCACACCATCAACAACACTAACAAATATTCTAACTCAGGTATTTATAACCTTAAATGTATAAATTGCAACTCCAGTTACATTGGTAAAATGGGAAGAAGTTTTAATATAAGGTATCGAGAGCATGTAAATGCTAAAAACATAACAGATTTTCAGCTATGAATGAACATATGATTGATTTTAACCATCATTTCACTTCCATTAATCAAGATTTAATAATTCTACATAGAGCTCAAAAAAGGTAATTTACTTACCAATTATGAAAATATTCATATATACTTGAACCAAAGATTCAGTCCTAATCTTAATTTAAATGAAATCTCTTAATGAACCAAAGAACTTTTTGAAGAAATAATAAATATATTTAAAAAGCAGAAACACTTTTTTTTCCCCAGAATACAACACCATATTACTGACTATTTCTCCTCCATCCCCATCCTTTCTTTCCCTACCACCACTTCCTCTCAGTGACAACGGATCCACTTAGCAGAGTTAGCTTTCTTCAAAGTAGATACACACAAAGTAATATCAAACTAGGTTAAAGTCACGACAATAAGGAGTGAGTATACATTTTAACCTGTCTTTTGTGTCAGTTATTTCTGTTTCCTTCATTCTCAATAAGTAATTCATTTTCATTTTTCTTTGTAAACTATATTTTTGACACAACGTATTCAGTGCCATTTGTTCCATGCTGACACGAAATACAAACTATTTTAAGACAAAGACTTTAAGATCCTTTCAGTGATTCATATCTTCAACTTGTTTTAAGTGTTTCACCATTAATATAATGTTTTATGTCATTTTACTGTAATTTAAGTGGACTTCAGTTTTATGTATTCTGTATACTTCATCATGAAGTTTTTAAACAATCAACCATAGTGATTCAACGTTATCAACTGTCCCCTTTTTCTACCATCAAGGTAGTCTGCCCCAGACTAGTCAGCCGCTCCCAGGTGTGGTCAGTTTGAAAACTCAAACTATGAAGATACCGGTAGCTAAAAATTACATCCTGGATTTTATGGGGAACGTATCTCTAATATGGAAGAGACAAGGTCAACTAATAGCTATAAATGATGCAAGTGGAACCATGATGTCAGTTTTGAGGAAAACATGTTTATTGAAATAACAAGAAAAAATTGAAATTGACCGTTTAAATCATGGTGTGACAACAAAAAAATTACATGATACAAAGGTATCAATCTTTCAAACAGTTCATTTTGAGGGAATAAACATTTACAAATAAACAATTGTACGCAGACACATGAACTTAGTATTTACACACTCACAAAAGAAAACAGGTTATAAACTTTAAAACTTCTCAAGAGATGATTTGGCTAGCGTGCCCACATCATGCGCTTGGCTGGTTTGTTAATTATTTCCACTATAGATGAGTATTTACCCTTTCCTGCACACTTTACATTGCAGTGGGGGGGTCCCTAACCTTAAAAGAAAAACATGTTTTAATGCACTTCAGGGTGAAAATATCTAATCTAACTGTACACATAAAAATGCGCTGAGTGATAAAACATCCTACTATCTATAACGAGTATCCACTTGAACATAAATCACGTGTGGATCGGAACCACACACAAATAAAGATCACATAAATAGCAAAATATACACAAGTCAAAGTGCAAAAACATGTTGTCATATTTTCTCTGGCATCATCAAGAAAAGCATGTCGCATTCAGGCAACTCACAATCACACAGTCTCGATGGAAAATATTCATGAAATAAATTTTACATTTTGAGCAATTGCTTCCTATTGAATGTAGGTTCCTGAAATATATTACATGACACAAAACCAATTATCTGATAGACCTTACAACATCAAGCATAAATCAACGTTGGTTTCCAAAATAAAATGCATGGCACAAAATTCAAGAAAATAAACAGAGTGGGCTTTGACCTTTATCACATAACTCATTGTTGGTCTCTGAAAAAAATTACATGACACAAATAATCCTCAGTGCGGTCATATCATAAAGGACTAGTCAAAATCTAGGCGCCGAATATAAAAATCTCATCTACAGCATCAACCGTAGTGACATGGACAAAATACCAATAAAATCAACAAAATAGGCTGCTATACAAAATTCTCCTCGGTAGAAACACAAATCATCCTCGTTTACCACACGGCTGAATGACTCAAAAGCGGACATTCAGTCTCCTAAAATTGCAGCAAATACCAAAAATATCTGGGGTCCAACCCTTAACACACACTGCTAACAAGTCTACCCAAGGCAAGTTACTCAAGTATAAAATTGCAGGCCTTTAAGAATGAGCAGCACGTCCTCTTACTCATCATCACACAATAAATCACATGTCTTAAAGTTGCCAAATCTGATACAAATATAAATGATGTCATCTTACTTTCGCTCTCAAAACCAAAAAAAAAAGAGAGAAAGAAAAATGTGCTGGTCACACAAGAGCACTCGTGCTTGTTAAGTTAAAACTTTAAATAAAATTACAAACTCTGCCATAATACAATACCAGTAACTAGAAAACTGTGAAATTACCACCATAGACATAATTCGTATTTAAAAATCTGAAAGTTGCTGATATATCGTGCATGTTCAACTGAAGAAAATCACATTAATAATAAGAATAATAACACAATTTAAGGAAATCTGATTCTAATATTCGGAACTTGAAATATGAAACTGCGATCGAGGAAATTGTGAACCAATCACAAATTTACACCATTAATGACAACGAGCTCTTGATGCCACAAAGTACACTCATATTTATATTCAAATAATCATGAAGATGATGCTAACAAAGGTCGTGGATCCAAGTTCCACCAACACACACATTTTCATCCACACTTCATGCAATAAATTGGAAAAACATGACACATGTTCTCGTCCACTTTGAAATCCCATTATCTAATGAATCTAGTCTTTCCTGACTTCAATTTAAATCCCTTTTACATTTACATTTAAGCCCCAAGATGTTCACGGCACCTCGAATATCAAAGAAAAAAACAAATTATGAAACATGGTGAAAAGCAAGAATCTGACTTATAAAAAATGACATTAACCACTCAGCTATAGAATCACAATAAAAGAAAAAGGCAAGCTGTGACCTCATGCAATCAGTCCATGTGTACTTTACAATTATTTACATTTAAATACACAAGCTTCCCTACAGTTTACTGAGACAGGACGTAGTCCTCCTAACCAACAGCTACACCTACTGAAATTAAATTATAAACCCTAATCTATCCCCTTTGCTACATGTAACATGTGCACAAGTATATTATGATATTGCAAATCTAATACTCATCTTTTGTCAATTCTGCCACCTGCTTTCAGTCAGCTGGCTCCCATTCCTTTCAGGTAGCAGCCATTCTTACTGTGATGTCTTCAAATTGAAACTCGTGCAGTCCGTGGATCTCCATCCTGGCATAGAAATCACATTCCCAAAGTCTTGCTGCTTCTGCTGGTTCGGAACTTGAGTATGACATTCCGTTCATTCATGGTATTACAAGGTGGTCAATGCAACCTGCCATTTACTATTTATAACACTCGGTCATGGATTCCTCGTGACCGTAAAAGCCAGTTCTCATTCGGTTGCACGACGACTCACTGCTTATCTAACACTGTAACTGCATCAATCTTCCCTCTCACTCCATACTTCACCCATATTATGTCACAGCTCTACATATGGTAACAGTACACAATGCTGGACTACAAACTGTGCTATCTATCAGGCGTTCATGTCCTATGAAAATCTACTTTACTCCACCCAGGTATGAACTTCAAATAGGCAGGCAACTATATGTGTAAATGTTCATATTGAATTGTTCTTTCCACCTAAATTCTGCACACACTAAAATGTTGAATATATCAGAGTTCACCTCCACCCAGAATGTTAGTGCCTAATGATCAAGTTGTTATCTCGGCATTGTTCTTATGGGCCCCCATGCCTACAAAATATTCTTAGCTCACTTCTAATTATGAATCAGTAAAGTCTAAGCATATTGAGCTAGTGTTAGAAAGTCCCAACAAGCGATGAGGACTTAATAATACCTGACTTCTGTAACTCTGCACACGTGGTAAGTAGACACTTCTTCTCATGACTTGACTACAATGAAGACTCCTGCCGAATATACAGCTAACCCCCGCGCTGGTCACTTTTATTAATTCGCCTCCTCAGCCATTGTTCTGTGGTCGTTCAGGGCACATTTCTTGTTTTAGCCAATGTCTTGCCAATATTGAAGTGATGCTACCTTTCCAATGGTTCAAATCATCGCATCACTTACGCTTACTTTAAATTCATGTCATATGACATTCTAGCCTCGTGTTGGGCTTCTGAAATGTGGTCCATTGGTCCATCATTCCCTTGTTCTGAAGCAAGCACATGAAGGTCATGCACGGATCAGGTAGCCACCCTTCTTTCTTAATTTAGCTTGCAGACAATAGACCACCGGCGCCAAACGTTCTGTCAAATTGTGAAACATATGCCCTGATCACTCCAAGTTAACAAGACTTAATAAAATGAATGTTCAGTGTACTCTCAATAAATGATAGTACAGCAATAAAATGAGCACTTTAATAAGGGCTCACAACGTGTCTAAAAGTTCACACCAATAACAAAAACATTTTCATGTCATTTTATTGCTATTCAAGTGGACCTTACTTTATATTATAATAACTTGATGGCTAGGTAGTAGATAAATAAATACTTGATCGGTAGCGTCTACACTAAAATTTATTAATTAATTCTAAAACTCACTTACACCCAGGTACACAGTTACACAAGTCTGTGGACAGTACAGAGTTCACACACAGTCACTCTAGTTAACGCATTCTCCCTCTCTTTCAGTGTCCAATCACACAATGACTTATGCAGTCTAACACATACGAGCTCAAACAATTACACTATGGTTCCTACTGCAACTGTCCCTTACACCCTAGGGCAGTTCACTGCACATTGCATTACAATAGCGGTTGCACACTTTACAGTTCACACACGCATAAACACATTCTTACATTCACACTAGGATAATCTTTGTTCTTCAAGGTCCCACGTCACACAGCTGCAGTGTTTCGCCTTCGCTGTCAGTCCACGCTATAGCATGCTAATCCAATAGTCACAGCAGTTTACACACTTCACAGCACTGCCCTCAGCTCTACTTTCCCATCATGATCATTCATTCATTCATTCATTCATTCATATCCTAAAGGCAAGACCTTGTCGCTGCAACAACATATGTCTCTCATCTGCTGAGCATTTCAGATCAACATATTTTTTCAAATTCAGCCTGTCCATCACGGAATCCAGATACTTCTTCCTCGGCCTTCCTCTTCCCTTCTTACCCAGAACTTTTCCTTCCAGCATAGTCGTGAGGAATGTGTTATGTTGAAGTGTGTGGCCAAGGAATTTGGTTTTCCTCTTTTCTACAGTGTTGATCAATTCCCTTGTTTCGTTTATTTCCTTAAGGACCGTATTGTTTGACTTTTTCTCTGTCCAACTAATTTTCAGCATCCTCCTCCATATCCACATTTCCATTGCTTCCAGGCGTTTTATATCCTGTTTTGCTAAGATCCATGTTTTGCAACCATACAACAAAACACTCTACATAAACATTTTGGCAAATCCTTTCCTAATTTAATGTTAATGTTCCTGCTTGTCAAAAGCTGTTTCTTGTTACTGAAGGCTTGTTTAGCTAGAGCAATCCTCCTCCTGATTTCTGTGGTGCACCTGTTGTCCTGAGTGATAATGCTCAAGTAGAGATGATTGCATGGTTGCATTACGAGGGATAATAATGCAGTGGTTTCCCGTTGCCTTCTGCATTCCAATGACGTTGACCAAAACAAGTCAGTTAATCTGCCTTTAGGGGCAATTTCTCACCCCATGGGCAATAGGGTGCCCAGAACCTCCACCCGCTCATCCACCCTACGAAAAGAGTGTTGGCACTTGGCAGAGGGATCTCCTTATACTGGGAGACACTTGGTCCCATCGTTCGTTAGCCACCTGTATGTAATAACATTGTCATTACATACATTCGTTGCCCCCTCTCTACCACGGGGAGGTGAATGCCTGGAATTCCCCATCATTGTAACTAGGACCATAGAGGCATTTCCTAGTTCCTCAGGGTCTTAAGAGAGGCCATCATGATCGCTGGTGATTATTAACTGACTGAGTCCCCACTGAACCAGCTTGCATTCATCCACTGCCTTTTTATAAGCAAACTCACCCTTCGAGATCCTTTGGATGAGAAGCCGCTGGAAGTCTCTATATATGGAAACATCTGGATTCAGAATTCTCGCCGCTTCCACCCCATTGGTGGGAGTTAGCAGCAATGCCTAACCTGTCTTATCTCTAATGGGTTATCCGTAGTGGCACGAGGGTGGGGAACTCAACTCGGCAATTTGCCTGCCGTTGGAGTCAGGCTTACTTGCTCCACCCAGGCTGGCTCTACAAAATAGCATCGCAGAGGCCTTCTGGGCCACAATATATTCTATGTTCATAGCCAAAACTTTTTTAAATAGACATAAAAATATGGAAGATGCCAGTTTGGATCACTGATGTAGTTTTTAATTTTGATAGATAGTTTCATTGGAACTGTAAATATGCTTTATATGACTTCTCAATTTTTTGTGAGATGATTGGTGCACAATGACATAAATGTGTGTACAATGTGTTTTAGCTGAGGAAGATCTATATTTGACCAAAACAAGTACCATTTTATATTTTAATTAGAGTTGAAATCATAATGTATTGAATAGATGGAACAAAAGCTATTTTCCAATAAAATGGATTTTAATGTATGTGAATTAGGTATAATATCTTGCAAACAATGTACAGTATTTTTGTGTGTCAGGCAGGGTCCCACCCCTCATGGTTCCTGCCGTCCAGAGCCTTATGGATGCCCTATGTTGTCATGTTACTTCTACATCCTGGGATCAGATGTTTCGTCTCACTCTGGTTCGCGGTCGTCACAATCAGCACTGTCGTCCAGCAGTTGAAGATGATATTCAGGTATTCCTTTATATTAAATGTAATCAGTGTTTAACAGTAGCAGTGTACAGTGTTACAGTGGCATGACAAAATTGCTTTTAAAAATGTCGTCCATAGCAGCATTTCTCGACGTTCATGGGCTAACCAAATAAATGCTTAGTTTCCTACAAACTACTAGTACTGTTCTTTCCTAATAGAAAAATAGTTGCATGCAAGCTTGCACCCTCTCTCTGTGTGGAAGAGCGGGACACATGAAGAACAAGTGCCCAACCCTGACGTCGGAGAAACTACTTCCAGCCCATTCTGGATTAAGGGGGGATAGGACCAAGAATAGGAAGGTGCCTCAAGACCTGACAGACAAGCAACCGTGGTCAAGTAGGAGAGAGATTGGTCAGATAGTGAGTAGAATAGGCCAATCCCGCCCAGCTATCATCTTAACGATTGGCAACGAGAATTTTTCAGCCATACTCGACAGCCAAACAAGCCATTCATTCGACAACGGGACTGTTGCCAGATTACTACCACCTATGAAGTCTCACCCTTCTCGGAAGGGTAGTGGGAGCAGCAGACGGGGTAACCTACTCCATCCAAGAACAGACCAACCTACAATAATTGAAATTAATAGGAGTCCTCCTATTCAATACACATTTATTAATGTGAATCAATCACATGTCGTTCACATGAGGTACTAGTTTCGGCACTAAACTTGTGCCATCATCAGCCAACGAATAAAATCAGGTGAACACAACAACTAAAAAAAATTTAAAACATACTGTAACACCTACATAGATGAATATTAAATAAAATGTGGTACATGATGATATTGCACTTCAGTATAAAATCCTTTTAAAATGACAATGACTCTGTTGTTTTGTACATATGGTAGTTTGTCCAGCTTGTATATGTCTTTAGTTCTTTGATCTTGTTGAAATTATGCTGCAGAGTTTAAAGTCATATGAAGTTAACACTTTATTTGATCTGTGGTTTGGTTCCGAAAAATAAACGTGCATATGATGGACTTGGTTAGACCCAAAGAATTAATTCTCACTTCAATATGGGGTTTTAGAACCTGGAGAAAAAATTGAAAACCAAATTAGGCAAAAGATAGGAAGGAAAGACTAAAAAGAAACGTCTAGAAATGACGAGAAACGACTAGAAACTAACTCACCTTGAACAGCCTGTTTGATCGGAGGATGGAGCTGGACTGATGGATGGAATCATGAGGTTAAGGGTTAAGGCGGAGGGGAGGAGAGGGAAGGGGAGGATAGGAGAGGGGAGAGGTAGAGGCGGAGCAACTGTCAGAGAGCTAAGGTGGAGCGGAGAGATGTGGTAGTGGGGGTAACTGATGAGGATGTATATTATGTATGGTTTGAAAGATCGAGTTGTTTTTAGGCAGTCTAATATTTTTTAACCATTTAATTAAGAGATCAAAAAGAATATTAGATTTCTCAGAAATTTAATTTAAATTATAGTTAGGGTTGAAATATTGATCGCAATGAATGAAACAATTTTCGACAATATTCATAATTGGCGCTTTGTTTGCTATTTGAAGTGTCTCGAAGTCATGTTCTATGTCAGTGAACATATGATTAGCGTCGTGAATGTGTTGGCCTATAGCAGAAAACTTGTTATATCTTTTTCTTCATTGACATGCTCTGAATATCTGGTAGTGAAGCTGCATCCTGTTTGTCCCACGTATGAGGCGCTGCAGTCATTACACTTGAATCTATAGATTCCAGATTTAGAAAATCTGTTAGAGGTATTGACATATGCTGAATTGTGTATAATTTCTGAAGTCCTGTTATTAGTTCTGAAGAAAATTTTTACGTTATATTTTCGAAAGAGATTGGTAATTTGATGGACTTATCTGAAGTACTTGTTTGATTATTGTTTGCATGAAGGAACTTTAGCAAATGAATGGAGAGTTGCTATAGTAGCCCCTGTATATAAAGGAAAGGGTGATAGACATAAAGCTGAAAATTACAGACCAGTCAGTTTGACATGCATTGTATGTAAGCTTTGGGAAAGCATTCTTTCTGATTATATAAGACATGTTTGCAAAATTAATAACTGATTTGATAGAAGGCAGTTTGGGTTTAGGAAAGGTTATTCCACTGAAGCCCAACTTGTACGATTCCAGCAAGATATAGCAGATATCCTGGATTTAGGAGGTCAAATGGACTGTATCGCGATTGACCTGTCTAAGGCATTTGATAGGGTTGATCATGGGAGACTACTGGCAAAAATGAGTGCAATTGAACTTGACAAAAGAGTGACTGAATGGGTGGCTCTGTTTCTAGAAAATAGAACTCAGAGTATTAGAGTAGGTGAAGCTTTATCTGTCCCTGTAAAAATTAAGAGGGGAATTCCTCAAGGCAGTATTATTGGGCCTTTATGTTTTCTTATATACATCAATGATATGTGTAAAGAAGTGGACTCAGAGATAAGGCTTTTTGCAGATGATGTTATTCTGTACAGAGTAATAAATAGGTTACAAGATTGTGAGCAACTGCAAAATGACCTCGATAATGTTGTGAGATGGATAGTAAGCAATGGTATGATGATAAACGGGGTTAAAAGTCGGGTTGTGAGTTTCACAAATAGGAAAAGTCCTCTCAGTTTTAAATACTGCATTGATGGGGTGAAAGTTCCCTTTGGGGATCATTGTAAATACCTAGGTATTAATATAAGGAAAGATCTCCATTGGGGTTATCACATAAATATGATTGTAAATAAAGGGTACAGATCTCTGTACATGGTTATGAGAGTATTTAGGGGTTGTAGTAAGGATGTAAAGGAGAGAGCATATTTGTCTCTGGTGAGACCCCAACTAGAGTATGGTTCCAGTGTATGGGACCCTTACCACGATTACTTGATTCAGGAACTGGAGAAAATCCAAAGAAAAGCAGCTCGATTTGTTCTGGATGATTTCCGACAATAGAGTAGCGTTACAAAAATGTTTCAAAGTTTGGGCTGGGAAGACTTTGGAGAAAGGAGACGAGCTGCTCGTCTAAGTGGTATGTTCCGAGCTATCAGTGGAGAGATGGAGTGGGAGGACATCAGTAGACGACTAAGTTTGGATGGTGTCTTTAAAAGTAGGAAAGATCACAATATGAAGATAAAGTTGGAATTGAAGAGGACAAATTTTGGCAAATATTTGTTTATAGGAAGGGGAGTTAGGGATTGAAATAACTTACCAAGGGAGATGTTGAATAAATTTCCAATTTCTTTGCAATCATTTAAGAAAAGGCTAGGAAAACAACAGATAGAGAATCTGCCACCTGGGCGACTGCCCTAAATGCAGATCAGTAGCGATTGATTGATTGATTGATTGATTGATTGA
Source organism: Anabrus simplex (assembly GCF_040414725.1). Taxonomy (NCBI): domain Eukaryota; kingdom Metazoa; phylum Arthropoda; class Insecta; order Orthoptera; family Tettigoniidae; genus Anabrus; species Anabrus simplex. The sequence goes on along the minus strand of NC_090265.1, from coordinate 127,242,137 downwards.
TTGATTGATTGATTGATTGATTGATTGATTGATTGATTGATTGAATGTAAAAATAGATGAAATGAGAGTTTTAGGTTTTTCTTTTGTGAGAGTAGTCTTAGGCTGGTGTCTGAATTTATCGATTATCTGTTCTATAAATGATCTGTTTTAACCGTTAAATTTGGCGATTGCCCTTATAGTGTTGAGTTCGTTATTGAGGTCTTTCTTAGTCATAGGTATCATGAATGCATGATGAACCATGCTATTGTACGCTGCACGTTTGTGTGTTTGGGGGTGTATGGAATCTTGGCGAATAGTATTGGCAGTTTGTGTCAGTTTTCTGAAGATTCTATATGAAAGAACAAAAGGGTTTCTGAGAATAGTTAAATCCAGAAAATTAATTACTTTATTACTTTTGGACTCAAGCATAAATTTGATGTGGGGGTCGATTTTGTTTACCATTTCATCTACTTTTACATTCAATGATGATGCCCATTAAATTACCAATCTCTTTCGAAAACATAACGTAAAAATTTTCTTCAGAACTAATAACAGGACTTCAGAAATTATACACAATTCATCATACATCAATACCTCTAATAGATTTTCTAAATCCGGAACCTATAGATTCAAGTGTAATGACTGCAGTGCCTCTTACGTGGGACAAACAGGACGCAGCTTCACTACCAGATATTCAGAGGATGTCAATGCAGTAAGATATAACAAGTTTTCTGCTATAGGCCAACACATACATGACACTAATCGTAAGTTCACTGACATAGAACATGACTTCGAGACACTTGAAATAGCAAACAAAGGGCCCATTATGAAAATTGTCGTTGTTTCATTCATTGCGATCAATATTTCAACCCTAACTATAATTTAAATGAAATTTCCGAGAAATCTAATACTCTTTTCAATCTCTTAATTAAATGGTTAAAAAATATTAGACTGCCTAAAAACAACTCGATCTTTCAAACCATACATAATATATATTCTCATCAGTTACCCCCACTACCACATCCCTTCGCTCCACCTTAGCTCTCTGACAGTTGCTCCGCCTCTACCCCTCCCCTCCCCTTCCCTCTCCTCCCCTCCACCTTAGCCCTTAACCTCGTGATTCCATCCATCAGTCCAGCTCCATCTGCCAATCAAACAGGCTGCTCAAAGTGAGTTTGTTTCTAGTCGTTTCTCGTCATTTCTAGACTTTTCTTTTTAGTCTTTCCTTCCTATCTTTGGCCTAATTTGGTTTTCAATTTTTTTCCAGGTTCCAAAACCCCATATTGAAGTGAGAATTAATTCTTTGGGTCTAACAAAGTCCATCATATGCACGTTTAATTTCGGAACCAAACCACAGATCAAATAAAGTGTTAACTTCATATGACTTTAAAATCTGCAGCATAATTTCAACAAGATCAAAGAACTAAATACATATACAAGCTGGACAAACCACCATATGTACAAAACAATGGAGTCATCATCATTTTAAAAGGATTTTATACTGAAGTGCAATATCATCATGTACCATATTTTATTTAATATTCATCTATGCAGGTGTTACAGTGTGTTTTAAAGTTGTTTTTAGTTGTTGTGTTCACCTGATTAGACTTATTGGCTGATGATGGCACAAGTTTAGTGCCGAAATGAGTACCTCATGTGAACGACATGTATTGATTCAAATTAATAAATGTCTGTGTATTGAATAGGAGGACCCCTATTAATTTCAATTATTGTAATACCACTTCAATACGGATCATGAAATTTCTAAATATCAAAGACTAACCTAACCACTAAATGTATGAGTATGCCTATTGTAATTGATGTTGCAGTGATTCAGAACCTGACACCTGACATCATATTAGGTCATGATTTTCTTGTGGAATACAAGGTGATCCTAGACTATGCAGCTGATGAGGTCTTTTTGGGAAAAGACAGGCGTCTGATGGTCGCTTGGCACGATGGAAATCACTGGACTCGCAAGGATACGGAAGTCAATATAGACCTGGGAGATATCCAGTTTACGCATCTTCGACCGAGTGAAAAAAGAGGAGCTGAGACACACCTTGAAGGACTTTCCGGAAGTCATCACCAATAAAATTGGATGGACTACCATGATAACGCACACCATTGAATGCAGCACTTCCTCACTTATCAAGCAATATCCATATCCAATCAACCTGGATAAGCGCAACTTCGTCATCCAGAAGATTCAAGAGATGGAAGGGCAAGGTCTCATCGAACCCTGTACATCCTGTTGGGCTTCACCTATCATCCTACTAAAGAAGAAGAATGGGGAGTATCGACTGTGTTTGGATTTCTGCAGGTTGAACGAGAAGACCGTTAGTGATACCTGCCCCATGCCTGACCTGAAAGACTCGCTAAAACAAGTAAGTCAGTCTAGGATTTTCAGCACGCTGGATCTCAACTCCGGATATTGGCAAGTGGAGGTCAAGGAAAGTTCTACACCACTGACCGTCTTCATGACACTGAGAGGATTGTACCAATTTGCAGTAATGCCTTCTGGATTGAAGAATGCTCCTGCCACCTTCATGCGACTGATGGATAAGATATTATTAGGATATGTTGGAGAATTTTGCCAAGTGTATCTCGACGACATTTTAATTCACAGCAAGAATTTTCAAGAACACCTTGTGCATCTGAGGAAAATACTGAAATGACTGAAGATTAATGGACTGACTTGCCAACTGGAGAAGTGCCACTTTGCCCAGTCCCGTGTAGAATATCTTGGCCATATCCTAACATCTGAAAGCTTAGAATGGCAACCGGAGAAGAATCGAGCTATCGAAGAAGCTGAACGCCCGCGGAACAAGCGACAGGTACGTCAGTTCCTTGGCTTGTATGGATGGTATAGCAGCTTCGTACCACACATTGAAGAGAAAGCAGTACCACTCACCAATCTACTCCATAACAACCGCCCGTTCCGATGGACCAGCAAGGAAGAGGCAGCATTCCAAAGCATTAAGGCTGCGATATCCAACACTCCCGGTCTAGCCCATCCCGACCCTCAATGGAAGATGTGCCTGCAGACAGATGCCAGTGACTCTGGCTTAGGAGCAGTGTTATTCCAGGAGAGGAGTGACGGCAGAAGGGACATCATCGAGTATGCCAGCAGGAAGCTGTCTCCCACTGAACAATGCTACTGCACTGCTGAGAAGGAAGCCTTAGCCGTGGTGTGGCCATGGACAAATTCAGAGGCTACTTGGAGGGAAGGAAGTTCCAGCTCTACACCGATAACACCACTCTCAAATGGTTAATCTCAGTCTCTGGCTCAAAATCAAAATTGATGCGATGGGCTCTGTTAATCGCAGAATTTGATTTTGATGTGTGTCACGCCCTAGGACTGATGAACATAGGAGAAGACAGCTTATATAGGCATCCGGCAATGGAACCTGAAGCTAGGAGCACCATTGTCGAGAGGGAGTTCCCATGAAAACATCAGAGTGAACCTAAGGAACCTGTCCTTGCGGCCATCAAGAAGGAACTGGATCTGGGAGTGATCAAACAGTGGCAGGAACAAGACAAGCCCTGTAGGACCATGACACAGTGGATTAGGAGACAGAACACTGATGGCCGGTTTCTGGAATGACAGTTATCTGTAGATGCATAGTTATCAGTGACTAAACATGGTGGTATGTTTAAAATGAGTTTCCAAAACAACAGTTATCGGCTTCTTCACAGTTATCTGCGCAACGACTCGTAAATGCAGCTAGTGCTGTAGTTACCTCTATGTTAGAACTGATTCCAAAAAATTAGTTTCGTAAACATTAGTAAGTTATAATTAACTGACTATAATATATTTAGAGTCATTTATTATAGTTTTAACGTGCTAGGGTGTGCTGGAGTAGACAATATTTCGGTCAGTACGTTTACTTCCATGTTATCGCTGGCTTTAGTCACTAATTCCACTTGCATGGTGTTAATCTGTCCCAGCTGTTTCGGTTACAATCTCCTCGGAGCATGACGCCTCTACTGTAGATATATCTTCCAATACGGGAAATGAATAGTCAAATAAAATAGTACTCGAATCAAACGGATTTTTATCAGGCTCAAATTGACCTTTCAGTGCAGTTATAATGTTAAGGCTTCCTTCGTCAGGCTTTGAACCATGAGTCCCACCAACAGTGAACACCCAATCTGAAATTATGGAGTATTTACCATTAATGTTAACATTTGTACTAAATAATAAATATCTTGGGTACTGGTATGCATCTATATAAATAAAGTTGTATGGGGTCTGCTGTCTGTTATTTCATTTGTTTTGCCAATTTTTCAGATATTTATCCGTTATTAGTCAACTCAAGACTGAATCGGTGGGTATATTTTTCGTGTCTGTTTGTCTCTGTTTGTTCCACCATCACGGCGAAACAGCTGGATAGATCTCAACCAAACTTCATATTTAGATTATACTCGTCCCGTGGAAGGTTTCGGTATGCATATCATGTTAAAATCTTTGAATAGACAGGCGTTTCTGGTTTTCCTCCATTTTCTCTTATACTATTGATTTTCTGTAAACTTCATGGACCGTATGTGAAATGCATCTTCATTATAAACAACTTTCATTATGTTCATAATTTACCTTACTCTTCAAATGATGGAGAAATTTACTATTTTCTGCAGGTAGCATGCTCTACATTGAGTGACCAACAGACCGATAACGAACCTACAGGTTACCATGGCAACATCTCTGCCTGCATGCCAGCAGGGAAGTAACGTATTGCCATTTTCCTCATCATGCCTTTAAATTTGTGGTTGTTCCTTGGGTAGAAGGCAAGACAGGCGTCAATCAGCCATTCTGCGGGATATTGGCGGAATATCGTTGGAGGTTATAACTGTCCTCGAATAGCTCAAGTAATAACACCATTACTCATCTTCTTATCTGTTTACCTAAGAATCTCTGCGCCTAAATTTCTCCTCTGTTACTGCTTTCTTACATCCATAACTCACACCAGCATAATTTATTGAGGGGCATTTGATTTTCCAATACATTTACTTGGTATTTACATATTTGTCGTCATCCGGCTATTGTCAGTTATAATCCATTTTCTATTAATGTCAGCTTTCTTAGATGTATTATTTTGCTTCCTTAATTACTCCGTATGTATGCGAGTGCTAATTCTGAAAGCTGGACACTCTTTTCTTTGAGGAAATATTCTAAGCTATGCAAATGTATAACTTTTGGCCCCAGAAAATATCGAAATATTGATGCAGTTTTAACAATGGTGCAGACCTTCATTTCGGGATTATTGGTGGCTAATCGGTAAGTTGTATCACAAATAAGAAAGCACAATTGCCTTTCATTTGGGAGAGATCTACAACTTTGGTCCTATAATTTTTTGTCGTATTTCTATCCCTTATATGTTAAATAGAGCTGTATTTCTCGATTTCATGTTAATTTTGTACTTTTACACGTATATGTTATCATTTGGCACACTTATAAGAAAGATAGAATCATGACATTCGGCCTGCATATTAACATGACCAGTGGCCATGTGATAGCCAAATTTTATGATTCTATCTGTCACATGAGTATCAAAAATATAAAGTAGTATGTGAAAACTGTACAAAATTTCACCCCATTCAATGACTCTAACTCAATCAAACTATAAATATAGGAGATACGAGAAGACGTCATGGGACCAGCCATGTAAAACACTGAACGAGGCGTCTGATGGTGAAGTCCGTTTGTAGATATGTCGTACAGTTTCAAAGCAGTAACTCTCGAAATAAAGGTCTGCACTGCTAGACGTGTCGATGCTTATCTATATAAATAAATTTGTAGGGGGTCCGCTGTCTGTAATTTTGTTTGTTTTGCCAATTTTTCAGATATTTATCCGTTTTAGGTCAACTCAAGACCGAATCGGTGGTTTTTATTTTTCATGTCGTTTGTTTGTCTGTCTGTTTGTTCCACCATCACGGTGAAACGGCTGGATAGATCTCAACCAAACTTCATATTTAGATTATACTCATCCCGTGGAAGGTTTCCATATGCATATCATGTTAAAATCTTTGAATAGACAGTAGTTTATAGAAAAACTAGAACGGTTTTATCCCATTTTCTCTTATACTATTGATTTTCTGTAAACTCCGTGGACCGTATGTGAAACGCATCTTCATTTTAAATAACTTTCGATATGTTCATAATTTTCCTTACTCTTCAAATGATGGAGAAATTTACTATTTTCTGCGGGTATCATGCTCTACATTGAGTGACCGACAGACCGACAACGAACCTACAGGTTACCATGGCAACGTCTCTGACTGCATGCCAGCAGGGAAGTAACGCATTGCCATTTTCCTCATCGTGCCTTTAAATTCGTGGTTGTTCCTTGGGTAGAAGGCAAGACAGACGTCAATCAGCCATTCTGCGGGATATTGGCGGAATATCGTTGGAGGTTATAACCGTCCTCGAATAGCTCAAGTAATAACACCATTACTCATCTTCTTCTCTGTTTACCTAAGAATCCCTGCACCTAAATTTCTCCTCTGTTACCGCTTTCTTATATCCATAACTCACACCAGCATAATTTATTGAGGGGAATTTGATTTTCCAATACATTCACTTGGTATTTACATATTTGTCGTCATCCAGCTATCGTCAGTTATAATCCATTTTCTATTAATGTCAGCTTTCTTAGATGTATTATTTTGCTTCCTTAATTACTCCGTATGTATGAGAGTGCTAATCCTGAAAACTGGACACTCTTTTCTTTGAGGAAATATTCTAAGCTATGCAAATGTATTACTTTTGGCCCCGGAAAATATCGAAATATTGATGCAATTTTAACGACGGTGCAGACCTTCGTTTCGGAATAATTGGTGGCTAAACCATAAGTTGTATCACAAAAGATCGCGTTTCAATTTGGAGAGGTCTACAACTTTGGGCCTATGACATTTTGTCGTATCTCTATCCCTTATTCATTAAATAGTACTGCATTTCTTGAGTTCAAGTTAATGTTGTACTTTTTACACGTGTATGTTATTGTTTGGCACACTTATAGGAAAGATGCAATCATGACATTGGGCAGGCACATTGACATGACCAGTGGCCATATGTTTGCAATATTTTATAATTCCAGGGTCACATGAGTATAAAAAAAATAAAGTAGTACGTGAAAACTGTACCAAGTTTCCCCCATTCAATGAATAACTGAATCTAACCCATAAATATAGGAGATACAGGAAAATGTCACAGGACCAACCATGTAGAACACTGAACAAGTCGTCTGATGGTGAAGTCCGTTGGTAGGTGCAATTTAATATAGTCTTACTCACTGCATTTACAGTAATTTACGGAGAAATCCGTATATAATGTAGAATACCATAGCGAAGCACGGATACATTTGCTAGTTTAATATAAGCCTGCTGAATAATAAATACCAATTTTCGTTGTTTTTTAATGTTATTATACCTTTTAACTGGTGATGTGAGGTCCCATTGACTCTCAATAAACATAAAACATCTGGAGTTCGTTAATTAAAAATCTTGCAGGGAGCTGTAGTTTATATAACCTTATTTGTGGACTTCACATGAGTAGTTACAAGAGTATTCTTGTCAATGCATGTTGCGTGGTCAGTGTAAGTAAAACATCTCAAATGACTAGTCCGTTGCAGTTATTAAGAAATACAAATCCTAAGTTCATGGAGTACATTAGAGAAATGCTAATGAAAAACGTTGTGGTATGGCTATTTGGTTTTGACTATTGGAGATTGCAAATTGTAACGCCTTTGTGTTGTTCAAGTTGTGCTATGCACGTTTTTCAATTATATTAGTACTGTATTATTTTTTTTAATGCTTGTGTTCTGGATCAGTGAAAAGTGATCTGTTTGGTAATTGCGGTGTATTTGTATATTTTGCTGACGACAATGATCAAGGTGTAAGTTAAGACGATGCCAGCGTACTGTGAAAAAGGAAGAAGGGGATATATGATTAATTTTTGCATTATTAGATCAGATATACTCATATTATGAGATTATATCATGATAATAATGAGTACCTACGTACTATGGTACAGAAGACAAAAAGGGACAGGGTAAGGAATAAAGGAATAAGGGAGGAAGCTGGTGTGTACCCATCCCTGAATGAAAAAGTGACAAGGGCCTGTTTAAAATGGTTTGGCCATGTCAAACGATTGGATGATGGAAGGACAGCAAAACAGTGGCTACACGCAGTCGTGGCCGGAAAACGACCGGTAGGAAAACCTACGAAGAGATGGCTGGACCAAGTGAAAGAGGACATAGGAACAAGAGGAGTCAGCTGGGATGTCGTCTTGAGAGAAGAGTGGTACATGGACAGACAGAAGTGGAGAGTGCTCGTAAACCACACCCAGGCAACTGGAGTGGAAAACTGATGATGATGATGATGATGATGATGATACTCATATTATGAGAGATTATTACATGCTGAATCAGAAAGGACTGTGTACATGTTTGAAACCAGTTCTCATTATAGAAAGCTTCTGCTAGGGGTATAACGTGACTTTACTACCAATATACTCCTGATTATTACGAATTTCCCATGCTATTTATGACGTTGCCAAGTGAAATTCTATGATGACGTATCAAAGTTGATCCGGATCATGAGATCTGAGATCAACGTTAAGGTTATACAACACATCGAGCACCTTAGAAAGGATCATTTTCTGATCTCGAATCAAAGTTGATCTCGGATCAGCTATGTTTATACAACCAGCCCTGATAGTCGACTCATACCGAGGGAATTCAAGGTGTGCTGGAAGAACTTCCAGGTTTATGAAGGACTCTTGATGTACAGGTCGCACCTCTCTGACACGCCTGCAGTAGTGGTGATCCCCAGACAGCACACGACGGACAGCCTTGAGAAGTTCCACAACAGCACTGAAGCCAGACATCCAGGAGGCGAAGAGACGTATCAGTCTATCCGAGGAAGATTCTTCTGAGTCAACATGTGGAAAGACATCCCTGACTACGTAAAGGGGTGCTATAACTGGCGAGCAACAGGAAGGCAGATTCCAGCCAACTAGGAAGAAGGCCACAATGCCCACGGGAGGTCATAGCCCTATACTTGATGGGTCCTTACCCTAGAACACCACAGGGTAAAACAGGACTCCTAGTAATCACCGACCTCTTCACAAGATGGATTGAGGCCTTTCCGATAAGGAAATGGCCAAAAGAGAAGGAGGTAATGTGGAAATAAGATTGAAGGGTGAGATGATATTGGCGGTAGTGGTGATTATGGTACTGCTAGTTATAGGGGGCGTGGAAGTTAACCCCGGCCTGACTTCGAGTGGCAATATGAGCTGGGAAGATGTGGAGGTCATAAGGAGGGTGGTATCGGAGGTTGTGGAAGAAGTATGCCCATTTGAACAGATTAAAAATATGATGCAGGAACAAGTGAAAGAGTTTGAAAATATGAGACAATGGATCCAGGGAAAATCAGACGAAATAATGACCAAAGTGGGAATCAGCAAGAGAGAAATTGTGTCACTCAAAGATAAAATAAGGAATATGGAAGAAGAGGTAGTGAAGCTGAAGACAGATATAGAAGACAGTACCCATGAACACAGGAAGAAATGCTTATTCAAATATGGAGCGCCAGAAGGAAAAGAAGGGGACAAAGTGATTACAATTTACAAAGTTGTGAAAGTCATCGAAAACAGAATGAAAATGATTTCAGTGAAGTTGATATAGATGATGTGGAGAGGATAGGTAAAGCACACGGTAAAAAGCCAATAAAAGTGAAGTTGTTATCCACCCTGATGGCGGAAATAGTTATAAGTAATGCGGGTAATCTACGGAGAACAATAATTTGGATTAAGGGAGACATGGGAACAGAAGGGATTAAGAATATAAAAACCCTTAAAAAACATTTAGTGAGGGCTAGACTTCAAGGATTAAGAGCTCATGTTAGGGGTCAGGAATTAGTAGTAACCAATGCCCAATGGACCAGATTTTGGACAGTGATGAAATTATGGGAATTAGAAGAAAATTTGAAGCAAGAAAAAGTGATGGGGAAGAGAGTAGAAGAAAGGCAAGTTATAGAAAGCAATGTTGGAAAAGACGGACATGGTGATAAGGAAAGAACCAAGAGAAACAGGAAGTTGAGTGAAGAAAGGCAGGGAAATGAACATAGTGAAAGAGTGGTCATGCATAGAGAAAAGGAAGGAGCAGTTGACAACAGGGTGAGAATAGAAATGTATAGGGAAGCAGCTATGGACATAGCCAGGGAAGAGGAAAGGCAGAGAGATGAACACAATGAAGGAATGGACGTGCAGAATGGAAAGAAAGGCCAGACAGGGAGAGAATAGAACTGTTTATGAACAAAGGGAGTAGCAGGAGCTTAAGGGATCTTGGGGAATGAAAAAAATGATGAGGGCATAGTAACAAGAAGTAAAAAGTCGAGCAAAGTTAGTAAGTAGGTAAGGGAATAGTGGATGAAGACATGGTGGTAATATAAGGAAAGATGATTCGGTTGGTTAAGAATGAGGAAGTTATAGTGGCTGTGAGGATTTGAAGTGCAGATTGAATTGGATTTGAAACGTATAGTGAATTTAGTTGTTAAGTGTGATTTTGTTAGGAGTGATTACAGTTAAGTAGATTTAAGGATTAAGCTGGAAGGAGAGTGAAGTTGGCGGGGTGATATTTGGAGTGATTGTAAATAAGGAAAGATGGTTTGGTTTGATGATGATGATGATGATGATGCTTGTTGTTTTAAGGGGCCTAACATCGAAGGTCATTGGCCCGATTTGGTTTGTTAAGAGTATGTAGAAATTGGAAGGTGGTGGAGTGTGCTTGTTAATGGGTTTTGAAATATATAGTGAATTTAATGGTTAAGTATGATTTGAGGTGTGATTATAATTAAGTAGATTTGAATTATAAGTATTGAATGTTTGAATGAAAAGAGAGAGAGTGAAGTTTAGTTGATGGTTAAGAGTCAGGTATGCTAATTTAAGTTAATGGTTGTTCTGTGGCTTTGGTAACTGTATGCCAAGTGTAATGCTGGACCTATGTCTTTGCTAACAGTGTGTAAATTGAAATTGAAATGTAAGTGATCTTGGTATGATATATGGTTAAGTAGATGTATAGTGAAGTTAGTTGTTAAGTGTGATTTTGTTGGGAGTGATATAGTTAAGTAGATTTAAGATATAAGCTGGAAGGATAGTGGAGTTGATGGGGTGTTAGTTGGAGTGACTGCAAATAAGGAAAAGCAGTATGGCTGGTTAAGAGTAAGTGGAAATTGGTAGGGGGCAGATTGTGCTTGTTAATGGGATTTGAAATGTATAGTGAATTTAGTTGCTAAGTGTGATTTTGCTAGGTATGATTATAGTTAAGTAGATCTGAACTATAAGTGAAAGTAAGAGTGATTTTATTAATATGGAAGGAGAATGAAGTAGGGTTGGCAAATATCTGAATGGTAAGAGGAGTTATTTGAATCGGTGGGGTGTTATATGGAGAGATTTTAAATAAAGAAAGATGATCTGGTTTGTTAAGAGTGAGGAAGTTTTACAGGCAGTGAGATTAGAGTTAAGCATATTTGTGCTGTAATATGGTAGGAAGTTAGAGAATATTGTCATCATGAGTAATGAGAGGTAACATGAAAGCAGAACAATGGTCAACGAGGTGACATGGGTAAAATATCGGGCACAGACTCAGCAGTTGACACAATGTGATGACTGGCACAACAAGTTGTAGTAGGTCTTGAGTGTATAGGCAGTTATGGAATGTGCAATGACTTGCTGTGTCAGTCAGAAAAGGAAAAGTAGGGTATTGCCCTTTAGGTGCCATTAATTTTATTTTATTTTACTTTACTTTATTTTATGTCAGTTTGTTTCGTCCATCAAGTTGCCGCACTACTAGGGCTAACGGATCTCCAGAAGGGAGTCGACCACCATGGGCCATTTGATAGTGCATGTTGTGCCAGATTGCCGTTAATTTTTATTTTATTGTATGTCTTTGTTATTTGTTCCTTGCACTTAAGTATAGTTTGGTATTACTGGTCGGTTTTTCAGTATATTGCTTAGGCTATTTTGGATTTGAACTATGTATTGGGCGGAAGCCTCTGATGTTCAATAAATCCACTACTACATCAACCGTATCACCGGCTATTCCCCAGTGGAGTTGTTCCTTAGTCGACAGCTATACGCACCGGGGATTGGGAGATTCATCCACCACCCACTGCTGGTCAAGATGATGCAGCTGTTTCCCTGGCAGAGTGGCAGCAGCAGCAGCAGCAGCAGAAGAACATCAAGGAGAAGCAAGCTTTGGCTGAGAAGAGATCCCTTACCCAGGCCAAGGCTCTAGATGTCGAAGAGACCCAGATCTTCCTGCCAGGCCAACAAGTACTACCATGTAACCACCCAGTCAGTATTAAGATTGGAGGGTTTCATGCAGGTCTCGCACCTAAGTAGGTTGGTCCCATCTAGGTGGATAAACAGCTGGGCCATGGGGTCTACTTACTAAAGACCAACCCTCCTGTCGAGGTTCACACATCGGAGTTGCAGCGAGTCACCCAACTGCTGCGCATACAGAGTAAGCCTGGAGGGGAGGCTACTAATGACACAGCACAGTCTGGTCATGAGGAAAATGCATCGACTATCATCTAGGAAAAGGCTGGCAGCGAGGCAACCCTGACCCCTGATACGGCACAAGCTGGTCAAGAGGAGGAAAGCACATCCAGCAACATCAAGGAAGAAAGAAGATGCAATCTATGCTCAAGACAAAGTAGACTAGTGTGATAGACTGTGGAAATTGTTTCAAGTTATAGGGGGATATTGACGCAAGTGTGATAAACTGATATAACTTGAAAACAATATTCTCTCATCCAGGGGTAAATAATGCAAGTATCGAGCTCAAATTATTATTATTATTATTATTATTATTATTATTATTATTATTATTATTATTATTATTATTATTATTATTATTATTATTATTATTATTATTCCTTGTGAAGTATATCCACTTATTAGTGTAATTATTAGTTTACGATCGCATTATTTGTGAGGTTGTGTCATGAAACATTTGTTGTATATAGATATTTATACGAGTTTAGTTAATGTGAGAACCTGTATATTATTTATTATTACTTGTATTAATGATTTTTTTATTTGTAATCCATTACAGAATTGTGAAACACACTGTAACATCCAGAATGTTACTGGGTAGATGCGAACTCGGTAGAATATTCTATACATTATATCTGGACCTTAAACACTCTAGAATTTATGAGAAAATGTATCTTTCTAGAAGCCTGGCCAGGCACATATATAAAGAGGTGGTCTTGGTGGTAGAGACGTATTATTGTTTAGTAAGAGTCATGGTTGAACAGTTGTTGACCAGACGTGTGTCATGCTAACGAGTGTTTAAGTATGTGAATTAGCTTAATAAAGTTGGTAGTTGACATGTAGTGGTTGCAATCTCCATGTTGAAGTGATAGGTAGTTGTAAATAAATCCGTGTACACAAGTTGACAGCATTTTGTGTGTGTCATTGTGGATACATCAGCATTTAGCAGTTAGGTTAGTCTGTCCTTGGATGCCATAGGTTACCCCGTCCACTGCTTCCACTCTGAGATGGTGAGACTTCATAGGCAGTAGTAATGTGGCAACAGTTCCATTGACAATTGAGTGGCTTGCTTGACTGTCGAGTATGGCTGAAAAATTCTCGTTGCTTATCCTCAAGATGATAGCTGGGTGAGGTTGGCCTGTTCTGCTCACAATCTGACCAATCCCTCTCCTACTTGACCAGGGCTGCTTGTCTGTTGGGTCTTGAGGTGCGTTCCTGTTTCTGGTCCCATCCCACCTCAATCCAGAATGGGCCAGATCTAGTTTTTCGACGTCAAGGTTGGGCACTTGTTCTTCAGGTGTCCCATATTTCCACACTAGTAGCACTTCCTAACCGAGCTGGTCTCTTTTGTAGCTTTGCTCTTGTGTTCCTCCTCCAACTGGGCAATGATTCTACATAGATCATGAAACGATCTTGGTTGTGATACTTTCACTAGGGTTCGAATCTTATCGTGGAGTAGCTCTGTGATGTCTGGTAAAATCTCATTCTCGCTTCTTTCCGAGTGCAGACGCTTGAAGAGCTGGTACTTCTGTAGGAAGAATGCACTAGCTCTCATGCCGCTGGGTTATGCCTCAGTCAGTAGCTTCCTTTTCACAGAGCTCTTCATCCCTTCGGAATTAAACCTAGTAAGGAATTCTCTCTTAAGTCCATCCAATTTAAATTTAAGCCCTTCATGTTATTCCACCAAGTAGCGGCTTGGTCCTTCAACCACAGTGTGATGAGTTGAATGAAGATGTCCTCCGGTAGATTAGTCCTTCCTAGTAGACTGACTGATACCTCGATGAATCTAGTTGGGTTCTCTTCCAGTCGTCCGTGGAATTCCGGAAGGCTCTCTGTGATCACCTTCGAGTCTAGGTGTCCTGTGTTGCCGGTTAGGTTTGAGGGGGTTGAAGGTGTGGTGCTAGGGCCTGTTCAAGTTAATCTGTCTTCCACTGATGGATTCTTTCTCTTATATTCTGCACATCTCCCTTGATGGTCGAAAACCGTTTTTCTAAACTTCCTTCAAACGCAGAAATACGACTCCCAAAATTTTCCTCAACGGCAGAGAAATGGCTTTCAAAATTTCCCTCAATGGTAGAAATTCTCCCCTCAACCTGTTGTTTTATGCCGGAAACCTGGATTTCTACCTCCTCCTTGAGGTCCGAGATGTCGCCTTCCAGCTGGCTTACCCTACTATCAATCTGCTCAACCTGTCCCAGTTTTGACCTGATGTCCAATATCTGCTGTGTTATGTGATTGGTGACATCACTGATTTGGGATGAAATGTTATCATCTATGGTTGAAATTTTCGATTCTAGGCATTGTTCTACTTTGTAAACCTGCGTGTACATTTCTGACATTTGTCCGGTTAAAACTGTATTAACTTGAGAAAGTTGCACTTATCCGGGTTGATTGGATATGGACGCTGCTTGATGGGTGAGGAAGTGCTGCATTCAATGGTGTGCATTACCATGGTAGTCCGTCCTATTTTATTGGTGATGACTTCCAGAAAATCCTTTAAGGCGTGTCTCAGCTCCTCTTCTTCACTTGGTTGAAGATGCGTTAACTGGATATTTCCCAGGTCTACATTGACTTCCACATCCTTCCAAGTCCAGAGATTTCCATCATGCCAGGCAAAAGTCTGAAAGTTTGTCATTTACTTTTGAAATTTGGTCTGAAAGTTTGTCATTTACTTTCGTTAAGGTGAAATTAACTCGTAAATCAACGTCTGAGATTTTGTCATTGAGTGCCTGCATCATGGTCATTGAGAACATATTTTGGTTATATTTACCTCCTCTTGCGTGGCAGAGTCCAATGTTTCGTCCATCTCGATAAAGAACTTTTTGGGATCCTCTCCTTTTTCAATGAGACCTTCTTGTAACCAAGTCTTCAGTGATTGCTTCTTGCTGTTCATCGGAATATTTCTCTTTGTGTGTTCGTCTATGAGTTGTTGTAAGGACATATTTTCTAATATCACATGCATTTTGTTCTAATTCGCACTTACACTCGTATTCACTCGAAAATGATTCTTACGTCCTGTCACAATTATTGCCAGTGATGTATCCACAAAAATGCACACAAATTGCTATCACTTGTGTACACTGTTTTATTTACAAGTTATTTTCACAAATTCTGTACACACAAACTAATAAACGGCTATTATAAACAAAAGACTACTACGAATAAATCAGAAGACTATGACTGCCATCTTGAAACAGCTGACTGCTACTGTAGCATGTCAGCATAAGCACAATACGAGTTCACAAAAACAACTCCACTCTCACACTCACAAGATTGTCTCTTTATATATGTTGCCTGGCCAGGCTTCTAGAAAAATATGACACAATATATTTTTCTCGCAAATTTTAGAGTGCCCAATAGCCTAGTTATAATGTAAAGAACTTTCTACAACTATCTAGTGTTAAAGATACGTTATTGTGGATATTATAGTGTGTTGCACAATATTGTAGTGGATTATACATATATACATTATGCAGGTAATAATAAATTATATACTATTAATTAACTAAACTCATTAATATATATAGCACATGTTTCATGACATAACCTCACAAATAATATGATGCCTGTACATACTGTACTATGTAAATAATAAAACTAATACCAATAAGTGGATGTAAACACTTCATAGCCATACCTCACAAATAATAATAATAATAATAATAATAATAATAATAATAATAATAATAATAATAATAATAATAATAATAATAATAATAATAATAATAATAACATACATACACACATTATCATTATAGACTGTTATGCCTTTCAGCATTCAGTCTGCAAGCCTCCGAGAATTTACTAAACGTCTCCACAATGCTCGATTTGCAACTAGTGTTGTGGCCTCATTTAGTTCTATACCTCTTATCTTTAAATAGTTAGAAACAGAGTCTAACCATCGTCGTCTTGGTCTCCCTCTACTTCTCTTAACCTCCATAGTAGAGTCCATTATTCTCTTAGGTAACCTATCCTCCTCCATTCGCCTCACAAGACCCCACCACCAAAACCGGTTTATGTGTACAGCTTCATCCGTCGAGTTCATTCCTAAATTAGCCTTTATCTCCTCATTCTGAGTACCCTCCTTCCATTGTGCCCACTTGTTTGTACCAGCAATCATTTTTGCTACTTTTATGTCTGTTACTTTTAAATTATGAATAAAATATCCTGAGTCCATCCAGCTTTCGCTCCCGTAAAGCAAAGTTGGTCTGAAAACAGACCGATGTAAAGATAGTTTCGTCTGGGAGCTGACTTCCTTCTTACAGAATACTGCTGATTGCAACTGCGAGCTCACTGCATTAGCTTTACTACACCTTGATTCAATCTCACTTACTATTTTACCATCCTGGGAGAACACACAACCTAAATACTTGAAATTATTGACCTGTTCTAGCTTTGTATCACCAATTTGACATTCAATTCTGTTGAATTTCTTACCTACTGACATCAATTTAGTCTTCAAGAGGCTAATTTTCATACCATACTCATTGCACCTATTTTCAAGTTCCAAGATATTAGACTGCAGACTTTCGGTACAGTCTGCCATTAAGACCAAGTCATCAGCATAGGCCAAACTGCTTACTACATTTCCACCTAACTGAATCCCTCCCTGCCATTTTATACCTTTCAGCAGATGATCCATGTAAACTACGAACAGCAAAGGTGAAAGATTATAGCCTTGTCTAACCCCTGTAAGTACCCTGAACCAAGAACTCATTCTACCATCAATTCTCACTGAAGCCCAATTGTCAACATAAATGCCTTTGACTGATTTTAATAATCTACCTTTAATTTCATAGTCCCCCAGTATAGTGAACATCTTTTCCCTCGGTACCCTGTCATATGCTTTCTCTAGATCTACGAACATAAACACAACTGCCTATTTCTCTCGTAGCATTTTTCAATTACCTGGCGCATACTGAAAATCTGATCCTGACAGCCCCTCTGTGGTCTGAAACCACACTGGTTTTCATCCAACTTCCTCTCAACGACTGATCGCACCCTCCCTTCCAAGATGCCAGTGAATACTTTGCTTGGTATACTAATCAATGAGATACCTCGATAGTTGTTGCAGATATTTCATGTCTTGTTTCATAAGAATGTTTGGCTGCAGCTGAAATATCTGTGTCTTGGTTCTTGGTGTGTCGGATATATTCTTTACTTTAAAGTGGGTAATCAATCAATCAATACTGATCTGCATTTAGGGCAGTCGCCCAGGTGGCAGATTCCCTATCTGTTGCTTTCATAGCCTTTTCCGAAATGATTTCAAAGAAATTGGAAATTTATTGAACATCTCCCTTGGTAAGTTATTCCAATCCCTAACTCCCCTTCCTATAAATGAATATTTTCCCCAGTTTGTCCTCTTGAATTCCAACTTTATCTTCATATTGTGATCTTTCCTACTTTTATAGATGCCATTCAAACCTATTCGTCTACTAATGTCATTCCACGCCATCTCTCCGCTGACAGCTCGGAACATACCACTTAGTCGGGGTAGTATCAGACGTTTTGTTTCACCA
Source organism: Anabrus simplex (assembly GCF_040414725.1). Lineage (NCBI taxonomy): Eukaryota > Metazoa > Arthropoda > Insecta > Orthoptera > Tettigoniidae > Anabrus > Anabrus simplex. The sequence continues at coordinate 127,224,080 of NC_090265.1, read as the reverse complement.
ACGTAACACGTTCTGCAGCTACATTCAGTGTGGTAGACTCCAGGAGCCTGTAATTCTGTAATGACTTTAACTGGTGGTAGATGACGGGTTAACTTCAAGTGTGGTTTATAGATAGTCTTTATGTCACATTTATCTACACTGAGCAGCACGAAAAACTCAACACTTCAATTTCTTTCAAAAACTGAAATTTATTCTAAATTTATGACACTTTTATGACACTAATCCACCATCTTATGATGGAATATTGTTGTACGGTCCCATCTAACGGTCTAACAATGAAAAGAAAAGACGATTATAAAGAAATTGAACAAATTAAGCGAGAGATGCTCGGGGACCTCTGTTCGCATCTTCAAAAGCGTGTATTGCCACCTCTTGAAGCAATGATGGCATTCAACCTTTCAGGCATGCTCCTGATTAATGCGGTAATGTTCTGTTGAGGAATCATCTCCCATTCTTCCAAGAGGGCGTTCTGTAGGTCCTGTAGGGTCTCTGGATAGTGCTGACAGACTCTTCTCCCCCCAGCTGGTCCCAAACACGCTCAATGGGATTCAAATTGGGGCTTCGAGCAGGCCAAACCATAGCATGAATCTCTGTTTCATCCAAGAGCTGTTGCACAATTCTCGCAACATGTGGGCATGCATTGTCATGCATTAGTGTAAAACCATCACCAATAAGAGGAGCGAAAGGCACAACATGTTCCAGAAGGATTTCCTCCACATACTGATGTGCGGTAAGGCTTCCATGCTCCACGAAGACTAAATCCGTCCTTGCAGCTGTATTGATTCCTGCCCACACCATCACAGAACCACCGTGAAAAGGCGTTCTGGATGAGAATGTGCAAGGTGAATACCTTTCCCCTGGCCTTCTCCAGACCCTCTCTCTTCCGTCAGGTGATCGGAGGCCAAATCGTGACTCATCGGTGAACAACACTTGATCCCATTGTTGCCAAGATGTTCCCTTGCGAAACGCAGTCGAGCTGTGCGATGCTCTCTGGTGAGTTCCGGTCCTGTAGCAGATCTTCTGGACTGAAGATTGGCTTCTTCCAGTCTTCTTCGAATGGTTCTCTCACTAACATTGACCCCTCGAACTTGGCGGAGTCGATTTCGTGCTTCAAGAGCGGTGGTGTGACGGTTGCGGAGAACTTGAAGTTGTAAGAAGCGGTCATCTTTCTCAGATGTTGCTCTTCTCAGGCCTGATCCTGGTCTCCTTGAAAAGCCTCCAGTTTCCCTGTACCTTTGTATGGTTCTGGAAATTGTAGAAGGTGTAGTACTCAACACTTCTGCAACGTAATGCATGCTGCGACCATCTTCCACCAAAGCAACAGCTTTCGCAGCTTGTTCAGGGCTTAACAGCATGTTTACTCCAGAAAGCTGATTAAGAGAATCACAGAAAGATGCTACAAACATGTGTGATTGAAAGGGGAACAATTAAAGGTACAACAATAAGCGCTACAAGAGCGGGAAAACATTATTGGCTCACATCCAGCGATGTGTTTTCCAGGTTGCATGGGAAAAAACAATTGAGGCTAGTGCAATAAACAATCAACACTTCATTGTTTACTCGCAAAGCAACGCCAATAGCATACCCCGTCTAAAAATAATGGTTGAAGTGCTTCACTTCCATTAAATAGATAATTACACATCATTTATTGGGTGTTGCGTTTTTCGTGCCACTCAGTGTAGTATCTTGGCAATCCTGTCTGTAGTGTCTCTAATGCAAGGAAGTATCTCTTTTTAGTCCCACCCAAAAAACTGTAATTGAGCTCAGTTTGTCAAGTGTTGTCTTAAGCAAATTATACTTAATTTTCAGAATAACCAACATAAAAATGCAATGAACTTTCATTGTATTCAGCGTAACAAAATATGTCAGTGGATACAACACATTTAGGTCTGGTCATGTTGGTAGATAAAATATGATTTGAAACAACAGTCACTTTCAAGCCTCATTTACACTAGAAAAATTTGTATGACACAATTTGATGTTGCAGCATAAAAGAGGGATGAGAAACTACTTGAAACTGCATCAAACTCAGTTTTGTCCATGGGAGGGCATAATACAGTTTGCAACTATACTCCTCATTTCTGAGCTGCTCATCTTACTAACCATAAATTGTATGCCAATAATTTTATTCATTCGCAACTGTGGTTGCTAAGAATGGTTAGTATAAGTTATATAAATTATTATGGGTTATATACGTTTTCTTTCTCTTCTGTAGAAGTTTATATTTAACTTCTTAATGGAGACCAGCTTTGTAATGTTATAGGCACTAGTGGTCTGTTTCGCACAATCAAGAGTGTACTTAATGGCGTCAGTTCTCTCAGAAAATTTCTGGAGGTGAAATTTTTCCAAAACGATGAACCTTTAAGACTAGGGTTCTCGAATAGTTTAAGCAGCAACTCCACGATGCTTCTATTTAGACATAACCCAACGATGGACCAGTAGAAGACACATGGTGGCTATCAGAACAAACAGGTAATTGGGATTAAGATTGCTCTGCTAATAGATCTAGTTACATTTGAGCTAACATCATCATGCCCTTATTGCAGAAAATATTATGTGTGGGTGATTATTCACATTACTACTCTAGATCTCATTTAGACAAGCACAGAGAAAGAATTATGAACTATGAATTATGAAGAGATACTGAATCGAATTGGTGAGAGGAGATCGATTTGGCTAAATTTGACGAGAAGAAGAGATAGAATGATAGGACACATCATAAGACACCCAGGACTTGTTCAGTTGGTTTTTGAAGGAAGTGTAGGTGGTAAGAACGGTAGGGGTAGACCAAGGTATGAATATGACAAGCAGATTAGAGCAGATGTAGGATGCAATAGTTACGTAGAAATGAAAAGGTTAGCACATGATAGGCTGCATCAGACCAGTCTATGGACTGATGACTCAAACAACAACATGTAAGCTGAATTGAATGTAATGAGGAGCATGAAAAGGAGAGTACACATGAGAGGGTTTGCACTCCTTCTCAAAAGGATAATGCATAGAATCCTCGGTTGAAACATCTTTGGGTCACTTTACTAACCATGAATTGTATGCCAATAGTTTTGCTCACTCACAATTGCGATTGCTAAGAATGCTTATTATCTTGGACTGTCAGAAAGACAGTCATGTCTGTTGAACTCAATGAACTGTATGGTATAATGAGTTCATCAATGTGCTACAGGCAGATTTGGGAAGTAATTGAATTACTTGTAAGGGATACTTTTTTAGTAACTTTTACTCATAATTGTTACTTTTTACAAAATGTAATTTTTACTCATAATTTACTTCTTGCAATAGAATTGTAATCATTACATTCTAGTAATCAGTATACACTCGCTGACAAAAAATGTTAAGCACCTAGAAGAAGAGGAGGGAATGAAATGAAACTTCACGTGTGGAGAGGGTATGTGATTTTATTTCAGTGATTACAAAATCAAGTGAAACATACAACAAAGTTGGCAGTGCGAGCATACTTAGGTCCCTTGTCAGTAGAAATTTGTACCCGCTTGGGCCTGGATGTGTCATACAGGTATCCTCTTCTGAGGCAAGTTGACCCACAACAGTTCTAAATGGCCCTCGATAGCCTGGATATTGGAACTGGGACAGACTTGATGTCCAGGTTGGTTCTACACATGTTTTATCAGGGACAGATCAGGAGATCTTGGTGGCCAAGGGATTACCTCACCATCATGCAGCTGTTCATAGACACACTGGCTGTGTGTGGATAAGCATTGTGCTGTTGAAAGATGGTACCAGGATACTGTCTTATGATAGGAAACACATGAGGATGCAAGATGTCCATGATGTGCCATCGAGCCATTAGAGTTCCTTGAATCACTACCAGAGGTGACTTGAAGTCATACCCAATGGCTCCTCACACCATGACACCAGGAATAACACCGGTGTGTGTCTCTCCGACACACTGGCAAAAAGTGCCCTTTCCCCTTGGTGCCACAATACTCGTAGTTGATGGTCATCTGAAGTAGTCCAGAACTGAGATTCATTGTTGAAAATGATGCAACGCCACTTGTCAGCAGTCCATGCTTCCCGGGTACAGCACAACTCCAAGCACAGCCGAATGTGTTATGGTGTTAATGGCAGCTTACACATGGGACGGTGATTCAGTAGTCCAGCAGCTGTTAGTCTCCAACGAATGGTACGGGATCACATAGGGTGATGCAGCAAGTCCATTACTTATACCTGGATGGCAGGCACAGAGGTGAGAGTGTTACGATGAGCTTGGTGCACAGTATTGTGGTCAGACTTGATCAACCAGAACCGCGATGACATGAAATGATACGTTCCCATTCAGTCCAACATCGGGCCACTGTCACATCTGAATGCCCCACATATCTGGATATTGCATAACTAGACCAGCTGGCTACGTGCACCCACATTGAGGCCTCCTTCAAAATCTGTCAAGTGCTGGTAATGTTGTGTCACATGAGCACACAGCATTCTCCGTGATCTTTCACAGTACTCACTAACTAATTCAAATGAAGCCACAGTTGTCTAATGAATTTGTTTACAGAGAATAGAAAAAATTCTCAGTAGAATCACTATACAGCCTTAAAATATTCTAAATATTTATCTTACTTGTAAGTTGTCAAAGTAAAATTTTAAGAATGAAGTTATCGGTAATCTTTATTTGCTTTTTATCTTCTTAAATTCTGGAAAACGTAACTACAGTATATCATTTTGTCATAACTTTGTCATTTAGGTGCCTCATACACCAGACTGCATGCTGTTGGCTATTTATTTTATGGGACTGTATCATAATTATTGCCCTTTGTCTGTCTTTCAGGGTACAGAAACAGGCCAATTATATGCTCGCTTACTTCGCAGTATTGTGCTGTTGTGCAATCAGTGTGAAACTAATGCAGAGTGGCTATCTGGGCCACCAATTGAGGAGTTACCTCTTGTGGAACAAATTCCTGTGCTACATCGCCTGGATCACACAGTTCACACAGCTCGACTTTGGGCAACTAGTACTGCAAGGGGACTCATCAGTGCGTGGAGTGTGGACCTCTTTTTTATGGTTGCACAGTCAGATGTAGGACAGTGTATGCAGCAACTGCAGCTCCTACAGGTTTCTATCATATTTATGTACACATCTAGCATAAATGTGATGCTACAACATGAAATATATAGGCTTTAAAATATTACTGGGAAAGAAATAATTCGTCCATAATACAATTCAATATTAGATATTATGGTAGCTCACACAGGATGGTAAAGCACCAGGATTATCAGTCACTTCACCATTAGATATAGGATAGATAGTAAATTACATCAAGTTATATGTGTATGCACTAGCAAAATACCCATGCTTTGCTACGGTTTTAAACTGGAAGATATTAGTCAAAGTTTTACATTTTGAAGAGTCCACTGTTGGCTAAGCCTGTAAAATATACCCTCAGTTCGTACGTCAAATGTTTTTGTAGGAATAATTATTTATTTTTTGATCTAACACCCATTTTGAAAGCTTACAGAAGAATTGGAATGTTTTAAACCCTATTTTATTTCATATCTAGAATGTAAAAGTGACCAACCTGTGAAATTTTTATTTTCTATATCGAACAGTAGTAGAGGAATGAATGCTGTTTTAGGGGGTGAATGTTTTAAAATATTTATTAACATCTAGGATATAGAAGACCACCCTTCAGGTAAAATTTTAAGTTCGTGCTTGAAACGGTTTTGTAAAAATGGAAATTTTTTAGAGTCAACCACTATCCAAACCCCTTAGGGGAGAAATATTTTGAAGTGTATGATATTTTACACCTAGGACATAAAAGTAGAACCTTCTTGTAAAATTACAACTTTGTACGTCAAACGGTTTTGGAGGGATGAGCAATTTTGTTTCCGGAGCTAACTCCATTTTAAAACATTAGGGGTGGAATGTTCAAAAATATTTCCTATTTCACACCTGGGATTTAAAATATACACCGTTATTTGGAATTTTGTCTTCGTATATTAAACCATTTCAGAGGAAAGAAGGAATATATTTGTTTCCAGATCTTAACCTCCATTTAACTTTCTAAGGGTTTAAATTTGTTTGAAACCTGTTATTTAACACCTAGGATAAGATATGAAATTTTAACTTTGCAATTCAAATGGTTTCATATAAATGCATATTTTTGTCATCATTTCTCACCCCCAGTATAAATAAATAAATAAATAAATAAATAAATAAATAAATAAATAAATAAATAAATAAATAAATAAATAAATAAATACTGATCTGCATTTAGGGTAGTCGCCCAGGTGGCAGATTCCCTATCTATTGTTTTCCTAGACTTTTCTTAAATGAATTCAATGACATTGGAAATTTATTGAACATCTCCCTTGGTAAGTTATTCCAATCCCTAACTCCTCTTCCTATAAATGAATATTTGCCCCAATTTGTCCTCTTGTATTCCAACTTTATCTTCATGTTGTAATCTTTCCTACTTTTAAACATGCCATTCAAACTTATTCATCAACTAATGTCATTCCACGCGATTTCTCCGCTGACAGCTCGGAACATACCACTCAGTCGAGCAGCTCGTCTCCTTTCTCCCACTTCTTCCCAGCTCAAACTGTGCAACATTTTTGTAATGCTACTCTTTTGTCGGAAATCAGCCAGAAAAAATCGAGCTGCTTTTCTTTGGATTTTTTCCAGTTCTTTAATCAAGTAATCCTGGTGAGGGTCCCATACACTGGAACCATACTCTAGTTACTCTAGTTGGGGTCTTACCAGAGACTTATAAGCCCTCTCCTATACATCCTTACTACAACCCCTAAACACCCTCATAACCATGTGCAGAGATCTGTATCCTTTATTTACAATCCCATTTATGTGATTACCCCAATGAAGATCTTTCCTTATATTAACACCCAGATACTTACAATGATCCCCAAAAGGAACTTTCACCCCATCAACGCAGTAATTAAAACTGAGAGGACTTTTCCTATTTGTGAAACTCACAACCTGACTTTTAACCCCGTTTATCATCATACCATTGCCTACTGTCCATCTCACAACATTATCAAGGTCATTTTGCAGTTGCTCACAATCTTGTAACTTATTTATTACTCTATAGAGAATAACATCGTCCACAAAAAGCCTTACCTCTGATTTCACTCCTTTACACAAATCAATTATATATATAAGAAAACATAAAGGTCCAATAATACTGCCTTGACGAATTCGCCACTTAATTATTACAGGGTCAGATAAAGCTTCGCCTACTCTAATTCTCTGAGATCTATTTTCTAGAAATATAGCAACCCATTCAGTCACTCTTTTGTCTAGTCCAATTGCACTCATTTTTGCCAGTAGTCTCCCATGATCAACCCTATCAAATGCTTTAGACAGGTCAATTTGACTCCATTTGACCTCCAGTATCCAAAATATCTGCTATATCTTACTGGAATCCTACAAGTTGAGCTTCAGTGGAATAAACTTTCCTAAAACCGAATTGCCTTCTATCGAACCAGTTATTAATTTTGCAAACATGTGTAATGTTATCAGAAAGAATGCCTTCCCAAAGCTTATATGCAACGCATGTCAAACTTACTGGCCTGTAATTTTCAGCTTTATGTCTATCACCCTTTCCTTTATATACAGGGGCTACTATAGCAACTCTCCATTCATTTGGTATAGCTCCTTCAACCAAACAATAATCATATAAGTACTTCAGATATGGTACTATATCCCAACCCATTATCTTTAGTATATCCGCAGAAATCTTATCAATTCCAGCCGGCTTTCTAGTTTTCAACTTTTGTATCTTATTGTAAATATCATTCTTATCATATATAAATTTTAATACTTCTTTAGCACTAGTCACCTCCTCTATCTGGACATTTTCCTTGTAACCAAGAATCTTTACATACTGCTGACTGAATACTTCTGCCTTTTGAAGATCCTCACATACACACTCTCCTTGTTCATTAATTATTCCTGGAATGTCCTTCTTGGAACCTTTTTCTGCCTTAAAGTACCTATACATACCCTTCCATTTTTCACTAAGATGTTCAATAAATTTCCAATTTCTTTGAAATCATTTAGGAAAAGGCTAGGAAAACAACTGATAGGGAATCTGCCACCTGGGCAACTGCCCTAAATGCAGATCAGTATTGACTGATTGATTTGATTGATGTACGACTGCCAATTATGCTTGCCATCCTGTTTTCCTTAGCTGCCTTCTTTGCTAGATTCAGTTTCGTAGTAAGTTCCTTCAATTTCTCCTTACTCCTACAGCCATTTCTAACTTTATTTCTTTCCAATCTGCACCTCCTTCTTAGTTTCTTTATTTCTCTATTATAATAAGGTGGGTCTTTACCATTCCTTACCACCTTTAAAGGTACAAACCTGTTTTCACATTCCTCAACAATTGCTTTAAACCCATCCCAGAGTCTGTTTACATTCTTATTTACCATTTTCCACCAATCATAATTACTTTTTAAAAACTGCCTCATGCCTGCTTTATCAGCTATATGGTACTGCCTAATAGTCCTACTTTTAAAACCTTCCTTTCGATCACATTTATTTTTAACTACGACAAAAACAGCTTCGTGATCACTAATACCATCTATTACGTCGGTTTCTCTATAGAGCTCATCTGGTTTTGTCAGCACCACGTCCAGGATATTTTTCCCTCTAGTTGGTTCCGTCAATTTCTGAATCAGCTGTCCTTCCCATATTAGCTTATTTGCCATTTATTGGTCATGCTTCCTGTCGTTTGCATTTCCTTCCCAACTGACATTTCATAAATTAAGATCTCCCACTACAATCACATTCCTTTCCATGTCATTTCCCACATAGCTAATTATCTTATCAAATCATTCTGAATCCGTGTCGGCACTACCCCGGTCTGTACACTCCAAAGACATCAAGTTGCCTATTATCTTTAGAAATGAGCCTCACACCTAGAACATGTTTCTCATCTTTAACTTTTTCATAGCTTGATAGAAGGACAGCAAAACAATGGCTACACACAATTGTGGCCGGAAAACGACCGGTAGGAAGACCTAGGAAGAGATGGCTGGACCAAGTGAAAGAGGACATAGGAACAAGAGGAGTCAGCTGGAATGTCGTCTTGAGAGAGGAGTGGTATATGGACAGACAGAAGTGGAGAGAGCTCGTAAACCACTCCCGGGCAACTGGAGTGGAAAACTGATGATGATGATGAGAACTTTTTCATAGTTTACAAATTCTTCTTTCACTAGAATGATTACTCCCCCTCCCGCCATTCCTATCCTATCTACACTCTTATCCACACTCCAGTTCCGTGAGAAAATTTCTGCATCCATTATATCGTTTCAGCCGGCCCCGTATTGCCTTAAAAATGTCGACGAGAGAGCTCACTAGTGCATGTAGCAAGAAAAGATACTGAAGATGATCAATCACATTCAATATAATCACTGGAGTACATAAATATTAAGCCGGCCCTGTGATGTAGGGGTAGTGTGCCTGTCTCTCGCGCGGAGGCTCCGGGTTCGATTCCCGGCCAAGTCAGGGATTTTTCTCTCGACCTGAGGGCTGGTTCGAGGTTCACTCAGCCTACGTGATTAGAATTGAGGAGCTATCTGACGGTGAGATGGCGGCCCTGTTCTTGAAAGCCTAGAATAACGGCCGAGAGGATGCGTCGTACTGACCACATGGCCCCTCGTAATCTGCAGGTCTTCGGGCTGAGCAGCGGTCGCTGGGCTTCTACTGTACACTTGGACTCAACTAGCCTGCATATAGCCCTAATATATAAACTATATAGAGCACCTCTGCAATAGGCTGAGAAGGTTAAGATTTTTTTTTTTTTGCGCAATTTCCAGGGACAGATATAAACACAAGTTGCATGTTAGTTTGCCACTCAGTTTCATTGTTTCATACACATTTTTGAAGGGTAAAAGTATACTTTTTTACTTACATGCTAAAAATATTTATTCTATTTACATATGTTACTACTTATTTACTTAACCCAGCAAAGTAGCTGTGCATGTTACCATGTTATGGCTATGGAGACAAGCTCTGCAGTCAGGAGATAAGTGAGTTCAAACCCCGCCGTTTGTTGTCCTGAGAAAGATTTTTTTGTGGTTTCACATTTTCACTTCCAGGCAAATACTGGGTCAGTTTTTATTCATAGGCCACAGCCAATCCCTTCCACCTCCTTACCCAGTTTCATTCACCGTCATTAATTTCATCTTCATTAGCTCCTCAATTAAGGTTAGTGACAGGAAAGCCATTAGGCCGTAAAACCATGCCATATAATTTTATCTCATCTCACTAGACATGTTACTTGTTCACTTACTTCACGTTACCACTTTCATGACTAAAAGCACTTCCATGCTTTCCTGTTTTGAAGTGTTCTATGACAGAGGTTTTCCTGCCTTCCTCACACTGAAGATTGTTTGGCATAAAGAACAAAGAGCAGAAGATTCATTTATACCTCAACAGAGAAAAGGGAACTCCTTCATCATCAAATAATTCACTGAACCACCGGACAAGTCGGCCGTGTGGTTAGGGGAGTACAGATGTGAGCTTGCATCTGGGAGATAGTGGGCTCGAACACAACTGTTGGCAGCCCTGAAGATGGTTTTCCGTGGTTTCCCATTTTAACACAAAGCAAATGCTGGGACTCTACCTTAATTAAGGCCATGGCCACTTCCTTCCCACTCCCAGGCCTTTCCTATCCCATTGTTCCCATAAGACCTATCTGTGTCGGTGTGACGTAAAACAAATTGTAAAAATAAATTAAAAAAAGAAAGAAAGAAAGAAAACACTGAACTTTTTTTTTCTTTACGTCGCACCGACACAGATATGTCTTATGGCGACGATTGGATAGGAAAGGCCTAGGAAGTGGAAGGAAGCAGCCATGGCCTTCATTAAGGTGCAGCCCCAGAATTTGCCTGGTGTGAAAATGGGAAACCACGGAAAATCATCTTCAGGGCTGCCGACAGTGGGGCTCGAACCCACTATCTCCCAATTACTGGATACTGGCCGCACTTAAGCGACTGCAGCTATCGAGCTCGGTTTTTTTTTTTTTTTTTTAATACATTTTGAAACTGTATAAACTATTCTAATAACATTCATCACCATACATGTGTACAGTACCAGGTAGGTCGGTCGGTCGGTCGGTCGGTCTACATTAACCCATCAGGATACAATATTGTTTACCCATGGCAATATATGTTGGGAATAATTCTAATTCTACTCTAACAAGTATTCTCTGTTATTCGAGCTGTTGATGCTTTTGTATGTTGATTTCAGTCTCAGGTAATTTCTACCCAGTGTGCATGCTAGAATAAGTTTATAGAGAGTATTAATTTTCTCATTGACTGTTTGCAATGCGATAATTACTTGGTGATGAAAAAATCACAAAGATTAGGTTTTTAATTTTTTACAATTTGCTTTATATTGCACCGACACAAATAGGTCTTATGGTGACAATGGGATAGGAAAGGGCTAGGAATGGGAAGAAAGCAACCATGGCCTTAATTAAGGTACAGCTTCAGCATTTTTCTGGTGTGAAAATGGGAAACCCCAGAAAACCATCACCAAGATATTAGTGGAAGTGTTGAATGATATAGATTTTGTTTATGAATGTGGCCATAGAAACGATACTGAGCAGGACAGCTGTGTGGCATCCAAGGTTTTTCTTTCAATAAATCTCTTCATCAAGTTGATGAGGAGTATATCCCATTAGCTATGAGACTTTGTATTTATAAACATGCTAACGTATTACTGTGATGAGTAGACTTCATAATTAATTTTTATGTTCTATCTGTATAATACCAGTCTAAACAGTTGTTTGCACAGTTGTTTGCATTTATTATTGTTTTATCAATAAGAACTTTATTAGGCCTATAGCAAGTAATGTAAGTAGTGGAGTCGAATAATAGAATATTCTGTTTAATAACATAAATTACTCATTAGAAAAATGTAGAGACACATGTCTATGTTCCCGCTTGGTCGACATGCAATACTAATTTTTTATGTTTTGCACTAACATTTAAATTTGCCGGGTAAAATGTACCCAGTGTGCACATCCTGACGGATTAAAATACCCTGCTTGCAGACCATAAGATAGTTATTAGGCGTTACAGGACTGTGGTCAACATCAGGTGAATTGTTACTTATAAGATCTGTACACAGTAGCTGAAAATAATATGTTAAAAAGCAAGTTAAGATATGGTGAACCGGAAAGAGAGAGACCACGTTAAGCAGACTTCCTACCGTATCTACCTGACCATGCCCCTCAAGTCACTCTCGATGCTTACAAAGTATTTGGACTGTTGTTGTTTGAGTCATCAGTCCATACACTGGTCTGATGCAGCTCTCCACGCCACCCTATCATGTGCTAACATTTTCATTTCTACGTAACTATTGCATCCTACATCTGCTCTAATCTGCCTGTCATATTCATACCTTGGTCTACCCCTACCGTTCTTACCACCTACACTCCCTTCAAAAACCAACTGAACAAGTCCTGGGTGTCTTAAGATGTGTCCTACCATTCTATCTCTTCTTCTCATCAAATTTAGCCAAATCGATCTCCTCTCGCCAATTCAATTCAGTATCTCTTCGTTCATGATCCGATCTATCCATTTCGCCTTCAGCATTCTTCTGTAACACCACATTTCAAAAGCTTCTATTCTCTTTCCTTCTGAGCTAGTTATCGTCCATGTTTCACTTCCATACAATGCCACACTCCATACGAAAGTCTTCAAAAACATCTTTCTAATTCCTATATCAATGTTTGAAGTGAGCAAATTTCTTTTATTAAGAAAGCTCTTTCTTGCTTGTGCTAATCTGCATTTTATATCCTCCTTACTTCTGCCATCATTAGATATTTTACTACCCATGTAAGAATATTAATTTACTTCCTTTAAGACTTCACTTCCTAATTGAATATTACCTGCATCACCTACCTTCGTTCGACTGCACTCCATTACTTTTGTTTTGGACTTATTTATTTTCATCTTGTACTCCTTACCCAAGACTTTGTCTATACCATTCAGCAGCTTCACAAGATCTTCTGCAGTCTCAGATAAAATAACAATATCATCGGCAAATCTCAAGGTTTGGTTTTCCTCTCCTTGGATTGTGATTCTCTTTCCAAATTCCTCTTTTATTTCCTTTACTGCCTGTTCTATGTAAACATTGAAAAGGAGGGGGGACAAACTGCAGCCTTGCCTCACTCCTTTCTGAATTGCTGCTTCTTTTTCAAAGCCCTCGATTCTTATCACTGAGACTGATTTTTATACAGATTATAGATAATTCTTCGTTCTCGGTATCTGATCCCAATCACCTTCAGAATCTTAAATAGCTTGGTCCAATCAACATTATCGAATGCCTTTTCTGGATCTACGAATGCCATGTACGTGGGCTTGTCCTTCTTGATTCGACTATACGCTGTTATTGACTTCTTTACTGTACTCGTGCACATTGTTCTGTAGGATTGGAGTACACCAGTTAATTAAAAATATCAAACCTTCAGTTACTTCCTAAATTATAATTTCTTCAACAGTGCAAGAAATCCTTTGAAAAAATAAATGCTTGTTTCAATTTAAACACCCTTATACATTAGTTCCATGGAGAATATTGGTAAGAACATTGTTCTCTGTTTCTCTATTTTCCAAAAAGTTTGCACTTAGGAAATGATTCCACTTGTCCTTGTGACCATTCATGTCAGTTAAATGACTAAGAGCAGAAAATGCTGTTTTGGTCCAAACTCCTTTCTCATGAGAAAACAAAATACATGGCCAACAAAATAGTTCATTCAGTTTGGTGCAACTTGCCAGCTAAGGAATGAGAGTGTGTTGTGACACTGAAAAATGAAGTGTGTATTTTTCTTTCTTGCTTTCACGTTTAGTAGTTAAATTTAGCATTTCAGGACACTGTCTTCCATTCATCACAATGTCTGCCTTTTTCCCTTGAAAAGTTGTAGATCAAAATGTTTTTATTAACAGGTCATCTATGATCCCGTATGTTGCCACCCAAAATAATACTTTGAAATCTTAATCATTAGTCTAGGATGCACAAAGTGGGCAAGGAACATGTAGGTTTGCTATTATAGATGTCTTATACGAAAAGTTTTTACACTACCAGTATGAGATAAATGATGTCATTATTGTTATACATTTATGGGTACTCCAAATTGTCACTAAAATAATTCTTTATCAGATGTAACTCCTTACAGAGTGGACTTAACTCTCTCTCTGAATGGTGTTTTACATGGCATCTTGAGTCTAATCCTGCCAAGTGTTCCTCTATTTTGATCACGCTTCATAAATCCCCTATACTTAGTAAATACTTCCTTCTCGATAACCCGTTCCCAACTTTAACAGACCAAAATGACAAAATGTTGTTTGACAGTAAATTGTTATTTGTCCCCAACATACAAAAGATAACCCCACAAGCAATGTCCCTTCTTGGTTTGTTGTATTTATTTTCTGACATCACTGATATCCATGCTCTCAGAGTCTACTATGTATCTTGCACTCTACCAATTGTTGAATTTGCATCTCCCATTTGGTTTACCTCTTTATCCACTAATTCCACTAATCTGAATCACACTGACTGCAAGCAGTCAATTCTTCTGTGCCATTGTTAGAGCCAGAATATCTGATTGTCAAAACTTGAACAGCAATCAGATACTGGACAAGTTAAATCTTTGCCCGTTATCTACTGGCAAGAAAATTGCTGACCTTAGATTCCTATATAATGCTGTCAGTGGTTTATTTAATTCTCCTGAACCAGAATCTTTCTTCTCCCTACATGTCCCAAGTCACGAAACCAGGATAAATCCACTCCATATTCCGTATTCTCACCTTTCTCTTGTTCAAAGAACTTTGTTTACCCACATTCCAACCCTCCTTAACTCTTTATCTTCTGACAGGAACGTAGACTTTTTTTCTTCATATACCTCCTTAAATGATTCTTCCTTGACATTCGTATTAAGTTTTTCTCTTCTCATTGCTGTCCCTTCTATTGTACATAATCTAATATTTATTTTTTACAGTACTATACCGTTGCTTGTGTGTCATATCTGTATTTATCTTACTGTGTCTAGCTATAAGTTCTTTTCTTCGTTTCACTTCCAGTCTGTAATTTCCTCATTCTTTTCTTTTGTCTTTATGTTTGTTGTTAAGTGTTGTGTCTCGACAGTTATTTGGTTAGATTTTAATTTTCTTCTGGTACATTTATCATTAGATGATTTTTCCTCATTCTTCTTTCACTTATTTATTTGTTTGCATTCTACTACTCCATTGTAAATATATTTTTCATTGTGGAACTCTGTAATGTGGCATCTCACTGTTTTGATGTCCATAATAATAAAATAAATAAATAAGTAATAAATTTATTTATTTATTTATTTATTTATTTATTTATTAATGAATTAATTAATTAATTAAAATCACAGCAGTTGGTTTGATAATATTCATAACCAGTTAAACAAAGTAGGGAAAAATTGTTCTTTGTAACTACAGAGAACTGTGTGGGACTGAAGCCACATGCAAAGCAGCGGTATTTCTCTGCTTACTCACTACTCACTCACTGGCTCTCACACCACCACTCCAAATACAAACAACAATGAAGCTGAATATTGACTCCAGCCAGCACACATGCACTCAGTCCAGTGTGCAGCTCCCAGTCTGGTTGTGGAACACAGCAAGATTGTTCTCAGCTCATTTTGTAGTTTATTAGAACAATCTTTTATTTATAATATTAAATGCATAAAATAAATAACAGTGTATAATCTGTCCGCTTCTGTGATGTAGTGGTTAGCGTGATTAGCTGCCACTCCTGGAGACCTGGGTTCAATTCCCAGCTCTGCCATGAAATTTGAAAAGTGGTATGAGGGCTGGAACGGGGTCCATCCATCCTCGAAGTGGTTTTCCATGGTTTCCCACTTCTCCTCCAGGCAAATGCTAGGTTGGTACATAACTTAAGGCCACGGCCGCTTCCTTCCCTCTTCCTTGTATATCCCTTCCAATCTTCCCATCCCCCACAAGGCCCCCATTCAGCATAGCGGGTGAGGCCGCCTGGGTGAGGTACTGGTCCTCCTCCCCAGTTTTATTTTACGACTCAAAGTCTCACGCTCCAGGACACTGCCCTTGAGGTGGTAGAGGTGGGATCCCTCGCCGAGTCTGAGGGAAAAACTAACCCTGGAGGGTAAACAGTTTAAGAAAGAAGAAGAAAGAAGAGTGTATAATCTACTGTATAAAGTACCAAACAATTTCATGTATAAACAATGCATCTCCTCATTTATTTGAAAGTGTGTACCACATGCTTAACTCCTTAAGGCAGAAGGTGTCATATAAAGGATCAGTATACATGAATGATCCATGACTCATGTCTTACATATGCGAAATGAGTTATACAGAATCCAGTTCCATTTGTTTATACTCATACTGAAATAATTTATTTTTCCAGTTGGCTGATCACACAGATCTTAAGGAGGTTACAAGTGAACATGTGATGGTATGTGTGAAGATGCGCAGTAAGCTTGTGTCTGAAGTACGAGACAACATAGATAAACTCAAGGTATTGAAATGTTCAACTGAATTTTATTTACTTGTAGAATGTTTAAGTCCAGTCTAATAAGTGTATGTCCTATGAATATAATTAATTTTGTCTAGCAAATAGTCTTCTTAAAAATGCTGAACAAATTCAAAGGATAAAAAAGCAAATTAATAACAATTAATTTGTACTATTAGAATGAAAGATGAAGTGTGTAATGTAACATGGGGAAATAAAACTCCTGGGGAGTCAGCCTTATAGCATTATTCATTAGTAAGATATGAGTATTAATATCAGATTTTTAAATTGCACTATGTATTTATTGGTCAAAATTTCAGTGAAGCTCGTCAAGACCTATTTCATAACACAAACATTAAATATGACACATAAAGTAGGATCTCTACTGACCATTTTTAGTACTGTCCTGATGAGTACTGCAAGGGGTAGAACATTCACATTAGACGTTCAAAGTGGTGACCACTGGCAGCAATACACAAGTTCAGTCACTGAATGAATGACACCCCTGTTCCTTCCAGTGTTGCCTGCTGAAGAGCGGTACAAGCAAGTACAATATTTCTGCTTGTTCTCTGGAGTTGTTGGAATATCTTGATACAGAGTACCTTTTAGTTATCCCCAAAAAAAATCAGTGCAAGCAGTTAAGGTCAGGGGACTGAGTAGGCCACTTAACTGGTCATCCAGAACCAATCCACATAACGGGATATTTTTTTTCATCCAGAACACAACGTGTGTACACAGCATTTTTCAGGCCACTTAACTGGTCCTCCACAACCAATCCACATACCAGGATATTTTTTGTCCAGAACACAACATGTGTATACAGCATTATGTGTTGGGCATCCATCATGCTGTACCATAATATTATTCTGTTCCTTAGAAGACCAGAAGACCAGAGAGAACTGTTTGTGTGAAGGTGGCATACTCCCTGCCATTTTGGTTACCATTCATGAAATAAGGCTAACCTTATTGCCAACCATCCCACACCAGACATTATCTCTGCATTGACGCTGATGATTCACCTGACAGAGCCTAATAATGTATGTTTTCACTTGTAATGTATTCACTTGGCCTGAGTTTGAGAACAAAAATCATTGGTAAAAATAACATCCAAAAAAGGGGGTCAGGTGTGCACTAATTTGATGTTATGCCCATTGTTAGAACTCTATACAATTCTGTAAATCATTCACGTGCATTATTTTTGGTGTAATTGTACACGATAGGGATGAAACATATAACAGATGCAAAGTGCACTTGTAATCAGAATGCAAATTTTGGCTTCAAGTCGGCTTGTGCTGACATTGTGGATTAACTGCTATAGCTACAAGAACAGAAATTTCAGCAGCTTCGTCTGTGCAAGTTCTGCAATGATTGCATTGTTGGGGGGTTGAAATTGCCCATTTCACAAAGCTTAACAACAAGACAGGACACTATTCATCTGGACGGTGGGATCTTGTCAGCTGCTTCTGCCTGACTATTATGTCTACCTTCAACAGAATGAAAATACCATTTTTAAAAACTGATGTTAGTACCCATACAATGAGGCTAACTCCCTAGGAGTATTATTTGCCCCTTTACGTTATACAACCTTTGTATCAAACACTTTTTCATTTGGAGTAGAACTAGACTATGCTGTAGAAGTTTTATTCAAGAATTTACTAAATGGAAATGTTTTCACTTTAAGTTACATGAGCTATATCACATTTGTTTAACTACAATTTCATATTCAAGTCAGATTCCTGTTAGCAAACTTAGTTCTTTTTAAACAAAGAAAAGTTGCCCATAATGAGCATGCTATTTATTGAGTATTCAAAATGGAACAGTATAAAATACAAAACAGAGTTCTTAGAATTCCTAGAGGTGGAATTCTTGGATGCTTCACATTACTTTGTTGTTTGCAGTCAAAATCTCCTCACATTTCCAAGGGCTCTATGAGCCAAACTTTCTAGAGCCCTGGATCAACACCCATTGGCTTTCACCTTTTCTATTCCTGAAGAAGTTTGCATCTTGCCACCTTTTAACCCCTCATCGTTGCAGCCGTTTAAAGAGCTTTCTACCCCGCGGCCGGATGAGATTTCAACTACGCGCGACTACTGCTAATACTGCCACTACTACTTCCGACTAAACTTTCATTTGAATTATACAATATTTCAAGCACGTTACTCTCAGCAGGAGCTAGCCATTGAGCACGGTGCGTCACACAAGCTGATGAAGCTGCAGCGGGACTGAAAGCGGCAGGACGAATCTGAATGAGGGGAATAACATTTATAACGAATCAAACCAACTCGATACATATTTCAAATTAAAAGGTCGATACATCGTCTTTCAAATGAGATATATACCATGCACAACTGCTTCTCGTGTCGTATGACAGAAAGCAGCACTAACTGATGCCTACACAGAGCACTCGTGGAGAGTTACGAAAAGACTACAAGCTGAGAAATAAAGACAAATATAATAAATAAACCGCACTCTTAATACAAAATTAGAGCAAAGAACATCACACGAAAAGACAAACTTCTCAGATCATCATTTCTTTATTTTATTCTGTGGGAAAGAATGAAGCAAACGGACTATTAAAAAAGCAGGGATTTGTGCTCAGACATAATTGACATATACTTATCCTTGCAAAAGCAACTACACTTTAACGATTTTCAATTCTTATTTAGAACACTGATAAACCCGAAAATGTCTTCTTGGAAACAAAACAATTTGCATATCCATAACACCAAAACTCTTCGCGCTATAGCCGTAAATGCGAAACCATGTATGGGTCTATACCACGTATAGAGGTCGGCGGCTACGGAAGAAAAGGGGGTCTATACCACGTATAGAGGTCGGCTCTGAGGGCTTAAACATGCTGTCCATATTAGGAGTGGCTTAATAAGAACCCAATGGTAAAATAGAAGTAGTTCCCAAAAGTCATGGAGGCAGAAGAGGTCATGTCAGATGGTTTAGCTGTAAAGGCACACCTCAATCATACTTCGAGTCTGCTGCAGTCTGTCGTAGTCTCAGTATTTGATCTTGCATGTCTCAACTTGTATGTGCTGCAGGTTGCAGCTCCGAGATCATAGTGAGCGGGTCACTTCTTGCAAGATGAGATCCACCTTAAACAAATTCAGACCAATGGCATTTCCTCCAGTTGTCACCTATTACTCAAGACCAATGGTGATGGTGGAGCCAGGATTTTGGGTGGAACTATGAAGCCTCTAGTTTGGACCTGCATGTTGGTAGCAGATGTGTGATGGTCATCTTTCTGAGACTCTGATACTACTCAGTAATTTCGTACTGCCATACTCAAGCCTATTTAGGATCACCACTGCCCACTCCACTTGGAGAAGGTGATACAAAAGGTGGGATAAACGTTGGAAGTCACATTCCACTTCTGGCTAATTGGCTGTAAGTAGCAGGTCACCTCACATGAGGTTGGGAAAAAAACCTCTAGTCATAGGTACATAGAATGTCAGTAATTTTTTGCTTGACAAGACAGACAGTGACAGGCATGATAGAAGAACAGCTCTTGCTACTCATGAATTTCCAGACTGAATATTAATGTTGCTGCCTTGAGTGAAACCAGACTGTGCGAGTCCAATTCAGGCTACACCATATTTTGGAAGCGAAAGGACAAGGGAGAGTGCCTGATTTAATGTGTAGGATTTGCTATGAAGACAAAACTGTTTAATGATCACTAGAGCACTAACAGGTTAGAATGAAATATTTTCAGCGAGTGGCAACTGGCATCCATCCCGCTGTACAGTTATGTGATGGAACGTTGCATAAACTTATTGACCATATCCATAATATTTTTGCAAAACTCATTACAGAACTGTAGTGTGAGCTGACACTCTCTACTCATTCAAATAAGTTTGTATCCTAACGTATTAGTGCTTAAAAATTTAGGCTATAATGATCACTAACTTGCTCCCACTGCAATCAGTGAAAGACATATGACTCCATATTCAATTCTCAGGGCTTTATAACTCTCATATCTGTGAATGCTCCAACAACAGATGCCAAAGATGATGTAAAGAATCAGTTCTATAGCTAGCTGACTGCAATACTGATGAAGATACCAAATACAGACAAGATCTAACTGCTTGCAGATTTCAATTCACCGAGTGAGTGGCTGTGTGGTTTGGGTCATGTACGTTGGATCTGGGAGGTAGCGGTAGATGGTTTCCCATGATTTCCCATTTTCACACCAAGCAGATGCTGGGGCTGTACCTTAATTTATTTGCATTGAATAGACATATCAAACATACTGTAAAAAATTGGTTCAGTTCATTTGCAGTTTGGTGTAAAATTACAGCATAACTTCTGAACAGTCAAACAGTGTATGCCATACATCAGGCAAGTTGAACACAAAGGTTTGAACTACAGACACTGAAAAATATGACTGATAATACGATCTGAAGCAAAATAAATATGAATTAGCTAAGTACCAATTACATAAGTAATAATGACATACTGGCAAAAAGGAAAAGATAATCTTACATTTTACTTTGATGTTGCTATCAGCACTGCAGGAAGAATTGCTGCTGCTATCATTGCTCACATCTCCCTTAAGGAAATCATCTTCAGTCCGATGTGACATATTCAAAATTTCTATTTTCTTGAAGCTCTTTCCCAATCCACTTACAAAGGAGCTCCACCAGTGGTTTCCTAATCTTGCCTACTGGAGTAAGTTTGTGCACTTTCAACCATCCAGCACTGGCAGTTTTAACACATCGTCCTTGAATGGTTCATTTATCAAAAAGTCCAAGTGTTGAAATACCAATGTCAATCCACCAGGAATCACTGCCAAGTCTGTTTTCATGGTTTCCAATAATTTCTTAGTATCTTCCATCAAGTTGCCATGAAAACTGTCCAACACGAGGACAGCTGGGCATCATAGGAGAGACCCTGCTGAATTTCTCCAAACCATTCGTATTCAATCTTGTATGAGTGATGTGTCCATCCACCCTTTCTCTTGGATGCAAATGTGGAAACTTTACTTTTGGCATTGTTTTTCATTTCTGAACAACATAAGGTGCAAGCCATCAGCTATTTTATATGTGCTTCTGATTACTCTTTTAAAAATATACACTGGGAAATTATTATTAAAGGTAATGACTACCAACATATTTACATTTAATTGAATTAATCATGCCTGACTCCTTGGCTGAATGGTCAGCGTTGAGGCCTTCGGTTCAGAGGGTCTCGGCTGGATCAGGAATTTTAATCGTGTGTGATTAATTCTTCTGGCTTGGGGACTGGTTTTTTGTGTTTGTCCCAACACTCTCCTCTTCATATTCAGACAGCTCACTACACTATCAACCTCCACAGAAACATGTAATAGTGATTACATCCCTCCATATAAGGTTGGAGTCAGGTAGGGTATCCGACCATAAAACAGGGCCAAATCAACACATACAACATAGTTTGCACTGCAACCCCACAAAGTGTGTGAAAAGCAGTAGGAGAAAAAGAGAATCAAAAATATCTATTGTCACTCACTTAGTAAATCTCTTACATAAAACATAAAGATCTGCTTAGGCACCACAGTGACAAAGTTATTAAATAAATATAGCGTAAAACAAACATCCACAGGGGTAAATCATTAACTGATGAAATCCAGACTATCTGCCTGATCTAACCTTCATACCTGCTTTGATACAGATGTGACTCGAGGTTATGGCAAGGTTGAACATAACTTTTAAAGAATATAAGTTCAGCTTCAATTCATCATCATCAGTTTTCCACTCCAGTTGCCCGGGTGTGGTTTACGAGCTCTCTCCACTTCTGTCTGTCCATGTACCACTCTTCTCTCAAGACGACATCCCAGCTGACTCCTCTTGTTCCTATGTCCTCCTTCACTTGGTCCAGCCATCTCTTTCTAGGTCTTCCTACCGGTCGTTTTCTGGCCACGACTGTGTATAGCCATTGTTTTGCTGTCCTTCTATCGTCCATTCGTTTGACATTTCAAATGGGCCCTTGTCACTTTTTCATTCAGGGATGGGTACACACCAGCTTCCTCCCTTATTCTTTCATTCCTTACCCTGTCCCTTTTTGTCTTCTGTACCATAGTTCGTAGGAACTTCATTTCTGCGGCTTGTAGTTTGCTATCCACTTGTTGGGTTGTTGTGCAGGTTTCTAGGCCATATGTTATTATGGGGGTGAAGTATGATTGGAATAGAATCTGCTTTGATCTTAAGGGAACTTATTCGTTCCAGAGGAGATTCTGAACTTGATGGTAAAAAGCTGATTTTTGAAGGCAGTTGTTAATTTCATGCTGTATTCTGTTATCACTTGAAATGATGCACCCAAGATATTTATATTGGTCTACTGTTTCCAGCTGTGTACCTTCCAGCATTATTTTTCCTTTCTTCTTCTGCCTGTTGACAGACATAGTAACAGTTTTCGATTTATTTATTGTTAATCCGTGTGCTTTCAAATGTTCATTCCAGGTGTTCAGCCTCTCTTGGACTTCCTTCAGCTTCAATTAACAACTCTTTTATGTATATAATATATGATATATTATAATAAATCACTGCAATAATCTACTAGACATACCTTGCTCTCCTCATAAGTATATTTACATTATAATACAGAGTCTGGGATAGTTTCAATGATCTTCCAGAGTCATCAGCAGAAGACTCACATGTCAACAAACCTTTTGGCCTTGAGTCTCAACCCCCCATCTATGTCCTGTGATGCAAAATCTGCCTCAGAAAGCGGCTCAGTTTTTGAAGTTCCTAATTTTTACAAGCCTCTTTTAGTATCACTTCTAACACTGAAATCTGCAGGATTATCGTCACTCCCAATGATAGCCTTCTGCACAACTTATATATTTCAGTCAGTGATTCAAAGGCTCATCCTAGTATCATCTTTTAACACTGAAATCTGTCGAACTATTATGTATCACAGTGATAGCCTTCTGTACAAAATTTTTATTACCTCAATCGACCATTTACTTTTTCTATCATTGTTGCATGATGCGAACTTTTCCAAATATATATACATGCTCCTTGTATATATATATATATATATATAATCCACGAACATGAGCACATAAAAATGAATATTACATTCACCTAAAATCAATTAATATATCACTTATACATAATACAACTGATGTCTAATTCATAACTATCATCAGAGACATCTTCCAATAAATGTCAGTTATGACTAAATAAAAATTACGGCAATTATTTAAAACTTTTTACGGTTTGGGGTTCGGTTTCTGTACCATTACACATACCAGGTATATCCATAAGTCTTTTCCGGTTTCACTAAGAGATGGCGCCAGTGAATAGAATGCGGCATATGAATTTGACACGTCATTTTGTTAGTCTGACATTAACCTACCAATACACACAAGTTGAGTCTGCCAAACACTAGTGTCTGTGTTGTATCGTTCAGTGATCGTGTCGATGTTTGTGCCTGAGAAAGAACATTTGCAGCATGCATTGCTTTTCTTATTTAATCAAAAGAAAAAAGCTGTGGAAAGTCATTGTTTGCTGATAGAAACATATGGTGAACATGCTCCATCGATTAGAACAGTGCACACTCTGGTGTGTTATGAACTCTTGAAGCCCGGCAAAACGGTTAATGCACAACGCTATCACCAACAAATTATTAATTTAAATCACGCATTGATGAAAAGATGACCAGAATGGGCCAGAAGACATGGTAAAGTGATTTTGTTACACGACAATGCGCCGTCTCACACAGCAAAACCAGTGAAAGACACCTTGAACTCACTTGGATGGGACATCCTTCCGCATCCGCCATACTTCCCCGACCTGGCGCCATCTGACTATCACCTCTTCGCATCAATGGGGCACGCATTCGCAGAGCAGCACTTCAGCGATTTCAAGGAAGTTGGAAAATGGCTCAATGAATGGTCTGCTGCAAAAGACAAGCAGTTTTTCTGGCGTAGTATTCGTAACTTACCTGAAAGATGGGTGAAGTGTTGTACAAGTCGATGGCCAATATTTTGAATGAACAAAAAATGAATTTTCCTTGAAAATCACGTGTTTTCTTTACCAGAAAAACTGGCAAAAACTTATGCATACACCTGGTAAAATTAATCATTCAGCCTCGGCTAGCCTTGAAATCCGAGTCATTGATCCCATGTGCTGCAGCTATTTCGAGTCTTTTAAATACAGCATTTTGTGGGAAATAGCATACAATTCTTTTTTTTTTTTCACGTCGCACCGACACAGATAGGTCTTACGGCGACGATGGGACAGGAAAGGGCTAGGAGTGGGAAGGAAGCGGCCGTGGCCTTAATTGAGGTACAGCCCCAGCATTTGCCTGGTGTGAAAATGGGAAACTACGGAAAACCATTTTCAGGGCTGCCGACAGTGGGATTCGAACCTACTATCTCCCGAATACTGGATACTGGCCGCACTTAAGCGACTGCAGCTATCGAGCTCAGTAGGTAGGAGATAGGGATCTGCGCTCAGATGGCCTTCACTTAAATCGCAGTGGTACGTATAAGTTAGGAAATTTGTTTGGAAGGGTAATAGGGAGGTACAGTCAGGGAAACGGGGTGGCCTAAGGAGCGGTGATAAGGGAACAGGGAACTGGAAATCAAGTAGGGATGACATAAAATTGTTAGTGTTGAACTGTAGAAGTATTGTAAAGAAAGGAATAGAATTGAGTAATTTAATAGGTATATATTTACCAGATATTGTAACAGGAGTTGAATCATGGCTGAGAAATGATATAATGGATGCAGAAATTTTCTCATGGAACTGGAGGGTGTAAAGTCAAAGAAATATTAATGTTTATTTATTCCACCTATTCAATACCGGTACATAAAAAGTGATTTTAATTAAGAATTAAAATCTGTGAATAAAATTATAGGGACATGTTTCGCCCTTTATTTGAGGGCATCTTCAGCCTTAATCTCAATCTGAAAGATAATAAATCAGGATCCTGATTGTTCTTAATTGTGGTTGAATTTAAAAAAAAAATTACAAATGAATGTGAGGATGATGTAGGAAATATGCTTGAAAAGGTGAGTGAGATGGTTGATAGTAGTTAATATATTCTTAAAAATAAAATCTTAATAAAGTCATACAAACAAATAGTCATAATTTATACACTTTCTTGAATGTCCTTGTCTAAAAATGTGGTAACAAGTTGCATATTGGTAGTTCTATAAGAACGCAAATTGCTACGTTGAATCTTATAAAGTGGCGCCCTGAGTTGGTTGAGGGCATTAGAGAAAAGTTTGGATCCTAAACAGTTCAAACGTCAGAATAATGATGAAGAATGTTGCTGATTACTCCAGGTGGAGTTTAAATACATTTTAAACAGTTTGATCTTTAGAGACATGATGAAGAAGAGTATTTCTGAATACGTCAAGTGGGGTTTATAATAACATATAAAGTGGTTAGAATTGTTGTAAATCTCATGTGACCGAGCTCAATAGCTGCAGTCGCTTAAGTGCAACCAGTATCCAGTATTCTGGAGATAGTAGGTTCGAACCCCTCTGTCGGCAGCCCTGAAGATGGTTTTCCGTGGTTTCCCATTTTCACACCAGGCAAATGCTGGGGCTGTACCTTAATTAAAAAATCTCATGTGAAGAGATAAATCAGCAGTCTTCTTAAATCACGAGTGAAGAAGAGTGCTCAATTGTAAGCAGCTGTGTTAAATATTAGCTGGAAGGAGCGACTGTAGCTTCTTGTATAGAGTCGAAAGGGAAATTTGGTTTAAAGCCTGTAACAATAGGAGATTTACGTATTAAGGAATGAATTTGAAGGAAAGGAGAGTTCAAATTCACTTACCTCTTTATTAATGTTAAATTGGTTAACGTAAAGTTGAGTTGGAGAGAAAACGCTGTGTGTAATTTCATTCATTTTCGATTGTAATAGTGTTAAAATAGTTGCTATGGTAGCGTTGAAATAACTGATACTTGTGTTACTGGTGTTACAACGATGTGAGATTAAAGGAGGAGAGGGTCTAAGCGGGGTGCCAAGTTTATATGCTATTGGCCGCAGCGGGCAGCGAGAAATGAGTTCAATTTTCAGAACAAAAACAAAGAAAAACGCTACCGACTGCTTCAAGTGGAGTTCAAATAAACATTAGATCCAGCCTATAGTCAATCCTTTGTGAGGAGATAATTCTGCCGCCCTCTTAAACTACGTTGCAGGAGTGAGGGAAAAGTTTGACAGTAAGCAGCCACAATTATAAAGTTCTATAAGAACTCAGTCAATTCCACTAAAAGGCGTCCTGTAAAAGGTTGAGGATGTAAGAAATCAAATTATAGCTTAATAGTCTGACGAAGAAAAGATTTTTTGATCATTCCAAGTGAGGTTTAAACATTTTTTAAATTTTTTCTTTTTTTAAAAAATCTTGTGAAATGGAATAATTCTTAAAGTACGTATAAAAGAGGAAGAGTGCTCGAAGGTAAGTAATTGTGTTTATAAGTAGCCACAATGTTATAGTTCAATGGGAACACAGTCAATTATACTAAAAGGCGTTCTGCAAAGGATTGAAGGCGTAAGAAATTAAACTAGAGTTTAAACGGCTTGAACCTTAGAACAATGATGAAGGAAAAATCTTCTGATTACTCCAGATGGGGTTTAAAATAAAATTTAAAGTCGCTAGTTTGTTGCTGATCTCACTTGAAGAGATAAGTTTAGTCCTTTCAAAGCATGTATGAGTGAGGAAGGGTGATACCAATATAATGGTCCGTTATTGGACATTATAAATTTTCCAGCTAACTCATTCTTGGTTGCCTGCGTTTCGCCCTCATGTGAGGCTCGTCGGTTGGGACTTAGCACACCATCCAAGACGCAAGGCTAGTGCATACCGTAGAGGCCACTGCATAGGCTACTTGAAGCCACCAGCAGTGCCAATGCACTATGAGAGCTATGTCTCATTTCCAAAAATTGATGCCTGCCTGGCCATCAAATGACGTAGATGTTGATTCCCATAGGGAACCTAAAATATTTGTCCTGAATGAGTAAATTTCCAATGGAAATGAGACATAGCTCTCATAGTGCATTGGCGCTGCTGGTGGCTTCAAGTAGCCTATGCAATGGCCTCCACGGTATGCACTAGCCTTGCCTCTTGGGTGGTGTGCTAAGTCCCAACTGACGAGCCTAACTTAGCACACGAGGGCGAAACGCAGGCAACCAAGAATGAGTTAGCTGGAAAATTTATAATGTCCAATAACGGACCATTATATTGGTATTATAAATTTACTCATTCAGAACAAATATTTTAGGTTCCCTATGGGAATCAACATCTACATCATGAGGAAGGGTGTTCGATGGTAAGTAGCTGTGTTAATATTTTCTGAGAGGTGTGACTGTGGCTTTTTTATATAGAGAGTTGAAAAAGAAAAGGTGGTTTGAAGTCTGCAAAAACGAGGAGAATTATGTATTAAGTGTATGAAATTAAAGGAAAGGTAAAAAAAAAAATTATCTTTTGATTGTTATAGTGTTAATCAGTAGTTTGATACTTGATACTTGTGCTTCTGGTGTTGTAACGGTGTGAGATTATGGGAGGTGGATAACTTTGCCTTATCTTACTCATTTCTTCACAGTCCCTTAATAAGTGAAAATCATCATTTACTGCCCCGCAAAGTATACCTACAGTCTTGTCTCTCCCTTGCAGCCACCCCTTATTCCTATGCAATCCTAAGAGCCACCACATCATCCCATACCTTTTAGACCTGTCAATGAATCTAATATTCATCCCTGCTATCTCCTCTATTTTCGTTAAAACATTCAGCGAATTTCTCAGTCTACTTTCCCCCAATAATTTCTGCCTATTAATATCTCTAATCCTCCTCTCAAGGATCTTCATCCCTCTAACTTCTGTCTTCGTCCATACCTCCCCCCACAGGTGTCCTAATCCTATCATCTCCAAATATCCCTTAATTTTTTCTAGCCATCCGCCCTTATACATGCTCTTACTTTGCTGTTCATACGCTGCCTGTAAAACCCTCCCACCTTCCTGTCTTTTTAAATTCATCCAGTATCTAACTATTCTTTTCACACCCTCGGATTCTAAATCCTCCCCACACATTAATTCCGCCCCTGCATTTGCTGTGCACCTCGACAAACCCATTACTATTTCACCAAAACTACTAATAATACTTCTTAACTCCCCTCCCAAAAATAACTGATCTTAACACTAACCTCAAAGTGTTATAACTAATACCCGGGTATTTGGCTATCAAGTTTCTGACTGAGGCTAGGGCTGCCAATCCTCTGTTTTTCATCCTTCTAATCTGATCTTTCCACGTTCCTTTACTGTTAAAAATAACTCCTAAATATTCCAACTTCCTTACTTGTTCCAATCTTTCTCCCTGGAGTATCCATTTCCCTTCCATCTTTCTTCCTTTGTTTCCCTGAACTACTAATATTTTAGATTTATTACCATTAATTTTCAAGCCCCATTTCTTCACAAACAGCGACACTGCATTTAAAGTTCTATTCATCCCCCTTGAAGTTAGAGTCATCAATATCACGTCATCCGCAAATATCAGTCCCGGTACCTCCAGGCCATTAATTACCGGCACAGCCCAGTTGTTTGCCCCATGCCCCTCCAGAATATCGTTAAATAAAATAAACAATATTGGCGATAACTTGCACCCTTGTTTTAAATCCACCCTGGACTCTAAGGGTCTACTCAGTCTCGCATCTCCCAATTTTACACAAAACCTAACAACCCTATATATTCCCTCTACTGCCCTCAACATCTTGTCTGAAATCCCCAGCCTACCTAATTTTTTTAATAGGGCCCCTCTCTTCACCTTATCAAAAGCTTTCTCAAAATCTATTGCTGCCACATAAACCGTACTTCTAGCCATACTCTTGTACTTTTCTAAAACAGTCTTCACTATCATTATATTATCCACTCTTCTCTTCTTTTTCCTAAATCCCCCTTGAAAATCTATCAATATTTCATTTTCTTCCGCCCACCCGCTTAATCTGCTCGCTAACACCCCAGTGTATATTTTACTTAAGGAGTCTAACAGAGATATTCCTCTATAATTGTTCACACTGTTCCTACTACCCTTACCTTTATATATTGGACATACAATTCCTATTTCCCATTCCTTTGGGTACTTACCTCCCTCATAGATCTTATTAAATAATTTAACTATGCCCTCTATCATAGTCTCATTTTTGCTAATTTCTTTCCAAAACTTGTTATTTATCCCATTACATCCCCCAGCCGACTTTCCTCTAACTCTGCTTATCACTCTCAGGATTTCCTCCCTTGTAATTTCCTTGTCCAGTTCATAAATTGCCACTCTCCTATTCCTCCAAATTACTTCATCCCCCACCCTTCTCCATCTTTCTTCCCCCTTCTTCCCCAGTAATTCATCAAAGTACCTCACCCATTGAACTTCCTCAATACACGCTCTCTCTATATTCCTTCCACCTTTAATTATTCTATTAATCTTATCCCATACGCTCTCAAAGTTGTTAGACTTACAATCCTTATTTATGGTTTCAATTTGTTCCTCTAACCACGCCTTTTTTACCTCACAAATTTTCTTTTTATACACCTTCCTCAAATTGCAGAAAATCTCCCTTTCTTGGCCCCCACCTTTCTTTCTGTATTCTCCTAACGCACCCACCACTTTTCTCCGCATTTCTTCACACTCTCTGTTAAACCATGCTTCTCCCTCTTTCTTATTTCTCGTTTCACATTCCGCCTTCTGCGCTATCATCTTTATAGGATGTAGCAGCAATTCCAAGGCTTTATCAATATTATTTTCCTCTAACGCCCCTTCCCACCCATATTTCAGAAGTTGTACTGCCTCTTTTACTACCCTATTCCAAACCCTTCCCACTTCCTCCGTCCATTTATACTTATTATATCTACTCCCGTGTTTATCCTTCGTCTCAGCTTTCTTCCTTGTACCCTTCTCTTCCCCTCTTCTCAACATAACCCACACTGGGAAATGATGTGATTCAATCCAGTCTCCTACTTTCATTCTTACAATATCCTCAGTCACTCCTTCCGAACTTAAGATCATATCTATCACACTACCACCCTTCTAAGTAACATATGTCAATTTCCCCTTACTGTCACCCTCTATCCATCCATTCAGGATATACAAATTCCCCACAGCGCACATCTCTAAGAGCTTTTCCCCATAACTGTTTATAATTTTATCCTCACTCCTTCTATTCTTCCACATACACAATCCATCCTCCCTACTATATACTGGGCTCTGTTCCCCTATTCTTGCATTCCAATCCCCGAATAACAACATATCCTCTTCTCCTGGAAACTTTTCTCTTATCCTACTAATGTCCACCAATAACTCCTTAAAAAAATATTTGTTTGCATATGCTGAACTACTAGGATGGCAGTACACGAAAGCTAGATTTATTATCTTCCCCTTTCCCTCAACCCCTCTCATATTCAATCTCAACCGTATAGTTTCTTTCATATCCGTCTCTATATCCTCTACCAGGTCACTAATTTCTTCCCTTATTAA
This sequence comes from Anabrus simplex, assembly GCF_040414725.1. Lineage (NCBI taxonomy): Eukaryota > Metazoa > Arthropoda > Insecta > Orthoptera > Tettigoniidae > Anabrus > Anabrus simplex. Next base: position 127,193,097 of record NC_090265.1, on the reverse strand, counting down.
AACTATCATCCCTCCTGGGGCAACGGTCCTTATTGCTCTCCTTCCTTCTATATTTATATTTTATTACAAACCCCTTCCATGAAATCTCCCTCCCTGTATCCTGCCACGTCTCCAAGAGTGCCACAACATCGAAACTCTCTATTACTTCCCGGACTTTCTTATTCCCTAATTTATTCATTACTCCCTCAATATTCACACATCCTATTTCCAATATAGTTATAACTTTCCCTCCCTCCCTTCTAAGTCTCCCCCTCTATTCTTGCTCCTTGTATTTATTCCCCAGATGTCTTTTAAACCCTTACTTCTTTCTTTACTCATAATTGCTTTACCTTCCTGCTGATCAGTCTTCTCGGAACCCTTGTTGCTCACTACACCACTACACTCTGCACTCACAGTTTCTTGCTGCTCACTCTCCCTGCCCCCTTCACTCGCTTGCTCTTCTATCTCCACACGGCACTGTCTGTCACCTGTTCCTTCCTTGTCGATGCTCATACACTCACTTCCACTTAGCACCTCTCTCTGTCTCTCTTCGCACTTATCACTAATACTTTCGATAATTACACTTCTACCATCCTTCTCTTCTCCATTTTCAATATCTTTCACTTGCCTAATATCTTTCACTTGTCTATCTTCCCTACTATTCTCTACACTTCTCTTTGCCTCTTCATCTTGTTTCATCCTCATTTCTAGGTCCATCAGTCTATCCACCGACCAGATTTTACTCCAGTTGTTGCCTGACACCACTAGTTCCTGTCCTCTAATGATTGCTCTCAACCCCTGCTGCCTGGCTCGTATCCTATGTTTTCTAAGGATTCTTTCGTTGTTCCTCGCTTCAGTTCCTATGTCCCTCTTTATCCATATTTTTTCCCTCCGCAAGTTATCTGCATTACCAACCACTATATCAGCCATCAATGTAGAAAATAGTTGCACTTTGATAGGCCTATTACCTCTAAATCTTCCCACTCTCTGCACATCATCTATGTCCACTTGACTGAAATTTATTTTCATTTTCCCTTGAATTAGGTCCACTACTTTATAAATTATACTCGTCTTATCTTCCTTCTCTCCTCTTGCACGCCGTATATAAATAGGAATTTATTTCTATGATTCCGAGTGTTAGTAACTACTTTGGCTTTCAGTTTCGCCATCTCCTCTTCTAATCGCCCTATTTTCTCTCTTAATGCTGCAACTTCTGCGACATTTTTCCTCACCTGCGAAGCTGTGTTTCTGCCTTTTCTTGGAACCACCCCTTCATTTTTTCAAACTCCCTCATTTATTCCCGGATCATGTTTTTGATTTGCTCAAAGGGACAGGCCTCCGCGACCACCTCTTTTACGATTTTTTAAATTGCTTCCATGTCCTCCCAGCTCATATTTCCCTTGGAAGTCAGACCTGGGTTCAGTTCTACCCCACCAATCCAAAGCGATATCATAATCACCGCCGCAGATAGCATTAATTCTCCTATTTTTTCCAATTCTATTTTACATCCTCTTGTCTTCACTTCTTCTTTCTTCTTTCTTCCCTCCCATCCTCCTATGCTCGCCCTGTACTGCTCCACACCAATCATTGCCTGTAAGCACCTCACTGCCTTCCTGCACTTCGTACTTACAGTACACTGCCTTCTCCCACTCCAGGGACCCTCCACTCAATACGTCCGCACTCGCCAGTGGCTCAAGCTGAACTGGTTGAATTTCTGGTTAGTGTTGGTTGTTCTAAAGGCTATGCAAGTGTTTTGGTTTTTTATGGGGTTCAAAATCTGGTAAATGTCTGGATTGTTGTACGTGAAAGTAATAAACTTGTTCTTTTTTGGGTTTGTCAGGGATGAGTTTTGTTGTTAATTTGAGTTTGATTTTGTTGATTAAATGGTAAATTGTTTCTAGTTTATACCCATTATTTTTTGCTAAGTCTTTTATATAACTGAGTTCTGTTTTTAGGTTTTTAGGAGATAGAGGGATTTTTAAGGCTCTGTAAATTAAGCTCTGAAAGGTAGCTAGTTTATGGAATTTTGGATGTAAGGAAGTATTTTTTATTGTTGTGGAGATGTGAGTAGGTTTCCTATAAATTTGGAAGTCAAAGTTATCATTACTACAGAGATGCCAACTATTACGATTCAATCCTAATAATTACGAATTACCCATTTTAGTTACGCCTTTACGAATCACACACCACAAATTATGATTTTTTGTTGATTTTTAAATCTAAGTGTATGAAGTGTTCAAAAGGATACACAAGGCGGCTTGAATTTTCATAATATTATTTTCGGAATTCTCAGTAATAATTTATACCTCTTTCCTGTCCCTCGTTTAAGAATATTTCGATTTGTCACGTGCCGAATGCAGTGTGTGCTTCTAGTACTGGAAATATAGGCACCTGTGAAGAGGTATATCTTGCGGAGTTGTTGTCTTTGTTTGCACATGATCAGACTTCCGTGCAAGTATGCGAGTTCTTTTGTCTTTATATTGGCAGTGAAGTGGTGACAAACTCCTTTTAATTGTGAATACTGTGTGCGTGACTGTTGAAGAAGTATTTATTGCAATTTTAGTTGCCAAATTTACATCTATTGCTCTTCTAGGATATATGCTAATCGTGTGAACCGGAATCAATCAATCAATCAATCAATACTGATCTGCATTTAGGTCAGTCGCCCAGGTGGCAGATTCCCTATCTGTTGCTTTCCTAGCCTTTTCCTAAATGATTTCAAAGACATTGGAAATTTATTGAACGTCTCCCTTGGTAAGTTATTCCAATCCCTAACTCCCCTTCCTATAAATGAATATTTGCCCCAGTTTGTCCTCTTGAATTCCAACTTTATCTTCATATTGTGATCTTTCCTACTTTTATAAACGCCACTCAAACTTATTCGTCTACTAATGTCATTCCACGCCATCTCTCCGCTGACAGCTCGGAAAATACCACTTAGTCGAGCAACTCTTCTCTCAATTCTTCCCAACCCAAACTTTGCAACATTTTTGTAACGCTACTCTTTTGTCGGAAATCACCCAGAACAAATCGAGCTGCTTTTCTTTGGATTTTTTTCCCGTTCTTGAATCAGGTAATCCTGGTGAGGGTCCCATACACTGGAACCATACTCTAGTTGGGGTCTTACCAGAGACTTATATGCCCTCTCCTTTACATCCTTACTACAACCCCTAAACACCCTCATAACCATGTGCAGAGATCTGTACCCTTTATTTACAATCCCATTTATGTGATTACCCCAATGAAGATCTTTCCTTATATTAACACCTAGATACTTACAATGATCCCCAAAAGGAACTTTCACCGGGCGAGTTGGCCGTGTGTGTAGAGGCGCGTGACTGTGAGCTTGCATTCGGGAGATAGTAGGTTCGAATCCCACTATCAGCAGCCCTGAAAATGGTTTTCCGTGGTTTCCCATTTTCACACCATGCTGGGGCTGTACCATAATTAAGGCCACGGCCGCTTCCTTCCAACTCCTAGGCCTTTCCTATCCCATCGTCGCCATAAGACATATCTGTGTCGGTGCGACGTAAAGCCCCTAGCAAAAAAAAAAAAGGAACTTTCACCCCATCAACGTGTTACAAAATGCGAAAGGTTTGAAATAGTGAAGCGATTTCTTGTGCAGGAAAATACGTGCGATTACTTTACCATGACTAGTGACGCTAGTAATATAGTTGAAAAATTTAGGGAGGTATACTCGGAAGAATGGCCCTGTTTAATGCGTTGCTCAAAATCTCATTCACACGTGTTTTGTAGAGTGTGTAGCCGCGATGTTTCGGATGCGCATGATGAAGAAGAACAAGACTGAATTTCATGCTAATATGAACTCCGAGCTGTTAAGTGCTCTGTTAGTGCAGAGAATGCACATGATATGAAAAGAAAAAGCATTTCACCAGTGTGCGTTTACCAAACTGGAACTACAAGCTTTAAATGATATGTAAGTTAGTAAGATCATGAAAAAATTAATTCTACGACCGCCCCTACCCCCCCCCCCCCCCGTGCCCTAACGGCTGCATTACGAATCACCTCTCTTGAAAGTTGGCATCTCTGTTATTACATGTTACTGTGATGTCTAGGAAATTTAAGGATCCGTTGATTTTGTCTTCTTTAGTAAATTTTATATTTTGGTCCAAGTTGTTTAAAAAATTTAAAATATCAGTACTGTTATTGAGTTCTTTATTAATAATAACGAATGTGTCATCTACATATCGAAGCCACAAGTTAAGGCCTTTTATATTAGTAGAAATGTTATCATGTTCCAAAGAATCTAAATAGATGTCGGCTAAGATGCCAGATAAGGGATCTCCCATGTCTAGGCCATCCTGATGGTAAATTTTACCATTAAAAGTAAAATAGTTGTTTTTTAGAACAAAGTTTTGGATTCTTAAGAAGTCTTCTAATTCAAGTTTGCTAAGCTTACTGTGTTTAGTGAGGTTGTTTTTTGATAATATTTACAGTTTCCTTGACCGATACATTAGAATACATGTTAGTAATATCAAAAGAGCACATAGTGTGGTTGGGTAATAAGGTGAATTCTTTTAAAATATTACAAAAATCTACTGAATTTTTTATTGGGATTTATTGTTAAAAATGTAATGTTTTTTGAGAAAGTTATGGATATATTTTGAGGTTTTATATGTCGGGCTATTTCTGCAATTGATGATTGGACGTATGGGTATATCTTTCTTATGTAATTTAGGTAAAGCTCTTGATGTGGGAGTATTAGGGTTCATAAGGATTAGTTTGTGCTGTTCTTGTTCATTTAGTAAAAATGTAGAGTTCTTTAATAATGTTTTTAAATTTTGTTGGATTCTTATTGTGGGATCTTTATTAACTATTGTAAAAGTCTTGTTTGTGAAAAATATTCAGTTTTTTTAAAATACCGTATAATCCTTTTTATTTAATAAAACTGTAGTTTCCCCCTTGTCAGCTTTAGTTACTATTATATTATCTTTTATTTTTTTTTCAAGTCTTTAATTAATTTAGTATGGTTGAGATTAGCATTTTTATTTAATCCCTCAGTTAATGTTGGTAGCTTTTTTTACTTCGTATCTAGTATCATTTTGTAATTCCAAAGGGAGTTTAGAGATATTCGTCTCAACTCCTGCTATGGAGGTGATGATATCGTTTTCCTTATGTATACTAGGCCAATTATGTTTTAATCCTTTATTTAATTCCATTTCTTTATCTGAAAAAATCGTACTTGTTAGGTTAACTACAGCGGGTGTGCTGTTGAAAGAAGGAGTCTTTTTGTTTCTTTCTTCTTGCCTTTTGGGTGACTGTAGCTGATTTTCTTTTAAAAAGGCGAGTTTTTTATCTAACGTTATTTCTTTCTTATTTAGAATAATATTTAATTTGTAATCTACATGCAATTGAAATGAATTCCACTCTATAGGGGCTACATACTCAGATACTGATAAGTGTAATCTGTATAGTAATAAGTTTAAGAGGGACTTCTTCCTGTAGAAAGTTTTAATTTCGTTTATAAGCCAAATTTCATTGGTTTTGTTTTGGGTTTTAACTAAATAAGGAGATGATAAGTTTTTTCTTTGGACATGTCTCAAGAATCTTGGTACCAATTTTAGTCTAAGACATTCTTTTAAAAAGGCTATGTCTTTAATTAAACTGCTGATCTTAACTTTCAGGTTGTGATACTTGTTTAACATAAAGTATGCCTGGGTGGCTTTTACATTACATGTTATAATTCTCATATTTTGGTCCGTATTGAATTGTACAATAAAGTCAAAGAAATATTAATGTTTATTTATTCCACCTAAACAATACAGAATAAAATTATAGGGACATGTTTTGCCCTTTATTTGAGGGCATCTTCAGCCTTAATCTCAATCTGAAAGATAATAAATCAGGATCCTGATTGTTCTTAATTGTGGTTAAATTAAAAAAAAAATTACAAATGAATGTGAGGATGATGTAGGAAATATGCTTGAAAAGGTGAGTGAGATGGTTGATAGTAGTTAAGATATTCTTAAAAATAAAGTCTTAATAAAGTCTTACAAACAAATAGTCATAATTTATACACTTTCTTGAATGTCCTTGTCTAAAAATGTGGTAACAAGTTGCATATTGGTAGTTCTATAAGAACTCAAATTGCTAGGTTGAATCTTGTAAACCGGCGCCCTGAGTTAGTTGAGGGCGTTAGAGAAAAGTTTGGATCCTAAACAGTTCAAACGTCAGAATAATGATGAAGAATGTTGCTGATTACTCCAAGTGGAGTTTAAATACATTTTAAACAGTTTGATCTTTAGAGACATGATGAAGAAGAGTATTTCTGAATACTTCAATTTCCCTTTCGACTCTATACAAGAAGCTACAATCGCTCCTTCCAGCTAATATTTAACACAGCTGCTTACCATTGAGCAACGACGGCGATATTTGCCGTGAAGCAAGGCATGGCGGTGGTAAACTGAGACGACGAGATCCGAGGACATAAGAAAGGGAGGCTGGGCGTGAAAAAAAGTGGGAGGCCAGCACGTCGGAGAGAGACTTTGTTTCCACGGCATAAAAGAAGAGAGGTGCACAGATGTTGTCCTGCCTCCCTTCACTCGTGCTTTAAGAAGACTGCAGATTTATTTCTTCACATGAGATTTACAACAATTCTAACCACTTCATGTGTTATTATAAACCCCACTTGAAATATTCATAAATACTCTTCTTTGTCATGTCTCTAAAGATCAAACTGTTTAAAATGTATTTAAACTCCACTTGGAGTAATCAGCAACATTCTTCATCATTATTCTGACGTTTGAACTGTTTAGGATCCAAACTTTTCTCCAACGCCCTCAACCAACTCAGGGCGCCGCTTTACAGGATTCAACGTAGTAATTTGTGTTCTTATAGCACTACCAATATGCAACTTGTTACCACATTTTTAGACAAGGACATTCAAGAAAGTGTATAAATTATGACTATTTGTTTGTAAGACTTTATTAAGACTTTATTTTTAAGAATATCTTAACTACTGTCAACCATCTCACTCACCTTTTCAAGCATATATCCTACATCATCCTCACATTCATTTGTAAATTTTTTTTAATTCAACCACAATTAAGAACAATCAGGATCCTGATTTATTATCTTTCAGATTGAGATTAAGGCTGAAGATGCCCTCAAATAAAGAGCGAAACATGTCCCTATAATTTTATTCACAGATTTTAATTCTTGATTAAAATCGCTTTTTATGTACCGGTATTGAATAGGTGGAATAAATAAACATTAATATTTCTTTGACTTTATTGCACAATTCAATACGGACCAAAATATGAGAATTATAACATGTACTGGAGTATGTATCGTAGAGATAGGATAGGAATGGTAGGAGGGGGAGTATTCATTCTGGTGAAAGAAGAATTTGTAAGCTACGAAAAAGTTAAAGATGAGACACATGCAATTCTAGCCGTAAGGCTCATTTCTAAAGATAATAGGCAACTTGATATATTTGGAGTGTACAGACCGGGAAAGGGTAGCACTGACATGGATTCAGAATTATTTGATAAGATAATCAGCTATGTAGGAAACGACATGGAAAGAAATGTGATTGTAGCGGGAGATCTGAATTTACCAGATGTCAATTGGGAAGGAAATGAGAATGACAGGAAGCATGACCAACAAATGGCAAATAAGTTAATATGGGAAGGACAGCTGATTCAGAAAATGATGGAACCAACCAGAGGGAAAAATATCCTGGATGTGGTGCTGATAAAACCAGATGAGCTCTATAGAGAAACTGAAGTAATAGTTGGTTAGTGATCATGAAGCTGTTTTTGTCGTAGTTAAAAATAAATGTGATAGAAAGGAAGGTCTTAAAAGTAGGACTATTAGGCAGTACCATATGGCTGATAAAGCAGGCATGAGGCAGTTTCTAAAAAGTAACTATGTTTGGTGGAAAATGGTAAATAAAAATGTAAACAGACTCTGGGATGGGTTTAAAGAAATTGTTGAGTAATGTGAAAACAGGTTTGTACCTTTAAGGGTGGTAAGGAATGGTAAAGACCCACCTTATTATAATAGAGAAATAAAGAGACCAAGAAGGAGTTGCAGATTGGAAAGAAATAGAGTTAGAAATGGCTGTGGAAGTAAGGAGAAATTGAAGGAACTTACTAGAAAATTGAATCTAGCAAAGAAGGCATCTAAGGATAACATGATGGCAAGCATAATTGCCAGTCATACAAATTTTAGTGAAAAATGGAAGGGTATGTATAGGTATTTTAAGGCAGAAACAGGTTCCAAGAAGGACATTCCAGGAATAATTAATGAACAAGGGGAGTGTGTATGTGAGGATCTTCAAATGGCAGAAGTATTCAGTCAGCAGTATGTAAAGATTCTTGGTTACAAGGATAATGTCCAGATAGAGGAGGAGACTAATGCTAAAGAAGTAGGTATTAAAATGTACATATGATAACAATGACATTTACAATAAGATACAAAAGTTGAAAACTAGAAAAGCAGCTGGAATTGATAAGATTTCTGGGCATATACTAAAGACAATGGGTTGGAATATAGTACCATATCTGAAGTACTTATTTGATTATTGTTTGGTTGGAGGAGCTATACCAGATGAATGGAGAGTTGCTATAGTAGCCCCTGTGTATAAAGGAAAGGGTGATAGACATAAAGCTGAAAATTACAGGCCAGTAAGTTTGACATGCATTGTACGAAAATGTTGTGAGATGGACAGCAGGCAATGGTATGTTGATAAACGGGGTTAAAAGTCAGGTTGTGAGTTTCACAAATAGGAAAAGCACTCTCAGTTTTTATTACTGCATTGATGGGGTGAAATTTCCTTTTGGGGATCATTGTAAGTATCTAGGTGTTAATATAAGGAAAGATCTTCATTGGGGTAATCACATAAATGGGATTGTAAATAAAGGGTACAGATCTCTGCACATGGTTATGAGGGTGTTTAGGGGTTGTAGTAAGGATGTAAAGGAGAGGGCATATAAGTCTCTGGTAAGACCCCCAACTACAGTATGGTTCCAGTGTATGGGACCCACACCAGGCTTACTTGATTCAAGAACTGGAAAAAATCCAAAGAAAAGCAGCTCGATTTGTTCTGGGTGATTTCCAACAAAAGAGTAGCGTTACAAAAATGTTGCAAAGTTTGGGCTGGGAAGAATTGAGAGAGAGAAGAAGAGCTGCTCGAGTAAGTGGTATACTAAAGCAGCTTCAAACATTCCCCCTCCAGGATCAAGGTAGAATTGGAGTCTAACAACAGTAAGAAATTGAGACGAAGCTCCCTTCTCAAAATTTGACCGGCAATCTGCTTCAAAGTTCCGCATTAGACTCAATTTAGGGCACATTAAACAAGCTCAAAATAAATAACAGCCTACCTGGAAGGAGTGAAAGAAATGAACATTCAACAATAATTTGAACAGTGTCAAGAAGCCAACCATTTTAAAAAAAGCCTTTTAACTGGAAGACAAACAGATATTTTTAGTGTAACAGAGTTGAAAATTTTAACAACTATTCCAATGAATAGATACAGTTTTTAAGTTGACTAGCTATGTATTCATCCATTTCATTAACCCATTAACCCCCACATTGTATAATGTCATTTTAATTTAATTTATATTCAAATAGTCTTTAAGAGGAACAATGTACCTGAAAATAATGTATTCAGAAACTTAGCGATTCACCTAAGCTTAACAACAGCTGAAGATGTTCTCAAGTGAGAATGAAAGATGTACTGTTTATAATTAATAATTAGCTAAAAAGCAAATAAAAAGTATCAAAAAGGTGGAAGATTTTCAATTATTGTAATTCTCTGTAAGTGGTATGTTCTGAGCTGTCAGCGGAGAGATGGCGTTGAATGACATTAGTAGACTAATAAGTTTGAGTGGCGTTTATAAAAGTAGGAAAGATCACAATGTGAAGATAAAGTTGGAATTCAAGAGGTAAAACTGGGGCAAATATTCATTTATAGGAAGGGGAGTTACTGTTTGGAATAACTTACTAAGGGAGATGTTCAATGAATTTCCAATTTCTTTGAAATCATTTAGGAAAAGGCTAGGAAAACAACAGATAGGGAACCTGCCACCTGGACGACTGCCCTAAATGCAGATCAGTATTGATGGATTGATTGAAAAACAAAGCATCCTTAGTCAGATCCATGCTGATTCACTCACAGAACTAAAGTAGTGCACTGGCCAGTGGTATTTCCTAACAGGTGATAACAGGAACTGGCGTGGTATTTGGAATGCCAGCTTTCACAATATGAAAGCTGCTACTTGACACCTTAATTTCAAAACACATCTGAAGCAGTGTGATAAATCATCATGAAAGTGAGTGCATCAAATATGCAAACATTTCCTTTTCCCCACTTTGAATAAAAAAATGGGGTGCATAAATTATGTGAGAAAATATGGTAATCCAACGAACATAAAGGATGTTGAATAAGAATGGGTCACATTACAAAAAGTAGTTACAGATTCAGCTGAGGAAACCACTGGCTTTGAGAAAAAGAAGTAGCAAGACTAATTTTATGGTAATAATGAAACAAAATATTTTCTCTTATCAAAGTGAAATGGAAAGCTTATCTATCCCTCCTAAGATCCATCCTCTGATATGAAACAAGCAGATTTCCTGGAACTCAGTCAGAAATATCAGACACAAATACCAGAAAGCTTAGGAACTCCATAGGTTTTTTTATGCTAGACCGGAGGAACTTCTATCATGGCATAAGAGTTGTTTGTCAAATTCATTTTTCAGCAACAGCACTGAAAATTGCTGACAATTCTACTATCCTTGCTGACAGTCATGAAATCGTGGAGCACTGGAAGGAATATTTCTCTGCACTTTAAGCAGAAATGCCATTGCTGCTGAAGACTTTCTTCATGATCAATCAATCAATCAATCAATCAATCAATCAATCAATCAATCAATCAATCAATCAATCAATCAATCAATCAGTCAGTCAGTCAGTCAATCAATCACCGTTCATCAGCAGTTAGAGCTGTCACCCAGGTGGCAGATTCCCTATCAATTGTTTACATAGTCTTCTCTCAAATGATTTTAAAGAAGTTGGTAATTTATCAAACATCACCTTTGGTAAATTATTTCACCCCCTAGTTCCTCTTCATAATTTGTGATGTGCCACAGCTGTCCCACCAACAAACTAAAAATTCAGTGAAGTTCTTGATCGACTGAGACATTGAAAGGCACCTGGATCAGACAACATACCTCTGGATTTAAAGTGGAGGTGCACCTCTTAAAATGAGGCCCTTCACAGTCATCCTCTTAATTTTATAAATCTGAGATGTTTCTAGAGGCATTAAAGATTCCACTATCACTGTATTCATGAAAGGTGATAGTGGTGTTTGTGGCAATTATCATGGCATATCACTACTCCCTATTGAAGTTAAAGTTCTTGCTAGAATTTTATTTAATAGTCTCCAGATTATTTCTGAGAGGAAGTCTTCCAAGTCCCAGTGTGGTTTTCAGACCTCCAGAGGCACAACTGATATGATCTTTTATGCAAATTAGTTGCAAGAAAAGTGTAAAGAGCAACAGACACCTTTCTTCTAATTCTTTACCACCTGGAAAAGGCATGCATGAGAGCAGCTATGCGGGCAGTGCTGAAACGTGTTGGCTGTCTTCAGCATTTTGTTGATCTCATTCAAACCTTCCATGAAGGCATGTTTGGGTAGGTTAGTCATCAAAATAGTATCTCAGAGGCTTTCTCAAGCACTGTGGACTAAAGTAGGGGTTGTATTTGCTCCAGAGTTCTTTACCCTATATCTGGCTACTGTGCTATGTGAAAAAATAACAAACAACTCAGGTGTAAATGTTAGGTACCAGTATCATTTTGATGGAGGACTCTTCAATCTAGCCTCCAAGGGCTGATTAAGGTTACTTACTGTAAGTAAAATGCAATACACAGATGATGTTTCATCATCTGCTCATGATCCTGAAGAACTACAGAAATCAGTTAACTGCTTTAAGTATGCATATGATCGCTTTGACCTCTCTATCACTGTTCAAGAAACCAAAGTACTTGTTCAATCTTCACCTTCCAAAACTCCTGTAATATGTGTACAATTTCTTGTTTGTTTGGAGTCATTTCAGATATGCCTTCTTTTTAAGTTTACAAGCTGCTCTCACTTGGTCATTTCCCCAAGATGTTCACCTTGTCCCATCTTCACACACAGTTGTTCCTAGGCATCTGTTGCTGTCTCTACTACATACCCATTCTCTTTCTATGTCTTGAACTGGCTTACTGTCTATTCTTTGGAACTTTTCACTAATCACATCCATGTAATTCCTTCTAATTTCCTCATCCTGGAGATTTTCTACTCTTATTCATCTCCAGACAGATTTCACTTCCTGTACCCTAGGCCTAGAGATGCTTGGTTCACTACAAACCAGATAATGGTCCATATCATCAAAAATTCCCCTGAATACCCACACATTCCTAACAGATTTCCTGAATTCAAAGCCGGGTCATGATACAGTCTATTATGGATCTGGTGCCACTATCCTTCCATGTGTAACAGTGACTAGCATTATGCTTGAAGAATGTATTCGTAATTGCCAATCCCATACTAGCACATAAGTCCAGTAAATGCTTCCCATTCCTATTAGCTTCCACATCTTCCCCGCATTTACCCACCATCTTCTCGTATCCTTCAGTTCTATTTCCAAATATTGCACTAAAATTACCCATTAGCACTATACTTTCATTGGTGTTCACCTTGACTATGATGTCACTCAGTGCTTCATAAAACTTGTCAACTTCCTCCTCATCTGCACCTTCTCATTAGAAAATTGAATCTAGCAAAGAAGTCAGCTAAGGATAACATGATGGCAAGCATAATTGCCAGTCATACAAATTTTAGTGAAAAATGGAATGGAATGTATACGTACTTTAAGGCAGAAACAGGTTCCAAGAAGGACATTCTAGGTATCATTGATGAACAAGGGGAGTGTGTATGCGAGGATCTTCAAAAGGTAGAAATATTCAGTCAGCAGTGTGTAAAGATTGTTGGTTACAAGGATAATGTCCAGATAGAGGAGGTAATTAATACTAAAGAAGTAACTTATTAAAATTTACCTCTGATAACAATGACATTTACAGTAAGATACAAAAGTTAAAATGAGAAAAGCAGCTGGAATTGATAAGGTTTCTGGGGATATACTAAATACAATGGGTTGGGATATAGTACCATATCTGAAGTACTCATTTGATTATTGTTTGCATGAAGGGGCTATACCCAATGAATGGAGAGTTGCTATAATACCCCCTGTGTATAAAGGAAAGGGTGATAGACATAAAGCTGAAAATTACAGGCCAGTCAGTTTGACATGAATTTCATGTAAGCTTTGGGAAAGCATTCTTTCTGATTATATTAGACATGTTTGCAAAATTAATAACTGGTTCAATAGAAGGCAGTTCGGGTTTAGAAAGGGTTATTCCACTGAAGCTCAACTTGTAGGATTCCAGCAAAATATAGCAGATATCCTGGATTCAGGAGGTCAAATGGACTGTATTGTGATTGACCTATCTTAGGCATTTCATAGGGTAGATCTTGGGAGACTACTGTCAAAAATGAGTGCAATTGGACTACACAAAAGAGTGACTGAATAGGTGGCTATATTTCTAGAAAATATAACTCAGAGAATTAGAGTAGGCAATACTTTATCTGACCCTATAATAATTAAGAGGGGAATTCCTCAAGGCAATATTATTGGACCTTTATGTTTTCTTGTATATGTCAACAATATGAGTAAAGAAGTGGAGTCAGAGATGAGGCTTTTTGAAGTTGATGTTATTCTGTGAAAATGAAAATCCACAGCCTGTTTCCAGTCATTCGACCAGGTCAGGAATGGAATGAATGAAGCCTCATCTAGCAGCGAGAGTAGGAAATGTGCTGGCTGCCAAAGACTGTCGCACTGCTCTGGGGCAATGATAAATGACTGATAGATGAAATGAAATGTTAATAGAGAGTGTTTCTGGAATGAAATATGACAGGGAAAACCGGAGTACCCGGAAAAAAACCTATCCTGCCTCCGCTATGTCCAGCACAAACCTCACATGGAGTGATCGGGATTTGAACCACGGTATGCAGCGGTGAGAGGCCGGCATGCTGCTACCTGAGACATGGAGGCTTATGTTATTTTGTACAGAGTAATAAATAAGTTACAAGATTGTGAACATCTGCAAAATGACCTCGATAATGTTGTGAGATGGATAGTAGGCAATGGTATACTGATAAACGGGGTTAAAAGAAAGTCAGGTTGTGAGTGTCACAAGTAGGAAAAATCCTCTCAGTTTTAATTACTGCATTGATGGGGTGAAAGTTCCTTTTGGGGATCACTGTAAGTACCTAGGTGTTAATATAAGGAAAGATCTTCATTGGGGTAATCACATAAATATGATTGCAAATAAATGGTACAGAACTCTGCACAAGGTTATGAGGGTATTTAGGGGCTGTAGTAAGGATGTAAAGGAGAGGGCATATAAGTCTCTGGTAAGACCCCAACTAGAGTATGATTCCAGTGTATGGGACCCTCACCAGGAATACTTGATTCAAGAACTGGAAAAAATCCTAAGAAAAGCAGCTCGATTTGTTCTGGGTGATTTCTGACAAAAGAGTAGCGTTACAAAAATGTTGCAAAGTTTGGGTTGGGAAGACTTGGGAGAAAGGAGACAAGCTGCTTGATTAAGAGATATTTTCGGATCTGTCAGTGGAGAGATGGCGTGGAATGACATCAGTAGACAAATAAGTTTGAGTGGTGTCTTTAAAAGTAGGAAAAATCACAATATGGAGATAAAGCTGGAATTTAAGTGGACAAATTGGGGAAAATATTCATTTATAGGAAGGAGAGTTGGGGATTGGAATAACTTACCAAGGGAGATGTTGAATAAATTTCCAATTTCTTTGCAATCATTGAAGAAAAGGTTAGAAAAACAGTAGTGCAGTAGTGGTTGATTGAATAGACTGAGACAATTTTCATCCTAATTCCTCATCATCATCATTTTCCAGAGCCATTTTCCTGGCTGTGGTGGATGTAACCTGTATCCAATGGTTACACCATACACAGTTAAGAAAAGAAGAAAATAAATTACACAGCACTTTAAGACCTTAACACACAATAAACATCAGATGAACTGCGCCAGTACACACGAATAAATGTCAGGTGACAACTATAATAAAGGAACGTGGAGCGGATCTGGGCAAACCTACCAGGGCCATAGAGATACAAAAGTTGCAGGTTTCCAGAAAAATCAACGGTGATCTCTTGATTCAAGATATTATTTCCAAAATAAACATTATGAAGAAATTCGGAGCAAAATCCACCTATTTCAACAATTCAGTTACACCATTTCCAAATACAAGATTTGATGTTGATTACCAAGAGCTTTGCTATTAGGTCAAGAGGTTAACTAAATATATCTTAGCATAATTCAAGTTCTACGATACAATTTTGAGGGTAAGAGGAAACACAAGATACAAATACAATATTAAATGGAGGTTAACGTGCTTTCTAAGACATCTGAGAAATTGAGTGGTGAGTCTGGGCGAGTAGGGCAAACTCCTGTGTGAAATTATAAGCGAACATTAAATGTAAATTAAAGAGGAGCTGAAATCAACAGTGCTTACCCCAAGGTACCCCATTCCGGGAGGGAGGATTCGCCGACGTGCATTTAATCACTGTACTAACGAGAGAATGAAAGACCCCTAAATCTTGCTTCGCTCTCTTAAAAAGGCAAAGCTGGCCCCAGTGTGATTACTGAGTGACCAATCAGAGCACAGGAGCCTCCCTATTGCCACCCAGATCCACCAATCAAAACTCTTTATCAAGTTGCGATGTTTTCACAACATTCCAGAACATAGGCAGACATTAATCCCGAACTTTCCATCTTCCAGAATTAGTAAGGACATGCTTCTAGAATTGACAGGGACCAACACACCCTGTTCCAAAAGTCTGCGTCACAACCTTTCTGGAATGTTACACATATCACTGAGCAATAATAATTTACATTCTAGTAGTTACTTAAGTAAGTAAAGGGAATACACATAAAATATTCTACAACAACATTCCACATCATACAGTAAACGTTCCTTAAAAGAGATTCTGCACAGGTCTCAGTGTACAAGCGCTTGCCACTTCTTCTTCTTCTTCCTCCTGTCAAAGGATAGTTCCTGTTTCTCTACGTCCTCCCACTTGATATTCCTCTTGCTGATCTCCAATTTCACTGTGTCTATATATCGATTTCTTGGCCTCTCTACTGGCCTCTTCCCTTTTACTTCTCTTTCAAAGTAATTCTGTGCTGTTCTCGTTCTGTCCATCCTTATAACATGTCCAAACCATTGTAGCCTGCATCTTTCTAAAAGCTTGGTAACAGGTATTTTGATGCCAGCCTCCTTCCTGTTTGCTTCATTTCTACTCTTGTCTTTCCTGGTTTTGGGCTCATTGTTCTGATGAATTTCATTTCTATTGACTCTATTTTAGTATTCACCTTGTTTTGTAGAGTACATGTTTTGAGTCTACAGGTGAGAATTGGAATAAAGTAGGTATTAAACAGGGTCAATTTTGCTTTCTAGAGTATTTTATCATCCCAGAGTAGATTTCTCACTTGAAAATAAAAGTGGGAAGCTTTCTGAGTCCTATTAAGTATTTATTGGTTTATTGTGTTATCTTTTAAAGTGATACTTCCAAAGTATTTGAAGTTAGAAACAGATTGTAACAGAGTTCCCTCCAGAAAAATGTTTGAATCTGTGCCTTTCCTCTTGATAGTCATTTCAATAGTTTTTATTTTACTGATGTTTAGTCCATATCCTTTAAACTTGCCATTCCAAAGATTTAGTTTCTCCTGTACTTTTGATTCATTTTCTCCCCAGATCAGAATCATCATCATCATCAATGTTCCACTCCAGTCACCCGGGTGTGGTTAACAAGCCTCCTCCACTCCTTTCTGTCCTTCCACTTTTTCTGCTCCATTACTTCCGCCACATCCAATCCACCTTCTCTAATGTTTAGATCAGAATATTATCTGCAAATATTAGTGTTAGGCTCTTTACTACGTTCTTTGATCCGGTCCATGTCAATGATGAACAGGAGTAGTGACAAGGCACTTCCCTGCTGGACTCCTCTTTTGGTTTCAAACCAATCTCATCATCCATCCCCTACTTGGAAACAGTTAAAGCATTTTTGATAGAGCATCTTTACTTTATCAGTCTGGAAGTTTGGCACACATGTACCTTCTAAGCATTCCCAGATTATCTCCCTAGGCACACTGTCGTTAGCCTTTTCGATGTCCATAAAAACCAGCACTAAGTTCTTACCATATTCCCAGTGTTTCCTTGTTAGCATTCTGATGGCAAAGATCACATCTGTAGTGCTTCAGCTCTTCCTGAATCCTGTTTGCTCCTCCTCCAATAATGGTTCTACTATATTCCTCATTCTTCTTTCAATTATCTTCTCCAGAAGTTTAAGTGAGTAAGAAAGCAGAGTGATGCCCCTATATTTTCCACATTTCTTCCTGTTTCCCTTTTCAGACAGGGGGTAATGATACCTTTCATGCAGTCCTCTGGTATCCTGTTATCTTTTCAGTTCACAGAGAGTACTCTGTAAAACCTCTGAATGCCTTATGCTCAAGCTGCCTTTATCTTGTCAGTAGTGAGGTCATCAAACCCTGGATATTTACAATTTCTCATGTTCTTCAGCTCAGACTTCACTTCTAGCCAATTCCTCCAACTGTCAAATCTATTCACATCATTCACTCATTTACGTGCCCAACAGAAACTAAGTTGCACGTAATAGTATTCCTGATGAACAGTGCCACACTCCGCCCTTCCTTTTTCAAACACCCATCAAGGACACTTTATAATCTCCTATCTCTTCCTCGTTAACTCCCCTTATTTGAATTTCATTAACTTCTAACACATCCAGATGCAGCCTTTTTGTTGACTCAGCCAGTTCTACTTTCTTTCTTCCATAAGCCCCATTAATATTGATAGCACCCCATCAAATTATATTTTATTTGTTAAGTTGTTTTCAAAGAGTCTATGAACTGAAAACAATATGTCAGAGGTGCTACAGTCCAATATTCCAGGTGTAACTTTTAACAGTAATACTATAACAATAAAATATTAACCTCAGTTTTTGCCATTAGAGAGAAAAGAGAAAGTTTTGGTGAACCCCTGAGTGGTGTGTTCCGAGCTGACAGCGGGGAGGTGGCGTGGAACGACATTGGTAGACGAATAAGTTTGAGTGGCGTCTTTAAAAGTAGGAAAGATCACAATATGAAGATAAAGTTGGAATACAAGAGGACAATTTGGGGCAAATATTCATTTATAGGAATGGGAGGGATTGGAATAACTTACCAACGGAGATGTTCAATAAATTTCCAATGTCATTGAAATCATTTAAGAAATGTCTCGGAAAACAACAGATAGGGGATCTGCCACCTGGGCGACTGACCTAAATGCAGATCAGGATTGATTGATTGATTGATTGATTGATTGATTGATTGATTGATTGATTGATTGATTGATTGATTGATTGAACCAAAGTTTGAAAAACAATGTTATAGAGGATTAACATCTGTACTGGCAGAGAATTCACAGATCTTATAACTTAATATCTGCTGTGCACATCCAGACTTCTAGTATTCAATGTGTAGCTCTTATGATTTTTTTTTTCCAGAAAGTTCCTGATGAGTGCATCATGGGTATGGCATCCGTATGCCGAACTGTCAGTCTGGCAAATCTTCATATGTGCTTCCCAGAACCCAAGTACTGGCGGCAGTCTCGTATGATGCCCAAGTATGCCAGTGGATATGTAGAAGAATATATGGGTTAGTGAGTAATGAACACCTGCTTTACTTTGACCTTTAAGGGTCATTTATGAGCATAGTCACATATTTGCAAATGTAAAGGAATGATTTGTAGTACAAAACAATGAATTAGATTGTACAGGATTCACCTTTTCAGTACAAGATACGTATGTTGTTGGATTAAAATTACAACCTCATTTGTTTATGGTACCGGTTTCAACATCCATGGACGTCATCATCAGCCAAGTAGGGTAATTATACAAAGATATAATAATAAAGTTTAAACACACAAAATTGACCCTCATAATTAAAACTGTCTATAACAAGTTAAAACGCAAAGCATAATAATGCTAAATGTCCAGGTTTGAATACATAATTTGTACAAGTTTGACAACTTGTTAGTCACAAATAAAAAAACTGAAGCTGAGATCATTATTATGCTTTGTATTTTAACTTGTTATAGACAGTTTTAATTATGAGGGTCAATTTTGTGTGTTTAAACTTTACTATGTATCTTTGTATAATTACCCTACTTGGCTGATGATGACGTCCATGGATGTTTAAACCGGTACCATAAATAAATGAGGTTTTAATTTTAATCCAACAACATATCTTGTATTGAAAATGTGAATCCTGTACAATCTAATTCATTGTTTTATAATATCTATTCAATACGGACCAAACATGAAATTCTTGACTTCAATTGATTTGTAGTTTCAGTAGTCACTGTGAATAGTGACAGACTACAGTCACAAATACCTCAGTGGAGACTAGCTTTGTTGTCATGTACAGAAAGGAATCGAATTAAGTAATTTCATAGGTATATATTTTTCAGATATTATAATAAGAGCTGAATCACAGTTGGGAAGTGATATAATGGATGCAGAAATTTTCTCCCAGAACTGAAGTGCTTATCATAAAGATTGGATAAAATCAAAGGAGGAATATTGAAACTGGTGAAAAAATAAGTTGTAAGCTACAGAAAAGTTGAGAAACATGAAATACTAGGTTTAAGACACATCTCCAAAGATGAAAGAAATGTGTTTGGAGTGGGTGGTACTACCATGCAAATAGAAGCGTTTTCTTGGAACCATTCATCCTGACTCCACTTACTTGTATTAAGCTCCTTGCTTTCACTTTTCTATTTAACCTCCCTTTGCTAACTCGCATTCTTTTCTGAATCCAACAGTATTAGGTTTGCAAGGCCTAAGGAGTGTCCTATTTTTGTGCCCTTCATGGTCTTTATTTTTCTTTTGACAATACCTTCATTTTTCCAATGGTTCAGACCTCTTCCATTTTTATTTTTTATCAGTGTTAAGAGGGGAGGGTTGCTCATTTGTACGATTAGTGTTGAATTTTGTTTTACAGATCGTGTTCTGCGACCAGTCCTTGCAGCTCTTGGTCCTCTTCCATTGCCAGTACAACAGACTGTTGGCAGCATGGTGATACGCATAATGTGTGAGGCTTGGCTTGATCATATCTACATGCACCGCATTAAGTTCAGGTCATTAAAGTAACCACATTCTCAATTAGTTTTATTTAGTTACATATTTTTAATGCAGTAAACAATTAGTTAGTAAGTAAATAAGATTTTGATCAAAGGGAGTTTTGCTTGACCTATATATGTGGCATTGCAGTTTATTACTTGATATTTGAGTTCATTCAGATTGTTTCTTGAAAACTGTTAGGGGTTGTCTAATCCGCTTTTAATGGGCTGGCTAGTTTCCCTTTAACATACTGTACCATTACGTTACATTTAGCGGCCGTAAATGTCATGGAAACAGTGGACAAATATGGCGCACAATAGCTTCAGGTGCAAGTACTCAGAGTAGAGATCTAATAAATCGATATCGGCCGGCCGCAAGGAAAAAGAATCTCAAGAATTAAATAATGATGGACTGAAAAATTTGAATGAGAACGATTCTTGATTAGCTTGAGAAGAAAGAGTTACAAGTTGAAGAGAAGCAGCACGACTTATAGAAAGATTTAAAAAGGATCAACGCAACGTTAAATACGAAAGTATTAATATACAAACAGCAGAGAAGAATATATCTGCAAGAACATAAGGCAGAAAAGGAGTAGATTTGAAGGAGATATTCGTTACTGTAACACCTGAACTCAGAAACGAAAGGAAACTTCAGCCGAGTTATACATTGCCGAAATTAGTACCATAGCGGCATAATTTATTGTTTCCAGGAGGGAGACAATATCTGTTTAAGCGAAAGAAAGAGCAAGAAATAGGCCGAATTGGAGAAATTTATAAATTTAAAGAAAAGAATATTCTCGTCTAATACGAGTTTCCGAAAACAAATATTACGTATTGAATAGCCTACTATTCACCAGTATACTATGAATTCTACTATGTATTTGTTCTTTTATGATTGCATGAGAACTGGTGACAAGATGGACTCAGCTTAAACAGATGGAAATGTTCGCTCAAGACTAAATAGCTCAAGCCAAGATCCCGAGCCGGAGCCGCAGATGACGTAATCTTTGGATCGCAGGGGTTGCCTACTCCAAGATGCCGTAGTCCAGCAGAGATCCAGCAGCAAAATCCAGTTACGAGATAAGTATTATGAGTTGCATCGTAATGAATTTCAAATCAATTGATGAAAAATATTTTTATGTGTACAGGAGTGCTAGATGTAAGAGATGAAGTGCCAATGAAAGGATATGTGAATATAAATGCCAATTATTAGCAGATGAAATGTGCCAATTTATGCTATATAACTACGGTGCTAATGTGATAATTTTAAGGTTATTGGAAACTAGATCTGATTGAGTATTTGTGCATGTTTTGTGCCAATCAATACGTGTAGACCGTGAAGCGTTTAACCAGTTGTGATAGTAGAAAATATAGGCGAGATATAAGACGTAACCTACAACTTCAGGTCAATATGTGTACCAATCATGGCCAGTATGATAATAGCATTGTAAGGAAGTGTTTGAAATATTACGAAGTTGCAGTGTATAAGAGAATAATCAGGTTATTAAGTATTGCTACCGTAACACAGAGGTTATTTTTAAGTGGAATTGAGTGAAGATATTTTTAAATATGGAGGTATATTTATATATATGAAGGAAATGGAATGTTAATATGGCATGTTGTAATTAGAGTGAGGAGATATGTTTCTGTTCGTTGTTTAAGAATGGGATAGATGATTGAATTGCGAATTCCTGTGTTACATATTATATTTATATTTGGATTAGCACTGCAAGTGAAGGATTTAGGCCATGTTAAGTTGAATGTATGTCTCGAGCCAAGCAGAATGTGTCACATAGTAATTTTCAGAGGAAGATATTGATAGGTTACGTGTTTGTTACACATTACGTAATATATATATTCAGGAATAGAATGGAGTCTCGCACATTTACGTATTTGAAGGTCAGCGCGTTAACGCTTATATGAAGTATGGTTTACTTTAACAAAACCATGGCACAGCGAAGAGATATTTGAAAATATGTAAATATATTGGCACATGACTAGAACTGCATGGCACCAATCTTCGCAGGTTAGACTGACGTACTATCAAATCTATGGCACTCTGTACTAAAATTATTTGGTTTATTTTGTACATATGGTGATGTACTGATTTAATTTATTCATTTTGGGTTATGATAGGAATATTAATATCGGCATGGGTGTTTTGAACCCATATTTAAACATGGAAATGCTTATCTCGTAACATGGTGAGTCACAAACAAGAATCCAAACATGTATCCAAGTAAATTTGGTCAAACAGACCAAAAAGCAAGTTGAAACTTAAATGATGCCCCAAAGAAAATCCCAAACAACATTAAATGAAAGATATTCCACTCCTCCTTGGTTTAATAAAGTTGTGGTCCCTATTTTTCCCCGTGTATCAATTTAAACATGGAAGATATGGTATATTTTGATACTTAACGAAAATGTAAGCAAATAAGATGATAACTTAAAGATTTTTCAAATATGTTTATCTTGGAAACCAAGCATTTTGAGAATGATATTTGTAATTTCATCATTTTCCTTTCTTTATTGCCAATGATTGCATATTATTCAATTTTATTATATATTAGCATGCTAATAAATTAGATATAGATTTGATTTCGCATTTCTATTCCTTAAGTAACTTGTAGTATATTGTAGTATGATAATATACGGATCTATTGAGTTAGTTTACGCTAAATATTAGGTGATGATCAGATAATTTCATTGACATAAGGATACGGTATGACTGTTTCAACGGACGGATACTCTTCAACGGAATCCACGATTTATTTAAAGCATATGGAAACAACGAAGCGAATTTTACCCTGAGAAGCGATTATGCACCATGTTGTTGGAGCTCATGTTCATAAATTATATTCCAGTTTAGAGACTAGGTATGACTTTCGACCCGATGCTTTAAATTTTGTAGCAGGAGCAATATTTAAACATATGTATATTCAGTTAATGCTCCAACGCGGTGTAATAGTGGGAGTCACCGCGGAAACATTAATAAACTAACAGGTGCAATACCATTATGTCATTTTTGTTTATATGAATGCATTTTATGGAATTATATTCATACTTTTATTGTTGTTGTTCATTTGGGATTAAATTTATATTGATTTCATTGACCAAAGTATGAATTGAATTAAAATGTATAGTGTTAGCAAAGTCATCATCTTCCTTCCAAGTATTGGGCCATGTGTCCCGTTACGGTCTTGCATTTTTCTTTTTGCAAGACTTGAAAGCAATCAAATGTCCTTCCGACGGGTTGCTAGCCTGAAGGAAGTGTTAAGTGTATATTATTATTGTTGTAATTTAAATTGGTTTTGAAAACTATTTAGGGGTTTTCTAATGAGATTTTTATAGCTTTTAAACAATAATAATAACAATGAAAATGGCAGCTTAATTTGAATAAACTCAAATGTCAAGTAACAAACTTCAGCACCACATATTTAGGCCAAACAAAACTAAATTCCCACACCAGATTTTTAAAAAAAATACTATAATAATATAATATAATATAATATAATATAATATAATATAATATAATATAATATAATATAATATAATATAATATAATATAATATAATATAATTACTAAAAGTAAAATACAGCATGTCACTCATGAGATAGAAGGGTTACGCCTCTATAGTTGTTACAATTCTTTTGGTCACCTTTCTTAAATAGTGGAATAATCACTCTGTACAACCATTGTATTCCAGGTTCTCCAAGTGCTTTGATCATGTCCACACTGAACTCACCCAATCCTGCAGAATTGTTGTTTTTCATTTTACATATTGCTGTCTCCACTTCAAGCCAGGACAAACTTTCTACATTATAATTTATAGGGTTTAGAGGGTCATCTTGTGTGTCGTCAGTTGTATTACAGTTCAGTAAGTGATTAAAATATCTACTGAACTCCTGATTTATTTATTTTTGTTTCTAGTTACCTCTCCGTTTGGAAGCTCTACTGTGTTAATAGTACTATTATAATTTCTTTTGTTTTTAACAATGCTGTACTGCACCATATCCTGTCATAAAATGCCGACTAACGCAGTTGGGGTAGAGCACGTGGTACCTGTTCGAAACCGGGTCAGACAATATATCTAAATAATACCATACTACTTAGTACACTGACAGGAAATTTGAAGGCATATAGTCGAATGAGAAATACATGTTAGGAGGTAGAATGGATTTATTAACAAAAACATGAAAATGATCCATACTAAATTTAAATAGCAAAAATAAAATGTTAAACTCGACCTTAATAGTGGCTGTAAAATATGCGACATGCACATGAGATATCTAAACAGTCAATAAAATCTATGAAAATACATGAATAATGGGTACCAACCCTAGAAAACAATTACAATATTATTTACATGGAGATGTGCCTGAGGTTATGAGTTTAAGTATGTATGTAATCACGCTAGTTAAATGCCGATGGCCGTTGGCTCATAAGTCGCAATACATGATCGTCTTTACATGTTCCCAAAAATACAAATCCACTAGTGACATTTGTACCTGTATCTATATATACACTCCGACATGTATGGGAACAAAATAAAAACACACTTTGGTAACAGGGTTGGTTCCTATAAGGTGGGCCGGCACAAGGTTGCACTTGACAGTTGTAATTCATGTTGGCACCACTACAAAAATGAAATGAAGAACGTCACCCGTCATTCAGAATCACCAACCTACTACTTTTTTATGTCAGATACAGTTACGCATTTTATTCATGTTAATTCATATTTAATTCCATGTAGTGCTTATAATCTTTTATTTTCTTACACAAATATGAGCATTAATTATAAGGTTTAAGCGAACCACAAAATAAATACGAATTATTTTCAGTTGATTGTTTTTGGCAATATGGGTAGTATAGTGGTGCCATCTATAACTAGCTCGACTACCGTATTGAAGTGTTGCCGTTTTGTCTGTCGCCGCTAGCACTAGAGCTGGGAACGGTAGGAGCGGAGCGGAGCAGTTGTTTTCGCTCGTCCTCCGGAGACCTCCGGTAGTCCTCCGATTGAATTCACTGGCAGAAAATTCAAATGCTTTAATGTGGGCAATGTTCTAACGGTGATCTTAGGAGGAATTACAATTTAGATTGTATTACTAATTCCACAGATGCATGTGTTCCCCTACGTTTGTCATTCAAATGCTGTAGTCGTTTCAAGAACGCCGCATTATTTGTTACGCTATGAATAACATATTTTGATCAGCTGACATTCAGTTTGCAATAGGTACAGGTGGATAGAATACTGTAGATTGAATATTGGGATATGTTATACTGTTGCAAATTCATTTACAATATTATTAATAGTAAAAAAGTTTAAGCAATAATTATATTCCATTGCATGTGAACATGTATTATATACGATGCTCTTACATTAATTATACTCACAGCTCATTTATTACGGAAGAGTACATCCGGCTCCATGGCTACATGGTTAGCGTGCTGGCCTTTTGACACAGGAGTCCCAGGTTCGATTCCCGGCAGGATCGGGAATTTTAACCTTAATTGGTTAATTTCTCTGGTACTGGAGCTGGGTGTATGTGTCGTCTTCATCATCATTTCATCCTCATAACAACACGCAGGTCGCCTACGGGCATCAAATCAAAAGACCTGCATCTGGTGAGCCGAACTTGTCCTCGGACACTCCCGGCACTAAGAGTCATACACCATTTGGATTTTTACTGAAGAGTATGAACTGTTTGGAACTGGTTATATGCTGTACCGGGCTGAGTAGTTCAGACTGTAGAGCCTTCTGAGCTCAAGCTTGCGGTTTTAATTCCAACTATGCTTGGCGGTATTTGAAGGTGGTCACATACGAGAGTCTCATGTCGGCAGGTGTACCGGCACGTGAAAGAACTCCTGTGGGACAAAATGCTGGCATCTTAGCGTCACAAAAAAACAGAGAAGTAGTTATGGGAGTACAATAATAATAATAATAATAATAATAATAATAATAATAATAATAATAATAATAATAATAATAATAATTACAGAGGAATATCATTGCCACCAGTTGCCTCTAAAATTCTATCCAAGGCACTACAAAACAGGACTGAAGGGATAATAGAAAAAGAACTTGGTGAATACCAGGCAGGATTCCGGAAAGGGAGATCATGCAGCGAGCAAATTTTCAACCTAATCTCCATAATACAACTACGTGCACTCACAGCCAAAAATCTAGTGATTATATTTGTGGATTTTAAGAAAGCCTATGATTCAGTCGACAGAGCAACCTTGATAAGCACGTTAGAAGAGTTTGGGATAGATAAAAAAACTAGAAATTTAATCAAAGAAACCATCACTGACACTACATCACAGGTTAAGTTTATGGGTATGTTGTCAAAACCATTCAAGATCGAAACAGGTGTCCGACAAGGGGACGGGATGTCACCACTTCTGTTTAATGTTATACTTGAAAAAGTGGTCAGAGAGTGGAGGAAGAGACTGATGGAATTAGGGGTGAAAAATGGAATATCACTGGGAAGATCTGGAGTCAAAATTGACTGTCTAGCATTCGCAGATGATATGGCAATACTGGCAGAAGACACTGAAACAGCCAAGGTACAAATT
The DNA here is from genome assembly GCF_040414725.1 of Anabrus simplex. Lineage (NCBI taxonomy): Eukaryota > Metazoa > Arthropoda > Insecta > Orthoptera > Tettigoniidae > Anabrus > Anabrus simplex. Next base: position 127,166,259 of record NC_090265.1, on the reverse strand, counting down.
GAAACACTTCAAGAGACTGCTGTAAAGACGGGACTTCAGATATCCTTCGAAAAGACGGAACTAATGATTCAGGACAAAAAGGATCCGACACAAAATATTGTCACCAAATATGGAACAATTAAAAGAGTACAGAAGTTTAAATATCTAGGGGAATGGATAACCCCAACAGGACTACCAGGAATAGCATTACAGGAAAGGGCAAGAAAGATGGAAGCAGCATACCAGTTATGTCGAAATGTCTACAATAAAAAATCAGTTTCATTCACTGCAAAAATCAGACATTACAACACTGTCATCAAACCAGAAAGTCTATATGCGATCGAATGTATTCCACTGAACAGGAAGGGCTTACTAGAAAACATTGAAAAGACAGAAAGGAAGATCTTGAGGAAGATACTAGGGCCCAGGAAAGTGGGTCAAGAATTTAGACTGCAACCAAATGAGGAACTATACAAAAGGACCGAAAAAATCACAACATCCTTCAAGAAGAGAAGACTCTGCTTCTACGGACACATTAAAAGAATGCCACCAGAGAGAACAGCCAAGCGAATTCTGGAATACATGGAGAACAGGAAGACACAAACTAGCTGGCTTAAAGGGGTCAAGGAGGATATGGAGGAAAATAATATATCACAGCAGGCAGTATACAACAGACAGGAATACAGAAAAATCATCAACAAAATTAAGGGATTCAAAGATCAAAGTAGCAAAAAACGGACCGGCAACAACTGGTCACGAGAACGTAAAGAAGCCCACTCCGAAAGGATGAAGAAGTACTGGGCCGATCGAAAGAGGAAGAACCGTAAATGAATGATGCTTAACGTGGTCCATAGTAGACCTATTCGAAAACAATAATAATAATAATAATAATAATAATAATAATAATAATAATAATAATAATAATAATAATAATAATCTTTCTATCAGTTTACCCTCCAGGGTTGGGTGTTCCCTCGGACGCAGAGACGGATCCCACCTATACCACCTCAAGGACAGTGTACTGCAGTGTGAGACTTTGGGTCGATGATACGTTTTTGTTTTACGTCGCACCACCACAGATAGGTCTTATGGCGATGATGGGGTAGGGAAGGACTGGGAAGGAAGCGGCCGTGGCCTTCACTTAGGTACCATCCCGGCATTTGCCTGGAGGGGCAGTTGGAAACCACGGAAAACCATCTTCAGAGCTGCTGACAGTAGGATTCGAACCCACTATCTCCCGGATGAAAGTGGGTTCAAACCCCACTGTCGGCAACCCTGAACATGGTTTTACGTCATTTTCCATTTTCACGCCTAGAAATTGCTCTCCTTAGCCGTTCCTATCACATTGTTGCCATAAGACGGCATGACGTAAAGCAAATTGTTACAAAAGTAATCGACAAATGAAACACGAACGATAAATGAAAATGTGTATATTTCATATATTCGCCTTCATCATACTTATAAAGCAGTATTTACTATGTCGCTAGCACATCCGTTGCGCACCACTACTGGAACTGCAAGCTAGCACACGTTCAGTACTGTTGCTCCGTTCTCCTCTCGCCCACGGAAAACACCGATTGGTTTCCAAGCAACAGTTTACTACCAGAAAATACCGGAGGGAGCGCTGCACTCGCACTACCGATTGCAATCATACGAGCAACTGCTCCATTTCCCAGCTCTATGTCCAATGACGAACCGATGTAATCTCAGATGAAACTGTGGAACATGACATAGCTAAGCCGAAGACAGACTGGCTAGAGCTCAGAACAGTAGGAGCGGAGCGGAGCAGTTGTTTTCGCTCTTCCTCTGGAGACCTCCGGTAATCCTCCGATTGAATTCACTGGCGGAAAATTCAAATGCTTTAATGTGGGCAATGTAGTAACGGTGATCTTGGGTGGAATTACAATTTAGGTTTCAGTACTAAGTCCACAGGTGCATGAGTTTTCTATGTTTGGCATGCAAATGTTGCAGTCGTTTCAAGATTGCCTCATTATTTGTTACGCTATGAATAACAAAATTTGATCTGTTGAAATTCAGTTTGTGTCCGCCTCTGTGGTTTAGTGGTTAGTGTGATTAGCTGCCACCCCCGGAGGCCCGGGTTCGATTCCTGGCTCTGCCACGAAATTTGAAAAGTGGCACGAGGGCTGGAATGGGGTCCATTCAGCCTTGGGAGGTCAACTGAGTAGAGGTGGGTTCGATTCCCCCCCCGCGCAGCCATCCTGGACATGGTTTTCCGTGGTTTCCCAGTTCTCCTCCAGGCAAATGCCGGGATGGTACCTAACTTAAGGCCACGGCCGCTTCCTTCCCTCCTCTTTGTCTATCACTTCCAATCTTCCCACCCCCCTGCAAGGCCCCTGTTCAGCATAGCAGATGAGGCAGCCTGCTGAGGTACTGAGCATCCTCCCCAGTTGTATTCCCCGACCCAGAGTCTGAAGCTCCAGGCACTGCCCTTGAGGCGGTAGAGGTGGGATCCCTCGCTGAGTCCGAGGGAAAAACCGACTCTGGAGGATAAACAGATAAAAGAAGAAGAAGAAGGAGAAGAAGAAATTCAGTTTGCAATAGGTGCAGGTGGATAGAATAATGTAGACTGAATACTGCCATATATCATGCCCTTGCAAATGTATTTACAATATTATAATAGTTAAAATAAGTAATAATTATATTCAATTGCATGTGAACAGGTGCTATATACGATGCTCTTACATAAATTATACTCGTAGGTCATTTATTACTCAAGAGAAAGAAGTGATTGGAATTGTTTATATGCTGTACTGGGCTGAGAAGTTCAGACGGTAGAGCGCTGGCTAGTGGTTGGGACGGAGCGGAGCAGTTGTTGTGACGTCATCACCCGGTTGTACCGAGTAAACTTTTTTTTTTGCGAGTTGCTTTACGTCGCACCGACACAGATAGGTCTTATGGCGACGATGGGATAGGAAAGGCCTAGGAGTTGGAAGGAAGCGGCCGTGGCCTTAATTAAGGTACAGCCCCAGCATTTGCCTGGTGTGAAAATGGGAAACCATGGAATCCGAGTAAACCACGGAGTGAATGTAATGTAGCGGCACGTTTAAACACGTTATTGGTATGACAACGTAAAGGTATTTCAGCCGTCTATTCAATGCCCTTTTCTCACAACATAACTGTTTCGCTTAATACAGCAATGTTGTTTTCTGCTGCTGAAGCCGACCTGCTCATTTCATCCTTGTGATGACTCTTGATATGATCCCACAAATTTGATGCACTACCGCCCGTCGCGTAAATGCGGCCGCAAAATTTGCATTTTGCTGATGTTTATCATCAGTAATTACAAAGAAATGTCATGCATCAGATGGTCTTCGTGGTATTTGTGGTACAAATTTCTGTAAAAATTTATTAAATTCCTTTAAATATTCTAAAACATGTATACCATCTAAAAATGGGATTAAATATCAAACTAATACCCAATTATTTTCTAATATACTTTGCATGATCTACAAAACACAACAAGCAGAGGAAATATAGACGCAAATTTAATAAGCACAGACTGAATAGCGATACAATACACTTACAAGGGAAGGCCACGACCTTAGGATCACGGACTACCTTCAAACTTTGTGTACATTTAGTAGTCTATTAGGACAACATAATGTGCAAGTAGTAAAGCGTACTACTAAGGTGTTCTCGAGCAAATCGCAAGAGGAATTTTCGCGTCGAATATGTACCGGTACGTTGGGGTCACGAACACGAAACGGCGGTGGTCGAGTGGTTAGCGCTCAAGCTCCGTAATCGCTGGTTTGAGTCCCGCTTCTCGTTTTGTTTTTCAACACTGGTCATTTTCTATAAAATGCTATTTGTTCGGGGCGTCGATCCATGTGGATCTTTTGCCCCTACTGGCACCATATAGTATGAACCTGCGTGTAATTGGAATGGCAGTAGTGTGTAATGTTGTGTGTGAGGAAAGGAAGATTAAGGACGTCAAAAACACCCAGTCCCCAGGCCAGGGATATTGATCACTACAATCAAAAATACCCTAACCCGGCTGTGAATCGAACCCAAGGTCGCCGGGTGACAGGCGGACGCATTGCCCCTACACCGCGGGGCCGGACAACACTGTTCATAGTTCAAAGGAAATATAATGAAAAACGTGTATTCTATTGGCATGGACTTTTATTGGATATATATATATATATATATATATATATATTATTAAACACAAACGATAAATGAGAATGTATATATTTCATATATTCGCCTTCTTCACACTAACAAAGCAGTATTCACTACGTTGCTACCACATCCGTTGTGCTCCACTACTGGAAATGCAAAGCAGTACACATTCAGTACTGTTCCTCCGTCCTCCGCTCGCCCACCGAAAACACTGATTGGTTTCCAAGCAACAGTTTACTACCGGAGAATACCGGAGGGAGCGCTGCACTCTCACTACCAATTGCAATCATAGGAGCAACTGCTCCGTTCCCAGCTCTAGCTAGCACATGGTCAGCTGTGATTCGCGCGTTTATGAAAGTTTTGTTTTCTTTGTGAGATAGTTGTGACATTTTATTTTAACGAATGCAGTGCGATGTCACGGAAACGACAACATAGTCATGAACCGCGAAGTGATAATCCATTGCGCCGCGGAGTGGCCCTTGATAGTCATGCATTAGAATTAGTGCCGAGAACTCATAAGTTTTACAAGAGGGAGAGGAAATTCATACGCTTGTATAGCCGTCACTCTGTTTCTGCGGATCAAGTTGTGGAACGCATATGTCAACCATTAGGACTTTCAAAGTGTACTGTTATTCAGACAGGTGTTCGCCTCCAAAAAAGGAAGGAAACAAATCAAGCTATCTCCTGTAACAGGAATTAATTCTTCCCAGGCTGATGCAATAAGAAAACACGTGTACAATTATTACAGCTCAAAGTCCCTTCTGTCATTGTTATGGACAATGCACCTACCACTCTGTAATAATGGATAAGACCCCTTCTTCGAGTGCCTGTAAAGAACTGTTAGCAGAATGGCTGCAGTAAGGAAATATCCCAGCGCATATGTGTATGACTAAATTAGTTGACGAGGTAGCGAAGGAACAAGGCCACGAGGTTATTAGATTGCCGCCGTACCACTGTTTCAACCTCATTGAGTTGGTACGGTATGGGGTGAAGTAAGACATGACGTATGCACTAATAACAAGTCCTTCACAATTACTGAAGTGGAAGGACTGTTCTGGGAGATTATTGCTCGAATGGATGCGGCTTTGTGGAGGAAGAAAGTTAGCCATGTCGCAACATTCATTAAGTCGGCAATGGCAATACATGGGCATGGCATCATCAGTGACTGTTAGGAGTTGATGATCTGCCTAGACGACGATGACAATGACAACGAAGGCGACGGTAGTGATGGCAGTGATCTGGAGGGTATCAAACCTCTACCTTTGTGAATCAGGTATGAAAAAAAGGTTTCTGAATTTTTGTAAATTTTATAGATACTTGAAACCTTTTGTGTTAGCACCGGTGTACATTATTCTAACATTTATTGGTGTATTTAAAGTGAGATTCTTGTCGGCCGATTTCTTCCGTGTTTTCTAAAATCGCGATAATAAGAACTTTGTAGTATATCTCGTATCATTTTGTGTGATGAAATATTTTATTGCAAACTTAATCGGTGTGTTGAAAATTCTATTTCCGTCGGCTGATTTCATTTGTATTGTGTATCATTGCGATGACATTAAAAGCATTTCTCCTATGTTTTTAATACTCACGTGTCATGCAGTCAGTTGTTGTTGCGGCGGCAACATCGCTTCGTGCGCCATTGCAGTGTGACCAACACTGTGCACAGCTGTCATGTGCAACCTTACGCCGGCCCACCTATAAACATTCCCACCAAAACAGCACAGATTCTAATTATGAGTCGCAGCTCATATGCAAAGGAACAGACAGAACTGTGAACCTTGACAATCAAATTAGCTTGCGAGCTAATATCCTACATTAAACAACAAGACAAATAACATCATACTAAAATAAATGCACACTGGAATCAACAAACCTGAAAATAAAACACACACAAAGATATACCAAGTAACTAAGGGTATCAGGTAACATTCTGATATCCACTGGCTGCATGGGTTGTGTCTCAGAGTGACACAGCTGTCCACTTCTCTCGCTCCGTGTGGTTGGTAATCAGCTGTAAACTGGGCAAGTTGGCCGAGCGGTTAGAGGCGCCTAGGCCTTTCCTATCCCATTGTCGCCATAAGACCTATCTGTGTTGGTGCGACATAAGGCAAATAGCAAAAAAAATCAGCTGTAAATGAATGAACATGGAGCGGCTACATAGACTTGGCAGGCAGTTGAAAAAGACCTTCAGTAGGGCACGTCTTTCACTTTTGCAAGGCTAACGGTATATCCAATCAGCTGAGTGCTCTCCACTCATTGGGAGCTATATTTTTCATCGGCAAAAGCAAATTTCTCTCACAGAAAAATAAAACAAGCAAGCTACCTGGCATCTCTAGCCATCTTGGGCCCTCATTCGCAATCCATTTATATATCCTTCCTATCAGTTCCTGGCTCCATGGCCTCTGACATATTAAATCAGCCTTACATTTCAGCATACAATAACACTGGCCCTTTACACAACATATCATTGGTTCAGTTCCCTGCTGTTTCCAAACCGTTTAGAAGATCCTATACTCATCAATATCAGGCAAAGTAACCTTATGCATCTTCTCTCTCCACTGAAATAAGGCATGCTACGTGCATAGCTAACAACCTAACTACTTTGCATATAAATCAAATAACTTGTTGCTTGATGTGCATGTACCAACGGAGTTGTCTCTCCTAGAGTTTCTAACCAATAGTGGTGATTCCAAAGGGTCCTTGCACATTCTCATTACATACTCAATTGGTTTGAGTAACACCCTCAGACCACTAAAACATTTGTGTCTCTGTGGTGTGCATTTAATAATAAAATTGTACTTCTTCGGCCTTGCCCAGCAACATTTGGAGCCGTATATGATGGCAGATCTGACAACAATCTTGTAAACTTCCCGCTAAGCTCTATGGGCATCCATCTGTCACACAAGACACCTGTTAGCAAACACCATTTAATTCACCCAACATTAGAGCAATGCTTGACATTGTCATCAATTATGGCATCAGTGATAATGACAGAGCCAAGATAACTGAACCTGTCAGTCATCATCAGTGGTTCTCCAGCTAGGAAGACAGTGTTTGGCAAGCCAAACAAGGCTCTGCAAAGTTGCAGAACATTTATTCTGTCTACTTATGGCTGATCCCAAGTCTTTCTCTCCAGCAATGCTCTGTTTTTCTAAGGCTGCCTCAACCTTTTTACATGTTTCACTGACCAAAACAATGTCATCCACATACAGCAAGATTCATGATAGTTCTGGCGTTAGCTGCTCTCTCAAGTAGTTGATTATAATGTTGAATAGAATTTGACTCAGTACCAATCCCTGATGCACACAGACATCAACAGGAAAACTTTCAGAGATGCCTAAACTAGCTTTCACTTCAGTAGAGGGGCAAACATACAGCACATATCCTGAATCAGATTTGCATACTCCTTGCATCTCTATGGGAACATGGATGGAGGCTTTCTTCCACATCACCTATTTGAAATAAAAGTTGTGATGTTGAGAGTGACTTAATATTGAAATTATCAGACATTTAACCCAACATTGCAGAGCTAATTGTACAAAAGTCTCTTCATCACATCACTGTAAAATGATGTGACTGGTATTATAATTTCTGCTTTGATTTTAATATGTTTGAATTGAAACCTAAGAATTTATAACATATTTACTATTTTTTTTTCATTTTGAAACTCAGAGGGGGTGCATGAAAATTTTTTCTTTAACTGCACGAGTTGGCCATGAGGTTAGGGGTGCACAGCTGTGAGCTTGCATCTGGGAGATAGAGTGGGTTCGAACCCCTCTGTCGGCAGCCCAGAAGACGGTTTTCTGTAGTTTCTCATTTTCACACCAGGCAAATGCTGCTTCCTTTCCAGTCCTAGGCCTTTTCTATCCCATTGTCACCATAAGATCTGTGCCAATGCGACATAAAGCAAAATTACAGACTAAAGCAAAATTGTAAAAAAGAAAATGTCAAGGGGTCTGCAGACTTAAGAGCTTGGGAACACTGTTCTAATAAATGTAAGGGAAAGCAGGAACACACTCAAAGGATAATTATAATGAAAAGTTCATGGAAGGAAAGAGAGTAACAGAACAGGGGCAGATTGACAGTGACCAGCTTATTACAAGTAATGAAAATCATTTTTTCCGTATTGAAAGAATCTCAATAATAAATGTAAATTTTTTTTTATTTTAACTTCAACGTATTCAATACAGTACAAGATGTTAACGTGTTAGTTAAACATCATTGAAATAGTTGAGACATGTTTTGCCCCTTTTGTGGGGCATCATCAGTCATATCAATACCTCAAAGTTCTACCAGACGTCTGGTTAGAAAATTGTAAAACATGTTGTATAATTGAATACATTAAAAAACTTTACAATATCCTATTATTAACAAAATATCAAATTGGTTCAAAATGTGTTGCACATGCTTGTGAATTTTCACATAAACAAGGCTGTCATGTGTGTAGTAAATGACAATAGTGATAGTCTAAAATCTTATGCGATGCTAAAGTTCGAAACAGTTTAAAATTTATATACAAATACTATACACGTATTTTACATGTGAAATGATGTGGAAAAGCATTCCAAATTTGAGCTAATTTCACTTAAATTTGATCTTAATATTATGTTCATGATGCGGTCTAATGGAATTAGCATCAAGATGTGAAAGTTTGTATGTGGTTTATAACAAGCTCATGTGAAAGCGTTGCATTCTGTCGTAATTCAACCTAGATGTCTAAGTTGCACGATTATATTTTAGACCCAAACAAGTTGGTTTGCTGAAGTATTCATGGGCTATTCAAACTCCGTTGGACACTATGAGACAGAGTGCCTAGTGTATGTAAACAACAGTTGATATTTGATTCAAATTGAGCCTATGTAGAAACAGTTGAACTAATGGCTTGAAAAAGGGCGGTTGAAATGTTGTTAATATCTTCCCATTTGACTAATATTCTGAAGTTTTAACGGTGTGTTTCATTTGCTGGAGTATGGTATGTCGGTTTATTAGTTGAACGGGTGACAGTCAAAACATTCAACTAATAATGAATATTGAATTTTCACGACCGCATTGTAATCGAAACAGACTTTCAACGTATTAGGTCGTGTTACGTACGTGTAGTATGTGTTGAAGAGATGTTAAGTACAGAACAAAAATGGCCAGCCGGACACCAGTGGGATCTGAACCCACAACCTCCCGATTTCGCGTCCGTTGCTCTACCAATTGAGCTATGGTGGCCTAGGCCATCTTTATTCTGTTTGAAAGGATCTGAGCTACAGGTCTGGCACTGCTGCTAGCACACTGTAGAGTGCGTTTAAGTCGCCCGTTGTGGGGCATGTGAATGAATATTGAATTTTCACGACCGCATTGTAATCGAAACAGACTTTCAACGTATTAGGTCGTGTTATGTACGTGTAGTATGTGTTGAAGAGATGTTAAGTAAGAACAAAAATGGCCAGCCGGATACCAGTGGGATCCGAACCCACAACCTCCCAATTTCGCGTCGGTTGCTCTACCAATTGAGCTATGGTGGCCTAGGCCATCTTTGTTCTGTTTGAAAGGATCTGAGCTACAGGTCTGGCACTGCTGCTAGCACAGTGTAGAGTGCGTTTAAGTCGCCCGTTGTGGGGCATGTCAATGAATATTGAATTTTCACGACTGCATTGTAATCGAAACAGACTTTCAACGTATTAGGTCGTGTTACGTACGTGTAGTACGTGTTGAAGAGATGATAAGTACAGAACAAAAATGGCCAGCCGGACACCAGTGGGATCCAAACCCACAACTTCCCGATTTCACGTCGGTTGCTCTACCAATTGAGCTATGGTGGCCTAGGCCATCTTTGTTCTGTACTTAACATCTCTTCAACACGTACTACACATACGTAACACGACCTAATACGTTGAAAGTCTGTTTCGATTCAACGAATAAACCGACATACCATACTCCAGCAACTGAAACACACCGTTAAAACTTCAAAATATTAGTCAAATGGGAAGATATTAATGACATTTCAATCGCCCTCATTCAAGCCATTAGTTCAACTGTTTCAACATAGGCTCAATTTGAATCAAATATCAACTGTTGTTTACATACACTAGACACACTGTCTCATAGAGAGTGTCCAACGGAGTTTGAATAGCCCATGAATACTTCAGCAAACCAACTTGTTTGGGTCTAAAATATAATCGTGCAACTTAGACATCTAGGTTGAATTACAACATAATGCAACGCTTTCACATGAGCTTGTTATAAATCACATACAAACTTTCACATCTTGATGCTAATTCCATTAGATCGCATCATGAACGTAATATTAAGATCAAATTTAAGTGAAATTAGCTTGAATTTGGAATGCTTTTCCACATCATTTCATATGTAAAATACGTGTGTAGTATTTGTAATTGTATGTATTCTGTATTCATTCCCAATATTTGCATATACATTTTAAACTGTTTTCGAACTTTAGCATCGCATAAGATTTTAGACTGTCACTATTGTCATTTACTACACACATGACAGCCTTGTTTATGTGAAAATTCACAAGCATGTGCAACACATTTTGAACCAATTTGATATTTTGTTAATAATAGGATATTGTAAAGTTTTTTAATGTATTCAATTATGCAACATGTTTTACAATTTTCTAACCAGACGTCTGGTAGAACTTTGAGGTATTGATATGACTGATGATGCCCCACAAAAGGGGCGAAACATGTCTCAACTATTTCAATGATGTTTAACACGTTAACATCTTGTACTGTATTGAATAGGATAAAGTTAAAATAAAAATGTTTTTACATTTATTATAGTGACCAATTTGTTGTCTTCCATTGCCTTCTTCAATTACAGTTCTTCTCTGACTTCAGCAAGCTTGTTTCTACCTCACAGCTTCATTGAGGAGGGGAATGAGAGATCTCCATTCATGATGAGAGAAATGAAAAAAAAAATTAACATCAGGGAAAAGAGACAAAAATGAGCAATTTTATGCAGGGCAACTCAGAAAGAGAAAAAGAACCCACTCTTGTTCTTGTCTCTACATTTCAGATGTTATCTCTCCTGGTTTCTTTTGTATACTGTGTTTCCAAAGTATTAGGTGCAAAAACATTATTTTTCTGGTTTTTCTTTTCAGCATAAGGTAATTAAATTGAAGTTGATAAATGCAGTTATAATTTTGTTCTCTAGGCTCACTTTCAGAAGATTTTTCCTCTTTATCCAGTATCAGTGGAATAATTTAGAAGGCCTTCTTTTGGGAAGTTCTATATTCTCATTTTCTTGTACAGTGAATGGGGTGCGCTGCAGTTGCTCACAGACTTTGGTGCAGTACCTACCTGGCTCATGGAGAGAGTCATACTTCCTGCTGAGCTGCAGCATTCACTTGTCAAGAATGAGGTGCTGAGGCGCTGTGAGGGTGTTGGTCGACTTTTGCTACGGCGTCCTGGTGAACCCATCAACATGGTTTCTCCAATCAAGCCTCTAGGTACATTATCTTTATGTCTTATCTTTATATTTATGTGGGAGGTTTCTCAGATTATGTTTGGAGAGATGGTATTTAAATACAGTACATGTTTGTTGCATGCACCTGTCCTCTGAGATCATAGACCGTAATGAAGTTAACAATATATGACTCTTCTATTTGTTAGATGAAACTAATAAAATTTTTAATATAATATTACTAGCATTTCTCTCAACTGACATGCATTATTTCCATGTCTATGGATAAATATAATTATAGTGGTAAATAGAAAGCATATTAGGCTCATATATTATCCACATTCTTATTTGTAACATTTTAATTACACCTACATTCACAATAGAAGTGTCCAGAGTACCACAGTTCGGCAGGAGTACAATTCACAGATACTTACAATAATTGAAACTGATTACTTGCAAGGGAGTACAATTCTCGATTATGGATGCAGAAATCTTCTCACAGAACTGGAGTGTTTATCATAGAGACAGAACTGGAATGGTACAAGGGGAAGTATTTGTTTACCAGTTTACCAAATGTTAACTGGGAAGGCATTGCAGAGGTGAGAAAGCATGACCAACAGCTGGTAAATAAGTTAATCTGGGAAGGACAGCTGAACTAGAAAGTGAGAGAACCAACTGGAGGAAAAAATATTCTAAACATGGTGCTGATAAAACCAGATGAGCTCTACAGAGAAATGGAAGTGATACATGATATAAGTGATAACAATGTCATAGTGAAAAATAAATACAATAGAAAGGAAGGTTGTAAAACCAGAACTATTACACAATACCATATGGTTTAAAAGAGAGGTATGGGGGAGTTTTTAACCCAGTAGAAGTCACATGATGGGGAAAAGACCGCTGTTATGTAAAAGTTGTAATACAGGTGACAGATGAAGATAACCCTCTATCATATCATGGGTGAGGATGTGGTCAAGGCTCTCGTATACGGTATGTGAAAGCTAACAGTTCCATTTAATGCGTCATAGCAGCAAGTATTTCATGGGTGCAGTGCTTCCGATCGCATACAAGTTCCCGCAAATTTATTTTATGCTGTCATTTCTACCACGTGTGACTTCCAAAGCAACTGGTTTTATTGACATAAATTAAGATAGAATACAAAAATTTGTGGACAGTGTCGAAAAAGAGCTGCAGGAGAACGGACGTCTGCAAATTGAACAGGATTTGGTTTGAAGACAACTTTTTCCATGAAGAGGGATTCAAGGAAGATGTTAATTTACCTAAAGAAGCAGATGATGAAACTGACAACATAGAAATCAGTGATCATGACAGTGCTTCTGAAAACGCATCTTTCAGGACCAATAGGCCAATAGGCCAAGCTCAACATGCCACTACTATACTGGAATCTTGGGAGCTATTCTTTCCTTAACAGCATCTTGGAGGAAATTGTTAACTTCACAAATATTTGCATAAGAAAAAGTAGGGAAAATTATTCTAGAGAGAGAAATACTGGTGATGCAACATTGGTAGAAATAAAAGTTGTGATTGGTCTCTCATACTTGGCTGGAACAATGAAGTGTTCTCATACAAACCTCAAGGAGTTGTGGTCAATCAATGGAACAGGAACTGAGCACTTCAGAATTACAGTGAATATACAAAGGTTTCAGTTTCTATTATGAGCATTAAGGTTTGACAATATTAATGATCGTAATGAAAGAAAATTGGTTGATAAAGTGTCATCTATATGAGACATTTTTGAGGGATTTGTTATTTGTGCAGAAATAATTACTCCTTTAGTGAATATGTAACCATCGATGAGATGCTTGAGACATTCCAGGGTAAATGTTCCTTTTGGCAATTTATCCCCAACAAGCGCATGAATTATAGACTAAAATTCTTCAGTCTGGCCAATGCATGTACTTTTTATACCTACAACTTGGAGGTATATACCAGAAAAGATAATCCTGGATCTTTTCAAGGGAACAGCAATGAAAAAAAACCAGTGTTAAACATTTTATTCAGACAATTTCAGACAGTGGATATATTACTACCGTTAACTGGTATACTTCCATCCCCCTTGCAGCCACTCTCTTGAGAAACTACAGATTAACTTTAGTATGGACTATGCAAAAAAAACAAGTCAGAAATTCCTCAGTTCTTCAAAGAAGTGAAAGGAAAGCCTATGAAAAGCAGTGTGTTTGGATCCAAAGTTTATTTAGTGCTGGTTCCTACAAATAAAAAAGTTGTGTTGCTTCTATCCACCATGTATGAAACAGACAAAATCAACTCTGACTCAAGGTCCTGAAATTCACACATTCTACAACCTAACCTAGGGGAGTGCTGATATAGTTAATGAACTGAATAAATTGTACAACATTGCAAGAATGAGCAGTTGACGTAGTCTCACTTTATTTTACCCTCTAGTGAACATTCCAGGTATCAGTGCCTAGATCATTTTGAAAAGCAACATGGAGCTAGGGACGAGAAGAAATTTCTTGAAAGATCTAACCATGAAACTATGCAGGGACTTCTTAGATGATGACAAGGAGCATTTGTTGCAAAGTTTGAGTAAGGAAAGAACCAAATGTGAACAATGAGAGACAGAATCTCTAGGTTTCAAGACGGTGCAGCTTCTGTAGCCGCAAGAAACATTAAAAAATGCAGACCACCTGCACCCAATGTGGAACATTTGTCTGCCGAGAGCATGCTGTGTATTCCTGAGTTCCCCATGCTCATCTCAGGGAAAGCTCAAGTAGTGCAGATGATGTAGAATGAAGTAATACTCCTGTGCAGTGGCAGTGGCAGAGTAAACATGAAAGATATAAGGGCGAAAGAAAAATTCCACATGGAAAACAGTTATTGCTGGAAGTTTTGGATAATCAATTTGTAATCTTTATATATGCTTTAAAAGTAGGATTTTATGCTTATAATGTGTGTGTGTTAATTTATTGAGCGTATTATTATTCATAAGCATAGAAGAAACAGACATGAAAGTAGCGAGAATGATTGTTACTACAAACAGGTGGGAACAACGGCAGGAGATACTCAGAATAAGGAAGTAAAAGCTAAGTTAGGAATGAACTGGATTAATAAAGCTGTACGCATAAACTGGCTTTGGTGATGGACTCGTGAGGTGAATGGAGGAGGATAAGTTACCTAGGAGAATAATGGACTCTGTTATGGAGGGTAAGAGGAGTAGAGGGAGACCAACATGATAGTGGTTAGACTAGTTTCTTGCAGACTTGTAGACTGAACATTGAGAGGCATGAAATTCTATAATGAAGATGTATGATTGTATTGCTAAGTAAATTGCTAACTTTTCAAAATAATTAACATGAAAGAAACTATTGAGATGATTGTATAAACATGCGTAAGTTTCCATTTATATTTGTGTTTGTATTTTATTCAATAATAAGAGCAAAGGAAACAATGAAAAAAAAAATCAATACCAATTAATACGAAAAAACATGTGATACTGAGTTATTAGAGATTAATGTAGATGCAGTCTTTTCAACCACATGTGACTTCTGCCATAGCAAACAAAAAGCCATTTCTCCTCAGTTAAAAGGTAATTATGATCAATGGAAAACAGTGAATAAAAATGTAAACAGCCTTTTGGATGAGTTTAAACAACTGTTGAGAAGTGTGAAAACAATTACATATGTATCTTTAAACTCAGTAAAGAAAGGTCAAGACCAATTACAACAGAGAAATAAAGAGATTAAGAAGGAGTTGCAAGTTAGGAAATTAATCAGTCAATGCTGATCTGCATTTAGGGCAGTCGCCAAGGTGGCATGTTCCCTATCTGTTGTTTCCTAGCCTTTTCTTAAATGATTTCAAAGAAATTGGAAATTTATGGAACATCTCCCTTGGTAAGTTATTCCAATCCCTAACTACCCTTTCTATAAATGAACATTTGCCCCAATTTGTCCTCCTGATTTCCAACTTTATCTTCACATTGTGATCTTTCCTACTTTTAAAGACACCACTCAAACTTATTTGTCTATTAAAGTCATCCCACGCCATCTCTCCACTGACAGCTCGCAACATACCACTTATGATAAAGATGTTGATTCCCATAGGGAACCTCAAATATTTGTCTCGAATTAGTAAATAGTAAGTAAATGGTCCATTATTGGTCATTATAAATTTTCCAGCTATCTCATTCCTGGTTGCCTGTGTTTCTCCCCGGTGTGCTAAGTTGGGCTCATCAGTTGGTAAATAGCACACCTACCAAGACGCATGGATGTTGATTCCTGGAAATCAAGATCCATATCATCTGATGCCCAGGCAGGCATCAATGGTAATGAGGCAAAGCCTCTCATAGTGCACTGGCACTGGCAGGGGCTCCAAGTAGCCTATACAGTAGCCTCCACGGTATGCACTAGCCATGCATATTGGTAGGTGTGCTATTTACCAACTGATGAGCCCAACTTAGCACACTGGGGCGAAACGCACGCAACCAGGAATGGGTTAACTGGAAAATTTATAATGTCCAATAACAGACCATTTATATTGGTATTACATACCACTTAGTCGAACAGCTCATCTTCTTTCTCCTAAGTCTTCCCGGCCAAAACTTTGCAACGTTTTTGTAACGATACTCTTTTGTCGGAAATCACCCAGAACAAATCGAGCTGCTTATCTTTGGATTTTTCCCTGTTCATGAATCAAGTAATCCTGGTGAGGGTCCCAAACACTGGAACCATACTCTAGTTGGGGTCTTACCAGAGATTTATATGCCCTCTCCTTTACATCCTTACTACAACCCCTAAACACCCTCATAGCCATGTGCAGAGATCTGTACCCTTTCTTTACAATCCCATTTATGTGATTACCCCAATGAAGATCTGTGCTTATATTAACACCTAGATACTTACAATGATCCCCAAAAGGAACTTTCACCCTATCAATGCAGTAATTAAAACAGAGAGAATTTTTCCTATTTGTGAAACTCACAACCTGATTTTTAACCCTGTTTATTATCATACCATTGCCTGCTGTCCATCTCACAACATTATTGAGGTCGTTTTGCAGTTGCTCACAATCTTGTAACTTATTTATTACTCTATACAGAATAACATCATCCGCAAAAAGCCTTATCTCTGACTCCTCTTCTTTACTCATATCATTTATAAACATAAGAAAACATAAAGGTCCAATAATACTGCCATGAGGAATTCCCCTCTTAATTATTTCAGGGTCAGATAAATCCTCACCTACTCTAATTCTCTGAGATCTATTTTCTAGAAATAAAGCAACCCACTCAGTCACTCTTTTGTCTAGTCCAGTTGCACTCATTTTTGCCAGTAGTCTCCCATGATCCACCCTGTCAAATGCTTTAGACAGGTCAATCACAACACATTCCATTTGACCTCCTGAATCCAAGATATTCGCTATTTGCTGGAATCGTACAAGTTGAGCTTCAGTGGAATAACCTTTCCTAAACCCGAACTGCCTTCTATCAAACCAGTTATTAATTTTGCAAACATGTCTGATATAATGAAGTCAAATAAATATTAAAATTTATTTATTCCACCTATTCAATACATAAATAGAGATTTTAATTAAGAAATTAAATCTTGAATAAAATTATAGGGACAAGTTTCGCCCTTTAATTAAGGGCATCTTCAGCCTTAATCTCAATCTGAAAGGTAATTAATCAGGAACCTGATTGTATTAACATTACATATGAAAGTGAGGATGATGTTGGAAATGTGCTTCAAATGGTGAGCAAATGGTTAACAATAGTTATGATATTCTTAAAATGAAGCCTTAATAAAGTCTTAAAAAACAAATAGTCGTAAATTTATACACTTTCTTGAATGTCCTTGTTTAAAAATTGGTAACAAATTGTATACTGGTAATTTTATAAGAACATGAATTGTTACGTTAAACCTTGTAAAGTGTATGAATAGGTGGAATAAATAAATTTTAATATTTATTTGACTTCATTGTACATTTCAATATGGACCAAAAGATGAGAATTATAACATGTAATGTCTGATATAATCGAAAAGAATACCTTCCCAAAGTTTACATGCAATGCATTTCAAACTTACTGGCCTGTAATTTTCAGCTTTATGTCTATCACCCTTTCCTTTATACACGGGGCTACTATAGCAACTCTCGATTCATTTGGTATAGCTCCTTCATGCAAACAATAATCAAATAAGTACTTCAGATGGTACTATATCCCAATCCATTGTCTTTAGTATATCCCCAGAAATATTATAAATTCCAGCCGATTTTCTAGTTTTCAACTTTTGTATCTTATTGTAAATGTCATTGTTATCATAGGTAAATTCTTTAGCATTAGTCACCTCCTCTATCTGGACATTATCCTCGTAACCAACTATCTTTACATACTGCTGACTGAATACTCCTGCCTTTTGAAGATCCTTGCATACACACTCCCCTTGTTCATTAATGATTCCTGAAATGTCCTTCTTGGAACCTGTTTCTGCCTTGAGGTACCTATACATACTCTTCGATTTTTTGCTAAAATTTGTATGACTGCCAATTATGCTTGCCATCATTTTATCCTTAGCTGACTTCTTTGCTAGATTCAATTTCCTAGTAAGTTCCTTCAATTTCTCCTTACTTCCACAGCCAATTCTAACTCTATTTCTTTCCAATCTGCACCTCCTTCTTAGTCTCTCTATTTCTCTATTATAATAAGGTGGGTCGTTACTATTCTTTGCCACCTTTAAAGGTACAAACCTATTTTCAGATTCCTCAACAATTGCTTTAAACCAATCCCAGAGTCTGTTTACATTTTTATTTACTTTTTTCCACCGATCATAGTTACTTTTTAAAAACTCCCTCATGCCTGCTTTATCAGCCATATGGTATTGCGTAACAGTCCTACTTTTAAAGCCTTCCTTTCTCTCACATTTATTTTTAACTACGACAAAAACAGCTTCATGATCACTAATACCATCTATTACTTTGGTTTCTCTATAGAGCTCAACTGATTTTATCAACACCATGTCCAGGATATTTTTCCCTGTAGTTGGTTCCATCACTTTCTGAATCAGCTGTCCTTCTCATATTAGCTTATTTACCATTTGTTGGTCATGCTTCCTGTTGTTTGCATTACCTTCCCAATTGACATCCGGTAAATTCAGATCTCCTGCTACAATTACATTCCTTTCCATGTCGTTTCCCACATAGCTGATTATCTTATCAAATAGTTCTGAATCAACATCAGCGCTACCCTTTCCCAGTCTGTACACTCTAAAGACATCAAGTTGCCTATTATCTTAAGAAATGAGCCTTACACCTAGAATTTCATGTTTTTCACCTTTAACTTTTTCGTAGCCTACAAATTCTTCTTTCACCAGAATGAATACTCCCTCTCCCACCATTCCTATCCTATCTCTATAATACTCCAGTTCCGTGAAAACATTGCTGCATCCATTACATCATTTCTCAGCCATGATTCAACTGCTCAGAAGGGAAGAAATAGAGTTAGAAATGGTTGTGGAAGCAAGGAGAGATCGAAGGAATTTACTAAGAAATTGAATTTAGTAAAATAGTCAACTAAGAATAACATGATGGCACACATAACTACGCTGAGTTGAAAAGACTGGCTCAAGATAGACAACTGTGGCTGCAGCGACAAGTCTTAGCCTTTAGAATATGATGATGATGACGCACATAACTGGCCGTCATATGAATTTGAACCTTTTCTATCCCATATCTGAGTTAACTCGAATATCAATATGTCTCCTGCTGTCCCAGACATGAGTTAACTAGGATTTCAATCAATAACTTCTTCTCCACTTCCGAGTTCAGTCTGATTCATAAATTGCCTTACAATATTTTTACGATAATTTTGTGCCTTGTGCTTTTCTTTCACAGTTGTCTTCTGAGATGGGTGCGCAAAAGTGTAAAGAAAGCATGAAAGAAGATCATATTTTATAAATTTTAGGGAATGATAATGAGCCTTAATTTTATGAATATAGAGAAGATAAGTTGTAGACACTTATCATATCATTGTTATGTTCTAGTAAAAGTGCCAAGAGAAAACTATTGCTAATGTTGTCATTCCATGACTGTTCAGTAACTGTGTAAATACGAGGTATTTTTAGCCTATTTCAACCATTGTCGAAACATCCAGAAAAATCTGGTATGGGACATGCATAAGGCTGCAAAAGGAACTTGGAAGTGAAAAGGTTAAGGAAACATGGAAGGGTATGTAAAGGTACTTTGGGGCAGAAATAGGTTCCAGAAAGGAGATTCAAGGGATCATTAATGAACAAAGGGAGTGTATATGTGAAGACTTACAGAAGGTAGAAGTACGTTAGTCAGCAGTATGAAAGATAGTAGGATATAAGGAAAATATCCAAGTAGAGAAGGTTACAAATACTAGCAAGGAACTGAAATATACCTACGAAAATAAAATACTGTAATTCAAAAAATATACAAAAGTTGAAAACTAGGAAAGCAGGTGGAATTGATATGATTTCTGAGGATATACTAAAGCCAGTGAATTGGGATATAGTGCCATATATGAAATATTTATTTGATTAATGTTTGCATGAAGGAGCCATACCAAATGAATGGGAGTTCATACCACAGTCCCATTTTACAAGGGAAAGTGTGATAAGCATCATCGTACAGTTCCAGTTTCGTGGGTACTGTTAATGAGCCTCTTCCACTTCTTCCTGTCCATATACAACTTGTCATGGAGAACATACTCCACTGTCCATCCTCTGGCAACTAGATCAACCTTGATCATGTCCGTCCATCGAGTTTTAGGTTTTCCTCCAGGTCTTTTCCCCTCCACGTATCTATCCAAATTTATTCTGGCTGTTCTTGTAGCCTCCATCCTCATCACATGCCCGTACCACCATAGTTTGGATGTGCCGATACTGTCTAATAGGGATGTCTTTATTCCGGTTTCTTTTCTCACCTCTTCATTTCTTAACTTGTCCATCTTGGTCTTCTGGATGGTGGATCTAAGAAATTTCATCTCTGATGCTTGCAGTCTCGATGAATCTCTTTTTGTGAAGGTGCACGCTTCAATACCATAGGTCAATATTGGTATGAAATAGCTGTTAAACATAATCAGTTTGGCTGATTTTGAAATCGTGTCATCCCATAAAAGTGTTCTTACTTGTTGGTAGAATTCTGATCCCTTTTGCACTCTGAACAAATTATCACTGGAGATTACACTTCCAAGGTAAGATGGTCTCCTAGTTTTACACTTGCTGGACACCCTTCTCTGTTGACTGCCATCACCACTGTCTTGGTGTTGCTGATGTTGAGGTTATATTCCTGGAACTGGGATTTCCATACGTTGAGTTCACCTAACTTTTCCTTGACGTTCTTCATTATATTGTCCATAACAGTGATGAACTGTAGTAGGGACAGAGCACTTCCTTGCTGAACTCCACTCTTGGTCTCAAACCTTGATGATCGACCTTCCCCAATTTGTACACAGTCCTTGTACAACATCTGAATTTTCCTTACTAGTCCTTCAGGAACATTTCTTTTCCTCAGGCATTCCCAGATCTTTTCTCTTATAACACTATCATAGGCCTTTTATATATCCAGAAATACAATGACCAAGTTCTTGCCTTTCTCCCAATACTTTTCCATCAGCATGCGGGTGCTAAAAATTAGATCTATTGTTGATCTGTTACTTCTGAATCCATATTGCTTCTCCTCTAACTGTGGTTCAATGATGGTTCTCAATCTCCTTTCTATGATCTCCTCTAGAATTTTTAGCCCATGAGACAGCAGTGTTATTCCTCTATAGTTGGTGGGATTCCCTCTGCTGCCTTTCTTAAACGGGGAAATTATAACACCCTTGCTCCAATATGCAGGTATTTTGTTGTCTGTCTATATGGCATTTAGTACTGTGTGCAGCCATTTTATACCCTGGATGCCTGCTGCCTTTATCATGTCCTCATTCACTTCATAAGCTTAAAGCGGATAATTACAGGCCAGTCAGTTTGACATGTGTTGTATGTAAAGTTCTGGGAAAGCATGTTTGAAAAAATTACAAACTGGTTTAATAGAAAGCATAACTTAGCAGGGCATATCACGACACTTTGCAGAGACATAATGCAGAAATAGGGAAGAATAGATATATTTTGTCTAAAATCATTGACTGTATAAAATTCTGTCGGGCATTCGAACTAGCTTTACGTGGTCATGATGAGTTTGCAGTACCTGAAAATCCAAGAGTGTTCTTGGGATTAGTTTATTTCATGGGCAGTTTAGACTGTCCCAGTAAGGAATACGTGGAATCCTTAAGATACTTAAGGGCACATCGAAAACCATCCAAAATGAATTGCTAGACTGTATGTTGGAAGTCTGCTGTGAATATATACTGGAGGAAGTACATAACACTAAATACACTACTAATGTCTCTGAAGATCTACAGTTGGCAATATATTGTGTTCAGATATGTATTTAATGGCCAACCGCTCGAAAGATTTTGGGTATCTTTAAGCCAAATGGACAAAGCACAGATGCAATATCTGAGTGCATATTCCAGCAGGTCAGTAGTATTTTTCAGGTTAATCCAGAGAAAATTATCGCTCAAACTTACGATGGAGCATCTGTAATGAATAGTGAAAGAGGTGGAGTTCAAAAGAAAATCAAAGCTCGCTCACTATCTTCTAGCCAATTACATTCACTGCTACGCCCATCAGCTCAACCTCATATTGGAACATGCGGCCTCTAAAAATAAAGCTGCATGCATATTTTTCTGCAGTCTATCTGCATTTCCTGCATTTTCCAGGTCTCCTCAACATCTGGCAGCTTTGGAAAAAGTGGTAGCATGATGAATTCCAGCATGTTCGTCAACAAGATGGAACTTCAAGTCTAGAACTGTCAATGTCGTGTATGAAAACAAAGATGCTTTGTTGCAATGCTTTCTGGGCTGGAAAAGTTGAAATCTATAAGGGCAGTTCAAGAAGCACGTAGACTCAAACACAATTTGGAGGACAAGGAGTTCTTATTTTGGCTTTCCTTCTTTCACAGAATAATGCCCATGTGGATATTTTGTACTCCCAGCTACAAGCAAGATCAACAGATGCAGTCAAAATAGGAAATTCTGTTGGTATTTCTATGAAAACTGTTGTTCCAGTCAGGGATTCTGTCGATAAAAATAGCAAATGAAGTTTCTTCAGGAATGCCTCAAAGCAAAAGATGCATAATGGAATCCTACAGGACAGCTGATGCTAAGGATGTTTGTGATCGAATCAATGAGGAGCTAGGTCATAGATTTAAGTCTGTTTCTTATTTAGAGGTTGCAAATTTATTAGATTCAGTAAATTTTAGTGAATATTCAAAACAGTTCTCTGTAAAGGGAGTTACCACCATGTGTGATCTATACAGACTCCCAGACATGTATAGATTAATGACTGAAAAAACTGAACTGATTTAAGAGGAATTGATGGTGCAGTTTCTTTCCTTCAACTGATCCTGAAGAACAAACTGCAAGATACCTTTGCCCAAATAACAGAATTGCTCAGGATTTTGATTACAACTCCAATGACCACTTCAGAATCAGAAAGAAGCTTTTTGAGTCTTAAAAGGATTAATATATTCCTTTGAAGTACTATGTGTCAGGAACGATTGAATGGATTAGCGATGTTATCAATCAGGAAAAATCTTACCTTGGAAATAAAGAACTCCAACCAAAAGGGGACTGACAAGTTTTGCAAACAAAAACGATTGCCCTATGGACTTTGTATTTCATCATGAGGTGAATAAAAACAATATTTCTCAAATTAATTATTTGTCTCATAGACAATTGTCGAAGTATTCATCTGCTTCCAGATTAATGTTGTTCTGTGTTGTTGTTGTTGTTATTATTATTATTATTATTATTATTATTATTATTATTATTATTATTATTATTATTATTATTATTATTATTATTATTAAGTGTAAGTTGTTCATCATGGCAATATGCAGATTTGAAACAGTGTATTTAGCATTTTTTGAACACGTAAGGACAACTGTTTCATGAGCTGCCACTGCTTGATATCTTGGTGACCCAAAGTCACTCGGGTCTTTATCACATATTACAAGTCTCTGTTCAATCAATCACTACTGATCTGCATTTAAGGCAGTCACCCAGGTGGCAGATTTGCTACTGTTGTTTTCCTAGCCTTTTCTTAAATGATTTCAAAGAAATTGGAAATTTATTGAACATCTCCCTTGGTAAGTTATTCCAATCCCTCACTCCCCTTCCTATAAATGAATATTTGCCCCAATTTGTCCTCTTGAATTCCAAGTTTATCTTCATATTGTGATCTTTCCTACTTTTAAAGACACCATCCAAACTTATTCGTTTACTGATGTCCTCCCACGCCATCTCTCCACTGACAGCTCGGAACATACCACTTAATTGAAATAATAACATTAAGTTATTTATTAGACCACCTAATCAATACAAAATCGTCTTGGATGATTCACATAAATTTGTTAGCTAATAGTGGTACATGTTTCGCCTTCCCTGAAGGCATCATCAGCCATAGTCTTAACCTTAAATTAAAAATAAGCGTCTAAATAACATGTAGCAATGAAATGAATTTTAAAATCTTGAAGAGATTTGAAGTAAAATAACATTAAAAATAACAATGATGGTTTGAAAATACAATGTGATGAGATATAATAGTGGAAGTATTAACAAAATTAACATTAGAAGGCTGCTAAAATAAGTACAATGGATAAAACAACAGATTGTTATACAACAAGCAGTAAGATTGCATAAAAGTAAAGTTGATAGTCTGGCGGTTATAATTAGACGATGGCGAAAAATCGTATATAATCAAAGTAAAGAAGAGAGAATAAAAGTCAAAGTTAGTCGAGAGATCCAAAGTTAATCATGATCTTGAAGATAAAAGACGAAAGTCAGATGCATATGGTGAAGTTGTAGAACACGTTGAGGATATGAAGTTGGTGAATAGAAGTTGAAGAACAGTTCCAAATAGGATCACTATGGACCATCTCAAAATTTGAAGTGATGTTCAAATGTTGTAAATTGTGAGTTTGTAGATATTCTAGTTGAAAAAGCATATAAAAGTGGAATCTGTAAAAGGAAGCAAGAAACGTAGAGTTAATTGTGTGAAAAGATATTTGAAAAATATTGAAGTAAAATCGTGTGCACTTACCATTTGACGGTGACAAAGATAGCTTGTAACATTATGAGTTAGAAGTATTTGCAACAGTAGACTTCTTGCTACGTGTGTTATAACTGAAGTTTTGTGCTGGAGGGGGATCTGTTTGCGTTGACGTAACTATTGGAGGGGGGCTGCTATTGGTGGGAGGGAAGGAAGAGAGTGTATTACTGCGCGTGTTGTAACGGTGTAAGGCTATTGGAGGGAGCGATGTTACGGTGGGTGTGGCTATGGGTTTATTGGTTGTATTTGAATTAGAGGTACTAGTGGCGGGAGGAAGGGAGGGAGGTATATTAGCTGTAGGGGAGGTGGGAACTCTAATTGATGTGAGGTTGAAGATTTTTAAGAATTTGTTGGTGAGGGAAGTTGATTCTCGTAATAAAATAAGAATCTGTTCATACAAGGGGCTTTTTTTATCAATAGTGTCATTTAGATTTTTATCTTTATTAAAATGTTGGTCGAGGAAAATAAATAAGTTTTCATATTCTGTCATGAGTTTGCTTTTATCGACTCTTTTTAGGATATGGAGGTCTTGTTCTATTGTGGTGAATTTATGCCCGGTGTCCCTCATATGGTTGGCCATTGCGGAGAATTTGTTGTGTCTTTGGGCATTGTAATGCTCGGCGTATCTGGTAGAGAAGCTGCGGCCAGTTTGGCCAACATAAGAAAAATTACATGTAGAGCATTTCAATCTGTATATTCCTGATCCAGAGTAACTATTGTCTGTGATGTTAATAGAGTTGTGATTGAAGAATAAATTACGATTAGTGTTTTTTGTTGTGTAGGCTATTTTTATTTCGTGCTTCATTAATGAATTGGTTATCGGGTAAATGCTATGGTTAGTGAACGTGAATTTAGCATATTTTGGTTTAACGGGTTCTAATGGAGTTAAATTGGTAGCTAGTTTCAGTTTGGTTTTATTGATGATTTTATCAATCATACTCGTGTTAAATCCATTGAATTTAGCTATTTCCTTGATGAATAGTAATTCTTTCTTTAAATTAATAGAGGACATAGGGATCTTTAATGCTCTATATATTAAACTGTGATAAGTGGCTTTTTTATGTGAGTTGGGATGTAAAGAATCATTTTTTATGGTTGTTGGAGAATAGGTGGGTTTTCTGTATATTTGGAAGTCGAATTTGTTCAATGCTCGTGTGATTTTGATATCTAAGAAGTTCAAAGAGTTATTGAACTCATCTTCTTTAGTGAATTTAATATTATTATCTAAGTTGTTGAAAAATGATAGTATGTTATTGCTGTTGTTGATTTGTTTATCAATGATAGCTATGGTATCATCAACATAGCGATGCCAAAGACAGAGTCCGTTGATGTTATTAATAATCTTACTATGTTCGAGATTATCTAAGTATATATCGGCTAGTATTCCAGATAACGGGTCTCCCATCGCTAGACCTTCTTGTTTGTAAATTTTCTTATTGAAGGTAAAATAGTTGTTGTCTAAAACGAAATTAGGTAATTTTAACCATTCATCAATTTCGATTTTACTCAATGTGCTATGTTTCAACAAATTGTTTTTTATGATGTTAATAGTATTGTTGATAGGGATATTAGTATACATGTTGGTGATGTCAAAAGAACATAAAACGTGGTTTGGTTGTAGACTGAACTTATTTAGGGAATTACAAAGTTCGATCGAGTTCTTTATGGGGTTGGAGTTGTGAAATTTGAAGTGTTTTTTTAGGAATTTGTGTAGGAATTGAGAGGTTTTATAGGTAGGACTATTGATACTATTAATTATAGGCCGAATGGGGACATCATTTTTATGAATTTTGGGCAGTGATCTGACTGTAGGTAATTTTGGGTTCATTACAGTTAATTTCTGATAATCTTGATCATTTAAAATGAAGTTAGAATTTTTAAGAAGGTTCTTTAAGTTACGCTGTATTTTGTTTGTTGGATCTTTGTTAATTAAGGTATAGGTATTGTCTGAAAAAAAAAGTTTCAGTTTTATTGATGTAATCTTGTTTGTTCATTATTACTATGGTGTTGCCCTTATCTGCTTTTGTAATTACTACGTTCTTGTTATGGATTTTGGATTTCAGGTTTAGAATTTGTTTCGAGACGTTGTAGTTATTATTAGATGTTATCTCATTAATCAAAGTTGGGAGTTTCTTTTTTACTTCATATCGTATGTCATTCTGTTTATCAATTGGGATTTGTTTATCGATATTAGTTTCGGTTTCAGCGATGGTAGTGATGATGTCTTCTGCCTTTTTGTGATTAGGCCAATTATGTTTGATGCCTTTATCTAATAGATTTAATTCTTGGTTAGAGAAGGTTGCATTAGATAGGTTGATTGTAGTGGGAATGTTAGTCAAATGGGAAGGGGACGATTTTGTATTGATTAGGTGGTCTAATAAATAACTTAATGTTATTATTTCAATCAAATATCATCAATACGGACCAAAAATGATATTTATTACATGTAACATACCACTTAGTCGAGCAGCTCGTCTCCTTTCTTCCAAGTCTTCCCAGCCCAAACTTTGCAACATTTTTGTAACACTACTCTTTTGTCGGAAATCGCCCAGAACAAATCGAGCTGCTTTTCTTTGGATTTTTTCCAGTTCCTGAATCAAGTAATCGTGGTGAGGGGCCCATACACTGGAACCATACTCTAGTTGGGGTCTCACCAGAGACAAATAAGCTCTCTCCTTTACGTCCTTACTACAACCCCTAATACTCTCATAACCATGTGCAGAGATCTGTACCCTTTATTTACAATCATATTTATGTGATTACCCCAATGAAGATCTTTCCTTATATTAATACCTAGTTATTTACAATGATCCCCAAAGGGAACTTTCACCCCATCAACACAGTAATTAAAACTGAGAAGACTTTTTCTATTTGTGAAACTCACAGCCTGACATTTATCCCCGTTTATCATCATACCACTGCCTACCATCCATCTCACAACATTATCGAAGTCATTTTGCAGTTGCTCACAATCTTGTAACTTATTTATTACTCTGTACATAATAACATCATCTGCGAAAAGCCTTATCTCTGATTCCACTTCTTTACACATATCATTGATATATATAAGAAAACATAAAGGTCCAATAATACTGCCTTGAGGAATTCCCCTCTTAATTTTTACAGGGACAGATAAAGCTTCACCTACTCTAATTCTCTGAGTTTTGTTTTCTAGAAACAGAGCCACCCATTCAGTCACTCTTTTGTCAAGCCCAATTGCACTGATTTTTGCCAGTAGTCTCCCATGATCTACCCTATCAATTGCCTTAGACAGATCAATCGCGAAACAGTCCAATTGACCTCCTGAATCCAGGATATCTGCTATATCTTGCTAGAATCCTACAAGTTGGGCTTCAGTGGAATAACCTTTCCTAAACCCAAACAGGCTTCTATCAAGCAAGTTATTAATTTTGCAAACATGTCTAATATAATCAGAAAGAATGCTTTCCCAAAGCTTACATACAATGCATGTCAAACTGACTGGCCTGTAATTTTCAGCTTTATGTCTATCACCCTTTCCTTTATATACAGGAGCTACTATAGCAACTCTCTTTTCATTTGGTAAAGTTCCTTCATGCAAACAATAGTCAAACAAGTACTTCAGATATGGTACTATATCCCAACCCATTGTCTTTAGTATATCCCCCAAAACCTTATCAATTCCAGCTGTTTTCTAGTTTTCAACTTTTGTATCTTACTGTAAATGTCATTGCTGTCATAGGTAAATTTTAATTCTTCTTTAGTATTAGTAACCTCCTCTATCTGGACATTATCCTCGTAACCAACTATCTTTACATACTGCTAACTGAATACTTCTGCCTTTTGAAGATCCTTGCATACACACTCCCCTTGTTCATTAATGATTCCTGGAATGTCCTTCTTGGAACCTGTTTCTGCCTTAAAGTACCTATACATACTCTTCCATTTTTCACTAAAATTAGTATGGCCACCAATTATGCTTGCCATCATGTTATCCTTAGCTGACTTCTTTGCTAGATTCAATTTCCTAGTAAGTTCCTTCAATTTCTCCTTACTTCCACAGCCATTTCTAACTCTATTTCTTTCCAACCTGCACCTCCTTCTTAGTCTCTTTACTTCCCAGTTATAATATAGTGGGTCTTTACCATTCCTTAACACCTTTAAAGGTACAAACCTGTTTTCACATTCCTCAACAGTTGCTTTAAACCCATCCCAGAGTCTGTTTACATTTTTATTTACCGTTTTCCACCGATCATAAATACTTATTAAAAACTTCCTCATGCCTGTTTTATCAGCCATATGATACTGCCTAACAGTCCTAATTTTAATCTCTTCCTTTCTTTCACATTTATTTTTAACTACGACAAAAACCATTTCATGATCACTAATACCATCTATTACTTCGGTTTCTCTATAGAGCTCATCTGGTTTTACCAGCACCACATCCAGGATATTTTTCCCTCCGGTTGGTTCCATCACTTTCTGAATCAGGTGCCCTTCCCATATTAACTTATTTGCCATTTGTTGGTCATGCGTCCTGTCATTCGCATTACCTTCGCAATTGACATTTGGTAAATTGAGATCACCCACTACAATCACGTTCCTTTCCTTATCGTTTCCCACGTAGCTGATTATCTTATCAAATAATTCTGAATCAGCATCTGCGCTACCCTTTCCTGGTCTGTACACTCCAAAGACATCAAGTTGCCTATTATCTTTAGAAATGAGCCTTACCCCTAGAATTTCGTGCTTGTCAACTTTAACTTTTCCGTAGCTTACAAGTTGTTCTTTCACGAGAATGAATACTCCCCCTCCTACCATTCCTATCCTATCTCTATGATACACACTCCAGTGCCGTGAGAAAATTTCTGCATCCATTATATCATTTCTCAGCCATGATTCAACTCCTGTTACAATATCTGGTAAGTATATATCTATTACATTACTTAATTCTATTCCTTTCTTTACAATACTTCTACAGTTGAGCACTAACAGTTTTATGTCATCCCTACTTGATTTCCAGTTCCCTGTTCCTTTAACACTGCTCCCTAGGCCACTCTGTTTCCCTGAATGTACCTCCCTATAACCCTTCTAAACAAATTTCCTAACTTATATCTACCACTGCGGTTTAAGTGAAGGCCATCAGAGCGCAGATCCCTATCTCCTACCCACCCATTAGGATCTAGAAATTTCACTCCCAGTTTCCCCACATACCCACTCCATAGTCTCATTTAAATCCCCAATCACCCTCCAGTCAGTATCCCTCCTACACAGAATTCCACAGATAATGATCTCCGCTTTCTTAAATTTCATCCGTGCTGCATTTACCAGATCCCACACATCCCCAACTATGTTGGTACTTATACCTGCTTGTCTTACGTTGTTAGTACCAACGTGAAACACTACCACCTTCTCCTTTCCCTCCTCCCTCTCTTCTACTTTCCTCAACATCTGCCTTAACCTAATTCCTGGATAACACTCTACTCTGGTACCCTTTCCTCCACACACTTTCCCGACATGTCTAACGACAGAGTCCCCCATGACCAGAGCCTCAACCCTACCCACCTCATTTGATGCCCTCCCCTCGTGGTCAGTCCTATCTTTCCTGACAGCTGCAGAAGCTACTTCCTCCTCCCTTTCCTCCATCCCATGATCCTGTTCCACCTGTCGTTTCCTATCCACTACTCCGCATTTCCCTTTCCTACCTCTTCCCTTTCTCCTGCTTCCAAACTTCTCGGCAACAGTTCCCTGTTCCTCATCTTTCCTCGGTTGTTCTACCTGCAGTGACTCGTACCGATTTCTCACCAACACCTGTCCTGAATTTTGATCCTGAATGAAGCCCTTAGCCTGCAATCTCCTCCCCCTTAAAACATTAGACCCTCTGTCTTCCACAATTCCCCCCTTTCCTTCCAATCCCTCTATTACACCTACTGTATCCTGTACATTGTTTGGAGGCCTACTTTCCTTCCTGTCCTCTGAGAGAATCCTAATTATCTCCCTCAAGCTCTCCAACTCCTCCCTCATACTCCTTAATGCTTGGCCACACCCACAGTCCCTACATTCGCACTGCTTAGCCATTTTTTACTAAATAATGAAAGGAAAAATAAGATAACTTATTCTGTGCAAAATAAAAATGAAAGGAAAGAACTATTGTCTAGGTTAGTTCACAAAGATCACACAACAGTAAGTTATTTAATATAGGCTACTACTACACTACAATACTACTTAATTGTACTATTTTTATTCCTACAACACGCTAACACGATGAAAATTGCTATTAATTACTGGAAACAGAATAATACACAAGAATTACACAATTCTTAACTGCAGTTAAGTCTACCCTAATTACAACAACAGAATTTTAGTTAGAGAGTTACTACAGATACCACAGAAACGGTACTATACTATACAAATATTTCACAGTAATAGAATAAACACACTACTTTCTAATAAGATGCTATAATACACTACAATAATTTTAAACTACGTTCAGACTAAGTACAGATATTGTTATTACAATACGCTACAATAATTTTAAACTAGGTATTCTAATTACTATTCTAATTAATTAACTATGTATTCTAATTACAACAGGTTATTACCAAGCAAAAACAGAAGTGCTTTGCTGGAGATCATGTCGTCATAGATGATTCCTTCCATTTAAAAAATAATAATTTCACAGGTTAAACAGTTTGCTCTGATTTGGCTGAGAATGTTTCTTTCTTTCTAGTGCCAGATTCACCAGGAGGATCCCCAAATTCTGCACCTGCCGACACCATGCCTGCAGAAATGTATGTTCCCAACCAGGAGCAATGGTTAGAGCTACGAGCTCCTCGTAACAAAGGATTTTGTGCCATTTCTCTCTGCTGCAGCAGCTGACACAGTGCTTTATTTTTTGACGAACATTGGGAAGAATTTGTAAATATTTTTATTTTTGAACTTGTAATTCACTTCATAGCAAACTCCAGCCATCTTCATTCATTCAAATTCAGCTGAGCAATTTCTGAAGACAGAGATAGACTCTCATTCTTCTTTGATCTTTTCAAATTACTATAACATGTCACTTCAACATTGTATGTATTCAAAATTGATAATATTTTAATATAAGAATAACTTCAATGACCTTGTGCCTTTGTGAGTATATTTTCTATTTGTAAGCTACAGTGTTTTAAAGAACCAGACTAACAACATAGAGTAATGAACAGGAACTGAGTGCAAATATCATAACAGTTCTGTCCAATATTTCTGCAAATAAACATTTGAATTGCAGTAATAGGAACTTTTAAAATGTTGACTGTAAAAGTGATAATTTTCTGGATGTATATATATATATATTTAAAAAATACAAATATCAATGCTGAATACAAAGATATACCAAGCAAATGAAGTTATTTGGATTATCATTCAACACCTACTCCATGTTCTTATCAACAACTTATTAATAGGTAAGTTATGGAAATTTTTTATCCATTTGAATGTAGAAATATAGAATTTGGAATCATACCTTTAGCATTTTTAATTTTTTAAAGGTAAAAGCTGTTTTCTCATGAAGATGTGGTTTTTGAGCCAACTCTGTAACTTCTTTATCTAATGTGCTAGTTATTGCCAAAAACCTGCTAAATAAGTTACACTTCAAGAAAATTAGATTTATTTGGGAAGTACGTAAGTTTGTGTTGTTGTCAAACTTTGAAATTGCCTATCTATTAATAATAAGCTAAAAGTTTGTGGACTGAAATACATATGTAGGTTACTGCAAGTAAATTTATTTTTACAAATAATTATTAAGTTAGATCCTGCAGTTCTTATAATAGTTAGAACTGAGAAGTTCATGAAATTGCATAATTTTACCATATTCATTTTCATTTAATTTTTATTTAATTTAATTACATAAGAATAATATAGAGTTTTATTCAAGGTATAACATTAAATCCAAACTATCAAACTATATAAGTTACTCGTATATAGTTTGTATACCTTAGGGTTTTTTGGTGTATTGTTTTGGTTTTGCTGCATATTTCTTTATTTACCTATCTTTGTCAGAGAGTAAATGAAGGGTACACGGGAAAAAGGGGGAATGTCATATTTTCTACAAACTGAGATAATTCAGTTTGAAAGTTTCAACCTTTAATACTGTCTACATTAATACATGTACATAAAGTAAAATATTAAGTAAGGTTAGCCTAATGTATTGGTATTGTACATTGGTAATAATAAAAATGTAGAATTAAGTTTTATAATTGAAAAAAAAAAAAAATGGAAAATGAAGTAAATACACATTTGTCACGAAAATAAAGGGGAATGTCAGTCTTATGAACACATTATTATGGAAATAAAGAGGAATGTCACTTTTAACAAAACCTAAAAAATAACATTATTACCCTGTCAATTAATAGTGAGGAAGTGTATCAAAGAAGGATCTTCCTTCTGGTCCATAAAATGATCTAAGGATGTGCAGATCACAAAATTTTGCTGCAGAGGTGGAATGTAAACCTGAAATAGAAATAAATTACTCATTTAAAATCTTAATATTCCTAGCATGTTTACGAATGTAGAGCAACTTCATGTACACTAACGCTTGTTCTTACATTCGTAAGATGACTCTGGAAGAACAAACTCACTAACCGGTGTTTCTGGGAAGTGTGGAGTTGATCTTGGAGCATTTACAACAGGTCTTTCCCAATGGCCATTGTAACTGTCTCTGTATTCCATGAATTGTGGATGCTCAATGGAGATGACAAGTTCCCTTATAGGTCTAGTTTTAAAAGGACAAACTTTTCTGTACAAGGGAGTCAAAAACGTGGTCCACTGATGAATCATTGTTTGATCAACTTCGATTACATGGAAAGGGAAGGGCTTGTTTCTGGCACTCCTAAAATTATCCACCCAGTCTTCTAGCGTTTCAGTTGCAAATTTCTGCTTAATGTTTCTATCGCACTCTAAGTACAAAGTGCCCACGAACTGGAAATAATATTTGCACAGAATCGAGGCGTTTGGCATGATGTACTACAAAGTAGAGATATCTGAAAACAGTCCAGTTCTTGTTCTGTCCACATGTAGAATCACAGAAGATTATGAAGTTTTTTATCTCGTCACCAAGTTTACAAAATATAAAATGGTGTAACATAGAACACACTTCATCTATGCTTTATATGCAAATGTCTCTGGGTATGTATAGAACACCGAGTGTCCACCAGACAAAACATGTATATTGAAGAAGAACAATGAGAGCTGTCTATGGCAATTTATTAATGGATAAATTAGGTACGCATAAATTATTCTGGAAATCCATTGCTATTGCTTCCCTATCAAAATCTTCTTGGAAGTGAGCATTGCAAGTCATTTACGTGTATAAAACTGTTCGGCTTCTTTAAGATGCAATTTGTTTTGAATGCCTAAGTGATATAATTGAGCTTCAATTTCCTTATGCTCTGCACAATCTTTGTTAAGTGATTCTATTTTTGACATTCTAATTTTAACCTTAGCTGCATAAGTGTCACATGTACTGCACATATCTGTGAAAGGATATCCAAAACTTATGTTAAATTTGTTATAGAATATTTTCCGGTAGGTTTCATATGGCACAGGACTATTGGGATTTTTCTCCATAACTCAACTCGGCGTCGTGTGGAACAGTGCTGACGCATACCAAGCTGACATTGCCTTTTTGTTTCTTGTTCTGTGGTGACATTCCCCTTTCATCAATCGTACAGGTATTCTGAAACTTGTTATATTTCCGTGACTGTTCCCTTTACTTGACTGGACATTGTCCTAAACTATTCTCCTGACCATAAATTATATATGGGTAGTGTTAATTCATTTTTTGTTTTACATTGACATTCCCCCTTCTTCCCGTGTACCCTTCAAATACAGGGTGTCCAAAACAAACAGTGACATAGCTTATTATGTTGTGCAGGAAGGCAAACAGATCTGTTTTCAAGAAGGAACCCATATTCAGAAATGCATGGCTTGGACGCTGTAGCGCATCAAAGTGTGAGATGGGTGTGCATTCTGCATGTCGTCAGTAAACCCAACATGAGTAGCATATCAGGCTCATTACAAACAGGGTTTGAACTGTGTACCACCTACGTCATTGCAGAGCCTACATCGGTGGTACTGAGCCTTACGCACATGACCCAATACGTGCGGTTGTCCTTGAAAAATTTCAATCTCCCCGTGGACTTGAACAGTAAGGTCCTCCGCTGATGCTACAGGAGTGTCATACACTATACTCTTCATACTACCTACGTGGAACTGTCCGGCTTCTCTTAAGTCGTCTCTCGATGGCCGCAGACATGGAATGATGTGGGGTACGTCTTTTTGGAAAACTTTTCGCTTACAATCTTGCAGCAGCTCTACCACTGCAATCTGCTTTGCTGTATGCAAGCACCATGTCGGTCATTTCCGCAGCTGTGAGCTGGTATGTGTCACACTGCTGTTAACAATGTTACTGCACTGGCAGACTACAGTAAACAAGTAATGCAGTAGGATGCACATTAAGGACAGTGTGGAGGAATGTAGCACATGCACAGGTATGTTATTAGGCTGAAGTCATCCATCCACAGTACACAGATGGCTAAAGGGTTGCATACCATCTGTATTAAGAGACCAAATCGGAACAAACTGTCACAACCGTTCTCAGACTTTGACGTTCTCCAGTGCCCAAACCATGCATTTCCAGACAGAGGCTCCTTGAAAACCGATCAGTCCGCCATCCCGCATAACATACTAAGCCTTCACCACAACTAAGGATTTTTTTTTACCACCTTGTCGATACACTAAATTGCTTAAGGCAACTTATTGGTTAAAAGTGGTACATTTTTCATATATAATATAAACATCTTCAGCCACATAACACTGTTTAGATGAAAAATTCATATAATGACAAAGTATCAATACTTTAGAGGAAGTGTCCTTAAAATTAATAACAGACCATTTATATTGGTATTATCAAAATTTACTCATTCAGGACAAATATTTCAGGTTCCCTTTGGGAATAAACACCTACGTCATCTGATGGACAAGCAGGCATCAATTTTTGGTAATGAGACAAAGTCTCTCACAGTGCATCGGCACTGCTGGTGGCTCCAAGTAGCCTACGCAGTGGCCTCTACGGTATGCACTAGCCATGCATCTTGGTGGGTGTGCTAGGTACCAACAGATGAGCACAACCTAGCACATGGGGCAAAACGCTGGCAACCAGGAATGAGTTAGCTGGAAAATTTATAATGTCCAATAACGGACCATTCATATTGGTAAACACTCCAGTTCTGTTAGAAAATTTGCACCGGGCGAGTTGGTCGTGCGGTTAGGGGCGCGCAGCTGTGAGCTTGCATCCGGGAGATAGTAGGTTCGAACCCCAATGTTGGCAATCCTGAAAATGGTATTCCATGGTTTCACATTTTCACACCAGGCAAATGCTGGGGTTGTACCTTAATCAAGGCCACAGCCGCTTCCTTTTCACTCCTAGGCCTTTCCTCTCCCTTCGTTGCCATAAGGCCTATCTGTGTCGGTGTGACACAAAACAATTAGCAAAAAAAAACTTCCGCATCCATAATATCACTTCTCAGCCATAATTCAATTCCTATTACAATATCTGATAAATACATATCTATCAAATCACTTAATTCTATTTCTTCTTTAGAATATTTCTGCAGTTTAACACTAGCCATTTTATGTCATCCTTACTTGACTTCATCCTTCTTATACTGTCATGTGAACCAGAACCTCCATTTGTAATCAACATTTAAATCTGGCAGGCCAGCCTAAGAGAACAGTCCTGCTTCATAATAATAAGAAGGCTCGTCAGCAGCAAGCTTCGTCTACCCCCCTCCCATGCTGAATAAAACAGGTGGGCTTCATAAAAATACTTTCACTTTCGTGTACTTCTGCCATTATTATTATTATTATTATTATTATTATTATTATTATTATTATTATTATTATTATTATTATTATTATTGTTGTTTACTGCATATGATGTGATACGAGGGGGATCAAATATAAACGTGATTTTATTTTTTATTTAAATTCATTTATTGAAAAACACAAGGCAATTACAATTTATTATTCCAGATAGTTTCCTGCTTTGGAAATGCATTTGTCCCAGTGCATGAACAGCTTTCTGATGCCCTCATCATAAAAAGAACAGAGTTTTGTCACCAGCCGGTTGCGCACAAAGTCTTATAGTTATGAATTTCATTGGTTCCGTATTGAAGTGGGATTACAGTAAATAATATATACATTCTTTCAAGGTCCACCTATTCAATACAATGACGTTTTATTGTGATTTAATCACATGTCAAATAGTCAAATGGTACTAGTTTTGGCATCTATGTGCCATCATCAGCCTTGAGTACAAATTAAAACAAGATATATATTCCTAAAACATCTAAAACACATTTTAACTCATTATAAAATAACGTACAATTAATGTGGTGATACATGAAATATGATAAAATTATGATACAATTGGTGTGATATAAAATTCTTAAAATTCTGGCTGTTCGTTACATAATTCAGTCTGTGTGCATCTGGGATAAGTGAATTCAATTGAAGTGGGAATTCATCTCTAATTACATCACGATCTTATATGATCAAAGTAAACTTCCCTGGAACCACCTAATATCTAAAGGAACAAATTTCATTCACATAGACAGAAAAAAAAAAAAAAAGAAAAAAAAAAAAATCACTTATCCCGGATGCACACAGATTGAATTATGTAACGAACAGCCGGAATTTTAAGAATTTTATATCACACCAATTGTATCATAATTTTATCGTATTTCATGTATCACCACATTAATTGTATGTTATTTTATAATGAGTTAAAATGTGTTTTAGATGTTTTAGGAATATATATCTTGTTTTAATTTGTACTCAAGGCTGATGATGGCACATAGATGCCGAAACTAGTACCATTTGACTATTTGACATGTGATTAAATCACAATAAAACGTCATTGTATTGAATAGGTGGACCTTGAAAGAATTTATATATTATTTACTGGGCACAAAGTCTTCCACACTCTCGTCATCTTCAAATCGTTGCCATCCTAGACCTCCTTTAAGCAGTCCAAATAAATGGAAACCACAGGGCGATAAGTCCGGCCTGTAAGGAGGATGATCAAGTGTACTCCGGTGCATTTCCTGTATCAATCAATACTGATCTGCATTTAGGGCTGTCGCCCAGGTGGCAGATTCCCTATCAGTTGTTTACCTAGTCTTTCCTTAAATGATTTAAAAAGAAGCTGGAAATTTATCAAACAATGCACTCTGTAAACTATTCCAATCCCAAATTCCTCTTACTATAAACAAACATTTTATCCTCTTGAATTCCAACTTCATCTTCAAATATTATGATCTTTCCTACTTTTAAAAACTCCATTCAAGCTTGTTCTTCTACTCATGTTATTTCAAGTCGTCTTTTCACTGACATTGGGCGGTAATTACTGTTTTAAGATGAAGTGCAACTGGGCAACCTCCTCTAATTTGTATTTTTTCTTTCCACTGACAGCTTGGAACACTCCTCTTAGTCAAATAAGAAATAAGAATTAGGATTAATCAAGTTGTGGTGCATAATATATCAATCTATATACAAGAAGTATGTTTCTGTTGTGGTTTCTGGTGGATGTTTTTGGCTTATTTTGATGTGCTGACCTAGTCTAGTAGTTTTATGATCTTTACTTGCTGTTATTAAGGTTATTATTGTTAAAGTTTTATGCCCTAAGTGACAGCCATATTGGATTTCCTACAATCATTCTGTAGATAACACTAGATAGAATGGCAATTTATTATATCTATAAGATTCTTGCCCTAAGTGTCAGCTACCTTGTCCTATTCACATAATTGCCATAGAGACCATGATTCATATAGGAACTCCACACTACACATCCGGTGTTACCTAGACCACAGAATCTGATATGACTGTATAGAGTAGACCGTACAGCCGGCGTCTCAACGCCGAATATTGGGCGGCGGGAAATAACCTGACCACCCTAAAAGGCCAGTGGGTTTGGGCAGTTGAGCCTTTACGGAGGGATATGGTCCCTCAGTGGAGGAAATGTCAGTGGAATGCATAATGACGGAGAGCAGCAGCTTCATTATTAGTGCACGTTGGTGCCAGCCAAAGTATCAGCTGACACGGTGATGTGACACACATTTGGGAGCGTTACCATAGTGGTGTAAGCAGTCTCAAAACGGCGCGAGGAAGATAACGGGACACCACCTTGTACTTAATCCCCAGTAAAGTCTTTAGCATGACTGGAAAACATAAAGCTAAGGCCCGCAGTCCTAGGCAGCCCTTCAGTGGGCAGGGGGTGCTAAGAATCTTCAGGCCAGTCATGAGAAGGATAGCAACGTGGAATGTTCGTAGCTTGTTTCACAAAGTGGAAAGACTCATAACACCATTAGAGAGATGGAGAGACTCAAGATCGACGTTTTTGGCGTTAGCGAAATGCGTTGGCCTCATTCAGGAAAGAGTGTAGTCAGTGGTTACCAGGTTTACTATTCCAGTAATGACAATCCTTGCCATCTTAATGGCTTCATTGTACATCGAGACATCAGTAAGGCTGTGAAAACTTTTGTACCAGTATCAGATAGAGTACGTTTATTACAGCTTAATGCACGACCAATTTCAGTGAATATCATCAAAGTACATGCTCCAACATGTGATGCGTCAGACATTGATGTTGAAGATTTTTACACTAAAATTGAAGCAGCCCTGTCATACACCAAACCATCTGAGATAAACATTGTGATGGACAATTTTAATGCTTAAGTCGGCCATGGCCAACGGGCTGATGTAGTCGGTGACTATGGATTAGGAGCAGGCAATCCTCGAGGTAACTGACTGGTCCAGATGTGCCAGGAGGAGGGCCTTATTATAGCAAACACATATTTCCAGCTACCTCCATGTCGCCTCCATATGTGGACCTCAAACGTTGACAGCAGTATTAGGAACAAGATTGATTACATCACAATTAACAAGCGGTTCAGAAATTCTATCAAATGTGTGAAAACATACCCTAGTGCTGATATCAACTCAGACCATAGCCTACTGTTTGCTTCTATGAATCTCAGGCTGAAGAAATGCCATTTAAAGGGGAGTTTTAGTTGGACTGAAATTCAGAAGCTTCAAGATAAGGCAGTGAAGGATGAAGTTCAGTCAGCCCTACATGTAAAACTTGTGAAAGTTCAAAACAGTGTGAATGTAAATGATATTGAAGGCACTTAGAATCACATTAAATGTGCAATTAACAACATAAGTCAAGTAAGTAAGCTCATGTCCTCATCCCGAGGTAGTGCAGCTCTTTTCAGGGGCACACCCCCTATAGAGGTGAGCTGCATGTACCATTTCAACTACACACCAGCCCTCCTGCCAGTCTTAAATTTCTGGCAGTATCGGGAATCAAACCCGGGCCCCTGAGGATGGCAGCTAATAGCACTAACCGTTATGCTACGGAGGCAGACATAAGTCAAATAAAATTGAGGACTGCTGGAAGAAGGAAAACCAAGTCGTGGATGACAGAAGAAATTCTGAAGCTGATGGACCAGAGAAGGTCTTTTAAGAACAAAGATCCTGTAAAGTACAAAAGTTTGCAGAAGTTAATACGACAAAAAGTTAGGAATGCAAAAGAACAACAACTCTCTGAGGAATGCAACAAAATAGAATTACTGAATTCAAAACATGATTTTTTCAACATGTACAAGAATGTGAAACAAGTAATCGGTGCATACAACAAGAAGGTTAGTGGAGTCCTCCTTAATAAGAATGGTGGCATCTTAGCGAGCACAGAAGAGAAACTGGAAGAATGGATGAAATATGTACAAGATCTCTTCTTGGATCGTAGAAATGAGAATCATGGTGCTTGGGCAGGCGATGGTGTGGACATCACACGTGCAGAAATGGAGTATGCTATAAGAACAGCAAAGAATGTGAAGGCTCCAGGCCCTGATAAGATGTATGCTGAGATACTGAAAATGCTTGAGAAAGAAAAATCCCATTCATTATTAGTTGACCTACTCAACAGTATTCACCGATAGAACAATTAGTTTGATGAGCCACATTCTGAAAGTATTCCTAAAGGTCTTGCACGCGAGAATTTATCACAAATGTGAGGAGAATATCGGAACTTCACAGTTTGGTTTCAGACATGGTTTTGATACTAGAGAGGCATTATTCAATCTGCAGGTATTAGTCCAATGGTGCCGAGATGTCAATGTCGTTGTTTTTGCTTGTTTCATCGATTACAGTCAATTAAATTAAATTCTTTCAAGGTCCACCTATTCAATACAATGATGTTTTATTGCGATTCAGTCACATGTCAAATGGTACTAGTTCCGGCATCTATGTGCCATCATCAGCCTTAAGTACAAATTAAACAATTATATATATTCCTAAAACATCTAAAACACATTTTAACACATTATAAAATACATTACTGTAATGATACATGAGATAAGTTAAAATTATATTACAATTGATTCCTGTAATATAAAATTCTTAAAATTCCGGCTGTTCATTATATAGTTCAGTTATGTACATCCTGGATAAGTGAATTTGTGCTGTTGTATGCTGACTATGTGAGTGACACTTATTCACTTGATATTAGGTGGTTCCGGGGAAGTTTACTTTGATCATGTAAGATAGTGATATAAATAAAGATGAATTCCCACTTCAATTTAAACCTTGAACAGCATGTTGAACGTGTTGTTACACAGACGGAGCCGGAAGAAGTAATTGCTGTAATATAAAATTCTTAAAATTCCGGCTGTTCGTTATATAGTTCAGTCTGTGTACATCCTGGATAAGTGAATTTGTGCTGTTGTATGCTGACTATGTGAGTGACACTTAGTCTGGCTCCATCTGTGTAACAACACGTTCAACATGCTGCTCAAGGTTTAAATTGAAGTGGGAATTCATCTTTATTTATATCACGATCTTACATGATCAAAGTAAACTTCCCCGGAACCACCTAATATCAAGTGAATAAGTGTCACTCACATAGTCAGCATACAACAATACAAATTCACTTATCCAGGATGTACACAACTGAACTATATAACGAACAGCCGGAATTTTAAGAATTTTATATTACAGCGATCAATTGTAACATAATTTTAACTTATCTCATGTATCATTACAGTAATGTATTTTATAATGTGTTGAAATGTGTTTTAGATGTTTTAGGAATATATATAATTGTTTAATTTGTACTTAAGGCTGATGATGGCACATAGATGCCGGAACTAGTACCATTTGACCATTTGACATGTGACTGAATCACAATAAAACGTCATTGTATTGAATAGGTGGACCTTGAAATAATTTAATTTAATTGACTGTAATCCCACTTCAATATGGAACCCAATGAAATTCATAATTATAAGTGTTTCATCAATTATGAAAAGGCCTTCGATACAGTCTGCCATGATGAACTTATGAACATTCTTCGAGAATTAGGACTTGATGGGCGGG
Source organism: Anabrus simplex (assembly GCF_040414725.1). Lineage (NCBI taxonomy): Eukaryota > Metazoa > Arthropoda > Insecta > Orthoptera > Tettigoniidae > Anabrus > Anabrus simplex. Next base: position 127,124,119 of record NC_090265.1, on the reverse strand, counting down.
ACACCCGTATTATTGGTAATCTCTACTGGAACCAGAGTGCTGGCATAAGAGCTGATGGTCATGTCTTGGAAGAAGTCTCAATTATGAAAGGAATTCCCCAAAGCTGTATTCTTTCACCCATGCTTTTCAACATCTATTCAGAAAAGATTTTTCGAGATGCTCTTTACGGAAAGACTCAAGGAGTTGTGGTTAATGGTTTCATCATAAATAACATCAGGTATGCCGATGACACTTTGCTACTTGCAACCAATCTCCAAGATCTACAGGAACTATTTAATGCTGTCAATGAAGCCAGCAGCGCCATGGGCTTGAGACTTAATATAAAGACGACCAAGTGGACAGTTATAATAGGAAAGAAGATGGCATTCGAGGTAATCTCACAGCAGCAAATGACCAGATCGCAATAGTGGCAACATTTAAATATCCGCGATGTCACATCAATGATGACTGGGACCTTGCTCATGAGATCCAATGCAGAACTGACCAGGCCAGAATTTCAGAGACTTAGAAAACTTTTGACACGCCGTGACCTTTCCATTACACTATGGTCACGACTACTCCGGTGCTACGTTTTCAGCATTCTGTTATACGGCGTTGAGGCATGGATACTAACTGAGACCATGTGCAAGAAGTTGCAAGCATGGTAGACGTACTGAAGGATGCTGAAGATACCTTGGACAGTTAAAATGACCAATATAGACGTTTTGCACCATATGAATAAAGAACCAGAAATTTTCACTACCATCAAGAGAAGGAAGCTAGAATACTTTGGTCGTATGATGCAGAACAGTAAATAGCACCTTCTGCAAGTAATACTCCAAGGGAATATTAATGAAAAATGAGGTCTGGGGAGAATCAGGACATCGTGGCTCGGCAACCTGAGCCAGTGGTTTAGGGTGATGACAAAGCTTATTCTGTTCAGAACAGCTATGAACAAACAACAGATCATGCTACTGATCGCCACCATTCTGCAAGGACATGGCACATGAAGAAGAAATTGTTTGTCTCCTTACTCCCAAATCTTTCCAGCCCAAACTTTGCAACATTTTTGTAACATTACTCTTTTGTCAGAAATTGCCAGAACAAATCTCGTTGCTTTCCTTTGGATCTTTTCCAATTCTTGAAACAAGTAGGCTAATCCTGGTGAGGGTCCCATACATAGGAACCTTATAAATGTACTGTAATTAATCACTCAGAGTTACCAAACAAACAAACAAACAAACAAACAAACAAACAAACAAACAAACAAAAAAATCTCTGTTGGTCTACCAAATGACTAGAGCTCAGCCCAAAGGCCTGGAGATTAGGAGGTGACAAAGCCTCTCAGCAGTGAGTGATTCAGGGCCATTCATAGCACCCTGGGCAGACACTGAAATGCACCCTTCCAACCCACTCATTCATGAACGATAATGTGCCAATTCCAGTTTTGGTTCGGGAGGGATTTCTCCCTTAACCCTCCAATGGAGAGCCATGAAGAGGCTGAAATAAATGTGTCGCACAGAAGCATCCAATCCCTGAGTGAAGGGAATTTACCATTCAAAGTAAAAAAAATCCCTCCACCCAGCCAGGATGGGTCTGAAGACCAGTATGCTAATCACATGGCTACCGAGACAACCTCCCATTCCTTTAATACATGAGGTGGCGACCAACTTGGGTCTAGTTGAAGAAAGAAAGGATCTTTCAGTAGGAATTTGGGAAAGAAGAGGGTGTGACCTTTAAAGAATGAATCGTTCTGGCGTTTGCCTGGAGGCAAAATGGAAAACCACAGGAAACCACTTCAAGACCGGTTGATAGTGGGATTCGAACCCATGGTATCTCCAGAGTTAGGATTAGTTTCCTGCAGTCCTACCACTTAGCAAATCTGGTTAGTTGCTCAAAATAATAACTCATCTCCACTCATAAACGTTATGTTGGTTTATCTATTATAGTTCCTTTTCTATGAGTTTCGACTTGACAGGTAACCGGAAGTCTCAGGCACTGGGTCCAAACTTTTATGAGTACAAAAGCTAATTCCCAATACACAACACGAATGGAAATGTATATACTCGAATATAAGTCCAGAATCAATTATTCTTTGTAGAAAAATGCATAACTCACATAAGATGAACAATAACACATAACATATTTAGGATAAGGCTGTAAGATAAAAAAGATCAATGCTCAAACAGATAAAATGCAAGAAAATAAATGAAATCTCTATTCACCATCCAGAACAGCTCGCATTGCTGATAGATTCAATTTCCTCTAAGGAAAGAAAAAAATCCTACAAGGGGAATTCACCACTCATTTCTGAGTCACTATCGGCATTGTCATCGTCTGTTGAGGTTTCACTCTCCCGGCTATTTCATCCACCACGTAAACTGGGTACTAGGGCTTTTTGTTTCATAAGGTCCACGAGTTCCCTCATTATTTATGTTATCCCGAACCGAAATATTGTACTCCTTCAACCGCTCAGTTAACTCATTATTTCTAGCCGCCAGTGTTGGTGCTTTGTCAAGAATAACCGAGTGAACTGACAATGACCGGGGAAAGAACTGAGCACAATACAATACACAGTTCATAGCACATGGTTACAGAAAACAACAGACCGACAACACTGTTAACCAGAACTAGAGACTAACGCGCTCTATCGTAACAATCAGCTGCCTATAATTGGCCAAAATCAATCCACCAACTAGAATTCAAAAAGATGAAGATGAAAAATGATTATGAACTTAAAAGAATCAGTGGATCCGACCTGCAATGCCTCACCTTTCAAGAAACTATATAGAAAAATTAGTATTACTGACCAAGGGACTGCTTACAAAGCACAATTCTGAATCGAAGATTCTTGTTGTCCAAAGGGGTCCAAAATCCAGGTCAATGGTCCCTCGTAAATGTACTTATCGCTAGTAATGTAGAACCATGGTATTTCTCAAGTTGCGGTAATCAAGAGTAATAGACTCACGGTGTTCCAAACGTTATGGTACTACTCACAAGTATTGTATGTCGCGCAGGTAATGTAGACCTATAGTGTTTCTCACATAATGGCACCACTTGTAGGCAACGCAAACCCATGGTGTTCCTCACATAGGTGTACTAATCATAGGGACTCGTACAACCCCGTGGTGTTTCTCTCAGAGTGGGTACTAATCACAGGCAACGGAAACCCACAGTGTGGCTCATATAGTGCTACTAATCACAGGCAACGCCCAGACCTGTGGTGTTTCTCACAATGGTACTAATCACAGGCAACGTAAGCCCATGGTGTTCCTCATATAGTGGTACTAATCAAGGATACTGTAAAAACCCACAGTGACCCACCCACTATTGCTACTAATCACAAACCTATTGTGTAGCTAATATAGTGGTACTATTTCCTACCTACACGTGGCGCCCCTGTTAAGCCGAGGAACTCAGTGGAAGGTTGGCTAACCAACCCCAGCGGGACACCGAGTTGGTGAACAGAGAGGTTTTGGAGGTCAGTGGAAGGCAGCGGGAAGCCACCACTGAAATCTTCCCAAAACATTTATGGCAATAGACCTCTGTATAAAAGACTCTGGAGGTAAAACTTCCCCTCAATCGGGTCTCCGGGAGGGGAATACATCGAGGTTTTCTAATAGAGATGAAGGAAGGATGAGTAAAATCCCTAGAAAAAGTAAACAGATTTTGAGGATAGGTACATGGAATGTACTAACTTTATTACAGCAAGGAAAATTGGAAAATGCTAAACAAGAAATGGCTAAAAGCAAACTTGACATATTACGCATGAGTGAAGTGAGATGGGGAGGTAGTGGAGAACTGGATAGTGGAGGATATACACTATATTACTCAGGTGCTGAGCGTAGTGTACAACATGGAGTAGGAATACTAATTAAGACTGAAAGGTGATCAGAAAGATTTAGTAATAATTCAAGTTTATATGCCAACCAGTCAACACCCAGAAGAGGAGGTAGAGGAATGTTACGACCAAACAGAAGAGATTAGTGGAAGAGAAATTAAGAATGCATGTATGGTGATAATGGGAGATTGGAATACCGTTGTTGGAGAAGGACATGAAGACAAAATAGTTGGGAAATATGGGCTCGGAGTTAGAAATGACAGAGGTCAGATGTTAATTGACTTCTGTAAAAGAAACAACATTGTTATTGGCAATACATTGTTTGAAAACAGTAAAAGGCAGAGGTATATTTGGACATCTAGTATTAATAATGAAAGGTACCAAATGACTATATTATGATACAACAAAGATATAGGAATGGCTTAAAAAATGTAAAATGTTATCCAGGAGCAGACATATGTTTTGATCACAACCTAGTTGTTGCAGAACTGTATACAAAGGGCTGTAGGAAAGTTTTGCAATACGCAAAAACAGTTGGCTGGACACCCCTGTTATGGTAAGAGATGAAAAGAGGGGTGAAAACCGATCTAGAAGACAGCAAGGCGCAACCTTCACACCAGTTGTTACCAAGCAGTGGGATTGAAAGCAAGTTAAGATGTCAGTGTGGTCTAAAGGTGAATTTCGCGCAATTATCCACTACAATTTTGCTCGTGGATTAACTGTTGACCAGTGCCTGGAGGAAATGACTCCTGTGCTGGGAAAAGAGTTTCCACATTGGACAACGATTTTCCACTGGTACAAAGAGTTCCAGAGGGGAAATTTTGGGATTGAAGATGATCCTCGTTCTGGGCGACCGTCTGAATCAGTGACTGAGGAAAACATTGCAGCAAGAGAGGTGGTTGACATATCGGCAGGTAGAAGAGACCCTCCAGATCCCTGCACCAGCTATTCATTCAATTCTAGATGTTAGAAAGGTTTGTTCCCTTTGGGTGCCCCGTTCACTTTCAGAGAAATAAAGGGCACATTGAGTGAAATGGTGGCAGAAATGCTAAAACAGTTGTGGTACAGTGAGACTTGTCTGCCTCAGGTCATCCAGACTCTCAAGCAGCTCTGTCCAAGCTCACGGCTCAACACTTGGCTCTTGCATCACGACAATGCTCCAACACATCGTGCTAATGTAACAATGGATTTTCTTGCCAGATCAGGGTTGACCCTCCATACAGTCCTGATCTTGCCCCATGTGACTTTGTACTCTTCCCAGAAGTGAAGATGAAGTTGAAAGGGTGGTGTTTAGCATCTGACGAGGAGCTTCTGGCAGCATGGGATCAAGAGTGTGAAAATGTAACCGAAGAAAAGTGGCAGAGTTGGTTCAGTGACTGGTTTCGATGTATGGAGAAGTGTATTGAGTATGGTGGAAATTATTTTGAAAAAGTCTACAGCGTTCACTCACATTGCAAAACTTTCCTAATACCCTTTGTATTAAATTAAAAAAGAGTTAGGATAAGTAAGAGCAATAAAGTGATATGCATTAAAAATTTGAAAGGAAACAAAAATGTTGTAGGGTTGGAAGAGAGGCTTGTTGAAAGATTACAAACTGAGAATGAGGCTGTGTTAATGAAAAATGAGAGAGATTTAGAAACAATTTTAAAGAGGCAGCAAAAGAAGTTCTGGGAACAAAACAAAGGAGAAAAATAAGAAAGTAATGGGTAACTGAAGAAATCTTGGACAAAATGGAAGAAAGGAGAAAATGGAAAAAACAAACACTCAAGAAGGAAGAAAGATGTATAGACAATTAATTAATGAATTAAGAAGGGAGACTGAACATGTTAAAGAAAAGTGGATCACAGAAACCTGCAGCAAAACAGAAGGGTTGGAAAGTGAAGGTAAATATGACATATGTACAAAGAAGCTATGGAGTTAACATTCAAGGATAAAAGGAATGGAAGTGGAATCACTGAGATTAAAACATTGGATGGACAGTTAGTGAGCCTGAAAAAGTTAAGGAACGATGGAAAGAGTACATAGAATGGTTATATGATTGGAACAGCAGACCAGATGAGAGTAGTATAAATTTGGAAAAGGAAAATGAAATAAATGAAGATGAGATTGGGTTCAGTATATTAGAAGAGGAAATAGAGGCAACTACAGTGGAACCTTGGATTGCGAGCATAATTCGTTCCGGCAACATGCTTGTAATCCAAAGCGCTCATATATCAAAGCAAGTTTTCCCATAAGAAACAATTGAAACGCAGATGATTCGTCCACTACACAAAAATATTTATTCGCATACCATTTCTAAAACAAAACATAAAGTAAAACAAATTAAAGTGCACTTTTCCTTACAATAGAATTATTGTTGGTGTGAGAGAGACGAGAGATGACATGAGAAGAGTTACTGTGTAGCACGAATTTCACTAACAGAGTCACTGCTATCTGTTGGCTCACTGCAATTGTTTTCTTTTTGTGCAACTTTAACGAGAAAACTGTCCAATGACTGTTGCTTTTGCCTCTTTTTGAGGATATCACGAAAATGTGACATTGCATTGTCACTGAACTGATTCATTGCTCGCACTGCTATAGCCTTATTCGGGTGGTGTTTTTCTACAAAATTTTGCACTGTTTCCCACATTTTTCACTTCTCCCGAATCTCAGTTGAAGTGAGAGATCCATTGACTTTTTCTCCTCCTCTTCCCCGGACGAGATCTCCATAACCTTCTCCTGTTGTTCGTGATGCAGGTCCATCAGTTCATTGTTGGTCAGTTTCTGGCTATGTTCTTCCACCAGCTGTCTAATGTCCACGTCATTCAACTCCAACCACATAGTCTTCCCTAAGGACACAATTTCATCAACAATCGGCGGCTCATTGTCACCAACAATCCCCTCAAAGTCATGTCCAAGAACACAGTCAGGCCACAGCTTTCCCCAGGCGGAAGTTAGAGTTCTCTTGGTGACTCCATCCCAGTCTTTGTCGATGATCTTCAGGCAGTTCACGATGGGGAAAGGATTTCTCCCAAACTCTCGGAGGGCAAGGTTTGTTCCTTTGGTCACGTCGAAGCATCGCTGAAATAGTGCTTTGGTGTATAGCTTCTTGAAGTTCGAAATGACTTGCTGATCCATAGGCTGGAGTAGTGTTAGGAGGAAGGAACTTAACCTTAACGAACTGAATTCTTCCAGTAAGTCGTCCTCGAGGCCTGGAGGATGAGCAGAAGCACTGTCCATAACTAGCAAGACTGAGCAGCAGATTATGTTCTGAAAGGTATTTCTTCACTACAGGACCAAAGACCTTGTCCATCCATTCAACAAACGAACAGGGGAGGCGAAAACGTAGGCACGTGTGACACTCGTATTGCAGAACCTCACTTGCTTATCAAATTAAGATTTATTTAAAATGTTTGCTCGTCTCGCAAAACACTCGTACACCAAGTTACTCGCATTCCGAGGTTTCACTGTATTAGGGAAATTAAGAATGGTAAGGTAGTTGATGTAGATGAAATACCCGTTGAACTACTCAAAGTACTGCAGGGGAAAGGAAAGGATATATTTGTAAAACTTTGTCAAGAAATATACTTAAAAGGGAAATGGCCAAAAGATTTTCTGGAAAATATAATAATACCAATAGAAAAAAAGGAAAAATAGTAAGAAATGTGAAGAACACAGGACACTAAGTTTAATTTCTCATGCCGCTAAAATACTATTAAGAGCAATAAACAGAAGGATTTACAGACGAATGGAGAATTATATTGGTGAAGAACAATAGGGATTTAGGCATGGAGTAGGCACAAGGGATGCCATTGGTTTACTGAAAGTCATAGGAGAAAGGTACATACAGAAGAATAATAATAATGTTAATTGTTTTACGTCCCACTAACTACTTTTTAAGGTCTTCGGAGACGCCAAGGTGCAGGAATTTAGTCCCGCAGGAGTTCTTTTACGTGCCAGTAAATCTACCGACATGAGGCTGTCGTATTTGAGCACCTTCAAATACCACCGGACTGAGCCAGGATCGAACCTTCCAAGTTGGGGTTAGAAAGCCAGCGCCTTAACCGTCTGAGCCACTCAGCCCGGCACATACAGAAGAATAGAAAAGTATACACAGTCTTCGTAGACTTAGAGAAGGCATTTGACAAAGTGAGGTGGGATAAGCTCTTGGAGATACTTAAAAAACATGGAGTGGAATGGAGAAAGAAGACTGATAAAGGAATTATATTACAACCAAACAGCAAGGGTGAGAATGAGACGAGAATTAGCAGACTGGGGAAAGGTATTAGACAGAGTTGCTGCTTATCACTAACTTTGTTTAATATTTACTTGAAGTATCTAAATTATCTGTGAACGCTCGGATGGTAAAAGAGTTGTCAACGTTGGAGGTCAGAGAATTGAATGTATAAGATTTGCTGATGATATGGCAGTAATAGCTGAAAACATGGAGGACCTCCGCAAAATGCTGAGAGAATTAAACAAAAAGTGTGAAGAGTATGGAATGAGCATAAACAAGAAGAAAACCAAATTCATTATACTTGGAGGTAAAGGTGAAAAAGCGACAATCAAGATAGGGGAGAAATTATTGAACAGGTGAATAAGTTTAAATATCTTGGAAGTATTGTGACTGAAGACCTTCATTCGATAACAGACATAAAAGCTCGAATTGCCTTAGCCAAGGAAAGCTTCAACAAGAAGAAAAAACTGTTTTGTGGTCCGCTAGAGAAAGATCTGAGGAAGAGACTTGCAAGGTGTTATGTATGGCGCTGAAACATGGACATTAAGGAAGGAAGAACAGAGAAGAATAAGAGGCATTTGATATGTGGATTTGACAAAGAATTGAAGGAGTAAACTGGGGAGATAAAATATCAACTGAGGAAGTTCTGAAGAGAGTTGGAGAAGTGAGGAGCATGCTGACCGTAATCCAAAATAGAAAGAAAAAATGGATAGGGTATAATCTAAGACATAATACTTTACTACAAGTAGCAATTGAAGGGATGATAAAAGGAAAATGAGGAAGGGGAAGGAGATGATATCAGTTATTAGACAGCATCAGAAAAAGAAAGGACGATTATGCAGAAGTGAAGAAAAGGGCACAAGATCGAGAGACATGGAGGGCACAGCCATGATTGGACCTGCCAAATGGCAAAACAACCTATAATGATGACTCGCAAGTAAAGGCGACTCATGGTTTTCCCTGTGTGATGGCACTAATAACAAGTAGTTTCATGGTTCTAATTCAATCACCCTTTGGTTGCCCCTTTTAGTCGCCTCTTACAACAGTCAGGGGATACCATGCGTGTATTCTTCATCTGCGTCCCCTGCCCACAGTGGGTCAGAAAACCATTCTCAGGACAGCCAACGGTGGGGATCAGTCCCTATTTGTCTCCCGAAAGCAGAGCTGTAGAGCCACGATAGAGTCGTGGCTACAGGTAAGCCGAAGCCTACTCAAGAAGAAAAATAAGAAGCAGAAGAAAAAGATGACAAACAAATTGATGGCACGATACTCTGTCCAGGATGTAAAGAAGTATACAATGATCCCCGATCCGGAGACTGTGAGAAATACGAAGAGTGGTGGAATGAAGAATGTTACAATAATTATGAAGGTAGAGAAGACTTCAATTATGACTACTGCTAAAGCAACATTGTCAAAAAATGAAGTAAATCTCTATGCCATTATGAAGAAAAGGTACTTTAAGTAGTATGCGCAAAGGCAGTTGAACGCCAAATTTCATGTATGTCACTGCTTGCTTTCTGCTAAGTCAGCATTTTTGTGTGGTGCAGACATCAGCTAGGTCATGACGACCTAACCTAAAACGCTCTCCTGGAGGAACACCTTCTGTCAGGTTAGCGACCGGGTATGGGGGAACGGGCTCTTACCCTCATTACTGGTTTGCAAATTCAAACAAAAGGGCACATAGCCCAAATATATCAACAGGCACATTTGATGCTGATTGCCCTCCAACACTCAGAAAATGATTTACTTTCAAGGTTAATATGTGAACCTAGTCAAACTGATAGCTGTGCTCGCAGGCACATCAAGATTTATAGCCCAGCCCTCAGAATCCAAGTGATGTCCTTACTGATGCCAATTGCCATTTAGCTTAGAATATTATCATCAAAGTAGTGTTTCAAATCACAACAAATTAACAGTTAAAGAAAGGAAAATCATTTAGCAAAGGTTATTAATCTGAAAGAACATTGCAGAGATTCTGAAAACTTTTCTAAATTGTTTTATGTCGCACCGACAGAGGTAGGTTTTAGGGCGGCGATGGGATAGGAAAGGGCTTCGAGTGGGAAGCGGCCTTAACCTTAATTAAGGTACAGCCCCATCATTTGCCTGTTGTAAAAATAGGAAATCAAGGAAAACCACCTTCAGGGCTGTTGACAGTAGGGTCTGAATCCACTATCTCCCGTAGAATTCCTGTAAGGTATACCAGTTAAGAAACATACATACATACATACATACATACATACATACATACATACATACATACACACACACATACATACATACATACATAATCATTATAGACTGTTATGCCTTTCAGCGTTCAGTCCGCAAGCCATGATAATTTACTAAACGTTGCCACAATCCTTGATTTGCAACTAGTGTTGTGGCCTCATTTAGTTCTATACCTCTTATCTTAGAAACCGAGTCTAACCATCGTCGTCTTGGTCTCCCTCTACTTATCTTACCCTCCATAGCAGAGTCCATTATTCTCCTAGGTAACCTATCCTCCTCCATTCGCCTCATATGACCCCACCACCGAAGCCGGTTTATGCGTACAGCTTCATCCATAGAGTTCATTCCTAAATTAGCCTTTATCTCCTCATTCCGAGTACCCTCCTGCCATTGTTTTCACCAGTTGGTACCAACAATCATTCTTGCTACTTTCATGTCTGTTACTTCTAACTTATGAATAAGATATCCTGAGTCCACCCAGCTTTCGCTCCCGTAAAGCAAAGTTGGTCTGAAAACAGACCAATGTAAAGATAGTTTCGTCTGGGAGCTGACTTCCTTCTTACAGAATACTGCTGATCGCAACTGCGAGCTCACTGCATTAGCTTTACTACACGTTGATTCCATCTCACTTACTATATTACCATCCTGGGAGAACACACAACCTAAATAAATGAAATTATCGACCTGTTCTAGCTTTGTATCACCAATCTGACATTCAATTCTGCTGAATTTCTTACCTACTGACATCAATTTAGTCTTCGAGAGGCTAATTTTCATACCATACTCATTGCACCTATTTTCAAGTTCCAAGATATTAGACTGCAGGCTTTCGGAACAGTCTGCCATTAAAACCAAGTCGTCAGCATAGGCCAAACTATTTACTACATTTCCACCTAACTGAATCCCTCCTTGCCATTTTATACCTTTCAGCAGATGATCCATGTAAACTACGAACAGCAAAGGTGAAAGATTACAGCCTTGTCTAACCCCTGTAAGTACCCTGAACCAAGAACTCATTCTACCATCAATTCTCACTGAAGCCCAATTGTCAACATAAATGCCTTTGATTGATTTTAATAATCTACCTTTAATTCCATAGTTCCCCAGTATGGAGAAAATCTTTTCTCGCGGTACCCTGTCATAGGCTTTCTCTAGATCTACGAAACATAAACACAACTGCCTATTCCTCTCGTAGCATTTTTCAATTACCTGGCGCATACTGAAAATCTGAACCTGACAGCCTCTCTGTGGTCTGAAACCACACTGGTTTTCATCCAACTTCCTCTCAACGACTGATCGCACCCTCCCTTCCAAGATGCCAGTGAATACGTTGCCTGGTATACTAATCAATGAGATACCTCGATAGTTGTTGCAATCCTTCCTGTTCCCTTGCTTATAGATAGGTGCAATTACTGCTTTTGTGTAATCTGAAGGTACCTTACCAACACTCCACGCTAATTTTACTACTCTATGAAGCCATTTCGTCCCTGCCTTCCCACTATACTTCACCATTTCAGGTCTAATTTCATCTATTCCTGCTGCCTTATGACAATGGAGTTTATTTAACATCCTTTCCACTTCCTCAAGCATAATTTCACCAACATCATTTTCCTCCTCCCCATGAGCTTGGCTGTTTGCAACACCACCTGGAAAATTTCTTTTTACATTGAGAAGATGTTCAAAATATTCCCTCCACCTCTCCAGTGATTCCCTGGGATCTATTATGAGTTCACCTGAATTACTCAAAACACTGTTCATTTCCTTCTTCCCTCCCTTCCTAAGATTCTTTATTACAGTCCAGAAAGGTTTCCCTGCTGCTTGACCTAGCCTTTCCAGGTTATTACCAAAATCTTCCCATGACTTCTTTTTGGATTCAACAACTATTTGTTTCGCTCTGTTTCTTTCATCTACGTACAAATTCCTGTCCGCCTCGGCCCTTGTTTGGAGCCATTTCTGATAAGCCTTCTTTTTACGTTTACAGGCTGCTCTCACTTCATCATTCCACCAAGTTGTTCGCCTTTTCCCATCTTTACACACAGTTGTTCCTAGTATTCCCTTGCTGTTTCTACTACAGCATCCCTGTATGCCACCCATTCACTTTCTATATCCTGAACCTGCTTACTCTCCACTGTTCGAAACTTCTCACTAATCATATCCATGTACTTCTGTCTAATTTCCTCGTCCTGGAGATTTTCTAACCTTATTCGTTTGCCGACAGATTTCACTTTCTTTACCCTAGGCCTAGAGATACTTAGTTCACTACAGATCAGATAGGGGTCTGTATCATCGAAAAATCGGCGAAAAACTCGTACATTCCTAACCGATTTCCTGAATTCCAAGTCTGTTAAGATATAGTCTATTATGGACCTGGTACCCCTAGCCTCCCATGTGTAGCGGTGAATAGCCTTATGCTTGAAGAATGTATTCATAACTGCTAAACCCATACTAGCACAGAAGTCCAGCAAACGCTTCCCATTCCCATTAGCTTCCATATCTTCCACACATTTACCAATCACCCTTTTGTATCCTTCAGTTCTATTCCCAACTCTCACATTAAAATCGCACATTAGCACTATTCTATCCTTGCTGTTGACTCTGACCACGATGTCACTCAATGCTTCATAAAACTTGTCAACTTCATCCTCATCTGCACCCTCACATGGTGAATACACGGACACAATTCTTGTCCTAATTCCTCCAACTGACAAATCTACCCACATCATTCGCTCATTTATGTGCCTAACAGAAACTACGTTGCGTGCAATGGTATTCCTGATAAAGAGCCCTACCCCAGACTCTGCCCTTCCCTTTTTAATACCCGTCAAGTACACTTTATAATCTCCTATCTCTTTCTCATTATCTCCCCTTACCCGAATATCACTTACTCCTAGCACATCCAGATGCATCCTTTTTGCTGACTCAGCCAGTTCTACTTTCTTCCATAAGCCCCATTAATATTGATAGTTCCCCATCGAATTCCATTTTGTTCGCCAAGTTGTTTCCAAGGAGTCCCTCACCTGTCAAATGGGAGTGGGACTCCATTACTCCCATAGATCTGAGGCTTGCTTAAAAAGTTCTAAGCTCGGTAGGATGCTACCCCACTTGCACATAGTCCAAGTGAGGATCTCTCCTTTAACGGGTTATGGACCACCGGTGAATTGTATAGTCCTAGCCGCCTGAGCACAAGGAGGGCCATGACTCAGAATATGTCCGAGATGCCCACTCCCATTCCATAGCAACTGGTATCCCGACTCTCAGGACCACTTACTAGGCCACTAAGCCGTTGTCCATGGTTCCCGAACTAGGACGTGACTACAGTAACCCAGTTAATAAAAATACAACTTATATTATTCAGCAAAATCTGACCTCAAATAAACCCCCCAGTTTGCATGTGTCACCCTTCGAGAACAAGGGAACCAAACAACCAATCACATGCAGAATTTCAACCAGAACAGTCTTCCATCTTCTTGGCATGAGGGTGGAAATTTCTCACACCCTCTAATACTTGCCAGACCACAACAAACAGGGGTTCTTTCTGGCATAATTCCCACACTCTCTGATAATGAACAGAACACTCAGAACAAGGGTTCTTTCTGGTGCCAGAGTTGTGAGAAATAATGCATTCACCCTCCTTATAGGGCACTCAAAAAGTCCCCTTCTCAAATTTACTACACAGTAACTCTTAAAACTGCACATGTCTATATAAATATTTTCTTTTCTTGTCATAATAACTCTGTGCACAAATTTTATTTGGTTCACCCCTGAACTGCCCCTTGGTCCATCAAAAAATTGGAAAAGAGAGAGGGTCTCCCCATGCCATCCCATTGGTCCACCAAAAAATTGACGGTCTCCTTAGCTGTTTTCCTGTTCCCCTCAGGCTTGAAGAGTTAATGATGCTTGTTGTTTAAAGGGGCCTAACATTTAGGTCATCGGCCCCTAATGGTACGAAATGAGACAAACTGTAATGACAAATTAAAAGTCCAAAATCATCCACTGACCAGAATTCGAAACGTGAGGACGAAGAATGAATGGATGGATATGATTTTAAAACAATCAGTGAATCCGGCCCGCTATGCCTCACATTCACAGAAACTGACGTAAAACAATAATATTACTGACCAAGGGAGTGCTTCTATGGCATAATACTGAATCGATGATGCTTGGAGTCCAAAGGAGTCCAAAATCCAAGTCATCAGCTCCTCATAATGGTACTTATCGCTAGGAGAGTAGAATCATGGTATCTGCCATCCTGTGGTACTAATCAAAAGTAGTGTAGACTCGTGGTATTCCACACATTATGGTACTACTCACAGGTAATGAAATTTGCACATGTAATACAGACCTATGGTATTTCGCACATTGTGGCGCCATTGGCAGGCAACGCAAACCTATAGTGTTCATCACATGTGTACCAACCACAGGGACTCGAACTATCTTGTGGTGTTCCTCATATAGTGGGTACTAATCATAGGCAAGCCAGAACCATGGTGTCGCTTCAAAAGTGGTACTAATCACAGGTACTGTAAAAGCCAACAGTGCACTTTGTTGCTACTAATTACAAACCTATTTTGTACCTAACCTACTATGCGCAAGTAAAAGCAACCCATGGTGTTCCCCACGTGGTGGTACTAATTACAAGTAGTCTCATGGTTCTAATTCGATCATCTCATCAGGCAGGGGATACCATGGCTGAATTCTTCGTCTGCATCCTCCACTCACAGGAGGTTGTGTGTTTGGTCCATGAGAGCTATTTTATTTCGCTCAAGTCTACCGGCAAGCCGGTTAGAAACCCCCTATCCACCACCTGGGATGCGCCACATGAGAGTATCACCGCTCCCCCTGCTGTACTGAGAGTCAACTCAAGACCTTAGCGGTCCCTTTGATGTTAGTCAGACTTCTGGTCGGTGAAAAGGTTTCCGCAGCGCCAAATAGTTCCCTAGGTTTGTTACTTGTTCCTGAAGTCAGGAGCTTCCTTCAGTTTGGTTTGATATTCTGGTGAATTAACTTGATGAATTAAAATTTTTGCCCCGTATAAATATGGAAAATATATCACAGGTTGTATGTTATTCGGGTTCATTACCAACTCTTATATTTCATACGTAGATGGCTATGAATAGTTATTGTTCTCAGTGGTGTATGTAGCAAAATAATAATAATTTAATATGATACTGATATCTTATTGCACTGTGTACTTAGTAAGCTTTGTTTGAGTTCATTCCATTGCTGATAAGTTTGCATAATATGTGCGACATTGAAGAATGATCCAAGAAAACTGTTGGCAATACTGGCTGCAACAGTGTGTTCAGTATTCATAATGGCTGCCAGCTGTGAGCAAGACGTGTGTGATGCCGTGACGCTTGAGTCCCCTGTGAAATACTTTAAAGCTACCAAAAGTGGAGAAAAATACAAAATCTAAACCAAATTGTTTTAAACGTTTACAGTAGCCTGCGAGATTAGAATCCACTGTGGACTGTGGAGGACGTGAAAAAGACCGCGCAGCTGATCGGCGTTTCTGTGTACAGTGTTTACGCTGCTCGCTTGGAATGGAAAATCCAAGTCTCCAGCGAAAGATCGATGTGTCAGCTCAGCACTCGCCGTAAATAAAACAGGAAGGGCCTTAACACGGTATGGGAATAGGATCCTTGGCGTATTCGATGATAATAATAATAATAATAATAATAATAATAATTTGTACTTTATATTCGTAACCGCCCTCTACCTGCAGAAATATTGTCATGAGAGGATCATGAGTTCCTTTTTACCTTCCGAATGACGAGACTACAATATCTACAACATTCCTGGAAGCATTGTATTTTGCAATCCCACTCAGGGTGTGTTTTTCAGCTTTTTTAACTGTGAGAAACTGCCACTGACAGTCGTTGCACGAGAGCGGAACCGTATACATATGTTGTAAGTCTCCATGTGCCTCACACAAATCTTATTATGAAATAAAAATAAATCTTGCTTCTCTTGCCTCGGAATTCGTCAGTAATCTGTAGGTTTTACATGGTCAATAAAGGAATAAATAGGTATGGTACGTAATCAAAGTACAGCTATCTGAAAGGAAGTGATTTCGTTTGATGCTTCACTATTTCAGAATGAAGTACTGTACTTCTCAGATGGACACATGGCGTTAATGATAAGTTGGTTGTGGCGGAGATGGAGAACGGCGCCGAGACGGGAAAAGGGAACAGGGAACGCGCTCACATGCGGAAGGATACTTTTCCTAAGCTCTTGACTTGAATTTCAGTATACGCCAGCGTAGTAGGTTCGTGGGAGACTTGAAGACCAAGAGCAGATGGATCAGGTGGAGAGACCAGCTGTCGACATTCCATATTAAAACGGAATGCAAAGATGTATGCTACTTCGTTCTGTTTTATAGGCAGTAGGCCTATGTGGAGGGGATAGAGTTCATTAGTTTGGCAACAGATGGCAGCAATATGTTTCAAAACAGGAAGCAGGTATTTTGAATGATGACAGCTCAGAGAGTGCAATTTTTATACAGCACACTTTTTGAAACAGAGCGTGCTGGGTATTTTGAATATTGACAGTTGACAAAACCGAGAGCATAGACTGCAGATCAAGCTTGAGAGATCATTAAGTGACAGAGTGTTATGAAACATAAGATACAGGTTTTTCTTAAATTCAACAACTACATGTACATGTAAAATGGTGATGGTGGTATGTTTTGAAACAGGAAGCATGTATTTTGAATTTGATAGCTGAGGGTTATTTATAGAGTGCACTTCATGTGGAAGAGCATGATGATATGATGCACGGCTTTCTTTGAATCAGTGAGTTGTTCAGGTGATCACGTGACCAGCCGCGCTAACCTCAAGCTAACTTTCACATGTGACTATGTTTTTGCTAACTAGAACATCCAGGTTTTGTTTTCAACATTTCAGCTTATAGATTTGAACTCTAGAGACTATTAGTAGGCCAGAGTACTTTATTACATCCCTCAGGAGTCCATCTCATGTGTTCAGAACACACTCAAGACCTGAAACTACTGAGACAACTATATCTAATGGACAAAACAAGATGGCACTCAAAGCATGCTATTGCAGTGATCCAGAAGTTGTTGAAGATTGAACTAGACTGAGCCAGTTTTCCGTGGTTTCCCATTTTCACTTCCAGGCAGACGCTGGGACAGTTCTTATTAGTAGGCCACAGCCGATACCTTCTACCTCCTCACTCGCTTTCATTCACCATCTTTCATTTCATATTTCATCTTCATTAGCTCTTCAACTGAGTTTGGTGTCAGCAAGGGCATCCAGCTGTAAAATATGCCACATAAATTCATCTCGCTTCATCCCTGACCCTGTATCAAGAAATGGGACTAAGGGGATAGACATACATACAAATTTGAGATGTTGAAGAGTTAGAATTTTTTCTTGCAGGAGTTCTTTCATGTTCTGATAAATCTACTGACACCAGCTGACATATTTGACTGCCTGGAACTCTACAGCGTAGAAGAAGAAGATGGTAGCCAATTTCATTCAGGCTAGCATGCTAACCATTCAGCAAATGTGAATTAAATAACATTTTATTTACTGCAAAAGTCATGTCAAAGGTTAGGATTTAGCTCAGACACACATACACAACTTTGGAAGAAGTAAATTCTTATCTGCTTTTATGTTATAAATGTGTATTCCCCAGCTAATAAAAAAGTGGTGCTGCCTACACCATGAAACCAAACATCATATCTCCTTATACAATTTAATTCACCATCATACATTTCATCTTCATCAGCTTTTCAAATGAGGTCTGAGTCAATAACCCGAGCCAAGAACTTGCTGTATGTATGTAAAAGAGCCGTTGGGAAGACATGGAGCCTAAGACCATCAATGGTAATGTGGATATACACAATGATCATTAGACCGTTGATGGCCTATGCTGCAATCATCTGGTGGCAGAAAGTAAGTCAAGGAAAAGTCGGCAATAGATTGGATAGCCTACAGAGAATGGCATGCATAGCCATAACTGGGGCTATGAGAACTACACCGACAGAAGCCTTGAATACTGCCATCACTAAGCAATTTCATAAAAGGACAGGCTAGAATGAGTTCGTATAGATTGGCACAATCAGAGTGCTGGAATGCACAAAGACCCAACCTAGGACACTGTGAAATTAACAGAGTAATAACAGAGGAAGTTCTACATATGCCTTCTGATCTTATGATACCAAAGTACAACTTTGAAAAATCGTTTGAGACCCAGATAATTAAAAAAAACATACTGGGATATCAACAAATGGAATACTGAAAAAGAAGATATAGTGTAGTGGACTGATGGCTCGAAGACTGTGAATGGCACAGAAGGAGGGATCAACAGGGGAAGACTGAGAGATCAATCCAGATGAGCCTGGGCAGACACACTACAGTCTTTCAAGCTGAAATGATAGCTATCACAATATGCCTTGAAGAAAATCTGAAAATGAACTATAGGAATAAGAACATTTTCATTTTTACGGACAGCCAAGTGGAAATTAAGGCACTAGAGGCAGTCCAGATAATATCCAGAATTGTCTGGTATTGCCACTCACTTCACCTGAAGCTCTCAAAGTACAACATTGTCAAAATAATATGTGTACCAGGGCATGCAGGTATAGAAAGAAATGAAAAGGCAGATAAACTGGTTGGTAAAGGGGCAGAAACACATTCTGTAGGCCCAAAACCTGTATGTGGAATTTCCTATGGACAAGTCCGACACTACATAGGAAAATAGGTACAAAAGAAACTAATGGAAAACTAGAAAAATACTCCAGGATGCAGGCTTACAAAGGAACTGATAAAAGGACCAAACAAGAAGCATACTAAAGAACTGTTGAAACTCAGCAGAGAAAATATAAGATGGGTAGTAGGACTGTTAACAGGACACTGCCATCTGAAAAAACACCTACATAGAATTGGAGTAATAAGAGACAACAAATGTAGGAAATGCAATGAAGCAGAGAAATCAGCTGAACACTTACTTTTCGAATGTGAGGGGCTGGGAGAAATCAGACTCTTCCACCCTAGGACTACCAGGTGAAGAGAGAGAAAAAAATCCAAGACGACCCAATAAGAACAACCTGCAGCTTTGTAAATGTAGCAGGTATATCTAGGTGGGAATGAAGGAAAAACATGCTAGCAAAAGATCTTAGAGGTTGACGCTAATTGGGAACTAATATTTAGAGGCCCCACGAAGAAAAGAAGGAAGAGGTAGGAGTCAGGAAGGGCATCCGGGCATATAAACATGCCACATAAATTAATCTCACTTCATACCCGACCCTGTATCAAGAAACAGGGCTAAGGGGCTAGACATACATATAAATACAAGCAGAATGAACTACGATCAAAACTGTTACATTGCGTTTAAAGTTTGAGATGTTGAAGTGTTAGTATTTTTTTGTCTTGCAGGTGTTCTTTCATATGCTAACTCAATGGAGTATCTATGGAGCTTGGACGTTAATTTATGAATTGTGTAAATATGTCTGTATCCATGTTGTTCTTGTATAATTAATGATGGTTTTATTGTATGCCAATTTTTCCAAGTTGCTTTACGTTACACCAACACAGATAGGTCTTATGACGACGATGGGACAGGAAAGGGCTATGAGTGGAAAGGAAGCAGCCGTGGCCTTAATTAAGGTACAGCTCCAGCATTTGCCTGGTGTAAAAATGGTAAAACATGCGAAACCATCTTCAGGGTTGCTGACAATGGGGTTCATACCCATATTATTGTATGCCATACTATTAATAGTAATAATTGTTACGGAGATACCCGTGGAATGCAGAGGTGAAAGAAGGTGCGGGCTGGAATGGGTCTAACTACAAAGCTGAGATATTGATTAAAATTGCATTAAAGGTTATATTTTTGAAAATAGCAAAACTTAACAATTTTCACATAAAACTTCAGACTTTAACAAATAACAACAAGTCAAATCAGGTACAAGACCAGGAAAGCCAAGATTTAGAGACAATTTAACAATGTGGGCCACAAGCCGAATTGTACAACTTCTGAGCTCTCAGCTCACAAACACCTATTACCAAAGGGCAGAAATCCCCTAATTACATGGAGCACTTGCTCCCACCTAGCAATGTCAAGCCTCCTAGAGGCACATTTACCACAAATAAAAGAGCTGACCCGCTCTCGATATTCTGAGCCTACCAAAGGCCACAACGGACTTTACCATTAACAGCCCTCAAGGCACACATACAAAGAAACAGGGGTATCTTGTACCCAATCTACTGGGCCTTAGCAGAAAAAGAATAGGTTAATTTAATGGCCCAAAATACAAAATGAATGGAGGCGAGAACTTGCACTCCTAAATACACATTTTAAAACCTAAAAGGCACTAGGCCGATGAAACAGGGGCTATTCCCAAGCTATGGAGGTGACTCGTATACAGAATAAATTTAACACATTAAGGAAGAGTAGAAAAACGGTTACGAAAATGTAGTCACCTCAAATCCCAAAATGAAGGGGAGCTCGAGAGGGTAAAGCACTCTCTATCCCCGATTTACAGTTAAAGATATGTGAAGTTTTACAAGAGCGACGGCAAATTACATGTTTGAAGATAGGTTACATAATAAAGGTTTTGGACCTTCCCCGCAGGTTTAACTGCTGGGCTAGCAAAGAAAAGATGTTAAGCGGCCATTACCTGGTTGAAGAGCAGCTGCCTGATGAAAGGGGGCGCTTCCTGCCTCCTGCTACATGTCCATACACTAAGCTAAATGTTGATGATGTGGCCGAGAGACAAGAAAATCAGCAGTTTTTATACCCTCGAGGAAAACTTGAGACCTTTCATGAATAAAACAGCCACACCCACAGGCTTTTATTGGCTAGCTAAAAGTTACACATCAAAATTGAAGAAGAAAGACACGATTGGTCAAAAATTAATTACAGAAAGAATTGATTGGCTAACATCAAAACTGGCGGAAAGAAAATATTAATATTGCCAACCCACAAATGAAAGAACGAAATTTAGTTATAGGAAAACTTATGAGTACAAAATTTCTTCAAGAAAAGTTCCTTCACTTCGCACCAGGGTGCATGATCATAGTTTGTTTTGGTAGAGACATCTATAAGAGAATGTCCACACTTCTTGATCAATGGAAACAAAACAAGTTGAAATCCACACAGTATTGACAACTTCGTAATCACAAAATTTATGGTAGTGACATCTTCTGATAAACTTATGAGTTGATCCAGTTATTAAAGTTCTGGGTTTCTCCTGTAGAGGATTTATTTGCACAAGATTTAAAATTGCGGCATAAGGGTGTACCGCCCGGTACAGACCTCCCCCCACCAAATGTCCTTCCAAGGAGTGACACAGAAGAATGCTGAAGACAGTTATTTTCCCCCCCAAAAAATTCCAAGTTTTTTGTGGTTGATAATTTGAAGTTAGTTGAATTCCTGCTTCCTTACAAATAGATTTGTGGAAGATGATGGAAGGGACATAAAGAATTTCCCAAGTCTTTTAACGCTGATTTGTAGAAGAATTTTGCAGAATGTCGAAACAAGTTACCAAGTATTGTTTTGAAGTAGATAGTTAGGAGTTAGTTGAAATCCGGCTGGAGAGTGTCTTAGTTTCTGTATACATTTGGAATACATGCTGTTCATTTTGACGGTAAGTCCTGTCATCGCTGCCGGTATCCAGTCGAGGTCGCCCGGACCCCTCAAGTATCCTGAGATACCTCTCTCCCGCACTATGAGAAGGGTAGTCGTGGTGAGGGACGCCGCAGATGCGAAGTTTGTTTACAGTCCCCCGATAAGCTTGTGGTTGGTGCGCCGCACTTCAGCCTGTGCCGGGAGATCACCTCCGGCGCGCCGTACCGCAGAAGGACATCACGGGAGTGGAGTGGGCCCTTACCTCACTACGGTGGTGGTAAGGCGATGAACGGCTGGGGGGCACTGAAACAAAAATATCTCGGCGACAGAAAGGTGTTTGTGACTTTTATTTTAGGGTACGATCTTGTTGGAGAGGCAGAGGGGCCAACGGCGTGAAAAATTATAGCCACTGGTATGGTTTAGCAGGAGATGGGAGCCTGGTAATGATGTACTAACAATTTGTTGGTTATTTTGATCCACCTTTTCAATACAAATTACAGTTTGTGTTGCTAAGTTGTAATGTTACAATTTGTTGTTACAAATTTCATTACATTGAATGTAAATCTAATTTCAGTGATAACAATATTTAAAACAAGAATAATATACACATTATGACAATATGATCTGCAATGTTAAAATGGATTAACTCTTAATTCTAAAACACATTGACGTCCAAAACACAGTTTTTAATTTGGCTAAAAATTGTTTGCAATGATTCAACTATAATTTGGCATTAAAATTTGAGTCATAAATATAAATATTGGATGTTAATATATAGGAGCCATAGTTTCTGAAGTGTGTTGGTTTCTAGAATACAGTAACATTTCAGTATTGCGAATTATAGTTAAGAATTGTGCACTCTAAATAATGTTATTTAAAAAGACTGTAGTTTTGCATTGTGCGTGATTAGTCATGATGATAATCTAGAATTGAAGTCTTGAGTTCGTTGGAAAATGGCTTCTAGATTTGATGAGGCTTGCTGCTGCAGTTTGGCAATTTGATCAGAGGAAGTATTGACATATTTAATTCTTGTTTGTAGCGACCAGACTCTCCGTTGGAAGTTGATTGTTTTGATGTAAGTTATGGTTAAAAGGGGCTTCAATCCAAATTTTGAGTACTGGTATCTGATTATGTTTCTTTCGATTTATGGAATGGAAGAAGCATCTAGAACAAATGGAAATGAACTTAAGTAATATTGTGTGTGTGTTTTGTGCTTATAATGTGAGTGTTGATGTTGCATTAACACTTACCCCTTTGTCTGCTACTACAGAATCTTGTGGGCCTTATTGCGTTACTGTGACTATTGTCTGTTGTGGCTCTACTCCTTGTGTTGTACGTATGAAAGAGCTGTTGTGAAGGGCGGGTAGGGGGTTGAGGGGAAGAGATGTTGGGCGGGGCGTTTGCTATTGACGTGCTACGTGGTGGGGAATTCTTATTTGTTGTCGAGGTGGGGGTAGAGGACGATCCTACAGGCGGGGCGTTAAGCTTTGGCGTGTTATGTGGAGGGAGACTTTTTTGCGTTGCCGAAATGGTTTCAGTTGTGAGTGTATTTAGATTGAATATTTTAAAGAATTTGCTTTTATCTGATTTGAGATTTCGTAATAATGTTGGCAACTGCTCTATTAACGGACTTTTTATTTCGACCGCGTCATTCAAGCTTTTTTCCTTCATTAAAGTACTGATCCAAATAAATATATATGTTTTCGAATTCTGCCATTAGCTTCCCCTTTTCGATTCTTTTGATTATTGTAAGGTCATCTATTGAGGTGTAATGATGGCCGGTTTCTTTCATATGATTACTCATTGCAGAGTATTTATTGTGTTTTAAGGCATTAAAGTGTTCCATGTATCTGGTTAGGAAACTGCGCCCAGTTTGGCCAACATATGAAGATTTACACTGTGTGCATGTTAGTCTGTATATTCCGGAGCCTTGAAATTTGTTATTGTAGGCATTTACTGTGTTATGGTTAAAAAATAAGTTTTTGTTAGTGTTATATGTTTTAAAGGCTATTTGCATATCTCGTTTCTTGAGTGGGTTTGCTATTTGGTGAATCTTTGAACTGGTGTAAGTGAAGGTTGCGTATCTGGATTTTTTAGTCTTTTCCGGTGTGAGGTTTGTGGCTATTTTGAGCTTTACTTTGTTGATGATTCGATTTACTATGTCTGCTTTATATCCATTGGCTAGTGCTAGTTCTTTTATAAAATTTATTTCTTTTGTAAAATTCGCGGGTGATAAGGGTATTTTGTAGGCTCTGTAGACCATACTGAAAAAGGTTGCTTGTTTGTGGGATTTGGGGTGGAGTGAGTCATTTCTTATTGTTATTGGCGTGTGTGTTGGTTTTCTGTATATCTGATAATCAAATTTGGATTTTAAGCGTGTTACAGTAACATCTAATTAATTCAATGAGTTGTTTTTTTCGTCTTCTTTGGTAAATTTTACGTATCTATCGATACAAACCAAAAATGACAAACCTTGAGGCAATTGTATAGGCTGATGATGCTTGTGAATAAAAGCGAAACATGTCCCGGTAAATTAGTGTATTGAAAAGGTGGATCAAAATAACCAACAAATTGTTAGTATATCATAGCATAGTTCAATACGGGTCTAATAATGAGATTAGTTACATGTAATGTAACATCTAACTCCTTCGGCTGAGACAGCCATAGCCTCTAACTCGGCAAAAGCTTGCGGACGCGACACAAAACACAAATATGACCTGTAGGATGGTGAAATTCCTTCCACAATGGCGTGAACAATTTGAACTTCTGGGAAATTAAGAGCAAATACCCTAGTATAGAATTTAATGTCTTGGATGAAGTCAGCGAGATTTTCATCCAGTCGCTGTACTCTGTAATAGTACTTTTGAATTCGAGATGACCTAGCCCGAGCGGGAATGAAGTTTGCCAGAAGGTGTGCATGAAAATCTTCAATAGTGGATTGTTCAGCAATTGCTCTATTTCGTCTGAGAGGACACCAATGGAATAAGGGTAAATAATCTGAAGGATTTGATATGGGGAAAGTGAAAACACAAGTGCATGATCCTAAACTCGACCAAAAATCTTAGAAATGAAATTACATCACTAGTAGAGTTAACGGAAAACTTGGAAATACCCCTAAGCAACATCGCTAGAGGATGAGGCAAACTACTGAACCCGGGTGAAATAGTAGGTAATGGCCTAGGGGGTGGAGAAGCTGTTTCAGAGAGCGCATTATTCAAAACAAATGGATGGATGTACGACGACCTGACTCGGTTTCTGATGGGGCAGATGTTTGTTGGACTCCTACGGATTTTCTACTGTCT
The DNA here is from genome assembly GCF_040414725.1 of Anabrus simplex. Taxonomy (NCBI): domain Eukaryota; kingdom Metazoa; phylum Arthropoda; class Insecta; order Orthoptera; family Tettigoniidae; genus Anabrus; species Anabrus simplex. The sequence goes on along the minus strand of NC_090265.1, from coordinate 127,098,957 downwards.
TCCCCCTTGGAAGAATCCTCCTCATTAGCTATGTTTGCAACCGTGGCTTGATCGGTCTTGGAAGTAGCAGATCCAGATAACATTTGACTAACCTTACTGGACATTTTAGACAGGTGTTCAACAAGAGCACTAGCCTCCTTACCCTGAACTTCATTTAACTTAAGAGACAATAGATCGCTCACACTATTATAAAAATGGAACAGTCTAGCCTGTACACTCTTAAGTTGATTTGGAGATGGATCACCTACTTCAAAAAAACTACTACAGATGCTAGCTCAGTAGTATTGTCAGTGATAGTGGAGAGAGCCTCATCAATATCTTTCTCTCCCAAAGTTGGGATACTAATCGGCAAATCAAGGGAATCCTTAAGTTCGGTGGTATCGGCTCCAACCATGCCTCCAGATTGAACATTTCTAATGGTTAATTCATAAATCAATTCCTCCCTGCGCAAATAGCCGGGATGGAGGACTTCACGAGGGCCGGGCATGATGGCAAAAGCTACACAAATTTAGAAATTTGGAAAAGAAAATTCCAGCAACTGAGAAAATTGTTAGAGTTCAAATTAATGATTATGTTTAGCTGTCAAAAGGGGCTAAATAGAGACCCATTCAAACACACACTGCTACCACTTGTTACGGGGATACCCGTGGAATGCAGAGGTGAAAGAAGGTGCGGGCTGGAATGGGTCTAACTACAAAGCTGAGATATTGATTAAAATTGCATTAAAGGTTATATTTTCAAAAATAGCAAAACTTAAACAATTTTCACATAAAATTTCAGACTTTAACAAATAACAACAAGTCAAATCAGGTACAAGACCAGGAAAGCCAAGATTTAGAGACAATTTAACAATGTGGGCCACAAGCCGAATTGTACAACTTCTGAGCTCTCAGCTCACAAACACCTATTACCAAAGGGCAGAAATCCCCTAATTACATGGAGCACTTGCTCCCACCTAGCAATGTCAAGCCTCCTAGAGGCACATTTACCACAAATAAAAGAGCTGACCCGCTCTCGATATTCTGAGCCTACCAAAGGCCACAACGGACTTTACCATTAACAGCCTTCAAGGCAAACATACAAAGGAACAGGGGTATCTTGTACCCAATCTACTGGGCCTTAGCAGAAAAAGAATAGGTTAATTTAATGGCCCAAAATACAAAATGAATGGAGGCGAGAACTTGCACTCCTAAATACACATTTTAAAACCTAAAAAGCACTAGGCCGATGAAACAGGGGCTATTCCCAAGCTATGGAGGTGACTCGTATACAGAATAAATTTAACACATTAAGGAAGAGTAGAAAAACGGTTACGAAAATGTAGTCACCTCAAATCCCAAAACGAAGGGGAGCTCGAGAGGGTAAAGCACTCTCTATCCCCGATTTACAGTTAAAGATATGTGAAGTTTTACAAAAGCGACGGCAAATTACATGTTTGAAGATAGGTTACATAATAAAGGTTTTGGACCTTCCCCGCGGGTTAAACTGCTGGGCTAGCAAAGAAAAGATGTTAAGCGGCCATTACCTGGTTGAAGAGCAGCTGCCTGATGAAAGGGGGCGCTTCCCGCATCCTGCTACATGTCCGTACACTAAGCTAAATGTTGATGATGTGGCTGAGAGACAAGAAAATCAGCAGTTCTTATACCCTCGAGGAAAACTTGAGACCTTTCATGAATAAAACAGCCACACCCACAGGCTTTTATTGGCTGGCTAAAAGTTACACATCAAAATTGAAGAAGAAAGACAGGATTGGTCAAAAATTAATTACAGAACGAATTGATTGGCTAACATCAAAACTGACGGAAAGAAAATATTAATATTGCCAACCCACAAATGAAAGAACGAAATTTAGTTATAGGAAAACTTATGAGTACAAAATATCTTCAAGGAAAGTTCCTTCACTTCGCACCAGGGTGCATGATCATAGTTTTTTTTTTTGGTAGATACATCTATAAGAGAATGTCCACACTTCTTGATCAATGGACACAAAACAAGTTGAAATCCACACAGTATTGACAACTTTGTAATCACAAAATTTACGGTAGTGACATCTTCTGATAAACTTGTGAGTTGATCCAGTTTTTAAAGTTCAGGGTTTCTCCTGTAGAGGATTTATTGGCGCAAGATTTAAAATTGTGGCATAAGGGTGTACCGCCCGGTACAATAATAATAATAATAATAATAATAATAATAATTTAATGTGCTGATAAATCTACTGACACAGCCTGATGTATTTGACTGTCTGCAACTCTATAGCAAAGAAAATAGCAGAAGACGCTAGCCATTGGATCTCTCAGACTCGTATGCTAAAGTATGAATTAAATGTTCTTATTTACTCATATAGGTCAGGTCAGGTCTACCGTATGTGACCGTAGACGGTACTACTTGCAACTGTCTGGCAGAGGGTTGGGCGGCCGTTATCAAACCTGACAAACTAAGGGAGAACCAATGGCTATGGACAGAGGAGTTGAAGGTGTTGAAGCCTTTGTGTAGGACATGACACATAAATTCAACAGGAAGCTTCTGCCTGCTAAAGGCTAAGGGAGATAACCCTGAGAGAAAATCTTCTCTAACGTTAGGTCTACTAAGTCAATTGGAGATTAACTGCAATCACTTCCAACACTTATACAAGCCTCGGATGCAAACAAAGAACTCACAGTAGACAACAGCACTCACAGATCCATGCCAGGTATGACGACTTCCAGCCTGATGATAGGCTAGGCCTTGAGATTGTGCAACAACTCCAGAGAAGATGATACACTCGAACAGGAACAATCAATGTACTGGGTTTTACTAGGAAATGTGAAGAGTTAGTGGACATCATGGAGAAAAGGAAAATACCAATCCTAGGACTGAAAGACTGAGAGAAACTAAACAGAGTTGAGGAAGCCTCTAATGGAATGGTAACAACAGAGAGATGATTGATGTTTGTCGTTTACAGGGGCCTAACATCGAGGTCATCGGCCCCTAATGGTACGAAATGAGATGACAAATTAAGAGTCCAAAATCCTCCACTGACCAGAATTCAAAGCGTGAGGATGAAGAATGACTGGATGGATATGAATTTAAAAGGATCAGTGGATCCGACCCACAGCGCCTCACTTGCACAGAAGCTCGCAGAAAACAATAGTATTACGGACCAAGGGACTACATCTATAGCACAATGCTGAATCGATTATGCTTGTTGTCGAAACGGGTCCAAAATCCAGGTCATCGGCCCCCCATAATGGTATTTATCGCTAGAAAAGTAGAACCATGGTATTTGTCTTGTTGCAGTACTAATCAAGAGTAGCGAAGACTCATGGTATTCCACACATTATGGTACTACTCACATGTAATGAAATTCGCACATGTATTACAGACCTACTGTGTTTCGCACATTGTGGCGCCATTGGCAGGCAACGCAAACCTATGGTGTTCATGACATAAGGGTACTAACCACAGGGACTCGTACTATTCCGTGGTGTTCCTCATATAGTGGGTACTAATCATAGGCAAGCCAGAACCATGGGTTCCGTCATCCCATGGTGTTGCTCATATAGTGCTACTAATCACAAGTACTGTAAAAGCCGTCGTGCTCTTGTTTGCTACTAATCACAAACCTATTTGGTACCTAACACAGTGGTACTACACGCAAGGAAAAGCGACCCATGGTGTTCCCCGCGTAGTGGTACTAATTACGAGTAGTTTCATGGTTCTAATTTGATCATCCCTTGGTTGCCCCTTTTAGTCGCCTCTTACGACAGGCAGGGTATACCGTGGGTGTATTCTCCATCTGCGGCCCCCACCCACAGGGTGTAAAGAGAGATGAGAATTGGAGGATTTGTATTGGCAAGAGAGTTATATAGTATTACAGAGATCCAGTACGTCAATGAGAGAATTATAAAGGCAACAATTCACCTAGGGAAAGAGAAGCTAGCACTGTGCATGTGTATGCCCCTCACACGGGTTGCAGTCAAGATGAAAAAGTAAGTTTCTCAAAGACCTCGAAGAGACCACCAGTGAAGAGAGAGCAATCATCATCGCGGACCTCAACACACAACTTAGGACAAATAGGAATAGCTATGAGAAGGTGATGAGACCACATGGACATGGGAGAGGAATTCAGAAGGGTGACCATCCCCTAGACTTCTACATAAGAAACTGGTAGTAAAAAGCAGTTGGTTCAACAAAAGAGTCAGTCACAAGATTACCTGTTACAGCTGGGATGGACAGAGAAAGACGGTCACTGACTATGTCATTACAGATAAAGAAAGAAGTAGACTTGTAGCTGATGTCAAGGTGATTCCAAGTGAAAACCTCAATAGCGACCACCGGTTATTAGTAGCAGAACTGAAAGACCTTAATATACAAAAGATAACAGCCAGGAAATTACCCAAGGTTAAGGTGTGAGAACTACAACAGATTGGAAAGAGGACCAACTAGCAGGACAACTGCCTACAGAAGAAGTGGACAGTGGTGAAGTAGAGTGGACAAGATTTAAAAACACATTGATAAAAGAAGCAATAGAGGTGTGCGGGAAGACAAGTGGGAGGGTAAGGCAAAAAGACACAGCCTGATGGATGAAAGAGTAAGATCCTCAATAAAGGAAAAGAACATAACACAAAAAGAATGAGAGAAATCCAAGCCAGAACAGGTGAGGGATGAGGGGAAGATCAGAGACCTCGAGCAAGTTTACCAGGACAAGAAAATGAGAGTTAAAAGAGTAGTAAAATAGAAGATAAAGTGCTGGGAGAAATTTACTCAAAAACTGGAGGAAGACAGAAGAGGCAATATGAAACTATTGTTCAGAGTGATAAAAAAAAGGAATTCAGTTGAAACCATCAAAGCACTTGAGGATCTCAATGGAAACCTGGCTAGGAGAGAAGAGGACATCAGAGAGGTTCTGAGGAATCATTTTGACCACCTACTGGACAAGAGAGAAGCAGATTAGAGAACAAAAGAACCAGCTGTTGAAACCTACACATAGGAACCTCTCATTACATGGGCAGAAACAGAAGCAGCCATTAAGATGAAGCCACAAGGGAAATTCCCAGGAATCTACGAAGTCAGCAAGGACATGATCAAAGCAGCAGGTTTTTTTTTTTGTTTCTTTGCTATTGGCTTTACGGCGCACTGACACAGATAGGTCTTATGGCGACGATGGGACAGGAAAGGTCTAGGATTGGGAAGGAAGCGGCCGTGGCCATAATTAAGGTACTGCCCCAGCATTTGCCTGGTGTGAAAACGGGAAACCATGGAAAACCATCTTCAGGACTGCCGATAGTGGGGTTCAAACCCACTATCTCCTGAATACTGGCCGCACTTCAGCGACTACAGCTATCGAGCTTGGTCAGCAGGAGTTCCGGGTTTACAGTGGCTACATAGGGTGCGCAATGCAGTTTGGAAAGATGACAAGATACCTACTGATTGGACAAGGGTGTCCTTATCTCCCTGTTTAAGAAATGAAATTTCTGAAAATGCTCCATCTACCGGGGAAAAACACTCCTTTCCCATGGGCTTAATATTCTTGACAAAATCTTAGAGAGCAGATTGCAAGTCATCTTCGAGCCACAGTTAGAAGAGGAACAGTATGGCTTCAGGCATAAGAGGTCAACACAACAGACCTAAACTTCAGTGTCTGTATGTTAATGGAGAAATATTGGGTAAAAGGCAAAGATCTGTTTATGGTTTTCCTTGATATTGAGAAAGCATACAACAGCATTGCAAGAAAGAAAATATGGGAATGCCTGAGAAAAAGGAACGTGCTGGAGGGACTGGTAAGGAAAGTTCAGATGCTGTATGGGCACTGTACCAGCTATGTGTGATTGGGTGACAGACATTCATCCTGGTTTCAGACCAAAAGTGGAGTCCAGCAAAGCAGTGCACTATACCCATTATTGTTTATCACCATCATGGATGACATCATGAAGAACATCAAGAAAACCTCCGGTGAACTAAATGCAATGGATTTTGCTGATGATGTTATGATCTGGGGGTAAACTGAGGAACAAGTACAGTTGAGACTCAATGAATGGAAGGTTAAGTTCCAGGAATTCTCTCTCAAGATAAGCGAACCGAAAACAGTAGTGATGGCAATAAACAGAGAGGGATGACCAGCGAACATCATGCTAGGAAACCATCCACTAGAAAGTGTGGAAAACTTTACATACCTTGGCAGTGTAATATCTCAAGATACACTAACCACATAGGAGGTGGCAAATAGAGTGCAGAAGAGCTTTCACTTCTATCAGTAAGTACAAACACTCCTCTGGCATCCCAAAGTACCAATAAAATCAAAGCTGGTGATGTTCAATCAGTACATCATACAAATCTTAACCTATGGTACCGACACCTGCACCCTTACGTAAGGACTCATCAAGGTTCCTGAGGTACACAACTCAAAAAACAAAATTGGACAAGATATTAGAAAGGAAGCTGGGATTGAGACATCATTGTTAGATCGGGTCAGCATGTCCAGATTGAGATGGTATGAGCATGTAATAAAGATGGAGCCAACTAGGACAGCTTATGTTAACTTGGAGAGACATGTGACAGGAAAAGAGATGGTGGGAAGACGAAGAATCACTGGATGGATATCGTAAAGATGGACATAGCAGATCGGGTAAGGACATTGGAGGACATCATTAACAACAGAACATATCCAAATAAGACAGAATGGAAGAGGCTTGCCAACAGTACCCAGGAAACTGGAACTGTAAAAAGATGCCGATTATTTTTATTTACCCAAAGGCTAAAATATCTGAGACACTGGCACAAACTGATGTATTTGACTGTCTGCAACTCTACAGTGTAGAAAAACCAGAAGAAGCAGCTAACCGGAGGCACTCAGACTAGTATGCTAACCACTCAGCATATGTGAATTAAACTTGTTTTTATTTGTTGCAACATATCTGAGCTCAGACATACATACACAACTTCAAAAGAAGTAAATTTTTGCTATTTTAGCTGCTTCTATGTTATAATCTGTATTTACCAGCAAAAAACTAAGTGGGCTATCTACATCATATAACCTAACACGCAAACTCCAGAATGCAGTCAGCGCTCATAGCAACTAAGCTACTACATCGCATTGTCGGAACAGGTCACATAACCTCCACCTAGCGATGAAGTATGTTATTAACTGGTTTATTGGAAAGATAGCCGCTTCTTTACCTTCTAGAAACAATTTTCTGCACTATTTGCTGTTTATGTACAGTGCACTAATCTACGAAATTGATCTCAGTGATGTCTACAAGCCAGATAATATGTACATTTTCATTTCATGGCCAGCACTGTACAGGTTTATCCTGATTGGTGCGTCCCTAATGTGGCAGATTCTTTGATTTTGGCTAAAAGTGAAAATTTATGTGGTTGAGTGTACATACCAGTTTTCACACTCAACTACTGCTTTAAACCCATTCCATAACTGCTTACATTTTTATTTACCACTTTCCACAGATCATACTTACTTTTTTTAAACTACCCCATTACTCTCTTTTCAACCATATGCCATTGCCTAATAGTACTACTTTTTCAAAATTCCTTTCCATCACATTTTTTTCCAATTACAAGACAAACAGCTTCATGATCACTTATACCATCAGTTCGGTTTCTCTATACACCTCATCTGGTTTGATCAGCACCACATCTAGAACATTTTTCCATCTAGTTAGTTCCATCACACCACATCTAGAATATTTTTCCATCTAGTTAGTTCTATCACTTTCTGACTCAGCTGTCTGTCCCATATTAACTTTTGTTGGTCATGCTTTCTGTAATTTGCATTCCCTTCTCAGTTAACATTTGGTAAAGTGATTCAAGGATGTTCTTTTCTGTGTCAATTCCCAAATATCTGATTATGTTATCAAAAATTTTGCATTGCATCAGCACCACACTTTCCAGGTATCATCATCATTATCTAAAGGCTCTGCCTTGTCGCTGCAACCACCGATCTCTTCTCTCTGCGATCCTTTTCACCTCTCCATAACCTTGGCATCCCATCATCTGAACTACCTTTTCAATGAACTTCTTACCGGGCGAGTTGGCCGTGCGGTTAGGAGTGCGCAACTGTGAGCTTGCATCCAGGAAATAGTGGGTTCGAATCCCACTACCGGCAGCCCTGAAGATGGTTTTCCGTGGTTTCCCATTTTCACACCAGGCAAATGCTCGGGCTGTACCATACATAAGGCTATGGCCGCTTCCTTCCCTGTCCCATCGTCACCATAAGACCTATCAGTGTCGGTGCAACGTAAAACAAATAGCAATGATCTTCTTCTGTGGTTTCCCTCTGCCTTTCTTTCTCATCACCTTGACTTCGAACAAGTTCTTTATAAAGTCATTATGCCGGAGAATGTGACCAAAAACTGACGCTTTTCTCCTTTTTATCATTGTTATTAAATGGCTCTGGGTGTTTATTTCTCTAAGCACTACTTCACTAGTTTTCTTCTCAATCCAGCTAGTTCTTGTCATTTTCCTCCATAGCCACATTTCCACTGCCTCTAGTCATTTCACTTCCACCTTCAAGAGAGTCCATCCTTCACAGCCATATAGCAGCACACTCCAAATGAATGTTTTGATAAACAATTTCTTTTGTTCATTATCCAAGGATTTATTATTTAAGAGCTGTTGCTTCTCCTCATAGGCTTTCTTACACAGGGAAATTCTTTTCATTTCCACAGTGCATCTGTTGTCATCGGTAATAACTGATCCTAAATAGCAGAACTTGTGCACCTGTTTTATTAAAATATTTCCAATTCTGAAAAGTGCCTCTGGCTTCATTTTAGATTTGCTTACTACCACAACATTAGTTTTATTTACATTAATGTTAAGTTGGAAATCTTTTAAGATGGATGTTAATTTGTTGAGCATGATCTGCATGTTCTTCTCACTGTCAGCCAAAAGTGCAATATCGTCGGCAAATCTAATACAGTGTACAGTTGTTCCATTTATTTTAATGCCAGGTGTCTTCTTGATTTTAAAAAATTTTCATGGCCTCTTCAATGTACAGATTAAATAGAAATGGCAAAAAGGAACACCCCTGTCTTACTCCTTTCCTGACCCTCACCTTGCATACTTTTTCATTACTTTCGATGTTCATTCTTTGATTGATATAGAGATTTAGTATTGCTTTTCTGTCTTTCCAGTCCAAATGAATATCCTTCATAATTCTGAACAGTATTTTCCACTGAACATTGTGAAAAAAGCTTTTTCCAGGTCTACAGTCCGGCTCCATGGCTAAATGGTTAGCGTGCTGGCCTTTGGCCACAGGGGTCCCAGGTTAGATTCCCGGCAGGGTCGGGAATTTTAACCATAGTTGGTTAATTTTGCTGGAACGGGGGCTGGGTGTGTGTGTCGTCTTCATCATAATTTCATCCTCATCATGACGCGCAGGTCGCCTACGGGAGTCAAATTAGAGACCTGCACCTGGCGAGCCGAACATATCCTTGGACACTCCCGGCACTAAAAGCCATACGCCATTTCATTTCCAGGTCTACAAAAGCTATATATGTATTTCTGTTCACCTCTAGTCCTCTCTCCAAGATGGTTTTAAATGCTAAATTGTTTCTCTCGTTCCTACTCCTTTCCTGAACCCAAACTGATCATCATCTAGATTCTGCTCAATTTTCATTTTGATTCTGTTTTTTAATATGCATGTGAATATTTTTGCTGCATGTGAAACAAGGCTTAGTGTTCTGTAATTGGAGCATTCTGTTAAATCTTATTTTTTGTGCAGAAGTACTGCTTTGCTTTCTACAAAATCCTCTGGCATATCTCTGTTTTCACAGCAGTACTTGGTGATTTTGAAGAGTTCATCCTTCAGTTTTTTTTCCAGAGTTTTTCCACAGTTCAGCAGTTTTCCAGGTCTGTACACCCCAAAAACATCAAGTTGCTTATTACCTTAAGAGATGAGCCTTACACCTAGAATAAGTTCTTCATCCCTATCTTTTTCGTAGCTTACAAATTCTTCTTTCACCAGTATGAATACTCCCCCTCCTACTGTTCCTATCCTGTCTCTACGATAAAAACTAGTTCCATGATAAAATTACTGCTTTCGTAATGTCACTACAGAACCTTGATTCAACTCTGTTACATTATCTGGTAATATATATATACATTAAATTAATTATTCTTCCTTTCTTTACAATACTCTTACATTTTAACACTAAACATTAACAACTTTATGTCAGCCTTACTTGACTTCCAGCACCCTACACACTATCACTGCTCCCTAGTCAAAGCAACAATATAAGCATAAACTTCAGCATAAAACCAGAAAAATAACAATTCACAGGTGAAGTAACAATAAAAACAGCATAAATATACCACACCAAGAGCCATCTGTGGAAAGCAACATAATGTGATATCCAATTCAAAGGGATGAAGACATCTGAAGTAGATATCCCACTACCAAGTGGTAAAATATCTTGTCCTGAAACAATAACAAGTGGATTTCAAAGCTTGATACACATTGTACTGTATATCATAGCTCTTAATATGATGTTGTCTATAAACAACACCGGGAATGAAAAGATTTTAACAAGTTGCTTTCATCTTTGATGATCTAGTGCTTCTCTCTTCCAACCTTCCGCTACACCCAACTGGTTTAGAATTAAAGAGTACTGGAAACTAAACAAGAACATAAGCCATAAATAAGGATATGAACATAAACAGAACCATATAATGTGTTAACTTCCTATCTTTCTATTTACAACCAGACTGTAGACATGATAATAAGCTTTTGGACTTTCACCGTGTCATAAAACAATGTCACAAAGGATGGCTCTATGCCAAACTGCCTTTGTTTCCAGGAATCAACCTACCAAAATCATTTCTGGTGTAGGCTGAGCAAACCCCAAAGACAGGTCTTTCTCTCCAAAAGTGGAAGTATCATTTGTGAACTTCTCAACTTCCTGATGGGGAATCAAACCCACTTCCTACTGGGGTAAACGAGGACATTTTTTACCGTCTTGGCTAGGTATAGGGCCTACCTCTCATTATAATGTAATTGTCAATAAAACTAGTACTTAACATCCTAATTTCCTAATACAAAATCTTAATAAAAGTAATACTGTTGTACATTTTACATCCCACTTCCTACAGTACTATTTCTTTTCTTTTTTTAGAGATACCGGAGAGCCAAATTTTTGTACTGTAGGAGTTCTATTATATGTTAGTGAATCTACCGACATGAGGCTGATGTATATGAGCACCCCCAAATACCACAGAACTGACCCAATATTAAAACCAGCCAGGTTGAGCTCAGGAAGCCTGCACTGAAGTAGATACAAAAAGTAGGCACAAAATCTTAATTTCCCTGCTCGCAGGAAGCATGAATTCAATATGATAAAAAGAATATCAGTTGGGTGAATGTTTTGACATCAACTTTGTCAACCTGAAAGGGTACACATATAGCAATTTGAGTTTCAATTGAACAACTTGTCAAAATTCCTTCAAATCAAACTTTACTCAATGGCAATCCTGTTCTCCCATGCTGTCAATGCTACCAGTTGCAATCTGAATACCAGCAACTTGACAGGATGCTTGTGTAACTAACAGCACAAGTTAACTGTATTTAATGATAATGTCTTAATGCAACCTATAATTATATCCATATACAGGCAGTAATTATGACAACAGTAAATAATAATGGCGGGTGGCCTCCGGAGAGGTGTAGTGCAGGTCTTTAAAGTTGATACTTTATAGGCGACCAGTACGTCTGAGGATGGGGCCCGACATGTGATGATATCTAATGGTGAACATGCCACACACCCAGCCCCCAAAGCATCAGAATTAACTAATGAAGGTTAAAAACCTTAGTGATCATGAAGCTGTTTTTGTGGTAGTTAAAAATAAATGTGATAGAAAGGAAGGTCTTAAAAGTAGGACTGTTAGGCAGTACCATATGGCTGATAAAGCAGGAATGAGGCAGTTTCTAAAAAGTAACTATGATGGGTGTAAAGAAATTGTTGAGGAATGCAAAAACAGGTTTGTACCATTAAGGGTGGTAAGGAATGGTAAAGACCCACCTTATTATAATAGAGAAATAAAGAAACTAAGAAGGAGGTGCAGACTGGAAAGAAATAGAGTTAGAAATAGCTGTGGAAGTAAGGAGAAATTGAAGGAACTTACTAGAAAATTGAATCTAGCAAAGAAGGCAGCTAAGGATAACATGATGGCAAGCATAATTGGCAGTCATACACATTTTAGTGAAAAATGGAAGGGTATGTATAGGTATTTTAAGGCAGAAACAGGTTCCAAGAAGGACATTCCAGGAATAATTAATGAACAAGGGGAGTGTGTATGTGAGGATCTTCAAAAGGCAGAAGTATTCAGTCAGCAGTATGTAAAGATTGTTGGTTACAAGGATAATGTCGAGATAGAGGAGGAGACTAAGGCCAAAGAAGTAATAAAATTTATATATGATAACAATGACATTTACAATAAGATACAAAAGTTGAAAACTACAAAAGCGGCTGGAATTGATCAGATTTCTGGGGATATACTAAAGACAATGGGTTGGAATATAGTACCACATCTGAAGTACTAATTTGATTATTGTTTGGTCGGAGGAGCTATACCAGATGAATGGAGAGTTGCTATAGTAGCCCCTGTGTATAAAGGAAAGGGTGATAGACATAGAGCTGAAAATTAAAGGCCAGTAAGTTTGACATACATTGTATGTACGCTTTGGGAAGGCATTCTTTCTGATCATATTAGACATGTTTGTGAAATTAATAACTGGTTCGATAGAAGGCAATTCGGTTTTAGGAAAGGTTATTCCACTGAAGCTCAACTTGTAGGATTCCAGCAAGATATAGCAGATATCTTGGATTCTGGAGGTCAAATGGACTGTATCGCGATTGACCTGTCTAAAGCATTTGATAGGGGTGGATCATGGGAGACTACTGGCAAAAATGAGTGCAATTGGACTAGACAAAAGAGTGACTGAGTGGGTTGCTATATTTCTAGAAAATAGATCTCAGAGAATTAAAGTAGGTGAAGCTACTGTAATAATTAAGCGGAGAATTCCTCAAGGCAGTATTATTGGACCTTTATGTTTTCTTATATATATAAATGATATGAGTAAAGGAGTGGAATCGGAGGTAAGGCTTTTTGCGGATGATGTTATCCTCTATAGAGTGATAAATAAGTTACAAGATTGTGAGCAACTGCAACGTGACCTCGAAAATGTTGTGAGATGGACAGCAGGCAATGGTATGTTGACAAACAGGGTTAAAAGTCAGGTTGTGAGTTTCACAAATAGGAAAAGTCCTCTCAGTTTTAATTACTGTGTTGATGGGGTGAAAGTTCCTTTTGGGGATCATTGTAAGTATCTAGGTGTTAATATAAGGAAAGATCTTCATTGGGGTAATCACATAAATGGGATTGTAAATAAAGGGTACAGATCTCTGCACATGGTTATGAGGGTGTTTAGGGGTTGTAGTAAGGATGTAAAGGAGAGGGCATATAAGTCCCTGGTAAGACCCCAAATAGAGTATGGTTCCAGTGTATGGGACCCTCACCAGGATTATCTGATTCAAGAACTGGAAAAAATCCAAAGAAAAGCAGCTTGATTTGTTCTGGGTGATTTCCGACAAAAGAGTAGCATTACAAAAATGTTGCAATGTTTGGGTTGGGAAGAATTGAGAGAAAAAAGAAAAGCAACTTGACTAAGTGGCATGTTATATTAACTATTTGTTGGTTGTTTTGATCCACCTTTTCCATACAAATTACAGTTTGTGTTGCTAAGTTGTAATGTTACAACATTAATGTACCGCGACATGTTTTGCTTTTATTCACAAGCATCATCAGCCTATACAATTGCCTCAAGGTTTGTCATATTTGGATTGTTGTTACAAATTTCATTACATTGAATGTAAATCTAATTTCAGTGATAACAATATTTAAAACACAAGAATAATATACACATTAAAAATTATGACAATATGATTTGCAATGTTAAAATGGAGTAACTCTTAATTCTAAAACACATTGACGTCCAAAACACAGTTTTTACAATTTGAAAATTTGGCTAAAAATTGTTTGCAATGTTAAAATAAAATTGATTCAACTATAATTTGGCATTAAAATTTGAGTCATAAATATAAATATTGGATGTTAATATATAGGAGCCATAGTTTCTGAAGTGCATTGGTTTCTAGAATACAGTAACATTTCAGTATTGAGAATTTTAGTTAAGAATTGTGCTCTCTAAATAATGTTATTTAAAAAGACTAATTTTGCATCATGTGTGATTAGAGTCATGATGATAATCTAGAATTGAAGTCTTGGGTTCGTTGGAAAATGGCTTCTAGATTTGATGAGGCTTGCTGCTGCAGTTTGGCAATTTGATCAGAGGAAGTATTGACATATTTAATTCTTGTTTGTAGCGACCAGACTCTCCGTTGGAAGTTGATTATTTTAATGTAAGTTATGGTTAGAAGGGGCTTCAGTCCAAATTTTGAGTATCTGATTATGTTTCTTTCGATTTATAGAATGGAAGAAGCATCTGGAACAAATGGAAATGAACTTAAGTAATATTGTTACTGTATTCTCGAAACCAACGCACTTCAGAAACTATGGCTCCTATATATTAACATCCAATATTTATATTTATGAATCAAATTTTAATGCCAAATTATAGTTGAATCAATTTTATTTTAACATTGCAAACAATTTTTAGCCAAATTTTCAAACTGTAAAAACTGTGTTTTGGACCTCAATGTGTTTTAGAATTAAGAGTTACTCCATTTTAACATTGCAATTCATAGTCATAATTTTTTATGTGTATATTATTCTTATGTTTTAAATATTGTTATCACTGAAATTAGATTTACATTCAATGTAATGAAATTTGTAACAACAATCCAAATATGACAAACCTAGAGGCATTTGTATAGGCTGATGATGCTTGTGAATAAAAGCAAAACATGTCCCGGTAAATTAGTGTTGTAACATTACAACTTAGCAACACAAACTGTAATTTGTATTGAAAAGGTGGATCAAAACAACCAAGAAATTGTTAGTATATCATAGCATAGTTCCATACGGGTCTAATAATGAGATTAGTTACATGTAAAATAATAAGTGGTATGTTCCGAGCTGTCAGCAGAGAGATGGCGTAGAATAACATTAGTAGACAAATAAGTTTGAATGGCGTTTATAAAAGTAGGAAAGATCACAATATGAAGATAAAGTTGGAATTCAAGAGGACAAACTGGGGCAAATATTCATTTATAGGAAGGGGAATTAGGAACTGGAATAACTTACCAAGGGAGATGTTCAATAAATTTCCAATTTCTTTGAAATCATTTAGGAAAAGGCTAGGAAAGCAACAGATAGGGAATCTGCCACCTGGGCGACTGCCCTAAATGCAGATCAGTATTGATTGATTGATTGATTGAACCTCTGACCTGGGCAGGAATCGAACCCAGGGACCCCCTGAACCAAAGGCCAGCACGTTAACCATTTTGGCATGGAGCCAGACATGACAACAGTGATAAGGGTCTGGATACTTTTGTTTCAAGACAGTCAGTTTCTGTGTTAAACATAGAAGATAACAATCCTAAAGTAGCATGGTAATCCACAGAGTAACCTAAATAACTGATGACTGAAGTAGAACTTTGGACATGGTAATTCTATACAGTACAAGGAAATGATTCCTCCATGGAGATTACATTCATACAGTAAGTACATAGGTCTTTGAAATCAGCAACAAACTGACTATTGATGTTCCTATAATCTTTCATTTAACGTTAAGAATTTCATTTTTCAGGTTCCGTATTGAATCAAGATTCACAATAAAGAAAGAAAAAGATAAGATCCACCTTTTCAATACTATATATTACATGAAAATTTTTACATTTCTGTTAAATCATCATGTTTATGAACTTTTGGTACCGGTTTCGACAAAACTATATGTCATCATCAGCCTAGGACAAATTATACAAAGACAATAAAATACATCGATCATGACTCTTATAGTAATATCACAATAGTAATTTACATATATAAGCTGATAGTCATTAATATAATAGAGGTCGTTTTATAGAAAGTATAATTAGTAAGTTCAGACATTGCCCAAAATCTAACCTACTTAAAGAAACTAATAAATCTAAAACTTTTTCAACTTTTACCTTCAATTGCAATATTCATAAAATTACAAACATATTTAAGAAGCAGAATATTGATATTTCCTTCAGAACCAATAATAGAAACCTAGACATTCTACACAACTCGAACTCAATTAACACTTCCAACCCTTTTGAAAAGTCAGGTGTCTATAGATTTCATTGTAACGACTGTCACAGTACAATATTTTGGACAGACCGGTAGATCATTCAAAATCAGATACACAGAACACGTAAACGCAATCAAATAGAGAAAATTTTCCGCAGTAGGTCAACATATAAACAACTATAAACACAAATTTTATGGCTTAGACCACGATATAGACATCATTGAAATAATAAATAAAGGCCCCGTACTTCATTTAACTGAACAATTTTACATTTCACTTGATCAGTACCATAATCCATGTTTTAATCTCAATGACCTTTCTGAAAAACCTACAATTTTGTTTGATACGTTCATTAAAATATTGAATAATCTTAAAATACCCAAAAATCGATCCATCCTGAAAACAATACACAACACGCTTACACATTACCCCTACCGCCGCCTGCGCCCACCCGATTATAGTCCCGCCTCTACCACGCTTCCCCTTCCTCCTACTTAGAAACTCCACCCCTCCCTGCTCTCGCCGATGGCCCGTCCCTTGACATTCAGTCTGTCAGTTCATCCCCGATACATCTGCTATCAACGTGGCACCTGAGGTGAGTCTTCTATTCTTTTAATAATATTTTTTCCGGTTTTTACGTAATTCTAAATCGCGTCTTATCTTTCTTATAGGTTCCGTCTTGGTTCAGGACCTTTCTAGATCAACCTTTGTACTTACAACCTGCTTCATAAGATCCTTCTTTCAAGCACCATTTCAACAAGAACCTTGGTTATTTTACTATGTTCAACCTACTTTTTAATATGATATAAAAAAACATATAAGGGGACAAGCCGATACATAGAACTTTCCAATGAACACTTTGCTTGTCAATATCAACCTGCAGTGATAACTAATTCATCTATTTTGGTTACATTGGACATTGTACTAAAATTCTTCATCTGGTAAGTCCTATTAGAATATTCTTTACATTCTATTGTGTATATACTCATTTGGAACAACTTATGACTAAGTGTTTGTTTACTTCTTTTAGCATGTCAAACATGGCTATAAAGCCTCCCTAAAAATGAACCAGACTATTCAACAGATAAAAATACGATAGATCAAAAGCTGATAATTATATTTTACTACAAATATTTACTATAAAAACCGAATTTTCTTTTAACAGGTCATTCTTTTTAATTATAAATACTATGGTGTACACCTTATAAAAAACAACCACTATTATATTAATGACTATCAGGTTATATATGTAAATATTATTTTAGTTTTATCACGTATATTTCCTAAATTACTATTGTGATATTACTATAAGAGTCATGATCAATGTATTTTATTGTCTTTGTATAATTTGTCCTAGGCTGATGACAGTTTTGTTGAAACCGGTACCAAAAGTTCATAAACTAGATGATTTAACAGAAATGTAAAAATTTTCACGTAATATATAGTTTTGAAAAGGTGGATCTTATCTTTTTCTTTCTTTGCTATAATCTTTAACCCTAGATGGCTAACATGGAATACAAGGAAAATTAAAGCTAATGCATAGTCATTTTGATGAACAAATTTAGTGCTATGTGAAATGACTTATTGCTACATATTTATGTATTTTACATGATAAATTTAATTCATAGAGTCTTGTCAATATACACGCCTGAAAAGCCTTACATCTGATATACACAAATATTCCGACCACACTTATCGTCCATTATTGCATTCAAAACATCACCTTGCTTGATAATCCCCGTATACAGCTTCGGAGCAATGATAACAACGCACTTCCGTCATCCTCAGTTTCTCACTTGGGCAAAAATATATTTTGAATTTCCTTGATTCAGGAATTTCTGCTTCCTCTGAAGGCACATTCAGGTGAAGTATTTTTGCCATAGACAAGCGCAGCAAGTGGCACATTCCAAAGCGATGTGTCACTCATGGCTTCGTAAGATCATACTGCAGCTCTTTTGCAAACAGCTACCTAGTCAAAGGCTTTTACTTATTGTTGAACTTACTGTGAACATAGATCACATAACTGGCCATCTTGTCTTTCTATTAGAATTCATTTGACTGTTCATCTGGTCTAGCATGACCACACCACCCTTTGTGTCATTATAATCGTTAATCATAATCATTTTTTATTTTTATGATTACATTTGGCTTTACATTGCACCGACACAGATAGGTCTTATGGCAACGATAGGATAGGAAAGGCTTAGGAGTGGGAAGGAAATGGCCGTGGCCTTAAAGTACAGTCCCATCATTTGCCTGGTGTGAAAATAGACTATCGACAGTGGGGTTCGAACCCACTATCTCCCGAATAAATTAGTTTCTTTGATGTATTGATCTTTGCTCTTTCATGAATGGTCAAAAGATTTAACACTGTTTTTCGGCTTGGTTTTGTATGACAAGTGTTTTCTCTTGGTCAAAACAAAAATGTGCCTACTTTTATGTTGCATGATACAGTAAAGCAGATGGAATTTCTGATTTATTCTTACAAATAGTGCCTAGTATTGTCAAGTTATGTGGCAGTTTTAATAGCTCAGTTACCAACGGAACAGGCGTGAAACAATTGTAGATCTAACAGTCTAAAAGGGCTAAGCGCCAATTTTTCAGATTTCATTTTATTGGACCTGTTGGTAGTACATCCATATGCTCTGTCGTAGGTCAACTGAAAGTGACTCATTCATATGGAATGAGTAATGTATTAGTCATAGCCCCGTCTGCAATTTTCATTTTTAAATTGTATTTTCTAAAAGATATTATAAATATAACATATAAATATAACAAGTTATTATGTATAAGGTTGGTTGTATATGTGATTTAATGAGGGGTTTGTCACACACACACACACACACACACACACACACACACACACACACACACACACACACACACACACACACACACACACACACACACACACACACACACACACACACACACACACACACACACACACACACACACACACACACACACACACACACACACACACACACACACACACACACACACACACACACACACACACACACACACACACACACACACACACACACACACACACACACACACACACACACACACACACACACAGAGGCAAAATTATTTAATTGGAGCATTTAGTAAATGTAATGTTTTTCATCAGTATGTCTTAAAGTAGTGTTTGGCACTTAGGGCTGGTTTACACGGGTAGAGTAGCGAGGCGAGTAGAGTGGATAGTAGAGCTACTAGCATCGTGTAAACGACCGGGATAGTAGCAAGTAGAGTAGAGTAGTTAGTAGGCAGTAGAGTAGAGTGGGTTTCCGCTGCGGTAAAGTAACTCTACCACTATCCTTCCCCCTCCACCGGAACCGAGCTCCGAGAGCTGGCGGAGAAGTCCGAGGACGCTCGATTTTTCAGCTGCCGCGTCATTCGACTGCTGTATTTGCATGTGTGTGCAGACGGTGGTATTACGTTGAGCGTTTATTTGGCGGCAAAATGAAGTGGACGGAAGAAGAAACTTGCAAGTTTGTGGAGCTCTACAGCGAAAAAGAATGTTTATGGAACATAAACAGCGTTACTTATAGAAATAAGAATATGAGACGGGCGGCGGAAGAGGACTTAATTGCGAAAATGGGTAAAGAGGGTTTTGGGTTAACGGAACTGAAACAGAAAATAAAAAATTTACGGTGTACATACAATCAAGAACTCATGAAAATACGAAGATCCAAGAAGTCTGGAGGTGGTGCCGCAGACATCTACACTCGAAAATGCAACATAAAATATAAACAAGTGTCAGCTGGATTTTCACTTAATATGAAGATTTCTCAAGTTTCAGTGTTACACAGCGTGTTCATCATGTGTCTCGACATGTTTAAGTTAGGCAATACAATGGTGCAGGACTGTGTACATTAATCATATTAATAACATACATAGGGATCTTTTACATATCACTTGCCACTGCCGTTAATTTTCAGCAATAACAGTAATTTCCACAACAAATTGAATAGTTTCCATATGTTGTTTGGAATATCCAAAATAATTATTGTTTACAGTACAGTGTCAGATCTAGAAGATTAAGCTCTACACCTGGGCCGTACAAGCAACGAACAACAAAAACTTAAATAGATCAATAATTGGGATATTTATGGCGAAGAAGTTACTGCAAATTAGGCCTACGCCAGCGTAATTTACAGTGTACTTATGGCCGGTTACGTCTCAAAACTCACGTGCGAAAATTAGTAGCAAATGGTATCAAAACTCACGACTACAAACTAATAGCTAAATTAATATTCCAATGAGTCTCAAAATTCACGACTCCGGATAGCAGGTGCCTGCGATGACGGCAGGAGGGGTGAGGTGCGCGGTGACTCACTCACCAGGCCTCTCCTGAGGCCTCGATACCATTAACATTAAATTTATACAAAAGGAAAAATACGTTATATTACCTTTAAGACCACAGAAAAATGTTTTGATAATAATAATAATAATAATAATAATAATAATAATAATAATAATAATAATAATAATAATAATAATGTTGCATCCGGGAGATAGTAGGTTCGAATCCCACTGTCGGCAGCCCTGAAGATGGTTTTCCGTAGTTTCCCATTTTCACACCAGGCAAATGCTGGGGCTGTACCTTAATTAAGGCCACGGACGCTTCCTTCCAACTCCTAGACCTTTCCTATTCCATCGTCGCCATAAGACTTATCTGTGTCGGTGCGACGTAAAGCCCCTAGCGAATAATAATAATACACCTCTGTGTCATTCACCGACCATTATTTACCCCTGTGTGTTGGGGTGGCAGAGTAACATCCCCAGTATCCTCCGTCTATCGTAAGAGGTGACTAAAAGGGGCCCCAGGGGTACTTACATTTTTTTGAAAAGGCCCTTGTCTTTCTTTGCCCGAAACCTTCATTTTCTCGAAGTATTGGCCACCTTCCATTTTTTCCCCTCTGATTAGTATTAATAGAGGATGGCTGCCCAGTTGCACTCCCTCTTAAAACAGTAATCACCACCACCACCTTTTCCTTCATTGTTTTCAACACTTATTGATTTTTAATGAACCTTTCCACATTTTCTTGGCTGGGGAAAGAACCACCATCATATAATATCATCAATATCAGCGCTGTGGAGTCTTTTTTAAGTCATATAGCAACAGAACGTCAAAGCGATTGGCTACTTTGCTATATTTTAGATAAAATTCTGACACATTTTAATTTATGATTTTATAAATTTGGTGACCCAAGTAGTCAATACTACGAGTATATAACATTGCGTTTTGTGTAATCGCGTGGAGGCGTGATGTAATATATTAATCTATGCTAAGTAAGGCATCTGGGAGTACATGACTCAGTCATACGTGTGGAGCATGAGTTCATATTATTTTCGGAAAGCGTATCAGAGACCGTTCATCATACTCGCCCACTTTCTGAAGGGAATGGAGATAAGTAATTTAATTTCCCTGCGATGAGATTCATGACCAAATTAATCTCTAATGAAACTAAATGAGTGAATTAACAGTCGTAATATATAATATCGGTAAAATAAAGTTTCTTATATAAGTAAATGCTGTCTTCTGGCCTCATAATAGAACTAAGCCCCGGTAATTGCTACCAACTGAAAATTTATTTTAACTAGCAGCAGGCAATATACCTACTTTAATTTTATGTCGTCCGGCTGCATGGATACATGGTTAGCATGCTGGCCTGTGGTCCAATGGGTCCAGGGAGTCCCAGGTTCGACTCCTGGCCGGGATTTTCACTTTCATTTGTTAATTCCTATGGCTCGGGAACTGAGTGTTTGTGCCGTCTGCAGCATTGGACTTCATGGATTGCAAAAAAAAGAGGCGTATTTCTATTTTTCATCTATTCACATAATTCAATCGATTATCCATCCGACACACTTACACCGAAAAATGTATTCATGACGCAACCGATTATTCTACGCGATATAACTGAATGGTATTTTAAATTCATTTGATTATTTATTCCATTATTTAAATAACCGGATGGAAGCTATTTGATTTTTAAAAAAATATCCGATTATATCATCACTAGTAGGGTGGGCATATATCCATTCAAAGAAGAACTGGTCCTGCTCGTGAGGTTTGAGACTGGCCCAGATAGAGAAACCTATTATTGCTAATCCTCTTCTTAGAATTCGTGAATTTTGATACTCTTGGGTTCTGAGACTCGTGGGTTCTGAGACGACACACTGATGGCCAATGGGTATTCTTTCTATAACTTTTGAAATGAATTCTGTAAAATGTCATTCGGATAAGATTTAGGTTGGCTGAAATACAAAAAAATGGAAATAGAAACATCACTACAGTCTAACTGGGGAAAGGAGTACCTCACCCCTTCACCGTGGAACAAAAACCTTCGCCAGAATTATGATCTATAATTAGACTGGAGCTCGTTCATATAGTTTTATCTTAGAAATCACCACTACAGTATTCACAGACGAAGACTAGTAAAATCCTGAGGGGATGATTACACTGTCGTTACTTTCTGTACAATAATGAATAAAGTCATAAAAATTCAATCGTTTGTGTTCCTGGGTTAAAATACATGCTTGTACTGCCAGGGAACTGCTCCTTCATTAACACAATGATTCCTGAGACGATCCCTCATGTTCTTGGCCAACTGTGTCGAGTTTGTCCCCCCATACTTCTCCAAATTGCCAAGTTCTCTCAGAATTAATGCCGATGCCCCGAGTGTATATCTCCCACTAAGCCAGCCTCTTACCCATTCCCTTTTTTCCTCATTTACTTCTTCTTCTAACGCTTCACTAACCTCTTGCAGTAATATGTTTGTAAATGTCTTTAAACACTTCCTTACGATGTGCTTACGTCTTGACATGGTGCTACTGCTGTACTCTACTCTACTGTATGACTCTACTCCCGTATGAACGGTACGAGTGTCAACTCTACCAGACAGCGGTAGAGTAGAGTAACGTGGCTACTCTACTAACTACTCTACTCGCCTCGCTACTCTACCCGTGTAAACCAGCCCTTAGCCCTTTAAAATATTAGGTCTCCAATTGTCCATTGTTATGTTGCAACTAGCTGATGTACCAGCGCTTCGCTACGGGATTCTCAGAAAAACTGACCGTGTGGTTTTCCTAACTGAAGTAAACAAAGGCCATTACAAAAACGTCAGTAGGGAAGTAGGGATGTTTAATAATAATTATTATTATAATAATAATAATTTAGTGTGGCTATTTCTAGCCAGGTGCAGCCCTTGTAAGGCAGACCCTCCGATGAGGGTGGGCGGATTTGCCATGTGTAGGTAACTGTGTTTTATTGTGGTGGAGGATGGTGTTATGTGTGGTGTGTGAGTTGCAGGGATTTTGGGGACAGGACGAATACCCAGTCCTCGAGCCAAGGGAATTAACCATTTAAGGTTAAAATCTCCGACCTGACCGGGAATTGAACCCGGGACCTCTGGACCTAAGGCCAGCACGCTATCCATTTAGCCATGGAGCCGAACAATGTTATCATATAAAATACTCGATCAAATGAAAAACCGCACATTTTCCCACTTTTAATGAACAGTACTACGGTGCCAATCTAACAGTCCAAAGTTCCAGAGCCGGAATGACCAGGCCAAAGACATCCGTGATCACTCCTCTGGCATAATTCTCTTAAATATGCAAACTGCTCATTCCAATCAGTGCCTCAGAGTACAGATTGAATAGCTTCAATGCTATGAAGAACCAGTGTGTTGTGTACCAGTAGTATCAGAAAATTTATGAACCAGAGGAATAGCATGCTAAAGAAGAAAGTTATCTAACTCCCCAGCTACATTCCGCTAATATTCAGGGAGGCTGTTACACTCGGTACGACCGGATGAGTTGGCCGTGTGGATAGGGGCACGCAGCTGTGAGCTTGCAACCGGTTGATTCGAACCCCACTATCGGCAACCCTGAAGATGGTATTCTGTGGCTTCCCATTTTCACACCAGGCAAATGCTTAGGCTGTATCTTAATTAAGGTCAAGGCCGCTTCCTTTACACTCCTAGCCCTTTCCTATCATTTCGTCGCCATAAGACCTATCTGTGTCGGTGCGACGTAAGGCAAATTTAATCCTAACTATCGTAGATGAGTGGCAACAGGAGACACAAAGCCCACCACAACAAACAATGGTCAATGTATTGTTATTGTTGATCAATGTTACGCGCTTTCAATATTGTAGGCCTTCACATTTAGTTTTCTTCCGACTCTGAAATACCACTCTTATCATAGTCAGTACGATAAAATTGAATAAAACATAAATGGTGGGAAATTGTATTCTCTACAACTTTCGTTATGCAGTACTTTTCGATAGGACCAATAACATAGGTATTTAAACATTACATTTTAGGCGCCTTCCCCTAAACTACAATTTCATGCAGGGTGCATAAAATTGTTTATAGTTTAGACCGTAGTTTCTTATTTCCCGACTATACATACCGACTTTAATTAAATTCTGTTAACCCATTTTCTCGTGGCTTGGCGTTGATATGGACTTAGCAACAAAAATACAAATTCATGAATTTCGTGTTATCAAAGCCGGTGAGGTAACAACGTATGACATAAATGATCGGAAATTTAATTCTATATAACTTTAGTTATGTAGTATTTATCGATAGGACCACTAATAATATAAATATTTGAGAATTCAATTTTAGGCCTTCCCCTAAACTACCATTTCACTCAGCGCGAGTAAAATGATTTATAGCCTAGATTGTAGTGGCTCATCCCCCGACTTCGCATACCGATTTTCATTAAATTTTCTTCAGCCGTTTTCTCGTGATGCGTGTACATACATACATACATACAGACAGACAGAAATTACGGAAAAGTAAAAATCGCATTTCCTTGTTACTATGGACATGACCGATACAGAAATACCATTCTTTTCAAATTCTGAGCAATGTACAGACAAAACTCTTATTTTATATATATAGATTGCTTCCATGGACACATTTTGTTATGATTTCTACAAAGAAATCTGCTTATGGTTGATTAGCAGGTGCAGTGTTCTTGCCAAGATATGGCATTACATCAATCAAGTACTTAGTTCTATTGTCAAGTACCATAACAATTTTGATGCCACACTTTGATGGTTGGTTAGGAATGAACATTTGGGAAAGGCACTACCCTCTGAAAGAAAGAATTTGCTCATTAATTGTAAGGAATAATCTAGAATTAAGATTCCCTACAAGCAGATATAAACTGTTCCCAAATTTCTCTTTTTGGTGCCAATTTGTCTGTTTTTCTCCTCTCAAGCCTCAATGACTGGTCATCAAAATGTAAACATTCACAAAGGAAGTAAAATCTGTCACAACTGATTGTGGCTTTGTACCTCATCCCAGAATATTCTGCACCGAACATCTCCTTTGTATGTATGTGGTTATTCTTCTGAACAGCAGATAACAAAACACTTAAAAATGCACCTAATTCCTCTTACACAAATTATAAAATGTTGTATTTTGGACATTATAATTTGCATGTTTTGCTGCAATTTTTTCATTACAGTCCTTGATTATTTTATCATGCATTGTCTGGGTAAAATAGAAGCAAAATGCTTCCCTTGGCGAGTCCCTGCATATAATGCATAATATTCCTAGCTGCTGAGCGAGTATTCGGGGTCTCAAAGGAACTGCAGATTTTTTCCTACTAGACTATTTTTACTGCTCACTATCATATAAGGATCTCTTATGAGTCATGGTTTTAGCTGACCTAGTCCTTCTACACAGCATTCCATTTCCTTGGAGCTTGAGTCTGAGGAATGCTGAGATACTGACTCTACGTTAAGAGGGGGTCACCATCAATATTGACATCCAATAACACAATGTCATCTTCTACATTGTCTTCAGTTTCACTGCCCCTATTCTCACTATCACTCTCACCTTCTGTTTCCTCTAACCATTTCAAGATCTTTTCTGTGGAAGAGGTTTTTTTTCAGTAGATGACACATTTAACAGGAATTTCAGATGAAAATATTCAAAAGGTCTGCAATTCTATACCTAGACAGAGAGAAAAAAGAATTCTTGTTAATTAGGTTCAAATAAAACAGCAAACATAACTCTGCAACTTCAGTCGAAAAGGGAATTATACTTACGACAAAACTAAGACTTAGTCAAAAAGACTACGCGCATCAAAAATCTTGCTAACAAGACAGGTTTCCAATGCAACAAATTGAAAATCACCCACAGCTCACGGACAAATGAAAGTATTGAACAAGCCCAGTGGCTGAGGTTGCGAGAAGAGCCGGGGGAGAAAGATTATATCATGGACATTGTCATTTTGATGAAGCGTTAGCTCTCTAGGGTTAACTATACAGTTGTAATTAAGAGGCAATAAGATGTTACACTTTCCTCTCATTAAATTTCTTCTTTTATAACAATTATCAACATTATATTAAATAAATGAATGTATTTATTTTTCTCATTGTACTTTATACATTACTTTTTATACAGAGTAAAAATAATCAGATTTCTACAAAATACCAATAATGTGAGATTCTTAAACATTTTATAGACACGTGAAGTGATATAATCAACAGAGAGACTACAATTAACAAAACCTATTGTGGACAGATTAGAATAATAAAAATAGCATCTCTTGAGAACCATGGTACTTACACTATAAAAGTTATTCACTGATATACCATGGGGAACTTATCTGTGGTTTAAAACAACTAAGAACGCAAACAAAAATTCACACAAAATCTTCCAGATCATTATCATATCGAACCAAATTATTTGGTATTCCCAGTTTTTCCAACAGTTGTTGGATGGTCAGCTGGCAGCCCTTTTCTTCAGACACACTGCGTAGTTCTCTCAGAGCCTCCTGACAACCTTTGCACCATCTTTCAGTCAAATCAATCAATCTCTTAAGGTCATGCTGCAGAGGAAACAAGACATTTATTCTGAGTCAATATTATGACAAGGTGCTAAATATGTTCTAATCATAAATTATTTTTACAAATTATACAATTCATAGAACCAATAACATATTTATTTCCTTGTGTAGAGGGTCTATGGTCTTATTTCAGGAAGTTTTCACTCAAATAACAGAGTTATTATTAACTTTTGTGTATTTATGTACTCACTTCACAGTTATATCTGGAAGGAACTAGCTGGGCCAAATCCTCACATCAAAACTTCCAATGTTTGTAAGATGAAACAAATTAGTAAATTCCCCTCCTACAAAAATTTGAAAGTTTCTACCCCAGGAATGAAAATTTCATTCTGAATAATTGTTAATCAAGGCCATAGCTTGCTACAGGGCTACTGGCATTCAACACTGGTTTCTCAGATATGTCAGGATGTATCTTGGTATGCTTTGCTGTGAAGGTGGATTGGCTTGATAAAAATGAGTATTTGAAAAAGACATTAAATTACCCATTATGACAACACACAATAGGATAAGTCAATTTTTTGAACCCTACTTTAGGTAAGTCATCACTACCACAAAATTTTTTGATTGTTCTTACCAAAAGAACAATAGTCCCCAGTCAGTGCGGTCAACACCAAGCCGACTTTAACAACTTACCCAAAAGGGCTGGAAGAGAGAGTGAATACCTGTTCAACATATTTAATCCTCATTGAAGAAAAACGGAATTTAACTTTCACACTGTTCCAACACTGATGATCCATAAAATCAGATATTTCTACAGATACCAATGATACTCCTCCAGCCAAGCACATTTTATTCACCTCTGGACCGTTATTTCTAGTCAAATCATCACCAATATTAATCACAGCAAGATTGTAAAAACTATGTTAAATATTTTGAAACCTTCTTCCTTGTAAAACTGAGCTTTCATTGTATACTTGAAAATTCTTTCTTCCTCATTAGTTTTGTTCGTATGTACCTGCTGTTTTCTAGGTGTATGTTTTATCTCCTGTATCATAGGCTGAAGAAGACCTGAACACAGGTTAAAACATGTCCCTTAGATGACATGTTTGTATAAGCCATTAAAGTTAAGCTGTGTATATTTCATCGTATAGAATAAGTGGACAAATATATGTAAATTCTTGTTTTGAATTTTTAACTATCATGCAGGATCGCTATTTGTGGATCAGCAGCTCAGTAACCAATCCGAAAGCTCTGATTTCAAACAAGGTTGTGTTGACCAAGAGATTCTTGAAGATGTGGCAGTTGGAGCGTTGATTTCAGTGGATTTTTGGTAGACGCTACACCACGTGGAGCAAGCCTATATATATATACGCATATATGCAACAAGTTTATGACTATTACTGTTCATGACCATTGCCGCTGATGACAATTACCATTGTGAAGTCTTTGCTATAAGAGTTCTTTACCGTTGCATTACTGAGGCATGACTAGTGCATTACTCGGTAATTTCAAGTTCCCGGTAAGCAGTCTGTGGAAGGAGCTATATTGTATTCTTTTGTAAGTCAGACTCTGGATTATTCCTCTCCAAGAAAATGCACACTGTGGGTAGTGTTTTATAGGTGTAATCTGGAGATAACGTGTTGTGCACAGAACTGATTATTGCTAGAAGAAATTGTAGGACAAGTGTTCAGTGCTTGGTCATTCTTTGATTGATCTGACATGGCATATGTCTTGCATCTAGTCCACAGAATTTCTTTTTACATGGTGAAGTTGTTTGATTAACAGAGTACAGTGAGGTAACTGAATTTGTTTTAGCATACAGTTATAACCCAGGATAAATAGATTCCACAGTGATTCCATGATGCTATTGTGCTAATGGATATAAGGTTAAGAATGGACAGTTGTCTTATCCGTAGGATACCATTAATTTGAAGCATGG
Organism: Anabrus simplex; assembly: GCF_040414725.1. Taxonomy (NCBI): domain Eukaryota; kingdom Metazoa; phylum Arthropoda; class Insecta; order Orthoptera; family Tettigoniidae; genus Anabrus; species Anabrus simplex. Next base: position 127,069,969 of record NC_090265.1, on the reverse strand, counting down.
CTTTCAGAATAATGTACAGTTCTTTCTTTCTTTCTTTGTAAATTGTAGATGTTTGTGAATGTTTATTTTTGTGAGCAGCAAAATGAGTTGGTCTCATAACGTTATGATAATTGTTGGCGTTTGTTTTATTTTGTTTTTGTTTCAGGAGTAAATTACGGTAGTGAAACCTGCAGTAAATCTCTTATTGGTGGAGTAAGAAAAAACCTGGCGACCTACCCAAATTTATTTTCGGAGTTAAATAGTAGCAGGTAAGGTAATGAAGCAAGTTTGGAGACTCGTCAGCCTGACGACCGTCGCCTTGGGAGAATGAGTTCTTTCATGCTCTACAGAGTCAAATATTCCTGTAAATCTTTCACGGGTGGTGCCCAATTTTGTTATTTATATTTTATTCTAGTTACCATTTATTAATTTTGTGTTTCAATTTTGCCAAAAAGTTACATATTAAATAGAAGAAAATGGCATGGCAAAAATGGACAGAAGCAATTGACTTGTCTATAGCCTTTGACAGAGTAAACCATGATATACTTACCAAGAAAATGAGAAAAATAGGACTGGATAGGAGGGTAGTAGATTGGGTGCAAGTTTTCTTGAAGGACAGCAAGCAGAGGGTAAGTGTAGATGGGTCATTATCAGAACCTCAGAAAGTGGACAGGGGTGTACCACAGGACACTAAACTGGCACCTTACCTTTTTAGAATTTTTGTGAACGATATACAAGACTGTAAACCATTTGTAGACAATTTAGTTATATATAAAAAAGTGAACTGTTTAGATCAGTGTCGAATACTGCATGAAGATCTGGACAAAATACATATTTGAACTCAGAAAAATGGGATGAAAATTAATGCTGAAGAGAGTCAAGCAGTTAGTCCTGGGAACAATACATGTAGGATAGCAAACAATTACAAAATAGGGGAAGAAAAGATAAATTTCGTAGATAACTGTAGGTACTAAAGGGTCACATTAGGGGGGTGGTAAATTTAACTGGGGAAGACAGAGAGGGTATGTCATAAAAATATAATTTACCTAGTCACTGCATATGGTAATGCGGATGTTAAAAGGAGCAAGCAGGGGGGATAAAACAAACAGCATATTCAACACATGGAAAGGCTTGTTTACACGATGACACTTTGTTCTGCAACTGGCTTTTATTTGAATGCACCTCCATAAAATGCAGTTGTGAAGCTAAATTACGACACAAGCAACATTTGGCTACTTCCAACTTTTTGCAAAAGTAAACTGGTGATTCTGAGGTTATAAACATTTTAATCTGTTGCCTGGTTTACAAAATGAAGCAGAGATGTTAAGAAATAGTGAAATACCTCAACTTGTAGACAGACCAGGCATGTTTATGGGATTTTAATAACACAATTTTAAAAATAAAGTCTAATGCACTATTGGTATTGAATCTATTCTGGAGGTTAGTAATATGGACGGACTGAGAGTTGATGAAATCAAAAACAAAATCCATTCTATTAGGAACACCTACACATGTATGTACTTACAAACAGGAAGATAGAGATAAGTTAGAAGTTTAGTAGTGGCACGGAATACATTTATATATTCCTTAGGTCAAGAATGCTGATTTCTTCCTGATGAAAATAATTCCCAAAAGAAGTTATCTAAATTTCTTATGCACGATTTATTAACCTTTATGAAATGTAACATTAAGATATAGGGTTAGACATTTTCTTTTTAGATTCAATTCTCTACAATTATCTTTTACAGTAAGGTTCCAGGACATCCTAAATGTAGTCTATTTATCCGTTCCCTATACATTATGTTTCTTGAACAGGGGTTTCTGCATTCAGAGGGCTTTGGCTACGCTTGGTTATGACGTCAGCCAGTTATCCACCATCAAGGTTAGTAACCTTGTCCGCCAGTCTTGCTAAAAGTCTGTGTAGTAATACTGTATGTGAGTAGTAAGCGAGTTTCTTTAATATGTGCAAGTGAGTTGCAGTTTTGATTTTACAGTTTCATGGTGCTTTTTATGAATAGTCCTTGTGGTGAATAGCTGCTTTCTTATCCCAGTGTTATTTTGTGTTTGACTTAAACTGATTTGTCTTATGTTGCATACAAACATGCCTGGTACGAGGTGTACGGTTGCTGTGTGCAATAACAGCTGGGTGAAAGCCAGGAAAGATCCCTCCAAAAGTCATATCAAATACTTCAGTTTCCCAATAAAATGAGGAATTAAGGATGAAGTGGATCCAAAGATGTAGGCGTGATGGGAAGTGGAAAGCAGATTCGTGCCAGGTGTGTTCGGAACATTTTTCTGATAGCGATTTAGAAAGGAATCCAAAGGGCGAATTTTTAGGGCTTCCTCCTGAACGTGTGCTTAACAAAGACGCTGTTCCCTCTAAAAATGTGGGTGTTTTGCGTACAAGTGTCACATAATAGATTAAGAGGGAAGGAAAGGAGAAGCAACAGGAAAAAGAAAATGACTGATGAATTGTTAAAAGATTCAGAAAACACGACTATTGCAAGTTCACCACCTCCTCCAGCCACTTCACCTACCCAGGTCTGTGATAATACTATGCCCCTGATTGAAGAAAATGAAAGATTGAAAAAACAGTTTGTTAGATGATGAAAAAAAGACTAACAATTTCAAACTGAAATTAGAGATAGCGGAAAGGAAATTACATCAAAGCCGCGTATCTATAAGTAATTTGCATAAGGAGTTAATTAAAAGTAGGAGGTTAAAAAATTCTGTTCAGAGCATCCATGCAAAACTGGCAAACGGTTTGAAAGGAATTTTTACTGAAAATCAAACAAAGATGTTCACAAAGAAGAAAAAACGTGTTAACTGGACCCATGAAGACATATCAGCAGCTTTCACTTCAAGGTATCTACGGAAGAAAACTTACATCTAGGTTATATGAGACAAAAACTGCATTACCCTCTGCTTGGACTTTCAATGCTGGAAAAATGGGCTACAAAAATCGATACGCAAAACAGATGTGGAATCCTGGAAGATGTTCTACTGTATGTATGATGAAGATTGCTGCTGTCTCGTATGAAGACCAAGAGAACATTGCAGTATCCAGTTTGACGAAATGTGTGTTAAAAGTGTTTTCGAATATGACCCCCTGAAGGATGAAATTATATGCCCCAATTCACAATTGTAAGCTGTGATTGTGAGAGGACTGTTCAAGAATTAGAAGCAAGTAATTTACGCTGATTTCGATAAAAAGATGACAAAAGACATAATAGACCATTTGGTTTCTCGTCTTTCGGAAATAGGGTACAAAGTTATGGCATGTGTCTGTGACATGGACGCAGCAAATCAAGGCTTGTGGAAAACATATGGAATCAATGAAACAAAACATGGTTTTATAACCCATGGACGTTAGAAAAAGTTTACTTCTTTGCAGATACCCATCACCTGTTGAAATTAATTAGGAACTGGTTTCTCGACACCAGCTTTGAATTTTCTGATGGTAAAGTTTTCTCGAATGAACCTGTGGTTAAGAATGACAGCCACAAAATTAAAGCATGCCACAAAATTGATGTCAGTCATCTAAATTGTAGGTATACAGAAAGGATGAACTTAAGAAAAGCTGCAGAATTAATGTCACACAGTGTAGCTACAGCGTTACGTCATTTCAAATTAGGAGATGATGCGACTGTTGCTGAAAGCACGAGTGAATTTATTCAAACTGATAACAATTGGTACAATCTCAAATTCCTACAGTCCAGCAATTTCTAAAGTCCCTAGCAAAATGTGTATGGTCTTCAGTTAAAACAAGACAAAATTTTAGATAAAATGTATGGCCTTATTAAAGGTATGACCTGCAAAGGAAAAAAGTTAAGCAAGTGTTCCAGAAGGCTATCCTTGTGACTACCTCCTCTTTGAAATATCTGATCTCAGAATTTCAGAATCTAGGAATGAAGTAAATTTTAACCCACCGACTGAACCAAGATTCACTCAAGAATTTGTTTTCCCAGAGCCGTTCTCGAGGAGGATTATACGACCACCCTACACCCCTAAACGCTTTTTATCATCTTCGGATGAGTATTCTTGGAAATAATGCTGGTAAAATAGAGAAACACAAAAAAAAAGTGAACAGAAACCTCTTATGAAATTCCTGAGGAAGTGCGGAATAACGTGCCATGAGTTAGAATATTCTCCAGTTGAAAGCTATTTTGAAGAAGGCAAATAGATACTGTCCCAACATTTGCTGGTGAAACCGACACTGAAATGCAGATCGAAGGTTTGTATTACATTGCAGGTGGGATGGCTAAAAAACACGAAAGCACTCATCCACACTTAGGTTCCCAAACAGACATAGGAGGAACATACAACAGTATGTATTCTTCAGGATCCTTGGTTCGAAGTCTATCATACAGTGGTCTTTCAGAGACGACAGCTGAGTTGTCACAAACTGTATGAGATATGGAGAAGCGTTTCTGCTCTTATCACGGACTTACAGTCCAAAGAGGGCTGGGAGTAATACAGAACCTAGTTTCTTTAATTCGTGCAAGTGATCCTAATTTAAGTAGTGATCTGGTAGCCATATTTGTGAAAATGAGGACATATGTTCGTATGTTAGGAAAAAGATGAAGCAAACGTGTCAACGTTATGGAGGTGAAAGTCAAGAAGATAAAGAAAATGAAGAAACTTACAAGTTAAGGTAAGATTCACTTTATCATAATAGAATTGTTTGTTCGCTTGCTTGTTTTAATGCTCAGTTTTGTTTAACTCAGAATACTTTATTGGATTTCAGTAGCATAGTGTGGGCACTAAAATCCTATTAGCAATAACCACGGTCTTGTGACACGATTAGCTCTTCTATTGTACATTATTGTGTTCGTTTTCTACTATTTATAAAGCCAGTTTGAACAGGTATAGGTATATGGTTTGGTTAAACCATTTCACAATCACGAAATTCCTTTGGAAAGTGCTCCCGCAATCAGAGAGCAGGTATCTGTGTGACATCATGCTAGAATAGCCAATGACCGCAAGTCAGCCGTTGTGGGTTACCTGTTATATACTAACCTTGATGTTTCTTTTATGAGCCTTTAGTCGCTAACATCTCAGCACAACTGCAGCTGCTGCAAGGACGCGAGCATCTAATAATAATTTTGTAATAATGAAGTAAAATGCAGAAGATACAATGAAACTACAGTATTCACTAGTGTGTCTGTGAATAACCACCCATGCAATTACTTTCATGAAATCTGAAAAACCTACAACCTGTTTTCCAGTCATCGACCGGGTCAGGGATGTAATGAATGAATCTGATACAGGCTATTAATGCAATGGGGTCGCCAATCCCAAAGTGATTTACTAATGACTGATAGATGCTATGAAATGAGAATTGAAAGAGTTGCTGGAATAAAAGATGGCAGGGAAAACCGGAATACCCGGAGAAAAACCTGTCCCGCCTCCGCTTTGTCCAACACAAATCTCACATGGAGTGACCGGGATTTGAACCACGGTATCCACCGGTGAGAGGCTGACGTGCTGCCGTCTGAGCCACGGAGGCTCTCTTTCATGAAATCTGTTTCATAAAATTAGTTGATGATGATGCTTGTAGTTTAAAGGGGCCTAACATCGAGGCCATCGGCCCCTAATGGTACGAAATGAAATAGCAAAAAGTTCAAAATCATCCACTGACCAAAATTTAAAAAATGTCATAAAGAATGAATGGATGGACATGAACTCCCCCCCCCAAAAAAAACAAGCAAACAAAAAAAAACAGTGGATTCAACTTAAAAAAAAAATCAAATAATAGCATTACTGACCAAGTGACCACTTATAAAGCACAATCATAGGTTATTAGGTGTTTTACATTAAAGCTGAAGATGGCCAGCCCCAGCCGAAACTAGTCCCTAATTAATGTAATTGAGGATATTGCATATTATAGTATTGAAAGGTGGACCATTACTACATTAATTTAATAATTATATTGTATAAAGCACACTCCTGAATCGAGGACGCTTGATGTCTAAAGGGGTCCAAAATCCAGGTCTAAGGCCCCTCAGAATGGTACATGTCGCGAATAAAGTAGTCATGTTGGGGTACTAATCAAAAGTAGCGAAGACTCACGGTGTTCCACACAAGATGGTACTACTCGCAAGTATTGTACTTCGTAAAGGTAACGCAGACCTATGGTGTTTCTCACACAATGGCGCCACTCATAGCCAACGCAAACCGATGAGGTTCCTCACCTAGGTGTACTAGTCACGGGTGTCGGTATTCCCGTGGTGTTCCTCACATAGTGAGTACTAATCACAGGCAACGCAGACCCACGGTGTCGATCATATAGTGTTACAGCTCACAGGAAACTCCCAGACCCGCGTTGTTGCTCACATGGGTACGACGCACGGGTACTGGAAACCCACAGACCAGCCTCTTTGCTGCTACTAATCACAAACCTATTTCGTACCTAATATAGTGGTACTACTTGCAAGTACAGGCAATCCATGGTGTTCCCCGCGTGATGGTACAAATCAAAAGTAGTTTCATGGTTCTAATTCAATCATCCCTTGGTCGCCCCTTTTAGTCGCATCTCACGACAGGCAAGGGATACCGTGGGTGTATTATTCGTCTGCGTCCCCCACCCACAGGGGGTAAAGAGAGAGAGGGAAAAGAAGAAAGAAGGGATCCGTCACTTCGAAAGATGAGGTAACGGATGAAGAAAGGCAAGGGCTACGAAGGGCGTGAAAATGAAAGACTCCCTAGGCCTCAAATACTCTAATACGGTTGGGGTCGTAAAAGAACAAGAGTTGACCAAGAGAGGTCGGACAGGATAGACGAAAGTGAGGAACTGGCAAGAGTAAGTGGAAGCAATGCCAAGACTCAGCTAAGGGCCCCATGGTTGCCAATCCACCCTCCCAAGTTGAGAGCCCCTTGGGCCCCTTTTAGTCGCCTCTTACGACAGGCAGGGGATATCACGGGTGTATTCTACATGTGCGTCCCCCACCTGCAGGGGGTATAAAATTAGTTGTGAAACCTAGTGTCATCATATAAACTAGCCTTAGGACCTCAATTGGAGTATACTTCAAGAGTATGAGATCCATATCAAGAATTTTTAGTAAAAGAATTGGAGCAGGCACAGAGTAAAGTGGCTAGGTATGTAATGGGGGACCACAGAACGACTAACTGTGTTAGTATCATGCTAAGGAAACTCGGGTGGGAAAGTTAAACAGAAAGGATGTTGAGAGCAAGACTGGTGGGTATGTACCTGGCATATACAGTGGAAAGTGCTTAGGAGGATACTGGAAAGAGATTAAAGATGTTTATAAGATTAGGTTTGATCATGAGTTTAAAAAGCACACTGTTCTTCTTCCAATTTTTCCTCGACTTCTTGTCTCAACCTCCTCTTAATATGCGAGAATATCTTTCCGACCACACTGGAAAGACAAATTGCTCGATAGTTTGCACAGTCCAGAGTGCTGCCCTTCTTATGGATAGGAACAATAATGTTCTTCTCCCAATCCTTTGGAATCTTCTGAATGCTCAATGCTTGTTGGCATATCCTTGTCATCCATTTCACCACTGCCTCTCCTCCATACTTCATCAATTCCGGTGAAATTCCATCCCAACCAGCTGCCTTGCCCACCTTCATTTCAGTGATAGCCTCTCTACTTCACTCTGCATAACTGTCTCCCCTTCTTCTAGTTCTTCTTCTGCCCCGTTACCGGCGTCGTCTTGTAAATTTTGGTCTGCGCGGAACACATCCTCATAGTACGTGCTCCATGTATCAAGGATGTCCCGTGGCCTCGTTTGGATCTTCTGATTCCTATCTTTAATGTTCCTGATTCTCTTTCCAGTTTTGCCTTGGAGGGATCTTAGTATCTTCCAAAACTTCTTCTGATTATTTCTGTATTCTGATTCCATTTCCTCACCAAATTCCTGCCAGTTCCTTTCTTTTGCCTCTTGTACTTGCCGCTTTGCTTCATTACGTGCTTCAACATAGTTCCTCCAGTCCTCTACCCTTCTTGTTCTCATGTACTCCTTCCAAGCTACCTTTTTCCTCCTTACAACTTCCTTGACTTTGTCAGTCCACCACTTTGTTCGTTTCCTTCATGTGTTTACTGTAGTTTTCCCACAGACCTTTTCTGCTACTTTAATAATATTCGTCTTAAATTCACTCCATCTCTCTTCTAAGTTCCAACCTCTCTCAGGTTCTTCTCTTTCTCTTTGCTGAAGTATTTCCCCCAACTTCTGAGCATAATTCTGTCTTACTTCTTCCTCTCTAAATGCAGAAATTCTTATTTTATCAAATCGAAGATGAGAGGGTGTGGGAGCAGCCTTGAACCTTGTTTTCGTAAGCAGAAGCCGATGTTCTGTACTCATTTCTGCACTGCGGAAGACCCTTACATCTAGTGCTGCATAAGTCATGTTCTTAGTGTAACAAAAGTAGTCAATACAACTCTTTGCTCCTCGGCCTACTGCCTCAAAAGTTATTTTATGGATACTTTTATGGGGGAAGGTGTTGCCAATCCTTAGCTCATTATCAATACAGAATTCCAGCATTCTTTCACCATTGGTATTGATGGTTCGTTCTGCTCCATGTTGACCCATACATCCATGTCCTCGACGTAACCTATTTCCGATCCTAGCATTCCAGTTCCCCATAACAATAACATGTCTACTTCTTTCCCTAGCTTTGTCTATAGCTTTTTGCATTTGAACATAGAATTGCTCCTTATCTACTTCTTGCATATCTTCAGTGGGGGCATAGATCTGCAATAGCGCAATACATTCTTCTAGTTCCAGATCCACTGTGATAAGTCTGGAGTTAATAGGTTCCCATCCTGTCACTTTGTTTTCCACTGCTTCGGACATAATGATGGCCACACCTTCTTTTGCCCGTTCATTCCTGCTGACTCCTGAGTATCTCATGATATATCCTTTATCCAAATTTATTTGGCCATTGCCTTTTCTCTTGGTTTCACTGACTCCAAGTATGGCAAGCTTGTGTTTTTCCATTTCTTCGACTATTTCTACCTCCTTCCCTGACAGAGAGGTCACATTCCAAGTACCAATTCTCATATAGCTTTTCGCGCCAGGTTGTTCCCTTGTTATCCATCCGGCTACTCTCATGTTTCTCTGAATAGTTAATTTCGCTCCACGTGGGTTACTAGCCCTACGGAAGCTAGCATGATGAGGGGGCTGCCCTCTTAGCTGTCATGCCAGCCCGTTTTCTGTCAGGGTATCTTCCCTTAGCCTTTGGGGTCCACTTCCTATCTGCAAGGCAGCAGTTTGTGGTTCGCAGTTACTCTGCCTACTCCGCCGTTGAGGTGTTTCGAAAGTTCCTTCTTCCGCCTTCGTAGCCATTGACTGTCAACTTCTGATGAATTTACCTGCCATTTCCTGCACACAGGCATCATCTGGCCTCCAAAAGGGGAACTCCTCTGCCCGTAGCCGTTGGCCCCCCTTCTGGTTGTCAGGTTTGGTAATGGCCGTCTGACCCTCGGCCAGACAGTCGCAGGTTGTACCGTCTACTGTCACATACGGTAGTAGGATATTTCCTGACCTGACGGTGATTCCTCACGATTAAGGGATATTATTCTGTACTTTGTAATGTATTATGAGAGACAGATAAAAAGGATGAGGCATAACATTTTCTTTTTCATAAATATATTCGTAGGGAGGAAGCTCAATGGCAGGAACAGCCATCGCTTCGTTGCCTTCCTTCATTTTCCTCCTCCTGTGTTGCTCTGGTACAAGCCTTGTGTACTCCCTCACTCTGTAAACCGCCGGCAGCTCATTTCTGTAGCGGATTCATCTACAGTATTTATTTGTTGCGCATATATTTAGGCTTTAAATCGGTGCGTACTTGTCTTGAGTGAGAGTTGGTTGTATATTGCATAATATTTGTGTGTTCTATTATTTTCGTATTCTACAGAAGCTGTTAATGAAGATTTTTGTGTGGTGTGCAACGATACGCCAGGGCGTAACTTGTACTCGTAAAAAAAAAATCTGTGTGTTTTACTGAGTAAATTTATTAAATGTAATTAAATGCATCCCTCACCTCTCGAGCCCATAGAAAATAATATTTTTCTATTTTCTCCTAGAATTTGCCTTAAACTTCAATGCTGATGTTTTTTATGTGCCGTAGTTTACCTCTGTACAAACCAAAAATAGCCCCTGTAAACACCCGACCCCCTTAGTTCATAAAAGTAATTTGCACCCGAGTTTCTTCCGCTTTTTACCTTGAACTTGCAAAGCCGTTCGATATGGCAACCCTGTTGTCATAAGAGCAATACTGTTTCTTTACACAGCTGGTGTACCCGTGCTTCGCTACGGGATTCTCAGAAAGACTGTCTTTGTGGTTTTCCTAACTGAAGTCAACTTAGGCCATTACAAAAACGTCAGTAAGAATGTAACGATTAAAAGCATATTAAAGCCCGGCTCCATAGCTAAATGGTTAGCATGCAGGCCTTTGACCCAGGGGGTCCCGGATTCGATTCCCAGCCGGGTTGGGGATTTTAACCTTCATTGATTAATCCCAATGGCTTGGGGGCTGGGTGTGTGTGCCGTCTTCAGTATTAGAATTCATCCTAGGTAGGGCCCCATTCTCATAGATGCGCAGGTCGCCTACACAACGTCAACTCGAAAGACTTGCACCAGACCTCTTCGGAGGCCTCACGCCGTTGTTACTACTATCATATAAAATACTCGATCAATTGAAAAACCGCACATTTTCTCACTTTTAATGAACAGTACCACGGTGCCCATCCAACAGTCCAAAGTCCCAGAGCTGGAATGACCAGGTCACAGACAGCTGTGAACACTCCTCTGCCATTACTCCGTTAAATATGCACACTGCTCATTCCAATCAGTGCCTCAGAGTAGGGATTTAATAGCTCGAATGCTATGATGAACCAGTGTGTTAGGTACCAGTAGTATCAGAAAATTTACGAACCAGAGGAACGGCATGCTAAAGAAGAAAGTTATCTAACTCGCAAGCTACTTCCCGTCAATATTCAGACAGGCTGTTACACTTGGTACAACCGGGTGAGTTGGCCGTGTGGTTAGGGGTGCACAGTTGTGAGCTTGCATCTGGGAGGTAGTGGGTTCAAATCCCACTGTCGACAGCCCTGAAGATGCTTATCCATGGTCTACCATTTTCACACCAGGCAAATGCTGGGCTGTACCATAATTAAGGCCAGGGCCGCTTCCTTCCCACTCCTAGCCCTTTCCTATCCCATCGCCGCCATCAGTCCTATCTGTGTCGGTGCAACGTAAAGCAAATTTAAAAAAATACTCGGTATACAGCAGTAATCCCATCTATCGGAGAAGAGTGGCAACAGAGACACAGAGCATATCACAACAAACAATGGTCAATGTAATGTTACTGTTGATCAAAGTTATGAGCTTTCTGTACTGTAGGCCTTCGCTTTTAGTTTTCTTTGGTCTCTGTAATATTAGGGCATCTTACAAAATCAATTATAGCGTAGACTGTAGTTCCTGATTCCCAGATTTTACATACCAATTTTCATTAAATGCTGTTTACCCACTTTCTCATGACTTGGCGCTGATATGGACAAAGCAACGAAAATCCAAATTCATGAATATCTCTGTTATAATAGCCGGTATGGTAAAAATGTAAAAGATATGTGATCGGAAATTAAATGCTATATAACTTATGTAGTATTTGTTGATAGGACCACTAATAACACAAATATTTGAGAATTAAATTTTAGGCCTTTCCCTAAACCACCATTTCACTCTGCGTGAATGAAATTATTTATGGCCTATGTTGTAGCGACTTACACCAATTTTCATTATGATAGGACAACTGATAGCATAAATATTTGAGAAAAATTTTTTAAGCCTTCCCTAAACTATTCTCTCAGCGTGAACAAGATTATATATGGCTTGGTTTGTAGCGACTTATTCTCGGACTTTACATACTGATTTTCATTAAGACAGGACCACTAATAATATAAATATTTGAGAATTAAATTTTAGGCCTTCCCCTAAACTACTATTTCTCTTAGCGTGAATAAGATTATTTATGGCCTAGATTGTAGCGACTTATTCCCGGACTTAACATACCGATTTTCATTAAATTCTCTTCAGCCATTTTCTCGTGATGCGTGTACATATGTACATACAGACAGACATTACAGAAAATTAAAAAGTGCATTTCCTTGTTACTATGAACACGACCGATATGGAAATGCCATCCTTTTTAAATTCTGAGCAATGTACAGATAAAACTCATATTTTATATATATACAGATGGTTATGGATGAGACAGTGAAGGAGTCAAAGGAAGCATATAGTGAAAGGGAGATGAAGGTAAATGCTACACACTGATGACACTGTGGTATGGAGAATCAACAAGGAAGTACGTATAAGAACAACTAGGAAACACAGAATGAGAAAACTGTGAAATATGCTATGAAATTTAGTACAGAGAGGAGCAAGATGATTGTGATAAGAGGTGACAGCAGGGAAAGGATTCAAAAATACTGGAAGTCAGAATCTTGAAATGTTCTAACCCAGGGATTCCCAACCATGGGGGCGCGCCCCCCTACGACTTTATCAAGGGGGCGTGAAGTGATTTCCGAATTAATTTTTTTAACTCGAATATTACAATTTTATGTAATAAACATTTGTCGAATCTCTCCAAGTGATTGTCGCGCCAAGTCAATCGTTCAAAAGCACTGGTAGTTGCCAACTGTCGGCACAAACCTCTGCGGAGCAGCGAGGTTGGATATGAAATGAGGAATTTGCTGTGTTGTGAGGAGCAAAATGAAGCACGAGAGCAGGTGTGGGAACAAGACCACTCAACGCACGTTTAATTGCATAATTTGTGGACCTACTTGCGTGAAAGTAAACTATGACCGTATGTGACAAGTTTCAACTCATCAACGATGTAGTAGTTGCTTTCATTTTCCAGTATTATTGTTACATACTGTACAAGGTTTTTCTCATAAAGTATATTACATGAAGGAGGTACTCGTTTATAAGTGTCGGTATTATAACAAATTGAAGTAGTAGCGAGAACAACAGGAGATAAGGCAATAATAGTAGGCTAAATTATAATAAATTTATTTAATACAACATGTTAGGCTTTCAAGGCTAGCGTGAAATTCTATGTAGGCCTACTGGTATTTTGGGCTACAACTAATTACTGTTTAACCACAGCAATTAATGAAACAGTGACATTTTCTCATCAAAGAGCATAACTGGCAATAAGTTACTACAGTCAGGAGTCGGCATTAACTCTAAAGAACAAAGAATATCGGAGTTTCAGAAGCAACATATGAAGTGGAAGTTCCTCCTTCTCTCTCTCACTCTGCGGCATATAGACTCATTCTGTGGGTAGCTCGTCCTTGAATGCTCTGTTCCCACCCCTACACATTCTTATTCTTCCCTTGAAGTAAAATTGGCGGGAGCTACATAGCACAACTGTCCTATCAGAGATGCGGCAGTAATGGCCATGACAACACATCGCCGATAGACCATCAGTGACCAGGCCCTTCGACTGCTAATTCTGTGCCTCGTATACTTTCGCAGTGGACATGTCTGTCAAGTTGTTTGTTGTGAGTGTTGTGTATGCTTCGCTGTAACAGTGCGACTGTGTTATTTAATATTGTGACTTTAAAAAATTGATACGATGTCCAAGAAGAGACTGTACAATGTTGACTACATTAAATATAGCTTCACATTAAATATAACGGAACGGAGTACAACAACCTCAATGCGTAATCTGCCACTGTATTCTGAGAAACGATGCGATGAGGCCTGTGCGTTTGGAGAGACATTTAAACACGAATCATTCAGGCTTAAGAGACAAACCCACAGAATTTTTCGCAACTAAACTCAACTCACTAAATCGTATGAAATTAGATTCATCGGCTACTTTTAACCAAGAAAATGAGAAAGCAGCGGAAGCATCACATGAACTAGCTCTTCTGATTGCCAAAGACAAAAACTCACACACAACTGGGGAAACATTAGTAAAGCCATGTATGTTATTAGCAGTAAATATAGTTTTGGGTGAAGGGAGTCGGCAGAAATTGTCTAAAATTTTTCTTTCTAATAACACAGTGAAGTGCAGACTCCAAGAACTGTCAGAAGACATTAAAATGCAAATTTTGGAGAAGGTGAAAGCATCTCCAGTGTTTTCAAATCAGTGTAATGAAATAACCAATGTGGCCCATTGTTGTCAACTGATTGTATGTAGATGGATCAAAAGATTAGTTGCACTAACGCGCTGCAGCAGCGCGCTGTATGTCACAAACGTGGGCACAGCGGAGAAAGGGACAGACACTGTCCACACGTCTGTTAGGCAGGTCGCTGTGGAGTCTCATCTAGTATTGTGTGAATAGCGGCCAAATGCAATGGCGCGTCAACTGGACGTTCACTCCAAATATGAGGTGCGTGCGACAATCCGATTCCTATGGGCCAAAAGGAAGAATTGCACGGACATTCATCGTGAAATTAGTGCTGTGTATGAGGAGCGGGCCATTTCCCGCTAAGGTATCGTAAAGTGGTGTCAGCAATTCGAAGCCGGGCGCACGGATATCACGGACAACCATCGCGAAGGCAGCCCCACAACGTCCAGGACCCGTGCAAAGGTCAACAGTGTGAATGCGATCATTAGACAGAACCGGCGCATTAAACTGAGAGAAATCGCGACGCAGCTGAACATGTCGTATGGCAGTGTGTTCGCCATTGTTCACGAGGACCTTGGATATCGTAAGCTGTGTCAAAGATGGGTCCCACGTCTCCTCACTGATGAGCACAAGGGACATTTTTGCATTTCTGTGGCGAATCGTCACAGGCGACGGAACGTGGCTCCACCACTTCACCCCCGAAACGAAGAGAACATCAATGGAATGGGTGCACCCCTCATCACCACAACGGAAAAAGGCCAAGGTTCAATCTTCAGCCGGTAAGGTTAATGCGACAGTGTTCTTTGACATGGAGGGTTTGCTGCACGTGGAATTCGTGCCGAAAGGAACAACAATCAACGCGGTGTCGTATTGTCAAACGTTGCACCGGTTGCGTAAAGCGATTAAAGAGAAGCGCCGGGGGAAATTGAGCGCCGGTGTGATTTTGTTTCACGATAACGCAACACCTCACAAGGCCCGCTAAACGAGAGAACTGCTGCAGCGTTTCAAGTGGGAGGTCTGGCAACATCCACCCTACAGTCCCGAACTAGCGCCATGTGACTTTCATCTGTTCGGTAAGCTCAAAACGGAGCTCGGTGGTCGACGTTTCCAGACCGATGAGGAGGTGAAGGCCGCTGTCTCCGAGTGGTTGCAGAACGCTGGAGGAAATTTCTATGCATCCGGCATCTACAACTTGGTTGTGCGTTCGCAGAAATGTTTGGAGTCTCTTGGAAACTATGTGGAAAAGTGACGTTACAGTGTATGTCGTTATAGTCGTGTTGCTGTTGTGTACGTGGTGTAATAAATGGCCATAACTGGAAAGTGCAACTTATCTTTTGATCTGCCCTCGTATATTGTCGATTTGTCGACAGTGGAATGTTTGAAAACAACTTCGAAAGCTTGTGACGTGTTTTCTGTCATCGATAGTTTTTTCCAAGAACATGGACTTTCCTGAGAAAATGTAGTGGGTGTATGTACGGATGGTGCACCTGCTATGATTGGGTCTCTTTCTGGGTTTCTCAAATTGACCAAAGATAAAAATTCCAAACATCATGGGAACCCACTGTTTAATTCACAGGCAGACTTTGGCGGCCAAAACCTTGCCCCAAGATTTTAATAACACTCTAAAAGTCGCTATAAGAATTGTGAACTCTGTGAAGATAAGTTCTTTACAGACAAAATTGTTTGAAGCCCTTTGTGTTGACCTTCAAGCTGATCACAAAACTCTCCTTTTCCACACAGATGTTCGCTGGCTATCAAAAGGGAACATGTTCTCTCAGTGTTTAAATTAAAGTCTGCAGCTGAATTTTTTCTTCTTGGTGAAGGTATGAACGATCTGTATGAAGTGTTTATTTATGCGAATTTTATCGTCTCATTGGCATATCTTTGCGATTTTTTGAATCTTTGAACAGTTTGAACTTAAAGCTCCAAGACAAAAACTCCAATATTTTGCTTGCTTATGATGTCATCAAAGCATTCCTAGAAAAGATACAGTTAGGGAAACGCCGGCTTCAGTTGTACAGCTTCTCATCCTTTCACCACCTTAATGAAATTTCGCCGGAAAATGAACGTGATCGTAATAAACTTAAGGTGCAAATTCAGTTACATTTGGATTCCCTGGCCCAAGAATTCATTTTCTACTTTCTGATATCTCGTCAGACGAATGGTCTTGGATGTTAACAAGAAATCCGTTTGCCATTGACATTGAAGCACTGCTAGCACAACTTCAAGAAGAAGCCGTAGATTTGAAGTGTGATTCAAAGCTAAAAGATGATTACAAAATATTAGAATTGGGCAACTTTTGGGTAAACTGTCTTGCAGTGTATCCTGAAATAGCCAAAGTAGCATTGCGTGTCATTGTCCCATTTTCAACGACATATTTATGCGAGTTAGGATTTTCAACGCTGAGTGTCATAAAAACAAAGCAGCGCTGTCGGCTTGATGTTGCAAGTGATCTCCGCGGTGCTCTGTCAAATATCAAACCAAACATACCGAATCCTACCAAGAGAAAACAGTGTCAACCCTCTCACTGACATTTGTTGACTAATTTAAGGATTTATTGTAAAAATGTGTTCTTTGTATTGTGCTAAAATGAAGTTAGTACGTCATAGATATAAAGCGCGGACTTCATGTTATTTTTTCATAAATAATTGAATAATGGAATAATTCATAATGTAGTGTCTTTAGGTTAGGTCCATATCCTCCACGTCAGTTTATCGAAGAGGTTATAGAAGCGATGGAGTAGGGGGGCGCGATGACCACCCGTATCTGAAAAGGGGGGGCGTCAGCTGGTAAAGGTTGGGAACCACTGTTCTAACCCCACTGTCGGCAGCCCTGAAAATGGTTTTCCGTTGTTTCCCATTTTCACACACGGCTGTACCTTAATCAAGGCCACGGTTGTTCCTTCCCACTCGTAGCCCTTCCTGTCCTATCATTGCCATAAGCACAATGTGTAAAAAAAAAAATAATTAAAAAAACCCGAAATTCTGGACATCTTCAAATACCTAGGAAGCAACCTAACGCAAAATACAAGGCTGGATATAGTGTAACCATTCACCACCATGCCATAGGCATGTTAGGAGGTTTGGTCAATTATATATGCCGTTTTCCGCGACATTCTATGACATATAATGTAGTAATTAGCAGTCTACATGCCGAACCGGATGTGATTTGCGATATCCCAGCCCGAAGGGAGCAGTTTTCTATGCTGTAACGAGAAAGGGATAGCGTAGTACTGCTGAACCTTGAAATCGCGCTCTCTTTTCGAGGGAGCGAGAAGAAAAGATGACGCTACGCGTGGAAATGCAGGTTACATGTAATTAATCTCATAATCTCAATTATATATGCCGTTTTCCGCGACATTCTATGACATATAATGTAGTAATTAGCAGTCTACATGCCGAACCGGGATGTGATTTGCGATATCCCAGCCCGAAGGGAGCAGTTTTCTATGCTGTAACGAGAAAGAGATAGCGTAGTACTGCTGAACCTTGAAATCGCGCTCTCTTTTCGAGGGAGCGAGAAGAAATGCAGGTTGTCGGAAAGTGGGCTTAATTAATGTGTGTTAACTCTTGAGAAATAAATGTCCTTTACTAATTCAACACCACATTCATTGGTGCCACTTCACCATAATTTACTAAAAACACCTTCACCTGAAATAAATTTTGGAAATTTATGAGTCAGGTCTCATTCGAACCGATGTATTTAATGCTGATTGTTGATGCATATAAATGCAATACTTTAATGGTGGATCGGTAATTACGCTTGTCATACAGTAGTACGCAGATTAAAGATGACTGCTGCAATCTGACGTGTGGGAAAAAGTGGGAGGTCTTGCGTGATGAACCATAACGCGTGATTTTCTAAAAGGATGCTTTTGAGATTGAGAATGGCCCACTGATCGCTTTAGTTTTATATGTGATCAGTGGAAACTAGAGGTCACAAGCTATAATTTGAGTGTTTTCACGTCACTGAAAGATTCCGATTACCAGACCTTCATTTTCAGCAGGGGCATAATTTACCTCCCCCCTGACCATTTTGTCCGGAGGCTATAAGTAGAGCCAGGACCTAGATACAGTATCCCATTATCATTTGTGTAGCTGCAGTACCCACACGTTAGGAGTGAACTTGGACATCAGTGCATGAAGTGTTGTGTCATAGAAGAAAAACACATCAGTGCGATGTAAAATATCACGAAATAAGCCGTGTGGTACAAGATAATGTACAGTATTGATGAATAGAAGTCTTATCTCAACATTTATATTTAAAATATTAACGGCAGTCAGTTGCGGCTTATGATTCAATCATCAGTGAAAGGGCAAACGCATCAGGTTGTTTAGAGGTAGTGAGACAGCTAATTACATTCAGTAATTATCAGTGACTGATCTAAAGCATTTTTAAGAGTGAACGACGTTCAGTAAAATTAAAGAACTATTCCTGATAAAATTAGCGTTTGCATACTCCATGGACACTCGTGGTGATAAACTGTGTGATTAATGGGGAAATGAACAGTGATTTCTACAAACTTGCCACTATTTGCATTAATCTATTTAAAGTTATTAGTGGATCTTATCACCAGTAGATTCCTTTGAAAGTACATAAACAGTGTTTAATAACTGATTTCCCATTTTTGCCTGTATGTTCGTGAGTGGTCGTCGAACCCCGAGATCTGGAGCCTACAAGAATCGCACCTAAGTGCCTGCAGTCATTTCTATAGGGAACGTCCAGAGATTCAATTAAGAAGACCACAATTAGAGACATGGATCATGGTAGTACGAAGAGGAACCAAGGACTATCAAAGAGAAGACCACTCATCATGAAGGAGTAAAAATCTAATATGTACCTCGAGATGACGGCAAACCATACCCAGTATTTGATAAGTACAACTGATTTTGAATACATTAAAACCATGAGATTTGCATGCCAGTAGCAATTTTTATTTTTGTAAATATTAAAATGTTATAATTAACAACAATATTAAATGTAGGGAACACTATACGCGTGTGACTGGGAAAAGACTATTTATTATTTTAATTAGGTTTTTCAAGTGATTTAAGAATAATCATTGATATTTAGCAGGCTTATTTGCATGAATTATTATATAGATCCAAGAAATTCTTAGTGTAGATGAAGCACATATTTTAAGAAGAATAGCGCTTTAGCTAAACTTCTTTGTAATGTTACTATCTGGTAAAGATTTTCATAGTAGTTTGAATATAAACTATATGTTTGCTTCAAGGTGATTCAGGTATTTATAAATCCCGTATGATAATAGATGATCATTGAAGATGTCCCAAACCAAGGTATTATGTGAATTATATAGATATGCGAGAAGAATTAAATAACCTGTAAGAATGGAGTCTTCTCTGTAAATTAATAGAACGGATTTGAGATGCAGTGGTATGATATGGAGGGTAAAGCCTGTGAATTTTTGAGATGTTGGAATGATGAAAGATTATAATAATTATGGCTGTTGTGATATATTGAATTAGGCTGAATATATAGCCAGATATGAATAATAAGAAGTAATGGCTCTCAAATGAATGCGTACTTGAGAACAAGCCGAGATAATATATGAAAGAAAGAAAGAAAGAAAGAAAGAAAGAAAGAAAGAAAGAAAGAAAGAAAGAGTTCAATGTGTTTTTGTAGCCACGGAGCTGGACACACAGCTGTTGTCATGACTGACAGTTTTACTACATGAGGACTTGTAGGGTCTGAGGAAGATTCTGTTGTCCCAAACAAGCTTAATGTTTACCTGCTGGATCCCTCTCGTCTGCCAATGCAGTCTCAATTCCATTCTAATGATAAGTTATGAATAACGTGGATAATTTCCTGATTTTGCGAAGGTTAAATCATTTCCCATTTTTACTCATTAAAGTAGCTTGTGATAGGAGTTTTAAATTTTTTACCTTGGATGCTGGAGAACGTGAGTTTGACTCATGTTGGAACGAAGAATTTAACCTGATACTATGGCTTGGTTAAGCCATAATCTTTGAGATGTACTGTGTGATATATGTTTGATTTTTTTTTAAATGTAATGTGTTTATGTGTTTTATTATTTCCCAAAGCGTTCTATGGTGATGGGTTCGATTCCAGCGTTGGCTGATTTTTCTTTGAATATAATTTTTTAGGTAAACCCAGGATACACGTATGTGTTCAGCGTAATAATAATTGTCATGGTCAAATAGACTATGTGTTTGATATGTGGCGATGCAATCTCGTGTGTAAAGCAGATGAACTCATGATATAAATTCTTTCCAAATCATGACTAATAATTAATTAAAGACATGATTAATGAAGATTTATGATAAATTAATTAACCAACAGGATGGATGCCATTCAGCATCACTGTTATAAATAATAAATCCACGTATCAGTGTGTATTAATCAAATGATTTGAGGTATGCCGAGGACCAACTACAACTATGAATAAACTACAAGGACATCAAGGCATACTATACGAATAATTTTTGCATTATTCTCCATAGTTTCTTGTTTATGTGTTGTAGTATGGCACCATCTCGTGTGATTTTATCAGTATAATAAAATGTTTAGCAAATAATATTTTAACGAAGATTCTTCTCATTTAATAATATTAGTGTATTCCTCTCACATTATAGAGAATCCTACTTTCGTTATATTTTATGTAGTGCCTATTTTCTTTTTTGAACATTCCATTGCCCGTATGCTTTATGAGTTCAGCCGGTGACGCAATGAAAGTAGGGAGGACGAGACTTCAAGCCTGATAAGTGACTTCTGGAGGTTCTCATCCAACAATTCCATCTATACATCTGTTTGTGAAACCGAATTATGTAATTGTTGCCCTAAATTACCCAGTATGGGTACACTAAAATGGCGCCCACCATGTAAAAGGGCCGGTTTTATATTACGTTACGGCACTAAAATGGCACTCACCGTGTAGAGGCCAGGTTCGATATTCACGTCACGGTACCACTTATACCGAACGTGAATAGGCAGGTTTTATATCCACGCCACGGCACTAATACAATGCCGAATGTGTAAGAGGCAGGTTTCATACTCGTGTTGCGGTAGATTTTAAGTGTCTTCGCAACAAAAGGCGCTACAATATTTGCATATTTGAATCGCTGATAATGTTAATTTTGTTTCACAAATACATAGCCAGATATTATGGCATGAGTTTGAATACCGCTACTGTAATAGGGGAATACCCAATATCAAGTAGTAATCCCGAATCGGTATGGTACAAACTAAATAGATGGATTGTTGCAGTAGGGTGGCTGAGATTATAGGCGGTAAACTGTAAATTTATTTAGGAGAATTTTCTCCCCTACCAGGCTTTATAGTCAATAATGACATTAGACTGCATTTCTAAAGGAGTAGGTAAACTATTAAGGCTTAAAAATTTTCTGTCTTTATTTATAGCTTTGAAGGCTCTTAGTTTCATGTCTATAAGTAGGGCCTACAGGCCATGAAAGCATGAATGGCAACAAAAACAGACGAAATTCTACACATGCCTACTGATCATATACCGAAGTACAACTTTGAAAAAACGTTTGAGACCCAGATAATAATTTAAAAAAAAAGGAAGACTGGGATATCAATAAATGATATATTGAAAAAGAAGATATAGTGTGGTGGACTGATGACTCAAAGACTGGGGATGGCACAGGAGGAGGGATCAACGGGGCAAGACCTGAGAGATCAATCCAGACGAGTCTAGGCAAGCACACTACAGTCTTTCAAGCGGAAGTGATAGCTATCACAACATGTCTTGAAAAAATCTGAAAATGAACCAAACGAATAAGAACATTTTAATTTTTACGGACAGCCAAGCGGCCATTAAGGCACTAGAAGCAGTCCGGATAATATCCAGAATTGTCTGGTGTTCCCATTCACTTCTCCTGAAACACTCAAAGTACAACATTGTCAAAATAATATGTGTACCAGGGCATGCAGATATAGGAAATGTAAAGGCAGATAAACTGGCGAGGAAAGGGACAGAAACACATTTTGTAGGCCCAAAACCTGTATGCGGGATTTCCTATGGACAAGTCCAACACTACATAGGAAAATGGGTACAAAAGAAACAAATAGAGAACTGTACTCCAGGATGCAGGCTTACCAAGGAACTGATAAAAGGACCAAACAAGAAGCATACTAAAGAACTGTTGAAACTCAGCAGAGAAAATATAAGATGGGTAGTAAGACTGTTGACAGGACACAGCCATCTGAAAAAACACCTACATAGAATTGGAGTAATAAGAGACAACATGTGTAGGAAATGCAATGCAGCAGAGGAATCAGCTGAACACATTCAGGCGCTGGGTAGAATCAGACTCTCCACTCTAGGACTACCAGGTGAGGAGAGAGAAAAAAGCCAAGAAGACCCAATAAGAACAACCTGCAGCTTTGTAAAGGGACAAGGTATATCTAGGTGGGAATGAAGGAAAAACATGATAGCAAAAGATCTTAGAGGTCGACGCTAATTAGGAACTAACACTTAGAGGCCCCATGAAGAAAAGAAGGAGAAGAAGCACACAAAGAATGCACTGTTATCACCTCCAGCCCCTACCCTAACCTATCCAGACCAATGGTCTTGTTCAGCCCCTACCCTAATCAATCCAGACCAATGTTCTTGTCCAGGCCCTACCCTAACCAATCCAAATCAAATCAAAATCTCTTTATTTGCAAATGAGGTGTCTACCTCGGTGGCAAATGGTACACTAAAATACATTATTGTCAAGCACTAAATTTTAAATTAACAGGAGACGAATAAAATTTTCCTAGAATACAATATTATACAAGTTACGCTAATAATTTTTTCTATTAAACACACACATCATCCTTAATAAATTTATATTGTTTACAAAATTCTACTTATAATATCTTACAAACATAGTCAACTCATATACAGTACGGTATGTGAAATTACTTCTAATAATACTATACAACTGGTATAAGATTAAAATTTACATAGCATTTATTCACATATTTATATTTTACCCATTTTGGAACCTAAGTAGCATAACGACCTGCTGCGTCTTAACCAGAGCCCCTTTTGCCACCACTTTTCAGAGTTCCTGAAGGGCCTTCACAGCTACCGTAGCGGTCCCAGGGCCCTCGAAGTCCCCACTGTACTTCACCCCTACAGGCAGTCCCCTACTTGGGCTGTCCAAACTCCTTAGACCAGGGGATGGAATTAATTTAATCACACACCTTTATTATTTACAATATCCTGCACTGGTCGAATGCCCTCTAACATTTAATTTATTATCTCTGTTGTTGTTTATTCTCTTCTTGAATATCTGTACAGATTTTGGAAAAGGATCAAACACTACCCCTGGTAAACTGTTCCACTCCTTCACGCCCTTCCCAATGAAAGAAAATTTACCCCAATCGCTTCTGCTAAAATTCCTTCTAATTTTGTACTTGTGGTCAGTTCTACCAATATAATTATTTTCCAACCGAAGCCTCTCACGGATATCTCCCCATGCTTCTTCTCCTGTATAGGCTCTATATAATCCTATAAGTCTACTTTTCTCCCTTCTCTTACTTAAAGTTTCCCACCCAAGTTCCTTTAACATTTCTGATACACTACTCTTTCTCCTGAAATCCCCTGTTACAAACCTTGCTGCTTTCCTCTGCACACCATCTAGTTCATTTATTAGGTATTCTTGGTGAGGATCCCAAACACTGTTTGCATATTCCAATAATGGACGAACCATACTTAAGTAATCCAGGCCAATGGTCTTGTCTTGTCCAGCCTTCACAGCTCTAACCTGGAGGCTTTATTCCTAAGTAAACAGGTTGGCAGCCTTGTGCACCACCCGACTACATACTTCGCGAGAAGTAAATGAAGGAAAGTTGTTCCGTGCGCACGTATACATGGTGAAAGTCTGTTAGCGAGGGAACGACTACTGATGTGTTTTTATACACAATTATCCAAAGCTCATGAAAACAAGTAAATTGCCTATCAAAGAAACTGCAATACCAAAAATGGTAATATTATATATTCTAATCTCTACAAAACTGACGTAGTACAAAGTCACACCGAAGCATAATAAAAAAAAAACAATTGCACAAATATGTGGATTAAAGTACAAGAATGAAAAAAATTGGAAGAGAGACCATCACAAAAATGTGCATCCTTTTATGAAGAACAACACTGATTGCTGTGTTAGTACGCCTAGGCCCTACTATGGTTTCCTGCTAACTTAACCCTCCACTGGTAACATATGTCTGTGAGACGGCTGAAAATTTTTCCAAGGCCCCCTCTCCTATCCTCAGCCTACTGCTTTCTTTCCTTGTGTACCTCTCAGTTGGAGTGTTGTTTCCCTGCAGGGAAGGTAATGTACTGCTCGCTTTGTGTGACCTTGATTAAGTGCGTAGTAAACTTATCGCGCCGTCTGACAGACGTATGATACCAGTTCCGTGACTATTGTTCGCAGATGACGTTATTCAGTATTGAGTGTTTATTGAGATAATGGCTAGGCCTGATTTTATGAAGAGACTTGCCAAGTCACTAGTCTATCCTCAAATGCATCGGAAGCTTACTGAGGTGAACTTCCATGTGAAATGACATTCTGCATGAGGAGGATTCATCAGATTGATGACGAACAAGAGGAACCTGAATTCTTCGAGGTTCGTAAAATGTGCTATTTTTGCGATCCTCAACTGAAGAGAAGAACGAAGTACCCGTGCCAGAAGTGCGGAAAACCGATCTGCTTGGAGTGCGCCAAAAAAAACTGCCGAGAGTGCTTTGTGGATAAATAAATGAACGTATGTAGGTGTGTGAAACATTTTGAAGTCCAAAATGTTTTTCTATATATTTTGAAAATCATAGCTACCCCTGGACACAAAACATTTTGAGTTGTAGTTAACTTATATACGTGTAAAAATAAGGTAACATATCCTGTGATAAGAAAAATTGTGCTTTCTAACAAACAGTGATTTTGAATCTTAAAATTTAAATTTATGTTTTGAGTTTTCCAGTAATTTACTGTTTTATTTGTTTGTATGGTCTTTGTATAATACTCACATATCAGCGAAAATCATATTTTCTAGATTTTTAAGAAAAGCAGAAGCGTCCACATTTTTGGAGCATCATTCTAATATTTTATAATTTTTTTCTGGATTTGTAATTTTTTTCTCCTACTTTTTGCACTGACATGTTTGCGAACATATATTTAAAGGAATTAAGTTGAATAAATAACAAATAATTAAGAACACATTGTTTAATTTAAAAGTAAATATCTGGAGTCTGACAGACGTATGATACCAGTTATGTTACAAACATAGATGATACCAGTTGAGGGTTAAGCTTCACCAATCTCTTGCATTTCAGGATCATAGAAATAAGCCACTGAAAGACAAACACAATCTACTGTACATTACCAGAAATTAAGGCTATCAAAAATATTCACCTTTCGTTTATACAACTGAGCGAGCTTAAGTTCCTCAACCTCATCCTGTTTCCTTCTTACTCTCAAACGTAATGCTTCTAAGCTTTCCTTCGTAATACCTTCCTGGGATGGCATAATTTGTCCACGTTCACTGGTAGGATTTTCCATGGTATTCATCTCTAAGCTGTGCTTCCCTGGGATGCTTACATCATTCTCATTTTGTACACCTATTTTTAAGTTAACAGCCAAATCGTTTGATTGCTGTAAATCACTACTTGTGTTTCCCTCTTCCTTGATATCAGTATCTCTTGTGAAATACCCTATGTCATCCAAATCGTCACTTCTGCACTTCCCAACAAGTTTTTTCCCGGAAGATCTGAAATGTTTATGTGGAGTGTATACATGACCAGTTCTGTTTTCAGAGTCAGAATATGAAGTCATATTTTCCTTTGAGAAGCATCTGACTTCGACATCATTATTTACTTCGAAGTCATGTTCAACGACACAATTACCTGAAGACTCAGGGACTAAATTTATTTCTCCTCCAACGGCATCATGATCTTTCGAGAAATTGTTTATTTCGTCCAAATGTTTTCCTCTACTGTGTCCTACAAATCTTCTCCCGGTGCTTTTGTGACGCTTACTAAGTGGAGTGTAACGGTATAAATTATCTGCTTTGCTTTCCGTGTTGGAGTCGGACTTTTTAATATATTCCGTACCGGTAAAGAACTGTTTGTCTTCTGCACCAGATTTACTCGCTTCACACACAGTACTTGGGGATCGTCTTGCTAGACCTATTCTCCTGCATGGGGTCAACAACGATTTACTAATCGCTGCACTTTTAACTTGGAATGTCTGTGTAGTTTTACTTTCAGGCGAACAAGAAACCTTAGAATCGGCGAACGTAGACATATCTAATATCAATCATGCCACCATGTTCGATATTCTACACTGAAAACAGAACTGAAGATACACCAAAACTGAAAAACAGTCATCACCACGCACATGCAACACACAAGTGACACTTCATATTAAACGACACTTTGCAAGGCAAAGATTATACGACGAACAACGAGCTAGAGCACACAAAGCAAGAGTGAATAACAGGTCTGATTACAGCGCTCTTGGTAATGACAAGGTGAAATAGCTAGTAACACATTACCACGGCCGGATCGATGCGTCGCTCTAAGCAAAGGATTTCAGTGAGGGATCCAGTAGACCGTGTCAATAGTCTTAAACGCCAGCCATACAGTTTCGTCCGTTTATAGTGCGTTACACTTAATAGATTAAATCGAATAAGTTGTCCGCCTCTGTGGTGTAGTGGCCCGGGTTGGATTCCCGGCTCTGCCACGAAATTTGAAAAAAACGGGGTCCACTCAGCATCGGGAGGTCAAATAAGTAGAGGTAAGTTCGATTCCCATCTCAGCCATCCTGGAAGAGGTTTTCCGTGGTTTCCCACTTCTCCTCAAACCAAACGTCGGGATGGTACCGTACCTAACTTAAGGCCACGGCCAATTCCTCTCTTCTTCCTTGTCTATCCCTTCCAATCTACCCATCCCCCAACAAGGACCCTGTTCAGCATAGCAGGTGAGTACGCCTGGCGAGGTACTGGTTATTATACCCAGTTGTATCCCCGACCCAATGTCTCACGCTCCAGGAAACTGCACTTACGGCGGTACAGGTGGGATCCCTCGCTGAGTCCGAGGGAAAAACCAAACCTGGAGGGTAAACCGATTAAGAAGAAGATACTGTGACCGTACCGGCACAATTAGTATTTATTTCAAGTGATATGCTTGGTAAGGAGGCTGGCAGCAAGCTTTCTTTGTGTGGATGCTGGGGGTATCGTCAGGTTGTGCAATACGAAGCCCGCCAGAGAGGCGCCTTCACCCGCCCACTGGGTGGCTTAAGGAATCCCCGAGCTAGGCACACGTCATAGAAGAAGCAGGAGAAGAACACTATTTAGCGACTCCATATTGGAAAACATCTGCAAGCGTACAGCGATGCCAGAGCGATCGGGCTAAATTTAATGCATTTTTGGCGTAAATAAGGCTTGATTAACAAAACTGCACCTGTTAGAGGAGTGTGCTGAATTTTGGTGGAATTATAAAGTCAAGAGTTCTGATAGAAAATACTCTCCAAGCGAAAGGCGTTGGTAAACAAGTTATATAAGACCCGTAGCGTACGGACGCCATGGCTGAAACCAGATGCTTTTGGGGATTCCCTATTTCCCCTCCAAGCTGATTAATTAATTACTGCAGATCCGCCGAACATATTCAACTCCGCATATCATACCGTCCTTGTGCATATCCAAGTCACACAGTCTAGCGTATTGCTAATTTCGACAGGCTGGTTTATCCAGGAAAGGCCAGAATCAGAGTGGGGAGAACACACGCTAGCCACCCCTATTCCCGGTTTGGCTATATAGTTGTTGCAGTTTCTCGGGGGAGGAGTAGTCAGAAACGAGCTTCAGAAGGTGGAACTACGTGCGGTCCGCGAGCGAGGTCCACCTCTTTTTTTTGTTTGAATTACTGACACAAAGAAACGGGAGTGAAGTTTTAAAAGTGTTTTCCAGTGTGCAGCGATAGTAGAAAATGTAACTATATGACAGAGGTATTTGTGCGACGTCCGATCGCGAAGTAAACTCTGAATATTTGTCATTATGTCTTAGGTAGTGACTGTAAAAGGCTAATGTCTGTAGCAGTAAGGGAGCTCAGCTTCGAGAAGTCTAACTTTGGGATTTGGTAAACTTTGTTTCAAAGAAAATCAGATCGTGTGAAGAAATATTATCAGTTAAATTCATGTAACATTGAGAGCAGGATTTCCGGAACAGATTATAACACCAAGTAAAGGAGAATGATAAGTTCAGGATCTGATTTAATCGAGACAAGAAAGTAAGAAAAGGACGGTTGATATAAGTCACGGACGTAGGAGGCGATAGACTTGGGAAGGAGGAAACCACGAATCACAGCTTGCCTGATTTAACTAAATAGACTAGCTGAGATATCCATAATAATTAGCATCACGTAACTAGTATCGCTCTAGAACGATAGAGGGGAAGTTGGATGGTGTCGAGTGATCAACAAGTGTGCAAGATTGTGTGAATATAATTGCAGTGATTTGTTCACCAGGAAGATGGATTACTCCAGCATGGTCATCACACGCTTAGAACCAAGGACTGCACGAGCCAGCGAAATGGAGTGAGCACCGATGGCAGGCCCCTGAAAACTTCGGACGGGGGCCAGAAAAACATCATAAACTGTTGAGTATTGAGCTAATTTCTTCCAATGTTAGTATTTCCCCTTGTAAATAAAGTTACTGTAAAGATAGGGTTAATGATGAGGTAATTGATAGGTTAATTACCTGGAGTGGTCGGATGACCCTTGTTTAATTTGTTTCTTGTAAGTAGATATGGGAAGGAAGTGAACCAGGAAGGATGTATAGAGTTTGGGACCCCTTTTAGAAGCCGCATGCTATCCTATATTTTTTTTTGTTGTTATGAGTGCTGAGAAGGATTTAAGGGGGAAAAATGAATAGAAATTTGGCCAGGTTAATGCCATATTTTCATCTGCGTGACTGCATAATACGAGCATGGATTAGTCGGTGTCAGTATCATTAACATGTACCTATACAGAAGTTAATGTGGGATAGTGACAGCACTCAAGTCATAAAAGTAGAGACAGTAGTTAGTTCTTGCATGCTAGTGTATAAGTTTGGCTGTAACTGAAGACGTTCGAGAAAAGACGTGCGGAGGTTCAAACCTGGCCCACCCTACACATTAGCTAGGCTAATAAAGTAGAGATTTTCTAGTTGAGTTTGATCATGTCTGAATATTACTATTATTATTATTATTATTATTATTATTATTATTATTATTATTATTATTATTATTACTATTATCATTATTATTATTTTCTTAATGTAACTTGATCAGTGTTTTATACTGATACATTTCAAGCAACAGGTTAGTGGATTATTATTATTATTATTATTATTATTATTATTATTATTATTATTATTATTATTATTATTATTATTATTATTATTATATGTATTTTCTTAAAGTAATGTGATCGGTGATTTTTATATACCGATATATCTCGAGTAGTAGGGTAGTATATGACAGGTACACAATCTCGCCTCAAGGTGGAGAGATTAGGGGACATTGTTCTTTGGGTTAAAGGCTGACGTAACTGTGGTAAAAAACGTACGACGGAAGAAACGTATGGTTGAACCCCAGACTCCTGGAGAGTTGACGGGATTTTTGGTATAAGATAGCGACTTAATTTGAGAAATGATTCAAGGACATAATGATAGTATGAGCTGGTTCGAGCAGGTGTACCCTGCATTAGCTCGATTATATGATTTTGATGACTCGGTGATTGCCGATATTGAGTGCGGTAAATGCTCTCTCGCCGCTGTGCAAAGGGAATGTTCACAATGAGTGATTTATGGCCCCAGAAAGGGAAGGTCCTTGTGAGAGGGCAGATGAGGGTAGTCGCTTGGCCGAGAAGTGTTTTTCTTTAAGACGGTGCAGTCTTCTGTGAGAATAAAGACAGAATATTTACGTAATTACCACACACGATCCACCAGCCATAATCTAAAGGCAATGTAGGAATTTATGACTGTCCTCTACATGATTAGACTAATTAGGGCTTGATTACAGGACCCTTGATGGAGACGACCAGAGTCTCAGGTTCGAACCTCAATGGAGCACAGAAGGGACCGACAGCTCGCTCAAGTAGCGGGCGCTACGAGATGATATACAGCCATTTATACTTTGTGTTGGTGTATAATATGTGTTTCTTTTTCAGAGTGTGATCTTGTTTTATGTTGTGTACTGTTCTGGGCGAATTTAGACTTCGTGAATTTTTCACTGGTAGTTGTTGGAAGTGACGGGTTCGTTGTCGATGTTCGTGTGATTTTTATTTCATTTGTCTTCCAATTGGTGGAGACGCGCAATATTATTTCCTTTTCCATGGTTTACGTAAACATATGATTATTTCTGCAGTATATTTCTTTTTATTCACGTACAGATATTTGGTGGCGGTAGATATAAGATAGAATGACCACTCCGGGGTAGTTGAATTAGTGTAAGTAAATGTTTAACCTCATGACATGGGATTCGGTCCCAGGGAATACTGATATTTGGAGGAAAATGGTTCGAATTGTAACTGTAAATAGGTAATCTGTGTTATATTTTATTTGTGTATCACTCAACAGTTTTTGATATCCAACGGGAGATAGACAGACAAAACAAAATGATATGGACGTCGTATGTCAACGAGATTGGACATCCCTCGGGGATGTATATTTTTCTGGGTATGTCAAATCAGGTATCCATCAGCTTGTTTCGTTAGTTCGGATGGAAGTCTTCTTTCATTTGAAATATCCTTAGGAACTGTGGTCATCCACATAAATATTCTTATGGAATGTGGATGAAGTTTAACTGATGGATGGTAGCACGGATTTTACCGTTGCTAAATATTTGTATTCAACTTGTCAATTTATATTAATTTTCCAAGGATGTCATAGTGTATGTGTATATTTCAACGAGCGCCTTAGTAAATTTGGAAAACTTATTTGTGCTTATTCTTTGCCGAAAAACAAGCAACCAAAATCCTCTTCCGTTCATTGTAGGCCTTTAAGGTAGTTTATGTTTTATAGCCTTTATTTGCCGCGAACGTTTTTCGGCCCTGAGGAGTCCGTGTTCAGACCTCAGGAACGGGAGAGTAGCTCTGATCTAGCTAGGTCGAATGGTCGATAACCCTTCATGTGAGTGGATTAAGTATACAATCCCAATGAGGAGAAATCGGCACAGACCGAAAAGATCCCTTGACTATCGACTTCCGTGGAGCATGGTCCCATGTGTTCGTGACCCGAAAGGGTTGGTTTGTTGTCACATGGTCCCATGAGTCATGGGGGACGGTGGGAAAGGTTCCATATGGCGCCCAACGTGGGGCATTTTCGGCATTGTCGGCATTTTCGGCATTTGCGTGTAGGCATTTTCGGCATTTTTCGGTTGGTATTTTCGGATTTTAATATTTTTCTTTTATTGGGCGCATGGCACATATGCCTAAGTTAAAATGGATAGGAATGGCCAATTATGACAAGGAACTGATTTAGTTCATACTTGGATGCACGTAATTGGACCAGTAGTTAAATCTGAATGACTAAGTAAATAATAAATGTTAATTTGAGGAATTTTTTTCGGTATGTCGTGGTTATTATTATTATTATCATGGCAATAACCATGACGGTCATTCAAAGCAATGGACGTACCCGGAAGGTAAATAAGGATTCAATCGAGTCCAGGAAACAATGAAATGATTTTCCAGAATCTGGGGAAAAATGAATATCGATACCCTTCAGGTAATCGTATTCGCGGGTATGAGTCGGAAGGTACTGTTTGATGTAGGCCTCATTGCTAGTAGTGAATGTTATTTACATATTAAGGTAGATTTCTCGTGATTTAGCAAGGGTAACCTCAGGCCCTTGAGCTGATTATGAAATGGCAATAAATTAGGTTTCAGACGGAAAGTCTTGGGACGGTATGACCTATTGTATCGGGTGTATCTGCCTCAATGCTTGACGGATGACCTGTTTTATTGGCATATACCACCTGTGTTGGTAATTTAATGCGCGCGTGATTAATTTATTCAAAATTGATTATTGATGAAAAGGGCTATGTTTTTAAAACTTGTTTATGCACTCGGTGAAATAGGGGTGTACATGTTAGGCAACTTCGAGTTAGCCGTATTTGAGGCTGTGTTTTGGAATTAATGTTTTGATTTTGAAAATTTTTCGAAGTTGAACGGGGGGAACACATTCTTGAATGAACATTGTTTTGTGTGTCTATCAACCCGAGGTCCAAGGTCCGAAGGTGAAGGGGGTCTCATTTTAATGAAAGCAGTTGTATTACGATGGATATGGAGGTATTGAGGGAACTCTTACGGGAGTTGCGCGAGGACATGCAGGCAAAATTTAATCAGAATAGCGAGGACATGCAGGCAAAATTTAATCAGAATAGCGAGGACATGCAGGGTATGAAGGAACTCATGCAGGCAAAATTGATTCAAACGAGTGAAAGTATTCAGGATAATTTAACGGAAAAACTGAATCAAACTAGTGAAGATATGCAGGAAAAACTGAATAAGAATAGTGAGGATATTCAGGAAAAGATGACGGAAAAACTGAGTCAGGCTATTGGAAACGTTCAGGAAAACATCAAAGAAATGATAGACCAGGTACAGACAGAGTGTAAGGTAGGAAGGGAAGAAATTAATAAGCGGTTAGAGCGAATCGATGAGCGGCAGGACGAATTGGTAGAACAACTAAGAGTCGATCGCGAACGCTGTATTAAGATAACCGAACGTTTAGAAGAACGAGTAGGGAACGTTGAGGCAAAGCAGGAGGAGATCAGTAAGACCATGGATACGGCAATTGAACGTATTGACTGTGTTGAGGCTCGAAGCACAAGTGTCGCGGAGCAGTTAGACGAACATATGAAGGCGACAGTCGAATACCAAGAAAATCAGCGTAGGGAAACTGAGGCAATAACTCGGGAAATATCCCAAACCCAGATGAAGCTGAATGACGTACGCCATAAAGCCGAAGCGTTACGACAGGAGTTTACCGACGCGATCGAACAGCGTGTAGCAGAAGAAAGAGAGATAACGTCCGTAAACATTACCGCGATCCGGGAAGAAATCGAAAAGAGGGACGATAAACTTTCAGACAGGATCGAGGATTGGTCACATAGAACTCAGAAGGTCAAGCTCAAAGTAGACACCCACGACGCCATAATTCAGGAATTAAAGGAAGAGTTTGGGAAAATTAAATTCGGGAAGAGTTTTCAGGAAGTTGGGAAGGAATTTAGCCCAATGAAACCAAGTCAATTTAATCCGTTCGATACAAAGCCCGAATCCGAAAGATCAGGACTCTTCCAGAACATGAATATGAGTCAAGATCAGATAGCGGGGACATCGGGGCATAACTCAACACTCCTTCCTGTCGAACCGATCCCCATCTATAATATGGTGAAGATGGCGGACGACAAACCAAAACGTTTCAAACCTGGCGGGAATATGACGCCAAAGAAATTTTTGATTGAAATGGACGGTTACATGAGCGATAACCGGATCTCGTCTGAACGAAAGTTACGGGTTGTCGAGAAATTTTTAGAGGACCAGGCCCTTGTGTGGTTCCAAGCATTTCGATACTGCTTCGACGGGTACGAAAGCTTTAAGAGGGCATTTCTCGACAAATATTGGGGGATGCAAACGCAGCAGGGTTTGCGCCTCGAACTGTACTCACGTCGGTATTCGATGACGGGACCGACGCGCTTCTGCGAGTACTTCACAGGACAGCTAGTGAAGATGAGGGAGTTGGACAACCCTCCGGCAGAAGGCGAACTATTGGCAGCGCTCACAAAACAATTTCCCGCTGACGTGCAGCGTATTTTGATAGCGGCAGATGTAAAAACAGCTGTTGAGATGGAGCAAGTGTTACGGCACCTAGACCAGACGTCAGGTGGCCAACACATGCGGACCAGGCAGACTGAGATGGTAAACATTGTGAACTGCCAAGGAAATCCTAATTCGGTCGGTCAAAAGGACCAAGGGACAAGTACGCGGGAGTTGTACGCTACAAATAACCATTCAAGGGATAGTAGGTGGAATCCTCGTCCGGGGAAAGAGGATAGGCGTAGTTACGGTCGGCAATCCTATACGAGAGATAATTACCGTAAGGACCGGCGACCCTATCCGAAATGGCAACCTAGAAACGATAGGAATCCGCAACCACGGGGAGATTATCGTCAGGGAGACCAGAACGACCGTAAGAAAGAATCTCAACGCTACGTTAAAGAACTGCGCGAGGCGCGAAGTAATGGAGACATATGGGAGCAGCCCATAAG
This sequence comes from Anabrus simplex, assembly GCF_040414725.1. Taxonomy (NCBI): domain Eukaryota; kingdom Metazoa; phylum Arthropoda; class Insecta; order Orthoptera; family Tettigoniidae; genus Anabrus; species Anabrus simplex. The sequence continues at coordinate 127,035,587 of NC_090265.1, read as the reverse complement.
GCAACTCTCCCAAACCAATGAGTGTCAAGGGGCAGAGAGTCTTGCGTTACAGCAGCATAACGCGAATCAAGGGAGGTTGAACCCCTGTGCGCCAGAGTATGAGGCCACAGAGGGGAATCGCCTTAAAAAAAGCCCAACTACTAAGCGGGGAGATAGCCGGATTTTCGGAAGCTATCGATCCTCAGGAGACGTCATGGACGGTCATTACGATAGACACCTGGGTGGTGCAAGCTGATGATTTACTGGAGGAACAGTTGAAAACAGACATTAAGGTCATAAGAGAACTACCCGTTATTTACATCAGGGTTAACGGGGTTCGAGTTCGTTGTCTTGTGGACACGGGAGCCAGCGTGAGCGTTGTCTCTAGAATTCTATTACAAGAACTTCAATCCAAAAATGATATCCCGGTCATCCCAATATCAAATGTCAAGGTTCGTGGAGTAATTCCGGACAGGACCACAATCTGCAATAGCCAAGCGTATCTGGACCTGGAGATTGGGAAGGACATTGTTTCCCATCCATTTATCGTTTTATCCAAAATTGAATATAATATTATCATCGGTTCAGATTTCCTAAGGGAATATAAAGCCCATATTAATATGGAAACAAACGAAATTTGTTTAAAATTTGATTCGGCCCAAACCGAGATGAAGTTAAATGATTTTGAGGACTTAGAAACTGAGGAGAGAATTTGGACGACACAGATCTGCTCAGGAAACCCGGAGGGAGAAGAAAGCGGGATAGGATTGGACGGAATCTGCCACAAAGTCTTTGAGGAATCTGGAATGACAATAGCAGCATTGGAGACAGAAGAGGAACCATCGTTGGATTCAACCATTCAAGGGAAAATTCATGAAGCCAAAATTGGGGAAAATGAAAAGGACCAGTTACTCAAAATTTTAGAACAATGTAAAGAAGTTTTCGGTTCACGACCGGGGAAGATCCCAAACTTTCAATATACCTTGGTAGTCAACAGTTGGGAACCTTTTAGGCAACGCCCGTATCCGGTACCAGAAAAGTATCATGACAAAGTCAGTAAAATCATTGGCGAGATGGAGGCTAGTGGTTTAATTATGAAGTCCCCAACGCCTTTCCTGAACCCACTCGTAATTGTTGAAAAAGCGAATGGGTCTCTTCGCATTTGCCTTGACGCGAGGGCTATTAATAAACGCTTAGTCCCCGAGTATGATCAAGCCCCTTGTATCAAGGACATCCTGAAGAAATTTCGGCATATGAAGTTGTTTTCTGGGGTCGACTTAACTTCCTCCTTTCATCACGTAGAGTTAGACCCGAAGACCAAAATTTTGACTGGGTTTATGTTTGACCAGACGACATACGTCTTCAATCGGCTTCCGTTCGGCATTATGAACGCGGGATCTGCTCTTATCCGAGCTCTCGATAGAAACCTTAGTGACGAGGTAAAGGCATTTACGGTAAGGTACATCGATGACATTTTGGTGGCTTCTGAGACAGTCGAGGACCATCTCGAAAAGATCAAGAAGCTCTTGCTCGATCTGGATCGAAACAACTTTAAAGTCAACCTTCCAAAGTCACAGTTCTGTCAAAGGAGTATTTTGTTTTTGGGACACGTGATTGACTCCGATGGCGTGATCCCAAACCCCGTCAAAATTCAAGCAATTCAAAACTTTCCAAGACCAACTAGGGTCAAGCACGTTCGGCAATTTTTAGGGATCTGTAATTTCTTCTCTGATCACTGTCCTGGGTATACCGAAGTCGTAGCACCCCTCCAAAATTTGCTAAAGAAAAATAACCGTTGGAAGTGGGACGAGGAATGCGAAGCCGCTTTCAATAAGACGAAGGAACTCCTCGCCAACAGCATCAAATTAGGTTACCCAGATTACTCTAAGAAATTCATTGTGCAGACCGACGCATCGAAAATTGGGGTCGGTGCTGTATTGTACCAAGAAGACCCGGAGGCACAACCAAAAATCACATATCTGGCATTTATGAGCCGCAAATTGAGAACTCACGAGCTCAATTACACAGTGACTGAACTCGAGATGTTGGCTATCGTCACAGCCTTAGGTCACTGGCGGAAGTATATCTATGGCTTCCCCATTGTCCTTCGGACAGACCATAAGGCCTTAACTTTCATGCTCAAGTCGACAATGACGAGCGAAAGGGTCAATCGTTGGTGTCTTTTCGTCCAACAATTTGCCTTAACGGTTGAGCATTGTGCTGGAAAACACAACATTATTGCAGATGCACTAAGTCGAAACCCGAATCCCAGCGAAACTTCTGTTTTTCACATCCAACTGGAAGACGAAGACCATGCCACTCTAGAGAAGTTGAGAACTATAGGGGAGGAGCAGGAAATATATCCGGAAACAGGGAAATTGATCGAGTTCTTCAAGCGGAAATTACAACCGGGTACCGCCGAGCACTCAGAAATAGAGAAAAAGGCAGAACGGTACAATTACTTCAACGGGATTCTCCATAAGTTTGTCGATGATAATCACACTCGATACAGGATTGTAGTGCCGCCCGTTTTACAAGAGGACTTAATCTGGTCGGCACAGACCGAAAAGATCCCTTGACTATCGACTTCCGTGGAGCATGGTCCCATGTGTTCGTGACCCGAAAGGGTTGGTTTGTTGTCACATGGTCCCATGAGTCATGGGGGACGGTGGGAAAGGTTCCAATACACTGACTGACAGAGCAAATGCAACACCAAGAAGAAGTGGTCAGAACTTTATGCCAATTGCAGGGTAGACTGACATCACTGAGGTATGCTTATGGTATGAAATGCGCCGCTGTGCTGCGCACGTAGCGAACGATAAATGGGACACGGCGTTGGCGAATGGCCCACTTCGTACCGTGATTTCTCAGCCGACAGTCATTGTAGAACGTGTTGTCGTGTGCCACAGAACACGTGTATAGCTAAGAATGCCAGGCCGCCGTCAACGGAGGCATTTCCAGCAGACAGACGACTTTACGAGGGGTATGGTGATCGGGCTGAGAAGGGCAGGTTGGTCGCTTCGTCAAATCGCAGCCGATACCCATAGGGATGTGGCGAAGATGGTTGGCGCAGGGACATGTGGCACGTGCGAGGGGTCCAGGCGCAGCCCGAGTGACGTCAGCACGCGAGGATCGGCGCATCCGCCGCCAAGCGGTGGCAGCCCCGCACGCCACGTCAACCGCCATTCTTCAGCATGTGCAAGACACCCTGGCTGTTCCAATATCGACCAGAACAATTTCCCGTCGATTGGTTGAAGGAGGCCTGCACTCCCGGCGTCCGCTCAGAAGACTACCATTGACTCCACAGCATAGACGTGCACGCCTGGCATGGTGCCGGGCTAGAGCGACTTGGATGAGGGAATGGCGGAACGTCGTGTTCTCCGATGAGTCACGCTTCTGTTCTGTCAGTGATAGTCACCGCAGACGAGTGTGGCGTCGGCGTGGAGAAAGGTCAAATCCGGCAGTAACTGTGGAGCGCCCTACCGCTAGACAACGCGGCATCATGGTTTGGGGCGCTATTGCGTATGATTCCACGTCACCTCTAGTGCGTATTCAAGGCACGTTAAATGCCCACCGCTACGTGCAGCATGTGCTGCGGCCGGTGGCACTCCCGTACCTTCAGGGGCTGCCCAATGCTTTGTTTCAGCAGGATAATGCCCGCCCACACACTGCTCGCATCTCCCAACAGGCTCTACGAGGTGTACATATGCTACCGTGGCCAGCGTACTCTCCGGATCTCTCACCAATCGAACACGTGTGGGATCTCATTGGACGCCGTTTGCAAACTCTGCCCCAGCCTCGTACGGACGACGAACTGTGGCAAATGGTTGACAGAGAATGGAGAACCATCCCTCAGGACACCATCCGCACTCTTATTGACTCTGTACCTCGACGTGTTTCTGCGTGCATCGCCGCTCGCGGTGGTCCTACATCCTACTGAGTCGATGCCGTGCGCATTGTGTAACCTGCATATCGGTTTGAAATAAACATCAATTATTCGTCCGTGCCGTCTCTGTTTTTTTCCCAACTTTCATCCCTTTCGAACCACTCCTTCTTGGTGTTGCATTTGCTCTGTCAGTCAGTGTAAAATCGAAAAAGTTAACTGCATATATTATGTCGTCTGTGTGTGCGGCATAGCATAAGCAGTAGAAAAACCACAAGGGATATGTCATATTTCAAATAAGTGTTTTAGTAACGTACGCAGTTTTTGGTGATAGCAGAATTATGCTGCCTGTGCTTGTAACACAATCCAGCATGTTCATAGTAGGCATAAATTTCTTTCCTTACCGATACTGACAATACAATGAAACGCGATGAACGACATCCTGGATGACTAAGTGGACCAGGCGGTAGAGCGCTAACTTTCTTAATCCAAGTTGGCAGGTTCGATCCTGAATCAGTCCAGTGGTATTTGAAGGTGCTCAAATACGTCAGCCTCGTGTCCATAGATTTTCTGGCCCATGAAGGAACTCCTGCAGGATAAAATTCTGGCACCACAACATCTCCGAAAACCGTAACATACCTTTCATAGTCAAAGACAGGGGTAAGACAGAAACAGATCAATGAAAGTAACAAAATTGCTCTAGCCTATACCAGAAGACAGAGTGCACTGTAAACACTACGTCCTGCCAGCAAAGTCATTGAGTAATATGGGGACATCAAAATTATTACAGAACATACAGCTTTTAGCTTGCATTCCGGATATAATGAGTTCGAATCCCATTGTAGACAACGCTGATAGATGGTTTTCCGCGATTCCCATTTTTCACATCAGCCAAACAATGATGCTGCTATCCCCTAATTAAGGCCGCTGCCACTTCCTTCGCAATCCTAGCCTTGTGCTACACCATCGTAGCCATAAGACTTCTCTGAGTGGGTACGTCATAAAGCAACATGTAATATATACATTAAATAAAAAGAATGTCCGCCTCTGTGGTGTAGTGTCTAGTGTGATTAGCTGCCACCCCCGGAGGCCCGAGTTCGATTCCCGGCTCTGCAGGAAATTTGAAAAGTGGTACAAGGGCCGGAACGGGGTCCACTCAGTCTCGGGAGGTCAACTGAGTGGTTTCCCACTTCTCTTCCAGGAAAATGCAGGGATGGTACTTAACATAAGGCCACAGCCGCTTGCCATCCCCCGCAAGACCCCTGTTCAGCATAGCAGGTGAGGCCGCCTGGGCGAGGTACTGGTCACCCTCCCCAGTTGTATCCCCGACCCAGAGTCTGAAGCTCCGGGACACTGCCCTGGAGGCAGTAGAGGTGGGATCCCTCACCGAGTCCGAGGGAAAAACCGACCCTGGTGGGTAAACAGAGGAAGAAATAAAAAGAATGACATTAAGAGAACCTTCATCCAAAAATATAGAAGACCAAGCTCGAGAGATGCAGTCGCTTAAGTGCGGCCAGTAGCCAGTATTCGGGAGATATTGGGTTCGAACCCCACTGTTTGCAGCACAGAAGATGATTTTCCGTGGTTTACAATTTTTCACACCAGGAAAATGCTGGGGCTGTACCTTAATTAAGGCCACGCTGGCTCCCCGGCCCTTTCCTGTTCCATCGTTGCCATAAGACCTATTTTCGCCGGCGCGACGTATAGCAACTTGTAATATCTATACAGGATGATTCAGCAGCCCCATCCAATATCGTTTGCTGCAGCCCAAATAACGTGCACGTGGTTATAGGCGTGCTATTCCCCTGCAAGCGTATTGTTTGGTACTGATGTTCAGTGAGCACATTTTGCTAGTTAGTTGCATTACGTCGCACCGACACAGATAGGTCTTATGGCGACGATGGGACAGGAAAGGGCTAGGAGTGGGAAAGAATCGGCTGTGGCTTTAATTAAGGTACAGCCCCAGCATTTGCCTGGTGTGAAAATGGGAACCACGGAAAACAATTTTTAGGGCTGCCGATAGTGGGGTTCGAACCTACTATCTCCCGAACACTGGATACTGGCCGCATTTAAACGACTGCAGCTATCGAGCTCCGTAGCACATTTTACACACGATTCTGAACCCTAGCGAAATGTTGTATCATCCGTTCGCAAAACATGACGCCTTGAAATCATGTAGCAACGTCCTTTTACCATGTAACTACGTTAATGTGTCGTACTTCGTGACCGAGTGTAACGAAGAGGGGAATCAATGCATAAAACTAACTAAGTGCAGTGATTAATGTCTTAAACACCGAACCGGATGTCGTATGTACTCTGCGCCTCGTCGTACTACCAGCATGTTTCCAGCAGTGTAGTGTAGCGGATGTGGTTACGCGTTCGCTTAGCAATCGAGGGAATGTGCCAGGGGCGGTTCGCATCGTTCAAATATTTTTGCATTGCTATGATGTTTGAATACGTAAACACAGGTACACGTTTGCCACATTCAAAAAGTAGAATGACGCTGTTATTCGTCTTGTGCCCTGTGCATACTCCGCTGCTTAGGACCTGAATGTACAGTAATCTCTGTTGTCATTAGGCATGTTATTCCACATAGGAATACGTCGACATGCTCCTCATTTATGGGGAAGCAAGACAAAACGCGTGCGATGCACTACGTCTGTACCAGGAACGGTATCCCGACAGGTGACACCCGGCTGCTACGGTGTTCCGCCATGTTGAAAGATGCCTAAGGACAAAAGGCGTGATTTCCAACCAGCCACCAGTCCGCGATAAGCCCGTTACATCGGGTGAAACAGAAGAGGCCGTTCTGGAAGCAGCTCGTAATAATCCACCCATCAGTACAAAGGCGATTGCACGAAAGGTGAACACCAGACAGCCGTCCGTCTGGCGAATACTGCATGAACATAAATTTCACCCATACCATCTTGAGCTACACCAAGAACTGCATGGGTGAATTTGGAAGGTCAAATGGAGTTCTTACGGTGGCTATTAGGCAAGCTGGACAATGATGCAGCATTCGAATTGCATATGTTGTTCTCGGACGAATCGCGCTTCCACAATAATGGGAACGTCAATGCCACAACATGCACTATTGGAGTCCGCAATATCATCACTGGGTGCGACAGGCGGCTCATCAAGTACGATGGGGAGTGAGTGTTTGATGTGGGACCGCCTGATTGGACCTTATTGCTTTGACGGCCGATGGACGGACCCAAGCTACCTACACTTCCTGCATCAGAAACTCCCACTGCTGCTGAAGGATGCGCCCTTGCACGATCGTTTGACGATGCGGTTTGCAACAGGATGGAGCTCCACCACATTCGACTTTGCCCGTTCGCAACCATCTGAACGAGGAACTGCCAGGGAAATGGATAGGACGAGGAGGTTCTGTTCCTTGGCCCGCCAGATCACCGGATTTAACGCCGTTAGACTTCTCGTTGTGGAGACATTTGATGAACGTCGTTTACACTAAAGCGCCGGAAAAACCGACAAACTCCGGCAACTCATCACGGACACCTGCCGAGCAATTACACCTGGAATGCTTCAGCACGCAAAGCGATCTATTGGACACTGGGTCCGAATGTGCATAAACCAAAACGGTCATCACATCGAGCATTTGCTGCTATAAAACATTGTCAGGGCAGTTGTGCTCCCATTATTTCCGATCTGTACATTTCCGGCCTGCTAACTAATCGGCCCTTCTTAGGGTGACAAACACATTCATTCACACACAATATGCATGAAAGCGGGTATTGAACTTATATTGCGTGCGGTACGTTTTAAACAATTATTTCTGAATTTCTAATCTTTGCTTCGGATTTGAACACCCACCTACTATGCAAGCCCGAACCGCCACGCCTTTACCAACTACACTACCGTTCCGTAACGCACACTGGGCAGCTTATAGCAAGTATTAGGTTTACTGCGGTCACAATAGGTATCAATTTAGTGTTTCGCCGGCCTGTTAGGTTCATATGATCTAGAAGGCACCCGCATGCCTTCCAGTGTTTAATACGAGTATAACATTACGGCGTCCTATCATGGTGAGGCGGTAAATACCAAGATATCCGGTTGTGTTGTCTGAGCATACCGGTAGGACAGATGATTTCAAGACAGAATTCATATTGTGGGTTGCATAAAACTACATTGGAAGGGGCGGCTGAATCACGCCGTATGTATACTGTATATGGAAGTGTATTATCAGGTAACGGAAAACCAACTTCCTATCCTCAACAGAACGAACTGGCAGTGAGGTTAGACGTGCTGCTGTGAGCTTGCACTCAGGAGATACTGAGTTCGAACCCCACTGTCGGCAGCCCTGAAGTTGATTTTCCGTGGTTTCCCGTTTTTACACCAGGCAAATGCTGGGGCTGTACCTTAATTAAGCCCACAGCTGCTTCCTTCCAACTCCTAGCCCATTCCTATCTCATCGCCGGACCAATCCGCTTCGGTGCGATGTAAAGCAAATTTGAAAAATACACTACTTGTTCTGATTATCATTCTTACGGAAATTTCCGCGGAGAAAAGGGGGAAAGAATTGTGAGGGTGAATGGCTGTACAAAGCATGAACCAAAGTTAAAGTTTAGATAATAAAATCTACTGAAAAATGTCTTTCTTTTTATTGGATAATATATTACAAAACACATGACAAAAATTCGACAATAATAAGAAATACGGGGAAGCTTAAAGGTTTATTTAATTTATTATGAGGGTAGAAAGACACCCATTTCGTACAACTCCATCAGTGAAACTTAGGCTAATAAGTCTTACAAGTGTACAAGTTTACGAGAAAAGCCGTTACAAATTAAGTCCTATACTACGGGGAAAATAGAAATTTACACAGTTCAGAAGGAAGCCGAAGCGCCTACAATAAGGTTGTCTTGAATGAGTTTTGAACCCAGAACCACAATTTACAATTTATACTTAAACAATACCCTTCATGGACCAGGAAATTACATTTAAGTCTAGTGTCAAACACCTCCAACACTTGAAGGAGCCTATACTTTAGGCTTTAACAGCTTAAGCAGGTGTTACACTGGCTACCCTTATATATTTAAATCTGAATAGTTTATTTGACTTTAAACAACAAGTGCAATAGCCTTTTGACATAATACATTAATATCTACAGATATTCGTCATACACTGACTGACAGAGCAAATGCAACACCAAGGAGGAGTGGTTCGAAAGGGATGAAAGTTGGGGAAAAAACAGAGTCGGCACGGAAGAATAATTGATGTTTATTTCAAACCGATATGCAGGTTACACAATGCGCACGGCATCGACTCAGTAGGATGTAGGACCACCGCGAGCGGCGATGCACGCAGAAACACGTCGAGGTACAGAGTCAATAAGAGTGCGGATGGTGTCCTGAGGGATGGTTCTCCATTCTCTGTCAACCATTTGCCACAATTGGTCGTCCGTACGAGGCTGGGGCAGAGTTTGCAAACGGCGTCCAATGAGATCCCACACGTGTTCGATTGGTGAGAGATCCGGAGAGTACGCTGGCCACGGAAGCATATGTACACCTCGTAGAGCCTGTTGGGAGATGCGAGCAGTGTGTGGGCGGGCATTATCCTGCTGAAACAGAGCATTGGGCAGCCCCTGAAGGTACGGGAGTGCCACCGGCCGCAGCACATGCTGCACGTAGCGGTGGGCATTTAACGTGCCTTGAATACGCACTAGAGGTGACGTGGAATCATACGCAATAGCGCCCCAAACCATGATACCGCGTTGTCTAGCGGTAGGGCGCTCCACAGTTACTGCCGGATTTGACCTTTCTCCACGCCGACGCCACACTCGTCTGCGGTGACTATCACTGACAGAACAGAAGCGTGACTCATCGGAGAACACGACGTTCCGCCATTCCCTCATCCAAGTCGCTCTAGCCCGGCACCATGCCAGGCGTGCACGTCTATGCTGTGGAGTCAATGGTAGTCTTCTGAGCGGACGCCGGGAGTGCAGGCCTCCTTCAACCAATCGACGGGAAATTGTTCTGGTCGATATTGGAACAGCCAGGGTGTCTTGCACATGCTGAAGAATGGCGGTTGACGTGGCGTGCGGGGCTGCCACCGCTTGGCGGCGGATGCGCCGATCCTCGCGTGCTGACGTCACTCGGGCTGCGCCTGGACCCCTCGCACGTGCCACATGTCCCTGCGCCAACCATCTTCGCCACAGGCGCTGCACCGTGGACACATCCCTATGGGTATCGGCTGCGATTTGACGAAGCGACCAACCTGCCCTTCTCAGCCCGATCACCATACCCCTCGTAAAGTCGTCTGTCTGCTGGAAATGCCTCCGTTGACGGCGGCCTGGCATTCTTAGCTATACACGTGTCCTGTGGCACACGACAACACGTTCTACAATGACTGTCGGCTGAGAAATCACGGTACGAAGTGGGCCATTCGCCAGGTGCAGAGATGTTGTTGTCCATCCGCGCACATAATCAGTCCATCTCGGCTTTGAATCCCATTATGGTCTGGCAGACGAATCTCATTCAGTTCAATGCGTAATAGCCATTCAAATGAAATCAGAAAAAAACAAAAGATTTATAAAAGATCTCGTCGGTGAATCCAGTTACACATAGCTCATTTAAATAAATGGATATACATTACCTTTAAGCAAATGATAATAATAATGCTACTTGCTTTACGTCCCACTAACTACTTTTACGGTTTTCGGAGACGCCGAGGTGCCGGAATTTTGTCCCGTAGGAGTTCTTTTTACCTGCCAGTAAATCTACCGACACGAGGCTGACATATTTTAGCACCTTCAAATATCACCGGACTGAGCCAGGATCGAACCTGCCAAGTTGGGGACAGAAGGCCAGCGCCTCAACCATCTGAGCCACTCATCCCGGCTTTAAGCAAATGGGGTTGAAGACCACACCTCATCTGAATATATGGAAACCTAAGAATTAAGGTTCGAATATTGTGTAGACCGCTCCAGTCCTCTTCAATGCACACGGCACCGGAGTACCATCGCTTTACCAACGACCATTTACAAAGGTGTCGTTTAAAAATGTTCAATGGGGCCTGACTGAATTCTTGGCCTAATTTATTATATAGGTTTATTCTTAACACCATATGATATTTTTGAGTTTTCTTTAACCTACACCACGGCATATCGAGATGATAAGATGAGCTTTTACCAGACGTATGTATGGTGTTTCGAAATCCTGGAAAATCGTCTCGGGTCCTGCTCTTCACATATATATCAGAAGATTATTACGGATAAATTGATTACTATTAAGATAAGACAGCTCAATAGTGGTTTGCAGTGAGTGTAAGGGGGAACGCCGGAAATTGTGTGAATAGCTTTCTTTGTAACTTTAAAATATCACCAAGGTGCGCACTGTTGCCAAAAGGTATTAGACTATACCCAAAAATAAACTGAAAATTTTAAAAATATGCATAACGCAGACATAATAAAGTTACTACATGTTTCAAATGACGGAGTAGGTAATTCCCATGTCAGCTTTGTGTCAAGATGTAATCCAAGAAATTTAACATACTTTAATTCATTATCTTGATTTCTGAGGTTAAAAGTTAGGATTCGAGTTTTATCTTCGTTAAGGAGAAAACCATTTATTTTAAACTTAGATTTAGCCTTCTCAAACGAGTGCTTGGACAACAACAATAGTTCATCAAGACTTTTACATGAGCTCAGAAAAGTAAAGTCGTCTGCATATAGGACAGTACTTGTTGTATACTCTCATCTAAATGACTTATAATAATCAGAAAGAGAAAGAGACCAAGGACGGGTCCTTGAAACACCACATATTTCAGCACAGATTATTTCGAGGGCACTCCATTTACCCCCCCCCCCATACTGGGTTCGACCAGATATGAATGATGAATCAATCAATCAATCAATCAATCAATCAATCACTACTGAACAGCATTTAGGGCAGTCGCCCAGGTGGCAGTTTCCGTATCTTTCGTTTTCCTAGCCTTTTTTAAACGATCGCAAAGAAATTGGAAAATTATTGAACACCTCCCTTGGTAAGTTATTCCAATCCCTAACTCCCCTTCCTATAAACGAATGTTTGCCCCAATTTGTCCTCTTGAATTCCAACTTTATCTTCATATTGTGATCTTTCTTACTTTTCAAAACACGACTCAAACTTATTCGTCTACTGATGTCCTCCCACGCCATCTCACCACTGACAGCTCGGAACATACCACTTAATCCAGCAGCTCGTCTCCTTTCTCTCAAGTCTTCCCAGCCCAAATTTTGCAACATGTTTGTAACGCTACTCTTTCATTGGAAATCACTCAGAACAAATCGAGCTGCTTTTCTTTGGATTTTTTCCAGTTCTTGAATCAAGTAATCCTGGTGAGAGTCTCATACACTGGAACCATACTCTAGTGGGGTCTTACCATAGACTTATAAGCTCTACCCTTTACACCCTTACTACAGCCCCTAAATACCCTCATAACCATGTGCAGAGATCTGTACCCTTTATTTACAATCCCATTTATGTGATTATCCCAATGAAAGTATTTTCTTACATTAACACCTAGGTACTTACATTGATCCCCAAAAGGAACTTTCACCCCCATCAACGCAGTAATAAAACTGAGAGGACTTTTCCTATTTGCGAAACTCACTACCTGACTTTTAACCCCGTTTATCATCATACCATTGCCCAACGTCCATCTCATAACACTATCGAGGTCACACTGCAGCCGCTCACAATCTTGTAACCTATTTATTACTCTGTACAAAATAACATAATCTGCAAGCAGCCTTATCTCTGATTCCACTACACATAAGAAAATATAAAGGTCCAAAAATACTGCATTGAGGAATTTCCCTCTTAATTATTACAGGGTCAGATAAAGCTGCGCCTACTATAATTCTCTGAGATCTATTTTCTCGAAATATAGCCACCCATTCAGTCACTCTTTTTTCTAGTCCAATAGCACTCACATTTGCCAGTAGTCTTCCATGATCTACTCTATCAAATACCTTAGATAGGTCAATCGCAATACAGTCCATTTGGCCTCCTGAATCCAGGATATCTGCTGAAATCCTACAAGCTGAGCTTCAGTGGAATAACCTTTCCTAAACACAAACTGCCTTCTGTTTGGGTTTAGGAAAGGATAGTTCATTTCCAGAAATGCCATACTATGCTAATTTATCAAGAATATCATGTGGTACACAATCAATGGCACCACTTATGTCACACAGAGAATCTTAAATATAATTTCCTTCCACAAATTTACTCATTATATAACTAGTAACGTCATTTAGTGCATTTATTGTTGATTTTCCTGCTATAAAACCACACTGAAATTGTGACAAAAGTTTAATAGACATACAGTTTTCATAAATTTGTACTAGCACCACATAATAAAAAATTTGGAGAGAATCGGAACAACAGAGACTGAACGATAGCCGCTATATTCTGACCTATCACACTTTATATCACGGGTCTCATATCTTATGTGGAAATTGAGGTACCGTAAATAGTAACAGCAGACTATTTGAGAATGGCATATTTTGGACTTTTCCAGTCCCATATTTCATATGGGCTGCTATTGTGGGGAGATTCATCTTATGTCCATAATATTTTGCTAATACTGAAGAAGCTTGTTCGTGTAATGTGTAAAACTGGTTCTTCTGAGCAGTGCCGTCCCCTTTTTATCAGGCTTAAAATATTAACAGTTATAAATCTATATATTTTCATCTCATTATTGTATGTTAAAAACCATCTGAATGAATTTACCATCAGGGAAAACACCCGTCAACACAATACACGTAACAAGGGTAATATTGATGTCCCAATACATAGACTGGTGAAAACAGATAACTCACATAAAGTAAATCGTATAATATTTTTAATAAATTACCGTTCTCTACACAGGATGTGTCCATCAATAATTTTAAAAGAAAACTGTATAACTGGATGTTGGAAAATCCATTTTATGACGTAAAGGAATTCTTAGAAATGAAAACAGTTAATATTGACTTTTAATAACTGTATATAGATAATAGAAATAATACTGTAGGACTGGATGAAAAACCTATTTCATGTAAATGATCATTGGAGAATAAATATTATTTTTCTTATTCTCATTCTTACCTAAGAATATTTTAGTTGCTCTGGATAGTAACCAGTTTGAAGACATTCATTTATGATCCTTGCCAGAGGGATAGAAACAGAACTAATGAGCTATTTTAAAATGTTGCTGGTAAAGCCATACTTATCCTTGCTGTATGAAGGCTTCATGTTATTAATTAGTTTTTCCACTTCTTCACAGTTAAGCATTTTCCATTTAAAATGTAAATTACTTGTGGTGAGTTTGAATAGCCATACTTCCGGTACCTGATCATCGAAATTTAGAACAGATGTCTTCGACTGAATTGATGAAGTAATTAATAAACAAATTAGGCCTCAGTTTTTGCGTTAGAAGATATGGCCCCTTAATTAATGTCCAAGATGCTTTAAAGGAATTCATAGTATTTTGAATAAAATAACTTTTTGCAGAAATTTTAGTTTCTCTAACTGCCAATTTATATTTGTTCCGTATGCAAACATATGCCTTTTTTGTATTTAATGAGTTCTGGATTTTATGTAGTGTATAGAATAATAGCATAACCTTTCTTTTTACAACCCCATGCCCAGCACTATACCTTTTTACCTTATGTTTAGTTTTCTGATGATCAGTAGATTTCTTATACCATATAAGGGGGCAATTGTAGTAAAAACGTTTCAATAACGACACTGAAAAACGCATTAAAACATTCTAGCGCTGAATATCAGTTAGCCCAGTTTTCACGATACGCATTGTAACTGTTGGGAATGCACTTCGAAAACGATAAAACACGGGTACAATTCCTCAATAATCGAACACATTTATTTTAACACACACATATATATGGAAGCCATCTTGCGAACAACAACAACAGAAAGCACTCAATCCAAAGATATTCTACACATACACACAGTTGAAAATAATCAATATTATACAAGTCTTAGGCTTATTCCTACATCTTCTCCCACCTAAGTTAACGGTGGTCACTCCAACGATAACTTACACCACACAATTAAAGGTTCAGTTTTAGAGGTTTACATACCACCCTTCCAGATCTTGTTTCCACCAGTTCACTGGGAGGCTCTTCGGTGATGGTCACGGTTTCCTCTTGGGGTTGTTCAGCAACTTCCTCTCGAAGTCTTCTGCCGATGACTGCACTTTCAATCTGTTGGCCAAGTTCCAGTTCCAACGGGTAGATTCTCTGCTCTGGTCTCAGAAGCAAGCCACCTGAGGTTTTCACTCCGACCAGCCTGGTTTCACCATCAGTTCCCTTTAGGAGTTCAGCAACTCTTGCCAAAGGCCACTCTATACGTTTTGTCTTGTCGTTTCCCACCAACACTATTTCACCAACTGAAGTTGGTCTATGCTGCTGGTTACTGGCTAACAACATCAACTGTTCCAAGTATTCAGAACGAAATCTGCATCGGAGGTCTTCTCGCAGCTTTTGCCGGTACCGAAGTCTCTTATTTAGATCAGTGGATTCAACTAAATCAAAATCTGAAACACCGATCTCTTCAAGTTCATGTAGAAACATACTGGGTGTTAGAGGAGTCAAATCACTGGGATTTTGAGACACATACGTTAGGGGACGAGCATTGATGACAGCCTCACAGTCGCACAAAATTGTTTGCATCTCCTCGTAATCAACTGATGTTCGTCCTAGGACACGACGCAGTAGTCTCTTCAATATTCCGATAAGCCGCTCCCACCAACCATCCCACCAGGATGCAGTTGGAGAATTAAACTTCCATTTAATTCTTCTGGCAGTGCTGTAAAGGCTAATAGCATCCCAGTCCAATTTCTTACATGCATTATCAGTGCCAGAAAAGTAAGTACCATTGTCACTATAAACAAGAGATGGTCGACCTCTTCTACTAATGAATCTCCTAAAACTCTGAATGAAGCTGTCAGTTGAGAGGGAAGATATAAGCTCCAAATGCACTGCTCGATACACTCCACAAGTATTCAAACACACCCATACCTTTTTATTACTGCCCTTTTCCATCTTGAGGTATAGTGACCCTGCTAAATCAACACCAGTAACTTCAAATATCTTAGCAGTTCACACTCTATCTTCAGGAAGCGGTGCCGGGTTAACTTCTAAATGCTTGACTGTTTGCTTCTTACATTGAAGACATTTTTGTCCAGAACTGATCGAACAGTTAGTCTTCCACGAAGGATCCAACATTTTTCTCTAAGGAGCGTCATCATCATCTGTGGACCTGCGTGACATGATTCTTTATGTAAATCCATTATCAGGCGAAATCCCACAGGATGCTCAGGACTAGGCAGAACAGCTGGTTAACAAAAAAATTGTTTATATCCTTCCTATGCGAGACTTTTGTCATTAGGCGTAGAATTCCATTACTATTAATGAATGGGACCAAATTAGACAACTTTGGGTCTTTCTCTCCAGAGAAAGCTTGTTTCTGAACCATATTTATAATTTTAAGCTCAGTCACCACTAATACTTCTGTTGTCATATTACCAAGGGATCTGTCATGTTCTTTCATACGACAATTCTTCACAAAGCGATATAACCAACCAATTAAACGTACGCTTTGCCTAAAAGTAGAGCAGCGGGCAAAAAAAACCAATCAGATTCAACTGTACCTGAGAGCATGGAGGAAACAACACATTTTTTCTTACCGCGGGTAATCCCTTCTTCGTCACACTGTACGTCTACCTTGGGCCATGTACTTGGTTGTTCTCGTAGCCAATTAGGTCCCTCCCACCATCTTGATTCTAACAACTTCTTAGCAGTAGTGCCACGGGACGGCAGGTCGAAAGATTCATGGTGCCTGGAACGTGCCTCCATTCCTGTCCTTCAGTCAGTTCCTCGATTTCTTTAACTCGATAGGATATGAACACATCCCATTGATCTTATCTTTGAATCCACGCTAAGACTGTAGTTGCATCACTCCAAAATATTGTCTTAACACCCGAGATGTTGAAATCATGAACATCCCAGAAGCTATTGTTGCCGCTAACAATTCCAACCTCGGGATTGTCATTTTCTTGTTAGGCTTACTAATTGGAGATGCTCTTGCTTTAGCGAGGATGAGCTGAACATGAACCTGATCCTGATCTTCAACACGTAGGTAAGCCACAGCTGCATACGAGAGTTGACTTGCGTCGCAGAAGATAAGAAGTGTCAAGTTTTCTTGCAAATCTGACCCCGGTAGCCATCTGGGAATTTTTATTTCTTCTAAGTATGACAAATCCTTCATCTAGGTCAAGAATTGCGATTTAAGGTCCTCATACACTTCTTGATCCCAACCTATACCTGATTCCCATGTTTGCTACAATAGAAGTTTGGAAAGCAAGGTGACGCTACAAGCTACTCCAATTGGGTTAAAAATCCGTTGTGCTGCTGAGAGAATAAATTTCTCGGTGATTTTCTCCAGGCAAAGGGAATTTACCTTTTCTACATTTATGTATAGGGTATCTTCTGATTTATTCCACAGCAATCCTAAGACATTAGTAGGCTTTGCTGATGGCAGAGAAGGGTTTGTGAACTCCCACACTCGAAGCTCGAAATTTCTTTCACTCATGATGGAAGTTGCTTCGTCAATGAACTGCTGCAACTGGCTTATATCATCTACACTGGTCAAACAATTGTCAACATAAAAACTCTGAGCTAACAGTTCTACCAAATCTTGAGAATAAGATGATGTACCTTCTTTACACTGGTCTAGTACAGTCTGCAGGTGGTACTTGATTACTGCTCCAAGAAGATATGGGCTACATGTCACCCCAATCACTACACGACAGTGTTGATAGATCTTCAAGGTACCCAGACGGTCGATCCACAAGAATCTCAAAAATGGCCGGTCCCATTTAGAGATGCTGATCTGCAGGAAAGCACGCCGGATGTCGCCCATTACTCCAATTCTCTTCAACCGGAAACGAGCCAATACTGAAGGAAATAGTTCTATGAGATTCGGTCCCTTTTCAACACAACTTTTAACACTGGGATTCTTATTTTCACATGCAGATGCATCAAACACTGGACGGACAGGCGTGGCACTATTCTGCTTCACGACGTGACGATGCGGCAAATAATGACAGGGAGAATCCGTTGTTTCTTCAGGTACTTCTTCTATTACACCTTCCTGTATCCACTCATCCAGTACAGACTGATAGGCATCATAGTAGCCTTCGGATTTTAATCTTTTAACTGTGGAATGGGCTCTCTTTACAGACATATTGTAGTTGTTAGGTAGTGGAGGATGATTTTTCTATCCAGGGTAAACAGCACTCAAATCTATCATCCTCCTTGATCTTTACTGTATCCAAGAAATGTTGATGAGCAGCCTCTTGAAGTTCTAATTTACTCTTCTTCTCAGCAGGGTCCATTATGCCAAGGGCATCCAGAGTCTACAAATCTGATACACGGGCTTCTCTTGTTAGCATAGCGGTCATCACCATAGCCATACTTTCCATATTACCATGTTCTGAAGGTACTTTGCCCATTAAAATCCATCCCAAACGAGTCTCCATGGCCACTAGTCCAGTACTTAGTATCTTGTGGCCTCCTGTAAACAATTTGCCTGCAACATCAGCTCCAATTAATATTTCTATTGGTCCATAAGATTCGATGTCACTCAAAACAATGTCCTGCCTACTTAGATCTTCAATCCAAGGAGTACCTCCAAATAGCAAGTGTTGGATATTTTCCTGTCTGCCAGTTTGATATCCCATTTCCGTGGCTGTACTCTTCAAAATGTAGGAACGTTGCGATGCTGAATCAATTAATGCTCAACTCCTTGGCTCCGAACCTTGACAACAAGTGTTTGCATCAGCACCCCACAATGGTTCGACAAACTAGCTAAAGTCTCATCTTTCTGGACTTGCGCAGTAGAAGCCATCTTGTCTTCTGTTGAGTTCGGTCTCTCTACGGCTGAGTCTACCTGGGTTTGTGGCAACTTACCACACATAACCACAAAGTGCCCTCGACCACAAATAATGCACCTAGGCCTAATTCTGCATTTCTCGCTGGATGTCCGACTTTGAGACAAGAAAAACAGCATCTTTTAGTCTCAAGTGCAAGACGACGTTCTTGCAAAGTCATCTTCTGGGCCTTAATACAGTCTTGAGACTTGTGATTAGATGAACAAAATACACACCCTGTTGTTTCTCTGTTAGATGCAGTAAGGAGACCTGTCGCTGTAGGAATGTTCTCATTCGGATTAGTGGTGTAATTCAAGCTCTTTTCCTTCTTCTTTAGACCTCCCTTGACAGCTACCTGAGACAAAACACCAAACCCTGTCATAGCCAAAGTAACCTTCTGCTCCTGTTCTTCTTCACATCTAAGAAATTGCATCAAACTGTCTAAACGATTCTTGGAATTCACACTCTGGTCACCGAAACTAGCGCCCCGTGGTGCAACAGCTGAATTTGAAGAAGACTGGCCAATGAGTGCGATTGAAGAAGTCCTCTCCCAAGTTCTTAGAATGTCCTCGGGCAAACATGGCCCTACTAGTGGTAAAAGCATGCAATTACGTTTGTCCGTTGTGACACCTAAGGTTCCTAGGGCTCCTATGTGGCTCTGAAGCTTATCATAGAGGGATGATAAACACACCTTATTAGGGCTCACAGCATTCTGTAAGATTAAACTTAACAACTCCCTAATGTACAGTTCTACCAGCAAATCATCCTTCCCATAGCGTGCTTTGAGACATGATATTGTTTTAAAATAATTTTCTCCGGTAGCAGGAAAGCTCTCAACTAAATCTCTTGCTCTGGATCCACAAGTGGTGACCTGTATGAGGTAAAGGAATTTATCACTAGGGTCTAAAGGAGGGTCCTATTCAATTTTCTTAAATTGTGACCAGAAAGGAAGCCAATCTTTTAGGTGACCTCCGAACTTCTTCAATTCCAACAAAGGCAGTTTGTATGAACGCTTAACTTGGAGTGACGAGTTAGAAATAACTGATACTGCAGTAGCTTCTGAGTTCCGGTCTTCATTTAATAATTTCGTAACAACAGTCTTAACCTTATAAAATATGAACTTATACTCGTCAGCCATACTGATTTCTTTGTCTAACTCGTCATCCCTAACCTCCTCGTTCTCAATCATATTAGTGAAGATAATAGTAACCATACCTGTTAATTAATGAAATTTCGTTTCTAATAGATCCATATGTGCACTAATACTTTCCGTATTTTTCTCCGGCATCTGTAGAAACGCGTCGAGCTCATTGTAGATCTTGGTTATTGTTCGCCGTAATACCCCTCTTGATTTCTTTGTCACAGCTATATTCACTTCCATGCTTGAAACACTACTTAAGAAAGTGTTTATATGATTATATAACTGTCTAATGTCCTGTCACGGTCGCCAAATGTTGGGAATGCACTTCGAAAACGATAAAACACGGGTACAATTCCTCAATAATCGAACACATTTATTTTAACACAACACACATACATGGAAGCCACCTTGCGGACAACAACAACAACAACAACAACAACAACAACAAATAGCACTCAATCCAAAGATATTCTACACATACACACAGTTGAAAATAATCAATATTATACAAGTCTTAGGCTTATTCCTACAGTAACAGTATAAGGACTGAAGCGTTAACTTGATTTATAGGAATGCCTATCGTGGTTATGGTATAGTTTTTAGCTGCAATGTGTATAGGTGTATATAAATAAAAGTGTATTTTTTGTATTTTATACGAATTGTGAAGTTCTTTTGTGTATTGTGTTATAACAAAATACGCGACACTTCCAGATTTAGCCTCGTTAAAATGGGAGACAAGTAGCAAGTGGCACTCCTAGTGGCTTGACCTGAAAATTCGCGCTAATTCCTCAAGTCAATGGAAATGAATATACGGAAATCGATAAATAAATTACGTCTAGAATTAAAGCGTTACCGGTACCAAGATATTAACTTCAAAGCAACTAAAGCAAATCTGGATAAATGAATGAAGAATTATTTAACAGGTTATTATTTGAAGACTGAAATTAGATACCGGTATATAATCAAGATGTGAAATGGACTGCTGGGAAAGGGCTTGATCTTTCATTTATGCATTACTTTTTAGCTTTAGAACTCCTGCCTGAATGTTCGCGGCTACATTTTTCTTTTTTTCATTTAAAATCATTGTATCATCATATTAAAACACTTATCAACAAAAATATCAGCACATTCCTTACACACATGATTCAATGAATTTACATTTAAGAGCTGGACAAGTTTCCTTTTAACTTGAAGCCTACTAACAGGAAGAAACTCTGTAAATTTAGCCTCTAAAACATTCAAACTTTCCCTATAAGCAATACTTGCCATAATGCTATTACATTAGGGTAAAGCAAATTTGCATCATATTGTTTCAACAAAAAATGCATATTTCTTAAATCCTCCATACTGTCTTCTGTGCTTGATAACGCACTACGGCATTCCAAAATGGGGTAACTTGGAACACAACCAGCCACACTCACATGCATATGTATTTTCCTGAATTAAATTAAACCCACAGATCACACCTACAGCAACACATTGGTATTGAAGGTTACCTGCTGCACTATACGAGAAAATAAGATTATTATATTTTAAGCCAGTAAAAAAATATGGGTCGAGCAGGTCAGAAGGTTATGAAGTACTATAAAAAACCCTCTTTGTCACTGGAAGAATATATATGCAAACACAGTATTACTTACATTTTCTTGTCACGAGGGAAACGGAAGTAAGACCCCGCATTCTTTTCTATTTCATAGTTACTGCAGCCAAACACACAGCATACCTTTCCCCTCATGTTGAGAGGAGATATCAAGGAATGACACACGCTACTATTTAATTTTGTCAACTTACTGAACACGCATAAATAACACCAAAAACGTCACACATAAATACACGTGCTCTTATGACAGAATCAGTAGTTCTCAGGTCAATCCGCTAGAGATAGCTCTAATAGCTGTCCCTCGATATCTCTCTGAGTGTCGTGTATTGCCTTTACTGTATTTGGTTATAACTAGTGAAATGTTCAACTATGAATATTTTAAAAGTATATGTTACTTAATAATTATTTTCAACGATAATAGAAACAAAGGAAAATGAGTTGTCATTGTACTATTACAGGTATTAAGACAATAGAAAAGGGGATTGATTGAATTGACGAAAATGCTAAAATCTGTTTTTTAAGGTTTGCAATTAAAGGAAGATATTAATTGAATTGCTGTCTTCATGAATTTTCATTGAATGGCTAAGAGTTGTAGTTGTGGAAGTGAATTCAAACTGATGTATATAATATATCGAAAAGTATATATATATATATATATATATATATATATATATATTAAGTGAATAGTACTTCGAAGGAATTCAGAAATATCGTATTGTGTCGAATGAAACAGCGTATGTTTTGTTACTCTAATTTATTTCAGGATGACCCCATTAATGCGAACACATATAAATACAAACACAATTCTATTCAACTCTGAATGGCCACACTTACTAATTGCCATCTAATTACAAGTCTCTCCCCTGTACACATACTGGGGAGTAGCGACCGTTTGAAATTACATGGAGGCGGCTATAATCCTTACTTAATCTTCTCGAAGTCAATCAGCCCATACAGCAGCTGTGCGCAGACCGCTGGGTTAACACAGTGTTACTGGCTACACAACACATGATTACTATTCATTGGTTCGACACCAGTGATAGTCCAGTAATTCACAGAGTCATATGCAGTAAACAACTAAACCGCAACAGTTCAAGGGCATTCAACAGCAAGACGTTACTCACACCAGTGACTGTTAACACAGGTCCAATTACCCTCATACCTAGGATAACTTCCTCAATCGCTGGCTAACGGCGGTCGTCCGTCTTCAGAAGCAAACACACACACACACACACACACACACACACACACACACATACGAGTCTCAGGAAGTACAAAGTCTTCTGTTTCGCACGCCGTCTCCAGCCCATCTACTCACTAGACATTGCGGCACACCAACAACAAAAGCTCCTCGTTCAGACCCGGTGGGACACTAGCGACATCAAACACCCCTGTCGCCCTGAGCCCAGCTACCGAATCCCAACACTGAGTCTCACACTGACTCATACACGGTGTCCAACACTGACACCGAGTCAAACACCAACTGACTGCTCGCGGCTAGCCTCCCACTTTATTCATCGGGGGATGTGCACCAAATTATTCGCGTTGTGGTCACAGACGGAATATTAACGTTGCACCTCCAAGAAAATCGTAGGTAAGGCAGCCGGTGAGGACAATTCATGGGAATGCCAGCCATGCCCTCCAGGCCCGCTGGGAGCTCCCCGGTCGGTGATTCCGTAGTCCCTTCCAAGAAGGAGTTAGTATGTAACAATATATTATCAAGTGACTCATAGTACCATGAAGTACTATTGTATAATTCTTGGAAGAGTGAGAGAAATAAGGGCATTTTGAACGACTTTGTATGAATTGGAGGAGCAGCATGGGTCCAGTGTCCGGGTTGTCATGGAAAATGAAGCAGTTTCATTGATGTTATTAATCTGTTGCTGAATCATCTGTGTTTATGAACGTAAAGTTGTTCAAAAGGATTACTTACTGGTATTGACATTTTCCTCATACTACTTGATTAGAGTGCTGATATTTGCGGGATTCTTCAATTTCACATCATGGAAGGAAATACTTTTTGAATTTTTCTTCACATTACTTGCTTTGAATACTGATGTTTGCGTTATTCTTTAACTTTACAACGAGGACAGGAAAACCTGCCTCCTTTTTTTCATATTGCTGGATAGGAGTAGTGGTAGGTTTTGGTACATGGGAATTTGTTGGACAAAATTTTCATATAGCAGAATTTTGGTATGTGCATGGTGTTCTTGTCTTTGGTCTGCGAAATGTGCAGTGCATGGTGGTTTGGATGTATAATTAGGGTCTTCGTCAGCTTTATTGCAGAAACCTTGACGGTGGAGCTTGTCCATGCTCAAGCGAGTTGTTTTCTCCAGCAGATCTTTTATTGGCAGCTCGTAATTTCTTTATTCAGCCTTCTTATTCATTTCTTATTTAAATTTCGCCTTATATGTTTTATAAAGCGGTCATAAAATGCACAAAATAACTCTTAAGTAACTCGATGTTCTGTTGTGTAATTTTTCAAATATTGATTTAAGTCAGTGAGATTAGATTTTCCTTTGTTCTGTCAGATTTCAGTATATTAAATATCTTGAATAGGTATTCAACGATTAACAACTCTTACTTGAAAATATTGTGGGTTCCAATCAGTGAAGATATTGTCAAAGCAAATTGATAAAACTCGTTAAGCGACGTAACACTCTTCCCTCTAATCTTAAGATTGGGAAATATTAAACGGGCATGATGAAAACACCAAGAAAACGTGGACATTTTTGATAGAAATTAAAAATTAAAAATGCAAAGCTCAGAAACTTGCAAATCTCTGTCAAGAGGAAACGTGGTAATTAATGATAAACAACAAATTTCTAATGAATTCAGTGACTATTTTGCATTCATAGCCGATGATCTTGCATCTCACAAAACCACACATTATTTCACAGATCTGAATAGTAACAGCCAGCTTGAATCCCTTTCTTTATATCCAACATATAACATGGAAGTCAAATGTATAATTAAGTATTTACAAGATAAGAAAGTTGTGGAGTAGATTGGATTACAGGAACTATGGTCAAGATGTTTGATGAACAGGTAATAACAAAGCTTGTAAAAAATAATTAATGACTCAATGGCAATTGGATGGTACCCCAGGGTCTAAAAATCTATAAATTCCTCCCGATATGCAAAGGAGGGAACACAAATAATTCAGGGGACTACAGAACTATATCCATACCACCCACCACTTCCAAAATATTGGAAATCATTATAAAGGTAAGACTATTGGTTTTTCTTAAAAGGAACAGATTCTTTTGT
The DNA here is from genome assembly GCF_040414725.1 of Anabrus simplex. NCBI lineage: Eukaryota > Metazoa > Arthropoda > Insecta > Orthoptera > Tettigoniidae > Anabrus > Anabrus simplex. The sequence continues at coordinate 127,010,777 of NC_090265.1, read as the reverse complement.
CTAGTCCAATATGATTTCAGGGAGAATTTGATTACAGAACTCGCAGTTATTTATCTTGTGTCAATGCTTCCTGAAAGCGTTGACGGTAAACAGATACCGGTAGCGGCCGGATTATTTGTTGATCTCGCTAAAGCTTTCGATACGTGAATCACGAAATTCAGTTTATTAATTGTCAAGTTTACTCTATGAGAGTTTGGCTGTTGTCATGGTGATCTTTGAAAAAACAAGTATAGTTGACTGACTGTAATGTGTGAAATTGTATTTTCCGTATTATAGTGTTTGTTTTGCAGAAGTTGTGAGTGTTTATTATGTGATCAACTGGTTATACCTGTACCGGGTAGGCATAGGTCCCTAACAATTAGTGGCGACCCTGCTAGGACACGTATTAATTCATACAACTTATATATTGTGTTGAAATTGAGAAGTTAACGAAAGCTCGGAGGTTTACGAAAACGTACAATTTACTCTTGCAAAATTCAAGTCAAGAAATACACGACGGCATTCAAGAAGACAAGCTGCAATCCTTGATAAATAAAATGGAAAGATTAGGAAAGGAACTGGCACCGTTGGACGAAAAAGTCTTAATTAGTTGCTGGCAAGAGAAGGAGACGACGAGTGTGACCACGAGTACAAAACTATAGACAGTTTTAGAGACAAATTAGATCATGCAAGACAAAAATATGCTCTGTGGTTACAAGCTAATAATGCCAATGTGTCGGAAATAGTGTCAGGTAGATAAACTGTATCATCTGAGAATAAAAACAAAAGGCAGAAGAAATCAACAAAGTTATAACTTGTGAAATTCGAAGGGGAATTTAGGAATAGGGAACATGCATGATCCGTTGTTTTAATTAAAAATATGCTAATCTGATTCAAAAGGTCATACAGAATTCAAAAATGTGATCACAATGTACAAATTATAACTCTAAACATGATAAAAATCTAAATTAAAGTACGAAAATGTCACGTCACGCAAGTACGCGATCTCATTGGTCTGACGTCATCGTACAGGTTGACTGAATTAGCAGACGAAATAACACAGTGTGCTGTAAGAAACAAATTACAATTCGCGTATTTCTACTTTATGTTAGTGTCTGGTATAGTCAAATTCGAGGTCTATACATTAGATAATAATCTGAGTGGTATATTTTAGACTTAAAATGAATCCTGCGCAGACAGTGAGGCAGAAAACTTATAAATAGTGTATAGTTCCGATGTGCAATAGCACATCGCATACCATCCCAAACAAATTGTTTATAAATGTTCCAAAGACGCTAAAAATAGGGAGAAAAGTATTTTGGCTAGCCGGAGAAATGCTGGTGATATATCGGAAAAGTCTACAGTTTATTTTTTTGAAGATCATTTTATAAGTTGAATTTGTTTGAATTTTCAATCACTTTTCCAGCTGTTCTAGTGGTAAAACTTTAAATTTTAAAGTATGATGCTTTATTTAAATGCTTCAATTACATCTTGAAATATGAAAGTAATAAACAGTGCATTAATTAATGCTGATTATTAAAGTATTCTCCAAACCTAACCTATATTTTGGGTGATCCATGTCAAGGTAATAAATCAAAGGGACTATGAACCACATTGACAGCTCTAATTATACCAATTTATCTTGGCATGCGACAGTTATTTATGTCTTTATTGAAGAGCTTACATTTGTAAAGAAATTTAGGTTATAGCTAAATACTCAATAATATAACAAAAATAGGCGTGTACATTATAAAAGAAAACAACGTGAATGTAACAAACGTATATCTCTACACAAAACCAATGCTTGTCTGTTGGGGTCTTGTAAGTGAACAATGCTCAATTATAATAATAATAATTAATTATCATAATATCAATGAAATAAGTAACATAATTGCACACAGGTGAAAAAAGTGATGCTGGAGTTTAAAATATTATCCAATTTAGTCTAAGTTTGAGGTTATACAAGCCAAGTCAATAAACCGAAGGGTAAAAATACCGGACGAGTTGGCCGTCCGGTTAGGAGCGCGCAGCTGTGAACTCGCATCCGAGAGATAGTGGGTTCGAACCCCACTGTCGGCAGCCGTGAAGATCGTTTTCTGTGGTTTCCCATTTTCACACCAGACAAATGCTGAGCCTGTACCTTAAATAAGGCCACGGCCGCTTCCTTCTCATTCCTAGGCCTTTCCTGTCCCATCGTCGCCATAAGACCTATCTGGGACGGTGCGACGTAAATCAAATAGCAAAAAAAGGTAAAAGTCACAGCACCCAAAGACATTCCTGTATTGAACGACTAAAATGTCACCAAGACACTTTTCTTAAGTGATATGCTCAGCTTGTTGAAAGCCAAATGTAATTAATGTTATTGGCTTTACACCCCGCTAACTACTTCTACGGTTTTCGGAGACGCCGATGTGCAGGAATTTAGTCCTGCAGGAGTTCTTTTGCGTGCCAGTAAATCTACCGACACGAGGGTGACGTATTTGAGCATCCTCAACTACCACCGGACTGAACCAGGATCGAACCTGCCAAGTTGGGGTCAGAAGGCCAACACATCAACCGTATGAACCACTCAGCCCGACTAGTGAAAACTATATGAAGTCATATTTATATTTATCATGTTTAACTTTTCCCTCCACCAAGATATTTTATGTTTCTCTTTCATGCGCCCCGGAATTGGTAGGCCAGTTGCCCCAACCATAAATATATATATATTTTCGGGAATGATAGATTATAGACCTATAGTACTATGATCTTTCTTTCTTTCTTTCTTTCTTTCTTTCTTTCTTTCTTTCTTTCTTTCTTTCTTTCTTTCTCTCTCTCTTTCTTAATCAGTTTATCCTCAGGGTTGGTTTTTCCCTCGGACTCAGCGAAGGAGTTAAATTCTACCGCTTCAAGGGCAGTGTCCTGGAGCGTGAGACTTTGGGTATGGTGATACAACTGGTGAGGAGGGCCATTACCTCGCCCAGGCGGCCTTACTTGCTATCCTCAACAGGGGCCTTGTTGGAGAATGGGAAGATCGGAAGGGATAGACAAGGAAGAGGGAAGGAAACGGCCGTGGCCTTGGGTGTCTGGAGGAGAAGTGGGAAAATACGAAAAACCACTTCGAGAATGGCTGAGGTGGGATTCGAAACCCCTGTACTCAGTTGACCTCCCGAGGCTGTGTAGATCCCGTTCCAGCCCTCGTACTATTTGTTTTAAACTTTCATGGCAGAGCCGGGAATCGAAACCGGGCCTCCGGGGTGGCAGGTAATCACATTAACCACTACACCACAGAGGCGGAATAGTAAGCCTACTATAATGCTACCTATATGTTTATGTTAGTGCTGAAATCCGATTTCTTACTTTACTAATGCTGAAAGCCCGAAAATGTAATGTTATTCTTTAATATGGGAATCAGTCTAGAAGGAAATGTTGAAAGTGATGTGATTTCTATCCAGGTTCGTTGTTATCCTAATACTATGAGTTACGGTACATCGCACGTATATAAATGCCACTTACAAACTTGCTTTTTATCCGCGAATTTCTGCGGCCACAAAAGTCACTATTTTTCAAAAATGATGCCATCTACACATGGTAGATTGTCTGACTGTGCTGCTTTGAACCTTTCTTCTGTCATTTTGAAGTTATTCGCGATCACGAATAATAAACAATCGGCTTTTATTAACGGCTGATGCAGAATAGCTGGTACAGTTGCATGGGTTACTGGATCGTGTTCTCACAGCGCGCCGCTTACGTCAGGGGCCGTTTCACTCGCCTTGCGGAAAGGCACTTCTAAATATTTTTAATGGTAGAAAACAAGGCAACTTACCTCATTGTAATACGTTTACGTATTATTTCATTGGTCTTCTTTTCAAAAAAAAATATTTTGAAAATTGTGCCTGTTCCCTATTGGTTGGAATTTTGTGTACGATTTCGGTGTATCCATGAGGACTCTTGAAATTGAGGATGAAGATAAATTTCAGTACCTAATCCAGTCCACAAATGTTGATGGCAGAGATAGAGATTTAGTTGCCAGTTTCACCCCCACTGCTGAAAATTACTCTAAGGCTGTAGAACGTCTTAGGTGTAGGCTTGGAAAAGAAGATTTATTGACAGGGAGTTCATAAAATCTTGTATTAAAATGTTTCTCAGACAAGGGAGAAGCCTATGCTTGCTAGTTTGTACGACAAGTTAGAAGCTCAGCTGAGAGCTTTAGAATCAATGGGCGTTACTCGACATAAGTACGGTTCGATGCTCTTTCCGTTAGTAGAATCTTGCTTGCCTGAGGAAGTATTACGTGTCTGGTAGAGAAGTTCATCGACTACTAAAATTGATCAGGATAATGGACATGCTGACAAACCACTTTACTTGGTTTTCTCAAGGGAGAAGTACAGAGTGAAGGGAGAATTACATTCACTCAAGCTGGTTTTGGACTCTTTAATAAATCGAGGAGTGCTAATATTAAAAAACGGGAGCGGGAGGTGAAAGGTTTAGCTACTGCAAGTGTACTTTTCGCTGGAAAAGGAAACAATTTGGAGTGTGTCTTATGTAAAAAATCGCCTGACAGCAAAGGTGTCATCTGGCTCAAGAATTGAACTTAAGGGATAAACATAAAACGTTGTCAGAGAATAAAGCTTGTTTTTCATGGCTGAATATGGGACACAGGGCTGCTGATTCCATAAAGAAACTAAAATGTCTCGTGTGCAGTGATAAACGTGAGTCTATTATTTGATCCAAATCAGATGTATATAAAAGAGGTTATAAGTGTGATGAGAAGAACCAAGAATGGGGTTCTAATTTGTCAGGTGACCCAACTGTAACCCTTAACACTCAAATCAGTGATGTTTCGGAAGTACTGTTACAAACTCTTGTAGTTAGGTTAAATCATCAAGAGAAAGATAGAACTGTACGGGCATTGCTGGATACAGCCTCGCAGAGGTATAATCTATTGGAGAAAACTGCCGAGAAAATGGGGTATATCCCATCGAAGACTGAAAATATTGAACACAAGTTTTTGGGGTTGTTCAATGGGTGCAAACCACCATAACCTGCATGAGATAGCTATTGTCAATCTACGTCATTCAATTTCTAAATAATTAAGGTACTGGGGCAAAAGGTAATTTGTGGTATAATCCCACGGTTAGAAGGGGGTCCATGGATGGATGAGATCAGAGCAAAGAAATTTGGCTGTCTGGTTATGGTCCAGAACCATAGGAATTTGGTTTACTCATTGGTGTAGACACGGTAGGAAGTTTATTGACCAGGGAGACAATGAAGTTGAGGTCTGGTTTGGTTGCTGTTGGGACCAAATTTGTTTGAACAGTGATGGCACAGCCCTGGAAGAGAACTGAGAACTATAACACAGTGTCTATGCTGAACCTTCTGTTTGTGAGAACGGCTACTTTGGATGAACTATGCACTTGCTAGTTGCTTTACGTCGCACCGACACAGATAGGTCTTATGGCGACGATGGGACAGGGAGGGGCTAGGAGTGGGAAGGAAGCGGCCGTGGCCTTAATTAAGGTACAGCCCCAGTATTTGCCTGGTGAAAATGGGAAACCACGGAAAACCATTTTCAGGGCTGCCGACAGTGGCGTTCGAACCTACTATCTCCCGAATACTGAATACTGTCCGCACTTATGCGACTGCAGCTCTCGAGCTCGGTACTATGCACTTCGACCTCCCCTGCGAACCATGTGACCTTGCCGCGGTGGGGAGGCTTGCGTGTCCTAATGAAGCAGATAGCCGAGCCGCAGGTGCAACCATATCGGAGGGGCATCGGTTGAGAGACCAGACTAAGGAATGGTTCATCGAAAGGGGGGTAGCAGCCTTTCGGATGATGCAAGGGCGGCAGTCTGAATGATTGACTGATATGGCCTTGTAATAATAGTCAACGTGGATTAGCTGTGTTGATACTGCTACACGGCTGAAAGCAACGGGTAACTACAGCCGTAGCTAACTCCCGAGGATATGCAGCTCTCTCTGTATGAATGATGTACTGATGATGGCTTCCTCCCGGGTAAAATATTACGGAGGAAAACTAGTCCCCCATTCGGATCTCCGGGTGGGGACTACACGAGAGGGGGCGATCTTCAGGAAGATGGATACTGACATTCTGCGAGTCGGAGCGTGGAATGTTAGAAGTTTGAATCGTTGTGGTAGATTAGAGAATATGAAAAGGGAGATGGATAGACTAAAATTAGATGTAGTTGGTATAAGTGAAGTACCTTGGCAGGAAGAACAGGATTTCTGGTCAGGCGACTACCGAATTATCAACACAAAATCAAACAGAGGAAATGCAGGAGTTGGTTTAATAATGAATAAGAAAATAGCTCAGCGGGTAAGCTACTATGACCAGCATAGTGAAAGAATTAGTGACGTTAAGATAGACACCAAACCAATTCCCACCACAATAGTGCAGGTCTATATGCCTACTAGCTCAGCAGATGATGAGAAAATCGGAAGAACATATGAAGAGATAGAAGATTCAATACAATATGTAAAAGGTGACGAGAATCGAATAGTGATGGGAGACTGGAATGCAGTGGTAGGCCAGGGAAGAGAAGGTAATACAGTAGGAGAATTTGGATTGGACAAAGGAACAAAAGAGGAAGTCGGCTGGTTGAATTCTGAACTGAGCATAATTTAGTCTTGCCGATACTTGGTTTAAACAGCACAAACATCAGCTTTGTTCGTGCCGAGACCTGGAGACACTGGAAGGTATCAAATAGACTTCATTATGATTAGGCCGAGATTCAGAAACCAGGTGATGGATTGCAAAACTTTCCCAGGAGCAGGCGTGGACTCTGACCACAACTTGTTGGTCATGAAATGCCATCTGAAGCTGAAGGAATTGAAGAAAGGAAAGAATGCAAAAATATGGGATCTAGACAAGTTGAAAGAAAAGAGAGTGAGGGATTGTTTCAAGGAACATTCTGCAAAAGGACTAAGGGCCGGTTCTACCAACTGCTGGTTAAGTGGTTGGCAGCTGCCCAGGAGGAAAACTACCTGGAGGTGTATATCGGCTGGTACTTTGGTTTGCGTCCAACCAAGACCGACTACAATATATCAGACCTTAATGTTACTATCGATTGGGAAGAAAATGGCGACTTCGTGGGCGAGCATTTGAGACATGTGGTTGGTTCATATCTGTATTTACATTCTGTTAAAGAGTGTTATTTTGATCGAGTTATTGAAGTATAAAGTATATGTTTGGTAAAATAGTAATCTATAATTGTTTATCAGTATGGTGTTTTGTTAGAAGTTTATTTGATGGTATTTTTAATGTATAATAGTGTTTATATTGCCGTGATGTAACATAGCACAAAATGGGTCGTTCCTGCTGCGTTCGTGGTTGTAGATCTAATTATACCGTTGCTGAAGCTTTTAAATTCCCTGAAGATAGATCTCTACAGGAGAAATGGATAAGGAATATTCACCGGGAAAATTTGGAAGTCAAAGACCAAACTATCGTAGGGTATGTGTGTAACCAAAATTTGTGGTTAGGCTTCCTCTTTCCAACCGATAATGGTGAGCCTATTCGTTTTTGTTTTCTTATTCAGTCGGAGTAATTTCATGTAAGTTGACGATAAGTATTAGTTTCTATGTAGAATATAAGTGTGTGAGTGTATTTATATGGGTCAGTGGTCACTAAGATCTGTAATTATACGCAGTCATGTGAGAATATGTTTGTTTTGATCGTGTTGTGAACCGGATTTAAATCGAACTATGGCAATGCCTCTCATACATCTATTCTTAAGTTCGCTAAGGAATGAAACATTGAGAGAAGTGGATCAGGAACATACATCGTGAATATTTCTACAAAACAGTAGTGTGCATATGTCATCTGAGAGTAAGTCTGTGATTATGGAAAACTATTTTTCTAATTCTAAATGGTGGACCTATTCGTATTCTTCTACAAAAAAAATCATTTAGATAGTGATAGTTGATATGGTGTCTATGTGCTTCAAAGTGTCGTGTGATTTATATGCAATTGTATTTTGAAAGAATCTGTGCTTGCCTGCGGGAACATTTGGCTAGATCTTGGTGTATAACAAAGCTTATAGTGTGACAGATGGAGCAATCTGTATACTGTTACACAGAAGAAATAGTGACTTGCAGGGATGGTGGTGGTGATTATTGTTTTAAGAGGAAGTACAACTAGGCAACCATCAGTTTATATAACACTAATCACAGAGAAAGAATGGAAGGGGTCCGACACTTCGAAAAATGAAGGTATCGGCCGAAGGAAGACAAGGGGCACGAAGGGCATGCAAATGAAAGACTCCCTAGGAATCCATACGTAATACCGTTGGGGTCTGAAAAGAACAAGTGTTGACCAAGGGAGGTCGGATAGGATAGATTAATGTGAGGAGCCTGGCACAAGTGGAAGCAATGCCAGGACTCAGCTGAAGGCCCCGTGGTCGCCAACACACGCTCCAAAGTTACATCACCTGGGGCCCCTTTTAGTCGCCTCTTACAACAGGCAGGGGATACCGTGGGTGTTATTCTACCGCCCCCACCCACAGGGGGGACTTGCAGGGATTAGCTTTGTTTGTAACTCAGGGGTATTATTGTACCAATACCTTCCTTTTCATGCTGTGGATATGTGCTATCAAGCAGTCTACACCAAATTGTAGCTCGTCCATGTAGGTTAAAGACATCATTGTTTAGAGTCAATAGAGTTGTTTTACTCATGTTCTTCAATGGGGAAAATCCTATTATATCTTTAGTGTTTGAACGTTTCATTTCTAAGTTTACCATCACGGTTGGAAGTGCTACTATAACATATGTCAACATATGATTTAAGAGTTTCCAGTAAGGAAGGCTTAACATCACCAGGGCTGTTCATTGAGCTGGCGTAATCATTTCGGGTGTACTTCATTTTCATCGAGTGCTGAACATTAGAAATTGTCCACCACTTAGAAACTAAGACAACACGTTATGTTTCATAGATCTTATGAGAGTGAATACATTGAGGAATTTCGAACCTTAAATTATTTTTAAACATTCCAAGTGATGTTATAAATATCATTTTAACAGTTTTATAATGTATTTCCATCTAGCCAGCGAAGTGTAATCTAAGAGAAAACGTTATTTGACAAAGTGAAATTTCGAAATAATCAGCTTGTTGCTCCCTTTTGCTGTGGGGCTGTCCATCTATTCTAGCACAATATGAGTGATTCTAGTTGTTAATATGTGATGAGTACTTGTTCGCGAAGCGTTTTCATCGGTGCAACAGTGATTTCCCCTATGATGTTACATTTATCATGTTAAATTACCTACAACCGTTTGCAAAATATGTACGTGATCTTTTCATAATTTCTGGCTGATTGAACCAGATATTGTGTAGCTCTTTCAGTGGTATCAACACAATAATTTAATGTGACGCCGGGCTGAGTGGCTCAGACGGTTCAAGCTCTGGCCTTCTGACCCCAACTTGGCGGGTTTGATTCCGGCTCAGTCCGGTAGTATTTGAAGGTGCTCAAATACGTCAGCCTACTGTCGGTAAATTTACTGGCAGGTAAAACAACTCCTGCGGCACTAAATTGCGACATCTCCGAAAATCGTGAGTTGGTTTATCGTCGAAATGAAGTTATTGCGTGCTAACCTAACCTTCATCAGTCGGCAGCTACTGCGCCCACGACGTCCACCATCTTGGTTTTGATATTACGGTCTGATATATTGTAGTCGGTCTTGGTCCAACCACCTCCGCGCAAGCGCTAGGTAGCTACCCGGAGCTAGACACCGATATACGAAGTTGGCTAGACTGATTTTCAGCGACTTCTCGCTTTCGAGTGTGGTGCTATCTATTGTCAGATGCCTGGAACTCATTTCGATTGTCTTATTTTCCTGTGCTTGCGTCTGCTAATTATCACCAAAAAGCCTAATAAGGGAGTCTTAAGAGTTATGGACAACGATTTATGTCAAACTTTCGGGATTTTAATCTATGATCTTCAATATCAATACTTAATTGGGATTAAAAACTCGAGATTACATTTTCTAACGCCAGTTATAACCTGCCATGTAAGGCAGCTTTTTTGAAAAGTATTCTCGTAGTAGATTGGTCAAGTCACTCGCTCCGTAATAGAAGGTACGCAGGTTTTCATAGTATTTCTAATTTACATTTTAAAATGTATTTTCGTTCCCTGCCGTTGTTCTTAACTCTCTTTTTACGCGCTTCCATATACGTACACACACACACACACACACACACAAAATTGAGCACACACACACAAAATTGAGTTAGGTATCTCCACGATGCTCTATTTGCAACTAGTTCTGTGACCTGGTTTAGTTCCACATGCTTCCAGTTATTGATAAAGCATTTCATTCTAATGTTTAACTTTATGAAGATAAAGTTGGAAGGTACTGTAAGTGTAAATAAGTTAATTAATCGGGATAAATATCTATTCATAGGAAGAGGAATTCGGGAATGGAATAGTTTCCAATTTCTTCGAAATAATTTATAAGAAGACTATGTAAACAACTAATAGGGAATATGCTACCTGGGCGACAGTCATATGTGCTATTAATTATAACACTACTTTCTATAAATAGCATACATATAAAGCAATTTCCTAGTATACATGATATTGTAATTAAATATATAAATGAAATATATTACTAACAAAAGAACGTATGAAAATAGGCATAGAGATTAACACAACGCTAATAATGGAAATGGGCCGATGACCTTCGATGTTAGGCCCCTTTAAACAACAAGCATCAATAATGGAAATAAAAAAGATTAGTCATAATAAAGACCAGTGGCGGCCGGTCAGTACGTGCTACCGGGCTCCAGCACGTAGCTTGGAACTGTAAGGAATATTATTTATGTACAGTACAATTATCCTGGTGCCTTTTCGTTGTTTTGAGTACGATATGAATTTGTGTTTTGTGCAAATCAGGACGAGATCTGTCGAACACCTAGCGCCGTTCTCCCGGGGAACAAGGCTCGTGCTCATGTGAAGTGAGCCCTTGCCTGTAGCCTGAAGGAAGCAATACGCAGGCGCAGCCAAGCTTGCAACACTCCCCCTAGCCGGCGGAGTATACCGTAAACCGGGATCAACTTTCACTGATCCCGTTTATAGTTACTTCCTCTCCCGCAAGGGGGTAGAATTACTCAATGTCTCCTGCTACCCGCAGCGCAGCGAGGGATCCAGTCGGCCGTGCTTATGTTGAACGTGGTAAGCGAATCTGCCACTAGAGAGTAGCATCGTCTGAGTTCGAAAGTAAAGCGTAAGTGGAGGCAATCTATCTCACACATGCTTATTAAAATATCCATCTTCCTTTTGTGTCAAAAATAAGGAATTCGTAGGTGAGTCAAAGAATCTTTGACTGACCCTAAATGTTATCCCGCATTACAATGTCATTTACTCTGGTGAAATGAAATAGCGTATGGCTTTTAGTGCCGGAAGTATCCGAGGACATGTTCGACTCGCCAGATGCAGATCTTTTGATTTGACACCCGTAGGCGACATGCGATTCGTGATGAGGATGAAATGATGATGACGACAACACGTACATCCAATGATGGTTAAAATTCCAGACCCTGCCGGGAATCGAACCCGGGATCCCTGTGACCAAAGGCCAGCGCGCTAACCATTTAGCCATGGAGCCGGACATTTACTCTGGTAATAGGGGAGGTCTCAATGAATCAGTTGGCAGCTCTTTCAGTTGCTTTGTGCGGTTTTTAATCTCGCAGTTATATTACTGGTGCGTGTTTTTTCTGTCATTGTGTTAGTGCTAAAGTGTATACGAAGATTTATCAAATTATTTATTAACTGCAGTGTATATAAAGTGAAATTAAATTAGTGTTCTTAGTGGGGATCTATATTCCCACGATTCTATTTGCACTGATGTAAGTTGCGCCATTAGGTTAGTAAAAACAATATTTCTCGAATGAATTATTTATCTCGTAGACAGTTGTCGAAGAATTCATCTGCTTCCAAATTAATGTTGTTTTTGTTTGTTCTGAGTTATAAATTGTGAGAAAAGTTGTATTATTATTATTATTATTATTATTATTATTATTATTAGTAGTAGTAGTAGTAGTAGTAGTAGTAGTAGTAGTAGTAGTAGTAGTAGTACCAAGTTTGAAGTATGCGTTGTTCATCATGGCAATATGCAGATTTAAAACAGCGTATTTAGCTTGTTTTTGTAGCACGTAGAACGATTTTTTCACGAGCCGCCACTGATAAAGACTCGAACCTGCGTACTTCGTACTACGAAATGAGCGTGGTAGCCATTACACTACCCGAACACTTCAGATATGTACGATACATACATTAAGTTATACCTCGTGTCTGAAAACTGTAAAAATAGAAAATTAAACCCCATTTGAAATGATTTCCAAATAAATTTTGATTGTATATCCTTTTAAAGTTTCATTACGAAAGCTTGACGTATAAAATGTGTTCCCTAAGCTACCGATGAGAGAGACTAGTGTGACCTTTGCAACTCAAGGGAAGCATTAATCTTCAAGATCCTGCAATACAATATCGGCCACTGTTACAGTATCAAGCTTTTTTACAGTACACTAAGCTAATTTAAGTTGTATGTCACCAGAAATACAGCTAATAATGTTCAACTCTCAAAACCTGCCCGGCAGGTAAAGTCTTCTCGGGCCCTCGAAGTGGCCGATAAAATACGTGCCGGGTAGCTACGATTTATGCTGCCGATAGCGCTACCTGGGGGTGGACGAACGCAAACATCCTTTTACGCGGAGGGCAAGTTACGCGCTACTTTACCTGTAGGTGGTAGAACCGGCCCTAAATGAAAAGGAAGAAGGAAACACAATAGAGGAAGAGTGGATAGTCATGAAAAATGAAGTCAGCAGGGCTGCTAAAGAAATGTTAGGAAGGAAGAAAAGATCAACTAAGAATCATTGAATAACTCAGGAGATACTAGACATGATTGATAAACGACGAAAATACAAAAATGCTAGAAATGAAGACGGCAGAAAAGGATACAAGCGATTAAAGAATGAAGTGGACAGAAAGTGCAAGGTAGCTAAGGAAGACTTGCTGACGGGGAAATGCAAGGATGTCAAAGGTTGTATGGTCTTAGGAAAGGTAGATGCTGCATACAGGATCAAGGAAAACTTTGGAGAAAGGAAATATAGGTGTATGAATATTAAGACCTCAGATGGAAAGCCACTTCTAGGGAAAGAAGACAAAGCAGAAAGATGGCAGGAACATATCCAACAGTTGTATCAAGGTGAAGATGTAGATAATTTGGTTCTGGAACAAGAGGAAACTGTTGATGATGATGAAATGGGACACCCAATTTTGAGGTCAGAGTTTGACAGAGCTGTGAGCGACCTAAATAGGAACAAGGCACCTGGAATTGATCGCACTCCCTCTGAATTACTGTCTTATGAGAAACCAGCTTGGCAATGTTTTCCACTTAGTGTGTAAGATGTATGAGACAGGAGAAGTCCCATCCATCCAATTTTCCGCAGAATATTGTTATACTTGTTCCCAAGAAAGCCGGTGCTGACAGGTGTGAAATCTATCGCACCATTAGTTTAGTATCTCATGTCTGCAAAATTTTAACACGTATTGTTTACAGAAGAATGGAAAAAAATGTTGAAGCTGAGTTGGGAGAAGATCAGTTTGGCTTCAGAAGAAATGTAGGAAGACGTGTAGCAATCCTGGCTTAGAGGATCGAATCAAGAAGGACAAGCCGACGTATATGGCGTTCGTAGATCTAGAAAGGCATTCGATAATGTCGATTGGACCAAGCTATTTACGATTCTGAAGGTGATTGGGATCAGATACCGAGAACGAAGAATTATCTACAATCTGTATAAAAATCAGTCTGCAGTGATAAGAATCGAGGGCTTTGAAAAAGAAGCAGCAATCCAGAAAGGAGTGAGGCAAGGCTGAAGTTTGCCCCCCTCCGTTTCAACGTTTACATAGAACAGGCAGTAAGGGAAATCAAAGAGAAATTTGGAAAGGGAATCACAATCCAAGGAGAGGAAATCAAAACATTGAGATTTGCCGATGATATTGTTATTTTATCTGAGACTGCAGATCTCGAGAAGCTGCTAAATGGTATGGATGTAGTCTTGGGTAAGGAGTACAAGATGAAAATAAGTAAGTCCAAACAAAAATAATTGAGTGCAGTCGAACGAAGGCAGGTGATGCAGGAAATATTAAATTAGGAGATGAAGTCTTAAAGGAAGTAGATGAATATTGTTACTTGTGCAGTAAAATAACTAACGATGGCATAAGTAAGGACATAAAATGCAGACTAGCACAAGCAAGGAAGAGCTTTCTTAAGAAAAGAAATTTGCTCACTTCAAACATCGATATAGGAATTAGAAAGATGTTTTGAAGACTTTCGTGTGGAGCGTGGCATTGTATGGAAGTGAAACATGGACGATAACTAGCTCAGAAGGAAAGAGAATAGAAGCTTTTGAAGTGTGGTATTACAGAAGAATGCTGAAGGCGAAATGGATAGATCGGATCATGAACGAAGAGATAATCGAATTGGCGAGAGGAGATCGATTTGGCTAAATTTGACTAGAAGAAGAGATAGAATGATAGGACAGTTCTTAAGACACCCAGGACTTGTTCAGTTAGTGTTTGAAGGGAGTGAAGATGGAAAGAACGGTAGGGGTAGACTAAGGTATGAATATGACAAGCAGATTAGAGTAGATGTAGGATGCAGTAGTTACGCAGAAATGAAAAGGTTAGCACAGGATAGGGTGGCATGGAGCGCTGCGTCAAACCAGTCTATGGACTGATGACTCAAACAACAATATGGACTTGGAAATCATGGGGATTTTTGATCCGACTGAAACGCTTTCGAAGAAGGAAATTGAAATGACAACGTTGAAACATTTCCAAGAAGATGCAAAGATAGTTGAGGAAGGGCAATATGAAGCCGCGCTTCCATCGAAAGAAGATCATCAGCTATTGTTAGACAACAATTATATTGCATTAAAAAGACTGGTTTCTGCAACACACCATTTAATCAAGGAAGAAAATTTTGAGAAATACCAGCAAGTACGCCGTGATTGGCTAATATAATACATACATTCATCATTATAGACGGTTATACATTTCAGCGTTCAGTCTGCAAGCCTCTTTGAATTTACTAAATGTCGGCGCAATTCTCTATTTGCAACTAGTGCTGTGGACTCATTGAGTTCTATACCTCTTATCTTTAAATCGATAGAGACTGCGTCTAAACAGCGTCGTCTTGGTCTCCCCCTACTTTTCTTACCCTCCATAACTGAGACCATGATTCTTCTAGGTAACCTATCCTCCTCCATTCGCCTCACATGACCCCACCACAGAAGCCGGTTTATGCGTACAGCAACATCCATCGGGTTCATTCCTAAATTAGCCTGATCGCCCTATTCCGAGTACCCTCCTGCCATTGTTCCCACCTGCCTGTACCGGCAATCATTCTCGCTATTTTCATGTCTGTTGCTTCTAACTTATGAATAAGATATCCTGAGTCCACCCAGCTTTCGCTCCCGTAGAGAAAAGTTGGTCCGAAAACAGACCGATGAAACGATAATTTTGTCCCGGAGCTGACTTTCTTCTTACAGAATAATGATGATCGCAACTGCGAGCTCACTGCATTGGCTTTATTGCTGCTTCATTCAATCACACTTAATATATTACCATCCTGGAGAGACTCACATCCTAAATACTTGAAATTATTTACCTGTTGCAGACTTGCATCAGCAATCTGACATTTAATTCTCTCAGGTTCCTTACCTGCTGACATCAGTTTAGCCTTCGAAAGGCTAATTTTCATACCATACTCTTTGCATATATTTTCAAATTGCAAGATATTTGACTGCAGGCTTTCGGCACAATCTGCAATTAAGACCAAGTCGTCAGCATAGGCCAGGCTGCTTCCTATATTTCAACCTAACTGAATCCCTCCCTGCCAATTTATACCGTTCTGCAGATGATCCCTGAAAACTACGAACAACGAAGGTGAAAGATTACAGCCTTGACTAAACCCTGTAAGTACCATGAACCAAGAACTCACTCTACATTCAATTCTCACTGCAGCCCCATTGTCAATATAAATCCATTTAATTGAGTTTAATAATCTAGTCTTAATCTCATAATCCTCCAGTATGATGAACATCTTCTCCCTCGGTACCCTGTCATATGCTTTCTCTAGATCTACGAAACAGAAACACAACTGTCTATTCCTCTCGTAGCATTTTTCAGTTACCTGGCGCATACTGAAAATTTGATCCTGGCTGCCTCTCTGTGGTCTGAAATCACACTGGTTTTGATCCAACTTCCTCTCAACGACTGGTCATACCCTCCCTTCCAAAATGCCAGTGAATACTTTGTCTGGTACATTAATCAATGAGATACCTCGACAGATGTTTCAATCCTTCCTGTTCCCTTGCTTATAGATAGGTGCAATTACTGCTTTGTCAAATATGAAGATACCTTACCAATACTCCATGCTAACATTATTCTATGAAGCCATTTCATCCCTGCTTTCCCACTATACTTCACCATTTCAGGTCTAATTTCATCTAATCCTACTGCCTTATGACAATGTAGTTTATTTACCATGATTTCCACTTCCTCAAGCATAATTTCACCGACATCACTTTCCTCCTCCCCATGAGCTTGGCTATTCGCAAGACCACCAGGAAAATTTGCTTTTACGTTAAGAAGATGTTCAAAATATTCCCTTCACCTCTCCAGTGATTCCCTGGGATCTATTATGAGTTCACCTGAATTTCTCAAAACACTGTTCATTTCCTTTTTTCCTCCCTTCGTAAGATTCTTTACTACTGTCCAGAAAGGTTTCCCTGCTGCTTGACCTAGCCTTCCCACGTTATTACAAAAATCTTCCCTCGACTTCTTTTTGGATTCAACAACTATTTGTTTCGCTCTGTTTCCGTCATCTACGTACAAATCCCTGTCTGCCTCGGCCCTTGTTTGGAGCCATTTCTGATAAGCCTACTTTTTACGTTTACAAGATGCTCTCATTTCATCATTCCACCAAGATATTCGCCTTTTCCCATCTTAA
Source organism: Anabrus simplex (assembly GCF_040414725.1). Taxonomy (NCBI): domain Eukaryota; kingdom Metazoa; phylum Arthropoda; class Insecta; order Orthoptera; family Tettigoniidae; genus Anabrus; species Anabrus simplex. The sequence continues at coordinate 126,993,788 of NC_090265.1, read as the reverse complement.
CACACAGTTGTTCTTAGGCATTCCCTTGCTGTTTCTACTACAGCATCCCTGTATGCCACCCATTCACTTTCTATATCCTGAACCTGCTTACTGTCTACTGTTCGAAACTTCTCACTAATCATATCCATGTACTTCTGTCTAATTTCCTCGTCCTGGAGATTTTCTGCCCTTTATACGTTTGTAGACAGATTTCACTTTCTCTACCCTAGGCCTAGAGATACTTAGTTCACTACAGATCAGATAGGGGTCTGTATCATCGAAAATCCCGCGAAAAACTCGTACGTTCCTGACAGATTTCCTGAATTCAAAGTCTGTTAAGATATAGTCTGTTATAGATCTGGTACCCCTAGCCTCCCATGTGTAGCGGTGAATAGCCTTATGCTTGAAGAATGTATTCGTAACTGCTAAACCCATACTAGCACAGAAGTCCTGCAAACAATTCCCCTTCCCATTAGTTTCCATATCTTCCCCACATTTACCAATCACCCTTTCGTATCCTTCAGTTCTATTCCCAACTCTCGCATTAAAATCGCCCATTAGCACTATTCTATCCCTGCTGTTGACCCTGACCACGACGTTACTCAATGCTTCATAAAACTTGTCAACTTCATCCTCATCTGCCCCCTCACATGGTGAATACAAGGAGACAATTGTAGTCCTAATTCCTCCAACTGACAAATCTACCCACATCATTCGCTCATTTACGTGCCTAACAGAAACTTCGTTGCGTGCAATGGTATTCCTGATAAAGGGCCTTACCCCAAACTCTGCTCTTCCGTTTCTAACACCCGTCAAGTTCACTTTATAGTCTCCTATCTCTTCCTCGTTATCTCCCCTTACCCGAATATCACTTACTCCTAGCACATCCAGATGCATCCTCTTTGCTGACTCAGCCAGTTCTACTTTCTTTCTTCCAAACGCCCCATAAATATTGATAGCTCCCCATAGAATTCCATTTCGTTCACCAATTTGTTTCCAAGGAGTCCCTCGCCTATCAAATTTGAGTGGAATCCGTTACTCCCATAGGTCCGAGGCTTGCTTAAAACGTTCTGAGCTCGGTAAATTTATGAAGCAGTATGCTATCCTACTTACACTTAGTCCCAGTGAGGATCTCTCCTCTAACGGGTTGTGGACCACCGGTGAATTGTATAGTCCTAGCCGCCTGAGCACAAGGCGGGCCACGACTCAGAATATGTCCGAGATTCCCTCTCCCATTACATAGCAACTGGTATCCCGACTCTCAGGACCAATTACAGGGCCCCTCAGCCGTTGCCCACGGTTTACGAACAACAAGTTGTTGTTAAATGTTAATCGGTGGAGACCTTCCTTAACATATACCATATATAGACATTCCACACATGCGTCTAACACAAATCAAAGAGACTCCATCAACCCTAACGCACACAAAAAAATCAGCGTGCAAGTGTAATATACAGAGCGTTTAATATACCACTAACACAAGAAGAACTAAACAAAGACACAACTTGTGCAAGCATCCACAGTGGACGTGTCGAATTGTGAGTGCGGTGTAACATGATAGGAATTGAACAATATCGGGTGGCGATCGGGATCTGGCAGCGAAAGCAGAAGTAGAGGCCAGGATATGTGGCGAACAAGGGAGAGCTGGGGATGATGGGCGAGGCTATGCTGGTAGCGGCGGTGATAAGCATAATACTAATTATAGGATGCCTGGTGATAAATCCGGGCCCTGACATGAGCTTGGATGACTGGGTGAGAATTAAGGAGCTGATATGGGACGCTGTTAAAGGAAATGCTGGATATGGACTGGTAAAGGAAATGAGAAAGAACAAGCTAAGGGATATGAAGATATGAAGGCATGTTTCGAGGAACAGTGGGGAGTCACGGAAAAAAGAAAATAATGAGTGCGCAACTGGAGTGCTAATGGACCAGGTGAAAAATGTGGAAATGGAGGTGGTTCCTCTAAAGAAGGAGTTGGGTAACATTAACCAAGATAGGATGAAGAAATGTATATATATTTATGGGTTACAGGCAGAATGGTGTGAAAATAAAGTGAACCTTCTTTATAAAGTGGTGGACCTGGTCCAAAATAAATTGAAAATAAACTTTGGCGAATTTGATATAGACGATGCTGAAAGAGTAGGGAAGGTGAAAGGCAGGAGACCAATTAAAGTGAAGTTAATGCCAACCGTAATGGCGGAAATAGTGTTAAAACGCAAGGAACATACAAGGTGAAAGGATTTGGGTAAACAAAAACTTGTGAAGATAAGGGATCAAGAACATGAAAATCCTAAGAGCATTTACCCTAGAGCATTTATTAAGGATCAAATGCCGGTGGTATCAAATGGTGTCTGGTGGAGAGTTTGGTCTGTGGCAAAACAAAAATGCGTTGAGGAAGAGATCAAACAGGGAGGGAAACGGTCGAAGCGGCCAAGAGACAGACAGGAGAACGCCCAGGAGGAGGGAGAAAACGTGGCAACTTTGGCTGAGGCGTCGAGACTAGAAATCAATGCAGTGCAGTGTAGTGTGAGTGACAAACTAGTTTGCAGGTTCAGAAAGTGCTAGTAGATAATGTCCTTAAAGAAACAACGGATACATTGATTGTTGACCTGAGGGACAATAAGAAAGGGAGTGACTATATAATCAAGAGGAGAAGCAAAAACGTGAAAGACCTGCAGGGAAAAGGAAATAAAGGTTTAGAAGATAAAGAAAGGATTGATGATAATAAAACATCAATGATAGAATGGAGGAAGAAGGAGAGAGCGAGAGAGTGACGAGAAGCAAGAACAAAGATGGCAATTGGGAAGGTAGGGTAAAAAGGCTGTAACTTTAATGGAAGATAGGCTTTGTTAATACTGAAGGATTATTGGGTAAAATAGGTAACATAGAAGTGAAATATTTAATAGGACGTTTTGACATAGTAGCACTTTTGCAAACATGGCAAGAAGTAGGGGGGATTTACGGTGAGACACAAGTCAAGAAAAAGATAAAGTAAAATGGGCCGTTCACCCGGAGGAATAGCGGTGCTAGTTAAAGAAGTGTTGAATTAATGAATACAGAATATTGAGCGCGACATTGAAGGGGTTATGTGGATAAGATTTAACATGGGGAGAGAGGCAGGGAGAGAGAAACATGTGCACTTGTCTTTTGCTTACTGTCACCCCAAGGGATCTCCATATGCAAACGATAAATTATTTTAGGAACTACTAGTAGAAACCAGTATCGTTAGAGGCAAAATGACCTATATTACTGAACAAGGGGGAGCGTTACATAGTAATGAGTTCGGAAGACTTGCTAAAGAACATAAAAAGTATAGGTGTGGAGGACTGGACTTAATCGGATCACGCTCCGGTATGTGTTAGATGGGTGAGAAGGAGAGAGGAAAGTAAGGAGGAAGGCAAAGAAAGCCATGTAGAGTGGGGGTTGTGGTTTTACTAATTATATATGGACAGAGAATTCAAAAGGAGGCCTAGGCGCACTTATGGATAAAGAGATACATTTAATTAGAATTGGTTGGGAAGGGCGCTGGAGGAAAATAATATAGATAGAACGCTGGAGTTAACAGGATATCCTATAAGGAGAGTGGCACGGGCAGTCGAACGCAGCAGAAGGATAAAATGGAATGTGATGGTTGTTATAACAAGGAGTGTGAGATCTGCAGAAAGGCAGCGATAAGAGCATTAAAAGAATATAGAGCAAAAAGTGGAAGCAAAGAACAAGAAGTATTTTGCAGTCTGAGGAAAGAGTACAAGAGCAAAATCGTGGAGAGGAAGAGGCAGTGTTTGTAGGTCCAATCAGAGCTAAACAGGGAATGCAAAACGAATCAAATTGAAAGAATATGGGAGAGAATAAATATTATTAATAAAGGAGGGAAGGGACCGAAGAAAATGAATATTGATTATGTACAGTGGGTGACATATTTTAGCGAGTTATTAGGAGGAAGCGACGAATGGTAGTATAAGGAAAGAAGGCAGGTCATTTGGTCTAATATGGAAGTAAGTAAACACGAACTATATAAGGAATTCACGCTAGAAGAAATCCAGGGGGTGATAGGTAAACTAATGATGAAATCAGAGGGGGAAGGGAAATGGTATCAGCAATGTATTTTGAAAACAAATAAATACAACCAAATGGGAGAGGGAATTGTAAAACTATTCAACAGGATTTTTAATGGGGAGAAGTTACGGGAGGAATCGGAATATGGGATTATTTGTCCATCATATAAAAAGGGAATAGAAACTTACCTAACAACTACCGAGGAATAACACTTTTAGATTCATTGAGCAATATTTATACAGGAGTCTTGGCTAATAAACTAAGGAATTGGTCCGAAAATAATGGTATAATTTCCAAATACCAAGGAGCATTCAGGAAAGGGAGGCATACAATAGATAATATCATAATTGCGAAGTTGATAGCAGAAAAATACATGGTTCGGAAAAGAGGTAGCGTATTTCTGGCAGCGGTTGATTTTGAGAAAGTGATTGACACCGTGAGTCGAAGAGAGTTAATAGAATAATTAGGGAGGATGGGAATTTCTATGAAGATGATATATGCGATAGAAGTGTTGTATCAGAAAGTTTACAGTAGCGTCAAACTAGAGGATTATGCAATAAGTAAGCCGATGTAATGCCAGTTGAGTCTAAAACAAGGCTGCAAATTATCGCCTATATTATTCGCATTATTTATAAATGATATAGGTACTAGATGGACACGTAGGGGCTAACTGGGCTGTCCCGGCGGTGAGTAATATAGTGATCCCAGGCATGATATTTGCAGACAATATTCTACTAATGACTCTAACTAGGGGATTGCAGAAAAGTTTTGTTTAACTAGCGGAATTCGCAAATAAGTGGTTGTTAAATATTAACTGTAAGAAATCGGAGGTTATTATTATAAGTAAGAGGAAGAGGGCAAAAAATAACGGAATGGACGATCCAGGGGTAAGAATAAAGAAGGTACATAGATTAAAATACCTAGGAATGCTACTAAATAGCAGAGGAGGATGGGATGATCACATCAAGAGATGCAAATTAAGAGGGGTTACAGCTCACGCTGCAATAAAAATTCTAGTTGCTAAATACCCAGGGGTAAGCTATAAAATACTGCGGTTAGTGCTAAAAATATTGGTCCTACGTAGAGCTTTATATGGGGGTTGAATTATAGGGATTAGAAAAGAAAAGTGTTAGCTTTAACCAAATAAAACATAAATTCAGCAAGATTGTTATGAGATTACCGCAATATACAGCCAATGTGGGGCATTAATAATATGTGGAGAGTTTATAGAGCTGGATTGCGTTAATACAGTAATGAATTATTGGTCGAGACTGAGAAGGGACGAAGGTGGTATTTTGCGACAGTAACCATATAAACGAGAATTGAAAGGTATGTATGATGTTTGTTGGCTAGCAAAAATTAAAACCTGTGTTGAGATTCTGGGTAAGGGATATATTTGGAGGGAGGGCTGGATGGGGAAAAATAGGAGAACACAGATGGCCTTGACAATGAGAATTAAGGACATACAGTTGCAGAAATGGTTGGAAGAAAGTAGGGAAAGGCCTTCGCTCAGTCTATTCTATTAGGTCTACCAAATCTTCATGTTAAGCATAAGATTCGGTGTAGGAAGATTAAAATGTGGGATATTATGGTGGCTGATGGGGTTGTACAGAAATAAGGGATGGATTATGAGCAAAGAGAGTTCACAATGCATTCTCTGCGAGGAAAAGTTTGATGATCTGAATTTGCTTTTTGCTTGTACAGGGTCAGAGAAGCTAAGGGCAAAGTTCCTAAATGTGAAACAACGAGAAATGCGTAGGCAGAAAGATGAAAGAAAAATCTTAGTATGGACAGCGAACCAATGGAGAAACGAAAGAGGCCTGTATAAGTTCCTTTGTGCAGTTAAAAATCTATGATTAAGGAAAGTGAGAGGTAGTGTCTGATGTAATAGCCTGGAATGTAAACAGAGGAGTAGCCAGCATAAGAAGGTTAGGAAGTTGATTGGTACTCAGCAATTTAAAATGTTACGATGACGTCGGCGTGTAGTAGTAAACTCTTCCAGAAATGCTGATAGGACAGGATGCAGAAGTAGGTCTTTACATGGTGGCTCATTCTTTCATCTTTCACTATATTTCGTCTTAGCAATGTGTCGTTTACCTACTTGAATATTTATTCGTGTATGTTACGTAACCTCAGCATATTACATAACGTTTCCCAGTCATCTGGTCAGCACCAGTCCTTACCCAGAAGTGAGCACTTTGGGTAGGAGCGGTTATCATTTTATTATCTTTCCTAACAGTTCAATTATTTAGGCTCGTGTGCAGCCTCACGTTTGTCGGTAATTCGTCCATTAGTTCAAAATCCATACTGCCTCGTGAGTAGCCTCACATCTCCTGTCAATCATAGTTCATAGTTCCTTCGGGCTAAGCGGCTCTCTGGTAGTGAGTTGACCGTGAGCCATTTTGTTTACAGTTCTATTTAACTATTACTATCATTGTGTTTAATACTCAGTTCTTGTTTGGTTGTTATGAATATGAACATTGTAATGGCCGAAGGCCTGTAAGTTCAAAGTTCAACAAATAAAAATACAAAAAACTAAACAAAGAACTGAATTTGATTCACGAAATAGCCACACAAAATGGATACAAAAAGAAATGATCAATAAAATTGTCTATAAAATAAAACATGAACCCAAATCAAAACTAACCAGAGCCAAAAAACAATAATGATTAGGTACTTTGCACTTTTAATAACACCCGAATATATCCAATAGTCAACATTTAAAGAAAACGAAATCTAAAAATAACCTACAGAACGCCAACATTTTACACAACACCAAATCTCTCAACAACTACAATAAATGCAACCATTCAGGACTATATCGTATGAAGTTTAACAGCCGTGAGGCCAGTTATATCGGGCGCACTGGAAGGAACTTTCAAATACGTTACAATGAACATATCAATGAAGTAAAATATAATCATTTCTCAGCCATAGGTCAACATATTGAAGACTACAAACATAAGTTTACAAAGATTGAAAACAACATGCATATTCTAAGTATAAACCTCAACTGCCCCTTACTCACAATAATGGAAGATTTTTACATCAATTTATATCAATACGCCAATCCAAATTTTAATTTAAATGAAATTACAGACATAATCAACATTCTTTTGAATACAGTTATCCCTTCCCTAAAAACACGTATCTAAAAAGGATCAAAAAATAAAACCCAATACACATTAAAGAAGCGCCAGAACACACGCCCCGATCCACTCCTACTCCCTCAACAATCGCTTCTCCTACCTCTCCAACCTTCCCCTCCACAACCACAAGCATCATCTTCAGACAAACACGGAACAGTGTACGACGTGCTCCCGAGTAGCACATACCAAGAGTCAACAAAAGCAGTATGTATCCGCACACCTATCCCACGTTGAATAGACATTCCAACTTGGCAGGCGTAAATTTCTTACACCTTATTTTCTATTTTTACAGGTACTAAACATATCCAACAACACAAAGTGAAGAGGGAGCTTTCACACTATACGTTTGATATATCAAAATCATGCAACACGTAATGACATTTTAACAAAAATATAAAGACCAAGAGAAGCACGTCCATAATTTTGCACAAATTTCTACTAAGTATGTTTTCTGTTAAAATTATAATTTTTAGCATTTATTTATTTATTTATTTATTTATTTATTTATTTATTTATTTATTTATTTATTTATTTATTTATTGCATATTGAACATAGCAGACTTACGGCCAAATACATGTTCATCATACCCATAAAACCAAGTACACTATTCCTCCTACTACCTCCTACTAAACATGACTAATAATTTACATCTAACCCAATACATATAAAACAAATAAACAGAGAAATGTTTCGCTCTTAATCGGAGACTTTGGCAGGACAGCAACACTAATTAAACAAAGAAAAAAGGAAAGTAAGTAAATAATGCCTTTCGGCGATATAAGGCAGTAAATAATTAATAACACATCGGCTCTCTGTGGGGGTACATGACCATCTTGACGGCCATTTTACTATCTGTTGTTCTGCGTCCTCTTCTGAACCCCCTTGATAGACTGACAATATCGACTGACTCTCAGCCCAATCACTTAACCTGTTCGTTAATACCTCTGTGTAGACGTTACTCAGCGAGTCCAGCTGTGTTATTCTTTTATAGTTATTTGGTAGATTTCTGCAACATTTCTTTTTATAAATAAGGCATATTATACCAACTTCCCACTCTTTTAGGGAATTCCCTCCTTCGAAAATCCTATAAAATATTTAACTATACCTTCTACTATCTGATCTTGTTTGCCTATTTCCTTCCGGAAACGTTACTTATACCATTACATCCTCCCACTGATTTACTCTTAAGATTACTCAGCACCCTCATTACTTCATCCCCTGAAATATCTTTATCAAGTTCCTGAATTTGGACTTCTAAATTTCTCCCTCCTGTCATTTCCATTTCTACCTTGTTCCATTTGTCTTCACCCCCTAACAGCTTCCGGAAATAATCAAACCATTGGTCGTCTGCTATATTCGGTTTGCCAACCCTTTTCCCTCCCTTATTCATTTTATTAATTCTGTCCTATATCCTATGCAATTGTTTCATCTTGCACTCCTTGTTTATTAACTCTATTTGCTCTCTCATCCATATTCTTTTTCTCTCTGCAGTTTTAAATGTGTATTATTTTCTTATATTACAGAATGCTATTCATTCTTGGCACCCTCCCTTCTTCCTAATCTCTTTTAGCGTCACCATCGCTAATTTTCTTTTTTCTTTACATTCATTGTTGTACCAGTCCTCTTCATACTTCTTCGATCTCCTATGGACCCTATTCGCCTGTGCTACCCTTTTTATTGGGTATTCGGTTAACTCTAGCGCTCTATCAGTATTGACCTCTCTTAAGGCCTCTTCCCATCCACACCTAATTACATTCAGCTCCTTCTCTAAAAGGCTTTTAATTCCTGTGCTGTCTTTTCCGTCCACCTGTATTCAGTGTAGCTAGTGCCCTTCCCCATGCAACCCTTTACCTCCTCCCCCTCTATTTTTCCCTTGCTTCCTTCTATCATTAGCCATACAGGTGCATGATGGGACTGACCCCATTTCCAACCTGCATCTTTTTGATATACTCTAGGATGTTCTCTGAACACAATATTAAATCAAGCACACTCCCCTCCTGTCCTGTAATGAATTTTAGCTTAACCGCCTATCTCTTTCCCACCAACCATTCAAGATATAAAATTGGCCTGTGGCACATAGCTCCAGCAGTTTTGATCCATACCCATTCCTTTCTTTATCTGCACTTCGCCTTCTTACCCTCATCGTCATCTCATCTTCTTTCCTGTAAACAGGGCACAATTCTCCTATTCTGGCATTCCAGTGCGCAAATAACAACATTCCATCTTCATCAAATTTCCCTCTTATGGTACTCGTTTCTAGTACTAATTCCTCATAGAAATTTTCGTTCGCAGGTAGAGTTCCCTGTGGGTGGCAAAATGCAGAGGCCAAACATATCTTCCTATCCCTCTCTTGTCCCTTCCCCCTAGTGAGCCTAGCCCAGATTACTTCCTCCATCTGGTTTACAATAACTTCTACTAGCTCACTAATCTATTCTTTTATCAATAGCGCTATTCCTCCAAGAACTCTCATTTTTCTGCTATTTTTTCCTGGATTTATACTTTACATCATGTTCTTTCTATTTTATCTCTTTCCCAAATTCAAGCCAGTTCTCTAGCAGCGCCACAGTATCAAAGATTTCTATCGTTTTAATAACTGCCTCGTTACCTAGCTTATTTAGTAACCATTTAATATTTATAAACCCTATCTTCCAGTCTAACTATGACTACCCCTCCCGTCCCTTCCGGTTATCTCCCATATTTTTGATTCTTGTTAGTATGGCCCTATCCTATTCTATCCCCATTCCATCTTTCTTTTGCCCTTTGCAGCGCAGCCTGTCCTTTTCTTCCACAAGCCTACTTTTCTTGCCCCATAAGTCTTTTAGGCTTAAACTTCTCCCTCTGTTCAGGGCGTCTCGACCTTTTATTTCCTCGCGTGCTCCTTGTTATTTATTGAACACTTGCCTACTTACGTTTGAGCTTCCCGGATCTTGTGAGTCAGCTTCTGTCCGTACTTGCTGATTCCCCATTTCAGCTTCTGCACTGTTCACTGGACTGCTCGATACACTGACCCCTGACATCCGTTCCTTACTTGCTTCGTTGTCCCGCGCTGTTTCCTCTTCTGTCTTCATGTCAGAAAGCCTACTTTCTTCTCGTTTCTTCCGTTTGAAACTATCAACTGTTGTCTCCTGATATGTGCTCTGAGCCCTTGACTTCTTGCTCTGAATAGATGGGATCTTAAACTATTTATTAATCACTTACTGTCTTCACTTCCCATATCTCTTCTCACCCATAATCTTGCCTTGAAGATTGAACGCCTTTCTTAAGATAATGTCCGCCGTCAGTGTTGATATCAATTTCGCTCTGATAGGCCTGCTCCCCCTCACTTTTCTAACCCCTTCCATATCATCGATATCCACTTCGCTAAAGTTGATCTTCATCTTAGTCTGAATTACATCGACCACCTTGTATATGAGTTCAACTTCAGCTTCTTTTACCTGCTCCTTCACTCCGTGTATAAAAATACATTTCTTCGCACGTTCCTGACCACTGTTCGCCTCTACGTTCTTCAGTTTCGTTACCTCTCCTTTCAGACTTTTGACTTTTTTCAGTTTCCTGATTTTCTTTATTATTTCCCATCTTTGCTGCTGCATCTTCAGTTTTGTCCTTTATCCATCTCTCCAGCTCTTCGAATATCTTTGACTGGTTCTGGAACATCTACTTTTGTTGCTCTGTTGTACAAACGTGCTTCACCTCCTCTCTGATTATTCCTTTAATAGCCTCCATGTCGTCCCAGCTCATATTGCCGTTAGCATTCGGGCCGACATTATGATCCCCGCCCCCGATAACTAACAGCATAGTAACCACCACATCCACCATCACCATCTCTCTTATCTTCCATAAGTCACTCTTGTGCTCTCTCTTCTCAGTTTTTTCCATTTAATTCTCCCTAGCCACCTCCCTATCTCTACTCGGTACTGCTCCACACCAACCATTGTGCTGCACACTCCACTCAGCACAACCGTTTCCTTCGCTAGCTTGAGTTAGACTATAATTTTGAACATGGACTGCAAGCATTCAAATGTAGATCGACGATGCTCCACATCATCAAATACCAGACAACAACATTGACTTCAACATAAGTATTAACATTACTTCAAGGAACTTACACATTATACCATCAGTAGACAAACACGACTGATCACATAATGTAACATAGTTATATAAGTACAATACGCCGTGTGAACTCATTTGTGCCCCAAAAATGTTTTGTTCAATCTAGCTATAAGTTTTAGTGTGCAACAGTGAACGTCTAATTTTTAAGACATTGCATTTTGAACACATCTCATCCTTGTAAATAATAGTAATGTTAAATTTTAATTCTCGTATCATTTAACGTAGAAGTTTGCTTAAACTAGGACGAAGAATATTGCAAATTGACGATGTTTTCACCTATACTATTTGACATTCTTATTGTTTCAGTGATGTTTTAATTACGGTTCTTGTTATGTTATTCAGCTGAAGATGACCTTCATACGGTCGAAACCGGTACTGTAAAGTAACAATACGTTTATTTATTTACTCGAGTCAGAAGCATACAATAGAACTTTCTTGTTTTAGTTTTTACATTACAATTTAGTAACAATAAAAGAGAAGGAATTTTTACACATATGCCAAAATGGTGTAAAATAGCATTTGCCCAGATGCGAGCAATTGTGACTGCATTTCCTTGTGCCTTGAGCAAATTCTCCTCACTGCATGAATCAGGCCAACCTGAGTACTGACATAGATGCTGTGTAGTCTGCACCTCCCGGCATTCACACAGTGGTGACACATCCAAATATCCCAATTTCACTATGTTGTCCTTAGACTTTCCAACACCTGTGCTCAACCTGTTCAGTGATCTCCATGTGATCCAGTCCAAGTTGTGTCTGGTTGATATGCATTCAGCTGATTTTGTCCATGTTTGAAGATGACTTGTTCTGGCTGCCCACAATTTTTCTCTGGTTTTTTCGGATATATATTTAGTGGAGATGTTGACTCTAAGAAACTCCTCCTAAATTTCAATCTAGGCTTTGGTGGACTGTGTCTGTGTAGTGGATGTAGCTCATTTTCTTCAACTTTTTCCTTTCGGCATTTGCGGCTACTTCCCTGCGTATATCAGGAGGAGCAATTCCTGCCATGCAATACAGTTTGCCAACTGGAGTTGGCTTCAAACATCCAGTAATTAGTCTCGCAGTTTCATTAATGGCCACATCTACTTGTTTTGCACGGGCGCATTCATACCACACTGGACAGGCATACTCACCGGCGGAGAAGCAAAGTGCCATGGCAGAAGTACGGACCACCTGAGGTTCAGCACCTCAATTACTACCAACAAGTTTCCGAATGTTATAGTAACGGGCTGACGCCTTGTATTTGGTGTTTAGGCAATGCCGTCGGTAGGTGAGGGACCTGTCTAAGGTCATTCCAAGGCAATTGGGTTTAAAACAGTGCTCCAATTCGGTGGCTTCCCAAGTCACTTTCCGTTTTCTTCATGCCTGTCTGTTTCGAAGATGGAAAGCACTGACCTGAGTCTTTTGTGGGTTTGGATTCACGTGGTTCTTGTTGTAGTAGTCCGAAAATGTTTCTGTAGCTCCTGTAAGCATCTGTTCTGCTTCTTCAAAATAACTTGTCTGTACCATTAAAGCAAGGTCGTCGGCATATATGAAACTTGTGGTTGCATGAGGTCTGGGCTGATCATTTGTATATATGTTGAATAGTATTGGTGACAATACATTCCCTTGGGGTAAGCCATTCCTTTTGGTCCTCCAACGGCACTGACTTCCTTGGAATTCAACGTAGAATCTTCGGTTGTTCAATAATGTGGCAATTATTCTACTGAAACCAAAGTCCAGGGTCAAGCTGTAGATCTTGTGGGGCATTATGCGGTGTTGGACTGTATCATAAGCTGATGAGAGATCAATAAATGCCACTCCAGTGATCTCGCTCTTCTCAAACCAATCCTCTATGTGTTGTGTTAAATGAGTCGTTTGTTCTGTACAATTTCTCTGGGGTGTGAAGCCTGCCTGTTCAGTTATAATTAAATTGTCAATCTTTTGTGATAGGCGGTTCAATAGCAGCCTTTCAAATATCATATAAAGATGGCATAATTATGAGATGAGCCGGTAACTCTTCGGATCAGAAGGTACTTTCATAGTTTTCAAGATAGCAATTATCTTAGTTTTCCTTCATATTTTTGGAATCTTATTTTACTTTACCCAGATATTTAAGAGTTCTACAAGCCATTTCAGTGTTTTTGGTCCAAATTTCTTTATTTGCTCTATTCTTATATCATCTAATCCATCTACCTGTTTGTTATTGCATTGTTGTATGGCCTTTTGCAGCTCATTTTGTGAAAATGGCTTTGAAAGCTCATTAGTTTCCAGATGTTCTTGTCTTTGGATCTTGGGTCCTTTACCTCGTTTATCTGTTTTACCATTTTTCAAAAGCTGTTGAGCTACTTGTTTTGGAGAAATGTTCGCATGGGTTTTCTTTTGCATTGGATCATTATTCAGTCAACGTAATAATCTCCATGCCATATGGCTACTTTTGCTCATGTCTAGCCTTTCTGTCGTTTCTATCCACCGAGTTTTCTTACCTTCCGCCAGAGACTGAGTAAGTTTTATAACAGCATCTGATGTTTGTTCCCTGAAAGGGTTTTCTTCGAAGAGTTTTGGTGCTATTCTAACAAATAGATATTGTCTTTACTGAGTCCTTGAATGTAGTTTGTACGGCATCCACGTGGGGTTGATTTACGAGATGACTCCTGAACGGCTGCTATAAAATCATCAAATGCCTCAGGACATTGATGTATTTTCTACACAAGGCTGTCTAGTGCCTCAGAAAACATATCCCAATTTGCTTTCTTTAAACTGTATCGTCTTCTGAATGGAACTTTGTGGTCTTACGGCTGTAGTAATCTGACGTACAATAGGTCTGTATTGGGTATTTTGAACTGTGTAATCAGCACTCTTGTGGAACTGTGAATCTGTTTCTTCACTGGTGAAAATCAAATCAGGATTGTATCCTCGTTTCCAGCATCCACTGTTGAAAGATGGTTACAATTTACCGTCATGAATTAAGCGTAAGTTGTTGGTTTCAGCCCTCTGCAATACAGTTGCAATCATCCTGGTCATATCCCCAAACATTACTATGACTATTGAAGTCTCCTAAGTTGAACTTAGTTTTCTGATTGTGGATATTAGTTGGTTTATTAAAGATGAATTTTGCATTAGGTGGTTTGCATACCGAGGTGACTACACAGTTGTTCGGTTCAACACACGGGTTTTCAATATTATCCTCCTCAGTACATGCTGTAGAACGCACTGTTAAGCCATGTTTATCAAATACTGCACTACCATATTGCCGACGGGGTCTTTCAATTACAAGGTTCATGCCGTGTAGCTTAGGTCTTCTATGATATGTATTGTTATGGGTCTCTTGGATACACAATATATCACACTGGAATTCTTGACACAGATTATGGAGGAGTTCCTCTTTTGGTCCAAATATTATTTCTATATTTACTGATATAATGATCAAAGTTGGTCTTGAAGGAGACCTTTTGTACGAGAATTGATAATCTCTACAATTGCTTCTGGATTTGAAAGGATCTGCCGTCAGCACATTTCGAAATTTGTCTGACGTTGCTCATGTTACGCCCAATTGCTACTCATCATCTTATATCTTGTGGTATACTTACGCCACCGTGTGAGTTCTCTCAGTATTTGGGATTGTGTTCGTCTTCATGTGGCCACCGTTCTGTTTCCTTATCGTATTCGTTTTCCGTTTGGAGTCTGTCCGCTGCTCTGTTTAACTGGCTGCTGAAATGTGAAGATCCCCTTCTGTTGGAATGCAGGCCATCTCTTCCAATAACCCTTCCTCCTATTCATTCTGATTCTATCGTAGCATTAATTGAAACCGCGAAATACCCTAAAGGCAGACTTTCCTGATAATAATAATAATTACTTTATTGCAACCAATGGAGATGATAATAATTACACAGAGAATGATTAGTCTTCTTTTGTGCGAAACTTCAACAGTGACACCGAGCGTTTCTTACATTACAACACATGATATCTCCCACATAGTCTTCCACACAGTAAACACTTACACATTCTTCATTTGGATCATGAAAATGGGAGTTA
The DNA here is from genome assembly GCF_040414725.1 of Anabrus simplex. Classification (NCBI taxonomy): domain Eukaryota; kingdom Metazoa; phylum Arthropoda; class Insecta; order Orthoptera; family Tettigoniidae; genus Anabrus; species Anabrus simplex. Next base: position 126,978,477 of record NC_090265.1, on the reverse strand, counting down.
ACACATACCTTGAAGAGGAATCCGTGATCTGCAAATCTGGTCGCTTGATATATCAAAGTGTTGTTGGTTCCATTCCAGTCCTTCCTTGTAATAGGTCTGTGATGTAAAAAATTCCCATATTTCTGCTTTTTTTTTTGTTGTTCGACAATGATGCTTTCGTATGCTGGCGTGGATGGTAATGGTAGCTGTAAGCGTAGGTCTTCCAGCAGCATGGGTTCTGTGCTCAATTCGTAGGCGATCCTCGAAGGTGAAAACCTCGACAGACACAGTGCGCGCTAGAGGAACATCGACTTAACTTTTTCCAAGTCCTTCAGATTGCTCTTCGTCAGGTATTCCCAGACAGTACAAATTCCATATGTGAGGTTGGGCTACTTTAGCTTTCAAACGTTTCATTGGCGTTGCCAAAGCAAGTATTGTCACGTTTTTATATTATTCTTTGCGATCACTGCAGCTGCTACTCTGTCTCTGATATGGGCCGTGCATATGAATCCTTGATGTTGCAGTGTTATACATAAGTATTTGAATCTATTTGCAGTAGTTAGTGGTTGACCTTCCATGAAGATTGAGTGGTATGTTGCTTGTTTGCCCCCTTTATCTAAGTATTCGAATCTATTTACAGTAGTTAGTGGTTGACCTTCCATGAAGATTGAGTGGTATGTTGCCTGTTCGCTCCTTTTTTAAATGTCATCATCACAGTTTTCGTTCTGTTCACTCTTAGATCGATGGAGCGAGCCCATACTACTAGTCGGTCAAATGATTCTTGTAAGGATTTCTGTGAGCGGAATACCATAACCATGTCATCTACATATAGATAGATGTTCATTTTATCTGTTTCCGTTGCCTGTATTATATCATATGTTGCTATATTGAACAAAAGTGGACCTAGGTGATTTAAAATCATGAACTCATGAACTCTGTTGATTGTTGAAATCAATCAATCAATCAATCAATCAATCAATCAATCAATCAATCAATCAATCAATCAATCAATCAATCAATCAATCAATCAATCAATCAATCAATCAATCAATCAATCAATCAATCAATCAATCAATCAATCAATCAATCAATCAATCAATCAATCAATCAATCAATCAATCAATCAATACTGATCTGCATTTAGAGCAGTCGCCCAGGTGGCAGATTCCCTATCTGTTGCTTTCCTAGCCTTCTCCTAAATGATTTCAAAGAAATTGGAAATTTATTGTACATCTCCCTTGGTAAGTTATTCCAATCCCTAACTCCCCTTCCTATAAATAAATATTTTCCCCAGTTTGTCCTCTTAAATTCCAACTTTATCTTCATATTGTGATCTTTCCTACTTTTATAAACGCCATTCAAACTTAGTCGTCTACTAATGTCATTCCACGCCATCTCTCCGCTGACAGCTCGGAACATACCACTTAGTCGAGCAGCTCTTCTTCTTTCTCTCAATTCTTCCCAACCCAAACATTGCAACATTTTTGTAACGCTACTCTTTTGTCGGAAATCACCCAGAACAAATCGAGCTGCTTTTCTTTGGATTTTTTCCAGTTCTTGAATCAGGTAATCCTGCTGAGGGTCCCATACACAGGAACCATACTCTAGTTGGGGTCTTACCAGAGACTTATATGCACTCTCCTTTACATCCTTACTACAACCCCTAAACACCCTCATAACCATGTGCAGGGATCCTTGAATTAATCCAGTTGTCTGAACGATTGGTTCAGACAATGAAACCGTATCGTCAATCTGAACACTATTCTTTGTCATAATACCAATGATTAATCTATATATAGGATTAGTTTCTCCTATACAGCTATCAAGTTTGGCTATTAGTTTTCTACGGTGAATTGTGTCGAACGCTTTCGTGTAATATACAAACACCATATGAAGTTTCCATTTTGGGTATCTGAGTGCTTCCTGGATGTCATTTTGAAGGCATTGCATTGCTTGTAATGTTCAATGGTTCTTTCTAAAGCCGAATTGTTCCTCTGGGATGTGCTTGTCGACTAAGGATGTATGCATTTTTGTTAGAATTGTAAGGATGGTGCACTCTAATGCTATACCGGTAGCTGATAATAACACGGCAGTATTTTGATAGTCTGTTGTGTACATTTTGCATACTTACGGTCCTGCATTGTAAATAACGCACATTTTACGGTTACATCACGTTGTTCAGTTTTCGGTTACGTTTGCATTGTCAAAGGAGCCTGACTCTCGTATGCCCCAACGGGCGAATCTGCTATAGCGAAGTAATTGTTTGAAATCCCCGCCGATACACCGTTTCCTTCTTCAGTCTAGCAGGACAGGAAATATTAAAATTCCCTCATCCAACTGGGGATTTGATTACATTGCTATTTGAAGTATTTTATGATACTAATGCTCATTGTTTCTATAATGCAGGAGTTTAAAGGCTGTAGAAAATTTTCAATGTTCCCTAGCGATGTATACCGAAGTAGAAGAAGAAGAAAAGAAAACTGGATTTGAGCAGACAATGTTGGTGAACTTATATCGAAAGTCTTTTTTTTCTCTATTTCCTTTTGCGATCGAGAACAAATGTTGTCTGATTCCCTGGCAGCGCCATATGAAGTTTGGAGTTACTGCGTGAGCTTGACGTTTGACGTTTTCTGAAGTTTGTACCGTGTAGTGTGGTTTGACAGCTTACACTCCTTATTCATATTTGTCTAGTACATTCTAAAAAAAACAAGTTAGTGCTCTGGTCTCCTTTTTCCCTACAATTTGTAAGAATATCTGTAATGAGTGTTGCCGTGCTGCCTTCAGGTGAAGTTCAAGCCATTTAGAATGATTTCCTGAAAATTTTTTGTGGTATCGTGTTTTTTCTTTTTAACGAGAAAGAATTTACGTTGTTACTGTGTATTTCAGCAGCTTGTAGTTTTGTGTAAAGTACGCAGAAAAGGCGTGAGGCCGGTTTACTGGTAATGCGTATTGTCTGAAGCCATTTTATAGAATTTTGGGTAAATTTTATAGGCAGTTGGTTTGTTTTAAACATTAACATATTCTGAAAGAAATGTGTTTATTTCAGATGTGCAGCGTAAACTTTAATACTTCTTTCGTTACTAAGATGACAATATGGAGAGGGTGGATGGTAAAAAAATTAGGAACTTTTTTATTTACTGAATTTTGCTAGTTTTAATATATATATATATATATATTATATATTGCAGTTAAATATTGTGAAAATGGGCCTACCTGTAGGTGCTTTCGTGTTACAGGAATAGCTCAGTCTTTTTTTCTAGTTAAGAACATTCTACAGGTGTCAAGAATTTCATCTGATAACATGAAAATCAAATTTGAAATATAAATTTTTGATATATTATCTGCCAATGGGAATATGTTTTATAGCATTTCCTACATCTTGTGAATTCTTCAGATCAGTAGCTGATGATTTTGTATATAAGTTTAATAAGGTGGATGATGGTAGTGATTGTTGTTTCAAGGGGTAAAAGGTAATTATCAGTTTCTTTACAGTGAAAAATTGTCATTGTTAATACGGTTTCACCTATTATTGCCATCTTGGAATGATGTTTAGTTTATATGATCCTGATATAAGTGGTGTAGGCTTACCTAGGGGATTGAAGGGAAGCTGATCATTTTCATTCTGTATAGCAGGCAGCATCTTATTTACTTTTTTTGTTCATAATCTTGTATTTTTTATTTTATAATTTCATCTTCATGTTACTAATAAGCTTTCTTTTTCTCTTATTTCTATCCGTGCACAGTCATTTTGTGTGATCGTACTATTTTCATTTGGCAGGAAATGTTTACAAATCTGTTGTTCAGGTAATGGCATACATACCTTGTCTACTTGGTTTGAAGGTAATTTTCAGGCAGTAGTACTAAAACCGCGTATTTTCACACCTCTACTGCTTCCTTGTACCTTAATGAGCATATCTAATAGCCTATCACAGCGCGTTTAAGTGAACTGGAGATATCGGTAATGTGTACCGTAACCCACTTTTTTGAAGACCTGGGGAACTTATCTGAATCCTAAACTGCAATTGGTTACACACAACCCTTTGATACAAGTTCTATAGGTCATTCCATGTTAAGAAAACAGTATTGCTCTTATGACAACAGGGTTAGCATATTGAACGGCTCTGCTAAACAGCATCACGGGAAAACTGTGGCACATATATTGGTGGAACTCGGTATTTAAGTTCAAAATAAAAGAAGGAAGAAAAACTAAGCTGCAGTTTTTTAAAATCTTAAGGTACAATGTTTGTAAAGGGGGCAGGGGATGGGGTGTTCAGGTTTTTACAGCAACAAGGGTAAAGTACTGCACATACAAGACCTCAGTATTGAAGTTCATGGCAAACTGGGAGATGGACAACAGGCAATTTTTATAGGCTTGGGGTGGGAGGTGCAGTTAATTGCATTTAATAAATTTGCCCAGCCAACGCCGGGTAGTACTGTGCTGTCAGTTGCCCCACGAAAAGAATGGTAACAATTAAATGCGCTCGTGAAAAAGAGGTAAAAATGTGGCAAAATAAAATGCACATAAGAAACAAAAGCTAAATAACAAAACCAAGCACACATAAAAATCATAGCAAATTTCTGTATCAGTACAAGTCATGCCGTGATGTATCTCTGCACATCACAGCATCAAAATTTTCAGTAACAACTGCTGAGTCCGGGCCCACGGTGTAAGGGGCAACGCGTCCGCCTGACATCCGGCGGCCCCGGCTTCGATTCCCGGCTGGGTCAGGGGTTTTAAATTGTAATCGTTAATATCCTTGGCCTGGGGACTGGGTATTCGTGACATCCTTAATCTTCCTTTCCTCACACACACCATTCCACACTACCGCCATTTCAATTACACACAGGTTTATACAGTATGGTGCCAGTAGGGGCAAAAGATCCACGTGGATCGATGCCCCAAACAAATAGCATTTAAAAACTACTGCTGAACAGTACAAGAATATTAGTATACACACACAAATAAATAATTACTTTTCTTCAACAGTGATAAGCTGCTGGCGATTCACAGTGTAACGGATTATGCGTTGCATGTACCAGAGCAGCTCAGAAGGAAAATGAAGGAAGGCAAAGCGATGGCTGTTCCTGCCATTGTGCTTCCTCCCTGGGAATGTATTTATTAAACAGAGGATGTTAAGTAGTTGTTTTAATAACTCACGGGCAATAACATGTCTCATCCATAGCATTTTCTTTCTTCCATAAAACAATATAAAGTACATTATAATATTCCTTAATTCCGAGGAATAATGTCCAAGTCCCTGTAGATCCATAAGAGCAATACTGTTTTCTTAACATGGAATGGGCTATAGTTTTTATACTAATAGGTTTATAGTATTGATAACCTAAATCCGAGCTATTAAAAACAGCACGATTTCAGAGATAATCGCAATCATCGTCACTAAAATGCTAACAACAGGGTTAGTGCCAGTGACTTTCAAGAAAGCCCATACAATTCTGGTTCATAAAGGAGGTTACGTAAATGATCCCAGTAACTGGCGTCCAGTTACTATATGCTCAGTTATTAGACGAGTCATCGAGAAAGTTCTTGATAAACAGCTTCGGACAGCGTCAGACATGCGCAGCTCCAGAGCACACTGGAGTTGGTCGGAGTGCCCGAAAAACTGACGAGGCTGCTAATTGCTCTACACGAGGGAAACGTAACGCAGATACAGACACGAAAACAGGGGAAAAACCCATCAAAATTAATCGTGGTTTGCTTCAAGGCTCCCCTTTGTCACTGGCATTATATAACATCGCTACCAATCATATTGTGTAAGAACTATCTGAAGATTCTTTAGCAGGGAGTTACGGTTACTCAATTGCAAATGAGGAGCCTAACCTCCCCATGTGTTTCGCCGACGATATGGTAATATTTGGGAAAATCACTGAATCTGTTGCTGAACTAGCCAGGATCGCCATAGAAAGATTTAAGGGACTCTGCCTGGATATCAGCGCTTCAAAATCAGCTTGTCTTTCTATCAAAAAAGGTCGGCTAATGGAGGAAAATATCATAAATGACTGTGAAATTGAATCACAGTGCAACGGAAGTGCGATTCGTTACTTAGGTGTGAATTTCATCAATGAACTTAAACTGGATCCACAAGCCGTACTTGACAAGACGCGAAACATGATTGACACCCTTGTTAGCTCACCATTGCTGCAATCTGACCAGAAATTCAATTTTAAATAGTTCAATATCACCTACTCTTATTTACCCACTCCAAGTTACTCCCCTAAACAAGATACCTCAAACTTTATCAGATGCAGATAAAATATTAAAGAGTGGAACTAAAGAATTATTACAACTACCAGCAGACGTTCCAGATCACATGGTGTACACTGAAAGGAAGTATAAAGGCCTCGGTTTGTTTCGCGCCACTTGGGAAGCCAAACTACAGCATATTAACATCTGTAATAAATTATCGCTTGCAAATAATGGCTACATTAATGGAACTTGGAGCAAGAACATACAATTTGTTTGCAAGATCTAGGCATAGAAATGAATGATCAAGTTATGTCCAAAAGTAGCCAGTAGCCATCTTCCCAACGTAAGGAAGGTCCGACAGATACTACGAGACAGAGAAATTCAGTCATGGACGAAGTTTACACACAAAGGAAAGGGCGTTGGACCCTTCCAGGAATACACGCCAGGTAACAAATGGATAAGAGATCACCGAGGCTTATCCTGTGCAGAATGGAGAGAGGCCATCAAGATGACAGCGAATGTGTGCGCCGTTCGCTCCGTGCCGGGAAGGTCCCAGGACAACACCTTCTGTCGGCGTTGCCACAGAGAGCACGAAACTCTTGCCCATGTCCTGGGAGCCTGTCCTCATGGGGAGGTATTGGGAAATTCCTGCCATCATACAATACGACACACGATTGCGACCTCGCTGAGGGATCACGCTGCACGAAGAGGTCTCTGGCCTAGCTACCGACGGGAGTAACAGGCGTATTGACATGATAGCCTTTCAACCAGCTAGCAAGCAAGGACTAATCTTATATCCCACAATACGCTTTGAGTCACACGTTGGACAGGCCGAAGAGGTGGACGCCGAAAAGAAGTTAATTTACCAGCCAACTGTAAACTACTATAAAGATAAATATCACCTAGACAATATCTCCATCTGTGGACTCATGATTGGAGCTCAAGGCACAATCCCTAAATTTCTTGTACAGCTATGGGATTCTCTCGGTCTCAGCCGGACACGACATTGCTATCGCCGCAATACGAGGTTCAGTGACCATACTCTGCAATCATCTATATAACATTTGAAGAACCATACATCATGCCATATCCCATGTTCATTGCAAATTTATTCCTGAGACTTGTGGTGGTTATTTGTATCTGGCACACTAGCAAACTCAACAGTAACTTAGAGGACAAAGTACTGTGTAGTCGACATACTTTGTCCTTGTGGCAGCCTTCGCATGGGGAAGTTGTATTAATAAAAAAATATCCTGTGGCCCTAAATTGATTTATTCTGAGAAATATTCACACATGCTGCAAATTGACACTTTTGGCATTTGCTAAATTTAATATGTAATGTATGGCGATCAAACAGGTTTATGAATATGTGCATCAAATACAGAATGCTAGAAAGGAGAATAGGACTACACAAGAGTAAAGAAACTCTTATGGATGTAATATAGGCTATTGATATAATACAGTGAAAAGGCATCAACAAAGTGTTTGAATATACACTATATCAATGGCGGACATTAGGAAAGGGGATGGTAACACACTCTAAGGCTAAAGACAGTGACGGCTAGTGTAAACAGGAGTAGTTTGTTGCTGAAGTTCTACTGATTAGCCTCCTTGTCATAAACCCCATTTCTTGAGATCTGTATTTTCTTGGTCACCAGTAGCATAAGTTGTTTCTAGTTATCAATTTGTTGCCCCCATGGGCTCTCAACTTGGGAGTGTGGGTTGACAACCACAGGGCTCTTCTGCTTATTGTGCCAGGTTCCTCACTTTCATCTATCCTGTCCGACCTCCCTTCGTCAACTCTTGTTCTTTTCCGACCCCAGCGGTATTAGAGCATTTGGGGCTAAGGGAGTCTTTCATTTTCATGCCCTTCGTGGCGTCCGTTACTTCATTTTTCGAAGTGATGGATCATTTTTCTTCTTTTTTTCTCTCTGTCTACCCCCTGTGGGTTGGGGACGCAGAAGAAGAATACACCCACCGTATCCCGTGCCTGTCGTAAGAGGCGACTGAAAAGGGTGACCAAGGGATGATTGTATTAGAACCCTGAAAGTACTGTGATTAGTACCATCACGCTGGGAACACCGTGGGTTGCCTTTACTTGCAAGTAGTACCACTATGTTAGGTACACAATAGGTTTGTGATTAGTAACAGCAGAGAGTGACATACCTGCCAACTTTCCTGATTTAGGCAGGAGAGTCCCGATTTTTGACAGTCTTTCCCGCCTCCCGATTATTCTATTATTTCTCCTGATTTTATCTTATTTTTTGGTGAACTTCAGTAATTTGTTTTAAGATCCCGCCATTTCAGCATTGTACATTCGTGACCTGAAGTCCTCTCATTGAACCGCTTTCAAGTGAAATATCGATGTTTATTAATATGAGAAATGCACGCGAATGTGCGATGTTTATTGAAACGCAAATTTGAACCACCATATGTAGTTCTACGTGAATATAGCCGAGTTTGCCACCTTCGCCTATGTTTCCGTTTGGTTGCATAATGCAAATAAATATAGGCTGCTGCAGGTATGTTCAACTTTCAAAGCTGCACTGTCTCAACTGGTGGAATGCTGGTAGGTTACGCGTTACGACCTGCGGCGTGGGGTAGAAAAGTTTACCTCGCAACCACGGTGCGTAACATTGTCCCGTTTAACCTTGGCGCGCGACGTGGGTACGTTACAGAGTTAGCAGCACATGTCTGTACCCGCCTTAATACGGCACATGATCAGATAAGACAGTTCAATGGAGTTGGATCTCAATAAGTTAGGGACTATAAAATGTATAAAAACCACACACAAACAGTTTTTAAAAATATTCCATGTAGTCTGTATCCAAAACTGAACACTTAATCAGATAAAAGGTGACATTAATACCATTGTCTGTTGATACTCTAAAAAGAGCAAGTTGAGAACATGCATATTATTCAAAGATATAAGCTTCATTGTTATTTCTGTATTGAACTGAGATCACAGAGGTGAGTTATTTATAAGGTTCAACCTATTCAATACCAATTACGTGTTGTATAGATGTTATTTACAACGTTTATTTAACATGGGACCGGTTTCGACATTTAAATGTCATCATCAGCCGTACCATACCATGCCATACCATTATGATGACATTTAAATGTCGAAACCGGTCCCATGTTAAATAAATGTTGTAAATAACATCTATACAACACGTAATTGGTATTGAATAGGTTGAACCTTACAAATAACTCATCTCTGTAACATGCATATTAGTTCCATATATCGACTTTTGGCCCAAAATGTGTTGATTTTTCATACCACTTCTGTGCCTACAATCTATAATTTGTCATATTCTTCCTTAAATGCTGAAAATGTTATGAAATTTAAAGTATTCAGTGACTGGACTGCTGGTCTGTTAGTCACAGCCTGATATTGAATAGTTTTAGTAAGATAAAACATATAGATACTGGTACAGGATACCAAAAACTATGAAAACTAATGAATAATTGGAGACAATGTTGTAACAAATTATAACAAGTTCTCTATTAAAGATTTTGGACTACCTCTTGACCTTACCTGTTTGTGGACACCTCATGTATTGGAACAACTAAGTTTTCTTGTATGATACACCAGGTGGAACTATAATCTCCTATTTCTAAATGTTTGAAAAATCTAAGTTCAGAATCTTAGAATCTGCTTTCTCAGTCATATATGATCTTTTCAGCATGCTTATCATTTATTTCCAAAGGACACATAACGCATTTGTATGATTTTTGCTGTAACACAAGATGTCACATAACTGCATTACAAGCAACCTGGCTGGTTAAAGCCGAAAGAATGCAAGGCACTTATGAAATTTGTGCTACAGATTGCAACCAGTCAAACTGAGGAATATCTCTTTTTAATGATTTTGCTAGCTCCCTCTGTGGATCAATGGTAGTGTGTCAGCCTCCAGATCCCTAGATCATGGCTTAAACCTGGCAGATTTGGTCGGATTTTTAAGGACAGAAAAAAATAATTGGTATTCTATGTCTCTTGATGTTGACATGAGATCTCTGGTGACATATTTCGTGTTTACCTATCAAAATTAATTGCAAGGTCGGCCATAGATACTGCAAAACAGGAGTCCATTTCTCTGCCATCAGGAAGCATAAAATGGAACATTAAAATTGACATGCAGGCAGACTAAATGATTTTGAATCAAAATGCCTACACGTGGTTCCTGAGATCATAGTTCATCTTTTAATTCTTCTCATGGAACTGATGAGATTTGTTTGATTTTACAATTGTTATTGTGTTTAAATGTTCAGGCTCACTCATTTTTTTTCTTTCTGTATGATGACTGATCTAATTAAATTGAATCAGAATTAAACACATTACTTTTTCAAATATACCATATTTGTGTTCTAAAGCAACTGTTAAAACCTGGAAAGGTTTGACAACTTGGTTGTCCCAAGTCTTCTTTCTTTCTTGCTCCCTCTGTAAATGTGTGTAGGGTATGTGCTTTCAGGCAGATTGTTTATTCTTACGTATTTCTGTGAACAGACACGATGAATGATGGTTGGGAATCCAATGAAGAAGATAATACCTCTTCTGGACCAGTGTATTCCCAAACATACGGACGTGGCAGAGGAAGAGGAGGAAGTGGTAATGGCATGCGAGGTAGAGGATGGGGTGATAGGCGAGAAGATGGTGGTCGTCAGCGAAGGGGTGAAGGTAGACGAGGAGGATTTGGTACTGGTAGTGTAAGAGGAGGAAACACTAATTGGCGCAGCAACACATCAGATGATAGCTATGGAGGAGGAAGAAACTCAAATAGTTATGACACGAGGAAATCTGAAGAAAGTACTGTAAATGTGAATTCTGGTGATGTTGGAAAAGTTATTGGAAGAGGTGGCTCAAAGATACGGGAATTAGAAGAACTAAGTGGAGCCCGAATTCAGGTATGTTCAAATCAGACATATGGTTTTTAACTTGTCTATAGTAACTCATCTATGAGATATAGTGTTGAGGGTGCAATGTATCCTGTAGTATGGGTTAAAACAATTTTACTTTCATCAGCTTGTTTTGGTCTCACCTTTGGCTTTGACAATATAAAAGTGACTGGTGTCAGTGATGTAAGTAATACTGCTCCTTGTACAACCAGTTGCTGTAATGAATTGTGTGAGGGTGCGTCCATTGTAGTTAGGTGGAAAGCAGTGGGAGATCACTCCTTTTTTTTATGCCTCTTTGGTAGTGTCCAGGCTTTCTGTAATAACACATGGTGGAACTATCGGGGATCCAACTAACTCGTCATACATACATACAGTACTGTATTTATTCGTGTATTAGACCCCCCCCCCCCCCCTTGGCTTTTCAAGACGAAGGAAATGAAAAAAAATTCTCTCAAACAAGACCCCCCAACGTAATTTGCCAGAGAAGAGCAACAATTCAGTTTCGAAGCAGGTACAAGCCTTATGCAGCTCTAATGACCACACAAATTTGTGAATAGTTTCATCCATATGGAAAACGCGTCGAAGTCGTGCAGTTCATTTGTGTTTTGTAGTAAGAAATGTCTGTCTCCGCAGCATAGACCTACTGCAGCTCTGATGACATTGCACAAATAGGTGAATAGTTTTGTGTCTGACCTGTGCATTGTAAGCACGCATCGTTTATGTATATATGTCTGTGTTTTGTAGTTAAGAATGTCCACCAGCGTAATAGCTCGCACAATTAGCTGCCGTTCTTGGGAGCGTGAGTTCAATTCCCGGTACCGTGTTCAGAGATATTTACGAATGGCAGGAAGGTTGATTTGTGGTAAAAATGGTACTGGCAACTCCCTTTCACTGGAGGCCTGTCTAAAAAAGAACAGCATCACCTCTGGATGAGGAAACAAGTTTACTTTATTTAAGAAATATTCATGGTGGTTGCTAGGTTTATTAATGCAGGAAGGCGAGATCATTAACAAGGTGATCGTTTAATATCTCGTAACTCGGGCCAATATAGGGTTTTTTGGGAGAGAAGTAGATTTAAAATGTGATAAAAACAATCCAATCACAATTGTTTTACTGGCCAACGTGCCTAACAAATAATAATAATAATTTGATTTTTTTATGTCCCTACTTACTTTCAATTATTTTTGGAGATGTCAAAACGTACTCGGGTATGCGTTAATAAAAAGTGGGAGACAACGAACGTACAAAATTAAACATTATGATAATAAACTCAATACTGCCACACCTGTAGTTATCCATTAATGCAGCAAACTTTCCTGTTTATGTTTATTCTTTCCGCCATTGAACTTCGACACTAGCCGGCCATTTAGTAACATACCTGACCTAAACAATGCAGTCTCTCTTGTCTCATTTACAGCTGTTTCGGGAAATCCTGATGTGATAAATGTAGAGATCAGGCATGAAATGTATTTAAAAATAAGGGTCTCTGTTCAACAGCCGCAGTTACCAAAAGAATGCTTCCAGTCAGTATGTATGACATTCGGAAATACAGCTCGTAACATACGCTAGTTATCAGCTGGTTGTTTGGCACGCTTTCAACAACACAGCTTTATTAAGGAGTGGTTTCTTCTACAAATACTCCAGTTCGGAATATCAGAGACCATCTCCAGAAACTGTTTTTAAAAGGTTCGAAAAGACAGGACTTCAAATGGTCTCGGTTGCAGTACATGGCTGACGAGATAGTAGTGAAGATGACTTCATTTGGAATGACGACATGCCAGTAGCAGGGAAGTTAGCGGCGGAAGGCAATGAAAATGAAAGCAGTGATCAGGTTTACTGTGTGGTAGGCCTACTGCTCAACTGACAGAGACAAATGACTGGCCATTGAGTTATTTTATATCAATATTGCATAATATGAGAATTTGATACCCTTACCCCTTTTCTCTACGGGGTAGAGTATGAAGTAAGACGAATCTTAGTAGCGAGTTTTTCCGACTGTATGCCCTTCCTGACGTCGACCTCATCAGAGGAATCCATCATCATTATTTTCCCTTATCCAGCTCCTGCCGGGTTGGAGTATTTATGGCATTACTCCATCTTCCTCTTTCCTTCCACCAATCTTCTTCCATGATCTTGTCCCAGTCTAAGTTTAGTCTTCTTATGCTGCTCTTCACTGATTCAATCCACCTTGTTCTAGGTCTTCCTCTTGCTTGCTTGCCCTTGCACTTTGCTTCCAGCATCTGTCTTGGAATTCTATTCTCCTCCATCCTCTTTACATGTCCAAACTACCTTCATTCATTCTTTTCAACTCTGTCACTTAGCTTTCCTATCCCAACTTCCTTCCTATCATCTTCATTTCTCACTCTGTCTTTCCTATCATACTTCTTAGAATTTCATCTCACTGGCTTGAATTCTACTCTCCTGCCTGCTCGTCAAAGTCCAAGTCTCAGCTGCATAAGTCAGTATGGGTACATAGTATATTTTGTACATTATTTCTTTATTTTTCCTACTTCTTTGCTCCAAACAAGTTTTCATACACTTTGGCAGAATGCATTACTCTGCTGTACCCTCCTGCTAATCTCCATGTTCACCCTAGCATTTTGCATTAATTAACTTCCTAGGTATTTAAAGCTGTCCACAATTTCCAGGCTCCGACTTCCAATTTTCATACTGACCTTTCTTTGCCTTTCCCCTCTTGAACATCACCATAGTATTACTTTTTTCTGTACTGATTTTCATGCCATACTTCTCAATTTTTTCGTTCAGTAAATCTAGTTGATGTTGCACTTCTTTGCTGTCCTTTCCCCAGATCACATCATCTGCAAATAGCAGTATCTTCATCTCTTTATCTTCATAGGCTTTCTTTGTTTCCTAACCTCCATGTCTACCCTAGCACGTCATACACAGGGGCTACTATAGCAACTCTCCATTCATTTGGTATAGCTCCGTCATGCAAATAATAATCAAATAAGTACTTCAGATATGGTACTATATCCCAGTCGATTGTCCTTAGTATATCCCCTGGTATTTTATCAATTCCAGCCGCTTTTCTAGTTTTCAACTTTTGTATCTTATTGTAAATGTCATTATCATAGGTAAATTTTAATACTTGACTTTAGTATTATTGACGTCCTCTAACTGGACATTATCCCTGTAACCAACAATCTTTACATACTGCTGACTGAGTACTTCTGCCTTTTTGAAGATTCTTACATACTCTCCCCTTGTTCATTAATGATTCCTGGAATGTCCTTTTTGGAACTTGTTTCTGCCTTACAGTACCTATAAATACCCTTCCATTTTTCATTAAAATTTGTATGACTTCGAATTATGTTTGCCATCATGTAATCCTTAGCTGCCTTCTTTGCTAGATTCAATTTTGTAGTAAGTTCCCTCAATTTATCCGTACTTCCACAGCCATTTCTAATTCTATTTCTTTCCAATCTGCATCTCCTTAGTCTCTTTACTTCTGTTATAATATAGTGGGTCCTTACCATTTCTTACCACCTTTAAATGTACAAACCTCTTTTTCACATTCTGCGACAATTGCTTTAAACCCATCCCAAAGTCTGTATTTACTGTTTTCCACCGATCATAGTTACGTTTTAAAAACTGCCTCATGCCTGTTTTATCAGCCATATGGTACTGCCTAATAGTCCTACTTTTAAGACCTTCCTTTCTGACACATTTATTTTTAACTACAGCAAAAACAGCTTCGTGATCGCTAATCTATTACTTTGGTTTTTCTATAGAGCTCATCGGGTTTTACCAGCACACGTCCAGAATATTCTTCCCTCTAGTTGGTTCCATCACTTTCTGAGTCAGCTGTCCTTCCCATATTAACTTACTTGCCATTTGTTGGTCTTCCTTCCTGTTGTTTGCATTACCTTCCCAATTGACATTTGGTAAATTGAGATCTCCCGTACCGGGCGAGTTGGCTGTGCGGTTAGGGGCACACAGCTGTGAGCTTGCATCTGGGAGATAGTGGGTTCGAATCCCACCGGAGCGGATAGGGAACAAGCATTGACATGTTGTAGGAAGCAGGCAATGGAAACAAAGGAGTGATAGGTTGAGGAGGGGGTGATGGTGGTGGGGGGAGGCTAAAGAAGGGAGGGGAGAAGGAGAGAAGGGGTGTCTAAGGTAGGGCTGAAGGATGCGGAAAGAAAGACTGCTGCTGAAAGGGGAATTTAAAGAGATTATAAAAGAAATAATTCTTATCAGAGTCATGATTACTAAAGATGTGAATTAAAAGGTCAAATAAAATGTTCGATTTCTTTGATATTTCATTATATTGAAGTTAGGATTGAAAAACTGTTCCAGATGGTTAAAACAATTTTCCATAATATTGAGCAGGTGGCCTTTTTATGAATTTTCATGTCTTGGTTGATAGTAGTGAACTTATGGTTAGTATCAACCATGGCCGAAAATCTGTTATATTTCAAGGCGTTAACATGCTCTAAGTATCTTCTATGGAAGCGGCTACCTGTTTGACCGACATAAGATACGTCACAATTACTGCAATTGAGTCTATAAACACCTGACTTGGTGAACTTGTTGCTATGATTAAAATAATTGGTATTGTGTAAAATACGTGTTTCTGTTAACAAGTTTTGAAGGCTTTTTGACGTCATGCTTTTTAAATATGTTTGTGATTTGGTAGACTTGTTTGTTACTAAACGTAAAAGTAGATAAACAAAATTGTTGTGTGAGTTTTCTCTTTTGTTAAGGTGGTTAGTGTTTGTTTATTAATGTTTTTCTCTATAAAGGAGCTGTTGTAGCCATTAAATTTAGCTATACTTCGAATGGTGTTTAATTTGTTTTTGAGTTCTTCTTAAACAGCGGGATGCTAAAAGCACGGTGTACCATACTATAGTATGCTGCATATTTATGGGTATGTGGGTGTATGAAATCTGGATGGATTGTTAGTGGTTTGCGCTGGTTTTCTAAAAATCTTGTAGCTCAATGAACCAGGTTGTCTGATGATCGTTCGATCAAAATTGAGTTTTTTATTGTTTTCTGATTCAAGTGTAGACTTGATATGTGGGTCAGTGTGATTAAGATTGGATAGAGTGGTGATGGTGTCAGTTGAACTTTCGTTCATGATCACAAGAGGGTCATCTACATATCTTGTCCAAAAAAATATTACTAAAGATGTTATTAATTTTGGTGTGTTCTAAATGATTCAGGTAGTTTTCAGCTAGGGTGCCTGATGCTGGCGATTCCATAGCTAACCCATCTTTCTGATAAATGGTATTGTCAAATGTGAAATAATTGTTATTCAAAACCATGTTTAGAATAGAGATGAAATCTTAAATTTCTAGCGGGCTCAGGTCACTGTGTTTATTTGTTGTGATTAATGGGACAAATTTTTGAAATTGGGATGCTTGGGTACATACTAACAATATCAAAGGAATGGAGAGAATAGTAGCATGTGATGACGTCATTGAGAAAGCTGGAAGAGGGCCAGTTGTGTTTCAGACCCTTGCTCAATATGGAAGTCTCATTATCATTTAATGTCACTTTAGAGAGATTGATAACAGTGGAGTGAAACTGAGCAAATCTGTCAGAGGGAGTGTATGTTCTTTTGGCTGGAATGGTAGTGAATTTAAGATTCTTTTTAAGAATTTTAATTTTTTCTCTAGAATCTGATGTTTTTTTGATAACATGGATTGTAGTCTATAATCAGCATAAGATTGAAAAATATTCCATTGAGCATAAGAAAGGAGGTTAGTTATCTCGAGATAAGTCTCATATAATCTGTTCGTAAGAAAATATTTCTTCTTATATAAAAATCTAATTTCATCTTGTAACCAGATTTTATAAGTTCTGGTTTGAGTTTTCATAGTTTGAAAAAAGGATCTATGTTTCTTAGTATTAACTTTGAGAAAATTAGTTGTTAGATCATAGGTTATACCTTGTTTGAGGAAATCAGTATCTTTGCTTAATTTGGCTATTTTAACTTTTTAGCCATATATCTGTTTAAAATCGACATACAGCTGATGAAATTGCTCGTCATACTAGTAAAATTTCCCCAGTAATTTTCATAATATCTGTCCAGTGTACCATTTTCCCTAAAGCCTGCTTAATAATCCCTTAGTATCCAGAATTCTAGTTGTGAGGTGCCAAAAACCTTGTAAGTTCCATCCAGCAAAGTGATCCCTTGGTAATTTCCACATACCATCTTTCTCCCATCTTGTGTATTGGATAAATTATACCCACTATGCAATCCTTGGGCATTTCCTCCTTCATCTAGACCACCTTCAATTCATGAAAAGCCTTCTCTATTCCCTCTCCCTCATATCCCAAGATATCTCCATTCCACCTTCACATGGGACTTTATTGTTCTTTAATACTTTAATTGCCGGGCTGAGTGGCTCAGACGGTTAAGGCGCTGGCCTTCTAACCCCAACTTGGCAGGTTCGATCCTGGCTCAGTCCGGTGGTATTTGAAGGTGTTCAAATATGACAGCCCCATGTCGGTAGATTTACTGGCATGTAAAAGAACTCCTGCGGGACTAAATTCCGGCACCTCGGCATCTCCGAAGACCTTAGAAAGTAGTTAGTGGGACGTAAAGCAAATAACATTATTATTAATACTTTAATTGCAATCTTGATCCCTTCTAAATCTGGCTGCTCTCCTGACTTCTGATTCAATTCTCTTTCTTCCCCATCATTATTGATGTTTACCTTTTCTCTGTCATCCTCATTATTTCCATTGAGTAACTTGTAAAAATACTCCTGCCATCTTGAGCACTTAGTTTTTGTCGCTGATGAGGTTTCCATCCTTGTCCTTTAAATAAAACCACTCTGGTTGAAATCCTCTTTTGTTCTCTCATAGAATTTTCATACTTCATTTATATCCTTCCTTTCATCCAGTTTTTTTTTACTCTCTTCCTCTCGAAAGCTCTTGTTTTTATCTACATATCTGCTCTTTTTCTGCTTCTCCCTGTACTCTTCCACTGTTTGCCTTGTCCTCCTTTGAATCATTCTTTTCATAGCTTCATTCCTCTCTTGAATTAGTGTTAAGCATTCCTCATCAAACCATTCTACTCTCTTTATATGATCCTACTTTCTCAGTTTAAAACAAAATTATGAAACAAAGTTGTTTCATAACATAATCATCTAAGATCTAATTTAAACATCAATCTATTCAATCTAAATTTTTCACCAATTGCTTTTAATTTTGTACAAGTGTTCAACAAATTATTTACAGATCTTCAACACAGTGATTTATTGAAGTATACCAACAGATCATAAGAATTCCCATGTGTTTTGTTATATCCTCAAGACAGTGACTTATTTGAGTGGATATTGAATGTTAGATAAGAACTGTATTCATGTATTATGCTATTTATTTATTATTTATGTTGCCAATTAGTTTAAGTGTTTTTAATATCTTATTGCTGATGATGGCCTAATATCAAAGGCTGAAACTAGTAAAGATAAAATAAATTGAAGTACTAATTTTATATTTTGCAGTATTAATTAGGTGAATTACCTCATTTGTCTACAATGATCCTAATTCAAAGTTTTGAAACGTTAATGGTGATCTGGGTGTGAAAACTTACAATTCTGCTTTTTATGAATAGAGTTTATTTATATTGATTGAGAAGAAACGAAATGGCGTGTGGCTTTTAGTGCCGGGAGTGTCCAAGGACAAGTTCGGCTCGCAAGATGCAGGTGTTTTGATTTGACACCCGTATGCGACCTGCACGTCGTAATGAGGATGAAATAATGATGAAGACGACACATACACCCAGCCCCCTTGCCAGCGAAGTTAACCAATGATGGTTAAAATTCCCGACCCTGCCAGGAATCGAACCTGGGACCCCTGTGACAAACGGCCAGCACGCTAACCATTTAGCCATGGAGCCGGACAGAAGAAATGAACTGATGTTAAATGGCAGTCCATCATGGATACTGCAGTTGTAAAATTTATATTAGAATGTGATATTCGGTGCTGACAATTACTCCCATCCTGAAGTTGCATGTTTCAGTTGTTGAGAGAAACGTAGAAATATGTTTTAAAATGTTTTTCAAAATCTCTGAAACCTTACTTACGGATTATCAGCTGACACCACAAGAGGAGAGTTTCACATAACAAGGATAAATGTGGAAGGTATGAAGGAATAATGAGACTGGTAGTTAGATAACAGTGGAAAAATTACATTGAACTAGGAGGGTGGGAGGGGAGGGAAAGAAATGTTTAAATGTGAAGAAATAAAGGTGCAGCTTGAGATGCATAATGATTTGACAGGGTAGGAAGGATGGATTCCTTAAACTGTCTGACAAAAATGTGCAGACAGGGCACCACTGATGTGGTTAGGATATTAAATACTATAATCTATAATCTTGTTTCGATAAAGAAGCAGAGGAAAAATTGCTGAAGGGCAAGAAATTGCTGTGCACCATAAGAATGAACAAGGAAGAAAGACAACTTTCTAAAAAGGATCGATTACCACATATTCTAACTAATGACAAGGTATATATGGTAATGAGCCTCACCACCACTCTCGCAAATACAGCAGCCACATGGGTGCTAAAACTTAACACAAACCATGAAGCGGCTTTTGTCAGAAAAGAATATAGGTCACATGGCTCAAACCTAGGTTGAATTTAGACTCCATTTATGCAGTGGGCTGGTCCCATTCTATGAGAACAAGTAAATGAGGAATGAATATTGTAATTTGCATAATGATATGTTCAGAAAACACTTGCTCCTACTATCAGATGCAGTAGCTTGCAAGAACAGCTACTTTGGAGGGTGGGCAAACCTCCAACAAAAGTCTTTAACGCCTCAGCAAATTGAAAGGACATTTACACTGTCCGTATAGAGGTACTATGGCTCTTCCAAGAATGCAGAATTATATCTTGTAAAAGAACAAATAGGGAATTATTCCTGGAGCAAGGTCTACCTACCAAATATAAATAATAAGGGAGAAAGTATTTGCTTATTGAGACACCCTCATCATCTAACAGGTAACGGGTATCCCAGCTGAGTGACAAATGACAAAGCCCAGTGGGCTAAAACAGGCTATATTGCTAGCTAGACCATGGGTGAGAGGAGGTGTTGGCAGACATGCTGCCAATTCAATTGCTCCAGCAAGTACATCTTAAACAGAGTTCCCAATGAAGAGCATATTTTAGATGTTTCTTGAAGCTCTCCATCTCACTGAACTTTGAGAAAGTTTGAAGCGCCATGTCACGGAAACTGCAAGTTTGCGCCAGGTTGTAGCATAATACACTCACAGCTGAGGGAAACAGGGTTCATAGCTCTCGGCCTTAACACAGCACCACAATTTCTCATAAAACACAATCTCTCTTTTCTTGAATGACATAATACACACATCCTTTCTTGACTTGGTTTTCACCAGCAGTAGCATTATAATTATTAATTTTGTTTCAGATTGGCAAACCTTCTCAAGATGACTTCGGTCAAACTACAGTAGTTCGACTTACTGGATCAGAAGAATGTCGTGACAAAGCTAAACAATTGATTGAAGAATTGCTTAGCAATGATGGCCCCAGAAATTATGGTTCTGATCAAAGAAATTCTCGTGGTGATGATGAGGGAGAGAATGGAGAACAAATAGAAAAACAGCCCATAAATTGGAGCGAGTTAAACAAGATATATGTAAGTATAAGTATTTTCTTAAGTTTACTTTGATCAGTCAATTGGTGACATATGACTCATCAAAAATGTAGTGTATACTACGTGTAGGTTTATTGGTTGCAGCTCATATCGAATGAGTGACCACAGCAATTCTAATAAAAGCGTAATTTATAACCTTTGCTCTCACAACATGTGACTAGTCCAAGATTTAAATTGACTGGTTAGACAATTGAACTTACAATTTTTTGTGTGAGTGACTTTTTCAATTGCTTCGTTTCATTATGCCCAATATTAAATCAATCTCAATATTCACCATGGTATACATGTTTATTGAGACATTGCAGATGTTTATTTGGAATGTTTGCCTCCTTGCTAGCTTTCAACAATCTTATACCAGAAATCCTCTTATAGAGCACATAGTATACTGTCAGACCAATAACATAGAAGTCCAGTAGTCATGATGGCTCCCTTGATACTGTAGTTTTCCTTTAGAAACCTTTGCTTCTAGTAAAAGGTAGATATCATAGTGGGTAAACTAGACAAGAATAAATGGCGTAGATTAAATGCTGCCATACCTTCCTTCTGGACTTTATAGCCCAGTCAGTACACTACTAAAATCAAAGCAGTCTTTTTAAGGTCTTGGGGCATTTAACACACAGGCTTCGGGCCCTCGGTAAATCATATGTCAAATCAGCAATGAGGGTGTAAGCAGTTCTAAAAGTTAATACTTCTCCAGGATCCTTCTGAACATATTGGGATATCCATATTGTAGGAAACCCATAGCGTGGAAGAACATCGGCATACTTTTAGGGGAAATATACCAGGCAGTAGAAGAGTAAGTGAACTGCACCATTCAAGGTATGGTATCGCCACATATATTATGAACGTTATTGACAACTACAGTACTGTATACTGTCTCGATTCCATATACCAATCAAACTTTCTTCTTAGCATCAATCGAGCAACAGCACATTACTATTGTGAACATCTTGAGACTCCCAACATTCTGGTGGCCAGATTCTATTGATGTACACTGACTGACAGAGCAAATGCAACACCAAGAAGGAGTGGTCAGAACTTTATGCCAATTGCAGGGTAGACTGACGTCACTGAGGTATGCTCATGATGTGAAATGCGCCGCTGTGCTGCGCACGTAGCGAACGATAAATGGGACACGGCGTTGGCGAATGGCCCACTTCGTACCGTGATTTCTCAGCCGACAGTCATTGTAGAACGTGTTGTCGTGTGCCACAGGACACGTGTATAGCTAAGAATGCCAGGCCGCCGTCAACGGAGGCATTTCCAGCAGACAGGCGACTTTACGAAGGGTATGGTGATCGGGCTGAGAAGGGCAGGTTGGTCGCTTCGTCAAATCGCAGCCGATACCCATAGGGATGTGTCCACGGTGCAGCGCCTGTGGCGAAGATGGTTGGCGCAGGGACATGTGGCACATGCGAGGGGTCCAGGCGCAGCCCGAGTGACGTCAGCACGCGAGGATCGGCGCATCCGCCGCCAAGCAGTGGCAGCCCCGCACGCCACGTCAACCGCCATTCTTCAACATGTGCAAGACACCCTGGCTGTTCCAATATCGACCAGAACAATTTCCCGTCGATTGGTTGAAGGAGGCCTGCACTCCCGGCGTCCGCTCAGAAGACTACCATTGACTCCACAGCATAGACGTGCACGCCTGGAATGGTGCCGGGCTAGAGCGACTTGGATGAGGGAATGGCGGAACGTCGTGTTCTCCGATGAGTCACGCTTCTGTTCTGTCAGTGATAGTCGCCGCAGACGAGTGTGGCGTCGGCGTGGAGAAAGGTCAAATCCGGCAGTAGCTGTGGAGCGCCCTACCGCTAGACAACACGGCATTATGGTTTGGGGCGCTATTGCGTATGATTCCACGTCACCTCTAGTGCGTATTCAAGGCATGTTAAATGCCCACCGCTACGTGCAGCATGTGCTGCGGCCGGTGGCACTCCCGTACCTTCAGGGGCTGCCCAATGCTCTGTTTCAGCAGGATAATGCCTGCCCACACACTGCTCTCATCTCCCAACAGGCTCTACGAGGTGTACAGATGCTTCCGTGGCTAGCGTACTCTCCAGATCTCTCACCAATCGAACACGTGTGGGATCTCATTGGACGCCGTTTGCAAACTCTGCCCCAGCCTCGTACGGACGACCAACTGTGGCAAATGGTTGACAGAGAATGGAGAACCATCCCTCAGGACACCATCCGCACTCTTATTGACTCTGTAACTCGACGTGTTTCTGCGTGCATCGCCGCTCGCGGTGGTCCTACATCCTACTGAGTCGATGCCGTGCGCATTGTGTAACCTGCATATCGGTTTGAAATAAACATCAATTATTCGTCCGTGCCGTCTCTGTTTTTTCCCCAACTTTCATCCCTTTCGAACCACTCCTTCTTGGTGTTGCATTTGCTCTGTCAGTCAGTGTACATAACCTTGCTTTGGTGTTTTACGCTAAAGATCAAAGCACATTTCACTCAGCTTTGTGGAACTAGGATTATTCTCTAGCTTGTGTTTTGTCACACAGCCTAATGATTCTAGCTCCTCAAATCCAAAATAACCTACTGAATAATTACCCTTATAGCTTAGACGTATACCGTATTTACACGCGTATTATTTTTTTTTTTTTTTTTTTTTTTTGCTAGGGGCTTTACGTCGCACCGACACAGATAGGTCTTATGGCGACGATGGGATAGGAAAGGCCTAGGACTTGGAAGGAAGCGGCCGTGGCCTTAAGGTACAGCCCCAGCATTTGCCTGGTGTGAAAATGGGAAACCACGGAAAACCATCTTCAGGGCTGCCGATAGTGGGATTCGAACCTTCTATCTCCCGGATGCAAGCTCACAGCCGCGCGCCTCTACGCGCACGGCCAACTCGCCCGGTACACGCGTATTAGACCCCTTTTTTCTTCCACTTTTACAGTTTAAAAAAAATATAAGGAGGGGTCCAATATGTGATAACTTCAAATTTTATGCAGTGAACACATGGCTTCTAGGCTGTAAGGAGCTATAAATAATACATGTAAACATTCTACACTATTCTTTAACAAACTTATGAATTGGAGTTACACTGGCTATTTTCGGTGGAAAGCAGTACAGTAAAACCTCGTTAATTCAAAGTCGTTGGGACTCAAAAATCGGACTTCGAATTACGTGATTTCGAATTAACCACCAGTTCGCAATTCAGAAGTACCAACCCTGGCCGCGTTACAAGATATTCTAAGGCCCGTTACTGCATGCAGTTAACCTTGCTTCACATTTTATACCTTTCAAATGCCATGAAAAAAGAACTATTTCCAAAATGTATCGAAGAAGGTGCATTTACAGTATTCAAATAATGCACTCGGATATCTCACTGGTAAACATAACCTCACACAACGAAAGAAAGAAAAAAAAAGCACGATTCAAAGATGAGGAGAAATCTATGCTGGTTCCCATGTGCAAGTGCTTTAATAATTGGATTACTATACTGTATGCATTTTAGATGCCTTGTATTTACACAGAAAGTACTCGATGCCTTTAAAATCCAACTTTCCTACGACTCTATCCTTGTACGATTTACCGCCATGACACTTCTCTCGTACTTCAGAAATGTAAACACTTGCCGCGTCACAAAGTATTCTAAGACCCATTAATACATGCAATCACCTCGATTCACAGTTTAAACCTTTCAAATGCCATGGAAAAAACTATTTCCGAAATGTATCCAACAAGGTGCATTTACAATGTTCAAATAATGCACTTCGATAAATCACTGACAAACATAACCTCATGCAACGAAATTTAAAAAAATATTGCACAATTCAAAGACGAGGATAAATTATGCTGGTTCCCCTGTGCAAATGCATTATTTATTGGATTTCTGTACTGTTTGCATTTTTAGATGCTTTGTACTGGCATGGAAAGTGCCCGACGCACTTAAAACATTGCAGCATATCGAACTTTCCTATGACGGGGATAAAGTATCTCGCTTCCATGTGCATTGCAACCCACTACTATGACCCCCATCCCTCACCCTTGTACGATTTTCCGGGTGACAATTTCTCCTTTAAAACCATAAGACCATTTGGGCTCGCATGAAAATAAAGCAATGCAGTTTCACCAGCAATGACAATATTGTTCGGTGCCTACGAATTTATTATATGAGCCACGTTTTTCTCGTCAACTGTTGGCATCCCCAGTGTTCGCGGATTCTGTTTTCCCACGCATTGCCTGTTGTGTGTTATTACGGCATTCCTTAAAACGGTTGAATACAAAAGAATTCCGATTTCATTCAACTTAGCAATCGTGAAGTGTACTGTAGACCCACCGAAGTGAGTGTAAGTGCGGAAAGCTACCCCTCCACGTTCCGGAACACGCGTTCTATTATGACGCGGAACGGATAAATTTCGCGTTGAAATTACTCTGTAACATACTATTTAAATGTAAAGGCAGTTTCGAATTAAAAGTCTGAATTTCGGTAATGGGGCCGACATTGTACTTCGAATTACGAATTATCCGTATTTCGAATTAAACAATTGAAATAACATGCAAAACTATATCTCATGTTTCCGGAAACGAGAGCTTCTTCGAATTAGGCGGGATTTTGAATTAACCGATTTCGAATTATCGAGGTTCTACTGTATTTCTAAATGTAAAAGGTCAAATGGTGAACACTACTTTTAGGCCTACATATAAAGTAAATAAGTCAGTTTTAGTTACTCGTACCACGTCATTCATTTCACCTCATTAATTCCTCTGATTAGGTTGATGTCGGGAAGAGCATACGATCGTAAAAACTAACTATAAAAATTCATCTCACTTCATACTTGATCCCATAGAGAAAAGGGATAAGCGTATCTTATTATCGTATTATGCAATATTGATAGAAAAGAACTTAATGGCTAGTCATTTGCCTGACTCAGTTGAGCAGTAGGCCTACCGCACAGTAAGCCTGAGTAATTCTATAGGTGGGCCGGCACAAGGTTGCGCTTGACAGTTGTTCATGTTGGCACAAGTACAAAAGGTAATTGAACGTCACCCGTCATTTAGAATGACCAATCCACTAATTTTTATATATGATACAGTTACGCATTTTATACACATTGGATCATATTTGAATTTGTATAGTGCGTATAACTAGAGCCGTGCGCGGATATACAAAATAATATCCACATCCGCACTTCCTTCATCCGCATCTGCAAATGGTTATCCACGGATAATTTAAATATATAATTACAGTATATTACACCCAAGGTATTAAAACGGATAGATCTGTTAACACAATACAACAGGCCTTACACCTGGTACCAGAACCCCTACATTCGTAGGTTTATGAGGGATTTTGTCTTGCGACAACTACCGACATATTGACCTTTGTTCCTTCCTTCCGTTAATTACAGGCAGGAGCTAGTTGGTTTAGGTCAGATTTACGACTTTATGGTTTTAAGGCCCTTTATATATCATTATTCTCCCATACCAATGTCAAGGGTCACCTAACCACAAGCAGAAACAAGAGTGTACCTGAGTGAAAATCAATAAACGTCATTACAGTAAAACCTCGTTAATTCGAAGTCGTTGGGACTCAAAAATCGGACTTCGAGTTACATGATTTCGAATTAACCGCCAATTCGCAATTCAGAAGTACCAACCATTGCCGCATTACAAAATATTCTAAGGCCCGGTTACTGCATGCAGTTAACCTTGCTTCACAGTTTATACCTTTCAAATGCCATAAAAAAGAGAACTCTTTCCAAAATGTATCCAAGAACACATTTACAGTATTCAAATAATGCACTCAGATATCTCGCTGGTAAACATAACCTCACGCAACGAAAGAAAGAAAAAAGCATGATTCAAAGGCGAGGAGAAATCTATGCTGGCTCCCATGTGCAAGTGCTTTATTAATCGGATTACTATACTGTATGCATTTTAGATGCCTTGTATTTACATGGAAAGTACCCGATGCCCTTAAAATCGAACTTTCCCTACGACTCTATCCTTGTACGATTTCCGGCCATGGCACTTCTCTCGTACTTCCAAAATGTAAACACTTGCCGCGTCACAAAGTATTCTAAGACCCATTAATACATGCAATCACCTCGATTCACAGTTTAAACCCGTTGCCTACGTTATAATACAAGGCCTGGAAATAGAGCCTGTAAAACGCTATCGAAGTGGTCACACTGAAGTTCAATGCCGGGCCGCTAGGATTGCTTCCTTTCCCCTCTGTCTACCAGGTTCGTGCCTTTAAACGTGTTTATTAACAGAGTTGATTGTGAATGTATTATGCATTCGTCTGATAAGCATTCACAAGTTTCCAGTGAATGTTCAATGTTCGAAACATTATACAGAGGAAGTATTACGCATGAGATATGAGATATGACTTCCAGCTGATGAAATTAGGTTCCTAAGTTTTGATCCGAGTTACGTCATAAGAATGGGGCGATCTCAAAATTTGTCACTGGACTTTTTTTTTTTTTTAAACAATGCTACCACGACCGGCGATCATTTCAGAGGCCTCTTCAAACTCAGAAATCTTAAATTAGGAAACCAATCAGAAAAATAATTTGCCCAACAAATTTGGTGGAAATGAATGTAGCAAGAGCTAAAAACACCGTATTGTACTTTCCCCCCGAAACTATCTCTGGTTTGAAAAGTATGGAGTTGGTTTGTCCCAAGAGCATTAAATACAGTTCAAAACCATTTGTTTTATGGAGCACTTTATGAAAATATTTGATGCGCATAACATCTGCAACACCTCACATGGGACATATTCCAGGAATGAGAACGAGCATTTTTTTTAGTACTGAAGATGAACGCCTCAGTTGGTTAATTCATGATTTCCTGTCATATTAAGGCGCCGGCCCCGTGGTGTAGGGGTAGTGTGCCTGCCTCTTACCTGGAGGCCCCGGGTTCGATTCCCGGCCAGGTCAGGGATTTTTACCTGACCTGAGGGCTGGTTCGAGGTCCAATCAGCCTACGTGATTAGAATTGAGGAGCTATCTGATGGTAAGATGGCGGCCCCGGTCTAGAAAGCCAAGAATAACGGCAGAGAGGATTCGTCGGTTTGACCACGCGACACCTCGAAATCTGCAGGCCTCCGGGCTGAGCAGCGGTCGCTTGGTAGACCAAGGCTCTTCAAGGGCTGTAGTGCCATAGGGTTTGGTTTTTGATTTGTCATATACCGGTATTAAGAAAATTCAAATGCATTCAGAGAAAGTAAAAAAAAAATCATGAGAGAAATGTATCAGGCATAGATCTTGACTAGCCAATCCACTGTGGCCTGCGTAAAATACCTCATAAGTACACATTTGCATTATGCATTGACGAGTAACCTAACAAGCGATGACATCGAGCTCTTCTTCAGCTACCCGAGACGCCAAGCGGAATACAATGACATTATGGTTCGTGTGGCAAAAGAACAAACAGACTGTAAAGGCTGTTTAGAACATCCTATACGCGAACTTTTTCTTGAGCCCGATTTTTACGGGGTGAGGGGTAAGGAGGGAGCGCTGACGGTTCCGGTTATACTGCCAACTGGATGGAAATGAAATCTGAATTGAATCGATAATATGATCGATCGATATGAATTTTCTAAACATTTATTATCTTAGGCCAACAACTCTCACACATACATTATTTAACATTATATAACATTTCTCGATGCAAATCTTGTTCCTAGCATGAATTATATAGTTTGGCTTTGCTGTGTAAACAACATCAGTACTAGTTCGTAAAGTGTACACCAGATGTCGCACAGCGATGCATAGTTTGTGTTTCAAAGGTTGCCTGTATGGATGTCGAAGATAACCGAGGTCTACCGATTCAGCACTAGGGAGCTCAGGGCTCAAAAAAAAGTTTGCGTATAGTATCTCTTCTCCAGCTACTGAAAGTCCAACATTGTGTCTTATTAGTTTTTGCTGCAGTCGCTCAAGTGCGGCCAGTATCCAGCAAAATATTTAAAATTTATTTCCACCTATTCAATACAATATAAGATGTTGACATTTAAGTCAAAACATTTTTCAAATGTGAGACATGTTTCGCCTCACGAGGCGTAAAATACCTCATAAGTACACATTTGCGTTATGCATTGACGAGGAACCTAACAAGCGATGGCACCGTGCTCTTCTTCAGCTACCAGAGATGCCAAGCGGAATACAATGACTTGGGTCGTGTGGCGAAAGAACACGAGGCGAAACTTCTCGCATTTGAAAAATGTTTTGACTTAAATGTCAACATCTTATATTGTATTGAATAGGTGGAAATAAATTTTAAATATTTTCCTATATATTTTACGAAACTTTCAATACGGACAAAAAATGATTCTCATCACTTGTAACAGTAGCCAGTAATCGGGAGATAGTGGGTTCAAGCCCCACTATCGGCAGCCCTGAAGATGGTTTTCCGTGGTTTCCCATTTTCACACCAGGCAAATGCGGGGCTGTACCTTCATTAAGGCCACGGCCGCTTCCTTCCAATTCCTAGGCCTTTCCTATCCCATCGTCGCCGTAAGACAAATCTGTGTCGGTGCGACGTAACGCAAAATAGCAAAAAAAAAAAAAAAATCGTTTTCAAGTTCGAGGAGCCCTCAGATACCGAAAAT
This sequence comes from Anabrus simplex, assembly GCF_040414725.1. NCBI lineage: Eukaryota > Metazoa > Arthropoda > Insecta > Orthoptera > Tettigoniidae > Anabrus > Anabrus simplex. The sequence goes on along the minus strand of NC_090265.1, from coordinate 126,949,177 downwards.
CATCTGTGGCACTTCTGCAGTGAACGACGGAATTTGTCACCTCCGCTACGCAGTACTTGCCCCGAAGAGACTTGCTAAAAAGTGTACGTTTTTTTCGAAAGACATTTTCAACAGTGAAATTAAGTGTAAAATGTGTAAAGACGACAAACCACCTGTTTTTCTACAATGAAAATTTCTGAGACCTCTATTAGACAACATTGCTTCGAGCCACTCAAGTAGAAGAGAGAAAGTTTTGAAACTTGATTAAAAGCCCCTAAAGTTTTGAAACTTCAATGACATATCCAAGTCAATGCAGCACCGCTCTATAAATAAAGTACTGTCAATACTCGCAAAAATATTCAGTTCTTTTTATTTAGGATATAATTTACTTATTGACATATACGGCCATGCGAATACAAGGGGGCAAGGACGCGATCCTGGCGGTGAATGGTGAACTAGGATACTACCCGTTCCCATGAGTGCATTTCAAGGCCTTGTATTATAGCGTAGGCAACGTAGGCAAATGCCATGGAAAAAACTATTTCCGAAATGTATCCAACAAGGTGCATTTACGATGTTCAAATAATGCACTTCGATAAATCACTGACAGATATAACCTCACGCAACGAAAGAAAAAAAATAGCAAAATTCAAAGACGAGGATAAATGATGCCGGTTCCCCTGTGCATATGCATTATTTTTTGGATTTCTGTGCTGTTTGCATTTTCAGATGCTTTGTACTGGTATAGAAAGTGCCCGACGCCCTTAAAACATTGTGCTTATCGAACTTTCCTATGACGAGGGGATAAAGTATCTCGTTTCCATGTGCATTGCAATGCACTACTATGACCCCCATCCTTCACCATTTAATTTCATTTTCTTTTATCTTATTCCACTATTCCTCTTCCTCTATTAATTTATTCTATCCTTTATTTATATAAAAAAAAAATCAATTCCACCTTCATTTCGGTTCTTCTCATTCATACTCAACTCCTGCCTTGCGCCGATTTCGACTACTTCAATCAAGACCTGAATTTTATAAGTTTTAAAAAATTGCGCACTGTGCATATACGTTTTCATTTGTTTCCGGTATTGCGCTTTTTACTGTATTTTTTCTCTTCACAATTGTTTTTTCACGTCAACTGTTCTAAGTATTCTATAGGAGCACAATTACTCATCCAATTATATTGAATTGTATTATATTTATCTATATACTTACTTTCCTGCGACCGAGGAAAATTACTGGATTTTCAAGCTATTCTCCATTTTACTTTGGCGTTTGAAACCACAGTGCCTGATATTGAATGTGTCACGTTGATCACCGGGAGCTGACAAGTTGCTTCAATGGATCTACTCGTCCTCAACTCCTGCACGATCATGGATCTTCGATTGTGATGTGACTTTGTGCCTGACAGTGTTTAAAAACTTGCTCGTTTAACTGTTCTCCGCTATTCGTAAACATTGTGAGACTTTGCCGAGCGCTGCGTGTACCATGCTGCCGCTCAGAGAATTGCGCACTGTTTTCTTTTGACTGACTTTCATTTTACTTCACCTGATTTTTACAGTGTCTACCCCCTTTCATTTATATCGCCTCTGCTACTGATCTGGAGTGTACTTAATCTTTTCCTTTTCCTATGCATTGTTTTTCATGTTTTAATCGGCTGACGATGACCTGGACTAGGGTCGAAACTGGTATCATTTCTAATTATTAAATGGGAATTTAATTTACTACATTTCTTATTCTTTTATGTTGAATAGGTTGAATCTATTTATCAATCATTTCAATTTTAACTGAGGGTAACTAAGGCGACTGCCATTACTTTCCCACTCCTAGCCAGTTCCCATCCTTCCGTCACAGAAAACCTTCAATGTTTTAATGCATCATTAAACCACTAAAAAAAAATAAATTACCAGACAGATCTGAATAGAATTTATACAGTTAGTGAGACATTCAGCACACCCAAATTATTCACAACCATTCTTGTGGAAAAAGTATAGTATAGGCTGGGTTCTCTACAGAATGTTAAAGCAGCAGGACTTAATAGGATAGATCCAGAACTCAAGAACTGTGAGGCAAGAGTAACTGTGCCAAGCTGAGTGGCTAGGACGAGCCGGCCTTCTGACTCCAGCGTGGCAGGTTCGATCCTGGCTCAGTCCAGTGGTATTTGAAGGTGCTCAAATACGTCAGTCTTGTGTTGGTAGATTTACTGGCATGTAAAAGAACTCCTGCGGGACTAAAAATTCTGTACCTCGGCATTTCCGAAAACCGTAAAAAGTAGTTATTATTAAGAGTAACTGTAGTTATAGCGTATAATTAGTGTCTTATTTCCTGGGTTGTAATTGCCAGATGTATTACAGTTTTAGTAGGAATGTAGCACATTACTTAACGATAATAGAGTTTCTTGTTATTTCTGTAAGCTATAAAAAATATGACTCTGAAAATTTTGGTGCAACACCGAGCTTCAGATACCACCAACTGCCACTAACATTTGCCAAAGAAGGTTCATAAGTAGCGAACTCTCACTGCGCACTGTTGTATCTATGGCTGGTCTTGTTAGACCACAGTGCCATTGCTGTGATCGATAACAGATATAGATTTTTGTAGATTGCCTTCGAGATCGCAGAACTGAGTACACGTACTTCCGATACACAGCGCTATCAAGAAACTAAAAAGAAAACTACAATAGTGAAGCAAGTGCGATGACAGGTATAACTTGAAAACAATGTTCTCTCACCCATGGGTAACTAATACAGATATTGAGGTTGAATTATTATGGTTATTATTTTACAATCATTATTATTATTATTATTATTATTATTATTATTATTATTATTATTATTGTTGTTATTACTACTTGTATGTATAGCTATGAAGTGTACATCCATTTAGTATTAATATCGTTACTATTTACATAGTTGAATGATTGTATTGTGTGTGAGGTTATGTCATGAACATGTGTTGTACATGAACATTTATATCAGTTCAGTTAATATAAATACCTGTAAATTAATATAATAATTCATTCTTACCTGTATATATAAATTGTAATCTGTAATTGTGAAACACACAGTAACTTCCAGAATGGTAATAAGGCACTAGAACATTTGGAACATGGGGGCTGGATCAGCAGAGTAACTAGGTCAGGAGTTATGACAATAGCTGTGATGGAATGTGTCACGTCGGCAAGGCCAGTCAGGTGGAAGGTGTAGTTCTTTTTATAGCTGACATAATGTGGTATTCTATTTTTATTTTTAATTATGCGTTTGCCTTTTGCCAGGGTTAACGGCTCTCCAGAAGTGAGTTGACCGTGGGCCATTTGTTTATATGTCTTTTAACTATACTTTATTTAAATAGCATATTCTGGAAGACAATAGAAATATTCAGGGGAGAAGTTGGACGTGGCATGAAGGGACCGAGGATGGCTGCTGTGGTGACCCTCACTTTGGGGGTCACGTTTCCGGAGTATCCGACGGACTTCATGGCATGTCCAAGGGGTATGTTATTATTATTATTATTATTATTATTATTATTATTATTATTATTATTATTATTATTATTATTATTATTATTATTAGTTTTTGTTAATTTCTGTTTGAGTATAGGCTGTTAACTGTTATTTTTCTCATTTAACAGATCAAATGGGTATTTGTTACTATAGATCTGTAGAAAAATAATAAAGAATAAAGTACATAAAAGTTTGAGAATATTCTGTACATTGTTATCTATGTATTGGACACTCTGGAATATTCAAGAAGGTAGATTTTTTTTGTAACGTATCTTTCTGGAAGACTGGCTAGCATATATATAAAGAGACGATCTTGTTGCTGAAGTGAGTGGCAGTTGTTGAAGATTAGTTGTGGTCAGTTGTGTTGTTGGAAGTTAGTTGTAGTTAGTTGTGGTTTGGAGGTTATTGGAAAAGAGTTATTGTAGCACGTGGCTGACATGCCGAGCCAGGCAGTCTCCATGTTGAATTGGTTGGTAGTCATGTGTTTTAAAGTGTAACCTCTGTGGTATTTGGTGTCAATTGTCAACATTTAAAGATGGCAGTTTTGTTGATAACCTACAAGTGAAGTGTTTTTGTTTTGTGATACGCTGATTAAGGTTGTGTGTGTATTACTTTGTGAATATATGTAAATAAAAGTATTGTACCAACTGACAGCATCTTGTGTGCGTCTGTGGATACATTAACTGGCGACTGTGGACATTACTCTATTGAATCTATTGGACTCAAAAATGAATAACCAGAGGACTATGGTGGTGCTCAAACAGTTAACTTCATTCAGGCACAGGCTAAGAACATCGTGGCCCAATTTGGAAAACTCGAGGAGAACATCGAGGTCCATTTTAGAAAACTCGAAGAACATTGAGGCCCAGTTTAAAAAATTTGAGAACATTGGGGCCCAGTTGGGAAAAGTCGAGGAGGACATCGGGGCCCAGTTCGGAAAACTCAAGGAGATAATCAGGGCCCAGTTCAAGACCGGATCGACGTCAGAAGAGGGAACCGAATACCCGATCGCTGGAGTTTGTGGGCATGAGATGGAAGTACGACGCAGCCCGCAGTCATGTTTGTCCTGCGAGGAAGCCGTGGGAGAATTCGGCAGGCGCAATGGTGTCTACCAGGTGGGAGCCGACTGCTAAGTCCGGCTGCGGGAGGGAGCGCAGCATGCTGAGGTAAAGCCACGGGTTTTGGACTCCGAGACCGGACGACGCGACAATGAATGGGCCGTAACGGCATAACACCTGTTTCAAGATGGCAGCTTTGTTGATATCCTACAAGTGATGTTTTTGTTTTGTGATGCGGTGATTAAGGTTATGTGTGTATTACTTTGTGAATATATGTAAATAAAAGTATTGTACCAACCGATAGCATCTCATGTGTGTGATGGTGTCCACCAGCCAGGAGCTGACTGCAGAGTCCGGCTGCAAGAGGGGAAACAGCACGCTGAGGTAACGCCGCGGGTGTTCGACGCGGAGACCGAACAACCAGATGACGCAACGGTGAATGAGCCGTACCGGCATGACACCAAGAGCAAGGTACTCGACAGCCGCAGTAAGTTCCACGACATCGTGAACTGTCCAGGGAGCATGTTCAGCGTGGAGCAGAACTGTGCGGAGGCTCAGATGATGTACCAGGAGATGCAGGGAGTGATGGCAATGACACAGCCAGTGGGACCCTCTCTAGGTGACGGAGGACCAATGGGGTCCAAACTGACAACCCCCAAACGAGGGTGCCTCCTGACAGAACACCAAGGTACGAACGAGGGGAAAGCCAGCGGAGCTTTGAATGCCATGCGAGGACCTGCGGATCACCATAACCAGGAACGAAGACACCGTCAACCGGACCCAGTGGACCCACCATAGGAAGGTGGTGGCCCCCGATGGAACTGCTGGGCTGCGAACTGTGGACTTCGATAGCGCCAACAGGAGGGCTGTGCGATTGAGGTAGTCTGTGTGTGGTTAAATAGTGAGGACAATGGCAAAGTCGAAGAGTGTGACAGTGTGTGGAAATTGTTTCAAGTTTGGATAGTGACGCAAGTGCAATAACAGGTATAACTTAAAAACAATGTTCTCTCACCCATGGGCAACTAATACAGATGTCGAGCTCAAATTATTATTGTTGTTGTTGTTATTATTATTATTATTATTATTATTATTATTATTATTATTATTATTCGATTTTTGTTGTTGTTGTTGTTACTTGTATGTATAGCTATGAAGTGTACATCCATTTAGTATTAGTATTGTTATTTACATAGTTGAATGATCATATTGTGTGTGAGGTTATGTCATAAACATGTGTTGTACATAGGCATTGATATCAATTCAGTTAATGTAAATACCTGTAGATGAATTTTATAATTTATCTGTATATATAAATTGTAGTCCATAATTGTGAAACACACTGGAACTTCCAGAATGGTAATAAGACACTACAACTTTTGAGAATATTCTATACATTGTAATCTGTGTATTGGACACTCTGGAATATTCAAGAAGATAGTTTTTTTGTAACGTATCTTTCTGGAAGACTGGCCAGCATATATATAAAGACGATCTTGTCGGTGAAGTGAGTGACAGTTGTTGAAAGTTAGTTGTGGTTAGTTGTGTTGTTGAAAGTTAGTTGTGGTTAGCTGTGTTTTGGAGGTTATTGGAAGAGAGTTATCGTAGCACGACGTGGCTGACATACCGAGCCAGGCAGTCTCAGTGTTGAATTGATCTGTAGTCGTTTGTTTTCAACTGTGTTTCAAAGTGTAACCTCTGTGGTATTCGGTGTCAGTTGTCAACTGTTTAAAGATGGCGGCTTTGTTGATAACCTACAAGTGAAGTGTTTTTGTTTTGTGATATGGTGATTGTTGTGTGTGTGTGTTACTTTGTGAATATATGTAAATAAAAGTATTGTACCAACCGACAGCATCTCGTGTGCGTCTTTGTGGATATGTTAATGGTAAAGTTGTCAGAAGCATTTAAACGTTTATTGGAGAGCTTTTCTGCTACTATTTCTCATTTTTCGTACCAAGTTGGGTATATTTTGTGATTGTTTGCCCAATTCATGCAATAAATCAAATTTTGTGATATTTCGCAAGTACATTTTGCTAAAATACGGTACCTTAAGTACCAAGAAGGTCATATATAGGCAAGAACGAAGATATGAAAAAAATGTGTCCATATTGCTATTTCTAATGGGAACGAGAAAGGTCCACCTGTTACCAAAAAATACGGCCCCTACACATTATTAAACAAGGAATAAAAATGCACACTATTAAACAAAGAATGATATGTTTCATTCCTGAAAGAGCATCATCACTTTCTATCAAGTTACATTCTATATTTGGAAATATAAATATTATTTGAACGTGTAACACAATGTTGTGAGAAAATCGCAGTACTTACTAACACCTATGTGTTATACATCAAAAGAAAGATCTCAATCTCAGGATTACTAAAAAAATATTATATTTCATCAAGTCCTTTATTTGTGCAAAATAGTCATTCACTCAAATAATATAATGCCTATGTTGTTGCAGTTAACTATATGCGCCGGCAGATGGCTCTATGAAAGTTGTCTCTGCTCATCTTTCTGTGCCATCCCAATGGAGGGTTCTGTGGACGTTGTCTATAAAGATCTTTCCATGTTAGTCCAATAGATGGCTCTGTGAAATAATGTTATCACCAGAGTGTAAGTTGTTGTTCATGTTGGTTCTAATAAGCAAGAAATAGAAAGCAAGAAGTCCCTTGACTGAAATGGTAATTTATTCGCAAAATACCTTGCTGTGGGTATTTCATTCAATTGCGTTTGCTGGTAGACCGATGTGTGAGGCTGTGAATATGTGTTCGCGTGATCCGCTGATCTTTCAATGCCATGTTTCTTAGACTGCCACGGGAGTGTTCCGTCCATGCACAATGTTTGCCATTTCATTACATGCACACACTTCGCCATTTTACCGGTAAATGGGTATTCTCTCAGGCGGTGGTTTTGAGTGTGGTTCCTTCATCGCATACAACTAACTTTGCTCACTCTATCTCATAGTCCGCACCTAAGAGGAACATAATTATTGATTCTGTTCTATACCGGGAGAGTTGGCTGTGCAGTTAGTGCCACATAGCTGTGAGCTTCAGTCTGGGAGATACTGGGTTCGAACTCCACTGTCGGCAGTCCTGAAGATGGTTTTCCTTGGTTTCCTGTTTTCACACCAGGCAAATGCCGGGGCTGTACCTTAAGGCCACGGCCGCTTCCTTCCCACTCCTAGGCTTTTCCTATCCCATCGTCGCCATAAGACCTATTTGTGTTGGTGAGACCTAAAGCCAATTGTAAAAAATAAATTTTAAAAAATCTGTTCATCGTTTTTAGTGATCGGGGGCACACTTATATGGTTGCATATTTTTTTCTTCGAACCGAATGCACTGCCGTTATTGGGTAAAACGAGACTGTAGAGCACATCGAGTGTCAGCTGTTTTATTCCACAATGCCATTGTGTCATATTTTAGCCGCAGCACGTTTGATTATGTCTTCATAGCAAAAGCACCATTACATTAAATTTGGAGTGCAGTGACTAAAGGACGTATTATCGATAACTGGATACACTGTGTTTCCGTCCTATGCGATCTCAGTTTTCTTTCCATGATTACTTACACCTTAACTGAATGTACTGCTACCGAACAGAGCCAATTATTATTCTATTCTGACGCTGAAGAGCAAGTGCGTGCACAGTTTTAGATTTTCTTTTGTGAAATGTGAAATGGGATCTTTTCCTAGGAGAGTACTCCCAAGAAGGTGTGCTGTTCAAACAATCACTATTGATCTCCATTTAGGGCAGTCACCCAGGTGGCAGATTCCCTATCTGTTGTTTTCCTTGCCTTTTCTTAAATGATTGCAAAGCATTTCCATCTGCATCATTTGTTTTTTCATTCCTTTGTTTTCTTAGGTTAACACAGTTTTTAGTTTCAATTATTTTAAATTAACACCTTTTCACGGAATTTTGTCGCAGTGAGTTTTTTGCTCCACATATTGATGTAAATATTGTATATTTGTACTAATTTTGTTTCCGTCTAGGCTCTCTTTTGTTTGTTTTATCATTTGCTCCTTCATTATGTTTTTTTTAGCATTTTTTCAACTTATATTATGTAAATTATTTCAAATCTCCCCTCATTTTTCACTGAAGATGGGTCAAACGAGCCGAAACATGTTTGAATTTGTTTACTCCGTCTGACGGAATATTTATTGTATTGAATTAGGAGGATACTCTCATTTTTCACCTTTGTAAAGCACTGCAGATGTCGGAGCTCGAATTAAGGTTCAAATTAATTTCCACAATAGAGGAAGAAGTCCATTGGTCCAGAACACTGTTCACAATGGAACCTCCATTGAATTATGCATTTGTATGCACTCCCAAGCAAAACACTTTGCTGTGGAAATAGTGAATGGACATTTTAATTTGTGTTGCCACGGTGGTTTGTTTTATTTTTTGCAACCTCAACTAAACGACATACTTAAAGGTATGATGCTACATAATGATTTCATGAACCATATAAGGCAGTAACTGATGCAAGTGTAATGGACTAGTATATCTTGAAAACAATTCTCTAATCTGTGGGTAAATAATGGAAATATTGAGCTCAATGATGATGATGATGTTGTTGTTTGAGTCATCAGTCCATAGACTGGTTTGATGCAGCTCTCCATGCCACCCTATCCTGTGCTAACCTTTTCATTTCTACGTAACTATTGCATCCTACATCTGCTCTAATCTGTTTGTCATATTCATACCTTGGTCTACCCCTACCGTTCTTGCCACCTACACTTCCTTCAAAAACCAACTGAACAAGTCCTGGGTGTCTTAAGATGTGTCCTATCATTCTATCTCTTCTTCTCGTCAAATTTAGCCAAATCGATCTCCTCTCACCAATTCGATTCAGTATCTCTTCATTCGTGATTCGATCTATCCATCTCACCTTCAGCATTCTTCTATAACACCACATTTCAAAAGCTTCTATTCTCTTTCTTTCTGAGCTAGTTATCGTCCATGTTTCACTTCCATACAATGCCACGCTCCACACAAAAGTCTTCAAAAACATCTTTCTAATTCCGATATCAATGTTTGAAGTGAGCAAATTTCTTTTCTTAAGAAAGCTCTTCCTTGCTTGTGCTAGTCTGCATTTTATGTCCTCCTTACTTCTGCCATCGTTGGTTATTTTACTACCCAAGTAACAATATTCATCTACTTCCTTTAAGACTTCGTTTCCTAATCTAATATTTCCTATATCACCTGCCTTCGTTCGACTGCACTCCATTACTTTTGTTTTGGACTTATTTATTTTCATCTTGTACTCCTTACCTAAGACTTCATCCATACCATTCAGCAACTTCTCGAGATCTTCTGCAGTCTCAGATAAAATAACAATATCATCGGCAAATCTCAAGGTTTTGATTTCCTCTCCTTGGACTGTGATTCCCTTTCCAAATTTCTCTTTGATTTCCTTTACTGCCTGTTCTATGTAAACATTGAAAAGGAGAGGGGACAAACTGCAGCCTTGCCTCACTCCTTTCTGGATTGCTGCTTCTTTTTCAAAGCCCTCGATTCTTATCACTGCAGACTGATTTTTATACAGGTTGTAGATAATTCTTCGTTCTCGGTATCTGATCCCTATCATCTTCAGAATCATAAATAGCCTGGTCCAATCAACATTATCGAATGCCTTTTCTAGATCTACGAATGCCATGTACGTGGGCTTGTCCTTCTTGATTCGATCCTCTAAGATCAGACGTAAAGTCAGGATTGCTTCACGTGTTCCTACATTTCTTCTGAAGCCAAATTGATCTTCCCCCAACTCAGCTTCAACTTGTTTTTCCATTCTTCTGTAAATAATACGTGTTAAAATTTTGCAGGCATGAGATACTAAACTAATAGTGCGGTAGTTTTCACACCTGTCAGCACCGGCTTTCTTGGGAATAGGTATAACAACATTCTGCCGAAAATCGGATGGGACTTCTCCTGTCTCATACATCTTGCACACTAAATGAAATAACCTTACCATGCTGGTTTCTCCTAAGGCAGTCAGTAATTCAGAGGGAATATCATCAATTCCAGGTGCCTTGTTCCTAGTTAGGTCACTCACAGCTCTGTCAAACTCTGACCTCAAAATTGGGTCTCCCATTTCATCAGCATCAACAGCCTCTTCATGTTCCAGAACCAAATTATCTACATCGTTACCTTGATACAACTGTTGGATATGCTCCTGCCATCTTTCTGCTTTGTCTTCTTTCCCTAGAAGTGGCTTTCCATCTGAGCTCTTAATATTCATGCACCTAGATTTCCTTTCTCCAAAGGTTTCCTTGATTTTCCTGTATGCAGCATCTACCTTTCCCAGGACTATACAGCCTTCGACATCCTTGCACTTCTCCTTCAGCCATTCTTCCTTAGCTACCTTGCACTTTCTATCCACTTGATTCTTTAATCGCCTGTATTCTTTTCTGCCCTCTTCATTTCTAGCATTCTTGTATTTTCGTCGTTCATCAATCAGGTCTAGTATCTCCTGAGTTATCCACTGATTCTTAGTTGATCTTTTCTTCCTTCCTAACATTTCTTCAGCAGCCCTACTGACTTCATTTTTCATGACTCTCCACTCTTCCTCTACTGTGTTTCTTTCGGCCTTTTCATTTAGTCCTTGTGCAACATGTTCCTTGAAACAATCCATCACACTCTTTTCTTTCAACTTGTCTAGATCCCATCTTTTTGCATTCTTTCCTTTCTTCAATTTCTTCAACTTCAGATGGCATTTCATGACCAACAAGTTGTGGTCAGAGTCCACGTCTGCTCCTGGGAAAGTTTTGCAATCCAACACCTGGTTTCTGAATCTCTGCCTAATCATAATGAAGTCTATTTGATACCTTCCAGTGTCTCCAGGTCTCGTCCACGTATACAGCCGTCGTTTGTGGTGTTTGAACCAAGTATTGGCGAGGACTAAATTATGGTCAGTGCAGAATTCAACCAGCCGACTTCCTCTTTCGTTCCTTTGTCCCAATCCAAATTCTCCTACTGTGCTACCTTCTCTTCCTTGGCCTACCACTGCGTTCCAGTCTCCCATCACAATTAGATTCTCGTCACCTTTGACATATTGTATTAAATCTTCTATCTCCTCATATATTCTTTCAATTTCTTCATCATCCGCTGAACTAGTAGGCATATAGACCTGCACTATTGTGGTGGGCATTGGTTTGGTGTCTATCTTGGCGACAATAATTCTTTCACTATGCTGGTCGTAGTAGCTTATCCGCTGCCCTATTTTCTTATTCATTATTAAACCAACTCCTGCATTACCCCTGTTTGATTTCGTGTTGATAATTCGGTAGTCGCCTGACCAAAAATCCTGTTCTTCCTGCCAACGTACTTCACTTATACCAACTACATCTAACTCTAGCCTATCCATCTCCCTTTTCAGATTCTCTAACCTACCACAACGATTCAAACTCCTAACATTCCACGCTCCGACTCGCAGAATGTCAGTATCCATCTTCCTGATGATCGCCCCCTCTCGTGTAGTCCCCACCCGGAGATCCGAATGGGGGACTAGTTTACCTCCGGAATATTTTACCCGGGAGGAAGCCATCATCAGTACATCTTTCATACAGAGAGAGCTGCATGTCCTCGGGAGGTGGTTACGGCTGTAGTTTCCCGTTGCTTTCAGCCGTGTAGCAGTATCAACACAGCCAAGCCATGTTGAGTATTATTACAAGGCCGTATCAGTCAATCATCTAGACTGCCGCCCTTGCAACAACCGAAAGGCTGCTACCCCCCTTTCGATGATGATGATATTATTATTATTATTATTATTATTATTATTGCCGGGCTGAGTGGCTCAGACGGTTAAGGCGCTGGCCTTCTAACCCCTTCTTGGCAGGTTCGATCCTGGCTCAGTCCGGTGGTATTTGAAGGTGCTCAAATACGACAGCCCCGTGTCGGTAGATTTACTGGCACGTAAAAGATCTCCTGCGGGACTAAATTCCGGCACCTCGGCGTCTCCGAAGACCTTAAAAAGTAGTTAGTGGGACGTAAAGCAAATAACATTATTATTATTATTATTATTATTATTATTATTATGTAATTAATAGTATATCATTTATTATTACCTGTATATATGATGTATAAATCCAATGCAATGTTATGCAACACATGGTAATAGTCCAGAACAGCGTATCTTTGGCACTAGAGTTTTACAGAAAAATCAATTCATTGTAAATGTTATTGGAGACTCTCAAAATTACAAGAAAACACGTTTTCTTCTTTTTCTTCTAGAAGCCTGGCCAGGCAACGTATATAAAGAGGCAATCTTGGGAGTTAAGTGGAGTTGTTTTAGTGAGAGTTATGAGTGCAAGTCGTTAATCGAGTATGTGATTTTGTTGCGTTGGTAATTGGTTGACGTGCAAGTGTTGCAGTCTCCTCCTCCTTCTTATTCTTCTTCGTAGCAGCCAAGTGTTCAAAATGGTGGTTTATTGATGTGTGTGTGTAATGTGTATATAATGTGTAAATAAAACTGTACACAATTGACAGCATTTCATGTGTGCGTTTGTGGTAACAACATTGGCGACCATGACAAGGACGTGAGAATAATATTCGGTAGTGAATACAAGTGTAAGTGGGAACCAGAACAAAATGCAAGTGATACTGGAAGATACGCCTGTACAACAACTTAGACGAACTCGCAGAGAGAAATCTTCCGACGAACAGCAATAAGAAATCTCTGAGAACACATTTACGAGATGACCTCATTGAAAAAGACGAAGATCCCAAATTTTTTTCAATGTGGTGGACGAAACACCGGACTAGTCATCTGAAGAGCAGATAAATATTACCAAAATGTGTTCCTACGTAATGATCATGATGTAGGCACTCGGTGACAAAATCTCAGACGTTGATTCAAGAGTTAATTCCACTTTAATGGAACAGAATGACAAACTTCCAGAACAAATTTCGAAAGAAAACTACAAAATTTCTCAAGCTAATACAGTTTTAACCGGACAAATATCTCAGGTGTATACGCAGGTTTACAAAGTAGAACAGGGCCTAGAATCGAAAATTTCAACCGTAGATGATAAAATTTTGCAAATGAATTCCCAAATTAGTGATGTCACCAATCAACACAGCAGATATCGGTCGTCAGGTCAAAACTGGGACAGGTGGAGCAGATCAATTGTAGGGTAAAACAGCTGAAAGGGGATATCTCGAACAGCGCAAAACAACAGGTTGAGGGGAGAATTTTGACCATCAAGCAAGATGTGCAGAATATGAGAGAAAGCATCCTTCACGCGGTGGAAGATAGATTAACTCGAACAGGACCTATCGCCACACCTCCAAACCCCTCAAACCTAACCGGCAATACAGGACACCTTGACCCGAAGGTGATTATAGAGAGCCTTCCAGAATTTCACGGGCGACTGGAAGTGAACCTGACTAGCTTCATCGAGCAATCGGTCAGTCTACTAGGAAGGACTAATCTACTGGAGGACATCTTTGTTCAGCACATCACACCACTGTTAAACGGGCAAGATGCTACTTCGTGGAATAACTTGAAGGGCTTAAACTTAAACTGGACAGATTTCAAGAGGGAATTCCTTGCTAGGTTTAATTCCGAAGGGGTGAAGTGCTCTGTGAAAAGGAGGCTGGTGACTGATGCACAACCCTCCAGCATGAGCTAGCACATTTGTCCTCCAGAAGTACCAGCTCTTCAAGCGTCTGCTCCCGGAAGGAAGCGAGAATGAGATCTTATCAAACATCACAGAGCTACTCCATGATAAAATTAGACCCCTAGTGAAGGTATCACAACCGACACCCTTTGATGATCTGCGTAGAATCATCTCCCAGTTGAAAGAACAACACGAGCAAAGCCATGGAAGAGACTAGCTCAGTTAGGAAATGCTACCAGTGTGGAAGAACGGGACACCTGAAGAACAAATGCCCAATTTTGGCGTCGGAAAACTACGTCCAGCCCATTCTGGATCGAGGGGGAGATGGGACCGGGAACAGGAATGCGAATGCGCCTCAAGACCCGACATACAAGCAACCCTGGTCAAGTAGGAGAGGGATTGGTCAGATTGTGAGCAGAACAGGCCAACCTCGCCCAGCTATCATCTTGTTGATAGGCAACGAGAATTTTTCAGCCATACTTGACAGCCAAGCTAGCCGTTCATTTATAAATAGGCCTGTTGCCAGATTACTACCGCCTATGAAGTCTCATCATCTCAGGAGGGTAGTGGGAGGAACGGATGGGGTAACCTGTTCCATCCAAGGACAGATTAACCTAACCACTAAATTCATGTACCGGCCTATTGTAATTAACGTTGCAGTGATTCAGAACCTAATACAGTTGAAACTGGTTAGGACGTCCCTCTTTAACGTGTTTCCTTGGTTATTACGTCGTCATTCCTAAGTCCCAGTTCATGTCCTATTAAATACATGTTAAAGAAACCTGGATAGCACATTTGCTACTCTTTAGTACGTTCATAACTCTTACCATAAGGAATTTAAATTAGCTTTCTGGGCCAAGTTGCGATCACAACACTCCAGCCACAGCTGGTGTGTGTGTGTAAGGATTTAGAAGAGAACTTAATTTAACGGCTGCAGACTACCCAGACAAAATAGCGCGCTAGTGTGTCTGCGTACAGCTAGTTGCCTTGGCTACAGGTAGCGTCAGTCCGAAGCCAGTCTTTGCTTTGGTTGTTTGGATAACACAACAGTACCTTGTCCGAGTGCTTAATTTTCATTCGTATGCCTTTGCTGGCGTGGTGTAGTGTTTACAGTGCACTATGTCTTCTGGTATGGGCTATATCAAATTTACTACTTTCATTGATCTGTCTCGGTCTCATCCTTGGCTTTGACAATATGAAAGTGACTGAGGTATGAGTGATGCCAGTAATACCATTCCTTATGCAGCCAGTCCCTGTTATGAATGGTGTGAAAATATCGCTCATAGTGTTGGTTGGTGCATACATTTCAGTGGGCTTGGCAGACTGATACGTAATAGCAACTGCTGGCTCGGTGAGGAAAGCAACGAGAAACTGCCTCACTCCTCATTTCCCTAGTACGCCTCTTTAGTGACGCCTAGCCTATTTATGACAGCTGTTGGCAGAGCTGCAGAGGATCAAACCAGCCTTTGGGCTGAATACCCAACATACAAGTGAATAGTGTAACGTATTAAATTAGGCCTACTGTACATACATATACAGCTGATGTGTAGCTCTTATCTTAGGCCTATTGTACTTAAACATAGGACTAGTGGTTTGCAAGACATTACGTTATGGAGAAGAAGAAGAGAGCTAGACAGTTTACCAACGTGGAAAAATTCATGTTTAACAAGAAAGTGGATGCTAATCCATACATGTGCAAATTGCTCGGATGTTGGACATTCCTACGGCAACTTTAAATACGATATTAAGCAACCGCAAGAAGATTGAGGACGCTTGTCTGGCAGGAGGAAGCAACCAAATGAAATGTGTCCGTAAAAGCCAGTTTCCAGATATCATGTCCTCTTTGTACCCTTTCTGTGGTGCATACATTTGTATGAAGTCCTCCACTTTGTTCCTCATTCTCAGTCTAATTTTCATTATCTTGTCGCTGATGTAATCTACTGTATCCACATACTCCTCCAGTTGTTTTGAAATTGTCAGGCCCACTCAGTTTTGTCACGTAAATGTAGTTAAAAATAAGGAAGTGTTTAGATATCGTAGATGAATAGAGTACTCAAAATAAGCGAAAATCGAAATAACGCATAGGATAGAAATATGCCTCAAAAATTAAGACACCAGTTTGACCAGTATGGTTGGCACAAGCAAACATGGGCGAAGTACAGCAGCAAGGTAATGTAAACAGTGAAACCGATGCACACCTTCACATAATGCGTGCCCAGCATTTAACAAAATTCTTCATCAAGTAGTATTCAGAATCCAATCGCAGCGAATGAGCAGAGTCTGGCGCGAAGCGTTATGCTGAGACCTTTCCAGAAGTCATACGTGGTAGGTACAGGTTGACAAGAAATTAAGGATAGGTAACACGGCAATCGGGAAGGTACAACCAGTTGGATTTGCACAATACATATGTATTATAAAACCAACAAAACGTGATTACATGGACAATGTTTTGATTATTACAGGACAGAGGACGATATTCAATTGAAACCAAACGAAGTAGAAATTGTAACACCAATGAAACGGGGAAATTTTGTAAATAGTATAAATTCAAACAAGAAGGGAAGAAAAATATTAATTCTAGGTTTATACACCAAAATAATGAATAGGATTAGATACAACAAATGATTGACTAGATGCAGTGTGACTAGTACCCTATCAAAAATATATTAACTATATCAAGAAAGAATTCTAAAATCACGAAGGCCACTGTACAATGTGAAAACCACCAGGGTCAGCTAAAAAAGGGAATAAAGGAACAATAAGGGAGAAAATGAAATCCAACGGCTGGCGAAGAGAAAGGAAAAATGTTCAGCCTGCAAATAAGTTTAGAGAAAGTAGTAGGGTCACGCACACAACCAGGCGTAAACACAGTTCCAAAATACAGAAAATCACAGGTATGATTGTCACTTTTAGCGTCTGTTCACAAAGTTTTTTTTTTTTTTTTTTTTAATAATCGTTTGGAAATATTCATGAGAAGTTCAAAATGAACATACTAGTTGATAAATTTTTAGTAGCCACACCAAATGCAACCCTGCATATTCAGCCAGAAGGGCATATTAGAAGAGAATAATAATTTCCTGAATTAGAAATCGAAAACACAATAAGATTAATTTTCGCTCATCCAGCCAGCCGTCGAAGGTTCAGATGTTAAGTTACACATAAGATATCGCATATGGGCCAGCCGTAATACGAGTATGAATGCCTCCCTCCACACAGTTCGTCACTGAATATCTGACTGCCAGTTCGAGACCAGGGCGAGCATTTATAGCGTAAGACCATAGTCCAGAAAGTACGAGAACCAGACGTGACGTACACAAGCAGCGGCAGAGGGGAGGGGACGGAGGGCGAGCAGTAGTCGAGTGCATAGCGGGCTGGATAAGCGGATGAAGCACACGCAGTAGTGAGAGCAGGCCAGAGAAGTTGAGCAGAGGGTAAAGTAGAAATCTTTACGTAGGGGAGCACATTACAGTTTTTTGCTTCTTAGTCACCACTCCATCATAGTGTATATCATTTTCTCATTCTCTCCTATCCTTTTCCCTTCCATTTAACTTCGCTCAATCCCATCATTTCTATTTCGTCTTTCTCCATAAAATCCAACACTTCTTCTGCCTTTCCTTTCAGGGTCGTAAGATTGATTATGGCCACCTTCATAGTCGCCCATTTTTCACAGTTTCCGCAGCACTGAAGGAACTGTGAGTCATTTTCAGAGGACGCTGTATGGTAACTTTTTCTGAGGCAAGTTTAAAAGTACCATATTCATATTTGGAGCGGTTTCAACACATTTGAAGTGTCATCATCAGCCAATTAGCAAAGCAGTGCAAAAATGTAATCATAAAGATCTAAAAACAACACAATGATCACAGGCAAAAAATTAACACTATTTCATGCCGAAGCAATTCGAGTTGATGTTCATAACACAATGATCACAGTCAAAAGAGTAAAAAGAACACCACTATTTCGTACCAAAACAAATCTAGTTGAAGTTCATAAGCAGGTCTAGTATGATCCTATGCTGCATTCACATATGAAGACGTATGAAGATGTTTTATTTGAGAGGATTTGTTCTAATATGCAGACTTGAAGGATAACTCGTTATGAAATTGAACTTGTGATATGCAGTTGTGTATAGTTGTTGCTAGGCAGGTCTTGTAGGCATTTGTTTCTCCGGCCGAAGAGTAAAAGGTGACGTAATTGAAGTCTTAGGAAAACAGTGTAGGACTTAATTTCGACAATTCGAAGCGGATATATAAATTTGAAAATAATTTAAATCATTAACCCGCCAATGCACGGGTTGGGTCTGTGAGACCCATGGGCTGGTATTTCCAACATTTTCTGATAGACGGTGATAGCTGCATACTTCCGGCTTCTGCTACCTTCCTTTTATCACCGGTGTAGTATTCCTGCAGACGAACATGGAATTGATTGCTTTAGTACGTGAGCAGTGGTAAGTTAAAGTGCTATGTGGGCCTGTGAGACCCAACCCGTGCAGTCGTGTAAGTTTTTTTATCATAAGGATTTTAGTCTTTCCATGTTAACCGTGTACATAAAGAAGATTATAGGGTGATTATATCTTAGCGTCTTGTCCAAATCCGTGGTTTAGCTAGCCTGGCTGTCTTTCACCTTAGTTCCTTGGGTTTTAAGTACAGAGATGAGACTGAAAATGGGTTGACCTGTCCTAATCAGTTCGTTTCTTCGTAGGTCTAAGAAAAAGGAGAGTTATGATGTCAGCAGTCCACGTGATATGGAACGAGTTGCCGCATTATTGGAAGAACCATTATCAGATGATGAAATTTACTGTGGTTTTCCTCTCGTCCATGCATAGCGATGATAAAAATGAGGAAAGTATAGAAGGAAAGAGGAAGCCTGTAATAGTCACATTCTATAATTCAGCTAAGGGTGGTGTATGCTGTGTAGACGAAAGGACAGCTCGAAACACCAGACGTTGGACAATGGTGGTCTTTTATGCATTGCTGAATATTACAGGCTTTAACGCATATTTAATATTCAGAGTCAACAACCCTAACTCTCCAGACGCAAGGAACGGAATATTTTTTTTGAAGAAACTCTTGTTTCTTCTAACTGAAGAACAAATAAGAGAAAGAGCTGTCTCAAGATATCTTCCTAAGAGTATTCGCGATACTGCAAGAAGGATATCTGAGTTGACGGCAGAAGCAGGATGTGAAAATATAGAACATAAAAGAGGACGTCGTGCATACTGTAAAGTCAGAAAAGACCCGCTACTCGTGCTGTTTGTGCAGAAAGTTAATGTATCTTGAACTCTCCGTATTTGTGTGCAGTGAATGTAAAGCTGAAATGTGAATGTTCCAGTGAACATTCTGGATCGTGAAGATTAAGTTATGATGATTTCATAAATTTTGACTTGATAAGTTCTGAATTTTGTGATCAAATATAATATTGTGTGTAAATTTGCAGTGGTTAGAGAATTGCTTTGTAAAATGTTAAGTAAGTGTTAATCATCAATGGTTTTGTGACAGCAATGTGTTTTTTAATGTTAGGGGAATAGGAGGGAATGAATATTGAAAATAAAAATATATTAGCATACTATAAAAAAGAAATATGATGATGGGTCTGTGAGACCCAACCCGTTCACTCATGTAACTTTTTGTGACCCGTGCACTGGCGGGTTAAAAAGACTAAAACCAAATAAAAATATATAAAAATAGGAAGAAATTTTAAAAGAAATTACAATGTGAGGCTCAACTCGAAACAGCTTGCCGTGGTGATTGATAAATGAATGGGAGATGATAAATAGGGAAAAGGGTGGGGAATAATGAGGGTGGGAGGGAAAGGAAAATGGGGGGGGTATCTAAGGAGGATCATGGGGGTGTTGCGGAAGGGGGGAAGTGGCATGACAGGGTATTGTGTAAATTGTGAAAGATTGATCGCTTACTTGTTGACTTCAAGTTTTTTTAAATGGAGATGAGAAAATCGAAAAGGGCATTGGACTTCTCAGAAATATCATTCAGGTTAAGATTTGGATTGAAAAACTGGTCAAGGTATATAAAACAGTTTTCAGTGATGTCTAGGATAGGGCCTTTATTTAGAGTGCTGAGAATTTCAATATCCTGGCCTATTGTAGTGAAAATATGTTTTGTGTCATGTATGTGTTGCCCCACTGCTGAAAATCTGTTGTATTTTATTGCATTAACGTGTTCAAACTACCTAATTTTGAAGTTACGACCAGTTTGACCAAACAACGGAGTATTGAAAGGTGGATCCTTGCTTCTATTTAATATTGTATATTTCTCTATTCAATACGGAACAATCATGAAATTTTTAACTTTAAAAAAACTTTCCATAATGACAGCAATAGACTTACTTTATATCAAGATTACACCTATCATTACATATGCAATACACGTCATATGGGAGCACCTGAGCAAAAAAGACTTAATGGCCATAGAAAAAAACCAAAACCACTTATCTCAAAAAAAAAAACCCTATGAATAGCAAACACTGCATTGTCAAGATTAACATATGAGCTCACAAGAGAACCTTTTTACATCGAGGAGACAAGAACAAAAATGTGCTTACCATCTGCATGCCCATATCAGAGCGTACACCGAGAACTACGAGCGAAGAAGGCTGACATCTGGGGAGACTTTTATCAAACAGATGCAATGGCAACAGCTGAATGCAAAAAGCCAGGGTACGAACTGAGGCACGCCATAACACGATTCGCAATCCATGGATTCCATTATAAATGCCATAGGAAATCTTTCCATGATCCGGACGAAAGCTGCATATGCACATTATGTGGAAACAAATGCGATCGTTACCACGCAAATGAGTGCAAAAGGAGGAGGATAACATTGAACTCAGTACTAAATAACTTGTAACTTTATCCATGCACACTGTGCGAAATACATATCTATTGTTATGATTATAAATCTCATTCCGTATTGACGGTTACCACTTTACAAATAAAAAGGTCATTTTGTATATTTTGGATGTTGTGTTTCATATTTCATCTTGTATTTTATGTTACAATTTTGACATTGCTTATGAAATAATCATTCCACTATTTTCAAGTCTAATTTTTTTTTTAATCCAGCCTCACAGAAAAGTTAATGTCACCATCTGAATCTGCAGTTTATTACCTTTCCAACAATATATAACAGTGATAGTTCACAATAGGGTGAAAGTAGTATCACACAAAATAGCTGCCAGTACAGAATCTAACATTACCACTTCTTGGGTGTAATGACTAGCAGTCGGGGAACTATACCAAAAAAAATTTCTTATATATTTGCAAGTTATTTTAAATTTCTAAACAATTAAGCCAAGAAAAGACCATTCTCACAATGCAAATACTATAGATTCATTTACATTGTTTATGAAGAATATACATGGATATAAGAAACTTAAATTTATCAAAAGTTTCCTATTTTCTTCATGTACATTATGCTATAACTTCTTTTTATTGCAAGTAGTATTCTTCGTCTTATGGCAATCTGCAACAGCAGAAAGAAATTTAAATAATAGAAATTGAAGTGTTAATTTATATTAGAAAGAAATCCCCAACCAAAAGTTGGTTGAAAAGAAAAAATCTAATGATAAATACATAATTGTGTGTCTGCCTAATCTGTTGATGCATTAACGTTAAATTGACAGACATGATTTGTTATTTGATTGAGAAGTGTTTCTGAAAATTATGTATTTAACAGGGGTAGTTTACTGCACTCATACAGATAATTCAGGTTAAAAATAGAGAAACTGACAGCAGACAAGATTACTGCAGGCCGTAACTGCTGGCTTTCCACCTGACGATCAAAGTTCAAAACCCAGTGGATTCCTGCTTGAAACTTTCACCTGAAAACTCACATGAAATCATGAAATCATGATGGGCATGTAGCTTTAAAATGCTGGCCAAAATCAAACCAGATCTGATTAACACTCTCTCATAAAGGTGAACATTTGCACATCAAATAATTATTCACCTATTATCGAGATGTCTGTGTGAATACTTTACGACAGATGATACTTGCAGTGTATAAATTTGTCTTTTCATTGTCTGGATGCCATCCTCGTTTACCCCATTAGTCAAACGTTCATCCCCTATGTGCGTGTGAAAGTCTTACCACAGTGCGTGCATGAGTAAGTTTTCTCCACTGCGTGAATGAGATGAGTAAATGCCTTACCACACTTGATGCGTAAAATAAGAGTTTACCTTGTATGTGTAACTTTCTGCTGCCTGCGCTGGTAGTGCTGTAATCAAGTTGTTTCACTGTCCAACAGACCGGTATGTAACTGTAGCATGCTACGTAGAGGTTAGGAGCCTCCAGATATTTCGTGTGCCGATCTTCTAATTTCTCCTATATTTTCGGATTTTCCGGTCATTTTGAACGGGTGGTTCACACAAGCATACAACGTGTTAGAGGATGAAGACTACAGCAAGCACCATCTATTGTAAAATCTACGTACTAACTCGTGCCGCTCTTTGGCTTAGGTAGCTCGGAATGAGATTTATAACATGCAGTACAAAATGATGCACATACTGTATATTTATATAATTTTGTGTATAAGATGCAAGTCTATTCAGTGATATTTGTTTGAAAAATATATTTTTCCATATGTACTGTCCTGCCTATGCCTTGCTCCTCTTCACCTTATGGCTGCTCCCGTAGTAATGTTCTAGATGGGGCCAACATTGTCCATGAACTCCAACATTATAATCAGGAAACCAATAGCTGGATCTTCCTCTCTTCTTTGTATGGCCATATACGACAGCACACACGATCTTTCTTGTCAGCCTAGTAGGTGAGCAAACTCATGAGTAGGTCCATCACCATCACCACTTGGAACTGGAGACTGAGGTGCTAGGTCATCAAATACAAGATCAGTAATTGATTCAACAAAACTGTACTTGTCCATTATTGGGGGATCAACATTTTGTTGATAGATTATGTAAGCATTCTGAAGAGCCACCTATAAAAAATTGAAAAAATGTCTTCCATAAAAAAGATTCTTCCAGTAATGCATGGTTGGTTTGTTGCAGGTAATGCGATCAATTATCAGACAGGTCAACACCACCTGTTACCTTATTGTAGAGCATAATCGTGAGAGGTTTCACAGTGTCTTTCCCACTTGTACTCCTAACTAGCAGGTGTTCAGCTTGTGTACGTCAACAGCAAGAAAAATGTCTTACGACCTTTCTTTTCTTTGAAATCCACTTTCAGAAGAGAATTTTGCCTGCAATACATGGTTTCAGGTGGTTTGTACCTCGTATTTATCAGATCATGGGGCAGTCGTTCAGAATTACTTAATTGTTCTAGTCATCATAATATCCTTTTTATACAGAGCCTCTGCTAAAGGAATCTTTGTGTAGAAATTGTCGGTAATCAAATGATGTTCGTTCCCACATACATTGCTTGTCTACTAATTCCATGACCACCTGGTGAGCAAGTCCTTCTGAGTCCCTTCTTTCAAAAAGAGCTTTTATGCATTATGTAACCAGTCCCTTCAAAAAGTTTCCCTACTGTAAAGTTCCATATGCATTATGTAACCAGTACGATTTTCACACAACTGAAATTTCTTCAAACCGAATACCTAGCGAGTAGCTGCGCAGTTAGGGTCTCACAGCAGTCAGCTTGCATTTGGGAGATAGTGGGTTTGAGTGCCACTGTTGACATCCCTGAAAATGGCTTTCCATGGCTTCCCTCTCTCACACTAGGAAAATGCTGGGATGAATGAAACTATGTTTTACATAATTTTATCTCTTTGTCTCGCCTGAGGAA
Organism: Anabrus simplex; assembly: GCF_040414725.1. NCBI lineage: Eukaryota > Metazoa > Arthropoda > Insecta > Orthoptera > Tettigoniidae > Anabrus > Anabrus simplex. The sequence goes on along the minus strand of NC_090265.1, from coordinate 126,925,261 downwards.
CACCAGTAGTCCAGTGTTATGTGCTCGCACATCCAGCGGGGAACGGCCTCTCGTTCAACCAGGCGAGATAGGCTGGATGACGAGTATTTATACGGTTTAAAGTTCATTCTGGAAGATGCGAGACGTAGTTGACGTCAGGGGGACGGGAGAGTGAGCTAATTGTCCAAGGTGGTGGTTAGTAAGTGCATAAGAAGGCCGGAAGAAGGTAGTGTAATATGGAGTGCCGGGGCTACACAAGGTAAATTCGGGTCATCACAGCACAGTTGAGCACTGTCATCACTTCCACTATCTGTATCTTTTCCTTGTTGACCATCTTCATGACTCGCTAAATCACCTTCTCTGAATTCAAAATCAGAACCATCCCTTTCATCCAGTCAAACACGCAATGTTTCAACCAACGGCCTTCCCTGAGCCACATTATAACCCACATAAGTGCATGAACTTACGTTGTTATAAATATTGTTGCAGCAGCTATGCTACATGGAAACTAAACAAAACTAATGTAGACAGAAAATACAACAACAACAACAACAAAGGTGCACTTTTAACTCTGTAATATATATATATATATATATAATTACAGCTGCAAAAGAAGAGTGGTAGCAATAAAAAGACAGCACCATCACATGATACGTTTTGGTTCACATAGCAGCAAGTCACTCATTTGTTTCCAAGGAAACTTGTACAGGGAGTGTGCTACTAAATGAGGAAATAAAAATTCATCGAAGGATCGACTCTGCCACTACAGAAATGGACTAATTGCTGATTTATCGACACCTGCCCATTTTAGCCAGATTTGCTCCATTGCTACTTTCTTTTTTTAAAGTATTCTGCTGTTGGTTCATATATTTTTTTTATCTCATGGTCAATTTCTTGTGCTTATTCGAAGTCAATTTAAAATCTTATGGTTGGATTGATTATGAAACCTGACATGTTCTTCTTATTGATTGCAGTGATTTCTACTCTTCTTGTACTCCTGTTGTATGCAATGCATTGAGCTTCTTCAAAAACTTCATAATTTTTTTTTTTTTTTTTTTTTTTTTTTTAAGAAGCTGTTTTCTGATTGAATTTGCATGTGTAGGTCAAGAAAAGACCAAAAATAAATACATTATATGAATTCTGTAAACACCGCCTTGGTGATATTTGCATCAATTTTGACTTTCTTTCTCCTTACCAGGTTGTAACACCGTAGGTATCATTAGTCAACCATGCTAATAGGAAAACCTAGGACATTATGTAGAGGGATTAGCATGTAGAGAACTAAAATTTTGGTGGATAGACATGTGTACACTAAGGTTGGCATTCTTACTAATGAGGGAAGTACCCCAGCTCAAACGGCTAAAACCGACTGAAAGTACGTTTAACATACGAAGATATGTCTGTTCTACTACCCATCAAGAGCATTTATCTGTAAAACCCCGCATTAGTGTACAATCAAAGTTTAGAAGTTACGGCGTACAACATTGTAGAAACACAATTCGCAACAGAAACTACCGTGCAACAAGCGCTTCGGACCATTATACTCGTAGTAACAAGAAACTGATGTGGTGCAGTATCATCTGGCAAAAGGTTGAACACGTGCTTGCAACAAGAACTCTTAACACATGCAGTATCGTGTTGACATAGTCATCTTTCCCAAAATAGAAGATACTGTGTTGTCCTTTATTCGACATTGAAGTGTAAATGTGGAGTTTCAATGAAGTGATTAAAACACAGTGGAATGGAACAGTATGCACACTTAACGAGAGCAACATGTAGACATACTACATTATTTACAATGTTCCTGAATTGCAATAGTCCAAACTGGAATGCCACGGTGATTACATTATCAAACGAAGCAACAGGAACATCCACATCACAACCTGAGGTGCCTAGTATCAAACATGGACAAAGGCCATTTTGTTAATTTTTCAGTAGAGCCACATTTTTGTTTCTCTATGTTAAACCCACGTTACATGTGTGAAAATTTTTGTGTATCATATTTCCAGCCTTACGAACAAGAAAATCATAGTCGACACTTAGGAATTTCAGTCTAAATCAATGTAAAACATGTTCAAATATGACAATGTCCATTTCTGAAACCGAGATTGGCTTTTGTCCATTTTTGATACAAACATCCATGTAATTGTCCACTTTTGAAACAAACTATCCCAATACTTGGAAAAAAAGTTGCAGGATGACACGTAAGTAAACTTCCATTTTAAAATAAATATCATTAAAATATGAAAGAAATAAGGCTATTCTTATACTTTGTTAACATTTTTAACATTCATTTCAGTTCTTGCTTCACTGTATTTCTGGGCAAATAACCTCTGGTTCATCACAAGGGTCTTCAAAACAATCACATTCATAATCATTAACAGCTTGTTCATTTTCACTACCAATGTTCATATCAATGACTTCGACATACCACTTAAGAGAGGCATTAATTTCCAATCTTTTCCGAAGTGCTTTCCTAGTAATTTGTCAACATCTTTAAGTTTCTGTGTGTTTACATTCATGCCAATATCAGTAGGTAAAGGATTCATTAATATTAGACTTACCTGTCATGTTTTCGTGATCTTACGCTCAATACCTGTTTCCAAATAGCAGCCTATCTCACCTTTAACTACAACATTGCCTCTTTTCATGCTCCTGAGTACAATTCTTTTACACTGTGAAATCTTGAAATGAAGTTGACTAGCAGATTTCAGATAAATCTGTGCTTGTTCTTTCCAATTCAGTGGTTCCAAGGTTTGTCCAATCATTTTCACTGTGCCGTACATTTTGAACACCAAGATATTCATCAGGACTTACTATGGTCGTCATCTTCTTAAGGTCTTTCTCAATCAATCCAAAAATCCTATCTGGAGGCTAATATGAGTGTCCAGTAACTGGAAATGCCAGTTTTAATTTATCAACAGAGGATGGTGCATACGTTGTAAGCCACTTTGCACAGATCGCCAACATATTAATGTTTTCATTTTGGCCAGTGCAGCCATCGCAATCAACTTGACTGAAGCCTTGTGAATCATTAGATCGTAACTCATTGACAACCGCTGATGCTATTTCGTTTGATGATTTCTTTCCCTCATTCTCCAGCCACGTATAAACAGACACATTGTCAGGGCGCAGTTTGCTTTGAGATGTGCCTATTACAACAGACGGATTGTAACAGTAGAGTTGTCTGGAATAATAAGCCAAAAGTTCACTTAATTTTGGCAAAACAAGGTTCTTTCGGCAATTGTAGGACATTAAAAAACAGTCCTCTTTTTTCTTTAAGATCTCGATAAAAATTCTCTGGTCGCCATGACAGTTTTGTCACTTGTAGAAATATGATTGGCTGAAATGGTCATGTCCATTTTTGATATAAACTACGTTTGGAGGTGTCCAATTATGAAAGAAACTGCATATTTCTATGTTAAAAATTACGTACAAATATTTGTTTATGAAAGACACGGACCATTAATTCAGAGAGAGCATTAAAAATGCTATATGGATCAATCCTTAACTCAATTTTGATACAGGTGGCACATGTCCATGTTTGATATTAGACACCTCACCTGCTCTTTGCCATGCGTATGTTAACATAGGTCTGTATCTCGGTGCAGATAGTTGGTTGTAGATGACGGAGTGAAGACGGGTGATGAAGTATCGATCATGTAACGTGGCCTGCGTGGTATCTGTTTGCAAACGTACAAAATCAACAAGACGTCTGATATAGAGCTTGTATTGCCTAAAAAGTATACATCCAAAGGTTGACAGTATTTGGTTGTCTTTGGTGGCAATATATTTAATGTAATATCTTTATTTGGAAAACAATCTTCAATGACACCGTAGTCTTTGTGTCCTGACCAGGAATCAGAAAGTAATAGACCTCTCTCACCAACATGTTCAGCGAGGACTGAATTAAAGAAGCTCTTCATATGTGTTTTAGTCATTTTTCCACTGTTACTCACTTCAGCATGGATGTTCCGTGGACACATTGCTGTCAGTTTCTTTGCAACCTGCGTACCAAACCTTCCATCCTTTTCCTGCAAACAAATGTAAAGCTTGTTTGCTAATTTGCTATTAATTGACACAGCCACATTAATTGTGTAACTATGCGTAGAACTATGCACAGACTACCAGACCAACTGTTGAAAGTGTTGCAGCAGACATTAGTTCATAAAACAATGGCTCTGATCACTATTTCACATGCATTCCTTCATTATATTCCTGTCTTGAATAAACATGTTCATGTCTGCCACAAATGTTTCTGCTGTTTGTTTAATAATATGCTCTTCTATCTCCTTGCGAGCCATGAACATAGTGATGTCTGGACGAAATATTATATTCGTCTTTGAAGGCCCTTTCAAAATGCAACGAAGCTTTAAAATTGTCCAGAGAAACTGCTCTAGTGGCCTCCAGAGCCCACGCTTGAATGTGTCAGTAGTGGACCACTGATCCATTATCTCTAGCTCTGTCAAATTTGCTTTTACAGACTATTTTAAAGCCTTCAATTTTAATGTTATCGTCTCCCTTGAACAGACCTGGGTCTTGCCTTTTGCGCGTCACATAATGTAAAATTGCCTTGCAGTTTGATTTTGACCTAATGCGTTTATAACACTTCATTAGTTTCTGATAAGAATTATAACCGCAATTATAATAATCCTCATAAATGTTGTCCAATGTTCGGTTATTAATACTCCATATCACACTTGTTCGTGTACGTTTTGGGGGTGAAGGAGCGAAATCACTGTCACGCGTAGTTCCTTCCGTTGCTGGATTGTTGGTACGGTTTGAGCGCTTATACGCGTGTGCTGTTTCTTCTACGCCATCCGCCTCACAGTCACCATTACTCTCCAATGTGTCGGTATGTAGTTCTGTTACAGATCCATTGTATTTCTGCGTTATGATATATAACATGTATGCAAATGGTCCATCCTCCACTCCACTTACATCTTCACTATCCAGCGTGTAGCGTCGGCGTACCTTTTCATGCAGCAACTTCACAAAATTCACAGGGTTGATTGGCTTACACTTACTCATGTCGGACGGTTGTGTGTGCACTATACTACGATACACTGCAACTGACTAACAGGCATTGCGTGTACAGCTCCAATGCAGCGTGGCCTGTGCGCTGACTTTCAGATGGCACTGGCGACCGAACACGTACTTTTACAGATGAATGGCCTTGATAGCTATTAACATAGGTATAACTGAATACTTGTAAGCCCACTTTCTGGCAGTTTTAGCCGTTTGAGCCGGGGTACTTCCCTCGTAAGAAGTAGACAGCCATTTTCTCAAATGAAATACTTTGGCTAGGGCTTAGTATTAGAAACTTGCTTTCTGATCATTCTGCAACTAATGCTGACTATACACAAACTAAGATCTGTGCCCGAATGTATCTCGGGTGAAATATAGTGTTTACAGTGCACTCTGTTCTGGTATAGACTAGAATAAGTTAAGATGCTTTCATTGATCTGTCTTGGTTTCGTATTTGACTTCAGCAATATGAAAGTGACCAAAGTATCAGTAATGCTAATACATGGCTTATAGAATCTCTCTCTGTGGTGAATGGTGTGAGAGTATAGTTTGTAGAGTTGATTGCTGAATATGTGAAACTTGATATATGTAAGAGTACCTTCTGGATGAGGAATATAACAAGAAACTGCTTCACACCTCATTTTCCTTGTATGCCTTTTCAGTGATGTTAGTGGCTCTATAAGAAGCATTTGGTGGAACTGAAAGAAATTTAACCCAACCTTCAGACTGAAGACAGACTGCCTTAACATTCATGTATGGCATACACTAAGCTTGCAGACATATGTAAATTTTCAGTCTCTGCAGGCATTAATTTTGTGCTAATACCACATGTGTCGTATCTATTCCTGCCAACATATTAAAAGGATTATACTCCTTGAGTATTGGAAGAATTGTAAAAGTATCAAATGCCTTGAATTACACTCTCTAATATGTTGTTCAGGTTATGTACTTGTAACATGCCTTCATTTGGCCATTTGCTATGAAACAAGATTAACATTTGCAAAGTAATGTGACAAGAAAGAAAATATTTTACCTTGCCCTAAAGTACATCATTAAGGCAAAGTCAGATCCTCTGGTTATTTAGAGTAGAGTGAACATGTGTTAATGATTGAATTATAAGAATTTAATAAGAAAAAAAATATTTTCAGGAAGAAGCACAGAAAGAACGCTGGAGTAAATGTCCACCTCTTGATAAAGATTTCTATGTTGAAGATCCGGATGTTGCTGATATGAATCCAGAAGAAGTTTCCCAGTTCCGGTAATATTTATTACAATACCTTTTAGTTTGTTAGTAATGCTGGTCTGTCATAATTCTCGTATTGTTTTCATTTATTCAGCTTCTTAACTTGTTCTTTATACTCCTTTCATGTGATTTGAGAGGAGCCTTCTGCTTCTATAATAGCTGGCAAGAATGAGATGCCTGTAGTTCACACAAAATATATTTCAAGGATTGTGTCTTGAGTATAAGAAGTGAATGTGCTGTGTGTTGTGGGGTGGTGAGAAAAGGAGGGATATGGCAGCTGTTGAAGATAGTGCAGTTTAAAAACAAGAGACTTTCTCTTTTATTATAGTATAGTATAGTGTAGTTTTCCTCTCCTACATTATATTCTCACAAATTTTTGAGTTTAATGACTGAAAATAGTGGGAGGAAGAGCATCTGGCATAAAAAATTGTGCCAAAGAATAGGGAATTGCAGAACAGAATATTTTGGAACGAGGCTAGAGCATATATTGGAACCAGCATGTGAAAAACCCTGTATTAAAAGTGAACTACCTCATAGTGAGTGTATGCTCCCAAAGAGGCTAGTTCATAGGAAAATAAATCATGGTGTAAGGACACCTGTAACCAGGCATTTCCCCACCCCCTGCTGCGAATAGGGAAACATGCCCTCCATCCGGAGTGTCTGTGTCAGCGCCAGTAGATCCACCTGTTGGGAAACCTGCATGCTCCCTTCACACGAGGAAACACCGCTCCTGAAAAACTTTCAAAAAGGAATGCACATCGAGCATCTATCTTCAGATGAAGATGTTAGAGTAGGTTAATAAGCGTCTCACTGATGTAACCTAAAACTCCTTAAACCGGGCGAGTTGGCCGTGCGCGTAGAGGCGCGCGGCTGTGAGCTTGCATCCGGGAGATAGTAGGTTCGAATCCCACTATCGGCAGCCCTGAAGATGGTTTTCCGTGGTTTCCCATTTTCACACCAGGCAAATGCTGGGGTTGTACCTTAATTAAGGCCACGGCCGCTTCCTTTCAACTCCTAGGACTTTCCTATCCCATCGTCGTCATAAGACCTATCTGTGTCGGTGCGACGTAAAGCCCCTAGCTCATTGTTACAGTGGAATTGGAACAGTTATGACAAACATCTGAGCTGCGCCAGCTGAAAGTTACCAAGAAATTAATCTCAGACTAGATCATAATACGGTCCTGAGATATCATAGGTAATAAATTTCTTATTATTCCATATTGAAGAGCAATATAGTGTAAAACAAAAGCTAAAGGTTTCCACCTATTCAGTACTGTTTGTTGTACCATTAAAAAAGTTACATATATTTGTTGAAACTAGTTTCGGTCTTACCAGAGACCATCATCAGTCACAATGAAAGTTAAGGCAAGACATGAATATAGATAAAATGAGGCAAACATGAAATTCAATGTCAGACAAGTAAAGATTTGAAAAACACTCATCACAAACACATGTCCTATGCAAGCTTTCAGCTTTCCTCCAATTTGAAGACTACACCTCGCAGAAGACCAGTTCAAGTACTAAAATACCATCACTTGAGGAATCTTCTAGAACTCAGTTCAGCTGAAACAAGTATGAACAGAATGATGTTGATGGAAAAGAGTTGAGATGTTCATTTGTTTCCAGCATGGAAAAAAAAAAGCCTAAATGGGGCCGAGGGATGTGGAATGGTGGCTGATTGCTGGAGGGAAAGAAGGGGGTTTTGAGTACTTCATTTCTTTTTATTGAAAACAGGAATTAATAGATCAAATAAATGAGTTGTTTTTTCATTTATTTCATTAAGGTTGAAATTTGGATTTTTAAGAATTTTAGTCAATCATGTGTTTTCCCATAGCTGAAAATTTATTATATTTACATGAATTTACATGTTCTAAGTACCTCATGTTGAAGTTTCTACCTATTTGGCCGATACAGATATTGATGGACGGACAGCTACTACATTTAAGCATATAAACACCTGATCTATAGAATTTTTTATTATTATTGAGTCTGTGTTATGTAGAATTGATGCATTGTTATGGTGTGTTTTAAAAGATATTTTTATAACATGTTTTTTTTTTAAATCTTGGAAATCGGGTGTATCTGCAGATTACACTGTCCTGTGATGGTTTCATTGCCGCCATCCTGTATTGCTTTTTAAGATAACTTCTGCATCCTGAATCAGGATCCGATGTTAATTTTTCCCCATCACCTCACATTATCTGAAAAATCCTATATTACTAATGCACTTCTTATGTTGTTGAGTGTTGATTTAATTTAGATTTCCATATTCTTTTGTTAATTTATTTTATTATTTTATTAATTCGATGTCCTCCAGCCATCTCGTAGTCCTGTATTATCACCCTCAGAGTGTAGAGCCAGCAGCTATGTACAACATAGCCTGCAACGCGTGGTTTTGGCCGAGTGCCATCATTCTCTTGTACTTCGTCCGAGACAGTCAGGTGTTGAATATTGAATTTTCACAACCGCATTATAATAAAAATCGGCTTTCAACCTATTAGGTCGTGTTACGTACATTTAGTACGTGTTGAAGAGATGTTGAGTACAGAAGAAAAATGGGCATTGACTTAGCACTCAAGGGGCGATTTAAATGCACACTACAGTGTGATGTCAGTAGTGCCTGTAGCTTAGATCCTTTCTAACAGAACAAAGATGACCTAGGCCACCGTAGGTCAATTGGTAGAGCAACTGACGCGAAATCAGGAGGTTGTGGGTTGGATTACCACTGGTGTCCGGTTGGATATTTTTGTTCCGTACTTAACATCTCTTCAACACTAAAAGTACATAACACAACCTAATAGGTTGAAAGTCGATTTTGATTAGTCTGAGTTGTGTTTCGCTTGCTAGTGAGAAGAGATTTTTGTCTTCATAAGCATTTTATATGTGAGTGATGTACTGTGTTAATATTTTTATTGAACTTACATCTATCAACATGCCATGACGTGGCTGCAGGAACAACCCAGATGCATTCTGCTATGTATGTGGAAGTTTTGTGCTGATGAGACAGCAGCGCAATATAACAGAGTTTGTGAGAAACGCCTACTATGCCTACTTTGGTTTGTAGAACCTGTATAGAGCAGTTACGACAATGGGTGAACAGTAAGCGAATTCGGTTGCCATTCGGTATTCCAGTGGTGTAATACCAATATAGTTGGTCTGTTATTGGCGAGAACTCCCAGACCACAGTACTCACTGCTACTTCTGTTCTGTGAATGTGGAGGGATTTAACAGCAGTAACAAAGGTAACTCGGTGTATCCAAGCAATATTCGATCTGCAATTTTACCTGTTCCTCATGGCCCTGATACACCAGTACCACAGCGTCCAGAACATTTACAGGATTGTCCCTCCTGAATCTGACGCAGAAATGGTGGGCACTAACTCTTACTGTGATTTCTGCTCTGAATGTGTTGAAAAAGAACTGAGACTGTTTGAGGAAAGTGCATTAAATGACTTTGTTAGAGATCTTGGCCTTGCAAAGGAATCGACAGAGTTACTCTGGTGTAGACTTCGTGAAGGGAACATGTTGGCACCAAGGACGATGTACTATTGGTACAGACATCGCGAACAAGTATTTTTTCGGAGGTTATGTTACTGCAACAACATTTCAGAGGTTATCTTAAATCTAGGAACACCACAGTATGACCCTATTGACTGGAGCCTTTTCATTGACGCCTCCAAGCTTAGTTTGAAGTGCGTCTTTCTTCACAATGAAAACAAACTTGCATCCATTCCCGGTGCTTATTCAGTTATTATGCGCGAAATATACGGAAATCTCGAAATGCTGTTGTGTAAACTTATAACCAGTTTCCAGTGGTTACACGATACACGGTTAAGAAAAGGTGGGGGGAAAAAAAAAAAACAAATTACACGGCACTTTAAAACTTTAACACACAATGAGACATCAGATGAACTGCGCCAATAGAAACCAATAAACATCAGGTTGGGCAACATGACGACTATAATAAAGGAATGTGGGGCGAGTCTGGGAAACCTACCAGGGCCATCAGGATACAAAGGTTGCGGGTTTCCAGAAAAATCAGTGGTGATCCCTTGATGATTCAAGATATTATTTTCCAAAATAAACATTACGAAGAAATTAGGAACAAAATCCACCTATCCCAACGATCCAGTTATGCTATATCCGAAATACAAATTACATGTAGTTTGCCAAGAGCTTTGCTTTTAGGACAAGAGGTTAACCACAGATATCTTAACATAATGCAACTTCTACAATACAATTTTGAGGCTAAGAGGAACCACAGGATACAAATACAGTATTAAATGAAAGTTAGCGCGCTTTCTAAGGCATCTAAGAAATTGAATGGCGAGTCTGGGTGAGTAGGGCAAACTCCTATGTGAAAATAAAGCGAATATTAAATGTAAATTAAGGTGGAACTGAAACCAACAGTGCTTACCCCAAGGTAGCCCATCCCGGGAGCGAAGATTCGCAGACGTGTTTCTGATCGCTGGACTGACGTGCGAACGAAAGACCACAAAATCTCGCCTCACTCTCTTAAAAAGGCGAGGCTGGCCCCGGTGTGATTACCGAGTGACCAATCAGACCACACGAGTTTTCCCATCCACCAATCAAAACTCTTTGCGATGTTTTCACAATATTCCAGAACATGGCAAACCCTAATCGCAAACCTTCCATCTTCCAGAATTAGTAAAGACATGCTTCTAGAATCGACAGGGTCCAACACACCCTGTTCCAAAAGTCCGCGTCACAACATTTCCGGAACATTACCAAATATCACTGAACAATAATATACAATCTAGTAGTTACTTAGGTAGATAAAGGGAATAAAAATAAAATATTCTACAGCAACATTTTACATCATAAATTAAACATTTCTTTGAAAGAGATTCTCCACAGGTCTCAACTGAAGTACCAGGAACACAAGTGGCAAATGTGTGGTGTGATGATTTCAAAGTGATAGGTATTCTGTTAGGTTTACAAGGAGGTTACATAAAGCACCCCTGCTTTCTGTGCAAGTGGGGCAGTCGAGCAAAAAGAATGGCCACGTAGATTGTAGGGTCGAAAAAAACAAGAACCTCGTGTTCACAAGAGCAAAATACTGTTAGGTCCTATGAAGCAATTCGTTAAGGCCCTAAACAATGAAGGTGAATGCTTTCAGTACCTGTGTCATCGATTCCCAGGCATCAGCAATTCCAAAATCAAGGAGGGTATTTTCACAGGTCCAGATATCAGAAAACTTCTTTCTGATGCTAATTTTGAAGACGTTATGTGCGCTGCAGAGTGATTGACATGGACCGCATTCTGGAATGTGGTCAAAAACTTTCTTGGAAACACAAAGGATTCAGCCTACAAACAAATAGTGGATAGATTGCTTGTTCCTTTCCAAGATTTTGGCTGCAAAATGAGCTTGAAAGTGCACGTTACATTCACGCCTGGACCATTTCCCTGAGAACCTAGGGATGTTGAGCGAAGAGCAAGGAGAAAGATTCCATCAGGATCTACTGGAAATGGAACACATATATCAAGGAAAATGAAACAAAACATGCTGGCAGATTACTGCTGGTTACTAAAGAGAGAAGATCCAACTACTCCTCATACACGAAAAGCAGGCCGAAGACGTTTTTAATACTAAGGTAGTACATTATAAAATTGAAACTGTAGACTTACCATCCTCTCTCAGTACATTGAGGCTTAATGTGTAGTAAATTTTAGTCCATTTGGCTGTGTTTTTCTACAGATCTGTTAACACAATACACTACATATTTTTATATTATGTTCGTAAGTATACCAGTGTAAGATAGGAGTATTCAGATGGGTGAAATTAATAAGAAAGAAGTGTTCTTTACATGTGATGATAGTGATCTAGCATGTGCGCGTGCTGCATATTTATCAAATTTTCATTTTGAATTTGCAAAAAACCTGATGTAATAGGGGAAAACTTGCTTCAGTTCCAACACCATGCGCAGAGTATAAAAGATCACTGTGTAAATTTCATGCAATGATCAGAAAGTTTGAATTCGCAGGTCAGTGTTATTAAAAGAGAAAGTGGAAAATAAGATTTTGTTGGTTTTTTCTTCTTTAGTGAGAGTAATGGAAAGTCGATGTCTGACTTTATTCATTATTCCTTCAATGAAATGTTTATTATATCCATTGGCCTTGGCTATGTTTCTGATGGTGTTTAATTCATGTAGGTCTCTTAAGATTTTTTTTTTACATTGGATGTTGAACCATGCTGTTGTATGCAGCACATTTGTAGACTTGTGGATGTAAAGAGTCTTGATGATCAATGGTGTTTGTGGTTTGTGTAGGGTTTCTATAAATTTTGTAGCTAAGGGAATTGTGGTGTCGTGAGATAGTTAAGTATGAAAAATTGATTTTATGTTCAGTTTCTGATTCTAAAGTGAATTTATCTGGTTCAAGTGTATTTAAGTTTGAAAGGGTGATGGTAGCATTGACTAAGTTCTCATCCATTATAACTATAGTGTCATCTGCCTATTACCATTTTCTAGCCAACAAATCTATTAGAAACACCAAAGTAGTTGACAAAATTGACCTTTTTAAAATCAAACCTAACCACTCCATTCATTCGATATCCTTACCATGTATCCTAGCATCTCCATATCCAAAGTTTGTTCCATTATACAACAGAATTTGACAAAGTACAGTAAATTAAGTAAACTTGAAATTCTTGAATTTACTTCTATTTTAAAATTTGTTTTAAATAACTATTATTTTAATTTTAACAACACTATATACCAATAAAATGGTCTAGCGATTGGGTCACCGACCTTGGGAATCTTGGCTGAAATCTACCTTGAGAACTTAGTCGACACTTTCAAACTTAAACGTACTTGATCGATATATATAATTAACTCTAAAAGCAGAAACTGATCATAAAATCAATTTTTTAGACTTTTAGACTTTACTATCTCAAGACACCACAATTCCCTTAGCTACAAAATTTATAAAAAACCTACACAAACTATAAACACCATCCATCAAGACTTAACATTCACAAGTCCACAAACGTGCCGCATACTACCGCATGGTTCATCATGCATACAATATCTCAATGTCAAAAAAAGATCTTATATGATGGCAGATCAGAAAATAAGTTGCACTTCCCAGTTATGGCCATTTATTACACCACCTATACAACAGCAACACGACTATAACAGGGTGTCCACCCGTATGGAAAACCTGGGAAACAGGGAAATGTCAGGGAATTCGATAAATGACTGGAAAACCTGGAAATGTCAGGGAATTCAGGAAAAATTCTGGAAATTCATTCTTCTGCCAGATCTATGTAATATAAACACATTTTTCAGTTTTTATAACATTACTCTAGGGCATATCTTTTATGCCAGGAATAAATCGTAATGAAAAGTTAATAAAGTGTGATCTCGAATGTGAAGTAACCAATAATATCAATAGCTATATGATAGATTTATTGAATTTTCAATGTTTTGATCTGCTTACTGTTGAATATTCTGTGTTGTTGAGGAATGGCGAGCTTGATGAATTTGGCCTATATTGCGTTCTCAGTTTTTATAATAGCTTAAATGCATGGTTTCCACAACAATATATGCATATAGACAAAATTCCACAACCCAACGGATGACTCTGTTTGTTTACTATGTAATGACTTGTGCCATAGTTACTACGTCGTAAAATGTAAAAACAGACACAAAACACTGACTGAATGCAGAAAAGTGTGAAATTCTCTTCAACTTAATAATAATCATGAGCACTCAAATGAGTATTATTATTATTATTATTATTATTATTATTATTATTATTATTAAATGCGCTGACGTAGGTAAGCCTTATGTAAATGTGTAGTGCATCATAACACCATTTGGGCTGCGCCACGTTGAGTTTCCAACCTATCTTTCGCTTGAGGGGTTCGGAAGTTTTGAGGCACGACTTGTAGCTTGTATTATCATGTGTAATTTTGTGAATTCAGAACAAGATTTAAAATAGTGACATCACATTGTGAGATGAAGGTTACCGGGCGAGTTGGCCGTGCGGTTAGGAGCGCGCAGCTGTGAGCTCGCATTCAGGAGATAGTGGGTTCGAATCCCACTGTCGGCAGCCCTGAAGATGGTTTTCCTTGGTTTCTCATTTTCACTCCAGGCAAATGCTGGGGCTGTACCTTAATTAAGACCACAGCCGCTTCCTTCCCATTCCTAGGACTTTTCTGTCCCAGCGTCGGCATAAGACCTATCTGTGTCGTTGCGACGTTAAAAAAAGGATTAAGGTTGTTTGTTGGTTAAGAGGTTTTGAGTTTGTGAAGTATGTTTGGATGTATTCGGTCTTGATCCAGCCAATCTCAAGCTGCCATTCATATCGATTTATATCGGTTGAGTGCAATTTCAAAACCTGGCTGACAATTTATTGTATTGTCTACATCACCATATGGTTAAGCTACCTCACTCCGTGTGTTGGTATAGGTTTAATAGTGTTCAATGTAGATGGAATTGTATTTACATCCGTGTGTTGGTTAGTATATAGTTAGTCCGTGTATCATACCTCAGTATAGTTCATGAAAGACAAGTGGCAAGAATGTGACTCAGCAAAAATTGGCACCGTGGTCTCGATCAGCCATATAACATCCTTCCTATGCCAGTCATTAGTCGCGAATAATTTATTTCTTTTATTCTTATTAATAATGTACCTATTTTTGTTTGTGTCGGATATTGTTAGGAAGTGCATGCACTATCTTGGAAGGATTTGCAAATTTTTCACTTGTGATTCGCGTGTGATTTTTGTAGTACGGTTTACATTTTATGAGGGCTGTGTGCCGCAGTTATATTGCATCAGCTGTTATTGAAGCAGTAGAGTGCTGGCAGCATAGATAAGGCAATGCTTACAGGTTTTACGAACTGTCAATTTAGAAGAAAGCTGTGCGGAATTTAGGGCTATTTAAAAGATTTTTACAATATCCTTATCTTTCTTCTTTTTTCAGCTAACAATATCTTCATCAAAGTCAAGGAAAACTTTATTTAATGAAAGGTGGCTGCTTGATGGTACTTTCAGAACATGGTTGAAACCCATGCCTCAAGACAAATTTTCAGCAGATTGCATAATATTGTAATCTGCATAATATGTAAAACATCAGTTACTGTTAGCAACATGGGGGAGCAGGCATTAAAAAGTCACATGGGAGGAAAGATCATGCCAGTAGTGTCAAGTTCAGCCAGTTCTCATCATCCCTTTCAAGTTATTTTAAAAAAGGAACATTCGAATAGTGAAGTAACAAAGAGACTTAAACTCAGTAGATAATACCTGGCCGCGCACAAGTTGCCCTCTGCCTGCCACAGCTACCACAACGAACTATATCACATATGACTCCACTTCTTCTTCTTCCATTAAAGAAGGTTCACCAGAAACGAGATGTCTACAGAATTGTCTTTCAAGAGAGCAAGTAACCAAAGCTGAGATTATATGGTGCATGCATACTGTCATGCAACACCATTCTTTACGTGCCAATGAAGCTAGTGTACGTTTGTTTCCAGTAATGTTTCCAGACTCTGAAACAACTTCGAAAGTTCAACTGCACAGAACAAAAGTTGCGTATAGAATCATTCATGGTTTAGCTCTCTATTTCCATAAACAAGTTCTTGAGTAAGTGCACACATTTCTCCGTTGGGTTTGACGAATCACTGAATAAAGTTTCTCAGATGGACCAAATGGATCTTGTAGTTCATAGTTTCAATCGTGATACTAATGAAATATGCACTTCTTATTTTGATTCCATGTTTCTTGGTCACTCTACCTCCTCAAATTTGTTAAATGGTTTTTTTGCAAGCACAGCAAGAACTCTATCTAAAAAAACTTACAAATTTCAATGGATGGTTCCTTCAGAATTTTGGTAATTTATTAAATGATAATCCAGATGCTCCTATTTTGTTGAATATTGGATCTTGTAGCTTCCATACTGTGCACAATTCATATAAAATGTCAGTAAAAGAAATCCTAAAAGTTTCAGACAGATCTTCCATTTGCCTCACTCCTTTATGAATCTTTTATTAATGATAAATGTCATGACAAGGTTTGTTAAGTCTACTGCAGTCTTCAGAAAATGTCCTAAAACGAATTTAGACAGTAAAGAAAATCTTCTGCCCGCATCTAAAATTGACATAGGTTCTGCTGCTAAAGCAGCACTTCATGGCACTCCTGTATTAAATGATAGAGATATGTTAGCGTTTTACACAGATTGTCTAAGAGGAATAGTAGCTTTATGCCAGAAGTTACTGGAAAGGTCTCCGCTGGCATATCATAGTCATCATCATCTGCAGTTTCCAGCTGTTGGCTGGGTCTGCTGACCGCTAGCATATAAACTGACTAAATGAATTTCTTGTTTCGATCTAAGTGTAGCCAAGTAGCTTGTAAGCAGCAGGCTGCAAAAGATAGCTTTAAATGCCTTTGTTGAAAACAAATGGATCTCGGGTAATGAAGCCGATCATGTACAAAGGGGGTTCACTTCTGTTTGTGAGAATGATACTTGGAAAGAAGAAGTGAATTCTTTGACTTCTAAAGACGAGAGGTTAGATCACTTTTGGCTTCGCACTGTTTTTCCAACAGTAAAGTGGGCTTCATTTCTCAAAATGGAAATGCTTCACTTGAACGTGGTTTTCCTTTTAGTAAAGAAATTAGAGTTGAGGACATGCTACAAGTATCCCTTGTAGCACAAAGAATAATATATGATGCTATCTCAAACCCTGGTGGAATTGAAAAGGTCTCCATTAATAAGAACATGCTCCATGCTGCAAGGAGTGCTCATGCTTTGTATGTTCAAAATCTAAAGGAGAAACGTGAAGCATTGGAAGTAGAAGATTCTTTGCAAAAAAAGAAAAAAATATATTAATAAGAGAAAGGCCGTTTTGTTGCTCAAAGAATTAGAAGAAAAGAAGCGGAGGATGATGGCAGAAACTCGACAGTCATTGGTGGCTAAGAAGAAATTTCTTTGCTGAAGCAGTAATGGTAGTACATTTTTTTAAAAACTTATTAATTAGACTAAATTAAACTTCCAAGTTTTGAAATTTAATATGCACATTAATTGCTTTTTAAAAAATGTATTTTAATATTACTGATACTTCCTTTATAATTTTCTTTTTTGTCATTTTGTGTCAGGGAAAAAAATGGTTTTTATGTCTGGAAAACAGGGAAATGTCAGGGAATTTTAAAATCTGGATTTGGTGGACACCCTGTATAACAACATACACTGTAACGTCACTTTTCCACATAGTTTCCAAGAGACTCCAAACATTTCTGCGAACGCACAACCAACTTTCACAATTAAGTATTTATTATTTTCCACCTAGTCGATACAATGATTGCTTAAGGCAATTTAATGGTTAAAAGTGGTACATGTTTTGTATATTATCAACACCTTCAGCCACATAACACTGTTTAGATGAAAAATATATAAATTGACAAAGTAATGCTCAAGAGGAAGTGTCCTTAAAATTAACATAGGATTGACAACATTAAAACACACCTATATCCCCCGCTCCTCCACCTCCTCAGGTGCAAGAGCAAGGAAGAACACATCATCATTGTTACACCAGACACAATGACAGGAGTTACTGTTCCAAAGGAAAGCAGGCTTAATAAGAATTGACAACTAGGAATTAGTTATCTTTTCATCTGCTTTAATAATAAGAGCCACATTGTGATATCTGGATTTCTTCATTTCGGCAATTACTTATAAATTGTTTAATTTTTAATTTATAAATTTACCTTTTTTCATGAATTATTAAGAAAAGAATATTCATTTAGGACATATTCTCTATGGAATATTGTACAAGTGTTTCCTTGACGACTGCTTTCAATTGTAGAAATAATTTATATATTTTCTCTTGAGTTTTTTGTTTGTTTTAACTCATTGCGGACCGTGGACGGCGTAAGACGTTCAAGCTTGCTCCTATGCTGCGGGCCGTGGACAGCGTAAGACGTTTAATGTTTCGCGCGAAGCAATGCTGTTTATATTAGTCATCTATGCATTCTTACACCTTAGTCAGCGTTACTGGTTGTAGCAGGAAGTTGGTTGACCTTGTTGAGATAACCCTCGCGTTGAGTGGGCTCATGTTTATCTCAGCAGTTTTAGCTGGAAAATCTCATAACTTCCTCGCGCGTCAATTTGGTACTTGAGATTCCAATGCAGTGCGTGTCGTCCTTACCGAGTGTAGTATAATGGCTTATAATACAAAGTTTCTTACGGAAGATTAAATAGATATTGTTCACAATGATTATTCTGGTGATGAACTTATTCCTGAAATAGACTCAGATAGTGAAAGTGAGAGTGTGAGAAAATTGCGATTCCCGAATCCGATAGGCCTATAGAGAAAAGTGAAGTGCCTGATACATATCATTCTAGTTATTGTCCACCCGTTCCACCATTTACAGAGACTTCAGGTATAAACATTCAAATAGAAAATAAGCAGGATATTTTGAGTTATGTGAGTATTTTCATGAATGACGAATTTTATCAGTATGTGTGAGCAGACCAATCTATACGCGAGTCAAGTGATAAGTGCGGTGCCCCGGCCTTTCACAAAGAATTCGATCATGCAATCGTGGAAACCGATTAGTCCAAAATCCTGATATAAAAATGTACTGTACCGAAGACCCTGTTATTCATACTACGATATTTTCTAAAACAATGTTCCGAATACGCTTCCTTCATATTCATTTCTTCACTTCGGTGACAGTAATCGTTATGCCGAAAATATAGATAGGCTGTATAAAATTAGATGTATTTTGAAACCTATCACACCATATATCACACCTTAAATATTTACTACAGGTAAGCACAAAGTATCATTTTTCTAACACTTATAGTTTAGGAGTAAATGTAAATTATATTAAGTGATGCACGTCAAGAGGGCCGGGCATGAATATGGCTGGTCCAGGCATTCAAGTGTCCCGCTCAGAAGCAGGTACTGAACGTGTTAATGTTGTCAATCTTATGTTAATTTTAAGGACACTTCTTCTTAAGCATTACTTTGTCAGTTTATATATTTTTCATCTAAACAGTGTTATGTGGCTGAAGATGTTGATAATATATGAAACATGTACCACTTTTAACCATCAAATTGCCTTAAGCAATCATTGTATCGACTAGGTGGAAAATAATAAATACTTAATTGTGAATCTATTGAAGTGCGATACGGACCATGAAGCTGACTTTATGTAAGCACAACCAACTTGTCGATGCCGGATGCATAGAAATTTCCTCCAGCGTGCTGCAACCACTCGGAGACAGCGGCGTTCACCTCCTCCTCGGTCTGGAAACATCGACCACCGAGCTCCGTTTTGAGCTTACCGAACAGTTGAAAGTCACATGGCGCTAGGTAGGGACTGTTGGGTGGATATTGCCAGACCTCCCACTTGAAACTCTGCAACAGTTCTCTCGTTTGGCAGTCCTAGTGAGGTGTTGCGTTATCGTGCAACAAAAATCACACCGGTGCTCAATTTCCCCCGGCGCTTCTCTTTAATCACTTTCCGCAACCGGTGCAACGTTTGACAATACTACGCCGCATTGATTGTTGTTCCTTTTGGCATGAATTCCACGTGCAGCAAACCCTCCAGTCAAAGAACACTTGTCATAACCTTACCGGCTGGAGGTTGAACCTTAGCCTTCTTTCGTTGTGTTGATGAGGGGTGCACCCATTCCATTGATGTTTGCTTCATTTCGAGGGTGAAGTGGTGGACCCACGTTTCGTCGCCTGTGACAGTTCGCCGCAGAAACCCGTTGCCGTCTGCGGCATAGCGTTGTAGAAATGCTAGGGAGGATTGGAAATGTTATCCCTTGTGCTCATCGGTGAGAAGACGTTGGACCCATCTTTGACACAGCTTATGATATCCAAGGTCCTCGCGAACAATGGCGAACACACTGCCATACAACACGTTCAGCTGCGTCGCCATTTCTCTCAGTTTAATGTGCCGGTTCTGTCTAATGATCGCATTCACACTGTTGACCTTTGCACGGATCCTGGACGTTGCGGGCCTGCCTTCGCGATGGTTGTCCGTGATATCTGTGCGTCCGGCTTAGAGTTGCTGGCACCACTTTGCGATACCTTGCCGGGAAATGGCCCGCTCCCCACACACAGCACTAATTTTACGATGAATGTCCGTGCAATTCTTCCTTTTGGCCCATAGTAATTGGATTGTCACACGCAACTCATATTTGGAGTGAACCTCCAGTTGACGCGCCATTGCATTTGGCCGCTATTCACACAATACTAGACGAGACACCACATCGACCTGCCTAACAGACATGTGGGCAGTGTCTGTCCCTTTCTCCGCTGTGCCCACGTTTACGACACACAGCGTGCTGCTGCGGCGTGTTAGTGCAACTAACCTTTTGATCCACCTACGTACATGAATTAAACACCATCAGAAACAAAGCCAAGGCCAATGGATATAATAAAAATTTCATGGAAGGAATAATAAATTACGCCAGACATCGACTTTCCATTACTCCGACTAAAGAAGGAAAAACTAACAAAACCTTATTTTCCACTTTCACTTGTAATAATCCACAGATACACCAGATTTCCAACATTTTCAAAAAGCATGATATAAAAATCTCTTTTAAAACAGACAATAATAATGCATCAATTCTACACAATACAAACTCAATAATAATAAAAAAATCTATACATCAGGTGTTTAAATGCTTAAATGTAGTAGCTATCCGTCCACCTATATCGGCCAAACAGATAGAAACTTTGACATGAGGTACTTAGAACATGTAAATTCATGTATAAATATAATAGATTTTCAGCTATGGGAAAACACATGATAGACTCAAACCATAAATTCACGAATATAGATCAAGATCTAAAAAATTTTAAAATGGTTAATAAGGGCTCTTTGCTCTATCCTTGAGAAATGTTTCATCCACCTGGATCAATTCTTTAATCCAGATTTCAACCTTAATGAAATAACTGAAAAAACAAACCCTTTGTTTGATCTATTAATTCCTATTTTCAGTAAAAAGAAATATACTCGAAACCCCCTTCTTTCCCTCCAGCAATCAGCTACCATTCCACATCCCTCAACCCCACCGTATGTTTTTTCTTTTTTTTTCATGTTGGAAACAAATTAACATCTCAACTCTTTCCCATCAACATCATTCTGTTCATACATTTCAGCTGAGCTGAGTTCTAGAAGATTCCTCAAGTGCTGGTATTTTAGTACTTCACCTGGTCTTCTGTGAGGTGTAGTCTTCAAATTGGAGGAAAGCTGAGAGCTTGCACAGGACATGTGTTTTTGATGAGTGATTTTCAAATCCTTACTTGTCTTACATTGAATTTCATGCTTGCTTAATTTTGTCTATACTCATGATGGTCGTCCAAAAGAATAAGACTGAATTGAAAACAAACATTAAATTACGCTGTGAAAAAATAGATCAGGTTAAAGAATTTTGTTATCTGGGTAGTGTTATTACCAAATACAGTAGAGACAATACGCGACACTTCCGGATTTAGCCATGTTAAAATGGGAGAGAATTTGCAAGTGGCGCTCCTAGTGGCGTGACCTGAAAATTTGTGCTAAATTCAAATATCAAATGAAATGTATATACGGAAATGGATAAATAAATTACGTCTAGAAATAAAGTGTTGCTAAAATATTAACTTCAAAGTTGCTAAAGCAATTCTGGATACATGAATGAAGAATTATGTAACAGGTTATTATTTAAAGACTGAAATTAGACATATAATCAAGATGTGAAATGCACTGCTGTGAAAGGGCTTGATCTTTCATTTATGCATTACTTTTTTTAGCTTTAGCATACCTGCCTAAACTTTCACGGCTGGATTTGTCCTTTTTTTTTTTTTTCTCATTTAAAAGCATTGTACATCACATTAGGACACTTGTCAAAAAGAATATCGGCACATTCCTTACACACATGATTCAATGAATTTACATTTAAGAGCTGTACAATTTTCATTTTAACTTGAAGCCTACTAACAGAAAGAAAATCTATCAATTTGGCTGCAGAATCATTCAAAATTTCCCTATAAGCAATACTTGCCATTACATTATGGTAAATCAAATTTGCATCATCACATTTCTTAAATCACCCATATTTTCTTCAGTGCTTGACAACACATTACGGCATTCCAAATGGGGTAACTTGGAACACAACCAGCCACACACGTATGCATATGCATTTTCTTGAATTAAATCAAAACCCACAGATCACACCTACAACAACACATTGGTATTGAAGGTTAACTGCTGCACTAATACAATAAAATAAGCTTGTTGTATTTTAAGCCAGTTAAAATATGGGTCACGAAGGTCAGAAGTTTGGCCTTCTAAAAAAATATCTTTGTAACTGGAAGAATATATATGCAAACACAGTATTTACTTACATTTTCTTGTCACGAGAGAGACCGAAGAAAGACTGCAAATCATTCTGCACTTCATAGTTAATCCAGCCGAACGCAGCACATATCTTTCCACTCATATTGACAGGAGATATAAAGGAATGGCACACGCCACTATTTACTTATGTCAAAATGCAAACGCATAAATAACCCCAAAAACTTCACAGATACATGTGCTCTTATGACAGAATCAGTAACTCTCAGGTCACTCCGCTAGACAGAGCTCTAATCGCTGTCCCTTGATATCTCGCAGAGTGTCGCGTATTGTCTCTACTGTATTTATTAGTACCAATGATAATCAGTGCCTGACAGAAGTCAAAAGAATTGCTATGGCAAAGAAAGTGTGTCAAGACAAGAAAAATGTATTGTAAGCACATAGGAATTGAAACCAGGAAGAAATTTGTTAAAACCTTTGTTTGGAGTGTGCTAACTTACGGTTGTGAGACATGGACTTTGGAAAAACAAGCACAATCAACACTAGAAGCTGCTGAAATGTGGTTCTGGAGAAGAGTAACAGGGACGAGTTGGACAGAAAAAAAGACTACTATCCAAATCTTGAATAAGTTAAGGAGAAACAGACCTTAATTTATTCAATAGAGCAAAGGAAAGCTAAATTTCTTGGACACGTCCTACGACATGACACCTTTCTCCAGAATGTCTTCGAAGGAAAGGTCCTAGGGAAGAAGTCGAGAGAAAGACCATGTCTCTCATACCTTAGGAACATAATCACTCAGCTGGGTTTTGCTTCGTATGTCACGATGAAAAGGACTGCTGAAGACCGTGGGATGTGGCTGGAGCGACAAGGCTTAGCCTTTAGATAATGGATGGACAGACTTTGATTTTGACTGATGATAGTCTCTGGTAAGAACGAAACTAGTTTAATCAAATATATAACTTTTTTAAGGTTACAACAAACAGTATTGAATAGGTGGAAACCTTTAGCTTTTGTTTTACACTATGTCCTTAGATATTGTCGACTACACTTGGAGGAACGGTATTATGCCAACGGGTCTTCCAGTAGCATTGGTATTTTCACTCTTTCTGACATCTACAGCGAGGCAGTTCCATTAAGAACCCAGTGGGAGGCAGTAGCGATACATGTTTTGTTGCCTGTCATAACTACAGTTTGCAATGTTTATTTCCTACCAGGCCAGCCCCTTAATATCAATGATGTAATTGATCTTATTGATCAGCTTCCACCTCCTCTTATTGGGTGATTTAATGCTCTTCACCCATTGTGGAGACTGAAATACCTTTCCCCAAAGGAAGAGAGTTGGAAAAGTTAATAGGAGAGCTGGATTTATGCAGTTTGAATACAGGGGAATCAACACATTTCAGCGTAGCTTACTGTATCTTCTCCCGCATTGACATTAGTCTGTGCAGCTGTGCGCTTGTCCCCCTGCTTCGGTGGGATGTACACGTTGACCTCTGTGAGAGTGACCATTTCCCTGTTATTCTTAATTTTTGGGAACAGAAATCCATTGAGACTTCTTCCGAATGGCTTCTTAAATGTGCTGATTAGCCAAAGTTCACATTATTAACTGTCTTTAATGACGTAAGTAGCCAGAACATAGAAGACGATGTAAATTATATCATTCAATAGTTGTTGCTGCTGCTGAAGATTTCATTCCATCTTCTTCTGGAACTCCTCAACAAAAACTCATTCCTTGATGGAACGAATAAATTACAGTAGCTATAAAAGAATGATGCCACGCTCAGAAATGCTTATCATAGGCAGCCTACTGTGGCCAGCTTGGTAACATTTAAAAAGCTTTGTCTTAGCACGAGTTCTTATCTGACAGAGTAAGAAAGCTTAATGGGTCAGATGTTTCGTCTTGTGTCGACTAAACTTAGAAGCATTTCGGAGGTACAAGAACCATCCTCAGTACTGGAAATTTCCGTTGCAGGCAGTGTAGTCACTCAACTACCCACAGTTGCTAACCATCTAGGAAGTCAGTTTGCGGATGCATCTGGTTCTGAGAATTACCATCCTGATTTCCTGTTTCTGAAGCGGGAAGCAGAACATCGTCATAGTTTTGCCATTCAAGCTTCCAAAGACTTGAAGGAGTGGGAACTCTGCAGCGCCTTGCCTTTTTGCAAGGACATGGCTCCCGGACCAGCTAATGTCCATAACCAGATGTTGGAACACACCAGCGAGGATAACTTAATATATCTTTTTGGGGTGTTGAAACTTGAATAAAATATTAGTAATGAAGTGAATAACTAAATTGGTGACGAAAATGGACCCCATCTGCAAAATACTTGCAGAAATAAGTAATTCTGTTTAGCATGAAATAACTGTTTCTCCCAAGGGGATGATTATAGGCTGACGAGGCTCCAAGTTTGCTTCCTTACCTTATTTACTACTATTTAACCCTGAGGTATGGGTAGCATGTCAGGTTTTCACTCCACCAATAAGATGACTTACCATAAGTTTAACTATATGAATCTACTCCCAAAACAATAACCACAATAATCATTTGATGATGCCAACTCCTCTTGCTGCTTAAACAAACCCATTGTCTTCAAAATTGACGAACCACAGATGTGCAATATACTCACAATTTAACCACAATCAGTTCTGATATATTTATACTTATTATATATCTCAAGATAATAATCCAATAGGCACTACCTGATGTTACTAGAATTCCACTTTATCTAGTTTGGATAGGTGCAACAACCTTCCTTACACTTGGATGCCTCTTCCTTGTGAAGGTCATCCCTAACCTTAATTACACACTTCCTCTTCACTGTCGCCTTGAGTCCTCCTAGCTTCCAACTACTACTTCCAAAGGTTTGTCCAGCCCCTCACTTGATTCACGTCCTTGGTTCACAGATGTATGAACATAGTTTTGAAGGCCAGGCTTGAATGTAATTTTGTAAGGATGAGTTTGCTGTCCCTTTCTTTACCTCCTTTGCATGAACAAAATAACACCATTACCATGCTTTGAAGTTACTGTATACTATAACTACACAAAGCAAAAAAAAAAAAAAAAAAAAAAAAAAAAAAAAAAAAAAATCCCAATCACCTCACTATACAATGTAGAATCAATGAACTATGAATGTCATGTCGAAAATGACAATGACCAAGCATTGAACAACGCTGGCCTGCGAATTTAAACTTTCTGATCATTGCATAATGCTCAAATAGTGATTTTTCATATTTCAGGCTGCTGAATCTGGATCTAATATCAGTTTTTCTCAGTCACATCAGGTTCCTTTGCAAAATCAAAATGAATGTGTTAGACTCTCACATACATATATACAGGATTAATTTACTATATCACATGTAACGAATTTTTTCCGTGTTATTTTTACGTCTCTGTAAACACCACATTGCAGTTACTGTTTTACTTGGTAACATGTTCTAGAATGACAATCTGTGGTTTCAATTTTATGATATCTTGACTTGTTTTAAGAAACTTCTGTGTATTACTTTTTGCTTGTGAGCTGTAGATTGTTTTTGTCTCTTCAGTAAACAGCAGTAATCTGCCAGCAAATTTTAGCTTCATTTCTCTTAGATCCTAGTGGAATCTTTCTCCTTTCTCTTTGCTCAGCATTCCTAGGTTCTCAGAGAAATAGTCCAGATGTGAATGTAAAATGTGCACCTTTTAAGCTCATACCTTAGCCTAAATCTTGGCAAGAATGAGCTTTCTCTCTACCATCCATATGTAATGTGGATCCTTTGTGTTGCCAAGAAAGTCCCAGAATGCTTTCAATGCCAGTCGTTCTGTTGTGCACATAATGTCTTCAAAATCAGCATCAGAAAGAAGTTTTCTGTTATCTGGATTTGATTTTGGCAATACTGATGCCTAGGAATTGATTACACAGGTACTGAAAGCATTCACTTTTTGTTTACAGCCTTAACAAATTCTCATAAGTCGTAGTTTGGTGTGAAGCAGAGGTAACAGTACATTAGACTTGTCAACAAGACTTTATTGTTTTGTTTTTCAAGTCTACTGTCCACTGCCTACGTGGCCATTCCTTTTGGGTCCAGTGATGTAACCTTGCTCGACTGTTCCAATCACAAAGGAAGCATGGGTGCTTTGTTTAACCTGCTTGTAGATCTAAAAGAATACCGATCACTTTCAAGTCACCACATACTTGCCACTTTATTTCATGCAGCTTCTTCCCAAGATTTCCATATGTTTCTTGCATAATAACTGAATATGTAACAGGAACTCATGCCAGTTTGTTTTCATTGTGAAGGAGGACACACTTCAAACTATGCTTGAAGGTATCAATAAAAAGTCTCCATTGGATAGGATCTTACTGTGATACTCTTAGTTCCATCTTAACCTCCAGAATGCTGTTGCTGTAAACCAAAGTTTCCTCTTTAGGAAAGAAATGTGCAAATTCTTCTTCACAATGTTTGTACCAATAGTACGTCATCCCTGGTACCAGCATGTTCCTTTCATGGAGTCAGACCCAAGTATCTCAGCAGATTCCTTTGTAAGACCAACATCTTGATCAAAGTCATTTAACACACTTTGCTCGAAAATGTTGGGCTGATTTAAAACACATTCTGGTGAGAAATCAGTCAGAGGTAGCGCCAGCCATTTTCGCATCAAATTCAGAACAACAACAATCATGTAATTGTTCTTGTGTCATCATCATCATCATATTCTAAAGGCTAAGCCTTGTCGCTGCAGCCACAGTTGTTTATCTTGAGCCAGTCGTTTCAACTCAGCGTAGGTCTTGCACTTCATCCTCAGAAGCAGATTCTTGAAATAAGACACTCTGGGTTGTCCTCTTTCTCTTTTTCCAGCAATTCTTCCTTCAATGATATTACAAAGGAACTTCTCATGCCACAGAATGTGACCAATAAATTTTATTTTCCGTTTTTCAATTTCAGTTATCAGATTCCGTTCTTCTCTTATCTCTCTAAGGACTTCGGTATTGCTCTTCATTTCAGTCCAACTTATCCTCTGCATTCTTCTCCAGATCCACATTTCATTTGCCTCTAGTTTTTTCTTTTCTTGCATTCCTAACGTCCAGCTTTCGCAACCATACAGAAGCACGCTCCATACAAAGGTTTTTGCAAAGGCCTTCCGAGTTTGAATATCTATATGTTTGTTGGCCAGCAGATGCATTTTATCTTGGAATGCTCTCTTTGCCATTGCTATCCTCGTCGTGACTTCTGATATGCTCCAATTATCACTCGTGATCAGGGTTCGTAGGTAGCAAAACTGTTTCACTTGTTCTATTTTATCAGGGCCAATTTTGAAGTGTGTTATAGGTGTTTCCTTGACTTTACATATTGTCATGGTTTTTGTTTTCCTTGTATTAATTTTGAGGTTCCATTTGCCTAAACTTTCTGTAGTACTAGTAAATCGGGGCCGTAGGGAATGGGTAAATTTGCAAACAAAATATTGGTTGGATACACAATCTTATTTTTGTTCCTGCTGTTAAACCCCTTCACATTCACAGAGCTGAAATAGCAGTGAGTACTGTGGTCTGTACGTTGTCGCCGCACCATCAGAATTCCAAATGGTAAAGCTGATTGCTCACCGTTCATCTGTGCCATAACTGCTCTATAACAGATCTTACAAGCCTTATGTGGTGACTTCAGCTTGCCTTGATCTCTCAGTTTGTTGCCGAAGTGCACATAGTAGGCCTTTATCACAAACTCAGTTATTCTGTGCTACTGTTTTATTGGCATGAAACTTCCACACAGTGTATCTCAACTGTTCTTGAGATAAGTTTAATAAAAAAGATTAACGCAGTATGTTATGTATAAGACACGAAGATAAAATCTCTTTTGACTAGCAAACGAAGTGATACTCAGACTACGGTGCATACAGCACTGCAACAGAATGGCATCGCTCAGCAAAACTGGCTATTGTTGAGGCTGTGAGCATGATTATTCAGAGTTTCCAGATGGCTGCAGGAGATTGCATTAAAAATTGAATCTAGAAATCTTATTAAACTCTTTCGCTGCGCTATTTGTAAACAGGACACTTACAGAATTTTTTTTTTTTTTTTTTTCGTATTTTCCAAATGAACTGAAATTAAATTTTTGTTAAAGGTTAGTGACATTCAACACCATTGCACCATTTTTAACTCAACTTTGGCAAACTAGCAATGACATTTGACCTTGAAACACACTTTACTGTGATACATCTCCGAACATGGAAGTGGACACATTGCAGGCTGCCCTGGGTAATTCTTACAAAAAATACTGTCTGTTTTCTCTTGCACAGTCCCCTTCCTTTCTCTGAACATTTTGCTGGTAATATGGAACAAACAACACAATTAGGTTTGTGACTCTTGTCCTGCTGCTCCCCCAAGAAAGTGCGTCTCCGTCAGGCGCGCTTGAGGTATGTAATGGGAAGGTCTTCCTCGTTTTGCCGGCGGACTGAGCTGATACTCTTGTAGAAGTCCAATTATGACAGAATTTCTGAAGTCAGGAGCACTAATTGCCCTTTTTTGAAGCTTATTGTACAATATTCTTCCTCTCATTAGTGAAGTTTCATTGCCATCACTAATATCCCACTAGTCTGGAACAAAATGAAGATCTTCCTCGTTGGCACTTTCTTCCGAACAATCACTATGCACATCATCACTTGTTTCATTGTCCAAATTTACTGAACAGACTGAATCAGAATTGGCCACTAAAAGATTGAAGATTTTGTCACTGTCATTACTAATGTTTTTCCGCTCGCTCATAGCTGCTGAGTGAAGCCTGCTATCGGCCAGACAGCTGACAGGAATGTTGGCGGGCGGGTGAAAGTTAACAAGTAAACATAGGTCCAGTATTCGCGGCAACGTTTTCAAACAATGCTTAGTACATAGTCAATACATGACTATAGATGTTTGTATTATTAAATGCGCCTTTATTAAAGAAGCGCGCGCCGGGCTGAGTGGCTCAGACGGTTGAGGCGCTGGCCCTCTGACCCCAACTTGGCAGGTTCGATCCTGGCTCAGTCCGGTGGTATTTGAAGGTGCTCAAATACGTCAGCCTTGTGTCGGTAGATTTACTGGCACGTAAAAGAACTCCCGCGGGACTAAATTCCGGCACCTCGGCGTCTCCGAAAACCGTAAAAGAGTAGTTAGTGGGACGTAAAGCAAATAGCATTATTATTAAAGAAGCACGTGGAAAATATAGCAGGAAAGTACCAAGTCGACAAAGGTCGATTTCCGCAGTAAATGCTACAGGGAAGTACGACTTACAAAAGTACAAAAGTCGACTTCCGCGGCGAAAGAGTTAAAGCAACATTTCTGCTAACAACATAACAAGTGCAATAGTTCTTGTACATACAAAATGTAATATCAGATTTTAAATAAATGTGATGTGGAAAATTAACACTGGATCCTAATTCAGGATGTAAAATTCATCCTGGAAAACAATACAGGATGGCTGCAGTGAAACCATCACAGGTCAGTATAATCAGTTCTGTGTGAAATAACACATTAGCTCCAGATTACATATAAAAACCACCACACACACTATATCCTCCAAGAGCATGAATGAGCAAATGAACACCATGTAGCGTCTTCACAGAACGAACACAGAAAAATAGACTTGTAATGACCTGGTAATGATTACTGTCGCACGCGCGCACATGTACTGTATATACAGTTATATACAGTCTTGCTCTGTGTTGCTGTATTGTCTCCAAAAGTTCACTTAGTAGCAACGCTCTCCCCGACACATCTCCAGGAGTCTCTCAATCTACACAACCTCGTTCAAAATTGTAGCCGTCAGATTGGCTACAGAGTGGCCGATAAGAAAATTAGCGCTCTCTCGTGTTCATCCACATTGATGAACTACAATCTTCAACCTATACTTCCCGACAGTACCCTGGGTTTTCAGGCCACTTGTTGCAACAATTTCAACAGACTTCAACTGTCTTTACTGATATAGTTACTGTTTCCCATGTTGCACTATCTTGAGCAACCTACACTGCTATGCCATATGTACAGACTCTAACCCAAATTGAAATTAGTCAGAATATAATGATATACATTTATGACATTCCCTAACTACAAATTATTTTTATAACACTATGTTCTTCTGCCATAATTTAAGAAACTCGCATGGTATTCACAACTTTATATTACAAAATTATTTTATGAAAATTTCCTAACCTAAAATTGGGGGATCATACTTTTGGACGGTTATAGTGTTCTGAAAAATCTGGATAGAGGGTGAGCTTACATTACAGTGGCAAGAGGGAATAGTAATTTCTCTCCGCAAGCCTGACTAAGATCCTAAGTATGCAGGAAGTTACAGACCTATTTATTTCACTAACTGGTCTGTGTAAACTGTTTGAGAGGATGATGAATCACAGACTTGTGTGGTATTTGGAGAAAAGAGGACTTATGTCCTACTACCAAGGTGATCACTTGGTACGCCTGCAGAGTTTTATCCAGGACACATTTCTCCAAAAGCAGCATTTGGTGACTGTTTCCTCGTATTAGAAAAGTCCAATGGCACCCAATGGCAGTATGGTATCCTTTCAGTCCTGTATGAGAGGAAATTCCAAGATAACTTGACGGTTTTTATTGACATTTTTTTGTCCCACTGTTTATTACTTGTCTGAGTAAGGAGGGCATATTTGCAATACAGTATGTTCAGGAAAGTGGAGTCCTACAGGGATCGGTTCTCAGTGTCACTTTGTGTTGGCGAATGCCATAAATGGTATTGTAGCTGCTGTTGGTTCAGCAGTGATGCCATCGCTATATGTGGGTGATTTTGCTCTGCATTATACCTCACAAAGTTTGTCAGTCGCAGAGCGACAATTACAGCAAGCTATTAGGAGAGTGGAACAGTGAACCTTTGAACATGGCTTTCGGTTTTCAACTGCAAAGACCTCTCTCATTCACTTCTGCCAGAAGCATACTCTTCACCCTTATCCTGAACTTAATTTAGGGGTCTCTCTTCCTGTAGTTGACACATACGATTCTTGGGCTCCTTTTTGATAGTAAATTATTGTGGGAGCCGCATGTAAGTCAGTTAAAAGTCAAATGCGCTAAGGAATTGAATATTTAGAAGTTTCTTAGTACTACATGGAGGACGGTCCGCACAGTGCTCCTACAATTTTATAGGGCACATATTTTATCCTCAGTAGACAACAGCAGTGTAGCATGTGGATCAGCAAAGTGAAGCCAGCGGAGTTAGGTTGACAATAGGAGTATTTCATACAAGTGTCATTAGTAGCCTGCTTGCTGAATCTGGTGTGCCACCTCTACATCTGAGATGCCAACAAACTCTATTTTCCTATTCTGTGAATTTGCGGCAAATGCCACTTCATCCAAGATATCCCTGTGTATTCCATAGTGGAAACTGTCGGCTGTATTGCTTATCCATGAACAACACAACCGGTTGGTATGTGCTTGTATAGCAGTTACAGATTGTGTGATGTTCCTTGTCTTGTTAGACTCCCAAGTAAGGTACCTGCGCTCCGCATTTATATGACGAACTAAAATCATCCTGCATCTTCACACTAGCCCAAATCGGATATCTCCATATATCAGCGGCTGATATCCAGGTTCATTACTTATTTACATGGATGGTTTGAGGTGCAGAAGCGAAAGTAGGCTGTGGGTTCATTTCTGATAACAGGAGGATCCTTTTTCCTCTCCCGGAAACCTGTAGCGTGTACACAGCAGAGCTTCCTTGAAGCTCTGCGGTATGCGCTGTCACTTTCTGCTGTATACCGACTCCTTGAGCTCGTTAGTCTATTGATGCATGTTTCCTGTTGCATCCCTCTGGTGCAGCGGATCCAGGACCTGCTGGTTCGGTGTTGGAGTGCCAACGTTTTTGTGGCTGCAAAGCCACATGGGTATAGCAGGAAACAAATTAGCTGGTAAGGCCGCCAAGGAGGTGGTCACATTACCCCCATTGCCTTACAAGGTTCCAGCAAATGATATTCATTCTTAACTGCAACATTTGGTTATGTTTCATTGGGAGATGGAGTGAGAACGATTGAAGGAACTACTAAGTTTCATAAGTCTTCCCTACTGGTTTCACATACAGAAGCAGTGGTATTATGTCGTCTTTGGAGCGGCCACGGTATAGAAACGCAGTCCCCTACTTACTGAAGGGAGGACTCCACCTCCATGGTGTTTACTTTCTGTAGCCATCTTACCATGGAATGCTTGGACCTGGCTGATCTGTGCTGTAGTCTAAAACTTCCGAGTACCATCTCCCTCATTCTGCAGAATAACAAGCAGTTAGTAGACCTTGTCATCCGTTGTATGAGGAATAGTGGTCTGTTTTACCGTGATTAACACATTCGCGGCCGATGACGACATATATGCGTCACGACTCCACTTTCACTCAGTGCCGATGACGACACACGTGCGTCACACTCCGCGCCAAATATTAAAGCTCGTATTTCCGCCAATATGTATGTAAACAAACAGAACTCTTATCTGTGTATTGTTATAGTGTTATTAAACATATGCTCCATCCGGGCATCAGATCAATTGTTAGTTACAATCTCTGTAGCCAATACAAGTCGGCATACGTTTCTGCGATGTCAAGAGAGAACAGTGAAGTTTCAGAACCTTCTCTCCGGAAGAAACCCCGTCTTAGCGGGTTAAACAGGCGATTTGCAATTAATGATTATAGTCTCGAAGCTCTCCTGAACGCTAGTTACAGTGACAGCACTGATAGTGACGACAGTGATGACAGTGTGAAAAGTGACTGTAGCCATCTGAGTGTGAATCTTAATCACGGATGTGTGTGTCGAGTGCCTACTCCCAATTCTCACATTACAGAAGATGATTAAGACGTAAGTAATATCTCTTCTCCAAATCTCCCCCCAAATAACATGGGCAATATTTCAGGGGTCATTTCTTGGGAGTTCAGATTCGTCCTCAATGAAACAGATAAACTTTATTGGTCGGCCGGGAATGAAGGTTCCACTGCCAAGGAACGCGAAATCCATTGAATATTTTTGCTTGCTTGCAGATGACAACTTACTGAATAACATTGTAACTGAATATAACACATTTGCAGAAGAGTTATTTTTGCGAGGAAATGTCACTGAAATGTGGCACACTGCTTTGACTAGTTACATTGTACAGCTTATGGAGTAGGCCTAAGGTAAGTATACATTGTTCACACAGCAATAATGAGATTCTACTGCACAGCATCTTTGTGTGAAATGTTCAAAAACTTAATTTTCTGTTGTTAAGAAGTTCTACGTTCGAACAAAACATTATTTTCCTTGTTCCACTTCATTACCAGTCATGACGCACATGCTGCGTCAAACGGCGCCGAAGGGAAAAAACTCATTGGTAGTGCCACTGACGCAGCGTGTGCGTCATGGCTCTTATGTACATAAATAATATTGAAATAATTAAAATAATAATCTAAAATGCATAAGGACACAAAAATGAAGTCCTTTAAGCAAAAAAAAATATTACGGTACCACGGTAATGGTTGCCGATATCCGAGCGGCCTTGCACTAAAATAAGCTTTTTATCAGTTTTACATTTGTATAGCTTTAGCATGCAGCATGACCTTTTACTAACATCAGTTCTGGTGGTGTGATTTCAGTTTAGGATTCTAAATAGGCCATCAGTTTGTCCAGCTGCATTTTTACCTCTCTAAGAGTGATTGTTTCTTCTGATGGAGTGCCGGTTTCATTTTCAAATTCACCATCAGTGAATTGGTAGTGTTTTGCATTCAGAAGAGCGTGGATTCGAATTCCACCTCGGCCGTCCTGAGAATGGTTTTCCGGACGGTACCTTTGACCGTGGCTGAATTACTTCCATTTCCTTTCCTTAACTATCCTTGGCAGAAAAAAAAAAAAAAAAAACCATTCAAGAAGAGTCGACCCCGTAAAAGAAATACTGTACTCATAAAAATACATTTTTATTATTTTCGATCCGAATAAACCGGAGATCCGGATTAATGAGGCTCAGATAAACGAGGTTCTTCTGTAGATGATTTCGCTTTGAAAGGAGTATGGTTTTTTAATGTATCTTTTCTATAATTTTATAAGAAAATAAGGCATTGCAAATTAGAACCACTGATTATTTTAAAACCATAATAATTTTTTAATCATCATTTGTTTTAAATTCTAGTCAGTGGATACATTTTAAAATTTGAATTATGATATTTCGTTCACCTCGTACCATTAGGGGTCAATCACCTAGATGTTAGGTCCCTTTAAATAACAATCATTATCAAACCATGGTGTAAGCAACCAGTCTGTTGTTCAATATATACGGGGAATACATCATGCAAAGCTCAGAGGAAAATAAATCGTGGTGTAAGCAACCAGTTTGTTGTTCATCATATATTCGAATGGCTGGCAGTGTGCGAGTGTCAGTTGGAGGAAAGAGGTTGCAGAATCTGTGTTTTATTGATGATACTATTCTATTGGCAAGAATTGAAGATGAACTTACTGAATTATTGCGACAGGTAGAAAGCAGGTCTTCAGCTTGGATTGAACTTGAATTGCAGAAAAACAAAGGTGATGGGTATTGATAGAGAGAAAAAAAAGCTCAATTTTAGTGGATGTCAAGTAGGCCTAGATGTTGTTAATGAATTTATTGTGGCTCCTTGCTGAACAATACTGACAGCTGCAAAAAAGAGGTTGGGAGAAGAATTGCTCTTGGAAAAGTTGCTGTGAACAAGCTCTGAATGATCTGGCATGAGCAAGCAAACAGAAAAACCACAAAGAAATCATTTGGATTGATTTTCACGCTTTTTCTAAGACTGTGAATTGTGTACAGTGGAGGTCAAAAGGCACATCGATGCATTTTAAATGTGGACTGGTGGAGGATGTTACAAGTACCGTAGACGGAGGAAAGATCTATCTCCTCCATAATCGAAGAACTTGGTATTCCAAATCGACTTTCAACTCTTGTGAGACAGAGAACCCTGCAGTTCTTTTGACATGTTATAAGGAGAGAAAATAGCCTTGAAAAACTAGTTATCCAAGGCGAAGTAAATGTGATTAGGCTGCATGGAAGAACGCACAGAAGATGGATAGATCAGATCAATGATATGATATAATCAGTGCCTATGTTCCTCAAGAAAGTTACTTCTGAGGAGAAAAATAAAAGCTTTTGTAAACCCAGTTGTTAGATTTACTGGCACGTAAAAGAACCCCTGCAGGACGAACTTCTAGCACCTCAGAGTTTTCAAAACCTGTAAAAGTAGGTAGTGGGATGTAAAAATCAATATTATTACTATTATTATTATTATTATTATTATTATTATTATTATTATTATTCATTCATTCAACTTCGCTAATCGGCCAACTAGGGACAACGATAAGCCTCACTTTACATTCTGGCATTTGTTCATCTTTCGCTTGATCCACATCGTCTTCATTAGCTCACTGTGTTTAGCACGACGTTCTTCTGTCCATTTAGCACCAGTTGCCCGTTTTTTTGTCCCGGAAAGTCCCAAAAGTCTTGATGGCTGCTCTGAAAAGATTTCGGTCTTGTGCATCTTCTGCTTGTAGGCCCAGTTCTTTAAGATCTTTCTTGACATTAACGTACCATGGCATTGCCGTTTTTGGTTTTGCGTCAAATATACTGAAGATACGTTTCGTCCATCGAGAGTCGATCATCCGTCGTATATGACCGTAGAAGCGAACTCTGCCTTTACGCATTGTGTCCGTGATCTTCTCTATCTTAGAGTATTCTTCTTGCCTGGATTTTCTAATGTAGATGCCATTTTTGTTATTATTATTATTATTATTATTATTATTATTATTATTATTATTATTATTATTATTATTATTATTATTATTATTATTATTATTATTATTTGTAAATCCATTGGTGAATCTGTGGGACAGATTGTTGAAAATTGGCTTTCTTGGAGGTGATCTGATTGGCCTGGGCCACGTAAATAATAAAAATTATGAAGTTGAAAGGATTCTTGGTTGGAGGAAAAGGGAATGAAGCTGGAGACAAAAAGGTGTAGTTTGTGTTGACCTTTTATGAGGCTGTGTTCAACACCTTTCGGAAGCAGCTTAATTATGGTGTCACTTATACAATTAGGGGCAGATCATCACAAGTAGATATGTTGTGCAGGAGGAGAGATCTGCAGGAGATCAAGCAATGTAATAATATTCCCAGCATAGTCTTTTTTTCCTGCTGTGTGGAAATGAAGAACATGAAGATACATTCCAGATTTGGAATAGCTAAAACAGAATGGTGGGTACTGCAGGAGAATGATGGCAGAATTGCCTTCTTTGTTCTGACCTCTTGTCATTTCTTCATTCAGCAATCTGGAAAGATGGCAACAAACACTATTTTAAGTGTTGCGGAGGGAACCCAAGTGATGGATACTGTACAATTAGATGGCCACCTCATCAGGCTCTTGGGAAACTGAAATAGGCATCTGGGCCAGATAATATCTCGGGAATTTATTCACAGTGAATGTTTACCCTTCCGTCAAGTGTCTCTAATATGAGAAACCCAAAAACTACCTTGTGACTTAAGAAAGGCCACCATATAATAATTTCGTACATTGCTATAGTCTATTAAAGAAACTAATTAAAATAGTTTATGTTGGGTTAACCTTGTCAATACACTTTTAATGATTGAAAATTATTTATTTTCTCATACATGTTTCAGGAAGATTATCCATTCCCTTAATCAGTGATGTCAATTCAAGGAATAAAACAATATAACACTACCTTTTTTTTCTTACAATTTAATTCACCATATCAATGAATAAAGAAACTAATGAAATATTATGAAAATGATCATTACATAAAATTTAATATTTTGATGAACTGAAATGAGAATACATAAATAAATTTAAGATCTTCAAGTATTCTTCTTTTTTTCCTTAAATGATCAAACGCTAGTCTATACAGTGGGTTCTCTTCTGTACTTCCTTCATTTAAACTTGATTCAAAGTCAATTTTTTTGTACAAGATAGATTTGTAAACTTTCCAAAACATTCATGAATTTTCCCTTTTTGGCCAAATGTATTAACTTCGTCATTAGAAATATCTGTAAATTTGATTCTTTTCAACCATATGCTCTGCCATTGCCAAATATCTTATGTTTGACTGCATTAACATGTTCTTTGTACCTTATAGCCAAACTTCTTCCAGACTGTCCTACTTATCGTTGTCTACATGTTTGGCATGTCATAATTGTCATCATCCTTTCATGTATTAGTCGTATAGAAGGACTGTAACGGTCTATACAAAATATTTGCATTTTCATGCCATCTCTTCTTGATTTTATTAAATATACATTTATTCTCTATTTTATCTGAATTGAAAATTATCTTATTAGTATTATCAGTTTTGTATGCGACATTGATGTTCCTTTTTCTGAAAATTTTAGCCATGACCATCTCCTCAGGCTCTTGGGAAACTGAAACTGAGGTAGGCATCTGGGCCAGATAATATCCCTCAGGAGTTTATTCACAGTGAATGTTTACCCTTAAGTCAAGATGGATTGATTACATGGTTAAGGTACGTCGATGATTTATTTGTTATTATCGATGAACAGAAGGTTAAACCTGATTGGTCTATTAGAGTATTTAAATACTTCGGATAAACAAGTACATTTTACGATGGAATCTGAAAATGATGGAACTTTAAGTTATTTAGATTTAATAATTACTAAAATTTCTGGTCATTTCGATGTTCAAATTTTCAGAAAAGTTACCCAAACAGTTACTATTATCAGAAACAACTCCAATCATCCAGGTCAACATAAAAAGGCAACATTTTACAGCTTAATTAATAGAGGTATGAACATACCTATGTCTAGGAAGAATTATGATAGATAAATGTAATCCACCAAATTGCTCATAACAACGAATACTCCAAAAAATTTATTAATAGAATTAATAAATAAATAAACAAACCAAAAACAAATTTAATTAAAGAGCAAAAGGAGAAAAATAAATTTGCAGTTCTAACTTTCCAAAATAAGCATTCTTATCAACTGGCTAAAATTTTCAGAAAAAGGAACATCAGTGTCTCATACAAAACTGATAATACTAATAAGATAATTTTCAATTCTGATAAAATAGAGAAAAAATGTATATTTAATAAATCAGGAATTCACAAATTGACATGCCAAACATGTAGACAACGATAAGTAGGACAGTCTGGAAGAAGTTTGGCTATAAGGTACAAAGAACATGTTAATGCAGTCAAACATAAGATATTCGGCAATGGCAGAGCATATGGTTGAAAAGAATCATAAATTTACAGATATTTCTAATGACATGGAGTTAATACATTTGGCCAAAAAGGGAAAATTCATGAATGGTTTGGAAAGTTTAAAAATTTATCTTGTACAAAAAAATTGACTTTGAATCAAATTTAAATGAAAGAAGTACAGAAGAGAACCCACTGTATAGACTAGCATTTGATCATTTAAGGAAAAAAAGAAGAAAACTTGAAGATCTTAAATTTATTTAGGTATTCTCATTTCAGTTCATCAAAATATTAAATTTTATGTAATGATCATTTTCATAATATTTCATTAGTTTCTTTATTCAGTGATATGGCGAATTAGGATACACAAAAGATTGTGTTACATTGTTTTATTCCTTAAATTGACATCACTGATGAAGGGAATGGATATTCTTCCTGAAACATTTATGAGAAAATAAATAATTTTCAATCATTATAAGTGTTGTATTGACAAGGTGGACCCATCATAAACTATTTTAAATAGTTTCTTTAATAGATTCAGACAAGTCAATACAGGATCAAATAAATATCTACTGTATTATGGTTAAGTTTATCAACATTGTTACAGTGTCATGGCAATGGTGACTACTCTAATAGTTTATAACTAGCTGATGTACCCGTGCTTCGCTACGGGATTCTCAGACAGACTGACTTTGTGGTTTTCCTAACTGAAGTCAGTATCAGTCATTACAAAAACATCAATAGGAATGTAGCGATTAAAAGCAATGTTATCATATAAAATACTCAATCAAATGAAAAACTGCACATTTTCTCACTTTTAACGAACAACACTACGGTGCCGATCTAACAGGCCAAAGTTCCAGAGCTGGAATGACCAGGCCGCAGACAGCCGTGAACGCTTCTGTCATTCCGTTAAATATGCACACTTCCCATTCCAATCAGAGACTCAGAGTAAGGATTGAATAGCTCGAATGCTATGATGATAATGATAATAATAATAATAATAATAATAATAACAATAATAATAATAATTGCAGACATTTCGATTTGACGCCATCTGGCTGCCTGCTCGTCAATTTCGACGTTCCGGTTTACTCTGTCTGCCATCTAGCGGACCTAGAGTAAACCAGATCTCTCTTGGGCGTCTATGGCTGAGATTTAATTAATTTTGTCGGGTAAATATCAAATGTATCACCAGAGATCTTTTACATGCCAACATCGTGCGACATGGAGTGTCGAATGGACTTTTTTCCGCCCTTCAAAAATCCGACTACCTCTGCCGGGTTTGAACCCGCTATCTTGGGATCCGGAGGCCGACACTCTACCACGGATCCACAGAGGCTATGATGAACCAGTGTGTTACGTACCAGTAGTATCGGAAATGTAATGGCGTATGGCTTTTAGTGCCGGGAGTGTCCGAGGACATGTTCGGCTTGCCAGATGCAGGTCTTTTGATTTGACGCCCGTAGGCGAGCTGCGTGTCGTGATGAGGATGAAATGATGATGAAGACGACACATACACCCAGCCCCCGTGCCAGCGAAATTAACCAATGATGGTTAAAATTCCCCACCCTGCCAGGAATCAAACCCGGGACCCCTGTGACCGAAGGCCAGCACGCTAACCATTTAGCCATGGAGCCGGACAGTAGTATCGGAAAATTTATGAAACAGACTAATGGCATGCTAAAGAAGAAAGTTACCTAACTCCCCAGCTACGTCCCGCCAAAATTTAGGTAGACTGTTACACTCGTACGACTGGACAATTTGGCTGTGTGGTTAGGGACGCGCAGCTGTGAGCTTGCATCCAGGAGATAGTGGATTCAAATCCTACTCTCGGCAGCCTTGACGATGTTATTGCATGGATTCCCATTTTCACACCAGGCAAATGCTGGGGCTATACCTTAATTAAGGCCAAGGCCGCTTCTTTCACACTCATAGCCCTTTTCTATCCCATCGTCGCCATAAGATCTAACTCTGTCGGTGCAACGTAAGGCAAATTTTAAAATACAGTACTCAGTATGTAGCAGTAATCCTATATTTCGGAGATGAGTGGCAACAGAGACAAAGCACATCACAACAAACAATGGTCCATGTAATGTTATTGTTGATCAATTTTATGAGCTTTCTATATTGTAGGCCTTCACATTGTTTTTTTGACTCTGTGATCTTAGGGTATCTTACAAAATTATTTATAGCTTAGACTGTAGTTCCTTATTCTCCGACTTTACAAACAGATTTTCATTAAATCCTGTCTACCCATTTTCTCGTGACTCGGCGCTGATAAGGACATGGTAACAAAAATCCTAATTCATGAATATCTCTGATCATAGCCAGTATGGTAACAATGTATAAGACATAAGTGATCTGAAATGTAATACTATATAATATTAGTTATGTAGTGTTTATCGACATGACCACTAATAACATTATTATGGAATTAAATTTTAGGCCTACCCCTAAACTACCATTTTATTCAGCATGAATAAAATTATTTATGGCCTAGATTATAGCAACTTATTCCCTGACTTTGCATATCGATTTTCATTAAGATAGGACCACTAATACCATAAATATTCGAGAATTCCATTGTAGGCCTTCCCCTAAACTACCATTTTTCCCAGCGTGAATACAATTATTTATGGCCTAGATTGTGGTGACTTATTCTTCAACTTCCCCTATGGCTTTTCGTTGAGATAAGACCATTAATAACAAATATTTGAGAATTAAATTTTTGGCCTACCCCCTGTGGGTGGGGGACGCTGATGATGAATACACCCACGGTATCCCCTGCCTGTCGTAAGAGGCGACTAAAAGGGGCGACCAAGGGATGAGTGGATTGGAATCATGAAACTACTTGTGATTAGTACCACCACTGGGGAACACCATGGGTCACTATTACTTGCGCGTAGTACCACTATGTTAGCTACGAAATAGATTTGTGATTAGTAGCAATCAGGAGCACCGTGCGGTCAGGCTTTTACGGTACCTGTGTTTAGTAGCACGATATGATCGACACCAGGGTTGTGGCTTGCCTGTGATTAGTACCCACTATATAAGGAACACCACGGGATAGTACGAGTCCCTGTGGTTAGTACACTTATGTGATGAACACCATAGGTTTGCGTTGGCTGTAAATGGCGCCGCTATGTGTGAAACACCATAGGTCTGTATTACATGTGCGAATTTCATTACCTGTGAGTAGTGCCATAATGTGTGGAATACTGCGAGTCTACGATACTTTTGATTAGTACCGCAGCATGTCAAATACCATGTTTCTACTTGCTGGGCTGAGTGGCTCAGACGGTTAAGGCGCTGGCCTTCTGACCCAAACGTGGCAGGTTCGATCCTGGCTCAGTCCGGTGGTATTTGAAGGTGCTCAAATACGTCAGCCTCGTGTCGGTAGATTTACTGGCACGTAAAAGAACTCCCGCGGGACTAAATTCCGGCACCTCGGCGTCTCCGAAGACTGAAAAAGTAGTTAGTGGGACGTAAAGCAAATAACATTATTATTATTATTATTATTATTATTATTATTATTATTATTATTATTATTATTATTATTATTATTATTATGTTTCTACTTTCCAAGCGATAAGTACCATTATGAGAGGCCAATGATCTATATTTTGGACCCCTTTAACTTGCAAGGATCATAGATTCAGTATTGAGCTATAGAAGCAGTCCCTTGGTCAGTATTACTATTGTTTTCCGTTAGTTTCTGAGATTGAGGCATTGCGGGTCCGTTCCACTGATTGTTTTTAACTTCATATCCATCCGTTCATTTTTCGTCCTCACGCTTTGAATTCTGGTCAATGGAGGATTTTGAATTTTTGTTTTGTCAATGCATTTAGTCTCATTTCGTGCCATTACAAGATATTAGAATCATTCCGTATTGACGGTTTTCACTTTACAATGGCGAAAAATGAGGGTATCCTCCTATTCAATACATCATATATTCCGTCATTAGACGGAGCAAACAAATTCAGACATGTTTCGGCTCGCTTGAGCCATCTTCAGTGAAAAAAATTAGGGGGGGGGGTTGGAATAATTTACATAATATAAGTTGAAAAAATGCTAAAAAACATAATGAAAGAGTGAACAAAAAAACAAAAGAGAGCTTAGACGGAAAGCAAAATTAGCACAAATATACAATATTTACAACAATATGCAGAGCAAAAAACTTACTGCAACAAAATTCAGTGAAACAGGTGTTAATTTGAAATAATAATTGATACTAAAAACTGCGTTAACCTAAGAAACAAGGGAATGAGAAAACAAATGATGCAGATGGAAACAAATAATAGTAGCGCATGGTGAGGTTATGGACCTCATAGTTTACAAATTATTGGTTTAAAAATGACAAAACAGTTTGAAATTGCTGTCAAATCTAGTGGAAACCCATCACATCAAAATGGTCAGGAGGAGTGCGGGAGCAAACATTTTTGAGAGAAACCAAGCCTGAATTAACCTGCAGGCGAAAAGCCTGTGACAAGGAGAAAAAACACCATGAAATTTAAGGCTTTAGAAATAGCAGCATTCTCAATATCTTCTCAATCTAGCGGTCCCTTTCTTCATTATTGTTTCATAATGTTGGCTGGTGTTTTGCCTTATTATAGAGGGGGCCGATGACGTAGATGTTAGGCCCCTTAAAACGACAAGCATCATCATCATCATCATCATCAATTTTAGTCCTTCCCCTAAACTACCATTTCCGTCAGCGTGAATAAAATTATTTATGGCCTACATTGTAGCGACTTATTACCAGACTTTGTATACCGATTTTCATTAAATTCTCTTCAGCCGTTTTCCCGTGATGCGTGTACATACATACATACAGACAGACAGAAATTACGGAAAAGTAAAAAGTGCATTTCCTTGTTACTGTGGGCACGACTGATACAGAAATACCATCCGTTTTAAATTCTGAGCAATGTACAGACAAAACTTATTTTATATATATAGATTTTTCTTAAAAAGCTACAATTAAGAGCAATCAAGATCCTGATTTATTACCTTTCAGGTTTGAGATTAAGGCTGAAGATGCCCTAAAAAAAGGGGGAAAATCATGTCCCTATAGTTTACTTCATAAGTTTTAATTCTTAACTAAAATTACTCTTTATGTATTGAATAGGTGGAATTTAATAAACATTTCTTTGACTTTAAAGCTGACATTATCATAAAAAGTAATTTTCTACAGAAAGAAAAGAAAAGAAGGAAAAATGTTCAATCTTTTCGAGCCTTTCTCCTAAATTGTCCTTGTTTGGACGCTTGTGAGTTGGCAACGATACTTATTCAATCGTGTCTTCCTTTTGCTACCCATAAGCATTGTAAATATCATTGTGAATGAAGGAGCTCAGGCGTTGCACTTCTCCACTATGAATCCTGCAGTAATGTTGTATTTGCTGTGTTAAATGTACCTGACAGTTGACAGAAAGATTGAAAAAGAAGTGAGGCCTACATTAAGCATATCTGCACTGGAATTGCTTATGGTTCAGAAAATGAAAATGTCATCACAGTGGGAAAAATGCTTCAAGAAAAACTGCACTGAAAAGCAGTTGCTGCGTGAGAAACGAGCTACAAGGAATGTTTTATCACATATCTAACAGGTTGTGTGCAAATGTTATTGTGTAATATGATATACTTCCTCCCCTGCGAACCATGTGACCTTGCCGCGGTGGGGAGGCTTGCATGTTCCAATGAAGCAGATAGTCGAGCCGCAGGTGCAACCATATTGGATGGGTATCTGTTGAGAGGCCAGACTAAGGAATGGTTCATCGAAAGGGGGGTAGCAGCCTTTCGGTAGTTGCAACGGCGGCAGTCTAGATGATTGACTGATACGGCCCTGTAATAATACTCAACATGGCTTAGCTGTGTTGATACTGCTACACGGCTGAAAGCAATGGGAAACTACAGCCGTAACTACCTCCCGAGGACATGCAGCTCTCTCTGTATGAATGATGTACTGATGATGGCTTCCTCCCGGGTAAAATATTCCGGAGGTAAAGTAGTCCCCCATTCGGATCTCTGGGTGGGGACTACAGGAGAGGGGGCGATCATCAGGAAGATGGATACTGATATTCTGCAAGTCAGAGCGTGGAATGTTAGATGTTTGAATTGTTGTGGTAGGTTAGAGAATTTGGAAAGGGAGATGGATAGACTAAAGTTAGATGTAGTTGGTATAAGTGAAGTACGTTGGCAGGAAGAACAGGATTTTTGGTCAGGTGATTACCGAATTATCAACACAAAA
This sequence comes from Anabrus simplex, assembly GCF_040414725.1. Classification (NCBI taxonomy): domain Eukaryota; kingdom Metazoa; phylum Arthropoda; class Insecta; order Orthoptera; family Tettigoniidae; genus Anabrus; species Anabrus simplex. The sequence goes on along the minus strand of NC_090265.1, from coordinate 126,880,265 downwards.
TCAAACAGAGGAAATGCAGGAGTTGGTTTAATAATGAATAAGAAAATAGGGCAGCGGGTAAACTTCTACGACCAGCATAGTGAAAGAATTATTGTCGTCAAGATACACCAACCAATGCCCATCACAATAATGCAGGTCTATATGCCTACTAGTTCAATGGATGATGAAGAAATCGAAAGAATATATGAAGAGATGGAAGATTTAATACATTATGTAAAAGGTGTCGAGAATCTAATTGTGATGGGAGACTGGAATGCAGTGGTAGGCCAAGGAAGAGAAGGTAATACAGTAGGAGAATTTGGATTGGGACAAAGGAACGAAAGAGGAAGTCGGCTGGTTGAATTCTGCAATGATCATAATTTAGTCCTTGCCAATACTTGGTTCAAAAACCACAAACGATGGCTGTATACGTGGACGAGACCTGGGGACACTGGAAGGTATCAGATAAACTTCATTATGTTTAGGCAGAGATTCAGAAACCAGGTCTTGTATTGCAAAACTTTCCCAGGAGCAGACGTGGACTCTGACCACAACTTGTTGGTCATGAAAAGCCATCTGAAGTTGAAGAAATTGAAGAAAGGAAAGAAGGATCTAGACAAGTTGAAAGAAAAGAGTGTGAGGGATTGTTTCAAGGAACATGTTGCACAAGGGGTAAATAAAAAGGCTGAAGGAAACACAATAGAGGAAGAGTGGATAGTTATGAAAAATGAAGTCAGTAGGGCTGCTGAAGAAATGTTAGGAAGGAAGAAAAGATCAACTAAGAATCAGTGGATAACTCGGGAGATACTAGACCTGATTGATGAACGACGAAAATACAGGAATGCTAGAAATGAAGAGGGCAGAAAAGAATACAGTAGATTAAAGAATCAAGTGGATAGAAAGTGCAAGCTAGCTAAGGAAGAATGGCTGAAGAAGTGCAAGGATGTCGAAGGTTGTATGGTCCTAGGAAAGGTAGATTCTGTATACAGGAAAATCAAGGAAACCTTTGGAGAAAGGAAATCTAGGTGTATGAATATTAAGAGCTCAGGTGGAAAGCCACTTCTAGGGGGAAAGAAGACAAAGCAGAAAGATGGCAGGAGCATATCCAACAGTTGTATCAAGGTAAAGATATAGATAATTTGGTTCTGGAACATAAGAGGCTGTTGTTGCTGATGAAATGGGAGACCCAATTTTGATTTCAGTTTGACAGAGCTGTGAGTGACCCAAATAGGAACAAGGCACCTGGAGTTGATGACATTCCCTCTGAATTACCGACTGTCTTAGGAGAAACCAGCATGGCAAGGTTATTCCATTTAGTGTGTAAGGTGTATGAGACAGAAGTCCCATCCGAAATTCGGCAGAATATTGTTATACCTATTCCGAAGAAAACCGGTGCTCACAGGTGTGAACACTACCGTACCATTAGTTTAGTATCTCATACCTGCAAAATTTTAACACACATTAATTACAGAAGAATGGAAAAACAAGTTGAAGCTGAGTTGGGAGAAGATCAGTTTGGCTTCAGAAGAAATGTAGGAACACGTGAAGCAATCCTGACTTTACGTCTGATCTTAGAGGATCGAATCAAGAAGGACAAGCCCACGTACATGGCATTTGTAGATCTAGAAAAGGCATTCGATAATGTTGAATGGACCAAGCTATTTAAGATTCTGAAAATGATTGGGGTCAGATACCGAGAACGAAGAATTATCTACAATCTGTATAAAAATCGGTCTGCAGTGATAAGAATCAAGGGCTTTGAAAAAGGAGCAGCAATGCAGAAAGGAGTGAGGCAAGTCTGCAGTAAAGGAAATCAAAGAGGAAATTGGAAATGGAATCAGTCCAAGGAGAGGAAATCAAAACCTTGAGATTTGCTGATGATATTGTTATTTTGTCTGAGACTGCAGAAGATCTCGAAGTTGCTGAGTGGTATGGACGAAGTCTTGGGTAAGGAGTACAAGATGAAAATAAATACGTCGAAAACAAAAGTAATGGAGTGCAGTCGAATGAAGGCAGGTGATGCAGGAAAATATTAGATTAGGAAATAAAGTCCTAAAGGAAGTAGATGAATATTGTTACTTGGGTAGTAAAATAACTATCGATGGCAGAAGTAAGGAGGACATAAGATGCAGACTAACACAAGCAAGGAAGAGCTTTCTTAAGAAAAGAAATTTGCTCACTTGAAACATTGATATAGGAATTAGAAAGATGTTTTTTGAAGACTTTCGTGCTCGATAGCTGCAGTCGCTTAAGTGCGGCCAGTATCCAGTAATCGGGAGATAGTGGGTTCGAACCCCACTGTCGACAGTCCTGAAGATGGTTTTCCGTGGTTTCCCCATTTTCACACCAGGCAAATGCTGAGGCTGTACCTTAATTAAGGCCACGGCCACTTCCTTCCCATTCCTAGGCCTTTCCCATCCCATCGTCGCCATAAGACCTATCTGTGTCAGTGCGATGTAAAACAACTAGCAAAAAAAAGAAGACTTTCGTGTGGAGCGTGGCATTGTATGGAAGTGGAACATGGACAATAATTAGCTCAGAATGAAAGAGAATACAAGCTTTTGAAATGTGGTGTTACAGAAGAATGCTGAAGGTGAGATGGATAAATCGAATCACGAATGAAGAGATACTGAATCAAATTGGTGAGAGGAGATTGATTTGGCTAAATTTGACAAGATGAAGAGATAGAATGATAGGACATATCTTAAGGCACCCAGGACTTGTTCAGTTGGTTTTTGAAGGAAGTGTAGGTGGTAAGAACGGAAGGGTAGACCAGGGTGTGAATATGACAAGCAGATTAGAGCAGATGTAAGATGCAATAGTTACGTAGAAATGAAAAGGTTAGGATAGGGTGGCATAGAGAGCTGCATCAAACCAGTCTATGGACTGATGACTCAAACAACAACAACAACAACATGATATACTTTTGTATAGATTGCTAGAGGGAAGGGCAAAAGGGGTGTCTTTATCGAGAAGGAAGGAGCATGCTTGGGACCAGTTGGAAGCTGGATGCTGAATCATGTCATTGTTTTCCGGGCTTGTAGACCATGGTCCAGGAGGCGGAGGACGATTACTGATAATCCACTTCAAAGGTTGGCACCTCTGTACAATTTACGAACTTCATCATGTAGATCCGTATTCATGCAGTTAAAATTAAGAAACAATGTTAGGTTTATGGTCCAACCAATCAATACACATCACTTTACAAATGAAAACTATTTAATATAAAAACATACTAAACATATTTTGGGACATGTTAAGTCTCTATTTGAGACTTCTTCAGTCATAAAATCACGTGGTAGATTACAAAACTCATTGTTCAGGAATTAAAAAAAAAAAACTATTTGAGAATACGTTAAAAATATAATATACACATTATTTACACAAAATTGTCCTCACTGCTTGAAAAAACTTTTATCTTCAATGTTAAAATTTGAAATATAACTTGAAATATGACATGAGAACTGAGGACAATTTTGTGTAAATAATGTGTACATTATATCTTTAGCGTGTTCTCAAATAGTTTCTTAGAAGGCATTGAGTTCTTCCATTTTTTTCATTTTCTGAACAATGAGTTCTGTTGTCTACCACGTGATTTTATGGCTGAAGGACCTCAAAAAGACAAAACATGTCCCAAAATAAGTTTTTATATTAAATAGTTTTCATTTGTAAAGTGATGTATTGTTTGAGTGGACCATAAACATAACATTGTTTCTTAATCTTAATGGTACAATTTGACCAGTATTCCCTCTTACAGCACAGTAGATCTGATAGCATAAGAGGAGGTGTACTGCAGAAAAAAGCCGTTTGATATATGTATCATTTAACAATGCACAGCTACTGCCAGAGTTCATGTTAGTTGAAATCATCATTAACCAACAGAAACTCCTGATAGTTGTTTGTATACAAGCTGCCCAAAATAACAAATATAGCTGAATTCGAATTCACTTTACTTGATCTACTTCCCAGTTATGGGCATATTATTGCCATAGGAGACTTTAACACTAACCTACTACTTATTAAAATATACAAAACTAAACAATTTATTGACATGTTCTCTTGTGATACGACGATCCTCCGTCTAGAGCCTATGAATCACACTTACATAGACAACTATACAACACACACGCTCATTGATCACATGTGACAACCTAACCATATCTACTAATCCTACCTCCTCCGAATGCCAAAATATAAATCTAAGTATGTTATTTCCAAAAAACACAAAAGGCATTGGTATGGACAAGTTAAGACATGATACAATTTACTCTGGAATGGCATACTCCTATTGGACAATATAGATGCAAAAGGTAACAAGTTGAACTCTTTTGTAATCACTCTGTTTGATAAACGAACCCCTGAATGACTAATAAGTTACTCACCCATCGTGTCCTTGGCTAAATAGTGAAATTAAAAGTATGACCCAACGCAACGCACTTTTTCGATGTTTTGAACTGCGCCGAGCTAGTTATTGGGTGTCCTCTATCTCTTTTTCGAGCCCCACTGCTGGGTGACAATCTTTCTTGTGCCATTTGGGCGACCAGTCTTTCTTGAGCCGTTCGTTTCGAGTCCTGCGGCGCTTTTTCTTTTCTTGTCCCACGTATGGCAGTCATTCTTTCTTCTAATTAACTATACACCGGCGTCCAAGAAAATCTCCAGCTAGCTATGCTATACAGCTCAGGGATTATCTTATATGGAACTAATTATTTTTACGTGAATGTGACTGAGGAACGCGCTTCTAATAAATTCAGTATATCTGCATGACTATCATGTCATAAAATCAAAATACAACTGATCTTAAGTTTAATGATGAAATTGCCTTAAATTAACCTTATAACGTATAATTAATAATAATAAGTTAAATTCTTAAATACTAACTTTATTCAAAATTATATCTGTACGTAGGACAAGTTGATATTCTAATGATTCTTATGTACATGTAGGTATCTCATTAAAAATAAGAAAAATTGATTGCCTTGAAGTTATCACGCTACTCATTAGTTTCGGTTTCACAATATCAAATTTTTAAAATCATCATCCACGGTCTCTACTTCTCTCGTAAACAATTTCTTTCCTCAATTTTTCTGTGGAATTATACTATTTCTGGAATCTCTCCTGACCTGACGTGGATTACCTTCTACATCTCCTTAATCTTATGTAAACGAAAATTAAAATGTTTAATCCTCTAAGCTAACATAAATAATTTCATCATGCTTCCTGGCTAACTCAAAATTAAAGAACTGTTTCATTAAGAATAAACTCAAATGAAATTCTCTGGGAATAATGCTTACGAATCGTCAAATTCACAATAAATATCAAATCCTAACTTCTTGCTAAGTTCTATCAAAATATTAAATGTTTACATAATATTGTGTTTTGCACATGTACATAATTATTGAAAAATAATAAAATAAAATAAAAAATGCTCCTTTTTTATGTATCATCTTATTATTTCTTGTTTATGACTCTGTCGTTAATAACGTAGATGGAGTAAGCACTGTTTCACATGTGTAGCTTTCAATTGCTACCTAAGCTGATATACCAATGAACATAAATATATATATATGTTTGATCATACTTGGACATATTCAAAATATACCCTAAGAAATATGTACGAATTTTTCAATAAAATCTCAACAAGTTTGTCTAGGTTAAATCAAGGTCATAATGCTTTATAAATCCAATCATATGATTGCTAATAATCAAGGGATACCATAGATGAAACTTCCACACTCGTAAATATCAATATCATAACACTATGAAGACACTACTGTCAATGATTTGCTGTCTCAACTTAAATCAGTTTAAATACTGAGTAACATGTGAAATTTTCTTAGAAAATGTTATTATACTATAGGTTATCTAGGGTTTCTTTTTATGATCATACTTTATTATTAACCTGCAAGTTCACTAACCACATGTCATCCTCCTCCTCCTCCTATGGCGCGACGGCCCGTTTTCGGGTCATGGCCTCCCCAGTTGCTCTCCGCCAAACTTGTCGATCTCGTGCAGCTACTCTCCAATTCCGGATCTTGAGGATATGTGCTGCGTCCTGATGTACACCATCTTCCCATCTGTTACGTGGCCTTCCCACAGGCCTTCCTCCTCCAAAGTCTCCTAAGAATACCTTCTTTGGGATTCGGTGTTCTTCCATCCTAATTAGATGACCTGCCCATTTAAGTCTCTTCATTCGAATGGCATGCGACAGGGGTGCCTCCCCATACAGGGAATATAGTTCATTGTTATATCTAATTCTCCACTCCCCTTGTACGCATATGGGTCCATAAATTCTCCTCAGGATTTTCCTTTCGAAGGAATCTATCTTCTCCACGGCTTTCTTTGGGAGGGTCCACGTATCACTTCCATACATCACTATACTGCGAATGAGGGTTTTGTATAGCATAACTTTTAAGCTCTGATTTATATCTCTACTTCTGAAAAGTGGTAGTACTGCAAAGTATGCTCTGTTGGCAGCTTGAATTCTTGCCTGTATTTCCACCATTTCCTCATTCTTGTTGCTCAGATGTACACCAAGATATTTAAATTCATCCACCACCTCCACTTTGGATCCTTCAGGGACAAGTTGGTCATTTGTATACTTCCTTCTCCGAGCCTGCACCATTACCTTCGTCTTCTGTTCATTGATCTTAAGTCCAATCTCTTTGCCTTCCCTATTCAAGTCTTCAAATGTTTCTTTAACTGTCCTTGTTGTTCTTCCCATCAAATTTATGTCATCAGCATATCCAACTAGTTGAGCTGTTTTGTACAGAAGTGTTCCACTGGTGTCCACCCTTAACTTTCTAATCACTGACTCTAGTGCCAGGTTAAATAGAATTGGTGCTAAGCCATCTCCTTGCTTCAATCCCTGATTCACTTCGAAGAAGCTGCCTACTTCAGTCTGAATTTTCACTCCCACCATCGTATTTCTCATAGTCAATTCCACCAGTCGCACCAGCTTTTCTGGTATCTTGAACTCTCTTAATACCTCCATTAATTTATCCCCGTCAATAGAGTCGTATGCTTGTTGAAAGTCGATAAACATCTGTACCACATCTATGCCCCGTTCCCAACACTTCTCCAACACTTGTTTCACAGTAAATATCTGATCAATAGTGGATCTTCCCTTCCGGAACCCTGCCTGGTATTCTCCTAGAATTTCTTCCACCAGGGGTTCTAGTCTCTTCTTCAGAATGGAAGTGAACAGCTTATATACTGTACACAGCAGTGTGATCCCTCTATAATTGCTACATACCAACTTATCCCCTTTCTTGTATATTGGGCATATGATGCCTTTGCGCCAGTCTTCAGGCATTTCTTCTGTATTCCACACACTCACAATTAGATCATATATAGCTTCTTGTAGTGTGGTTCCTCCGTATTTCCACAACTCTGCAGGGATTCCATCGATACCTGGTGCTTTATTGTTTTTCAGTTGCTGTATGGCTTCTATCACTTCTTGCATAGATGGTGCTGTGACTTCTGATTCATTTGTCTCAGTATTCTTCCTTGAGGTAGTTGGTGTTTTCTCTTTCATTTCTACTGGGTTCAGGAGGTGTTGGAAATATTCCTTCCATCTATCTTGGATCCCTTTTTTATCTCCCAAAAGCTGTCCATTTCTGTCCTTACACATGTTTGTTCTTGCCTTGAATCCTTCTTTCACTTCCTTAACTTCTCTGTAAGCCATGTAGCTATTATCTTCTTTAAATTCCTCCACTATTCTAGCCATTTTCTCATTTAATTTTCTTCTCTTCTTTCTTCGACATACATTCCTTACTTCTTTATTCTGGTTTTCAACCTCTTGTTTCTTCACCCTTGTTGGTCTCTCTAGGTATGCTTTATATGCTTTATCCCTTTCTTCTATGGCTTTTTGGCATTCCTCATCAAACCATTCCTTTGTGTTCCTTTTGGGTACAATGTCTAGTGTGTCCTTTGCCACGGCCTTAACGCTTTCCTTCAGAGCAGTCCATTTGGTCTCGACCGTTGCTGTTTGGTCCTTATTATATTTCTCTACCAGCACTTCTGCCATTCTTTCCCCGTATCTTTCTGATACTTCCTTATTCTTCAGTTCACAAGTATTGTACTTTTCTATCCTACTCATTCCTTCCTTTCTTGTTTTCATAATGCGGCACCTTAAGATTGCCTTAACTAGAAAGTGGTCGGAGCCACAACTTGTTCCTCTGAATGATCTGACATCCATGATATTGGATGCCCATCTTTTCTCCATTATTACATGGTCTATTTGATTACAGGTCTTTCCATCTGGCGATATCCATGTTTGCTTGTGTACCTCTTTATGAGGGAAACAAGTTGACATCACTTTCATGTTTCTGCTGGTAGCAAGGTCAAGCAATCTCTGTCCATTATCATTAGTAGTGTTATGTAAACTATGGATCCCTATTATTCCTTGATATATCTCCTCCTTCCCAATTTGTGCATTTAGGTCTCCTATTATCATCTTAGCATCGTTCGATGGGATTGAATCTAGCACTCGTTCCAGTTCAGCATAGAACTGATCCTTGACTATCTGTTCCTTGTCTTCCGTTGGTGCATATACATTTACGATTGTTAAGTTGTAGAATCGCATTTTAACACGCAATGTTGCCAATCTTTCATTTACTGCCAAAAACTGTAGTACATCATCTTTAGCTTGTTTTCGTACTATAAATGCTACTCCTCCTTCTTGTGCATTCCTTGGCTTCCCACTACTGAATATTGTGTGGGTTTTGGTGTCCCATATCTCATCCCTTCCTGACCATCTAGTTTCTTGTATGGCTGCTATGTCCACTTTGTTGACTTCTAGTTTCTGCATCAGTACTTTCAGTGCTCCGGCTCGTAGAAGTGTGCGTACATTCCATGTACCAATTGCGTAGTCCATTGCCTTTAGCTTAGCTCGTCGTCTATTAAATCCACCATTCCGAGGCATATTCTGGGGCTTCGCAACAGTTGGTTTTCCGGAGCGAGGTTGTTAGCCTTGCTCCAACCCCCAGCAATCCTGGAGGACCAATGTTTTCTGTTAGGGTTGTCTCCCTTAGCTGATAGGTCCCCATTTAAGCGTCGGGAACTCGCTTTCTGCCCTTACATGACTTAGCCGTGTACCTTAAAGAATGTACCCGTTGCCCAGAGGCCACGGCGTGGACGTGCATGTATCGGACTTGGTAGGAATAGATGGCATTTCCTGTGTTTTGCTAGTACACTCCCATCAGCAAGAAGTGCACCCACAGGACCACATACTACCCCTTTGACCCCCACCACATGTCATCAACTCATATAATAAGACAAGCCATATTACATGTCGCTATAAGTGTCAAATATATCCTGATCCATCCGTGCGTAAAATAAACTGACATCAATTAGCCTTACGTTGAATTCCTTCCTTATTCATCGTCGTATTAGTCATAATTCCACACCTTATATATCAATGCATATATTATTTACAACATTTACACTTCTTACCTCATTATTCCCGTCGTATATGGCCGCACCGCCAATATAAACATCATTAAATCTGTTCAAAGTAACGCTCAATTCAATAGATTCTGTATCTTATCACAGTTCATGTTATATGGATCAACAGCTATCATTCATATTGACGCGCACTGCTCTCATCAAAGTACGAACATATTAAGCCTGTATCTACTTATATTTGGCAATAAGTTGACGTCGTATACGATCTCGATAACCTACAATTCAATATGCTACATATTCTCATTTCAGATATCTCAGATCACATTATGCACGGCATAATTCTTTGAAAGAAAGCTGAACATTGCTAGCAAAGCACTTCATTGGCAAGTGTTATCTTTCCTACGCATGGAAGTGTTTACAAGTTTTGGAAGATTACCTAAATCCATCAGTTAAACGTCACTGTTAGTTCATTCGTGCAGAAACTAGATATTGAGATCACCTCTTGAAGATAAATCAACCTAGCTCTTATACAAACACCATCAACAATTTGCTATTAAGTAGAATATATATAACTAAATTAAAAAAAAAAAATTCTTTGTGAAACTTAACTTAATCCATCTGCGTTTCTGGACTGGGATGGCTGCTTCCTGGTTCTCTTATAGGACTTCATCTCTGGGTTATCGCTGCATCATGACCGGGCTGTGGTCTTGATCCTCGGGTCCATAGGAATGGTTGGTGGGTTACTGCCAGACCTCAATCCCATCTTCAGTCTAGTTGGCCATCATGTAGCTCTCGAAGACATGCATAAAACACATATTTGAAAACATCATTAGTTTGATAATCATGCTACTTATAGATCTTCCTTGAACTATGCTTATGTTGAGCAAAGTAGATTATGACATGACAAACGTCAATTTTTTAATTTGAATGATATAAGAGGTCTCTTAAATGTTGCCTTGTTTTTTGATTAGATACCTTAATTTATCGATTTTCAATGTCTCCACTAATAAATTTTTAATACTCTCTATTTCACTCCCAATCTGCGCTCTATTTTTGATACTCCGCTTGTGATTTCTATTATGTTTACGAGAAAGGTATTGTTATAACTTATATCACAATTTGTTTTCAGAATAATCTAGGAAATATCCCTTTTAAATCTGCTGTTCTTCTTGCACATATGAATCCACTTGTAAATATTTTTCTGGTAACTTAATGCAATGTTTTTTTTTTCTTTTTTGGTTCCTATTGTTGGTTTTTCCAATTAAAAGTCACTGCATTCATCTAAATCACAGCCACTTGGATTCCGTTGGTCTGTACTTTCTTACTTCAGATTTACGGCCTGTTTGATTCCACATGTCTGTATGTTAGAATTCCTATTTTCTGCTGCATGATTTCTGACATTTTATTACTATTCATGGCAAAATAACGATTTTAACACCTTGATTCGACATAATCATTGCAATGAAATGGTACAGAACCAGCTCATGACCAAAGTGACTTTGAGAACTATCGCGTCCTTAGAAATAGAATTAAACAGCTCGTTAGAAACCGTAAATTTAGTTACAAAACATGACTGCAAATATGAATTCTAACAGAGCTTAAAACATGCTTCGTTCCTTACACATACCAAAAAGCTCGGCAACAACCTCATGGGCCAGACATACCACTCAGGAAGTTAAATGAGGAAAGAATAGCACCTAGTGTACTAAATTCCCCAAACTCAGTACCCAACTCCATAGTACCATTTACGTGACAAACAACTTTTTTACATTTCACCCCATTACTACCGTCAAACGAGGTAGCTTTGGACGCAGGGGACAACTTTGGACAACGGTACAGCGATTTGGAAGAGCCACCACTTTGCAGTTGTTTTTTGAATCAGGGTAACCGACTTAATATTCGTGTTTTCTATGCACATTTCCAAACCACACAGGACATCATTGATCTTGGTCTCTTTAGAAACAACGGAAACGGTAACAAAGAGTCGCATCACTGTGTGGGGAAGCTGTAAAAGAGGGAACTTTTATAATAACTGTCTTTCACAGAATGAGGAAGGTATATAGAAATGCATATGTTGTGAACAAAATGATTTCTACCCAAGAATTGGAGGTTACAGGCCTGAAATCAATATCAGCTGCAAAGGACATACTAAATTTTGATTGAGGATGTTTTGTATATTATACCTGCCCCCACCAAAGTTGGTACAAAAGACAGATCTCATTTTAGATTTTATATGAAGGTCGATCAAATATAAACAGGATTTTTGTTCCTGAACATCAACAGTTGGCAGGACTGGCCCTGTACTTCTGCTATGCTTAGGCAGGACCGTTAAGAGTGGGGAGAGCATGTTGTTAGATATTTCCCGCCGTTTCGTCAGTAACTCTCACGATGTCTGAGCAGCGCAATGATAATTATAAAATTTCTTGCTCGTAAGGGAGTTTCAGGTTCAGAAATTTGCCAGAGATTGACTGCACAGTTTGGTGATCAAACATTGTCAAGGACGCATGTGTTTACCTGGCATAAAAAGTTCAAGAAAGGACATGAACCCCACCCAACCCCATGGCACAACAGTCTTGAAGGGCCTTGGCCTACCAAGCGACCGCTGCTCAGCCCGAAGGCCAGCAGATTACAAGGTGTCATGTGGTCAGCACAACAAATCCTCTCGGCTGTTATTCTTGGCTTTCTAGACCGGGGCCACTATCTCACTGTCAGATAGCTCCTCAATTCTAATCACGTATGCTGAGTGGACCTCGAACCAGCCCTCAGGTCCAGGTAAAAATCCCTGACCTGGCCGGGAATCGAACCCGGGGCATCTGGGTAAGAGGCAGGCGTGCTACCCCTGCACCACGGGGCCGGCAAGGAAGGACATGAACATGTGGAAAATCAGTAACACTATCGCCGTACTCGGATCAGCAGTACAGACAAAAACATTAGTGTGGTTAAAGACATTATTGACAACGATCAACGGGCAAGAGTATCAGAAATTGTAGAACAAGTCAGAATCAGTTATCAAGCAATCATCACAAACAACCTGCAGTCCTGTAAAGTGTGTTCCAGGTGGGTCACTCGCCTTTTGACCGAAACACTGAAGCTGAAGACATTTGGAGATCTGTCAGAAGCTTACAGCAAGGCTTGCGGAAGAAGGTGATGCATTTTTGAGTCGGATCGTCACCTGCGATGAATCATGGGTCCACCACTGCATTCTCGAATCCAAACAAGCCAGTAAGGAATGGCCAGTGAAAGCCAAGACTTGACTGTCAGCTGGCAAGGTTCCTGCAACCGTTTTTTTAGATCGGTGAGGCATTTTGCTGATAGATTTATTGCATGAGTGACGCACAATCAATGCTGCGAACTACTGCGAGCTGTTGAACAAGGCGAGGGTTGTACATTGCTGCAAAAGACAAGACCAACTGATTTGACAGGTCATCCTCCTCCACGACAATGCGCTGCCCAGTACTGCAGCTCTAGGTTTCTCCAAGCTACAGGAAATGCACTGGACTACACCTGATCGTGCTCCTTACAGCCTGGACTTATCGCTCTGCGATTTCCAATTGTTCGGACCGCTTAAAGAAGCTCTGTGAGGGCAATTATTTGAAGATGATGAGAGTGTGGAAGACTGTGCGCAACTGGCTGGTGACACGACCCTGTTCTTTTTACGATGAGGGCGTCAAAAAGCTGCCCATACGCTGGGACAAATGTATTTCCAAAGCAGGAAACTGTGTGGTAAAATAAATCGTAATTCCCTTGTGTTTTTCAATAATCATCATTTTCATTTCCCCATGTCCAGCTCCTGCCAGGTGGGGGTGTTGATTGTATACCATCACTGACTTTTTAGGCTTTTGTTATGATGGGGTCACCACTCCCAAAGGTGTGTTTTTCAATAAATGAATTTAAATAAAAAATAAAATCCTGTTTATATTTGATTCCCCCTCATAAATCTCATTCGGTAGGTGGCTGAAATCGGAGTTCTGTAAGTCAAGTGACGATTGTTGCTTTTATTAACATCCACAAGTAGTTCAGGCACAAATGTTGGCTGTGAACTCATGTAGAGCAAGGAAAATATGATAAAATATGAGAAAGTATGAAGTGATGATTATTTGACACAGATTGGTTATTATTTGACTTAGCATGTACAGCTGTTGTCAGCCATGTAAAACAAAGGTATGTCCAAACTTACCCCACCTAAGGGTCTGACTTAGGACAACCTTATTTTTTAACTTTTCAGGAATAAAATGAAGTCTGACCTAAATTAAACATTATGTATATTTAATGCAGTCTCTTGTTAAGCTTTTGGTGCCAATAACTTCATTTTATCTTTCAAACTCGTAGATTTGTTGGCAGTTTCATTTCAAAAATGCCCGAAGTTACCTTGTTTAATGGTACTAATAAAGTAAAAAAAAAAAAAAAAAGTATTGTATTCTGTCTAATCAAGCACCAGAGACAAGTGGATGATACCCCTTTAACTATAACTTTCTTACACAACATTATTGATCCTGTTTTACCAATCATTACCCTCATTTTTAACTACTGTGTTACTGAGTGAGTGGCCATGCGATTAGAGTCGCGCAGCTGTGTGCTTGCATTTGGGAGATAGTGGGTTTGAACCTCACTGTTGGCAGACCTGAAGATGATTTTCCATGGTTTCCCATTTTCACACCAGGGTGTACCTTTAATTAAGGTCATGGCAGCTTCCTTCCCACTCCTAGCCCTTCCCTATCTCTCGTCGCTATATGATCTATATGTGTTGATGCGCCATAAAGCAAATTGCAGGAAAACAAAACCACTGCTTTATGAACGGAACCTTTCCTTCATTATGGAAATAAGCCAATGTTATCCCTATGCCTAAGAAATCAACCCTTCCCAACCATCGAACTACAGACTAATTTCTATTCTACCTTCTTCGTGTACCATATCCTCATTCGATGTTGGCTCTCATCAGGGTGATCTGTTTCTTGTTCTCAGCAACTCAGGAAAGCTTGGGGGTATTGAGCCCCTACAATTCTCGTAGATTCCCCAGCCAAGATATTCTCCTTCTTCCCCTACTTCTCCTTCCTTCAATTTTATCTTATAAGATAAGCTGAGGGAGCCTATCATTTCGAATGATATGGCCAAAGTACTCGAGTGTCTTCTTTTTGATGTTGTGTATGACCTCTAAACTCTTTGTTTAGGGGTTGGACTACTTCATTGTTACGTATTCTGTCAACTCATAATATTCTGAGCAGGCATCGGTAGCACCACATCTCAAAAGGTCAAAAATTTTGGTGGTTCTCTGTTAGGATCCAAGTCTCCGCACTATAAAATGACAGAAAATACATAACATCGAAGTAAATGGAGACAGACATTGATCTTGAAGTCCCTGTTCCAGAGAAGTTTGCTTATTCTTTTGAACGCAGTCTGTACCTGTTCAATCCAGGACCTAATTTTTTCGTGTTTAGACGTAGACCTGCTGCAGCACTGTGTTCAACCACACAGTTTAGTAATGTCTGCAGAGCTTCAGCACTTGTTGCAAGCAGAACAGTTTCATTGCATATTTATTGGCTTTTTAAAATTCGATCCTCTATGATCAGTCATAAAGTCGGGATTGCTTCAAGTGTTCCTACATTTCTTCTGAAACCAAAATGATCTTCTCTCCCAATACAGCTTCAACTCGCTTTCCATTCCTCCGTAAATAATTCGTGCTAACATTTTGCAAGCGTGAGATACTAAACTAATGCTGCAGTAGTTTTTACAATTGTCAGCACCTGATTTCTTAGAAATAGGCATAACAATATTTTTCTAAATTTCGATGGCATTTCTCCTGTATCATACATTACACACTAAATGGAACAACCTCCCCGCTGGTTTCTCCTAAGGAAGTTAGTAATTCTGATATGTCATCAATTTCAGGTGCTTTGTTCCTATTTAGGTCTCTCAAGTCTCTGTCTAATTCTGACCTCAAAATTGGGTCTCTCATTTCATCACCATCAACAGTTTCTTCTTGTTCCAGAACATCATCTACTTCTTTCTCTTGATGAAAATGTTTAATATGTTTCTGTCATACTTCCACTTTGTCTTCTTACCCTAGAAGTGGTTTTCCATCTGGGCTGTTAATATTCAAACACCTAGGTTTCCTATCTCCAAGGTTTCCTTAATTTTCCTATATGCAGTATCTACGTTTCCTAAAACCATTCAGCCTTCAACATCCTTGCACTTATCTTGCAACCATTCTTCCATACCTGACCTGCACTTTCTACTTCATTCTTTAAATGCCTGTATTCTGTTCTGCCCTCCTCCTTTTTTG
Source organism: Anabrus simplex (assembly GCF_040414725.1). Lineage (NCBI taxonomy): Eukaryota > Metazoa > Arthropoda > Insecta > Orthoptera > Tettigoniidae > Anabrus > Anabrus simplex. The sequence continues at coordinate 126,864,601 of NC_090265.1, read as the reverse complement.
CGTTCTTGTATTTTCACCATTCATCAGTCAGGTCTAATATCTATTAGATTTCATTGATTCATTGATTTTAACTTGATCTTACTTTTCATCCTAACCTTTCTTCAGCAAACCTGCTGACCTCATTTTTCATGACTGTCCATACTACTTCTGAAAGCCTTTTCATTTAGTCCTTGTGCGAAATGTTCCTTGAAACAATCCCTCACACTATTTTCTTTTAACTTATCTAGACCCCATATTCTTGCATTCTTTCCTTTCTTCGATTTCTTCAACTTCAGTGGCCAGACCCCATGTCTGCTTCTGGGAATGTCTTGCAATCCAACATCTGGTTTTTGAAACTCTGCTTTATCTAATGAAGTCTGTTTGATAATACCTTCCTGTGTCTCCAGGTCTTGTCCACATGTACAGCCATCATTTTCGGTGTTTGAACCAAGTATTAGCAAGGACTGAATTATGATCAGTGCAGAATTCAACTAGCCGACTTCCTCTTTCGTTCCTTCGTCCCAGTCCGAATTATCCTACGGCATTACCTTCTCTTCCTTGGCCTACCACTGCATTCCAGTCTCCCATCACATTTAGATTTTACATATTGTATTAAATCTTTTACCTCTTCATATGTTCTTTCGATTTCTTCATGTGCTGAATTAGTAGGCATATAGACCTTCCATCATCCTGCCAACATCACTTATACCAACTACATCTAATTTTAGTCCATCCATTTCCCTCTTCAGATTCTCTAATCTATACAATGATTCAAACTCCTAACATTTCAGGCTCCAACTCTCAGAATGTCGGTATTAATCTTCCTGATGGTTGCCCCCTCCTGTGTAGTCCCCACCTGGAGATCCAAATGTGGATCTATTTTATCTCCAGAATATTTTACCCAGGAGAGAGCCATCATCAGTACATCATTAACGGAGAGAGAGCTGCATGTCCTCGGGAGTTTGTTACGGCTGTAGTTTTCCATTGCTTTCCGCCATGTTGCAGTATCAAAACAGCTAAGCCATGCTAAATATTATTACAAGGCCATATCAGTGAATCATTTAGACTGCCGCCCTTGCAATTTACGAAAAGCTTCTACCCCACTTTCAATGGACCATTCGTTAGTCTGGTCTCTCGTCAGATACCCACTCTGATATGGTTGCACCTATGATTTGGCTATCTGCTTCATTGGGATGTGCAAGCCTCCCCACAGTGGTGAGGTTGCATTGTTCACAGGTAAGAATAAACGTATCTAATCCAAATCTACTTTCAACCTATTAGGTCGTGTTACTTACATGTAGTACGTGTTGAAGAGATGTTAAGTACAGAACAAAAATGGCCAATTGGACTCCAGTGTGATCCAAACCCACACCCTCCTGGGTTTGGGTCGGTTGCTCTACCATTGAGCTATGGTGGCCTAGGTCATATTTGTTCTCCTGGAATGGATCTAAGCTGCAGGTCTGGCACTAATGCCATCACACTGTAGAGTTCATGCAAGTCTAATTTAAAGAACTGTAGCTACCATCTTCATGTAGACAACTGCAAGATCTCTGATTTGCCTCAAGCCATAAGACATCAGCGCTGACCTTCAGCGAATTAATACTTACTCCTTGGAAAATTCCCTCCGCCCTAACCCCTCCAAGACTTGGGCAATCATTACTGGCTCTCAAAAATTGTTGACCACACTATGAGTTACACTGAATGGCAGAGTTATGTCATTTTGCCAAACTGTGACAATGAAAAAAAAATTTAAATTGGTCTGAATATGTTAAAAAGTGTTATATATATTTTTTTAGATACTTCATTCTCTTAAAAGAAAAAGCAATGTTTAAAATCCCTGACCTGGCCAGCTATCTTGGACCAAAGGCCAGCACGCTAACCATTTAGCCATGGAGCCGGATGACCGCTCACTGAAGGCAGAGCACTATACATTTCATCCCGGATTAAGTATTTGTCCTCCTTTCACAGCAGAAATACCCGCTCTGGTTCCTCCCTATCTATTCCTGTTCACTGAACCTTTGTGTACGAGTTCTTTTGTTGTGACGTGTTCCAGACTTTGGAATTCCTTGTCTGTCATTGTCAGGGATATTACCTCATAACTTAAATTGCTTGCCAACACTACTTGCTGAATGCAACAGACTAATTTATATGACTGGATGAGTGAATTACTGTGAGTTAGAAAAGTGTAATATATTTGTATTATTGTGTAATTATTATTTACTCTTAACACATTGTTGACCGGATAGTTTGAGCCTGCAAGAACAACATTACACTGCTACACTAAAAAATCATGTAACTCAAAGTATTCTAGATATCAACCTCAAACTTGAGACGTACTCACCAGGTTGCTTAGTAGTTCTGCACGGTGTGATACTTTTCAAAGCTGTACCCTATTTTGCAGTGGGACCTTGCAGGAACTGCAAGCATATCTTGTCTCTTTCTTCTTCTGGTGGGCACTGCACACTTCGCATGGCTTTGTTGGGTATTTTTTTTGTTCCGTTTCCTACAGCAGACTCTATTTGTGTTTTGTGTGAGCTGCCCCGACTGCTGTCCTTGGAGATCTTGCCCGGGTGTTTGCTGGGCATCATGCACCTGCTCTTCCACTCCATTTTCTTCTTGTGTCTCAAACCCTGTCCAGTAGCTCACTCTTGCCATTAGAAAGTTCTTGTATGTCATATTCCCTGGATTCTGATACATATCTAAATGCATTGAACAGACCACAATTTATTAGCCAAAGTACCACTTTTTTGCTCCATTTGATAGTCTTTCTTAGCTGTGTGTAGTAGTGTTACAATTAAAACTCCATCTGTTTCATTACTCCAATTTATTTCAGGATGGCCCAATAAATGCGCGCACGCACGCACGCACTCTCTCTCTCTCTCTCTCTCTCTCTCTCTCTCAAATTCAATTCAATTCTTCTAATTAACCATGAATGGCCACACACATTAAGTACAAGTCTATTCACAAGTCCCTCTTCCTTAGAGCACAGCAGGTGGTCCAGCCCGTCGCTGTGCTTGCAGGCGTTTAATCCTTACTTCCACTTCCCCAAGTCCAGTCACCTCACACCGCAGGTGTGTGTAGACCGCTGGATCTGAATACAGCACTACAGGCCACTCGACACACAATGGCTGTTTGTTGGTTCGACTCCACAGACAGTCCAGTAATTCACACAGTCACATGCAGTGAACAACTAAACAATATTCAACAGTAGGACGATACAGCAGCGAATATTCACACAGGTCCTTTTACCCTCACACTCACGATAGCAGCCCTCCCTCGCTGACTCAAGGCGATCCTCAGTCCACCCAAACACACAGTACTCTCAGGTAGTACAGTCTTCCGTTTCGTCTCCAGCCCACCTACTTACTGAACTCTGACACCACAACAGCTCCTCGTTTAGACCTCAGTGGGACACTAGCGACAGCCAACACCTCTGTGCCCTCAGCCCAACCATCAAACTGTAACGCACTGAGTCTCTCACTGGCTTCACCACAGAGTCCAACACTGACTCAGAGTCCAGCGTCGAGTGACTGTCCGCAGCTAGCCTCCCCTTTTTTATAGCCCACGAACCTACTGCGCTGGCGTAGCAGGGGGAGAGGTGATACTCCCACATGGCGCGTCCCAGGTGGCGGATAGGGGGTTCCTAACCGATTTGCCGGCAGACTTGAGGGAAATAAAATACCTCTCGCGGACCAAACACACTACCCCCTGCGGGTGGGTGACGCACATGTAGAATATACCACGGTATCCCCTGCCTGTCGTAAGAGGAGACTAAAAGGGGCCCAAGGGGCTCTCAACTTGGGAGTGTGGATTGGCGACCACAGGGCCCTTAGCTGAGTCTTGGCATTGCTTCCACGTACTTGTGCCAGGCTCCTCACTTTAGGCTATCCTATCTGACCTCTCTTGGTCCGACCCCGATGATATTAGAGCATTCGAGGTCTAGGGAGTCTTTCATTTTCACGCCCTTCGTAGCACTTGCCTTTCTTCGTCCGTTACTTCATTTTTTGAAGTGACGGATCCCTTCTTTTTTCTCTCTCTTTACCCCCTGTGGGTGGGGGGGCGCAGTTGGAAAATACACCCACGGTATCCCCTGCCAGTCTTGAGAGGCGACAAAAGGGGCGACCAAGGGATGATTGAATTAGAACTTTTGATTCGTACCGTCACGTGGGGAACACCATGGGTTGCCTGTACTTGTGAGTAGAACCACTATATTAGGTACGGAATAGGTTTGTGATTAGTAGCAGCCAGAGGGGGTTCTCCTGTGGGTTTCCAGTACTTGTGCGTTGTACCCATGTGAGCAACACCGCGGGTCTGGGCGTTGCCTGAGAGTTATAACACTATATGAGCGACACCGTGGCTCTGCGTTGCCTCTGAACAGTACCCCCTATGTGAGGAACACCACGGGATAGTAAGAGTCCCTGTGGTTAGTACACCTAGGTAAGGAAACTTATCGGTTTGCGTTGGCTATGAGTGGCGCCATTGTGTGAGAAACGCCATAGGTTTGCTTTACCTGTACAAAGTACAATACTTGTGAGTAGTACCATCTTGTGTGGAACATCGTGAGTCTTCGCTACTTTTGATTAGTACCCCAACATGACAAATACCATGATTCTCCTTTACTCGCGTCATGTACCATTCCGAGGGGCCTTAGACCTGGATTTTGGACCCCTTTAGACATCAAGCATCCTCGATTCAGGACTGTGCTTTATAAGTGGTCCCTTCTTTATGACCTTTTTTGAGTCGGATCCACTGTTTTTGTTTGTTTGTTTCTTTTTTTTTTTGGGTCATGTCCATCCATTCATACTTCATGACTTTTTTAAAATTTTGGGCAGTGGATTGTTTGAACTTTTGTTGTAATTTCATTTCGTACCATTAGGGGCTGATGACCTCGATGTTAGGCCCCTTTAAACAAGCATCATCATCACCTTTTTATAGCTTGGGTGATTTCAGCCAGAATTTTTGCGAGGGGGCTAGGAGCAGAACATTCCCGTTGAATCTCCAAGAAACTCGCAGGTAAGCTGGCCGACGAGAACTATATATGGAAAGACTGGCCCCACCCCATAAGCCAGCTGGGAGATCCCAGGTCGTCTTGAGTCACCAGCCCCTTCCTCAAAGTATCGAAAGGGGCTACCATGGAGCTGGCATGTAACAGTCCACACAAACACACAGTACTCTCGGGTAGTACACAGTCTTCCGTTTCGTCTCCAGCCCACCTACTCGCTGGACTCTATGACACCACAACAACAGCTCCTCGTTCTGACCTCGGTGGGACACTAGCGACAGCCAACACCTCTGTGCCCTTCCTCGAAGTATTGATAGGGTCTACCATGGAGCTGGCACGTAACAGTAGGAAAGGTACTGATCTGTCTATGCCTTTAATGTACTTATTGTATTAAACTATGCATGTAGGTTTCTTTACTGTTACTCCCAGTTTAGTGTGAGCTGTTTTGATATCTGCTGCATGAATGGCAGAAATCATTAGTACCTCACGTTTATCTCTCCAAGTCTGAATATGCTTTCTCCTTTCTTCACTTTTCTTCCCAGCATTTGAAAAACACCAAGAAAGACCTCTGTTGGACCTGATAGTACCACATACTCTTTTTTCTTATTCTAATAAGTTTTCTGCTACTGAGTCACTGTTATAGTAGTTGTCTTGATATATATATATATATATATATTATTATATTGCCACAAATGCAGGTTTGGTTCTGAAAGAATTGTCCTCACGTCTTGTACCATCTGCAGTGTATATTTCCAAGTTGCAAATGTAACCTGTTCTTGCTTCACACACTATGTGTAGCAGTAATGCATACGTGGTCGATTTATCCAGATTATATGTCCAAAATCTGAGGCGACCTCTCCACAGAATCATTGCTTCATCCAGAGACAGTTCCTGGTCAGGTTTGTACAATGGTTTGAAGCTGCCTACAAAATGCTCTAAAACCGGTCTCACTTTATAATGTCTGTCATCACTATCTCCAATAGCTTCATTATCACTAAAATGCCAGCAGTTCCAAATGTGCTCCCATCTGTTTCGGCTCATAGTCTTCCCAAAATGGGAGTTTCAATAAAAGGGTTAGTACTCCAGTAATCCCTGTATCTGTCTTTCTTAACTTGCCCCATTAGAATAATAACACCAAGGAATTTCTTCATATCTTCAATAGTTATATCAACCCATTTTAGCAATTTAGGGAATAATTTGAAGAAGTCGGAAGTCTGTCTATGGTAAATGTTTGACTGATCTACAAGTAGGGTAAAAAGTCCTCTCCAAATACGCGATCAGTAACTTCATAACACTGGCAGCATGTTGTGCACTGGATGTCGGACCTGCTAAACTGTTAAATGGCTTCAAATTACGAACTAGATTATCTTTTGAGAAGCTGTCGTTTGTATCTATGTCCACTAACCTATGTTTATTTCTACATCAGCAGTATCTGAGTCACTGCTGTATTCTAACACACAAGATTGTTGCCCACAATTTAACGTAGAAGGGCCAAAATCACTCTCATAATTAGAAATATCTAATTTACTGTCGCTAGATACATCTGATAACCGGTCTGCACATAATTCATCACAAAATAATATCCCTATCTGTTTGCAACTGCACGCGCTGCACCATGTTGACAGTTGCACTGAAGATCCAAGGAATAGCTCGACATTTCAATTATTATTATTATTATTATTATTATTATTATTATTATTATTATTATTATTATTATTGTTGTTATTATTATTGTTATTATTATTAAGTAGATGAAGGTTTAAAGAAAAGAAGAAAATCCCATAATAGCTGCCTTATACTATTTATTCCATGACCACTATTTGAAATTAAAAATCTCGCCACAAGATTGTAGCAGCGATCAAGGAAAAACGATATGCATAAACACGAATTCTCATACCCCATCACGTACGGTTGGCCGAGAAACTATGGAAATTCTCAGGGCCCATCACCAGTGTGTTAAGCTCTGCTCCTAATGATGTATCACTATGGTGGTTAAGTGTAAGAGAGGGCCAAGATCCCTAAATTCACCACCTACAAAAGCATAATAACTAAATAAACAAATCTGCAAAGTTCTTGTTTGTTTTAAAATTTTTGTTGCAGAATTTTGTTGGCATGAATATTACATAATATACTTTTGGATTTAAGCCATGTTGCTGTAGTAGAATACAGTAGAAGAATAATCTTAGGATTGTATATTTTAAAAGTTTCTGCACTTGTTGCTGGAATTACTTTGTGTAGATATTCTCATTCATATTGTGTAGTTAGTAGCAAATTTAAATTCTATGATCCTCATCATTTATTTTGTATATTGTAATTGGTTAATTCTGTTATAGGAAAGCAAACAACAATATTGTTGTCTCTCATACCTTTGGTGAAGGGACTGAACCTATACCAAATCCAATTAGAACCTTCGAGCAGTGCTTCTCAACATATCCAGAAATTTTAGATGAAATTTACAAGCAGAATTTTGAAAAGCCATCCCCTATACAAGCTCAGGCATGGCCTATTCTTCTGAAAGGCAAAGACCTTATTGGTATTGCTCAAACAGGAACAGGTATGTATACGTGTTTTTTTTTTTTACAGTGATAACATTCTAACGAAGCCAGCTGATTTCTGGTTCATATGTTTAATGTGGTGATATTCTAACAATGCAAAGTCATTTCTGTCTCTAAGTCCTAACTACTTTGGATTTGAGGTTAATAGTTCATTTTGTTTGTGATAATAAAGCAACTCGAGTGATTCATCAGTACTGTGCAAGAGAGAGCCCCAAGAGGACTTGGCTACATTTTCATAAAATAAATAAGAGCTGAGTAGTGGGAATGTTGCTGTTAACTGTGGAAATGAAAGGTTTATTTTTATAAACACTGTGGAATCTGTCTTTTGTACTTAGTATGAAACTTGTAGGCATGTCTCACAGTTTCATAGAATAAGAGTGTATGCTTCAACTGGAGGTTGGAGGTAAAAGATCTTCAGGTAGACCCAGGAAACGATGGAAAGAACGAATTGAACAAGACCTAAAGAAGAAAGTGGCAAACTTTCATCTTTGATGAAGAATGGTGGAAAGACAGACACAGATGATCAATAGTCCATAACCCAACCCAAGATCAAATTGGGCAAGGGCAACAATGATGATTACGGATGATGATGATGATGATGATGATGATGATGATGATGATGATGAATAGGATCTGAGTTGTACATTGTGTAACTTTTGCCTCTTTTATGTGCCACATTAGCTGTTACATTGATCACATCTCAGAAATTCACGTAGTAAGAAATGTTATGCCTACAGTACTAGTTCAGTTAAATGAAAAGTATGCTGTATAGTTTCCCAGTAGTTTCTTTATCATGGGACATTTATTCATTAATAAGGGATCTGCAAGCAGTGCAACAACAACAACAATCACCACTGATCTGCATGTAGGGCTATTACCCAGGTGGCAGGTTTCCTATCAGTTGTTTATTGAAATGGTGAAATATAGAGGAAGGCAGGAATGAAATGGTTTCAGAGAGAAGTAAGATTAGCATGGAATGTTAGTAAGTTATCTTCTGATTGGATTAAAGCAGTAATTGCACCTATTTTTAAGTAAGGAGATGGGGAAGATTGCAACAACCATTGAGGTATTTGATTGGTCAGTATACCAGGCAAGGTATCCACTGGCATTTTGGAAGAGAGGGTGCGATCAGTGGTGGAGAGTAAGTTGGATGAAAACCAGTATAGTTTCAGACCATAGAGGGGCTGTCAGGATCAGATTTTCAGTACGTGCCAGGTAATTGGAAAGTGCTACGAGAGGACTAGACAGTTTTTATGTTTGTAGATCTAAAGAAGAGGCATATGTCATTTTACTGAGGGAAAGGTTGTAAGCTGTACTGAGTGATTATGGGATTAAGAGTATATTATTAAAAGCATTTATGTTGACAGTTGGGCTGCAGTGAGAATTGATTGTAGAATCAATCAAGTCCTTCTCCATTGGAGATTCCTCCTGTATGCAGTTATCAGATTGTATCTTTGATAATGGTCTTCTGATAAATTCACCTGCATACACTCCAGCATCAGTGGGTTGGCCTGACACATCCCACTCTTGATGAGTCTAGTATCAGACCTAAGACGAAATGCTGGTTTATAGAGCAAATGCCTGAAAAGCCGTACATTTAATGTTTGAAATGCTCTATTGGTGGAAATGGATCCAAATCTCTCGTCAGGAACTTAGACTTCCCCTTAGACATGAAAGTAGCAAGAATAATTGCTTGTACAAACACATAGGAACAATGGCAGGAGGGCATTTGAAATGTGGAGATCAAGGCTGTACGCATAAACTGGCTTCTGTGATGGTGTCATGTGAGTTGAATGGAGGAGGATAGGTAACCTAGAAGAATAATGGTCTCTGTCATGGTAAGATAACTAGAGGGAGACCAAGACAATGATGTTTAGATCCTGTTTCAGATGATTTTAGAGGTATAGAACTAAACAAGGTCACAGAGGTAGCGTATTATGTCAGTTTGGTAAATTCATAGTAGCTTGCATACTGAACACTGAAGGGCATAACAGTCTATAATGAAGTAAATATGGATGGTTTTTGAATGATGAACCTGACATCAGGCTCCATAACCTGTCAGATGTGGAATTCCAGACTCGCTGCACGTGGTGTGAAAGGACGGACAGGATGTTCATGTTCTGAGAGTGGGTGTTTAGTTGATGAGTCTCGGATAGTTTTATAAACCTAAACACTAGGTACTTCTCATTTCACTGTTCAGCATTGACAGATGGCTAAGACAGAGGTGCCAACTGTTACGGATTATCCGTAATTATTACGGATTTCCTCTGATGATTACGGCATTATGCTCCAAGGGTAAATTGTTATGGAAAAGCGACATTATAAGGAAAATATAATTTCTACGGAAAAAATAAGGAAACGAGGAGAACTAAATCGTTTCGAGCATTGGTACTCCACTCTCTTCGTTTCAAATTTTGTGAGTTGGCAACGATACTTATTCGGTCGTCACTTCCTTTTGCTACCAGTGAGCGTCGTGAAATTCATTGTGAATGAAGTAACTCTACTCTCCTATTCACTAAAATACGTAATCTTGTGTTATTGCAGTATTAAGTCTCCCACAGAGAGAGTTGTGAGTGTTAATAGGAAAAAACAGAATAAATTCAGGTCTACAATAATCACATCTACACTGGAATCGCTTATTGTTCTTAAGGTGAAAATGTCCTCACAGGGGGAAGAATGCTACTAGAAAAATCCCACACAAAAGCACCTGCTGCGTGGGGAAACAAGTTACAAAGAATGTTTTATGACAGAACTGGTAATGTGCAAATTTGGTGTAATAGGATATATCTTAGAATACCGTAGTTGTTAGTGGGAAGGGCAAAGAGGGTGTAATTATCCAGAAGGGATGAGTGTGCTTTGGATTTGGCTCCAAAATATTTCAGAGGGTAGGGGAGGGGAATTACGGAAAAGCCATTTCTGGCACCTCTGCTAAGATATGCAGAGAGATGTCGACGTGGGTTCACACTGAAAATTATACAAATGCAGAAGTGATGAGCTCTTTGTAGCATACTAGGTACCTGTGACTTAGTTTGCTATACACTTGACAATAGTCACAGTAATTCTTAGCATATTTATGATGTTAATTTTTATATCTAGTTGTAAGAATTTCCTGGCTCTTGCAATGGATGGAGGGATCGATGCACTCTGGCATAGATATATTTTACATATTCTCCCCATAGGTGAGGTTCATTAAACATAACTGCAAGATTTTTTTACTGTTTTGCTCACAGTAACTTTTGTATCTGTAGTATCATTGGAACAATCCAAATTTTATAGGGACTTTACCCCAGGAAGAAAAACTAGTCCCCAGAATTATTCTGATACATATTTCTGAGATACAGATCGAACCACTGTATAACTGTATTTTAAAAAACAAAAACAATAAATGAATAACAAAAGTAGATTATATTGTGTGCCATCTGCAAAATACTTACAGAAGTAAAATAACTCGGTTGAACATGAAAGAAGTCTTCTCCAAAGGCGATGATTATAGGCTGACAAGGCTCCATATTTGCTTCTTTACCTTACCTGCTTTTATATAACCCCTGAAAGTGAATCTGGGTAGCATGCCAGGTTTTCACACCAGCAATAAGATGATTTGCCATAAGTTTAACCATGTGAATTTACTCCTGAAACAAAACCACAATCATCATCAGACTATAGCAGCTCATCTTGCCACTTAACTCTTTGTTTACTGAATTATTAATTAAAATTTTTTTTGGACAAAAATTTTAATATGTTTTACTGATACGTAGGTTTAGATATACAAACATGTATGAAACCATAAATATGCAAAATATTGGTAATTTGAGCCAAAATCTATCTTGGGACTTGAAAGTCCCAGCAGAATTGACGGGAATATTTTCAAGGTGCATACGAGGGGATAGCCAAAAAACCTGAATTATTTTTTTAAAAGCTATATATTTTGAATTTCTTTTTTACAAAACAACCTTATTCCCTTCAGAATACTCTCCATTACAACTAATACATTTGTCCCACCGGTGCTTCCACTGATTGAAACATTTTTTGTAGTTATCTTTAGAAATAGTTGACAGCTCCTCCCTCGTTTTTTCCTTGGCATCTTCAATGTTGTCAAATCGGTCCTTTCATGCCCCTTTTCATGCGTGGAAATAAGAAATATTCTAACAGAGCCAGGTCAGGCGAGTAAGGTGCATGGGGCAGCGGAACCATGCCATTTAGCCCAAAACTGTCTAACAGAGTTGGCTGTGTGTGCAGGTACGTTGTCTTGATGGAAGAATCAGTCTCCTATCTGTCACAAATCAGGTGTTTTTTTTATTTACACTCTTGTGCAGTCTTCTTAAAACTTCCAAACAAATGGTGTGACTTGGGGGAACAAACTCTGAATGAACTATGCCCTTGGCATCAAGAAAGCAAATTAGCATTGTTTTGATGCTTGATTTTGGCTTGACGACATTTGTTTGGACGGGGTGACAATGACGTCCTCCATTGGCTTGATTGTTGCTTTGTTTCTGACTCGTAACCATAGCACCATGACTCATCGCCAGTAATGACCTTTGACAGGAAATCTGACATATTTCAATTCAACGTTCTTTTTGATTGTCAGTCAGTACCCAAGGAACAAACTTGGCAGCAACCTTCCATTAAAATTCGCTGAACCGAGCTCCAAGATAGCCCACTAATTTCTCACAATTGGTCAATTGTCTGTCGATGGTCTGTGAGCACAAGCTCTCGAATTTTTTCAACATTTTCGTCAATTCAGGCAGTTGATGGACGTCCAGACCAAGGTTTGTCATCATTCGACATGTCACCATTTTTAAACCGAGCAGACCACTCACACACTTGAGATTTTCCCATAGCGTCATCTTTGTAAGCTGTTTCCTACATTAAAACAGTTTCAGCAGCACTTTACCGAGTAGAAAAAAGAAATTCACAGCTGCACATTGTTCACTTAAAATTGCCATCATAAAAGACAAAACAAGAACAAAACAGTGCTAGCAAAATCAATCACTGCAGATGAACAGAACAAGCTAGTTCGACCACACAGGTGGCACTGAACTGGCAATGAGTTGTGCTATACACGCCAAGCGATAGAAATGCGTACTGCACAATCTTCGCCCATGGCAATGTTATTCTGGTTATTTTTGGGTACCCCTTCTTATGAATCACAAACTATTTCCATTTGATAGTAGCCAAAAAGGAATTATAAGCCTGAAAATGAGTAAATTTTGTCTGACCATGGTGTCAAGCTCCATGGCTAAATTATTAGCATGCTAGCAGTTAGTTCAAGGGGTTCCACGTTCATTTCCTGGCCAGGTCAGTGTTTTAACTTCTACTTCCTCTGGCTTGGGGGCTGGCTGTTTGTGGAGCCTTCATCGTTAGAATTCATCCTGGATAGGGCCCATCCTCGCGGACACACAGTTCGCTTATAGAGCGTCATCTTGACAGACTTGCATCAGGCTCCTCTGAGGCCATGCGCCATTATTATTATTATTATTATTATTATTATTATTATTATTATTATTATTACTATCATCATCATACTATAGTAGTAACAGCAATGGTAAACGTAGAAATTACAGTACTAGTAAATGTAGTAGTAATTATTTAGCCTTATTCCAGCAGCTGAGTGAATAGGTATAGATTTCATTTTTATGGGGTCTGCAGTAAAAATGCTTTCTTGTGTAATTACTAAATTCATTGGGAGTACCTATGTCCTTACGTATATTTTCTGCCTATATGCTATATTGGTTACTTTGAGGCATTTTCTGCAGAGAGCTGAAAAGTAAGAAAGGATTTTTACTACAGACTTCATTAGTGGTAATATACACTCTCAACTGGAGAAATAAAGCTTGAAAATAATTTGCCATTGGCACTGATGCCATTTACCATGTATTGGCTGTCCAATAACCCATAGATACTAATGTATTTAGAAACTTCCAAACATAACCCCAACCACTATTTGTTGACTTTGGGACCTAATGGAAGTTTGAAATCCCCAGGCCCGGTTTCATCAACACATGTTAGTACTTAACAAGGTGTTAAATCATTTTAACATACAATTTAACAAAATTTGCGTTTCATCAACAACTGTTAACGTTAACATATGTTAAACTGTGTATTAAAGTTAACATCAGCCATTTCCCATGTTAAATGGCTAACATTAGCATTTAGCAACCTGTTCCAAAATGGCTGCTGTGAATCTCCTTTTAGATGCGGAATTGCTCTATTTAGATCTTTCACACAATAATTCTGTTTGAGGAAGAGTTCAGCGGCGTAATGACTTTGAAAATTTGACGGATGCAGAATTTCTTCATAGATACCTACAGATTATTGAAAATAGTCGTTGCTAAGGTTGTTGACGAAATTCGAGTGAGGTTGGAATATCCTACGAAGAGAAACTTACCTCTTTCTCCAATGTTGCAGGTACCGATAACATTACGATTTTTTGCTACTGGCTCTTTTCACATAATGGTTGGAGACAAAGCTGGAATTTCTGAAGCCACTGTTAGTAGAGTTGTTTGTCGAGTGTCTGCAGCAATAGCATCCATGAGAAGGAGGCATGTAACATTCCCTTCAGTAGAAGGTCAGCAAATTATCCGCGACTTATATGAAGTAAGCCATTTACCTGGTGTACTAGTTGCCATAGATTGCACACATGTAAGAATCAAATCACCTGGAGGCAATAGGGCCGAAATATATCGTAATCGGAAGGGATATTTCTCTGTTGATGTTAATGTTCAGGTGATCAGTGATCCTAACCTCCATATCAGGGATATAGTTGCTAGGTGGCTTGGTTATGTACACGACAGTACAGTATTTAATAACTCCCATATCAGACCACAGTTTGAAGTGGGGACAATTAACAAAGGGATTTTGTTAGGTGAAAGTGGATACCCGCTAAGAAAGTATCTGTTAACCCTATTGAAACCCTTGCGGACTTTCTCCTACGCCTCATCCTTCTCTTCTGTCGTCAGGCCATCTGTGTGCTTGCACTCAATAACTTCTCTGTATTTACTAACTAATTCAATTAACAACTCCTTTTCGAAGGAGGAAAAATTAGGACTACGACTCCGTTTCACTTCACGCTCCATATTTAACAGCTGTACTCAAACAAAAGTGCATTGGAGCGCGCTGTCAAACAGCATGTTCATACCACTGCCTCCTTGATTCGCACCAGTTTGCAATGTTAGTTGATTAGTTAGCATTTCACAGGAAAATTATGAAACGCAAGAAACCTAACAAGATGTTAAATTTTTAACTCAGTATTAACTAACTACTTGTTAGTAGATATTTAAGATGTGTTAATGAAACTGGGCCCCAGTATTTTATAACATCAGAATTGCAAAATGCCACGCAAAGAATAAGTTCATAGAGAAGAATTTGTAATTTTAGGTATTCATTTAGTGGGGACATAATGTTAGCTAACCATTTGAGTAATAGAAGTGCTATTAAAAATCAAATGTTCTTTGCACTCCAGCATTCTCCAAAATTGCTTTACCACTACTACGTAGTGCCACACATTTCAGCCAGGTAACTGTTGTAAATTGTGTGTGATTGATGCTGCCATCTCTTATTACATTCCAGAACTACAGTATTTCTAAAAACGACTGAAAAGTCCCATCAGGTTTCCAAGTAACTACAGTTCCTGCAGTGATTTTTGAAAGGTGGGACTTCAAAATCCCATCGATAAACAAAGGGTTAAACTGATAAATTGTCTCCAGAATTGACAAACCACAGATGTGCAATATGCCCACAATTTAACCACATCCGTGGTTTCCCATTTTCACACCAGGCAAATGCCGGAGCTGTACCATAATTAAGGCCACGGCCGCTTCCTTCTCACTACTAGCTCTTTCCTATCCTACCGTCGCCATAAGACGTATCTGTGTTCGTGCGACGTAAAAAAAAATAGCAAAAAAGAAAAACCACAATCAGTTCTGATATATTTATTACATACTGTAGCTCAAGGTAATAGTCCATCAAGCACTGCCTGATGCTACTAGAATTCCACTTTATTTAGTAAGGACTGGTGCGACGACCTTCCTTACACTTGGATGCCCCTTATTTGCCAAGGTCATCCCTAACTTACACAAACACTTCCTCTTCAGACTGACATCTTGAGTCCTCCCAGCTTCCAATATTTGTTTACGTAGGTTGTTCTTGCCCCTCGTGTTGCTCCAATACATTAATATACATGAATCACCTCCTTGGTTCACAGCACCGCCGTCTCAATCTCTATATACTGCCTGCTATGTACCGTGAGAATTGCATTTACAGCGGACATTGCAGATGGCAGCACTTACCACACCCAGAGCACATGTTGGTTAAATGAGAGTTCGTCCGTAACACCAATATAAAATGAAAAATAATCCTTAACATGTTACTGATTGAAAAGATAATGCACATACAGAAACTAACATTTTACAGTTGAGCTTGGCTTGTTGTTGTTTGAGTCATCAGTCCATAGACTGGTTTGATGCAGCTCTCCATGCCACTCTATC
The DNA here is from genome assembly GCF_040414725.1 of Anabrus simplex. Classification (NCBI taxonomy): domain Eukaryota; kingdom Metazoa; phylum Arthropoda; class Insecta; order Orthoptera; family Tettigoniidae; genus Anabrus; species Anabrus simplex. Next base: position 126,848,582 of record NC_090265.1, on the reverse strand, counting down.
CTGTGCTAACCTTTTCATTTCTACGTAACTATTGCATCCTACATCTGCTCTAATCTGCTTGTCATATTCATACCTTGGTCTACCCCTACCGTTCTTACCACCTACACTTCCTTCAAAAACCAACTGAACAAGTCCTGGGTGTCTTGAGATGTGTGTGTGCCGGGCTGAGTGGCTCAGATGGTTAAGGCGCTGGCCTTCTAACCCCAACTTGGCAGGTTCGATCCTGGCTCAGTCCGGTGGTATTTGAAGGTGCTCAAATACGACAGCCCCGTGTCAGTAGATTTACTGGCATGTAAAAGAACTTCTGCGAGACTAAATTCCAGCACCTTGGCGTCTCCGAAAAATCGTAAAAGAGTAGTTAGCGGGACGTAAAACAAATAACATTATTATTATTATTATTATTATTATTATTATTATTATTATTATTATTATTTCTTCTTAAGATTTGTCCTATCATTCTATCTCTTCTTCTCGTCAAATTTAGCCAAATCGATCTCCTCTCACCAATTCGATTCAGTATCTCTTCACTCATAATTCGATCTATCCATCTCACCTTCAGCATTCTTCTGTAACACCACATTTCAAAAGCTTCTATTCTCTTTCTATCTGAGCTAGTTATCGTCCATGTTTCACTTCCATACAATGCCACGCTCCACACGAAAGTCTTCAAAAACATCTTTCTAATTCCGAAATCAATGTTTAAAGTGAGCAAATTTCTTTTCTTAAGAAAGCTCGCAGTCTGCATTTTATGTGCTCATTACTTCTGCCATCGTTAGTTATTTTACTACCCAAGTAACAATATTCATCTACTTCCTTTAAGACTTCATTTCCTAATCTAATATTTCCTACATCACCTGCCTTCGTTCGACTGCACTCCATTACTTTTGTTTTGGACTTATTTATTTTCATCTTGTACTCCTTACCCAAGACTTCATCCATACCATTCAGCAACTTCTCAAGATCTTCTGCAGTCTCAGACAAAATAACAATATCATCAGCAAATCTCAAGGTTTTGATTTCCTCTCCTTGGACTGTGATTCCCTTTCCAAATTTCTCTTTGATTTCCTTTACTGCCTGTTCTATGTAGACATTGTAAAGGAGAGGGGACAAACTGCAGCCTTGCCTCACTCCTTTCTGAATTGCTGCTTCTTTTTCAAAGCCCTCGATTCTTATCGCTGCAGATTGATATTTATACAGATTGTAGATAATTCTTCGTTCTCGGTATCTGATCCCTATCATCTTCAGAATCATAAATAGCTTGGTCCAATAAACATTATCGAATGCCTTTTCTAGATCTACGAATGCCATGTATGTGGGCTTGTCCTTCTTGATTCGATCCTCTAAGATCAGACGTAAAGTCAGGATTGCTTCACGTGTTCCTACATTTCTTCTGAAGCCAAATTGATCTTCTCCCAACTCAGTTTCAACTTGTTTTTCCATTCTTCTGTAAAAAATACGTGTTAAAATTTTGCAGGCATGAGATACTAAACTAATGGTGTGGTAGTTTTCACACCTGTCAGCACCGGCTTTTTTGGGAATAGGTATAACAACATTCTTCCGAAAATTGGATGCGACTTCTCCTGTCTCATACATCTTGCACACTAAATGAAATAACCTTGCCATGCTGGTTTCTCCTAAGGCAGTCAGTAATTCAGAGGGAATGTCATCAATTCCAGGTGCCTTGTTCCTATTTAAGTCACTCACAGCTCTGTCAAACTCTGACCTTAAAATTGGGTCTCCCATTTCATCAGCATCAACAGCCTCTTCATGTTCCAGAACCAAATTATCTACATCTTTACCTTGATACAACTGTTGGATATGCTCCTGCCATCTTTCTGCTTTGTCTTCTTTCCCTAGAAGTGGCTTTCCATCTGAGGTCTTAATATTCATACACCTAGATTTCCTCTCTCCAAAGGTTTCCTTGATTTTCCTGTATGCAGCATCTACCTTTCCCAGGACCATACAGCCTTCGACATCCTTGCACTTCTCCTTCAGCCATTCTTCCTTAGCTACCTTGCACTTCCTATCCACTTCATTCTTTAATCGCCTGTATTCTTTTCTGCCCTCTTCATTTCTAGCATTCTTGTATTTTCGTCGTTCATCAATTAGGTCTCGTGTCTCCTGAGTTATCCACTGATTCTTAGTTGATCTTTTCTTCCTTCCTAACATTTCTTCAGCAGCCCTACTGACTTCATTTTTCATGACTCTCCACTCTTCCTATATAGTGTTTCCTTCAGCCTTTTCATTTAGTCCTTGTGCAACATGTTCCTTGAAACAATCCCTCACACTATTTTCTTTCAACTTGTCTAGATCCCATCTTTTTGCATTCTTTCCTTTCTTCAATTTCTTCAACTTCAGATGGCATTTCATGACCAACAAGTTGTGGTCAGTCCACGTCTGCTCCTGGGAAAGTTTTGCAATCCAACACCTGGTTTCTGAATCTCTGCCTAATCATAATGAAGTGTATTTGATACCTTCCAGTGTCTCCAGGTCTCGTCCACGTATACAGTCGTCGTTTGTGGTGTTTGAACCAAGTATTGGCAAGGACTAAATTATGATCAGTGCAGAATTCAACCAGCCGACTTCCTCTTTCGTTCCTTTGTCCCAATCCAAATTCTCCTACTGTACTACCTTCTCTTCCTTGGCCTACCACTGCATTTCAGTCTCCCATCACAATTAGATTCTCGTCACCTTTTACATATTGTATTAAATCTCCTATCTCCTCGTATATTCTTTCGATTTCTTCATCATCCGCTGAACTAGTAGGCATATAGACGTGCACTATTGTGGTGGGCATTGGTTTGGTGTCTATCTTGACGACAATAATTCTTTCACTATGCTGGTCATAGTAGCTTACCCGCTGCCCTATTTTCTTATTCATTATGAAACCAACTCCTGCATTTCCCCTGTTTGATTTTGTGAAGAAGAAGAAGAAGAAGAAGAAGAAGAAGAAGAAGAAGAAGAAGAAGAAGAAGAAGAAACAATCTTCCATAGTTACCAGTATTCGTACAGAAGCTGTTAAGAAAGGAAGGGAAGGAAAAACATTCGGTTCTGGTAACTTGTAGGTAATGAATCATGAAGAAAAAGTCTCTTCAACTTTGCTTTAATTTTCCTACCAATTGTGATTTTTACACTTAAATCCCAATTTTTCTCTCATAATATTCAGCCAATTGTAACAAAATTTGTGTAGTGTATGTATCATGCGATGTTAAGAAACCTGCACATGGAATTTCTGATTGCAGAATTTTTTTTAGTAGTAGGGATTTTTAAGTCCAGAATTTTAGAACGTAAAAATGACACAAACTTTAGTATATCTCCTTATATAAATTATGTACAGAAAAATTGATATGTAGTGCTTTTAAAAAGTATTATCTACCTAATTACAAATTTACATTAATATGTTAATTAAATTTACATTAATATGCTAATTAAATTTCATGAAGAAATGGAATTTAAAATTTCAAAAAAATCATAACTTTTTTTTGGAAAATTTATTAATTGTATATGAATGAAATTTTTGTCATATCTCTACTTATATGTAGATGACATTCCCACAAAGTTTCATGAAAATCCATGCATTAGGTAAAAATATATTTTTATCTTCGGAGTGCCGCCTTAACATGTAATAATTGCTTACAGTTTTTAAGTTTTTTGCCTACGTGGCAATTTCATCCGCGAACAGCATGTCATAGACTGGAGCAAATTGTAACGCATTCCCATTTCATTGGCATTAAAAATATCCGTAGCATTATATCTTTCAAGACTAAGCAATATGTTGTTCTTTCAGCACACAACTGTATCCTTATGAACTTCTGCACTCTTGCTGCACATGTTTTGGTACGAAAGATATTTTTAAAACAATCTAAGCAACTATTACAAGCATGGAGATTGACCAAACCCAGCTATGCGATTTCTGGTATGTTCCCGTCAATTACTCCATCCTCCAATGAACCATTTCATTAAATGTTTTAGAGTTCCTCATACAGCGAAGAACAAATATTCTTTTTTTTTTTTTTTTTTTTTTTTCATCAGAACCACTCTCCAGTATCATGGTGAGAATTGTCCTGTTTCATGATATCAATGAGCGTGGGTGCCAAGTCATAATTTTTTGTTATTTGCTGACAAAGAAACTTAATTGTTCTTTTTAACATCACTAATGATGTTGAACTTTTATTGAGGTCATCTTCTTATGTTTAGCAGCCGTTAAGGAAAGTAGTCCACCGTAACTGGCAGCACAACTAACATGGACATAAATGTAACTCGCAGCACAACTTGTAACACAGAAACAAACATTGAATGAGGCTGGAGATATCCTTAAGTTTGCACCCTCTCCTAAGCAGCAATAGGAGCCATGAGATGAAACACTTAGCTGGTGTAACAACGCTGCGTATTAGGCTATGGCAGCAGCTTTCGCTGCAGAATGGAGCAAGTGTGTTGCTTGCCATTAACAGTGATTTCCAGAAGTTGTGTAATTTTACCATAGTGCTAAAGGAGTGCTTTCTTTTAGCGCACAGACTTTGAACTGAGATTGTGAGAAAACCACATGCCAAAACAAATTGAGAAAAAGTATCTTATAATACATTTTTTAATGTGAAATACATTCCTTAGAACCAGGCTTTTCCTTACATCTTGGTTTGGTAGAAGGGGGTTTAAATAACATTGTGCTTATGATGATTTGGCAGGACTCGTGAAAATCTTTGTTAAAAGTGGGAAATCCTTAAAAGCAGGCATGTTAAAACTGGGATCAATTGTAGTTGAGTTTCAACTTCACAGTCAGTATGTCTGGCATGACCTCCTCCACCTCCCTGACTGTGGGTAACTGAATAATGATCATTCATCCTCTGTCCATTTTGCTGTTGGGTCAAAAAATCTGGATGGCTTCCAGTGTCATTTCCTCCATTCATCCCCATATAAAGGGGCTCACCCATCCGAAGTCATTGGCTTCCTTAGGAGCAGATAATATACCGCCACCCAACACTCGATGTTGAGTCGCTGGCAGTCGCTGGTCTAGTCCATTACCATAGTGCAAAAAACCTGACCATACTAATGCAGTTTATATACCACATTCCGAAAGAGATATTGTACTCCCAAATTTGTAAACTACTTCTGGCATTATTTTTTCTAAAACAAGATGTGCCCTAGTGCTTGGGTAAGATTGAAATGAAATATACTAACATTTATTAGTCCAACTCGTTGGCTGAATGGTCAGCGTCCTGGCCTTCGGTTCAGAGGGTCCCGGGTTCGATTCCTGGGCGGGTCGGGGATTTTAATCGCTTCTGATTAATTCTCCTGGCTCAGGGACTGGGTGTGTGTGTCCGTCCCAACACTCTCCTGTTCATATTCAGACAACATACCACACTACCAACCACCGCAGAAACACGCAATAGTGATTACATCCCTCCATATAGGGTTGGCGTCAGGAAGGGCATCCGGCCGTAAAACAGGGTCAAATCCACATGTGCGACACAGTTCGCACCTGTGACCTCACAGGTGTGGGGAACGTGGTAGGAAAAGAAGAAGAAGATACTAACATTTATTAATGTAAGCTAATTCCAGTAGAGTTGCCGCACCTTTTATCTCTTTTGTTATAACCATAGATTTATTTTAAAAATTGTTGCAAATTCATAGAGCATAATTTAAAAACTTCAATATTTTTTACATTTGATCAGAGATGAGCAAAACATGGGTAATTGAAAGTAAATGGGAGAGAACAAAATAGTTGTGTTAAGATTCCAATTCCATACAGTATATGTGAAAAGTAACACCAGTAGTAACAAAATGTTTGAATGTGTAAACAACGAATAATTTGAAAATATTAAGCAATTCAACAGATTGTAAATGTATTGACATTGTGTTTTAAATATTAGAATAAGGTTTTAAACGTTGAAACTTAACTATTATTTTCAATAAGACGACGTAATATACAAATATTTTAATATTTAAGAGGTTTTTCAAAGCTTATTATGGATAAGTTTGTCAATGGCAAACCATAAGTGTAAGTTGTAAAACAATGTTATCATTTAACCTTGTAAGAATATTTATAGCTGAAGATGTTAAAAATATGAACAGAACATGTCCTATGTTTTTAATATTACATACATACATACATACATACATTATCATTATAGACTGTTATGCCTTTCAGCGTTCAGTCTGCAAGCCTCTGAGAATTTACTAAACGTCGCCACATTCCTCGATTTGCAACTAGTGTTGTGGCCTCATTTAGTTCTATACCTCTTATCTTTAAATCGTTAGAAACCGAGTCTAACCATCGTCGTCTTGGCCTCCCTCTACTTCCCTTACCCTCCATAACAGAGTCCATTATTCTCCTAGGTAACCTATCCTCCTCCATTCGCCTCACATGACCCCACCACCGAAGCCGGTTTATGCGTACAGCTTCATACATCGAGTTCATTCCTAAATTAGCCTTTATCTCCTCATTCCGAGTTCCCTCCTGCCATTGTTCCCGCCTGTTTGTACCAGCAATCATTCTTGCTACTTTCATGTCTGTTACTTCTAACTTATGAATAAGATATCCTGAGTCCACCCAGCTTTCGCTCCCATAAAGCAAAGTTGGTCTGAAAACAGACCGATGTAAAGATAGTTTCGTCTGGGAGCTGACTTCCTTCTTACAGAATACTGCTGATCGCAACTGCGAGCTCACTGCATTAGCTTTACTACACCTTGATTCAATCTCACTTACTATATTACCATCCTGGGAAAACACACAACCTAAATACTTGAAATTATCGACCTGTTCTAGCTTTGTATCACCAATCTGGCATTCAATTCTGTTGGATTTCTTACCTACTGACATCAATTTAGTCTTCGAGAGGCTAATTTTCATACCATACTCATTGCACCTATTTTCAAGTTCCAAGATGTTAGACTGCAGGCTTTCGGCACAGTCTGCCATTAAGACCAAGTCGTCAGCATAGGCCAGGCTGCTTACTACATTTCCACCTAACTGAATCCCTCCCTGCTATTTTATACCTTTCAGCATATGATCCATGTAAACTACAAACAGCAAAGGTGAAAGATTACAGCCTTGTCTAACTCCTGTAAGTACCCTGAACCAAGAACTCATTCTACCATCAATTCTCACTGAAGCCCAATTGTCAACATAAATGCCTTTGATTGATTTTAATAATCTACCTTTAATTCCATAGTCCCCCAGTATAGCGAACATCTTTTCCCTCGGTACCCTGTCATAGGCTTTCTCTAGATCTACGAAACATAAACACAACTGCCTATTCCTCTCGTAGCATTTTTCAATTACCTGGCGCATACTGAAAATGTGATCCTGACAGCCTCTCTGTGGTCTGAAACCACACTGGTTTTCATCCAACTTCCTCTCAACGACTGATCGCACCCTCCCTTCCAAGATGCCAGTGAATACTTTGCCTGGTATACTAATCAATGAGATACCTCGATAGTTGTTGCAATCCTTCCTGTTCCCTTGCTTATAGATAGGTGCAATTACTGCTTTTGTCCAATCTGAAGGTACCTTACCAACACTCCACGCTAATTTGACTACTCTATGAAGCCATTTCATCTCTGCCTTCCCACTATACTTCACCATTTCAGGTCTAATTTCATCTATTCCTGCTGCCTTATGACAATGGAGTTTATTTACTATCCTTTCCACTTCCTCAAGCATAATTTCACCAACATCATTTTCCTCCTCCCCATGAGCTTGACTGTTTGCAACACCACCATGATGATTTCCTTTTACATTGAGAAGATGTTCAAAATATTCCCTCCACCTCTCCAGTGATTCCCTGGGATCTATTATGAGTTCACCTGAATTACTCAAAACACTGTTCATTTCCTTTTTCCCTCCCTTCCTAAGATTCTTTATTACTGTCCAGAAAGGTTTCCCTGCTGCTTGACCTAGCCTTTCCAGGTTATTACCAAAATCTTCCCATGACTTCTTTTTGGATTCAACAACTATTTGTTTCGCTCTGTTTCTTTCATCTACGTACAAATCCCTGTCTGCACCGGCCCTTGTTTGGAGCCATTTCTGATAAGCCTTCTTTTTACGTCTACAGGCTGCTCTCACTTCATCATTCCACCAAGATGTTCACCTTTTCCCATCTTTGCACACAGTTGTTCCAAGGCATTCCCTTGCTGTTTCTACTACAGCATCCCTGTATGCCACTCATTCACTTTCTATATCCTGAACCTGCTTACTGTCTACTGTTCGAAACTTCTCACTAATAATATCCATGTACTTCTAATTTCCTCGTCCTGGAGATTTTCTGCCCTTATTTGTTTGCAGACAGATTTCACTTTCTCTACCCTAGGCCTAGAGATACTTAGTTCACTACAGATCAGATAATGGTCTGTATCATCGAAAAATCCCCGAAAAACTCGTACATTCCTGACCGATTTCCTGAATTCAAAGTCTGTTAAGATATAGTCTATTATGGATCTGGTACCCCTAGCCTCCCATGTGTAGCGGTGAATAGCCTTATGCTTGAAAAATGTATTTGTAACAGCTAAACCCATACTAGCACAGAAGTCCAGCAAACGCTTCCCATTCCCATTAGCTTCCATATCTTCCCCACATTTACCAGTCACCCTTTCGTATCCTTCAGTTCTATTCCCAACTCTCGCATTGAAATCGCCCATTAGCACTATTCTATCCTTGCTGTTGACCCTGACCACGATGTCACTCAATGCTTCATAAAACTTGTCAACTTCATCCTCATCTGCACCCTCACATGGTGAATACACGGACACAATTCTTGTCCTAATTCCTCCCACTGACAAATCTACCCACATCATTCGCTCACTTACGTGCCTAACAGAAACTATGTTGCGTGCAATGGTATTCCTGATAAAGAGCCCTATCCCAGACTCTGCCCTTCCCTTTCTAACACCCGTCAAGTACACTTTATAATCTCCTATCTCTTCCTCCTTATCTCCCCTTACCCGAATATCACTTACTCCTAGCACATCCAGATGCATCCTCTTTGCTGACTCAGCAAGTTCTACCTTCTTTCTTCCATAAGCCCCATTAATATTGATAGCTCCCCATCGAATTCCATTTCGTTCGCCAAGTTGTTTCCAAGGAGTCCCTCGCCTGTCAAATGGGAGTGGGACTCCATTACTCCCATAGGTCCGAGGCTTGCTTAAAGTGTATTGAATAGGTGGATACAAAAGTTTTCTTTTTTCTTTTATACCATGCCATATGCCATCTCTAGATCCACAAAATATAAACATGACTGTCTATTCCTCTAATACCATTTTACATTTACCTGGCGCATACTGAAAATCTGATCCCGACAGCCCTTCTGTGGTCTGAAACCACACTGGTTACATCCAACTTGTTCTCAAACCCTGATTGCACCCTGCCTTCCAAAATGCCAGCAAACTCCTTGCCTGGTATACTGATCTATGAAATACCTCAATCGTAGTCGCGTCCTAGTTCGTGAACCATGGGCTACAGCTGAGTGGCCTTGTAAGTGGTCCTGAGAATCAGGATGCTCGTTGCTATGGAATGGGAGTCTTGTCGAACATATTCTGAGTAGAGGCCCTCCTTGTGCTCAGGCAGCTAGGACTATAGAATCCACCGGTGTTCCTAACTTATTAGAGGAGAGATCCTCACTGGGACTGTGTAAATGGGGTAGCATCCTTATTCACAGAATTTGCTGAGCTCAAAACAACCAATAACATTGATTAATTCAATTACATTTTAACCACATTCATATTCCTGCTTGTTGTATTTCTAGGTGTTTATTTTGGAGTACAATGTAAGTGAGAAATATAAGGCTGTGGGTGGACACGACTAGTACTGTAATTTGTCCTTGAGTTACTACTTTCTCAGGGTGGCTCATCAAGAAACTCGTACAAGCACAGTTACAAGTTCTCAAATTTTCAGTTATTCTTGTAAAGGTTTTTTAAACTTGTTAAAATCCAGTCCACATTTGGTAGTGCAACAAAATCAGTTTTGAAATATTGGGCAGATCATTTGTAATGTACTTTCCAGTTGAAGTGTGTAGCTAGTTTTCTATGGCCACCAGAATAAGGTTGTTTTTAAAAAAAATTTTCAGCTTAAAAATCTGGCAACCCCAAGGGAAAACAAGGTGTATTTTATTTTCTTAGTGTCATAGGATTTCGTAAGTAAATTAGTGTTAGTGCCTTAATATGATTACATGGCCATGTTGCTAGTAACAGATTAAGTAGAAATGTTTTGAATTTTGCGATTTAGTTGTATAATGGAATGAAAATCAGTGCCTATTCTAGACAGTTGAGTCAAAATGCATAAAATAGAGGAATGTTCTTTGAGGAATAGTTTTCTAAAGGCTTGTGCTGGATACCAAATGAAAAGATAGTGTTTTTTATTAGATTATGGTGCCAGAAGGAGATTATTACAGGCACATACATTAACTGCTTAGTATGGGGCCTGAATGTAGAACAGGTATACTATTCCAAGTAATTTCTGTCTCTTCTCTGAAGTTGACAGTGAAATAAGAATAAATTACAGTGTGTTCTAAAAATTATGAGTTTTCAGTTACGAACCACTGTTATCCAAAATGAAATTGTTTCCCAGTCCAACTAACGATACATTGTTTGTTATTCAGTGATTCTTTGGGAGCGAAAGCAGGTTGAGATCACTGAACAATATTTAGTTGAAATGCTGAAGGTAAAACTTACAGAAGAATATATTGGGTAAATACTGACAGGAACAATGACAAGAGTTTCTACTATGAAGAAAGTAAGTTAATTCAGAAACTACTTAAATTGGTGAAATTTTTCATGAGTCAGTTTTGGATGGTTTGGTCATGCAATACAAGTGGAAGGATATTCAAATAGAAAACTGATTTATCATGGCGAAGTTGGGAAATGTCCCATTCTTATACTGACAACGAAGGGTGTCAAGCTTTATTGTCAAATTTGAGGGAGAGGCAGTAGTAGTCTTACAAAAAATACGACACTTGTTTAAAAAATAATGATTGAGATTTATTTTGAATTCTTGTCAGTTAGGGAAGGGCTTAAAATAGTATGTTTTTTAATCTGAAAATGAATAAAAGATTAAATTTTCTAAACAATTTAATGGAATGGTTAAAAAGAGAAAAATAACATGTAATCACTGTGTACACCTCTAGTCGTTTATGGGTATTCACAAAATGTCTATCCTTTGTAACACTCGACTGACAGTTTTACTGCGCTTTAGAAGCATGTATTCCCACATCTTTCAGACATGTTTCTGATCAATCTTGTAATTCTGTATTGTGGAATCTATTCCTATTCTTCTTGGAGTGCATCCCACTTGTCCTGTAGGGTGCCGGGATAATGCTTACCTCTTCCCCAGTTCATCAGATAGATTCTCTGTGTGATTCAGATTCAGTCTACATGTAGGTCATTCCACTACATGAACCCTAACTTCACCCAAGTATTGTTGCACATTATGTGCAACATGTGGATGAGCATTGTCAAACATTCGCATGAAACTCGCCGATGTATGGAGCAAATAACACATGTTCTTTACGGATTTCATCTACGTACTGATGTGCTATAAGGGGTCCATGCTTCACAAAGACCAGGTCTGTCGTTACTCTTATTCCCATGAACACGTTGCAGAACCTCCCTGAAAAGCTGCCCTGGGTGTAAACATGCAGGAGAAATATCTTTCTCAGGCCTTATCCTGGCTCCCTAGAATAAAATATACTTTTCCTCAACCTTTGGTCTGAAAATTGTCACAGCCAAAATTTGTAACATTCATGCAACATAACGCATGCTCTGATCATCTTCCATCTAGGCAATAGCTCTTTTAGCATCCTTGGAAGTTGCCGTTACATTTTTTCACGAGAGCTGATTTTGAAAATAACACAATTAATTGAAAGAAGAATATCTTTAAATGGGCAAAGAGCAGTGCTGGGTGCACTATCTTGTAACAACACTTCCTGGACTAAGGGAGAAGTAAGATTGTGAAGATCACAGAGACAGGATCATAAACAGCCTTTGATGCATTATTCTCACAAAAACATAAGAGACAGCCTTCCACGTCAAGAACAATAAAATAAATTGCTGAGGTTAATTTAATTTACAATTGCACATTATTTCTTCAATATTTACAATATGTTATGTTCTTGCTGGTCAGTATAGTCATACTTGGCATCCATAATTTCATTGTGAACCGTATTGTGCGGAGATAGCTATGATTGGTACATCATGGAGAATCTTTGTTTGCTTACAGAAAATCAGTGAAAAATGTTGGTCATCTCAAAGCTGACTCTGCCACAGTGCGGTAATAGTACTAGGAAGATGATGATAGTCATCTCACTTAGCCTTATTATCTTCATCAATTTTGTAGGCCACTACACAGTCTGATGCGTATCTTTAAATATGTACAGAATATTTGTATACGTTAGTTTCTGTAAGTTGCTTTTGTTCATAATTACTTCCACCTTTTTATCTGTAGGAAAGTAACACTTATTATTCTGTATTCATGGATTCTATTTTATTTGTATTCTATAAATTTGTATAAGAGGTTGTGTAGATTTAAAATTTCGGAGAATAAATTGACGTTAAGTAAACAATAAATGTAGGTTAAAGATGAGCTGGCCATTGTTTTAGATTGTTGTTTCCTTTAATCACATAAAGAAACAATTTTTAAACACGACCACCCATTAAAAATTTATCCAGCTGACTTTGGGCTGATATTACAATAAAACATTGTAACTTATTATTATTATTATTATTATTATTATTATTATTATTATTATTATGTCCGGCTCCATGGCTAAATGGTTAGCGTGCCAGCCTTTGGTCACAGGGCTCCCGGATTCAAATCCCGGCGTGGTCGGAGATTTTCACCTTAAATGGTTAATTCCCTTGGCTTAGGGACTGGGTATTTGTGCTGTCCCCAACATCCCTGCAACTCAAACACGACACATAACGCTATCCTCCACCGCAATAACATGCAGTTACCTACACATGACAGATGCTGCCCACCCTCATCAGAGGGTCTGCCTTACAAGGGCTGCACCCTGCTACAAATAGCCACACAAAGTTATTGTTGTTATTATTATTATTATTATTTTACTTGCTGTAGTTTTATCTATCATTGAATTATCAACCAATATTTTTTCTTTTCTCAATTTAGGTAAAACGTTGGCATTTCTTTTGCCTGCTTTGATTCATATTGACAGACAGCCTGTACCTAGATCTCAGCGAGGAGGGCCCAATGTTCTTATATTGGCACCAACGAGAGAACTTGCATTGCAGATTGAGAAAGAGGTGCAGAAATACCATTATAAGGGCATTAAGAGGTTAGTTTGTTGAAAAGACTGAATTTATTATTAATTCATTTTTGATCATTTATGTAAGTTTTTCCTTAGCCTTTAAACAGATATTGTAATAACTTTGTAACCTCATTAAATGATTTTTATATGCAAAATTTGTTATGTATGTACACGAATGAGATGATTCTCACTTTTAATTTCCATTCAGAGAGGAAAGCCTCTTCAGTTGCTAGGAACATGCCCCAGGGGCTATGAACTATGGAGCGTGGTTTGGCGACCACGGGGCCCTTAGCTGAGTCCTGGCATTGCTTCCACTTACTTGTGCCAGGCTCCTCACTTTTATCTATCCTATCCGACCTCTCTTGGTCAACTCTTGTTCTTTTCTGACCCCGACGCTGTTAGGTTTGCGAGGGCTAGGGAGTCTTTCATTTTCACGCCCTTCGTGGCCCTTGTCTTCCTATGGCCGATATCTTCATTTTTCGAAGTGTCGGATCCCTTCCAGTTTTCCCTCTGATTAATGTTATATAGAGGATGGTTGCCCAGTTGTACTTCCTCTTAAAACAATAATCACCACCACCACCACCAGTTGCTAGGAACAAATTAAAGTCCGAAGTAAATTCTTCATAGTACTTAGTCATTTCAAAGGCTGTGATAGCTTAGCGATGCCATCACTGGCTTCTCTCCTAGGTGACTGGTTTGAATTGCAATCAATGGGTGTGGAAGTTTTGAAATTATAAATCATGTTTGTGAGATTTGGATTTCATACAAAATGGAGGGTGATTTTTCATGGATGTTCTCAATGAAATTTGTTTAGTTTTTCCTTGAAATTTCTCCATCTTATACTCCAATCCTTGAAAACTCAGAGCTCAACTAGATACTTCTTTATTCATCAGTGATCTAACCATGTGATAATAAAGAATTTTTTATTGCTTACTGATGCTGATGGTGAATGTTTTTTCTCCCTACCTTGGGCATATTATGAGGAGTGAAAAGTACAACCTACTAAAATAGATCATTCAGGGTAAAATTGATGAACGTAGAGGTTGCAGTCAAAGGAAACGCTCTTGGCTGAGGAGCTTATGGGATTAGACAGGACTAAATTCGAGTAGACTGATGAGGACAACCAAACATCGTGCAGGTTTTGTTGTGATTGTGGCCAGCCTTCAGTAACGGAGAAGGCACTACAAGGAGGTCCTTTGGACTGGTCTAATGCAGTTCTCCAATCCATCTCATTGTATCCCACCTTACTCTTTCACAAACCAACCTTCCCTCTACAGACTCCCCAGCCCTTCATACTCAACATACATGTCTCTCAGAGTGAACCAGCCCAGGTCTCCTTACTCCCCTAGGTCATCACGCATATCTTTTTGCCACAACTTTGGTAAACACCCATGTATATTGCTCCTGGCTATTGAAGGAGATACCATGAACATTGAGGTATTGCCCAGTTGGCCTGGTTTGATGCAGTTATCCACACCAGTGATATTCCAAGTGTGGTATGCGTACCACTAGGGGCTCTTGGGTTCGTCTCGAGGATTATGCAAATATATTGTAGCTCCTGACCGTTTTGTTAAGCAGTTCAGAAAAGAATTGAGCTAGCTCATTTTCAATAAAATCCAAGTTTAAATTAGTGTTTTTGTCTGTCACTACATAGAGTCCCCTTTCTTAACTATTAATTCGAAAAATGTGCCAGTTTGTACCTCTCTGAAGTCCTTCACAAACTTATGTTGAGATGTGGAGACTCAACATGACCCATCTCTATGCAGGAATTTTTGGATTCTTAAGTCCAGTGTAGCGGTTCGTGGCAGTCACAAGAGATGGGGCACAATGTTCTAGGTCTCTTACACCAACCGTAGTCACTTCCCCCACCGAACAAAACAAACGGTGAGTTAATTGACAACCACACATCCATTCCCAATTTTCATTAACTTTTCTGTTGAAGTTTATATTATATGTTTCATTTATTCATCCTTAAACACCTGACTTATACAAAGTTCTGGTCATGACAGGGTGGATCATGAGACTACTGGCAAAAATGAGTGCAAGTGGACTAGACAAAAGTGTGACAGAATGGGTTGCTATATTTCTAGAAAATAGATAATTAGGAGGGGAATTCCTCAAGGCAGTGTTATTGGACCTTTGTGTTTTCTTATATACATAAATGACAAGAGTAAAGAAGTGGAATCAGAGATAAGGCTTTTTGCAAGATGATGTCGTTCTGTATAGAGTAATAAATAATTTACAAGATTGTGAGCAACTGAAAAATGACCTCAATAATATTGTGAGATGGACAGCTGGCAGTGGTATGATGATAAAGAGGATTAAAAGTCAGGTTGTGAGTTTCACAAGTAGGAAAAGTCTGCAGTTTTAATTACTGCATTGATGGGGTGAAAGTTCCTTATGGGGATCACTGGAAGTACCTAGGTGTTAATGTAAGGAAAGATCTCCATTGGGGTAATCACATAAATTAGATTTTCAATAAAGGATACAGATCTCTGCACATGGTTGTGAGGGTGTTTAGAGGTTGTAGTAAAGATGTAAAGGAGACGGCATATAAGTCTCTGGTAAGAGCCCAACTAGAGTATGGTTCCATGTATGGGACCCTTGATTCAAGAACTGGAAAAAATCCAAAGAAAAGCAGCTCGATTTGTTCTGGGTGATTTCCGACAAGAGGATAGCATAACAAAAATGTTGCAAAGTTTGGGCTGGGAAGACTTGGGAGAAAGAAGACGAGCTGCTTGACTAAGTGGTATGTTCTGAGCTGTCAGCAGAGAGATGGCGTGGAATGACATTAGTAGATGAATAAGTTTGAGTGGTCTTAAAAGTAGGAAAGATCACAATATGAAAATATAGAATTCAAGAGAACAAATTGGGGCTTGGGGATTGGAAAACTTACCAAGGGAGATGTTCAATACATTTCCAATTTCTTTGAAATAATTTAAGAAAAGGCTAGGAGAACAACAGATAGGGAATCTGCCACGTGCTCAACTGCCCTGAATGCGGATCAATATTGATTGATTGATTGATTGATTGATTGATTGATTGATTGATTGATTGATTGATTGATTGATTGATTGATCGCACAAGTATGAAGGATGATTCCTCCACATAATCAATACTTCATTTTACATAGTGTCAATATTATTTACATAAAAGGACAGTACTGGTTTCGACCTGTAAATAGGTCTTCTTCAGCTGTTGAAGAACCTGCTTAATAGCGACTGTACAGAATAAATACTGAACGAAAAATGAAAATTAAACAAGAATGCCATTAAAATAAACATGAATGCCACTATTCTAAAAAAATACTTAAGGTTAAGATATACATACGGTACAGTTTAATTTTAGTAGTATTTATTCTGTACTGTCGCTATTGACACGTTGAGTGCCAAGCTGATTGTAGCATACTATTCCATTGGTGCCAGGCATGAATTTCAATAGTATTCCGCTAGTGGCACAGCAATTATACGTCTTTTAGGCTGTTTACATAATCTTGGGATATATTAATATCATGCACTAAGTAAACTTTATATCATACCATCGTCATATATGACGCCATATGGTGTCACATAATTTTTTGATGTTTTGTATGGAATGTACAACACAAATTTCAAATATGTCAAATTTATGTGATAATTCAACCTAACAATATTTATGAAAACCTGCTGAAATGAGAAACAAGTCCTTATATTACATTACATATTGTTACCCCCTGTGGTTGGGGGACACAGATGAAGAATACACTCCCGGTATACCCTGCCTGTCGTAAGAGGCTTCTGAAAAGAGGAGACCTAGGCACGGACATGGATTGTGGTTTGGTACCATCTGTGGACCACCTGTGGATGGGAAGGGTTGAATACATCCACACGTAATTCCTGCCTGTCGTAGAAGGCGACTAAAAGGGTCATGTGGTCATCAGTCTGCTCTTTATCCTATTTGAGGGTTAGTTGTAGTTCGATTCAAAATTCTTGATGTGCGTGCTCCTGTGGCTGAAGAAGTATCAATTTGAAGATTTAGATGATCCTGGCTTGTAAATGGAATATCTTTTTGTGTCCCTACACAAGAATCTGTCATCATCCTTCACATGATTGTGTACACCATTTGAACCAGCATTGGCCCCACCTATAATGTCACTGTCAGTATCGCCACTGTCTTCCACATCACTCGATACATTGATCGTGCTGTCTGTGTACTCATCGTCACTAGCGTTACATTCAGTCATCAACACTTACATCTTTCTCTCCATCAGAATCCATAAGTAATTCACAAATATCCAATTCACTTTCTCTTTGTGGTAAGTCACCATTTCTACCAAGAATATTACCAATATCTTCAATTTCTTTATATTTTTGCACAACTATACACACCGAATGATAATTCGCACGTAAACGAGGAAAAAAACAATGCCTGGGGTGCTTTCACTTGTGAGAATGATCACTGGCCAGTCAGTGATTTTGGAAGAATAGTGTGGCGCCATATGTAGGCACATAGTACCAGTACATAGCTGGAATAGACCCTGTAGTTCGCAATTCACGTAGTACCAAATTTATGCGCATAGATGTCACAGCTGATTTTCTACAGCGCATCTGCGAAACTCTGCTGTGCCGCCATATGGTGTCACACCAACTCTGATTTCAAGACCTGTGTGCCGCCATATGGCGTCATGCAGTCTCAAATTTGAAGACCAGCATGGCACCATATGGCGTCACGTGGCACCCAACGTGTTAAGCAGGTTCTTCAACAGCTGAAGATTACCTGTTTACAGGTCGAAACCAGTACTGTCCTTTTATGTAAATATGTAATATTTACACTATGTAAAATAAAGTATTGATTAGGTGGAAAATTCATCCTTCATACCTGTGTGCTTGAACTATCAATACGGGCTACGAAGTTAATAAACTGAGCAGCACGAAAAACGCAACACCCAATAAATGATGTGTAATTATCTATTTAATCGAAGTGAAGCACTTCAACCATTGTTTTTAGACGGGGTATGCTATTGGCGTTGCTTTGCGAGTAAACAATGAAGTGTTGATTGTTTATTGCACTAGCCTCAATTGTTTTTTCCCGCGCAACCTGGAAAACACATCGCTGGATGTGAGCCAATAATGTTTTCCCGCTCTTGTAGCGCTTATTGTTGTACTTTTAATTGTTCCCTTTTCAATCACACGTGTTTGTAGGATCTTTCTGTGATTCTCTTCATCAGCTTTCTGGAAAAAAACATGCTGTTAAGCCCTGAACAAGCTGCAAAAGCCGTTGCTTTGGTGGAAGATGGTCGCAGCATGCATTATGTTGCAGAAGTGTTGAGTACTACACCTTCTACAATTTCCAGAACCGTATGAAGGTACAGAGAAACTGAAAGCTTTGCAAGAAGACCAGGATCAGGCCCGAGAAGAGCAACATCGGAGAAAGATGACCGCTTCTTACAACTTCAAGTTCTCCGCAACCGTCACACCACCGCTATTGAAGCACGAAATAGACTTCAAGTTCGAGGGGTCAATGTTAGTGAGAGAACCGTTCGAAGAAGACTAGAAGAAGCCAATCTTCAGTCCAGAAGACCTGCTACAGGACCGGAACTCACCAGAGAGCATAGCACAGCTCGACTGTGTTTCGCAAGGGAACATCTTGGCTGGACAGTACAACAATGGGATCAAGTGTTGTTCACAGACGAGTCGCGATTTGGCCTCCGATCACCTGACGGAAGAGAGAGGGTCTGGAGAAGGCCAGGGGAAAGGTATTCCCCTTGTAAATTCTCATTCAGGACACCTTTTCATGGTGGTTCTGTGATGGTGTGGGCAGGAATCGATACAACTGCAAGGACAGATTTAGTCTTCGTGGAGCATGGGGGCCTTACCACACATTGGTATGTGGAGGAAATCCTTCTGGAGCATGCTGTGCCTTTCGCTCTGTTTATTGGTGATGGTTTTACACTAATGCATGACAATGCACGCCCACATTTTGTGAGAATTGTGCAAGAGTTCTTGGATGAAACAGACTCATGCTATTGTTTGGCCTGCTCGAATCCCCGATTTGAATTCCATTGAGCACGTTTGGGACCAGCTGGGGAGAAGAGTCTGTCAGCGCTATCCAGAGACCCTACAGGACCTACGGAACACCCTCCTGGAAGAATGGGAGATGATTCTTCAACAGAACATTACAGCATTAATCAAGAGCATGCCTGAAAGGTTGAATGCCGTCATTGCTGCCAGAGGTGGCAATAAACACTTTTGAAGATGCGAACAGAGGTCCCTGAGATAGTCTCCGAGGTCTGTGAAGTGAAAGTATGAAGTGTATAACATTAAAACAGAGTGCATTGCCTTTATGAGCTTACTCAATTTCCTTGAAATGTGCATCTCTCGCTTAATTTGTTCAATTTGTTTATAATCGTCTTTTCTTTTCATTGTTAGACTGTTAGATGGGACCGTACCACAATATTCCATCATAAGATGGTGGATTAGTGTCATAAAAGTGTCATAAATTTAGAATAAATTTCAGTTTTTGAAAGAAATTGAAGTGTTTTTCGTGCCGCTCAGTGTAGATTATATAGTATGACTAGCAAGATACCCGTGCTTCGCTACTGTATTATAATGAAATTTATAGTTGAATGCTTAACGTTTTATATATAATCCGCCGAAATTCGCGATTTAACTCGTTTTCTGAGAGAATCTGCCAAATTTCGTTATCTGACTCATTTTCTGAGAGATTACGGCAAAGTTCCTCCCATTTTTCAATCTTTCTTTCCAGCAATCGATTTCGTACTTCCCGGGCTAGGTCCAGCTATTCCACCCGGCCAGTTGGGTCCCTATATCTTTGCCATCTTTTCCTATAAGCATTTTAATATGGATCCAATCCTTGAGGAGATCCGGCGGGGTGTCGTCTTGGGTGCCTTGGCGGTACTGAACCAGCGGTCGGACAGCAATCGTAGCCATTACCCGGCCAGGACCCCTTTCTAGCGCGGTCCACACATTTTGACGATGGTCCAGAACATTATTATTATTATTATTATTATTATTATTATTATTATTATTATTATTGATGGTCTGGAACCCACAGCGAGATGCAAGACCGCTACTTGGTGGTAAATTACATCCTCCACCATTGTCCTTGCTGACAATGTGACCAGCACCATCGTCGCACGTAGGCAAGTGCGCGAGATTTCTGGCGACACGAATGATATACTGTACACTGACTGAGCAAATGCCATGGGATAGCGGAGCACTGATGCGCAGGTGTGTTGTCTGCGCACCACACGCCCCCTGTGTCAGCGGCAGTTGTATAGGAGACCTTGTGAGCAGTGGCTGTGCATGTGACAGGTGTAACATGGAAAGTCGTCGTGAGCTCATACCGTTTGAACGGGGTATGGTGGTCGGTGCCCGACGGATGGGAAGTGCGATTTCGGAAGTGGCGCGGGAATTCGGCTTCACACGATCAACCGTGTCCAGGATGTATAATGAATGGTTGAATGCGGGTGTCACCGTCCACAACAGACGAACGACCGGCCGTCCAGTCGGCGACATCTGAGACGGATTGTCAATAGTGACAGACGGGCAACAGTGCAACAAATCACGGCTCAATTCAACACAGGCCGTGCTAGACACGTCTCTCAGTGGACAATCCGTAGGAACATGTTTTCTGTGGGGGATGGGAGCCGGTGCCGCACACGGGTGCCACTGTTAACCCAACGTCATCAGGCACGACGACGCACATTTGTCGCCAGTCACTAGGGATGCACAATGGAATAATGGCGTAACGTGATATGGTCAGACGAATCACGATTTCAACTGCACCATGCCGATGGGAGGCACTGTGTATGGCGCAGACCACATGAAACGATGAATCCCGCCTGCCTCGAAGGTGTGGTCCAGGGCGCTGGTGTCCCTGTTATGGTCTGGGGTACATTTTCCCGGTATGGAATGGGCCAAGTAGTTGTTCTGGAAGAGACTTTGAATGGTACGCAGTATGTTAAGCTGCTCGGAGACCATCTCCACCCATTTTTGGCCTTGCAGCGCCCAGGCGGTTCTGCGGTGTTTCAAGATAACGTGCCGTCACATCGCTCCCACGTCGCCCGGGAATGGTTCCAGAACATGCAGTGGAGGTCCAACGACTGCCATGGCCATGCAGGAGCCCCGATATGAACCCTATCGAGCAAATCTGGGATGTCCTGGAATGCAGGCTCCGTGCCATGGATCCTGCACCCACGAACAGTTTATTTTGCTTAACTTATGATTATTTAAACCAAATTACATGTGATTTTATCAATTCAAAGTTTAATACTTGCAAGTCTTGGACAATATGGACTTGGAAATAGTATTATTATAACATGGTTTTAAATCTTCATTATGATTTTTATCATTTGTGTGACGTAGATAAACTTACATATGTTTGCCAGTATTTCCAATGCATATCAGCTGACGATGACGCAATATAATGCGTCGAAACTAGTTCTGATAAAATAAATATACATGTTGTAATTTCATCTTAACATTTTAATGTATTGAATAAGGTGGATATGAATTTTTAATAAATTGTAATCTTGGTTCAATACGGACGAATAATGAAATTTATTTACTTAACCCGCTTGTTTTGACGTGCACGCGAACTAGTGTCTACAACAAAAAGGCCCTTAATTAAAAAACACGCCTCGTACGTTTCATTTCTTTTAAATCGTAATGCAGTAATCACAAAACTTGGAATTTATACATGTTTTAAAGACACAAATACTAGCCTGTAGTTGTGTTGTAATTATATTAGGGATAAAAATATTCAAGGTAAACATTTAAACACTGTATGATGATTATGTAATGATTTAAGAATTACATACTCGCCAATAATGTGGCAGTAGTGTTTAATCCTTAGCAAGTACAGTATTCAAGATAAGTTGCTGACATGATCAAGATCATTCCTGGTACATCAATTGTAATGTGTTGTGTTCAGTGGGACCAGGTCAGATCAATCCTTGGTCACTTCAGTTGTGACCCAATATAGTGTGATAGGGCTGCTTCTGTTCACGATTTTTATGCTGGATCTAGCAGATGGTTTATTGATATAGATGTTGATTCCCACAGGGAATGCATTGTTTACAGAGCCATTAGAAACAAGAACTTTGCGGATAAGTTCCAGTTGGACCTTGATAATGTGGCCTTGTTGTGCATTGTAAATAGAATGTCTTTGCATGTAAAAAAATGTAAATATATCTAATTGACACTGCTATTACATCCAATTTTATTGTGTGGTAAGAACATGATGCCTATCTATATTTGCAGTAATTTAAGATGGAACAAATGTGTGAGGGAGATAAGATGCCAAGCATGCAGAGTAGTAGTAGTAGTAGTAGTAGTAAGTGGTGGTGTCTTTATTAGTGGCAAAATTAGGGCTAATGTCCTCTCTTACACTTTACTGTACCGGGAAAAAGAATGTCTGTCTTCGGTGCCGCTGACACCAGCTTGAAGAGCATGGAATATTTCTAAGGGTGCGGTATTTAAACATTGGAATTGGTACAGAGAGGGGTATTAGTTCATTGAACTTCTATTTCTTTGAAAATTTGATTTTATTGTTCATTGGAAACAAATTCATATCACCTTTCATACAAGTTGAGTTGAAGCGTTGTAGCAGGCTGGGATCTTCGGGCTCCAGGATGGTTACTGGACACGGTCTGGACAGGAACCACGCCTGTACTGGATGTGAAGTTCTCGACGTTCTAAAATTTCTCGAAGTTCTAGAGGATCTGGGAGTCTTGAATTTCTAGGTGCACACGTTGCAGGGTTCGATCTCACACGATAACACTCAGAGGTGAGGAGGCATGACGCGCACTCAAGTCCCCTGTATGGCATTCAACTCACTTGTTGTACTGTTAAATAAATTAACATTGACCTTTAAATATTGCATTCATTACAAGTGGAATATGTCAAATGTTAATGGAAATGACACTCGAATCTTGATTCAAACACTTTGTTGAATCACAAAGGTTTATGAATAGTTACTTGAAAGTAAGGCAATTAAACCAAATATCTGACCACATGTTGGATGTCAGCCGAATTAATACTTGGGAGAATTATGTACAATTTATAATGTCAAGTTCACGACGTAAGTCCGCTTATATAGGCATGACAGACTGGAATGTTCTATTAGATCACTAATCTTTATCATCGCAGTTTCTGATTTACTGATTTTGTCAATTTATGATCAGAACACAACATTGAGCGCAATATGCACAGTTCATGCAAGTTCAGGACACATTGGCATGTTAATGATAAATTAAGTAAATTTAATGGCACTTGGAAATGCCCTATTCTGTCTATAAATAATAATGACGTGTACTTGAAGACTGTTCAGCAATGTTATTAAATGATCATTAAAGTTAAACTGCACTTGGAAAGAGTCTGACACTGTCTGTGAGAAATGATTATGACGTAGAAATTATTTCAAATATGGCACTGAAAAATTCTATGTTCTCTCAGAACTTCACGAGAGGAAAACACAAATTCAGATATGGCAGGCGTATTGTATGTTTCCACAGTCTGTTACGATGACACGAGTTTAAACACAAGTTCAAATGTTGCACTCGTAAATATTCTATGTTTCCACAATTTGTTACGAAACACAAGTTCAAACGTAATACTCAGAAATGCCCTAAGTTTCCACAGTTTGTCATGAAACACAAGTTCAGTGTGGTACTTGGAAAATTACAACACTCACAAGAAAAGTTTTGTGTTCCCACAGCTTGTCACAAAACACAAGTTCAAATGTGACACTCGGAAATATTCTGTGTTCCAAAGTTTGTTTATGAAACACAAGTTCAGATGTAGCACTTGGAAGAGTTACAACACTCATGAGAAAAATTCTATGTTCCTTCATTTTGTCACTGAAACACAAGTCCGAATATGACACTTGAAGAAAATCATTAAGTTCCACCTCCGCTGGAACCGAGCACTCGAGATGCGAAGTCACGTCCAACCATAGGTTCGGTCTGCCGCACTTGTAGAGCTCCACCCATCACCCATATCGCAGAGACGTGGAGCATTACTGACCCTGTAGCCTGGATCACCCTCCTTTTATACCTGGATGTGATGAAGCATCTAGAAACGTGGATATTATCGACCTCGATAACTCCCAAAGTACATGGTGGATTTTCTTGAAAATTTGACAGATTGAGTCTGTTATGATGGCCTCCACGTTGGCGGTGTAAAAACATCATCATCTTAACTCCAAGTACACTTGTACACATGGGTTGGAACATTACCATATATGGTCACGCCTGGCTGCATGAAGCTAGCTCGAAGCGGCTACGTCGCGGCTGCGCATGTCAGCGAGTTTGGCGGGCTGCCAATCCTCTACCTCGCGCAAAGTTTAACACACATACATCAAACTTGTTCTCACGTAGCGGTGTTTCCGGCACACTACACAATATGAAATATACTACAAATACAAACAGTACAAATGGCAACAAATACAAACCTATTAACTAAGAGCGAATGAAAGCAAAAAAGGAAGATAATCATATTGTACTATATTACTTGGAAAATTAGTGTCATAGCGTGCGTTCGGGAGATAGTGGGTTTGAACCCCACTGGCAGCAACCCTGAAGATTGCTTTCCATGGTTTCCCATTTTCACAGTAGGCAGATGCTAGGGCTTTACCTTAAGGCCACGGTCGCTTGTTCATAAAGCACGCACACATCACTTTCATTATTTTATTCATTCATTCCAGTAACGGCTGGTATATGCTACTTGATATTCTCCAGGAAATGACCATGGCAACCACTTTCGAAAATATTCTGGGATTTTGATGTTCTTATACTTTCTGGGAGAGAGTTCCATAATTTAGAGCCAACGACAGTGAAGGAATGACTGTACAAAGCAGTTCCATGTAAAGGAATAGGGAGAATGTGTATTGCGCTTATGATCTGATGAAACATGGATGCCAAGTATGCTGGTGTCGAAGTCTTTAACACTTTATATAATCATGTGACACTGCTATTACATCAAATTTTACTGTTAGGATTTTTCTGCCAATCTTTACTGTAAGCTAGAAAGGAAACTATTCGAATGGCTTACTTGACTCTTGTAGAGCCAATATTATTGTACAGGCTTCCTTACTGTAGAGAACATGACAGACTGGAGGAAGTTCATTGTCAAGCAGAACAGTGTTATTTACCCACAGCATTCCCCTCTCTGCCCCCCCCCCCCCTTACACCCGCACACACACACACACACACACACACACACACACACACACACACACACACACACACACACACACACACTCAGAACTGCTATTGTCAAGGTCAGAGCTGTCTGCTTCAACCTTTGTCAGTAACACACAATCCACTATTTCTTGGTCTGTTAAATCAAGTTCAGCATCATCTGATTGTAACCACTTGTCCACCTCACACTGGTTAACATTCTCACATCCTGGAATTTGTTTCACCATCTCTTGCAGATTGTCATAATTTTCCTCATCTTCCAAAAAAATCCCTTCATACAGTTTGTTCCAGGAATTACAAAGAATCACTGGTGTTATCTTTTCCCAGGATTGGTCACACCAGTAAATCACAGGTTTCGTGTTCGCAGATTTCAACAAATCTGTAAGACTTTTACCGGATAATTCACTCTTACTCAGAGTAGATCGTAGCAGAAATGCATGATAATGGTGTTTGAATGCTACCAGAACACCCTGGTCCATGGGTTGAACTAAGCTCGTCACATTAGGGGGCAGAAACCGAACAACAATATCACCACTTTCCAACTTCCCTGGGTGTGTTCTGGCATTGTCAATCAACAAAATTGCTTTTCTGGGCAATCCCTGAGACTTCAAAGAATATTCAACGCTTGGTAACAAACTTTTGAAAGAACCATTCTTCGAAAAGTTGTGACAACATCCAGGCACTTTTTTTAGCTCTATAATAAACTGGTAATGCAGTGAGAGCAATATTTGAGCTCTAGGGTTTTTTGTTTTTCCTATGCACATTAGTGGCAGCCTATGAGTGCTTGAAGCATTAAACCAAACCAAACCCCATGGCACTACAGCCCTTGAAGGGCCTTGGCACCAAGCGACCGCTGCTCAGTCCGAAGGCCTGCAGTTTACGAGGTGTCGTGTGGTCAGCACGACGAATCCTCTCGGCCGTTATTCTTGGCTTTCTAGACCGGGGCCGCTATCTCACCATCAGATAGCTCCTCAATTCTAATCACGTAGGCTGAGTGGACCTCGAACCAGCCGTCAGGTCCAGGTAAAAATCCCGGACCTGGCTGGGAATCGAACCCGGGGCCTCCGGGTAAGAGGCAGGCACACTACCCCTACACCACGGGGCCGGCGCCTGAAGCATTAGCACATGCTAAAACCATAATCTCTCTTTATTCTTTTTGTGACCTGATTCAGGTTTTTCTCTTATTGATGCTAAGGATGTTTTTGGCAACATTTTAAAATTTAACCCTGTTTCATCAGCATTATATACCCGATCTTTTGTCAATCCTTCACTAATCTGTTCATTTGCGGAAAGCTGCTCACCACCTAGATGTAACTGACTTATGCCATATCTATTTTTAAATCTATCTAGCCATCCTGAACTAGCCTTGAAGTCCTTTCCATCATCTCAATAGTTTAGCCTTCTCTTGAATTATAGGACTGGATAATGGTATTCCTTTTTCACGTTGTTGTGTAAACCAAAGAAATACCACTTCATTTACCTTATCATACCCACCCTCTTTCATACTTTTTCGGTTTGGTATCTTAGAGGAATGCTCAATTAATTTAGATTTTGTCTTAACGCAATCCGCCACTGTTGACACCAACTCCATAATCCGCAGCAACATTTCGCAATATTGCACCATTTTCCACCTGTCACTGCTTCAATTTTATTTTCGATGCTTACAACAACACGTTTTCATTTAGTTGACATCATTCAATAAGCACGCACTTGCCACTATACTTTGAACACAACCTATTACTGTACTTTGCTACTGTATTTCAAAAGAACCCAGTCCAGATGCCTGGGACAGAATGTTTTAATCCACCTATTCGATAAAACATTCTTTTTAACTAAATTATTTGTCATCTCCGTTCAATACGGAACCAATAATAAAATTTATAACACTTGATTGGTAGGATAAGAATAAGATAAGATAGTGTACCGTTATGAGCAGGTGGTCCATGTTTAAACTGACTTTTTTTTTTCCATGGCTCAAAGTGGGGACACGTTGATTCTGACAGCCTACACATAAACGAGAGGTCAAATTTTGACACAGCTATTTTTTACACGTTAAAATTGGTATTGCAATATTTCTCCACTACCCATTTTAAGATAAAAATTATAATAATACAATACCTCCAGTCAGTGGCGAAGCGTGAGCTAAATAAGGGGGTAGACAGATATTTTTAAAGCTATTTAATCATATTATCAATGTTATATTAATGACTCTGAAACTAAGACAAGTCCTACAATAACCTACTGTATAACCCTGCGTGTACTCCTTGTATTTCTGTGTCATTTATTCATAGTGTTCTACGGAGCCAAATACGGGTTTACTTGAGAGATGACCTTCAGTACCTATCATCCAGAAATGGTCACCAAACAAGGTCACTAACTAACTCCTTGCTGCATGGGCACCCATATGACAGTTTGTAGGGGGGGAGGGCGAGGCTAGACCTGGTGGTACGTAGTATTTTTAATATTTTGGAGGATGAATGGCGACTTGTATTCCGCAGTAGAATGATACCCACAGTATCCCCTGCCTGTTGGTGGGGGCGGTACTCTACCGCTTTTCACTAGAGTTTAATCCTGATGTAAACAAACAGGCGGAGCAAATTGCCTTTACACATGGACATAGACGTAGTTGATTGGAGAAGCAACCATCACACTCCCTGCACTCTATGCGAGCTCAAAGAAAATTAGTACGTCGCATTAATTTTATTTTATTTCTCTTTATTACATTTAGAGGGTTTAGAAGAGTACGTAATCAAATTAAAATATGGTTGTCATATATACCGGTATATACGTATATGCTTTTTTAATGAAATAGTGATTAAATAATGAGAAATGAAGGTGCAAGACGTGGCGTAATACAGGAATTCTTCTCGTAGTGGGAGAAAGTACAGCGTGGAGATACGGTGTTGCTTCTTGCAGTTGTCAGTGAGTCCGTATTCATAGTGAGAGAAATGGAGCAAGAGGTAGAACCTTCATGTGTAGTAAAGCACAAAAGAGGAAAACTGCTTAGAAGAGACCATAGGCAGTGCATTTTGAATGTGTTCAATAAACTAAGTGAACAGAATCCAGGTTTCGTCATTTATTCAGAAGTTCAGATCTTCGCACTGTTGTATGCAATGCGCAGCACTGTACGTCCGAACACGAGAGTTTGACGGGGTGGAGGTCGGTACTACACGCTCAGCGAATCACAACTCTTTCTTTGGTGGAGGCGTGGACATACCATGTTTACATCAGGATTAAACTCTCGTGAAAAGACATATACCACTTCTATGTAATACCGACTTTTAAATAATTTTCTTGAAAGAAAAACACCTGACTACATTAGATTTTCTTTCCCTGTGAGCTAGGGAAGGGCCCCCCCTTTCCCCCCCCGGCATGAGCGCCCTTGCTTTGCTAAGTTTTCCTACCCATCACACTACTAGCTACAGTGATTCATTCATCCCCGCTACTATCCGCCTGTGGAATTCCCACGTTCCTAGTACTCAGCTGTCCGACTCGTTGGCTGAACGGTCAGCGTACTGGCCTTCGGTTCAGAGGGTCCCGGGTTCGATTCCCAGCCAGGACGGGGATTTTAACCTTAATTGGTTAATTCCAGTGGCCCGGGGGCTGGGTGTTTGTGCTGTCCCCAACATCCCTGCAACTCACACACCACACGTAACACTATCCTCCACCACAACACCACGCAGTTACCTACAAATGGCAGATGCCGCCCATCCTCATCGGAGGGTCTGCCTTACAAGAGCTGCACTCGGCTAGAAATAGCCACGCGAAATTAAATTAAAAAGTACTCAGCTGTTTAAAAGAAGGTGTTGCAAACACACAGACATATAGATATGTCTGTGTGCAAACCGTGCAAACATTACTTATATATCAGAACATAATCTATAGAACATATCTAAATTAATGTACTTTCTTCCTGTAAATATTAACCATAGGATCTATGCCATGAGCTTTACCAGTTAGTCTATAAGTTGCACAGTTATAGTATGTTGTAGAATTTAACATAAATTAAATAGTGTATTATGGTTGGGCATAATAGCAGGCTCTATAACCTGAGCCACGTCATAGAAAACAGGACGATAATAAATAAATAAAAAATAAAAAAATAAATAAATAAATAGGCTGCGGGGAACTGTCAAATAACAAACTTTTAGAATTAAAAATAGCAATATAATTCATTGTTGTGTAAATTTAATGAGGGGTTAATAATAGATTCTTGTACAACTCATCTTAAACAATATTCTTGTAAACGAGTTCAATCCGCCTGTCCTTAATTTCAGCAAATATGTCTATTACTCTCGTCTTGAAGTCAGGCGTCTTGTTAAGATGCCACAGCAGTTCCTTCTCTAAAGCTAGAGTTCACAAGTTGGACAGTCTCTGGTTGGTCATCAAATTCCTTAAATAGGTTTTAATTTGTTTCAAGGCACTCATAAGTCATAAATGAAAGAATTGAAAGAAAGAAAATACTCTGACATACTCATCACATTAAAGAAAAGACAAACTCATATTAGTTCTTATATATGTACATTGAGTGTAATAAGAGCAATTAATTTTTGTAATTGTAACTATGTAAAACATTGAATTCTTAGCATGGGTATAACCACTATAAAATTGTTGAATTCTAGAGTATGTCATTAGCTCTCAATATGAGGCATAGTATGTAAATGCAATTCTAGTGTAGCTGAGGACGACCTGAGAGGTCTAAACCGGTCCTACATGTGATAATAAAATAGTATTGATTAGGTGGAACTTTTCTTTCATTTATGACTTATGGTGACTATCAATACAGAACAAAAATGAAATTTATCAATCAAGGTCAAGGCACTCATAGCGCATTCGCTAGAAACTGACGTTAACGGAGTAGATAGCACCAAGTTCAGGAATTTTGTTGTTTCCGTATACACACTCTGGAGTTCATTATTAAGAATGTATGCTAATAGTTGCTGTGGTTGAATATATTTATCGGGATCAAAGTAAATGTTGATAAGTTTGTTCTTAACTTGATCTACATGGAAAATCTTAGAGTACTTGGCCATGAGTTCATTTAAAAGCTGTTGGGGGAAATTGTGAATGATAAATATTAAATTTAGCCTAGTTTTATCAAGTAGTTCTACGAAACGAAGGCTTTCGTAATTATCGAAACGTGTTTCTAACTGAAGCAGCACTGAATCAAGAACCTCGTAGGCAACTCTTCTTTGACTCTGGTTAGTATTCACAACATTTGAACACAAAGTAGAACATTCTTCTTCAATTTCTTTAATTACTTTATCACTTCTGAGAGATCTGATATTAATAGTAGCGACCTTCACCTCTTTAATACACTGATTTACATCAGAAGACGTTTTCGACTACAGAATGCTAAACAAGAAGTTTATGTAGACAAAAATTCTAGAAAATAGACAGGAGGAACAAAAATTTGTGATTGTTCAATATATTGTCTATCCCTATTGCTGTCTGGATTGATTCTGGATCCCAGTTGTCAGAATTTATGATATGATCCTCTGCTTTTTTCAACTCGAAATAATATTTTTTCATGGACATAACAGCCCGAGAATGATAATTCCATCGGGTAGGAGAAGGATTAGGAAGCAGAAAACCTTGCTCTCTCAGCAATTCTAGCATGACGTGAAGAACGAGAGAAGAATGTGTGAAAGACAGATAAATTGCATATGAACAGTTTCACCTCTTGCATAGTTTTCACAGCATGAAGGAGAACCAAATTGAGTTGATGGGTGTGACAATGTACAAAGATGGCATGAGGATAAGACTTTCTGACAATTGCCTGGACACCTCCTTTATGACCAGACATTACTGTAGCTCCGTCACACGTCTGGCATACGAATCTGGTATCGTCAATGTTCTGTTCTTTCAGAACTGAGATTATGACATCAGCTATACTCCTAGCAGTCTTATCAGCAGACACGTCATAAAAGCCTAGAAACCGCTCTTCGACTTTACCATTAACATAATACTTCACAATAATACTTAATTTTGATTTAACGGAAACATCTGTAGTTTCGTCGGCTTGGACAGAAACAAATTCAGCTAATTCTAGGCCCTATCTCTTTTCGAATACGTTCCTGAATGGCAACTGTGACAGCTTGAATCAAGTCATTTTGTATGTCACTAGAAGTAACTTTGAAGACATTTTCTGATACTAAATGGTCT
Source organism: Anabrus simplex (assembly GCF_040414725.1). Lineage (NCBI taxonomy): Eukaryota > Metazoa > Arthropoda > Insecta > Orthoptera > Tettigoniidae > Anabrus > Anabrus simplex. The sequence continues at coordinate 126,816,962 of NC_090265.1, read as the reverse complement.
TTCATGAGAGATTCCTCCGAAGCCAGTAAGTCACGAGTAGCCAAGTAATTCCCTTTATTAAATGAACATAAAGAAGAACATTGACTTTCTCGATGACCCCTGAATGGCAATTCCTGAATACTTAAGTGGCAAACAACGTCTACTAATCTGCTGATAATTTTCCTATTTTTTGAAACCATTCCATTGTGTTTAATGGCCTGTAGTCTCTGCCCCTCTGAAATGGCATAATCGATACGGCACCGCCCCAACATGTGAAATTTCTCAGTGCACTTTATATGATTCTCAGATGCCGTGTGCTTTTTAGTTTTTTCTCGAACATGTTTATGGGGTTTACGTTCGTTCTGCGCCAAGAATCTTCCCCGTCAACGCCAAACATCAAGCAATAAAAACACAATAAATTTTGTTCACGACCTTTACCAGTTCCACACAACCATTGATATTTAACATACCAGCTTTTCTGAAATTTTCGAACACATTTTCTGTCCTGTTGTGATAATGTTAGGTCAGGCCGTTTCTGTAAAGATTTTATCATTATCTTTTGTTCTAACGACAGGGAGGAAATACCATTGTTAAGTACACAACAAAATCGAAGTCAGGACAGTTAAATTCAGAAGCCATGATAGGCCTATCATCGATAAACACAAACTGCCACATGAGAAAACAAGAATTGCACTTTATATTTTATCACCAGTAACTATTCACTATTCCTTTATAATGAAAAATTAACACTTAGGTCTATAACTTTATTATAAGACACTAGCACACGCATACCCTATTAGCTATCTTGCTCTCACGTCTCGCACCACATTCGTAACTTTGGAACTGTAATTGTTCGTTTCCGTTATATTGCCGTACCGTAACTAATATTGGCGGGCAAGAAAATGCATGTACTTGAAGGGTATTGGTGCTATCATTCATTTATTAGGTGTACGTTTGCTATATTTCGTATTTGAATATTATTATATCATTATTTTATTTTTAGACGTGTCTTATAATAGAGTAAATTCAAATTAATTACATTTAAAACATACCTGAGATGGTACCCAGTAAGAGCACCTTTATAACTGAGGTCCTAATACTAGCCAATGAGAGCAAGAAGAGACGCTGGAAAGCCTGTCTACTGGGCGGAGCAATCTCGCTATAGGAAAGTAATAGTTCCACAGTCAGCACCTACAGATAGCATTAGTGTTGCTCTATCTGAAAGCTTTGAAAATCAAAGGGAAAATACACAGAATGGACAGAGTCTACTTTTGTCTATGTGCTTCATAAAACTGGCGCGAGCCCGAACATTGCCACAGTGAGTCAAAAATAAGTAAAGCGGGGAATACAATAATGTCTTGTATTTGGAAATAATTAATGTTCTATAAAAATAATTGAATTTACTAGACAATTTCTCGTTCACAAAATTTTAAGGGTACACGCTGTCTACCCTGTCTCCAGTGTTATTCGTACTTGTCAGAGGATATAATTAGCTGTAACAACTGTGGTGATGATTTAAAAAACTTGCAAAACTGTAAACAATTCTGCAAAAAGTTAAACTTGATCATTAACAAAGCCTTAAGAGTAGAAAGTTTCAGGTGAGAATTTTCAGATGTCCACAGTTTGTTCATTTGAGAGAAAACTCTTTCAAATGCAGCATTAGTTCCAGGGAAAAAAAAAAAATACTGTGCCACTATTGAGAGTTGACTGTGTCTTATATTGTTTTCCTTGAAGCGAAGATAAACCTCCGTCCACCTTTTGTCTACTGAAACTTCTGCATCATTCTAATTGGATATTTTCTCTGCAGTGGCATATTTGGTTAAGCAGGAAAATTGATCAAATAGTTCTGAGTCATTCCCACTGTCAAAAAATTCTTTACTTGCCACAAAATCACAACATTTTTCTACATCAGACCATACAGGAACAGTTTTTAGTGATACCCATTGGAAATTGTTCATGTGTTTAAAATGACCAGACCATTGGTCTAAATACTCTATAGAGGTCTCATTAAAAGTTCCTACTACTTCGTCAACATTCTTTCTTCCTACTTGCTAATCTTTCATCTTCAAGCGCACCAACAAGAACTCTTACCTTATGTGGTAAAAACTTGAGACAACTTGTCTGAAAGATTGTCTTTTAGCTCACTGATGGCTTCCATAACCTCTATTGCAGAAATTAGCTCACCTTCAATTTTCAGTACTACTTTGTGGAAAGAACTGGCTTGTGTGAAGATGAAATTTAACCACACCTCTGAAATAGGATCTTCAAAGAAACGTCTCAAGGAAACCGGACATTTTGTTTGACTTAAGAAGTATGATTTCAGTCCTTGGTACAGGTTGCATTCTCTTCACTGCTGGCTTGAGTGCTAACCACCTTGTTTGGCTATACCCAAGGACTTGTTTATAGTCGGTTACCACAAAATCACAGAACTCTTTCAAGTTTTCAACTCTGACTGTGTAGATATAAAAGTGAGAGGACACCTTAACATTTATGTTCTCTACATCATTAGGTACACAGTCACAAGAAGACTGTATTGCATTATGTACAATATGAGCACCACATCCTATACCAATTAAGTCTGTACCCAAAAAACTGTCCAGTTTCCCAAAAGTATTGTTAAGTCCTTTCCTTGCTGACCCTCCAAAATTACTGTTTGTATTATCAGTATAAAACCCAATGGTTTTACTTGCAATTTTTACTAGCACTTCCAAGAATTTCACAACAATGTCTCATGTTTCACCGGGTTGAGATTGAAGGTCCAGCAGTTTCACTTGAACACCGTCATAGCGTTCATAAAACCGAACAACAATCGGGAACACTTTAACATTCCCGTGGTTTGAGGCATCCGTTAGCAGTGTAAAGCAATGTGCCTGTCCGAGTTGTTCTTTGACTTTTTGCTCAGATAAGGGAGCAAACTCTTTAGTAATTACACATTCACATTTTGTCCGTGCACATCTAAATTTGGGCTCGAAACATGTTTGAAGAAGTTTTGAAGCGCATTCACATGAGCAGAAGCTTTGATTTTCTTTAGCTGTACGGTAAGCCCAGGCTCCTTCAGCAGGTGCGATTTCCAAGTCCTTGGACATAGGTGTTGCACTCTTGACAAAACTTGTCAATGCTTTGCTTGAACTTGCAGTACTTTCAGCAGATTTATGTTTGGTAGATTGCAAATGTTTAGTTACATCATGTCCACCGCCATGTGCAACGCTAAATGCTGCCCCACAAGACCGACATCGAATATCACTGTTGGATATTGTTCTCTTAATAAATGGGAATTTATTTTGCAAATCTGTATTAAATATGCGCTTGTATTTAGGCATTGTGCAATCACAGAAAAGAAACCAAACATTCCACACCACATCAAGCCAGGAAGCAGGAACTAGTGTGAAGTCTGAACGAGAAATGGAAGTTCGGAAGTTTAGAGTATCGATATCGTGAATAATGAATCGATATAAACAACTTTTTACCAGTTTCTTACTGAAGTGCGATGTTTAAAACTGTTGATCTGCAAAGCGGGACATTTAAGAGTCCCCGGAGTTTTCGAGGGGACAGCGGGAGAGAATGCCTAAAAGCGGAACTGTCCCACCGAATCCGGGACGTCTCGTCCGTTTATCCATGTTGCAATGGGGTAAGAAAAGCATTGGAACTGCAGTATAGAACTGCAAGGTCAGTGGAATGACCTTGGGTGAAAGAACAATTAATGAATAGAGAAGTGTCGCTGGACTTCCCTGGTTTCCTAACAGAAGCTGCAGTATAGTCCGAGCAGTAAACAAGATGAAACTGCCACAACTGAAGGAAAAGTTAACTACAGTCTACATAATCTTCATGATGGATAATACAGTAATAATAATACCTGCTTGTTTAAGTAAAAATGTATCATGGAATGAACTAGAGGGTAAGAAACTGTTTTGTTTTATGCTATACGTGCATTCTGCATAAGTTATAATATTGTAATGGTTATGGCGTCCGCCATGCCACCTCGCTACGCGCCGGGGGCGTCATCGTATTGGCCCCACCCCCCTTACGCTCGAGCGTGCCAGTCACGAGCAACGCTTGGTGCTAGGCCGGCCCTCTCGCTTCCGTCCACTGTCCCATGGCAGAGGATGACTGAAATTACTCGACTATTAATCTGGAGTCTTCTATTTCGCGAGGTTCCTGGATACATCTAGCATCTGGACTGTTCTGGAAGGCCCAGAGCAGGTATATAAGGAGAGGAGTAACTTGGAGTGACAGTCAGTCAGTGAGAGTCAGGGAGGGAGTGAGCGAGATTGAGTTCGCTGGTGAGAGTCAGCGAAGAGCGCAGTCATTGATAGCCTGGGCTGAGATGTCAGCCTGATGGAGTGTCTGCCTGTTGGAGCCGACGACTTGTTCCTGTTTCCCTGATGTCGTGTGTGTGTGTCCCTTGAGGCCGGCTGCTGGAGGAGAACGTGGAGTGTTCTGGAGCAGCGTGAAGGGAACACTGGATGCCGACGTGTGCGGATTGCGAACGGGGTTCGACGGATTGAGTGAACAGCGGATACTATCCCGACCTGCGAGACCGAGGTGTAGGCTGTGGACAGTGACAGCGCTAACGAGTGTGACTGAGTGAGTGTAGTGTACATAATCAATGACTCTCTCTCTCTCTGTCTCTCTCTCTCTCTCTCTCTCTCTCTCTCTCTCTCTCTCTCTCTCTCTCATTGTAGATGGAACATGGGAAACTAAGAGAGAGAGTGCGAACCGTGTAAGTGTGTAACCGTGTGCTTGTGTAAGTAGGCTATCGTCTGTGTGGGTGTAAATTTGTAAATGTAATGCTTAGTTAAAAAATCTTAGAAATAGGATGCTACCAGGTTCTGTACTCATTTATTCATTTATTTACCCTGCCAACACGTTACAATATAAAAATGTAGCAAGAGAATTACTAATATCGACGGCTAAGAACGAGACAGTAAAAACAAAATATTAAAATATTTTTTTCGGTTAAGCAGGGTTCTACTGTATTTCCTGTTTGTGATCCTTTCTCCTCATAATATGATCAAAGAATTGTAGGATTCTCTGATACACAGCTTTGCATAGCCTGTCTTGTTTTCCAACTTCCTAGATGACAGAATCATTGGTTTTCCTACCTGTCCATGGTATTCACAACATCCTTGTCCAGCCCCACATTTCAGAGGCATTGATTCGGTTTCTGTCATTAGCTTTTATGATCCACACATGAAAATTGAGAAGACAAGTGGACTAGTCTTTTCTTCATATTCAGTGTAAATGCTCTGTATTGCCAGATCTTTAATTTTTCCATAGCTGTACATACCAGCAAGATGGCTTGCCTGATTTCCTTTTCACAGCTACTTGTATCCTTGGTTGAAAATGAAAACCTACAACCTGTTTTCCAGTCATTGACCGGATCAGGGATGTAATGAATGAATTATATATAGGCTATTTTTAAGATGGGGTCGCCACTCCCAAGGTGATGTATATTAATGACTGATAGATGCTACGAAATGAGAATGGAGAGTGTTGCTGGAATGAAAGATGACAGGGAAAACCGGAGTACCCAGAGAAAAACCTGTCCCGCCTCCGCTTTGTCCAGCACAAATCTCACATGGAACGACTGGGATTTGAACCACGGTATCCAGCGGTGAGAGGCCGACGCGCTGCCGTCTGAGCCACGGAGGCTCTGTATCCTTGGTTGTTGAACCCAAATAAGTAAACGGACAAACTCATTGAAGGTTGCTTAGGTGCTGTAGTAGCAAAATAGAATGGTTGGAAAGAGAAGGTTTATATGGCATGATGTACAAAGAAAATATGGAGTTAACATTCAAGGATAAAAGGAATGGAAGTGAATCACTGAGATTAAAACATTGGATGGACAGATAGTAAGTGAGCCTGAAAAAGTTAAGGAACTATGTAAAGAGTACATAGAATGGTTATATGATTGGAACAGCAGACTAGATGAGAGTAGTATAAATTTGGAAAAGGAAAATGAAATAAATGAAGATCAGATTGGGTTCAGTATATTAGAAGAGGAAATTCTTGACTCTTCGATAACTAATTACGAGGGTTGTAAGTGAAGTAGTGGCTATATTGATAGAACGCAATATTTAAAAATACAATTGCATTATTTTCCTTAAGCATAGTCACCCGCAAAATATCTCAAATATTATTATTATATTTATAGATCCACCTGTTCAATACAATACAATATAATCCACTATTTCATGTGGTTAAAATCTATACATAATACATAAGTCAATGGTACATGTTTCACCTTTTTTCTTTTTTTACGGGCATCATCAGCCTATATCAATCCTAAAAATGAATGGATATCGAATCTTTCCAATCTTATAAACTATAGAGTAAAATATTGGACAAAGATTTCATAAAATATTATACTATAACGTCTAAAATAACGATATTGCACCAAAGTAACAAAAAAAATTTGTGAATTAACAATTTTTGAAGATTAAAACGTGGTTAATCATGAATATTTGAGCGTTTAAAACCAAAATGGATCCTCTTCTTATATATCATTAAGACTGTGACGGCCTTGAGTGTAAGCACAATCATCAAAGGGGGATGTTTGTTCCATTCCCATAGCACGAGTCCAAGATAGTAAAATCACTGTCAGTTACCGTATTTAAAACAGAAGTGTGAACGTATCAAATGTACTGAGCTTCTCAGTCAAGCTAACATTGCTGGAACAGCCCGACGTACGTAACACGCACCGTACGAAAAAACTCGATCATTTCTTCCAATAAATGTTTCAACGGGATTAATAACACCCACTTGACCGTCTTTTGGATCCAGTTGATTACCGCACCAACATAATTACTGACATCCGCTAGCTTTGACACACCATTTTATCATTAGCAACGGCTCCACAAGAAGTTCAATTTTCTTTTCTACGACTTTCAGATATATCAACCGTACACATTTTAACATATTTGATACGTTCACACTTCTGTTTTAAATACGGTAACTGACAGTGATTTTACTATCTTGGACTCATGCTATGGGAATGGAACAAACATCGCCCTTTGATGATTGTGCTTACACTCAAGGCCGTCACAGTCTTAATGATATATAAGAAGAGGATCCATTTTGGTTTTAAACGGTCAAATATTCATGATTAACCACGTTTTAATCTTCAAAAATTGTTAATTCACAAATTTTTTTTATTACTTTGGTGCAATATCGTTATTTTAGACGTTATAGTATAATATTTTATGAAATCTTTGTCCAATATTTTACTCTATAGTTTATAAGATTGGAAAGATTTCATATCCATTCATTTTTAGGATTGATATAGGCTGATGATGCCTGTAAAAAAAAAAAAAAAGGGTGAAACATGTACCATTGACTTTTATGTATTATGTATAAATTTTAACCACATGAAATAGTGGATTATATTGCATTGTATTGTATTGTATTGAACAGGTGGATCTATAAATATTATAATAATATTTGAGATATACGTCAACTTCAATACGGAACCAAAATGAGAATAGTTACTTGTAACTTTTGCCAAATGTCGGGAAGCCTTTGGGGACCATTGGCAAAGCGTTCTCTGTTGATGACAGCGACGGAAATCAAGAATGGTAAGGTAGTTGTTGTAGATGAAATACCAGTTGAACTACTCAAAATACTGCAGTGGAAAGGAAAGGATATAGTTGTAAAACTTTGTCAAGAAATATACTTAAAAGGGAAATGGCCAAAAGATTTTCTGAAAAATGTAATAATACTAATAGAAAAATAGGAAAAATAGTAAGAAATGTGAAGAACACAGGACACTAAGTTTAATTTCTCATGCAGCTAAAATACTATTAAGAGCAATAAACAGAAGGATTTACGGAGGAAAGGAGAATTATATTGGTGAAGAACAATATGGATTTAGGCATGGAGTAGGCACAAGGGATGCCATTGGTTTACTGAAAGTCATAGGAGAAAGTTACATAGAGAAGAATAGAAAAGTATACACAGTCTTTGTAGACTTAGAGAAGGCATTTGACAAAGTGAGATGGGATAAGCTCTTGGAGATACTTAAAAAACATGGAGTGGAATGGAGAGAGAGAGAAGTATGATCAAGGAATTATATTACAACCAAACAGCAAGAGTGAGAATAAGAGGAGAATTAACAGAAGACTGGGGAAGATGTTAGGCAGGGTTGCTGCTTATCACCAACTCTGTTGTCCGGCTCCATGGCTAAATGGTTAGCGTGCTGACCGTTGGTCACAGGGGTCCCGGGTTCGATTCCCGGCAGGTTTGGGAATTTTAACCTTAATTGGTTCATTTCTCTGGCACGGGGGCTGGGTGTATGTGTCATCTTCATAATAATTTTATCCTCATCACGACGCGCAAGTCTCGTACGGGAGTCAAATTGAAAGACCTGCACCTGGTGAGCAGAACATGTCCTTGGACACTCCCGGCACTAAAAGCCATACGCCATTTCATTTACCAACTTTGTTTAATATTTACTTGAAGGAAATTATTTGTGAATGCTTGGATGGTAAAAGAGGTGTCAACGTTGGAGGTAAGAGAATTGAATGTATAAGATATGCTGATGGTATGGCACACTGACCCGGTGTGTAACATCTGGTATGGGTCCCAGCTCAGGGTTACGAGTGAAGACCTCAACGGCATCTACGGCGGAGAAGGTGGACTTCAGTACGGCGGAGATGGCGGAAGGGGCATACCTGTAGCGTCTGTACTCCAGAGGAGCGGCTACGAAAGGCGTCTGTCTCCATGTTAGGGGCGGCCTAATTTTGAACCTGGCAGTAGGTATAAAATGCCTTTGGGTGTGGCGAGCCCATCGTAACAATAGCCTATATGGACAAAGCAGCTATGGTGCCTCGGAAAAGGTTAGGGCGTCCCCTGCTAAAAGCGACGCGCAGCTCTTCAGGTGCCGGGGGAACTGTGAAAAATGGGCAACCAGCACCAAACTACATCAAAATTGCAACAATTAATGTACTGACACTGATGGGGAAGACAGAAGAACTGGTTGACTTCATGATAGAAAAAGATATAGCCATACTTGGACTGTGCGAGACCAAGAAGAGGGGTACAGGGGAGATCCCTCTGAGAGAAGGATACAGGCTGTATTACAGCGGAGGACCTGAAGCAAAAAATGGAGTGGCCATCATACTTAGAAGAGAAATCCAAGAATATCTGGAATATACAAAGTACCTCAGCGATAGGATGATGATGATGATGATGATGATGATGATGATGATGAGACTCCAGTTTGAAAATGGCATGAAAGATCTATTTCAGTTGTATGCCTCACAAACTGGTTGGATAGATGAACATCTAGAGGACTTCTTAGAGGAAGTGGAGAGACAGATAGAAGATAAGGAAGTACTATTGATGGGAGATCTAAATGCACAAGTTGGAATGGAAAGACAAGGAAAGGAAGATGTTGTAGGGCCCTTTGGATATGGAAATGTAAATCCAGAAGGCGAGGAGTTGTTGGTGGATTTTTTCATGAGGAATCAAATGATTGTTGGAAACACCTGGTTTAGGAAGAAGAACAGTCAGAAAATTACAAGGTATGGTTGGGGAGACAGACGAACAAAGACCATGATTGATTATATAATCATAGAGAAAGAACACCGGAAGAACCTTGTAGATGTAACAGCCATGCCTGAAGAAGCTTTTGGTGGAGATCATAGAGTTGTGATAGGAAAATTGAAAGTTGGAAAGATTGAAAAACCCCAATTAAGAAGAGAGAAAAGAATTAAGGTATGGAAGTTGAAGGAGAAAAGCATACAAGAAGAATTTCAAAGGGAAATAATACCCTTGGTACCCAGGACAGAGGTGGGGAATGTTGAAGGGGAATGGAAAAGATTTAAGGAAGCACTGGTTGGATGTGCAGAAAAGGTGTGTGGTAGAACATCAGGAAATGTGAAAGACAAAGAAACACACTGGTGGAATGCTAGGGTAAAGATTAAAGTGAAGGAAAAGAAAATGGCATGGAAAGCATGGAAAACATCTAAGACTGAAGAAAGTAGAAGAAAATATGTGGAGGCAAAGAATTTGGCCAAGAAAGTAGTGGAGAAAGAAAAGAGGAAAAGCTGGGCCTTATTCACACAGAAATTGAGAGATGATATGCAGGGCAGCAAGAAATTACTGTATGGTATCTTAAGAAACAAAAAGAGAAATCAAGTAAACACCAGATTTGTGAAGGATGAAGGTGGCATAATTTTAACAAAGCCAGAAGAAATAAGAAAGAGATGGAGAGAGTATTTTGAGAAGCTGCTGAACATAAGAACGGATGACAGTCATTCAATGGACGACCAGGAAAGGGAATTAGTTGATGAAGAAATGGATAAAGAAATTACAATGAATGAAATTGAAATGGCAGTAAGAAAGATGAAGAATGGAAAAACAGCTGGAATAGATGAAATTTCAGTGGAGATGATAAAGGCAGCTGGAGCTGTAGGCCTGCAGTGGACATATCGGGTTCTCAGGAATGTCTAGGAGAATAAGGAGGTCCCTGAGGATTGGCAAAAAGGAATAATCATCCCAATTTTCAAGAAAGGTGATAAGAAAGTTTTGAAGAACTACAGGGGAATTACTCTAATATCCCACGTTGCTAAGATAATGGAAAGGATACTGGAAAGTAAAATAAGGTTGAGGGTTGAGAATCAGATACAGGAAAATCAGTTTGGTTTCAGAAGTGGAAGGTCAACAATAGAGCCCATTTTCATTATGAGACAACTAATGGAAAAGCACTGGGAGTACGGGAAAGATATGGTGATGACATTCATTGATATTGAAAAGGCATATGACAGTGTCCCTAGGATGAAAGTTTGGGACAGTCTGGTGCAAAAAGGAATTGGACAGGGATTAATAAAAATGATCATGGCATTGTATAAGGAATGTTGTAGTTGTGTGCAAACACAAGTTGGCAGGACAAGTTGGTTCAAAATAACTAGTGGGCTGAGACAGGGAAGTGTTCTATCACCAATCCTGTTTACAATAGTAATGGATGACATCATGAGAACAGCAAAAGCAGCATATGGAGGAAGAGAAATGAACATGATGTTATTTGCAGATGATATTGTGATTTGGGGAGAAGACGACAGGAAGGTTCAAGAACAGTTGAATGTGGTTAATGGGAAGATCGAAGAATGTGGATTGAAAATAAGTGCAGAAAAGAGTAAAACTCTTGTTATGACTAGAGGGGAGAAAGAAGGGAAAGGTCAGATTAGACTTGCAGACAAGCCCCTGGAAGTAGTGGAAACGTTTAAATACCTGGGGAGTGAATTAATGGAGAATGCTCGACTGGATGCTGAGATTAGATTCAAGCTGGAAGTTGTTTCTATCATAGTGTAAGAAACATGTTATGGGACAAAGATGTGCCAATGGAAGCAAAGGATACTATGTACAAGATGTATTACATACCCATAACAACTTACGGAGCAGAAACTTGGACATTGACAAAGAAGGATGAGAGTCGAATACAGGCAGCCGAAATGAAATTCTTGAGGAGTATGATACAGAAGAGTAGAAGAGACAAAATAAGGAATGAGAAAATCCGGGAAGAAATTGGAGTGGAAAAAATGAATGATAGAATAGAGAAGAGCCGACTAAGATGGTTTGGGCACATAAAGCGAATGAGCGACGAAAGAATGCCAAAAAAGGTGATGGAAATGCAAATCCAAGGAAGGAGAGGCTGTGGACGACCACGATTGAGATGGAAGGATACCATCCAACGCAGCATTATAGAAAGAAACCTGGACTGGGACACAGTGTTGGAGGAGGAGTGGTGGAAAGACCGAAGAAAGTGGAGAGAAACCATATTTGCTCCTACCCGGCTACAGCTGGATAAAGGGAAATGATGATGATGATGATGATGATGATGATGATGATGATGGCAGTAATAGGTGAAAATGTGAAGGACCTCTGCAAAATGGTGAGAGAATTGAACAAAAAGTGTGAAGAGTATGGAATGAGCATATACAAAAAGAAAACCTGTAATGTTTCCCCCTCCGTTCATCCTCCAACTCATGCTATCATGAAACCAATAGACTTCCTTTAGTAGCCGTTCTACAAAACTTGCGTACTTGAGTTTCATTGGAATGATGCTGTATGAAAGTCGAGCAGCCTATGTATATGAAATTCCTCATAAAACTTGGAAAATCCACTACAGAAACTTTGAATTTCTTAAGGAAAGTTTATGGTGATCAGTGTTTAGCCCTTACTACAATTTGACTGGTTCAAAAAAATCAAAGAAGGAAGAGATGCGATTAAAGATGATCCACAATCTGGTCTCCCTCGAACATCAAGAACGGACAAAAACGTCACAGAAGCTCGTGAAATTGTTAGGAAAGGTTATTGCTTGAGCACTTCAGGGGAATTAACCAATCTTGACAAGGAAACAGAATTTGCATGATGACCTTGGTATGAAAAAAGTGTGTTCAAAGGTGGTTTGAAAACTCCTCATTCTTCAGCAAAAGGACATGAGAATGAACATTTTTGCTGACCAGCTTGACAACACTGAAAATGATCCCAGTTTCCTTGAGACATTTGATGAAATGTGCATTGTCCAATATGACCCCGAAACAAAGCGATCATCCATGCATTAAATATTCCATTTCACTGTGGAAATTATGGCCTTTCTTCATCTGACTGAATCTTTACTGTTAAAATTCAACTTTAATAAGTGCACTGCAGTACATTTGTGAATTATTCGCAAAGTGAATTAACAGCACTCAAACAATTGGGAGCTCCCTGTGTATTAGATGATGTACACTGTAATCTAATGTTAAGGGGAGGAAGTGGGGAGGATTTCACATTTTAATTTTCAATCATTTTTCAGATCCAAGGAAAATTTTCTCATTAATGCCCAGTAGCTTGGCTTGTCTGCAGCTAAGAGTACTTGAAATTGGGCACAACATTCCTAAGCATTCTGTATGTAAATAATATAACAAATTATTTCACAACTACTCTGCTGTCAGTCTGTTGTCATGATCAGATTTATTATTTGGTGTAATTTTTCAGTTGTCCTTGTGTGGCTGGAATTTGAGACTAGACAATTTGAGAGCAATTAGCCTGAAATTATTAAGCAATAGTAGTACTTATAGAGATTAAGTTTGTTATTGTTAAATCATTATTTAGTTCACTTTCATGTGTAAAAAGAGGACTATGTAAATTAGGACTCATTCTTTAAAAGCTTTCTCTTATTCTATATAAATGCGCTGGAACTTGTGTCATCTTTCACATTCCAAGATACTGGTATTTTTATCTGTTCTAGTCTCAAATACATACTGTACACTGTGTTGATAATAGTGTATTTCATAGCCGGTAAATGTTAATCAGTTTTTAGCTTTTAAGATTATTGCTCTGTATTTTAATTATTTCGTAAATTTTGATAGTTATTTAAATACTTCCTTTTTTTTTTTTTTTTTTCGATAATTGTTTGAATATCTAAATCATTTATATTCCTGCTGTTAGATATTCATGTAAGAGATATTGAATTTATAAATCATTCCTTTTCTAGACATAAGGTTTTGGGCTTTTGCCATGTCATAAAACGAGGTGAAATTCTTTACATTTTGCTGAGAACTTCCATTGTTAGGGAAGTCTTGCTCTTGAACGGACAAGATTTTCTTTTGAAGACACGGAGCGAAGTTCTCTGTGAAACATAAAGAATTTTACCTTGTTTTCTGACATGGCAAAAGCCCAAAAGCTTATTATCTTGTCTATAATTTATGGGCTGTGAAAGCATCAATCTAAACATTCCTTTCTGTTTTAGTGTGTGCATTTATGGAGGTGGTAGTAGAAATCAGCAAATGGCAGCTGTTACAAGAGGTGTTGAGATTATTATTGCTACTCCTGGAAGGTTAAATGATCTAGTACAAGCAGGTATGTGTTCCTATTTTGTTTGGGAAGAGAACCTTCCTCCTAGTTGTTCATAGACATTTCTAAGTTGATCTCGTATAATTTAATCTACACATTGTGTAACTTGCAGCATCCAGTATGTCACATTTTGTAAAATGGAGAAGTTGTACAGACTACTTGAGTGGAAGGCCGCAATTCAGTGTCCAGTTCCGGACCATTCAAAAGCGTCTGAACTAAAAATGGCAATAGCAGAATATTAACTGCTAATGACTGATCGTACACATTGGTGAACGACAGAAAATGTTAGTACGGGAGGCGCAGAGAACAATCTTCTATGGAATGTACAGTATTTGATACACTTCACATAAAGGACATCATACATAAAATATCCAAATAAATCAACTTGCACAGTGAGCAGCGAATGAAAAATGTCAGTGATCCCAAATGTTTGCACTAGTGAGATTGAAGATGAAGTTGTTGGCACTTCATGATGACCTCTCTTGTAGAATGCATAGTCATATTGGTATAACACAGTGACAAAAACTAGTGAAAAGAGATGGCATGCAGTTGAATACGAATCAGTCTGTCATGCAGTTTATCATTTGCTTGTGGTTTTTTGTTGCACTAACACATTGAATGTTTTTGGCGGCTCAAGGATTGGGAAGGAAGTGGCTGTTGTTGTAGGGTACAGCCCATTTTGTTTGGTGTGAAAATGGGAAACAATGGAAAATAATCTTCGAACTCGCCATCTCGCAAATGCAAGCTCAAGCATGGTCAAGTGCCTTGGTGCAGTTTTTCATGAAACTGGTTATTTGTTATGTGGTAGCTGCAGATGGAGTGATATTGTTCTGAAGGCACAGAAGGAACAGACATAGAGAGGCTGAGTTGTTCCTGGTGGTATGTATTTTGACATCGCATACTTTTCAGAGAGAAAGTTTGCTCTAAAGCAGTATGATTTTTATACACAGGCCTGGAGTCAAATTTTCATTGCCACATTATGCATATATGGTTATTTATGTATTCTGTGTCCAGCTCCATGGCTAAATGGTTAGCGTGCTGACCGTTGGTCACAGGGGTCCCGGGTTCAATTCCCAGTAGGGTCGGAATCTTTAACCATCATTGGTTAATTTCGCTGACATGGGGACTGGGTGTATGTGTCGTCTTCATCATCATTTCATCATCACGGCACGCAGGTCGCCTACGGGAGTCAAATCAAAAGTCCTGCACCTGGCGAGCCGAACATTTCCTCGGACACTCCCGGCACTAAAAGCCATACACCATTTCATTTATGCATTCTGTTAGAATGGATGTCAAGTTGATCATCCTGAACGCCTTACAACTCTCAAGGACTTCACTTTTGATCTGGCAGGTACAATATTTTATGATCACTGACGGATCATTTTTTATTCGCTGCTCATGGTGCAAGTTTGTTTTGAACATTTTGTGAACTTCTATGGTGAACTTTTCGTGAAGCATAAAGGTGCATCCATACTTCCATCAGATCACCGTATCTCTATCATGATCGGCCTTGTGAAAACAGAGTTCTGTACAAAGATATTGTATCAAATATGATTCAGTGATCAGATCAGGGATGTTCCCACCGAGAGTCGGTCTTTTGCTGTTGCGTAAAAGGGAAGATACATAATACATGGTACAGATACGGACAGTGTGGACGGAGAGATTCCCTGATCGCACTCTGTATCATCGTCTCATGTACTGAACATGGTCCGAGTCCCTGTCACTGTTATCTTTACCCCTACCCTATTCACCGTCCTTCCGACTTCGTTCAGTTTTGCATGAACCTTTGTTTGGGAATCTTCTGAGTTGAAGAAAAGTGGATTCGGAGTGGTCCATGAAGAAAGTTCAACATTTGATAAGTTATCAACAAAAGACCGTTTTGTGGGATGCAAAGGATCCACACTATTGTAATAAGATGAGGAAGAATGACCCATGGGAAAAAATTGCAAAAAGACAAAGGAGCCCTATCGAACTGTGCTGTGCAAAAAATAAAAGTGTTATCTGATCACGGTACACGATATAAATCGGGCAGCCTTGTCAAAATACGGCTGTATCATGATCATGTATCAATTCTTCATACAGATATGCTGATCTGATACGAGTGTGGACGCATCTTAACATGCACATTCCATAGAAAATTGCCCTTTGAACCTCCAATTTGTTTCATTTTCTGTCGTTCTTCTATGCGCCATGATAAGTCAGTAGGAGCTAATGTTTTCCTCTTATCATTGTTAGTTCTCTTTCAAATAGTCCTAATATGATATTGCACTCCTGATCGCACACTGAAGTAGGTTTCATGTAAGAGTTCACTCGTAGCATTCTTAATTTTTCTTCACATAATGCTGGTAATACATACTGATATACAACATCTCTATTTACCATTATAGATAAAGTACAATTTCAGGGACATCAGTGTTATGGAACTGATGATTGGCTTTAATAATATGAGGTATTAATGCCCTGTTTTTTGCAGAGTTTTGTTACAATTTCCGGCTTGGAAAACCTGATCCTTAGGCAGTATAAAGGAATGGTTACCTCTGTTTGGTCTATATCCCACATCCAACATCCCACCACAGCATTAGTCGGAATTTTCACTGATGCAAGATCTAAGAGTATTCACCATCCTCCAGAACATATTTAACTGAATTTTATCCTATTCATTCATCAAAAACACACATGCACTTCCTAAACTTTTTCATTATGACGTTTTTCTCATTTGTATTTACTTTTATGCTCCGGATTTCTTTTTATCTTGTTTTTATTTGTTGAGGTTTGCTTCCATTCATTCTCCATATGTGTTATTTAGGTCAGTTATTCTTGATTTTATAATAGAATAGTACATCTCTTTTATATATGTATTAACTTGTAATTTATGTGGTTAAGTGTAAGAGGGGGCCACGAACCCTAATCCCACCACTGCTGGGGTCAAATAAATAAACAAACTAAACTTGAGCCTGGCTGGATCTGTTCCGATCATGGCACCACTCCCTACTGTGGAGTTAGTTTGTTAGTTAACTTAGCTGTATAAAGAGATAAAATATCAACAAGACTTCACTAAAAAGATAGGTTTAAAACTGCCAGCAGATATCAGCCATAGGTATACCATTCAAGTTTAAAAACTTCATGTTAATTCCGTATTGAACCGAGAATCTAACGTATTACCAGCTAATTGTTCCCATTAGATAGGTATACCAAACATTGTAACCAAATTGGATCAGAATTTTCATGAGAAGTGAAAATAGCTGAATAGATAAAAGCACTGGTCAACAGTAAAAAGTTTCTGAATTAAATGCAATCAATTCTTATTCATTTTGATGTGAAATAAGCAAATATAATGGTTGAAATGCTTAGTTACCTCTCATTCTCTTGAAACCCAGGAATTTGTTTTAAGACGGACAGACATTGTCTAATTTTGGTAAGCAACTGTTATAATTATAGGTTGTCAGCACTGAGTAAACTATATTTTATTCCTACAGAAGCCATTATCATTACATAAATGATGTTTATTGTGCTTAGGGAAACCTATCTGCTGTTATTTTCCAGTAATAAAATTTTCTGCTTTTGGAGTTCTAAGAAGACTAAATTTACAGAGAAAAATAATAAACAAAAAGACCTTAGTATAAACCTTGCTTTATTTTCAGGGATGCATAAGACATACTCGTACTCTACATTATCTTAAGCTAATTTACTTGGTTTTCAATCCAGATTTTTTAGACTTTGAGGTGCGTGTGAATAACTTCTGTTATCAATCAATCAATCAATCAATCAATCAATCAATCAATACTGATCTGCATTTAGGGCAGTCGCCCAGGTGGCAGATTCCCTATCTGTTGCTTTCCTAGCATTTTCCGAAATGATTTCAAAGAAATTGGAAATTTATTGAACATCTCCCTTGGTAAGTTATTCCAATCCCTAACTCCCCTTCCTATAAATGAATATTTGCCCCAGTTTGTCCTCTTGAATTCCAACTTTATCTTCATATTGTGATCTTTCCTACTTTTATAGACGCCATTCAAACCTATTCGTCTACTAATGTCATTCCACGCCATCTCTCCGCTGACAGCTCGGAACATACCACTTAGTCGAGCAGCTCTTCTTCTTTCTCTCAATTCTTCCCAACCCAAACATTGCAACATTTTTGTAACGCTACTCTTTTGTCGGAAATCACCCAGAACAAATCGAGCTGCTTTTCTTTGGATTTTTTCCAGTTCTTGAATCAGGTAATCCTGGTGAGGGTCCCATACACTGGAACCATACTCTAGTTGGGGTCTTACCAGAGACTTATATGCACTCTCCTTTACATCCTTACTACAACCCCTAAACACCCTCATAACCATGTGCAGAGATCGGTACCCTTTATTTACAATCCCATTTATGTGATTACCCCAGTGAAGATCTTTCCTTATATTAACACCTAGATACTTACAATGATCCCCAAAAGGAACTTTCACCCCATCAACGCAGTAATTAAAACTGAGAGGACTTTTCCTATTTGTAAAACTCACAACCTGACTTTTAGCCCCGTTTATCAACATACCATTGCCTGCTGTCCATCTCACAATATTTTCGAGGTCACGTTGCAGTTGCTCACAATCTTGTAACTTATTTATCACTCTATAGAGAATAACATCATCCGCAAAAAGCCTTACCTCCGATTCCACTCCTTTACTCATATCATTTATATATATAAGAAAACATAAAGGTCCGATAACACTGCCCTGAGGAACTCCCCTCTCAACTATTACAGGGTCAGACAAAGCTTCACCTACTCTAACTCTCTGAGATCTATTTTCTAGAAATATAGCAACCCATTCAGTCACTCTTTGTCTAGTCCAATTGCACTCATTTTTGCCAGTAGTCTCCCGTGATCCACCCTATCAAATGCTTTAGACATGTCAATCGCGATACAGTCCATTTGACCTCCAGAATCCAAGATATCTGCTATATCTTGCTGGAATCCTACAAGTTGAGCTTCAGTGGAATAACCTTTCCTAAAACCGAATTGCCTTCTATCGAACCAGTTATTAATTTCACAAACATGTCTAATATAATCAGAAAGAATGCCTTCCCAAAGCTTACATACAATGCATGTCAAACTTACTGGCCTGTAATTTTCAGCTTTATGTCTATCACCCTTTCCTTTATACACAGGGGCTACTATAGCAACTCTCCATTCATCTGGTATAGCTCCTTCGGCCAAACAATAATCAATTGTAGGCAGTGAAGTGACTTTCATCTTAGAAACATGAATTGACTCTATTAATAAAAATAGCATTTTACCATTATTTCAACTGTAAAATAAACAAGGATAAACCCAGGGTACTACCCATTTGCTGTAATTTATGTGCAGTAAATCTCTATGGTTGGTTGAGGTCACCCCAAGAGTTAGTTGTGATATGTTACTGAAGATGCACTTTCTTCACTCTTATCTTGACTTCTTTCAAAGTAGTTGTGGCACTTCGAGTAGGACATTTCAGCGACTGAGGCAGGGCAGTTAAACTCTTCTATGCTTGCATGCTATTGATGAAATGTGATAAGATACCCCTCAGAAGTACATTGCAAATGAAAATCAAAGAAACAGAATATTTTTGTAAAGGAAATGGACAACTTTTATTTCTTTGTTGACCAGTGTAATCGGAAAGAAACACAAAACTTCCTATCTGCATGTTGAAAATTTTACTCTAAATGAGCCATGTTACTTACGGAGATCATACAATAGTCTTACTTCAGAGGCCTGGAAGTTCATAGTTTTTACACTCATCAATATTAGGGTCAAGTTGTTTTTGATATTCACTTTACAGCCTGTACTTGTCTGAAAATACCACAGTGACTACTTGTGTTTTTTAGTGCAACTGAAAGTTTTACCTACCATTCAAAGAACATCGAGAGAGGTTAGCTATCTAAAACTTCCCTCTTTAGAGGACTTGGATAAATATAATAACATGAACAGAATAACAGTCTTGCAAACAGCAAGAAACATGTGTATGATGATGAATTAAATAGTCTGCTGTGCTTTTTGTTGGTCCTGAATCATATGATTCTGGAGTAGCAGTCCCCATTTCATTGTCTTTCTTGCAAAGTCATTTTACATTCCTAGGGACACCAAGACCTTGACGTCGGTGTGGGGGGGGGGCCTTGTGCATTCGTTGGTCCCAAGGGCTATGCCAGCTCAGGGTTACCCATGCTGGATTGGCCTCGGAGTAGGGCCAGACTAACAACGTGTCCTCAGAGTTCCCCGAGAGGTGTCTGTGCTCTTTTTCTTTAATTTCTATTTCTTTATTTACTATTCTAACCACCTTAATTTCTAATTTCTCTGACTGTCCAGCCAGCATCTCTGACTTGCATAGAAAGTTTCAGGTCGTAGCGAGGTGATGTGTGGCTACTGGGGAATAGTCGCTAGCAGCCCTTCTCCAGATACCATGAGACCTCTGGAGTATGCTGCCTTTCCTCAGCATGCAGGGCTCTGCTGGAGGTTGACTATCTCCTTAACTAGTCATGGATGCAAAAACAGATCCCTCCCCTCTTCCCCCCCCCCCCCCCCACAGGGTGGCACCCTCAAAACGGTGTTCTTGAAAGCAAAACGTAAGAGATACACTAGAGTTCCTGTTGATGCCAGAAGCGATGAACGTCTTCATCAATTGTTGGTTGCTTCCAAGGTCAATGGGAAGAGTTTCTTAGATGAGTCCTTTCCTAATCAGGAATGCAGTCGAGGGAAATTTTTGTGGTGAAGTCGACGAGATGCGGAAGCTTTGCTATGGATCCGTTCTTTTAAAGACACGGGCGGCTGAGCTGCCTAAACGGCTACTCAAGGCGAACATGTTCGGGAATGTGGCAGTTAACGTCGAGAAGAACAAATCCCTGAACTCCCGAAAAGGAGTTATCTTTTGCAGGGATTTGATTAAGGCTTCCATTGATGACATGATCAGAACCCATGCTTGTCATGGTGTAACTGACACGACACACACCACTTGCGTACGTCAACTGCACGGCTGTGCATGATCCATTCTTCAAAGCGTGTCCCACATTCAGAGGATGGTTGCCCAGTTGTACTTCCTCTTAACCCTAGAACTGGCAACTGTCGGATATTCAACGTGTTTGTATTTCTTCTCGTAATTTCCTCATTTCTTCAACAGATGTCATGACAGTCTACTTCTTGTCGTTCTCGATGTCTACAACAGCCGTGAGTTCAGTTTCATTCATATTTACCACCCCTTTGGGCGCAATTTTACAGAAATGAGTGCAGATTTCAGGCGATCTGTTTGAGTGCCATTTTTGTAGTGTCTGTAAACATACTCGGGCTCTGCTTTGCTATTCAGTTTCATTTTATTTCACAATTTTCTGTTTTGTGCAAGTTATTTACTTCTGTGTATATATTATTTGGTTTATATATACATTTTTAGTACAGTATGAGTCTAAATATGGCATCTTCACTTCATTGCAGAAAATAAGTAATGAAGTAGTGCAAAATTTGTTGAAAGATGAAAGTGATTCATCTGACTTCGAGGTTATTGAGAATGAGCAGAGAGATTGAGTCAGATTTGGAATGTTTTATCAGCTGTTTCTTCGCATCAAATATCGGAAAGTGAAAGTGAAAGTGAAAGTGATGACGAACCTCCCATAAAGTAACCTATCATAACATCGTGGTCTAAGGGTGTGCCTCCAAATGATTGCATGCCAATACATTTTCCCTAATATTTTCAAGAATATATCTCTCAGATTGAAACGTTTGCTGGTGCATTACAGATACATTGACAATCTGTACATCTCAATTTGTTTGTAACATGTTCCAGTTTTGTGTATATATGATCAGAAGTTTTATTACTTTGAATTTAGGAATTAAACTTTTTGAACAGTCTGTACATTTTTCTAGTCAAAACATTTATGTAATTCCATGTCACCACGACAGTTCTCAGTGTGTTCGCTTTGTGTAGATATATAAAACTTCGTAGATTTATTTCATATCTTGTGGATATTTTGTCTTTTATTTAGACAAGTAAAAGTTGCTAAATATGGTTGCTCCCACAGGAATTAGCATTACCAGTTCTAGGGTTAAAGTAAGAATTACCATCACCGCCTGTCCCACATTTAGGGAGGAGAAGAAGAAGATCCAGGAGATCAAAACTCTCAATAAGCGATTTTATCCAGATGCCCAGAGAAAGTTCAAATTCATGGCTGTTCCGGAGTTCTCCATCTCCTTTGTTGAAAAGGTCATAAAAGTGTGAATCTCACCAGAGCGTTCTGTACCAACTACCAGTACACAGCAAGCGTCAAAAAGTCTCACCCATAAACTACAGCAAGTAAGGAAACTGGATATCCGTACCTTCTGGGAAACCTGTAAGTGTGTCAATGCCGACATCATCCGGTAAGAGCATTTCCCAAGCACGTTCAGCAAGGAACTTGTCCTGTACCAGGGTGGGGGGAAAAGACTTCCCCCATCTAAGGCTGGAAAGTTTTCCAGCCCTCCTACCAAAGCCCGGAACAATCAGGAGGAGAAGGGGAAGCCCCAGAGCTGTTGGAAAAGAAGCGATCCCGATCGGGGTTCAGCGCATCCCTGAAGATGACTGGCAAACCATCTTCTGGCTCCCCTAACACTGCAGAAACTCCAGGATGAAGGCACACAGTTCATTTTCAGATGGCTCACTATCCTCGGATAGCTCAGTCATCGAATCATCCTCTACTGAGCAGACAGGGAAGGCTGAACCACCAATCATCCTGGATGGTGATGACTGTAATGATTGGCAGACAGCCGAACGAAAGAAGGGCAAGCTATTGTTCCAATTTTGTTGCTCTACTCGTCCACACAATGGCACTATTGCAGTGGAAATGTCGCCTGAGTTACGTCAATTGATATTCATCGGTGCGTCTACCATAGCCTGTCTACAGGAATTTCAGTTGAGACCTGAACATGACACTACTATGAGAGGGTTTCGTCTCTACTCCAAGGACCGAGCAGCTGTTGGTGGTACAGCGACTGGGGGAGTTTGCACCCTAGTCCGTTCAGACATCTTCAATGAAGATGCGCAGCTGCTAACTCAGCTTGACACAGTTGCAGTTCATGCTTGATTGCCTGTAATGATAAAGAGTGTGCACAGTGTACTTTCCACTGGATTATGATCTTCAAGGGCATGAGCTCACAAGATTTGATCGCTCAGTTACCTCCTCTCCTCTTGCTGGCAGATTTAAACGCCCATAATACCCTCTGGAGTTCTCCATCATCCTGCGCGAGGCTTATTGTGCGATTGATCAACCAGTTCAATTTTTGTGTACTTAGGACCAAGGCTCCTCCTCATTTCAGTAGTGCCCACGGCACATTCTCCTACCTGGATGTCACGTTGTGCAGCCCTGCGCTAGTTTGCCTGTTTTGGTGCCAAGTACATTGATTACCTCTGTGATAGTGACCATTTCCTGATATTTCTCATGCTCTTGAATCAGAGACAGGCCTAAGTACTGAAGCGCTCCTTACTTTGATGGCAAAATTGGCCAGAATTTTCGAAACTCGTATTGATGGCCAATGAGGTGCAGGGTCTGTTGGTGACCATGTTTCTTCAATTACAACTGGCACTCTGGTTGCTGCAGAGGAAACAATAACTTCCTTATCCAGTATCCCTCGCCAAAAGCAGGTCCCTTGGTGGACTGACGAAGTTGCAGCAGCCTGACGTGATCGCCAATGAGCTTGTAAGCATTATTGTCAGAATCTTACAATGGCCAACCACATATTATTTGAGCACCTCCGTGCTAAAGCCCGTTACTTGCTTCAAGCGAGTAAGAAAGCTACTTGAGAAAAGTATCAGTCCTCCATGACGGCACATACTCCATCACAAATGTGGACCAAACTCTGCCATATTGTTGTAGACCAGAAAACTTTCCTCAGTCCCCGGAATCTCCAATAATGGAGATACAGTTAAGATTCCTTCAGTCATTACAGATCACATCGCATCACATTTTGCCAATACGTTGAGCTCTGGGAGATATGACCCTGCATTTTTGCCTATTGAAGCACCTGTCATTTGCCTCTAGTACTTTGAATTCCTATAACATGCCTTTTACGGAGTGAGAATTGCTGAGTGCATTTACACTGTGCAGAGTTTCAGCTCCTGGGCCATTCAAAATACACAATGGGAAACATTTGATGACCGATGTCTGGGAGATATCCTAACCTCATTCAACAGAATATAGAGTGAGGGGAGTTTCCATCTCAATGGCGAGAGGGAATTGGGGGGAATTGTTATACCAATTCCTAAGCTAGGTAAAGATCCAAAGCTTCTCGATAGTTATGGGCCAATATGCTCTACAAATGGCCTCTGTAAGCTATTTGAAAGGATGGTGAACTGGCAACTTGTGTGAGCTTTCGAGGAGAAGGGTGCCCTGACAAACTACTAGCATGGTCTTCGCTCATCAGTCTGTCATCGATCATGTGGTTAGACTAGGGAGCACCATTCACAAGGCCTTCTTTTGCAAGCAGCATTTAGTTGCAGTGTTTTTTGACCTGGAAAAGTATTATGACACCTCCTGGCATTATGGAATTATCTCCACCCAACATCAGTGGGGTTTTCAGGGAAATTTACCTATTTATCGAATTTAATGTCCCTCCGGCTCTTTGGAGTCCGAGTGAGGAATGCATTTTCTCAGTATTTATCATCATCCTTATCCTTTCCCCTTATCCAGCTTCTGCCAGGTCGGTGCATTTATGGCACTTCTCGATCTTCCTCTCTCCTTCCACAATTCCTTTTCCATCATTTTGCCACAGTCCAGATTTCTTCTTCTTGCACTCCCTTTTTGAATCGACCCAACTTGTAAGTTTCCCTCAAACTTTATCTCCATCTGTTTTGGTGTTCTTTTCTCTGGCCGTGCGGTTACGGGCGCGCGGCTGTGAGCTGGCATCCGGGAGATAGTGGGTTAGAATCCCACTGTCGGCAACCCTGAAGATGGTTTTCCGTGGTTTCCCATTTTCCCACCAAGCAAATGCTGGGGCTGTACTTTAAGGCCACGGCCGATTCCTTCCAACTCCTAGGCCTTTCCTATTTCATTGTCGCCACAAGACCAGTCTGTGTCGGTGCGACGTAAGGTCACTAGCAAAAAAAAAAACTCTTTTCTCCTCCATCCTCTTTACATGTCCAAACCATCTTAGATTACTCCTATCAGTTCTCTCATAGAGGTTTTCCATTCTGACCTCCATTCTCACATCTTCATTTCTCAATCTGATTTTCCCTGTCCTTCCCATCATACTACTTAATTTTGCTGGCTTGAAATCTACTCTCCTCCCTATTTGTCACTGTCCAGGTCTCAGCAGGATAAGTGAGTATGGTTGCATAATACATTTTGTACAACATCTCTTTACACTTTCTTAGTACTTCCTTATTCCAGACAAGGTTCTTACACTGGTAGAATGCATTGCCTGTTACACCCTCTTGCCAGTCTCCATGTCCAGCCTTGTATTCTGCATTAATTCACTCCCTAGATATTTGAAACTCTCATCAATTAAAGGCTTTGGCCACCAAATTTCACAACGCCTTTCCCTTGTCTTTCTTCTCTTGACATCACTGTGGTTTTGCTTTTCTCTGCGCTGATTTTCATCAAGCATACTTTTCAATTTTCTCGTTTAGTGCATCAAGTTGTTCTTGTACTTCTTTACTGTTTATTCCTCTGACCGCAATATTGTCTGCAAATAGTAATAACTTTGTCCCCCTGTTCGCATATGCTTCCTTTGTCCTTAACAATTTAATCCATAACGATTAGAAACAAAAGAGGTGACAGCACACTCCCCTGTCTTAGCCCAATATCATTTCTAAACCATTCCATCCTTCCAACTAGAGTCTGTACGCTGCTGACACAGTTGTTGTACATGGCTCACACCATTTCTACAGTTTGTGTTGCCAGTCTCTCTTGGACCATGATTTCCCAAATCTTCTCCCTGGGAACACTATCGTATGCCTTTGTTAGATCTATGAATGTTATGATCAGATCCTTTTGATATTCCCAATTCTTTTCCAACTATTGCCTCCTGCTGAAGTTTGGTTCACTGTAGATTTTCCAGTTCTAAAGTCATAACTGATCCTCTTGCAGCTCTCCTACCTTTTTTCTCATTCTCGTCCCTGATATCCTTTCCAGTGTTTTTGCTACGTGTGATAAGAGTGTGACTATTCTATAGCTTTTTTTTTAATGCTACTTGTTTGG
The DNA here is from genome assembly GCF_040414725.1 of Anabrus simplex. Classification (NCBI taxonomy): domain Eukaryota; kingdom Metazoa; phylum Arthropoda; class Insecta; order Orthoptera; family Tettigoniidae; genus Anabrus; species Anabrus simplex. The sequence continues at coordinate 126,790,973 of NC_090265.1, read as the reverse complement.
GGCATTGATCTAGGAAGATCTTTTGCCCCTCCTTGCACCATGTGTTAGGAACTTACGTGTATTTGTAAATTGCGGAAGTGTAAAGTGTTGAATGTGAGGAAAGGAACAATAAGGACGACACAAACACCCAGGCCAGGGATATTAATTATTTACAATTAAAAACCACTGACCCAGCTGGGAATTGAATCCGAGGCTGCCGGGTGACTGGCGGATACGTTCCCCCTCCATCGCGGGCGGGACTTATTCTACAGTTATCACACTTTTTTGTCTCCCTTCTTATATGCACTTTAATAATCTGTACACCCATTATAGTTGAAACATTCCTGTTTTTGCATGTATATTTCATGTCATTATTTCTCATGGTTCTGATTATCATCTTATCTTTGGACTTGGAAAATCCTTTGCCTTGTATAAAACCAAATTGATCGTCTATGTGCTGCTGTATCTTAAAATTTTATCCTGTTTATGATATTTAGGTGTACTTTTCAGTCATGGGATACAACTGAGATTGTTCTATAATTACTACATTCCATAGCATTTCCTCTTTTTGGGACAGTGATTGTTCTGCTCTAAAGTTGTCTGGGATCTCTCCTGTTATATAATACAATGCAATTACAGTAAAAAGATGATCCTTCATGCCTGAACCAGCATTTTTTAATAGCTCTGCAGTTATATTATCGGTTGCTGCTGCCTTACTCTCTTTTAAGCTTGACAGATCTTTCTTAAATTACTGCCTGGTTATTGGAGGACCCATTTTATCACTGCCGTCATCCGTTATCTCTTCCAGTACTTTGTTACTGCTTATAACTCTTGGTCACTAATCAGTATTTAATGCATTTATTTACTCTGCTGTATTGAAACGGTAACGCCCTACGAGCATTCACGTTTCATTCTTTTATTAAGTGGAGCTCGCTAATACCCGACCGTAAGCTTGCGCCGAGCGCACAGGCATAGTGGAAACTGCGAGCAAGTTCGCGACGTTCCAGGACACCGGCCAAGGACAAGCGACGTCACGCAGAAGGTTCCTTCGTGTTCCATTGCTGCATGAACGAAATATAAGCGAGTCGCCAGCCCGGGGTAAGGCAGAATGTAAGCAGAGAGCCTGCAGTAAAGCAGAGGGAGTGCGCGGTATGCGACGGCAGTGTGCTGAAGGCAGAGAGTGGAGTGAGTCGGCAGTAAGCCGTGAGTCAGCGAGCGTGTGCAAGTAAGCCGTCGCGACATAATTCGTCTCTCGATCCGGCTGTAGCTTTGAATTCGTTTAAAGACTGTGTTCTCACATAAACTGTGCCAGCTTTGAATTCGTTTAAAGACTGTGTTCTTGCATTAATTGTGTCAGCTTTGAATTCGTTTAAAGACTGTGTTCTCGCCAGCTTGAATTCATTTAAAGACTGTGTTCTCGCCAGCTTTGAATTCGTTTAAAGACTGTGTTCTTGCATTAATTGTGTCAGCTTTGAATTCGTTTAAAGACTGTGTTCTCGCCAGCTTGAATTCATTTAAAGACTGTGTTCTCACATAAACTGTGCCAGCTTTGAATTCGTTTAAAGACTGTGTTCTTGCATTAATTGTGTCAGCTTTGAATTCGTTTAAAGACTGTGTTCTCGCCAGCTTGAATTCATTTAAAGACTGTGTTCTCACATAAACTGTGCCAGCTTTGAATTCGTTTAAAGACTGTGTTCTTGCATTAATTGTGTCAGCTTTGAATTCGTTTAAAGACTGTGTTCTCGCCAGCTTGAATTCATTTAAAGACTGTGTTCTCACATAAACTGTGCCAGCTTTGAATTCGTTTAAAGACTGTGTTCTTGCATTAACTGTGCCAGCATTGATTTCGTTCAAAGACTGTGTGAAAGCAGCGGTAGTATTTCTAGCCAGCCTCAATTTCATTTAAAGACTATGTCTATCCGTTGAACTGTGTTGCATTATGATCTTAAGTGCCAGTGTTAATCTGAAAATTACGACGCACGGGAATTTGGACTATCATTTATTTCAACAAATGTATTATGCTGGTGGAGTACAGTGCAGAGACTGTACTCGATAAATTTAATTTTCTTTATGAAGTGCTTGATCACCGCACCTCGGAAGGTTCTAGATTGTTTCATTTGCGTATTATTCCCAATACGAACTGTGACTCTAACTTTATCCTTGCTACTGTGGGAACTATTTCGGCGTGCTTCGCCATAGGGAAGTCACACCAGTACCCCATGACGTCAAATGTGGAAGCTCCACATTTCCCCGTTCCTGCCTCTGGTTCGAGTCATCAACACTAATACAAACACCAACGACGGAAGACAACGCCGACGCCGACCGCAAGACGACGCAGCCGCCGCGGGACAACGTCCTCTTTACGCCCTCAGGGACAAATCTACAATTCAGCTATAAAAGGTGACATAATTATTTGCCTATTTATTGAATAAACTGAAGGATCCACTTAATCATGAATTTTTCTTTCACTACCCTTCTCTCTTACTCTCTTAGCATGGGCCGTACACGCCTTGTCGTTCCTCATGCTCTCCGATAAACTGAAGTACGGGCGTTCCTGTTACAGAGAGAAGGTAGTGAATAGTGGCACCCGTGACGTTGGGGCCAGATTAAAGAGAGTAAAGTGATAAAAATTAACTTTGAAATCAGTGATATCTTAACTTACCAATTCAAATAAAAGTGCATAGTACGTACGTTAATTCCAGTTCAGTGAATGTGTTAAAATTTTACGAAGTTCAATTCAATGACTTTGACGAATTTTTAAACTTTTGGCACAGAACTCTGATTAAGTTTATGGCACAAGTGATTATTTTTTTTCTCTTGTTATGTAAAACATTTCAGGCGTAATATTTATGCACAGTCTCATATAAATTTTTGATATTTTGTGTTGGTGAGATTTTGAACTTTACCATTGGACAATAATGGTGATATTTAATTTTATGCACAAGTGTTTGATATTTTGTGTTGGTGAGATTTTGAACTTTACCATTGGACAATAATGGTGATATTTAATTTTATGCACAAGTGTTTGATATTTTGTGTTGGTGAAATTTTGAACTTTACCATTGGACAATAATGGTGATTTTACGTATGAAGTGAATGATTGTATTTTCTGCATTTTGTGAAAATAACGACATTAATATGGAAAATATACTAGCTGCCATCGAGGCTTTAAAAATCAGTCTAAATGACAGGATTACGGAAAGTAACACTAATCTCGGGCGTAGGATTGCTGAATCTAATAATACTTTAGGAGCTCAACTTAAAGAATCTAACGCGGCCTTGGAAAGTCGTATGGAAGCCACTAAGGCTAGTATAGGTCAACTTAGGGAGGCTAATGAAGTAACTAATCGTAGTATCACTCAACTAAGGGAGGCTAATGATGCCAACATTGTAAAATTGACAGAATCTGTTGATCAAAAATTTGCAGAAGTTAATAATAATTTGGAACGTAGGCTCAATAGTGCAGGTGGCGAAATTGAAAAAAGATTTAAAGAGTCTAACAAAAGGATGGATTCTAAGTTTACGGAAATAAATGAAAGATTAACACGTGACTTAGAAACCATTAAGCAAGATATAAAATCACAAGTGGCGGAGGACTTAAAACTCGCTTTCCCGTCTTCTTCTCAGGAAGTCCTTAAAGAAGTAGAAAGCTTAAAGGAAGAATTTCAAGAATCCCATGCTCAATTATCTCTTGCGCAAACTAAAATCGCGTCTATTCAAGACAAACTTCATGAATCTGTTAAAAATAATTTCGTGAAGTTGGGAAACGAAATTACTCTTCTGAAAAGTCAGCAAGAGGAGGCCGATAAACGTGTTAAGACTCAGTTAGATAATGCTCACACGCAGATTACTCGTATCTGTCGCGACGTAGCAGAAGTCAAGACCGACATAGAAAAGGAGGTCAAGGAAATTGAGAATTCTGTACAGGGGAAAATTAAAACCCTAAAACTTGAACTCCAAGGAGGTATAGAAGCTCTCAACAGCAAAGTATCGCAAATCGAACAGGATGTTTCATCATCTAGCCTTCACAACACTAGTGGAGAATCCATGAATGTTTCCACAGTTTTTAAAATAACTGAGGAAAAACCAGCCAAATTTTCGGGGAAGGAGGAGTATACTGCTAAGGAGTTTCTCCTCAACCTCGAAGAGTTCTTTCAAGAAAATCACGTTAAGACCGACCGTCGTTTACGAATAGCATCTCGATTGTTAGAAGGCAAGGCGTTAATGTGGTTTACCGCTTTTAAATTCAGCATTAACACTTACGAAGAGTTTAAGGAAGCCTTACTTAGACGATTTTGGAGTGCTGAGGCTCAGCACCTGATAAAACTTCAATTATACTCTAGAAAGTATAACACGTCCGTTAATTCCTCGCGATATTCGGATTATCTTATATCTCAGCTTAAAAAGATGCAGTTTTTCGATCCTCCTTTACCGGAGCAAGAACTTATTCAGGTCATAACGCTGCAATTTCCACCAAATGTTCAGGAAATATTGGTGGCAGCAAACGTCCAGGACTTGGAGCAGCTCGATGATGTCCTGAGGAAACTCGATACTGCGCACACTCAGAGCGCAGCAAAAGCAGGTCGAACCAAAGAAACTACAACCAATTTTACGGAAATGAAGACTCCGGTTCAAGTAAATCTAGAACCGCAAGAAGAAAGAGAAACTCGCCGAGATATTCCGTTTCGGTATAGAAGATCTAGGAATCGCCCCTACGAAGGGAGGGCTAAGTTTCAACCTGGACCTTCATGGAGGCAGGCAGCTAATCAACCCAATGATAATAGGAACTCCCAGCGGGAAGAATTAGAGAAACGTTGGAGAGAGACTACGGAATATGTAAGGAATAAGAACAGGGAAGAGGGCTTACCTGGAGCAGCTTCTTTGGAATACCAGGCAGAGATACAGAGAAGAAATGAGAGAACGGAAATGGATCCAAGAGCTACGGGTACAAAAAAAAAAAACTTTGTCGAAGCAATAAAGAGACTGCCTGAAAACCCGGAGGGAGGAGAAGTAGTATGTAGCGCACTTATTAACCATTGGTATTTAGAGGATGCAGATTTACTATATGAGGATTCAACACCACGACAGCCTCAGATACAACGCGGCTTACCGATCATTATCATTAAGTTAGGCAATATGATTGTCCACTCTCTAGTAGACTCGGGATCGCAAGCCTCACTAATTTCGCAGAAATTAATAGATGTGGCGCAGGAGACGACCTACATCTCCATCTTGCCGGTTGCTCAAGTTAAGGTTAAAGGCATAGTTCCTGACAAAGCTATTAAATGCAAATTCCAGGCGTTTCTTGAGTTACAAATTGGTGGTGTTAAGTTCCAACATCTATTTTTGATCTTGACGCAAATGAAATTTGACTTAATTCTTGGATCAGACTTTCTCATTCAACGTGGGGGAATCATTGATTATCCCGCTAATGTGATTAAATTTTTCCACGTCGAATCTGTAGGGCTACAGTTGGTTACTTATAATGACGTGAAGAATCCGGAATGTGAGACCCCGGTGGGCATAGTAGAAGGCAAGATGAGCGAGGCTCCGCCTGTCGAAGAAAGCGTCCACGAAGAGGGGCGACCCGAGGAAGTGGGACCCGTAGAGGACCAGATGACGTCCATTATCGATGATGAGTTTAACGAGGACCACTACAACTTCACGCTTTACGCCAATGTAGCTGAAAGCCCAGATTACGATGATGATAAAGTAATAAAGGCAATCCAAGAGCTTTTTAAGAAGTTTCCAGATGTATTTTCTGAGAAACCTGGAGTCATTAAGGGTTTCAAGCACCACTTAGATGTTACTGACACATCACCTTATAAGAAACGGCCTTATCCGATACCCATGAAGTACTTGGAAGAAGCACGGGTCATCATTAAACAGATAGAGAATGATGGAATCATATCAAAATGCGTCACACTTTACATTAATCCTCTGGCTATTGTGAGAAGACTGTTGAAGTTTTTGAAATACTTTACTAGGAGATGAGCGAAAGAAAATCGCCCAACAATTTTCTTTTTCCCGAGCAGGGGGGGAGATGAAACGGTAACGCCCTACGAGCATTCACGTTTCATTCTTTTATTAAGTGGAGCTCGCTAATACCCGACCGTAAGCTTGCGCCGAGCGCACAGGCATAGTGGAAACTGCGAGCAAGTTCGCGACGTTCCAGAACACCGGCCAAGGACAAGCGACGTCACGCAGAAGGTTCCTTCGTGTTCCATTGCTGCATGAACGAAATATAAGCGAGTCGCCAGCCCGGGGTAAGGCAGAATGTAAGCAGAGAGCCTGCAGTAAAGCAGAGGGAGTGCGCGGTATGCGACGGCAGTGTGCTGAAGGCAGAGAGTGGAGTGAGTCGGCAGTAAGCCGTGAGTCAGCGAGCGTGTGCAAGTAAGCCGTCGCGACATAATTCGTCTCTCGATCCGGCTGTAGCTTTGAATTCGTTTAAAGACTGTGTTCTCACATAAACTGTGCCAGCTTTGAATTCGTTTAAAGACTGTGTTCTTGCATTAATTGTGTCAGCTTTGAATTCGTTTAAAGACTGTGTTCTCGCCAGCTTGAATTCATTTAAAGACTGTGTTCTCGCCAGCTTTGAATTCGTTTAAAGACTGTGTTCTTGCATTAATTGTGTCAGCTTTGAATTCGTTTAAAGACTGTGTTCTCGCCAGCTTGAATTCATTTAAAGACTGTGTTCTCACATAAACTGTGCCAGCTTTGAATTCGTTTAAAGACTGTGTTCTTGCATTAATTGTGTCAGCTTTGAATTCGTTTAAAGACTGTGTTCTCGCCAGCTTGAATTCATTTAAAGACTGTGTTCTCACATAAACTGTGCCAGCTTTGAATTCGTTTAAAGACTGTGTTCTTGCATTAATTGTGTCAGCTTTGAATTCGTTTAAAGACTGTGTTCTCGCCAGCTTGAATTCATTTAAAGACTGTGTTCTCACATAAACTGTGCCAGCTTTGAATTCGTTTAAAGACTGTGTTCTTGCATTAACTGTGCCAGCATTGATTTCGTTCAAAGACTGTGTGAAAGCAGCGGTAGTATTTCTAGCCAGCCTCAATTTCATTTAAAGACTATGTCTATCCGTTGAACTGTGTTGCATTATGATCTTAAGTGCCAGTGTTAATCTGAAAATTACGACGCACGGGAATTTGGACTATCATTTATTTCAACAAATGTATTATGCTGGTGGAGTACAGTGCAGAGACTGTACTCGATAAATTTAATTTTCTTTATGAAGTGCTTGATCACCGCACCTCGGAAGGTTCTAGATTGTTTCATTTGCGTATTATTCCCAATACGAACTGTGACTCTAACTTTATCCTTGCTACTGTGGGAACTATTTCGGCGTGCTTCGCCATAGGGAAGTCACACCAGTACCCCATGACGTCAAATGTGGAAGCTCCACATTTCCCCGTTCCTGCCTCTGGTTCGAGTCATCAACACTAATACAAACACCAACGACGGAAGACAACGCCGACGCCGACCGCAAGACGACGCAGCCGCCGCGGGACAACGTCCTCTTTACGCCCTCAGGGACAAATCTACAATTCAGCTATAAAAGGTGACATAATTATTTGCCTATTTATTGAATAAACTGAAGGATCCACTTAATCATGAATTTTTCTTTCACTACCCTTCTCTCTTACTCTCTTAGCATGGGCCGTACACGCCTTGTCGTTCCTCATGCTCTCCGATAAACTGAAGTACGGGCGTTCCTGTTACAGTATGTACAACAATAAGACTTTACAAGCAAAAACACATCATCTTAATGAATTTGTGATATCGGGTTTCTCCTTTTTTTTCCTGTTACTTCTTTTGTCTCTTGTCTTTCACTGCCTTCTAAAATCTGCTACATCACTCTCCTGCCAGTAACTAAGTTATGTTAACAGAAGATGAAAACTTTTATGAACTGTACATAATAAAGTCTAACCTAAGTTAACCTAACCTAAGAAGTCATCAACTGAATTCTGTCCCGATATCTGGCAGGAAATCTTATCACTTTACCACTACGTGTAGTCTTGACTCATTCACTGTTCTGGAAGGTATTTTCCTGTTTCTGGTTGGCATGGTATTTTTCGGAAACAGGGGGTGTTACAGGAGGTAGATTAGGATTCCTCACTGTATCTCGTTCTGTTTCTTCATCCGCTAGTATGTAAGCAGGTTTGAGTCTATCAGTGGAAACATTTACATCTTTGCCCTTGATACTGATGGTGAAATATTTGTCCTGCCTCTTTACCACTCGGAACGGTCCTTCATAAGGTGGCTCGAGGGATTTTTTTAACTTTGTCTGTCCTCAAGAACACATGTGAACTACAAGAGAGGTCTTTATGAATAAATGTAGATCTGGATGTCACTGTTCTAGGTTTAGCGGGCTTAAGATGCTATATGTGATCCCTGAGTTGGGTCACAAAGGTATCTGGATTGCACTGTAACTGCACTGAGTGCTTGAAAAACACTCCAGGAAGTCTGATGATGGTTCCATACATCATTTCTGCAAGTGAGTAGTTGGAGTCTTCTCGAATGGCTGCTCGTAGACCAAGTAGAACTGTCGGTAGGTTCTGAGTCCATCTGGGGTTCTTGTGCGCTCTGATTGCTGCTTTGAGAGTACGATGTAGCCGTTCTATTTTTCCATTTGCCTGGGAATGGTAAGAAGTGGTATGCTGCACCTTCGCTCCGCAGAGCTTTGCTAAGTTTCTAAATAATTCCGATTCAAATTGTTTCCCTTGGTCCGTAACAATTACTTCTGGAACTCCAAATCTACTTATCCAATTGTTGTAGAAAGAACTTGCTACTAACTGGGCGGTGATATTGGCCATTGGAATGATTTCCATCCAATTGCTGAATCGATCAATGCAAGTAAGGCAGTAAATGTTTCCCTCTGATGGTGGCAAGGGTCCAATTATATCTACATGAACCACTTTGAATCTATCATCTGGTTGCTCAAAATTTCCAACTGGAGACTTAGTGTGCCTTGTCACTTTGTTTTGTTGACAAGTAATGCAAGATTGAGCCCATTTACACACATCATTTCTTATTCCTGGCCATATAAACTTGGCAACAACGTTTTTGACAGTTGCTTTCATGCCAGGATGTGCTATATCATGAATCTGTTTGAAAATTTTTGTGCGAAATAACTTTGGAACAAAAGGGCGAATGTTATTAGTAGAGACATCACACCACAACGTACTGAGAACCTGATACTGAATTTCAGTGATGTATTGTCTTGTAACTGCTTCAGCTCTTCATCATTTTCTTGATGCTTTGCTATGACTTCATAATCAATTACTGAAATTTCATCAAGTCTTGACAGAGTATCGGCTACCACATTATCTCTGCCACTGACATGACGTATGTCAGTCGTGAACTGCGAGATGTACTGCAGATGCCGTAGTTGCCGAGGGGATGCCTTCTCATTCTTTTGTTGGAATGCGTAGGTGATTGGTTTGTGATCCGTAAAAATAGTAAATTCTCTACCTTCAATGAGGTGCCTGAATTGTTTCACAGACAGGTATATTGCAAGCAATTCTGCGCACTGCTAAGCTTTTTGGAGTAGAAAGCTATGGGTTTCCAACCAGCGTCTTCATACTGCTGTAATGCTGCTCCAACAGCCTGATCAGAAGCATCTGTGAAAAGGGCTATAGGCAGATCTGGAACTGGAAATGTCAGAAATGTAGCATTAATCAGGTCTTCTTTACATTTCTCAAACTGTTTCTTGGCCTCGTTGGTCCAGTCAGTTTTTCTGCTGTCGTTCTTCTTAGCTCCTTTCAAATATTCGTGCAGAACAGCTCGAGTTTCTGCTGCATTTGGCAGATAACGACGATAAAAGTTGATCAAACCGAGGAATGTGCGTAAGTCACGCACGGTCTCAAGTAACATATAATGCTTGATTGCTTGTACCTTTTCAGGAAGTTGTCTCAAACCACTTGGTGTCATCAAGTACCGTAGAAGTTCAAGTTTTTGCAGCTATTACAGATTTAGTCATTGATGCGGAGGCCATACTTCGACAACTGTTCTAAAACTAGCTGTAGGTGATGCTTGTGTTCTGCAACTGATTTGGAGGCAATCAATATATCATCCAGGTATGGAAATACGAAATTTAACCCATTCAACACACCATGGATGAACCGCATGAATGTCGATGGGGCATTCCTAAGTCCAAAACTCATGACATTAAATTCAAAAAGTCTGAATGGTGTGATAATGGCAGTTTTGTGCTTGTCTTCTTCTGCTATTGGGATTTGAAAATACGCTCTGAATAAATCAATTTTGGAAAAAATCGTTGCACCATCCAAGATGTGATGAAAGTCTTCAAGTCTCGGAATAGGATACCTGTCTGGAACTGTTTGTTCATTCAGTCTCCTATAGTCTCCACATGGACGAAGAGATCCATCCTTCTTGTTTACCAAGTGAAGAGGACTAGCCCATTCTGACTGTGACAGCCTGATGATTCCATGGTCCAGCATAAATTGAAATTCTTGTTTTGTATGCTGTAACTGATGGGGTGCTAATGGTCTTGCTCTAGAATAAACTGGAGGTCCTTGGGTATAGATATAATGTTTAATATTATGTGGAATCTTTTCTGGTACCAAATTTGGCGATGTTATTTCAGGATAGGACCTGAACAAGTCGGCAAATTGCATACTTTTGTTCACTGTACGTATAGTATCATTTTCCAAAATGGACATAACCTCACCCTTGCTTTTAAGTTTGGTTACGCCATCTGTTAATTGTTTGTTACGAATATCGACACACAAATGAAATTCGTTTAAAAAATCAGCTCCTAATATACCCTTGTTGACCTTAGCAATTACAAATGGCCACTGAAATTGTCTGCGTAAACCTAAATCCAAAGTTAGGGTTTTGATACCATACGTTGGAATTACAGTACCATTGGCAGCATAAAGTTTAAGCGAATCATCGATTCGATCACAATTCCTTGGTGGAATTATTGACACATCTGACCCACTGTCACCAAGAAACCGCAGGCCTGTCTTATTATCTATTACGAATAACCGGTGTTTGCGGCTTCTATCATGGTTCTCGGCAGGTGAACTAGCCGCTAATTCTACTGCCCGTTGGAGTTTTCCGACGATTTCCATGAGCAAGGCTGTTTACATGTCTCTGGAATGCACTGTTGACCAAATCGGAAGTGATAATAGGAATACCTGCCTTTTGGGTTTATCTTCTTCTACTTCGGCTTCGGTTACGGCTAGAGCTTCGCCGGCGATGACTACGATTTCGACTCCTCGGTTGTCCTACGGACATCATAGCGATTTGTTGTTTCAAATCAGCAATCTTAGTAACTAGCTCATTAATAATAGTACCTTTTGGGTCTTGGGTATCAACCTTGAAAACGTCATTACGGGGGTTCATCTCCAACATCCTATCAGCCATCACTGCGACATGCTCCAGGCACTCTTCGCTCATGACTAGGATATTTTTTATCGAATCTGGAAGCTTATCTAGCCAAAGGGTTCTAATAACCTTATCAGTCACATCCTTTCCAGCTAACGACTGCATTTTCGTAAGAAGCTGACTAGGTTTGTAATCACCTAACTCTACACCAGTAAACAATCTTTTGATTTTCACATCTTCACTCTCTTTGAAAATATCCAGGAGTCGTGATTTGGCGGCCGTATATTTAGCAGTTCCTGGTCCTGTTATTATATCCCAAATATTATCGATATATTTTGGTTCGAGTTGGGCAATTATGTAATTAAATTTGGTTTCTTCGGATGTGATTCTGTTAATGCTGAACTGGGCTTCTACTTGTAAAAACCGAATTTCGGGCTTCTCAGACCAAAACGGAGGAATTTTTACGCTAACTTTGTTAGCTTCGCATCCTACAGTTGGAATATCTTTGTTCTCCTGGGTTGCCTTGTCGGGGTTAGTTCCTATTGTATATGTTTCTGAATACACAATTTACAACACAGTCTTCGGCCTAAGATGGACGTTCATCACAGGACGATGAAATAAATGTGACTGAGAACTTCTACTCACGTAACAGTGTGTGGTTATTTAATTGGTGGCTTCTTTATGTTTCACTTCACTACACCTCGAAAACTTGCCATTATTTTTATCACTCGGAGGTCACCAATGTTACTGCTTATAACTCTTTGTCACTAATCAGTATTTAATGCATTTATTTACACTGCTGTATGTACAACAATGACTTTACAAGAAAAAACACATCATCTTAATGAATTTGCGATATTAGGTTTCTTTTTTTTTTTTTTTTTTTTTTTTTTTTTTTTTTTTTTTTTTTTTTTCTGTTACTTCTTTTGTCTCTAGTCTTTCACTCACTGCCTTCTAAAATCTGCTACAACTTCATTTATGTCTCTGATTTCTTTATCACTCTATAATTCTATATATTCTCTCAAACGTTCACATACTTCTTCGTTATCCACCAGTAGATTTCTATCCTTGTCCTTCCTCCGTAGCGTAACGGTTAGTGTTATTAGCTGCCGTCCTCGGGGGCCCGGGTTCGATTCCCGGTACTGTCAGGAATTTAAGACTGGCAGGAGGGCTGGTATGTGGTTGAAATGGTACATGCAGCTCACCTCCAATGGGGGTGTGCCTGAAAAGAGCTGCACCACCTCGGGATGAGGACACAAGTTTTTTTTTTTTTTTTTTTAGCAGAGTGGATTTTGTTTTAGGTTTGTACTGCAGGGATATAATTTTATATGCCTGATCCTGTCTTCCCACGAACCTACTACGCTGGAGTAGCAGGGGGAGAGGTGATATTCCCACGTGGCGGATAGGGGGGTCCTAACCGGCTTGCCGGCAAACTTGAGAAAAATAAAATACGTCTCGCAAACCAAACACACTACCCCCTGCGGGTGGGGGGCGCAGACGAAAAATACACCCACGGTATCCCCTGCCTGTCGTAAGAGGCAACTAACAGGGGCCCAAGGGGCTCTCAACTTGGGAGTGTGGATTGGCAACCACGGGGCCCTTATCTGAGTCTTGGCATTGCTTCCACTTACTTGTGCCAGGCTCCTCACTTTAGTCTATCCTGTCGGACTTCCCTTGGTCAACTCTTATTCTTTTCCGACCCCGACGGTATTAGAGCATTCGAGGCCTAGGGAGTCTTTCATTTTCACGCCCTTCGTGGCCCTTGCCTTTCTTCGTCCGTTCCTTCATCTTTCGAAGTGACGGATCCCTTCTTTCTTCTTCTTTTCTCTCTCTCTCTTTACACCCTGTGGGTGGGGGGACACACGAATAATACACCCATGGTATCCCCTGCCTGTCGTGAGGGGCGACTAAAAGGGGTGACCATGGGATGATTGAATTAGAACCACGAAACTACTTTTGATTTGTACCATCACGCGGGGAACACCATGAGTTGCCTGTACTTGCGAGTAGTACCACTATATTAGGTAAGAAATAGGTTTGTGATTAGTAGCAGTAAAGAGGCTGGCCTGGGGGTTTCCAGTACCCGTGCGTCGTACCCATGTGAGCAACACCACGGGTCTGTGCGTTGCCTGTGAGTTCTACCACTATATGAGCGACACCGTGGGTCTGCGTTGCCTGTGATTAGTTCCCACTATGTGAGGAACACCACGGGATTATAAGAGTCCCTGTGGTTAGTACACGTAGGTGAGGAACCTTATCAGTTTGCGTTGGCTATGAGTGGTGCCATTGTGTGAGAAACACCATAGATCTGCGTTCCCTGTACGAAGTGTAATACTTCTGAGTAGTACCGTCATGTGTGGAACACCATGAGTCTTTGCTACTTTTGATTAGTACCCCAACATGACAAATACCATGGTTCTACTTTACTCGCGACATGTACCATTCTGAGGGTCCTTAGACCTGGATTTTGGACCCCTTTAGACATCAAGCATCCTCGATTCAGGATTGTGCTTTATTAGTGGTCCCTTGGTCAGTAATAAATTATTTATGATCTTTTTTCGAGTTGGATCCACTATTTTTTTTGTTCACTCGCTTTTTGTTGGTTCATGTCCATCCATTCCTTCTTCAGGACGATTTTTATTTTGTTTTGGTCAGTGGATGATTTTGAATTTTTTTGTTGTCATTCCATTTTGTACCATTTGGGGTCGATGACCTCGATGTTAGGCCCCTTTAAACAACAAGCATCATCATCATCGATCCTGTCTTCCATTTCTCGTATCATTTTCAATTTCTTCAACTACTTCTTTTGCCCACTATTCTTTCTCTCTGTATTTACTTGTAATATGATTTTTTATAGTCTTCCAATTTATTTTCTTTCCTCAGTTTATTCCTCTCTTCTATAAGTTTTAATATCTCATCTGCCATCCGCTGTTTTCTTGGCTCCAGTTTCCTCTTACCTAAAAACTCATTTGCAACATCTATTATTCCATCCTTTATCTTGATCCATCCTCTTAATTCTCCTTGATGTCTTCCTATCACTTCATTGGTCTTCTCTTTGAAGAGTTGTTTATTTTACTCATTCTTTAGACCGTCCAAGTGCCATTTTGTCTTTTTCGTTTTCTGTATTCTCCTTAGCTGGATAAGCTAGGACAAGATTATGGTCACTGTCAACACCTGGACCTAGGTAACTGTGGTGGCTAGATTTAACTTGAGAATTCTAGAAAAGAGGCAAATTATGTAGATATTTTATTCTAATAAAGCATAAACCTTGGGTATTTATTTACGCTTTAAGGATCGTATATCATTTACAAAATATCTTACTGTAATAATGCCATGTTTTGTTTTTGCTTTTATTTATAATTTGCTTCACGTCACACCAACACAGTAGGTTTTATGGCGACAGTGGGACAGGAAAAGGCTAAGAGTGGGAAGGAATTGATCAAGGCCTTAATAAAGGGACAGCCCCTGCATTTGCTTGGTGTAAAAATGGGAAATCATGGTAAAACATCTTCAGGGCTGCCGACAGTGGGGTGAACCCACTTTCTCCCAAATGCAAGCTGACAGCTGTGTGACCCAAACAGTAATACCGTGCTAAAATTTATCTTCCGGTATTATTGATGGGCCTATACCACATGAAGTGTAATCTAGAAATTTAAAAAAGTATCTAGTATTTTTGTTTTAACATGTTAAGTGCCAGGCTGATTATGGCACACCACTCTATTAGTGCCAAACATGAATTGCGTAATTTTCTTCCGGTGCCAAAGCACTTTGTGATGGAGGCTGTTTACATAATCTTGGAATTAAGTAAACTGCATTGCACCATACTGTGTTCATGTGTGATAACTTGTGGTGTCACACCACTTTATGAGAGATCTAAAAGATAGTGTGATTCTGTACACTGTTGAAAAATTTTCAATTACATTGTTAGAGGAACAGATTGATGAACAGAAATTATTATTATTATTATTATTATTATTATTATTATTATTATTATTATTATTATTATTATTATTATTATTATTATTCTGCCTGGTCTTTTCCAGTTACCTGGGGTTGTTACTTTGCATGGATTAAGCCTAATTCATAGCCAGATGCCTTTCCTGATGCCACCCCTATGTGGAGGGTGTATTTACTGTTGCTTATTTCTGTGGTGGTTTGTACCCAGTGTTATATGAAGGTGTCTATTACTAGGAACATAAACATCCAGCCCCCCCCCCCCCCAAGCTAGGTCTAGAAATCCCCAAGCTGGCCGCATATCGTACCCGGGCCCTCTGAACCGAAGGCTACTATGCTGACCAGCCAAGGAGCTGGACATTTGCAAATTCAAACTGCCAGCATAAATTCTGTAAGCCAAATAAATAAATAAATAAATAAATAAATGCATGCATGCATGCATACGTACATTATCAATAATAATAATGTTATTTGCTTTACGTCCCACTAACTACTCTTTTACGGTTTTTCGGAGACGCCGAGGTGCTGGAATTTAGTCCTGCAGGAGTTTTTACGTGCCAGTAAATCTGCCGACACGAGGCTGACGTATTTGAGCACCTTCAAATACCACCGGACTGAGCCAGGATCGAACCTGCCAAGTTGGGGTCAGAAGGCCAGCACCTCAAACGTCTGAGCCACTCAGCCCGGCACATACATTATCATCATAGACTGTTATGCCTTTCAGCGTTCAGTCTGCAAGCCTCTGTGAATTTACTAAACGTCGCCACAATCCTCGATTTGCAACTAGTGTTGTGGCCTCATTTAGTTTTATACCTCTTATCTTTAAATCGTTAGAAACAGAGTCTAACCATTGTCGTCTTGGTCTACCTCTACTTCTCTTGCCCTCCATAACAGAGTCCATTATTCTAGGTAACCTATCCTCCTCCATTCGCCTCACGTGACCCCACCACCGAAGCCGGTTTATGTGTACAGCTTCATCCATCAAGTTCATTCCTAAATTAGCCTTTATCTCCTCATTCCAAGTACCCTCCTGCCATTGATCCCACCTGTTTGTACCAGCAATCATTCTTGCTACTTTCATGTCAGTTACTTCTAACTTATGAATATGATATCCTGAGTCCACCCAGCTTTCGCTCCCGTAAAGCAAAGTTGGTCTGAAAACAGTCAGATGTAAAGATAGTTTCGTCTGGGTGCTCACTTCCTTCTTACAGAATACTGTTGATTTCAACTGCAAGCTCACTGCATTAGCTTTATGACACCCTTAATCAATCTCACTATATTACCATCCTGGGAGAACACACAACCTAAATAAATGAAATTATTGACCTATTCTAGCTTTGTATCACCAATCTGACATTCAATTCTGTTGAATTTCTTACCTACTGATATCAGTTTGGTCTTCGGGAGGCTAATTTTCATACCATACTCATTACACATATTTTCAAGTTCCAAGATATTAAACTGCAGGCTTTCGGCACAATCTGCCATTAAGACCAAGTTGTCAGCATAGGCCCGACTGCTTACTACATTTCCATCTAACTGAATCCCTCCCTGCCATTTTATACCTTTCAGCAGAAGATCCATGTAAACTACGAACAGCAAAGGTGAAAGATTACAGCCTTGTCTAACCCCTGTAAGTACCCTGAACCAAGAACTCATTCTACCATCAATTCTCACTGAAGCCCAGTTGTCAACATAAATGCCTTTGATT
Organism: Anabrus simplex; assembly: GCF_040414725.1. Lineage (NCBI taxonomy): Eukaryota > Metazoa > Arthropoda > Insecta > Orthoptera > Tettigoniidae > Anabrus > Anabrus simplex. The sequence continues at coordinate 126,773,967 of NC_090265.1, read as the reverse complement.
GATTTTAATAATCTACCTTTAATTCCATAGTCCCCCAATATAGCGAACAACTTTTCCCTCGGTACCCGGTCATATGCTTTCTCTAGATCTACGAAACATAAACACAGCAGCCTATTCCTCTCATAGCATTTTTCAATTACCTGGCGCATACTGAAAATCTGATCCTGAAAGCCTCTCTCTTGTCTGAAACCACACTGGTTTTCATCCAACTTCCTCTCAACGACTGATCGCACCATCCCTTCCAAGATGCCAGTGAATACTTTGCCTGGTATACTAATCAATGAGATACCTCGATAGTTGTTGCAATCCTTCCTGTTCCCTTGCTTATAGATAGGTGCAATTACTGCTTTTGTCCAATCTCAAGGTACCTTACCAACACTCCATGCTAATCTTACTACTCTATGAAGCCATTTCATCCCTGCCATCCCACTATACTTCACCATTTCAGGTCTAATTTCATCTATTCCTGCTGCTTTATGACAATTGAGTTTATTTACTATCCTTTCCACTTCCTCAAGCGTAATTTCACCAACATCATTTTCCTCCTTCCCATGAGCTTGGCTGTTAGCAGCACCACCAGGATGATTTCCTTTTACATTGAGATGTTCAAAATATTCCCTCCACCTCTCCAGTGATTCTCTGGGATCTATTATGAGTTCACCTGAATTACTCAAAACACTGTTCCTTTCCTTTTTCCTCCCTTCCTAAGATTCTTTATTACAGTCCAGGAAGGTTTCCCTGCTACTTGACCTAGCCTTTCCAGGTTATTACCAAAATCTTCCCATGACTTCTTTTTGAATTCAATAACTATTTGTTTCGCTCTGTTTCTTTTATCTACGTACAAATCCCTGTCTGCCTCGGCCCTTGTTGGGAGCCATTTCTGATGAGCCTTCTTTTTACGTTTACAAGCTGCTCTCACTTCACCATTCCACCAAGATTTTCGCTTTTTCCCATCTCTACACACAGTAGTTCCTAGGCATTCCCTTGCTGTTTTAACTACAGCATGCCTGTATGCCACCCATTCACTTTCTATATCCTGAACCTGCTTACTGTCTACTGTTCGAGACTTCTCACTAATCATATCCATGTACTTCTAATTTCCTCGTCCTGGAGATTTTCTACCCTTATTCGTTTGCAGACAGATTTCACTTTACCCTAGACCTAGAGATACTTAGTTCACTACAGATCAGATAGTGGTCTGTATCATCGAAAATCCCCGGTAAACTCGTACATTCCTAACAGATTTCCTGAATTCGAAGTCTATTAAGATATAGTCTGTTATGGATCTGGTACCCCTAGCCTCCCATGTGTAGCGGTGAATAGCCTTATGTTTGAAGAACGTATTCGTAACTGCTAAACCCGTACTAGCACAGAAGTCCAGCAAACGCTTCCCATTCCCATTAGAGTTTCCATATCTTCCCCACATTTACCAGTCACCCTTTCGTATCCTTCAGTTCTATTCCCAACTCTCGCATTGAAATCGCCCATTAGCACTATTCTATCCTTGCTGTTGACCCTGACCACGATGTCACTCAATGCTTCATAAAACTTGTCAACTTCATCTTCACCCTCACATGATGAATACACAGAGACAATTCTAGTCCTGATTCCTCCAACTGACAAATCTGCCTAACAGAAACTATGTTGCGTGCAATGGTATTCCTGATAAAGAGCCCTACCCCGGACTCTGCCCTTCCCTTTCTAACACCCGTCAAGTACACTTTACAATCTCATAACTCTTCCTCGTTATCTCCCCTTACCCGAATATCACTTACTCCTAGCACATCCAGATGCATGCTCTTTGTTGACTCAGCCAATTCTACTTTCTTTCTTCCATAAGCCCCATTAATATTGATAGCTCCCCATCGAATTCCATTTAGTTCGCCAAGTTGTTTCCAAGGAGTCCCTCGCCTGTCAAATGGGAGTGGGACTCCATTACTCCCATAGGTCCGAGGCTTGCGTAAAATCTTCTGAGCTCGGTAAATTCATGAAGCAGGATGCTACCCTACTTGCACATAGTCCAAGTGAGGATCTCCTGTAACGGGTTATGGACCACTGGTGAATTATATAGTCCTAGCCGCCTGAGCACAAGGAGGGCCTTGATTCAGAATATGCCCGAGATGCCCACTCCCATTCCATACCAACTGGTATCCCGACTCTCAGGACCACTTACTAGGCCACTCAGCCATTGCCTATGGTTCACGAACTAGGACGTGACTACAGTAACCCACACCATGAACCATTGTAAGCCAAATATTTATGAAAATTTTAAATATGCTAAAAAGTACTCGTGTTAGAACTGAGTAATGCCAAGAGTTTTAAAATATTTCAAACAGCTCACATTAACTTATTTAAGCTTCGTATGTTTTGCAAAACCTTTTCTACTTTTCCTAAGCATGTTATTAAAGTGTATCTTTCTGTCCTGTTTCACCTCAGCTAGCTCATTTGATGTGTAGTATTTGTCAGTGCAGAGAAAGTGACCAATGTCCATATTGCACCATCCTGAGGGGATTTCTTTCTTGCACCATATTGGGCATCCCAACAATTGCTCCGGCTATTTTCCCCTCATCCAACCATCACTTCTACGGATCATTAAATGGATCAATGCATTTAAGAAGAAGGATGCTAAGTGTCGGTAGCTATGCTCGCTTCTAACATTCATTGAATAAACAGTATCCGCATCATAAAATTTAAGCGATATCGCAATCTTCATTTCTCATATCACATTTATCGATAGGATAATCCTTAAATTGCCACATGACACCTCTCAGGGATAATTAAAATGCATCTGTGAATAGTATTATTTTTGCATGAGGTCAACTGGGAAACCGCATTTCCTTTTTAATAAATTACCATAGATACCATCCATCCATCGGAGTCAATGTTAAGTTGTCCAAGTCCAATTATTCGAAGAAAAGAAAAAATAAAATAATTTTTTTTTTAAATTAATTAATTCAAAATCATCTATACCATAATATTAGCCTATCTTCAATAATAACCTCTAAATTGGAAAATCTATCATTTATTTCCTGATTCTAGAATCATAAAAGAAAATCTGATAACATTTATTTACATCAATTATCTTCCTCCTCTTTATATGAAAAAAATTAAATTTAATCTACCTACAATCTGATTCAACTGATCCTCGTGCACTTATTATCCGCATCATAAAAATAAAGAATAAATTCTCTTAATCACATAAATCTTAGGTACCTACATATTCTATCTGTTGAAGATGTAGTTAAATATTCTCTGGAATTAATTATCTCATGATAATAATGACAATTAATTGATAAGCAGAAAAAAAATTAATATGGGTTAAAAAATGCTAAGTCCCTAAGCCTTAGTAAATTTCATAACAAATATGCTTAATCTGAGTCCATAAGCTCTTGTTTCTTTCTAAAAAAAATTTTTATAAATGCTTATTTTCGTCGATATTAAATTAATATTCTGTCACTAACACATTTGTATCTTCCAATATTATGACGTCAGCAGTTGCAAGTAAGTTCCAAGTATATAACAGCTCAAAATGGCTATTTCAAATATATATTGATCATTAAATGAAAAATATTGGTCACTTTGACCATGTCATTTGGTTAAAATATTCAGATAACATCCTAAAATTAAATGTAGGTATCATATAAAGAAAAATTATTATCGTAATTCAAATAGAAAATATACCTATCATGATTTATGGTTTCACCAATGTCCAATCAAGTATCATAAAATTCGTAGGAATGTATTTGGTAACTTATTTCATTTAATTGTGGTAGAGATTCAAATTATGAAATTGCTCTATCAATTAAAGACATTCTCGATACCAAACTTCAAATAACATTCAGTACAACGTTGACATATTCTCTATGAAGACAACAAGTTTCCCCTTATTTATTTCTTATTTGGATATTTAATCTGAAGACAGTTTACGGTAACCCACATACAAAATCTACGATGTATTTCATTGTATTCATGTACCACTAACCCAATATATCTCGCATTACCATTTTAATATCTTGCCGCATATGTCAAACATCACCATTGGCCAGTAATACATCGTATTTACCACCAAAATTATCCATAAGCATATCTATCTCTCCATTTACCAATATTAATTTCCATATTATCTCGTTATTCATTCCCATAAATATATCTCAGCTAATAATTATTTGTAAAACCACATCAGCATGTCACTCAAATCCTAACTTCCCTACGTAAACATTTATCATTTCCAACTAGGCGGCAAATCGTCTTAACATATCATTAATGTACTGCAACGGTACATTTCTGGGTTAAGTTTCATTTGTAATACACATGAACATGTTATCCTGTAAATGAAACACATGTATAAACTAAACAAGTTAATATATACTCACATGTCATCGCGTCGTAATAGTAACCAGATCTAAGTTACTCAGAAATCAACTATCTTCTTTTAAACATTACGTCTGGGATATGTCTCTTTGTATACGTTGTTTCAATCCCGTAATGGTTGAAAACATCACTTTAAATCTCTCCTTGTTCAATTATAAACATTCCTATACTATGACATTGATTATAAACTCTGGAAGAAATACCTACTCCCATAATGATAAATCAACTAGGATAATCTCATTGCAAAGATAGTATCGACTGAGATTTCATCACGAAGAACTCCGTAACAAGCAACATACCAATGTTCACTACAAATACTTAAATACTACGTCTACGACACATTAGTCTCAAGATAATAAATTAATTCTTTGGAACTTAGCTTGCGGCTGCTGATGTTAGATGACTGGGTTATGGCTCCGATGTTGTCATCTTAGGGCTGCGTAGAAAGTCCCCAACATCCGTTACGTCACCATCAGGTTGTAGTCTCAAAACCCAGGTTAGCAGGAGCAGCTGGGCGGTCTACATCGGAAAGTCGGCTCCATCTCTGATTTAGCCTCTCATGTTGTAGCCGTTAGTCATATGTGAAAGAAACATTTCCAATATGGCAATTAATATCACGTCCATATCCTTCAGAATGTTCTACAAAGAATCTAGATTATATTTTTGTTTCAGGTTATTATGTCAGAAATTCAATGTCAATTCCTTGTGACAGATTTTAACAGGTAAATTATGAAATTAGCTTTAATTTTTTCTATCCAGCCAATCAACTATAATACGTTAAATTTGACTTGGTATTTCGTAACGGCCTTCGGTCTATATTCCAACTACTGTCCGGATACTATTCAACTTCTTCTGACTTTCCGCCTCGATATTTGATCAGATATAGGCGTAATTCTAAAATCTCTTCACTGTGCGGGTTCTTCAGCTCATATTAATTGAAATATCTCCCTTCTTCTTTCCGCGAGGATTATTTTTTTCGTAGATAAACTTACTTCGAAGTTTTGCGTACCAAATTTTTTTAATTGTTCAAACTCTTCCTCTTTTTTAACAATTTTAAAAACTTTCTATTTTTTATCACGGCCGCATGGATCCTTTATAACTTTACGTCTAACTCCATGACCTAGGCATAATTAATTCGCCAAATGAACATCTTTGCAGTCACATGCATGGCCTCCTTGATTTTATGCGTCCGTATTATATATATACTCTGAAATCACGGCCTATTTCACTTAATATATTCGTTCATTTTTAGATGTATGGCTCAATTACATAATCTTTGCTATCTCATTACCGTGCATGGCAAACTTTAAACATCATATGACATCCTTTATTCCGTTATCAGGACGACGAAAACGTTACAATATATAGGTCTAGAAGTTCCATTTCAGTGGAATCTGATAGCTGAAAGTACTTGTAGCAGTGTATACTTTTGTATGTGTAGCCCGTGTCGTTGCACACCTTAAATTCCTTGACACCATATCAGTGGCCTTGCCAGACATTGTCTGAATGATAGCCAGCCCCTGCAGGGAATCATTGATTCATCACACAGTTTTCACCCACTACATTGCCTATATCTTCATTTCTTTAGTTCATTGGATAATTAGGCGTATAGAATGGTAATCTACATATGAACAACAAATCCACATGAATGGCACAATTGCAGTTGCATGGTTCACCAGCGGCCAGTTAGTGACATCAGAACAGTACTGTGACAGCATTTGGTGACACTGTAAAAATACATAGCTGGAATGTGCCATGTACTTTACACTTCATGTAGTACTAATGTAATGTGCATAGATAACACCAATATAGTTGATCCGTTATTGGACATTATAAATTTTCCAGCTAACTCATTCCTGGTTGCCAGCGTTGCGCCCCAGCATGCTAAGTTGGGCTCATCAGTTGGTAAATAGCACACCTACCAAGACTGATGAGCCCAACTTAGCACACTGGGGTGAAACTCTGGCAACCAGGAATGGGCCAGTGGGAAAATAACGGACCAACTATATTTGTATTATAAATTTACTCATTCGGAACAAATATATCAGGTTCCCTATGGGAATCAACATCTTTATCATATGCATAGATGGCATAACTGATCTTCAACACCACATTGCCTGAAATGCTTCTGTGCCGCCATATGGTGTCATGCCAACTCAGATTTTGAGGTTTCAAATTTGAAGTTGAACGTGTCTCCATGTATGGCATGTGGCACTCAGCGTGTTAAAATTCTGCTCTCAGCACATAGCCCATTACCATTTAAGGCAGAAACGCATTGCTGTCACTTCACGTGAGTTTGCGGGTATCGTGACGCAATCGAACCTGTCAAGAAAGATGTGCTATTCCTTTTCCACACTGTATGAAATGTAGAATGTTCACAGTGCACTCATGTCACGGCTGTTGACGTTGGCTGACGTCATTGTGACGTACAATCTGGTGACAGCGCTCTTCACGCGGAGCACAATTTTCTGCTCTTGCACATATCTGGCGATGTGAAGTGCGAACAGAAGCAGTTTCTTTTAGGATATGGAAGAAATGTTAATTGAATTGGTGCGGGTGCATGAGAACTGTATGACATAGGTTCGATTAACTATAGAAATCAGTAAATGTGGCACGCGGCATGGTACAAAATAGGAAAGGAATTAAGATCACACGTACTAGTTTTAATAGGCATTCATTTGTTGAAAACAGTCCACAATTGTGCTTATGATTGTTATCCCAATAATAATAATAATAATAATAATAATAATAAATGAAATGGCGTATGGCTTTTAGTGTTGGGAGTGTCCGAGGACAAGTTCGGCTCGCCAGGTGCAAGTCTTTTTATTTGACCCCCGTAGGCGACCTGTGCATCGAATTGAGGATGAAATTATGATGAGGGCACATACATCCAGCCCCCGTGCCAATGAAATTAACTATGATGGTTAAAATTCCCGACCCTGCCGGAAATTGAACCCGCGACCCCTGTGAGCAAAGGCCAGCACACCAACCATTTAGCTACGGAGCAGTACATAATAATAATAATAATAATAATAATAAATTAAGTCCTACACAAATACAAATTATCCTGTTGAATTAGAGATCAGCGGGCGAGTTGGCTGTGTGGTTAGAGTCGCGCAGCTGTGAGCTTGCATCCGGGAGATAGTGGGTTCGAACCCCACTGTCGGCAGCCCTGAAGATGGTTTTTCGTTGTTTCACATTTTTCACACCAGGCAAATGCTGGGGCTGTACCTTAATTAAGGCCACGGCCGCTTCCTTCCCTATTCCATCGTCTCCATAAGACCTATTTGTGTCGGTGCGACGTGAAGCAAATAACAAGAAAATAATTAGATATCCAGTTCATTTCTTCTTTGTTCAATTTATTCTTCCATGACGAACTGTTGGTAATTGCCATGGCACGGAGCCTTCAAAATGAGTTGAATTATGTTTTGAAATTTTCTCATATCTGAAATCCTTGTGTAGGGTTCCTCCGAATAAGTTGCAAATGCAGAGCGTACTTCGGCCAACAATTTCATCCTTGATGAGATTATGTAAGTAGTTGATTTCATTTTTTTCAGCCTGAAGTACATCTGAAATTTTTCTGGATGCCCATTTAGCTCCCTTATTAAATTGTGGTATTCACCGCAAATTACTTTCGTGCACCCACAGTGGTTTGCAACGGACAGTACTCATGGCAACTGAAACATCACAGGCAATTAAAACTTCATCAGAATCCGATCAGTTGGATGTACTATCGTAGTTTGCCATCGGACGAAGTATACTGTGATGTGTGAATATGAGGACAGTGTGTTTCCTGTCTTCACGCTGCATGCAGTGACATCATCAACCTCCCCTCCACGCTGACTCAGCTCAGAGATGGTTCACGTGAAGTGACAGCAGTGTGTTTCCGCCTTTAAGAACTTCCAGATTTCATTCCTTCATCTTATAATTATTTTTGTATTTTCCATAGGTGTTATTGATGTTACATCAATTACTTACCTCGTCCTGGATGAAGCTGATCGAATGCTTGACATGGGATTTGAGCCTCAAATTCGTAAGACATTGCTGGATATTAGACCAGATAGACAAACTGTGATGACCAGGTAAGTTGAGCTAAATCAAATACCACATTTACTCTCATTTTTTAACTTGCATTTTCATCCTAAAACAAGTGTTATATTTGTTGTATTGGAAAGGTGGATTTCTCTTCAAAAAGATCTATAACACTTGTTTGTGTCTTCGACTTGTACTACGTATACTGAACACAACCTAATACATTGGAAATTTATTTAGATTAAATGCAGTCACAAAAATAAAATATTAAGTTTGTAGTATTCTATTCGTAGCCAAATACGCTTCCCTGCCACTTAAGTTTCATTGCACAAGAGAAGAAAAAATAACGCCTATTACCAGCACTCGTCAATGAAATATGCATATCTTTTTTTCATTCACGGTTGTACCTGGAAGTGTTTCTTGAATATTAACAAAGTTCTTTCGACCCCCAGAATGCCTTTCTTGATTTGCTGGGGTTTTCACCAGTAGCATATGTTAAACTCAGTCACATGAAATTCTCAGTCCACAGCATCATTACTGTGTTTCTCTGCAAATTTAATCACTCTAATTTTAAAACTTACCTGAAAACTAGAATGCTTCTGCATAACTCGCATACAAGCGAAGTCATGCTGGAAAGCAAATTATAGCATCATAGTATATTAAACTGGACTCTATCTTATACCTTACGTCTCGCTACTTTAGAAGTGCAACAGACTTTCATGGGTTTTTATGAAACTTTACCCATAAGTTATGAGAAATTCTATAATATCGTGATGGACATATTGACAATTGTTATATTCCAGTGAATAAGTAGGGTGTCTGATGTTAATCACAGAGCAGATTGCAGGTTAGAATAAAGCAAAAATTACCCTGAGCTGTGTTTGTTCATTGTATTGCTCATAGGGTCAGTCTTGTTTCCCAGAATTTATGGAAAAACATTCAGTCAGAAGGGACCTTCTAGTAGAAAGCAGAAATTAATCTACAGTAAAACCTCGTTTATTCAAAGTCATTGGGATGCAAAAATCGAACTTTGAATTACATGATTTTGAATTAACTGCTACTCCTAATTCAGAAATGGCAACGCTTGCTGCATCACAAAATATTCAAAGACCAGTTACTGCATGCAATTAACCTTGATTCACAGTTTAAATCTTTCGAAAGCTATGGAAAAAATTATTTCCAAAATTGTATCCAACAAGGTGCATTTACAGTACTCAGATAATGCTCTTGGATAACTCACTGACAAACATAACCTCACACAATAAAAGAAAAAAGCATGATTCAAAGAAGAGGAGAAATCTATGCTGGCTCCCCTGTTAAAGTCCTTTATTCAGTGGATTACTGTACTGTATGCATTTTAGGTATCCTGTACTTGCATGGAAACTCTGGACTGATGTAAAGAAGATAATCTGTTATTGTTTTGGCATCTTGTGTCTATTTTCAGTGCGACATGGCCTGAAGGAGTTAGACGTTTGGCAAAATCATACATGAACAATCCCATCCAAGTGTTCATTGGTTCCTTAGACTTGGCAGCTGTGCACTCTGTCACTCAAGTAGTCAAAATTGTTCCTGAGGAAACTAAAGTGCAGGAGGTCAGTAAAGGTTCATTTCATTTTTAAACCCAAATGTTTTCATTGAAAATGTAAATTGTTGCTGCCTAAAGGAAGAATTAAAATATACTCCGACTGGAATGATAAATGATCTGACTATTCTTATAGTTGCCATCATTTGCTGTCTCAGTCACTAGACTCTACTAGAACCCAACAGGTGAGGTCAAAATAGAGGGAGACACAACTGAGGACAAAGTTTTATGTACAGGCAATGACAGGGCTGTGTGTTGTCCCCTGTCCGTTTTAATATCTACTCTGAGGCTGTATTCAGAGAGGCTATCATGGATTTAACCTAGGCATCAGGATGAATGGCAATGGCATTAATAACATCCACTTTGCTGATAAGGTTGTGTTAGCCAGTAACCTTACTGTTCTTTAAATTATTATCAGTAACACGAAGGATCAGTGCAGCATTTGGTCTGTCCATGAATATGGGCAGAACCAAGCTGATTATATTTTCAAAACCCCCTAAAAAGGCCTCCCTGCACATGCACAACACTATTATTGTTCAGCATGTGTAATCCTTCAAATATCTTGCGACTATAGTGAACTAACTGTATTACTCGGTGCTGCCCAGGCATTTTATCGAGTGTTTCCTTTTAGGTATTTTATTACCTGTTAATTGTCAGTGAAACAAATTTTTGTAGATTTTGTTATTGTCTGATATTTTAAGAACTATTTTGTAGTTTAAAAGTAATTGTTGTGTGTTTAATTTCAAGTTTTAGTTATATATTATTTTGTTTCTCGTTAATTAAATTAATCTTGGTCACTTTGGACATTTTCTTCATCACCATTTCTCACCATGCCTATGCAGCCGAACTGGTACTTAAACAGCGTCCAGAGTGTCGTAATACATCTCAGCGACTGCAGAAACTTTGGATTCTACTTTAATATTGGTTGATTTCTATTACTTTAATACTTCACCCCCTTTTCCACCCCTGTCCAATGCTTTCTTTTTCTAGGCAGTCATGTGTAGCAGAATCTCTCCTTGGCCTAACCTACATTTTCGCACGTGCCTACTTCGAACACCAGGCCTGCATTCTACTGTAGAATCATTGAGCTGATGTTGCCATGGTTATGGCTTGTCATTTCTTCATCCGATTCCTAGAGCGAGGTAGTGTGATATGAACATCTCCACAACATTCTGTTTCAGGCCCTTAAAACATGGTTTTTGGAACCCGTAGAGCCTAACAGAGTTTTATCTGTGTAATGAGGCTTAAAATGAGCTTTGCCTTGCCCTTGTACGACAAATTCGATATTTCGCCTATATTAGTCTTATGTTAATGTGCCAAAAGGCCTAAATCCAGGGAATGGAGAGTGCTGTTAAAATTTTTTGTAAATAGGGTTACCGCAGGGTCCTAAAAGGTATAAAAGGTTTGGTTCAAATTGGTGGAACAGTGGATTTGTATAAGGAATGGACGGACAGATATTCTGTTTTATAGATAGATAGATAGATAAGTGAGCATTGTGATCCCAAGAATGAAATCTTATCCAGGATCGGGCAAACCAAAATTTGTTCCAACAGTATGAGAGCCCTATTCACCGGTAGAGCTCTTCAGCTCCAAGTTCAGATATTTTGATTCTGTGTTTTTCCTACCGTTCGGTATGGTTTTGAAGGCTGGAGACTCAGCCCTTTGTTGGAGAGGCAGATTGAAGCTACCAAAGATAACAGGCAACTTGATGTCTTTGGAGTGTACAGACCGGGAAAGGGTAGCGCAGATGCTGATTCAGAATTATTTGATAAGATAATCAGCTATGTGGGAAACGATAAGGAAAGGAACGCGATTGTAGCGGGTGATCTCAATTTACCAAATGTCAATTGGGAAGGTAATGCGAACAACAGGAAGCATGACCAACAAATGCCAAATAAGTTAATATGGGAAGGGCATCTGATTCAGAAAGTGATGGAACCAACTAGAGGGAAGAATATTCTGGATGTGGTGCTGGTAAAACCATATGAGCTCTATACAGAAACCAAAGTAGTAGATGGTATTAGTGATCACAAAGCTGTTTTTGTGGTAGTTAAAAATAAATGTGAAAGGAAGGAAGATATTAAAATCAGGACTATTAGGCAGTACCATATGGCTGATAAAACAGACATGAGGGAGTTTTTAATAACTATGATCAGTGGAAAACGGTAAATACAAATGTAAGCAGACTCTGGGATGGGTTTAAAGCAATTATTGAGGAATGTGAAAATAGGTTTGTACCTTTAAAGTTGGTAAGAATGGTAAAGATCCACTATATTATAACAGAGAAGTAAGGAGACTAAGAAGGAGGTGCAGGTTGGAAAGAAATAGTTAGAAATGGCTGTGGAAGTAAGGAGAAATTGAAGGAACTTACTAGGAAATTGAATCTAGCAAAAAAGGCAGCTAAGGATAACATAATGGCAAGCATAATTGGCGACCGTACAAATTTTAGTGAAAAATGGAAGACTAGGTATTTTAAGGCAGAAACAGGTTCCAAGAAGGATATTCCAGAAATCATTAATGAACAAGAGGAGTGTGTATGCGAGGATCTTCAAAAGGCAGAAGTATTCAGTCAGCAGTATGTAAAGATTGTTGGTTACAAGGATAATGTCCAGATAGAGGAGGTGACTAAGACTAAAGAAGTATTAAATTTATCTATGACAACAATGACTTTTACAGTAAGATACAAAAGTTGGAAACTAGAAAAGCAGTTGGAATTGATAAGGTTTTGGGGGATATACTAAAGACACTGGTTTGGGATATAGTGCCATATCTGAAGTACTTACTTGATTATTGTTTGCATGAAGGAGCTATACCAAATGAATGGAAAGTTGCTATATTAGCCCCTGTGTATAAAGGAAAGGGTGATAGACATAAAGCTGAAAATTACAGGCCAGTCAGTTCAATATGCATTGCATGTAAGCTTTGGGAAAGCATTCTTTCTGATTATATTGTACATGTTTGCAAAATTAATAACTGGTTTGATAGAAGGCAGTTTGGGTTTAGGAAAGATTATTCCACTGAAGCTCAACTTGTAGGATTCCGGCAAGATATAGCAGATATCCTGGATTCAGGAGGTCAATTGGACTGTATCGCAATTGACTTATCTAAAGCATTCGCTAGGGTAGGTTTTCTGATACTACTGGTATGTAACAAACTGGTTCATCATAGCATTCGAGCTATTCAATCCCTACTCTGAAGCACTGATTGGAATGAGCAGTTTGCATATTTTCACAGAATAGGACAGGAGTGTTCAAGGCAGTCTGCAGCCACGTCATCCCAGCTCTGGAAGTTTGGACTGTTAGATCGGCACCGTTGTACTGTTCGTTAGAAGTGAGAAAATGTGCTGTTTTTCATTTGATCAAGCATTTTATATGATAACATTGCTTTTAATCCCTACATTCCTACTGACGTTTTAATAATGACCTATGTTGACTTTAGTTAGGAAATCCACAAAGTCAGTCTTCATGAGAATCCCATAGTGAAGCACGGGTACATCAGCTAGTATAACATTAAAATTAAGTGATCTTTTACTTCAGCCTTAGAGTCTTGGAGGGGCGTGCCAATCCAACTGGTGAGTCCAAAAGGCACGTCTGGGTGAAACTCTGCCAATGCACACGGCCTAAGCACCAAAAAGCTGGATCTCTTCCCTAGATTTTAACATCATGCGGCCATGAAAGCCATTTTTTATATTTGACATTCTTCATCACTAATTTTCCATAATAAAATGCCATTTGACACACACACTATACTAAAAATGTGTATAATCAATCAAATAAGATATGTATGCAAGTAAATAATTCACACCAAATGGAAATCTATGAAATGAAATGGAATAGCAAAGCAAAGCTCATGAGTGTTTGTTTACAAACACTACAGCATTGGAGCTCAAACAGATGGTTGGAAATCTGCACTCATTTATTTCCATGGAATTGCGCCCAAAGAGGTTAATACTATGAATTAAACTGAACTCAAGGCTGCTGTAGACATCAAGAATGACAAAAAAGTAGACTGTCATGACATCTGTTAAAGAACTAAAGAAATTATGTAATGAAATACAAAGATGTTGATCATTCGACAATTGCCACTTCTAGGGTTAAACAAGGGAATTTGAAAAAAGTATTAAAAAATAAAACAAATGACTTTATTATTTTTGTGAAGAGGACACATAAGTAACATACATGCATACATACATTCTGCACCTGCCCAGGGTTCCAGTGCACGATGATTTATTGTAATTATCAAATGCAATGGCTGAATGGATTATCTTTGATGAGATCTTCGGGAATGACCCCGGCATCAAAGTCCCATCACCCCTACTTGAGCAACGTGCACAACTAAGCTCGAGAGCATACGGGTCAGTGGTCTGTCTGGAAAGTAGGCACTAAACTAATTATCTCTAAAGTGGGGGAATCTTAATTATGAGAGGAATACGACTACATTAGTAAATGAAAAGAATGGTCCTATAATTTTAAAACACAAGCTTTAATAAACTGAAAGCACATGTCAAATCTATGCTAAAGATATGACATGAAATTTACACATACGAGAATACATATATTTTATTTATGTTGAACGAGTTAATGTCTTTCAGTTTATTCGTGATTCAAAGATATGAGCTTCATTGATGTTTTCGTATTGAACTGAGATCACATTGATGAGATATCTATTAGGGAACCTGTTCAATACTAATTATGTGTTGACGTTACTAATAACTTTTATTCAACTTAGGACCAGTTTCAACACACAAAATGTCATCATCAGCCATAAAATGAATCACAAATATATAAGAAAAGACATAATAATCAAAACTATTGTGGATAGATATTGAAATATGATCATTAAAAATCTTTAACCGTCCATTCATACCATGTGTTAAGAATAAATCGCCATAACAAAAGAGTTAACAAATTATTGTTAAGATAAACACCAAGCCATTGTCCACTACAATAGTGCAGGTCTATGTGCCTACTAGTTTAGCAGATGAGGAAGAAATCAGAAGAATATATGAAGATATAGAAGGTTTAATACAGTATGTAAAAGGAGTGAGAATCTAATTCTGATGGGATACTGGAATGCAGTGGTAGGCCAAGGAAGAGAAGGTAATGCCGTTGAGGAATTTGGACTGGGACAAAGGAATGAAAGAGGAAGTTGGCTGGTTGAATTCTGCAACCATCATAATTTAGTCCTTGCTAATACTTGGTTCAAACACCACAGACGGCTTTATACATCGATGAGATCTGGAGACACAGGAAGGTATCAAATAGACTTCATTATAATTGGTCAAATATTCAGAAACCAGGTGTTGGTTTGCAAGACGTTCTCAAGAGCAGATGTGGACTCTGACCACAACAAGAAATTGAAGAGAGGAAGGAATGCAAAACGATGGGATCTAGGTAAGTTGAAAGACAAAAGTGTGTTGGATTGTTTCAAGGAATGTGTTAAACAAGGGCTAAATGAAAAGGCTGAAGGAAACACAACAGATGAAGAATGGACAGTCATGAAGAATGAGATTATAGAGCGTTCCAACCTTAAATTGCAGTACAGCAGTAATGGGATAATTCCGTCTCTTTCCTTCTCCCATGTTTTGCGGGTAGCGCTGTCCTACTCTAATGCAGCAGGTTTGCCAAACATACGTAAATCAGAATGTATTGGTTAAAATGGGTGAATATTGTGTTATGTAGAGAATTTCAAGGTGCATTTGATGCCGTTAACAAAAAAATGTAAAAAAAAATAATTTAGTGTGAAAATGGTAATATAAGGGAAAGTTTTGCCAAATGCAAAATCTTCATTGCATAGAACTTATCATGTCATAACTCCTATTTTATATTCAGAGTTTTTCCTAATTTTTTCACTGCTGGTAACGAAACATTTCAGCTCGATGTAGATAAATTTATTTTTAAATTTAAATGATAAAAAAATGCACTATATGAGTTATTTTCAGTCATGTTCAGGGAATATTATGTGCAGGCATGAAAAAGTCAGTCGCTGACCAGCGTCTTTCCTGTTGAATTCGCATGGGGGGTCAAGCGAGGCAAATGGTCTTCAGATATGGAAGTTATTTTTAAAACAATCCTGAAGTTCTTATCTTGCTTAGTTCTTAATTTGTGACAGGAAGAATATCTCCTTGAATTTTGGTTTCGCGCGTGACTTGGGTGGGTAGCTAGCTGGCTGGCTGGCTGGCTGGCTGGCTGTCTGTCTGGCTGGCTGAAGTACCAGTATGGTAGTGATCTCCCAAACATGCGCTTTTTAACATTTCCAAACAGTCGCATGCAGTGCAGTGCTCATTTCGTCAGTAGTATGTATAATAGTGATTAAATACATATCAGTGACATATGTACAATTCTTGAGGGAAAGTGTGTTTCGTTTGTGTGGTTCGTGAGTTCGTGCTCGTGCGTGGGGATCTAATTTCGAAGAAAAAGTGCAGAAGTACATGGCGTGGTTAAAGCAAAGCAAACGGTCTTCGGATATGGAAGTTATTTTTAAATCATACCTCAAGTCCTTATCTCGTTATCTCTTAATTTATGACAGGGAGAACGTCTCGTTTGTTTACGTTTCACGAGTGACTCAGCTGGCTGAGCTTTTAAATATACTGACAGCCGTGTGCAGTGGTGTTCATTTAATCAGTGTTATAAGATCAGTGATATATATATAAAATATTTAATGGTGTGTGGCCTCCGAAGAGGCCGAGTGCAGGTGTTTCGAGTTGACTCCACGTAGGCGATCTGCGCATCTATACGAATGTGGCCCTACCTGTGATGAATTCTAATGCTGAAGACGGCACACACACCCAGCCCCCGAGCCATTGGAATTAACCAATGAAGGTTAAAATCCCCGACCCGGCTGGGAATCGAACCCTCTGGACCAAAGGCCAGCACGCTAACCATTTAGCCATGGAACCGGACACGATCAGTGATAAATGTATAGTTCTTGAGGACAAATGGATTGTGTTTGTTGTGTTTGTGTAGTCTGTGTAGTTGTCAGTTCGTGCTCGTGCGGGGTGTTCTTAGTTCGAAGAAAAAGTGCAGAAGGATGTACAATGGATCGTCAAATTAAAAAGAATTGTTCCGTAGGTAAACTCAGGGGAAAAGAACGCACTATTATAATGCCTGGATTATCTTTTAAAGACTATGAATATGAGCAGTGCAGTCAGTGAAACAGCTAAAGCTACAGGTTGTTCCGAAAGAACAATCTATGCTATAAGGATGGAATACACACGTGGTCCTTTGCGAACTCCCGCAAATTAAAAAAAAAAAAGGAAGGAAGGAAGGACGGCAGAAAAATGCAAGGGAAATTAAATATGATGAAAATGTGCGAAGTGGAGTGCGTAGGGTGGTTCACTTTCTTTTATTTGCTAACATACCACCGACATTGAAAGTGATTTTGAGTCGGGTAAATGGAGAAGATTCTTTGCCACGATTTTCCAAAACTACGTTGTATCGCTTCTTACATGATATAGGTTTCTGTTGTTTAAGACGGGGTAATAAAGCAGCTTTCACTGAAACCGATGAAATTATTAATTGGAGGCACAGATACCTCAGGGAGATAAAATGTTTGAGGGCACAAAATAAAGCTATAATTTACACAGTTGAATCGTGGGTAAATATTGGGCAGACAGTGACAAAATAATTGAAGGATACGACAGTGAAAAGTGCACGGCAGACCGCCATTGAAGGGGTGAGTTCGGGACTTAGGTTACCGAAAAGCCGAGGACCGTGATTTGCCTTATTCCACGCGGGCAATGAACATGGTTTTGTTCCAAATGCTGAACTAACATTTTTATGCCATAAAAACAGAAGACAATTGGGCAAATTACGTGAATGAAGTAAAGAAAAATGAAAGAGATTTGTGGAAAGCAACCGAATTACAGGACGATGTCGACAATGAAAATTTTTTAATACGACTTTCTTCATCATCCGGATCATCCTCAAGTTCATCTCCCGAACCCGGTTCATCCAAGGCGGGTAAATCAGGCCTTGCAGAAAGGATAGAAGTGTACGTCCAATGTCTGAAAGCAACGCCAATGATTAAGGCATGTTGTATTTATTTTACCATCCTACAAATATTAATTCATGAATGAATGAATGAATGAATGAACTTAAAATTACAAAATTACAAACGAAAAATGTGGAATTGTGGCGCCTTGTTTGAGTCACACTCGAGCGTGATCTTCGAGTCTATTTCGCAACAGCGTGCTCCATCTACGCTGTACTGCAATTTAAGGTTGGAACGCTCTATAGTAGGGCTGCTGAAGACAAGTTAGGAAGAGATATATGACCAAGTAAGAATCAGTGGATAACTCGGGAGAAATTAGATCTAGTCATGCTCCTGATCAAGCACTGTCCCATTGTGGTATCTTCTCTTATTCTTCTTGCACTGCTTCCTTTAGTTCAACCAGACTGTTGAAAACTTGGTACTGAATGCAACGACCAATCACGTCCCTCATATGCTCGGTAGGGTTGAGGTCTGGATTCCTGGCTGGCCAGTCCAGAGTGGAAATGTTGACCTCCCGAAGAAACTCAATGACACCGTGAGTAGCATAGGATCTTGCATTATCGTGCACAAGCACAAAATTTTCATCGAAAGTTAATGCAAATGTCATTACATGATCAATAAGAATCTCCTTAAAGTACCTTTGAGCCATGAGCTAGCCATTCTCAGTAAGTAAGAGATTGGTACGGTTATCTGACATTATGCCACCCCACATCATCACAGATCCTTCTCCAAACAGTGTAATCTCGGCAAAGATACAGGGGGGAAAAGCGTTCTCCTACCCTTCTCCACACCCTAGTTTTTCCATCAGGTGACCTCAGGTTGAATCTGAACTCGTCACTGAAGAGGACATATCCCCACTGATCCTCAATCCAATGTTTATGCAGCTGTGCAAAAAGAAGACTGTCTCTCTGGTGCTGCGGCGGAAGTGCTGGGCCTCTGGCTGGTTTTTTAGAGGTTAAGATTGCCTCACGGAGCCTCCCTCTGTGTTCTAGCTCATACATTGTGGACCTGCATCATACTACTCAGAACCTCAATCACTGTGTATAAGATGTCGGTTCCTTGACACTTGTAGCCTCAAAAAGCGATCTTGCAAGGCAGAAGTGAATCTAGTACAGCCTGAACCAGGTTTTCTGTGGTAGGTACGATGATTTTAAAAACTTTCCACAGCCCGATAAATCCTTGTAGGAGATGTATAAAATCTCTGCCACACAGCGGTCATTCTATTTTAATTAAATTGTTTCTTTTTTTTTTTTTGGTATAATTCTGTTGCCATACGTTTTCTTTTTCAGATAGTTTATGAATTTATAATAATTTATTGCAGCCAATGGCCATACACACAATAATACACCATGGTTAGGTTACATAGGTAATTAAATTCCATAGAGTAACAGTGTACACAGTCAAATAGTCATTGTCAGGTACTCACTAGCAGTCGTAGTGGGGATCGACTTCCGTTCCGTCTGTGGGACCTCTTATAAAACTCCTTTGGAGCTCCTTTACCTGAAATCCTCTCTTTGGTCGTGTAGCGTTACACATAGCGGGGGTAGGCCCCTTTGGTTTTTCTATTTGTGGGAGTGCATTTAAGCTTTTGTTTTCCTTAAGAGACGCATTGATAGTCATAATGATAGTAAGGCTATTCCATTGTTTCACTTGTGGGGTGGCTTTTGCTTTTAAGGGAGAGATGGCCTAAGTGCGTTTGCTGATCATAATAGGAGACGACTATCCTAGCGTTCAGTTTGTAAGCATGTCCGTACAGTGGTGTTCGTCTGTTCTTGTGTTCCATCTCTGAGAGGACATTTAGGACTGAGCTCTTCTTCAGTCACATATTGTAACGCACAGTGATGAGAGGCCATTTGCTTGTCTAATTTGTGACACACTATTGAGATCGCATTGTCACAAGTGAACTATGTAGTGCAAGTGGAAAGTGTTGTTTTTTTTTTTTTTTTAAGACCTTGTTTGTGAAGTACAATATGAGGTTTTATTTATTATGACCTAACCTGTACTGTTATTTGTAGAGCATAATATAACGTAATGACCTAACCTGTACTGTGTAAGATTGGTGACGTGTGCATTTGTAAATAGTAGAATTCTGTTCTATATTTCCTGGAAGGATCCAGAAAGTTACATGAATTATGGAACAGGGTGTGTTGTTTTGTGGGTAATGTATTCTAGAAAATATTTCTGACTGTTCTGGAAATACGACATTCGCGATCAGGCATATTTTAGAATGTTAGTCAAAGTTCTCGATCGAAAGTAAGGTTGTGATTGGTGAGTCTAGGTGGCGATAGGGAACTTGTGTACGCTAATTGGCTGCTCCAAGGCCGGAAATTCCTATATATAGTGAGCGAGGCAGTGTTTGAATGAATTCTGTATCCCGAATTCTGTCGGTCTTGGTCTACCTGTCTGCGAGCAGCCTATCAGGTTGACGTCCCCCGGTTTCCGGGATGGCATTCTCCTCGGGTAAGCACTCTTGAATTCCGTTCCTGCTAAAATTTCTGTAATGTTCTGATTTGCTTTTCATACAGGAGTCTGCCCTAACCTCGCCTAGATTCACCAAATTAGTTACTTATGACGCCTTAGTTTTTCAGCTGGGCTTACCTGTTTGTTTCCAAGGCATTCCCATTTCTTGTTTCACTAAAATATGGAAATTGTAGTTTAATATTTCCCTTGAGGTTTGCCTCTGGTAGTTCTGTACCACTTGAGGTACGCTAGATTTTGGATAACCTGTTTCACATCACTGTAAATTGCATTGTACAACTGCATTGGTAACTAGATGTATAGTTGATTTGAAACTTGAATTTACACTGCTACAAAATAAGCTATGTATATCACTGAACTTATAGCTCGTAACTTGGAATTGTATTTGGAATGTATTCGTAAAATTATTTTGTAAATAATATTTTTCAAATCCAAGGATCACGGCGATTTATTTTCGGAATCCGCTATCTAAGCCATGTCCATGCCTTTGGTAGGTTCCCAGCCTTTTTCACCTTCCCGGTTTATTGTTCACTAGTTGGCCCTACTGATATTTACGTACATGTTTGGTTGGAGATCCGCGTAATGCCAGCTACTGTTTTTCCGAGTGTGTAGTGATTTCTTATATTGTGTAGTTTGCTCTTACCTTCCCCTTTTAACTCTGTTTGTGCCTTGTTTTGTGTTACCACTGTAGTAGAGGTAACAGCATATTGCAGGGCACAGTGATGGAAAAGTCTTCTGTTTGTCTAATTTGTAACACACTGTTGAACATGCCTTGTCCGCTTGTAGGTACATGCAGTTCTTCTTTACCAGTCTTTAGCGAGTGCGGTAATGGATATTGTTCTTGCGGTGCAGTTGATGTGGTGGTACTTGGGGCATTTTCCACCACAGACCTGGCAGGTAGATTCTTCGTTTGGTTCGTGGTATCCAGCGGTTTGGCGTACTTTTCCATGGAACCCGTGGAGGCAAATCAGATAAAGGTGTGGCGTAGGTTGTAGCCTGGCCCCTTCCATTCATTGTTTCTCACTGCCTCTGTTTCATAGAATTCTTCCGGGATTTGCTGGGCTTTTCGTTGTCTTTCTTCCAGAACTGCGCGGATGCTTCGGTGTCGGGAAGGTTGAAGGAGGTTTTTATGTCCTCTAGGAAGAACGGCTCATCCACCAGGGTGTACACCAGTCTGTTCTTTGTATATTTTGATGGTTGGAGGATCCGCTTGAGGTATCTGGCTTTGATATTTTCAATCCTTTTTAGATTTGCTGTGGTTAGTTTTTGCCAGATTAACTGTATACCGTACGTGGCTACCGGGGCAACTTAGACTTTGAAAAATGCCACGGCCGTTTTCACCGATAGATTCTGGGGCTTGGGGATTTCGAACATTGCTCTAGGTGCTGCTATTGTTCTTTCTTTGACATGTAGTGTGTAAGTTGCTCCTGTGGTCTGTAGCCTGATACCTACGTACTTGAATGATGGTACTATTTCAAGCTGGTCCCCGCCGTTTGAGAAAACGTAGTCTTTTGCCAGTCTTCCTCTTCTAAATTTCATCACTTTTGTTTTCTCACTATTGATACTTAAAGAGTATTTGTCTGCCTATTCTTTTAGGTTGTTGAATGCCTTCTGGATTGCAGTGGGATCTCTTGATAGCAGAGCCATGTCGTCGGCATACATTACAAGATTGATCCCTGCTGGCTCTGTTGCACTTGCGATGTCGGCTGTCATCAGGTTGAACAATACCGGGCTCATAGGGTCTCCTTGGAGTACCCCTTTGGTCTGTGTTATAGGTGCTGAGATTGTTGTCCCATCGTGGATTTTCACGTAGTTTATGTTGAGTATAACTTTTATGATTTCCAATTCATGCTGCAAGTTGGTTAGTGTTGCTTCCAGTTTTCCTATTAGTATCTTCCTGACGATGCTGTTGAAGGCCTTTTGATAGTCGATGAATATAGTGTACAGTAGTGTGGATGGTTGTGCTAGTGCGGTGTCTGTTTCGTTTGTTACTTTCCCTATGGCTTGTGTCGATTTGCCGTCCATGAATCCGTATTGGTTGGGTGGTATCTCTTGCATTATTCTTGTTCTGATGCGGGCCAGGATAGCCTTTGAGAACATTTTGAAGATATTGCACTCCAGGGCGATTCCTCAGTATGACCTGGGATCATCCCTGTTGCCTTTGCCTTTGTACAGTGTGATTAGGTTGGCCTGTCTCCATATCTTCAGGATCCTCTTGCTTCTCAGGCATTAATTGAACAGTAGCGTCAGTACACTTACAGTGACCGAGCTCGATAGGTGCAGTCGCTTAAGTACGGCCAGTATCCAGTAATCGGGAAAGAGTGGATTCGAACCCCACTGTCGGCAGCCCTGAAAATGGTTTTCCATTTTCAAACCAGGCAAATGCTGGGGCTGTACCTTAATTAAGGCCACGGCCGCTTCCTTCCCATTCCTAGGCCTTTCCTATCCCATCGTCGCTATAAGACATATCTGTGTCGGTGCAACGTAAAGCAAAAAAAAAACCCTTACAGGGTCCGCTGCCATGGCCTTGATGTGCTCGTTGTACACTCCATCCGGGCGTGCTGCCTTTTTGTCATTGGATTCTTGGATAATTCTCCATACTTCATCGATTGTAAGTGGTTGGAGTGTATGTTCATGTCTGTATTTTTCAAACTCGTTCGAAGATGCGTTCCCATGAAGTTCTCGGAAGTGTTCCGTCCACTGCTGCGGGCTTATTATAGAGGTTTTCTGTCTTGACTTGCTTGCTTTCAGGATTTGGTGGGGGGTTTTCCTCTGCTTCCTCGATCAGCTTTTTCTCTTCTAGTAGTTTGTGGTTTTTCTTTTTCATTCTTAGTGTTTCTTTGTATGTTTTCCTCGCCTCAGCATATTTTTGTAGCTAGTATTGGCTGCTACTGGATCTGGCTTTGTGGAGGTATTCCAGAGTTTCCTGTGTTGCAATGTAGCATTCTTTGTCGAACCATTTCTCGGCCGTTCTCTGGGTGTTTGGTTTAGTAGTTGAGGCCAGTAGAATTTGCTGAAGTTTTGCCGTGACTTCTTCAATGTCTCCCAGTTCGATCATTGTTTTTATTCCCGGTATGGCTCTTTTGTGTACCTCCTATAGGTTCATGTCTAGTCTTCTCGAGAATCTTGTTGGTAATTCCGGAACTTCCATGTTTGCGTCTAAACCTATGCAGTGGGAGGTCTTGACTGGTAGGCGTTTCCCGATTGGATTTTTGAGTGCGATCCTCTGCTTCACTTGGTCAATCCCTTGATTATTGAGGATTACCAGGTCTTTTGTACTTTTCCCGTTATGTCCTATGTATGTATACTTGTCTCCTGTGTTGACTAGTCTCAGCCCATTGTCTATTAGGAAGTCTATAACATTGTCAGTTTTGATGCTTCTTTTGTCAGTCCGGCAGTTGAAGTCCCTGGCCACAAGGAGGGGCTTGTCATTGAATGCTTCGATGGCTCCTCCTAAGCTGTCTATAATGGTTTCTGCATCAATATTTGGATTGAAATAGGCTATTATTATGTTGATGAGTTGAGTAGATAGTGACATTGTGAACTGTGCTTTGAAAACTACTCGTGTTGGTTGCAAATGTGGTTTGACGTAGCAACTGGACCCCCCCTCCCCTTCGGGGCGTCCTCTGCTTCCTTGTTTTGCAATGTTACAGGTGCCGTAGAATTCCTGGATATCAATTCCCTCTGTGGCAAGGGTCTCTGTAAGCATTACGATGTCGTATGTGTCCCAATTTGTGATTGTATCTCTAGAGAGTAGCGTTCTGAGTCCTTTAACGTTCCATAGCATCGTTTGGATTGATGCGCAAGTTCTGTCTGTGTTGGGTGCTGCGCCATTGGCGTGGTCGAGTGTTGAGCTGGTGTTGACAGTCGGGTTGGTTGGTTCACTGTTGGAACTTGTAGGGGCGGAAAGTTACCCTCTCAGGCCAGAACGATGGGTCCTCCATGGTTTCCTTTTCGGAGAATGGGACTGTAAGCCTGTAGGCTTTGTTCTGTCCTTTGGAGTTTAAGGGCGTGATTTCTCGAACGTCCTTTATGCCGCTTTCTGCGAGGTGGCTCTTTGTGTCTTCATCTCTAGTGGTGAGGTCTAGTCTTCCAACGTAGAACCATGCTAGTTTTTCGGCGACTCTCAGGTTGTTTTTTCCTGTTCCTGTACCGCAATGGTTACGTTTGTGCCCAGTGCCCTGTGTGTCCGTGGTTGCTCGTAGCATGCTGCCAGTTTGCTCTTTTGTGGTTTTGTCTTTAGGTCGGGCTATGAGTGTTGTTTTGTGTGTTTCACGCCTCTTGTGTATGGTTTTGAGTTATTCCCGAGTACGGTTGCTTGCCCGCAGTTGTGGAATCCTTGCCTATTGATGTTTGCTGGGTGATAGTAGATTTCAGCTGGTCCGTCATTATTTCCGATTGTTTCAATTGCACTTCCAGCATGAGTGCTAGTTTGCTTAGCAGTGATTCGCTGAGGTTGTCGATGGTTGATTTAATTTCATTTACGCCATTCTGTATTTTAGAGCACATTTGTTTATTTTCCAGGACAGCGCATCCTGTTACGTCTTCTTCTGGTGGTGCTACGTTAATGCCATATGCGACGAATTGATGTGTACACTTGGGACAGAGCCAGAAGAAATTGTTCTTTTTTGATTTTAACATGATATACACCGATATGGAGACACCTGTGCACTCTATATACATGGTCATGCACTTTCCGTTGCACAAGATTGCCTGTTCTTAATCTTTGATAGTCTTTTTTTCAGTCGTTGCAGTTGTTTTTACCAGGTGCCATTGTGTGTATGTTGCCTTTGTGTATTCTTCGTGATTTAATCCCGGTTCGCGTTGACACGAAATTCTATGTTTCTCTTCTGGTGTGCAGTTTGTGTGTTAGTTACTTGATCTCACTTGACATGAATTTTGTGTTTTTCTCTTCTGGTGTGTGATTTGTGGATTTTGTTACTTAACCTCGCTAATCGAGTCAATCCGCATCTGTTTTGACATGAAGTTTTTATTTTTAGGTAATAATATTTATTACTGAATTGTAGGTTTGTAGAACACTGCTTCTTACTTTGGCCTTTTTTGTGACTGCTGGAATGGTCTTTTCCTCTTTCTATCTTGCTTCATTCTTTCCCTTCTTCATTTGTCCGTCCAAAACTCTTAACCTCGTAATACAACTCAGTTTATGAATTTATTTTTTCAAAATTATTTTTGGCTGACTGAAGAACCTAACAGTTATAAAAAGACGCATA
This sequence comes from Anabrus simplex, assembly GCF_040414725.1. Taxonomy (NCBI): domain Eukaryota; kingdom Metazoa; phylum Arthropoda; class Insecta; order Orthoptera; family Tettigoniidae; genus Anabrus; species Anabrus simplex. The sequence continues at coordinate 126,748,281 of NC_090265.1, read as the reverse complement.
GGATAGTTGTGATGATAAAATAAAATGTTCATTCATGTTGGTTAAAATTTCAACAAGTTTTCGTGCCATTTTGTCAAACCTTTTAGCTTTTGTATCATAACTATCACATGTCTTTAAATCTTTTAGCTGAAGATGTTCCATAATCGGAACAAAACATGTCATAGAGATTAAGCTGGTTTACATCATGTAATTAATAAAACTATTATATAGAAATTGATAAGTATTGGAAGGTGGGAACCTACTTATAACTTAACCTTAGTAGTGTTGAGCCAATACGGCATAAAATGAGATTTATAAACCCTCTTAGTTGATATTAGATTGGGTTTATGGGTTTCTGCTGTACCTCCTTTCATAATTTGGTATTTCACTTCTTAAAATTCCATTATTATCCTATGGATTTCTTTCTGGCTACTGATCTCAACCCACACACGTCAAATGAGCACACACTCACCCATAGGAAAAACACTGCGTCAGAGTAAAGCATATCTGATCTCTTAAACATATTTAAAGGATTACTACTACTTAATTATTTTACTAAAATTTGTTGACAAAAAGTAATAAGCCTGTTGCTTGGATTTGAGCAAAAGACCCAAAATGGCAAAAGATAACCTTTTACCCTTGAGGACTCGCTGCGCTGTATTTTCAGCTGTATATTCAGCCGTATATTCACTTTTTTCTTCCATAACTTGCAAGGAGCTTAAATCTGACCATGCTTTTGGTCCTCTTATCCTTCATTGGACTGTTGGCAGCACTAGTGCAGTAACAGTTCATTTAAATTTAGTGTCCATTGTTGTCAGGAGCAGGAAATTCTGAACTCGACAGAAGTCCCGGTCTTTTCTTCCGCGTGCTAGTAAATTTGTTTTGTTTTGTTCTTTTGTATTATGCTGTGTGCATACGAGTCCAAATATTTTATTCTGCAGATTGTGTTAACTCTTATAGAGGACATGAATCCTAAGGAACAAGAAAGAATTGATCAACTTCTCTGGAGTGTAGAAAAAGAAGAATCGGTGAACCATGCTCTTCAACAAGAACAGAATACTGCAAGACACTATTTGTTTGTTGATGACGATTCTGATTGTGTGCCATTTGATGATGCCCAGACTTACGATGATGAGCACATGCACATAATAAAGAAACCAATGAGTCCAGCGAATCTGAACATTTTATAGGCATTCCTTCCACAGTCCCTCATCAACTACCATATCTGATTGGTAAGACACTAAAACAAGGTGGAATACTCTTTTATTACATAAAACAGGTCATTCAAAAAAAAAAAAACAGGATACTGGTATAGTAAAACATTCTCATTTATCAAACCAAACCCCATAGCACTACAGCCCTTGAAGGGCCTTGGCTTACCAAGCGACCGCTGCTCAGCCCGAAGGCCTGCAGATTACGAGGTGTCGTGGTCAGCACGTCAAATCCTCTCGGCCGTTATTCTTGGCTTTCTAGACTGGGGCCGCTATCTCACCGTCAGATAGCTCCTCAATTCTAACCACGTAGGCTGAGTGGACAACAAGTATAATTAAAGAACCACCTAATCGATACTTTATTTTTTGCGTTCGGCAAAATTAAATATACATTTTCACTCACAGTTGAATATGTTTCGACCACTTAGCTGTTATACAGCTGATGATGACCACTAAGTGGTCGAAACATGTTCTGTGAGTGATAATGTATAATTTTGCCCAACGCAAAAAATAAAGTATCTATTAGGTGGTTCTTTAATTATACTTGTTTATTATACTCATCGATACAGTCATGAAGTGGACAACTTGCAATACAAGGCTGAGTGGACCTCGAACCAGCGCTCAGGTCCAGGTAAAAATCCTTGACCTGGCCGGAAATAGAACCCGGGGCCTCTGGGTAAGAGGCAGGCATGCTACCCCTACACCACTCCATGCAAATGCTGGGACTGTTCCTTAATGAAGGCCACATCTGTGACCTTCTCAATCCTATCGCTTTCCCATCCCTCCCTCACCAAAAACCTTTGTGTTAGTGCAATGGTAAGGCGCTAGCAGAAAAAAAAGAAAGAAAAAAAAAAGCAGCTGTACTTGAGTAACTTGTAACATATAGCCTACCAGTTTATGGATTGAAAAAAAACAGCCTAACTATGACCGATCCTGCGATACTACTAACGCAAACATTAATTGGTCTTCTGTATTTGGCAGATGTACACACATTAATTCATTTAATCTTGAGGTACCTGTCAGCCACAGATGGGACTGGTGTTTGAAGCTTTTTGCTTTGCAGTGTCCAGAATAAGATGTCGGTTTATGTTATGTGCACTTAGATTTGGTAATATCAATGATCAGGGTTGTGGGTTCAGAGTTGATAAGTTAACACACATTGGAAATAATTTTGAGGACTTGTATCTAAATGCATGAATTATTATTCACTTAGTGAACATCTTGCAATTGACGAGATGTTAGAGGGCTTTTGCAGTCGTTCCTTCAGGCTATATATTGTAAATAAGCGAGAAAAAATGTCTAAAGTATTTTCCATGGTAGATGCCAGAACATTCTACACCTATAAGGTGGAAGTATATTTAGGTAAACAACCTGAAGGGCTTTATAAGGTTGATAAAAGTGGCAAAAGTGAAGCTGAGCAGCTAGTTCAGCCTGTTTGCAGATCTCTTGGCAATATTACTATAGTCAACTGGTATACCTCAGTACCACAAGACAAATCACTGCTCAACAATCACAAACTTATAATGGTCAGGACAATGAAGAAAAATAAGACCATAGTGCACCCGCTCACCTCCTGAGTCCCAGACTAGCCTTAATCTCAGGGGTGATCAGTTCGTATAAGACGTTAAAAATTTATAATCAAAAAAACAATAAAAATATATATAGGCGCACCAAATGAACACAGGGATGAACAGGGCATGCAAATTAAGGTAATGGGGGACGGCTCGTTCATGGATACAAATTATAGACTCCACAATAGGACTGGGAAGTGACAACTTAAATTTCATGCACATACTGGACTAACTACAATAAAAAGATATGGAAACTGTTTCCTATTGAAATTGCAATGAGGAGCAATTTATTGACTTATTTTACAAACTGCACATGATGACAATTATTACATTGGGAAAATTCCATCCTGAAAAAGAAATGATGCAATACTTGGATTCACCTCACTACTCTGGTAGTGTAAAATATTTGGTGAATTCACCCCATTGGTTACTGGGGATCGAATCCACATCCGTATGAGTGGACGTTTCACCGCTGGAGATCTTCTTTCGGAGACGAAGGCATGATAATAACTATTTACTGTCATCTCCACGTTCCGTTGGACATGAGTCACTTCCGGTATGTACATTCTGCTGAGCCGGACCCCCACCGTGGAAATGTTATCGTATTTAAAACGGGAATTTATAGTACGGACAAACTCTAGCCTATATTTCCAGATTCACAAACATGCCAGGTATAGCTCATTAACTCAAAGCTTATCTCAATATTTACTTTTGTCAATATGACAAGACGTACGGAAAGGTTCATTACTATGCTCTGACAATGAAGACGTGCCGTTCGTGGGTTATTTCGCATCTACCGCTAACAATCTCCCACGTGGAAACCCAACATCTGGTTCCGACCAGTTCGACACATGACGATTGTCCCTATCATATCTTCCTATGATTATTAAATAATTATCATTATCATCCTATATCTGATCATTATCATATTCTATGATTACCATCAATTATTTTATTATTATCGTTAATTTCAATTATAATCCTACATTTGATTATTATCATTTATCATCCGGGATGGTTATATGCCAACCCTTGCCGACGTTTCAAACGAAGGGTCGTTCTTCCTCGTAATTTATCCACACAAATTAATGATCAGTTTCATAATAAATTATTATCATATTTATTATTATTATTATTATTATTATTATATTCGTAACACTGAATCATTGTCCATTAAATATCTTAATTTCCTTTCATCATAATTATTATTCTCAAAATACTATTTCAAGTTCTTCTTCTGTTTCTTCAACTTTTTATTATTATTATTATTATTCTTTCTTTCTTTCTTTCTTTCTTCGTTTCGGCCTGCTGTGGACCACGTTATTTCAACCGTTTGCATCCTTGAGCTTTAATTCTTCCCCAGTACTCGCGCATTCTCGTTCTGTGAGCCTCCTTTCTTTCATCAGTCCACTTCTTGCCTGTTTTCAACTTTGGCCTTTCTTGGAACCTCTTGTATCCCTGGAGCTTTTTCTGGAGAGGAACACGTTTCTGGATGTCTTCGAGTGTGATTCCTATTTCCTGAAGGTATTTTTCAACTTTGATAAACCAGGGTCCCTTGGTTTTCTTGTTAAGAAAGTAGGAAAAGATCCTATTGGTCTGTCTCTGTGTGCTCATGCATGCTATATGGCCATAAAAATGAATCCTCCTTTTCCGAATCGTGTCCATTATCCTCTCCATATGCTGGTACAGATCGCTGTTGTGTCGTCTCCTGTACTCACCATTTTCTTTGATTGGTCCAAGAATCTTTCTCAGGATTTTTCTTTCTTTAGCTTCTAGCTTCTCCATCAGACCTTTTCTGTTCATTGCAAGGCATTCTGCTGCGTACAGTGTTTCCGGGCATACAACCGAACAATAATGCCTAAGCTTGGCGTTGATGGACACTGATCTTTTGTTGTAGACATTCCTAGTCAGCTGATATGCCATCTCCATCTTGTTGATTCTGTACATGATTGCTTCTTTCTCAGAGTTGTTAGGTACTATCCACTCACCTAAGTACTTAAACTTTTCCACCTGCTTGATTTTTCCCTGTTCCACAATGAGCTCTCTGGGAGCTGGCTTGATGTTATTATTATTATTATTATTATTATTATTATTATTATTATTATTATTATTATTTGCGTATGGACCCAATGGATCACGCAAAGCTCTAACGATTCTGTTTTCTGAGTTGCCAAACAGCTCTCATCCTTTCTCCGTGGATCCTTTTTCGTTCTTCTGTCCACTTTGCTCCAGTTTTCTTTTTCACTTCGTTCTCTGGTTGCACTTTCCATCCATTAATTTTTTTCCTATAAAGGTTTCTGTACGCGGTGTCATTTGGGTTTATCTGGGCTTTTTCCAGATCCTTCTTCACTTCTAGTACCCATGGAATATTTTTTAGATGTTCTATGTAAGTGAGAATCTTGTGTGTCAGTCATTATTATTATTATTATTATTATTATTATTATTATTATTATTATTATTATTATTATTAAAAATGGAAAGTTTTGTGTTTTAATTTCCACTCTTTAGAATTCAGTCACATATGTTAAATCCCGTTATGAACCACCAAGATCTGCTTTATATCGGTCGGGACAACACGGTATTTGGGACCGCACCTTCAGTTTCGTACTGCCGTTAATTTTATGGGGACACATGTCCTCCCAAGACACATCTCACAACCTATGGCACATCGCGGTTGGGCAAATACTTCCAATGCCGGCAATTGCTAAACTATTCCTTCCAATTCATTTGAAGTCCATTTTTTTTTCATTGGAACTCTTCAAACATTTAATTCATAAATTAATCCTCGGTGCATGGATTCTGCCACTCATAACACTGGAATCGGCATTTTATATCATCTTAGGCCTTGAGATTCATCTATTTCATCATTACAAACAGTACGGCTCAATTTTACTTCATGCCTGAATTTAGTCCCTCATGACTTCCAACTCTAAATATGGGCTCAAACCACTCTGGGCTTTCAACATAACGTGGCCATCCTATACACATGCCTCTATCACTTCTAAACAAATTGTTATGGTAATTACAGATTCCAAAACGTGAAATCAACAATTTACGTAAAAATCAAAGTTGCTGCCTGAATTAAATTCTTTAACGCTACATGTCATCTCCACATTGATTATTATTTGCAATAGCCATCTCACGAAGCACTGTCATTATTATTATTATTATTATTATTATTATTATTATTATTATTATTATACTTTAACTTGCAAGAGCACAAAATATTATTATTATTATTATTATTATTATTATTATTATTATTATTATTATTACCTTCTGTACGCAACACAAATTTTACACTCTGGCACTTTCATAATCTGGCTGTCTGGTAACAAATATTCATACTAACATACAAATAATCACCGCAGTGATTGAAAATCAAATAAATGGGTTAGCACAAAAAGAAATCTAACACTTGAAATGAACTTAAATCAAAGTATTCACAAACAGCATACATTAATTGAAAGAAATATCCCATATTTACATTATATACAACAAACAAATAATTAATTAATCTAACCCATAATTACTTTAATATAAATTAGTTCGTCCATCTATCTCAAAAATCATGGATTCGGCAAGCGATCCATGTTAAGTAACCATGATTAATCTATACTGAATCCCGTTTTGTCGCGATAACATCCCCAAATATTAAATTTGTGTACTCATTCCTATGTAGAATTCCATTGTCTCATAGCGGATGAGAAGCCTCATGGCCCCATGGTAATTTACTCGTACATCATATCGCACTTTATAAAATTAACACAACAAAACACTTCTGGGCGATTACCCATGATTAACACCTTACTAGAGAATTTACAATAATTTATACAAGAATAAAAAAACACTTATAGGTGCCTCTAGACCCATTACACTTGCACAATATATTCTTCCTTGAGCCCGAACAAGTTGTGACACATTACGACGAAGTGTCGTTTCATTCGAACCGGCGCGTATCGCGTTCTTTATCCGGCACTTCCTGATGTATGCGAGGCCATCTTGTGATCGCCTCGCTCCTACAATTCCCTGCTACAATAATTGTTACACCGTCTATCATGAAATATTTATTTCAGGCTCTGAAGAGTGCCTTCAAAAAGTACTATCAGCATTCCGTCGATCCTTTAAATTCCAACACATGAAATGTTGAGAAATATATTATTTTCACATACAGTGATACTGATAATTTACACTCGATATTCTGAATAATTATCACCGTTCGTCTTCACCTTCATGACTACTAACGTACTTTCAACTTTAACAGAATCTATAATGCGTTTCCTGGCACTGAGTTACATAGTCACCGTGTCACCGTATCAAATTACTTCAAACGACTGGTTGATGTGAAGCTCGACTCCCTAGTATATATGGTCGACCTGGTTTCGCGCGTGGGTTAATTGCGTTCACTCCAGAGGAAGGGGGGTTGGTTATCCTAAATCGGCATTTGCAGGTGGATTTGGATCTCTGAATTCATCCCACTTAATAAACTGGCGATACACATTCACGTGTCGTATTCTGATCTCATATCGTTCGGCGATCACGGAGATATTACTTGATTTCTGTCCTCCACTTTTCGCGCTAAGTTGGCGTCCCTGATGGCGTGATAGTCTTGACCAATGGCGAGATAGTGTGGGTCATTTCCTAGAATTCTTTACTTTAATTTATTACAATTACAATTAATCAACATGGGAATGATATCACAAAAATGTTCTTTATAGAGAGTAACACACTTATCTTCAGAGTGTAAATAACACCAGTATTCATATTCATGAATACTTAGATCGTCCTCTCATTTGTATTATTGGAATACTATTGATTCTTTCCAGTTTGTGGTGCACATGTTGCACAGAATTTTGAGCTAATCTACATTTACAAAACAGTAGTCACTTAAAATAAACTTTCACCCATTTTTTTCTTCTAGACTGCCTCTCAAATTAAGATGAAACTTTCCACATGGTTGGTTAAGGTGTAGTTGCCTAGTTCTGGTACAAATTTAAGTGTGTTTTGAACAGAAATATGTAGAAAAGGTGATTGGATAAAAATGATTGACATTTCGAGGATTAATTTGCATGTCTTCTTTCCCCTCTTCAACTTCAGACATACGCCAGGATGATTTGTGGAATAAATAGTGTCCACAAATGACCTAAGCCCTGCTTGACCTATGTAATTAGTGTGATCAATGATTAACTGAACTGTCATTTCTCACAGATACCTACATTATTTCGTACTGTCTTCCATGGATTCTTATATTTGCTTATTTGAATTTAATTTTGTTGTTTTCAGTTGTACGAGTTCCTTAACAATATGGAGCCTGATGATAAGGTGATAGTTTTTGTAGGAAAGAAAATTCGGGCTGATGATATCACTAGCGATCTTGTTCTGCAAGGCTACATGTGTCAGAGCATTCATGGAGATAGAGAACAATGTGATCGAGAGCAAGCACTTGAAGACCTCAAATCTGGATATGTTAAAATACTTATCGCAACCGATGTTGCATCAAGAGGAATTGATATTACAGATATTACGTGAGTAATCTTTCTTATGCTAAGTTAATTGGTGTGATGAGAAGAATTGTCATAGTTCATTTCCTGTAACTGTCATGGTAATAGATATTTTAAGAGGCACACACCATCTAGACTAGTTGTTCATTCTTTAATTGCATATATTGGTTACTAATATTACAGTCCTCTTGTCATTCGACTGTTCTAGAAGTGAATGTTAGGATGTACTCAATTTTTATGAATGTTTATGCGGTGTTAGTAATAAAGGGGAGCAAAAATTTTATGCATAAAGTACCGTATTTACTTGTGTATTAGACCCCCTCGCGTATTAGAACCCTCCTGACTTATTGGGACAAGAAAATGAAAAAATGAAAAAATGAAAAAAAAAAATCTCATACAAGACCCCCATTCCAACATAATTTGTCAGAGAAGAATGACTATTCCGCTTCGAAGCGGGTACTAGCCTTACTGCAGCTCAGATGGCATCACACAAATTTGTGAATAGTTTCGTCTGTATGCCCCGCGCAATGAAACCACGAGTCAAAGTCATGTGGTACGTCTGTGTTTCGTAGTTAAGAAATGTCCCCTCGGTAGCGTAGGCCTAATGCAGCTCTGATCACGTCGTACAAATAGGTGAATAGTTTCGTGTCCGACTTACGCAATCAAAGCACGCATCGGTCGTGCTATATGTAGTTAAGAATATCCGCCAGTGTAACGGTTAGCACAGTTAGCTGCCGTTCTTGGGGGCCTGAGTTTTTCACAAATGTAAAGATAGGAAGCTTCCACCTAATTGGTACTTTTTGTCTTATCAGTATACAGGACCAGTTTCGACCACTTTAGAGGTCATCCTCAGCTGGTCATATGATCTAATGTTGACGTAACATACAATTAACACTAAATTTAATGAAGAATGTCACGTGAATATGAGTAAAATATTATAGTATCAGTTTATAGTTCCTTCTTCATGGCTTTTAAACACTCATCGAGTTAAATGACCTGAATTTGAGACTTAAATTCCACTATTCTGTACATGGTTAACATATGAGTCGAGGAGCTGAATCTATTGTACATGTTCTTCACGGACACTGTCAAGTGGATAGTGTCAGAAGAGATCACGTGACAAGCTGTCAAAGGCCATCTCAAGATTCAGAAACGCCATGTGAATTAGCCTGTTCTCCTCACGGTGTCACCCCAGAAATAAGGGAACAGTGTAGATAGTATCTATTGTCCCACAGCCCTTCACTCACACTCTCTCTCTCTCTCTCTCTGGTTGGGACTAATAGAGACATTTTGTTGAAGTCAAAACGCAATTGTGCGTTCAAACATCATTGGGTGACCCAGCAACCATATCGGACGGTAGTTGGAACACTAGGTGACATCACCCTTGCCCATCCACATTGGTACCATGATACTAGTTATCCACTCTTGAAGGGCAGCGTAGTCGGTAATGGTCCCTTGATGAGTTCTGTCAACTCATTCATGACTTGACGACCAAGCTGTTTCCATGCTTCGACTGGAGTATTGCCAGGCCCAGCAGCTCTACTTCTCACCTTCCGAATAGCTTTCTCCAGTTATTATTGGAGGATACAGAAATTCTTTGCAAAACCCCCTGTGGGTGGGGGATGCACATGAATACACCCATGGTATCCCCTGCCTGTCGTAAGAGGCAACTAAAAGGGACGACCAAGGGATGATAGGTTTGGAACCATGAGATTATCTGTGATTAGTACCATTATGTGAGGAACACCACGAGTTGACGTTACCAGCCATTAGTAGCACTATGTGAGGAACACCATGGCTCTGTGATTAGTACCATTCAGGGAGGAGCATCGTGGGTTTACACTACCAGTGATTCATACCACTTTGTGAGGAATACCATGGGTCTAAGTTACCTATCATTAGTACCACTATGTGAAGAACACCCTGGGTCTGCGCATTGCCTGTGATTAGTATCACCATGTGAGGAACACCATGGATCTGCATTTCCTGTGAGTAGTACCGCTATATGAGGAACACCATGGGTCTACTTTACCAGTGATTAGTACCATTATGGCAGGCTGGTGACCTGGATTTTGAACACCTTTGGTCAGCAAGTATCATCTCAGAAAATAAGGTATTGCAAATTGGATCCACTGATCGTTTTGGATTCGTGGTCGTTTTTCATCATGATTTGTTTTAGATTCTACTCCGTGGATACATTTTGAAGTTCTAATTATCGTTTCATTTTGTACCATTAGGGGCCGATGGCATAGCTGTTAGACCCCTTTAAACAAATATCATTCTTCATGGCATATTGTTTGAAAATACTCCCTCTAGCATTGAAGTATGTTTGGCAACTCAGAGCATTTGATGAATGGCATCTCTTAAATAAGTTTATTCCTTGTTTGATTTTTTTACAGGTATGTTATAGTGTAATATTAGTATATAACCGAGTTGACACTGGAAAGTATAGCTTCCTTCTTAACAAAATAAATACAGGGTGGGCAAAATAAAACTGGCCCAGGAGATATGTGTAAGACTGATGCAGAATTGACCCTTGTTAATGAACAGGAGAACTAAGAACTGCCCATCACAGGGAATGCTGGAAACAGTGATTTCAATGCACCAGTCTGTTGCCGTCAAATGTATGCATGTGTGCATTTTCCGCATGCTCGCCCCGAGTGCGTCACTGTGTCATTACGTGTGAGTGAGAAGAACAGATGTGTTTAGTGACCAGTTGATTGCAACACAAAATGGTGCTCACGATAAAACAGCACGTGTTCATTGTCGAGCGTTGTGTGAAGCACGATTCATGGAAAACCTGTACGGAACTGTTTGCGCAAGAGTTTAAGACTGGAAGTGTTTTGGCAAAGCTTCCAGAAAAGTCTGCTATGCAAAACTTAATGGCATAATGGCATGAAACAGGCTCTGTAGAGAATAAAATCCATAACTATCCGAAAAGAGTTCGAATACCAGAAAACCTTGGTTGAGTGAATGAAAGCCTGGAACAAAGTCCGACAAAATGTCAATTCCATTTATCTGTGCAAGTGGGAATTAAGAGATAGTCATATGGAAACATTAAAAGGACCTGCATCTGTATCCTTACAAATTTACTGTTGTGCATGCATTAAAGCATCCAGGCGAACCTTCACGTGTCGAGTTTTGCTGGTGGTTTGTGAGTGAAGTGAAGTCAGGACATTTGGATCCTCAGTTTTTCATTTCTTAAGATGTGGCTATTTCCAGCATCTTCTGTGATGTTCATCAACAATGGTCAATCCTGTGTTAATCCTATTGTAAATATTTTTGAGGCCAGTTTTATTTTGCCTACCCATTGTATAATTCGGCATTGTCTCTGTTTTGCTAGCGATTTCAGCCTATCAGAAGCTGCTTGTGAGCATGCCATTTTTTAAATGCTGCTTTCTTCAACATTGTGACCTCGTAAAGTTCTTCATTCCACAACAATACTTGCTTGTTAATGAACAGGCACCCAGCTTTAGTAACCCATAGAATCTCTCTAGCTATACTGCAAATAGACATTGTTGCACGTCTTGTCCAGAGGGCCTCAACAGACTGGTCATCAATAGCAGAAGCATGGGAGGTAAGAAAAGTAAGAGAGTTCCCATTTCCGGCAGTCACCATTGATCTCTGGACCAGTTGGCGGACACAGGGTCATAGATTGATCTTAAGGTAGAGATCAAGGACCAGTAGTTGATGTTGTGAGGCAGTAACTTATGAATCACCTTGGTATCCATGACCAACCCAAGGTCATGTCTTCAAAGTAGCCAGGAGCTAAGCTCGCTGTATCTTTGGATAATGATGATGTGTTCCAAGATGTCAGAGTTCATACCCATATAAAACACACTAGTCTGGATCATACAAGAAGAGTGGAAATATGCAAAAAATATCCCAATGGTTTTAACAGGGATACTGGTTATCAGTTAAGCAAAACCTGGTTGCCAGCCATTAAAGGTCTGGATTGGTAGTATTTTTCCCTCTCCCTTTATTGTCTCTCTTTTGTTTTTCCAAATTCATACTTTCCTGATTACCAGATGGTTCGCTCAGTGTGACATTACTGTATATACAGGGCACACACGAATAGTTGACACATTTAATTAAAGAATAACAACTTTATTTTTCACAGAACACTAATGAAATTTTAGACACAGGTAGCTTGGACCCTAGAAATTCATTTCACAATATCACGTACAATGCGGCCTCCACTGCGGCGGACAACCTCTTCGAGACAAGTGCGCACATGTTTCTGACGACTTTGCAGCACAGGTCTTCATGAATTTCACTGCAGAGCTGCACAATCCGAGCATGCATATTCCATGCGGCTTTGAGGTCTTGAAGCGAAGAGTTTTTCTTTCAAATAGTCCCATTAAAAGATCACAAGGATTTAAATCTGGGCTTAAAGGAGGGCAGAATAATCCACCATTATTGTTGTACTGTCGGTAACAATGAGACATTACATGATGACCAAATACTCCCCTCGAAAACTCAAGAACGTCATTAGCTGTGTGAGGTGTTGCACCATCTTGCATAAACCACTGCGTATGAATAGGAAGTTCTATAGCGAGAAGTTGAGGCATGAATTCATTCTCCAGCATGCCCTTGTATCACTGTGCATTAACTGTCTGACTGAAGTAAAATAGTCCAGTTAACCCATGACTTGACAGAGCTACCCACACACTCACTTTTTTGCCATATGTGGTTTTGTCATTAATAATGTCTGGTTTTTCTGTAGCCCAAAACCGCACATTTTGTTTATTAACTGCCCCGTTGAGATGAAAATAGGCTTCATCAGAGAACCCAGTGTTAAACAGTACTTCATCTTTGAGTCCATAAGACGTACTGCAATCTCTTCTACCTGTGAAGAACTGTTAGCTTGTGTAGTACAGTTATTTTTTGCGTGTACAATTGAAGGTTACCGTGTAACATTCTTCTAACTGAACGGCGCAGTATTCCACTTTCTCTTGAAGCTTGCCATGTTGACTTGTGTGGGCTGCACTGCATGGCGACCTTCAGTGCAGTGATGTTTTCAATAGACCAAACTGCTGTGCATGTGGTCACTTTTCTTCCTTCACACTGCCTTGTTCTTCAACGTTTCTGTATAACCGAAAGAGGGTGTTCCTTGCTAGTGCCCACGTAGTCTGAAATACAGCTCGAAATTGAATTTGTGTCGCCGTAACACTTTTTAATTTACAATAAAAGATAACTGTTTTGGCGCACTGCTGAATGGAGAGTTGGCCGTGGTCGGCCATGGCAGAAAGCTCACTGGAATGCAGGCATTCGGAGACAAAGCAGCAGTGTCACCCCTACAGTTATTTCCATGAAACAGGGAAGGTGTGCGCGAAATTTGAACAACATAGTACATAAGTTGCCCTTTATATTTGCTTTCCAAATGTATCAACTATTCGTACACCACCCTGTACATGGCTATACTGTATGAAGCAGTGCCTGATATCATACGCAAGAACTCCTAAGAATTAAATCAATTTCTGTGTTTATCCATTACTTATTTTCTTATTTACATATTTGTTCTCTCTCTAACTTATACTGTGTGTGTTATTTTTATATATTCTTTCCACCTTTTTTTTGTGCCCCCATTTTGTACATTGTTCTCTCTCCATCATCTTGATTTTTTTAAATATATATATATATTATTTTTTTTAATTTTATTTTTTGTGCTGGCCGCATGGTGTAGGGGTAGCATGCCTGCCTCTCACCCGGAGGCCCCAGGTTCGATTCCCGGCCAGGTCAGGGATTTTTCTCTCGACCTGAAGGCTGGTTTGAGGTCTACTCAGCCTACGTGATTAGAATTGAGGAGCTATCTGACGGTGAGATGGCGGCCCCAGTCTCGAAAGCCCAGAATAACGGCCAAGAGGATGCGTCTTGCTGACCAAACAACCCCTCGTAATCTGCAGGCCTTCGGGCTGAGCAGCGGTCGCTGGGCAGGCAAAGGCCCTTTAAAGGGCGTTAAGTGCCGTGGCGTTTGGGTTTGTTTTCTGTACTGGTCTTTCATTGCTCTTGATTTTTTCTTCAGAATATGCCCTCCTTTTATCAGCTGTACGACCTAATTTTGTAACTCACAGCTGAGAAAAGCCTTGCAACATAATGGCAACATGACTTTTTTTAATATTAACATATTCATTAACTGCATGCTCCATTGCAAGTTAAGTAATACTACATGCATTAGTGTTCTTTTTGTAGTTGTGATTACATTTTTCTTTTCATTATGTTACCTATTCCCAGAGGTGCCAACTATTATGGATTGTCCGTAATTATTACGGATTTCACCTCACGATTACGGAGTTACGGTCAAAGGGGAAATTATCACGGAAAAGCTTACATTATCACGAAAAAATAATTTTCGACGGAAACAAAAGAAAAGGAAAAATGCACAGTCCTTTAGAGCCTTTCTCCTAAATCATTTTTATTTCAATGCTTGTGAGTTGGCAACAATACTTATTCGATCGTGACTTCCTTTTACTACCCATAAGTGTTGTAAAATTCATTGTGAATGAAGGAGCTCAGGCGCTGCTCTTCTCCACTACAGATCCTTCAGTAATGTTGTATTTGCTGTGTTAAGTGTACGTGACAGTTGACAGAAAGATTGCGAAAGAAGTGAGGCCTACATTAAGCACGTCTGCACTGGTATCGCTTATGGTTCAGAAAACGAAAATGTCATCACAGTCGGAAGGATGTTTCAAGAAAAACTACACTAAAAAGCAGCTGCTGCATGAGAAACAAGCTACAAGGAATGTTTTATCACAGAACCAACAGGTTGCATGCAAATGTTATTGTGTAATATGATATGCTTTTGGATAGATTGCTAGAGGGAAGGGCAAAAGGGGTGTCATTATCAAGAAGGAAGGAGTATGCTTTGGACTTGAGTCGAAATTTTTCTTGGGGGCGGAGGGCGATTACTGATAATTCACTTCAAAGTTGGCACCTCTGCTTAGGTGCTTAGGTGTTTAGCCTAGGTACATCATGTTACTTCTTTCTTGACATAAATATGCCCTACATCAGATTATAAAAAAGATGCACTTTACAAATAGTTTAAAGAACTTTTAGTATTTGTCTATAAGTTCATTCTTGCTTGTAGGCCAGTGGCCTCCTGAGTTGATTAAATTGTCTTCAGGTTTATCCTTTCGTGTTTTAATAATTCACACTCGTATAGGATGTGGTCCACACTTGAGTTTCTTCGCCACACCGACACGTCGCATGCTCTTGGATTTTAAATCTATGCAGATAGGTCCCTATTTTTTCATGCCATCATCATAACCGTCATATTGTGGCTTCAGAGAATTTTTGAGTCAAGTCTCACTTTAACACTTAAAATAAACTTTCATTATTGATCCATTGGCAGTTTCTCTCCACTCTTCTTCCCGCAACTGTAAACTTCCCTCACGCAATACCTTTTTTACTGCACCAAGGAATATGATCAAAAGTCACTTCTAGGTCTGTCCTGCTGGCTGCTTGTTTTGCCAGTTGATTAGCCGTTCCGTTGCCTTCTGTGCCGACTTGAGCCTTAACCCATGAGAAGTGTATTTCCCAGTTTTGTAGTTGCAGGTCTCTCATCTTCCTTGTGATCTCTTCTACAAGATTGTTGCTTTTTCCATTGTTTTCGAGTAGGTCCAGGGTTATTTTACTATCAGATGTTCCGAACCAGAGGAACAAAACATGTACCTTTTTTAGTCATTTAACTAGATTTTAAGCTGGAATGTTTCTGATTACATGGGCTAGCCATAGAAAATCAAATATTGGGAGGTGGGATTCTTCCTTCAACCACCTTAGTTCAGTCGATACCAATACGGGATGTCCGGCTCCGTGGCTAAATGGTTAGTGTCCTGACCTTTGGTCACAGGGGTCCCGGGTTTGATTCCCGGCAGGGTCGGGAATTTTAACCATAATTGGTTAAGTTCGCTGGCACGGGGGCTGGGTGTATGTGTAATCTTCATCATCATTTCATCCTCATCACGACGCGCAGGTCGCCTAAGGGCGTCTAATCAAAAGACCTGCATCTGGCAAGCCAAACTTGTCCTCGGACACTCGCAGCACTAAAAGCCATACGCCATTTCATTTTTCATTTCAATACGGGATAAAAATGTGATCAGTTGTAAAGAACTGGAATCAAAGATGAAGATTTTTGTGGATGATATTATCAGCGGTGTGCGAGCAATAACGTATCCCACAATGCTCTTCTGATCTATTGTCCTCCTTAAAACTGGTCATCCCTCCCAGCCACACATGTACATGCAGTCGATCAGAACAATGTTCGTTTTCATTTTCCTCTGTAATACTGTAGAAGCGTGTAAATACTTCATGAAAATATACATTTCTACTGTACAGTAAGGTTCATTTTCCTATACATATTGGTATGAACATTGTTCTGATGTACTGCATGTCCGTGTGTGGCTGGGAGGCATAACCACTACCGGTAGTTGGAATTCGGGAGGACAAATTGGAGCAAATATTGGTTTATAAGGAGAGGAATTGGGGATTGGAATTATTTACGTAGGTGGATGTTCGATAAATTTCCAAATTCTCTGAGATTATTTAAGAGAAGGCTAGGTAAACAACTGATAGGAATCTGCCACCTGGGCAACTGCCCTAAATGCAGACCAGTGTTGATTGAGTATTGAGTTTCAGTGTAAATAATTGTTGCTCTCGCTTTTCTATTTCGTAGTTGATGTCTTGTAATTTCTCCAGTGCCTTCAATATTGAGTATTGTTCTGCTTGATAACTGGAACAGGTATTGTGTAATTTGAATTGATATTGTTGAGGAGGTTCATGGTGACTGTACAGAATTATTCCAGATCCAACTCCAGCCTCACTTTTGCTTCCATCTGTATAGATTTGGAATGGGTAGTGTTTGTCATTGATTTTATCCTGTATTTTAACCTTTTGAGCTGGATGTGACCATTGTTTATAACACTTCCTGGAATCAAGTTTGTGTGTCTTTTCGCACTACCATTTTTTCAGTCTGTTTTGTTATGTCAGTGCCTGGCAATCTCTCCAAGTTCTATCACGTTGGGATTTAATCCGGTTATAACACATAGTGCCTCATGTGATGTTGTACGGTAGGCCTTAGCTATTTTAATGTTTATTAGTCATTGCACTCTTCTTAATTTCATTACATTATACTACTTGGTTGTGGGTTGTATCCATAATGGTATTCTGTAAGACAGGATAGGTAGAATAGCTTCTTTATATATAATCTTCATAATGTAAGGGTGAAGTCCCTAATTTATTTTGGCAGACTTTGAGAGAGCATGAACAAGATTCGAGCACTTATCAGTTATGTATTCTGTGTGCTGGTCGAACTTAAATCTTTTGTCTATAATGACTCCAAGATATTTTATGCAGTTTACTTCTATCAGTGTCTTGTTCTTTAAATATAATTGCAAATTCTGTCTTACGCCGGATCTCTTGCGTGTTATCATTTTTCGAGATTTCTGCTCATTAAGCACAACTTTGTTTAATGTAGCCAAGTTGATATTTTACTGAGTTCTATGTTTGCATTAGTTCCTATCTCCAGTTTGCTCTTTCCTTTAACTAGGATGAGCACATCATCTGCAGGTGCAATCACCTTCGTGCACTCCTTGTAGTTCAGATTTAAAAGTGAGTCATACTGGATGTTCCAATATCCCGATCAGCAGCACCAGCCCTATGGACATCCTTTTCTTATGCTTCTTTCTATGATGCTCAAGTTGGCTTTCAGAGTGCAACTCCTCTCACTGAAATAGCTTTGTTTGAGTTTATAGTGGTTTTAAGGGTAATTGAATCCTTTCAGTGCGTTCAAGATCCCAGGCCACCAGGCCGCATCAAAGGCCCCTCTCACATCCAAACTGTTTATTGCTACGTTCTTTTCATTTTTGAGTCCATCTTTAACAAACTGCTTGACTGCCATCAATGCATCTACTGTTCCAGTTTGTGGTGTGAAACCATACTGGTTTCTGTTTAGTAAGTCTCTGGAGTTTATGTAGTGCATTATTCGATTTATGAGGAGCTTTTCTAGCACTTTGGCAACTACATTCGATAGACTTATTGGTCGATATTTAGAAACAACATCACTGTTTTCTTTTCCAGGTTTTATTATGGGTACTCTTTCCGTACTCTTGGGAAGCATCCAGTTTTAAGACATCCATTGAAGATATAGATGTCGATTCCCATAGGGAATCGGAAATATTTGTTCCGAATGAGTAAATTTGTAAATGGTCCGTTATTGGACATTATAAATTTTCCAGCTAACTCATTCTTGGTTGCCAGCGTTTCGCCCCCGTGTGCTAGGTACCAGCTGAAGAGCCCAGCCTAGCACACGGGGGCGAAACGCTGGCAACCAAGAATGAGTTAGCTGGAAAATTTATAATGTCCAATAACGGACCATTTACATTGGTATTATCCATTGAAGGGCGCTGTTATGTACGATGGTAATTGCTCGTTGATATATTTTAGTATGTCACCTGTTATTCAGTCTTCTCCAGGAGCTTTATTGGCACATAGTTATCAATATTTGGAGGCTGCTCCGACTTCCTTCTTGCTTCTTTGTGATGAATGTTGTCTTCAGCTACATCATCGCAGGGGGTCAAATGAGCCATCGTGTAACTCAATGTGTCAACTAAATTAGTTGTGTATGTACCGTTGGGCTTTCTTAAGGTTGAGACTGTATAGTTGTTCCTAATTTTCCCTGAAGCTAATTTGTACTCTGTGTTCCACGGGTTTACTGTTGTAATTATATTACAGTATGTTTTCCATGATTTCATTTTCTCTTTTCTTATCGCTATTTGATACTCTCTTTTAACTGCTTTATATATTATTTTCTTTTGTCGCAAGGGTTCATTTTCTATAGTCCTCTGATACCTACTTCTTAAAGCGTTTAATTTTTTCCTCATTATGGTGAGCTGAGGTACCCACCAAGGAACCGTCCTGTGTCAAGTTATTTTCGTTGTGGCTTGACGAGTCTTGAATGATTTAGAACAGGCAGTTATCATGTTTTGAAATTTTAGCACTGCAGTTTCAGTCAGTTTCTTCTATTATAACTTTACGTAGTTGTTCATTAATTTCTTTTATGTACTTAATTATGCTGCCATGCTGTTCCCTTGTTGCTGCAAAGAGGTTGACCACAAGTTTTTCTAAGTCATTCTGTTTTATTATGTATCTCATTCCGTGGAACTGCAATTGTTCTTCGTTGGGACTCGATATACCAAGATTGAATTTAATTATCCTGTGATCTGAGCAATTTTCCTCATTACTACACTCCCAGCCTGTTATAATGGGGGCCAGCTATTTGCTGCCTACCATCAGATCTATGTAGCTGAATCCTTTTATTTTCAAAGGTTGGTAACCCGTTCTCATTCATAATGAACAGTTGATTTCCTACGAGGAATTCTAGAATTCTTCCTTGTTCATTTATCGTAACATCATGCCATATTTTAGATCAGGAGTTACTGTCAATGGAAAACATTATGTTCTTTCCTCTTGCAAAATCCAGAATATTCTTCACTTTAAACAAATCCAAATCTGTGTCTCCAAATATATCGAGTGGGCTAATTGCCAACTCTGGGTTTCACCCTCACCCTACCTCATAATCATCTCTCACCCAGATGTGCAGGTCACCCATGCGCATCAAGTAGAAAGACCTAACGTGTCCATGTCCTTTTTTGTTTCCTTTGACATCCTCTTGTGCCATTTCCTTAACTGACTTATTCATATGGTGAACTATATTTTTTTTTATTGTTATTTTTCATCCTGTTGTCACTGTTATTAACATTTAACTATACTTTAAACTAAATTGCTTTTAATTAGCATCTCAGCATTCTCAGTTTCTTAGTTCCATAAATTCACTTGCCTCTGGACATAAAAAAAAAAAAATCCAATTGCAATGTTGTCAGCAAATAACATTGTTATTATCTGATCTTTCAGCAACTTGTGTTTCACTCTGATCTTAATCTATTCCATAATGATTTACAGCTGGAAGTGGGGGGACCACAGTATAGTCCCACTTTGACCCAGTTATATGATACTGTTTTATTTTGTCAAATTCAGGTTTACTTCCAATTCTAGCTGCTGTGCCTCATGTCATCTTGCTTACAACTTACTTGCCGACCTGGCGGCCATGATTGTTGAGACATCCAAAGTCTCAATGGTCTGATACTGTGGTTGGCTGGTTCAAGTCCTGTTGATGGAGAAAATTTCACCATCAGAATGTTGGCCGGCAGGGTAGGAGAGGTGGTGGTGTACAATTTCTAATCACTAGATTGCGTGCCAAGAGCCTGGATTCAGTTCCAAACCTCTCTGCAGTGTTCATTTGGAATGAGGGCATATGACTCTGTTCATAGTGATTTGTTCATCAGATGGAGACATTAAGCCTTGAGCAGACCCCTTGATGTTTTGACAGAAGTAGGCTAATTGCAACTCTAGGTTTCACCCTCACTCTACCTCATAATCACCTCTCACCCAGATGAGCAGGTCGCCCATGGGTATCAAATAGAAAGGCTTAACGTGTCCATGTCCATTTTTGTTTCCTTTGACATCTTCTTGTGCCATTTCCTTAAATGGGTTAGGTTTTCTTTTTCACTTTCAACTTTTAGTACAACCTCAGTGGATTTCTTTTTATTATTCTGTGTACTGTGCTTGGTTTCATGACATGTCAGGTGTATAACCTAAAACTATATCATTAAGAAGTTAAGTACTCTATAGGTTAATCAAACTGGTCAGGAATTAAACTGTTACAAATTTGGGTGCTCATTGTTAGAACACTTTGTCTATCATTTATGATTGAATTATATTTTTTGGGATTAATGAAGTCTTTAGTCATCTTCTGTGATCATGAATATTCAATTTGCTGTGTCTACTGATAGTGACTATCTGGTTGTTTTGTTATTCTGTGATTTTTTATGGGTTCTGATTTTTACTGGTTTAAACTATGGTTTAAGTCAAATAGGACTTTTAATAAACCATCTTCATTTTTTTAATGACACGTAATTCTAATGGATGCCTTTGCTGGCGAGATGTAGTGTTTACAGTGCACTATGTCTTCTGGTATGGGCTATATCAAATTTGTTACTTTCATTGACCTGTCTCAGTCTCACCCTTGACTTTGACAATATGAAAGTGACTGAGGTATGAGTGATGCTAGTAATACCATTGCTTATACAGCCAGTCCCTGTTATGAATGGTGTGAAGATATCGCTCATAGGGTCGGTTGGTGCATGCATTTCAGTGGGCTTGGCAGACTGATATGTAATAGCAGCGGCTGGCTCGGTGAGGAAAGCAACTCCTCATTTCCCTAGTACGCCTCTTCAGTGACGCCTAGGCTATTTATGACAGCTGTTGGCATAGCTGCAGAGGATAAAACCAGCCTTCGGGCTGAATACCCAACATACACAATTCTAATGGGTGCTGGAACTTTACTTATTTATGTTACTGTAAACTTAGTCCAATTAAATAATTCAATAATGTATGATAACATTTTTTTTTTTTCAGCCATATATTTAACTTTGACTTTCCTCGGAATATAGAAGAGTACGTTCATAGAGTCGGAAGAACTGGAAGAGCTGGAAGGACTGGAGTTGCTATCAGTCTTGTCACGCGAGAAGATTGGGCACAAGCTAGTGATTTAATTGGTATTTTAAAGGAGGCTGATCAGGTAATAAACAGTTGTTAAATGAAAATACTTCTTCTTTTCCTTAGCATGGAGAATGGGGAGACTAGGTGAAGACTTCTTTAAGTTTCAGCAGTAGAAATAATTATCTATTGACTATAAGAAAACTTGGCCAATCACAATTACTTTAAGTCCGGGGTGAGAAAGGGAATATAGGTCTGTTAATTACACCATTCATAATTCCTCACAAATGTAGATAATCATATAGAAATGTAAAAGTTCAACAACCTTAGAATTCATATTTAGGAATGAACTGTTTTGTCCATTTTAACCCGCTAGTGTTGCTAGGACAAAAGTAACACGAGTGGTCGCACGTTGAACAAAATGCTCACGGTATGATATGACGTATTTTCATAATAAATACCAACCGATTTCAAGCGTAAATGTATTAACACATTAAATGAACATGAGAATAAGTCTCCAATGGTTATAAAGAACACTAAAAATTACAAATAAAGTTACAAATAGTAATAAATCTGAAATGGTTATATCTAGAGCCTGGATTTCCATGCAAATGCATGTTTTTTAAATAAGCTAGCTACACTTCTCAAACTTTGCAAATATTCGTTTTACGGCTTAACAATTCCAAATCACTGTTCTTTTTCTGTGCATGTTTTGGTCTTTTTTAGCAGAAATTCATGCATAATGCATATTTGAAAGATTTTGGATTTAATAGCGAATATTTGGACGTTTAATAATGCATAATGACTTTTATTCTGACTTTGACTCATATACAGTATATCGTTAACTTGCATGATAGTGCCTTTTCTGAATGTTAGTTTGCAGAATTTGGGACAATTTTTCCACATTATAGGCTACAGTATGTATATTACTCAGAGACGGAAAGAATGTATTCCTGGCATCCTATGTGACAACCAAAGGTAGTATCCTACATATGGTACAGGTCCTATAATCCAATTAACCAAACACTTTCTTATCTGTTGCTTGAATAAACAAAGGCCCCACATCAATCTCTAATTCTTAGGAATAAGGTGTCCCAGTTTTACAGTTGTACATTACTATAAATTGAACCATAAATTGTGCATTAATCATTGACGGCTCATTTTTTGTCTATGTTACACTTATTTATATCGTGTCAGAAGCATACATAAGTTTAAAATTAAAGATAAGGAAAAACATAAAACATAAATACTCCAATGGCGAAGAGCCACATTAAACTATGTGAGCCCAAAACCTTGCAACATCAAGTGCATTTGGCTTCGCTTTAACCAGGTCTTCTGTTGTGCAGCTGAATGGGCATGAACTGCATTGCAGCAAATGGGCTGTGGTCTATTCTTCTCCACATACACACAAGGTACTGTTCACTTCGAAACCCCATTTCTTCTGGTTTACCCTGCACCGCGTAACACCAGAGCGCAGTCTGTTCAGTGCTCTCCAATTCACCCAATCTGTGACATGGCCAGGAGGTAGTTCCTCTTTTGGGGTCATCCATTGACTCATCCTCGTATGTTGACTTCTGACGTGCCATTCTTGAATTCTTGCTTGCTGCGCTGTTCCTGCAAGTGTTTCGGTTACTCTCAAGAAGCTTTTCCTAGACTTAAGTCGCTGGCGTGGTGGCTCATATCCAAACAAAGGGTGGGCTTTCGATGTCAACACCTTTCTCTTTTCTTTCTTGGCTGCCACTTCACGGCGAATATCGGGAGGTGCTATCCCTGCAAGGCAATACACTTTTTCCAAAGGTGTAGGTCTCAAACATCCAGTAATAATGCGGCAGGTTTCGTTGAGTGCTACATCAACTGCTTTGGTATGGCAAGATTTGTACCACACCGGGCATGCGTATTCAGCTGTGGAATAGCAGAGCGAAAGGGCAGATGTCCTCACTGTGTCTGGTTGTGCTCCCCAAGATGTTCCAGTTAGCTTCCGCACAATATTGTTTCTAGCAGCCACTTTCTGCTTGATGTTCAAACAATGTTTTCTGTAGGTTAAGGCACAATCCAAAGTGACTCCGAGGTACTTCGGGGTAGGATTGTGTTGTAATGCTATGCCTTGCCAAGTGACCTTCAGAGTTCGGGAAGCTTCTCTGTTGTTTAGATGGAAAACACAGGTTTGCGTCTTAGTTGGGTTTGGTGTTAGTTGATTCTTCTTGTAATAACCAGCAAGAGTGTCTAGAGCTGTGGACAATGTTTGTTCAATCGCCTCGAAGGTATCCCCCTGAGATCTGATGACACAATCATCAGCATAGATGAAACTATTCGTCCCGGCAGGAAGAGGCTGATCATTTGTGTAAATATTGAAAAGCATTGGTGCCAACACGCTTCCCTGAGGTAGTCCGTTCTTCTGTATCCTCCACCTGCTTCTTTTCCCCTGGAACTCAACGAAGAAACTTCGATTTTGAAGTAGGTTTCTAATGGCACAAGTCAGATGGAAGTCCTTTGTCATGCTGTATACCTTTCCAAGGAGAATTCGGTGATTAACAGTATCATATGCTGCCGAGAGATCTATAAATGCAGCTCCTGTGATTTTCTGGCTTTCAAAGCCATCTTCTATGTGTTGACTTAATTTCAACACCTGCGATGTGCAGCTTTTCCCTCTCCTGAATCCAGCTTGCTGTGGAATCAGAAGTGGCTCGATTTTATCAGTCAACCTATTGAGGATTAGTCTCTCCAGAATCTTAAAAAGATGGCATAATAAGGAGATTGGCCTGTAGCTCCTAGGGTCATTTTTATCTTTGCCTGGTTTTAGAATGGCTATGACCCTAGCCTTCCTCCATATTTTAGGTATCATGGAAGACTGAATGCAGTTATTCATGAGTTCTAGCAACCAGCACTTCGCAGTAGGACCAAAGTTCTTAATTTGTTCCATTCGAAGGTCATCGAGTCCTGCTGACTTCCCAATCTTACACTTACTGAGAGCTAATTCCAGTTCAGTTAGTGTGAAATGCTTAGATAACTCATTGCTCTCGTCTGGTTGTCTGACTATAGGATTCTTCCCTACTTTCATGGAAAGCTTTGGTTTTCCATTAAGCAAAAGTTGGTGTGCTATTTGATCTGCACTCACATTGACATGTGTGTTACCTTGCGTAGGATCATTGCTCAAGCGTTTTAAAAGTCTCTAAGCTTCTTGACTGCTCCTACCCATATCGACTTCAGACATCAACTAATAAAAGAAAACTTGTATTGCACTTCTGTGGCGCCGCGTTACTGAGATAGCAGCTTACAAACTCTGGTTTTGCATTGAACCCTTTTCCGTTTTACAAAGGTGAAAAGTGAGAGTATCCTCCTAATTCAATACAATAAATATTCCGTCCGAAACATGTTTGAATTTGTTTACTCTGTCTAATGACAGAATATTTATTGTATTGAATTAGGAGGATACTCTCATTTTTCACCTTTGTAAAGTGAAAACTGTCAATACGGAATGATTCTAATATCTTGTAATGGAAATGCCACCCTTTACCGTTGTTATCCTGGAATTTCCTACCCGGAACTCTCACTCGTTACACATCTTTGTTATCGCAGCAAGCAATCATTACCAGATTTTGAGGACATTCAAATGTGTCTGCAATCATCGCATGGAGAAGTAGCTGCCGCAGCTAGAGATAAGTTGAACAAATTAATTCGTTCAAATCCTGATTTTGAATTCATCAAGCTTATAAAAGACGTATTGTGGTGAAAATGCAAAAGACGTACAATTTGACCTCATTTTGTCCAAATGATTCATTGAAGTATGCATCTATCACTTCTTGTGACGTAAAAAGCTCATTTTCTGTGCTTAAGAATGTGCTGACAGAATAACAGATGAGCTTAAATCAAGATAATTTGGAGAAATTAGGGTAGTTTTTGTGCAGTGTTTCAAAAGGAACTGAATTTTGACAGTGCATATTTTCCAGTTTATTGTGCATGTTTTGCCATATGATAGTGCATGAATGCATGCATATTTTGAGATTTGATAGTGCATGGAAATCCGGACTGAAGTTACGACTATCTGGAAAAAACAATTCCCAACTTTCTAAAATAGTGTGTGCATCTTTTGCAATGCCCCTTACACAAGGAGGGTGAGGCGCTATATTTTCAGCACAAGTTCGTGAGTGTGGATTTCTTGTGGTGGGTGTCTGCTCCACTTTGTCACCTTATCTTTCCCTATATAAACATTGTCACTAAACATGAAATTCTCATTTACCTCCATATGTTGTTCACCAACTACAGATTGCTCTTCAGGTATGGTTCCATCAGCACGTTCTTCTGGCTCGGACTGTTCAGTATCCATATTATATTCACTTTCACAATCCGAGTCGCTGTTTTCGCCCTCGAGTTGATCACTAGGAATTTCATTAAACCAAGCTAAAATGTCACGACTCAAAGCCATCGTCACACACTAATTACACAACACATTAGTACAATAAGTTGTAAAGAACTGTTTCAGCTATGAAACAACATACAACAATAGCGAAACTATAACACACAGAAATTAGCGCCAATGTGACTGGTCGCGCGTGAAGCAAAATCCTCCCCGTTGACGGTCGCTGATAATTCCTTCCTCCCTGTCCCTTCTCAAGATCACAGATGTGCGCTTCAGTGCATTTGTCCTTCTCTCAAAACTACAGTACGAAGGTACAAAAGGGTTCACGTCCAAAACTACATGCTGTATAAAAGAGTAGATTATTTTCAATGACCGTGAGCATTTTGCTCATATAGCGACCACTGGCAGGTTAAAGCTCAAAAAAGTAATCCATTATTGTCTTCATTGGTATGGTCATATACTGTTAGCTGTTACCTTCCCCATCTGCATACAAATTGTGGAAGAACATATAATTTATCCTTGTGAATTACTTAAGGTTTCTAAAACAAACCTTGCTCATGCAGCCCAATAAGGACCTTGGTCTGCTAAGACAATTGCTGCCTAACCAGATAGCCTGTAGATATTGGAATATCATGTGGTCAGCATACTGCTTGGCTTTCTTGACCAGATATCTCTTATCAGACATAGGTGTACCATAAACATTATGACAGATTTCTGGTAGGGTTAGCTGTTTTAAACTGCAATGATTTCAACAATGGTCTAAACCAAATAGGACGTTTAATAAACCATCTTCATTTTTTAATGACACATAATTCTAATGGGTGCTGGAACTTATTTATGTTACTGTAAACTTAGTCCAATTAAACAATTCAGTAATGTATTCATATTAACCAAATGAGTAATGAAACATAACCTGGAAAATCCTGTAAGAAATGGGAACTCCCAGCAAGGAGCTGGAGCAGTTTATGAAGTTTAGGGCAGAATGTAGACTTTCTACTTGTTAGGCTTTAGCTTTTAATTTTAAGCTCGCCAGTTCATTATGACTGGTAGAAAAAGTGGCTTTTATGTAATGAAGTTATAAAGGAATGAAAAGGAGTGAGTGCCAAATTCTAAAAATGCGGTTGTGAAGTAGAAAGCTAAGTCATCAGAAAAAAAAAGGAAAAAAAATCCTTTAGCAAAATGTACACACTTGGAAGTTGAAGACAGCAAAAATGCAAGTAAGATATTAAATGAATTCAATTTTTATTTAAGAATATTCAGAAATAGTTCAAAGAATCAAAATATTCAACTAAAAACTGCTTATGTAATTATCGGTAATTATTCGGTAAATTTATTCAAATATATTCAATTAAAATACATGATAATCGGTCAATGATGTAATCTTTTGTATAATTTTTAAACTAGAAAATTGAATTCATTAAAGACCTAGATTTAGAAACTCAATACCACTGTTATGCTGTGTCGTTGCCCTCCAGCCCCACTGCCACCTGTGCCTGGGTACTTTCCAGAGTATTTGATGGCTTTTGCAACGGACTCTCTTATGGTTAGCGATGGGAATTGAGCAGTTTTGGTTTGGGATCAGTGTGTCTTCATTTTAAAGGTAGGCGTTGTAATAGAAAGTGCTCACGGTGTTCGATAACACACATTGCATGTGGCTTCTGGTTTAATTGTAAGAGCAAATTATAAATATAACACTGCAAATTCATTCAGAAAATAACGTATTAACATAAACTTGAATTTTTATCAGATACCATTTAAACTACAACTTTGAAAAGTACACCTAGCCCTAGCATATCCACTTATGCTTTCACTGCTTTTACTACTGGTATTGCAGCACTAATGAGAGAAAAAATAAATCAGAATTCATATGCGGTTGGGTCAACACCAGTGCAGAAGTCTTTGGATGAAAAAGTACTATAGCTCATGCATTAAATACCAAACACTGCTTTTCATAGTATGTACGACTTATGCATCAACTTCCAGGTTATACCCCTCCAAACAGAAAGGAAATTATTGGGTCTTTATTGAAAACTATTTACAAAAAAGAACTTGTTTCTTTATTCTGTATTAAAAAAAAAAAAAAAAAACAGTTTGTACCTAGGGTTTGATGGTTGGTCAAATGTTCACATTGAACCTATAATATGTCTTACAATTACCACCATAACAGGCAATGTTTATTTAGTGGAGACTGTTGACACATCTGGCCATGCTCACACTGCCAATTATCTGGCAGAAATGGCTCTTAACAGCATTCAAAAATGTGAGGAGTATTTAAAATGCAAAGTGTGTTCTGTTGTTAACAGAACACACTGCCAGCATTTGAAAAATATGTCTTCTGCTTGAAAATTATGAAGATTTGGATGTCATCACTTATGCCCGGCACATGTACTAAATCTGCTAGCAATTTCATAAGACCTATCTGTGTCGGTGCGACGTAAAGTAACTAGCCTAGCTAGCAATTTCCAATTATTGTGAGAGAACATTTGATTTGTTCATTCAAGTCAGAAACAAACAAAATATATATTATTAACTTATACGTATTACAATCATAAATCAAGTCACACCATGGTACACGAGCGACATGCAACCTCAATAGTGTTCGTCGTTGCAAGATGATGATCTGCTGTACAAGATGCAGGGCACAGCAGGCAATCTTATAGATGCTTCATAGTCTGCGGGTTCTCTGCAGTTGCAGTTACTGGTGTCAACAGGGAAGTGCCATTTCTGGAAATTCTTATTATTCAAGTCTAACAGTCAGCACGTAAATATTCACTTCATAACTAGTTTTTGGACACTAAGGCCCATCATCACTGAATTAAAACTTATTGTAATAAAGAATTTTAGGAATGGAGGAAAAAAGGGAATGAATAATGTTTTTTGATAAATCAGGTGAACTCGTAATAGATCCCTGGTAATAACTGGAGAGATAGAAGGAATATTTTGAAAATTTTCTCAATGTAAAAGGGATCTTCCTTGTGATGTCGCAAACAACCGAGCTCATGAGGAGGAGGACAGTGGTGGTGATGAAATTACACTTAAGGAAGTGGAAAGGATGGTAAATAAACTCAATTGTCATAAAGCATCAGGAATAGATGAAATTAGACCTGAACTGGTGAAGTATAGTGGGAAGGCAGGGATAAAATGGCTTCATCTATACAGTGTATATAAAATAAAGAGTTTTGTCTGTACATTGCTCAGAATTTAAAAAGAATAGTATTTCTGTATCTGTCGTGTCCACAGTAACAAGGAAATGCATTTTGTACTTTTCCGTAATGTCTGTATGTATGTATGTATGTATGTATGTATGTATGTATGTATGTATGTATGTATGTATGTATGTATGTATGTATGTACATCATGAGAAAACTGCTGAAGAGAATTTAATGAAAATCGGTATGTAAAGTAACTAAAGTTATACAGAATGCAGTTTCCTATCTTTTATGTCTTATACATATTTACCATACTGTCTTTGATAACAGAGATATTCATTAATTTTTATTTTTGTTGCCAAGTCCATATCAACGCCGAGCCTCGAGAACATGGGTAAATGGAATTTAATGAAAATCTTTATATAGAGTCGGGGAATAAAAAACTACAGTCTAAGCTGTAAACAATTTTATTCACCCTGGATGAAATGGTAGTTTAGGGGAAGGTGCCTAAAATTTAATTCTTAAATACTTATGTTATTAGTCCCATCGAAAAGTACTACATAACAAAATTTATAGAGAACACCCTTTCTGATCATTTATGTTTTATACAGTTTTACCGTATGGACTATGATAACAGTGGTATTTGATAGTCGGAAGAAAACAAATGTGAAGGCACTAAGCAAGTGGCCATGCAGTTAGGGTCGTGCAGCTGTGAGCTTGCATTTGGGAGATAGTGGGTTCGAACCCCACTGTGGGCAGCCCTGAAGATGGTTTTCCGTGGTTTCCCATTTTCACACCAGGCAAATGCTGGAGCTGTACCTTAATGAAGGCGACGGCTGCTACCTTCCCAATCTCACACCCTTCTGTCGTCGAAAACCTTTGATGCGTTAATGCGACGTTAAGCAAAAAAAAATAAAAAATAAGTGAAGGCCTACAATATCGAAAGTCATAAAATTCATCAACAATAACATTACGTTGACTTGTTTGTTGTGATGTTCTTTGTCTCTTATGCTGCCCCCTCATCTCCGATAGATGGGATTACTGCTGCGTACAGAGTATAACAGCCTGCTTGAATATTGGTGAGAAATAGCAGGGAAGTTACATAACTTTCTTCTCTAGCATAGCATTCCTCTGGTTCATACATTTTCTGATACTGCTGTACGTAACACGCTGGTCATCATAGTATTCCAGCTATTCGATCCCTACTCTGATGCTCTGATTGGATTGATCAGTATGCACAATTAATGGAATAATGGCAGAGACTCACTTATGACCTGGTCTAGAATTACAATTTTGGCCTATTCCAAATTACAGCACCACAATTCACTAAGGCCCAAATTCATAGTCAGCACTTGTAGATAAGTGGAACCCTTAACTAATAAGGGATCACTTAGAATAAGTATTCACTTACATGAGTTTACATTTCATAGACAGCACTTAAGGAGCACACTCGTTGATACAGTATCACTGGAGATGTGGCAATGCTGTATATTATGCCCATGCTTCCTGGATCGTGTAGTTCTGGCTACCATCTCTTTGCCGAATAGTGGGATGATCTGGTGTGTTGTTTGTCGAAGGACATCGCGCGCAACATTTTTTAGGTTAAAAGATCGTCTATATTGTATTTGGTTATCGGAATGGATAACTAAACAGCGAGCTGAGACGGGACCTGCAAGAACCTACCTACATGTAGATAATATAGAACAAGCAGACCGACGCAGTTTCTCATCAGAATATGAATGACGTGGGAAAAACTTGTTGTGGACAATGCAAACTACGAAAATGCCCAGAGTCTATTTTTTTTCTTAATATATTATGTTTATAGTTATCCAGGTACTCGGAACCTATACAATGCCTTACAATGCTTTTAATGATTTGATAAATATATCCGTAGCCGTTACTTTGTAATAGGCCTAATTACTTCCCCTTTAAAATGTAAATAGTATGTTTTGATGTGCGATGCCATAATTTCAGAAACTTCTGATATCCGGCAAACAATTGGTTAACTAACCTGATATAATTAGCACAAGTCAACCTTAAAATAAATGGTGGTAGTGCAACACGTTCATTTTTCTTATATCTCAGTATAGTTCTTTACTATTCCATAGGCCTACAGTCTTGATAACATATTAACTTGTAACACATTTCGAATTAAGCGAAATACCAGTAATGATGATAATAATAATAGTAGTAACCTGAAATTGAGCGGTGGAATAAATTCTCAAAACAATATCTTCATTAATGGTGAGATAGTGAGTCCTCTAGAGTTTATGTTCACTCTCTCGCACAAAGGAACAAGAATATTCATAACTGTCCCTTTACTAAAACAAAATTCTTTAAATTCTTCATAACTGTCCCTTTACTAAAACAAAATTCTTTAAATTGTTGGTCACATTACATTTCAAGAGGATTTTCCTTCTCTACTGTGTGCACGGAAAGCATTCTGTGAATAAAATGCAACATATTCAGCAAAATCATTATCCTCCATCTTGCTGCAACTTAGGTGAATCACTTAAATGTGTGCGGTGCGTCGACTTATAGCAATAAGTGGGACACTTAAGTAGGTAATATGAAGTGAAACCTGGCTTATGAGGAGCACTTATGTATAAGTGCTGTCTATGAATTCGGCCCTAAATAACTCAAAATTCAACCCTGAAATGAGTCGTTTCTTTCGAAAAGCTTCTTCCTCTTCACTTTTATTAAATACTACATTCATTTTATACCAAATTAGCAGCCAAGAGGGGGTTTCTCTTCTGGCTTGGAGGAAAAATTTGCCTCCAAGTCACATAGATTTTCCCCCACCAGTGTAGTGAATTGAGATTTTCCAACTCATTGGGTACTCCTAGGAAACAGAGAGTAAAAGGGCATAGTTTTTGCCCTGGGACTCTCCACTCACACCCCCCCCCCCCCCCCAAAAAAAATAAGTGTTCACGGTTTTCTGCAGCCCGGTCATTCCACCTCTGGAACTTTGGACTGTTAGATCGGCAGCGTACCATGTTCGTTAAAAGTGAGAAAATGTGTTGTTTTTCATTTGGTCGTGTATTTCATATGATGGCATTGCTTTTAATCGCGACATTCCGATTGGTGTCGTCGTAATGACCTATGCTGATTTCAGTTGGGAAAACCACTTAGCCAGTCTTTCTGAGGATGTAAAAAGGCAGGTGAGAGTGAGAGTCTGCCATTATAATGAAAATTCCTCAACTTGATTGTGACCGATGGTAGACAACAGTGCCTACCATTTTAATAAAAATTCCCTAACCCAGTCTTCACATTAAAAATAAAGACATTTGGTGACTGCCCACTACTTTTCTAGGGTAACTTTAAGAACTTTGCAATTTATTACAATCTTACTCACCCCCTGTGGGTGGAGGGCGCAGACAAAGAATACACCCACAGTATCCCCTGTGTGTCGTAAGAGGCAACTAAAAGGGGCGACCAAGGGATGATTGTATTAGAACCATGAAACTACTTGTGATAGTACCATCACATGGTGAACACCATGGGTCGCCTTTGCTTGCAAGTAGTACCACTATGTTAGTACACAATAGGTTTGTGATTAGTAGCAACAGAAGGTCAATCTGTATGGGTTTTCTAGTAACCGTGATTAGTACCCTTGTGGGAAACACCATGGGTCTGGGCGTTGCCCGTGATTAGTACCACTATATGAGCGACACCATGGGTCTGCGTTGCCTATCATTAGTACCCACTGTATGAGGAACACCATGGGTTTGCGTTGCCTATGAGTGGCTCCATTATGTGAGAAACACCATAGGTCTGCGTTACCTCTGCAACGTACAATACTTGTGAGTAATACCATAATGTGTGGAATATCGTGAGTCTGCTGTACTTTTGTTTAGTACCGCAACATGACAAATATCATGGTTCTACTTTACTAGCGATAACTACCATTATGAGGGGCCATTGACCTGGATTTTGGACCCCTTTAGACAACAAGCATCCTCGATTCAGAATTGTGCTTTAGAAGCAGTCCCTTGGTCAGTAATACTATTGTTTATGATAGTTTCTGGGTCGGATCCACTGATTGTTTTAAATTCATATCCATCCATTCATTATTCATCACATTTTTATTGTTTACTTTATTATGATCATTATTTTTCTCCAGATCTACAGTAACAAATACCCATTTGATCCGTTGAATGAGAAAAATAATCTCCAGCCTAAGCCAAAATTCACTCTTTCAAACTCCACATACTGTACAGAAAAAAGAAAGGATAAATAATACATGCAGTAAACAGAAATGAACAAGACAAAATAATAATAATAATAATAATAATAATAATAATAATAATAATAATCAACGTACTCCTTGGACATGCCATGAAATGCCTCGGATACTCCGGAAAAGTGACCCCCAAAGTGAGGGTCACCACGGCAGTCATCCTCGGCCCCTTCATGCCACGCCCAACATCTCCCCTGAATATTTCTATTGTCTTTCCAGAATATGCAATTTAAATAAAATATAATTAAAAGACATAATAAAGTTGAAATAAAATAAGCGGTATTATGAATGTCAAAGACCTTCCTGACTAGACACGCTAACCTTTGCACATTCCATTCCACCTACCTTTCTTCTACTTGACCCACTCAGGATTGCTGAGTCCAGACTTACGTTACATCACCAGCCGGGTATGTGTACCTCATCATAATGTCTTCGCTACACTTACATTCTGCCATTACGTATTCTGCTCATGTTGCAACTTTATCCTTGTACTACTTATCTGTTCCTGCTCATCATATTCAACCATACTTAATCTAATTTAAATACCAAGCCATACTAAACATTAAATTGCCATCGCGTCCACCAAACCAAAATTTACCAACCCTGCCTCATTAATATACACAATCACTCTTTATATACCACCATACGTCAACTTTCCAGTCTCATACTGTCACTTACAGACACCTACCTCCAACTCCACCTCATAACACACCTCAAGACATTATATCCCTCCACATATCATTTCACCACATACATTTAACGCTCAAACAAATAGCACTTCTCATTTCTCATCCCTTTCAACACCTAAATTCTGCCATTACATATACCACCACTTCTCCATCTCCACACTTCAGCAATAAATAAACACACTTCATTACCTACCAAAAACTCCATCCAACTCCACAATCATACAGACACCTACCTCCAACTCCACCTCATAACGCTACATCTCCGCACTTAGATTCTGCCATTATGTATACCATGCACCTCCAAACACATTTTACCATTAACTTCCGTATACAAACACATACTTCATTACCTACTAAAAACTCCAACTCCACAATCATGCATTTACACTCCAGATTCACTATACAGACACCAATGCTACATCAACTTGCCAATCTCATACCGCCACTTCAATCTCATCACTCTCATACCGCCACCTCAATCTCTTCACTATACAAACACACATTATCTCCATACTACATACCATTTACAACTTACTCCATTAATTCACTATCATTCACTTACATTTAACACTCCAGATCTAGTTCTTGTCCTCTGATAATTGCTCTCAGCCCTTGATGTCTAGCCTGTATCATATGTTTTCTAAGGATTTTTTTGTTCCTAATCGCTTCCGTTCCCACTTCCCTCTTGATCCATATTTTTTCCCTCTGCATGTTACCCGCATTGCCAACCACAATATCAGCCATCAACGTAGAAAACAGTTGTTCTTTGATAGGCCTGTTGCCTCTAATTCTTCCCACTCTGCACATCATCTATGTCCACTTCACTAAAATTAATTTTCATTTTCCCCTGAATTAGGTCTACTACTTTATAAATTGTAAGCACTTTGTCCTCTCTCTTCTCCTCAGGCACACCATATATAAATAGTCATTTCTTCCTGCGATTTAGTGTTGGCTTCCACTTCTGCCTTCAATTTCAGTGTCTCCTCTTCTAATCGTCCTATTTTCTCCCGTAATGCTGCAAGTTCTTCGGCATTTTTCCTCACTTGTGATGTCATGTCGTCTTCCCTTTCTCGGAACCGTCCTTTCATTTTTACAAACTCCCTTGTTTGCTCTTGTAACATATTTTTGAGTTGCTCAAAGGGGCAGACTTCTACAACCACCTCTTTTACAACTCTTCTGATTGCTTCCATGTCTTCCCAGCTCATATTTCCGCTGGTGGTCGGACCTGGGTTTAGCTCGACGCCCTCCCCCCCCCCAATCCATAGCAATATTATATAATCACCGCTGCCGATAGAATTAATTCTCCTTTCATTTCCATTTCACACCCTCTTGGTTTCACTCCTTCTTTCTTCCCTGCCATCCTCCTATGATCGCCCTGTATTGCTCCACAATAATCATTGTCAGTAAACTCCTCACTACCTTCCTGCACTCAGCACCTGCATCCCCTTCTCCCACTCCAGCGACCCTCCACTCAATAAGTCTGCACTCGTAAGTGGCTTAGGCTGTACTGTTTTTTATTGTGGTCAGTGTATGATTTTGAACTTTTAAATTGTCGATGAATTCTGTATGAAAATGAAAATCCACAGCTTGTTTCCAGTCATTCGACTGGTCAGGAGTGGAATGAATTAAGCCCTCACAATGTAGAATTCCATAGCGAAGCATGGGTACATCAGCTAGTAGAGTAAAAAGATTAGTATGGATTGTTAATAAGGTGCCTTCAGATTGGACAAAAGCACTTATCTATAAGCAAGGGAACAAGAGATTGCAACAACTATCAAGGTATCTCATTAATCATTATACCAGGCAAAGTATTCACTGGCATCTTGGAAGGGAGGATGCAATCAGTGGTTGAGAGGAAAATGGATGAAAATCAGTGTGGTTCCAGACCGCAGAGGGGCTGTCAGGATCAGATTTTCAGTATGCAGCAGGTAATTAAAAAATGCTACGAGAGGAAGAGACGGTTACGTGTATGTTTCATTGATCTAGAGAAGGCATATAACAGAGTACCAAGGGAAAAGATGTTCACTGCACTGGGGGACTAACGGTTTAAGGGCAGATTATTAAAATCTATCAAAGGCATTTATGTTGACAATTGGGCTGCAGTGAGAATTGACAGTAGGAGGAGTTCCTGGTTCAAGGTACTTACAGGGATTAGACAAGGCTGTAGTCTTTCACCTTTATTCATAGTTTACATGGATTCAGTTAGTTGTAAATGAAGTACACAGTCTGGCGTATGCTGACGACCTGGTCTTAATGGCAGATTGTACTGAAAGCCTGCTGTCTAATATCTTGGAACTTGAAAATAGATGCAATGAGTATCATATGAATATTAGTAGTGATGTGCGTGAATGACTCTTGAAATTGTGAGAATCTGTTTCTATGACTCCAAGGTCACACTCAATGTCGCATACGAGGAATCGGTTCCGCGATGACGTCAGTGTGTTTGACACACTCACTAGAGCGAGTCGTCCGTTTATAAGTGGGGAAAATTTCAACGTGCAATATTTAAAATTTCTTTTGTATACAGTGTAGAATGATATAATACCCGTTTAAATTAAATGTCTTATTGGTTGTCATGAGTGAATTATGCCACATAATAATGAAATAACATTTTAACCTGGTAGTCTGGAAATAACATTACACATTCCAACACTGAGTGCAGCAGTCGACATTGTTATTTATGTGTACAGATAGGAAAGGATTTCTACCTTATCAATACTGTTTATTGTAAGAATTAGCTTACAGTACCAGTTTCAACCATAATTGGTCATCATCAGAACATAAATACCTTCACATATATATCAAGTAATAATGGACATTACCCTGTCTAAAGGAAGATGCCGTAAGGAAACACCATATCTGATTGTTTCCAAATTGGGCATGTTGAGTGCGAGTTGGTTATGTATTATGATTTGACTTTCAGGTACATGAGTATAAAGCTATCTTCTTCAGGACTAGAAATATGACTGTAAAATCTATCCTAAGCTTAAATCTAAGTTATATGTACAAATACAATAAACACATTAAAATAATGATTATAAAACATTTCATGGACTTGATTGTGCGTGTCTTGCGTATATCTTCATTCCCGTTTTAGAATCCATAGTTGTACATAATCTGGTGCTTGCGATCGTCGGTAATGTTGTAGGTCTCTTAAGAAGTATTATTTACTTAAATGATGTCTTCACGTGTATATATGATAAACTGCTTTTGTTAACAAAATCCGATCATATAGACAGAGGTAAGTATGTACGGATGTGAGGGGAGTCTTATTCCTTGAGTTTGGAAGCAGGTGATATGGTGTTGTTCATTCGTGTATTTTTCTTGATGTTAGGCTATTGTGGTGGCTCCTTCCTCATCTATATCTGTGTGCTGGTGTTATAGTTGTCTGTGAAAGGAAAAAAAAGTGTAAGTAGAGAGTTATAAGCTGAAGGAGAGAGAGAGAGAGAGAGAGAGTGTGTGTGTGTGTGTTTGTGTGTGTGTTTTGTGAACGTGTACTTACTGTTGTTGTCGTGGCTGGGTTGTGTTCGCCTTGTGCTTGTGTCCACTGCTGCAAGGGGAGTGAACAGAAGGGTAGGGAGAGTTGCTGTTGTAGGGGTAGAGTTGGGCGTGTCGTTCTACGGTCCTATGGCACATGCTATGTTCTGTTTATTGATTATTTTAAGGTAGTCATTTTTTAGGGTGGGGATGGCTTTATTGAAAATATTAGTTTTGTCTGTGATTTCATTTATATTGTAATTGGGATTGGCGTACTGATCTAATGACATATAAAACTCTTCTGTTATATAGAGCAAGCGGCCCTTGGGATTTATATTTTCATGTCATTTGCGATGTTCATGAAACTGTGTTTATATTTGTCGATGTGCTGGTCTATTGCGGAAAAATGATTATGTTTTACAGCGTTTATGTGTTCGTTATATCGGATTGTAAAGTTTCTACCGGCGCGTCCAATATAGCTGGTCTCACAATTGTTACACTTGATGCGGTATACTCCTGATTGATTGTACTTGTTATTACTATTGATTGTCTTGGTATTGTGTAAGATGTTAGTGTTATGTCTGGTTTTGAATGCTATTTTTAAGTTGTGTTTTTTTAAGACATTAGTTATGGGATATATGTGTGCGTTGTTGAAAGTAAATAATACGTAATCCTTAGGTTTGTCTGTTTTTGTCAATCTGGTTTTGGGTTGAGATTTGATTTTGTGAATAATTGTATTGACATTTTCTTTCTTGTATCCATTATTTTTGGCTATTTCGTGGATTAGTTGTATTTCCTTTTTTAAATCTTCTTCTGTTAGCGGTATATTAAAGGTTCTATAGATCATACTGTAATAAGCTGCTTTTTTGTGTGTATTGGGATGGATGGAATCTGTTTTAATCGTGTTCGAAGTATGTGTAGGTCTTCAGTATATTTTATAGGATAAGTGGTTTTTGTGTCTGGTTATTATGTCCAAATAGTTTAAGGTGCAGTTGTTTTCAGTTTCTTTAGTAAATTTTATGTAGGGCTACATTGTATTAAGTTGGTCCAATATGATGTTTTCATCAATCGATCTATGCCCAATTTGGACACAATCAGATATGGTGTTTCCTTACGGCATCTTCCTTTAGACAGGGTAATGTCAATTATTTTTTGATATATATATGTATGTGTGTATGTACAGGTATTTATGTTCAGCTGATGATGACCAATTAGAGTCTAAACCGGTACTGTAAGCTAATTCTTACAATAAACAGTATTGATAAGTTGGAAATCCTTTCTATCTGTACATGTGTAATCTGTCAATACAGAAATGTTAACAAAATCCGATTATAAATAAATCAAGTTGTTATTTATGCTCGTACTGTATTCTTCTTCTAATGTGGTTTTCAAATATCGCTAGTATAAAGGTATAAAGTCTGTGGAATCACATTTCTAATAAGCACACAACTTGTTTGATAGTGTGCTTGTCTTCCGTTACATTTAATTTGCAGTTATTGTCATTTGGCTTTAAATTACGGCAAACGTTTTCTACTTCATAACCGCATTTTTAGAATTTGGCCCTCACTCCTCTTCATTCCTTTATAACTTCATCACATAAAAGCCACTTTTTCTACCAGTCATAATGAACTGGTGAGCTTAAAATCAAAAGCTAAAGCCCAACAAGCAGAAAGTTTACATTCTGCCCTAAACCTCATAAACTGCTCCAGCTCCTTGCTTCACAGCATTTTTAAAGGGATTACCCTTGGAATGGGAATTCCCATTTCTTACGAGATTTTCCAGGTTATGGTTCATTACACATTTGGTTAATATGAATACATTATGGAATTGTTTAATTGAACTAAGTTCACAGTAACATAAATAAGTTCCAGCACCCATTAGAATTGTGTCATTAAAAAAATGAAGATGGTGTATTAAAATACCTATTTGGTTTAAACTGTAGTTTAAAACAGCCAACCCTAACAGAAATCTGTCTTAATGTTCATGGCACACCTATGTCTGATAAGAGATATCTGGTCAAGAAGCCAAGCAGCAACCATTTTGGTAATGAGACAGTCTCTCATAGTGCATTGGCACTGCGGGTGGCTCCAAACAGCCTACGCAGTGGTCTTCACGGTGTGCACTTGCCATGCATCTTGGTGGGTGTGCTGTTTAACAACTGTTGAGCCCAACTTGGCACACTGGGGTGAAACGCTGGCAACCGGGAATGAGTTAGGTGGAAAATTAATGTCCAATAACGGACCATTTATATTGGTAGTACACACTCCAGTTCTGTGAGAATTTCTGCATCCATTATATCATTTCTCAGCCATGATTCAACTCTTAATACAATATTTGATAAGTATATATCTATTAAATTACTTAATTCTATTCCTATCTTTACGATACTTCTACAGTTCGCCAGGCTAAGTGGCTCAGACGGTTGAGGCTCTGGCCTTCTGACCCCAACTTGGCAGGTTCACTCCTGGCTCAGTCCGGTGGTATTTGAAGGTACTTAAATACGTCGGCCTTGTGTTGGTAGATTTACTGGCACGTAAAAGAACTCCTGGGGACAAAATTCTGGCACCCCGGCGTCTCCGAAAACCGTAAAAGAGTAGTTAGTGGGACGTAAAGCAAATAACTTTTTTTTAAATTATACTTCTACAGTTCAAGACTAACATTTTATGTCATCCCTACTTGACTTCCAGACCTCTGTACCCTTATCACTGCTCCTCATTTCCCTGAATGTACCTCCCTATAACCCTTCTAAACAAATTTTGTAACTTATACTTACCATTGTGGTTTAAGTGAAGACCATACGAGCGCAGATAGATGTTTGCCTATAGAAAATACCAAAACATGTTTTTCAACATGCATTAACTCACAATTTTCCTTAAATTGTGAAATTCTTGAAAGTTTTCATGTTTTTCAGTATTTTTTCCAGTGTTATTAAATTTATGGCCAAACAAAATAAAGTTAATGTTTGTATTGCACTTCATGAGGACACTGGTCATTATAAATGGGCGTTTTAACCATAGCATCAATGACTGCCTGTAAACACTCGGGTGTACTGTTAACAAGTTGTTAAATGGCTTCTACCAGGATCTGATCCAACTTCTCCAACAGTGTTGTTCCCATTTGCGCCAAGGTCCTTCCAGGCGTATTTCATACATGTTCAGTGGGGTTTATTTCAGGACTATGTGTTGACCAGTCCAGGGTTTGAATCACAGCTTCTTGTAAATTGCCATACCAGAACAGCCCAGGTAAGAAATTGACTGGAAAATGTCAGACATCTGAGTGTGAGTGAACAGTGGGGAGGTTAAAAAAAGTTTCAGTCACCCAGGAGATTTGCATGTGCACCCCTGCTAAAACGACAACTCAGAGAAGTGAATTATAATTTCATGAAGCAGCATCTGGGGTGGACCTGGGAACAGTGGACCTCTGTTCGCTTCACTTTTTTTTTGCCTGATGAGTCACTTCTGTCTTTGGTCTCGTGATGGAAGAGAGAGAGAGAGAGAGGCTGGAGGTCTGGAGAGGGAACAGCACCATTGCTTTCTCTCTGAGGACTCTATTTGGAGGCAGCTCAATGACTGTGTAGGGTTTCATCAACAATGTGGTCCACACTGAGTTGGTGTTCATTGATCTCA
Organism: Anabrus simplex; assembly: GCF_040414725.1. Lineage (NCBI taxonomy): Eukaryota > Metazoa > Arthropoda > Insecta > Orthoptera > Tettigoniidae > Anabrus > Anabrus simplex. The sequence goes on along the minus strand of NC_090265.1, from coordinate 126,706,930 downwards.
GGGCCCTCGATGCCCAGAGGTACACAGAAGATATCCTGATGGGCCATGTGATGCCCTTTGCAAGTTTCATTGGCCCAAATTTCGTGCTGATGCATGATAAAACCCACCCCCGTACCGCTTGCTGTGTTGTGCAGTATCTGCAGTAAGCTTGGATTCAAATCCTGGACTGGACAGCACTTAGTCCGGACACAACTCTTTTAATGTGTATTACGCTTGGAAGGAATGTCGGACAATGTGACACCACCCCCTCGGCACAGTTGATAATCATTATCGGACCGGAGGAGGCTGATCGTATCCGAGCAGACATCACCCAACAACGTATGGACAATGTGTTTAGAGGTATTCGTTGACACTAGGGGGTGAAAACATCAGTTTTTATTGACCAGTGTCTTATAAAGTGTAGTACAAACATTAACTTTGTTTTGTTTGACCGTGAATTTAAGAACAATTGACCAAAAAAATCAATGGGAAAGAAACTAAGGGCCAAATTCATAGTCGGCACTTATAGGTAAGTGGAACCCTTAAGTAATAAGGGATCACTTATAATAAGTATTCACTTACATGAGTTTACATAGACAGCACTTAAGGAGCACACTCGTTGATACAGTAACACTGGAGATGTGGCGATGCTGTATATTATGCCCATGCTTCCTGGATCGTGTAGTTCTGACTACCGTCTCTTTGCCAAATAGTGGGATGATCTGTTGTGTTTTGTTTGTCGAAGGACATCGCACGCGACATTTTTGAGGTTAAAAGATGGTCTATATTGTATTTGGTTATCAGAATGGATAACTGAACAGCGAGCTGAGACGGCACCTGCAAGAACCTACCTACAGGTACATAATATAGAACAAGCAGACCGACGCAGTTTCTCATCAGAATATGAATGACGCGGGAAAAACTTGTTGTGGACAATGCCAACTACGAAAATGCCTAAAGTCTAATTTTCTTCTTAATATAGTATGTTTATAGTTATCCAGGTACTCGGAACCTATACAATGCCTTACAATGCTTTTAATGATTTGACAAATATATCCGTAGCCGTTACTTTGTAATAGGCCTAATTACTTCCCCTATAAAATGTAAATAGTATGTTTTGATGTGCGATGCCATAATTTCAGAAACTTCTGATATAATACCAATATAAATGGTCCGTTATTGGACATTATAAATTTTCCAGCTAGCTCATTCTTGGTTGCCAGCGTTTATAAATTTGCTCATTCAGGACAAATATTTCAGATTCCCTATGGGAATCAACATCTATATCATCTGATGGCCAAGCAGGCATCAATTTTTAGTGATGAGACAAAGTCTCTTAGTGCATTGGCACTGCCGGTGGCTCCAGTTAGCCTACGCAGTGGCCTCCACGGTATGCACTAGCCAGCGTATTGGTAGGTGTGCTAGGTACCAACTGATGAGCCCACCCTAGCACACGAGGGCGAAACGCTGGCAACCAAGAATGAGCTAGCTGGAAAATTTATAATGTCCAATAACGGACCATTTATATTGGTATTATAAATTTGCTCATTCAGGACAAATATTTCAGATTCCCTATGGGAATCAACATCTATATCAACTTCTGATATAATCCGGCAAACGATTGGTTGACTAACCTGATATAATTAGCACAAGTCAACCTTAAAATAAATGGTGGTAGTACAACACGTTCATTTTTCTTATAGCTCAGTATAGTTCTTTACTATTCCATAGGCCTACAGTCTTGATAACTTATTAACTTGTAACACATTTCGAATTAATTAAGCGAAATACCGGTAATGATGATGATGATGATGATGATGATGATGATAATAATAATAATAATAACCTGAAATTAAGTGGTGGAATAAAATCTCAAAACAATATCTTCATTAATGGTGAGATAGTGAGTCCTCTAGAGTTTATGTTCACTCTCTCACACAAAGGAACAAGAATATTCATAACTGTCACTTTACTAAAACGAAATTTTCTTTAAATTGTCGGTCACATTACATTTCGAGAGGATTTACCTTCTCTACTGTGTGAACGGAAAGCATTCTGTGAATAAAATGCAACATATTCAGCAAAATCATTATCCTCCATCTTGCTGCAACGTAAGTGAATCACTTAAGTGTGTGTGGGGCGTCCACTTATAGCAATAAGCGGGACACTTAAGTAGGTAATATGAAGTGAAACCTGGCTTATGAGGGGCACATATGTATAAGTGCTGTCTACGAATTCGGCCCCAAGAATTGCAAAATGCAAGGAAAATTGTGCGTCATTGTTTTTTGTAAAACATGTTTTGGTATGTTCTTGAGCCAAACATCTAGCTTTTGTGAAATTTAAATGAATATTGGGAATCCCGTACAGTTTAATGGAATAAATTAAGAGTTTGGCAAAAAAAAAACACTTTATGTAGTCAGGTACATAATGGGTTTCACATTTCAAGCTACATTCAGTTAGTTGATAATGATATTTTATACATTACATTTTACATATCTAAATGCCCTATCATACATTATTATAGCTTTGAAGGGTGTTAATGTATAAGTAGTTCAAACTTTCGCTAACACAGACTGGATTTACTGCTCTTAGTGTGAAATAGTGAGGCGTTTTCTGTACTTTCATATAATGGTCTTTAGTTCTGATCAGTCTTAAGAATCTATGTACATTCCATTGAAATTGTGATTAGGCCATTTTACTTGTAAATTAGAACTCTCTTTATTATGCTAACTTGTATTTGCACTAATTGTTAAGCTTTAATATTTCAAAACTTTATTTTAGGATATTCCCGATGAATTGCATAATATGGCTGAACGTTTTGAAGCTTGGAAGGAGAGAAGAGCCAATGAAAAGGAACGAGAGAGGATAGACATCCGACGTAGTCGAGGTGGTGGTCTCAATGGTGGTGGCAGTGGTGGTGGAAGAAGAAATCGATGGTAGTGAATGTTCAGATGTGCATTCTGTGTCTAAAGTGTAGAACTTGGGAAACACAGGGAAGATATGCATTTTTCCTCCTTTATCAATTCATTAAAACCTAATCGTGATATTGTCGACGTTTGTAGGCATTTACTGGAATTTTGTCCTTAGCATTTACTTTGACATCCAGATGCTTGAACTTCCTTCTTCCATGGGTAGATGATGGCCGATATAAGGAGTGATATTTTTATTCCAAGTTCACCCATATTAGGGTGGAATAAAATGTGCTGAAAACTGAAATCATGTAAAACTGTATAATTTTGTGTTGTATGTAATTTATTAATATTTATAGTGCGTCATGAGGACGATAATGTACACCAACCATACAAGTTTGTATTTTTGTTCTCCACATGTCATTTTCTCATATAGTAGTAATGTTGTTCTTTGGCATTTATGATTTTCTCAAGAAAAATTAGTTGTGTTCAGAGTCTGAAATCACTTTTGATCTTAATTTCCTACTATAATTAGCGTTATTATGTAATGAATAAAAGCCTACAAAACATGCATTTTATATGTACTGAATCTCATCATATAATAATAGATTTCTATTAAATGAAATTCCTGTTTTAAAACTAAATGCAGATTTTTAAAATAAATGAACATGAATAAAACTTGATAAGAGCATGCTTACACACAGCATAACCTGTAACAAAGGCTTTCTCGAGGACAGATTTAGAACTGTTTTGTAATTAATAAGAAGCAAGTCAGTTGGCCGTTAGGGGCACGCAGCTGTGAGCTTGCATCCAGGAGATAGTGGGTTCGAACCCCACCTACGGCAGCCCTGAAGGTGTTTTTCCGTGGTTTCCTATTTTCACACCAGGCAAATGCTGGGGCTGTACCCTAATTAAGGCCGCTTCCTTCCAACTCCTAGCCCTTTCCTATCCCATTGTCGCCATAAGACCTATCTGTGTTGGTGCGACGTTAAGCCAATAGCAAAAAAAGAAGCCAGAAAGGGTATCACACCCTATTGATTCCTGGTTGTATGGCATAGGAATTTTTGTTTTGCACATACACCTTACATACTGAACATCCAAAAAAATTAAATACTACAAATTGTGTGCGTGCGCACACTTCATAACGACATAGGTGAACATAGCACTTCCTGGTAGGTGGATATTGCCTCGCTCTTCTGTTCTACATGTAAGAGGTGTAGTGTGGATGCCATCAGCAAATGAAAGAATGTAATACTGTATTTGTAATATTAATAGTTTGAATAGAACTGGATTGTTGATGAACGAGCAGTGTCACAAGTGCTCCACGAATGGATGAATAAGTACAAAATATCTGACTGCAAGGCACACTATGGTCATAAAAATGAAGGTAAGTGGAAACAGGCCATTGAGGTCTCTGTATGAATTAAATCCTAGAAGAGTTCTTGACATTTGAGTTTTTTTAATGTCAATTTGGTTTCAAACACGTTAAAGTACTCCTGGAGTACAACATTCCACCGAAGTATCTGTTAACTCATTGGCATACACCGTATTGGCTTGAATATAAGAACGATGCTTTTTGTGTTAAAAGGTACTAATAGAGGCTGAAGTCATCGTATACATATTCGGCCTGGCATTTAAATATTATTTTAAGTTCTATTTTATCATTCCCCAAGCGCACTGAGTTGTGGGGTGGAAATCTCCACATTTATAGCAGCTGAACTCAAGGTCACAAATAAACTGAAATTTATTGAACTTTGGTGATTTTTCCAGTGTGTGTTTTATGATCTATTGTTGCTTGGGTAGGCATCATTTTGTTGATGCATCAGGTTTGGGCACTATTCCAGTCATGACGAATCATATTTGTCAATTTAGTTAAATAAAGGAGAGAGAGGTTATGGTGTAACATTTAAACTATGGGTTTTATGGTTGGAAAACTGTACTAATAATGTACAGGCGGTGAAAAGGTTTGGTTGCCTCCTAGTGTAACGTATGACATTGGCAGAAAGGCAAAGGAAAGTGTAAGAATGCCAACACTTCTATAGAAGCATTTAGAGGATCAAAAACATTAAAATTTAACAAAATGGATTCATGCAGAAAAAACATGACAGGGTTATACAATTTGTGAAGTCATTAGAACAGTGGCTCTCACGCTGAATCTTGGAGTGAGGATTCTGTGACACATACAAGCAGATTGAATTCGCAAAAATAAAATTCAGCGTAAAGTAGTCACGATTTAGCTTGAAATTATGGTTTCTACTGTATGAAAGTCAAGTACACCGTGAAGATGGTGTCTATAGTACACTGCATATTATAGTATAATTTTGCGGATTCATTTTTACATCCATATCGAATTAATCATCAACTGGAGTGGAACATTGATGATGATTGTATTAATGTTAAACTGTCGCTTAATTAAACAAGATGCTAATTAACTATACTGAGAGTCAACTCAAGACCTTAGCGGTCCCTTTGATGTTAGTCAGACTTCTGGTCGTTGAAAAGGCTTCCGCAGCGCCAAATAGTTCCTTAGGTTTGTTACATGCTCCTGAAGTCAGGAGCTTCCTTCAGTTTGGTTGGATATTCTGGTGAACTGACTTGACGAATTAAAAATTTTTGCCCTGTATAAATATAGAAAATATATCACAGGTTGTATGCTATTCGGGTTCATTACAAACTCTTATATTTCATACGTAGATGGCTATGAATAGTTATTGTTCTCAGTGGTGTATGTAGCAAAATAATCATTATTTAATATGATATTGATATCTTATTGCACTGTGTACTTAGTAAGCTCTGTTCGAGTTCATTCCATTGCCGATGCATTCGCATAATATGTGCGACATTGAAGATAAATGCAAGGAAACTCTGGCTGCCAGCTGTGAGCAAGACGTGTGTGATGCTGAGACGCTTGAGTCCCCTGTGAAATACTTTAAAGCTAACAAAAGTGGAGAAAAATTAAATAGGAAATATAAACCAAATTGTTTTAAATGTTTACAGTAACCTACGAGATGAGAATCTGCTGTGGACTGCCGAAGACATGGTGAAAAACACCGCGCAGCTGACCGGATTTTCTTTGTACCGGTACAGTGTTTACGCCACTCGCGTGGAATTTTAATCCACGGAAAATCCAAGTCTCCAGCGAAAGGTCGATGTGTCAGCTCAGCACTCGTCGTAAATAAAACAGGAAGGGGCTTAACAAGGTATGGGAATAGGATCCTTTACGTATTCAATAATAATTTGTACTTTGCGTAACCGCCCTCTACCTGCAGAAATGTTGTCATGTGGGAATCATGAGTTCGTTTTCATCTTCCGAATGACGAGACTACAATATTTACAACATTCCTGGAAACATTGTATTTTGCAATCCCACTCACAGGTGTTCTTTTCAGCTTTTTGAACTGTGAGAAACTGCCACTGACAGTCGTTGCACGAGAGTGAAATCGTATACTTTTCTTGTAAGTCCCCATATGCCTCGCACAAATTGCATTATGAAATAAAAATAAACCTTGCTTCTCTTGCCTTGGTATTCGTCAGTAATCTGTAGGTTTTACATGGTCAATAAAGGAATAAATAGGTATGGCACATAATCAAAGTACAGCTATGTGAAAGGAAGTGATTTCGTTTGATGCTTCACTATTTCAGAATGAAGTACTTGTCAGATATACGCACGGCGTTTATAATAAGGTGGTTGTGGAGGAGATAGAGAACGGAGACGAGGAGGGTGAACAGGGGATGTGCTCACGTGCAGAAGGATACTTTTCCTAAGCCCTTGAGTTGAATTTCAGTATATAAGATAGTTCTTCTTTGAACTTCACTGCACAATAGGTAATTTTAACGTATACTTATAAATTTAAAACTAATCACTCTGCTCAAAAGACAATCACATACTCTGAATACAGAGGGCTGAAGGACAGATTTACCAAAGAGATGGGCCAAGAGACAGCTTAAAATGTACTGGTACTTACCTCTTACCAGCGTCAATGAACCAGACTAAGTAAGGAGGCTAAAATGCGCTTCTGAATCTCCCAGAGGGATCTCGATATAGAGATGCACTTTGAAGTAAACTCTACTAGGTTTCCATGGCAACCAGCCGTAAATCTTCAGTTACCCACGGCTATAGAAGCAACTTCAAACTGCAGGTTGAAGGCAAGCAGCAGGTTTTAACAATACAGTAGTAGACCCTTACTATTCATGCCCTCCCGCCAACCTTAGCGGCTCCAACTGAACGTAATGCAGAAAGAGTGCTAAACTCTAACATACTGGTACTTGCAATAAAGATAAATAGAAGTTAAAAAATGATGTGGAACAAAATATAGTATTAGCATGGACTAAATAATTATGATCTATGCAGAATTCAACTAGCCGACTTTCCCCTTCATTTCTTCATCCCAGCGCGAATTCTCCTACGGCATTATGGTCTCTTCCGTGGCCTACCGCTGCATTCCAGTCTCCCATCACTGTTACTTCACGTTCGTAGATTAAACCTTAAAAAGGCCTACACATGACCCCTGGGTGGTGCTAAGGAAGCAACATTGGCTGCTGGACCTATCTTATAAAGATCTCCCAGCAAATATGCAAACTGTACGAAGTAATCCACTCAACGGCTCCTTTAAGACCCAAATGACTCGAAAGCTTGGACATGATATTAAAATTTGTCAACTGAATATTGAAGGTATCAGTATATCTAAGTGTGACGTTTTGTCAAAATTGCTCCGTAATAATGTCATTGCTTTAGTACTCATTCAAGAAACACATGCTGCTACAGAAGATTAGCTAAGCAAGAGAGGGAAGATTTATGGTTATAGTATTATTGGTGCTACCTTTTACAATGTATATGGAACTGCTACATATGCCCGTAGCAACTTGGAGCAGGTTGAATTCATTTTGTCTAGTACAATTAATACTATTCATACTGTAACAATAAAACTGCAAGATGTAACCATCGTAAATATCTACAAACCTCTTGCCATCTCCTGGCCAACCCCAGCTCTTCCAGATGCAAGTCATCCAACTATCTATGCTGGCAACTTCAGCAGCCATCATGAAACTTGGAATTATGCAAGTAACGATGATTACGACATAGCTTTAGTAGAATGTTCAGAAGACCAAAATGTACATTTTATATTTGATGCCAAAGACAAAGGAACATTTAGAACTGCTGCTTGGAAGCGAGAGTCCAACCCAGACCTCTGTTTTGTCACATGTGACTCTAGGCAACCCTCTACCCATGATGAGAGAAGTTATGGGGGACTCCCAAATAGTCAACACAGACCAATCTTCCTTGAGATAGGCATCTCTGTTCCCTTAATTAAGTCTTTCCCATCATGCCTCCTTCATTCCATAGAGCACAAGCATTGTTGAGAGAATACTCCAAGATAAATAAGAACCCTGACTTGCCCATCCACTCCAATATTCCTGACCTTCAGAGGAAGCGGTTGAAATCTAGACATCCGCCAGTTAAGTTTGCTCAGAAGCTCACAGAAGACGATTTCAAACCCTATGCCCAGTGGAAGGAAGAATGGATCTCAAAAACAGGTGAACATCTCTGGCCTTTCTTCCCCCAAGAACAACTTGGATCATCCTCGGTAGGATTTGATGCGGTCATGGAGTCTGTATGCGTCTCTGCATAAATGGGGAAAGATACAGTCCCCCAAGTGTAACTGTGGTGCACCTTTTCAAACCATCGAACACACTGTAAAAGAGTGTAGCAGAAGATTGGAGATTGGTTTGATTTTCTAGAGGCCAATACAGAGGCTCTAGAATGGATAATAACTTTGGACATTAAAATATAATGTACCGGTACTTTCTTTCCTTTTTTCTGTATATATTTATATATGCCATACGATAAATAAATAATAAATCACTATTAGATCTAGTCTCCTTTTGTGTATTGTATTAAATCTTCTATCTGTTCATATATTATTTCGATTTCATCTGCTAAACTAGTAGGCATATAGACCTACGCTATTGTGGTGTGCTTTGGCCTGGTGTCTATCTTGACAACAATACTTCATTCTTATGCTGGTCATAGTAGCTTACCTGCTGCCCTATTTTCTTATTATTGAACCAACTCATTCATTTGCCACGTTTGATTTTGTGTTAATTCTGTAGTTGCGAGACCAACGTACTACTTATACCAACTAAATCTAATTTTAGTCTATCTGTTTCTCTCTTCATATTCTCTAACCTACCACAACAATTGAAACTCCCAACATTCCATGCTCCAAGTTGCAGAATGTCTGTATTCATCTTTCGGATGATAGCCCCCTCCTGTGTAGTCTCCACCTGGAGATCCAAAATGGGGACTATTTTTACCTCTGGAATATTTTACCTGGGAGGAAGCCATCATCATTACATCATTTATTCATACAGAGAAAGAGAGCTGCATGTCCTCAGGCGGTAGTTGCAGCTGTAGTTCCCTTGTTTTCAGCCGCGCAGCAGTATCAACACAGCTAAGGCATGTTAAATACTATCATAAGGCCATATCAATCATCCAGATTGCTGCCCTTGCAACTTCCGAAAGGCTGCTACCTTTGTTTTGATGTACCATTCAGTAGTCTGGTCACTCGACAGATACCACACCGCGGCAAGGTCACGGTTCACAGTAAACATTAATTCCGACAAAATATTAAATGCGAGGAACATGCAAGACCACGCGCTCATTCCCTTTTGAGTGGCTATTCTTAGTGGTATGAAACATACAAGTAGGCCAGACTCTATAGAAGTTGTTGCCCAATATGGAAGTAGATGTTAATTATTTCCATAATATCTCTGCGAGGATAGTGAGGAAGCCTAAAACAGGGAAGGGGCAATGTTGTACGAGATGAGATGCTCTGTCATCACTCTGTCAGATTACCTCTCCTTAGCATGTCTAAGCAGTAACTACGAAGTGTTGACGCTCACTTGGGTGGGTGCAGTAATACTCAGTATACTCAATCTCAAACTGAATCAGAACTGCAGTTGGAGTTCCCCAAATCATGGAACACTATGACCACCTGCATCCCCGGTAACAAATCGAAATATCAAATAAATCAATCAATAAGCTGCATGAAATAAAGGTACAAACTGTCAAGTCTCCACTTTGTTTTCAAATTACTGCCATTAAGTAGATGGTTCGAAGTGTGTTGTTGAAGAAACAGTTATGACTGGACCACTTTGTGGAGGATTTTCTGCACCCAGTTTGAGATCTCTGAGGGCACAATGGTTGGACATCAGAAGAGATGTCCTTACACTTGATCGCCGGGTTAAATGAGCAAGCAGCGGAAGTATTGCACAGCCTCCAGTTGGGGGCCAACTGTGATGAGATAGTGGAACGCTTCACAGACACTATGCTGTCAACTAGCTGGCAGTTGCCTACAGAGTCCAGGTGATAAGGAAGAGGACACAGCATGTCAACAAGACTACAGTGTATAGCAGCTAGCCCACAAGGCTCTGAACGGGCTGCCACAGGACCACATCGAGCGTGACAGAGCTATATTTTCAACAATGGGCTGCGCGACGCCGAGATCGGTCAGAGTTTTGTGCATAGCAGGGAGCATAATCTCAGGGGGCCCCGAGGATGGAGGCGATGAAGGGAATCTCTGCACCATTACTTTGGATAAGAGCCGTAAAGACCGAAGACGGACTGGAGAACCGCCCTGTAACAGAACGATGCACGCCACCATTGAGACGCCGAGGCCCCTGTGAGATCACCTGCTGGAACAGCAGCGAGCGCAGCTATCTATAGAGGAACTTCCGTGGAGGGGCGGCCTTTGACTAATAAGTGCCAAGAAGGAAAAATGCTCGTGGGCGCTGTCACTAGCATCCCCTTGCTTCACATTAAATGTCACCGAACGGAGCGACGACAGCTTAACCGTCGACGTGCGGCTTGGAGGGCAGGCCGTACCGGGCCATGATAGACACGCCGGTGGTATTAACCGAGGAACGGAAACAGAGGGAGCCCAACCGCCCCTATGTGCCGTGAACTTCTGTCCTGCAGGAGGCGCTACTCAACTTACAGCTGGAACAGCGACGCCTACGAGATTGGGACTTCGTCGTTGCCATTAAGGACGAGATTGTCTTATGCTTAGACGCGGTACGGGCATGTAGGTAACTGTCGACGTGGGATGACGTGTTGTGGCTCGGTTGACAGGACATAGTGCTCTGACGCCCTGGAACGCAACCCAAGTATCAAGACTTACGCTTCCCAGCGAAGAGATTCACGCCAATAGTGAGCTGATGGCTCTCTCTTCTAGCTACCTCGGCTGATGGTGAAGGCACGACTAGAGGAACCCGCAAAAAATGAGACGGTGTACTCGTGGAACCCGGATCGACAATCGCCTAACAAGGACTTCCCTGGCTAGGATGCTCGTCGCGGCACGAACGCCCATGCTAGTTTGAATACTGAACTCGTTGCAGGATCTGAGGACACACCGGGAGGATAGAGCTTTGGACGTGTGAGCCAGTCACATGTGTCGTGCCAGTTGGAGGATCAGACAAGATCCGGAAAATTACTTCCGAGGCCCGGAAGTAGCATCTGGAGGCGGGACAACTCAGCGAGTTGAAGGAACTACAGTGGGGCCCAAGAGAGTTGAAGTATGACGTTTAGCGCCACCGGCGAGAAAAAGTTGACTAACGCTGCTCGAAAATGGTCTGTTGCTATGGCAACAATAACAGAGAGGCCACATTTAAGAACGCTATCGCCACGTGGGTTGGCTTGCTCTTAGTCGCTTTTGTGATATTATTCGTTGGAGTACTGTGTTAGCTGCGTTAATTGTTGCTGGTTTATGTAATTATTGACATGTTTGTTTCCTGAATATTATTTTCGTTATTTTATTCGTTGTAAGTTAATCAGCGGCTAGTTGTTCAGTTCTATTCTCTATCTGATATGTACATTTGTTGAGGTTATTGTCAGTGAATATGAAATTTCGTATTTATCGGCAATGACGTATTCTGTCATAAATGCCGGAATTATTAACACAGGCTTAGGAACGGGTCAAAGTTTATTGAATTGCATTAGGCCAATATAGTGGATTAAATATTCAGCCTGTATGAAAGAGTGATATGCCGCAGACTGAAGTAACTGTGACAACGCAGTTTACTTCGTAGTTACTGCTTTCGCCGCTCAAATGTCAGACTTCAACTCTCGTGGGCCCAAATATAGCTTCCGGGACATTTTCATTGCTACTGGAGACGATTACTGAAGGTCAGGCAGGATGTACTTCGCATCAACACCGGCGATGCAACCCCAGTCCGACAACAACATTTGGCGAAGAAGGCGGAAATTGACCAGATGATGGATGACATGAAGCAGCGAAAAGTCCAGCAGCCTGTGTTCATCAGTAGTGTATACCTACCAAGTATTCCAGTTTTTCCGTAAAATGTACGGATTTTGAGTGTGTTTTACGGTTGTACGGATGAACAAAATTATTGTACGGATTTTCAATACCCGCGCTTGTTTTTGCTTTCTGCGGTCCAATCGGATTTGTTTGACTTTCGATAGTAGCTGGTACAAGACCAACTACAATATATCAGACCTTAACCGACCTATCGAAACTGTCCATAATGGCGGCAGCTGGAGTGCTAGCATGCGTTTGTTTTGATTTGTGTAAGCCGTTTTGGTACCAAATATTTACGGAAATTTGAATATTATTAATGGTACATTATATTTATTTATAGTCTTAAGAAGGTTACAGATCCTCTTTCAGTGCCGTAAGAAGCTATTTGTTCTCAAAGAGCTTATTTATTACAACAATATCGGTGGTGATAAGGTTAATGTTGATTCTCGTGTTCTTCTCTGAAAGTTTTTTCTTCATTTTTAGTTACCGGTACCTATGCAATATGTTTATAGTTTAATGTGCTGTGTGCCTGGATGTAAGTAAGAGCTTCAGTGTTCCCGTTTCCAAAAGACCTAGTATTAAGACAAAGTTGGGTTAAGAGCATTCGTAAGGAAAACTTCGAACCGAATCATAGGACTAACAGTGTTGTGTGGATTAATCATTTTATTTTTGAAATCAATGTATTGTTAGGGAAGACATTATATACCCATAGAAGGTGGTGATCTAATTCAAGTGCCGCGCAAACTTCTGAAGTTTAAACTAATGATGCCTATCCTAGCATTTGCCTTATCAGCCAACGTACCTTACTACAAAGAACATTAAATTAGCCCTAGAAATCAGGACTAAAATTTATAATTTAGAGACTAAATTAATCTTAAACGGTGGCGCAAGAATGATGTAATAAATTTTCAACGTTTTAAAATGAACATGCGTAAACTAAACCTAACCCCATTTCCCGTGGAGTGAACATGAGGATTGTGTTCTTTTATACAAAATACAATTATGCCATCAATTCTGGTGAGTTTTAAGCTGACGACTGCTTTAGATGGTCAAGTGTATCATACAAATATCGCTTGTACCTACTCAACAATACAGGTGGATTTTGGAGGGTTGAAATTTTGTTGGAGAAATTTGCGTGTTTTACATAATGGGCTGTGGTTAATGGTGGTGTTACATAGTATTCCATATAAGGTTACCGTAATAATGTTCTTTGTTGACATCTATATATCGTATTTGCTGACCGGAGATTCATCTGTAAAATATTTTTATACTCTCTGTCTGTTTCAACCTGACGTTGATACAATAATTCTCCTTTCGTTATTTTCCCCTCTGAAATTTCATTTAGACTTACAATACGCTTTGACGCTACTTTTGGTGTTTAAGTTTTCATACTTTGAGTTAGTGAGTTGCATTTCATGACGTTCGACTTGTGATATTTTCTTTAGGTGACTCGAAATAAACATGCATAACCTTTTCCTCAACCTCTCATATCGCACGCCGATGTCCGCCATGTTTATTCTGGATTACGGTCTGATGTAATTGTAGTTGGTCTTGGCTGGTAATACGGGATGCAGTGTTTGAAATTCGACCGGTAAATGTATCGATAGTCACATTATCACCCTGTTTTTATCACCTGTTCGACCTTAACTGCTACTTATCTTACATGATCCTTGATTCAGGGAGATGTTTCCAAACAAGGAGCAGGCTGTGATTTTGAAGAAAAGAAATCAGTGAAAAGTAGCAGGCTCTGAATTTATATATAACAACTTTAGTGACTGCTTCCTAACAGTTGAAAGTCTGTTTGTGCATCGCCCTCTACTATGACTGCGCTAATACGCCTTCTCATTCGCCCAGTCATACATGTAAACGAGCGAACACGTTATAGTTGCCAGTTCAGGCGCTTGGAGCGCGGGGAAGCTGGCATTAGTCTGCTGGAAGAGATACACTCACTGATCATTGTTAAGAATGCTGCCGTAATTTGAGCCTCTGTTTGTGTTATTTAGCTTATTTCTTTGGTCGTGAATTGTTTTAATGTTTATGTACATAATATTGTTTACTGCTGTGTGCCTCGATGTAAGATGAAAAGCAGATCGGGAAGTGGGATTACGTTTCATGAATTTCATTTCAACCAGTAACAACGTCATAAATGGCTAAATGGTATCTCAAGAAAGAATTTCTCTCTTAATTCCAATTCGAGGTCGTATGTTTGCCACACCGAATAAATCCACACTGTCACGCTACGTAGGAGATATAAACTGCGAGACTGGAATTACACTTAGTAAAGGAGCGCCTCTTAGCAGAAAGTCAGCGACTAACTGAAGCAGAGAGATTGTGTTTGTTGGTAGTCCATCGAACAGCAGATGTTATATGACGAGAAACTGGACACCTCCTTTGAACAGAAAGACGCTTCGTTCCATGTCGAGCGAATAAAACTACTCAAGATGACTGTCATGCAAGCGAAAGTAGAAATGGAATTACCCTGATCAATAACCTTCTCTGTTTTATAATTTCCGCTGTGACTACAAAATAAAGTTTACCAACGGCATTTTTTCCTTTAAGAGGCTTTTAGGGACAATGTTACATACTTTAACACTCACAACAATAAAGGAAGTTGAAGCTTGCAGTTTTTTCGTGTTGCGCATTGTGAGTGACAATCATAAGATTAATGTTAGCATGGTAAGAAGAATGTCTTCTTCAAAACACATTAAACTGAAGATCTGTCATCCTTTTGATAGTGAAATGCCTCTTCTTGCTTTCGACCAATCGCACATTCTGAAGAAGTAAGAAATTCTCTACTAAAAAATCTGTTTCATGGTTTCCAGGATATAAATGATGATTTTATCAAGATACGGTATCAGGCGCAATCAAATGAAACTATTTTTCTTACACGCAAAAATATCGAGCCGTCTAAGTTTAAGAAAATGAACGTGCGGCGCGCAAAATATATTTTCGCGACTGAAGTAATAACAGTCCTAGAATATGTAAAAGACCATTCGTATACAGATATACACGACTTTTTAATGCAGGTACCACTGTCAAATACATGTTATAAATAAAAAAAATGATTCGACATACATGTCAGTAGCACAAATGTAGCAAGATTGCAACAGGACAAGACGCTTGATTCTTTTGACAAGACCAAGGTGTGCAACAGTGCTAATGGACTTGATTTATAAAAGAGATTAAAACAGCAGGCTGCAGTACCCATCTGATTTGCCAATGTGGATTTTGAAAGTTATTCATGATTTTGTATTGAAAGCACAACCATTTGCTCATAAAAATCCTGTTGCGTCTATGAGTGACTATTTAATGTCCGTGTTGCTTGATTTTCCTCACTTCAGTTGTCCTAAAATCGGACATTCACAGTTATTGAGTGAAGTTATTTGCGAGTGTGCTTTTCCTGTATTCTTAAATAACTTAACCACGTAAATAACAGAGATCATTGAAAGACCGAAATATGAGAACGCGAAACACTTAAACAGAAAAGTGTGTGAAATTATTTATTTCTACAGTATTTACTACCTACCGTTAACATTATTTTGTACGATTTCTCCGCTGCGGAGGGATACTTCCTTCACTGAATTTCTTTATTAAGGTGTAAGGCGTGATTCAAATATGTTTATCGAGTGATTGGCTATATATTTAAACAGACATTTACAAAACACTTTACGTGTGCTGTAATGAACTAACGTGTTTCAATACCAGCGAAGCAGCGCTCGGCGGTAAGGATGGGAACTAGGCCCATATCGCTCTATTGGCAGCCATAGCAGAGGGCGATGGTTTGTGTGTGGGTGTGAGCAAATACAGTAGAGACAATACAAGACACTTACGGATTTCGCCTTGCTAAAATGGGAGACAATTCGATGGTGGCGCTCCTAGTGACTTGACCTGAACAAATCGCGCTAAATTCAAATATCAATTGAAATGTATATACGGAAATGGATAAATAAATTACGTCTAGAAAGAAAGTGGTATTGAGATATTAACTTCGAAGTTGCTAAAGCAATTCTGGATAAATGAATGAAGAATTATTTAAAAGGTTATTATTCAAAGACTGAAATTAGACACATAAACAAGATATGAAATGGGCTGCTGTGAAATGGCTTGATCTTTCATTTATGCATTACTTTTTAGCTTTAGCATTCCTGCCTGTACTTTTACGGTTGGATTTGTCTTTTTTCTCATTTAAAAAACATTGTATGATCACATTAAAACACTTGTCAATAAAAATATCGACACATTCCTTACACACATGATGCAATGAATTAACATTTAAAAGCTGGACAATTTACCTCTTAACATGAAGTCTACTAACAAAGAAAATCTATAAAATTCCGGCTTTAATCTGAGAAGAGGGATTAAAAAGTATGAACATGTTGTCGATAGTAATGCTTTGAGGAATATTTACGTACAATTAGAGTAAAAATGTAACATACCCTTGGCTGTATAGTCGAGGATTTTTAAAGTCGCTGGCCTGGAAATGATCTGAACAGATCTTATAATTCTTATATAAGCGTAACGTCCCTTCTTTCTTGTACACCTTATCCAAATCACTTCTGTGACATTTCAGAACCCACAGATCACACCTACAACAACACATCGGTATTGAAGGTTAACTGCTGCACTATAGAATAAAATATGCGTATTACATTTTATGCCAGTTAAAATATGGGTCGAGCAGGTCAGAAGATTATGAAGTACTATAAAAATCTCTGTCACTGGAAGAATATATATGCAAACACAATATTACTTACATGTTCTTGTCACGAGGTAACCTGAAGAACGACCGCGCATTTTTCTCTACTTCGTAATTACTGCAGCCAAACACAGCACATACCTTTCCCCTCATGTTGAGAGGAGATATCAAGGAATGACACGCGCTACTATTTAATTATGTCAACTCACTGAAAACGCATAAATAACACCAAAAACTTCACATAAAAATACACGTGCTCTTATGAGAGAATCAGTACTGTTCAGGTCTATCCGCTAGAGTGAGCTCCAATAGCTGTCCCTCGATATCTCGCTCAGTGATTTAGTGGTGTTCGTAATGAGTTCAACTAAGAAACGATATTATCAATATTTTAGAAAGGCATATTCTGCTGGATTTCGGTGTTTTATACGATCACGGAAGGGCGAAACATTTGCATTATGTTCCATGTGCTCGTGTGACAAACGTTTCTCACGGAGGAAGAACAGGATTAGTAAATCACGTTACATCTGTTAAACACGTCTCCAATACAAAATTTAAGGGTGGCAGTCAGAAAATTAATTAGTTTTTACCTCTTCTGGAGCCAATCTTGATATAGTAAGAGTAGAATGCTTGTTCACTTCATTTTTAATTGAACATAATATCCCGTTAGCTGCTGCCGATCATGCTGGTGCTTTGTTTAGGAAAATGTTTTCAGGTTCAGAAATTGCAAAAAAAAAATATCTGTGGTCGAACGAAAACCACACACATTTTGAAAGGAATGTCTACGGATTCAAGAAGTGAACTCGTTGGGTACATGCAACGTGAACCATTTTCTTTGCTACGGATGGGAACAATAACAGTAATACTAAGCTTTACCCTATTGTCACCTGTTTTGTGGAAAACCAGGAAAAGATAGCTCAGTGTTGTCTGTCCCAGCCTTGGTGGGTGATTCAACGGGACGTAATATTGGTAGATTGATAGAGTATTACAAAATACAAATTCAAAATTGCGTAGCGTTCTCTTCCGACAATGCTCCAGTCATGATTAGAAAGAAGAATTGAGTTGCTGCTGTCTTAAGGGAAGCACAGTCACCTGTCTTCGTACTGGGTTGCTTATGCCATTTGTTTAACTTGGCTGCTGAGAAAGGTGCTAGCAGTTTGCAGTGGCGAAGCTATTAGTCAATGAATGGGTAGGCAGGAAATCTTACCTTAAAGTTTTTATAGAGTAGTTCCAAACGTTGGCCGGCCCCGCGGTGTAGGAGTACGTACGTGCCTGCCTCTTACTTGGAGGCCCCGGGTTCGATTCCGGGCCAGGTCACGGATGTTTACCTGGATCTGAGGGCAGATTCGAGGTCCACTCAGCCTACGTGATTAGAATTGAGGAGCCATTTGATGGTGAGATGGAGGCCACGGTCTAGAAAACCAAGAATAACGACCGAAAGGATTCGTCGTGCTGACCACACAACACATCATAATCTTCGGGTGAGCAGCGGTCGCCTGGTAGGCCAAGGCCTTCGGGGCTTTTACGCCATGGGGTTTGGTTTTTAGTTCCAAACGTACAATTTTCTTGGTTGCAAAATGGTCAATCACACGGTCCTTCAATACTTGATCACTCATCAATTCCTTCGCAAGCTTTTCCTTGACAGAAGTGGTACAAAGACTGCTGAGTCTTTCATTGTTCTTGTATTACGCAAGTATGTCCTTATACTCTTCAGAGTGCTCATACTCCTTTCCAGAAGATGAGCTCTTTTTGAGGATCTGCTAAAAAATGAATGAAACGCTGTCAGATTATGAATGAAGAGCCTGACTTATTTTATTGTTTTAGAGCAATGGAGAAGAACGAGGTTTAAATTGTGGGCATAACAGTGTAGAAATATTGCCTTTGGGCAAACTTGTTTAACGAAATGCTCAACACCCCCATGCTTTCTTGCCATTGAAATACGACTTAATCAATCACTCCCCACTTTCGCAGAATGTCGACAATTAATTCTGATAGCCTGATGTGGTCTTATCGGTCGAAACATCATAAAAGCCTATTAATCTTTCTGTGGGACCATGTTTTGAGCAGAACTGGAATATTACGCTAACTTGAGATCTGTTTAATACATCTAAGGTCTCATCTGCCTGAACACCAATGAAATCACACGAATCAACATCTGCTTTGATTGTCTCTTGAATTATAACAGTTCAGACTCAATTAATTCGTTCTGTATTTCGCTTGATCTGCCTTTAAAGCTCGATGTGGCCTAGAGATGATTTCGAATGTACTGTTCCTGTTTCGAAAGAAGATGCAACGACTCTAGGTAATTGCCCCTTTAGATCGAGTCTTCCCCTTCAGAATGACCTCGAAATCCAAGCTCCTGTTTCCCAAGGAACACACAATGTCAACAAGTCTCTCAACAACAAGCCGATTTTGTTTCACGACTTCGTTATGTTTAACAGCTTGAATTCATGCACCTTCATATAAAGATGTTCTATCCTCCCGCGCCCTAGTAAAAATAAATTTATCTTAAATCTGAATAAGTTTATTTGAATTTTGATGCTTTTCTGCTTTTCTAAGAAAGGTTTTCGTAACGATTACCCCATTTAAAGTCCATTCCCTTTCACTGTGACAGTATTTAGAGTACCGAACCTACCCAGAAAACCTTTTGGACTGGTATCTTCACCATTAGAAATTCTTATCAACGAACTTTGACAATAAACATTGCCGTATCTCATTTAGAGTGGAATACTTTGCTATTTTCGTATGATATTTGACTATTTCCTTCAACTTGATCCGTGCAGTGCTGCGCTCTTTTGTTAACCCTTTTGAACACCCGATACTGCTTCAGGCAATGTGCGTACGCGTTGCGAGCTGCCTGGTGAAGCTACTCTGCCTAGCGAGCTGACGCTCTCACTTGGAGACTGGCAGCCATCATGAAGAGTGTTTGTGTGTGTTCAGCGCGATGGCATGGCTGTGGGGAATCGACTCCGGATAAGCCCATTGAGTTTTGTGGAGTTGTTCTTCCTTTATAGTGTTTACATCAACGCCGGTTAACCTGCAATTTCTTCAAATCTCGGCAGTTTCAACGATGGGAAAGTAGCATCCTTTGACCACGTGTATGGCACACCTGGTATCCTGCAAAACTGTAAGTTATCTGTTCTTTACTTTAAAAACCATGAAGAGAGTGTTATTGAAGAAAATAGATTTCGTGGTTCAGCGGAACTCTAAATTGTACCTCTGATACATCGCGTCTCAACCTAATAATAATAATAATAATAATAATAACTTTGGTGTTGAAATGAGTGTTTGTTCGGCTGATAACTACAAACGGTATGACCAAAACTTCATCTAGGCTTCTAGAAAATGCGCTTTATCGACGGTTTTTCATAATTTTACTTTCATTTTAAACCATGTGATTATTATCTTGGTACAAACTAACTGTTAAACATTGTGTTGTGAAACGAGCATGGTTTACGCAAGGATTCTTTTAAATCTATTTAAACTTTTCTAAATTTTATTTCGATTTGACCTTATGATTTATTTTTATCCTGATCTTGTCAGATTATTTCCTTTGAACATTGAACATTGTTTATTTTGTGCCTTTGAGTTACCTTTATTTAACAACTTAGAATTATTTTATTTCCTCCCTTTGAGATGTTGCAAGCAATTTATCCTTATGAATTAAAGTTACCTTGTGTTTAAAGAATGGTGTTGATTTTCATTTCGTTGGATCGATAGAACACTGTCACTGTTTATTTAAAAAAATTCTCCGCGGCCTTAAACTACTCTTTCCATTTCTTAAAAGGTGAGTGTGTATTTCTTCTCCTTTTTCTGTTTATCGTGTTACGTTGCTAGTGCTTGTTTTCCATTGTGCCCCTTTTCACTCTTTGGTGTTCGCTTTAATTCCCTTCTGGGGGCGAATACACTATCAACCTTCTCACCTTTTGGTATGTAAGGTTAATATTATCCATAGTCCAAAGGGTTGTTTGGGGTTGCCCTGAGGATGGTGCCGGTTTGAGTGGCCACAGAGCAGTGGTTGTTTTGGTTTCACTGTTCTTCTGCACCTCCATTTGTTGTTGTTGTTTCCGCTGTGTTCAGCGAAGTTCTCTGCCCTCCCCCTAGATTTCTACAGTGCAGTGCTGTGTTGATTTGGAGGTGAATCGAAATCAACAACCTAGAAAATTATACTAATTGTGAAAGGAAATGCAAGTATCTTGTGTAATTATTTTCTTAATCCTGTTTCATGTCTGCTACAATGTCGCGTACGGTCATGTTCTCCTCTTATCCCCGTCGTGCCGAGTTAGAGTATGAGCTATCAATTCGCGGCCTTGAACCTGCCCGTACTGTTGCCGAATGTGCTGCCTTGCTATCCGCTAACTCCCTGGTCCCCATTAATCTATCGGTGATAAAAAAAACAACAGAGTTGTGCCTCAATTTGATTTGTCAGAACCTCAATCAAATAAATATTATAAGGGAAGAATTTATCGAAATACCTCCAACGAAGGCACAGGCTGAGGGCCAGAGCGAGCTACTACTCGGGCCGAATTTAGGACCTACTCTCAATCAAGCCCGATGCTGAATTTATCTCTGAATGGGCTAGATTGTTGACAGTTGTTTCAGGCATTATTGCTGATCTGGACCTGTTGTTAGTCAGCAGGGATATGGAGAATTGTTCTATTTTAGTCGGTCATAATCCCGTTGTACCTACCTCCAATATTCCTTCAAACCATATTGTGACCTCTTCCCCCAGTGAAATTTCATGCTGTGTAACAGCTCCCTTCTTAATTTAGTGTCTAGGTTAAATTATGTTTCTTCCCCAAACTGCTTAAAATATGTTTTTCGTGGAGTGAGAAGCTCTTCGGTGAGTTCAATCAACGAAAGCATTAGGTTCCTTCGATTCCTTGTAGAGTTAACCGACATTGGAAACGTCTATTCTGTTGATGACTTGGGATTTTGCGCGCCCTCTTCCCTCATTGTGAAGGGATTTTAAAAAGGTAGATTTCGGAAGCCATATCTAGAAACTTGACTATAAATGCATTTCATGAGCTTGTCTTATCCAAATTCATTATCTCCCTTGCTCTTCAAAGTTTAGTTCCGCAGTACTGTTTTAGGAGGCACTTTCTCAATGACAACTTGATTGCTTATGTTCTCGACTTAAGGTTCTATTGCAAGGTTTTTAAATTTCTATTCCCGAAGGGGAAATGGTAGCTAGAATCCTAAAGGGTATCTCTCCTTCATACCGCCCCTATCTCTCATCCAGGTGCCCTACCAACTTCGAGGAATTAGAAGAAGCATGCTCGTTTGTGTAGGACGTGAAACACGGGGATGCTTCGAGACCTGTAAGTGTTCCCCCTTCTACTGTACCCGCCTATCCAGTTGTTTCTCCAATTTGTAAAGAGGCGAATGTTCGCAAGTGCTTCAATTGTGGGTACAAGAATCATTTGAAAAACAACTGCCGACTTCAAAACTTAATTCTGGTGGTTGTTATACATGTGGCTCGAAACAGCATCTTAAAAAGAACTGCCCCTTGTCATTTCAAGGTAGTGGTCAATGACTACTGGACAACAACAGGGTGTTTGACCATTCTAAACCTGTACATTCTGAAGTTTTGAAGTCTGTCTATCCGCCCCTGTGCAATAAGATCTCAGCTCATGCCCCTCCTATGGTACTTGCGCTTTTGTTGAGGTTAATAATAAACCGGTAGATGCTCTGCTCGATACTGGTAGTGTGGTAAGTTTAATTAATTCTGCTTGGTACCATCAGCTGGAACCACATGTAAGTTACCTGAATTGGAACCTACTAACCTAAAATGTTTTCCGCCAATTGTCAGTCCTTGGAAATCTTGGGTTCAGTGAAGATCAAGTTAAGAATAGGTAATTTGACTTGGAAAATCAAGTGCTTGGTAACACCTAACCTTTCTTGTAACGTAATTCTCGGGGCCAATTTTCTGTCTAGGGCTGGACTTGTTTTGGATTCACAATGTCGAAATTTATTTTTCAAATTTTGTCCTAGGTTAAAATTTGACTTAACTAACGTGCCATTGAAAGTACCTATTGCTTCTTGTATGGGTTACCCTAAGTCCGATGAGCCTAGCGACACTGATCGCTTTGACCTGAACCATTTAAGGGATGCGGAAGCTAGTCTACTTCGCGCCTTATGTAAGGAGTTTCCGGAAGTTTTCACTAGCAAGGCTTGATCGATGTTCTGGAGTACGGTATTGAGTTGTCGGACCATCAGCCAGTTCGATCTCCTCCTTACCGTCTTTCACCTCCTCGCATGCTGGAATTGAAAATGATTATTGAGCAAATGGAGAGGGATGTCGTAATTAGATCTTCTACTTCAACTTACGCGTCCCCAGCCTTCTTGGTACCCGAGCCTTCTGGCGGCTTTTGTGCTGTTACCGATTATCGAGCCCTGAACAGCAAGATTGTGCTTCAGTCTATCCCGTTGCCTGACATACATACTTGTTTTGGATGCTTCTCTGGAGCAAAATTTTTCACTGTGCTAGACTTGAACCAAGCATATTACCAGGTACCATTATACAAGAAATCAATTCCCCTTACTGCTTTCATAACGGATTGGAACCTGTATGAATTCTGAGACTGCCGCAGTGTTAACTAGATTGTTGAAGTCCATCCTCTCGGACATTATAATTAAGTTTATATTCAATTATTTGGATGATTAGTTAATTTTTCAAGTACCTTTGAGGAACATATGGACCACGTCAGGGAAGTCTTGCAACGGCTAAAGAAGGCCGGACTGACAGTGAAGTTATCAACGGTTGCATTCGCTAGACCCATGATGTCCTTCCTAGGACATGTAGTTTCCAATGAATGGGTTTCTATTGATCATTCCAGAACTCAGGCCATCAGGGATTTCCCACCACCTAGAGATGTTAAAGGTGTCGCCAGATTCATCCGAATGTTGAACTTTTTCAGAAAGTTTATCCCCAACTTCGCAGAGATTGCGGCTCCGTTGAACTATCTTAGGATGAAAATGTTAAATTCACATGGGATAGTGCCTAACAGGAAGCGTTCAATTCGTTGAAAGTTGCCCTGACCAATGCCCCAGTGTTGGCAATTCCAGATTTTGAGAAGCGTTTCATTGTTCAAACTGGTGCTCCTGGGCGAGCTATTGCTGGTGTCCTGCTACAGGAATATGAAGATTTACGTAGGCCGGTAGTGTATATATCCAGGGTCCTCAACAATCTCGTGATTAAATACTCCATCTGCGAGCTGGAGTGCCTAGCTGTACGATTTACACTAGAAGAGTTTAGGCCCTCTATCGAATATGTGAACTTCGACCTGGAGAACGACAATCAGGCTCTTTCGTGGGTGTTAAATCGCCCGAAAGGACAGGTAGGATAACTCGATGGGCGCTTCAAATCTCATCTTTAATTTCAATGTTCGGTATATCCGTGGTTCCGAGAATGTCATTGCCGATAGTTTGAGCAGGATGTTTGACGGTAATTATTGTGCTGACGCGAATCCGGATGTCGATGAGCTTCCAGTCAATGCCTTTGGTGTTAGTGCCACCCTACCGATCTTCCTTTGTTGTACCATGAATGTGGGGATCATCAAAAAACTGATCCGGAATTTAGAAGCATCATCGACACTAGTAATAGTGGAACCGAAGTAAAACCTTACTCCTTATCTAAGGGCGTTCTCTGTTGTAAGGGTCGCAAGGACCATAACCTACTTAATTGAACATTTGTTTATTTTGTGCCTTTGAGTTTCTTTAAATAACTTAACAACTTAAGAATTACTTTATTTCCTCCCTTTGAGATGTTGCAAGCAATTTATCCTTATGAATTAAAGTTACCTTTTGTTTAAAGAATGGTGTTGATTTTCATTTCGTTGGATCGATAGAGCACTGTCACTGTATATTTTAATTTTTCTCCGTGGCCATAAACGACTCCTTCCATTTCTTAAAAGGCAAGAGTCCGTTTATTCTTCTTTTGCTGTTTATCGTGTTATGTTGCTAGTGTTTGTTTTCCCTTGTGTTCCTTTTCACTCTGGTGTTCGCTTTAATTCCTTTCTAGAGGAAAATGCCCTATCAACCTTCTCACCCATCGTCCAAAGGGTTATTTGGGGTTGCCCTGAGGATGGTGCCGGTTTGATCACCACCAACAAAACACTCTTGTAATATAAAAGCTTATTGCTTTCGGAATAGGCTGTTAACCATGAATATCGTGTATACCAAGAAACTTGATATTTTCTTGATACTTTACAGTCAAAATACTGTCCGACTCGTTGGCTGAATGGTCAGCGTATTGGCCTTCGGTTCAGAGGGTCTCGGATTCGATTCTCGGCCGGGTCGGGGAATTTAACCTTCATTAGTTAATTCCAATGGCCCGGGGGCTGGGATTTTGTGCTGTCCCCAACATCCCTGCAACTCACACACCACACATAACACTATCCTCCACCACAATAACACACAGTTACCTACAAATGGCAGATGACGCCCACCCTCATCGGAGGGTCTGCCTTACACGGGCTGCACTCGGCTAGAAATAGCCACACGAAATTATAGTCAAAATACCTATTGTCCAAATTAGGCATACATCTTTTTGTTTTTGGCTTCACACTTCTCTTCGTAAGTCCAAGATGAGAACGGTTTTACGGGTTAAAGAGTTCAAAAGACTCGTAAGTTCCCGAAGGGACCTGCTTCACTCTAATGAGTTTCAACTGGATGATGTCAGTCTTGCTTAGTCTGAATTGTCACAAATAAAGCTAATAATGCATTGATTGTCTGCTAATTCAAAAGAATAACACACAGTTAACAATACGGTATTTCATTGTCATCTTCGCGCGGAGAGTTTCTGCACTCTCATATAGGAGACGAGGCATGCGCCTCTGGGTTCTAGACCTTACGGAGAGAGAAACGCGGGCAGTAACCTATCTCTCTTCCGCCACCCCACTCCAGTCACAATGCTGAAGAAAGGGAAAGACGAAAAGTTCTGGATGAGGCAAGTTACAGACTGCCTCCTGGTCAGACAAACTAGTCTGCTGTCGCCATCTAGCGAGGCGATCAGCGAAGCACATCATCTGCTGTCATCATGTAGCACATATCAAATATAGATTATTGTTGATTTAACGAGATGAGAACTGCAGACAAATTTGTTACGAAATGTATGTGTAATCGTATTTCCTAGGGTAGGCATTGTCTCAAATGACTCCAAGTAGTTTCGCCACTGGCAGTTTGCCTCTTGACGTTGATGACTATATACGACATCTTCTAGTATTTTAAAAAAGAGGTGTAAGAGAAAGGAACGCCTTAAGAAATTCCAAGAGCTACACAACAAGGAAATGAAGAAGATTCTGAAACATATTTGCACAAGATGGCTATCGTTAGGAAGATGTCTGGAGAGGCTGTTAGAGCAATGGAATCCACCACTTGGTTTATTTAAAGATGAGGTGCTTGTTAATGCTCATGTGCATGAGCTACTAGCTTATCATTATTTACGATCCCAAACGCCGAACCTGGTATTTCCAAAGACTATTAAAAGAGGAAATCTACTGAGTCTTCAGAACTGGTCGTTCCCAAAAGATTTGCATGTGTCTCAAAATCTGGCACTCTGTGCTAAGGAATAACAACATTAATCAAAATCTTGAAGAAAATTGTTTTATGGATCTGTCATCAGGCTTAAATAAGGCACACTGTGCCTTCCTGTATGCTGCCATTCCTTGTTTGTAAAATACCCCCTTGCAGTCCTTTTTCACTATGTCTCAAGGCTTTGCGACGCATGCGCGTGTTAAAAATCTGCCTTAGGATCTTATGGATTTCTATTCTTGGAAGTTGGCAGGTTATGGTCGTGGTCGTAGTAAGGAAGAACGATGAGCTTCGTTACTGCGTCGATTGCCACAAGTTAAAATAACTCACCAAGAAGGATGTTCTCCATTACCCCGGATAGACGACACACTGGACACGTTCCCATTGGTTTTCGAACGTGAACAATAAGGCTAGCAAGTGGCGCGGCATACGGAAGACAAAGAGAAGACTGCGTTTTCTACCGGCCAAGGGCTGTACCAGTTCACCGTGATGCCCTTTGGCCTCTGCGTCGCACCGTTGACCTTTTGAGTGACTGATGGAACCGGAGAGGGATAACTCATGACGTGTGGTGTACCTGGACGACGACATTTTAGTGAGGCGTGCGTTCAGAGAACACATCGGATATCTCCGGGAGGTATCCGAGAGACTTCATCTGAACTGAAGCTGGATCCTGGAATCTATCAGCTGTTCCAGGAGAGGGTGGGATAGAAGGGCCACCTCATTTCATCGGAGAGATTAGGCACTGATCCGAAGAAATTAGAAGTCGTCAGGGAATGCCTGGTTCTGAAAGATTGGCGGAAACTCGGGAGCTTCCTTTGCTCCTACTACCGCAGCCTCTGTCGTCCCCTCCCTCTTTTTCCCTCTGGTCTTGCTTGGAATATTTGTTTAGGCTTCCTCTCATCTTTCATTTTCACCAGGTGCCCCAACCATCCAAGTTCCTTCTTTTCACTTTAATTGATCAGAGGTTCATGGTTAAGACACCCTTCTCTTGTCATAGTATTTCTAACCATATCTCTCCTTGTCTTTCCAACTGTTTTACGCAAATACTTCACTTCTGTGGAAATGAGTCTGCTCTCTAAATTACTCTTCAGTGTCCAGCTTTCAGTTCCGTACGTCAGCTCTGGAAGATATACTGATTTGTATATTCTCATTTTTGTTTTCCTGGTAACTCTTTCCTATGATGGTATTATTAATATTATAATATAGATTGTTAGCTTTATGGATTGCGCGATTTATTTCAGAATCCAATGTCCCATCTGCTGTTATGATGCAGCCTAAATATTCAAACAGCTGAACCTGTTTTAAAATCTCATTCTGCCACTCGAAGTCAAGGTCTCTTTGTTCTTTCTTAGTAAGTTGCATAACTTTACTTTTACTAACATTAACTTCCATCCCCTGTCTTCGAGTGCGCACCACCATCCTTTCACTGCCCTCTGTAATTTATCTCTATCTGTTGCCAAAGTGCGATATCATCTGCGTATCCTCACTGGTCTCATCTTGAAATTTCCAAATTTGCATTTACATTGTTTAATAACATGATACATGAATACTATATAGAGCATAGGACTAAGCCCTTCACCTCGCTTGACACATCTTTCCGTAGTAAATTTCTTTGAGGTTTGACCATTTATCCTCACTATACCTATTACCCTCCTGGATGAGTTTTAATTAGGGAAGAAATTAGTGAAATAGTAGAGAATATACAGATATGAAAGAAACTATATGGTTAAGATTGAATATGGGATGTGTTGAGGGTGGGAGGAAGAAAATAAATATAGCGTTCGTTTATTGCCATCCTAGTAGTTCAGCATATGCAAATTAGTATTTTTTGAAGTGTTATTGGTGGATATTAGTAGGATAAGAGGAAAGTTTGCAGGAGAAGAGGATATGTTTTAATTCGGAGATTGGAACGCGAGAATAGGGGAACAGAGCCCAGTATATAGTAGGGAGGATGGAATGTGTATGTTGAAAAGTAGAAGGAGTGAGGATAAAATTATAAACAGTCATGGGGAGAAGCTCCTCGAGATGTGCGCTGGGGGGAATTTGTATATTCTGAATGGATGGATGGAGGGTGACAGTACGGGGAAACTGACATGTTACTGAGATTGGAGGTAGTGTGATAGATATGGTTTTAAGCTCGGAAGGAGTAATGGAGGATATTGTAAGAATGGAAATAGGAGACTGGATTGTATCACACCATTTCCCAGTGTGGGTTATCTTGAAAAGGGGGAAGAAAAGTGTATAAAGAAGGAAGCTGAGACGAAGGATAAACAAGGGAGTGGATATAATAAGTATAAATGGTCAGAAAAAGTGGGTCAGGATTGGAATAGGGTTGCAAAAGAGGAAGTAAAACTTCTGAAATATGGGTGGGAAGGTGCGTTAGATGAGAATAATATTGATAAAGCCTTGGAATTGCTGCTACATCCAATAAAGATGATAGCGCAGAAGGCAGAATGTAGAAAGAGAAATAAGAAAGAGGGTGAAGAATGGTTTAATAGAGAGTGTGAAGGAGTGCGGAGGAGGGTGATGGGTGCGTTAGGAGAGTACAGAAAGAAAGGTGGGAGCACAGAAAAGGAGATTTTCTGCAAATTGAGGAAGGAGTATAAAAATAAAATTTGTGAGGTAAAAAATGCGTGGTTAGAGGAACAAATTGAATCCATAAATAAGGATTGTAAGACTAACAACACTGAGAAAGTATGGGAAAAGATTTAGAATAATTAAGGGTGGAAGGAATATGGAGAGAACGAGCATTGAGGATGTTCAATGGGTGAGGTACCTTGGTGAATTACTAGGTGAGAAGGGGAAAGAAAGATGGAGAGGGACGGGGAAGAAGTAATTTGGAGGAATAGGAGAGTGGCAATTTATGAACTGGACAAGGAAATTACAAGGGAAGAAATCTTGAGAGTGATAAGCAGAGTTAGGGGAAAGTCGGCCGGGGGATGTAATGGGATAAATAATGAGTTTTGGAAAGAAATTAGCAAGATTGAGACAATGATAGAGGGCATAGTTAAACTATTCAATAAGATCTATGAGGGAGGTAAGTACCCGAAGGAATGGGAAATAAGAATTGTATGTCCAATATATAAGGGTGAGGTAGTAGGAACAGTTTGAACAATTATAGAGGAATATCTCTGTTAGACTCCTTAAGTAAAATATACACTGGAGTGTTGGCGAACAGGTTAAGCGAGTGGGCTGAAGAAAATGAAATATTGACAGATTTCCAAGGGGGATTTAGGAAAAAGAAAAGAACAGTGGATAAAAAAGTGATAGTAAAGACTGTTTTACAAAAGTATAAGAGCCTGGCTGAAGTACGGTTTATGTGGCAGCAATAGATTTTGAAAAAGCGTTTGGTAAGTTTAATAGAGAGGCCCTATTAGAGAAATTAGGCAGCCTGGGGGTTTCGCAAAAGATGTTGAGGGCAGTGGAGGGAATATATAGGGTTGTCAGGTTTTGTGTATAATAGGGAGACGAGAGATTGAGTAGACCCTTAGAGTCCAAGGTGGGTCTAAAGCAAGGGTGCAAGTTATCACCAATATTGTTTATTTTATATATTAACGATATTTTGGATGGGTACGGGGCAAGCAATTGGGCCGTGCCGGTGATTAATGGCCTGGAGGTACCGGGACTGATATTTGGTGATGATGTGATATTGATGACTCTAACTTCAGGGGGGATGCAGAGAGCGTTAAACGCAGTGTCGCTGTTTGCGAGGAAATGGGGCTTGAAAATTAATGGAAATAAATCTAAAATATTAGTAGCCCAGGTAAACACAGGAAGAAAGATGGAAGGGAAATGGGTCCTACAGGGAGAAAGGTTGGAACAAGTAAGGAAGTTGGAATATTTAGGAGTTATTATTAACAGGAAAGGAACCTGGAAAGATCACATTAGTATGGTGAAAAACAGAGGATTGGCAGCCCTAGCCTCAGTCAGAAACTTGCTAGCTAAATACCCGGGTATTAGTTATAAAGCATTGAGGCCAGTGTTAAGATCGGTGATTTTCGGGAGGGTATTGCATGGCGCAGAAGTTTGGGGGTTGGATGAGAAAAGAGGGGAATTAAGACGTATTATTAGTAGTTTTGATAAGATAGTAATGGGTCTGCCGAGGTACACAGCAAATGCAGGGGCGGAATTAATGTGTAGGGAGGATTTGGAATCGGAGGGCGTGAAAAGAATAGTTAGATACTGGATGAATTTAAAAAGACAGGAAGGTGAGAGGGTTTTACAGGCAGCGTATGAACGGCAACGTAAGAGCATGTATAAGGGCGGATGGCTAGAAAAAATTAAGGGATATTTGGAGATGATAGGATTAGGGCATCTGTGGGGGAGGTTTGGACGAAGACAGAAGTTATAGGGATGAGGATGCTTGTGAGGAGGATTAGAGACATTCATAGACAGAAATTAATGGGGGAAAATAGACTGAGAAATTCGCTGAATGTTTTTATTAAAATAGAGGAGGTAGCAGGGATAAATATTAGATGCGTTGACAGGCCAAAAATGTATGGGATAGTGTGGTGGTTCATGGGATTGCATAGGAATAAAGGATGGTTACAAGGGAGGGACAAGACAGTGTGTATACTTTGCGGGGCAGTGAATGATGGTTTTCACTTATTAAGTGACTGTGAAGAAACGAGTAAGATAAGAAATAGATTACTGAGTGCCGAGCATCGGAAACTATTGGGAAAAGGGGATGAGCAGTCTATTTTAAGATGGATTATCAAGCAGTGGGAAAGCGGGGGCGAGTTGAACAGGTACTTATGTGCGGTAAAAAAGTCCTGTGAGAGCAGAATGAAAGAGGGAGAGTTAGAGGGTGGACACGGGGGTATGTGTTTGGAATAGTGATGTTTGTCTATGGGAAGCGTGTTTAATAATCGCATGATATGCAATGGATGGAGATAGTATGATAAAATTAATGTGAAGGGGAGTATTGGTGTTGGGTACATAGTTAAGTGGGTGGAGTTGGGTAAATGATATGCGATTTCATAAATGTAGGGACTTTTTAATTGTGATATGGCTGGTTGGAATGTAATTGCTGACTGTCGCTGTTTTGGTATTGATCGGGAGTAGGTCAGGGAACAATGAATGTGACGCAAGTGCTGAGCGCATAAGGACACGTGATGAGTTTGCTGGATCCATGAGTCGGTCGGTGCTACAGCTAATTGTTATTATTTTTGTTATTATTTATTCCTATAATTATTATTGTTATTATTATTGTATTTTTATTTAAATATTATAATAATGATTATTATTATTATCATTTTTATTATTATTAATATTATTATTATTACTATTATTATTATTACTATAATTATTAATATTATTTTCAATAGACTTATTGCTTTGTGAACATGTATTGGGACTGGAAGCCTGTTTGTTCATATATAAATACTGTACTGATATATAACCTTCCTGTATACACTTTTAATCACCCTAGTCTCTCTGGCTTCTGTAAAGCCACTCATAGCTCTTCTTTCGATACTCCGTTAAATGCCGACTTCAAATCGATAAATGCTGCAAATAGTTCTTGCCGATTTAGGATCTTTTCTGCTGCATTTCTCAAACAGAAGATCCAACCTTGTGTTTGCCTATGGGATCTAAATCCAGCCTTTTCTTCTTCCATTTCTTCCTCCACTTGCTCTCTAAGTCTCTTCTCTATTATTATGTTCCCCATCTTGTTTGTTTCCTATTTCCTTTGACTCTGCTGATCCCGCACACCTCTGTAGCTACCTGGTCGATTGTTTCTTTCACACCGCCAATTTGGCTTCCACGTTCCACATACGGGGACCTCTGTGATTTTGCTCCTTCTGTGTGAGTTTTTCGCTCAATTTATTCTCATACTCTCGTCGCTTGGGGATATCCTCTGAGGCAGACACTTTCACTTTGACATAATTAATTTTAGATGATCCTGGTATATATCTAAACCGGGTTTCCATAACTTCTGGAGAACTGATGCTAAGCATATCGCTCTATTATGACAGTTGTGATTCCCTTCTTGTGAATGGGAACTATTATGTTCCGCTCCCAATCTTCTGGCATTTTCTCAGAGTCCCAAAGTAACTTGAAGAGATCCCAGATAGATATCTCTGGTTCTCTTCCTCCGAATTTCACAAACTTTGGGTGAATATTATCCCAGCCTGCTGTTTTGCCAGTCTTGATAGCCTTAATTGCCTCATGCACTTCCTTCAAAATAATACCTTCTTCTTTTTCTAACTCTCTCTCTCTCTCTCTGCACTGTTATCCTCTTCCATTGGTGACATGCCCACCATTCTATTGCTTTCCTTGAAGGTTTCTGAGTAATATTCGATCTACACTTCCAGGATGTCATTTATGTTGGTGTTCGGCCTCTTATTTTTATCCTTAACGTTTCTAATTTTCTTCCCATTTTTTCCTTCAAGCTTTTCACCACATGCCAGAACATTCTTTAATTTTCGTTATAACTTTATTCTATTTCCCTTAGGAACTGTTCCCAGAATTCCTTTTTAGCTTCCTTGACTGTTCTCCCTGCTGCATTTCTTACTTGTATATATGGTCATTTGTCTTCCTCACTTTTGGATTTCATATATCTTTTCCATGCTTTCTTCTTGGCTGAAACGGCTACCTTTACTGTTTCTGTTCACCATCTTTTTTTTCCTATTTCCTTTGACTCTTCTGATCCCGCACACCTCTGTAGCTACCTGGTCGATTGTTTCTTTCACACCGCCAATTTGGCTTCCACGTTCCACATACGGGGACCTCTGTGATTTTGCTCCTTCTGTGTGAGTTTTTCGCTCAATTTATTCTCATACTCTCGTCGCTTGGGGATATCCTCTGAGGCAGACACTTTCACTTTGACATAATTAATTTTAGTTGATCCTGGTATACATCTAAACCGGGTTTCCATTACCAATAAACGATGTTAAGTGTTGAGTTCCACTCTGCGGAATACTCTCACATCCATTACATCATAGTGGGATTCTTTGTGTACACGTAGTAGTCTATTGTACTTCGTACATTTCTGCTTATTGCATGGAAGGTAATTTGGTGGATCTGTTTATGAGGGAAGAAAGAATTTCCTGTTCGCATTTCATTATCTATGCAGAACTCAAGCATTCTCTTCCCGTTGCATTTCAGACTTCTCTCTGCTCTATACCTTCACAATCTTCCATGTCCTGAACTCATCATATTCCCAACTCTGGCATTCTAGTCCCCCATTATTATCACCGATCCTATGGTATCACCAGCTTTGTCCAATGTCTTCTGGAGGGCAGAGTAAAATATCTCCTTTTCTATCTCATCACTATCTTCAGTAGGGGCATATACTTTTATGAGAACAACTTTTCGCTTTTCCAGATCTAATCTCATTATCTTTGGGCTTACTGCCTTACAATCCACCACTTTGTTACCTAATTGTTCACTTGTGATAATTCCGACTCCTTCTTTAGCACTACTTCTCTTATCTACTCCTGAATATCTCAAAACTTATTTCTCGTCCAGTTCCATCTTCCCTGTTCCCCTTTTCTTCACTTCGCTGATCCCGAGAATTTCGAGTTTGTACTTCTTCATCTTCTCCACCACTTCCACTTCCTTGCCTGTCAGAGATGTAATATTCCATGTTCCCATTATCATATTCCGTTTCTCGCAAAATTAGTCGTCGTGTGATCGTTCCGGCTTCAAATATAATATTTCTCTGAATTGTTTTGAAATTCGCTCAATACGGGTAATTAACACTGTGATGCAAAGGACAGTGAGATTGCTGCACCCTTAAAACTCTGTCCTTGCTTGATTTTCTTTCTGAGTTTACTTCCATAGTCTTTGGGTCAAAATCCTATCCACAAGGCAGTGGATTTCCTCAGTTGATCTACGGGTGCTTATTTGTTATAACCTTATTTGCACCTGCCCAGCATATCTACAGTGACTTTCCCCATCAGCCATTGGGACGCGCCGTGTCGGGGTTGAGGCCCCATCCCAGTCTGTTCCCTAAAGAGTACTGACTGGCTCCTACTCAATTCAGAACCAGTCCCCAACCGGGACCAGATCAGGCAAGGCAATTTCTTATCAAGTCTCGTATATTCACATTAACGATTAAAAACTGAAATGAAACATACATTGCGGGTAAAAACATGGTTTGTCAATGATAATTCGTTAATCAAAACCATAATTATTTACATATAGGCAGGAAGATTTGATATGAATGTGCCGGTATCGACAAACGTGTATACCAGTTGTATTCGTGCACATGAACAGGATGATGCGCAGATGCGCATCGTTTGTTCTGCGATGCACAGAAAAGTCTCGGTGACGACGTACGTCTGGTGAAGTCCTTTAGTCTCCTTACTAGTTTATTTGTGGTGGACATGGGTAGCCTTGGTAGGAATGCAGAGTTATGTACGAAGCTTAAGAACACTATAGGCCTACATAAACTGGCACTTAAAGAATTTTCATTACAAAAGATTGGGCAACAGGTCAATAGAACACATTCTACGGTGCAATATGTGGTTGATAAATGTAAATACACGGGCACTATTAAGAACACGCCAAGGAAACTCAGGGGAAAGTGTTACATGTAAGAAGATGGTTTGTTGTTCGGCTGGTAAAGTCGGATTTCTAAATAAATGCATCAGTATTGAGGCAACTTACGGAGGAACAAATTGGAAAGAAGATCAGCAACTCCACCATCCGTCGGATCCTGTATCGGCATGGGTACTGCGGAAGAATACCTAGGAAAATGCCATACGTAAGTAGGAAAAACAGACGGCTTAGACTGACATTCGCTAAGGAGCATATAAAAAAGAGAACGAATTCTGGAATGATGTTATCTGATCTGATGAGACAAAAATATACCTTTTCAGATCGGATGGCATCCACAGTATATGGAGAAAAATGGGTGCGGACAGTGATTTATTTATTTATTTATTTATTTATTTATTTATTTATTTATTTATTTATTTATTTATTTATTTATTTATTTATTTATCAGTGAGCTAGTGGCTCAAGAAGGGACTGCCCTTTACAATCACAGCTTGGCAGCTTTTAGTTTCAGATAACAGATAAGGCATAGGCCTACATACATAACAAGGAATGTTTTACAAATATTCCTTTATACCATAATATCATTACTTTACATGGAAAAAAGAGGATATTCAAAATAAAATAAACGTAGGTGGAAATAGGTACACAGTGGTTATCGCTTTATACTCCAACATAATGTTCAGGGAAGTACTTGCGTACTTCTTTTTTAAATCTGTAAAACTTAGTGATTTGTTTTAATTTTGGAGGTAGATTGTTAAAGGCTGTGCTTGCTGAATAAGAAATGCTTTTAACACCATATTTGGTAGTGTTTGTGAAATCTTTGTAAAACTGGTTTGCCGATCTTGCGTTATGGGTGTGAATATCTTTGCTGTATCGTAGTTCTGTATTAACAGAAATCATGTTATTTTTATACCTGAACATATATAAAGCTTGAGAGTATTTAATCTGGCATTGTACTGGTAATATGTTTGTTTGCTGAAAAACTTCCACAGATGGTTTTAGTAAATCATATCCGTACAAAATTTTTAAAGCTCCCTTGAAGTATTACTAGTTCCTTTACAGCTTCCTGTGTACAATTTCCCCCATATTATATTCATGTACGTAAGGTGTGAATGTATGAGGGAGGTATTGGGTTTCTTAAGTGTTAGTTGTTTATTCCA
Organism: Anabrus simplex; assembly: GCF_040414725.1. Lineage (NCBI taxonomy): Eukaryota > Metazoa > Arthropoda > Insecta > Orthoptera > Tettigoniidae > Anabrus > Anabrus simplex. The sequence continues at coordinate 126,670,833 of NC_090265.1, read as the reverse complement.
TAGTCCTTCAGTCTTTTTAGTACTCCAATTGCACTAATATTTTTTTCTTTACATTTGAGATATGCTCATTCCAACTTATGTTAAATTGTCTAAAGCCAGGCCTAAATATGAAAATTGCTTTACTCTTTCAGTGGTCTCATTGTCATTACATGTATTGATAATTTGTGTTGGTTTATGGATTATCGTGTATTTTGTTTTGAGGTGTTTATAAATAGATTATTTTTGATCAGCCGTGATGTTAGTATGTCCAGATATTTTTGCATATACTCCATAATCTTTTGTTCACAACTGCTGTCATAAAATATAAATATATCATCTTCAAACAGGAATATATTACCAGTAAACTCAAGATAACGTATTGCACCTGTCCAGGGCTCTAGTGCATAACAATTTATATTAATTGGCTTATACAGTGGCTGTAAGGATTTATTCGACGAGACCCTTGGACATTCCCTGGAATCGAAAGCCATCACCCCTACTTGAGTTTCCTTCGGCTTGCTCGAGAGCTTGGGTTCGTGGTATGTCCGGAAGGGGGCTTAAAATATTTAATTCTAAGTAAGGGGAAAGAGTCTCGGATTATCAGAGGAATACGAACACATTACTAATGAGAAGGAATACCGTCTATTTTGCAAAACACTTTAATTAACTAAGGAAAACACTTGAAATTTTATTACATATAGATATGCCGAAATATTTATTAACACACTACACTAATTATTAATTCGGCCTGAGCTCGAATGTCCTTTTCTGTCCTTTTCTCAGACCGGCATTCATCATTTCATAACCTTTAAATCATTGAACACACTGAAAATCTTATTATGTTAAGCATTTTATACATATGTTATTTACAAGGGCATATCTTCTTATGGCACGAGTTGTATCGCCCACTTCATTCGAATCATGTTAATTGAGTTTGTTTAAATGTTCGAGTACCCTTCGAAATACATGATAGCTATGTCACAGTCTCTATGCTAATGACCTCGTCTGATTTATCACACGGAGTATTTACCCCTTATAACGCCTGTTTCATAGGGATTTACCTAGGCGTTAATACAACAAGTGACATTTCATTTCAACGGCGTTCCTAAAAACAACAGGCATATCAACCAATAACTAACATATAATATACACACTGGAAGAAATGACATAACACCTTGCATTTGCTTCTCCATGCCAGAGAAGAGAAAAAAAACAACAACAACACAGGGTCTTGATACAGCTCCGATTTGTTACCACATGCGGGTAACAGTCTTCTTCGAACCCTGGGGTCTCGAGCCCAGGACTTCCATGATTTGTTACCACATGTGGGCAACATTCTTCTTCGAACCCTGGGCTTCGAGCCCAGGACTTCCATATGTGGGGTGTACAAAAAAAGAATCTAAAACCCTATCCTGGTTTTTATCTTAATAATAATAATAATAACAAAGGTGGAAGGAGTTCATTCATTTGTCATCCCTAGGATATGCACGACGGTGTCTTTATCTTGAATTGTGCACGTTTCGTTCCACTATATAAAGAAGGGAGAGTTGGACATCACATTTCATGCAGTGGCTAGCGAGACCCTCTCATTCCCCCCGGCCATAAACCTGTCAAGGGTTCGGCTCGCTTGTCTTTTATTTTCTTTTCCTTCACCCACATAGCAAGGCTATCCCCTTACTTGCTATATTCAAATTCTCGTATTATCGCAAAAAAAAACCCTTCTTGCTGCAGTTCATTGACACACACCTTACATATGCCTTCAGCCATCTTATCCCTGTGCCGGCATTTTCCAAATGTCTCTTCTATCGGAGAACACATATATGTACACACCACTGTACTTTCAAACGAACTCACAAATCACATACCGTCCCTTCTCCCCTCATTTCCCGAAACAGTGCACATTTAACCAGAGGACTCTAGCCTTCAGAATAAAAATAAATACAATAAAAATGATTCATGGTTAATCGTGTCTATAAATTCAAGTACACCCCACACTTTGTTTACTGCCGTCTTGTAGTATGCCGCCTTAATATATATACAGGAGGAACTTCTATCATCAGGTGACGTATCATCCTAAATTACTAATCAGGAAATTTGTGAGGATTCGTCGCAGTTACACTCAGCCTTGGACGATCGGATCACCTAATGAAACTTTATTCCCGTTATTTACATTACGTCACCTGTAAATTATACTAGGGCCTTATTAATTATCATGCATTATATCCCCTAATTAATAAAATGAGTGGCTCCGGCCACGAAGACAATCTCACAGGAAAATCTTATCAACTATAATCCCTGAAACCTGCGTTATACTCAAATGATATTCAAAGTACTTACATGCAAATGATTTTTATTTCCCTACAAGTGACTAGCTATCAGGATAAATGAAAGAGTACTCATCACTTTTGCGGCTCGCTGCCCTCAGGAAGTACATCCATCAGCTTAAGCGGTCATCGGGGCGTTGATATCTGCAGGGTTGTCCATGGTCTTCATTTGCTGGTTCGTCCGCATGCCGACTGGATCCTCAGATGTCGTTGGAAGGTCCAGAGTATACCTGACGTTTTGAAGCGTCTATACAGCCGACCTCTCACCAGCCCTGAAGTTCTCGTAGGTCACACATGCAATGAGGAAGGATTATTGCGTTATAAATGCACTAAGTGTGTCGTGCATTTTAAACCCTTCTCGGCTAAAGGTACTCATATGTATATTTAAGTATCCTAGCCCTGGATTATTAGTCTGTCCTGCAGCTCGACACCATTTCTTTCCCTTGCACACACTAGTTCTCCATAAATATTTTAGTTGACTCTAGGAGCACCACGCGCTAGACGGACGCACTCACAGAGTTTGAACATACGTGTTACTATATCTTTTTATATCGGTCATCAATCGACCCACTCCACTTCAATAATATTTAATCCAATGTGCAACTCACTGCGTTAGAGCGAATACGGCGGACACTGCCCGGTCTATAAACCAATGGCTGAATGCCAATCACTGTCGTCGGTTCGAATCTCACCGCAACACTGTGATCGAACTATACCTTGAGCACCACGCGCCTTTCTGACACATAATCCGAATTAAAGAAAAAATTCACATCCAGCTCATTACAGGCTGCATTAGAAGCATGATCAATATCTGGCTTGCAACGCACTGTCGCTCACTATAGGTTGTCACTGACTATTACATATCACTGTTCGACGTAGAATTTCCACAATATAAACCACTAATTATCCATAGTAACTGTTCACTCACGAATAGACATGTCGATCACACCAAAGACACAGAATGTACTAGGTACCGTGGTCTCTTGCCTCTCGCCTATATGGTGGAACGAATTATTTCTGGAGGGGGAATCAGTCCACGCCCCCTTGTCACACCTCACTCCGGTGGCAGGTGTATTTACACTTTGAATTTAGTATCAAATTAAAGCGTGTACATCCCGCTTTTCGTTGATCATTTTTCATTGCGAATTTTTCACGGGCTCGCCTGTAATCATGAAAGCGTCATTACCAATTTAAAGTAGGTGGAGCTTGACTCCGGGGATTTTTTAGATTTCCTGGTCCTGTCAGAGCCGGGCATCTGGTCTTTCTCACTTCAAGATATTCGCTGCCTGCGCAATTCCCATTAACCTTATCATGTAGAATGGTTCTCTACATGATAAATCCCCATAAAATCCCCTCATTCATTGAAGCTGTAACTTGAAATTATCTATCGAGCATTTCCGAGTAATTAATATTGATAGCCTCGTAACAGTTGAAAGCGATACACTGGTACCACCAGATATTTAGGGGAATACGTGGGGTGATATCGTCTAGAATGTTGGGACGACTTCCTTGGGGCTGCTTCGTGACCTCACCTCTCAGTCATGTGACATCCCGCTCGCCCCAGCTCCCTCGCTCAGAGAGAGAAAGAATTCCACTTACGGGCGCCTGTACTCCCTGTTTTCTCAATTACGCGCAACGAGAGGAGAGGCGCGTGACTCTACGGGGGGCGGCTCGCATCCCGGAACCGACAAGATTATCCCCGTTCGGCGGCTATTTGACGTAGAACCGCGCGGAAAACGGCATATTCTTTCTACAGGATGTCTCCATATACGTATGACGAGGTCATGAACGGTCACATCCCTCCCCCACTTGGGTTAAGAAAAATCACGACAATGAGGAGGGATTTTTCTTATATATCAAATGCATCATCATGACCCTTTCACTTGACTATGTCGGAGGATAACATTCTCTAACCTCAATTCATATCCGATCATAAGGATGCGCAAGCAATCTTGAGTCATCATATCCCGTCTTTCCGCGCAATCTATACAATCATCCTCATCTGAATAATCCCCGTCACCCTCTGCATCTCGATCATCTTCTTCCATCAGCACACAGTTGACATCATCACCCTCTTCTTCCTGTTCATGGTCATTTTCAACGTCGGCTTCATCTTCTTCCTCATCTTCTTCTCCCGATGGTTCTCCATCACCATGATCATCCGGGTTCCCTGCTGGTAGCTGTCCGGGCGCGTGATATAACTTCAGATTTCCCGCATTGTATATGGATTCACTGGTGCCATCCATTGACTGAACCTTATATGAATTGTTCTCTAAACTCTGAATTACTCTATAAGGTCCAATGTATAGTTCTGCGAACTTATGGTAAAATTTACGTGGTGGGTCCGAACTAATGGGACGCTTTACCAACACGAGCTCTCCCACACGTAATGCTCGGTGAAACCTCCTATTTCGGTGTCTTCGCATTCGTTTGTCTGCCTGTTTTCTGAGAGACTCCAAGGTATCTCGTACTCTTAATTCTGCTGAAAGCCTCGGATCCTCTGGACATGGTACAATGTTCTTCCATGGCCTTTCAGGATGCTCATTAAAATGTACAACACTAGGAATCTGCCCCGTTGATTCGTGGACTGTGGAGTTGATGCATTCCATGATAATCGGAACAACATCTACCCACCGCCAGTGTTGCCTTGGGCAATATATCCTACAGAATTTACTGATTTCCCGCATAATCCTTTCTGCTGGGTTGGATTCTGGGTGTCTGATTGAACTCATGACGTGACGGATTCCCATTTGCTCCATAGCACGGCGAAATGCTATAGACGTGAATTGGGGTCCATGGTCGGTTAGCAATCGTTCTGGTTGGCCCATTTTCGGAATGATTTTATTCCTGATCTGAGTAATAACTGCACGGGTATTCGCTTTTTGCACCGGGCATAGAACCACAAATTTAGTAAATACATCCATACAGACCAAGATGTATTGGAGTCCTCTGGTCGCCTTGGGAAGGGGACCGTAAAAATCCATCGAAAACAACTCACGTGGCTTCTCAGGTATTATTGGCTTCGGTGGTTGTTTGAGCAAGTATGCGTTTGGTTTAATCCGCTGACAGGTATCGCAAGTCATCAGAACTGTGCGCGTTATTCTCCTCATCCGAGCCCATGTGAAGGTCTCCCTAAGTGTGGCCATGACCTTATCAACTCCTCCATGCCCTACGGAATGATGCGCAAGCCATATTAAATCCACTTGGAGAGCAGGTGGAACGACCACTCTAAGACGCGTGTGAGCTTCGTCCACATATTTGTACAAGACTCCGTTTATGAAATTGTAATTTGGAGCGCGTTTCTCAGCATCTTGATATTCAGGCGTTCCTGGCTGCAATTCCTTGCGAAGGAAACGGATCATACGACGGGTTTCAGGCCAGCTTTCCTGTTCGTCCGAAATTTGCCTCAATCTGTCAAGAATCTCTTGATCACCTTCTACAAGCTGTAATTGATGCACGGCCTCCATTTCAGAATCCGGGTTTCTGCTAAGCGCGTCGGCGACTACATTCTCCTTACCCGCGCAATGTTCCACCTCCAAATCAAATTGTTGTACAAATAAGGTCCAACGGTTTACTCTTTCGGACGACATAGTGGATTTAAGCATGAATGTTAGAGCTCGATGGTCTGTACGCAGAAGTATGGGGAACCCATAGATATACTTTCGCCAATGGCTAAGAGCCGTGACAATAGCAAGCATCTCAAGCTCAGTTACGGTGTAATGACGTTCATGTTCACGCAGCTTGCGACTCATGAAAGCCAAGTAATTTATCGGTGGCACAGCACCCTTCCTCTCTTGATAGAGCACGGCGCCTACCCCAATCATAGACGCGTCCGTTTGGATGACAAATTTCTGACTGAAGTCAGGATATCCCAATTTCACGCTCCGGCTCATTAACTCCTTTGTCTTACTAAAAGCTTCTTCACACGTGGCATCCCACTTCCATCTGTTATTTTTCTTTAGCAAGTCTTGTAATGGCGCCACGGTGTTGGTATATGCAGGACAATGGTCTGCAAAAAACCCACATAGACCTAAAAATTTTCGGACGTGCTTGACCCTCGTGGGTTTCGGAAAATCCTGAATCGCCTTTATTTTCGTCGGATTTGGAGAAACACCCCCTGCATCGATTACATGTCCCAGGAAAAGGATGCTGCGCTGGCAGAAGTGTGATTTCTCAAAGTTAATTTTGAAGTTGTTCCGACTCAAATCTTCGAGAACAAGACGCAAGTGTTCCAGATGTTCTTCTAACGTTTGCGTAGCGATCAAAATATCATCCACATATCGGACCGTTATTTGTTTGACTTTATCACTCAAGTTTCTATCGAGTGCTCTGATTAAGGATGACCCAGCATTCTTAATTCCAAATGGCAAACGGTTATATACATAGGTCTGCTGATCAAACAGGAACCCCGTCAAGACCTTAGACTCACTCGTTAGTTCCACGTGGTGATAAGAAGATCGTAAATCGATATTTGAGAACAATTTCATATTCTGAAATTTCTTTAAAATGTCTTTGATATTCGGTGCCCTGTCATACTCCGGCACGAGTCATTCGTTAATGGCCCTAGCATCCAGACACACCCTCAGAGATCCATTAGGTTTAGCTACAACGACTAACGGGTTTAAAAATGGCGTTGGAGCCTTTGATATGATATCATGATCTTCCATTTCTTTAATGAGCGCGCGCACCTTCGCGTGATGTTTCTCTGGGATAGGATAAGGGTTTTTCTTGAATGGTTCCCAACTAGTCACCACCAGATTATATTTGTAATTCAAAATTTTCCCAGGTTGTGAGCCGAAAACATTTCTATGCGTTTTTAGGATTTCCTGCAATTTATGTCTGTCATTTTCATTGATTTTAGCCTCATCCAATTTAATCTGCAATACGTCTTCAAACCTAGGTTCTTCTCCTTCGTCTTCTTTCTCCAAATCAACAACCATCATCTCGAATTTCTCCCTGATTTCTTCCATCATTTGAGCGTTCCAATTCGGAAATTCTCTAGGCCTACCTTCTTCGCTATGGAGTACCTGCGTTGTCCAGATCCTTTCTCCGTCTTCTGTTTCTGGCCTATCATTTAACCGGACATCTTCGCGGCTCATATTGATGCAAAATTTGACATGATTTTGATCCATGTCGATAACCGCTCGATACTCACGCAGAAGATCTGCACCCACAATCACGTTGTATTCCATCTTGTCTAGAACCAAGAATGGATGTGCGAGGGTCGCGTTACCTATCTGTAGGTCTAGATATACTTGCGTATCGCATACCGTCGTGCGATCCGGAATGATGCCCCGCACCTTTACCTTAGCTACTGGTAAAGTAGGAATTTTAAATTTTGATTGGATCTCTCTGACGAAATTTCTCGACACCACGCTCACGCTGGCTCCGGTATCCACTAAACAACGTACGCGGAGTCCGTGGACACGTATGTAAATCACCGGTAATTCTCTAACTATCTTTTTACTGCATGGATTTGGGTCTTCTATCAAGTCCTCTGGTTGCATCACCCAGGTATCAACGGTAACGATGGTCCATTCTAATTCGTTTTGGTGGTTGTTGGTATGGGGAAAAACTATCTCCTCGATACCTAGTTCATCTTTTTTTTTACGGCTCCACCCCCAGCATGATATTCGCTCGCGTGAGGGTTGAGTCGATTCTCGGAATCTTGTCTACGTTGGGCCTGAAGCTGAAGACTTTCCGCCCCTCTACTTTCTTCCATCGCGGCCATCTCTTGAATTGGTCCTTGCCATTTGTCATTCATAACAGGTTGATTTCTGAGGTGTTCAACGTATCCCCGAGACTCGGCCTGACGATCCCGTATGTGGCTGTCCGAACCTCTAGATCTTTCCCATGGCCGTCCTCCATCACTTCTCCATTTCGTGTACGGTCTTCGATAACGATCGCCTTGATTATATCCGAATCCATTTCTTCTTTCGTAAGGTCTTCTGTGTTCGTAATTTCGAGAACCCCATTTGTCACGATACCGTTCTCTTGGTCTATTCCACTTTGAAGTCTCCCTATCTTCTGTCCTCGGTGCCGAGTACATTTCTCTCCTTTCTTCTGTACTAGTCCCCTGATTTCGGAGCTGAGGCGTTCCTCCCTCTCGATTTGTATTGACGGTGTGGATAGCCTCATGGTGCCTCTGTCGAACGTATCCCCCGTTAGTTGTTTGGTCGAGCTGCCGCAAAACGTGTTCAGCCTCGACCGCGGTCCTAACATTAGCAGAGATAAGTAATTTCTGCACCTCTAGTGGTAGCTGCTTCCCTATCGCTGCCACCAACTCCATTTCTGTTGGCGGACTATCCAGCTCTTTCATCCTCAGGAGCTGGTGCACAAAGTATTCACAAAATCGTGTCTGCCCCGTGGCCGAATACCGCCGAGAATACAACTCCAGGCGTAGATTTTGTTGAGTCTCAATCGACCAATATTTCTCAAGGAATCGACACCTAAATTCCTCGTAACTCCCGAAGCAATATTTGAACGCCTTGAACCAAATGAGAGGCTGTTCTACTAGATACTTCTCCACCATTCTTAGGCGCTTATCTGCTGGAATATTGTGATCAAGAAAGTATTGATCCATTTCAGAAAGGAACCCTCTTGGTGTCATGTGAACGTTCGAGCCGAACTTCTTTGGTTCATCATAACTCATGCGAAGAAAGTTATAAATTGGCACTGAGCTACAATCCTGTGGTGCCGAATTACGCCCGGGTGGAATACGCATGGGATTCGTTTCATTTATCTGTGAAGAGTCCTCCATTTTATCTGGTTCGGTGCGATTTCCGATAACATCGTGTTCACCTTTCTCTGGCTTCTTTAAGGCGGATTTTAACAGTCCATCTCCTCGAGACTCTTGAGATTTAAGGTTCTCGACTTCCTCTTGTAACTCCAGTATTAATTTGTCGTGAACATCAGCCTTAATACTAGCTTTATGAACCTTCAATTCGAATCTATCAACCTTGTCCTTCGTCTCCTTCAACTTGCTTTGAATTTCCCGTTGTTTTCCCTCGACATCGGTTTTCAATTCGACTTTCATTAGGTCAACCTGTTGGTCGAGGTACTCCCTACATTTCGCCTCTGTACTGTCGGTGACCACTATCAGTTGTGCCTCAATATCTTGGGATTTCACGGACAATTCTTCAACTTGAGTTCGTAAATTTACGACCTCTTCCGTTCCGGTATTAATCTTTGCTTCCAACCTATCAATTTTTCTTTCCTGAGCGGTAAATTTTTCATCAACTTCTTTTATTTGTCCCTCCAGACGGATACTTGTTTGATCTAAGTTTTGTGTCAAAGAATCTATATGAGCAGTTAAGTCATTAACACGGGAAGTGAAATGGTCTTTAAGTTCTGTGGCCTGGGCCTTACATGATGCCTCGTATCTCTCTAAGCGTTCAGTGAGTTGCCCAACCTGACTGGTCTGTTGGTTCAAACATTGGTCTAACTTAATAAGCTGTTCTTTAGTCTCAGCGTCCGCTTGCTCCTGTCTAGCAAAACGTTCCTCGAGCCTGTCACTATCGGCCCTAATCTGCTCCTTCAAGAGTCCCGCTTGCCTCTCACTATCGATCCTGATCTGCTCCTTCAAGATTTCCGCTTGCCTCTCATTATCAATCCTGATCTGCTCCTTCTGTTCGGCCAATAGACTGGCCATCATCGCCTTAATGTCCTCTACATTCATACTGACACTTATTTGTGGAGAACGTGTACCCCCTGAATCGAGCTGACCGCAGTATACTCAATTAACATGATTTATTTTCCTAAAGTTAGGCAGGTGCGTTCATTTTTGAAACACGTAATTTGCCTTATACCAAATTTAGCTTCACAACAGCTACGTCACACCTCCTAATAACTGCAAGTGTTTCCTTAGTATGCCCATACATCATTCGTAAATATTTTCCCGGAACTCACTACAAATAACTTTCTGTAGCCCTTTATCAAATTACATGTCACCCGAATTCATGACCTAAATGGGCTCTGCAATTTACCTATACCAGACACCTGGTATATTCGATGAACATTGGATGCCGTCAGCTTCAAGATGTACAAGTTGCACTAGCAGTCAGTTGTCCGTCTATGAGCTGACAACATTTCACTGTTCATTTTAGGAAATATAAGAGTCATGGGGTGAGGCTCCCTCTCTTACTCACGGTATATAATATTTAAAATAGGACGTATTCCCTAAGTTACCGAGGCCTGCTACTAATGCATCGCCTCTGGCACAAACCCGTAACCAGCAGGATTTGAAGAATTCTGCCCGATCACTTTGTCCTCACTAACGGGAAAGACATTGTATTGTCTCTCTGAAGTTTCACCATTTTGTAACTTCATCGGGTCTGCCATGATCATGAGTGACCATCGTGCACGTTACCACTTAATCGGGTTACACGATTTTCCCAATTTTTCTCCGTATCTTTATTAAATATAATCTATTCCAATCACTCATTTACATATCATCACGTGTGATAAAACTGTCTACGGAAATGACCTAAGCACTCCGCCCGACACCTCATTCATACTAGTTACTGTATTCACACGTTCTGACTTCATCTCGTATTCCTCCTTCCTACTAAATTCAACATTCGGATACATTCGGTATTTCTAATCCTTTAGTTCTCACCATACACCTTTGGTACTACTAAGTTTACCAGGTACTCCTTTTTATAGTAGTGGTGTTCGAACTAAGCCACATGTTCGGAGATGAACTTGTGCTCTGGAATACGGTTATATATTTTTTTGCCACTAAACTACCATATTAATGCCTGAACGTTGGCCGATATTTTGTACGCCCCTAACGTCGGCCACTATTTGTACGCCCTTACGTTGTGTGCCATTTGTATGGCCCTCACGTTGGTTCGCCATTTGTATGCACCTGTCCAGGGCTCTAGTGCATAACAATTTATATTAATTGGCTTATACAGTGGCTGTAAGGATTTATTCGACGAGACCCTTGGACATTCCCTGGAATCGAAAGCCATCACCCCTACTTGAGTTTCCTTCGGCTTGCTCGAGAGCTTGGGTTCGTGGTATGTCCGGAAGGGGGCTTAAAATATTTAATTCTAAGTAAGGGGAAAGAGTCTCGGATTATCAGAGGAATACGAACACATTACTAATGAGAAGGAATACCGTCTATTTTGCAAAACACTTTAATTAACTAAGGAAAACACTTGAAATTTTATTACATATAGATATGCCGAAATATTTATTAACACACTACACTAATTATTAATTCGGCCTGAGCTCGAATGTCCTTTTCTGTCCTTTTCTCAGACCGGCATTCATCATTTCATAACCTTTAAATCATTGAACACACTGAAAATCTTATTATGTTAAGCATTTTATACATATGTTATTTACAAGGGCATATCTTCTTATGGCACGAGTTGTATCGCCCACTTCATTCGAATCATGTTAATTGAGTTTGTTTAAATGTTCGAGTACCCTTCGAAATACATGATAGCTATGTCACAGTCTCTATGCTAATGACCTCGTCTGATTTATCACACGGAGTATTTACCCCTTATAACGCCTGTTTCATAGGGATTTACCTAGGCGTTAATACAACAAGTGACATTTCATTTCAACGGCGTTCCTAAAAACAACAGGCATATCAACCAATAACTAACATATAATATACACACTGGAAGAAATGACATAACACCTTGCATTTGCTTCTCCATGCCAGAGAAGAGAAAAAAAACAACAACAACACAGGGTCTTGATACAGCTCCGATTTGTTACCACATGCGGGTAACAGTCTTCTTCGAACCCTGGGGTCTCGAGCCCAGGACTTCCATGATTTGTTACCACATGTGGGCAACATTCTTCTTCGAACCCTGGGCTTCGAGCCCAGGACTTCCATATGTGGGGTGTACAAAAAAAGAATCTAAAACCCTATCCTGGTTTTTATCTTAATAATAATAATAATAACAAAGGTGGAAGGAGTTCATTCATTTGTCATCCCTAGGATATGCACGACGGTGTCTTTATCTTGAATTGTGCACGTTTCGTTCCACTATATAAAGAAGGGAGAGTTGGACATCACATTTCATGCAGTGGCTAGCGAGACCCTCTCATTCCCCCCGGCCATAAACCTGTCAAGGGTTCGGCTCGCTTGTCTTTTATTTTCTTTTCCTTCACCCACATAGCAAGGCTATCCCCTTACTTGCTATATTCAAATTCTCGTATTATCGCAAAAAAAACCCTTCTTGCTGCAGTTCATTGACACACACCTTACATATGCCTTCAGCCATCTTATCCCTGTGCCGGCATTTTCCAAATGTCTCTTCTATCGGAGAACACATATATGTACACACCACTGTACTTTCAAACGAACTCACAAATCACATACCGTCCCTTCTCCCCTCATTTCCCGAAACAGTGCACATTTAACCAGAGGACTCTAGCCTTCAGAATAAAAATAAATACAATAAAAATGATTCATGGTTAATCGTGTCTATAAATTCAAGTACACCCCACACTTTGTTTACTGCCGTCTTGTAGTATGCCGCCTTAATATATATACAGGAGGAACTTCTATCATCAGGTGACGTATCATCCTAAATTACTAATCAGGAAATTTGTGAGGATTCGTCGCAGTTACACTCAGCCTTGGACGATCGGATCACCTAATGAAACTTTATTCCCGTTATTTACATTACGTCACCTGTAAATTATACTAGGGCCTTATTAATTATCATGCATTATATCCCCTAATTAATAAAATGAGTGGCTCCGGCCACGAAAACAATCTCACAGGAAAATCTTATCAACTATAATCCCTGAAACCTGCGTTATACTCAAATGATATTCAAAGTACTTACATGCAAATGATTTTTATTTCCCTACAAGTGACTAGCTATCAGGATAAATGAAAGAGTACTCATCACTTTTGCGGCTCGCTGCCCTCAGGAAGTACATCCATCAGCTTAAGCGGTCATCGGGGCGTTGATATCTGCAGGGTTGTCCATGGTCTTCATTTGCTGGTTCGTCCGCATGCCGACTGGATCCTCAGATGTCGTTGGAAGGTCCAGAGTATACCTGACGTTTTGAAGCGTCTATACAGCCGACCTCTCACCAGCCCTGAAGTTCTCGTAGGTCACACATGCAATGAGGAAGGATTATTGCGTTATAAATGCACTAAGTGTGTCGTGCATTTTAAACCCTTCTCGGCTAAAGGTACTCATATGTATATTTAAGTATCCTAGCCCTGGATTATTAGTCTGTCCTGCAGCTCGACACCATTTCTTTCCCTTGCACACACTAGTTCTCCATAAATATTTTAGTTGACTCTAGGAGCACCACGCGCTAGACGGACGCACTCACAGAGTTTGAACATACGTGTTACTATATCTTTTTATATCGGTCATCAATCGACCCACTCCACTTCAATAATATTTAATCCAATGTGCAACTCACTGCGTTAGAGCGAATACGGCGGACACTGCCCGGTCTATAAACCAATGGCTGAATGCCAATCACTGTCGTCGGTTCGAATCTCACCGCAACACTGTGATCGAACTATACCTTGAGCACCACGCGCCTTTCTGACACATAATCCGAATTAAAGAAAAAATTCACATCCAGCTCATTACAGGCTGCATTAGAAGCATGATCAATATCTGGCTTGCAACGCACTGTCGCTCACTATAGGTTGTCACTGACTATTACATATCACTGTTCGACGTAGAATTTCCACAATATAAACCACTAATTATCCATAGTAACTGTTCACTCACGAATAGACATGTCGATCACACCAAAGACACAGAATGTACTAGGTACCGTGGTCTCTTGCCTCTCGCCTATATGGTGGAACGAATTATTTCTGGAGGGGGAATCAGTCCACGCCCCCTTGTCACACCTCACTCCGGTGGCAGGTGTATTTACACTTTGAATTTAGTATCAAATTAAAGCGTGTACATCCCGCTTTTCGTTGATCATTTTTCATTGCGAATTTTTCACGGGCTCGCCTGTAATCATGAAAGCGTCATTACCAATTTAAAGTAGGTGGAGCTTGACTCCGGGGATTTTTTAGATTTCCTGGTCCTGTCAGAGCCGGGCATCTGGTCTTTCTCACTTCAAGATATTCGCTGCCTGCGCAATTCCCATTAACCTTATCATGTAGAATGGTTCTCTACATGATAAATCCCCATAAAATCCCCTCATTCATTGAAGCTGTAACTTGAAATTATCTATCGAGCATTTCCGAGTAATTAATATTGATAGCCTCGTAACAGTTGAAAGCGATACACTGGTACCACCAGATATTTAGGGGAATACGTGGGGTGATATCGTCTAGAATGTTGGGACGACTTCCTTGGGGCTGCTTCGTGACCTCACCTCTCAGTCATGTGACATCCCGCTCGCCCCAGCTCCCTCGCTCAGAGAGAGAAAGAATTCCACTTACGGGCGCCTGTACTCCCTGTTTTCTCAATTACGCGCAACGAGAGGAGAGGCGCGTGACTCTACGGGGGGCGGCTCGCATCCCGGAACCGACAAGATTATCCCCGTTCGGCGGCTATTTGACGTAGAACCGCGCGGAAAACGGCATATTCTTTCTACAGGATGTCTCCATATACGTATGACGAGGTCATGAACGGTCACAGTATATCATTAATAAATATTGGAAACAGTAATGGTCCCAGCACTGACCCTTGTGGGACACCATGGTCAACATTGTAGATTGGCCTTTTACTTTTATTGTCATTAATATATTGTTTCCTATCAGTTAAGAAATTTTAAACCACTCAAAAGCTATTCGTCTAAATCCTGCATTTGCTAGTTTATTATGTATTACGATATGGTTAACTGTGGCAAATGCCTTTGCAAGATCTATGAAAAGTCCAGCTGCTATTTTATTATTATCTAATGCATTCTGCGTAAGGGACACTATGTCAACTATGTCAATATGTCAATATGATGTGGTAATACACTCCCAACTGTAAAATACGGTGGTCGGTCTGTAATGCTTTTGAGCTGTATGTCATTCAGGGGTATGGATAACTTACATTTCATTGACGGAATAATGAACAAGGAGGGCTATGATGCAATCCTGAGGACAAACGTGAAGCAGAGTGCCTAAAATATGGGAATGCCACCTGTTTATATTTTCCACTATGATAATGACCCAAAACACAATGCTGACATTAATAAGACATTTTTGACTTGGAACATTCCTAAGCAGCTTAGAACACCCACCAGTCTCCGGATTTAAATGCCATCGAACATATTTGGGCCACGTTGAAAATGAATAACCGTAGGCAAGGTGTGCGTACCAAGAATGAATGAATGAATGAATGAATATACTTCTCTCCCAGTCACGGATGACCACCAGGTGGAGAGAGTATAATCATTTATCATACATACATACATACATGCATACATACATACATACATACATACACACATAGATTCATACATACATTGCCATTATAGACTGTTATGCTTTTCAGTGTTCAGTCTGCAAGCCTCTGTGAATTTACTATACGTCGCCACAATCCTCTATTTGCAACTTTTGCAGTGGCCTCATTTAGTACTATACCTCTTATCTCTAAATCGTTAGAAACTGAGTCTAACCATCGTCGCCTTGGTGTACCTCTACATCTTCTACCCTCCATAACAGAGTCCATTATTCTTTTAGGTAGACTATCCTCCTCCATTCGCCTCACATGACCCCACCACCGAAGCCGGTATACGCGTAGAGATTCAACCATCGAGTTCATTCCTAAATTAACCTTTATCTCCTCATTCCGAGTACCCCGTGCCATTGTTCCCACCTGTTTTAAAAGCAATCATTCTCGCTACTTTCATGTCTGTTACTTCTAACTTATGAATAAGATACATTAAGTCAACCAGCTTTCGCATCCGTAAAGCAAAGTTGGACTCAAAACAGACCGATGTAAAGATAGTTTCGTCTGCGAGATGACTTCCTTCTTACAGAATACTGTTGATCGCAACTGCGAGCTCACTCCATTAGCTTTACTACACCTTGATTCAATCTCACTTACTATATTACCATCCTGGGAGAACACACAACCTAAATACTTGAAATTATTGACCTGTTCTAGCTTTGTATCACGAATCTGACATTCAGTTCTATTGAATCTCTTACCTACTGACATCAATTTAGTATTCGAAAGTTTAATTTTCATCCATACTCATTGCACCTATTTTCAAATTCCAAGATTTTAGACTACAGGCTTTTGGCACAATCTGCATTATCACCCAGTCGTCAGCATAGTCCAGACTGCTTGCTACATTTCTACATAACTTCATCCCTGCCATTTTATACCTTTCAGCAGAAGATCCATGTAAACTACGAACAGCAAAGGTGAGAGATTACAGCCTTGTCTAACACCTGTAAGTACCCTGAAACAATAAATCATTCCACCATCAATACCCACTGCAGCCCAACTGTCAACACAAATTCCTTTGATTGATTTTAATAATCTACATTTAATTCCGTAGACTCCCAATATGGCGTATATCTTTTCTCTCGGTACCCTGTCATATGCTTTCTCTAGATATACGATACACAAAAACAACTGTCTATTCCTCTCGTAGCATTTTTCAATTAACTTGTGCATACTGAAAATCTAATCCTGACAGCCTCTCTGTGGTCTGATACCACACTAGTTTTCTCCAACTTCCTCTCAACGAATGATCGCACCCTCCTTTCCAAGAAGCGAGTGAACACTTTGCCTGGTATACTAATCAATGAGATACCTCGATAGTTATTGCAATCCTTCCTGTTCCCTTGCTTACAGATAAGTGCAATTACTGCTTATGTCCAATCTGAAGGTACCTTGTTTGCTGAAAAACTTCCACAGATGGTTTTAGTAAATCATATCAATACATAATTTTTAACGCTCTCTTTTGAAGTATTTCTAGTTCCTTTACAGCTTTACAGGTACCTTACAAACACTTCATGATAATCTTACTAACCTATGAAGCCATTTCATCCCTGCCTTCCCACTATACTTCACCATTTCTGTTCTAATTTCATCTATTCCTGCTGCTTTATGACAATGGAGTTTACATACAGTCCTTTCCACTTCCTCAAGCCTAATTTCACCAACATAATTTTCTTCCTCCCCATGAGCTTGGCTGTTCGCAACACCACCAGGAAGATTTACTTTTACATTGAGATGTTCAAAATATTCCGTCGATGAAATACATACTCGTGTATCAGATTAGCAGTGTATTTGCATTGAACAACAAACTCCACATCTGGTTACAGTCGCAGACATCGATAACAAACTCTTAATTTGCCCAAGATCCTTGAAGTCTATATAGCGACGCAACTCTGACTTAAACCACTCCAAATCTTCAACAATATGGATGGCTATCATGTCATCAATATACACTCCAAGTAGCATATTTTACCGAAGTACACACATGGTTCACAAACAGACCTTTTAAAACCGGTTGACTTCATGACACCATCAAAAAATGTTCCGGTCCTTTGAACTTTGGTGTAAACCACACATGCTTTCTTTAACTTGTAGATACAGTTGGGTTTTCTTTCAAACCACTTGGTTGCTCCACGAACACTTCTTCCTTAATGTTACTCTTTAGAAATGTCGCATCTACATCATAATGTTGAATATTACAACCTTTGACAACCGCAAGAGCAATCAAGATTCTGACAGTCTGACGCCTCAATACAGGACTATATGTATCATTATAACCTGCTTATAACCTAAAGCTACAAGTCTAGCCCTGTAAATGTTCTCATTACAATCAAGTCCTTCTTTGATTCTGAATACCCATTTTGTCCCAATAATATTCTTTCCTTTTGGCCTTTCTACCAATTCCCAACACTCATTTTTCTCAAAATTACTTAGTTCTTCCTCCATTGCTGATTTCCGTTTTTCACATTCAGGACCAGTCAAAGCTTCTTTGGCACTCTTCGGTAAACTGTCAGTTACATCAGACACAACATGCAAATTACATCAAATGCAATCCACACTGATTTCAGGTCCTCTATCCGGTTCATCTATTACTTGCTCATCAGTTCTGCGCACCAAGTCAGATCCATTATCGGAGTCAAACAAACTTCAATCTACGACCAATGGTTTCTCACAAGACTTAAGAGGCAACGCAGTAACAGGTCCTTCCTTAAATTTCATGGGAAACACTCTCTCCATATATACTACAAATCTGGACAAAACAACACACTTGTTTTTCAAGTCCCACAGCCTATAACCTCTTCTAATATCAGGATAGCCGAAGAAGACACATTCCTTTGCTCTAAACTGTTATTTCTCAGCTTTGATATGTTCCTCATATGCCCAGACACGACATCCAAATACTCTCATTCTACAAATTTCCTCATCAGAAATTGTTTTGTTAAACAACAACTCATAGGGTATAATTACAATAGCAGACGCCTTACACCTATTCTTAATGTAAATTCGAAGGCATACATGCATTCAATAACATGCACCGAACTAAAATCAGAAGCTGTCGATTCAGCCCCTCTGCCATTCCCATTTGCTGGTGTCCCCCTGGTAAAGACAGCCTGTGAATAATACCATTGTCAACAAAGAACTCTTTCAAGTCAGTATTACAAAATTCTCCTCCCCCATCCGTTTGAACATTTCTCTGATTTTTATCTTGAATATTCTTAGCTCTTTTCTTGAATGTATTTTTTCAGAAGCCTCATTTTTGTGCTTTAACACACTCACTTCACTCTATCTGGAATAGTCATCTGTCAAGGTTAAGAAATATTTCCCCCTCCCAAGGTTTCAGGCTTTACATAACAAACATCAGAGTAAACAAGATCTAGGGGAGCTGGTGAATTCACTAGTCTATCTGGGAAAGGAGCTCTTTTAGCTTTGCCTTTCAGGCACACTTCTCACTGCCTTTTTGCTTTCCAATCAAATCACTCTCAGGCAAATTTTCAGCATGCCCAAAACCAACATGATATATTTCTCTTGTTACCATCTTGCAAGTAACTGCACACACGAATTTCTGTTCACCATCACTATCTTGACAGTAAGACATCTCTAGTTCATGCCAATCACATTTGATGGTATACATGTCATCTTCATCTCTTGCATAGGAAATGAACCATTCTTCATCTCCATTCTCTTTGCCATAAGCAGTCAGCTTTCCATTGTATATCTCAAAACGCACATTAGCTTTCTCAAGTACCCTCACCGACAAAATATTATCAGATGCATCTGGAACTCACAGCAATTTGGTTAGTTTCAACGTCCATTCACCACACTGATCACTTATTTTCAGCACTATGGACCCACTGCGTTTCACATCACATTCCACACTTTTCTTTCCCACCTGCGCTGAAACTGACACATTTCTTGCAAAGTTTTTCAACAATTCACGGTGTGGTGTAATGTGGTGGTTTCAACCATTGTCCGGTATTTGAATAACTTGACTGTTCGTCCTGTTTACATTCCTTGTCCTCTGGTCCTCTCATCAAATGCACAGCATATTTCACTTTCAATGTGCTATTTCTAATCTTCTTTACTTCTCTCTCCTGTTCTTTCTTCTCTTCATAAGTGGCAACTTTATTCTTGAATTCTCTCTGTGGCTTCTTGTTGTCATGGGCATTCCCGTCTGAACCCCTATTGTCACTTGTACTAGCTTCAGAGTTTCTACACTTAAACGAAGGATGCCATTCCTTGCAACTAGTGTAACAAATGACATTTCCTCTTGACTTGGCTTCTTTTAATTTTGGATACTCTCTTGCAAAATCACCAAGTTGACCACAACAGTGACAGGATCTATCAGAAGAGCTGAATTTTTCATCAGAAAAATTGTGTTTCTTCTCAAAACCATGGAATTTTCCTTTGTTCTTCATAACATAACTTCTCAATTCTTGATTTTTCTTTTCACCTCATCCTTCTCTCTCTAGTCTATCTTCTTCCAGCAGCAATTTACTCTTCACATTTTCTGACGATAGTTTTTCTTCATTTAACTCCATCACATCGGCAATGTGTTTGTAATTTTCTTGCTTCAAACCTCTCAGCATGTAGGCGACCAGGTCTTGATCATTGATGTTGGATCCACGATTTCTCAGTTTTCCCACTAATTCCTCAACGCGATTCAGATATTCCAAAACAGGTTCATCGTATTTCTTGATGCAGCTTGCCAATTCGTCGATGGTACTCACAAACTGAAAAGGAGAAATCTTCGAATGGATTGCCTTAAGTCTGTTCCAGACATGCTTTGCTCGTTCATGTCTGGTTACATCATTGAAGTAACAGTCCTCTACCAACTCCGTCAAGAAACTGAGTGCAGTGGCGTTTAGGTCCTCTTCGTCTATAGTTAAGTCTTCATCATCATCGTAACCGGGATCGATGGCAGTCCAGCATTTCTTTCATATTAAGAAAGCCTTCACTCGCTTGCACCACACCACATAGTTTATCGGGCCAAGTCTCTCAATCTTCGGCGTAACCGCAACTGATGCTATTTTTACCCACGACTTACTGGGACCCTGGTCCCATAACCTATCGGAAATAAATTGGGACACAACTCTCAATAATTGATTAGAAAAGTTAATTAAAACTTTTTATCTCAAATCAACTCTACACTCAACAACACATTGCGCAATTATTCGGCACAAAACACAATCATTGTTTCAACCATAGAATAAATATAAATTTAGCGCGGTGCGTGTGCGAGAAGGTTGGTGACACAATCTCTAGATAAAACAATTGAATAATCAAAAAACACTACCATAGATATGAAAAATACTACAGACACTACGAACTATTATTCTCACCCTTCAAATTTTAACGACATTAAATACAGAAGAAAAATTATTTCCAATAAATAATTTAGCTGATTTTCCAGGTTTCTTCCATTCTATGTTTAGTAGCTTAGCAAGTGTATAAAGTTCTTGTTGATTTAGAAATTTATCCAACTCTTTTCCATCTATATATTTCTCTCCAATATTTCTCGTTTCTTTACAGTCCTTAATTAGATGTGCCACTTCCATATGTGAACTGCATGAAAAACATTTATTTTCGTCATTTTTCTCTTAAAGCTTTACTTTTTATAAACTCCTATCAGCCACCAGATTAATCCTTTCAGTACCCTTTTTGTTAATATCTGTGCCCATATAGTCATATTATCACTCATTTTGCGAAATTCTACTAGTGTTCGCTTGCTGTTGCATTCTGACCTTATTATTTGTCTTTCTATATCTTTCACACATTGAACGACCTTCTTATACAATCTCCTGTCATCCCTTGATGCATTGCTTTCCCAGTAGGACCCCATTCTTATGTATTCTAGAAGCTTCTTCACAGTATCCACCCAGTAGCATTCGTTTAGATGTTTCATTTGGTGCTGATAAGTTATGCATAAAATTTCACTACCACCCCCCCCGTTTTTAATCTCAACCAATACTTGACTGTTCGTTTCGCAATATCAGCCCGTACACTCACCCCCTTCACACATCATCCTTACTCCGCTATTTGCAGTACAGTTTGGCAATTCCATAATTATTTTGCAAAATTTACTAACGATTACCTCTAAGGCTTCAATTCCATGATCTGTTCCCCACATTTCCACTCTATAGAATACCTTAGCTTTGACTACTGAATTAAATACTTTTTTCTGTACTTTGTATTCTATGTTAGGCACTACTTTATCCAATATTTGTATACTAGCCATAGCACTTGTTACCTCCACGTTTGCTCCTTTTATTTGATCTGACCATCCACCATTGCTGCTTGTAATCGTCCCTAAGTATACGATTTTTAAACCACTTGTAACTTCGTCTTACCCATCCACAAATGTGCATTCGTAGAAAGCTTGACAGCCATTTTACAAAACATCACTATGTTTTTTTGTAGATTAACCTTTAAATTCCACCCTTTACAGTAGTTTTTTATCTCATTACTATTATTTTGCATCTTGTTGGGTGTTATTTCGAGTAAAATCTTATCGTCCGCAAAGATTAGGCCTGGAATATCCTGATACTCAAGACATGGAGAAGCTCTTTACTCAAATACTTTCGAATGGAATATGTCATTAATAAACAATAAAAAATAATTCACCCTTGTTTAAGACCCAATTTTGAAGTTATCTTCCCCATACTACACCATCTTTAACTTTGACAGTACATTTAAATTCCGAATATACGTTATCAGTTGCTCTTATAATTTTCGCTGATACACCGATTTGCCCCAACTTGCGGACGACAGCTTTCTCTAAATCGATTGCAGTACTGTACAACTTGCCTATTTTCTTCTTATTATATTTATCTATTATTGTTTTTACTACCCTTATATTGTCACTTGTCCTCATTCCCTTTCTAAATCCTGCTTGAAATCTCGACAGGATCGAGCACTTCTCTACCAAATTCATTAATGATTTTGCCACTATCCCTGTGTATATCTTGCTTAAAGAGTCTAACAATATTATCCCTCTATAATTACTTGAGTTAGATCATTTTCCACGTTTCTTATATATAGGACAGATGATTCCTTCTTGTCGTGATTTAGGGAATCTTGCTCCATCAAAAATCTTGTTAAATATTTTGACTATATTTGCCAGGATAAAGCTATTTTGGCTGCTTCCCTCCAGAATTCATTATTTATGCCAGAAATTGCTCCTGATTTCCCTTTCCACCTTTCTCTACTAATTCCTTTACTCCATGAGCTAAAATTTCCTTATCTAAATTAGACAGGTTGCACTCCAATCACTCCCATCTTCTCTACACCCTCTTTCAAATGATCCTCACCACTTAACAATTTACTAAAGTATTCTATCCATTCTCCATGACATATATGTACCTATGTTATATTTTTTCTATCTCTACACATTTGATTTATTCTATACCATACTGCCTTAACATCGTTATACTTAGCATCTCTATTTAAGTTATCAGTTTGTTTCTTCTGCCACAAGTCTTTAGTTATTACTAATAATTCTTTGTAGTACCCTTTTCTTTTGCTACAGAATGCCCACCTGTTGTTCTGAATGTTTCTAATGCTTTCATTTATTCGGGCTTTTTTCTGCATTCTTCATGCTACCACCCACAATTTTTGTATTCTTATACCTGTACCCGCATCTTAAGTCGTCCCATCTGTACTGTGTTTTCTATTAGCTTTATTGCCTCATCTACTTCGTTTTCTTCAATCGCGATCTTAATTCCTGTCTTGATAATTTCAAAAGAACTCCCTTCAAAATAATCCCTGAATTCTGTGCTAAGGTCATCTCTCCATATAAACTTTGACACTAATCTCTCTTTAATATTCCTTTGATAATCCTCCCACTATTCTCTTCCGCACTAACCATATTTATGATTATGGGTAAGTGATGCGATTCCCCCAAAGTTTAAC
This sequence comes from Anabrus simplex, assembly GCF_040414725.1. Classification (NCBI taxonomy): domain Eukaryota; kingdom Metazoa; phylum Arthropoda; class Insecta; order Orthoptera; family Tettigoniidae; genus Anabrus; species Anabrus simplex. Next base: position 126,647,210 of record NC_090265.1, on the reverse strand, counting down.
AGTTATATTCTTGAATAGTGGTGAGGCCTCCTTAAAACATAATACTAGATCAATACCACTACCAACCGTTTCCGTTATAAACGTTAAATTACCCCTTTCATCTCCTGACCACCAACCAAATAAAATGTAGAGTTCTTCTGCTCTACATAGTTCTAATAATTTTTCGCCATAGTTATTATAACCTTTATCTTGACTAGTTCTTTTTCCAATTATTATTTCCTCAGCCTCTTTACACTAAACAGTTTTTAAGTCTGGAATCCTCGCATTGAAATCTCCCATTATTACAATACCTATGTCCTCATGTACATTCTTTAATCTATTTATTTCTAATGCTAACTTTGTGAAAAATTCTTTGTTTACCACTGTCGAGCCCTCGGGAGGATTTTATACAAAACCGGGACATAGATTAATATCCCTCTTCTGTTTTAACATTATTTTTACCCAAAGTATTTATTCTATATCTTATTCTATTATTTCAATTGTCTCCTTCATTTCTTCCATTATCAAGGTTAGTATACCACCGGGATATCTACCTTTACAAGCATTATGCTTTAAAACCTGCAATATGTACTTCATATCCCGGTGCTCTCCAACTCTCAAAGAAGGTAATGATATGCATTTCTGCCATCAATAATTTCACCTGTGCATTTCCTAACTTGTTCAAAAAACCTTCTATATTGACCGTTCCAATATTAAATTCTAGCTATGCCTTACTTTTACCCTCAGACAAGTTACGCGTCTTACTTCTAGTCACCCTCTTTTACTACAGTTCTAAAATACTGCCCTCTGGTGATCTAATAATTTATTTGTCTATATTATTTTTCTGTCCTTTGCCCTTCCTAGCCCAGAAGTCCATTGAACTCAAGGATTTACTTCTCCTTGCCAACGTGTTGCTTCTGTCATCAGATGGTCCGCTTCTCCCTGGATTCGTGTCGACTCGACAGTCAACTGGTTGTCCATCCCCCTCCTCCATGCGTTCGTCGCTCTTCTTCTTCTTCTTCTTCTTCTTCTTCTTCTTCTTCTTCTTCTTGAAAGGTGTTTTTGGTCTCATGTGTTATCGTCCAGTCACGATTTCGTCACTCTTCTGTTCTTCTGTAGATTATGAAGGTCGCTAATGTCATCAGATTGTACGTTGTCAGCCAGGGTGCAGACAGCTGACTGGCAAATTCCTTGCTGTAGAGACAGTTGATGAACTACCTGAGGCGATGAACTCAACTGCATATCCATTTCACGTAGTTCTGCAATTGACCAAATACGCGACCACTTTCCGTCACCTACTATAAGACGTTTTCCTCTTACGTATTGGACCAGGAATGCCTATGGCCTGGCACCTCATGTTTATAATTCATTATTTGTAAAAGAACTGTTCAGCTTTAGCATTTGAAACAGCCATACGGACGAATGTTCTCGACTCTGTTGCTTGCTGTAGGAGTGAGAGAGACAGCGCGAGCGGGGAACAGGCTGAGTGACGTATTCGCTACACGTTCTCGACCCTCCCCCATGGAATGTCCAGAAATATTTTCGTAACTTTCAAATGGCTTAAGTTATGGAAATAAGAGCTACACCAACGTAAAGCCCGCATTTTGAAATGGTAATAGCCGAAATTTGAAGTCAATCCGTTCTGTAACTTCGAAGATATTAAGGTAGAAGTTTCACCGAACGAGACCAATATTTCATCGCTTGAAGCAGCGAGCAAGCCAACAACAGGTATATAAGGTCAACGACACGCCGTGTACACTCAGTTGAAATCTACAACTCAACCATGGAAGGCGATAATGCCGTTGCGTCGCGCTACGCGAAGTCGAAGTGGAAACCGTACTGAAATACCTAGAAGTTCGCCATACGAGACCGCGATACTTGGGAATTTCAACCACGTGTTGGACTTGTGAAATATTTCAAAAGTGCCTCGAAGTTGAACTCCGTGTGATACAAAAACATAGGAACTTTTACCGAGTTGTGGACTTGTGAATTTTAAAGGTGCATTTAGGTTTAATTTAAGTGCTAGACTTGTCAATTTATTTCGCTTTTTGGACTGGACTATTTTCAGTGTGTATTCGAAATCTGTCACTGTCAGGTACAGCGTTACGGACTTTGAAAGGCCTGTGTTTAGTAATTTAAACTTGTGATTGTTTACGTATTTATGAATTTCGAGACGTTTCGACGTGTGTTTCATCTTTGAGTATGAATTTGAACAGTTTCATGTATCATGATAATCCAACACTCAGTGATTAGTAAGATCGAATGTGGACAATTTTTCACGTATTTAATGAATGTTTGAACTGAGACTGAACCTTAAGGACATTTTATGTCGGTTGTAGGAAATGTGGACTCTAGTGAGCCTAACTTACACAGAAAATCTACTCAAGAATTGTGTTCTAGAATTTTAGATACTGTTGAATACGTCGTGTATGACCTGAATTTACGCATGATTTTCCATTAACTGTGACCTTAACATTCATTCTGAACTTATTATTACGGGTTTTAAATGTCATGAACTCTGCCCAGTGTTAAAATCTCACGCTACATGAACTGTGCATTTAAAACTCCTGTGACTTAAGAAGTGAGAACATTTCTAATTAAATATTTTACACATAGACCTATGTTTCAGTCTGTGCTAAAAGACTGTGTTATTTTGAGTGTTACGTTAACTACTGCATTACGAAGTGCAAGTATAAACTGTGCTTTCAAAGTCATGTAATTTCAAAGTGCACTACTAGTCACTCTTAACAGACAGTGCTATGTTATCGTATCACCGTGTCAATTGAACTTTCCCGTGTGCCCATTATCTCTGACAGCACCGGAAAACTTGACAAAGTGTTGAAACCTCGTATTTCTTCAAATATCAAATTCAACGTGGTACAGGCTACATCACTGGAGGAGATGCGTGGTACATCGAGCTATTTGGAACGTGGTATGCCGCTGTTGGTGCTGGTTTCGACCTCATCGTGGGAGTTCCAGTCGCCGATCTGCGGAGCCGCATTTCCTCTGTTCCTGTTTGCTGAATTCAGGTGATATGAGTACACTTTACAATTTTTCTCTGGTGAATAATCTCAACATATTGCACTAGACAATAACTGACTCATTACAAAGGCACTTTATCATCCACAATACTTGAGTGCTAAGTTAGTCAAGTGCAAGAGCCTAATTCATACAATTTTTATCGTGTAAATTTCAATTCTGCAACCTAGATAGACTGTAGGAAGTAAATTAGATGAACTGTAGGTCCATTTATGACTATAAATCAATTTAAATAGACTAGAATTTTCAGAAGCAAGTGTGTATTTTGAAATCATATTCAATCTATTTCATTTTAAATAGGCTTTGGGATTTCACAGATGTGATTTACAAGATTCAATGCTTAATTTAAACTTTGAAACCTTAGTCCATTGATGAATTAATTTGACTTCAGGTTTTCATAAGAAAGGTTCATGAACAAAGTGTTCATTTTGAATCATATTTAATTTATGAATTCATGAGTGAAGATTTAATTGGACATTAGGATCAACCTATATGGACTGTAGGGTTTATTTAAGTGAAGCTATTAAGAATAAGAATTGATTTGGACATTTTCAAACGTCAGGAGAACATATGCGACGAAAGATTATATTTTGTTCAACTATAACAGCATATAAGTATTCTGGAATTAAATGTTTATTTGAACATGTTAATGGAAAAATATATTTTCAAGACAGTCTCCAGTATTTAATTGTATCAAATCTTGAATAAAATTATTAGAAAAAATTATACCATGTATTATTCGCCCTGCGAAGCTTTCCTCTGTACCGGCTCCAAAAGTACCGCACACTACCTGAGACCCTTCCCAAGCGCATGAGCCCAACAACATTTCCTGGTACAGTATGCTTTTAGTCCATAATCCCCAGGTTTTATTAGATAAATTCGCAAGCATCTCTGTTCCGTAACGGTCTCTTTATCCATATCTCTTCTCACCCAAATCCTTTCTCCGTTTAAGTTCTTCGCATTAGGAACGACTTTGTTCGACTTCAGAGCCAAGATCAACTTTAACAGGTCTTTTCCCATTTAACTCTCCCCAGACTATGAATTTCATCAATGTCCTCTTCTTTACAATTTACCTTTATATGATTATTTATAATATCCAACACTTAACTCGTTAAATCATTCAAATCCCCGTTTTCTTTCTCCGATGTGACGTATATGAAAGTAATTTTCCACTTAGCATCCTGAATAATCATTTTCTGTTGCCACTTGAATTTCTCCAGTTCCCGTTAAACCCCCTTCATTTTCGACATTAATATTTCTATTTCCCTAGAGTTTTCCACCACCTTTTCTGTCATAATTATCTCTTCTTTGATAAGTCTTTCATTTCTACCATACCATCTCTCAGCTCACGAATTAGCTCCCTCGTTTGTTCATTCTGACAAGACTCTCCTACTATTTACCTAATCTTTCCATGCCTCCCAACTCATTGATCCCGTTGGTCCAGGGTTCACTTCTACACTTCCTATTATCAGAAAAATTGTCACTACTGCTGCCACCACCATAGTTACCTCGAGCCCAGATTGTCGTAGGTGCACTTTCCCACTTGCCGTACACACACACTTCACTCGCCCGTGCCACCGACCTATGGCCGCGCGATACTGCTCTACAGCAATGGTCATTATTCTCACTCAGCATTCACTATACAACCTCTCGCTTCGCTAGCTCTATTACAACTGGCTAGTGTTGAGTCGCTCAGGAGCGAGTCGTTACTGATGAACGTCTCTTTTCGTGGAGCGACTTCCCGCTCGCTCCTTCCAAGGGAGCGGACCGTTCAAACATATCATTCGCTCATACTGAAAGCGTCAAGAGAGAGAGGGAGAGTGAAGAGAACTTACCTTGACTTTCAACCAGCTCATCCTCCCAAGATCGCTCCGTTCTTCGCCATTCCGCTCTTCCCTCCCCAACTTTCGCTTCTTCAACATGTACACATAACCAGTCTGTGTTTACCGCCACTTTTGAAGTTAAGCCCTTTGGCAATACACAGCGCCCGTCCAAATTCGCTATTCAACATTTGTTTCGTTTCAGTAAATTATCACTTTAAATGGAATGAAGTAGTGTTTCACTCACTTAAATTAGAATTTAAAAATAAAATCTGGGACACTTGCTTTCCTGTGAGTCAGCTCCTTCTCTCAGTTATAGTCTGTCCTGCTTTTGAAAAAATTCTCTCACAAGGCGTTGAAGTAGCAACTACACACGAAAGCTTCAATGCCAATTTGTGGAGAGAAGGGTACACATGTTGTCTTTCTGACCACCAAACAAGTGCATTTCCTTTCAGAGGTAACAATGGCTCTTGAAAGAATGTATCCACTTGAATTGTCGCAGCTGATTTTGGGTGGGGACTCGGGATAAACCTTGAAATGTAGCTGTGAAGGACTCCTTTTCAGAGAGGGCAATAGCAGAAACATCATCTGAGCTGACGGGAAGTTGGTGACTTTTGCAGAAACGGATAAGTCCTTGTTTGCAGTAGTTATAACAACTCTTATCCGCGAAACCATGTAATTTAAAGCGCGGATCTACTGCTATTGCCTCTGGAAATATGGCATTCTCTTTGATATTTCTAAACCTTACTCTGAGAGCTTTCAGTATCTTTTGAGCAATCTCCTGCACTTCCGTGCCCATTGCAGAGTTATTTACAAACTGGGTACACCATCGTTTAAGTGAATCACTTTAGAGACTGTCACTTGTTTCTCACTTCTCATCTCTTCAGTGACCAGTTTGAAAGCTCTGAGCACTTCACAAACTTGTTTAATCTTTTGGATGTCATCGCCAGTTAGCTGCGGCAGATCAGGTTAGTTTAAGGCAATTGTTGAAATTAGAGCTCGTTGGATCTCAATAATCCTCTGGAGCATAAGGAAGGTGGAATTCCACCTCATTACCACATCTTCTTTAATACTCAAGACTGGTTCACCCATCTGCTCCTTCATTTTTCGCAGTTTGCCTTCAGCTTGTGCGTTGCGTTTGAAAAAGTCCACAGTTTTTTTTCACTTTCGCAGCGATGTCTTTAACACAGTGAGTCCGCACTTCCCAATTAAGTTTAAATTATGCCCAAAACATGGGATATGCCTCCAGGCTGTCTGATGTATTGCAGCAACATTTGCAGCGTTATCGGTAACAATACACGCGATTTTTATATTTATTTATATTACTTTATTAATTGATTCCAACGAGCCAAAGGCTCATATACAGGAATTGTACAATACAATTTGTTTAGCGTCTAAAAGTAATATGATACATATACATTGGCTGCAAATAAATACATAAATTTGTAATAATGAACGTTACTCTAAATATTTCCTTTACGTTACCATTACACAAAGTCTTATAAAGAAAGTCATCTACTTAGGTACTGATTCTATAGCACAATCTTTAATTTAATTTTGAAAGATGACAGATTGGAAACTGATTTTAAATATCTTGGAAGATGATTATATGATTGAATGGCTGAGAACTTAAAGCTACAGTTGCCATACTTATATGAGTGTATTTGAAAGAGAGCTATGTCACCTGTTTGTCGTGTGTTATAATTATGAATATCTGAATTCATGGTGCAGTTACTATCGTGCAGGGCACTGTTTAGTTTAATTTTGTGAATTAATATTGATGAACTAAAAGCAGTGCACATAGATAAGGGCATATATTTACTATTAGCGTATAGAACTCGAGTGGGTGTGTCAAAAGGAAGATTATAGATATTTTGATTGCTCTATTTTGTATTACCATAAGTTCATGAAGGACCGTCTTTCTGCAACGAGACCAAATTACGTTTAGGTATTGTAAGTAACTGTGGATGTGTGAGTAATATACCGGTACTGTAAGTAGAACTTCCCTACGGACAATATATCTTAATCTTCTCAAAAGCCCAGATACTGGAGTTATCTTTTTTGCAATGTAATCAACATGCTTTACCCAGCTTTAATGTTTATCTATTATTAGACCCAGATATTTAAAGTGATCGACCTCACCTATTTCCGTGTTGTTAATATATATGTATATATATTTGAATGATTAATATTTTTATACTCGGTTTAGTTATAATCATATGTTTAGTTTTATTGACGTTCATAGTTAATTTATTGATACTGAGCCACTTGTTTAATGCGATGATGTCTTTTTGCATATTATTGATCACGGAGTCCACTTTGTCACCAGCGTAGAATACGTTTGTTTCATCTGCGTAAAGCATAATTTTACCCTTTGAATTTAGATTATTTATATCATTTATGTATATCAGAAACAAGGTAGGGCCCAAGATAGACCCTTGTGAATCCCCACAATTCACCTCCCTGTCCGTGCTCTGATAATCATTGACGGAAACAATTTGCTTTCTTCCGCTAAGGTAGCTGCGGAACCACTCTAATGTACAACCACGAATTCCAGCATCTTCTAATTTAGAAAACAGAATTTCGTGATTTACCGTGTCGAAAGCTTTAGCGAGATCAATAAACAATCCGGCCGCAATCTGGTTACCGTCAACGCTTTCCTGAAGCATCGACACAAGATCATTAACTGCGAGTTCTGTGCTGGAATTCTCCCTGAAGCCATACTGGGTTCGATAAGAAAATATATCCTTGTTAAGAAGAGCCATTAGTCTTACCTTTATAATGCTTTCTAATATTTTGGAAATGATGGGTAGTATGGATATAGGTCTATAGTCCCCTGCGTTACAAGTGTTCCTTCCTTTGAAAATCGCGATAACTTTAGCAATTTTTAAAGCCTGCGGTACGACCCCAGTTGCCATGGATTCATTAATTAATGTAACAAGCTTTGTTATTAGCTGTTCATCAAAACTTTTGATCATAGTAGCTGTAATCCCATCTACTCCACTCCAGTCTCCACTTTCCACTCACGAGCAACGCTTATGAGTTCTTCAGCCAAGTTTTGAGCCGTGTGCTTCTCGTCGTACTTGAAACATTTTTCCAGTAGTACAAATACCAACTCGACTCCCTAGGTGAAATGAGCCGTGAAGGACAAGTAGGAATCCTTGCTCATAGAAGTCCAAACATCAGTAGTTAATGGGTGATGTGAATAAACCAGAGGCGTATATCTTGTCTTATAAGACGTATTAAGACATGTCTCAATGTATATGAATAAAAATGCGATGTCTCAGCAGTGACCTTTGCTCCGTGAGACACAGCTCGTTAGCGGATTATCTCGGAGACACATCTCCAAATGTATATGAATAAACTGGAATGGAGTCTCTGAATGGAGACTGGACTCAGAATTTCTTAAAACTGCCCAGACGGTGACTCAGGGCGATAGAATCAGGCTGAAAACGTGATGGCGGAGTTTATGATGGTTTTAAAACGGAGAAGGAAAATGTATAAAGCACGAAAAGATTCTCTCCAACATGATTATAAATATCTCAACCGTTTCCGGAAAGAAAATGTGGAATGGTTAGCACAACATTTTCTGGAGCTAATACACGAGACATTCCTATAACAAGAATGATAAAGATGACGATGATAGCCATTAGCGATAGGATTTACAAGCATCATAAAGTCTAAGATGTTCAAAATCAAACCAGAAATATGCAAAACCGTGCAACACACAATTCTGAAAATTTTCCTAGTAATTATTAATTTAATTATTCGTAATCTATTCTACATATGTGATTTTTTTCTGTACGTTGACATTTTTCTATTCAAAAAATACGACTAACATTTTATAAATTAAAATTAATTTGCAATCACGCAAAAGGCCGAAACAAAACATAGCTATGTTTAAGATATGACTTACAATTATTCAAGGCTTTCATTATTCACTTTGTCCTGCTCCTTAATTGAATGGTCATCGTAGTACTCTTCGGTTCAGGGGGCCCCCGGGTTCGATTCGCGGTCGGGTCAGAGATTTTAACCTTAACCTTAAATCCTCAACATTCCTGCAACTCACACACAACACTATCCTCCACTACAATAACACGGCAGATGACACCCATCCTCATCGAAGGGTCTGGCTTACAAGGGCTGTACCAGGCTAGAAATAGCCACATGAAATTATTATTATTATTATTATTATTATTATTATTATTATTATTATTATTATTATTATTATTATTATTATTATTCACATTTTGATATCTGGAAGGATATTTTTCCAAGTCTGAAAATCATCGCTCTCTATCACATGTTGGCCAAATTGTACTGAACGAATGTGTGAGTATTTTTGGTCCTGGTGTAAGCTATCCCATTTATGTTTACTTTAAGTGCCGTAAAATTCCCTGGCCATGCTGTTTTTGATTGTACTGTTTCTAAGTTTATTTGAAAGTTTCAACCGGCGGCTCGTGCCATTGAGAAAAATATGCTGTAACTGGTTTCACAACATTTAACAGATTCGCATAATGACATTATTCGGCCAATGATTTGCTGCCTCTATGAGTGCTGCTCTTTCTCAACCATCGCACCAAAACCTCACCTGCGCCGAATACTACAAGGGAAGCATTTGGTTTGGATCAGACAGATTTCGATGAAACTTCGATGAATTGTCAATCCATCTGTCTTAAATTTATTGCTGATATTCACTTTGTCATAAAATCAACGACATTGTTATGATTAATTGCTAAAAAACAGCTGGGTGGTTTGCGGCTGTATTGACCTCGCGTATGCACTGATAGTTTTATTTTAAAGAAATGCATTCATAGTTCTATTTTTAAATTACATTAAACATTGCGCTTTAGAGTGAAAATTAGATTTTGACAACATGAAGAGAATGTCTCGTCAAACCCACTTTACTAACATGCACAGTATATAAATATTTCAAAATATTAGGCTTTTTATACTTCTTTGTCGTTTACAATTGAAGCTAAAATATGTAATATGAAATCCTCGTCATTTGTATATAAACTTGTATGATATAAATAACCTTAAACTTTCGGATTCTTGTTGAGAGTCTTTCATTTTGTCACACTGCGGGTAACCTATATAACAACGTCAATCATGCAGCGCTGTTCTGATATCTTAATTGATCATCCTACCATGTTTCATTGAAATCGCTGCCATCTACACACCACGTTCCATTTAAAACTGGAGCAAAAATTTACTGTCAATAAATACCGGTACGTAAATATTATTTCACGGCAGAACGGTCTTAGCTCATCATGTTACTAAGTTTCATTGCAATTTGTCCAGTCCAAAGCAAACAACTCCCTTGTTAGTTATATTCGTTTATGAATATGGATAGCATTTTGTATTATTTCTATGTTTTGAAAGTTTGAAATTTAGACAGTTTATGCAACAGTATATAGGTATTGGTTGTATATTATATACCGGGCGAGTTGGCCGTGCGGTTTGGGTGCGCACTGTTAGCTTACATCCGGGAGGTAGTGGGTTCAAGCTCCACTGTCTGCAACCCTGAATATCGTTTTCCGTGGTTTCCTATTTTCACATCAGGAAATGCTGGGACTGTACCTTAATTAAGGCCACGGTCGTTTTCATCCCACTCCTAAGCCTATCCCATCGTCGCCACAGGACCTCTCTGTGTCGGTGCGACGAAAAGCAAATTCTAGGAAAAGCAGATTATATGCTATGCACAGGTATGATCAATAAACTCTTCATATTCGTGAAGAATGAAGTACGAAGCGCATTTAAAAAGTGTTTGAGTGACTTTCAATGACCGCCGAAAATTATGCATTTGAATGTGGATCCTAAATGTGATGATAAATACAATGCAACTTCTTACATAGTATCTTGAAGGAAACTTACAAGAAAAGAAACTTAAAATCAGTCGTTCCCAAGCTGGGATGCAAGTATACCTAGTGTACGAGCCACTACGTTTATATAAGCCTAGAAAGAATTGAAACAAAAACTGTAGTGATTATTGAATATTGATTAATACGAAAGGTATAGTTTGCAGAATAGGCTCCCAAGTGAAACACAACTGAAGAAGAAAAGGCTGGCAAGAACTATTCTAAATGAAAAAATATCGGTGGGTGTTCCATTTCTGCTCTTTTCTCCCTTTCATGTAAAAGATTTTCCATGTGCAGTTGCAAAATCTGTTTTTGCACTGAAATGAGTTCTTCTGTTGATTTTTTTTTCGAGAACACACTGCCGCTTTTCAATCTTTTTCGCTTGTAAATCTAACACTTTCATCTGTTCCAACAAAACCACTCTTTGTAGCTCTCCGATTGTTAATTCACTCGTCAGCTGACAGATACCGCAGCCAGTGTGCGAGACACATCTCAAGCGGAAGGAGACATGTCTCGTTAGCGAGAAACAAACTTTATTCATATACATGACGAGTTCTGTCTCGCAAGTGACTTCCATCTCAATCCTCTTGCGAGACTTGTCTCCGAGTTACATCCCATTTTTATTCATATCACCCAATGTCACATAGACTGCGGACTCCAATTGTTCTTTGTCAAATTATTTCGTCATATTATACAATTGTGGAAGAATTGCTTGCGATTGAGTTTTTCTGGTAGGCAAGTTATAAGCGTTATTGAGTTTATGAACCAGTGCAATCTTTTTTTACTTTCAATGATTCAGCATGGCAAGTAATTTTCCACCGTTGTCTCCAAAACTAAAAAAGCAATTTATCTTTTCCTTTTGTTGGAAAGAAGTCGGTGCATGTAGGAAATAATGGACATGCGGCGTATAGCTTTGCTCAAGTGTAACACAGGCTGATGCTGATGCTGGTGTCACTGTACAATAATCTTCATTAGAAGTTGCAATCGAAGCCACTCCTGACCTAAGATCTTCCGAAATTTCTTCTGAAGAGGAAAGAACGGGCGTTAGCCGTTCTGTAGACAACGACATAGTAGGATGTACATTTCGAACGCGGCGCGCGAGATTAAACGTACTACCACTTTTATACGAAATCTGTTTTGTGCAAAAATTGCCCTTTGCTTTCCCATCGCCTAAATCTTTAAAAATGATCAATGTTACTCTTTTTATTTTACCTTAAAGCCATGATTCCCACTGAGCATTGTAGACAAAAACTGACCACAAACCGATACTCGACAAACTCCAGTTCACAAGCTAATGAATAAAAAGGAAAAAGCAGATAATATTGTCTACTCGAAATTTTGAAGCATTTGTTTTAGTATAAGATAATTAAAGACGCATGAATTTGACGCGTTATGGAATTGATCACATTCTGCGTAACGGAAATGACGATTTTTCTCAATGTACACTGTAATTATGAGAATTTACTTATTAATGAATGGTTTACGGGTTGAGTAGGTCATAATGTCTGACTCATCTGGTTAACAGATGTCCTGTCTCTTCCTGTGTATGTGTTTCTCTCAATTTGTCGGGTATCCAAGATAGATATTCTTGGAGAAGAACCGTATTGCAATGCTATCTATTGACTATTTGATATACTACGTCCTCAACACAGTTTGTAGTAAGCGGTGGGAGTGTCTGGCCCCGCGGTGTAGGCGGCAACGCGTCCGCCTGTCACGCGGCGGCCCCGGCTTCGATTCCCGGACAGGTCAGGGGTTTTTAATTGTAATAATTAATGTCTCTGTCCTGGGGACTGGGTGTTTGAATCGTCCTTAACATTCCTTTCTTCACATTCAACACATTACACCTCCCCCATATATATGTAAAATAAGAGTTTTGTCTGTACATTGCTCAGAATTTAAAAAGGATGTTATTTCTGTATCTGTCGTGTCCACAGTAACAAGGAAATACACCTTTTAATTTTCCGTAATTTCTGTCTGCCTGTCTGTATGTATGTATGTATGTATGTATGTATGTATGTATGTATGTATGTATGTATGTATGTACATGCATCACGAGAAAACGGGTGAAGATATTGAAAAATGGTAGTTTAGGGGAGGCCTAAACATTTACTTCTATATTTATGTTATTAGTGGTCGTATCTTAATAGATATAGATAGATAGATATTTATTTCAATAATTAATTCCAACGAGCCAAAGGCTCATACAGAGGAATTGTACAATGAATAATATATTTAATGAAAATTGGTATTCAAAGTCGGCGAATAAGTCGCTATAATCCATGCTATAAATAATCGTATTCACGCTGCGTGAAATGGTAGTTTAAGGGAAGGCCTAAAATGTAATTCTCAAATATTTATGTTATTGGTGGTCGTATCTTAAAGAAAATCGATATTCAAAGTCGGGAAATGCATCGTTATAACCTAGGTCATTAATAATTGTATTCACGCTGAGTGAAATGGTAGTTTAGGGGAAGGCCTAAAATTTTATTCTCATACTATGTTAATTCGGAGAATAAGGAACTACAGTCTACGCTATACATAATTTTATAATACGTCCTAATATCACAAAGCAAGGAACTTAGAATACTCAACAGGTAGGCCATTCCGGGCATGTGTGCTGCCATTGGTCAGTGGCATATGGCGTCATCGGGAAGAACATATATGCGGTCTGTAATATTCTCTTGCATTAAATGCTGAATGCAAAGTAATATCTATCGATTCTTTTGCGATTTCAAATTGGAATGTTTTTCTTTCATGACTGGGAACATATATTTAAATCATGATAATGTTTAATGAATAAGAGAAAAATAGAAAATAATTATTGTAGTATGAAAAATGAAATGGTGTATGGCTTTTAGTGCCGGGAGTGTCCGAGGACAAGTTCGGCTCGCCAGATGCAGGTCTTTTGATTTGACACCCGTAGGCGACCTGCGCGTTGTGATGAGGATGAAATGATGATGAAGACTACACATACACCCAGTCCCCGTGCCAGCGAAATTAAACAATTAGGGATAAGATTCCCGACCCTGCCGGGAATCGAACCCGGGACCCCTGTGGCCAAAGACCAGCACGCTAACCATTTAGCCATGGAGCCGGACATTATTGTAGTGCAATATGTATGTCCCAGCCTCGTAAGCCTTAGTTATGCATGTTTTTGTTAATAATTATATTACAATGGATTAGTTGTTCTTAAAATAGTTTTACCAGTAGCCAGTATCCAGTATTCGGGAGATAGTAGGTTCGAATCCCACTGTCGGCTACGGCCGCTTCCTTCCCACTCCTAGCCCTTCCCTGTCCCATCGTCGCCATAAGACCTATCTGTGTGGATGCGACGTAATGCAAGTAGAAAAAAAAATAGTTTTAACGTTTTTCTTCTTTATCAGACAAGACGGATGTGGTTTTCGCAAGGCTATCCTTCCACTATACGCAGGTTACCACGACTTAAAAGACTACTGCGCTCAGTGGGCTGTTTTGCCACGGTGTATTTTAATTATCCTTCAAAGGGTGAAGTTAGCGACATTGTCATCGCCTAAAGCTTAATGTTTTACGTTAAGGCAGGAAATGTAATCTATGGCTGTTAAGGAGATACAACCCAGAGTAGGTTCTTCTTTAGTGCATTCTTCTTCATTGCTTCCCATTTGGCATTTTTGCTCAAATGTCTGATACGAATGAAAGTCCTTGTTCTTACATATAAGGCAATGACTTTCCTATCGACTTCGTGAAATTTCGAGTGTATAGTCGATGTAGATGTTTCCATTACTTTGTAGCACCTTGAAATACAGTGTCACCGGGCGAGTTGGCCGTGCGTGCAGAGGCGCGCGGCTGTGAGCTTGCATCCGGGAGATAGTAGGTTCGAATCCTACTATCGGCAGCCCTGAAAATGGTTTTCCGTGGTTTCCCATTTTCACACCAGGCAAATGCTGGGGCTGTACCTTAATTAAGGCCACGGCCGCTTCCTTCCAACTCCTAGGCCTTTCCTATCCCATCGTCGCCATAAGACCTATCTGTGTCGGTGCGACGTAAAGCCCCTAGCAAAAAAAATACAGTGTCTGTGGATGGAAGCGTTAATAACTTATAACTCCATTGTCGTAGCCAACCACTCATGGGAAATTTCCGTTAGAAATAATAGTGATCCAGTCTTGTTCAGAGGATAGTTTCGGATCAAGACGACATATATCCCTTTTTGTTCCCAACGAACTGTCAATGCTTTTACACTTGTAGGCGACGTAACTTGCCAAGTATTTTAAAGCATCGTCTGTTACATCTTCATTGGGAATCGTTAAACTGCTGAGGTCAGTATCAAGTAGCAAGATTTCATCACTTCCATCACAACTCAGAACATCGGACGGGTTATCAGTCACTTCGATTCAAGGTTCGCTGGAAAGGAAATTCTGGAATTCTTCTTCCGTTGCTTCGTCAGGTAGCAGGGGGTCAGAAAATGTAGAAAGTTGACTTCTGTCCTCAGCAACAGAGGCTCCACGAGATAGAGGCTTATCGTTGGCGTTCCCAGTTAGTATTAAGAGGCGCATTCGGTTCTTCACTTCGAAAGGAGTGGGATTGTTATAAAATATACCGAGACCCCGAAGTTTAGAAAAATAATTGTCCAGGCAGTCTTGATTCAGTCTGGAAGTCAAAATGTACTTTGCCCCAATGCCTTTCACATCTCTAGAGATTCCAATAAGTGAGTTTATGGATCTTAAAAACCCTTTCTGGGATGGATAAATACTGCTTCTTTTCCCCAGCCGCATATTCGAGCAAATGCCATAAAAATATTTTAAAAGTATTTTCTTGATTATTAATTGTAACATAAATCACAACTTCTAAGGGGAGCTTTTTCGTCCTTAGGGACCCTTGAGTTCAAAAAGTCAAATACATCACTTATCAATTCAATAATAATCACCTCATTATATTTGTGTAAAATATATTTAATTGCTCGGTCAGTGCGACGTGAAAACAGCTGTGCAGCCATTTTGATATTTTGACGAGGACGACCAGTAACGTTCAGGTGAACCTGTGATATATGGTGTATGATTGAAAGGTAACGTTTCTAATGCCTTAGGAGATCTTCTATTAGAGTCTTTGTCACAGTACTCCCATCTGGCAAAGTGATTTCATCATCAAAAATAAAATTTTGCTCCAGGAGAGTATTTTTCTTCCGTAGAATCACTAGTCTTTTTAGCTCCAAAATTTCCTGGTTTTCATTAATATATCTGGATGAGGAGCGGGTTCTGTGTTGGTTTCCTGGTCTAGTTTCAATTTCTTCGGAGATAAGGAGTCTAATGCTGTTGACGGCACTTTTCCTAACTGATCTCGTGTCTCTGCGGTGTTCTCGCTCCGCTATAACCTAAACAGAAAAGAAAGGTACCGGTATTGTTGGTTTCTGAGCAGGTTACTGTTAATAACAAGCATTTCAATTCTGAAAAATTTTAAATTTAAAAAACATAAAATAAAAAACGAGATTAAGGAAAGTTAACGTGATTTACTGCACTAGCCCCAGTTTTATTTCCATGCCAATTCGGTATTTTCTGGGAAGGAACAACGTCCGATTTCAATATCTTCCGTACTGGGAGACCCAGTAGTTCATTTTTCAAGTTTCGTTCATAATCATCCGCAAGAAATTGTTCTGAAGATATTAGATATTAATATTTATCTTCTCCATTCGCTTACACGGAGCTACCCATTTATTGTTAAGTACCTCATTCTTTCGGAATCGATGGTAAACTATGTTCTGAATTTTGTAACCAATATTATTACACAGAGCAACGGCACGGTAGTTCTATTTTTGCTCATTTCACTTAAATACTTAGAACACTAAAGAAACCAATCGCCTGTTAAATGAGAAACGAAGTGTTTACACCGGTAAGTTAGATTTTATAACATAGACCTCACTATTTATCAACCACAAGCTCAATACAACCAAGACTTCAAAGCGAGTGGCGAGTTCAAAGCTCACTGTATCTTCCCAGTGACGTCACGTTAGACTTGACTCGTTTGTCACCAAATGCGCGGGAAGCCTGAATACACCCCCCTCTGATCACAAAGTCAAAAGAAAGCTAAATGTGAAGGCCTACAATATAGAAACCTCATAAAATTGATCAACAATAACATTACATTGACCATTGTTTGTTGTGATGTGCTTTGTGTTTTCTGTTGCCACTCATCTCCGATAGATAGGATTACTGCGGCGTACCGAGTATGTTTTAATTTACCTTACGTTGCATCGACACAGATAAGTCTTATGGCGACGATGGGATAGGCAAGGGCTAGGGATGTGAAGGAAGCAGCTTTGGTCCTAAAGGCTTCTAGTCTGTTTAAGTCTGTCAGGCGTATTCTTCATGCTGTCCGAGAATACGAGATTTAACGAATGCGCAACACAAGGTATATGGCGAATTGACAAACTTTTGACAGCTACCACCATATTTGCAGCGTCGTCGGTTATTATGGTAGTCCAAGACCAACTACAAACATCAGACCGTAATTCAGAAAAAATATGGCGGACATCGTTGAGCGATATTAGATTTAGAGGGGAAGGTTATGCATGTTTATTCCGTATAAAAGATCACAAGTCGAACGTCATAAAATGCAACTCACTAACTCAAAATCTCAAAATTTAAATAATTAAACAGCAAAAGTAGCGTTACTTAATGTAATTTCAGTGGAAAAAATAACGAAGGGAGAATTATTGTATCAACGTCAGGTTGAAACAGACACAGAGTATAGAAATATTTCACATATGAAACTCCAGTCAGCAAATGAGATATATAGATGTCAACAAAGAACATTATTAATCTTACATGAAATAGGCACTCGTCACCTTAAAACTCGACAGAATTGATGGCACAATTTTATTTTATATAAAAAAGAACATAATCCTCATGTTCACTCACGGGAATTGGGGTTAGGTTTAGTTCACGCACGTTCATTGTAAAACGTAGAAAAATAATTACATCATTCTTGCACCACCGTTTAAGATAAATTTAGTCTCTAAATCATAAATCTTGTTCATGATCTTTCCGGGACTGATTTAATTTTCCTTGTAGTAAGGTACTTTGAGTGATAGGGCAAATGTTAGGATAAGCATCATTAGTTTTAACTTCGGAAGTTAGTGCGGCATCTCAGATGAAGGGCCAGACGAAAGACCCGAAATGACTCATCATCGACTATTGAAAAGGACTCGCTATCACAAACAATAAATTTCCTCAGAGCATTGTCAATGTTCGATTTTTCAAAGTTCTCTGGCGTGTATTTTGGTATCATCAAGTTATATGTTTTTACATCTCGACCGACGCAATCTTTATGGAACCGCTTCAAGTGGTCATTGAGAGTGAAGCTACTTCCATCCGAGGAGTACGACCAGCCACACAAACCACATTTGACATTCTTTCCACCTTCAACCTTCTCGAAGAAATTCCAGACTTCTGATTTTCGTTTAGGCATAACTAATGTAATTAAAATCACTGTATCCGAAAGTGTACAACAACCAGACCTGACGTAATACACAAGACAATTAAACGTCAGTATTTTAAAAACGTACCTGGAATCAATAATTACGCTACTTGAAAATAACAAATGTCCTCCAGTCCTGTTCTTTTCCGTGCAATCCTGTGCAGTGTAAATGAAGCAAATGATGGCCGCGCGCCTCCGATTGCCCTCTTCTTTCCAGTGAGGCAAACCATCAGACAGTTGTACCGGGGAAATCCGTTATTTTTAATACGTCACGACTACGATGGGATAGGGAAGGACTAGGTGTGGGAAGGAGGCGGCTCTATCATTAATTAAGGTAAAGTACTAGAATTTGCCTGGTGTGAAAATGGGAAAACATGGAAAACCCTATTCAGCGCTGCCGACAGTGGGGTTCGAACCCACAATTTTCCTAATACAAGCTAATAGCTACGTGGCCCAAACTACGTGGTCACTTGCTCGGTGAGCTCACGTCTGGTGGAACCGATTTCATCAACTGGGCAGAATTATATCCCTGGTCTCAACGTCGGCAGACCTCAGAATTGTTTTGCGGGGTTTTCCATTCTCCTGCACTAAGGCGAATACCGAAACAGTTCCTATTATACGACACAGACGCCAACCCCCTCATTTTGACAGAACATCTGCTTCACCGGGTAAAATCTCCCTGGTCTGAGAGACGGCGTTACCTTCTAGGAGGCCCACCGTCCCTAACAAGAAGAAATGAACACTCGGGTAGTAGTAATAATATCCTTCGCAGATACACTTACACCCGGAGCTTAAGATTCATTTGTGCCATGTTTTACCGCGCTCGGTCAGCTCGTAAATTATCACTCCATATTTCTGGTCACGTCTTTCGCGTTTTTTTACATATGTCCAAAAATTAAAAGCGAATTCAAATTTAAATTGAAAGTACTGTATTCTAGCGACAATGTAATGGGAATATTTCGATGATAATAATAATAATAATAATAATAATAATAATAATAATAATAATAATAATAATAATAATAATAATAATAATAATAATAATAATAATAGTACCGGGCGGTACACCTCCGCTCCGCTAATTCAAACTTTGCGCCAGTTGAAACTCCTCCAGTGGAGGAAGCCTGAACTTTAACTACAGTGTTAATTCTCAAGTTTTTCAGAAGATGTCACTACTTGTAAATTTTGAAGTGTTCTGAACTGTGTCGTTTTCGATGTATTTTTGTTTTGCCTGTAGTAAGAAGTGTGAACATTCTCTTCTAGATGACACTACTGAAGGACTACAATTATGCATCCTAGTGCGAAGTGAAAGAACTGTGTTTTTGGAGAAATGTTGTGATCATAAATTTGTTCTTTGTTAAATTTCTTCCAGTCATTGTTTAGGTTGGCTGTATAACCCTTCACTTTCCGCCAGTTTTGAATTCGTTCAATGAGTAATTTTTGCAATTAATTTCCCACCAATCCTGGTTTTCTTCTTCAGTTCTGACATGTAATCTTTTGGCCGTCCAATAAAATGATTGGGGGCGGGTGTTATCATTCCTGAAAGGTCTCGAATGTTCCGCGAGGGTATATAAACTGCTGATTTTCGGGTCTCTGCGCCACTTCAGTAACATCTATCAGTGTGTAAATTATGTAGCAGGGGGCAGGTAGCGCCTCTTTCTTCGGGTAGCGGTTCATCAATTAGGTAATGGCCTTTTAATAATTTATTTTCTTGCTAGCTCAGCAGTTTAACTCTCGGGGCAGGTTCGATACCTTTTACCATGTAACCTCCCTCTAAAATGTAAAAGACTCTTGGTATAAATTCTGTCTTTTAATCTACAAATTGGGGTAGAGAGTGCCTAACCATCTCGAGCTCCCATTCATTTTGTTTTGAGGTGACTACGTTTTCATAACAGTTTCCCTTCTACTCGTAATGTCATAAAGTTTTCTATCGTGTCACCTCCGTAGAATGGGATTAGCCCTTGCATAAGTGGCCTAGGGCCAAATTAGGTTTTAATAAAGTATATTTGGAGTGCCAGTTTCGCCTCCACTCAAGTTTGTATTTTGGGGACTTGTAATTTTCCTGTTTATTTACTAAATCGGCCTCAGTAGGTTGGGTATTTTTACCCCTGTGTTTATGTCCTTAGAGGACAACTTGAAGGTGGAGTTTGGTGTGGCCTTTGATAGGCTGGAACTTTGAGAGCGGGTTACTCTTCCAAAGAAATTTGTTTCTGTGTGCCTCGAGGAGGCTTTTGCTATGTAATTGGGAGAAAGTGCTCTTGAGCATGATTGGGGTCTTCTGCCCCTTGGTTGAATCTTGTATACGAGTAAATTTTGGCTTACTGCTCAAGAATTGTGTGTCTGGCTCTCAGAGCCCAAATCCTGTAACACTGTAATTGTACATACTCGATTTGTTGTTCGGCTACTGAGTACCTGTTATATTTGTTATTTCTTGATCCTGAAAAGAAAATATAACCTTGTTAAATTTTAAATTAACTTTAATTTCGTAGATTGAGACCTATTCATCCCAGCACCTTCTTTCACCTCTAACTACCGCGGGTAACTCCGTAACAATAACAATGGACGAAGTATAATGTGTACGTTCTGCACAGGTAGGGCCTGTACTTTTCTGAGAAACAACTGAACCTATATAGATATATTGTTTTGTGTATCCACGAGGTACATGTATGAATTATACGTCGATGATAATTAAATTTTCTTGATGCCAAATGCAAGTATGCATTAATTACTCTGAACGACAAATCATTCTTTGTTAACGGTATTGTATTGAATATCGGTGATATAGATCAATGATTGTGTATTGAGGTAACTATTTTTATAGGGCGCCTACATTAATGGACGTAAATTTGAAATTACATCCCACTACGTCCTTACATTCGGAACTACTGCTGCGAACCAGAGCCGGTCGTCCGGTTGACCGCCGGAGCTCTACGAAGCGGTGTGGACAGGACGGCTGCGATCGACGCGACATCTTGCGGTGAACTTTTCTCGTCTTCTGCTGTGTAATGGTGGAAAGGGGCGTGTCTTTGAACAGCTGTTTTCTAGCCGTGTACTCACCGTGATAAAGACGTGTCATCAATATTCCCTTCATTTATAAAATAAAGTTGGTCTAAATTATGTACGATCGTACGGTAATACGATTTTATAAAAATTGTGTTCAGAACATTTGATTGTAAAAAATATATTGTTTATACACTTTTTAAATTAGTGCACATATTTTGGGTGAGGGGAGGAGATTAGGTACTTTATTTGTACCAACAGAATATTTAATAACATTATTTGAAATTGGCGTACTGTACTCTGCACAGGTGGTGGATGTGATTATTGTTTTAAGAGGAAGTACAACTAGGACATATCCTCTATCCTCTATTAACACTAATCAGCAGGATAAAATGGGAGGGATCAGACACTTCGAAAAATCGGTCAAAGAAAGACAGGGCCACGGAGGGAGAGAACATGAAAGAATCTCTAGGTTTCGCGAATATAATGCAGCCCGGGTTGGAAAAGAACAACAGTTGATCGAGGGAGGTCAGATAGGATAGAGATCGAGGTCCATAGCTGCAGCCGCTTAAAGTGCGGCTAGCGTCCATTTTTCGGGATATAGTGGATTCGAAGCTCACTGTCGGCAGATCTGAAGATGGTTTACCATAGTTTCCCACTTTCACACCAGACAAATGTCCATTCATTAAGACCACGGTATCTTCCTTCCCGCCCCTAGACCTTTCCTATCCCAACGTCACCATAAGACCTATCTGCGTTGGTGGGACGTAAAGCAACTTGTAAAAAACAGTACGATAGGCGAAAGTAAAGATCCTGGCACAAATGGGTGAAAGCAATGCAAAGATTTGTCTAAGGGGACTGTGGTCGCCAACGCAGGCTCCCAAGTTAAAAGCCACAAGCGCCCCTTTTAGTAGCCTTTTTCGCGCGCAGGAAATACCGTGCGTGTTCATTCTATCGCCCCCACCCAGAGGGGCATTTTCCTGCATTGTGATTATTTCAATGGATGTTATTAAACACTGTTCATCTACATTGAATTGACGTGTTTCTATGCAGAGTGCTGATTTTAATGAATATCCGGCACATGGGTGAACAGTTAGCGTGCTGGTCTTCAGTCTTAAGAGTCTCGGGTTCGATTCGCGGCCGGTTAATTCCGATGGTTCGGAGTGTGGGTGTGTATGTTGTCTCGAGCATTATACACTTAAGAAAATGGAAATTGCAAGACCATGAAGGCATTGTCGTCTGTGTTGATTTTCAAGATATGGAACGATGCCATGTAGGTATGTAAACGATCCAAGTTTCAGACCCATTGGATTGTTGCTACAGGTCTCCCCACTGATTGGTCGCGGAGGAATCAACTCCAGTATACGGACTCTGGTGTAGCGTAGTTGACTTGCAGTCTGTGCAGTGAAGTGTTCCCCGTCAAATATGCCTCGACGACAGAGAAGAGCACGCTATCAACAACTGTCGCCGTTTGAGAGGGCTCAGATAATTGGGCTGTGTGAGATTGGATTGTCGCTAAGGACTGTCGCTGCACGTGTTGGCCGACAGGAATCTACGGTACAACGTGTATGGCAGCAGTGGTCAAATGAAGGTACCCACACTCGTACCTCGCACAGGCCCAGCGCGACGGATAACTGTGAGAGAGGATGGCCGAATCATTCGGATGGCCCGGATGGAACCCTATACAACAGCAGCGCAAATTCGGGCAGGTGTGGCACCCCACGTTACACAACAAACAGTTGGTAATCGCCTGCGTGCAGCTGGCTTACGAGCCCGTGTCATAGCAGAAGGTGTTCCATTGACCCCACAACAGTGACGTGTAAGGCTGGCCTCGTGTCGAGAAAGATCGACGTGGGTCGACGAATGGCATAGGGTCGTCCTTAGTGATGAATCGCGCTTCTGTCTTGCCCGCAGTGGTCGCCGGAAGCGTGTGCGCCGATGTGCTGGGAAGAGGGGCCGCCCAGATATTATTGTCGAGGGGCACACAGGGCCAACACCAAGCATTATGGTCTGGGGAGCTATTGGCTTTAATGTGAAATCACAATTAGTGCTTGTTGAGGGCACTATGACTGCTCGACAGTACGTTGATAGGGTACTCAATCCAGTGGTTGTCCCTATGATGGCGAACATTGCTAATGGGATGTTTCAGCAGGACAATGCCCGGGTTCATACAGCACGCATCTCCAGAGAAGCTCTCCACGACATCACAACCTTAGAATGGCGCGCCAGATCCCCGAACCTCAGTCCTATTGAGCATGTGTGGAACATGATGGGTCGACAACTGGCCATCCGTCCTCAGCCACCCATAACTCTGGAACAACTGACCCGTTCAGTGCAGCGAGCATGGGCCACAACTCCTCAGGAAGAGATCCAGGGCCTTATTGACTCCATGCCTCGACGAATTCATCAATGGATTGCAGCTCGTGGTGGGCACATCCTGTATTGATTGTTATCCAAAATTGCGGTCAGAGGGACCTGAAAGTGTAATAATCGAATCACTACCGATCACTCGTCCTGCATGTTCAATTGCAGCAATGTAGCACCACTCCTTCTGGGTGTTACAATTTCCATTTTCTTCAGTGTAATTCATGATAGTTAGGGCTCAATTCTTATAGACATTCAGGTCGCTTATCAGGTGTCTAATAGAGAGACATGCACCAGGCCTCTCCGCCATTTATTTATTTATTTATTTATTTATTTATTTATTTATTTATTTATTTATTTATTTATTTATTTATTTATTTATTTATTTATTTATTTATTTATTTATTTATTTATTTATTTATTTCAGTGTAGTGTATTATTAAATATGGTACTACTGTACAACTAGCTTACACGGACAAGTTTCTGAGGCCCTACAGTGTTCTTATTTTAATGAAAGTTATTAAAGACTATACATATAACCTACATTGACATTTTTCTGTGCAGTATGGCGAGTTCAGTGAATCTTATTAACTACTCTACTGTTACAAAAAAAGATGCATTAGTTGTATTCTCCTTTACATCCTTACTACAACCCCTAAACACCCTCATAACCATGTGCAGAGATCGGTACCCTTTATTTACAATCCCATTTATGTGATTACCCCAATGAAGATCTTTCCTTATATTAACACCTAGATACTTACAATGATCCCCAAAAAGAATTTTCAACCCATCAACGCAGTAATTAAAACTGAGAGGACTTTTCCTATTTGTGAAACTCACAACCTGACTTTTAGGCCCGTTTATCAACATACCATTGCCTGCTGTCCATCTCACAACATTTTCGAGGTCACGTTGCAGTTGCTCACAATCTTGTAACTTATCACTCTATAGAGAATAACATCATCCGCAAAAACCCTTACCTCCGATTCCACTCCTTTACTCATATCATTTATATATATAAGAAAACATAAAGGTCCCATAACACTGCCCTGAGGAACTCTCCTCTCAACTATTACAGGGTCAGACAAAGCTTCACCTACTCTAACTCTCTGAGATCAATTTTCTAGAAATATAGCAACCCATTCAGTTACTCTTTTGTCTAGTCCAATTTCACTCATTTTTGCCAGTAGTTTCCCATGATCTACCCTATCAAATGCTTTAGACAGGTCAATCGCGATACAGTCCATTTGACCTCCAGAATCCAAGATATCTGCTATATCTTGCTGGAATCCTACAAGTTGAGCTTCAGTGGGATAACCTTTCCTAAAACCGAA
Source organism: Anabrus simplex (assembly GCF_040414725.1). NCBI lineage: Eukaryota > Metazoa > Arthropoda > Insecta > Orthoptera > Tettigoniidae > Anabrus > Anabrus simplex. The sequence goes on along the minus strand of NC_090265.1, from coordinate 126,622,364 downwards.
TTGCCTTCTATTAAACCAGTTATTAATTTCACAAACATGTCTAATGTAATCAGAAAGAATGTCTTCCCAAAGATTACATACAATGCATGTCAAACTTACTGGCCTGTAATTTTCAGCTTTATGCCTATCACCCTTTCCTTTATACACAGGGGCTACTATAGCAACTCTCCATTCATCTGGTGTAGCTCCTTCGACCAAACAATAATCAAATAAGTACTTCAGATATGGTATTATATCCCAACCCATTGTCTTTAGTATATCCCCAGAAATCTGATCAATTCCAGTCGCTTTTCTACATTTCAACTTTTGTATCTTATTGTAAATGTCATTGTTATCATATGTAAATTTTATTACTTCTTTGGCCTTAGTCTCCTCCTCTATCTCGACATTATCCTTGTAACCAACAATCTTTACATGCTGCTGACTGAATACTTCTGCCTTTTGAAGATCCTCACATACACACTCCCCTTGTTCATTAATTATTCCTGGAATGTCCTTCTTGGAACCTGTTTCTGCCTTAAAATACCTATACATACCCTTCCATTTTTTACTAAAATTTGTATGACTGCCAATTATGCTTGCCATCATGTTATCCTTAGCTGCCTTTTTTGCTGGATTCAATTTTCTAGTGTTTTCTTTCAATTTCTCCTTACTTCCACAGCCATTTCAAACTCTATTTCTTTCCAGCCTGCACCTTCTTCTTAGTCTCTTTATTTCTCGATTATAATAAGGTGGGTCCTTACCATTCCTTACCACCCTTAAAGGTACAAACCTGTTTTCGCATTCCTCAACAATTTCTTTAAACCCATCCCAGAGTCTGTTTACATTTTTATTTAACGTTCTCCACCGATCATAGTTACTTTTCAGAAACTGCCTCATGCCTCCTTTATCAGCCATATGGTACTGCCTAACAATCCTCCTTTTAAGACCTTCCTTTCTATCGCATTTATTTTTAACTACCACAAAAACAGCTTCATGATCACTAATACCATCTATTACTTCAGTTTCCCTATAGAGCTCATCTGGTTTTATCAGCACCACATCCAGGATATTTTTCCCTCTGGTTGGTTCCATCACTTTCTGAATCAGCTGTCCTTCCCATGTTAACTTATTTGCCATTTGTTGGTCATGCTTCCTGTCGTTCGCATTTCCTTCCCTATTTACACCTGGAAAATTCAGATCTCCCGCTACAATCATATTTCTTTCCATGTCGTTTCCCACATAGCTGACTATCCTATCAAATAATTCCGAATCCGCATCAGTGCTACCCTTTCCCGATCTGTACACTCCAAATATATCAAGTTGCCTATTATCTTTAGAAATGAGCCTTACACCTAGAATTTCATGTGTCTCATCTTTAACTTTTTCGTAGCTTACAAATTCTTCTTTCACCAGAATGAACACTCCGCCTCCCACCCTTCCTATCCTATCTCTACGATACACACTCCAGTGCCGTGAGAAAATTTCTGCATCCATTATATCATTTCTCAGCCATGATTCAACTCCTATTACAATATCTGGTAAATATATCTATTAAATTACTTAATTCTATTCCTTTCTTTACAATACTTCTACAGTTCAACACTAACAATTTTATGTCATTCCTACTTGATTTCCAGTTCCCTGTTCCCTTATCACCGCTCCCTAGGCCATCCCGCTTCCCTGAATGTACCTCCCTATTACCCTTCCAAACAAATTTCCTAACTTATACGTACCACTGCGGTTTAAATGAAGGCCATCCGAGCGCAGATTCCTATCTCCTACCCAACCATTAGGATCTAGAAATTTAACTCCCAGTTTCCCACATACCCACTCCATAGTCTCAATTAAATCCCCAATCACCCTCCAGTCAGTATCCCTCCTACACAGTATTCCACTAATAACAATCTCCGCTTTCTTAAACTTCACCCGTGCTGCATTTACCAGATCCCACACATCTCCAACTATGTTGGTACCAACGTGAAACACTACCACCTTCTCCTTCCCCTCCTCCCTCTATTCTTCTTTCCTCAACATCTGCCTCAACCTAATTCCTGGATAACATTCTACCCTGGTTCCCTTTCCTCCACACACTTTCCCCACGTGTCTAACGATGGAATCCCCCATGACCAGAGCCTCAACCCTACCCACCTCATCTGATCCTCTCCCCTCCTGTTCAGCTCTATCTTTCCTGATAGCTGCAGAAGCTACTTCCTCCTCCCTTTTCTCCTTCCCATGACCCTGTTCCACCTGTCTTTTCCTATCCTCTACTCTACATTTCTCTTTCCTACCTTTTCCCTTCCTCCTACTTCCACGCATCTCAGCAACAGTTCCCTGTCCCTCATCTTCCCTCTGTTGTTCTACCTGGAGTGACTCGTACCGATTTCGCACAGACACCTGTCCTGAATTCTGATCCTGAATAGAGCCCTTGGCCTGCAATCTCCTTCCCCTTAGAACATTAGACCACCTGTCTTCTACAACTCCTCCCTTTCCTTCCCCTCCCCCTTGTACACCTACTGTAACCTGTACATTGTTTGAGGGAGTCCTATCTTCCTTCCTGTCTTCTTTGAGAATCCTAATTATCTCCCTCAAACTTTCCAACTCCTCCCTCATTTCCCTCAATGCCTCACCGCACCCACAATAAGTACACTCGCGCTCCTTAGCCATTCTTTACGGGGGGAAAAATTTCAATTAAAAAATAAAATAACTTATTTTCAAAAAAAATAAATGAACAGAAGGATATATTGTCTGGGATAGTACACAACAATAAGGTAATTAATATACGGCTACATTACAATACTACTTAATCGTGTTCTATTTTTTTTATCCTACAACCCCTAACAGGATAAAAACTGCTGTTAATTACTGAATATCGAAAGTAATACACAAGAACTACACAATTCCAAACTGAAATTAAGCCTATCCTAATTACAACAATATTTAAGTACGAGTTTCTACGGATACTTCTACTACACCAGTACTACACAAATATTTTACAATAATAAAAATAAGCACACTAAATTCTAATAGGATATTACTCGTATACTACTGTACAGTACACTACAGTCATTTTTAAACTACTTTCAGACGTATCCTAATTACGATACCGGTACCGTGCCGTATGTCACTACTAAGCACAACAGAAATGGAATATGCAAGAACTACTGTACTCAAAGATTACCAACGAAGCTAAATGCTTAGACAAATTATTATTAGTATTACGGTCTAATATATACACACGAAAGATAACACACGAATATAGCAGGCAAGATACGGCACTATCTAAATGTACTGTATCTATACTACAATGTATCTACACTACACTACACTACACTGCGTTTGGTTAAATGCTTAAATATCAAAAGGATTGCCGTACACGAATATAACTGGCAAGATACTATCAAATATATTATACCTTATCTTCACTACAATTCTACTGAAATGTGGTTATGTGATTATTACAGCTGGAGGATTATTATTATTATTTTCCCTACTCCACGGGACGGAGAAAAAAAAGTGTCCTTATTTAGGCCTACTGAAAGATACGAGGTTGTCTACAATATTTTCTCAAATATTTCTATCAAAACTACTACTACTACTACTCCAGGGACTTGAACTGCAATTACTGGGATATATGAACTTTATCATTATTATTATTAGCTAACCGTTCATAAATACTGAAAGATCGAGGGAGCGAAATATAAATTACGAATACTAACCACCTACTCAGGAGTACAAATGAATGGAATACAAGGTCAGCTGATTTTTATTTATATTTACTTGACTACACTACACCCTTTGTTCACTACTGTAGCCAACAATGCAATATTTGAATATGAGGAGCGACAATAATCAATAACAATACAACGACTGTTAACTATTACCGTGTAATCTCTTTAACTTCTTTTTAAATGGAAGTTTACAGGCGTATCGTGTTTTTTAATGTAGTAAATTATTACCTTCGCGATAGTTTGAACGTATATCTATACGAAATACCGGAGAAGTTGCTGCAGAAGTTACGGTACTATTCGTTATGATAATCTGCCTTTGTAAGTACAACCAACGAATCTACAGATATTTACAAATATTTTTAAAGTTAATATTATTACCTAAAGAATTTCCTAAACCTAAATTCGAAACAAGGTACACCTAGCTAGCCTACTTAACTTAGAAAACGTAATTTACTGAAGACCAACTGAATTACTTGTTACAAAATTTAAATAATTAACACTACTCCCGATTTCTACCAACAAGCACTAAACACCACTATATAAACAGCACTAAATGAATCAGATATACACAAAATTAAGCTATTTCAATAGGTTTTCACTACTTTATCACTACAATAATGCAATAGCTCTCTCAACAGCCAACCGTTCTCAAGCGCATCCAATTATCAGGTTTGATAGTGCCCTTGAAGTGCAACCTCAGTGCAGGAGGGAGTTCGAAACAGAACCCCCACAACGCCTAACAATTAAACGCATTACTGGGAAGTTTGAGACGCATGGGACGATTTGAAATATTCGCAAAGGAATATAGGGAAGAACGCGAACAGCTACCAGTCCTGCTTCGTCGACTCACCTGTTGGAAAGTTTTGCTAATTCTCCACAGAAGTCTGGTATGCAATGTGCACGGGAAGTGGGGATTAGCAGTACAAGTGTACGACGAATTTTGAAAACAGATAAGTGGAAAGTTTACATCCCACGATTACTGCATGCGCTTAATGAGGACGATCCCGATCGTCGTTTGCCATTTTGCGAATGGTATTCAGCAAATGGTAACCCAAGATGAACAATTTCTGACGAAGCTAGTTTGGTCTGATGAAGCCCTGTTTAAACTTAATGGAACAGTGTATCGGCATAACTGTGTCTACTGGGCTCCGGAAAATCCTCATGTTCATGTGGACAAGGCGGTCAATCCACCAGGGGTTAATGTCTGGTGTGGACTGTCGTCGAGGTGCTTACCAGGACCCTTTTTCTTTGATGGTACTGTCACGGGAGCAGTGTACTTGGAAATGTTACGCACATTATTTTTACCAGCTGTACCTGCGCTTAATGGAGCCGATGATGACGTCTTCTTCCAACAAGGCGGGGTGCCACCACACTACCATGTAGCAGTACGAGCTTTCCTGGACGACAATCTGCCGGGATATTGGATTGGACGTCGAGGGCCCATTGAGTTCCCTCCACGGTCGCCAGATCTTACCCCTATCGACTTTTACTCGTGAGGAACTGTGAAAAATCAAGTCTATCGACGTAAGCCACGCACACTGGAGACCCTTCGCCAGGAGATTACAGCGGCGTATGCAGAGATCCCCATTCAAACATTTACGGACGTATTTGCAGCGACCGCTCGTCGTTCTGCTATGTTTCTGGCAGCCAACGGACAACATTTTTAACATCTCATGTAGCCATATGTTTAACTGAAGATTGTACTACATGTGTAATCAAAATTTAAATGAAAAAACACACAATAAATAGTTTTTGTTCCGTAAAGAGTGTATACATTTTTCTGGCGGATCCTGTATAAACAATACATTTTGTACAATCAAGTGTTCCGAACACATTTTTATAAAATGTGATTACACGTCTTTATCACGGCGAGTTTTATAATTACACGGCTAGAAAACAGCTGTTCAAAGTACCGCCGTCTCTATCCTTTTATACTGCCTGCTCTATGTTTAACACAGGAAGGCGCGACTTCCTATATTTCTCCAAGTCGCCGTAAGAGTGCATGGAATGAACAGGCAGTATAAGCAGCCATCGGATGCAGATCGAGCAGGCAGTGATTTTTGTATAGAATGTAATATTAGGTTATGGTTGCCCGTTAATTGATATAACAATTTACCTGCTTTGTGACGTGTTTGATCGAACGACGAAGTTAGTATCACAGACGCTATTTGTACGAAACTTGTTTTTTTCTGAAGGAATAGTGGGACTGGATGCATCCCGTCAGATGGCAGCTATAGATAAAGTACGAGTTATTGTCGTTGGAGATTCTGGTGTGTTTTATGTACTTGACGCTTTGCATGTTCCATCTGTTTCTGCATATGATAAAATGTTTGCCATTTATATGTAGTGTTGTGTAAGTAATTCATAAACTAGTAATACTGTTACTGTACAGTATATGTTAACATTTTTTATACATGTGACTGCCTATCAGTCACTATTGATCTGCTTTTAGGACATTTGCCCTGGTGGCAGACTCCGTACATGTTGTTTTCCTAGCCTTTTCTGAAATGATTGCAAAGGAATTAGAAATTTATTGAACATGTCCATTGGTAAGTTATTCTAATCTCTGACTCTTTTTATAAACGAATATTTGCCCCAATTAGTCCTCTTGAATTCCAGCTTTATTTTCATATTGTGATCTTTCCTACTTTTAAAGGACAAATATTTCAAGTTCCCTATGGGAATCAACATCTATATCATCTGATGGCCAGCCAGGGATCAATTTTTGGTAATGAGACATAGTCTCTCAAAGTGCATTGGTACTGCCGGTTTGGTCCAAGTAGCCTACACAGTGGCCTCCACGGTATGCACTAGCCAAGTGTCTTGGTGGGTGTGCTATGTACAAACTGAAGAGCCCAACTTAGCACACCAAGGCGAAATGCTGTCAATCAGGAATGAGTTAGCTGGAAAATTTATAATGTTCAATAACGGACCATTTATATTGGTATTATCGGTATCTAGTATTCGGGAGATAGTGGGTTCGAACCCCACTGTCGGCAGCCCTGAAGATGGTTTTCCTTGGTTTCCCATTTTCACACCAGGCTGTACCTTAAGGCCACGGATGCTTCCCTCCCACTTCTAGCTCTTTGCTGTCCTATTGTCACCATAAGACTTATCTGTGTCGGTGCGACGTAAAGCCACTTGTAAAAGAAAAACCTGGCTATTTACAAAAGTCTCTCATTTTGTTCAGCAGTGTCTTTACGTGGAATGGGCGAACCTTCCACAATCTTGACTGACAGATTTCACATCCCACATCCACTTTTTTTTGTAGATGCACCACTGTCATTTTACATAGCAGTTCCCATATAGCCAGGTTCGAATGCACATCCATTGGCTGTTGCAATGTATTGCGATGATACACTTCGCTCAATTCCGGACAAGATCGATAACTCTTACAATAATTTTGTGTGACCACTCCACCCACTGAACTCTCAGCTTACGACTCGTAACTGAACTACTCGACATTCACCATAATAATACAACCACCACTCTTTGAGGTGAGGCTGCTTTAGAAGTACAATATCAGCAGCAATAATGCAACTTTACTGAGCCCCGCAGGAAGAGTTAGTGTAATGTTTTAGTGCCAATAGCGATAATTGCATTGCCAGTATTGTGACCTGTATTGTAATGAAACTTTGCTCTCTGTCAGCTGTTTCGCACAGCTTATGTAGTTTTGATGTTGAACTTTCCATTCCTCCTGTATGTCCAATCTGTATAGTGCTATAGTATTCAGTGTGATGGAGTTCTACAAACCAGAAATAAAAAAAGCCTGGACTGACGACAAATAACGTGCTTTGTTGGAAAATGATTTTGGGGGGGAAAATGACTGTTTACATACCACCTGATATGGATGAATTAACAGATGAGGAAAACATTGATGACAATATAGTGGGAGAAGTGGGAACTGATACTTGGAAGGACGTTGCAAGAACATTCGAGATTCATCACCATTCAAGTACCGGTACTTCAGATTTATGCCCTGTTAATGCTGCTGAAGTGAATAGCTTAGCCACTGAAATGTCATGCACTGGGCAATTTGGCCGTGCGGTTTAGGCGCGCGGCTCTGGGCTTGCATCTGGGAGATAGTGGGTTCGTACCACACTATCAGCAGCCCTGAATGGGTTTTCTGTGGTTTCCCATTTTCACACCAAGCAAATGCTGGGGCTGTACCTTAATTAAGGCCACAGCCACGTCCTTCCCACTCCTGGTCCTTTCCTATCCCACTGTCGCCATAAGACCTATCTGTGTCGGTGCGACGTAAAACAGATTCTTAAAAAAAAAAAAAGTCATGCACACATTTTGTCTCTGATGTTCTTCCTTCTACACCAGCCTGCACTACTAGTATAGAACGCATTTCGGATGCCCATCTCAAGAACAAAGTAGGCCTAAGTAACAGTGCAAAAAGAAGAAAGCTACTGCAAGAAATAAGATAGGCTGATACAGATGTTCTACCTGATGCTGACAAGGGCAGAAGCAGCCAGACTTCAGACCATCAAACCAAGAAACCAGTCACTACGGTAGAGTAGAAGAAAATGGGCAAACGCAATCGAGAAAGAGAGATATTCCTGAAATAGAGGTACAAAATATACTGCCTTTATGGTGTTTTTAAATGGGTTCTTGGAAAAATTCTTTTTAAATTGTTTCTTGGAAAAAATCTTTTAGACATTGGTTCTCGAAAAAAATCTGCCGTTAATAGGGGCGGTCGTTAGGACAGCTCTCACTGTATGAAAGTGCATGAGAACAACAAATCCCACGTCTTCGTACACACTGCAGTTTTCGTAGAGGGACTCTTCTATCATCACCCGATTTTCTTCTGGATTCATTAGACTGCTGTAGAGTGTGATACTTTTGGGAGTATATGTTAATCTGATTGTAAATTGTTAGTATTGTATTCATGCATTGGCCATAGTAAGTTATCTCTGAATACTGAATTTGGTTGTCTTTTGTGTTGCTGAAGTTGGCGAGGGGAGGCTGTATGTGAAGAGGAGAGAGGGAGAGAATGTGTGTGAAGTTAGTTCTCATCCTTCTTATGATTGCCCCAGGGGCTCTTAACTTGACAGTGTGGGTTAGCGACCACGGGGCCCGTAACTGAGTCCTGGCATTGCTTCCACTTTTGCCAGGATTCCTCATTTTCATCTATCATATCCAACCTCCTTTAGTCAACTCTTGTTCTTTTCCGACCCCTATGGTATTACAGAATTCGAGGTCTAGAGAGTATTTCATTTTCGCACTCTTCATAGCCCTTGTCTTTCTTCAGCCGGTACCTTCATTTTTCGAAGTGTCGGATCCCTTCCATTTTTTCCCCTCTCGATAAGTGTTACTTAAGGATGGTTGTCCAGTTGTACTTCCTCTTAAAACAATACTCAGCACCACCACCTCCTTTTTCGATTTTATGGTTTCATCATTGTCTCATGTTTCTGTTGTTCCCTCTTATCATGCTGACCTGTTGTTGTATTTATCACTCATACATGTTTCTAGCTTTCTTTCCAGCTCCCCCTGTGGATATGAGCGGTACAGTACCACCCATGGTATCCCCTGCCTGTTGTAAGAGGCGACTAAAAGGGGCCCCAGGGGCTCATAACTAGGGAACATGGGATGGCGACCATGGAGCCCTTGGCTGAGTCCCGGCATTGCTTCCACTTGTGCCAGGCTTCTGGCTTTCATCTATCATATCTGACCTCCCTTGGTCAACTATTGTACTTAATCAACCCTGATGGTATTAGGTATTGAGGCCTAGGTAGTCTTTCATTTTCATGCCCTTCATCGTGCTCCTTGTCCTGTGGCGAATACCTTAATTTTTTGAATTGTCAGACCCCTTCCATTTTTTCCCTCTGATTAGAGTCAATAGAGGATGGTTGCCTAGTTGTACTTCCTATTAAAATAACAGTCACCACAACCACCATCGCCGCTTTCCAACTTCCTGTCTTGATGTAATTCAGTTGTTTGTTCTCTGTCCATGACATATACACTGAGTGGCCAAAAGTCATGGGAAAACATTGAATGTGATGTTAATAACAAGTTGCTCCTCCATGAGCCCTCAAAACAGCAGCAATACGGTGAGGCATCAACTCTGTGTTGGAATCATTCTGGGGGGATTTGGACCCACACATCTTGTACTGCTACCCACAGTTGTTCTTGTGTAGTTGGTGTGGGTTTCATGGAGCTTACACAGCATCGGCAGCATAAATGCTCAATTGGATTAAGATCGGGGGATCTGGAGGGCCAATCCCTGGTCGTAACTTTACTAGAGTGCTCCTCCAACCAACTGCATGCCACCACAGAGCGGTAGCATGGAGCATTGTCCTGTTGAAACATGGCATCTCCATCAGGGTACTCTAGGGCCAGAAAGGGATGCAGATGGTCTGGAAGAATGTCCACATAACGTGCACTTGTCAGTGCTTCCTGCAGCCGGACAATGAGGCCTAATTACGACCATAAGAACACCGCCCAGACCAGAACTGAGCCACCTCCCGCCTGGACACAACTTTGTTGATATGCAGGATCCATAGCTTCATAAGTCATACGCCACACACTCTCGTGCCCATCAGCTTGATACAACTGGAACCGGGATTCATCGGTTCATACCACATGCCACCACTGTTCCATGGTCCATTGCCGATGTTCGCGGGCCCATGCACGTCGATGAGCTCTGTTTCGAGGTGTCAGCAAAGGGATATGAGTTGGTTGTCGGCTGGTGAAGCCTATGCGATGCAGCTGGCTCCTTACAGTCCTGGTAGAAATGGGTTACTGACTCCCAACATTCAACTGGGCGGTGATCTGACTCCAGTAGCCCATCGAGCGCCCAGTATGGTTCTGCGGAGGCGACGTGATGTCCGTTTGTTAAACATCTTTGATCTTCCCGTGTGGATAGTAACTTTCTCTCCGCGATATTGAAGATCCACCTTTGACATTGTTGACCTCGGAAACTCAAATATACATGTAATCTCCGCAATGCTATGACCCGTGCGCCGATGACCATCCCATGCTCAAAGTCGGTTAACTCACGGCATGTTGCCATCTTGCTGGTGTCTGTGACGGAGTGCTTATCTATGCCGCAGCTAACTGCAATGTTCAGGGGTCATACACGGCACATTTTCTAATGGGACACCCCTTCCCGTGACTTTTGGCCACTCATTGTAGATCGATTGTATTAAGTACATTTATCTAGAAGACTTCTCCCAGTAAAGAGCCCCTCTCATTTCTGAATAATTAATTGTGACCTTAAGTTTCTACTTGCTTCTTTGTCTTTTTTTTTTTAGATAATCTGGGGACTATATGGTGTGCCATATTTTACAGTGAGTGAAGATTTTTTTCTTTTACATATTGAGAGCATTCAGTATGTGGATGGGGACTCTTTCCTGAGATTAGTTATTGAGCACAAGAATTGCCAGATTGAGGTCATTTAATCTAGGAGTAAAAATTTGGCCTCTAATATGTCTTTTATTCTTCTAAATCCATATTTTTTCTTGAGGTTTAAAAGTCTTGAAATATCTTTATAGCTCTACATTCTAGGGCTGTTTATCATTTTATGACAGGTAAAATATATAGTACCGGGCGATTGGCCATGCAGTTAGGGGCGCGCAGCTGTGAGTTTGCATCCGGGAGATGGTGGGTTCGAACCCCACTGTTGGCAGTCCTGAAGATGGTTTTCCGTGGTTTCCCATTTTCACACCAGGTAAATGCTGGGACTGTACCTTAATTAAGGCCACGGCCGCTTCCTTCCCATTCCTAGGTCTTTCCTGCTCCATCGTCGCCATAAGACCTATCTGTGTCGGTGTGACATAAAGCAAATAGCAAAATAATTATATATATTTAAAAGGAAGAAACAAGCTTGGAAAAGATGGTTGAGAAACAGAACAACAGAATGAAAAACAGAATACAGGCACTGCAAGGAGTTCTCCAAGGTGGTTCAAGAAGAGAAAAAGAAATGCTGGCAAAAATTCATTAAATCTCTGCAAGAAGATACAACCGGAAGCAGAAAGATCTTATTCCAGTGGGTTAAAAAGAAGAAAAACCCAGGTGAAGGTGCTAACTTCATTAAAAATTGATGGCACAGAAGCAGGATATATTGCAGAGGTGGGGAAAATACTTTGAACAGCTTTACAACGTGCAAAATACCTCGGTAGAAAGAGAAATCGAAGAACCAGATTTAGTGCAGATGGAAGATAGAGGTGTCCATGGTAGAGATTGAGTGGGCCACTAAAAGAATGAAACGAGGCAAGGCAGCTGGAATTGACGAGGTCACCATAGAAATGATAATAGCCGCAGGAGCAGTTGGTCTACAGTGGTTGTATAGACTCTTCAGAGTGATATGGAGAGAAAAGACTGTTCCAAAAGAGTGGACAGAAGGGGTCATTATACCAATTTTCAAGAAAGGAGACCGGAAGCCGTGTGAAAATATTTACATTGCTTCAAATGATGGAAAGTTATTGGGAATATGGAAAGGACATGGTAGTAACGTTTCTAGATATTGAAAAGGGATATGACAATGTCCCAAGGAATTTGGTATGGAAAACATTGACAGAGGCACAGATTGGGAATGAAACTGCAGATGGTAATAGCATTGTAGCAAAATTGCAAAAACTGTGTTAGAACCAAAGTGGGTCAAACTGAATGGTTCAGAGTTGAGATAGGCTTAAGACAGGGAAGTGTATTGTCTCCCTTACTCTTCATTATCATCATGGATAGAATTCTACATAATATCAAGGAGAAGATGATGGGCGAGCAAGTAAAATCTATGCTCTTTGCTGATGACATTGTAGTTTGGGGAGATAATGAAGAGGAAGTACAGGCACAAGTTGATTTATGGAATGACGAGATAAGAAATTTTGGATTGAAGATTAGTACTGCGAAAAGTAAGACTTTGATCTGGACGAGAGGTAACAGAAAATCTGGGGGAGTGATAAAAATAGGAAATGAACCTCTTGAAGTAGTGAAAACTTTTAAATATTTGGGCAGTGTGATGTTACAAGAGGGAAATTTGGATGGAGAAATTGATTTAAGAATACAGCAGTCTGCAAGTTTCTACCAGTGTATGAGAGACATTGTATAGAACAAAGATGTGCCAATGAAGTGCAAGAAAGTTTTATACTCGCCCCATTATAAACCTATACTGACCTATGCTTCAGCAGCCTGGACGTTGACTAAGTGGAACCAAAGTAAGATACAAGCAGCTGAAATAAGGTTCTTGGGGAGCATGCAGGGAAAGACGAGACGAGATAGAATATGAAATGGGGAAATAAGGAGAAGCGTGGGTGTATGTAAACTTCAAGAAGAGATTGATATAGCAAAGCTATAATGGTTTGGACACATGATGAGAATGCCAGGAGAAAGAATACCAAAGAGAACATTCATGGATACAGAAACTGGAAAGAGGCTTAGGGGACGCCTAGAATGAGATGGAGGAGCTCTGTTGTGGACTCTATTGCAAATAGAGGAGTCGATAGCAATAAAGTACTAGAAGAGGAATGGGGGAAAGATCAAGTAAGGTGGAGGGCTTTGGTACACTACTCTGCCCAGAGAGAATATGGAAAAGGGAATGGATGAAGGAGAGACTGCCCCTTAATATAATAGTGACATGTTGTGAGCTAAACATAACTAGTCCAATCCCGGGCTAAAACTTTTCAGTTATTCTGAATACCGGAATTAAGCATTATATCAAGTCCTTGTGTGAATCCTAAACTCTAATTTTTACCGACTGTACTGCAGATATCAACGCAACTACTGTAATCAGCTTTCTCATTTACAAGAGATTGTCATGGCTAATATGCCGCATTATACTAAATTTAGTGGTTATCTCTAGCCAAAGAAAGTGGATCATTTTAATCACTAATACAGACACAACACAGCACACTGATTTAACACAACAATTTTAAAAAAACTTACAGGTATTTCTAGCCCAATAGAAAGAGATTGTAAAAAATAAAAAACTGCTGTTGCTGAATATTGAAATTCTTTCCGAGTATGATTGTTGGTTTCCTTACTGGCACATGATTTCAGGCCCAGGTCAGTCAATTCATGCTCATATTTTAAAATCTGAAGATTCTGCACTTGTGAAATGAATGCATATCATTTTAAAGGATATTCTCCATTTCAATGAATGTATTTTTTCTCCAATTTTCATCTCGAGTATGCTAAATTTAGAATGCTAATTAATTAGTTATATGTAATGACTGCTATATTCTTTTTCTGAAGGTGTTGGAAAATCATCTGTGACACATTTAATTTGTCATAACAAGCCCATATGTAATCCTTCATGGACAATTGGATGTTCTGTGGAAGTAAAATTACATGAGTATAAAGAAGGAACACCATATCAGAAGACTTATTTTGTTGAACTGTGGGACATTGGTGGAAGCAGTAGCCACAGAAATACAAGATCTGTATTTTATAATCCTACTCATGGTAAAGTCAGTTTACTTTTATTTTTTATTTATATGGTTAGCCTAGACTTGTCATTTAGAATTATTTTATGAATTTTTGTGGCTTTGTTCTAGGAATCATCTTGGTGCATGATTTGACCAACAGAAAGTCTCAACAAAATCTGCAAAAGTGGTTGGCAGAAATACTTAACCGAGAAGGAAGTTGTAAATCTCGTAATACTAACTTTGATGATTTTGATCCTGAGCAGTTTGTGGGTTCTACACAGGTGAGAGATAGCACGGTCTTCCCATATGCAGTATTTGATTGCTTAGGCCCCTCTGCCCACATTGCTTAACACCCTCCCTTTAGCATTGTACAATAAACATTATTGTGTAGACAAACCTTATGTTTTGTTTCCTAAAGTGTCCCTTGAGACAAGGTCCGAGGTCAGATTTACATTCACCCCAATGGAGGATTTATCCTCCCTGAAATGGATCATCAGTGATAGAATATCAGCCACCAGATTCCAAGATTGTGGATTCAAACCTGGCAAAGATAGTTGAATTTTTGGAGGATGGTAAAAAGTCCATTTGGCACTGTATGTTACACGATGTTAGTACGTAAAAGATCTCTGGTGACATTTAGTATTTACCCCACAGAGTTAATTAAAACTCAGTAGTGGATCATTCAAGAGAGATAGGGTTTACTCTGACATCTGATAAAATAAAATGGAATATCAAAATTGACATACAGGCAGCCTAGTTCTTCTTCTTCTTCTCATTTCAGTCTTCTATGGACCACGCTATTTCAACTGCTTTCTCCTACGATCTTTCACATTTGCCCAGTGTTCCCGCATTCTTCTTCAGTGAGTATCCCTCCATTCTTCATTCCACTTGCCGATTTTCATTTTGGGTTTTGGCTGAAAACTGGGTACTTCTCCAAGTTTCTTCTTCAAAGAGTCACGTTCCAAGATGTCCTCATGTGAGATCCCCAGTTCTTGTAGGTCTTTTTCCACCTCCATAAACCAGATCCCTTTGGTTTTCTTTCCTGCAAAGTAGGCACAGGCAGGCTAGTTTTTTTTTAATAATTATTTTATGCCCACATTGGAGCACTTTATTCAATCCATATTCATTTAAGTCTTAAGAGTATTAACTACATATTTGGCTTGTGTTTCTTCTTCTGCTCCCTGAACTACTTCATTCTTTCTGACCTGGCTGCCCTTTCTTCGTCAGTTATGGTGCCAGCAATCATTCTCACTACTTTCATGTCTGTTAATTTTAACTTTTGAATAAGATATCCCAACCACTCCTGTACAGCCTTCTCTAGATCTGTGGAACATAAAAATAAATATCTGTTCCTCTTGTAGCATTTTTCCAATTCCATCAGGTTTTTTCCAAAATCTTCCCATGATTTCTTCTTGGACTCTACAGTGATTTGTTTTGTCCGAGAACTCCTTTTTTACATAATGCCCGCCTGGTGGTCATGATCGTTTCGTGTATGAGCTGACACTGTGATTAGCTGGTTCAAGTCCCATTGATGAGAAAATATTTCACCATATGAATGTCGGCTGGCAGAGTAGGAGAGGCAGTGGCATACAATTTCTAATCACAAGATTGTGTGCCAAATGCCTGGATTCAATTACAAACCTCTGCACAGTGGTCATATGGAGTGAGGGTATATGATGCTGGTGATGGTGATTCTTCTGTCGAATGGTGAAGTTAATCCTTGAGTGGACCCCTTGGTGTTATTCATCAAGAGTAGGCTGTGCGCCGACACTGGGTTTCACCCTCTCCCTACCTAATTTCAATCATCATAATCATCATCATCATCATCGTCATCTTACACCCAGGCATGCAGAAGTCACCCATGGGCATCATGTAGAAAGATCTGCACCAGGCTAGCCAAACCTGTCCTTGGACATTCCTGGCACTAAAAGCCATACACTAAATAAATAAATAAATAAATAAATAAATAAATAAATAAATCTTACAGAATACCGTTGATTACTGCTCCAAGCTCACTGCATTAACTTTAGTGCACTTTGGTTCAGTTTCTTTTATAAGGGAACTGTCCATACTGTCATTTTGCAGAGACATGAGGAGATCCATAAAATAGCGATGTTCAAAAACGTAGGTGCCATTTCGAACTGGAAGGTTTTGAAATCTTGATACAAAATCCGCATGACTACGCAGCTTACTGGACAGCCCTTGCTTCTTGCTGGTTCGCACGGCGGACATCGGAGTGGAGTTGCAGTTGTGCTGGAGAGAGAGAGAGAGAATGAAATGGCAGGCAGCCACGCGCCAAGGTCACTTTATTGTTACGGAACGAATGTGAAACATAAATGAGGTGCGTTAATCGCATGATAAAAACAAAAATATTTTTGGCGCCATGCAAACAAATATGCACATTGAGGCCACTTTGTTCTTCACAGTTTTCTTTACTTATTTGAAGGCAATATTTTGCAGGCACTTCGAACCAGGAAGGTCTCTCCGCTGTATAATCAGGTCCTTGAACTGTTGGGAAGAAAATTGAAAATGAATTGAAGGACTGCATTTTCAGTATGCTGTTTCTCTGATAAAATTCAAACTGAAAGTCTTCACAAGTCGGCACAATGTCTGTTAAGCGGCGATACAAAGCCTTCCACTGCCGAAAGAAAAACTTGTCCAAGGACTGTATTTTCCCTGTAGTGCTGGGAGGAATCTGGAGAATTCCTATACTGTTGCCTGGAGGAATGTCTTCAAGACAGCTCTTATCACTATAAGTAGTCCAGAAATCTAGCAGTAGCAAACACTTCTCTTCACCAAATGGGAAGAAGGATTCTTTAAACCAATACTTTAATTTCTTTTTGGCCCCATTTTCCCTAATTTTGTGGCTGTTACAATTATATTTCTGACATGAAACATTTCTTTGGTAACTCTCAGACCGAAAGTTCCAGTTGCCTCCTGTAGTACAATGAATAATTTTGGGAAAAGAGTACCGGCCATACTAGTTACAGGCATAATTGAGTATGAATGGGTGAGTGCACTAACTGATTGAGCAACTGTTTCTGTATGTTTCTCACCAACAAACGATAGAGTCCTTTTCACATTCATTTTGCGCATGAAACCTCTCTGATCAGCATTGTATATTGAAGAAGGGGTGTAGTCTAAAAATTGGTCTGTAGCTGCTTCCTCAAATTTCTTTGCGACTTTATCTTTTTCATCTTCTTCTTGCAGATATGTACGGGACACAAATTTCGTAATTTTTCTACTTGTTATTCTGTACTTTTCTTAAAACGACTTGACCAACTACCATATGCACTGAAATTAGTTCGCCCCATTGAAATCTCTCTTGGAATTTCCAAGGTCCCCAGTCGCAGGCCTTCATCGCATACATTCCGCTTCAGTCTTCTTGCTTCTGTAAAACGAGAAAATAATTTTGTATGCATCAATTTCCTGTGTTCAATGGGGCTTACTGATGTAGATTGTAATTGATTCTTCCACCTGTGCAGTTCTCGTAGTAACGTTACCTTACAACAGCTTTTGCGAACAGTGGTTAATGAAAGCCGCTTCTTACCCCCTTTATTTAACCATAAATTTACAGCTTTTCTCTTGTACGCAAGGTCTACAGTTTTTTTCACTTTCTTCTGTGGACTGAAAGCATAGCTTGAACTAATAGATTTACTAGGTGACTGGAGTGTGTCTTCACTGGATTGACAGGAATCAGACTCGGGGCTCAAAATCGGATGCGTAACACATCGTGTTCCTGACAATGGTGTGCTGCCTTCTCTTTCAGATAATGCAGATGAGGTGTCGCTGCTTCTACTATCACTTTCACTGTCACTATTTCTCTCCAGACACGACTCCCAGACGATGTTGGCACCCATGGGATGATTTTCAATTAGTTCGATCACGTCGACCCATCTCCCTTTCTTCCGAAATTATTTCACAGGAAGAGGAGGAACCTTTTTCACAGAAATAACGTAAAGCATAATCTAGAACATCAGCCAGATTCATGACTGTTCTTTCAAGGGAACATGTGTCAGCTGGCTAGCACAGAAAGCTCAAGGTAACCTGGTCGCTTCAGCTGGTCACCAGGGCTGTCCATGTCGAGCTATATTCTAATGTGTGCAATTCTATTAGACATTTCCATATCGATTTCAGGACCTTACAGATCAAAATGACAGCTGAAGTTTTGTACATTGCTTTCTTATGGAGCACTCATCCTCTCTACCAAATTTCATTGTTGATTTCGATATGACAGTATGGACAGTTCCCTTGTTAGTACTACCATCCGGAGAGAATACATCTCCTGAGTATTTGAAATGGTCCACCTGATCTAGTTTTGTATTCCCTACCTGGTATTCAATCCTCGTGGATTCCTTTCTTACTGACATTTTAGTCTTGAAAATACTCATTTTCATATAAGTTACTTGCTGTAACTTTTTTTCAGGCACCAAAATGTTAGACAGTACAGTCTTCCATTTACACCAAGTCATCAGCATAGGCCAAACTTCTTACCACGTTTCCACCAAACTGAATCCCTCCGTGCCATTTTATAACATTCAGCAAATGATTTGTGTATACTATGAACAACAAAGGTGAAAGATTACACCCTTGTATAACCCCTGTAGCTACTTTGAACCAAGAACTCATTCTTCCATCAATTCTCACTACAGCCTGATGTTATCATAAATGCCTTCAATCACCTGTAGTAATCTACCTCTAATCCCATAATCCTGCAGTATGGCTAACACCTTTTCCCTTGGCTCCCTTGTCATATGCCTTTTCTAGATCTATGAAACATGAACATAACTGCATGTTCCTCTCTTAGCATTTTTCAGTTACTTGACATACCACTGAAATGGAAAATTCTAAATTCCCATGGAGGGAATTAGATATTTTTCACCAATAGAGCATTGCACGTTATGAATTTCATATTAGAGCCCGTATTGTCAAAGTATCAATTTGTGAAAATTTGAATTTTTAATTCCACCTTTACAATACTTCAATTGTCTTTATTATAAAGACTACATTAAGTTATACTCGTGAAACATGTTTCGTCCTCATATGGGACATCTTCAGTCACAAATACAAAACATTAAAAATAAGTCGAGGACACGTTGAAATGAGGAAATATAAAGTCTTTGTATCCTGTGACGCGGCGTGATGGCGTCTTGTCAATCTTCAATGTTTAAATGGTGCGACGTGAACATGATATGAAGCATGAAGTCCAGTTAAAATCACAGGTTAAATTATTGTTCAAAACAACAAATTTTCAAATATAAAACAACGTGAGTGGCTGTGCGAATAAAATTATATGCATATTGTACATAAAACAGTGTGGTGATAATGCGACATTAAAATAGCTTTCTTGATTAAGAGGTGGAGTTATACTGATGATGCAAGTTGAACTTGATTATGTGTTGACAGTAGGGGCCTATAAAGAAAAAGAAAAATATGAAAGAATTGAGGAACCAGTTCAATTAAAATATGAACTAAGTGCCCATCCAGTCACTCACCTCCTTGCCCGTCTTACGTCGACCACTCCACCTCAAGTGCTAAAGCTAACTGAGTGACGTCCTCGAAGGTCATTGAGGCAAGGCCGCACTAGATAGACAGTCCACAAGGCTCGGACCGTGACGTCACGCGAGTGGCTGGCGTTCAGCATGGCAGTGTAGGGCCCGCTCTCACTTTCACCATGATACTGTTCATTTAGTCAACCTTAACGATAAAATTGAACACTCCTTTAGTTGTGGCTTTGCGTAGGCTTGTATACTACACGAGTTTTATGCGGGGAGAAAACTGGCAGGGCAGTATATGTACATTTCTTTACGTAAAATTATGCTGACATCTGTCACTTGTAACTCAACACGGTATCTTGTAAAAGATCAGAACGCATAATACGTATACAGAAAGTTTTAATCTTACTAGGAAAATGCATGATGGCAATTCACAAAAATAGTCTGAAACCTTTCTTAGAAATTAAGCTGCAATTTAAAACTTACCTAACAATTCCTAAGGTTTCAGTTTATACATTTTTATTTTCCTGAGGATTTCTTCTTCTCAGCCATGAGTTTGACTACGGTAACTTTTCTATTGTTATTCAATAATATATTACAAAAGATTTATATACATTTGTCAACGAAATGTTTAAAACTATTTATTTAATCACTGCATGTTTAAACATGTTTTTGTTTTCCAGAACATTGTTGACAAGCAAAATCAGAATTTTTCTCTGAGAATCCTCATGTAAAAACATTAGTATACAGGTTTACATTTTGTAGCTCTAAAAGTGTCTGGTACAATACCTTTTGGTCCAGGGCAGGAGCAAGCCAAGGCCGCACTAGATAGACTCAGATAGACATTTTTTTGTCTGACTCAGAGTTGTCAAAGTCAGGATAAGTTGTCAGCTTGATTAAGCCAGTTATTTATTAAGATTTTAAATAAATGACCAGTATCAAACAACTTTTTGTGTGTGTGTTTCGTCAAATGGATTTTGAAAAGTGGTTTGTAAATTGCTTTTGCACAGCTTTTCAAACATTTTCCTACTAACACTGTTATTATTAGAAATTATGCATGCTACCTTATAAACTATAGGCCTATCTGTTAACACTTTACAGACTTACAAACTTAGTTCTTCTAAGAAATGTCATGTTAGGTTCTTACATGGAAACAAATCAACAACGTCTTTATTTTTTTTTTAACTGGATGACAACATAAAAGTTTGTGCAGTTGTAGCTAATGTAGTGTTATTTTCTCCGCTTTTACTACTAAAAGCAACTCCCTCTACCTTTCCTCATAGCGGGCGATCTGGCCATGCAGTTAGGGGCGTGCGGCTGTGAACGTGCATCGGGAGATAGTGGGTTCAAATCCCACTGTTGGCAGCCCTGAAGATGGTTTTCCATAGTTTCCCATTTTCACACCAGGCAAATGCTGGGGCTGTACCTTAATTAAGGCCACGGCCGCTTCCTTCCAGCTGTTAGGCCTCTCCTATTCCATTGTCGCCATAAGACCTATCTGTGTCGGTGCGACGTAAAGCCACTAGCAAAAGCAAAAATAAAACCTTTCGTCCTTTATAGTTCAGCTCACGTTTTATGTAGACTCCATCCAACAAGTTACAAAATATTTCATGCTCCTTTAACAATTTTAGTTTCTTTTTCAAGTAATTCCAATGTGAACCATCAATACCCGAATTTTCCGTGCCTAGTTTTGCAGCAAAAGACTGTGAATAACCGGGTGAGGCATTGTAAGAAACGTTGACTGTCTTATCTTCTTTTACGCCCCAGGAAATGCGAAAAATATTGAAGTGAACCATGTTATTAGAATACAGGAGTAAAATACTTTCTTTGCAAAGGCTATATTTAACTGTTCCTTACGAAATTATAATTTATCAGTAATGATACACTCATCAGCTTCACTTTCAATTTCATCAATTATTTTGTGTACAGATTCTATTTTGTCGTGGACAGTCACTTTTGAGTCACAAGCAAGTCTAAACAGGAAGTTACAAATACTTTTCTAATTTGACCATTTTAATATCTTGCCCCCGTCACCTAATGCACGTATATCAGGGTTGTCACTCATGAAAATATCATGTTTAATGGATTTAAAATCAAGAGCCTCGTTTAATGTTAAGGAAGTACCAATTTTCGGAATATTTTCCTCAGTCATATACATTTTGAAAATACAGACTTTGACTGTTAAAGTTGACGGAGGGGCCGATCACCTTCGATGTTAGGCCCCTTAAAACAACAGGCATCATCATCATCATCATCATCAAAGTTGACGGAAACTTTGTCCAAATCTAATTTGCGTTTAATACTGAAATTACCCTGAACGTCATTGAAGTCCTTGATCCTGTCATATTCTTCCTCTCAGCTTTCTGTCTTTCCTTCCTCTTCCCGTTTTTCAATTTCTTCTTGTCTTTGAATAGGATTTTTGCTCGGTGTTGGAAGATTTTTAGACAGATAGGCAGGCACATTTTCAAACTTGGGAATAGCTTTGTTTGAGAGTTTTAAATGGTTAGGTTTTACAGTTAAGAGACTCATCAGGTCTTTTAACAGAATCGTCCCTAATTACGAAACTTCGTCAAAATGTTTTATGCACACAACTGAGCTTGCTGAAGGGATGAATTCTGTTCGATGGATGGCTATGATCCACTTTTGTTACCGAAACAAGCCAGTAGGAAATTTAAACACTGAAATATTAGGCTGTTTTGAACTGTAGTTGATTCTACAACCAGGTGTACAATATGACGTGGCCTTAATTCACTATGTTCACACGCGTTTAAATCATTCAACACCATCGATAGCCTCACTGCTACGAGGTTCAGATCAGCCTACAAGTCACTGGCGAGAAGTGAAGCGGCTGGCGGCTCGTGTGACGTAGCGCCCGAAGTGGAGGGGGAGCCTTATGGCCTGTATATCTAGTTGGCCTTGGTTGAAGACTGACTGTGAAGGGAGGTTGAGGGGAGTTTGATGTAAGGGGAGAGGCGTGAGGTAGAGTATTACTCACGCGCCTTCGTGAAAAGAATTTATTGATTAACTCCTCAAAAAGTATATTGATATCCTTCGATATCTCATTAAGATTATAAATTGGGTTGCATTTTTTATCAATATTTATGAAAATGTTTTCCAAAATATTCAATAGATTTCCTTTCTTACATAAATGGAGAATTTGAAGATCTTGTTGTATGCCTGTGAATGTATGATTCGTATCATCCATGTGTGAACCGAATGCAGAGAATCTGCCGTACTTTGACGCATTAACATGTTCATTATACCTTATGTTAAAATTGCGGCCTGTCTGTCCAATATAACTGGTGGAAAACTGCTGGCACTTTAATTTGTAAACACCTGATTTCTGAAATTTGCTATTGCCGTTATTGATAGTTGCTGATTAAAGAAAAGATGGGCGTTGTTATTGGTTGTTTTGTGTGCGAGATGATTTTAGAAAGCGCTCGTTTCATCCCTCTCCCTCTTGTTGTTGACTATCGTCAGTGTATTGCCTGCTGCGTTCCGGAGTAGTTTAAGTTTTCTTTCACTCTTGCGTCTGCCGCAGCAAATTGCCTTCGTGCGACCCCTCGTGTAGTGCATTCTTACATGACTACATTTCCAAGGAAGTTTAAGTTCATGAGGTTTATGGTGGCTTTCAGTGAAGTGTGGTGCTGTAGTTTTATCTTGAATTGTGATCAAATCATTCATTGAAATGTACAAATGCAAACGTTGAAGCAATTTGCTTACGTGTGACCTCTCGCGTTCTTTAAAAACTCGCGTAATTTTACCAGATTTGCAAAAAATTAATTTTTTTACATTGAGAAAATATTGTTACTGGGTAATTATGTTAGTACTAGTTAATAATAATAATAATAATAATAATAATAATAATAATAATCGTATGGCCTCAGCTACCGTGTGCAGACATTTCAATTTGACACCATCTGGCTGTCTGCTCGTCAATTTCGACGTTCCGTTTTACTCTAGGCCACCACTAGATGGGAGACCGAGTAAACCGAAACTCTCTTGGGCGTCTATGGCTGAGATTTTTAATGAATTTTGTCAGGTAAACACCAAATGTGTCACCAGAGATCTTTTACGTGCCGACATCGTACGACATGGTGTGTCGAATGGACTTTTTTCCGCCCTTCAAAAATCCGACTACCTCTGCCGGGTTTGAACCCGCTATCTTGGGATCCGGAGGCCGACACTACCGCTGATCCACAGAGGCAGCTATTATGTTAGTACTAGTTGAAAGGCAGTTAAACAGGGTACATATTTATATTTTTATCAGAGCATTCACTGCAAAAGGAAAATAGCAGCTCATTAAAATACTGAGCGTGAGCAATTTGCCTCCGCGCGACCTCTTGCGTTCTAAAACAGGTGCGATCTCTCGCGTATTAAGAGTGATTAATTATTGAGTCTGGTGATATAATGGAATTTAATGTGGAGTTTGATTGTGATTATATGTGAATTAGGGTAGGGTGTGATTGTTAATTGTATTTGAAAGGAATAGTGGATAGTGTAGATTAGACAGATTAATAAAAGGTTGAGTGGGCAGTTTGAGATTGAAAAGTATGACAGTAATTTTGATTGAAGGTTGTTATGAGTGATTAAAAGGAAAAGGAAAGCAGTGAAGTATGGTTGGCTAAGTGAGGTATGAATAAGAGATTGAGTTGGCGGTAGGAGATTGGAAAGTGTGATGGTAATTTTATGTTAATTGTATTTAAGTGAAGGCAATGAAGTATGGTTGGCTAATTGAGGTATGAATAACAGATTGAGTTGGCGGTAGGAGATTGGAAAGTGTGATGGTAATTTTATGTTAATTGTATTTGAAATGATTAGTGAATCAAGTGTAATTAAGGTATTTTGGAAGAGTGATTATTTGTAGGATAAGGGTTTGATTTGGATGGATAAGTATACTTTGAATGATGAGTTGGTGGCATGAGATGGATGAGAATTTGAAATGATTAGTGAATTTAATGTCGAGTTTGATTGTTATTGCAGTATGATTAAGAGGTTGATTGGAGGTATTTAAGAGTGATTTTATTGAATCTGGTAATATAATGAAGGTTGGCTGAAAGGTGGTTAGAGATTGGTCTTAAAGTAATTAGAGTTATTTGAATTATAAGTGAAGGAAAGTATGAAGGTATTTTTGAGTGAGAGTTATGGTGATTTAAATTATAAGCGAATGTAAGAGTGACAGTAATTTTAATGGGTTAAGAGAGGTGGGAGCGATGAGTAAGTGTGTTTGTTAATTGTAGGGGAAAGAAAAGTATAAAGATAATTTTGAGTGATGGTAACTACAAGTGTTTATATGTTGGAACGAGAAGAGTTTGTTTTGGAGATGAAGAGGTAATGATGACTGGTAACTAGGAAGTAGTCCATGTAGAAGATGCAACATGAGAAGAATGTGGCACACTAATGTGGCAGGTGTTGTAATGTTAAGGCAGCAACCTGAGTAGGTCAAGAGAGAGGACATTGTATGGTGTGGAAAGTGCAAGGTTGCGAGTCCAGCCAGGAGAGATATGAAGGTCGTTAAACTTTGTGTGCTCTTCTGCCGATGTTTTTATTTTAAACAATTTTTTGTTATTCTTTATTCAGTTGCTGTAATTTATTTTAAATTTTTTATGTCATATTGCTTTCTGTTCATCCAGTTGCCGTATTGCCATGGCCATCAGATCTCTGATAAGGAGTTGACCATGGGCTATATGACAGTGTCTGTCGTTTATTTTATGTTACTTTATTTTATTTATTTATGTTATTTTGATCACATGTATATTTGTTCTGTAAGGGCTAACTGATTAAGTCGAAAGAGCTTGTCTAGGTTGGACATTGTTATTTTTCTCATTTAACAGATCAATTGGGTAATATACGGCAGATCTGGAGGAAAATAATAAAGATTACTTACTTACTATAACTGCCATTGCTAAGCAGCAACTGAGTAATAACCGCATGGTAGTGGGTGGGGAGGAAGTTAGAAAGCTGCAGGAAGGGAAGACCCCCAGATGTGTTTGGTGGGGAAAGAGGAATGGAAAATATATCACGGAGGGTCATCATGATCCTGTGCAGCGGTTGCTAGGTTAATGCTTTTGAAATCTTCTGTTAGAGGTAGATGCTGAGAATTCCATGGACTGCTAAGAGAACCAATCATTTGAAATTTGATGAGCTGCTGATTAAAATGCACCTGAATTGCATAATGAAGTAATGATTCACAAGATATTTTGGGCACGCTATTATGTAGGATGAATTTAAAAACTTGCACACTGCAAATGCTTTGTTACAACAGTGAATTAGAATGGTGGAAAATAAAACTGTATGCCACAACATTACAAGCAGGATTAAAAATGAGTCCAAATTTCATGATACTCAGATTAGATGATCAACAAAGAAGTATTCCTTTCCATCATTTATGTGACTTAAATGATACAACCATCATCTTGCAATCTTGCACTCTGTTGAGGTAGTATAAGAATGTTAAAGGTGACTGTATTGTATGAACAAAGTAATAATGCTGAGTACAAATTAGGTCATTGTACTGGTAGATAATGACAATTCAAGATGATTTATTTCTATTTCAGATCCCCATATTAGTGATTGGCACAAAATTAGATCTTGCAGAACATGTAAGATCACATGCACAGCGACGGTCATCCACCATTGCTGAAGAATGTGGAGCAGATGAAATTTGTTTGGTAAGGACATGAAATTAGTTTAGTTTTCATCTTTTAAAATTTTTCTGATTTTTGGTGTAGTATGGTTTAACCAACATGTTTTGTTTCAGGATTGTTGCCAGGTGCGCTCATTAGCTGCAGGTTCAAGTTCTGCTGTGAAATTGAGCCGATTTTTTGATAAAGTCATTGAGCGTCGCTACTACAGCAGAGATAGAATCAGTCCCTTTTCTGATAAGAGACGTCTTCCCACTTCTCCACTGAGTCCTAAATATTATCACAACGATTGAGTCATTGAGTTGCATGGCAACAAAGGCTGGTGCACCTATTTCACTCATACCCATCAAAGTATTTATTGGTAGATCTGTGGAAGGCGTATGTAAATTCAGTAACTGGTGTATAAAAGAATGTTTATCTATTAAGCCACTAAGTGTGTTATAACTACAGTACATTATTTAAAGACAAAACAGTGAGGCAGTTCTGTTAATATTCCATCATGTTTATGTTCTGCCCAACTTGTGCAAATCTTCTTGGTGTGGAGGAGGGACCAAATTGTTACCGTTTCTCATGCAGCACTTGTCCTTATGTATATAATATTGCACATCGTCAGAATACTCGCATGTATCCTAAGCTTAAAGAAGTAGATGATGTTTTGGGTGGTGCAGCAGCCTGGGAAAATGTAGATTCAACCGAAGAACGTTGTCCCAAGTGCTCACATCCCAGGGCTTTTTTCATGCAGATACAGACTAGATCTGCTGATGAACCAATGACAACCTTCTACAAATGTTGCAATCACCAGTGTGGTCATCGTTGGCGAGATTAAAATGTACCTGAAAACCATGTGGACAAATTCAGCCAACAATTTGTTCTAGAAAATTGCCTGTTAAGCACTATTCTGCAGAAAGATCCCTGCCTGGATTGTAAGGGGGTGTTACAAGTAGTAACATGTAAGAAGTTTGTAGATACAGTAATGAACAACAAACTGTATTACAAAGTCAGGAGGAAAGCAGTGTCCTTACTTTACAGCCTGCCACCATTGCTTATTTCCATCTCCTGAAAATCAGTAACATTCATTACATTTGACTTTGTGTTGCTGAAGGGTGTTGTAAACATTTTAAATACTAGTTTTAATAAAGGAAGTATATGTACTTTAATAAGCAACTATACTTTGTCTGTAATTATATTAAGAAATTCAAGTGTGATTATAGTTAAGTTTTCTGTCACATTATCTGGATGTTCGATGAACTTCACAAAGGGTTTGACTACTATTCAGTTTCGCACGAATTGCTACAGGTACACACCGGGCGAGTTGGCCGTGCGCGTAGAGGCGCGTGGCTGTGAGCTTGCATCCGGGAGATAGTAGGTTCGAATCCCACTATCGGCAGCCCTGAAGATGGTTTTCCGTGGTTTCCCATTTTCACACCAGGCAAATGCTGGGGCTGTACCTTAATTAAGGCCACGGCCGCTTCCTTCCAACTCCTAGGCCTTTCCTATCCTATCGTCGCCATAAGACCTATCTGTGTCGGTGCGACGTAAAGCCCCTAGCAAAAAAAAAAAAAGCTACAGGTACAGGCTTTGGAAATCCCAGAGGAAATCTCACAGTTTAAAGCAAACAGAGGGTGCGTGTGTAGATTCATGAAGAGGAAGAGGAACAACCTTCCTGATTGTCGCAGGACCATGCTGATAAATTAGTTTGTCAGAATTAAATTTGCATAATTTTCCTGCCTCAGTTTTTGAGATTAAAAATATATTTTTTTTTAAGATTGAAATATAAGACATACAGAACTAAACGAGGCTAAAGGACTAGTTACAAATAGAGGATAGTGGCGGCATTCAGTAAATTCACAGAGGGTTGCAGACTGAATGCTGAAAGGCATAACGGTATCTAGTGAAGATGTAGTTATGTAAAAAGATGGGGAAATTATGTGAATAAAATACAGTATATTTTAAAAATCAATACCTTGCAGTAATTGCTATCCTCAAAAGGAGCAGTTTATTTACCATTATTTGACTACAAAATATAAATGATGATTGACAATCTGCAGCGAGTGTCTTAAAATATTTCAAGATATATGCTCAAGATCAATAGTAATACCCAAAGAAAGAGAAAAGTTAACACAAAATTTTGAAATACCAGTAGTTCTTTTTGCTCCAGATAGTCCAACCACTTCTCAGTAATGCACATGCACATGATATTTTTCCTCTAAGTATCTGAAACACACCTCATAAACTTCAGATTTACCAGAATCTTTTAGACAATCAGCAATGTTGGTCCTGACCTGGTGGTGCTTATTATTCCTTAATAGTTCCTCTTTGGAGTAGAAACCAAGAACGTGAGGCAGATCAGACTCGTTGACATGTCAGCAACAGGTTTCTTGGCTTCTACCGGGGACACTGTGGACTGCAGTAATGTTCCTATTCATTTTGATGGCATTAGTCCATTGGAAGGAAGAAAGATCTTTCCTGGTGGAAATCCAATTTTTCAACTTTGGCCACTCAGAAAATTGAGACGTCCCTTTACCACAGTAAGGCAAGTTTTTCCATGTTTTGAAATACTGATATTGTATCTTTTTTTGAAGACTGCACGTTAGGCTTTTCACCTTGGCTGTAACCCAGGTTTCTTAAGTTCCCTTGTATTTCGTACATGAAGCTTCTGGTTTGAGTCAGAAGTGGGATCAACAATGGAGTCGAAATGCAGATGTGTTGATATGTTGAAGGAAAGTTTCACATTAAGCTCTAATAATACCCAAGTCATGAACATTTTTCCCTCTAGTTGGTTCCATCACTTTCTGAATCAGCTGTCCTTCCCATATTAGCTTATTTGCCATTTGTTGGTCATGCTTCCTGTCGTTCACATTTCCTTCCCAACTGACATTTGGTAAATTCAGATCCCCGCTACAATCACATTCCTTTCCACGTCGTTTCCCCACATAGCTGCTCTGCTATCCCACAGGAAAAGTATGCAAGAATATTTGGTGTAGCCACCTTGAAGTCCAGGAAAAAATTCCAAAATCTTAAAATCACCACAAACATCCCATATGTAACATCAATATTTTAATTTTTTCAAGAGCAGCTTCATATTTTCTTTAAGCTGTGCAGAATGAGCCACTGGTATGGAAGGAAACTTGTTCCCATTGTGCGGTAGGCCAGTCTTTAGCCTTGAACTGTCTATAAGCAGATGCCATTGATCTTCTTCATGAGGAATCTTAATGAGTTCAACATCACTACAAAAACAAAGATTTCTGTACATTTGGTAGAAACATGCAAAATTCCTCATGTCTTAACCTATATTTAGTTATTCTGCAGGATTTATTGAGCAAGTTGTATTGCTTAACACAGGATTCAGTGAGTTCAGCCTTTGATTTGGTTAGTTGCAACTCCCTAACAAGGTCATTCAGTTTTGGCCGAGTAAAGAGCTGTGGTCCCAAATTGCTCTTATCACTAAAACTGAAATCACTGTAGTCACTTGAATTATTCTCTTCTTCTGTTTTGGTGGTGATGTAATTGGCAGCTCTTCACTTTATATCACTAGAGTAATAGATGATGATATGGTAAGATATGGAATTTTTTTCTGCTCCTGGTACTTTTGTAATGTGTAATATGCACCGTACAAAAGTAACAGTTGTCATGATGATTTATAAGCTCTTGCCATATTCAAGGAATTGCAAATGGCATACATTTTCTTGTTCCACATAGCCAACCCTCTAAAGTAGACCAGCAGCTGCACAAGTCACGTGGGGAGACCATTTAACATGTTGGTCTTGAAGATGCACACCAAAATAAGCAGGGTACGCCTCACAGAAATTTGTGCTGGGGACAATTTTATGTTTCACGTGTTCAGATGTAATGACTGCAAAGATAACAAAACCTGTCTTGACAATTTACGACTTCTGGATAAAAGACAGCAATCAATGTTACTTATAACCTCGGCACTGCATCTACGTTCACAAACAACAGGAAGACTTTTTGAGAAAGCAAGTGAGTGGCTGCGGTTTGGGTCACGTAGCTATTAGCTTGCTTTCAGGAGATAGTGGGTTTAAACCCAGTGTTGGCAATCCTGAAGATGGTTTTCCATGATTTCCCATTTTCACACTAGGCAAATGCGAAGATGTTAAGTCCACAGTCGCTTCATTACCATTCCTAGCCCTTCCTATCCCATCGTCACCATAAGACCTATCTGCGCTGGTGCGACATAAAGCAAATTGTAAAAATGATTTGTGAAAAATATTGCTATACTGGTATACAGTTATCTTTTTAAAGAAGTCTCTGTATTGAAACATTCCAGGTTCATACTAATAAATGAAGTTGGAATATCATATTAGAGCCATCTACTGGTGATTACTTTGAACTAGTGATGGGCGGTCTGAGACGAGGTCTCGAGATTTCTCGGCATTTCTCGAGACTAGGACAGGCACTATTTCTCGCGAGAAATTTCGAGAGATCTCGAGAACGTTGTCCCCGCATTGTGCGGCGAGCAGCGTGTCATAGGCCTACAGGTAGTCGGAGCTGAATGTTGTTTGTGCCGAGTATGCGAATAGCCAACCACGGGCCTTCTCAATCTCGTAAATACGTGTCAACAAGCGACTAGGGCGTTCATTTCTACCCAGAACTATTTTGAAGCAGTATAACATAATTATTCTGGCATTGTATGCACTGGTATGTACACGAATGAGTGGTTTAAGTGTTGATGTGGAACGCTAGTGGCTTTACGTCGCACCGACACAGATAGGTCTTTTGGCGACGATGGGATAGGAAAGGCCTAGGAGTTGGAAGGAAGCGGCTTTGGCCTTAATTAAGGTACAGCCCAGCATTTGCCTGGTGTGAAAATTGGAAAACCATCTTCAGGGCTGCCGACAGTAAGATTCGAACCCACTATCTCCCGGATGCAAGCTCACAGCCGCGCGTCTCTAACCGCAAGGCAACTCGCCCGATACACGTACCTGGATACTAGAGGCATGCATTATTCGAACTCGAGACGAGGCAAGATGCACCTTCCTACATGTGCAACCACCTTTACGCATGAGTGGAATATGTAATAAAAATGCTTCAGTTTGCTCCAATTCTTTCGACAGGTAGGTGTACATCGTTATCAGACTCCACATTCAATAACATATTATCAGTGTTTCTGTTTACTGATATTTTGGTGACGAAGGAAATAATTCCTTACAATGTTATAGAATATTCGCGTCATAATTAGGTACTTAAATATATTATGACAGTGCAATGTGAAATTTTGTCTAGTTGTACGCGACAACTTGAAGACGATGTCCTAAACGCAACGTAAGTCGTGGATGTCGGTTATTTTGAAGAGAGATCACATATAACAGCCCGCTGTGTTGATTATTCAAAAGAAGTAAAGTACGTCGGCAGAAATACTTCTGGGATGATCCGGCACTTACAAATGAAGAGGAATAGTCACAGAATACCTCCGGCCCTGTCTGCATCACATGAAGCTACCCTGTCGACTAGTGACGGCAGTCTGATAAGGGGGCATTCCCTACTCGTCACCACCGATTTCGCTCAAATTTATAGAACATGCAAGGCTTGGCTAGAAATGAAAGTACCCGAAGTGGGAACTCCAGATGGCCAAGCGTATAGAAAATAAAAATGTTGTCGCGACTCTCGCACCGTATAAGTCACTTACGTTAGTGCGCACGCCGAGCAGTAGGTGACGTAGCGGTATGAGCTCGGAGTGGTGACTAGATGGTCGTGGGTTCGACTCCCCGTGTGGAGACTGTTCGTTCTGTCAACTTTTATATTATTGATTTTCCAATTAAGCAAAGAGGCGAATAATTAATTTTATTTATTTATTCGCAAAAGGCATAGAAAAGGTAAAAATTTGGGATTTCATTGTGAGACTTTTTTCTACCTGCGCCAAGAAACTATTGTTTGTGTACAGCCGCCAGGAGCAACCTTCACTTGTCAGGTGAAAACGAATCTTACAGCGAAACGACTATTCACGTTTATGGCACATTCCCCAAGGAGGCGAGATAGCCAATAAAGGAGAAAAAAGAAGAATTTCTGTTTGAACACGTCGGGAAAGTTCGCAACTCCAAATGTTCTACAATTGTGCGCTCATTTAAAAAACGACGTCCTATATGCCTTTTGCACATATATTAAATAAGTAAATAAAATAAATGAATAATATAAAAATCGAAAAAAAAAACATTCTCCACACGGCGAGTCGAACCCACGACCATCCAGTTACCACTCCGAGCTCTTACTGCTCGGCGTGCGCATTAACGTAAGTGGCTTATACGGTACGAGAGTCGCGGCAACATTTTTATTTTTATTTTCTATACGCTTGGCCATCTGGAGTTCCCACTTCAGGTACTTTCATTTCTAGCCAAGTCTTGCATGTTCTATAAATTTGAGCGAAATCGGTGGTAACGAGTAGGGAATGCCCCCTTGTGAGACGAGATCTCGAGATTTCCCGAGACTAGCGCAGACACTATTTCTTGCGAGAAATTTCGAGAAATCTCGAAAGCGTTGTCCCTGCGTTATGTGGCGAGCAGCATGTCGTAGGCCTTCAGGTAGCCGGGGCTGAATGTTGTTTTCGCCGAGCTACCCTGCCGACAACGATTGTGAGGCATCCAGGTAGGTTTATATCCTAATAACTGTTATTAACAAATTATACGGGTTATTCAGCTAAGTCCACCTGACATAACTCGTGAACAGTTTAAGATACTGGCATTTTGTCTTCATTTTCGTTAATGGTAGTAAGGAGCTCATAGTTCAACATGCAGTGCTTTTTTCCTAGGCTGTTGACAAAATTTATCGTCACACACGTTTCCATATGAGAACTGCTGATGATAACTATCAAGCTTACACTCGTAGTTACTGAGACGTCTCACAGCTCGCAGCACACGAGAATCGGTCTCGAGAGCGTTGCCCATCACCCCTGCTGAAGGAATTGGAGCAAAGTCAGGCATTTTAGATTACACGTTCCACTCATGTGTAATGGGGGTTGCATATGTAGCAAAGCACATCTTCCCCGCCTGAGGTTCGAATAATGCACGCCTCTAGTATCCAAGTAGGTGTACTTCCTATTTACAGTTATTCACAAATTATGCATGGTTATTCAGCTAAGATGTCCACCCCAAATAAGTCGTGAATAGTTTAAGATACTGACATTCTGTTTTCACTTTCGTTAATGGTATTAACGGGTTCGTTGTTGAACATGCAGTACTTTTCCAGGCTTTTTACAAAATGTATTGGCTCTCACGTTTTCATATGAGAACGTTATTTCACGCAATAACTGCCAATGATATACTTTCAAGTTTACAGCCATAGTTACAGGTACGTTGCACAGCTTGCACTACAGGAGAATCGGTCTTGAGATCTGCGACGTCAGTCTCGAGCAAGAGCGTTGCCCATCACTACTTTGAACAACTACGATTGCCAGAAAAAAGTTATAAATTTACATTTCAAAAATCGTTAAAATATCACAAAGTATCAGCCTTTGAAAAAACTAAAGGCACATTTACATTAATAGAGTTTTTTAATACAATAAACATAAACAAATTTTTGTTACGGTACATAGTATAACTGAAGCTTTTGAATTGTAGTAGTGTTAGGCTGACATGAGTTACACAATGATTAGCAGTATTGTACCGTACCCGTCTTCATAATATCCCGGGCTAGTCGCGGCAAAGACGTGGTTACCGTTCAACAAAAATGATATGGGCAAAACTAAATTCAAAACTCGTCATGAGCAATATACCAAAGGTACATTACAGGAAGTCGGGTACATAGACTAC
The DNA here is from genome assembly GCF_040414725.1 of Anabrus simplex. NCBI lineage: Eukaryota > Metazoa > Arthropoda > Insecta > Orthoptera > Tettigoniidae > Anabrus > Anabrus simplex. The sequence goes on along the minus strand of NC_090265.1, from coordinate 126,588,385 downwards.
GTGATTAAGACAGAAATGGGGGGTACACTGGATTTATTAAAGACATTAACCCATTGACTTACGACATGAAATATATAAAACAACACTAAGCCTGTTGGCCACATAAAATCAAAGTAAAATATGTGCCCCGCACATGTCCATCTTGAACACAAAATTTATACACTAGGGACTCTGCCCTGTTAAGAAAGACACGGCTTGGAACTGACTTCGGATGAATACGTTTTATTTAATTTAAGTCGACGCAAGATTCGCTTCAATGTCATGATTCCCTTATGGGATGCGCTTCGGAAAGTGTCTGTACATGACCGCGGTAGATAGTTAAACAAACTAGTAACCGATCCAAACTATACATATTTACATATCAATAACAAAATCAATTCAACACTAGCCCTGAGCTGCAACTTATGATTGCACAGATTCTAAATATGTGGCCGACCACATAGCAGTTGGATGGCATGAATGCCAGCGACCATCTATTTAGCAAACGAGCTAATAAAACACACAAAAATCTAATGCAACGCTGGTCACGCCGACACCTAATACAAAGAAATAAAACAAACACAAAGAAATCAAATCAGTCGTCACCATCTCATACAAATCATGGATCAAACCAGATAAGCATGATGTTGTTGTTTGAGTCATCAGTCCATAGACTGGTTTGATGCAGCTCTCCATGCCACCCTATCCTGTGCTAACCTTTTCATTTCTACGTAACTATTGGATCCTACATCTGCTCTAATCTGTTTGTCATATTCATACCTTGGTCTACCCCTACCGTTCTTGCCACCTACACTTCCTTCAAAAACCAACTGAACAAGTCCTGGGTGTCTTAAGATGTGTCCTATCATTCTATCTCTTCTTCTCGTCAAATTTAGCCAAATCGATCTCCTCTCACCAATTCGATTCAGTATCTCTTCATTCGTGATTCGATCTATCCATCTCACCTTCAGCATTCTTCTATAACACCACATTTCAAAAGCTTCTATTCTCTTTCTTTCTGAGCTAGTTATCGTCCATGTTTCACTTCCATACAATGCCACGCTCCACACAAAAGTCTTCAAAAACATCTTTCTAATTCCGATATCAATGTTTGAAGTGAGCAGATTTCTTTTCTTAAGAAAGCTCTTCCTTGCTTGTGCTAGTCTGCATTTTATGTCCTCCTTACTTCTGCCATCGTTGGTTATTTTACTACCCAAGTAACAATATTCATCTACTTCCTTTAAGACTTCGTTTCCTAATCTGATATTTCCTATATCACCTGCCTTCGTTCGACTGCACTCCATTACTTTTGTTTTGGACTTATTTATTTTCATTTTGTACTCCTTACCTAAGACTTCATCCATACCATTCAGCAACTTCTCGAGATCTTCTGCAGTCTCAGATAAAATAACAATATCATCGGCAAATCTCAAGGTTTTGATTTCCTCTCCTTGGACTGTGATTCCCTTTCCAAATTTCTCTTTGATTTCCTTTACTGCCTGTTCTATGTAAACATTGAAAAGGAGAGGGGACAAACTGCAGCCTTGCCTCACTCCTTTCTGGATTGCTGCTTCTTTTTCAAAGCCCTCGATTCTTATCACTGCAGACTGATTTTTATACAGGTTGTAGATAATTCTTCGTTCTCGGTATCTGATCCCTATCATCTTCAGAATCATAAATAGCCTGGTCCAATCAACATTATCGAATGCCTTTTCTAGATCTACGAATGCCATGTACGTGGGCTTGTCCTTCTTGATTCGATCCGCTAAGATCAGACGTAAAGTCAGGATTGCTTCACGTGTTCCTACATTTCTTCTGAAGCCAAATTGATCTTCCCCCAACTCAGCTTCAACTTATTTTTCCATTCTTCTGTAAATAATACGTGTTAAAATTTTGCAGGCATGAGATACTAAACTAATAGTGCGGTAGTTTTCACACCTGTCAGCACCGGCTTTCTTGGGAATAGGTATAACAACATTCTGCCGAAAATCGGATGGGACTTCTCCTGTCTCATACATCTTGCACACTAAATGAAATAACCTTACCATGCTGGTTTCTCCTAAGGCAGTCAGTAATTCAGAGGGAATATCATCAATTCCAGGTGCCTTGTTCCTATTTAGGTCACTCACAGCTCTGTCAAACTCTGACCTCAAAATTGGGTCTCCCATTTCATCAGCATCAACAGCCTCTTCATGTTCCAGAACGAAATTATCTACATCGTTACCTTGATACAACTGTTGGATATGCTCCTGCCATCTTTCTGCTTTGTCTTCTTTCCCTAGAAGTGGCTTTCCATCTGAGCTCTTAATATTCATGCACGTAGATTTCCTTTCTCCAAAGGTTTCCTTGATTTTCCTGTATGCAGCATCTACCTTTCCCAGGACCATACAGCCTTCGACATCCTTGCACTTCTCCTTCAGCCATTCTTCCTTAGCTACCTTGCACTTTCTATCCACTTCATTCTTTAATCGCCTGTATTCTTTTCTGCCCTCTTCATTTCTAGCATTCTTGTATTTTCGTCGTTCATCAATCAGGTCTAGTATCTCCTGAGTTATCCACTGATTCTTAGTTGATCTTTTCTTCCTTCCTAACATTTCTTCAGCAGCCCTCCTGACTTCATTTTTCATGACTCTCCACTCTTCCTCTACTGTGTTTCTTTCGGCCTTTTCATTTAGTCCTTGTGCAACATGTTCCTTGAAACGATCCATCACACTCTTTTCTTTCAACTTGTCTAGATCCCATCTTTTTGCATTCTTTCCTTTCTTCAATTTCTTCAACTTCAGATGGCATTTCATGACCAACAAGTTGTGGTCAGAGTCCACGTCTGCTCCTGGGAAAGTTTTGCAATCCAACACCTGGTTTCTGAATCTCTGCCTAATCATAATGAAGTCTATTTGTTACCTTCCAGTGTCTCCAGGTCTCGTCCACGTATACAGCCGTCGTTTGTGGTGTTTGAACCAAGTATTGGCGAGGACTAAATTATGGTCAGTGCAGAATTCAACCAGCCGACTTCCTCTTTCGTTCCTTTGTCCCAATCCAAATTCTCCTACTGGGCTACCTTCTCTTCCTTGGCCTACCACTGCGTTCCAGTCTCCCATCACAATTAGATTCTCGTCACCTTTGACATATTGTATTAAATCTTCTATCTCCTCATATATTCTTTAAATTTCTTCATCATCCGCTGAACTAGTAGGCATATAGACCTGCACTATTGTGGTGGGCACTGGTTTGGTGTCTATCTTGGCGACAATAATTCTTTCACTATGCTGGTCGTAGTAGCTTATCCGCTGCCCTATTTTCTTATTCATTATTAAACCAACTCCTGCATTACCCCTATTTGATTTCGTGTTGATAATTCGGTAGTCGCCTGACCAAAAATCCTGTTCTTCCTGCCAACGTACTTCACTTATACCAACTACATCTAACTTTAGCCTATCCATCTCCCTTTTCAGATTCTCTAACCTACCACAACGATTCAAACTCCTAACATTCCACGCTCCGACTCGCAGAATGTCAGTATCCATCTTCCTGATGATCGCCCCCTCTCGTGTAGTCCCCACCCGGAGATCCGAATGGGGGACTAGTTTACCTCCGGAATATTTTACCCGGGAGGAAGCCATCATCAGTACATCTTTCATACAGAGAGAGCTGCATGTCCTCGGGAGGTGGTTACGGCTGTAGTTTCCCGTTGCTTTCAGCCGTGTAGCAGTATCAACACAGCTAAGCCATGTTGAGTATTATTACAAGGCCGTATCAGTCAATCATCTAGACTGCCGCCCTTACAACAACCGAAAGGCTGCTACCCCCCTTTCGATGAACCATTCGTTAGTCTGGTCTCTCAACAGATACCCATCCGATATGGTTGCACCTGCGGCTCGGCTATCTGCATCATTGGGACACGCAAGCCCCCCCCCCCCACCGCGGCAAGGTCACATGGTTCGCAGAGGAGGATAAGCATGATAACATGTGTAAATAAAGCGGGCGTATGGGACCTGTAAAATAAAAACAAGAAATACGGTATGCATAAATGCTCCACATGTGGTCATCGGGATTTTTCCTCAGCAGGCAGACACATGGCTTACGTCCATAAGTCAGACGCAAGGGCAATCCCTTAAGGATCACTTTCACTGTCGCAAACAGCTGTTACCTGTAACTTCCTGACTTGTCGGGTGAGAATGCGAATAACGGTCCACCTAGCACTCTATGAAAACACGGCCTTGGGGCGCACAGTGGGTAATTTCTAGCATCCAGCCGGCCAAAAATAATATTTTCAACCCTCGTCTTTTGTGCGCATTTTCTGTGAGTCGTGTTTATAAGACTCTTGGATACAGTAATTAAGTATTGAAAAGTCGCGCTGTCTGATTGTCTAATCTCACCGAAGGCCTAAAGCGGTTCTCCTCCATTAGGGCATCATACTCTGGCGAGGCGAGCGCGCAGTTATTATTATGTGAGGGCTCAGTAAAGACGTTAGAACTAAATATTTCTTTAGCTTGCAATGTTACTATATTAGATGAAGGCATGCATTTTATATAGTATGTAGCATTTTCTGAAAATTACTATATTGTTGTCCGGAACATGCACTTAAAAATTCAGGTACACGGTGTCCAAGCGCTATCTAATTGTACAAATTTGAGCTGACTTTCAAAATAGATTGCCTTTGATTTCCGCAATGAAAGTTTTTGGATGAGTTATCTATACTTTAATGAATAGAAAACTGTGACTTTTTGCTGCGACCAAGCGCGACTATGAGAGTAATTAATTTTTTTCAGAAGCCATGTACTCTGTAACTCGGAGATCGGTTTTCGAGCTGTTGAGGAACAGCAGGGAATATAAGCGAAATGATGATATTGTTCCGAGGATATATCCAAGTCAATAAGGAAATCCGTCAGTAGTTTGTGTGCTAAAATTCGATCACGCTGGACAAAATATAGTAGAAAAAGGGACAAATTGCTGAAGTACAATAGAAGTTGGTTCGAGCAGAGAATGAGCCGTGCAGAAGGACGTGCATAACAACAATGTCAGGATGAGCCTGCCGGTACTATAGCTCATTCCATGTTAATAACACAGTATTGTTCTTATGACAACAGAGTATCCATATCGAACAGCTCCGTTCAACGCCATCACGGGAAAACGGCGGCACATAAATTTGTAAAATGCAGTATGTAAGTTCAAGACAAAAGGCTGAAGAAACTAAGTTACAAATTACTTTTATGAACTAAAGGGGACGTGGGGTTTACAGCGGCCGCATTTGGTTTGTACAGAATAAAAGGTAAACTACGGCACATAAGAAACCTCAGCACTGAAATATAAGGCAAATTGCGAGAGAAAATAGACAAATAATTTTATGGGCTCGAGGGGCGGGGATGTATTTAATTGCATTTAATAAATTTATCCAGACAATAAGAGCTAGAAAACAGACACAATAAATAAATACTGCAGATGACTACAAAAGATCACTGTACTTATGTCAAAGAAATAAATCACACCCGTAGGCTTTTCGCATAACTCTCACTCAACACAGTACATTTACTCACTGATTTAAAGCCTAAAATACACACGCAATAAATAAATACTGTAGATGACTTCACTACAGAAGTTCAGGGAGGAAACGCGTCTATTGTTTGATATCCGCTGGCAGTACCAATGATGGAAACCGCTAGAAGATTCTTCAGAGAGGCTTCCACTTCTGCGGATATTACTGGAGTAGATATAAATTTAATAAACCATCTACGTGCCATCGTAGAAACTCTTTCGTGTGGGTATGCCAATGATAAAGTGACATTTGGCATTTACGCAAAGGAAACTATACAATTGTACTTACAAAAATACAATTCGTACTACATACCTGCAACTTTGCAAAAAACTCTTGGTTCATGGAGAGGAGGTCATTAGGCACTGTATTATACCTATTGGACAACTCTACGAGGAAGCCTAGGAGACCAGGACAATAGGAAATCTTCCAGAAAGACACAAGCACTGAAATTTTCCATAGGCTGCTTATATCATCGGATCCTTATATTACCAGCTTAGGAAAATCAAGGAGGAGGAAGTGGATTCCGCTTTCACGAGAAGTGCTCAACTTACTGTCCGAGCCTCCTGTATCTGCTTCTGCCGAAGGTGGTAATGGCAGTGACGATAGCGATTCTGATGTTACTGCATCTAATGAATAAATTGTTGGGCAAGTACATGTATTCCTGTTTCAGTTTTTAAACATTCTTAACAGAATGTCCCACTGTTAACATCTATTTAATTTCTTAAAGCTATAACGAAAAATGATTAAAATTACAAAGATTACTAATTCTATTCCTGGTGTAGCAATTTGTTATTTGTACTTGATTGACCGCACACTTAATTATCTCCAATAATAGCAGTTACATACTAAGTTTTATGTAAATCGGTCCATTAGTTTCCGAGATATGATTTTTGGCCGGCTAGATTCCTGAAATTACGCACTGTGGGGCGGTACACTTGACTTCTCAAGAAAAGGGTTGGTCCCTACCTGCTAACTCTCGTTCGGAGACAAGGATAAATTCACAACATTCGCAGCACTATTGCTGCTTCTTCCTTATAATGACCTACGATCTCAATTCGCAGCTTTAAAATAAAGGCATATCAATACGGACGTCAGCTTCTCTCATACGAATACACACATCACATACTGTAAATCCTGAGACCATACTCGGGCCTTTCATTTTGCAGTACACGGGTTCTTGCCCTCCTTATGTCATGACTACGGCAATTCCAGCCTCCTTCACATGTCTTAATTTATCAACCCCTGAATTATTCATCAATATACTCGTGATTCCACACGGCTCACATAACCAGCCCCAGGTTAACATTTATCTATCTTAACGTGCACTTCCGGCGTCCTACATGGCCCGTCAGTTGTTCGATAAAACCGTTAGTCGTCCTTCTCTAGTGTAGTAATGACTCTACCTAACAACGTTGAATTTCCGCTATTCTGCTTCCTGACCACAGCGGACATTCCCATGCATGAAAATAAAATAAAAGAGAAAAACTACAGCTGTAAACTGATCTCCCATACATCATCACCGGCGTATCGCCTCTGTAAATGACGATCAGAGCTTGCATACCGACCACATATTGGAATACACTGAAAAACACATGAAAACACTCCCATATCTACACTGGCATACCCTTAAACCCATCTAAACTAACTTAAAAAAGGATAAAAGGAAAATAAAAGCATGCATCAGCCCAGGACGTATGTAACTGTAAATTGAATTGAAAAACCACTGTGCCCTCTGGCTGAGAATTAACTTGAAATTTATTTATTTACATCTGATCTAACTAGTGTGCAACTATTACCCAGGCATGCTAAATCATGACAAAAGCTTATTTTGCGCCGGCTTGATCACCCATGACGTTTACATGGCTACTGACGTCATCACGAACTTAGGCCATGGTCATCTCAGTCTTCAGAATGTGGGAAGTCAGTCCATCAATGCTCGGCGCGGGCTCCATAGCGCTGATTGATTTTGCTCCTGTAACAGTTGAATTAGGCACCGTATTCTTCGCCGCTAGTCACATGCGTGTGTGAGATCACGCCCTTAATGCTTGGCCGTTAATTGACTACGACCTGCAAGCGAGGAATTAGTTCGTCCAGCTCACCATTAATTTAAGAGCAATTCGGTCCGGGCGTGAAGAGTCCTTGGCGCGGCAACGCAACACACAATTACGAGAGTTCCTCGATCGCGCCCGCGAATTGTCATTATTGCATATATACAGATCACTCCCGGATCGAATTAAAATACTGCACATTCATTGTGCCACAGTTGATCACAGTAATTAATTGTATTAACTCGGACCCGTATCACTGGCTCAGTTCTCAAACATCAGAACAAAGCGTCCTCTGGTAAATATAGTCTCGGCGTACAAGGTACCTTCCGGCACGAAGTTCAGACAGAGAATGAGGTGACGCTCCCTTGTTACTAGCAGTTATAAAGACTCTTCGAGATTTTCAAATAACAGAACTCCCTTCTGAAGAATAGAAAGTCTGTTGAGCGGCGGTTTAGTTTGAATGAGAAGCTGTTGATAAATGCGAAATAACATCTATGCGTTAAGTAGGCACCAAATATATTCTCAGGCATCAGAAAAATTACACTTATCTATCTGGACAAATCAGAACTGTGAAATATCAGCGCAATGACAGCTTATTATCATAAATGAAAACTGGCTCAAAGATGCAGTTAGACGGTTGGTTATTCTGCCATCGCGGTTCGGCAGTTCGCAGAATCCTTCTACTAGCTCGTGATTGGCGGATTTCGAAACTGGCTTGACAAAGAGTACTGCGGCGGTTCCCAGCAACCACGTTCAAATTTAAACAAAATTCGTTGTCTGAAGCCATGCACGGGCCGCTCCCCTTAATGCTAGCGTGGTCAGGTATCTAACCGTCTTCCAAACAGACTCCCACACAAAGCCATGTTGTGCAATAAGTCCACAGTGTCCTATCATGATTAAAATTTTCCAATGAAGCATATGATGATATGGTTCAGTATTAATCGGAAGCACAGCTGACTCTTCAGTTTCAGATATTAAAACGACATAACTAGAAAACCCCCAAGCTGACACATTATCAAGATCGTGTATATGTTTGTAACCAAACTGCGATGCGAGCTCCGTATCATTAAGTTCTCTCAACATGGGGTGTCCAAATTTAACAGAACGGGTGACTGATGAACCTTGGGTTAGTCTTCTGCAAGCTTGAATTTCCTTAGTGTGGATAGTTGAGTCTACTTCCTCGTTGACTGAGTTACTATTTAAGAGGGGAGTTATGAAGGACTATATCTTTGTAAGGACTAAAGTAATATTCATTGTTGATCCAAAGTGTCTGTGGCTGATATTATCGAATGCTTTGGAGACATCCAGGAAAGTATTACAGCAGTTCCTTTTCTGCAGTTTAGAATCCTGAAGGCAGCTCTTCACTAGTGGTGAATTAATAAATGTGCCAGGTGTTGATGTAAAAGTCTTCGCTGGGTTGATAATTCTATGAAGGCCTTAGCTTTCTTTTCTAGATTCCTCTCAAACATTCTCTGTAAAATAAGGACATTTTTTATGGGATGCCAGTTATCAATTATATTTGATTCACCTGATTTATACAACAGGATAGTGCAGCCTCTTCCAAAGTTTGGACTTAAGATGGTATGGGGTAAGTGTATAACTGGAGGAGGGGAATGTAAACTAAGGTAATACTTATTCTCCTTGATAATACATAATGCTGCCATCTATTATAGCAATTACCCTACTACAAGAATGATAACTTACAGGATATATGGCAGTTGAGTTCCAAGTCTTTCGTAAGATATCAAACAATGGGTGCAAGCATTTATAATGACACCTAACAATCTTAGCTGTGGTGCACACTCGCCCTTCGCCAGGCTGAGTGGCTCAGACGGTTAAGGTGCTGTTGACACCAACTTGGCAGGTTCGATCCTGGCTCAGTCCGGTGGTATTTGAAGGTGCTCAAATACATCAGCCTCGTGTCGGTAGATTTACTGGCGTGTAAAAGAACTCCTGTGAGACAAAATTCAGGCATCTCGGCGTCTCCGGAAACCATCGAAAATTAGTTAGTGAGGTAAAAACAATAACATTATTATTACACTTGCCCTGGTCGTTTGCCATGTGGGAGAAGTGTGACACCTGATGGTGTCTGCATTATTTTCAGGTTATTTAAGTTATGATGAAGGATTACAAGAGAATAACAAATAAGGGTAGATCTTATTCCAAGGAGACTGATGAATACGGCTCGGAAGTTCATGCCCTAAATAACTAAGAAATATGCATGCTAATATGCTCTTAAAACTTGAAAATATGCCAATAAATATGCACTATTAAAATGAAAAATGGCAGTAGACAAGTCAGGATAGTATTGATGATAATATACTTACATTTATTCCTTGGAGGTTGAAGCAGAAATGGTCCCCCCGTCAATGCTGAGTGATAAATTGCAGTTCACACCCATTACTTTGCACAAAATTTCAACTGAAAAACATCGTCTGTTGTCTCGCAAAACGCTTTTGTAACGTGAAAAACATCTTTCAACATCACAAGATGGGGCATATTTAAATTATGATAACAGCTCTACAGAAAGAGGTAAGTCTCTTTGCGTGACAGATGGTTTTCCTTCGAGAATGCCTCGAATATCGCACAACTGTTTATAACCATGATTTTTTGAAGTTATATAGGGTAATTTATTTTTTCTTTCACTTTCTGTCCTATATTACCAGGAACAGAATTTAGATTGGATATAGTTTTATCGAAAACGGTATTTCCTTTCAGAGAGATCCTGCGGTTTCCAGTGACGTTATGGCGGTTGGCAAAAAAGAAAATGGGCATCTATAAAATCAAGATTTTCTTCTAATTCAATGCCTGACAGAATATTTTGCACTGTTTGTATTGATGCAGCTTAATTAGAGTCCAATGAATTAACAACCTCTTTGAATACTTCTATGTGCTGAGCATAATACAAAGCTGTATCCAGCCATGTTCCCCATCGTGTTAATACTGGCGCAGGAGGAAGTGGGGATATCGGGTGCTGTTGATCTAAACAACTTCACTCTTGAAAGAGATTTAACAAAACTTTTCTTTGAACAGGCCACAAATTGATCTACCAATGGGAAAGAATTGCGTATTGTCTCAGCAATGCGATTAAGAGCATATGCCAAACAAGTTATATGAATTAAGTTAGGAAAAATGCGTTTCAGTGTTTGTCCTGATTTTACCATTTAAGTACCTGCATCGATAACAAATAAAAGTAGCCGGTCGTATTTGATTCCAGATGGCGATACTAATTTCAATGAGTCCATTACGCACTGCATTACAGTTACATTGTTAGTGGCCGGCAATTCACACACATTAAGAAGATATGGTATCGCCTTTTGTTCCTTATTCAAGGCGCCCACAATTACATTAGCAATAAATTGGCCCTCAGAATCAGTGGTTTCGTCAATAGACAACCACACAAATCGATCCGCTAATTCAATTTGTAAATTTGACAATACGTTATTGTAACAACGTCCTACGTAAGTTTTACACAACGTACTTGCTTCAGGCACATGTTGCTGAGTGTATTTGGCAAGAAAATGTTTTAATGTGGGGTTATTAATTTTATATAAGGGAATACCAGCAGCTAAAAATGCTTGGCACAAGTCGTAAGAAAATTCACTAATCCTACTTCCTAAACACACTAATAGTTGTTTTTGAACAGGCTCTTTATTTGTGAGTTTGCTAGTTAAATTCTCCTTATGTTTTGCTGTGTTTATGTGTTGAACTATTTGAAATATTTTCTCACATGCTCCACAGAACAGTACCCTATAATCTGTAGACATTAAGTCATCTGAAAACTTCTTCTGTAAATTAGTTAATCTACAACTCGAAGTTGCTCTTATTTTCGGCATTTAAAGAACTTTTTAACAGACACTTTATACGCGAAACATAGTAGGCCTATGGTCACAACCAGTTCACAACATCTTTGCACGACTCAGTTGACAGCCAGTCGATAGCTAAGCACAAAACGTGAGGGTAGATGATGAAACGGGATTCACGGCGTGACATCATAACAACTTACCTCATGACAAGTTGCGTCATCATGCGCAACGTTACTGCCATCATCAACGAGATGAAAAAAGCTGATTAAAATACCGTAAAAACCATTAAACTGATTAAAATATGCCATATAGGTGCTAAAATATTAAAATATGATGCATTTATCAAAATCACGAAAATATGCAGTTATATGCATCATAAAAGCATGTTCAGATGACTGAAAATTCCATAAATCGTGCATATAAGCATACATTTTAACCCCTAAAAAACATGCAAATGCATGAACTTCCGAGCCCTACTGATGAAGTACTGTATTAAACAACATTAGAGGAGTATCTCGTAAAGTGTATAGGGTGTGTAAGCAATGTAAAATCCCAACAGTTACTCTGTATAGCAATTCCTGAAGAACATGAAACAAGGCTTTCCTCATGTATGAAAATGGAAAATTGAGAGCTTGATTTAAATCGAAAAGAGGTCATTAACGCTGTGGCAGATTATATGGCAAGGAATGGAGTAACTCCTTTCAAGAATGGGATTCCAGGTGAGGACTGGATTCTGGGATTTAAGCAGCACCACAATTTAACTGTGAAGAAGCTGCAAAGTGTAGAATATTCCCAGAAGAAAATGACTGATCCATTTATCAGTGAATACCTCGATTTGTTGTGGACATGCTTGGATAAGCTACAGCTATATTCTAAGCCAGAGAATACATGAAACCTAGACAAAACTAGACCCCGTGCAGATTCATCCAACCCTAACGTTGTTGGAAAAAAAGAATTCACATTCAAGTAGAAAAAGTGATGCAGGAAAGGGGAAAACTACCGTCTTAACTGTTATCAGTGCTGCAGGAGGAAAAGCTCATCTTATTTTATTTAACCCATTCACATCAGTGTTTTGACGCATGAATCAAATGACGAGCTGAGGTCACTATGACGCAGTGTCTCGCTTATCTTCGTATATTAGATTGCCTTTGCAGTATAAGTTCTCGCAGTTAATGCTGTAAGGAACTAGAGGCATGTACTGTTGGTCTGTGTTTTTGTGCGACACTGGGATTGTTGGACAACAGTTTATTTTCATCGGTATTCAGTATTCATTGTGCAGTAGAACCAGCATCGCGGTAATGACTCAGATAGTTTGAAAATGTCTGTAGACAGTGTTTTAGATGGCGATTATGGCTATAATGACATTTTGGAAAATGAATCCAAGTTTGAGGGTAGTGATAGCAACAGTGAAAGTTACTTGAGTGCAAAGAGCATTGAAGAAATTGAGTGAAAGTGCTGCGCCAGTTCCTTCCAAATGCGCGCAGTCGATGGCAAAAAAAGAACTGTAGTTTTTGGAAATTGGAGAATAAATATATACAGCTATTTTGTGGCTACAGCGATGTTTAAGAAATACAAAAAGTCCGTCCGCCGTCTGAACTTGTGATGTTTGTAGAGTACACGGATCTGCTCTTTTTGAAGTTAATTCAAATGAAACATTTATTCCACAGCCAGCAGTCATTTAAAGAATTAATGATGTATGGGTGTTACAACTTTCAATGGCATGAATGCAGAATTCGAGTTAATTATCTTCATTAGTTAGTATTTTATGCATGTTTTTGTGTGATGGGTAAATTAAATCTGATTCTACAGTCAACAATGTGGCCATTTATTGTGACTTGAATGGGTTAAGGGGAAATACATTTGGGACCAATGGGTTGCCCCTAATGGATAACCTGAAACAGTCTATTATGCTAGTAACGATGGATGGATGGATGGATGGATGGATGGATGGATGGATGGATGGATGGATGGATGGATGGATGGATGGATGGATGGATGGATGGATGGATGGATGGATGGAAGGACGGACGGACGGACGGACGGACGGACGTAAAAATCGAACTTCGAATTACGTGATTTTGAATTAACTGCCACCAGCCCGTAATTAAAAAATGCCAACCCTTGCTGTGTCACAAAATATACTAAGACTCATTAATGCACACAGTTAATCTTGAGTCACAGTTTAAAGATTTCAAACGCCATGGAAAAAGACTATTTCCAAAATGTATTCAATGAGGTACATTTATTCAAATAATGCACTTGGATAACTCAAAAGACATCGCCATACACAGGCAAATATAACCTCACATCAGGAAGCACGAGTCAAAGACAATGAGAAATTAATTCACGATGCAATTCAAGTACAGGTAATCCAGTGAATAAAACACTTGCACAGGGGAGCCAACAACATTGACCAATTGGAAACATATGGCACAAGTAAACAAGCTTTCAAAAAACCAGGTGTACATTATTTTATAACACAAATGGCAAGAATAATAAGTACATTTGTACAGTACCTAAAAAAATCACACTAATGTGTAATGGTCCAGCAGTTTTTTAGTCACACATTAAGCTTATTGCCTTTAAAAAAGTATGTATGAAAGGTTTCTGATTTTTTAAACACTAGCATTGAACTGCTTCATACGGTCCATAGCCTTAATTGTCGCTTCATCAGTATCTTCATCTCGTTTGGCATCAGCTAGAGGTGCATCTTCCTCTGGTGTCACGTGACCATAGCTGATGAATATAGCAGGATCCTGCTCGTCTATGTAGTCTCCACATTGTCGATGGTGATGTATTTGGCGAAAATTGTACCGGCATTAGACTGTTGCTGGAACTCTTCCAGTCATCTTCATTTAAGGAACCATATTCGCACTCGACGCAACAGTTCGTCATTCTCGATGAAGGGAACTGTCGTACTCCGCACAGCATCCATTATGTTCCACTTTCGTATTTCTCCCACCGGAGCATTTCTAGTGGTATTACGGAGAAAGTAATGCACCAGTTGCTACCTGTAGGTATGTTTCAGAGATAAATGATACCTTGATCTAGGGGCTGTAAGTAGTTCTTAGTACTGGCTAGCAGAAAAAGAAGATGCAGATGTTTTAAAATAGAAGTTATGTTGGTGTGCAACATACTGATCTAACAAGAGAAGTATTTTTCTGTCCTGGCATACCATTTTGCGCTCAAGGCACATCAACCACTCCTCAGAAAGTTTACCCATCATCCAAGCTTTCGTTTTTGATGTCTTGTACTTGCACGGAACGTAGCCCTTAATTTGTTAAGAAGGAAGCTGTATTTTCCATCATTGACTCATCTAATGGAAATTTAAAGCTTCTCAGTCTGTCGAAAACACTAATTATAACACACCTGTAAAAATGCACCCTATTAAACAAGGAATGATGTGATTTATTATACAAGAATATCCTCAGATTCTATCATCACTAAAAATCATGCGCATGTATTCATTCATGTCGTTTCGGCAAACTAAGGACCACGTCATTCCAACTGTCTCCTTCTCCGGACTTTAAACATTTGCCCAGTACTGCCGCGTTCGTTTCTGGTGTTGTTCCTTTCTTTCTTCGATCCACGTCTTTCCTGTTTTCAGCTTCGGCTTTTCTTGGAAACTCCTGTGGTCTTGAAGTTTCTTCTTAAGTGGGTTGTGCTCCAGTATATCATCATGTATGATGGTGATGGGCAGTTTGAGACTGGGTCTCGAGATTTCTCGAGACTAGCGCAGACACTATTTCTCGCGAGAAATTTCGAGAGATCTCGAGAGCGCCGTCCCTGCATTCTGCGGCGAGCAGCGTGTCGTAGGTCTACAGGTACTAGGAGCTGAATGTTGTGTGTGCCGAGTATGCGAATAGACAACGGCCTTCTCCATTTCGTAAATACGTGTCAACAAGCGACTAGGTTCTTCATTTCTACCGAGGTCTATTTTGATGCAGTATAACAAAATTATAAAGGATACGCATTCTGGCATTGTATGCACTGGTAGGTACACGAATGAGTGGTTTAAGTACAGAACCTGACGGCTACTGTAAGTACACGTACCTGGATACCAGAGGCGTGCATTATTCGAACTCTAGACGAGGCAAGATGCGACTTGCTGCATATGCGACCACCATTACGCAGGAGTGGAATGTGTAATCTAAAATGCTTCAGTTTGCTCCAATTCTTTCGACAGATAGGCGTACATCGTTAACAGACCCCACATTCAATAACATATGACCACTGCTTGTGTGTAGCGATATTTTGGTGACGAAGGAAATAATTCCTTACATTGTTATAGAGTATTCGCGGCATATATAAAGTTAGCATAATTACCCAACAAAAAGAGTACAACAAGCAATTCCATGGAAAGGAAATATTACAAGAAGTACTACTAATTTAACATTCTAAATCCAGCATCATAATAAACGAGTTCAGTATTTAGCAATTCCATGGAAAGAAAATATTACAAAAGGTACTACTGATTTAACATTCTAAATCCAGTACCATCAGAAACAAATTCACTATTTCCAGTGCTTAACACTACCGCTTACAATACTATAGGATGAACTTTCTACTAGCTTAACATTACAAGTGATGATAACGTGAAGTTAAACCATCATTACCCTACAACTATAGTAACAACATCAACAAAGAAAGAAAATATGACAAGAAATACTACTAGTTTAACTTTCTAAATCCAGCATCATTATACATAAATTCACACACAACTTAAGTATCTCCATTACTTAACACTATGGTTTACAATACTATAGGTTGAACTTCCTACTAGCTTAACACTACAAGTGATATTAAAGTTGAAACCCAACAACTACAACAAGAGTACAACAAGCAGTTCCATCGAGAGAAAATATTACCAGAAGTACTACTAGTTTAACATTCTAAATCCAGCAGAAAATCACAAATTCAGTGTCCATCGTTTACAGCTTTTGCTTTTCATTTTACACTAGCACTAATCATCATCTTAAACGAATTGATACCGGAAGAGAATCTATCAAAGACTGCTGCAGGTAATTTATTCCAATCCCTTATGGTCCAGTTTACGAAGGAAAAATTGCCTACATCAGTATGCTGGTCATTATTACACTACTGTAAGTGACCATTGCCACCGGGATATTTCCCATTTGCGATGTATTTGTTAATATTAAAAATTAGGTACTTCGGTATATGACAGTGCAGACCGGCTCCGCGGTGTAGGGGGCAACGCGTCTGCCTGTCACCCGACGGCCCCGGGTTCGACTCCCGGCTGGGTCAGGTTTTTTTTGCCAGGGGCTTTACGTCGCACCGACACAGATAGGTCTTATGGCGACGATGGGATAGGAAAGGACTAGGAGTTGGAAGGAAGCGGCCGTGGCCTTAATTAAGGTACAGCCCCAGCATTTGCCTGGTGTGAAAATGGGAAACCACGGAAAACCATTTTCAGGGCTGCCGATAGTGGGATTCGAACCTACTATCTCCCGGATGCAAGCTCACAGCCGCGCGCCTCTACGCGCACGGCCAACTCGCCCGGTAGGGGGTCAGGTTTTTTTGATTGTAAATGATTAATATCCCTGGCCTGGGGACTGGGTGTTTTGTGTCGTCCTTAACGCTCCTTTCCTCACATTCAACACACTACACTTCCTCCATTCCAATTATACGCAGGTTCATATCACATGGTGCAAGTAGGGGCAAAAAATCTATTTAGGTCGACGCCCCGAACTAATGTAATTAAAAAAAATGGCAGTGCAATGTGTAATTGTGTCTAGCTGTACGCGACAACTTGTAGACGATGTCCGAAATGCAACGTAAGTCGTGGATGTCGGTTATTTTGAAGAGATGCCACATAGCACAGCCCGCTGTGTTGTTTATTCCAAAGAAGTAAAATACGTCGGCAGAAAGCCTTCTGGGATGATCCGACACTTAAAAACACATACCGTAATTTATATGAAGAGGAATAGTCACAGAACACCTCTGGCCAGGTCTGAATCACATGAAGCTACCCTGCCGACAACGATTGTGAGGCATCCAGGTAGGTTTACATCCTAATAACAGTTATTAACAAATTATACCGGTTATTCAGTTAAGAAGTCCACCTGAAATAACTCGTGAACAGTTTAAGATACTGGCATTCTGTCGTCAATTTCGTTAATGGTATTAATAAGCTCATAGTTTAACATGCAGTGCTTTCCTATGCTTTTGACAAGATTTATCGTCACACACGTTTCCATATGAGAACTGCTGATGGTAACTATCAAGCTTACACTCGTAGTTACTGGATCGTCACACAGCTCGCAGCACACGAGAATCGGTCTCGAGAGCGTTGTCCATCACCCCTGCTGAATGAATTGGAGCAGTCAGGCATTTTAGATTACACGTTCCACTCATGTGTAATGGGGGTTGCATACGTAGCAAAGCACATCTTCCCCGTCTGAAGTTCGAATAATGCACGCCTCTAGTATCCAAGTAGGTGTACATCCTATCTACAGTTATTCACAAATTATGCAGGGTTATTCAGCTAAGATGTTCACCTCAAATGAGCCGTGAACAGTTTAAGATACTGACGTTCGGTTTTCACTTTCGTTAATGGAATTAAGGGGTTAATTGTTGAACATGCAGTACTTTTCCAGGCTTTTGACAAAATGTACTGGCTCACACGTTTTCATATGAGAACGTTATTTCACGCAATAACTGCCAACGATATATTATCAAGTTTACAGTCGTATTGTAGTTACTGGTACGTCGCACAGAGTGCACTACAGGAGGGTCGGTCTCGAGATTCTCGCGAGAGTCTCGAGATCTGCGACGTCAGTCTCGAGAGTCTCGAGCGAGAGCGTTGCCCATCACTAATGTGTGATGTCCACGTTTTATAGATCTTTTCCTATCTCACTGAACCAGGCCCCTTTTGTCTTCTTACCTTGGAGGAATATATGTATAACATTGTTTACGTTGCATAAACTTGTCACCGATTGAGAGCTGGTAAAACTGTGAACAAGTATTAACAAATAATGATTGTGGCTCAGCTTAGCTACTCGACAATGTTACGACCGCAGTCCGGAAGCAGTTGATGGTGGCCGACTATTCATTAGCAGTTTAGGTAAGTACAGAAACATTTCTGTAAGTTAATAAGGTGACAGGTGAATACTATTACAATCATCATTTGTAAACACTTGTTCATAATATCACCAACTCTCAATCATTGACAAAGTTTATAGAATGTAAACATTATTGTACATACATACTCATGATTTAAAGTGATTTGATAGAATCTGACGATGTTCTTGTAGAAAAAAACGTCATCTTTGTTTATTAGTATGTATTTTTTTTACAGGTATGTTATAGTTTTATATGTTGCGTATGTTAGATGTTTTCTGGTGCGCAGATTGCTAGTGGATTTCATCACACAGGCAGTAGGTCACTTAACAGAGTTCGGACGAGCCATGGAAGATACAGGGACTCGCTCTACAAGTGGAACTGCTTAACGTCACCAGAATGAGACTGTGGTGCCCCACACATTGTTAGCAGCTGCAAGCTACGTGCCTACTCGGGTAACTGGACTGATATCTTGATTTCATCAGAGGCAGTGTTAGAGTGGATGGAAGGACTGACATTCTGATTTGAACTTATGTTTCCTTGTTATTGTATTATATTCAATTGTATACATGTACATTTTATGCCAGACGCTAAATATATAATACTAGAGGACCCATGCTATTCCGCAGCATTCGTTATAAATAGGTGAAATAATCTTGTCTTGATATGAAATTGGCCCATGCGTTGCCCGGGTACTTTCTTGAATGTTTATTTTTAAGATTTATATTACCGATTAATTATGTCTCAAGTGAATTTTTGTGGATTTCTTTATTGTGGTGATCAATATTTTATGAACTATTTTGTCATTTTAGAGTTGTTGTGTGTTTAAAAGTTTTAGTTTCAGATTATTTTGTTTCCTGTGGAAGTTTGTCCTTGTTGAAGCCCATATTGTCTGGGAAGTAGTCAGTCTTTTGAAACAGTTAATAAAAATAAGTGATAATTGTATGTATTTACGTGTCACGCTACAGATATGATGTCCATGATTCCAACTGGCATTGGGGCTGTCACCAATTAGTCTAGTGAACTCAAGAACTGTGGATTCAACACTAATCTTGGTCATTTTGGAGATTTTCTTTTTCAACCCTTCTGACTCCCATGCTGACAGAGGATGAACTTGGACTTAAACGACATTCAGAATATCACAGTTCATCTCAGCAATCCCGAAAAGTATGGATCTGACACTAATATTAAGGCACAGCCCCAGCAATTGCCTGGTGTGAAAGTTTGAAATCAGCCTCCTTTCTTCTTATGTCTGGATGAACTATATTTGCTTCAACAGGCAACCACTGAATAGGAGTGAACCTGACACAAGCAGTAATAATTCTTATGGTGTCATTTAAATGGATGTCAGTCTTCCAGTGTGAGAAAACAGTGTCCATACAAGGAACAAAATATTCAGCAGCCAAATACACAAGGGTGAGTGCAACACTGTTGGTGTACCTGCATCTGCTTCTGCTGGTTTGTAGGAAATTTATTCTTGAGCCAAGAGATTGGTGGAGTGTTTTTGAAGCAACAAGGATGAATAAAGAGTTACCCCCTAGATATTTTGGGGGTAGTTAACGAGGAGCTTCGAACCCATCACACATCACATTCAGCATGCGTGCTTACATACAGTATTATGCAAATTAAATGTTGTGACTACTGTCTTGCATGGCTTTCACTGGAGTCTCCATTTCTTAAAGTAGTCGTTTAATATGGCAAGGTCATTTGTCAGCTAATTCATGCAATGCCAGAGATCATTCTGGGACATATCAGTGCTAGATCATCTGCATGTTTGATTTTCTTTTACTTGCTATCTGACATGTTGTGGAAATAAAGAATGAACAAAATGTAAGGGGCAAGACTTGATCCTTGAGGTAGGTCATTATTTAGAGTTCTCCACCTACCAAATTTTTCATTCAGGAAAACTGCAAAGCACCTCTCAGAGAGCAAGTTGTTCAGTAACAATGACATAGGATAACAATGAACTTAAGTGTCAGTCCTTCGCACACTGTCGTAAGTTGATGTTAGTTCCATGAAATCTACAGCTGATATAAGACCACTATGAAATACAGATTCCACCATTGTAACATCTGTCACAGAAGCTGTTTTTTTTCTGAAGCCTCACTGTTCAATTGGGATGATTTGGTCTACGGCCACTAGGATGCGATTTCGTAAGCCTTTCCAATAACTTGCAAGTCATGCTGAGTAGAGAGATTGGTCTATAGTCTAAAGCTTCATTTCCTTTTTTTGCCTGGCTTCAGAATGGCAATTACTTTGGATTGTTTAAACAGCTTACGTAATATTCTGGTCCACAAGACCTCAATGAAAAATATATTAATAAGCCATTGTTTGTACGATGACCTACAGATTTCAGAAATCCGGGTACACTTCATCAAGGCCAGCAGTTTTATGGATCTTCCGCAATTCCAAAGCTACACTGAGCTCCTTATCATCCAAGTCTCACAAAAAGTCAGAGAGAGGTTCAAGTCAAGATCTTTTCTGATGTTCTTTTCACAACTCATGTCCTGTGCCTCGTCTACATTAGCTTTTGAGACTTTCACTTGTCTGGTCTGGCAGTGACAGCATTTGCATTCATCTGTGGACTTCTCTTTGTTAAGTGAGGATCGGTACAAAATTTTCTTATGAGGTTCCAGGCTTGTTGACTAGCATGTTTAATTTATTATGTTACATTTGTGAGTCCTCCCAAGTACAGAGCTATTATATTGAAAATTTTTCTTGAAAATGGGGTAATGAAATGTGTACCTACTATTTTGATACTGAATAGGTGGAACTGTATCTGTGCGAGTGCGTGCAAAATCATCAAGAAGGTGAATACTGACATTCTGCGAGTCGGAACATGGAATGTTAGAAGTTTAAATCATTGTGGTAGGTTAGAGGATCTAAAGAGGGAAATGGACAGACTAAAAGTAGATGCAATTGGTATAAGTGAAGTATGTTAGCAGGAAGAGCAAGATTTTTGGTCAGGCAACTACAGAATTATCAACACAAAACAAACATGGGAAATGCAGGAGTTGGTTTAATAATAAATAAGCAAGAAAATAGCACCAACAAAATGAAAAAAGCCCAATTTCCAACCTGAAAAAATGCTTGTCAATAGACACTAAGATCCAACACTACAAAACTGTAACTTTGTCCGAAGCCACTTACGCTTGCGAAACCTTGCTCCATATTAAAAATTAAAGAAGAACTGATAAGCTCCTCAAAACCGAAAGAATGATCAGAACACACATAAATCAAAAGTACCAGGTTGAAGGACTCTGGAGAATCCTCCTCAATTAAACTGTCTATCGAGAGATTGAACCAGTTACCAACATGATGAAGAAGAAAAAAACTCTCTATTTTTTTCGCATCTTATGATTACCAGAAAACAGAATTTTATGACAGCTAGTGATGAGAAATCCGGAAAAGAAGACAGGAGGGCATTGGATCAAAGAAATTCAAGAGGATCTCGAAACAGTTCGACTCAAAATTACAAATGCAAAGAACAAGAATAAAATTACCACCCTTTTTAAGAATCACAAATTTTCAAATGAAATGATGCACAGAAGGCCTGTAGAGATTTCAGAAGAATTAAAAACACTGTGATCAGACAAATGAAGAAGTACTGGGCAGATAAGAAGAATCAAACAGTGCAAAATAAAAAATAAAAAAAGTGAACATGGAAGACTAAAATGGTCCAATATGGCAAATAAAGTTAATAATAATAACGAATAAGAAAATAGGGCAGCGGGTAAGCTACTACGACCAGCATAGTGAAAGAATTATTGTCGTCAAGATAGACACCAAACCAATGCCCACCACAATAGTGCAGGTCTCTATGCCTACTAGTTCAGTGGATGATGAGGAAATCGAAAGAATATATGAAGAGATAGAAGATTCAATATAATATGTAAAAGGTGATGGGAATCTAATTGTGATGGGAGACTGAAATGTAGTGATAGGCCAAGGAAGAGGAGGTAATGCCGTAGGAGAATTCGGACTGAGACGAAGGAACGAAAGAGGAAATCTGCTAGTTGAATTCTGTGCTGATCGTAATTTAGTCTTTGCTAATACTTGGTTCAAACACCACAAACGAGACTGTATATGTGGACAAGACTTGGAGACACAGGAAGGTATCAAATAGAGTTCATTATGATAAGGCATAGATTCAGAACCCAGGTGTTGAATTGCAAGACATTCCCTGGAGCAAATGTAGACTCTGTACACAACTTGGTGGTCCTGAAATGTCATCTGAAGTTGAAGAAAGGAAGGAATGTTAGAAGATGTGATCTAGATAAATTGAAAGAAAAGAGTGTGAGAGATTGTTTCAACGAACATGTTACACAAGGACTAAATGAGATCAGGAGGGCTGCTGAATTTAAAATAAATGATTATGAAATTAATAATCAGTGGATCTAATTCTCAATGCCTTATTTTCTAATAAAATTATAGAAAATACTGATTACAATGGAATGAGGCATTGCCTTGAAGTACAGAGATATCATTCAAGTTAGAAGTTAAAATAACATATTAAAGTACGCAAACACACACTAAAACAGTCAATGGGATAAAACGTAGTTAACAAAAATACATTATACATACAGTTTAAGTTTCCCGGGTACTGTTAATGAGCCTCTTCCACTTCTTCCTGTTCATAAACAACTTGTCATGGAGAACATCATCCACTGTCCATCCTCTGGTAACTAGATCAACCTTCATTATGTCCATCCATCAGATTTTAGGTCATCTTGCAGGTCTTTTATCCTCCACCTGTCTTTCCAAATTTATTTTGGCTGTTCTTGTTGGCTCCATCCTCATCACATGACCATACCACCGTAGTCTGGATGTGCCGATTCGGTCTCGTAGGGATATTCCGGCTTCTTTCCTCACCTCCTCATTTCTTACCTTGTCCATCTTGGTCTTTCATTCATTCATTTATTTAGCTTCCATAGACTGTACAATTACATATTTTGAAATATGCCAACAGTATAGGAGTTGTCAAGTGATTTCCTAATACTAACAATAATATATGCACAACAATGAACATTTTGAAAAAGAAGAAAAACAGAAACACCACATACCTCAATGTTAGGACAGCACATCTTAATTTTTTAAAATAATATTAATAACCAATATTTACAAGACAAAATAAAATATATTGTTGTGGTGTTAATAATGTGAACATAGTCAATGTGACATTAACATATTTTTAAGGCTATATACTAGATTACAAGTTAATAAGTAGTAGCATCATTCCCAGCACTTCATCATGTATTCTTCTGTACTGTAGAAGCAGCTACTCAGCAGGAGATTTTTTAAAGCTGTGGTAAATGAACTGACGGGACTAATATCTTTAATCGTATTTGGAAGCTTATTATACAATCTGATTCCAACAGAGTCTACATGTCTCAAGGCAATGGTTTTACTCTTGTGCTCGATAAAAATATTATTTCTTGTTCGCGTCTGGTAATTGTGATTGTCAAAATTCTTTCTGAAGTGATCAATATTTTTTTTTCACGTGCAGAATGCATTGCATGATGTATATACTTGGTACTGGGAGTTTCCTTAGTCTCTTAAATAATGGTCTGCAATGATCTAACCTGTTACGTCTCAATATAATTCTGATAGCTCGTTTCTGTATTCGAAAAATAACATCAAGATTTGATTTGTAGCAGCCCCAGAGACCAATAGCATAAGTGATGACTGAATGGAAATATCCAAAATATGCTATTCTAACATATTCTTCACTACAACTATTAGACAAAATCCTCAAGGCAAAACAAACAGAACTCAGAGACTTCCCTATTTTTTTAATATGACTATCCCATCTTAATTTTTCATCTATATGGACACCTAAAAATTTTGTGGTCAACGTATTTTCAATTGCATTTGCATTTAATATAAGGTTGTGTTTTTTTGCAGTTTTGTCATGGTAGTTAGATGCCTTGAATTCCATGTATTGGGTCTTGTTAAAGTTCAATGTTAATTTGTTTTTCCTGAACCATGATTCTAACCTAAACAGGACTGTATTTGCTGTAGTTTCTATAGATGTAGGGTCAGGATTATTAATAATTATGTTTGTATCATCAGCATACAGAACTGCTGTTTCTACCTGATTATTGTGAGGAAGATCATTCACATAGATCAAGAAAAGAACAGGCCCCAAAATACTACCCTGCGGAATACCTAAGTCTATGCTTTTTACCTGAGAGTGATATGTCTCATTATGCCCTTTACTGTTACAATGTGTAATTTCAACAAACTGGGATCGTTTATTCAGGTATGATCTAAACCAGTTATTAACAATTCCTCTAACTCCAATCTGATATAATTTGTGCAACAATATTTCATGATCAACAGTATCAAACGCCTTTGAAAGGTCAAGAAATACTCCTATCACAGTTTCATCATTATCAAGAGCATTTACGACCAACTGTGTAAAATGTGATAAAGCAGACAAAGTACTT
Organism: Anabrus simplex; assembly: GCF_040414725.1. Classification (NCBI taxonomy): domain Eukaryota; kingdom Metazoa; phylum Arthropoda; class Insecta; order Orthoptera; family Tettigoniidae; genus Anabrus; species Anabrus simplex. The sequence goes on along the minus strand of NC_090265.1, from coordinate 126,563,490 downwards.
CTGGCAGCTCTGAACCCATGTTGTGCATTATTTAACAAGTTATATTTGATTAAAAATTTAGTAAGCCGATCTTTCATAGCACATTCAAATATTTTTGAAATAATAGTAAGTATTGATATTGTCTGTAGTTATGTAAATCGTGTAAGTTTCCACTTTTAAAGACTGGGATAACTTTAGCTATTTTTAGGAGATTAGGAAACTGACCACTAGAAAATGATTCATTGATGAGATAAGTTAAAGGCTGTACCAGATAGGGATCACATTTTTTAATGAGTTTTGTGGGAACTTCATCTACACCTGTGGAAGTTTTGTTCTTCAAAGATTGTATGATTTTTAAAACTTCCAGTTCTGTTACTGGAGTTAACTGCATAGAGTTTTGCACAAAGGTTGGGAGTTCTGGTAATACATCTGATTTATTTGCATTTTCAAGTTTGTATGGTAGGGATAGAAAGAAATCATTTATATAATTAGCCAAATGATGAGGGTCATTATTTTGTATTCCCTTATCATTTTTTATGGCAGCAACTTTATTTCCAACTGCATGTCTGTTAGTTTCTCCCTTGATTACCTTCCATATGGTTCGTGATTTATTGCACGACTCTTTAACTTTCTTGTTATTGTGCATTATCTTAGCCACCCTAAGAACTCTTCGATAGACTGATTTGTAGTTTTTAACATACTTACAAAAAACCTGGTCACAACTCTGCTGTGCTAATCTACTTAGTAATTTACATTTTTGACTTGAAATCCGTATACCCTTTGTGATCCATGGCTTTTTTGAAGATTCATTAATTACTGCAAGTTTTTTTTGGAAAATGTAATTCAAATTCTGTTAAAAAAAATGCTTAAAAAGGTTCTATACTTTTGGTCAATGCTATGACCGAATGTTATTGGAGTCCAGGTCTGAAGTTTAAGGCTTTCAATGAAACTGCCACATGCAGCTGCAGAGAAAAAAACGAGTTAATTCTGCTTGCTTTATTTTGGTTGAATGCTTGCTGGCATTCTCAAATTCTAGTTGTAAAATTTGAGCATGATGATCTGATAATCCAAAATTTATATTGGATGCTTGCATTTTAGAACAATGGAAATTAATGCAAATGTTGTCTATCGCTGTAGCTGAGGTGGCAGTTACCCGAGTGAGTGTAAAAATTAAGTGTTTTAGATTACAGCTTTGAAGAACATGCAGTAGTTCTGATGTTGATGGAAGGTTTTCTTCAGCAAAATCTATGTTAAAATCACCACAAAGTATTACTTCTGCGCTGCTATTCCTACCGAAAATGTTATGAAGGACTTGATCTAATTTTTCTAAGAAAATCTCCACATCAGCATCCGGTGAACGGTTAACAGAATTACCCTTTTACCATAGGGAAGCTTAAATTCCACTGAAGTTAGTTCAAATTCTAATTCAGAATTATGCACTTCAAGATCCTTCCTTTCTTTACATTCAATTCCTGACTTAGCAAAAATACAACCTCCCCCATGCTCTTTATTAACCCGACTGTAATTACTTGCCAGATAATAACCTTCAATATTAATGAGTTCAAGTTCATCATTATTACACCAATGTTCAACCAAACAGATAAACATAACATCCTGTATTGAATTTAAAATTACTTGTAATTCTAAAATTTTATTTTTAAGACATTGAATGTTCTGATGAAATATTTTGAACCGCCTATTCCCACCCTCCAAGTCATTACCGGTATTTAATTCTGGACCCACATTTTCGATTGAAATGTTATTGGGTCCAGAATCTAACACACGTTTCCCGGACTAGGTAGTTCTAGGACAGTCTTTTCCTGATCTTTACTTGTAATGATGTTACTTATTAACTTGCTTACATATTGCTTCCCAAGTCTATTCAAGTGCATGCCATGCCTCGTATGAGAAGTTCGGTTTAATTTACTAATGTCTAACAGTGTAACATTTTTGAAATGACTACATATTTGCCTGAATTTCTCATTTGTGTCCTTGACAGCTTTATTCACAATTGACCAGTCTGTTAAATCATGTCTATGGGGTACGTTTGTCACTATCACATTTGTATGGGTCAGCTTACCTAGAGTCCTTTTCAGAATACTTGCAGCCTGACCAAATTATCACTGGAAATGGACTCGTTGGATGAATGATCAGCGTACTGGCCTTCGTTTCAGAGGGTCCCGGGTTCGATTCCCGGCCGGGTCGGGGATTTTAACCTTCATTGGTTAATTCCAATGGCCCGGGGGCTGGGTGTTTGTGCTGTCCCCAACATCCCTGCAACTCACACACCACACACAACACTATCCTCCACCACAGTAACATGCAGTGTCTTACAAATGGCAGATGCCGCCCACCCTCATCGGAGGGTCTGCCTTACAAGGGCTGCACTCGGCTAGAAATAGCCACACAAAATTATTATTATTATCACCACTGGAGATTACACTTCCAAGGTAAGAAAAACTATCCACACACTCTAGCTGGTGGTGGTCTCCTAGTTTTACACTTGCTGGGCGCCCTTCTCTGTTGACTACTATCATCACTGTCTTGGTCTAGCTGATGTTGAGGGTATATTTCTGGAACTGAGATTTCCATACATTGAGTCTGGTCTGTTCTTCCTCTTTTGTTTAACCCCAAATCATGATATCATCAGTAAAGGCCACTGCATTCAGTTCACCTAACTTTTCCTTGACGTTCTTCACTATATTGTCCATAACAGTGATGAACAGTAGTGCTGAACTCCACTCTTGGTCTCAAACCATGATGATCGACCTTCCCCAATTTGTACACAGCTAGTACAGTCTTTGTACAACATCTGAATTTTCCTTACCAATCCTTCAGGCACATTTTTTTTTTCCTCAGGCACTCGCAGATCTTATCTCTTATAACATTATCATAGGCCTTTTCTATATCAAAGAATACAATGACCAGGTTCTTGCCTTTCTCCCAGTACTTTTCCATCAGCATGCAGGTGCTAAAAATTAGATCCATTGTTGATCTGTTACTTCTGAATCCATATTGCTCCTCCTCTAACTGTGGTTCAATGATCGTTCCCAATCTCTTTTCTATGATCTTCTCTAGAATTTTTAGCCCATGAGACAGCTGTGTTATTCCTTTATAGTTGGTGGGTTTCCATCTGCTGCCTTTCTTAAACAGGGGAATTAAAACCCCTGTGCTCCAATCTGCAGGTATTTTGTTGTCTGTCCATATGGCATTTAGTACTCTGTGCAGTCACTGTATGCCCTGGATGCCTGTTGCCTTTATCATGTCCGCATTCACTTCATCTGCACCTGAAGTTTTTTCTTTAGGCATAGATTTTAAGGCTGTCTCAGTTTCTGTCCAGGTGATGGGAGGTTCTTCATTGTAGACTTGGATCTCCGGTTCTGTATTTTATTCTTGAACTGGTCTATTCAGTAGGTGGTCAAAATGGTTCTTCAGGACTTCTCTCATGTCACTTTCTGTCCTAACCAGATTTTCATTTTCATCTTCAAGTGCCTTCATGGTATTCATGGTTTCCTTTTACCTCTGATAACACTATACAGTCTATGCTGTCTTCCTCCAGTTTCTGAGTGAATATATTCCATGCCTTGGTCTTTTCTTCTGAAACTGGTTTTTTAACATTTCAATACGATTGTTCGAGGTTTTTGATCTTTGCCTCATCTCTACTAAGATCCGTTTTATTTTTCTCCCATCCCTTTTTTTCTCCCCACAAGAGATTTCTTTTCCTGATTGCTGCTCTCACTCTTTCATTCCAGCAAGATGTTTCCTTCTCCCTTGCTTTCATACTAGTCTTTCCACAAACTTCAGTTGCTTCCGTAATCAATGTGTCCCTTAGTCAGGTCCATTCTGACTCTCCATTTTTCCTTTCATCTCTTGGTAACAGGGTTTTACCAACCATGCGTCTGAAATCCAGGAAGCCTATTTGGGATGATAACATTATTAAGCAGCCAGGGCCTTTCAACACCAGCAAAGTCTGGAAGGAAGGGTGGAGAGATTTCTCATCATCTCGTCAAATCCAATCAGATGATCCTTCCCAGCATGTTCCAGGAACTAATCCACCAAGAGCTACATGGTGCCAACTAAACCGCATACGAACTGGTCATGGTAGGTGCAAAGCAACGCTGCACAAATGGGGATGGCTAGATCCACCTGCTTGTGACTGCGGAGCTCAAGAACAGACGATGAACCATATCATTTGGGAGTGTCCACAGTGTAGATTCACAGGTGTTTGGGAAGAGTTCATGAAAGCATCAGCTCCAGCGCTTTCCTGGCTGAAGAGCCTTGATAATCAATTTTAATGTATTATGCACATATTTGTGTTCAATAATGTATATCATTTGTTTCCACATGAAATATGTATAACAGGGTTTTTATCCGGTTCTGATGCTCAGTCTCTGGAGTTCACATACTTTGATTTTTGGCATTTTCCTATTTTGTACTTTTGGTACATGGAAGTTTTTCAGGTCTGCTACTAATAGATGGTGGTCACTGTCAAGGCTCTCGCTGGGTATTACTCAGACATCTGTTACCATTCTGCTCCTTTCTTCATCTGAGATGACAATCAATTACAGTCTTTTGTAGTCCATCCCAACTGTATTGTGTTATCTTATGGCTCTGACTCTTCTTGTACCAACTACTGTATTTTTCACCACCAACCCAATCCTCATACAGAAGTCAAGATGTTCACCTATATTTCGTCCACCATATCCATGAGGTCCCATTATGTTCTCATATCCTGTTTTATCTCTCCCAATCTGTGCATTCAGATCTCCTATAATGATTACTCTCTCTTTACTAATAACTAGTACTTTACTAATAAATAGAAACTGGCTCTTATCCTCTTGACAACATCCAGTTTGAGGTACATACACCTGTACCAAAGTTAGATTTTCTTTCCCTAAATGCACAGTCACCTTTATTATTCTCTCACTAACATACTGAATGTCAGTAACTACTCCTAGATCTTTACTCATGATTAAACCAACACCATTTCTCATCTCTTTGTCATTTCCATGCCAATAAAGTGTATACTGTTTTCTTAATTTCTTCATTCCTTTCCCTCTCCATTTGGTTTCACTCAGCCCAGTATCATTAATTTCCTCCTTTCCATGAGGTCCACTAGTTCTTCACATTTTCCTGCGAGACTGAGTAAGTTGATGATCCCAAACCGTGTTAGTCTCCTCCGGGATTTTTGTAAAATCATCAGGCCATAAACCATCATCCATTACATGATTCTGCTCATGCTGGCGTCTTAATTTAGTTGATAAATGCGTTCTGAGGCTCGTATGTGTTTTGAAAGCAACTAAAAATAAGATCTTTTACTGGCTTGCTAGGCCTAACGTAATTGAGGATTTTCTTTCGGAATTTACTCCCTAACCTCTGAGGATCCCTCCTCATCCCACAAGGCAGTGTGTTCCATCTGTACTACCCCCAGAGGAATGGGTTGCCTCCTCCGCCAGCTCCACCATACCGAATCATATTCTCCACTTTTGCTTGCTCGTTGCTTGTTGTTTAAAGAGGCCTAACTTCAAGGTCATCGGCCCATTCTCCGCTTTTGCTGCCGTTGAGGTCTTCACTTGTTACCCTGAGCTGGGACTCTTTACCAGATGTTACACATCGGGTCAGTGTGCTCTGGGACTCACATAGGCAGGGGCGCCACTCCCTGGGCAGGGCTGCCTCTAAGAGGGTCCCTACCCGATCAACAAAAATACACTAATACAAAATACGTTATTATTATTATTATTATTATTATTATTATTATTACACATGATACAAAAAGGCCACTTTCCCTCATAAAACATATGACGAGGTCTGCTGACTGCTCATCATCTTGTAGGATAAGGGAAATGACACTCGGGAGTTTTAGACGACGGCGAAGATTGGCCAGGTTAAGGATGTGTACCATGGTTAGAAGATTGCCGCAAGTACACACCGGGGGCATTCATCCTTCAGTAGGTAGGAGTGCGTTAATATGCCATGACCAATCTGAAGACGACATAATTCCACAGCTTCTCTATGAGAAGCGCGAAGAGAAGTCTTCCGTATCTTTGTAGTTCCTTCTATTACTCTCAGCATTTGGGAGAGGGGTGGCCTGCCACTCAATCTCCCAATGGAATATAACCAGATGTCTCTGCTGAGAGCGAATGTCACTGGCACGAACCCTGTAAGGCAACAAGGACAAGGTAAGAGCCTCCGTGGCAGCTTTGTCACCTAACTCCTTTCCCTTTACACCTATGTGGCTAGGGAGCCACATAAACCTAATTCCGGTGCCGGCATCCAAACCCCCGGCCAGCAGGTACTGGATACACTGCACCAGAGGGTGTCGAGGGAAACATGTATCTATAGATTGTAGCGCACTCAAGGAGTCAGTACACAGCAGAAATTGCTGGTGCTCATCGGACAGTGTGTACCACACGGCTTCACAGATAACATAGAGCTCTGCTGTATACACACTACAGACTTCCGGTAGAGAAAAAAAGAAACCAGTTATGGACAACAATGAACGCACAGCCTATTCCCACTTCTGCCCTCGAACCATCCGTGAAAACAACGAGCAAATCAGGATACCGGCCAACAATGGACAGGATGAGTCTCTAATAAATGGAGGAGTCCGTGTTCTCCTTCGGGACAGTGTGCAAATCTAGAATGATTTTGGGTCATCATATTATCCAGGGAGGTACCCTACTTGGTCGTCTGACAAGACAAGGAACCAAAGGTACATAAAATGATCTGCTACTGCTATCTAAGCGTATTCCAACTGGCTGCGTTGTTTGAGGGTAAGCAGCGTACAGCCAACGGTTTCCATTGTGGATTATGCAAGGATAGCTCGGGTGAAGTGGCGTCTGTTGTAAATTTGCAGCATAGGACAGAAGCACTTGCTGGTGCCTCAGGTGTAAAGGCGGCACACCAGATTCAGCGAGCAGGCTAGCAATGGGGCTTGTACGAACAGCTCCTGTTGCCAACCTAACTCCGCTGTGGTGAATGCTATTCAATTTGGCTAGGACGCTTTGCCTTGCTGATCCATATGCTGCACTGCCGTAGTCTAACCTGGATAAAATATGTGCCCTATAAAATCGTAGGAGCAGCGTGTGGTCTGCCCCCCCCCCCAAGGTAATGCCACTAAGAAACTTCAAGATATTAAGCTTCTTAACGCTTTTCACTTTTAACTGCTGCACGTGTGGCTCCCATGATCATTTGCTATCGAAAAGGAGCCCAAGAAAACATCTAATTTTTTATCTGATTTTTGATATGCTGTATTGGTGGAAAAATATCTAATTCCCTCCATGGGAACTTAGAATTTCCATTCGGAATTGCTAGGTGGGCATTAATTCCATTGTGGAGTTTTATCTCCCGTATGCAGTTATCAGACTGTACCTGTTAAATAGGCTTCTGATAAGTTCACCTGCATACACCCCAGCGTAAGGGAGGTACTAGGGAAAGCCAGGAAAGGCAAATCAGGAGCGATTTCGGGTATCACTAACGAATTTTGGAAGCAGCTGGCGCAGAATAAGGATATCCTAGAAAGTATGGCGAAACTATTTAACAAAATATTTGAAGGAGGTGAGTTCCCAAAATCTTGGCAAGAGGGAGTGATCTGTCCAATCTATAAGAAGAAGGGAGATAAAAATAACCCTAACAACTACAGGGGTATAACGTTGCTAGATACATTAAGTAAAATATATACAGGTGTGTTAGCAAAAAGGATAATGAAGTGGGCAGAGAGGGAATTGATTCTGGAGAGGCTGCAAGCAGGTTTTAGAGAAAGGATGAGGACAACAGATAATATTTTTGTAGTGAAAACAATAATAGATACGTATGTAAAAAAGAAAGGAGGAAAAGTATACATTACTACTATTGATTTGGAGAAAGAATTTGATTCTGTGAGCAGAGGGGCGGTCGTGGCCAAGATGAGAGGGATAGGGGTGTCCCAGAAGATGATAACAGCGGTTGAAAATATATATTCAGAAGTAAGGTGCGCAATAAAAACTAAGGAGGGCGTAGTATTTGGAGAAATATTCTCTAATGTAGGATTAAAACAGGGTTGTAAATTGTCACCAGTACTGTTTCTACTCTTTATAAATGATATCTTTCAATCGAAAGGCTTCGAGGCAGGTGTTTACCCAAGTCTTGAGAACCGAGATATTCCGGGCCTCATTATTGCTGACGACATCCTTCTGCTCAATTTGACACCCAATAGTATGCAAGGTAGTATAAATGTGGTGGTAAATTACTGTCAAGAATGGAATTTAAAAATCAATGTACAGAAAACCAGGGTAATGGTGTGCAAAAAAGGACAAATTATCATAGAATGAAAAATGGTGGATGGGCAAGACGAGGTTAGAAGTTGTCAAGAAAGTAGAATACTTGGGTAATTTTTTAAGTGGAAACGAAAAGTGGTCAGAGCAAATAAAAAGATCAAAGCTAAAAGGCATGAGTGCACTGTCAGTCATTAGCATACTGGAGAAGAAGATGCCCAACACAGACTACAGAGTGTATAAAAATGTTTTTAATCCAGTAGTTAAATCTAGAGTGTTGTACGGAGCGGAAATTTGGGGAGTTGAAGAAAGGGTTGACTCACTTGATACAATTACGAGTAGATTTGGGAAAATAATTATGGGTCTACCCAGCTGTACAGCTAATTGTGAAGTGAGAATGATGTGCAAAGATATAAGTCTGCGAGTGGACATTATTAAAAGGATAATAAAGTATTGGTTGAGAATGAAGTTGCGAGAAGGGGGCGAAATTTTACAGATAGCATATCAACACCAAATGAAACATCAGAACCAAGGATACTGGGTGGATGGGATACAGAATATTTTAGAAACGATTGGAATGGGATGTTACTGGGAAAAAGAATGTATAGAGAAGTGGAAAATATGTAAAAAAATAGTTCTAAGAATTAAGGATATTGAAAAACATGACATTGATGCACAATGTAGAAGTAAGAGGTCATTAGAAGAATTTTGTAATATAAATGGGAGAATGAGAATAAATGTAGAGTTTATAACAAAAAAAAAAGAATGAGGGGTATAATATGATGGTTAAGGGGGATACATAAAAGTAAAGCATATAGAAGGAACAGGGATGAAAATAAATAAAAGATTGCCCTATGACAAAGGAAATACGAGAACAATTCATAGACGATGAGGATGTAAAGAAAATTGAGAAAGAAAATCAGTTGTATACAATTGTAAAGTTATTGAACAGAGAATGGATGCATCCAGATAGAATTGCAAAATTATTTAACATTATTAGGAGAAGGTGGAGCAGGAAATTGAAGGAAGGAAAGGATGTGATACATGTCAGCCAGGAACCGAATTGTGCCTAAGGTAACTTAGACGATATAACTCCGCTGAAGTCTAGAGCCATTAGGTATATAGGCTTAAGGGATAGCATGGAACTACCTCGTTACAGTAGTTCTACTAGTTTCATGTATTGTCGAGTAATAATTTCCGTTTTCTCTCTTTTCTTAACAGCCTGCAAAGGCAATATTATCTTTGATAATCTGAAAAGATATCACTATAAATAGATGTTTTGGTTTTTTCCTGCCATAATACTATATATGAATGGAACTCCAACATTCAGTTTATAGTATTCTTTCCCTGTTCAATTTCTATGCACCTGCTTTATATGAACATTCATCGCATGTAGCAATTATTAACACTATTCACAATAGTTATTTAAGTTACTCCTAATTTTGTATACAGCATGTATCACAAATTATGAAATTATGAAACGATTACAATAAATAATACCCTCTCCCTAATCTATGATTTTCAAGATTAAGGGAGACGGGTATCTTGAATCTTGAATCTTGAAAAAAAAATACACCCCAGTGTCAGTGGGTAGGGTCTGACACATCCCACTCTGAAGAGTCTAGTGTCAGACCGAAGACGAAACGCTGGTTAATAGAGCAAACGCCTGAAAAGCCATACATCTCATTTTTTATCAACTACAGGAAGAGCGACAATCCCTAAATAAAGCTCAGGTTGGGAGTGAAGAGTGCCCTTCCAGCAGAAATGTACAACAGGTCTTTGCGGTTGAAAACCAAAAGCCATGTTCTAAAGTCCACTGTTCCACTCTCCTAATTGCTTGCTGTAATTGTCGCTCAGCAATGGCCATATTTTGTGACCTATTATGCAGAGCAAAATCATCTACATATAGCGACGGTATTACTGCTGAACTAGCACCAGCAACATCACCGTTTAAAACATAAAATCAAGTAAGAAGCAGTGGATAACTTGGGAGATATTAGACCCAATTGATTTCTTTTTAAATTTGTTTTATGTTGCACCGACACAGTAAGTCTTATGGCAACGATGGGATAGGAAAAGGCTAGGAGTGGGAAGGAATCGGCCGTGGCCTTAATTAAGGTACAGCCCCAACATTTCCCAGTGTGAAAATGGGAAACCACAGAAGACCATCTTCAGGGCTGCCAACAATGGGGTTCGAATCCACTATCTCCCGGATGCAAGCTCACAGCTGCACGCCCCTAACTGCATGGCCAACTTGCCTGGTAGATCCGACTGATGAATGGTGCAAGATACCAGAAAGAAAGAAAAAATTAGGAGGGCAGAAAAGAATCTCTTTTCTCTTCTTCGATTGCTTTTCCCACATCTGTGGATTCGCAGATACGAAGTGTGTCACATGTGTGGATTTGGCCTTGTTTTATGGCCGGATGCCTTTCCTGACACCAGCCCTATATAAGGTAAGGAAAGGCAAGGATGTATTCTGCCCGAAGGTAGGTTCGAACCTCCACAGAGGTGTGCCTGAGCTGGAGTTTATGTAAAGTAGGGTGGCCAGTTCCTTTCCGCTCCTCCATTTCCTTACCCCCCATCAACAGCGCGTGGCAACTCATCCAAATCTTGACCACACCCAATGATGCTTAACTTCAGAGATCTCACGGGATCCGGTGTTTCAACATGGCTACGGCCGTTGGCAACCCTATATGGAGGGATGTAATCACTACTGCGTGTTTCTGTGATGGTTGGTTAGTTTTGTGTGTCTGAATATGAAACAAACACCCAGTCTCCAATCCATTAGAATTAATCATACATGATTAAAATCCCCAACCCGGCTGGGAATCAAACCTGGGAGCCTTTGAACCGAAGGCTTCAATCTGACCATTCAATCAAACTTTGTTTGTATGTAATGCCTAATCTCAGGAACTACTGGACCGATTCTAAAAATTCTTTTATTAATGTAAATATTCATTATCCCTGAGGGACATGGGCTGTATTTTATTTAGAAAACAATTCAAGGGTGGCACGGGCGGGGGATATAAAAACAACAGGCTAATATAGGCAAAATATCGAATTTGTTGTACAAGGACGAGATAAAGCTCAATTTAAGCCCCTTGACGCAAAGAACAAAACTCAGTAAGCCCTATGGCCCGAAAACCATGTTTTCTTTTTGCTAGTGTCTTTACAACACACCGACACAGATAGGTCTTATGGCGATGATGGGATAGGAAAGGCCTAGGAATTGGAAGCAGCCATGGCCTTAATTAAGGTACAGCCCCAGCATTTGCCTGGTGTGAATATAGGAAACCACAGAAAACCATCTTCAGGGCTGCCGACAGTGGGATTCAAATCCACTGTCTCCCAGATGCAAGCTGACAGCCGCGGTACGGCCAACTTGCCCGGTAAAACCACGTTTCAAGGCCCTAAAACCAACAGTTACGGAGATATTGGCACCACACTACCCCTGCTCTAGGAATCGGATAAAGAAATGAACTGTCGTTACCATGGCAAAGTCATCTCAATAATTCTACAGCAGTGAGATTATCTACAATATATCATAAAAACCTGATAAGTTACAGACATGAAAAGTGGTATTTGGAATCTCCTTTAAAAATAAAAGAACACAAATTTTTGTTTTCAGAAAATCCACTTAGGGGTGAGGGGTGGGGGTGAAAAGAAGCGAGGAATGAGTTGAATTCTTTATATGAGGATACATAAATCTCAGAAACTGAAGATGTTAGACCTTAAAATTGGTACTTGGAATCTCCTTTAAAAATAAATTAACAGTTTTTCTTGGAAAATCCACTTAAGAGGGTGAAAAGAATAAAATAAAGCTGGTGAATTTTTAAAATGTGTATCTTCTTCTACTGCTTTTCCCACACCTGTGGGGTCGCGGGTGCGAACTGCGTTGCACATGTGGATTTGACCCTGTTTTACGGCTGGATGCCTTGCTATTTGTAGGAATGTAATTACTATTCCATTATTTAAGTTGATTTTTCGATTGTCATAACCGTGAGGCCCTGTAGGGCAGTATGGCGACATCTTATTGTTGTTATTGTTCTATTAGCACCACCCAGAGGACACGTGTGGGGTACTTTAAGGTTAAACCTACGGACGTTGAGCAATGTTGTCCCATTACCATTGCTGAGCAACATTCAGCCTCCTCACATCAGACGGCAAAGCGCCCTTGTTAGACTGTGGACCAGGATAGCGAAGAATAGTTACCTCCCAATACATCAGCATACAGATGAAAATGCCGCAATAAGACTCAAGTCACGGAAACCTGCCTGGAAGACGGCAAAGGAATTAGTTAATTCACATTTCAAGCCTGATGAAATATGGAAACACAAATGGTCTCAATCACACCCTAATGGCATTGTCAACATCAGGGATCCAACTACAAAGTTGCCTGGGTTCAACCTTCCTCGCTCCACCGGGACCACACTCAACAGGATATGCTGCGGGAGTAGGAAGAAGTGCTTGTGCTCTGCATCATTGGGGCTGGAAAGACTCTCCAGCTTGTGACTGTGGTGCTGAAGTGCAAACCATCCTGCACATTCTGAAGGACTGCCCTCTGCGAGCTTTTGCTGGTTCCATCGAGGACATTCACCGAGTGACCTCTGAGGCACTCTCTTGGCTGGAAGAGCAGGACATTTGTCTCTAGGATTTAATGTGGAGTTTGTGTATGTATATATATAGTATGTATATAAAGTCATTTTTTTGGGTGCCTTTTAAGAACTTGTACATAGTTGACTGTCAACTGTAGCATATACGCTAAATAAAATAAACTATTCTGTGTTCCTGTTGTGGTTGGTAATGTGGTGTGTTGAGTGAATATGAAGAGGAGAGTGTTGGGACAAACACAAACAACCTGTCCCCGAGTCAGAAGAATTAACACGCGATTAAAATCTCCAACCCAGCCTGGAATCAAACCCAGAACCCTGTGGATTGAAGGCCACCCAGATTTTTTATAGTCTATTATTTTTATGTCCATATTGATAGTTTAGTATACACAATTATAAAGATGGGAATCTTCCACCTAATTAGTACTTTAATGACATATAGCTTTTAAAATACCTATGTCATACTAGTATACAGGACCGGTTTCAACCCCTATTCAGGTCATCTTCAGCTGATCATAGAACCTAATATTAACATAATGTACAATTCAAAGCATCACTGAATCCAGTAATGATTATCATATAATACAAATAATAATATTGTAGTGTTAAAATGTGTTTAGGTGTTTTTCTCTTAGTCTAATATGTTTGTCAATGTTCATATGACTTGCAATGTGCGTTTCTAAAATATTCACTTAATCCACTGATCAAGATCAACAGCCCACACCAGTGAACATACTAGAATATTCTGCAAACTACAAATTAATGAAATGTTTTATCAACACAGATCAACATGTTTTTAATGTGTACTATAAGAATGCTATAGAACAATTTTAAGCTAGAAGAACATTATACATAATTATTTTAACGAATTATGTGGCATTTAGGAATAGATTAAGTGGAGTTTTAGAGATGCACACTGCAAGTCATATGAACATTGACGAACATTTTAGACCAACAAGGGAACATCGGCAATGGTTAAGTCGCCGATCGCGATGAAACTTGCTAAACACATTGAGGTACAAGTAAAAAAGATGTCAGCATCAATTTTGGGTGCCGACATTCATTAGGGCGTTAAGTAAGGGGGCCTAAATGTTGCGACATTTCAAGTTCCACGTGATCAGCGATGAATACCTGCTGGCCAATGCTAAGCCGGCACACTGCCTGCCTGGAGACATACCTCTGCACCTCCTCCCCTCCCCCCTCCAACTGGTTTGCCACTGCTCGTTCCCCTTCTCCCTTTGCGTGCCGGCTGCTTAGCTGTTGAATGGGATAGGCGCTATACTTCGCTTCTTTTCGTACTATAATGATTGAAATCCTTTAAATAACGTTCCATTTCACACATAATGATAATAAATAACCTGAACTAATATACCCATATTTTATTTAAATTTTATGTTTTCATTCCTGCTAATTCCAGTGAGTTGTCAGATTCGTGGGTACAACCCCGATTTAAACATCATCGGGCGTGGTCAAACATGGGATGGGGTACCACGTCCGATCTATACTTAAATTATTATTTACTTCTAAAACGCCTTAAAGCTGTTGGCAGTATCCTTTAGAGTGGCCATACGTATGAAATTAAATCACCCACCTTTAAACACCGTTATATATTTTTATTTAAAGAAATTACGTGCCCGGGTAGAGGATCTCAATGAATGTAATGAGATTCGGTACCTTGAGATATCAAAACCTGGTAGATAGTGGGTTTGAACCCCACTGTCGGCAACCCTGAAGATGGTTTTCCGTAGTTTCCCATTTTCACACCAGGCAAACGCTGGAGCTGTACCTTAATTAATGCCACGGCCGCTTCCGTCCCATTCCTAGGCCTTTCCTATCCCATCATTGCCATAAGACCTATCGGTGTCGGTGCGACGTAAAACAAATAGCAAAAAAAAGTTGTGCCATAACAAAACAAAATTGCGGACAACAACAATATAAACTCCAAGTTTGAAACTACTGGTATTTTCCGTATTGCATACTCTGGTGTAAGGAATATAGGTAGAATGTTTTTATTTGTGCTTTAATGAACGATTTATTTATGTTTTGCAGTGACAGACACAACACATTTTAATTTCAGCAATGGTTGTCGAACATAAATCAATTTAATGCATAGTCAACTTTGATATGAGTATGACATGGAATGTAAAGTTTGACATAATAAGAAAAGCCTTGAAAAATAAAAAAGATGTGCATTTATATAATATGCAAAGTGTAGTACCGGTTCTGTCCAACAACTAAGTAGATGGGCAGGCGCGGGGAGAAGGGAAACGTGCGGTGATGAGCCAGAAGGAGGGGTGGAGGTGCAGAGGAGCAGCATAAGGCAGACAGTGTGCCAGCTAAGCATTGTCCAGCAGGTATTCATCGCTGTTCACGCGGAACTTGAAATGTCGCAAATTTTAGGCCCCTTAGTTAACGCCCTAATGAATGTCAGCACCCAAAATTGATGCTGACATATTTTTTATGAGTACCTCAATGTGTTTTCCAAGTTTCATCGCGATCGGCGACTTAACCATTTGATATAGATGTTGATTCCCATAGGGAAACGCTGGCAACCAAGAATGAGTTAGCTGGAAAATTTATAATGTCCAATAACGGACCATTTATATTGGTATTATGGACTTAACCATTGCCGATGTTCCCTTGTAAGAGAAAAACACCTGAACACATTTTAACACTACAATATTATTATTTGTATTATGTGATAATCGTTATTGGATTCAGTGATGCTTTGAATTGTACATGATGTTAATATTGGGTTCTATGATCAGCTGAAGATGACCTGAATAGGGGTCGAAACCGATCCTGTATACTAATATGATATAGATATTTTTGAAAGCTCTATGTCAATAAAGTATTGATTAGGTGGAAGATTCCCATCTTTATAATTGTGTATACTTTAGGGATTTTCAGATAATGTCTTAGTGCAGTACCGAGGAACAGTTAATTTGTATCAAATTACAAAATCCTCGCGAGCGATGCCATGGGTAACAGCTAGTATAATATATATTATAATGTATATAGGCAATTATGAAACCTCCATGGCTCAGACGGCAGCGCGTCGGCCTCTCACCGCTGGATACTGTGGTTCAAATCCCGGTCCCTCCATGTGAGATTTGTGCTGGACAAAGCGGAGGCGGGACAGGTTTTTCTCCGGGTACTCCGGTTTTCCCTGTCATCTTTCATTCCAGCAACACTCTCCATTCTCATTTCATAGCATTTATCACTCATTAATAATCACCTTGGGAGTGGCGACCCCATTGTAATAATAGCCTATATATGATTCATTCATTACATCCCTGACCCGGTCAAAGACTGGATAGCAGGTTGTAGGTTTTCATAGGCAATTATGAAATGGCTGAAGAGCTCGTACATAGCTTGGATGTATTGTGCAGAAATGACCAAGACTATTCAGAAGCTGAATTTCCAACATCGAAGCAGGAAAACCTGAAGTCTGCTAGGGCAGCTTGGACGAAGTTCTTTAGGTCAAAGAGCAAGCTAGTATTACATCTAACAAAATTGCCAGACAAATTGTATTGACTTCTACGGTTGCACAAGATGAAGACCATACATGAATGCTGAAAAGAAACCTCAAAAAACTAAATGCAGCCCTTCCATCAACTTTATCTTACTCCAAAGTATTCATCCTTGAGGAAGTCAACGTGGCTATAAAAGATCCAAACATGAAAAAAGCTCCCAGCTTTAATAGTATTCATCAATCATCATGAGTTTCTCTTAAATCTGGGCCAAAATGCTTAAAAATGGCTGTTTGATTTTTCAGTGAAATTCTAAACATCCAAATCAGTTCAAGAAAACTAAAATTATAACCACTTTGTAAACATGGCAAACCATAAGACACACTCCAAAGGTACAGGCCTACAGCACTGATGAACTGCTGCTACAAACTTCTTGAAAGACTGATTTATAACAGGATCAGTCCGACTATCTTAGAACACATTGCTGTGGAACAGACAGACTTTAGACCTAATCGCACTTGTTGTGATGAATTCTTTGCTCTTGCAACATATATCGAGCCTGGTTTACAACTCCAGCTGAAGACATCTGCTGTGTTTCCGATTTCTCTGCCACTTATGATACAGTGTGGAGAGAAAAGCTATTCTACAAACTGTCACAAGTAATATCTTGCAGAACTACCATTCAACTTATTGGTAACATGCTGAGTAAATGACTTTTCCAAGTCGTTTTAGGATCGTGGCTCGGCGTTCATGAATATCTGTGTTATTAGAGCCGGTACAGTAAAAATGTATAAAACATAAATGATTGGAAATTTAATTTTATATAACTTTAGCTATGTAATATTTATCAATAGGATCACTAATATAAATATTTTAGAATAAAAATTTTTAGGCCTTCCCCTAAACTACCATTTCACTCAACATGAATAAAATGATTTATAGCCTAGTTTGTGGTGGCTCATCTCCCGACTTTACATACCAATTTTCATTACAATCTCTTCAGCCGTTTTCATGTGATGCATGTACATACATACGGACAGACAGACAGAAATTACAGAAAAGTAAAAAGTGCATTTTCTTGTTACTGTGGACATGACCGATACAGAAATACCATTCTTCTCAAATTCTGAGCAATGTATAGGCAAAATTCATATTTTATATACTGTATATAGATATTAAGTTGGGGTTCAGTTTATGTTTTGTCTCTTACAGTTTATTATTATTATTATTATTATTATTATTATTATTATTATTATTATTATTATTATTATTATTATTATTATTATTATTATTAACATCTTGAAAATTTCTGTGAACATTTTCCTGAGGTTTGATGTTAAAAGCCTCCTGAAAGTCTAAATTTTAATTTTTAAATTTTTAGTTTTTAAACCCACAAAGGTCATCATATAGAAAATATGCTTATGCTGTTTAGAAAAACTGAAAATTTGAAATTGGGGCAAGCTAGGCTACTTGTGTCTCATTTATTCATGTGTATTTTATATTTTTATACCTACTTCATAGATCTCTAACCTTTGATTTCATATGATTTATTAGTTTGTAGATGGGGTACCATCCAGTGGGAAAGGCAAAGATCAATGAACAAACAAATGCACTTTGCATATTTTGCTGCGATTCATCAAACATTAAACTAAATTAAAATGAACACGAAAAATTCTCAAAATAAAATCTATTTACAAAAGGTTCTTTCATTTTTATACATAAGTAATGAGGCTTTATGCACCAGCTGGTCGAGCAGAAGCAGTTAACTCTTCTAGGTTCTTAGGATTTGAAGCAGCTTGTTGAATGTCCCACATTTTTGAATATAGGCTGTTAGGGTTCCTTAACAACTGTTCATGTGTCCCATGTTCAGCCACACGTCCATTCTCCAGCACTAAAATTTCATCAGCATCCATAACAGTGGAGAGCCGATGAGCAATACAGATAGATGTACGACCCTGTGTTGCACGCTTTAAAGCCCTTAAGATGGTCTGCAACAAAAGAAAGTTACCATTCAGAAACATCCACTCTGATATATTTTCCATCAAGGATATAGTTTAGATCTATCTAAAACTCAAGAAAATTTGTAGATAGCTACTTGTTTTACTCACACAAGAATTTTTAAAATCATAATCATATCATCATCAAATTCATTACAATTGGGAGATCATTAGTTTAAATATACAAAGGCTGTACATAAAGCAGTGGCAAAATTGAAAGAGCACAAAATTTAGTGAACTAACAAGTACAACGACATTAAATTCCTTCAATGTGGTCATCCGCAAAGTCTATGATTAATGGAAAATGGTAAATAAAAATGTAAACAGCTTAAGGAATGGGTTTAAGCAAATGCCGAGGAACATGAAAACCGGTATGTAATTTTAAAGGTGGTAAGGAATGGCTAAGACCACCTATATTAAAAAAGAGAAATAAAGAGACTAAGAAGGAGGTGAAGGTTGGAAAGAAGTAGTTACGAATGGTTGTGGAAGTAAGAAGAAATTGAAGGAACATATAAAGAAATTGAATTTAACACAGAAGTCAGCCAAGGATAACATGATGGTAAACATAATTGGTACTTACATGAATTTTAATGAAAAATGAAAGGGTAGGTACATTAAGTCAGAATCAGGCTCTAGAATCACTAACGAACAATGGGAGTGTATATATTAGGATTTACAGAGGGCAAACTTATTTAGTCAGCCATTTGTAAGGATCGTAGCAACAATATTCTGCAGAAATGTCTCTCCTTCGTTGTGGTATCTGTCCAGTTGGATGCCAGCCAGTGCATACTGGTGCCATTTCTGTAGTCTCATTCCTACATGCATGAAACGCCTTGACCCACCATGCAACTGTCCTCTATGGTAGTTGATGTGGAACCTAACGGGACTTCTCTCATATTAAGACGTGTCACACCATTTAATGACTGACACCAACCTCTACAGATAATTCCCAGAGTGTCCATCGACAGTTTACAAAAACCAGACCACTCACATTGTCAATCTGATACTTGAGGAAAGGACGGCCGACCTGTACGGTGCAAATCTGCAGTCTCATTCCTACATGCATGAAACGCCTTGACCCATCATGCAACTGTCCTCTATGGTAGTGCATTATCTCCACAGGCTTCACGTAATCCTCGATAGCATTCTGATGCATTGCTGCCATGGGCAACCCATAAACACTGATCACCTTTTGAAAACATGCTTCAGAATGGTGGAATCAGCACTCTTCACCTCAACGCCACACAGCAACAACATTCCCGACTGGATGCCCGTCAAATGCACACTGCACATCGACAACAGCTCCACCGGACTACCCGCATATCCTTGTTATGCATGCCTGATCTCTTGCAAGTATCTGGACTGCCTTTCTACTACTTTATTTACAGCCCTCTTTTGCAATTATGTGAATGCAATACGATTAGATTCACTAACTTTCCAGACTTCGGTTTCATTAAGGACATCACTTGGTAACATAAAATCATACCAAGTAACCCACCTGCTCCTTAGAATATAGTTTCCTGCCACACACAGTTTATATACTACCTCAATCAATTAATCAATAATCATCATTAATCTGCATTTAGGGCAGTCGCCCACATGGCAGATTCTCTATCGAACGTTTACCTGGTCTTTCATAAATGGTACTGAACCGTATCGTTCACGGTCAAAGAAGCTCAACATTTAATGCATGAAATATAACATCAGGGAGTTGATAGGAAAAAAGGTGCCAAATGCAGTCAAAATGCTCGAGGGAGATTTGGAGCTTCAGACAGGGCATGGTGCTCTGTTAGAGAGAGTCAAGAAATCTAAAAATAGATGAAGCTACTCGGATTTTGTCTGGGGAAGCACCCATACCAATTCACTAACAAGAAACGCGGGAGAATGCAGGGTTGACGAGCTGGAAAAATGGACTGTATCTTTGCCCACAAATAAAATTCTGAAAATCTAAAATGATAGAAAAATCAAGCATAATTTTCTAAATGCCATGATATGATTTTTAACTCTACTTATCATTGCCTTCAATAATACAAAATTTGCGGCAAAGCCATGGGAACCAACTCTGCTACACACAAAGAAGTCAAATGGACTTCAAGTATACATCCCGGGGTTTTTTGTGGTATGCCCTGTCTGGATGGCCTAATAAATAGTGAGCTCCCTGCGAAGAGGATTCATTCTACTCTTTTGAAGGTGTGATACGCACATCAGCCACGGTGAGGCTGGATCACAAAACGACCAATATCTCATGAACAGTGTTTGATAAGCGAGTTTCAATCTTGTGTGGGATAGGAAAGTATGCCAAATCTGGGACTATGAACTAGGACAGTAGCTGGGACTGTGTTAGGTAGTCAATACTGGCATTTGTAAGCATAGCCGAAGAGAACAGCTCATTTGGCTAAGACTAGAACAGGCAGCAGGTAGGGACCCTCTTCGGAGGCAGCCTTACCCAGGGAGTGGCACCCCTGCCTATGTGAGTCCCAGAGCACACTGACCCGGTGTGTGACATCTGGTATGGGTCCCAGCTCAGGGTCACGAGTGAAGACCTCAACGGCATCTACGGCGGAGACGGTGGATTTTGGTACGGTAGAGATGGCGGAAGGGGCAAACCCGTAGCGTCTGTACTCCAGAGGAGCGGCTACGAAAGGCGTCTGTTTCTATGTTAGGGGCGATCTAATTTTGAACCTGGCAGTAGGTATAAAATGCCTTTGGGTGTGGTGAGCCCATCGTAACAATAGCCTATATGGACAAAGCAGATATGGTGCCTCGGAAAAGGTTAGGGCGTCCCCTGCTAAAAGCGATGCGGAGCTCTTCAGGTTATGGGGGAACTGTGAGAAATGGGCAACCAGCACCAAACTTCATCAAGATTGCCGCAGCAAATGTCCTGACACTGACAGGAAAGACCGAGGAACTGGTTGATTTTATGAAAGAAAAAGATATAGCCATACTTGGACTGTGTGAGACCAAGAAGAGGGGCACGGGAGAGATGCCCCACAAACGGGTTGCATAGATGAACATCTGGAGGACTTTTTAGAGGAAGTGGAGAGACAGATAGAAGATAAGGAAGTGATATTGATGGGAGATCTAAATGCACAAGTGGGAATGGAAAGACAAGGAAAGGAAGATGTTGTAGGGCCCTCTGGATATGGAAAGGTAAACGCAGAAGGCGAGGTGTTGGTGGATTTTTGCATGAGGAACCAAATGATTGTTGGAAACACCTGGTTTAGGAAGAAAAACAGTCAGAAGATTACAAGGTATGGTTGGGGAGACAGAAGAACAAAGACCATGATTGATTATATAATCATAGAGAAAGAACACCGGAAGAACCTTTTAGATGTTACAGCTATGCCTGAAGAAGCCTTTGGTGGAGACCATAGAGTTGTGGTAGAAAAATTGAAAGTGGGAAAGATTGAAAAACCCCCATTAAGAAGAGAGAAAAGAATTAAAGTATGGAAGTTGAAGGAGAAAAGCATACAAGAAGGGAAATAATACCCTTGGTACCCAGGACGGAGGTGGGGAGTGTTGAAGATGAATGGAAAAAATTTAAGGAAGCACTGGTTGGATGTGCAGAAAAGGTATGTGGTAGAACATCAGGAAATGTGAAGGACAAAGAGACACACTGGTGGAATGATAGGGTAAAGATTAAAGTGAAGGAAAAGAAAATGGCATGGAAAGCATGGAAAACATCTAAGACTGAAGAAAGTAGTGGAGGAAGAAAAGAGGAAGAGCTGGGCCTTATTCACACAGAAATTGAGAGATGATATGCAGGGCAGCAAGAAATTACTGTATGGTATCTTAAGAAACAAAAAGAAAGATCAAGTAAACACCAGATTTGTGAAGGATGAAGACGGCATAATATTAACAAAGCCAGAAGAAATAAGGAATAAATGGAGAGTATTTTCATTTGCTGAACGTAAGAACTGATGACAGTCATTCAATGGACGACCAGGAAAGGCAATCAGTTGATGAAGACAAATTAAAAGCCAAAAACATCCACTGACCACAATTCAGAATGTGAGGATGGATGGATGGATGGACGGATGGATGGATGTGAATTTGAAACGATCAGTGAAACCGAGCCACAGTGCCTCACATGCACAGAAGCTGACATAGAACAATAGTATTACTGACCAAGGGACTGCTTCTATAGCACAATACTGAATCGATGATACTTGTAGTCGAAAGGGTCCAAAATCCAAGTCAGCAGCCCCTCACAATGGTACTTATCGCTAGGAAAGTAGAACCATGGTATTTGTCATGTTGCGGTACTAATCAAGAGTAGCGTAGACTCGCGGTATTGCACACATTATGGTACTACTCACAGGTAATGAAATTCGCCCATGTATTACAGACCTACGCTGTTTTGCACATTGCACCGCCATTTACAGGCAACGCAAACCTATGGGGTTTATCACATAAGGGTACTAACCACAGGGACTTGTACTATCCCGTGGTGTTCCTCATATAATGGGTACTAATCATAGGCAAGCCAGAACCATGGGTTTCCTCATATAGTGCTACCAATCATAGGTACTGTAAAAGCCGTCGCGCTCTCGGTTGCTACTAATCACAAACCTATTAGGTACCCAACATAGTGGTACTATGCACAAGTAAAAGCGACCCATGGTGTTCCCCGCATGGTGGTACTAATCACAAGCAGTTTCATGGTTCTAATTTGATTATCCCTTGGTTGCCCCTTTTAGTCACCTCTTACGACAGGCAGGGGATACCGTGGGTGAATTCTTCGTCTGCGTCCCCAACCCACAGGTGGTAGTTTGGGCTGACTACTTGGTAGCTTTTACTGATACAAGTTCTTCCAATTTGTGTTTCGATCAACTGTAATCTGTCAGTTTTGGATTGTTCGTTTATATGGAACAATGTTTCTGCAGCACATGTGCCTTCTGGCTTTATGACTGTATTGTAATATTTGATTTTTGAGTTAATGGATAAACATTTCGTTTTGTAAGTTTCCTATGTTAATTTATGTGCCTTGGATAACTTGTTTGCCCTTTTCTGAATTGAAGGTTATTCATTTAAATTATTTGTTATCAACTCACCTAGATATTTGAACTGTGTTACAATTTTAATTTTAGTACCATTAATATGTATTTCTTTTAATGGTGTTGGTTTTTGGAGCGTAATTTCTGTTTTCTCAAATGATATTTTAAGGCCAATTTTATTTGCAATGGTGTGAAGCTATGATATTTGAGTTTTTGCTTCATCTAAAACTTTTGCCATGTCACCTGCAAAACCAAGGCAATTTATTTGGATTTTCCTACATATTTTAATATTTGGAGGGCATTTCTTAAACCAGTAGTTACTTCAAATGGGTCTGATAGTTCGCCTCTGAAGTTTACTTTTGATCTGGTCTCCGTAAGAGTCAATTTTATCATATTTACTAATTTAGGATGTAATCCCATGTACCAATATAAATGGTCCGTTATTGGACATCATCAATTTCTTTGTGATATAACTTATCCATAAATACATGATCTAATTGCCATTCACCTTTAGTGTAATTGGGATGTTTCCATGTTTTGAGTTTTTGTGGTTTTCACTTAAAATATGTAGATTTTTATATTAGGCCATGATTCCTAAGATCGATTAGTTTTTGACCATTTTTGTTTGTTCTCTTCTGAGCAGGCCATTTACCAATTACATCACAATGTGTTGTAAAATTTTTAGTAGGGATTTACTGTGAATACAATCATAGGCCTTGCTGAAGTCGATAAACGTTATCACCATATCTCTATTTCTTTTTCTGTTGTAATCCATTATCAGTCTGAAGCTCAGTTTGGTCAGGGCAACTCCTCCAAGGCCTGAAACCTGCTTGATGTTCTCCTAGTTCATTATAAGTTGTAATTTAATTCAATTGAGAATAATTCTAGAGAAAATTTTATAAGTAATGTCCAGGAGTGAAATCCCCCAGTAGTTATTATGGTCTGTTTTATCCCCTTTTTTATGTAGTGGATGCACGATGGCTGTTGTCCGATGTTCTGGGCTTTTTTTTTTGTAATCCAGACATTGACTAGTTGTTGATGAAGGGCAATTATTGCTGAACTTCCAGCATATTTCTGCAAAGGTCTGATCTCCAGGGGCTTCAAAATTCTTCATGTCATTCAGTGCTGTGTAAACTTCCTTTATTGTAGGAGGGTTTATATTCTCTGTTGGGGTTGTTATCAGCGTACTGACATCTAAGTAAAAGAATTCTGTTGATTCTTGACAATTTAGGGTTTTGAAATAGTTAGCCAGGATTTGTGCATTGTCATGATTGTTGTGGGCTAATTCACCATTTCCATCTTGTAATAATATGGTTGGGGCTTTATACTTAGTCAAATGTTTTTTAAAATTTTTGTAATAATTCCATAATGTGATATTTTGAATTCTTCTTCAACTGAGTTCAGTTTCTTTAAGATACCATCTTTTTATTCTTCTTAACATTTTAGTTGCATCTTTCTGCTGTTTAACTAAATGTTGAAAAGATGTTTCAGACTTTTGGGATTGGTGCAATAACCACGCTTTGTATTTTTTCTCAATCATATCATCACGTACATTATTCCACCACTGATGCTTTTTATGAGGCTTTATTAGGGCCAATTCTTCTGCAATTTGCTGAAGGTTACTAACTAGGTCACCTATTTTATTTGTGATTTTAACTTTTTCTATTGCTCCTTTGATAATTTTAATTTTTAATTAGCAGGTAGGATCTATTTTCCTTTTTGGTTTATAGGCTTATTGTTGTAGTCACCTTTGGGGAGTTAATCTGATTTTAATTTTACCTACATAATGATCTGAGCCTCTGTCTATTGCTCCAACAACCCTGACATCATAATTTTCTTTGTGATATAACTTATCCATAAATACATGATATAATTGCCATTCACCTTTAGTGTACTTGGGACGTTTCCATGTTTTGAGTTTTTGTGGTTTTCTTTTAAAATATGTAGATTTTGATATTAGGCCATGATTCATAAGATCGACAAGTTTTTGACCATTTTTGTTTGTTCTCTTCTGAGCAGGCTATTTACCAATTACGTCACAATATCTACGTTCTCTTCTTGGTTGGGCATTATAATCCCCAATTAATGTTTTAACATGGTTTTTAGGAATGTTATATACGATATCATGGAGTAGATCCCAATAGTTTTCTATCTCGACACGGTCTTGTAAAGAGTTATTCTTATCGCTGGTAGGAGCATGTGCATTAGTTATGGTATAAATTTTATTCTCTCTCTTTATCGTAAGTGTGGAGCTCCTTGAGGAGTGAGATTTAAACTTTTGTATAGAGTTTATTATTTTAAGGCTAACCAAATTTTCAGATAATTAAAATGTCATTTTTAGAGGTTTAGAAATTTTGTTTGACATTTCAGGTGGAAGTAAATGAAGACAATAGGTATACAATGTCAACTAAGTACTTTAATCAACCCAAACTACTGCACATGTTTAGAAAAAATAGAAATAGATGTTTCACATTATATAGTATGTACTAATTTTTTGACATAAATAGGTCTTATGGCTGGGGAGGGGTCACCTAAAATTAGCAATACAAAATGTGTGACACGATGTTACCTAGTAACCATGCAGGCTGTGATCTGAAGTACATATACATATACATATACAAGTACATATAAAGGCTTTTTTATCAAAGAGCCCTTATCTCACCATACTCTAGAGCAGTGGTTCCCAACCTTTTCCAGCTGACGCCCCCCTTTTCAGGTACGGGTGGTCATCGCGCCCCCCCCTCCCCCGTCATTTCTATAACCTCTCCGATAAACTGACCTGGAGGATATAGACCTAACCTAATGACACTACGTAATGAATTATTCAGTTATTCAATTATTTATGAAAAAATAATATGAAGTATGAGCTTTATATCTATGACATACCAACTTCATTTGAGCACAATACAAAGAACACACTTTTACAATAAATCCTTAAATTAGTCAACAAATGTCAGTGAGAGGGTTGACACTGTTTTCTCTTGGTAAGATTCCGTATATTTGGTTTGATATTTGACAGAGCAGAGAGGAGATCACTTGCAACATCTAGCCGACAGCGTTGCTTTGTTTTTATGACGCTCAGCGTTGAAAATCCTGACTCGCATAAATATGTCGTTGAAAATGGGACAATGGCACGCAATGCTTCTTTGGCCATTTCAGGATACATTGCAAGACAGTTTACCCAAACGTCGGCCAGTCCTAATATTTAGTAATCATCTTTTAGCTTTGAATCACACTTCAAATCTATGGCTCTTCTTGAAGTTGTGCTGGCAATGCTTCAATATCAATGGCAAACGGACTTCTTGTTAACATCCAGGACCATTCATCTGGCGAGGTATCAGGAAAGTAGAAATTGAATTATTGTGCCAGGGAATCCAAATGTGACTGAATTTGCACCTTAAGTTTATTACGATCACGTTCATTTTCCGGCAAAATTTCATTGGAGGTGGTGAAAGGATGAGAAGTTGTTCAACTGAAGCCGGCGTTTCCATAACCGTATTTTTTCCAGGAAAGCTCTGATGGCATCATAAGCAAGCATAATATTGGAGTTTTTGCCTTGGAGCTTTAAGTTCGAACTGTTCAAAGCTTCAAAAAATCGCAAAGATATGCCAATGAGACGATAAAATTGGCATCAGTAAACACTTCATACAGATCGTTCTTACCTCCACCAAGAAGAAAAATTTCAACTTCAGACTTTAATTCAAACAGCCGAGCCAACATGTTCCCTTTTGATAGCCAGCAAAAAGGAGAGTTTTGTGATTGACTTGAAGGTCAACACAAAGGGCTTCAAACAATCTTGTCTGTAAAGAACTATTCTTCACAGAGTTCACAACTCTTATAGCGACTTTTAGAGTGTTATTAAAATCTTGGGGCAAGGTTTTGGCCGCCAAAGCCTGCCTGTGAATTATACAGTGGGTTCCCATGATGTTTGGGCTTTTATCTTTCGCCAATTTGAGAAACCCAGAACGTGACCCAATCATAGCAGGTGCACCATCCGTACATACACCCACTGCATTTTCTCAGGAAAGTCCACGTTCTTGGAAAAAACTATCAATGGCAGAAAACACATCACAAGCTTTTGAAGTTGTTTTCAAACATTGGTAGAAGAACATTTCTTCTCTTAAAATTCCATTGTCGACAAATCAACAATATACAATCAGTTGACACAACGGGCAACATCGGTTGTTTCATCACACTGATTTGAAAACAATGGAGATTCTTTCACCTCCAAAATTTGCATTTTAGTGTCTTCTGACAGTTCTTGAAGTCTGCACTTCACTGTGTTATCAAAAAGAGAAATTTTAGACAATTTCTGCCGACTCCCTTCATCCAAAACTATATTTACGGCTAATAATATACATGGCTTTATTAATGTTTCCCCAAATGAATATGCTTTTTGGTCTTTGGCAATCAGAAGAGCCAGTTCATATGATGCTTTCACTGCTTTCTCATTTTCTTGGTTAAAAGTACCCGATGAATCTAATTTCATACGTTTTAGTGAGTTGAGCTTAGTTGCAAAAAATTATGTGAGTTTGTCTTTTAAGCCTGAATGCTTCGTGTTTAAATGTCTCTCCAAACGCACAGGCCTCATCGCATCGTTACGCAGAACGCAGTAGCAGATTACGCATTGAGGCTGTTGTATTCCATTCCGTTCAATGACTGTGAAGCCATATTTAATGTAGTCATCATTGTACAGTCTCTCCTTGGACATTGTTTTCAATTTTTTTTAACTCACTATATTAAATAACACAATTCACACAGTCGCACTGTTACAGCGAAGCATTCACAACAGTCACAATAAACTTGACAGACACGTCCACTGCGAAAGTATATGAGGCACAGAATCAACAGTCGAAGGGCTTGGCCACTGATGGTCTATCGGCGATGTGTTGTCATGGCCATTACTGCGCCATCTCTGATGGTACATTTGTACTATGTAGCTCTCGCCAATTTGACTGCAAGGGAAGAATAAGAATATATAGGGGTGGGAACAGAGCTTTCAAGGACGAGCTACCCACAAAACGAGTCTATATGCCGCAGAGTGAGAGGAAAGGAGGAACTTCCACTTCCTTTGTTGCTTCTGAAACTCCGATATTCTTTGTTCTTCAGAGTTAATGTCGACTCCTGACTGTAGTAACTTATTGCCAGTTAAGATCTTTGGTGAGAAAATGTGACTGTTTCATTAATTGCTGTGTTTAAACATTAATTAGTTGTAGCCCAAAATACCAGTAGGCCTACATAGAATTTCACGCTAGCCGTGAAAGCCTAACATCTTATATTAAATACATTTATTATAATTTAGCCTACTATTGTTACCTTATCTCCTGTTGTTCTCGCCACTAGATCAATTTGATATAATACCAACATTTATACAAGTACCTCCTTCATGTAATATATTTTGTTTATGAGAAAACCCTTGTACAGTATGTAACAATAATACTGGAAAATGAAAGCAACTACTACATCGTTGATGACTAGAAACATGTCGCGTCTGGTTATAGTTTACTTTCACGCAAGTAGGTCCACAAAGTGTGCAATTAAACGTGCGTTGATTGGTCTTGTTCCTGCACCTGCTCTCAGGCTTCATTTTGCTCCTCACAACACAGCAAATTCCTTATTTCACCTCCTACCTCGCGACTCCGCAGAGGTTTGTGTCGACAGTAGGCAATTACCAGTGCTTTTGAACGATTGACTTGGTGCGACAATCACTTGGAGGGATTCGAAAAATGTTTATTACACAAAACTGTAATTTTCGAGTTAAAAAAATTAATTCGGAAATCACATCACGCTCCCCCTGATAAAGCCCCACGCCCCCCTAGGGGGGCGTGCCCCCCAGGTTGGGAACCCCTGCTCTAGAGAAATGTTTATTTCAATCATGGTAGTTTCATCAGTTTCCTCCTTTCAATGCACTGAATCCTACACTTGTCAATTTCAAATTCCATACAGATGTCTCTCAAAAATGATTACAGTGGAACCTCGATTATCCGTTCCCGGAAACTACGTTTTCCCGGAATATGCGTTCAAATTATGTGGTCCCGTGAGCATCATAATTAAATCACGCTGTAAAAATCCTGCATCATCCATTCCTCGAAGAAATGATTTCCCGGATCAACCGTCCAGAAATTTCAGTCCCATCAACGCTAAATCCTCGATCAATTGTTTTTTTAATAAACTGTATTTCATGAAAGGACGGCTATGGCATACTTATGTATCTTGGCGTTAACGCCCCGTCACTGCAATAATTAGAGCAAGTACTGTACTGGAAAAGCGATCGGCAGTGAACTTGCATAAGGGACCATCTCAGCATCGCATTCGGGTGGTAGGTATTGTTTAGAGAATCTCAGAAATCATAAAGCAGAGAGCAGACACAACAATATTGTAAGGATACACGGCGCATTTCGACAGCTCTGCTTGAAGATGGAACGAGTTTCGTCAAATGTTTGCACTTATAAAACGTCCACATTATATCCAGGGTTAAATGTTTATATTTTTTACTTTTTTTCGATCGTACTGCCAAACAGGTTTTTGGTACTTTCCTCATGGCACTTAGAGTAACTGGGCTTTCAGGCAGGAATCAAAACTGCTCCTTCTTGAGACAAATTTAGTATTTTCGCAAGTTACATTTAAATGGTTTGTATCATTTCCAACTCGTACCGGTACAGACATGTAGACGAGCGCCCTTTCCAGATGACCTCAAGGTCAAAAATAACCGTAATTTCTGAAGTTTTGATGATTTTTTTTCTCTTTCCAATTTGATTGGATTACAGTATATAGTGACGGGCAGAATTGAATATAATGCTTTTGAGAATTTTGAGAATCGATATTTACATTCAAAACCATGTTTTCAAGTTCAACATAACATTTAAAAGTCTATGTAGGCCTAATTTACGTAGTACAAGGTTTCCAGAAACTAACTACGAACAGTATACCGGAGACCAAATTACAATGAAAGATTAAGAAAAGAAGGGATTTCGCCATCATGTTGGGCGCTTTTGTATCTAATGTACTTTATTTTATTAGATGAGAGAATTAAAAAGTGCTTGTGGTCCATTGTAGTTTGGCTTAGCATTATTAGATTTCTTGAAGAGTTTGGCTAATCAAAGTTGCTGAACTAAAAGAAATTTTCACGGGAAACTGACGAAGATTCCCCAGTAAAATTGAATATAAAGTATCGAGATTTTGAACTCGCGTACTGGTAATTAATGCGGTTTCGCGGTCTAACATGCCTACCTCTCATCCAGAGGGCCTGGGTTTGATTCCGACCAGGTCAGGCAATTTTACCTGAATATAAGGACTGGTCAGATGGCGACCTCGATCTAAAGAGCTAGGAATATCGGCGGAGAGGATTCGTCACACTGACAATGCGTCACCTCGTAATCTGCAGGCCTTTGGGCTGAGTAGCGGTCGCTTGGCAAGCAAGTCCCATTGGGGCTGTAGTCTGGTTTGGTTTAGGAGTTTTTGTAACATTATAATTATACATATTTTGATTTTCGTGATGTTTAGCCAAACTGTTGATTGTTTTCATTCATTCCCGGATTTTGTTTTCCCGTGTTGTACGTTTTATTTTTATGGTCCCTCGAAAAACGGAGAATCGAGGTTCCATTCGAGTTAGATGCAAATAAATGAATCATTATCAATTTCAGTTTCATTTAATGAAAGACCTATTTATGATTTTTTGATTTTCCCAAATGGGAAATTTGAAACCATTTTTAAAAAGTCTATTTTCTTTTGTTTTTTTCTTTTCACATTGTTTTCTAGCTGCTATGACACGCTACCATTTCATTAGCAGGACATCGCATCACAGAGTTGGCAATAGAGAAACAGCCAAGGTCAGAGTCCATGCATTCTGTTCCTCACACCCTTTGTCATAGAACAACATAGCAAACAACTGAACTAATAAAAGAGCTAAAACAAATTGAGTTGGTTATAAAAAGTGGAAAGAGGAAGTCAAGGTCAAAGTCCATGCATTCAGTTATACATCCCCTTCGTCATAACGTTGTCAGTGCAGCCTGCTACGAAGTGGCAGGTGGCCCTAACCGATCCCTTGGCCACACATCTGGAAGACATCAGGACAAAAGCCCTTTTCAGGCCTACAAATAAGCCCATTCGCTGTTGGTAATGGCACGATAAAATAAAGAAAGTTATAGGACACACCACAAAATCTTTAATTAGTTTTAACTGAAAATAATATTTTTTGGTTGTTTGGGTTAAACAGTATTTTGATTAAAAGTGTTTTGGCTAACAGAGGTTCTACTGTAAAAATGAACATATTTTACCCTACCCAGACTCGAACTCTTGACACCAGAGGTGAGCAGCAGAACTCATGATTTAGCTCACATGGCTACCACCTTGGATGACAGACATTCAAAGACATTTCCCAAAACTACAACACCACCACCGGACAAAATATAATGCATACGTTACAACTAATGTGGCCATTGGATGGAAATATTATGTCCTGTAGCTGTATTAAGGACAACAAAATAGAACGTAACTCAGCAAGGCCACACTGCACGTCCTATCTTCCCACATGTACATGTTGTGGACAACCATACCTTCCAGGGGCCACTCATTTTTTAAATAATAATGTTATTGGCTTTACGTCTCACTAACTACTTTTACGGTTTTCCGAAACGCAGAGGTGCCGGAATTTAGTCCTGTAGGAGTTCTTCAACGTGCCAGTAAATCTACTGACACAAGGCTTATGTATTTGAGCACCTTCAAATATCACCCGACTGAGCCAGGATCGAACCTGCCAAGTTGGGGTCAGAAGGCCTGAGCCACTCAGTGCGGTCACTAATTTTCTGAGCCAGCAAGTGTACATAGTCATAAGTACCTACAAAATAAAGAAAGCACAAGACACAATTATTGTGCATTGTACATATTTATCAGAATATGTAAATGGTGGAAAGGAGCAAACAAATGAAAAATCAAGTTATATACGGAAATTTATTACATTAAATAACACGATAAGCCTGTAAACATCGATTTAAAGAGAAGTTAAAGAGAGTTCACGGTAATTTCACTGGACAATTACGGTACTTAACAGTTTTTTGGATTGTTGATAATTGTTGCTACATGCACATGATAGCATACATACATACATACATACATACATACATACATACATACATACATACATTATCATTATAGACTGTTATGCCTTTCTGCATTCAGTCTGCAAGCCTCTGAGAATTTACTAAACGTCGCCACAATCCCCGATTTGCAACTAGTGTTGTGGCCTCATTTAGTTCTATACCTCTTATCTTTAAATCGTTAGAAACCGAGCCCAACCATCGTCGTCTTGGTCTCCCTCTACTTCTCTTACCCTCCATAACAGAGTCCATTATTCTCCTAGGTAACCTATCCTCCTCCATTCGCCTCACATGACCCCACCACCGAAGCCGGTTTATGCGTACAGCTTCATCCATCGAGTTCATTCCTAAATTAGCCTTTATCGCCTCATTCCGAGTACCCTCCTGCCATTGTTCCCACCTGTTTGTACCAACAATCATTCTTGCTACTTTCATGTCTGTTACCTCTAACTTATGAATAAGATATCCTGAGTCCACCCAGCTTTCGCTCCCGTAAAGCAAAGTTGGTCTGAAAACAGACCGATGTAAAAATAGTTTCGTCTGGGAGCTGACTTCCTTCTTACAGAATACTGCTGATCGCAACTGCGAGCTCACTGCATTAGCTTTACGACAACTTGATTCAATCTCACTTACTATATTACCATCCTGGGAGAACACACAACCTAAATACTTGAAATTATCGACCTGTTCTAGCTTTGTATCACCAACCTGACATTCAATTCTGTTGAATTTCTTACCTACTGACATCAATTTAGTCTTCGAGAAGCTAATTTTCTTACCATACTCATTGCACCTATTTTCAAGTTCCAAGATATTAGACTGCAGGCTTTCAGCACAGTCTGCCATTAAGACCAAGTCGTCAGCATAGGCCAGACTGCTTACTACATTTCCACCTAACTGAATCCCTCCCTGCCATTTTATACCTTTCAGCAGATGATCCACGTAAACTACGAACAACAAAGGTGAAAGATTACAGCCTTGACTAACTCCTGTAAGTACCCTGAACCAAGAACTCATTCTACCATCAATTCTCACTGAAGCCCAATTGTCAACATAAATGCCTTTGATTGATTTTAATAATCTACCTTTAATTCCATAGTCCCCCAGTATGGCAAACATCTTTTCCCTCGGTACCCTGTCATATGCTTTCTCTAGATCTACGAAACATAAACACAACTGCCTATTCCTATCGTAGCATTTTTCAATTATCTGGCGCATACTGAAAATGTGATCCTGACAGCCTCTCTGTGGTCTGAAACCACACTGGTTTTCATCCAACTTCCT
Source organism: Anabrus simplex (assembly GCF_040414725.1). Taxonomy (NCBI): domain Eukaryota; kingdom Metazoa; phylum Arthropoda; class Insecta; order Orthoptera; family Tettigoniidae; genus Anabrus; species Anabrus simplex. Next base: position 126,529,803 of record NC_090265.1, on the reverse strand, counting down.
CTCAACGACTGATTGCACCCTCCCTTCCAAGATGCCAGTGAATACTTTGCCTGGTATACTAATCAATGAGATACCTCGATAGTTGTTGCAATCCTTCCTGTTCCCTTGCTTATAGATAGGTGCAATTACTGCTTTTGTCCAATCTGAAGGTACCTTACCAACAATCCACGCTAATTTCACTACTCTATGAAGCCATTTCATTCCTGCCTTCCCACTATACTTCACCATCTCAGGTCTAATTTCATCTATTCCTGCTGCCTTATGACAATGGAGTTTATTTACTATCCTTTCCACTTCCTCAAGCATAATTTCACCAACATCATTTTCCTCCTCCCCATGAGCTTGGCTGTTTGCAACACCACCATGATGATTTCCTTTTACATTGAGAAGATGTTCAAAATATTCCCTCCACCTCTCCAGTGATTCCCTGGGATTTATTATGAGTTCACCTGAATTACTCAAAACACTTTTCATTTCCTTTTTCCCCTCCCTTCCTAAGATTCTTTATTACTGTCCAGAAAGGTTTCCCTGCTGCTTGACCTAGCCTTTCCAGGTTATTACCAAAATCTTCCCATGACTTCTTTTTGGATTCAACAACTAGTTGTTTCGCTCTGTTTCTTTCATCTACATACCAATCCCTGTCTGCCTCGGCCCTTGTTTGGAGCCATTTCTGATAACCCTTCTTTTTACGTTTACAGGCTGCTCTCACTTCATCATTTCACCAACATGTTCGCCTTTTCCCATCTTTACACACAGTTTTTCCTAGGCATTCCCTTGCTGTTTCTACAACAGCATCCCTGTATGCCACCCATTCACTTTCTATATCCTGAACCTGCTTACTATCCACTGTTCGAAACTTCTCACTAATCATATCCATGTACTTCTGTCTAATTTCCTCGTCCTGGAGATTTTCTACCCTTATTCGTTTGCAGACAGATTTCACTTTCTTTACTCTGAGACAATATTAAATAGTGTGAGCCTCCCTTTATAACCTTTTTGGACTGGCCTTGTGCCCTGGAATATCTGTGTCAATCGGCTGTTCGCCAATATACCGTTTTAAGCTAATGTATGCTGCGCGCCATTGTCCTGGCTCCGTGTGGTTGCGCGTAACTGCGCATGCGCCCGCCGGCTACCAAGAGACTTGCTTCCTCCTCGCTTCTGACGCGAGAGCCAGTTCGCTTGAGGCAGCCATCATGAGCGTGCGTGTGATTGTGTGCTACGCTATGCGGTGGTGGATTTCCTTCAAACCGCCGTGATTACTGCATTAACGGGGATATTCCCCGGTAGAACTAGTTGGAGACCTCCTGCCATTTCCTCTGATCATATTTTTGCAACTATATTTCTCTTGGATACTTGCTAACGAGGTCTTGTTACTGGACTCGTGACTGCATTCTTCGTTAACAATGGCCAGGTTTGAATTTCTCACAATTTCTTCACCACCAAAGGTATGTACCAGTGTTTGAAACATTTTAAGCGTCGTCCAGAAGAGGATTTTGATATTTTCGAAGATTTCAGAAAACATGGGAAAAATAATAATAATAATAATAATAATAATAATAATGATTTAAATTTCGTCGTTAAATTGGTACCTATTGGCGTGTGCGGTTATGAAATTCTGAAAAACAGTTTCGGCAACTAATCACAGTAATGTGGAAGGTCCACAGTGAACTGAATTGGGATATTTAATTTAAAATTAAAATGAGTTTAATTTTGGCACTTTAAATTGTAACTTTCCTTGTGAACCAAGGTACAGTCTCCAAGATAGCGGGCTTAACTTCCTTTGGGGTTTCTGTTTGCTTCCCTGTGATTTGTTTTCTCCTTTGTTAGGTATGTTTTCTTCTCCCCTCCCCCTTCTGGGGTTTTTTGTGAATTATATTTTTCTCTTGCCTGTTTTCCTCCTTGTTTTTGGAGGCGTTGCTTTTGTTTGGTGGTTACCTTGGCAACGGTTTTGTGTGGGGATTGTTGTCGGGTTTTGATGTTGTCTGGCGCATGGAGCCTGTGTGGATCTTGAATTATATATTACTGAGTTGAGTGTATCGTTTACTGTTTTAAATGTTAATTAATTAATTAATTAATTTTGACCACCCTTTTGAGTTGTGTTACCTTTTCTTGCCCCGGGTGGTGGTGTATTTCTACGTAATATTCTATATGTCTTGGAAACTGTTCTTGGTGGAAACTGAACGTTTTTAATTTTGGTAATCATGAGAAGCGGCCGCGTTGAAAATCAATTTAATTGAAAACCTTGTTAACTGAGTATGGTATTTTTAATTAATTAACTATCCGTGATCGATCACATTTTTATTCAAGGTAGTATTTATGTAAGGAAGTCAATTGGTTTTCCGTTGTTTTCCAGATCACATTTTATTAGGTACGGAGGTCATCCTTTTCTTTTCTTTGTTGTTTTCATAATAATTATAATTTATTATCTGTTAAAGAATATCTATTTACCTTAATTGTTAATTACTAATGAATTAATTTTTCTTTTAAACTATACCTGATATTTCTTGATTCATTTTATTAATTGTTATTTACTTTTCCCCTTTTTCAACCTTACGTTGAATTTATTTACTGATTTTGGGTTTACCTTTTAAAATAAACATAGGTTTTATCAACTTAAAGGTTTAATTTGTTACCTCCAATTTACCTTTCAATTAAAGTTCTTTAATTTCATTTAAGTGTTGGTTTTCATTCGTCACGTTCGGTGGAGCACTGTCACCGATTTTCTTGTGTATTAGCTTCCACGGCCTTAAGTCGTCTTCCTCCGCTGCTTCCGGTAAGTGTGGTAACTTCATCCTTTGGTAATTTCTATGGTTTCTTGTTATTTTATTGTGCTCGGACCTTTGTTGTCGTTTTTCTTGTGCCCATGGTTCTCCCTCGTGTTCACTATAACTCCTATTTTGGGGGGGACACGCTAGCAACCTTCTCACCAGGGTCTCTACCTACCTCTCTCTCTTTATCTATCTATCTCTATCTCTCTCTCTCTTCCTCTCTCTCTGTCCTTTTTCCTCTCTCTTCTACTCTCACCCTGGTGGGTAAGGTTATTGACCTCATCATCCCTAGGTCGTACCGGGGACCTAGAGGGTGGTGATGGTCAGAACCCTAGGCCTAGAGATATTTAGTTCACTACAGATCAGATAGTGGTCTGTATCATCGAAAAATCCCCGGAAAACTCGAACATTCCTAACAGATTTCCTGAATTCAAAGTCTGTTAAGATATAGTCTATTATGGATCTGGTACCCCTAGCCTTCCATGTGTAGCGGTGAATTGCCTTATGCTTGAAGAATGTATTCGTAACAGCTAAACCCATACTAGCACAGAAGTCCAGCAAACGCTTCCCGTTCCCATTAGCTTCCACATCTTCCCCACATTTACCAATCACCCTTTCGTATCCTTCAGTTCTATTCCCAACTCTCGCATTGAAATCGCCCATTAGCACTATTCTATCCTTGCTGTTGACCCTGACCACGATGTCACTCAATGCTTCATAAAACTTGTCAACTTCATCCTCATCTGCACCCTCACACAATTCTTGTCCTAATTCCTCCCACTGACAAATCTACCCACATCATTCGCTCATTTACGTGCCTAACAGAAACTATGTTGCGTGCAATGGTATTCCTGATAAAGAGCCCTACCCCAGACTCTGTCCTTCCCTTTCTAACACCCGTCAAGTACACTTTATAATCTCCTATCTCTTCCTCATTATCTCCCCTTAACCGAGTAAATAAATAAAAAGTCAGCTCATTCATTATTCCGATTATTTGTAGTCTTAGTTCCCTGCATACTTTGTACTTTCCACCTTCGTTTATTCATTGAGTAAAAGTTAATAATCAAATTCCTAAATCCCAATAATATTGCACTTCAAGCCCCCAGTGTGGTTTTAACAGAAATTATAGCAGGGGAAGGAGATTGCAGGCTAAGGGCTATATTCAGGATCAGAATTCAGGACAGGTGTCCGTGCGAAATCGGTACGAGTCACTCCAGGTAGAACAACAGAGGGAAGATGAGGGATAGGGAACTGTTGCTGAGCATTTAAGGACATTTATTCTCTGTCCCACGTAGTACGGAAAATAATACTAATCCACCAGCGGTGAAAGTTCATATAACCACACTTCAGCTGAAAATTGTAGTGTAGATACATTGTAGTATAGATACAGTACATTTAGATAGTGCCGTATCTTGCCTGCTATATTCGTGTGTTATCTTCAGAGATACCAACTTTCAAGAAAGGCAAATCGTAATGCAGCCGTAGGGCACGGGGGGCGGGGGCAGTCGTAGATTTTTTTTTTGATCTTACTAACTTACATATCATTTAAAGCTTGTAGTTGCTGTTTGGTAAACGTCCACTGGCGACATGCTTTTTCTTTTCATGTCATGTGCATCCTCTGCACTAACAGAGCACTAAACAGTTCGGAGTTCATATTAGCACGAAATTCAGTCTTATTCTTCTTCTTCATGCACATCCGAAACACCGCGGCTACACACACTACAAAACACGTGTGAATGAGATTTTGAAGAACGCATTACACACGGCCATTCTTCCGAGTATACCTCCCTAAATTTTTCAACTATATTTATTACTAGCGTCACTAGTCACGGTAACGTAATTTCCCTCACAAGAAATCGCTTCATTATTTCAAACCTTTCGCATGTCGTAACACACGATTAGCATATATCCTAGAAGAGCAATATATGTAAATTTGGCAACCAAAATTGCAATGAATATTTCTTCAACAGTCACGCATACAGTATTCACAATTAAACGGAGTTTGTCACCACTTTACCACCAAAACAAAGACAAAAGAACTCGCATACTTGCATGGAAGTCTGATCATGTGACGAACAAAGACAACAACTCCGCAAGATATAACACTTCACAGGTGCCTATATTTCCGGTACTGGAAGCACACACTGCGTTTGGCGCATGAAAACTCGAAATATTCTTAAACGAGGGACAGGAAAGGGGTATAAATTATTACTGAGAAATCCGAAAATAATATTCTGAGAATTCAAGACGCCTTGTGTAACCTTTTGAACACTTCATACACTTAGATTTAAAAATCAACAAAAAATCGTAATTTGTGGTGTGTCATTCGTAAAGGCGTAATTATATTGGGTAATTCGTAATTATTACGATTGATCCATAATAGTTGGCATCTCTGTATCTTACGCGTGTATCTATTAGAGCGTAGTATTAATAATAATTTGTTTAAGCATTTAGCTTTGTTGGTAATCTTTGAGTACAGTAGTTCTTGCAAATTTCATTTCTGCTTGTGCTTAGTAGTGACATCCGGTACCGGTATTGTAATTAGGATACGTCTGAAAGTAGCTAAAAATTACTGTAGTGTATTGTACAGTAGTATACGAGTAATATCCTGTTAGAATTTAGAGTGCATATTTTATTATTGTAAAATATTTGTGTAGTACTGGTGTAGTAGAGGTATCCATAGAAACTCTTACTAAAATTCATTTGTTGTAATTAGGATAGGCTTAATTGCAGTTTGGAATTGTGTAGTTCTTGTGTATTACTTTCGATATTCAGTAATTAACAGCAGATCATATTCTGTTAGGGGTTGTAGGATAAAAAATAGAGTACGACTAAGTAGTATTGTAGTGTAGTCATATATTAATTACCTTATTCTTGTGTGATCTTTAAGTACTATCCCAGACAATATATTCCTCTGTTCATTTATTTTTTACAAATAATTTTATTTTTATTTTCATTTTTTCCGTAAAGAATGGCTAAGGAGCGCGAGTGTACCAACTGTGGGTGTGGTGAGGCATTGAAGGGTATGAGGGAGGAGTTGGAGAGTTTGAGGGAGATAATTAGGATTCTCACAGAAGACAGGAAGGAAGATAGGACTCCCTCTCAAACAATGTACAGGTTACAGTAGGTGTACAAGAGGGAGGGGAAGGAAAGGGGGAAGTTGTAGAAGACAGGTGGTCTAATGTTCTAAGGGGAAGGAGATTGCAGGCTAAGGGCTCTATTCAGGATCAGAATTCAGGACAGGTGTCTGTGCGAAATCAGTACGAGTCACTCCAGGTAGAACAACAGAGGGAAGATGAGGGACAGGGAACTGTTGCTGAGATATGTGGAAGTAGGAGGAAGGGAAAAGGTAGGAAAGGGAAATGTAGAGTAGAGGATAGGAAAAGACAGGTGGAACAGAGTCATGGGAAGGAGAAAACGGAGGAGGAAGTAGCTTCTGCAGCTATCAGGAAAGATAGGGCTGACCAGGAGGGGAGCGGATCAAATGAGGTGGGTAGGGTTGAGGCTCTGGTCATGGGGGATTCCATCGTTAGACACGTGGGGAAAGTGTGTGGAGGAAAGGGAACCAGGGTAGAATGTTATCCAGGAATTAGGTTGAGGCAGATGTTGAGGAAAATAGAAGAGAGGGAGGAGGGGAAGAAGAAGGTGGTAGCGTTTCACGTTGGTACCAACAACGTAACGCAAGCTGATATAAGTATCAACATAGTGGGAGATGTGTGGAATCTGGTAAATGCAGCATAGGTGAAGGTTAAGAAAGCGGAGATTGTTATTAGTGGAATACTGTGTAGGAGGGATACTGACTGGAGGGTGATTGGGGATTTAAATGAGACTATGGAGTGGGTATGTGGGAAACTGGGAGTGAAATTTCTAGATCCTAATGGGTGGGTAGGAGATAGGGATCTGCGCTCAGATGGCCTTCACTTAAACCACAGTGGTACGTATAAGTTAGGAAATTTGCTTGGAAGGAAAATAGGGAGGTACATTCAGGGAAACGGGGTGGCCTAGGGAGCGGTGATAAGGGAACAGGGAACTGGAAATCAAGTAGGGATGACATAAAATTGTTAGTGTTGAACTGTAGAAGTATTGTAAAGAAAGGAATAGAACTAAGTAATTTAATAGATATATATTTACCAGATATTGTAATAGGAGTTGAATCATGGCTGAGAAATGATATAATGGATGCAGAAATTTTCTCACAGCACTGGAGTGTGTATCGTAGAGATAGAATAGGAATGGTGGGACGGGGAGAATTCATTTTGGTGAAAGAAAAATTTGTAAGCTACGAAAAAGTTAAAGATGAGACGCATGAAATTCTAGGTGTAAGGCTCATTTCTAAATATAATAGGCAACTTGATATGTTTGGAGTGTACAGACCGGGAAAGGGTAGCATCGACGTGGATTCGGAATTATTTGATAGGATAGTCAGCTATGTGGGAAACGACATGGAAAGAAATGTGATTGTAGCGGGAGATCTGATTTTTCCAGATGTCAATTGGGAAGGAAATGCGAACAACAGGAAGCATGACCAACAAATGGCAAATTTAATATGGGAAGGACAGCTGATTCAGAAAGTGATGGAACCAACTAGAGGGAAGAATATTCTGGATGTGGTGCTGGTAAAGCCAGATGAGCTCTATAGAGAAACCAAAGTAATAGATGGTATTAGTGATCACGAAGCTGTTTTCATAGTAATTAAAAATAAATGTGAAAGAAAGGAAGGTCTTAAAAGTAGGACTGTTAGGCAGTACCATATGGCTGATAAAACAGCCATGAGGGAGTTTTTAATAAGTAACTATGATCGGTGGAAAACGGTAAATAAAAATGTAAACAGACTCTGGGATGGGTTTAAAGCAATAGTTGAGGAATGTGAAAATAGGTTTGTACCTTTAAAGGTGGTAAGGAATGGTAAAGATCCACTATAATATAACAGGGAAGTAAAGAGACTAAGAAGGAGGTGCAGGTTGGAAAGAAATAGAGTTAGAAATGGCTGTGGAAGTAAGGAGAAATTGAAGGAACTTACTAGGAAATTGAATCTAGCAAAGAAGTCAGCTAAGGATAACATGATGGCAAGCATAATTGGTGGCCACACTATTTTTAGTGAAAAATGGAAGAGTATGTATAGGTACTTTAAGGAAGAAACAGGTTCCAAGAAGGACATTCCAGGAATAATTAATGAACAAGGGGAGTGTGTATGCGAGGATCTTCAAAAGGCAGAAGTATTCAGTCAGCAGTATGTAAAGATTGTTGGTTACAAGGATAGTGTCCAGATAGAGGTGGTGACTAATTCTAAAGAAGTATTAAAATTTACCTATGACAGCAATTAATTTACATTAAGATAAAAAATTTGAAAACTAGAAAAGCAGCTGGAATTGATAAGGTTTCGGGGGATATACTAAAGACAATGGGTTGGGATATAGTACCAAATCTGAAGTACTTGTTTGATTATTGTTTGCATGAAGGAACTTTGCCAAATAAATGGAGAGTTGCTATAGTAGCCCCTGTATATAAAGGAAAGGGTGATAAACATAAAGCTGAAAATTACAGGCCAGTCAGTTTGACATGCATTGTATGTAAGCTTTGGGAAAGCATTCATTCTGATTATATAAGACATGTTTGCAAAATTAATAACTGGTTTGATAGAAGGCAGTCTGGGTTTAGGAAAGGTTATTCCACTGAAGCCCAACTTGTAGGATTCCTGCAAGATATAGCAGATATCCTGGATTCAGGAGGTCAATTGGACTGTATTGCATTTGATAGGGTACATCATGGGAGACTACTGGCAAAAATGAGTGCAATTGGACTAGAAAAAATAGTGACTGAATGGGTTGCTATATTTCTAGAAAATAGATCTCAGAGAATTAGAGTAGGTGAAGCTTTATCTGACCCTGTAATAATTAAGAAGGGAATTCCTCAAGGCAGTATTATCAGACCTTTATGTTTTCTTATATATATAAATGATATGAGTAAAGGAGTGGAATTGGAGGTAAGGCTTTTTGCGGATGATGTTATTCTCTATAGAGTGATAAATAAGTTACAAGATTGTGAGCAACTGCAGCGTGACCTCAAAAATGTTGTGAGATGGACAGCAGGCAATGGTATGTTGATAAACGGGGTTAAAAGTCAGTTTGTGAGTTTCACAAATAGGAAAAGTCCTCTCAGTTTTAATTACTGCGTTGATGGGGTGAAAGTTCCTTTTGGGGACCACTGTAAGTATCTAGGTGTTAATATAAGGAAAGATCTTCATTGGGGTAATCACATAAATGGGATTGTAAATAAAGGGTACAGATCTCTGCACATGGTTATGAGGGTGTTTAGGGGTTGTAGTAAGGATGTAAAGGAGAGGGCATATAAGTCTCTGGTAAGACCCCAACTAGAGTATGGTTCCAGTGTATGGGACCCTCACCAGGATTACCTGATTCAAGAACTGGAAAAATTCCAAAGAAAAGCAGCTCAATTTGTTCTGGGTGATTTCCGACAAAAGAGTAGCGTTACAAAAATGTTGCAAAGTTTGGGTTGGGAAGAATTGAGAGAAAGAAGAAGAGCTGCTTGACTAAGTGGTATGTTTGAAAGAAATAATTACATGTAAGTGGTATGTTCCGAGCTGTCAGCAGAGAGATGGCGTGGAATGACATTAGTAGACAATAAGTTTGAGTGGCGTTTATAAAAGTAGGAAAGATCACAATATGAAGATAAAGTTGGAATTCAAGAGGACAAACTGGGGCAAATATTCATTTATAGGAAGGGGAGTTAGGGATTGGAATAATTTCCCAAGGGAGACGTTCAATAAATTTCCAATTTGTTTGAAATCATTTAGGAAAAGGCTAGGAAAACAACAGATAGGGAATCTGCCACCTGGGCGACTGCCCTAAATGCAGATCAGTATTTATTGATTTATTGATTGGGAGGTGAAAAGGAACACACAATAGAATAAACTGACATGTCAACAATGGAAGAAGGAACAACAGAAAAGAACAGGAAAACACAAAAGGACGAGGACAATATCAACATCTTTAAACACTGTCGTCTTCAAACACATTGACTCTCTCCTCAACATTTCCAATTCTTCTAGATCTATGTCTACTTAGCCCCCCAATGAGCTCATTTCTGCTTACCAGCATCATCAGGAGGTCATATTTCAACTCTAATTGAAAGGCTATCTTGACAGATCTTCAGTCTTGACGTGGGAGGTGTGGGTTTAAGACAAAAGCTGAGTAAATACATGAAGATGGAAGAGACAATGTGATTTTTAATCCCATTGTGTGTTCCTATTCATGCCCCTACATTTCTATACTCGTGACTGATTTGATTTATCATTTAATCTCTGAATAGTGGGCTTATTGAGGGTTAAATTTTCCTAATCTCTCAAAAGTAACTTCTTTGCACAATGTAAAAAAAGAGCTCACCTGCTCTGTGATGGAGTCTAGTGCAGATGTTGCCTCATCGAATACCAGAATAGGGGAACCCTTGAGAATTGCTCTAGCAATGGCTACTCGCTGCTTCTCTCCACCAGACAATTTTAGTCCTCGCTCCCCAACCTGCAGAAGAAGAGTCTGTACAGTGATCTCAACAGAGCCACACAATTAGAATTATAATACTTTTAACCACTCTTACCTGAGTCTGGTACCCCTGAGGCCACCGACAAATAGCATCGTGCAAATCTGCCATTTTAGAAGCTTCTAGCACCTCCTCTTGACTCTTGCTCATGTCACCATATTGCAGGTTGTATAGGATGGTATCATGGAACAGCACTGTGTCCTGCAGTCACAAAGTTCAGTATCCTTACAATCTTGTTGAAGCAACCTACATTGAAGATGGGAAACGTAACAGACACTCACCCTAGTTCCTTTATCTTAAATAATTGTTAAGAAGGGCAAATCAGTAAAAGCAAATCTGCATTCTCCTAAAGCAATGGTTATTTATGCAAGAATCACGGAAGAGATATCTCACCTGAGGTACAATTCCGATAGCTCTTCTAAGACTTTCTACGTCAACATCACGAATGTTCTGATTACCAATGAAGATTTCTCCATGCTGTGGTTCAAAGAAGCGATAAAGAAGTCGGATTATGGAGGATTTCCTGAAATTGGGGAGCAAATACAGTATCAAAATCTGATTAAAATCACAGCTTTGCTATGTAAATAGAGTAAAAAAAGCCAACATTGGCTCAAATAAAACCTGCAGCCCAATTTCGTGCCTCAATTTTAAAAAAATATATGCGGGTATTATTCACGTAAATACGGTATACACTGTTGTTATTCCCAATTTTTACATTCTAGATCAATCAAAGCCTACAAGCAATTTGCTATATTCAAGTAGTTGGATGCAGTGCATTCAAACTCATACACGTATGAACATTAACAACATAAGGAATAAACTAACAGTACATAATATTTAGTGGAGACAAGAGTGGCTGACGCGGTCTGAAACACCAGTAAATCACAAACATAATGTACAAGCTATATTGTAGCAGCACTTATCACACAACAGCTATCGAGTGAGGAGAAGTTAGCAATGGGGAAAACCTTAAGGTACGAACAGACTTGTAATATTTAGTTGTGTGAATATTACTGAATAATCTTGTGTGATTGCTGCATTTTTACTATGCAATGTGATACTGCATGTGCAACTAAATAGCTGCTACTGCATTTATTACACTGCATCACATTAAAACGAAAGAAGAAGGGGACAGACAGAGTGGTAATCTCAGTCACAAAAAGAAAGAAACAAGCACAATGGGACAAATTTCTTCTTAAATTTTTTTTTAAACCATGAAATAAGTGATCAAATTATACATTTTGTTCACATGTCATCAAGCGACTTAATATTTAATGATCTTGGTGATCAGCCAAGTATTACTGAGTATGAAAGAAGGACTGTCATAATGTGGTTAACGTAAACAATAATTCCTTTATAAGTTGTCAGTCTTTCCAAACATCCAGAAAGTCAACTGGATACTGTATTTTGTTTTAAAAGTGTGTGTGAAGGATCTTGTGGATCCCATAAAATCTTTCTTTCTTTCTTTCTTTCTTCCTTTCTTTCTTTCTGAATGTTTCTAAAAAATGTAATGTACTTTCCTTATCCTAGTGCATGTTAATACATTTAACAACACATTTTCATGCACAGGGACTGACTGAGTGCTTGTTGCATGATATAAATTCCTGTACAAACATCTAATGAAACAGTAAAAGGGATTTGCTAAATAACATACACCCATGCTAAGCACAGTTTGTTACAAAGCACCGTTCGCAGAACATGCACACCCTTGCACATGAAACAGTAAAAGGGATATGCTGAAAAACAGACACCCATGCTAAGCACAGTTTGTTAAGAAGCACCGTTCGCAGAACATGCACACCCTTGCACATGATCAATGTTATCCTGCAAGTAAATGCTCAAGTCTGTAACTGGATTTATAGTCTGCTGTAACAATGTAGGACCTATAGGTGGGCCAGTGTAAGGTTGAACATGACAGCTGCACAAAATGTTGGTCACATTGCAATGGCGCAAGAAGCAATGTTGCCACTATAACAACAGCTGATTGCACGACACGCGAGATTTTAGAAATATGGGAGAAATGTTTTTAATGTCATCCCGATGATACACAATACAAATTAAATAGGCCGACAACAATCACACTTTCAACACACTGATTTTTACAATAAAATGTATCATCACATAAACTGATATAAGATAACTTCTTATTATCGCGATGTTAGAAAATATAGAAGAAATCTGCCGACAAGAATCTCACTTTAAATACACCAATAAATGCTACAATAATATACACCTGTGCTAACACAAGAGATTTTGAGTAAAATCTATTAAATTTACGAAAATTCAGAAACGTTATTCTTCTTAGCTTATTCACATTAGTCGAGGCTTTATACCCTCCAGATCACTGCCATTACTATCGTTGCCTTTGTTGTCAGAGCAGATCATCAAATCCTGACAGTCACTGAGGATGCCACCTATTGCCATTGCTGAGTTACTGTTGCGACATGACTAACTTCCTTCCTCCACGAAGCCACATCCACTCGCGCAATACCCTCCCAGTACATTCTTCCACTTCAGTTATTGTGAAGGACTTCATATTTGTGCGTAGGCAATGTTTCGCTTTACTCCATACTAACTCAACAGGGTTGAAGCGACAGTGGTGCGGCAGCAACCTAACAACCTCTTGTTCTTGTTCCTTTGCTACCTCATCAACTATATATGCTGATTAAACCAGTTTGTTTTGTTTCAGTAGAGCATATAAGGCTAATTTAGTCATACCCACATGCGCTGGGATATTTCTTGCCTGCAGCCATTCCACTAACAGTTATTTACAGGCGCTCAATAATGATGATGCTTATTTAAAAGGGGCCTAACATCTAGGTCATCGGCCCCTAATGGTACCAAATGAGACGAAATGTAATGACAATTTAAAAGTTCAAAATCATCCACTGACCACAATAAAAAATATGATGAAGAAGAACGGATGGATGGATGGATGGATGGATGGATGGATGGATGGATGGATGGATGGATGGATGGATGGATGGATGGATGGATGGATATGAATTTAAAAAAATCAGTGGATCCGATCCACAATACCTTCCCAGAAACTATCATAAACAACAGTTTTACTGACCAAGGGACTGCTTCTAAAGTACAATCCTGACTCCAGGATGCTTGTTGTCTGAAGGGGTCCAAAATCCATGTCAACGGCCCCTCATAATGGTACTTATCGCTAGTAAAGTAGAACCATGGTATTTGTCATGTTGCAGTACTAATCAAAAGTAGTGTACACTCACAGTGTTTCACACATTATGGCACTACTCACAAATATTGTAATCACACAGATAATGCAGACCTATGGCGTTTCTCAGATAATGGCGCCAAGCATAGGCAACGCAAACCCATGATGTTCCTCACCTAGGTGTACTAATCACGGGCACCGGTATTCCTGTGGTGTTCCTCACATAGTGGGTACAATCACAGGGAACGCAGACCCACAGTGTTGCTCATATAGCTGTAATAATCACAGGCAACGCCTAGACCCGTGGTGTTTCTCACAATGGTACTAATCACAAACCTATTGTGTACCTAACATAGTGGTACTACTCGCAAGTAAAGGCGACCCATGGTGTTTTCCGCATGATGGTACTAATCACAAGTAGTTTCATGGTTCTAATACAATCATCCCTTGGTCGCCCCTATTAGTCGCCTCTTACGACAGGCAGGGGATACCAAGGGTGTATTCTTTGTCTGCGTCTCCCACCCACAGGGAGTACAGGTGCTCGAGGTAGGGGTCTTGTCCATTATTATGGAGTGGTAAGGTGTATTGTCCATAACAATGACAGAAGGACCCTTGAGCTGTTGCAGGAGCTTCTTCGTGATAATCACTTTTTTTTCCTCCCGATCAGAACATTAGAAGACCGCCTTCTACAAAACCACTGGATGAACCTGTGTGTGCTATTATTAATCTGGCACCCATCCTAGTTGGCTGATTACCGGAGCTTTCAGGACTGTCATCAGTCCAAGATTTAGCAAGGCACTTCCAAGGATTCACCCATGTCTCATCCAACCACATTACCTCATGGAGATCCTTACCGACAAGTTTATTCAGAAAAATACTCCTAGCCATCATGATGTGCAACTTTTCAAGCAGTACTCTTCTTCTGCTCAGTTTTTTATACCTGAAACCTATGGCTCGCAGTACAAATTTTAAGAAGTTTTACCCCCCTGAGAAAAGATTTTCCTTCCTAAGGGAGACTAGTAATTTTGCCACCATAGGGTATTCTTTCCTGCTGTAATAATCATACGAGTGTCTCCGTATTGCATCAGCTTGGAAAGAATCAATTCCTATTCGTTTCTTTCCCGGTGTGCTAAGGAACAAATCTCCACTATCAACCACGTTTTCTCTCTCTTAGGTTCCCCAGTCCCTTTTTCGTACAGTTCCTGGAGGCGAATACCTTTCTGAATAACAGTACACTTTGAAAGCCCTAATGTTTGACTTGCACATTCCACAACTTGATCTGCAGGAACAGAGGGACGAACATAAAAGCATACGAATTCCCTCTCCCTCTCATAAAACTTGAGAGTTCTCTGCACTAATTCACATTCCTGACTATTAAGGGGCACTCCTCAGCACAAAGGATTATCACTTTGAGATTCATCACTATGTTGTCGTTTCCGTGTCATCATACTGTACTAGTTAAAAAAAAAATTAACCACCTTCACAATTATCACACAAAGGAAACACCACTTTCATCAACGTGCGAATCACATCAGACTATGCGCTAGCGACGACAGACAAACGGCAACACTTGAATACGGAAGTCAAGGTAGTTATAGATGGCAGCACTATACTAGCCATATTGCCAACAACCACCAAATGAAAATAGTTCATCTTTATTTTGCAGCTCGCTTAAACATGACATGTTTTAAAAATGCTCATATTTCTGTAAGTAAATAAAAGGTTATACACACTATACGAAACTGAATATGAACTAATATGTATAAAATGCACAACTGTATCCGACATTAAAAAAATGGTGGTTGGTCGTCCTGTTTGACGGATGACATTCTTCAATTACTTTTTGTAGTGACGCCAACATGAACCACAAATGCCTAGTGCAACCTTGTGCTGGCCCATCTACAGTTCACAAATATACTGTTCCAATCACAATTGACTGGTGTATCATGTTTTGAGTTATTACTAATTCTGAAATGAATATATGGTACTACTGTGATGCATACAGTTATTATCCTCAACTTTTCATATTCTGGAGACATCAAAGACTGAAAACAATTTATTGCAGTCAAGAAGTTGGATGCAGTGCAAGCAAACTTATACCTTCAGTTCATATCTAAGCAAGATATCTAATTACATCCATGCTTCCAAAAAAGAGCTTTTATAGCAACAGAACCAGCTTTTAGATGGGATGCTGTGATATATACAAGGGGGTACCCAAATACAACCGGTATTACTTTTTAAAAGCTATATATTTTCAAATTTTCTACAAAACAACCTTATCCCCTTCAAAATACTCTCCATTACAACTAATACATTTGTCCCAACGGTGCTTCCACTGTTCGAAACATTTTTTGTACTCATCTTTAGAAATGGCCGACAGTTTCTCCCTAGTTTTCTTGTTGACCTCTTCAATGTTGTCAGATTAGTGCCCTTTGATGCCCCTTTTCATGCGTGGAAATAAGAAAAGTCTCATGTAGCCAGGTCAGGTTAGTAAGGTGCGTGGGGCAGCAGAACCATGCCATTTTTACCCAAAAACTGTCTAACAGAGACGGCTGTGTGTGCAGGTGCATTGTCGTGGTGGAAGAACCAGTCTCCTGTCTGCCACAAATCGGGTCTTTTTTGACGAACACTGTTGCGCAATCTTTTCAAACTTCCAAATAAAAGGTTTGATTGATAGTCTGACCTTGGAGAACAAACTCTGAATGAACTACGCCCTTGGCATCAAAAAAGAAAATCAGCATTGTTTTGATGTTTGATTTGACTTGACATTTTTTTGGACAGGGTGACAATGACGTCCTCCATTGGCTTGACTGTTGCTTTGTTACTGGGTCATAACCATAGCACCATGACTCATCATCAGTAGTGACCTTTGACAGAAAATCTGGAACAGTTTCAAGCTATTGTTTCAAAACACTGATGTTTCAATGAAACATTCTTTTTGATTGTGAGTCAGAACCCGAGGAACAAACTTGGCAGCAACCCTTTTCATTCCCAAATCTTCCACTAAAATTCACTGAACTGAGCTCCAAGATAACCCACTAATCTCTGACAGTTGATCAATTGTCTCTTGATGGTCTGTGACCACAAGCTCTCGAATTTTTTCAACATTTTCGTCGATTAGGGCAGATGATGGATGTCCAGAATGAGGTTTGTCATCATCGGCATGTCGCCATTTTTAAACTGAGCAAACCACTCGTACACTTGAGTTTTTTCCAAAGCGCCATCTTTGTAAGTTGTTTTCAATATTAAAACAGTTTCAGCAGCACTTTACAGAGTAGAAAACATCACAGCTGCACGTTGTTCACTTAAACTTGCCATCATAAAAAACGAAACAAGAAGAAAACAGCGCTAGCAAAAACAATCACTGCACAAGAACAGAACAAGCCAGGTCGACAACAAAGGCAGCACTGAACTGGCAATGAGTTGCGCTACACATGCCTAGGGGCAGAAATGGGTACTACACAAGCTTCGCCCATGGCAATATTATTCAGGTTATTTTTGGGTACCCCTTCGTACATCCATGCAGTTAGTAGCATTACAACCAACAAACAAAGCTGCTAGTATTTACCCAGAGCCAGAGCCACCCACAATGGCTACTTTCTTGCCTGCAGGAATGGTGAAGGTTAGTCCATCCAGTACAGCCTTGCCAGGAACATATTGAAATGAAACATCACGGAAGGTGATGCTAGCATTCTCTGGGGTGCAGATCAATGGTTTGGCATCTGCTTTATTCTGAAATAACCATAATTTGTGTTAATCCCTCAGACAAAGTACAAAAACGTAGTTCATCACAGGAAACGAAGAAGGAGGTTAGGAACATATGTAAGGACAAACACAGTGACAAGCTAACATAGCAAAGGGAGTGATGTAAAGCAGAAACAAGGATAAATATGAAAACACAAAGATGAGCTTTCCACTTATTGATCCTAGTTTTTTTACACCTATTTCTTCTCAGCTCAAACAAGATCGCTTTAACTTTCTAGCTTCATTTATCCTTCTTTCAATCTTTGATTATTTATACTGATACTCTAGAAACGGCTTTGAAGTGGGAAATTTGAACAAAGCAGAAGTGCCAATTCCGGTATTTAGTGTATATAAAGTATTTAGAGTTTCAAAATCAGAAAATTCTCCAGAAGAAACTGTGCCCAGGCAAAAATGCCCAAGCACAGTGGAACATGTTATAGCAGGAAATCTG
The DNA here is from genome assembly GCF_040414725.1 of Anabrus simplex. Taxonomy (NCBI): domain Eukaryota; kingdom Metazoa; phylum Arthropoda; class Insecta; order Orthoptera; family Tettigoniidae; genus Anabrus; species Anabrus simplex. The sequence continues at coordinate 126,512,102 of NC_090265.1, read as the reverse complement.
TCATGTTGTGAAAGTGTGGAGAAAAGAAACAAGTGGGGGTAAAAAGTACAATACATCTGATTGATTAAAAAAAGAATGCAGCAATTACCAATTAATCAGTATGATGTACAGTATATTATAAATTGAAGACCAGATAATTAGTCCACAGTTAATTTCGGTAAAGCATTTGTTAAAGTTATACTGTAATTTCAACAGCAAACTTTTATCAGTTGAAGTATAGTCATCAATTCTGCAGTGAAAATTGAAGTTTACTGCTTGGGATGAGAATATCAAGGCTCAGCTTTTCTGCTTAATGAGCTAATGACACGTACAAACCATTGCCAGAATGCTAGTAATTTGGAGAAAAATACATCTGTTTTTACAGGCACATGTTTACCTGAACTATGCTGAGAAAAGGTAAGCATTATCACCTGCTATCAATGCCTTTCTTCCCTATAACCACTCCCCTTCAAGGACACAGAAATGAGAACCAAACTTTATTGTGAAAGGTGTTGGGTAATTTTAAAAGTGGCCAGGTGAAGAACGTGTCAAAATGCCATGTAAACTGAACAAAATTTATTGATAGTATTATGTTTTGGGTTTTTCATTGTTGTTTATGGTATTGTGTTTCCAAAATGGACAAAGAATGAGCTATCACAAGAAAACTGAAAATCTTTAAAATCACTGAAAGATGAAAGATTATTCACCTAAATTAGGTAGAGTTTGCAGAGGCATATACAGAGTTCACCAGAAAAATGAACACACTCCTTACGGAACAAAAACTATTTATTATTACTTATCTGAAATACTGTTCACACATCTAGTACTATGTTTATTAAAGCATATGGTTACAGCAGATGTTCAAAATGTTTGCCATTGGCTGCCAGACACATAGCAGAACAACGAGCAGTCGCCACAACTATGTCAGTCAATGTTGCAATGGAGATCACTGCACATGCTGCTATAATCTCCTAGCAAAGGGCCTCCAGCGTGTGCGGCTTACGTCTATAGAGTTAATCTTTCACAGTTCCCCACACGTATAAGTCCACAGGGGTAAGATATGGTGACCGTGGAGGATAACTCAATGGGCCCCCTTTATCCAATCCAATGTCCCTGCAGATTGCCATCCAGGAAAGTTCATACTGCTACATGATATTGTGGTGGCGTCCCATCCTGTTGGTAGAAGACCTCATCATCGGCTCCATAAAGTGCACGTACAGCTGGTAAAATTAATGTGCGTAACATTTCCAAGTACAATTCTCCATCAAAGAAGGTCTACTAAGCCACTACGTGACAGTCCAGACATTAATCCCTGGTAGATTGACCGCCTTGTCCACATGAACATGTGGATTTTCCAGTGCTCAGTAGACACAGTTATGTCGATTCACTGTTCCATTAAGTTTAAACTGGGCCTCATCAGACCATACTACCTTCATCAGAAAGTATTCATCTTGACTTACCATTTGTTGATACGAAGGTAATCCCAAAAATAAGGTCTCCTATTTTTTTTATAAATACATAGACCTGTTTATTTCTACAATGGTTTACATCATTTTACAGCTTGAACATTTAGCTATTTTTCTACATCATCACCATTTCAGTCGATGCATTTTTGTGCCCATGTCATACCAGCTCGCCACGATGCTGTTCAGGAAGTTGTGAACCTCATCTTTCCCCTTGTCGTCAGTGCTGAATCGCTTTCCAGCCAAATGTTCTTTCAACTTAGGGAACAAGTGATACATTCAAAAACAGAGGTAAGGTTATCCACCTGTTCAATACTACTTACAATGTGTTAACATTAAAATGTCACATTTTATTATTCCATTTGGTGGGTACCGGTTTTGGCATTATATAATGCCATCATCAGCCCAAGATTTAAGCAAGCAGGGACACTTAATAAAATACATATATATGTACATAGATAGCTAGCAATGATAGTCGCGTTACATCATAAAACATTTGACCACATAATATCTCTAAAAACATTAAAATTATGAAATTCTGGAATTCTAGATTTAGGATAAGAGTTTTTTTTGTATGTACAATTTAGTATATTCTTATCACCCAGTAATGTTAATTAATGATTTCTATGTATAGAGCTACAGTAGCTGCTAAGTTATGTAAGATCTTCTTTTTTCTTTTTACCATCTATATAGTTAAATGACGATTATTCTATTGCTCTTGAACACCATATAGAGTCCTTGAGAACGTTCTATCGTGTAAGATTGAATACTATATACATAGTTATCACATTTTAGAGTATTATTGTACAGTATAAAATAGAGAGAAGAACATTATACATTCAATGCAAATAAAAAATAGTTCCTCTTGGTAAAACTCAGATAGCCATTGTAAACTGGTCAGCTGTTTGGAGCAGGTGGACAGCTTGTTCTTAGTGTAATTGTTGTTGGAATCTTACTGATACGTCTTAACTTGATAAGTCATATAATAATAGAGGCTAAAATTTCAGTAATATCTTCAAATATATGTGGGTTGAGGCCGAAGGTTGACTTTTTAATGAAACACGATGTTTTCAATGGTCAAACGTAACCTTAGAGGATCTTAATTCAACCGGACCTAAAAGAAAATAATACCTGTGTAAGGATAACATACACAGGATCAAGAAGGGTGTTAGGCAATTTATTGAAAAGAAAGAACAGAAACTCACCTCAAGCACCACACTATCGACGAAAGGTTAAAACAGCACTGGCGAGCACCACTGCCGAGCGATGTGTCGGACAACAAGCTGCATGCATCAACGGGGAAACAGGGCGTGCCTTGTAGGGGGAAGGGGAGGTGAGGAGACCTGAACAGGAGAGTAGAGGTCGGGAGGGCGGGGATTCCGGTAGGGATAATATGCCATCGTGTTGCAAACTGTTTTGTGTACTGGTTGATCTTTTGGAATTTTAAGCTTGCCAATTAGTGAAATGAATAAATCAAATAAAATAGTAGGTTTTTCAGAAAGTTCATTAAGATTAAAATTTGGGTTGTAATACTGGTCCAAAAGAATGAAGAATTGCTCTGTTAAATCTAAAAGAGGCCCTTTGTTCAATATTTCAACGATGTCCAAATCATTGTTAATGCTGTAAAAGCTATGTTTATATTCGTGCGTATGCTGCCCTATTGCTGAAAATCTTTTGTATTTAATGGCATTTATATGTTCATTGTATCTGACTTTGAAAGATCTACCGGTTTGCCCTATGTAGACACTGGAACAATCATTACAATGGAATCTGTACACTCCTGATTTATCGAAAGGATTGGGGCAGTTGACCCGGCTAGAATTATGGAATGTATCAAGGTTTCTATTGTTAGTTTTGAAGGCAATTTTTGTGTTTTTTTTTTTGCCTTAAGCCATAAGTGGGCTACTTATAATAGTTTAGTGCATTGTGCCTATAATGTTCCTATGTCAAAAGCGGAACTGAACAAAGAACTTAATATTATACGTAACATTGCAATACACAATGGTTTTAATCATGGTTTCATAGAACGCATAATACGTAAGTTTAAGCATCGACCCAAGACCAATTTACAAAAAGAAAGAATGAAACCAGTAGCATTTGCAACCTTCACATTTAATCTGGATATTTACCGTGTTACTAACATATTCAAAAAGAAAAACACAAAAATTGCCTTCAAAACTAACAATAGAAACCTTGATACATTCCATAATTCTAGCCGGCTCAACTGCCCCAATCCTTTCGATAAATCAGGAGTGTACAGATTCCACTGTAATGATTGTTCCAGTGTCTACATAGGGCAAACCGGTGGATCTTTCAAAGTCAGATACAACGAACATTTTTTTTTGCTAGGGGCTTTACGTCGCACCGACACAGATAGGTCTTATGGCGACGATGGGATAGGAAAGGCCTAGGAGTTGGAAGGAAGCGGCCGTGGCCTTAATTAAGGTACAGCCCCAGCATTTGCCTGGTGTGAAAATGGGAAACCACGGAAAACCATCTTCAAGGCTGCCGATAGTGGGATTCGAACCTACTATCTCCTGGATGCAAGCTCACAGCCGCGCGCCTCTACGCGCACGACCAACTCGCCCGGTCAACGAACATTTAAACGCCATTAAATACAAAAGATTTTTAGCAATAGGGCAGCATATGCACGAATATAAACATATCTTTTATGGCATTAACAACGATTTGAACATCGTTGAAATATTGAACAAAGGGCCTCTTTTAGATTTAACAGAGCAATTCTTCATTCTTTTGGACCAGTATTACAACCCAAATTTTAATCTTAATGAACTTTCTGAAAAACCTACTATTTTATTTGATTTATTCATTTCACTAATTGGCAAGCTTAAAATTCCAAAAGATCAACCAGTACACAAAACAGTTTGCAACACGATGGCATATTATCCCTACCGGAATCCCCGCCCTCCCGACCTCTACTCTCCTGTTCAGGTCTCCTCACCTCCCCTTCCCCCTACAAGGCACGCCCAGTTTCCCCGTTGATGCATGCAGCTTGTTGTCTGACACATCGCTCGGCAGTGGTGCTCGCCAGTGCTGTTTTAACCTTTCGTCGATAGTGTGGTGCTTGAGGTGAGTTTCTGTTCTTTCTTTTCAAAAATCGCCTAACACCCTTCTTGATCCTGCGTATGTTATCCTTACACAGGTATTATTTTCTTTTAGGTCCGGTTGAATTAAGATCCTCTAAGGTTACGTTTGACCATTGAAAACATCGTGTTTCATTAAAAAGTCAACCTTCGGCCTCAACCCACCGATATTTGAAGATATTACTGAAATTTTAGCCTCTATTATTATATGACTTATCAAGTTAAGACGTATCAGTAAGATTCCAACAACAATTACACTAAGAACAAGCTGTCCACCTGCTCCAAACAGCTGACCAGTTTACAATGGCTATCTGAGTTTTACCAAGAGGAACTATTTTTTATTTGCATTGAATGTATAATGTTCTTCTCTCTATTTTATACTGTTCAATAATACTCTATAATGTGATAACTATGTATATAGGATTCAATCTTACACGACAGAACGTTCTCAAGGACTCTATATGGTGTTCAAGAGCAATAGAATAATCGTCATTTAACTATATAGATGGTAAAAAGAAAAAAGAAGATCTTACATAACTTAGCAGCTACTGTAGCTCTATACATAGAAATCATTAATTAACATTACTGGGTGATAAGAATATACTAAATTGTACATACAAAAAAAACTCTTATCCTAAATCTAGAATTCCAGAATTTCATAATTTTAATGTTTTTAGAGATATTATGTGGTGAAATGTTTTATGATGTAACACGACTATCATTGCTAGCTATCTATGTACATATATATGTATTTTATTAAGTGTCCTTGCTTACTTAAATCTTGGGCTGATGATGGCATTATATAATGCCGAAACCGGCACCCACCAAATGGAATAATAAAATGTGACATTTTAATGTTAACACATTGTAAGTAGTATTGAACAGGTGGATAACCTTACCTCTGTTTTTTAATGTAAATCTTTTTTCAATACGGACCATTATGAAGTTTTTGACGTGAAATAACAAGTGATAGTCACTGGACGCCAAGTCGGGACTATAGGCTGGGTGGGCGATGATGTTGCACTGAAACTGTTGCAGGAGAGCAACAGTTTGCTAGGCGACGTGTGGGCAAGCATTGTCATGGAGAATGTTTACACCCTTGCTCAACATTCTCCTTCTCTGGTTCTGAATTGCCCGTCTGAGTTTTTTCAGGGTCTCACAGTACCTGTCAGCATTAACTGTGGTTTCAGCAGGCATAAAGTCGACCAACAATACCCCTTTTCGATCCCAAAACACAGTTGTCATGACTTTACCGGCAGACTGTGTTTGCTTGAATTTCAACAGCTTTGGCGAAGAGGGACGCCGCCACTTGTGACAATCGAGTCCAAAAAGTTGTCCTGTTCGGCTGCAAAGCGTTGAAGAAATGCGCGGGAAGAATCAACTCGTTGCCGCATGTGGTCTTCAGTCAGCATACATGGCACCCATCTTGCGCACACCTTCCGGTATTTCAACTCTTCCGTTAAAATTCGGAGAGCAGTGCTTCGGGAAACCTCAGGAACAAAAATGCAGAGATCATCGAGGGTGATCTGCCTATCTTCACGCAAGATTTGCTCAACCTTCACGACTGTCTCGATGGAAATTGACAGTCTCCCGCTCCTTTGTTCATCGTGAATTTCAGTCCGACCGGCTGCAAACTCTCTACACCACTTATCAACATTTTTGACATCCATGTACGACTCACCATACACTTCCGTCAATTGGCGATGGATTTCAATCGGTTCAGTACCTTTTGCATTCAAAAACCAAATAACTGCATGCAATTCACACTTGGTGGTAACATCCAACAGGAGTTCCATTTTCAATGGCTGCCAAGCCAAGATTGAGTGCCTCAGTGCGGCATGCACGTTTATATGCGAGCGCGGGAAACACACTTCACAATATTGTGAGCAACAGCCACACGAACAGAGTTCTGTATTTATAAAAAAAATGGAGACCTATTTTTCGGATTACCCTCGTACAATTTAGCAAAATTGCAGTCGATGTTCAGGATTGTCATCATTAAGCGCACGCAGTAATCGTGGGATGTAAACTTTCCACTTAGTGGCTTTCAAAATTCGTCGTTCACTTATACTGCTAATCCCCACTTCCCATGCACATAGCATAGCAGACTTCTGTGGAGAAATACAAAACCTTTCTAATACGAGAGACAAAGCAGGACTAGTAGCTGTACACGTTCTTCCAATCTTCTTTCATGAATATCACAAATCATTCCACGCAATATATAAATCTGGTAGAATTCCATCTGACTGGCTAAGATCTACTTTTGTCACCATACCTAAAAAGCCTAGTGCATCACATTGTGATGATTATCGTATGATCAGCCTAATGTCCCATGTGCTAAAGGTATTTCTGCGTATCATCCACACTTGAATCTACCTCAAATATAAACGCCAAGTTGGACATACTCAGTTTGGCTTTAGGAATGGACTGGGTACTCGTGAGGCTCTTTTCTCCTTGAATGTTTTGACCCAGAGATGCCTAGATATGAATGTAGATGTGCACGCTTGTTCCATCGACTACTGAAAAGCTTTTGATTGTGTATCTCATGCAAAACTTGTTGAGATTTTAAAATCTACTGGTGTAGATGTTGGTGATCTTCGTATCATTACCCATCTGTACTGGAATCAAACGGCAGAGGTCAAAATAGAAGGAACTACTATTGAGGACATAGCTATATAAAGAGTTGTCCGCCAGGGATGTGTCCTGTCCCCATTCCTTTTCAACATCTACTCTGAAGCTGTGTTCAGAGAGGATATGGAATATGTTAATCTAGGTATCAAGATCAATGGCTATGTCATTAATAACATCCGATTTGCTGATGACACGATTGTGTTAGCCAGCAACCCTAGTGATCTTCAAATCATTATAAACAACATCATGAGGACCAGTGAAACCTACGGTTTATCCTTGAATATTAACAAGACCAAGCTGATTGTATTCTCGAAAACACCAAAACAGGCCTCCCTTCACATCAACAACAACATCGCCCAACAAGTATCTTCCATCAAATATCTTGGAACTCTAGTGAACCAGCATTGCGATTCAAAATGTGAAATCTTATCCAGGATTGGACAAGCAAAAAATATGTTCAATACCATGAGGACCTTATTCACCAGCCGAGAACTCAACCTCCAGCTCAGAGTTCGAATGCTACGTTGTTATGTCTTTCCTGTCCTGTATGATTTTGAAGGGTGGACGCTTAGCCCTTTATTGGAGAAGCGGATTGAATCTTTTGAAATGTACTTATACAGAAGAATACTCCGAATATCTTGGGTAGAAAAGGAGACAAATGAAGAAGTCCTCAACATCTTGAACAAGAAGAAAGAGCTTCTCACAACCATCAAGGAGAGTAAGCTCAGCTACCTCGGGCACATCATGAGAGGTGAACGATACGAACTTCTCCGACTGATCATTCAAGGGAAGATTGATGGGAAAAGATCTGTGGGAATACGGAGAAATTCCTGGCTGAAAGACTTGTGGCGGTGGTATGGACATACGTCGATAGAAATCTTCCGTGCTGCCGTTTCGCATGTAATCACAATCAATTGGATCGCCAACCTTCGGAGGGAGACGGCGTCAGAAGAAGAAGAAGAAGAAGAAGAAGAAGAAGAATGTTGGAGATTCGGTTTCAAACTCCCTCCTCCACCGACATTGCACTTCAATGGCATCATCAAGCCTGATAAACCACTTCAGAATGCATTTTCACTGCTCAAACATCAAGCGTGCTCCAGCTATTTTGTTTTCTTACTATTGTGATGCAAGTACCAACACCTGTTGGGCAAAAGACCACACTGGTATTTATCAATATTCTAGTACAGTCTGACACAGAGTGTATGCATTTTTCTGGTGGACTCTGTATATATTTCCAAGATTAGATCAGTTCACAAACTGAAAGTGACCATGAGGATCCTGAATTCTAAATGAAAGCTAAATTATTGGAAATTTACATTTATTTACTACTCTATAGAATCAAATGACCCACAACAATATTGTGAATAGCACGAATCAGAATCTGTAAAATGCCGTGACCTATGTATCATAAAGATGGTGATGATTTAGGATGCTGACTGAGTCTTTTATGATATCTACTGTGCCAGTCTCTAACGTAGGGTGATTAATACCCAACCCCTTCATGAGACTCCATGTGTACTTTGTTATACTGCTTCTGCAACCAGATAACTAGTCGATTACTGACCATCTGTCTCAACGGATGTTGTAGTGTTTACTGAGGTATGGGATGCATGGTTCTTAGATGTTCTTTTCAGTGTCAACCTCACTGGCTTGTTTAATATCTATCTCAAAGTGGACAGTTGGAACGACCACCATGCCTCGATACGTTTGACAATGGATTGCAACGATGTCTGTTCTTCTTACAGATGCAGTAGAAGATGGACAGTGAGTGAACTTCTTCATCAACTTGTCAACCTGACTGAGGCCAAAGGTGTTCTCACTTTGTGATGGCGAGTGTTCCTTTACAATTCTCCCTTATGACAGAATCCAAGCACATGTCCTACAATTTTGATCTCACTACAGTCTGGATGATGGCAGTGGGTTGTGCTTGGTTATCTGCCGGGTATTGCTTGAAATGCTGAAATGTTGCAGGTCATTTGCACATTCAGAGTTTGATAATCGTGTCTGATTGCTCACCAAGAAATTTGCTTTCGGATGGTCTGCATATACTGCAATGCCTTTATATCACTTCATTTGTGAGAGGATCAGGTGTGGAAGGTATGCTTACTCAGGACTTTTCCCTATACACCTACCTGTCCAGTGGTTGTTGTCTGGCATTTGCCCAAAACTAGGGCGAAACATGTCCCTAACTAGTGTTTATATTTCATGTAGATTGTAATCACTACTAAATATAATTGTATTGAATAGGTGGACACAGTAATTTTATTCAAGAAATAATTTTACCTATTGTATCTTCAATACGGAACAAAATGAGATTAGTTACTTGTAACAATGAACTTGGTTTGGAAGGTGACCTTATAGTCTCTTCTGGTTAGCTTACTCATTTTGAGAAACAACATAATTAAGAAAATATTCACAGGGAACAATTTAATACTAACATGGAAGTTACCAAAACATTTGCCTAAATGTTTCACTTTGTTATAAAAAGGGAACATGCAGACCTGAAGCAATTAACAATGGTGATGAAACAAAGTTATACTGGATATGTTAACAAATCCTTGCTCTTCAGATGCAGTCTGAAGAAAGAATTATCATCATGATGTGTGTTAACATAACACGTGATCATAAATTCAAACTGTTAATGATCAGAAAAACTATAATGCCTCTCAATGTTTCAAACACACATAAAGTTCAGTTAAATTACTTTGGTCAAAAACTTGCATGGAGGAGTAGTTAAATATTCACAAACTGATTACACAGTCATTTTGAGAAACTGATATTATTTAACTAAGCAATAATTACCCATTGAACTTAAAGATGATGTAATTTATATTTAATACCTTGCCCCAAAAATAACTTCTGTTCAGTAGCCAATGGACCAAAGCATTACTGCTGCTCTGAAAAAAGTTGTTGACTGTCACTCCTACATCACTTGGTTGAGGAAGATGTCACAACTTTCTGGAAAGATTTCAGCTTACTAGATGTGTTTTGTGGCAACAAAATATTGATGCTGATGGTTGCTTAAAGGGGTCATTGGCACAACAATGGGACAAATAAAAGTAATTACTGTACATTCACACTATAATGAAGATCCTTCTGAGTGCAGGAAGGACAAAACGTTGCCATAAAAGACGAAATTTCAAAAGCTTGTGTGATTATAGTGTCATTATTCGAAGATTGCCAAAATAAAGAGTAAAGTGATGTGACTGAATGGTTAGAGGTCAATAAAGAAGATCAAAGCCAAAAATTAAAAAAAGTGAGAAGAATGTTATGGGACTTGATAGCAGATGGAGAAGAGGATGATGCAGATAATGAGTATGATATGTTTTACTAGGCATTAAGTGAAAGTAAACATTGCAAATAACTGCAACATGTCTTACCAGATATTAAATGAAAGTAGAAATTGTGAATAATTCGTAACTTAAGCAATTTCCTAGGCACTGATCCTGTTTCATAATTTGATTAAATTGTCAGTCTGTTGTGAATATTTGTTGTTCTTTGTGTCAAGGCATAGAGATTGGTCATTGTGAAAGCCTGACTTTACTAGTATTTCTACTTTTAGTCGATAGGTCGCAGCAGACATTATATTGCCTTTCCATAATTTAATTACCTAACTTCTGAGAATGCCTGTATCTTTTCTGTATCTTATAATGTGATCGGAGAGGTAGAAAGATGGACTGAGCAGACAAGAATGCATTCTTGTGCTATCAGAGGATATTCTTCTGATTTAAATGATAGTTATAGGTGGTTATCCATGGCGAACACGAAAATACTTCTTTATTTCAGATTACTGTTCATGTGAGTACTGACATACTTGCCATTTCCTACCATTCTTTCTTTTTATGTTCATGGTGACTTCCTGCTGTCTGAGCCATGTCATCTGATTTTGTTGTTTACATTCTGTGCTTTCATTTTACTCAGAGCTATTAGTTTTGAGTACGTAACTTATATGCCCATAATAAAGAGTTTTGTTCTAGCATGTTTATCATAGTCCCTTTTTAATGATATTTATTTCCTTTTGGTTTCATGTGTTACTGGAGTAATCGTCTTGCTACTCCTTGGCAAGTACTATGGCGTATGCTTCTACTGTAGTTTTGAGTAAGTTTGTTAGCATGAATGGAATCTGCAGTCTGACATATCGGCCAGATCTACGAGTTGCACAGCTTATGGTAATGCGGTAATTTTTTCTTGGTGAATATTTTCTTTGAGCGCCTGTGATAGTTGGCTTTGAAGCAAATAGGAAGAGATGCTTGCTATGTGTCACATGATTGACGAAATCAAATTTGATGAAGCACGTCTGAAATTTGTTGTCCGCTGTGCGACATACTTGGATATTACTATGAGAGATATGTATTTATAATGTGATGCCAAAGGAATATTTTCCCTTGTATTTGATTGCACTGATTCCTACGTGTGAAAGTGCGCTGTGGCATGAGAGAATGTATGTCATGGCTTTCTGCCAACCTTTATTTTCCTTAACTATTTTGTTTTGAAAAACTTTTAAGCGTAAAGACTTGAAAGAGTTTATTTTTTTACAAAGCCCAAAGGCAAGCATTTATACAAGTGGAGGCACATGCTTCCCCTAGTGCACCGTCACTGCATTGTCCTACATAGGAGGCTTGCAGTGGTGTCTGAACAGCGCACTAGCACCAACGTCTTGGAAAGGTGAAGCATTCCAATTGATGAGTCCATTGCTACACTGGGGCGAAACACTGGTAATTTCACGACTGAAATAGCCTAAAGACTTAAAGAACTTCAATGTTTTTATCATTTGCAGTCAATGAAATTAAATTATGGTTTCCTTCTAGGAACCTTTTTTTTAAAATTTTGTTTTTATTTGAGTAACTGATTATTTTTTTTTTTTGCTTTGTTTTTATTGGCTCCACATATTTTGTAATTTTCTAGTCCAAAAATCCTGTCACGGTCACCAATTTATCGTTTTCAATGCAATTGAATTTTGGTGTAAATAAATATTACACGAGATATGTTGACTTCCTTGCATAAAACCACTTTAATACCGCTAAGTCTATTCCTTAACAACACACAGTTAGGTCTATACACAACACTAAAACACTAGTTTACTGAAGTCGATTCTGACAAGTTCAGATATCAAACAACTCCTCAGCTCACTGTAACACTCACTCTAACCCACGCACTATATTTTCTCACTGCACTGTCTCTCGGCCTGTCAGCTCAATGTACATACTGTTCGACAAACAGTCTAGAAATATCAACTTCTGGAAATATTCTTGCCAACACCAACTACAATATTATCAGACCGGAATGCACATATCAATAGCCGCCACTATGGGCCCCGTGTAGCCAGCGCGTCGGACCATGTTTACATTCAGTTTGGTTTATGCTGTGCACGTGTGTGGTTGACTGAGGTTATCTTGCTACTGGAATTTGTGATTTAATTATCCACCAAATACGTTTGTGTGTTAAATAGTGTTCTAGTGTCCTTTTATTGGTTATGAATTTGTTTTTAATGTATTAGTGATATTTTTAGTTTTTAGAGGTTATTTCTATAAGTGGTGTGAAAGTAACAAAATTTCAGATTTTACCTTATTCATCTACGAAATTCAGAAGAAATACATTAAACCATTCACTGTAATAGTGAAGGAAGATTACGTGTTGTTTGTGAACGTGGATGATGAGTCGTATATAGTTCTTTAGGTGTACTTTTCTTCCACTTCTGCAGCCTTGAATTTGAAGAGGGTGGCATTACTTACACAACAAACAGAAAATACATGTTTCCTTCATTGTAACTCCTGCCCTCTCATTAGCACTACGAAAGATTTAGTGAAGGCCACACCAAACGGTCGAGATCTCACCAAGTTATTATATGACATAATTGTTAACCACAATAATTTATACATGATGTATTGCTTCTTAAATAAATAAATAAATAAATAAATAAATAAATAAATAAATAAATAAATAAATAAATAAATAAATAAATAAATAAATAAATAAATAAATAAATAAATAAATAAATAAATAAATAAATAAATAAATAAATAAATAAATAAATAAATAAATAAATAAATAAATAAATAAATAAATAAATAAATAAATAAATAAATAAATAAATAAATAAATAAATAAATAAATAAATAAATAAATAAATAAATAAATAAATAAATAAATAAATAAATAAATAAATAAATAAATAAATAAATAAATAAATAAATAAATAAATAAATAAATAAATAAATAAATAAATAAATAAATAAATAAATAAATAAATAAATAAATAAATAAATAAATAAATAAATAAATAAATAAATAAATAAATAAATAAATAAATAAATAAATAAATAAATAAATAAATAAATAAATAAATAAATAAATAAATAAATAAATAAATAAATAAATAAATAAATAAATAAATAAATAAATAAATAAATAAATAAATAAATAAATAAATAAATAAATAAATAAATAAATAAATAAATAAATAAATAAATAAATAAATAAATAAATAAATAAATAAATAAATAAATAAATAAATAAATAAATAAATAAATAAATAAATAAATAAATAAATAAATAAATAAATAAATAAATAAATAAATAAATAAATAAATAAATAAATAAATAAATAAATAAATAAATAAATAAATAAATAAATAAATAAATAAATAAATAAATAAATAAATAAATAAATAAATAAATAAATAAATAAATAAATAAATAAATAAATAAATAAATAAATAAATAAATAAATAAATAAATAAATAAATAAATAAATAAATAAATAAATAAATAAATAAATAAATAAATAAATGAATGAATGAATGAATGAATGAATGAATGAATGAATGAATGAATGAATGAATGAATGAATGAATGAATGAATGAATGAATGAATGAATGAATGAATGAATGAATGAATGAATATAAATAAATAAATAAATAAATAAATAAATAAAACAAACAAACAAACAAATACATACATACACAAACAAACAAACTACCCAAATCACAGATATCCGAGCATTCATTTTCTGATTCAGGAGTATTCACAGCTTCTATAAGTTCGAACTCCGAAATCACGCACCGTCCACTATTTGAAGCCATTCTTACAAGCTCTGGACACAGGTGCTTTGCAGGACTGCCAACCTACATTGCGCACTGAGCTGAGTGCATTATTTCAGATATTTAACCACAGATAGTGTTAAAATGCAGCCTGCGTTATGACATAGTCCATTATATTACGAAAAGGTGTAGCTTGCTGCTGCTTGAGTTTGAAAACCAAAGGAAACTTGATAGGCATCTATATCCTTTTCAGGAATTGAGCTTAGGTTGCCAAGGAGATACCTCGGGTGCAGCAAGTATGTGATGTACTAAGCTCACAAGATATCTCAGGCATAGCAGAGTAAGGATTAAATGAAAGTAAAACTTGTGAATAATTGTGACATGTTTTACGAGGCGTTAAATGAAAGTGAAAATTGTACATTATTTGGTGACTTCTGTTTTATTACAATAACCTGTTATACATGAAAAAACTGAAGAACCACACGATGTTCAGGATTATTTTGTTTTGCAGTTTTTTTTAAAATATGGTGCTGGACACACCGCTTTGTTACAGTCTTTGCACTGTTAAATGGTCCTCCTGGTCCCTTTTTGTTGAGTTTGTTTCATGAGGTTGGGAACTGTTATCATTGAAATAGAGAACACTGAAGAACTGATTTATAGTAATTTCAGAACATGAGCCAAGGAAATATTGGAATATGGATGAGTAATTTAAAAGACAGTATTCTTATTCTTCTGTGTGTTTGTTTACATGATGCATTAGCACATTCATTCTTAAGAATAAACTCATTTCTTTTACAGCTAAGTAACCGTACACAAGTAGAACCTCTCAAATTTGGGTTAGGAAATGTTCGTAAATGATGATCTCCTGGTTTTAGGTTAGGAAATTATCATAAAATAATTTGTAATATAAAGGTAGTGAAAATCATGTGATTTTGTGAAGATGTAAGAAAATATTATAAGAAGAATTTGTAGTTAGGGTATATTCAATACGTATATCTTTTGTATAATATGTCGGTAAAGATGGTTGAAGTTGGTCGAAAGTGTTGCAACAAGTAAATTGGAAACCCGGGGTACAGTCGGGAAGTATAGGCTGAAGATTGTAATTCATCAATGTGGATGAACGTGAGAGTTAGCTTATTTTCGTATCAGCCGTTTGGTAACCAATCCAAAAACTCTGCTTTTGAATGAGGGCGTGTTGCCAGAGAGACTTTGTTGCTACCATGGAACGTTTGGAGACGCTACAGCCACGTGGAGCAAGCCTATGCGTGTGCGACGAGTCATTACGAAGGTATTAGGGAGTCATTACTGTACGAGATCATTAAAGCTAATTTTCTGTTAAAGACACTACATGGTTTTCATTTGCTTGTTCATTCTCTGGGAGAATGTACAGTGTGTGGTGATTTATATGTGTAATCTGGAGCTAATGTGTTATTGAGCACAAAACTGAGTACGGTATTGCTAGAGGAAACAGCAGGCTAATGCCCGGTTTCTGGAATGGTGAGATATCTTTCCGATAGCTATTGCTTTGTTACAGCTGTCGACTCGATAAATCTTCGCTGCGTTGCATAGTGGAATAGCAGCTAATTTACTGAACTGTCAACTATTGGCTCATTGATAAAGTTTCATAAATACACACTAGATGCCACCCTTCGTACTGCTTCGTTTTTGTGCACGTCGTAGGGACGACATAGTAACTGGTGTAAAACCTTCAATTATTATGTTTAATATATTTTAATTGTTTGTCCAACTCTTGTCCCGTTTCCCTACGGGGTCGGGTATGAAGTGAGATGAATCTGTCGTGGCGGGTTTTTATGACTGGATGCCCTTCCGTCAACCTCATGAGAGGAGTTAATGAGATGAAATGAATGACGTGATATATGATAGTAGGGAGAGGGTGAAACCCAGTGCCGGCACATAGCCTACTCCTGTCGAATAGCACGAAGGGGTCTGCTAAAGGCTTAACGTCCCCATCCGACGGACAAATCACCATCAACAGCGCCATATGCCCTCACTCTATATGAGCACTACGGAGAGGTTTGGAATTTAATCCAGGCTTTTGGCACACAATCTAGTGATTAGAAATTGTATACCACCACCTCCCCTACCCTGTCAGCCAACATTCTGATGGTGAAATTTTTTTCGACCAACAGGACTCGAACTGGCTAACTTCGGTGTCAGACTGTTTAGACTTCAGCACCTTAACGATCATGGCCATCAGGCGGGCTGTTTAATATATTTTAATTATATTTTATTAAATGCTAAATTATCTTTTATTAAATGTTAAACATGACTAATACAGGGTTTCCCTGTAAATATGTATTATAAAATTTGTATAGCCTCAAATATGTATCGTGTATAAGTTTAACCTCAAAATCTATATAGTTGAAAGCGGTAGAAAACTCTATAATGTTTGTATATTAGAGTTATTCTACTATAATTTGGTATATATGAAGGATTCTGGAAACTTACTGTAAGGTTTATTATCCGGATACATGTAGAGACATTAGGAATGTTGTAGAGATTTCCATGTGTATTGGTAAACGGTAATGAAGGTTCCAGCTGGGTCCATTACTGGAGTACTCCATTCGACTAGCTGGTCGATCGATGTTTCGAGTCTGTTCCATTAGAATGTTGTGAGAACCCTTCCAGAAATCGAAAATTCTAGATGGTGGATCGAACAGTCAGTGAGGCAGTGAGTTCAAGAGACCGTATGTTACAGTGCGCGAGTCAGTGTTTTTTATATCTGTACTTGGCAGAATCAACTTCAGGGTACTCCGCTATTAAGTGTTGTAGTGTCACTTGTTACTGTGTATAATTGTGTGCTGTGACTTACAGTGACAATAAAATAATTTATACAAAAAAGTGAATGTGTTCTCGTGTGATATTTATTTCCGTCAAATAAAATCGCATTTAGAGAACGATATGCATTAGATATGTTCCCTAGACTGTCTGGCACATGCGCACAAGTAACGCATCGCATTTGAGCTTTCTGTGCAGCTCCTATTAACCCCTCTTTGCCATGCAACAAGAAATTGGAGTTCGACTAGTTCTTGCAGATCTGGGTGTCAGTTTCGTAGTGTTTAAGGACTGTCAGAAGAATTTGATATTGCTTGAGGATTTCTAATGAAACATGCACACCAGTAGCACATGTCACGCACGATCCAGTTTGCATTGAGTGTTATAAGTATACCATATCTCTTCCCTTTTATTCCACAATATGAACATTGTTTGATCACAGTATAAAGATATACATCGTGTAATTAACATAATTATATAACCTGTTAGTTCCTTGTAATGTAATATCTTTAATTAAAAACAATCCCACAATAAAAGTATATGCTCACTGCCAATGCAAGTAGGCCTGCAATAGGCCTACTACGATAAATGTGTAATTATCTGTTATACTCAGTTACTGGTTTCAGTGCTTTTATGGACACGAATGCAGTCACAGATACAAATATGATAAGACTCTTAAAGGGTTTCGTAATTAATAATTGATCAACAGGGGACAATGGAAAAAATGTTGTCACAAGGTGCAAATTGTTGCCTGTAACCTCTATCAAAAGTACAGTATGACAGTATATTTGTTTAGTCTCAATCTGTCTTTGAATTCATTTTCACTATACTTCATTAGAACATTAGGCTGACGATGATATAATCGTGATCATTCTAGAATGTTGACCATTTCTACGATTTCTTCGTCGGAAGAAGAGGAGAAAACCACAGAAAATGTTAACAAAAACAATGTTAGTGCGGATACTGAAGTACTGCGCACGCGCCCACCAAGTAAACAAATGGATATCTCCTGCTCAGGGCCCTATATAAATTAGCAAGCGATTTATTGAACCGATAGATGTATCTTACATTCGTGCAACGCCAAAACACAAGTTAACCACTCGATACCGCTATAGGTTTGATATCTTACGTTCCAGAAACCGGGCATAAGTGTTGCTTGGTTATTCTTCCATTAATTCAACATGGCATTCGTCGTTCGTTAACTGTACATTATGAAGTTGTGGATAGATTCACACAGTATAGTGAGGTGATGGTGTTATTTTGTTCATATGGAGGAAGTTTAGAAAGGGGACAGCTGTCTCATCAATTCAATTTGAAGCCTAGTCTAAAAATAGCACATGCATCTGTCAACCCAGGAGGCGATTCATGCACAGTAGAAGTCCGCTATAGCGAGTGCGGCATAAACAAGAACCCCGTTACAACGGCGGTTTTCTATGTCCCTTCAAAATCCCTATGTTAAACTGTGTATTATCCTTCAGTTACAGCGAGAACCTTATCACTGACGCATCCGTTTTTACGAGCGATTTTACCAATATTTTTTGCACCCAGTCATTATATTGCATGTTTTTGTAAGAAATACGTAAATAACGTGGTCGATAGCAGTTGTCATTTCGTCAGAAATAAAGGCTAAGTAAACAATCGCTTAATGTTAATACTCTACACTGAAACTAAGTATGAATGCAATGCACCTCAAGATACGGCAGAGCACATCACTGATTTCAGAGGTTAGTTAGTATTTTCTCGCATCTGGCTAAATTTTGGAGAGGCTATTCCCATGTAATTTATAGTGAGATGTTATTAATTCTCTACTGGTGCTTGGAATATGTTTTCATGATACATGTAGTTTAAGTTAGGTGATGCTGTTTGAATAAGAAAACAAACATTTATCACAAAATCATCTAACAGTATAGTTTTCCCCCCCCATGTACACTTGCGAGCTCTCTTGTAGACATTCGAAAGCGATGTCCAAGTCGATTAGTAATATTCGTTGACTGCTGTTCCCTACAAGGGAAATTCAAAATGAAAGAGGATAACACGTTTTTTGTAATAAATGAGTAAATGACGTGGCCGATATAAGTTGTTAATGTAGAGTTTGAGGGATGTTCCACCATTCAACACATTGCAACAATTTATTCATTTATAAGAAGACCGGTTTCGACTCCCATGGAGTCGTTATCAGTTCTTGGTGAAAATTAAATTAAGGGGAAAATGATAACAATCATAATGAAAAATCCATGCACCTATAGGTGGTTGCATGGAAATACATCCCTGAGTTGATATATTGTACCCGTAACGGCGGTACAAAACTAAGTCCCCGTAATGGAAATTTAAAACTTACACGTTACGCTCCAGACTGGCAGCGAAAGACTGACTGAACAGCGAGCAACAGCTGTGTGCGTGTAACGTAGAACGAGTGACGTCACAGCCTGCCTCACCGCAACACAGAGAGCCTAGACTAGTGTGGAATGTTCCTCAAGTTTCTATGGATAATAACTTTCCCCACAATAATAATTAGATAAAATTAACCACATCATCGTGTAGCCCAATCCTTTATCTACGTTCCTGCGAAGTTTCACGTAAATCCGACATGCGACGATGAAGTTATGGAATGAGATGTGAAGGCACGGATAGGATATAAATACAGTACTGCTTCGCTTAGCAGATCAGTGTGTGACCAGTGTGTGTATGTGCACGCATGGCAGTGGAGTTCGTGCAGTCGGTTCACGAGGACCGCGACATAGCGTGAAGCGGCCGTCATACTTCGAGTCCGTGGACTTTAACTCAATCGCGACGAGTATGAACTTGTACGAGTTTCTTTAAACTGTGAGTGATAAACTTCTGCTCCAACGGGGCGTGATATAAATTGTGCTTCATCTGAACATCATCAAGTGACTGTTTATTCTACACGAGTGTCTAAGACTTGTGAATATTTTTCAAATGCTCGTAATTTAAAGTTTAATGTTGTGGACAGGATTTGGAACAGTTTGCTCCTTACAAAGTACTGAATACGTCAAGTTAACGAGACTGTGCTTTAATTCAGAATTACTCAAATTGCAAGCATGACTACGTCACTAATTTACCATTTCATGAACTGTGTAAATATTTGTAGGTAATGAACTGTAGGCTGTGTATGTGAACTGTGCATTTCAATTCTATTAAGAATGTACATTTCAATTCTACGAACATTCAGCTGTGTGTTTTGATTCTATGAACAGTCGAACCGAGGACTGTTAATACATGATTAATTTCGTTTTATTTTTATTTTATGTCATTACCAATGCGTGAACAAGTCTGAATTCACGAGTGAAACATCCTTATTTTTTCCAATGCAATTGATTACATTGAATGGTGCTTCAAACTAAGAACTAAGTCGTGTGGCATAACTTCACATTATACCAAGTGCCACAAACTTTAAGTGACTATTTTGAAATTCGACGATAAGTTTCGAGTAGATTTTCATTTTATGAGTGTTAAACTTATATGCTCATTCGAAAGCAGTTTTTGCATCAACTCGCCCCAAGGCTTAACAGTGTTCATTCACGTTCATCATTTACATGGTCTATCTCAACGCCCTTCATCAGCACCGTATGGATCTTCTAGATGTCGAATGGATCTTCTAGAACTTCCATCGAGGGAGGAATGGTGGTCCACTGGTATGGAAAGGGGAGGAGCTGTCGGAATCCAAGGACATCGCCAACCCTAGGGCGAGGAACACTTTCTACTGTATCTTCTGTACAGAGGTGACATGATTTTGCTCACCGAAGTACCACATTTATTGTTACAATATATTACCTTGAAATGCAACATACACTTGGCACGGAGAACTAGGAGCTTAGAAAGTTCCCAGTTCTGGCTCTAACAGTCTTGTGTTCATAGAACACGAAACACTGGAATTACATGTACTGGATTGAAAATGTATACAAACCAGAATAAGGATACTTATAATGGTGTGGAAAACTTGGCTAACTAAGAGCATTCTTGGATTTGACAGTCCTGTTTCTGTCTGAAAGAGATTGGATGAAATACACACAAATGAAGCAAAATGTATAAAGACAGATCTAGTCTAAACTGTCGCGCGTTCATGTACACGGAACCCTGGGAACACTTGTACTGTCTGTAACACACTCGTTCAAATGAAAACACTTATAACCATGTGAAATATTGGCGTTACAAGAACGTTTATGGGTTTGACTGTCCTGCTTCCCCTAACTAACCTAGTGAAATAATTTTTTTTTTTGCTAGTTGCTTTACGTTGCACCGACACAGATAGGTCTTATGGCGACGATGGGATAGGAAAGGGCTAGGAGTGGGAAGGAAGCGGCCGTGGCCTTAATTAAGGTACAGCCCCAGCATTTGCCTAGTGTGAAAATAGAAACCACAGAAAACCATTTTCAGGGCTGCTGACAGTGGGGTTCGAACCACTATCTCCCGAATACTGGATACTGGCCGTACTTAAGCGACTGCAGCTATCGAGCTTGGTAGTGAAATAAATATACATTGAATGTTAAAGATAAACTACTTGGTATTTAAAGTTCTGGTTTTTGGTTTCAAAAATCTGTCATGTGTTCGTGGTTAAACGTAAGGAACTTCATCTTTTGGTCCGTATTGAACTGAGATCACAATTAAATTAGAATCTAGCGGGTTCCACCTTTTCAATACAAAATACAATGTTGTTGGATGGTATTCACAACATTATTTATTACAGAACATGTTTCGGTGTTCAATTTTTGACACCATCATCAGCTGCTCAGAAAGTGCGAAAAAACTTGGCAATCTAAACATTAAACAACATATTGTCATACGTAACCCCTTAAGATACATATATACAAACAACAGAATATTGCACTATTTAAATGCTAAAACATCTAGAGTAAATTATGCTATATTAAAACTCTAATATGTAACAAGAGAATTCTTGTAAGTCATAAATATAAAATTTCTCGTCTGCTTTGATGAGTTATCTTCACATTCCTTAATGTCTGTGATTTTGTGCTATCGTACTATCGAATTCAAATGCGAACTTAAGCTTGAGGATTTAAAATTGTATGCAGTCCATTTGATGTTAAAATGTTCATTTCATGTATATAATAACCACTTAGATGGATTAAAAGCTCGTTATATACAATATGATTGTTAAAACTGGGCCGTCTTCTTAAATTTATTAAGTACAAAAACTTCGTATTTTTAATGCTGTATGCGTGGTTGGAACTGTAATTTCATTTGTCCTACAGTTGTTAGGCGGACATGACTTCTCAGTTCAATAGAACCCTGCAATAATGAAACCCAATGTTAAGAGAAAAGCAGGAATATTGATCAAGAAAACTAATTGAATCTAACTGTTGATATGGTTGACTCACCTCTAAAGCTGTGTAATTCGCGTGACGGCTGCGCCGCGATGAGTGTGTCTGCTAGTATCTTGTGCTCTGTGATGAAGCGCAGGGAAGGAGAAGTAGGGGCGGCAAAGGGGAAGTTTCTAGAACATCGAACTTTTTGGGAGAGAGTCCGGAGGACGTTGTGGATGAAGACAGTAGTAAGCAAAGTTGTTATGTAGAGTTCGGAATATGCTCAAATTTTCTGGAATTTTTAACCTGGTAAGTAATAGAATCAAAGAGCCAAATAAAATCTTGGGTTTTTCCGAGATTTCATTCAAATTCAGGTTAGCGTTATAGTATTGGTCTAGATGTATTAGACATGCCTCCGTAATGTCAAGCTTCTGTCCCTTAGACAGTGTTTCCATGATTTCGAGGTCTTTATCTGTGTCTGTGAATTTATGTTTGTACTCATGGATATGCTGGCCTACCGCTGAGAATCTGTGATATTTTACAGCGTTAAGGTGTTCCTGATACCTGACATTAAAGCTATGCCCAGTTTGCCCTATGTATCCGCTTCCACAGTCCCTACATTCGAACCTATATACCCCTGATTTAGAATATGGATTGACTTTGTTGACAACCGAAACATTATGTAAAACTGTTGTACTTCTATTATCTGTCTTGAATGCGATCCTAATGTTACGTTTCCTGAAAATATTTGTAATTCTGTATACATCTTTATTAAACGTGAAGGTTGCAATTTCCTTTGCTTCTATTTTATTTTTCATCAGACTCGTGTGAGGGCGATATTTGAATTTGCTTATTATTCTTTCTATAAAATTCTCTTTAAAACCATTAACTTTAGCCATAGCTCGAATGATGTTCAGTTCCTTGTCCAAGTTTTGTTTGGACATTGGTATACTAAAAGCGCGATTCACCAAGCTGTTATAGGTCGCGCATTTATGAGCTAAGGGGTGTATCGAATCATTACGTATTGTAACTGCAGTTTGTGTGGGTTTTCTGTAAATACTAAAAGAAAATGAAGAAGCGTGTCTATTGATCTTTAGGTCTAGATAATTAATGGATTTTTCTATTTCGGATTCTAAAGTAAATTTTATATCCATATCTATTGTGTTAAGATTATTAAGAGTCGTAAAGGCGTTCGTTATGCGTTCATCCAAGATAACAAACGCATCGAGCTTTTAATCCATCTAAATGGTTATTATATACATGAAATGAACATTTTAACATCAAATGGACTGCATACAATTTTAAATCCTCAAGCTTAAGTTCGCATTTGAATTCGATAGTACGATAGCACAAAATCACAGACATTAAGGAATGTGAAGATAACTCATCAAAGCAGACGAGAAATTTTATATTTATGACTTACAAGAATTCTCTTGTTACATATTAGAGTTTTAATATAGCATAATTTACTCTAGATGTTTTAGCATTTAAATAGTGCAATATTCTGTTGTTTGTATATATGTATCTTAAGGGGTTACATATGACAATATGTTGTTTAATGTTTAGATTGCCAAGTTTTTTCGCATTTTCTGAGCAGCTGATGATGGTGTCAAAAATTGAACACCGAAACATGTTCTGTAATAAATAATGTTGTGAATACCATCCAACAACATTGTATTTTGTATTGAAAAGGTGGAACCTGGTAGATTCTAATTTAATTGTGATCTCAGTTCAATACGGACCAAAAGATGAAGTTCCTTACGTTTAATGATGAAGCCCACCAGGCATTTTTTATAGCTCATCGTTATATGAATTTAAGAATCAAAATGGGAAAACTTGGTAAGGATATTAAATTTATTAGACAATGTATAGCATATGATTTGACTCCAAATTTCTTGAAAAGTGTTTTAAAACGGGACCCAGGTGTGCCGCATCGAAGTAAAAACTGGGTAAAGTCAAAAAAGCTATGGCTAAATAACGAATTAAAATTCCTCCACAAAAAGAAATCCTTTTTTGAATCAGCAATTATATAAGACTCACCTCAAAGCTACATTCTTGCTCTCTGCATCACAATGGAACCTTTTTCAAAATAAAGTTCAATTCAAATTATCTAATGTACTTGCAAGTAAACAATTAACATTGGAGAAAAAGCTTGAAAGACTAAGGAAGGAAGCAGAAAAAGGTCGAACCCAATCTTTATCCCCGATTCAAAGGTCCAATTTTACACATAACGAAGATCCATTGAAACAGTTTCATACTCTACTCATTAATCTTTCCAATGTCAACTTGAACGAAGAGGAAGGACTTATCCTTGAGAAAGGTCCTAAACATAATTGGCCGACCTTCAATCAAGCTAAAGTAACTAAAAATCTGATTGTAGAAACAGAAATCGCACTCGAAAAATTGCCACTCGACTTACAGGATGAAGTCAGAATAGAAGTAAAGAAACAGCTGAACAAAACGGTTAATAATAATAGTAATAATGCTAATAATGCTAATAATAATAATAATAATAATAATAATAATAATAATAATAATAATAAGTTGGTCATCCCTAAAGATTCTTTCAAGGATAGGAAACAAATATATGAACTTAAAAAGAAAATAAAAAACGAAGAGCTTATAGTCACTAAAGCAGATAAAGGCAACGAACGTAACCGTTATCATGCATAAAGCTGATTACATCCAAAAAACAAAAAACTTTTTTAATGATGATTCTTTTTCTATTATTAAGAAGGACCCGACTCAGTCATTGCAGAAGCAATTGAAACAAACATTGAAGACATCTTCTTTCCTCTTTAATGAATATGAGAAGCAGAAATTAATTAGCATGAACCCCGGCCTTCCTATCACTACAGCGCTGCCAAAAATCCACAAGGCCGGAGTCCCCATTAGGCCAATTATCAATTACAGACCTAGCCCCCTTTATAAATTAGCGCAGTATATTCAAAAATTCTTAAAACAACATTACAGATTCACTGCAAATAAATCCGTAAAGAATGCCGTAGAATTCACTAAAGAATTAATTAAATTTCGATTACAGGAACACCACACAATACATTCTTTTGATACAGTAAATATGTTTCCTAATATCAAAACTAATAAATTGCTCCCCATTATTGCCAAAAATTTGAAAAAATACAGTCACTTAAGCAAGCTTGAAATTGATGAATTCATGACCGTTTTAAAATTGCTGATCAATAACAACTATTTCACTTTCGACCAGATCATTTATAAACAAAACGGCCTTGCAATGGGGTCTCCGGCCTCAGGAATTTTGGCTTAAATTTATTTAGATTTTCTAGAGGACACACAAATAATTAATAATGAAAAATTCAAGTTCAAGAATGTTCTATTTTGGTCTAGGTATGTAGACGATGCGTTTGTTATCTTGGATGAACGCATAATCAACGCCTCTACGACTCTTAATAATCTTAACACAATAGATACGGATATAAAATTTACTTTAGAATCCGAAATAGAAAAATCCATTAATTATCTAGACCTAAAGATCAATAGACACGCTTCTTCATTTTCTTTTAGTATTTACAGAAAACCCACACAAACTGCAGTTACAATACGTAATGATTCGATACACCCCTTAGCTCATAAATGCGCGACCTATAACAGCTTGGTGAATCGCGCTTTTAGTATACCAATGTCCAAACAAAACTTGGACAAGGAACTGAACATCATTCGAGCTATGGCTAAAGTTAATGGTTTTAAAGAGAATTTTATAGAAAGAATAATAAGCAAATTCAAATATCGCCCTCACACGAGTCTGATGAAAAATAAAATAGAAGCAAAGGAAATTGCAACCTTCACGTTTAATAAAGATGTATACAGAATTACAAATATTTTCAGGAAACGTAACATTAGGATCGCATTCAAGACAGATAATAGAAGTATAACAGTTTTACATCATGTTTCGGTTGTCAACAAAGTCAATCCATATTCTAAATCAGGGGTATATAGGTTTGAATGTAGGGACTGTGGAAGCGGATACATAGGGCAAACTGGGCGTAGCTTTAATGTCAGGTATCAGGAACACCTTAATGCTGTAAAATATCACAGATTCTCAGCGGTAGGCCAGCATATCCATGAGTACAAACATAAATTCACAGACATAGATAAAGACCTCGAGATCATGGAAACACTGTCTAAGGGACAGAAGCTTGACATTACGGAGGCATGTCTAATACATCTAGACCAATACTATAACGCTAACCTGAATTTGAATGAAATCTCGGAAAAACCCAAGATTTTATTTGACTCTTTAATTCTATTACTTAACAGGTTAAAAATTCCAGAAAATTCGAGCGTATTCCGAACTCTACATAACAACTTTGCTTACTACTGTCTTCGTCCACAACGTCCCCCGGACTCTCTCCCAAAAAGTTCGATGTTCTAGAAACTTCCCCTTTGCCGCCCCTACTTCTCCTTCCCTGCGCTTCATCACAGAGCACAAGATACTAGCAGACACACTCATCGCGGCGCAGCCGTCACGCGAATTACACAGCTTTAGAGGTGAGTCAGCCATATCAACAGTTAGATTCAATTAGTTTTCTTGATCAATATTCCTGCTTTTCTCTTAACATTGGGTTTCATTATTGCAGGGTTCTATTGAACTGAGAAGTCATGTCCGCCTAACAACTGTAGGACAAATGAAATTACAGTTCCAACCACGCATACAGCATTAAAAATACGAAGTTTTTGTACTTAATAAATTTAAGAAGACGGCCCAGTTTTAACAATCATATTGTATATAACGAGCTTTTAATCCATCTAAGTGGTTATTATATACATGAAATGAACATTTTAACATCAAATGGACTGCATACAATTTTAAATCCTCAAGCTTAAGTTCGCATTTGAATTCGATAGTACGATAGCACAAAATCACAGACATTAAGGAATGTGAAGATAACTCATCAAAGCAGACGAGAAATTTTATATTTATGACTTACAAGAATTCTCTTGTTACATATTAGAGTTTTAATATAGCATAATTTACTCTAGATGTTTTAGCATTTAAATAGTGCAATATTCTGTTGTTTGTATATATGTATCTTAAGGGGTTACGTATGACAATATGTTGTTTAATGTTTAGATTGCCAAGTTTTTTCGCACTTTCTGAGCAGCTGATGATGGTGTCAAAAATTGAACACCGAAACATGTTCTGTAATAAATAATGTTGTGAATACCATCCCACAACATTGTATTTTGTATTGAAAAGGTGGAACCCACTAGATTCTAATTTAAATGTGTTCGTGGAACACAGAATAAAACTACTGGTCCTGCTTCTGTCTACTGGAAACTAATGCATTGATACAGTTGAAATTAATTGACTGAAAATTTATACACCAATGCGAAACACTTGGCACTTTAATATTCTTGGATCTAAGTAAATATCGTTGTATGTTTACACAACTTGGCATAGACTTCTCGAGCGGTCTTGTCACAATCAACCAGAATATGTGAACCTTTAAAAAAAAAAAAAAAAAAAGGGGACAAAGACTTGTTGACTATTACAACCACACATCACATGAAACGTTTGGTGAACAGCTGAAGTTACACACTGGTCTGAGATGCTTAGTATTTAAGAGAGATCTTGGGTCTATATTAAAATTGTTACCATGTGTTAGTGGAACATGGAACTTAATTATATTAAAATTATATTAAAATTGTTACCATGTGTTAGTGGAACATGGAACTTAATTGTCGGTCCTGAATCAAGATACTTGCTGGTTTTAGTTTACATGAGCTTGCAGTGTTTTATGATAGATGGAATGAACTTAGTAGAATTAAGCTGGTTGAAGAGCTGGGGGAACATCCTTCAATATGGAATACTTGCTATTGTAGTTGTAACTGTCGTCGCTATTGTTGTTGTAGTATGGTGATGGTATGGCCTTGGCGTATGGAAACGTGCATCGAAGGTGTCCGAGGAAAAAGAGAAAGACAGAATGAGAAACTGTTGCGTGTGTTCGAGTTAAAATTAAATGTTGTTTTTATTAATTTACTCACTCCGTATCTGCTCATGCTGACCAGCCGTTTGAAGAGTGGGTTGCGATCTGTTCAACTGTGCTTGTGTGTGTGTGTGTGTGTGTGTGTGCGCGCGCGCACGCGCGGTGCTATTGTTGGTTGGGAGGGGGGGAGGGGGGAGTGTGGCTTGCTTTGGATTAGTTGAGGTATTTAAGGGGTGTGTGAGACAGGGGGGAAGGGGAAGTGCTTTGTTGTCGATCCGTTCTGTCTACATAAGTCTTGATGATGAGGGGATGAATGGCCTCGTAAAGAATGTTTGTTTTTTCGGTGGATTCGTTCAGATAATGATTAAAATTAACTTGTTGGTCTAATGATATGTAAAATATTTCTTTGATATTGAGTAGAGGTCCCTTTTCCATGGTTTCAATAATTTTCATGTCTTTATCTATGTCGGAGAATTTATGATTGGATTCGTGCATGTGTAGACCCATGGCTGAATGTCTTATGTTTAACTGTGTTAATGTGTTCAGTGTACCTGGTGTTGAAGTTCTGTCCTGTCTGTCCGATGTAGCTTACTGTACAAGTTTGGCACTGTAATCTGTAGATGCCTGATTTGCCAAATTTGTCCGATTTATTCACAGTCATTGGATTGTGGAAATGAGAACGATTGTTGTTGGTTGTTTTGAAAGCTATTTTTACCCCGTGTTTCTTAAACAGGTTTGTTATTTAGTAAACTGAATCGTTGTTCAAGGTAAAAACTAAAAAGCTGTCTTTTTGTTTCTTTTCTTTGATAAGAGTAGATTTAGGTTTGTTTTGGATTTTAGATATAATCTGGTCGATGAACCTTTTGTTGTATCCATTGGAAAGAGCGATTGTCCTGATGGTGTCTAGTTCCTTTTTTAGGTTGGAGCGAGTTAATGGAATATTAAAAGCCCTGTGGACTAAGCTATAGTAGGCTGCTTTTTTGTGGGAGGTCCAAGTTCTCCTTGCCAAGTGTATGTTGCATTTCTAGGTAATATTTATCAACTCAATGATGTATTTCCATGCAACCACCTATAGGTGCATGGATTTTTCATTATGATGATTGTTATCAGTTTCCCCTTAATTTAATTTTCACCGAGAACTGAAGATGACTCCATGGGAGTCGAAACCAGTCTTCTTATAATTGAATAAATTGTTGCAATGTGTTGAATGGTGGAACATCCCTCAAACTCTACATTATTGGTTAAACGTCAACACGGAAATGAAGATCATAACTTACGATAGAAGTTGTTAATGATACAGATGTTGATTCCCATAGGGAACTTAAAATATTTGTCCTGAATGAGTAAAGTTGTTAACTCATTAGAAATAAAGGCTGAAGGAAATGATCGCTTGATTTTAATGTTATATGCTGAAATTAAGTAAGAATGTTATTCATCTCAAGATCTGATAGAATACATCACTGATTTCAGAGAATAGTTTATATTTTCTTGCATCTAGTTAAATTTTGGAATATTCCCATGTAAATACGTAGCAAGGTGGTCATAATTTCTCTACAAGTGCTTGAAATGTTTTCATGATGCATATACGGTTAGGTTAGGTGACGCTGTTTGAAGAAGAAAACAGAAACGTTCGCCACAGAGACCTCTGGAGTGATACTGTAATTTTTCCAGAATGAAATTAAACATATACTTTCATGTAGTATTGGATTTCAAAAAATAACAAACGACTAACTCAAGGAGTCAGTGAATAGGAAGTGCATAATTCAGGCTCGGGACGACCTTCGCGAAAGAACGGGGGATCCAAGTATAAGGAATGTCATTGCACCTATCCTTACTAGATAGTGGAAGTCTAGTAGCATCAGGCAGTGTATGTTATAAGTACAGATGTATATCAAAACTGAGTATCTAAATTGTTGGTATATTGTACATTTGCGGTTGGCAGATTGTGGATTTTTTCATTTTTATAAGCGGCAAAACAAATTGATCATCACGTGATGATCATTATTGTTGTTATTTTTTTTGTTTCTGGAGTTAATTCAAATAGTGAAACATGGTCAACTTTGCTTATCGGTGGAGTAGAGAAGGACCTGGCGTGCTACCTAAATTCAATTTCAGGGTTAAACAGTAGCAGGTAATGAAGCAAGTTTGGAGCCTCGTCAGCCTGATGACCGTCGCCTCGGGAGAAGGAGTTCTTTCATGCTCAACCGAGTTATTTATTTCTGCAGATATTTTTCATATTGCACCCATTTTGGTTATTTATTTCAGTACTTATATTTGATTAACATTACAGTTACATCAGTCTATTTTTGTGCTCAGGCTGAGGGATGAATTCCTTGATAATTATCTTAAATGAACTCTTCATGATACAACTTTTTTTGCCTCTTTTGCAGAGCGTGGTTGTAATTCTTCTTTGTTACTATCACTTATTCCTTCACTCTTAATGATATTTTTAGGAATGGAGTAATTACCAACTTCTCCACCTGTATGAGCAAAATCAGGACCCTCACTTCCAAACAAGTGCAAGCTTCGGTAATATGTCAGATACTTTATGTATGTTTTTTAATCTTTCCTCAAAAACATACAAAAAAACCAAAGATGCAACACTCATAAGTTTGACACGCTATACATTTGGTTAATAACTGTGAAATACTGAAAGTGCACTGTAGCCTATAGCATATAATGAAGTAATCTTGGGACACTGTCAACACAGATTTAGTTGAAGTAGATCCGTAATTCATCAGACCTTCATGACATGCATCATAGCAAAGCCCAATAAGAATTCCTTAAGCTCAAAAAACTGTGTCAATTATCTGCTCCATGTTCTTTGGTTGTAGGTTCATGAGAATACATGTAATCTTCAGAATGAAGAGCACTTATTCTTTTAAGATTAACCACAGAATTGCCATGGTTATTATTGTTTAGATGGATGAAAGTTACGATTCCCATTGCTATAATTACATAGGAATAAAGAGTTTAGCACAGGATAGGGTGGCATGGAGAACTGCATTGAGCCAGTGTACTGAATGATGATCCCAATAAAAACAATAATTCAGGGATAGGGAATTAAATTATGTTCAACTTAATTTATCATCTATTGGATGAAAAAAATATAACAGTGCAAAACCTTGAAAGAGATCTCTACAATACCTTTATTTTTGAGTCCATAGTCATGAGAGTGAACATCGTCTGCATGTCTATTAGAGCCTGGCGCACCTCACGATAAACTGACCCCAGAAATCCAAGAGGAACAGATAGCTGGAAAAGCAACCCATTCACCATCACCAAGTCTCCAACAGTCATGTTTCCTGTAAGAAAATTATTAAAAATGAAATCACTACTAATACTCTCCAATTCTCATGCTACTATAATGAAAGAGTACTGTCGATATTTCCATAATAGAGCTAAAATAAGGTAGACTCTACTCAGACAGATCAATTTAAAAACTTTATTTTATTTACTATTTGTTTAAGTCCGCACCAACCGATGGGACAGGAAAGGGGTAGGAATGGAAAGGATGTGACCATGGCCTTAATTAAAGTACAACCCCAACATCTGCCTGGTGTGAAAATGGGAAACCATCGCTGCTGACAATGGGGTTTGAACCCACTGTCTCCCAAATGCAAACTGATAGCTATGTGACCCCAACCATGCGGCCATTTACTCAGTAATGAAAGATAACATTTTACAGCAAATATAAAATACAATAAATAACATTCCCCACCAGTTGAGATAGGATTCTTTAGCTGAAGAAAGGTTCTTTACGTATATTTACCCTCCTACCATACAACTAGCTGAAACCCGTCAAGACATGACATGAGGTAAATATTTATTGAAGGATTTCCTTATATACGAAATTCCTTGTACTTTATTTTTTAACAATTCTCTTTTACCAACACAGGTAGGTCTTATGGCAACAAATGGGAAGAAATGACCATGGCCTTATCTTACAGCTTCAGCATTTGCCTGGTGTGAAAATGGGAAACCATAGAAAACCACCTTCAGGGCTACCGAAAGCGCAGTTCAAACCCACTAACTCCTGAATGTAAACCGATAGCTACATGACCCAAACTACCCACACTATTTAGCCACTTGCTCAGTTCATTCCTTGTACAATTACCTTTTGGCACTAATGCAACTTTAAAATATCACTCTTTTGACATTGCAACATTTAACTGGGCATGACTGAAAACTGGCTAAGGTAAATAGAGATCTTCATGTCCCTTGAGGTTTATTGATTGTGATAAAAAATGCGAAGCAAATTGGAAATTGATATATCCTGAAAGAAAATGAAAGTGTTTTATTGGATGTTAAATCAATTCGAGGCATTAGAGCTCTCTGTACAGCTTTATCCCCACTTATTATTTCCAAATATAAACAATTTTCATACATACTTCTTAAAATTAGGCCCTGATCTGGTTCTGTTTAGGAGCCATTGGGAAACGTTCCAATTTTTAAGGATCATTACTATGGCTCCAATTTTTTGAAAAAGAACATGTGGATGCAAACCAGTAATTCCAAGGAATTAAAGGAATTGTAGAAATTGAAGTAGCTAGCTTTCATCTTCATTATATTAATCTGTTGATGCTAGTGTATGGTTTTGAACTACCTGGTATAAGCCCAATGACTTTCGAAGAAATTAAGAAAGGCAACTTTTGAGAAAATGATGACATCTTTCACATAAGTGAAAGTTTTGCTATAAATTTCAATCACAATATCATCATGTCCTAAAATTATGGCTGTAGTTTAATAATATTTTGTCCATCACCATCTACAGAGGGGTAGTCACAGTTACCAATTTCTTTAAAAAGAAAAAAAAAAATCAGCAGATTCCATTTTTTGTGGTTTTGTCTGCATATTTTTATCTAATTCTCAAATGAAAAGGTTCACCTGTTCAAAACTAATAAAGTGTTGATAAGGTGGATCCTTTCATTTGAGAATTTGATAGTGTCAACACGGATATAGAAATGATGAAATACATCAATTGTTATATTTTTATGTAAATGGCATGTTCTGAAGAAGGGTCAAAGGGGAGAGAATAAATAAATAAATAAATAAATAAATAAATAAATAAATAAATAAATAAATAAATAAATAAATAAATAAATAAATAAATAAATAAATAAACAAACAAAACAAACAAATAAGCGAAAGCACTCTTCATCAAACGAATATTGGGAGTATCAAATATGACAACATCAAAACTTGTCTACTTTCTGGCACGAGAAAGTTTCCTCGTAGAAGATCTCAGGATACATTTTACTTTACTGAACACTAAAGCCTCTGAGGAGATACTGAAATCTCTGCAAAGATAAAGAGAAGAAATTTGGCCAGAATTTTACGACACCAGAGTTATGATAGACCGGACTTGGATTATGGCCAATTTCAAAATGAGACATATCTTTAGGAGGATGGCAGTGCATGGATTCCATCACCTCATCTGTAAAACCCGCATGATTTCATGAACCAAATGCAACATGTGAATGTCAACTGTGTGGAAAGGGTTGCAAACGCTATCATCTGGAATTACAGTATGTGTTAAAAGATCAAAATCAATAAGGGATTATGCAAATCAAACAAACTAAAAATGTAATTATGTAGTATACTAGTCTTCTATCTTACACTGTATGGCTATCTGGCTGCATTAAAGTTATATGTAAATAAATAATTATTTACTGATAAGCATGTGGCAAAACAGACAAAAATGAAATCTCTGCCGAGAAGAATAGTTTTCCCACGAGAAGGAATGGACTGTTGTTACTTATGATATATTTTAAAAGACAATTCACACTCATTAATGAATGATTATTTGCCATTGGGCCTCATCCCATATTGAGCTGTGCTAATCGAATATAGTCAGTTGCTTTGGAATTGACATTTAATCCAGACACTAAGCTCTCATTTAAATTTAGAGGAATTTTTAAAGCCATGTGCATTGTTCAACCACTGGGCAACAAAACAGCAGCTATTCCTGTCCACCGAGTACAGCTGACCAGGAAGATCCCTGACTGCATGAGTGCCTACCCCCTTCCACCCACCTATCATGACTCCTGCTTAGAGCTCTTACGGTTCAGGTGGCCTTGAAGTACTCGCGATCGCTTTAGCCAATCAGAATGCTATATTTTTCTTTAATAATTTAAAAAATATACGGCAAGAAATGTTTATACTTTTAAAGACACTCTGCAAATCTATAGGCCAAGAGCTATCATCAGAATGCTTTACAACGTCAATTGGTTCAGCCATTTTCTCAAACTTGCGGTCACAAAAATCAGCCTAGTGTTTTAAATATATAATGTGTTGTGTTAAGTACCAGCATCCTGAAAGAAATCTGACTCTCAAATAAAATAAGAGATGTTTCATAGTAGTGTGGATGGGTGAAAGCATTTCATTATGCATGCAACTTATCCCTATTTACAGACTTTTTTTTTTTTTTTTTTTTTGCTATTGGCTTTACGTCGCACCAACACAGATATGTCTTACGGCGACGATGGACAGGAAAGGGCTAGGGCTAGGAAGCAAGCGGCCGTGGCCTTAATTAAGGTACAGCCCCAGCATTTGCCTGGTGTGAAAATGGGGAAACCACGGAAAACCATCTGCAGAGCTGCCGACAGTGGGGTTCGAACCCACTACCTCCCGGGTACTGGATACTGGCCGCACTTAAGCGACTGCAGCTATCGAGCTCGGTTACAGACTCTTAGCACCCATCATAACGAAAGAAAAACAACATATAAGTGGGCGCAGTGATATTTCAATCTTGAGGGTTCTAGTAAGGAGAAAGGAACACTGTTCATTCTATTCAGTCTAAAAAAAAAAATACACACACTCTTCAAAATTTGAATAAAAATTCAGCCATTACCACAATAAAAAAAGAACCTATGGCATTACAGCCCTGATGGTCCCTGATCTATCAAGCAACCACTACTCAGCCCGAATGCTGAAATTCAGTGGTTTAATTTGCAGATTGACTTTCATAGTTAGAAGGCACCACGCTTCAGCCTCGCATCAGTTCCATTTCTCATTAACAATGGACTGCGTAAGCCTACACCTAAGATATTAAACCACAAGAGTTACAGTACAGGATGCGATACTAAAAGCCATGCCTTTAAAATATGATCACACCATAACAATTGAAGTTGTATTGCTTCTATAGTAAATGTAATCATCATTTCTCCTATTTTTTCTCATTTCTCACTCTCTCCACACATCTTTCATAAATAGAGAAATGTCATATCTGCTGTCTGAATTCAATTTCCATCCTTCATAGTCACTACCCAGGAATCAGCTGCATTTATATTTATAAATTTAATAAGTCGCATTACTAAATCTTTGTTGCATAACTCATCTCATACTTGGCTATATCGTTATCCCACACTTTCCACACCAAGACTGAAGATTTGTCACGATGATTCCCTCAGTGGATGTTGAAGCCCACCCTCCTGATGAAGCTAGTAAGTAGAAATGAGCTTGTTGGGGGCTGAGAAAAACTGGGATGTCTACTTCATTGTATACTGGTACAACCTCTGAATCTCAAGTACAATTTATATTGTGTAGCATAATCTCACAGAGTAATACTCTGTATTATAGGATGAACCTAAAGCACTGGTTGAGGAGTGTAAAAATTAAGTGTGTACCTTTATTAAAGGTAACAAGGAATGGTAAAGACCCACTATAACAGAGTAATGAAGAGTTTAACAAGAGGTGTAGTTTAGCAAGAAATAGAGTTAAGAATGGTTGTGGAAGTAAGGAGAAATTCAAGGAAATGACTAGGAAATTAAATTTAGCAAAAAAGTCAGCTAAAGATAACATGATGGCAAGCATAATTGGCAGTAATATGAATTTTAGCGAGACTGAAACAACAAATTCATTACAGCAGTAGGAAATGTGGAAGGTGAATGGTCCACCTTCAAAAGGGCATATGTGAGGCAGAGATTGCCTGAGGTAGAATATCATCAAGAGTGAAAAAAAAAAAAAAAAAAAAAGAGATACCATGGTGGAATGAGAAGGTGAGAGAAGCAGTGGAAGAAAAGAAAGCATGGCAAGAACAGAACAGAGATAAACAAGAAAAAAATAGCAAGAAATAGAGTTAGGAATGGTTGTGGAAGTAAGGAGAAATTCAAGGAAATGACTAGGAAATTAAATTTAGCAAAAAAGTCAGCTAAAGATAACATGATGGCAAGCATAATTGGCAGTAAGTATCTGGATAATAAAAGGAATGTAAGAAACTGGTAAGAAAAGAAAAGTTGGGAAGAATTTACACAAAAAATGGAAATGGATGGCGGTGACAGTAAAAGAATGCTGTATAGAATTATACAAAGTAACAGGAAAGAGAGTATACAAAGCTGATGAAAGAGGAAGATGGAAAGTTGATAACACATCCATAAGAAATGAGAAGATTTTGATAAACTACTGAATGTGAGAAATTGTGCAGAGAAGATGGTAGTAAGATTTTTTTTTTTTTTTTTGCAATTTGCTTTACGTCGCATTGACACAGATAGGTCTTGTGGCGACGAAGGGATAGGAAAGGGCTAGGAGTGGGAAGGAAGTAGCCTTGGCCTTAAGGTACAGCCCCAGCATTTGCCTGGTATGAAAATGGGAAACCAATGAAAACCATCTTCAGGGCTGCCAAGAGTGAGGTTCGAACCCACTATTTCCTGAATGCAAACTGACAGCTACATGCCTCAAACCACACTATTTTTATCGCAAACTATCTTTTAATAGCAAGTCTCCTGCGGAAAACAAAGAATTTTAAAAAATTGCACTTCGAATTACATTTCTCGTCCACGATACAGCTACCTATAGTGGCATGTCGATATGACAGAATTTCATTTGAATATATTTCCTATTAATACGTGAGCGCAAAATTTTTTCCAGGCAGCCAGTGAACTGTATCATCTTCTGCAATGAGGTATGTACATTCAAAATGTTATTGCTTATTTCACTCTTTTATTTGTTCCTCATGACTATTGTCACAGAGTTGGTATACAACTAGCCGTACTGCATTCTTGGAGTGATGCGGGTCCATTCAAATTTTCAGTTAATGGCGATGTGTCTTTACGTTACAGCATTACACGCAAAGGCACTTTCGATCACTTTATCTGGCTAGAGCCTTTAAGACTGGCAAGAGGGCTGGTATGCGGTTTAATAGGTATATGCAACTCACCTCCATAGGTGTGCCTGTGAAGTGTTGCACCACCTAGGGATTACTACTTTTCCGAATGTTATTGGGGTCAGCAATTCTTATGAATTTGGCTCAGTTTTACAGCTGGATGCCCTTCCTGATGCCAGCCCTATAAGGAAGGAATGTCTTCACTATTGAGTTTTTCTGTAGTGATGAGTAGTGTCTGTGTTGTATGTAAATGAAGAGAAGTGTATTCAAACTAACATCCAGTTCCCAAACGAGAGAT
The DNA here is from genome assembly GCF_040414725.1 of Anabrus simplex. Classification (NCBI taxonomy): domain Eukaryota; kingdom Metazoa; phylum Arthropoda; class Insecta; order Orthoptera; family Tettigoniidae; genus Anabrus; species Anabrus simplex. Next base: position 126,474,439 of record NC_090265.1, on the reverse strand, counting down.
TAACGATAAGCAGTTAAAATCCCCATCAGAAATTGAACCCAGGACCCTCTGAACATGTCAGCCAAGGAGCCAGACCTGCACCACCATGATTGGGGACACAAATTTACTTTACTATTTATTTTCAGATGTGAAATATTTATTGTAGTGTATAAGGGGTGAGAAGAGTTCAATTCGATCAATATTCGTGTCACAATTTGATCTTTGTCAAAGGGTGAAAAAGTTGTACGGGGAAGTCAGCACTAGCTGATGTGGTGGTGTTTGCGTGTCACAAGAACATTTGGTCACAAGCCAACAGGACACACCATAGCTGGCTGGCATGTGTCAATAGCGTTGCAATTTACAATGCAAGAACCACCACCATTTTCTTGAAAATTATTAAAGCTACGGACATGGAATTTACCACTGTTCATGTGTCCTGCCAATATCTATGACAGGCTTTATTCTAGCAGAAGAGGTACCTTCCACCCTGTATGAAGATTGTCCTTGTCCTTATAGTGTTTTCATGATGGTCCTCATCTCCTCTTTCCATACTAACATGCCATTGTGTTTAATCTGTTACATATTTTGTTTCATGATCCTATCTTTCTATTGATTAATGATTGTTCCATACTCTCATAGAACATGCCCCCAAAATGTCTCATCCTGACAAATTCCATATCCAGTCTTGTATTCTAAATCATTTTTCCACAACTTCAATAATTTTGTCTCCAATTTTCATTGCTCCCTTCTCTCCTCTTGTATCCTACCTGCAAACGACATACTGTTCAGTTTGCCAACTTCATATGCTGCTTTGCCTGTTGTCATATCATCTATCACAATTATAAACTGTACACTTCCCTATTTGAGTTTAGTTCAATTCAAACCATCCTACCTTGCTCATTTCTGACTATTCTGCCTGTTTCTTCACTACATGCTCAAGTAAAGAAAACATTTCATCTAATAGTTGTTTGGTTATTGGTTTTACATTCCACTAAACTACTTTCACAGATTTTGGAGCCACTTGTTTTTATGGCGGCTAGTGTTGTCAATATTACTCTACCACTGTCCTTTGCTTCAATTCCTGGCCAGGCTAGGGATTTTAACCATGTCTGGTTAATTCCTCTAGCTTGAAGCTGGGTGTTTGTTTGCTGTAATACACAACTTCAAATACACACAACACTTCACATGACAAGCCACCACAGAAACACACAGTAGTGAATACATCCCTCCACATAGGTCTGGATTCAAGAAGGGCACCTGGCTGTGAAAGTGGGCTAAACCCTTTCAAAGTGCTAATCCCAGGTAAATGAGAAAAGGCCAGGGAGAAGAACTGTTTATAAGCATTTTCAGATAATTTCTTCTTCCCTGAATCAACAATTATTTTCTTTAGCAATTACTTTCTTACAAATTATTTCTTTCCCCACTTTTCTTTGTTTTTTTGCATTCTCACCACAGTTGATTTTCCTAAGTTTCTCCTTCACTCTATCATGTCTCTTTCGTATATTACCTTTCTAAATATTTCGCCAATTACAATTTTCACACTGCTGACAAACCATCATCATCACTGTCCCACTCCAGTCGCCCGAGTGTAGCTTACAAACCTCATCCACTCATTTCTGCCTTTCCACTTTTCCTACTCCATTACTTCTGCCACATCCAATCCAGCTTCTCTACTGTCCTTCCAAATCTGATCCATCCACATTCTACTCGGTCTTCCAACTGGTCTCTTTCCCTTAACTTCTCTTTCAAATTCCCTTCTTGCTACCCATTTCTTTTCCATTCTTTTTACATGTCTGAACCATCTAAGTCTTGCTTTCTGTATCTTCTGCACTAACGGTTCTATATTCAGCTCTTCTCTGATTTTCATATTTTGAATTCTATCTCTTCTTGTCTGTTTAACTGATGTTCTTAGAAATTTACTACTGCTTGGATCTTATTATCTTGTCTCTTATTAGTTACCAGCGTTTCTAGTCTGTACGTTACAACTGGTATGAAATACTGTTTATATAATGTTAATTTTGTTCTCTTGGGTACTTTGTCATCCCATAAAAGTCCTCTGACTTGGTGATAAAATGTTGTACCCTTAATAATTCTACCCAGATATGTAAACTGTTCTCCATTCTCTAACCGTTCTCCATCTATGATCACTTGGTTTCTCTTTTCCACAGTGCATGACTACAGTTTTCTTTTTACTGATTACCATTCCAAACTCCTTCAGATTTTCGTTCCAAATGTCCAGTCTCCTTTGTACTTCCTTTTCTCCCTTTGACCAAATCACCACATCATCTGCAAATATCAAAGCATTCACTTCATCACTACTGATACTCTGTTTTACATGTTTTATGATTTCATCCATCAATATAATAAACAATAATGGTGACAGTGCATTTTCTTGCTTGAGACCTTTTTTTTGTATACAATATTTCAAAGTCACCACTCCTCACTTGTACACTGCTTTTACTCTCATGATACAACATTTTTATCTTGTTAATGATTTTGGTACATTCCCTATTCCCACACATTTTTTCTCTTATATGTATCATAAGCTTTTTCCAAAATCCAAAAATACGAAGTTGATTTCCTTGTTCCTTTCCAGGTGTTTTCCATTATCGTTCGCACTGTAAATATCAAGTCTATTGTTGATCCATTTGGTTTGAAGCCATACTGTTCTTCCTCTAACTGTGTTTCTATTACCGTATTTACGCGAATAATCTCTGCACCCTAACTTTAGGTACTGTAGGCTTATTTTGAAAAAAAGAAATGCCAACTCTGACGCAAAAAAACGCATCCCAATTTCGTGCCTCAAATTTTTTAAAAAAATGTGTGGGTATACCCGTATTTACACAAATAATACCTGCCACCGAATAATCCCGCACCCTAAATTTAGGAAGGCTGATTTTGAAAAAAAAAAAAAAGAGCCAACATTGACGCAAATAAAACCCGCACCCCAATTTCGTGCCCCAAATTTAAAAAAAAAATGTGCGGGTATTATTCGCGTAAATACAGTATATCCCTCAGTCTTTTGTCTATGACTTTCTCCATTATTTTTAGCCCCTGTGATAAGGTTATACCTCTAAATTTTTACATTTCTTCCTATTTCCTTTTTTGAACAGTGGTACAATGCTTCCTTGTTGCCAATCTTCAGGTATCCTTTCATCCTTCCATATGGCATTGAGGGCTCTGTGTAGCCATTGTAGTCCAATGCTTCCTGCTGCCTTAATCATATCAGCACTGAATTCGTCTTTTCCACTTGCTTTACCTTTGGTCATTGCTTTCACTGCCCTTTCAAGTTCCAACCATGTTATCGGGTTCTCTTCTCTTTCCATCTATTATTTCTATTTTCTTATCTCCTCCTTCCTCCGAGCAGTCACCCTCATTATAAAGTTTTTCAAAATACTTTGCCATCACCTTCTGAAGACCCTTTTCGACTATGGATCCATCTTCTCTCTCTAATGCCTTGATTTTTTCTTGATTTATTCTTTTTGATTTTATTACCGGTACTCTGTATAATAGTTTCTGATTTCCTCGACTATCTTGCTCAATTTTGTTGGTAAACTCTCCCAAACATTTCTCCTTTTCTACCTTTATACTCCTCTTTACTTGTAGTTTCAATCTTTTGTATTCCACATGTAACCTTTCTTATTCTAATCCCTCTGATACGTTTTTTGCTTTTCCTTATCCATTTATTTCTTCACCTTGTTCCCTTCTTTTATTTCGTTTTTATTTTGTCTGTCCACCACCGTGTCTCCTTTCCCTTCACCTTTGCTTTTGTTTTCCTGCATACCTCAATTGCTCAAATGTCTGTCTTAAATTGTCCCATTCTTCTTCTCCACTTCGTATTTCTGTGTTAGGCAACTTCCTTTTTATACAATCTTGGAATTACATTCTTTGATCCTTCTCCTACACTTCCCTAATCCTGATCTTTGGTTTCTTCTTCAATACAATTTTAGGGATTTTTACTTGTTTTAATTCCACAATTAGTAATCTACGGTCACCTTCCATACTTTCACTGGGGATTATCTTCACATTCATAACGTATATTCCCCATTCTCGGTCTGTTTATTATAAAATCGATGAGTGTTCCATACTGTCCATCCCAACAATATCGGCTGATCTTATGGCTATTCCTCTTCATAAATCACGTGTTATTATATTATCAGGTTATTTCTGATACCTAAGTCCAACAGTTTCTCACCATCTTCATTTCTATCGCCATACCCATGTGGGCCCAGAACTTTCTCATATCCCATTCTATCAGTTCCCACATGGGCATTCAGATCTCCCATTATCATGATCCCATCTCCAATAATATGTGTTTCCAGTTCATTGAGGAACTCTTCTTTTTCTGCCACGCTACATCCTGTCTGGGGAACATACACCTGTACTATCTTCAGCAGTTCCTTGTTTACATGTATGTACATTTTTATAATTCTTTCATTTACGTACTCAACTTCAGCTATTGGTTCAACATTCTGATTCACTACAAATCCCACTCCATTTCTTTTTCTTTACTGTTACCCATCCAGTACAAGGTGTACCCCTTGCTTAGTTTCTTCATTCCTTTCCTTCTCCATTTTACTTCACTGAATCCCAGGATATCGAGTTTTCGTCTCTCCATTAGGCCAATCAATTCATTTTCCTTCCCATTCATTGTAAGAATATTGTTCCAAATCGGGTTTTGTTCTCTAATCTAACACTTGCACGAATATCAGGATTACCATCATACTGTGCAACTGTAATCAGGAACTTGTCAATTCCATTTCCCTTTTTAAACTTCCATCCGAGGCTTGTATTATAGTTGAAAGCAAGTACAAATTTACTCATCTGCTGACCTGCTAAGCCTAACGCATCTGATGATTTTCTTTCGGGGTTTACTCCCTTAGCCTTTGATAATCTCTCTTCTCCACAAGGCAGTGATTTCCTCTTTAATTTTCCCCAGAGAGGATGGGTTGCCTCATCCACCATCTTCGCCATTCCGAATGTATCCTCTGCCTAAGATGCTGTTAAGGTCTTCACCCGTAACCCTGGGCATGGGTTCCACGTTATACACTGCTGACAAATGAACTCGTAAAATTCTTCCTTTCTTTTATAATATTGCCAATCCTCATCATTGGTATTAATAGATTTAGAACACAAACTCTTCTAATACCCACTTATTTGCATATTTACACTCTGCAATTCAAATTTCCCTCTTTTTCCTATAATTGTAAAATGCTACCTTCTTTCAACTTAGCTATCTTCACCACTAAAAACTTTTTCACATAAAGCTAAAAGATTCACTTTAAATCTGTCTTCTCCATCGATAAGTACAGTAGCCGAAGTTCTAGTCCTGCTATCTTCTCACTCCCTACACTTCCCACATCAAGACTGAAGATCTGTCAACTCTGCCCTCCCCAAGAAGCCGAGAAGCAGAAAAGAGCTTGTTGCGGCTAAGAAAAAGTGGCAGGAGAACTTGGATTGATCAGGAGAGACTCAATCTATCAAATTTACTCAAATAATACGTACGTCTTTATCTACAAAAATTATATTAAAAATCAGGATGCAGGGATTTTTCAGGACAAGGTTGTCAACAACTTATTTCTTGGCAAAAACAAAATATTCCATTTGTGACAGAGACTGTCACATGTGGCTTTATTATAACTTGAACGGTCACAGGGAGGCCAGCAGTTCCTGAGTGAGTATTTGTGTGACACTACAGGTAGGAAACATGATGTTGGCAAAAGCTGCAATTGTGACTGGCAAAGTAAGAAAGCTCTTTTACTGGAAACACCTGTAGCCACAGAACCAATAGCTGCAAGCAGTGAAATATCCAGAAGTAGGAGAAAAATTGTGAGCACATCAAGCAGAAATGGCAATTTGTTTGTGTAGTTTCCACAGAAATGTGGAAGTTTTTTAATTTTTTTAATTTTTACTATTTGCTTTACGTTGCAGTAATACAGTTAGGTCTTATGGCGACAATGGGATAGGAAAGGCCTAGGAGTGGGAAGACGCGGCTGTGGCCTTAATTAAGGCACCATCTTCAGTGCTACCAACAGTGGGATCGAACCCACTAGCTCCTGGATGCAAGCTCACAGCTGCACAACCCTAACCGCAGGGCCAACTCACCCGGTAATGTGGAAGTTAAAAGCATTAGTAGCAAAGAAGCTTCAAAGCTAGTCGAGGCTGGCGTCATTTAGAAGAAATGGGATTGATGAGGAGAGCCTTTCTATCTGAATACGTGGAGATTGTCCTTATCCTATTGATTTCATGCTTGTCCTTATGTCCTCTTTCTGTTGCTCCTGCTCCGTTGCTTTCAGACCTGCCATTGTATTACTCCTTTTATTTGTTCCTTCTTGTTCCTGTCATCCAATATATAATTAGAAGCTTCCAACAAAATTCTCTTTCAATAAGAAGAATGGATACCTGTCAATGGCTACCTGATAGGTATAAAGAGATAATCTTAAAATTTCAACATTATATCATCAATTGTAGTGGCAGCATAATTATCAACTTGGGCAAATTGGCAATGCAGATCAGACTCCAGAAGAGAGGAAGAGAGTGACCAACGGCAACATTGAAATGAACTGCTGAGGCTGCCTTAAGGAATAGTGAAGTGCCACTAGATCTGGTACAAGAATGCTGGATAATAATACTCTCTCCAAGTACGACAAGCTGACCCTGAGTGAGTTTGGGAGTGCCCATTTTGTGGGTACATATATGGCCAGGATAGGAGGAGGATGAGGAGGATGATACATATTTCTCTACTTACTGTGATTATGTCAATACGAACTCAATACTGGCTATTATGGTCAAGATGATTAACAATATATTGAATGCGCTGGAACATCTTAGGTATCATTTTCTCGCTACGTGCACTCTATCGAGGTATCTCGTCAACATTTTAGGACAATGTCCGAGTCGATTAGTAATACCCGTCGACTGTAAAGAAAATTCAAAATAAAAGAGAAAATGTTTTTGTAATAAATGCATAAACAGCATGGCCGATAGCAATTGTCAACTTGTTAGAAATAATGGCTGAAGTAAATGATCGCTTAATTTTAATGCTATACACCGAAATTTAGTAAGAATGTGATACACCTCAAGATATGGCAGAGTACATCATTGATTTCAGAGGTTTGTTTGTATTTTCTTGCATCTGGTTAAATTTTGGAAAGGCTATTGCCATGTAAATGTATAGCGAGAAGGCTATTTCTCTACTGGAGTTGTCTTCATGACAGATATAGGTTAGGTGACTCTGTTTGAATAAGAAAACTGAAACGTTTGCCACAGAATGCCATCAGTCATCTTTAGTACAGTTTTCTCGCTATGTGTGCTATCGATCTCTCTAGTCGACATTCAAAGGTGATGTTGGAGTCTATTAGTAGTACCCGATAGCAGTTGTTAACTTGTCAGAAATAAGGGCTGAAGTATACGATCGCTTAATTTTAATGCTAGGATATATACTGAAATTAAATGAGAATGTGATACACCTCCAGATATGGCAGAATGCAACACTGATTTCAGTGGTTAGTTTATATTTTGGGCCAAGTAGCTATCAGCTTGCATTTGGAAGATAGTTGGTTCGAACTCCACTGTTGGCAAACCTGAAGATGGTTTTCTGTGGTTTCCCATTTTCACACAAGGCAAATGCTGGGGCTATACCTTAATTAAAGCCACAGCCGCTTCCTTCCCACTCCTAGCCCTTTCCTATCCCATCGTCACCATAAAACCTATCTGTGTTGGTGCGACGTAAGACAAATTGTAAAAACAAATTTTTTTTTCTTGCGTCTGGTTAAATTTCTGAAGGCTATGCCCATGTAAATTTATAGCTAGATGGTTATTTTTTCTCCACTGGCACTTTATGCTGGAGTTTCCATACTAGGTTTCTACCTTTCCAGAATGAAATTGAACATGTGCATTCATGCAGTATCGGAATTTGAAAAATACCTAATGAATAAGTCTTAGTGTGGAAATCTTCCACAAAAAAGCAAGTTGTCTTTCGATCTGTGGCGTTTCTCCCCAACTAACGAATAACTGGATGTAACGACAATCCGATATAGCGAGTATTTTTTTTGCCGTTATGAATTCTCACTATAATGGACTTCTACTGTACTTACTGCATAAAAGTATGTGAGCCAAACATTTTGGATTTCAATTTTTTTCTCTGTTCTCAATGCATAACTGGAGTGCGTGGATTATACGAGGACACAGCTTATTCAAGTATGCGTAGTATGTGAAGATGTGGAGGTTGACCTTTGTCCTTTTGAGTTTTCTATTTCTCCCTCTTTCCATACTGCCTGACATTGTGTTAATCCTGTTATGAGTTCTTTTCAATGTTCCTATCTTTCTATATATCATTTAATCTAGCTATTAAGAATTGTAAACCTTACCTTTCCTACCCTAATAGCCATCATTCAATTGGTAACATCCCCTCCACCACCACCACCACCACCACCACCACCACCACCACCACCACCACCACCACCAATGGGACTTGAACTAGCTAATGACAAGTGCCATATCGTAAAGATTTGACACCTGAATGAACATGACCCCCAGGAGGGCATTGTAATTTCATTATATTAGTTTGTTTCAGCCTGTCTGGTGGCCACGATCGTTAAGGCATCAAGTCTATATCACTTTGGTAAGCCAGTTTGAGTCTCATTGGTAATATATATATATTTTTAAATTCACCATCAGAATGTTGGCTGGCTGGGTAGGAGAGTGGTGGTACATAATTTCTGATCACTAGATTGCATGACAAAATCCTAGATTCAATTCCAAATCTCTTTGCATTGCTCCTATGTAGTGAGAGGGCTTATGATGATGATGATGATGATGATGATGATGATGATGATGATGATGGTGATCTGTCCATCAAATGGGGATGTTAAGTCTTGAGCAGACCCCTTGGTGTTATTCAACAGAAGTAGGCTATGTGCAGACACTGGGTTTCACCCACCATCTTCACCCCACATCCAGACGTGCAGGGGGTCCCATAAGTGTCAAACAGAAAGATCCACACCAGATGAGTCGAACATGTCTTCGGTACAAAAAGTCATATGATAAATAAATAAATTTAAAAATAGTCTGTATTAATAAATGGACCCAGCAGGGTTTAAGTTTACTATACCTCATGAAAAATCATTACAATTACAAAAATGACCCGAGATTATTGCAGTCAGACTCAAAATACATAGTTTTCTTATATTTGCTAAACACAGGCATTGATTAGACACTTAGTTTTACAAAAATTCACTCAGTTCATATGCAAAAGTGATTCTGTATTTTACCTTGTACAATTTGCTGGGCTGCCATTACCATGATAAGACTCAGTGCTGCACTGAAGATTGCATTCTGTCCAAAATTGAGCAGAGCCAAACTAGTGCTTGTTTTAAGAGAAGCTTCTTCATATTTCTTCAGTGCTTGGTCATAGCGATCAGCTTCAAATTTTTCATTGTTGAAATACTGAAAAGAATGAACTCATATTTATTATTAAAAATAATCTAAAATATACAAGTACAGTAACATGATCTTGCATATGGAACAAAAATAGCACTATAAAAGTAAATAGTTTTTACAATTTATTAAACACAGATAATTGGAACGAAGAGACTAAATATTGCCCCATAAATTCTTTCTAATGATTTCAGTCAAACTGAGTGACTCAAAACAAGTCAATGAATACTGAATTTTCACGACAGCATTGTAATCAAAATCTACTTTCAACCTCTTAGGTCGTGTTACATACATTTAATACATCTTGAAGAGATGTCAAGTAGAGCAACTGACGCAAAATCGGGAGGTTGTGGGTTTGGGTCCCACTGGTGTCTGGTTGGCCATTTTTATTCTGTACTTGACATCTCTTCAACATGTACTAAATGTACGTAACATGACCTAATAAGTTGAAAACAGATTTTGATTTTTTAAAAGTCATTACTGTCTCTTAATCATCCACTCAACTTCAGATTTGAATAATACTTCTACAATAATTTTTTATGTATATTAACTTTTGTAAATATCTAGAACTGATTTTTCAAAACAGTCAATGAAATCTTTAGCAGAGATATGACAAACCTACAGTAGAACTGATATTATCATGAAATGTTTGAACACCCTCAGCATGTGTCCTGCCTAGGGGCAGGGGCTTTGACATTAAAATGGGCCATCATCAAACAACTGAAAACTCTGGAAATACAACATTCCAGAAGAATGCTCAGAGTCTCATTGGTTGTACATGCTACTAACAAACAGGTATTACAGAGAGTAAAGGGCAAAAGAGAACTGCCAACCACCTAGGGCATGTGCTAAAAAATTAAATGTTTAATGCAATTTTACTAGAAAGCCAAAACTGAAGGGTGCAGAGGAGTAGGCAGGAGGTAAACACTAAAACAGGACTGGAATGAAAAGCAATGAAGAACACTGTAACATGTAGCTGAAGATCGAAAAGCACTTACCCTACTGGAGGAGGAACGGGTGGGGGATCTACTATGTGCCTCCATCATCTCCATTTTATCAGGGTGAAGATTTAGGCTCTTTATCCTGGGGGGTTTTAATGCTCAGACACTCTTTCTCCAGGGATCATACATATGAATTTGAATAAATACTAAGGGCCTGAGCACAGCATATGAGTGAAGACCTCAAGAGTTTACTCGGTGGAGATGGACTTTCATACAGCAAATAAAACTGCTATAAGTCTTCACTCTATTTTAGGAGGAACCAAAATTCCTGCTGATGCTAGCTCTAAATTGACTAGTGACAGTCAGCTGGCCATAAAGACAAATTGTCACATTCCTACGGAATGGTCTCTCATTCAAGAAAATCTAATCTGAAAAAAATGTAACAAAATGATTAGCAGTGGTTGACAGGTATTGAAGCCCACTAAAGATTCATGAAGAAGATTTCTATTATTATTATTATTATTATTATTATTATTATTATTATTATTATTATTATTATTATTATATGTAATCAGCCACCTTCAACCTCCACATCTCCCACACCACCACAAGCACTGACATTGCATGAACAACTGTGGCCTGCAGTGGGAAGTTGTGGCTGCAAGGTGAAATATATGGACACACACATCTATTTTATTTATGTATATGTTATTATTATTATTATTATTATTATTATTATTATTATTGTGACAATCAAAACCAACTCAGGGTGACCAGCAAGAATGCCAGTGAGAGGTGATAATCATGGCACAGTGGCGACAATGTGGACAGGACCAATGGTGAGCAAAACAATAGGGCAGTGAATTATTGAGGCTTGCCATGAGGGAGTTCCTAGAAGAGGCTGGAAGCTGACGAACTATGAGCCATGCGTCCAGAATGATCCGGGGCTAGAAGCTACTAAAATCTCCCTCTTCTCGATGTAAGAGCACAACTGTGGGAGCGCAAAGTCAGTCTGGAGTCATTCTCGAGGGAGTCAGCCTCAAGTGCATCAACTGTAAGTGAAAGTAAGCAGACGGTCATGAATCTGTGACAAGTCATTCATTGAGAGTAAGTCTGTCAGAACACTATGCGAAGATCAATGAGGGTCGCTGTTGTGAATGGTTCTAATGCTGAGTTGTGAGAAGCCATCTTGTTGGAAACCAGAAGTTTAACACACCAAGCTCGTTAGCTGCAGTCGCTTAAGTGCGGCCAGTATACAGTAATCGGGAGATAGTGGGTTCGAGCCCCACTGTCGGCAGCCTTGAAGATGGTTTTCCGTGGTTTCCCATTTTCACACCAGGCAAATGCCAGGGCTGTACCTTCATTAAGGCCACGGCCGCTTCCTTCCAATTCCTAAGTCGTTCCTATTCCATCGTCGCCATAAGACCTATCTGTGTCGGTGCAACGTAAATCAACTAGCAAAAAAAAAAGTTTAACATACTGGTGTGCAATGTGATTGCTTGATTGAGTGTGTGTTAAGGTGCCCGTTCACTTGAGAGCAAATACTGGCGAGAACCTCTTGATAGCAGTTACTCGCCAATGGACACAATGCCGAGAGCAACTAACAGAAATTCGTTCGCAACTCTCCGAGAGCTAATTTTTCTCAACTTGCTCGCTAGTCGATTTCGTCAAGAGTGATCTTTGCTTTGATGTGGCTGATGATGACCCCTAGATGGGTCGAAACTAGTTCCATGTAATTTTAAAATGTTGTGAATATATTTTGTATTGAATAGGTGGAAACCTTTACTGTGTTGTTACTCATATGTTATTCTCAGTTCAATACGGACCTACAACATGAAATTTATAACCCTTAACGTACTCCCTGGCCCTCTCTGAGATTAGCTCTCCAGATACAAACTGTGTTTGAATTGTGGCGAAGCTATCGAGAGCTTGGTTCTATTTTTAATTTCAAGATGTCTAATAATTAGTCACTGAAGGAAACAAAACTGTTAACTGAAATGATGAAATGGAAGATAAGTCGAGAAATTTTGTGGAGTGTGAACTGTACCGATTACGGTGACAAAGTGAAGAAACATAAAACTTTAGAGGAAATAGGAGTGTTTTCGTGTTCCGGAGCTGAAGTTCAAAGGAAACTTCACAACTTAAGAAATCAGGCAAGCTAAGCCTGTTTAATAAGGTGAATTAAGAGTAAATTTTTAGTTTATATTTTATTATAATCACATCAATTTGCATGGAAATACATTGTAATGATTGTAGCCTGGTTATTATTATAATAACAAGTATATAATATATACACAATATTTAAATTAATCAATAATGCGATGCTCTCTACTGTTTAAGGTATCTCAAGAATTGAAAAAAATGAAAAACAGAACAAGCGGTAGCGGGACAGATGACAATTACCAAAGTAGATTTTTCTTTTTTAACAGAGGATAATCACAGCTGCTGTGACTTGTCAGTAATAGTGTGATGACATTTCGACTACTCTCCACTCTCTACAGGTGCACAAATGGACAGGGTGTGACGAGAACTCGTGAAAGCTATCTTGAGAGGGACTCACCAGGTACTCTCGATAGTTATTCGAGCCAAAATTCTCTCAAATGGACAACAACCTGAGGGCAGATATCGAAAGTTACTCTCCCGGTTAATCTCAAATGGAAACCCACCTTTACAATCGTGAAAACAGTAAATCAAGAAAGCAATATATAAGATATGTAAAGACAACCAAACACTATTGAAAACTGATTCAGCACCATAAACCTCAGTAGACTATGCCTACACGTAAGTACATTATCAAATCACATAATCCTAAGAAGTACAAAAGAAGAGTAAAACACAAGCTCAGAAATGAAGACAGCATAGCTGTCATGTTGATGTACACATCAACAGCTTCTGATGATTATACAGGTCTAAAAAAAACACCTTTTTTCTGTCACAAGAACAAAAACTGTTTCTGGAAGATAATTCACCCTGAATCCAGATCTAAATTTAGAATTTCTGTATCGTCTCAGTTCTCATGTGTAAATTATTTTTGTAAATGCTTATGTCAGCCTATGTATTATACAGGGTGACCCAAAGATCTGTTAACATTTTACGAGGCAATACTTCACGGAATATTGGAGGTAGTGAGGTAATAATTGACACACATGATTGGCATGACATGGGGTTTTGTTGACACCAAAATAAAGTACACAAAATGACCAACAGATGGTGCTGGACAGCAACACATCAGGTACAAATGGCCACACATGCTTAACATGACATGGGATTTTATTGACACCCACAACTAGTGCACAAACAAGCCAATAGATGGCGCTGGACAGCAACACGTCAGTGATGCCGCATGAGACCCATGTACGGTATAAAAGGAGCTGTTATGAGAGAGGGTGTCAGATGCGCCTGCAATCGCGGCATGTTGACGTTGCCAGAAAAGACACCGTTAGTGAAGCTTTGTTTAGTTGTCAATAAAACCCCATGTCAGGCGAATTATGTCTGTCAATTATTTCATCTCTATCGCCAATATTAAGTGAAGTACTGCCTCATCAAATGTTAACAGACTTTTGGGTCATCCTTATGTATCAGACAAAATGACACATTCTCGAAATAAGAGTTTTAAACGTAAACAGAAAAAAAAAAAAAAAAAAAAAAAAATTACAACATAAGAGTAAAGAAAAGTGAAGAAACATAACTAAAAATATTTTCTACCCAATTTCCTGTGATACTTTGCCTTGGTAACATCTCTTGTAAGGTCCAGCAGTAGTTTGACAACATTGTGGCACTCCAACTGCCTTGATAATGCTTTTCTATTTGAGAAATCTCTTGTTGGAACCGTTCACCACGTTCAGCACCAATGGCCTCAGGGTTATCCAGGAAGAAGTCCAAATAATCATTCAAGAAATGTAGTTTAAGTGACATGTTACATCCCATACGGTGGTAGGATTTCAGCAATTCACGTACAATATCACTATAGTTCTCTGCCTTATGGTTGCTTAAAGAGTTCTTGCAGACATTTGTGAAAGACAGCCATGCCATTTTTGCAACATCACTCAACAAATCATGGAAATGTTCATCAGCTGTTAATTTCCTAATTTGCGATCCGACAAATAGTCCTTAATAATAATATAAGAAAATTTATTGGACTCCAACCTATTCAATACATTACAGGATGTATATAACATTTTTAGTTAAACATCGTTAAAATAGAGACATGTTTCGCCCCCTATGTGGGGCATCATCAGTCATATCAAAGCACCTCAAAATTAAACCAGACGTCTGGTTGGAACTTATGAACATAATATGCAAGAGAGAGTACATTAAAAAACACTTACAAGGTCTTATCTTAGACGAAAGAACAAATAGACTAGTTACACATAGTAAAATACGTTGGTGGTTCTTAATATTAAAACGAGGCCATCACATGTACAGTATAACAATGAAAGTAATTAAAGTTCATTTGATACTGAGTTCGAAGGTAGTTTTTCGTTGTATATACAAATGTTGGAAAATAAAATACAATTTACAATTACTGTACACTTATTTATAATTGTTAAAATTGATGAGGCGAAACATTCCAATTTTGTCTATTCGTGATTTTGGCTCCAACCAAAATAATTCGCCCAAGGATTCATGAGGTAGTCACCTTCGTTGGTCACTCTCTATATGAATGGAGTGCATAGTGCAAGTGAATTGCAGTTTTTATTATAAAATGAGGCTGTGCTACAACAGAATTAAAACAACACTGGCTTCAAAATGAAGACAGTTAAATTGTCATTAGATTCTTCAGTTGACTAGAGGTTTGCGTATATTTTTGTTGTTGAAGTGTGGAAAAGTCAGTTGTTGGTTGAATGGGCAACGGTCGAAAATGTTGTGCAGTGCAATCGGTGTTTGAGCTGTGTAACGTATGAGGAATCTGAAAATGGAGGATTTGTCTTTAATTAGTTAAGTGAAATGATGGAAAAAGAGATGAAAAGGGGGGAAATCATTGAGAAATGAAAATATTAAAGTTGAAGCTTACCTTAAAAGCTGTTGAGCTGTTACCTAATTGCTAGGAGGTTTGTGGAGCACTGGCTGTCGCTGATGTCCTGCTCCTCATGTTGTACGTGTGACGTCTTAGAGGAGGGGAGTGGATTTGAGAAGGTGGGGATGTGGGCATGTGATTGGCGCTTGGGGAGGAGTTGTGTGTGTTGGAGGGAGAATAGGGGCGCGATGAGTTGAGCAGCTTAGTGGGGGTGCTTGGAGAGCTTGTTTTGAGGACGTTAACAAGTCTTTTGTCTTTCAGATTTAAACTATTGAGCGAAAATATTAATTGTTCGCAAAGAGGGCTTCGGTTGTCTATTGGATCATTTAAATTTTTATTCTTATTATATTTTTGGTCCAAAAAAATCTATTAATTTTTGAACTCAGTCATGAGTCTGCCTTTATCTAGTCTTTTTAAAATTTGGAGATCCTGTTCGATTGTGGTAAAACTATATCCGGTGTCTCTCATATGGATGCTCATGGCTGAGTGTTTATTGTGCTTTTGGGCACTGAAATGTTCTGCATATCTAGTTGCAAAGTTTCTACCAGTCTGACCGATATATGAACTATTACATTCAGCACATTTCAGTCTATAAACGCCAGAGCCCGAAAATTTATTGTTGTCCGAGTTTATCCTATCGTGGTTGAAGAATAGCCTTTGATTAGAATTATGGGTCTTATAGGCTATCTTAATATCATGTTTTTTTAAAGGGGTAGCGATTTGACGTATGGTGGGGTTAATGTAGGTGAAAGATGCGTATTTAGGCTTATTTATTTTTATTGGGGAGAGGTTCGTGGCCAATTTCAATTTCACTTTATTGATTATTTTCTGTATGATTGTGGGATTGTATCCATTGAAAACAGCTATTTCTTTTATGGTATTTATTTCTTTTTCTAAATTGACGGTTGACATGGGAATTTTTAACGCTCTGTACACTAAACTGTAAAACGAGGCTTGTTTGTGCGATTGTGGGTGAAGAGAATTTTGTTTTATGGTTGTGGGAGTGAATGAAGGTTTTCTGTGAATTTGGAAATCGAAATTGTTTAAAGTCCTGGTGATTGTAATGTCTAAAAAATTGGCATTTATAGACTGAAATGTGCTGAATGTAATAGTTCATATATCGGTCAAACTGGTAGAAACTTTGCAACAAGATATGCAGAACATTTCAATGCCCAAAAGCACAATAAACACTCAGCCATGAGCATCCATATGAGAGACACCGGACATAGTTTTACCACAATCGAACAGGATCTCCAAATTTTAAAAAGACTAGATAAAGGCAGACTCATGACTGAGTTCAAAAATTAATACATTTTTTTGGACCAAAAATATAATAAGAATAAAAATTTAAATGATCCAATAGACAACCGAAGCCCTCTTTGTGAACAATTAATATTTTCGCTCAATAGTTTAAATCTGAAAGACAAAAGACTTGTTAACGTCCTCAAAACAAGCTCTCCAAGCACCCCCACTAAGCTGCTCAACTCATCGCGCCCCTATTCTCCCTCCAACACACACAACTCCTCCCCAAGCGCCAATCACATGCCCACATCCCCACCTTCTCAAATCCACTCCCCTCCTCTAAGACGTCACACGTACAACATGAGGAGCAGGACATCAGCGACAGCCAGTGCTCCACAAACCTCCTAGCAATTAGGTAACAGCTCAACAGCTTTTAAGGTAAGCTTCAACTTTCACATTTTCATTTCTCAATGATTTCCCCCCTTTTCATCTCTTTTTCCATCATTTCACTTAACTAATTAAAGACAAATCCTCCATTTTCAGATTCCTCATACGTTACACAGCTCAAACACCGATTGCACTGCACAACATTTTCGACCGTTGCCCATTCAACCAACAACTGACTTTTCCACACTTCAACAACAAAAATATATGCAAACCTCTAGTCAACTGAAGAATCTAATGACAATTTAACTGTCTTCATTTTGAAGCCAGTGTTGTTTTAATTCTGTTGTAGCACAGCCTCATTTTATAATAAAAACTGCAATTCACTTGCACTATGCACTCCATTCATATAGAGAGTGACCAACGGAGGTGACTACCTCATGAATCCTTGGGCGAATTATTTTGGTTGGAGCCAAAATCACGAATAGACAAAATTGGAATGTTTCGCCTCATCAATTTTAACAATTATAAATAAGTGTACAGTAATTGTAAATTGTATTTTATTTTCCAACATTTGTATATACAACGAAAAACTACCTTCGAACTCAGTATCAAATGAACTTTAATTACTTTCATTGTTATACTGTACATGTGATGGCCTCGTTTTAATATTAAGAACCACCAACGTATTTTACTATGTGTAACTAGTCTATTTGTTCTTTCGTCTAAGATAAGACCTTGTAAGTGTTTTTTAATGTACTCTCTCTTGCATATTATGTTCATAAGTTCCAACCAGACGTCTGGTTTAATTTTGAGGTGCTTTGATATGACTGATGATGCCCCACATAGGGGGCGAAACATGTCTCTATTTTAACGATGTTTAACTAAAAATGTTATATACATCCTGTAATGTATTGAATAGGTTGGAGTCCAATAATTTTTTTTATATTATTATTGAGATTCTTTCAATACGGAAAATAAAATGATTTTCATTACTTGTAAAAATAGTCCTTTATTCTTGCTTTACTGATCCTTGGGAACTTCTCTCTCAAATACATGAATCCATGCGATGTTTTGTCCACAGCTTTCACACAGTTTATGTCAAAATCCAATTTAATGTGCAGCAGAGGTAGATACACCTTTTTGGGGTCAACAAGAGGAATGTTTACCACGCTATTTTCCCCTCACAGTAACTTATTTTTCTCTCTCTGCTGTCCCACTCGCATAGAAAGCAGCAGTGTTTTGTGTATCCAAGTTGCATGGTGAGCAGAACTGCAATTACCTTCAGATCTCCACATATATGCCAATTGTATTTCCCATATTGTATAAGTGCGAGTAGCAGTTTACAGTTCTCGTATGTTTCCTTCAAGTTAAGAGCACGAGCAATCGGAACAGAAGGAAATTTGTTCCCACAATAAAGAAGTAATGCTTTCAGACTAACTTTGTTAGAATCTATGACCAAACACCACTTATTTACACTGAAATTATGGCCACGAGTCTCCATTAAGGATTCAACACCATTACAAAAAAGCATGTCACCTTCCTTGGATAAATATTCAGAAAAAACAGCATGGCGGTCACGAAAAACACTCACTTTTGTATTGAGATAAATATGATTCCATTATTTTTAATGTAAAGCTAAAAGCTCAGCGTGTTGTTTTGACACATTTAAATCATGGACAAGATCGTTGAGATCCCTTTGAGACAAAAACTGCACTCATTTGATTCACAGGGGGCCTGAAATGTTGGGTCAGCATGCATATCTCCTCCGTTTTCTGTGCGTTTGTCGTTGTATTCATCTTCACTCATTACCACATTCTCAGGAGGCACTGGTACCAGGTATTCTTCACTGTGACATACATGCCTCATATCAGGTAAATTAGGATTTGTTTGCAAGGCGATTCCAGCTATTTTTGTCAGACAGAAATAACAGTCTCTTGTGTGATTCGAGGGTTCCCTCCAAATCATGGGAACAGAAAAGGACATGTGACGTGATCCTTTTAACCAGCCTGTCAGGAGTGTAACACATATCAAACAGCATGTGTCCTGGTCGCCAACCTTACACCCGAAATGTACATAGAACTTCTTTACAAGAGGATTAAGTTTTGTTCTTGCAATTTCAGAGTTAACTCTTCACAGATATAACAAAAAGAATTTTGACTATTTACTCACGCATTTCTTCTTCTGGATTAACACAAAGCACAAATCTCCACAAACATAGAACAACGAGCAGTCACTTCCCATGGTGTTAGAACTCTCAATGATGAGACACAACTGGCAACAAACACAACGCTATTCTACCTATTCGAGCATGAGTCGCCGGCAATATTGCCAAACTACCTTCATTCCTGGAGGTGGATTTCTGAACTGAGGTCCATGTATGGGCATTTCTTGTACATATTTTGACTGTTTAAAAAAATATATCTATGCTTAATAATTAAATTAAGTCACAGCAGAACATGCAGTATTTTCAAAGGTTTTAATAGATAGAGGGTAGCATGTCACAAGTAAACTGAGCCTGATAGGAAAAAACTGATTTCATTTTTGAATTCAGTACCTAAGATTTAGCCAAGAATATCAATAATATTTTTTGTGACAAAAATGTTGTTGACCAGTGTTATCTAAGCATCACTGATCACTTAGAACTAGTCATACAGTATGTCCAATGAAGTAAAACCATCCTTATTCGTTTTGCCTCATGGCTGAGATGTTACGACTTATCATAATGCAGCTGTTTAACTGATGAACCATACTCTGCCATTCTTCTCTACCCAGAGCCTTCGGTATGGTTACTGACAGAACTCTCTAAGGGGCTATTCATCATGTCGAGCCATCATGTTGGTACTCATCCTTGTGGCCTGGTTCCTTGGACCTTGCCCTCAACAATCAATTTTTGAAGACTACCTTCTGAGTGATATGACCAAAGTAGCGTATGATCCATTGAGAGATCTTGCACGGCAGACAAACTTTTAATCAACATGTTCCTCCAGCATTCATTTCTAAACTTCCTATTCATGCACTGTTTTGTTGTAGGATGGTCCATGTCTGTGCACCATACAAAAAGACTGAGAAGACTAGAGATTCAACAAAGTTTTTTTTTTTAAATGATAGTGATCTTATCATCTTTCCAAATCTTCTGCAGACGGAAGTGAATTGCACATGTGAAAATATTGCAAATATCTTGAAGAAGACCTTAGAGACTTAAGGTTTACTTGGTAAATTAGTAGGTATAAAATCAACAGACATAATGTATAAAGTGGTAGGACCTTACGAAAAATTTGTACTTGTGTCTAGCTCATACACTACAACTTCTTTCAAAACAGCGATGTTTCAGTACAGAGAATATTCAAATTTTCATTGTATTAGGTAGGAAGTTTCGAACATTCCTCAACATTCACCAAGATTCTCAAAGCTGCATAAAAACATCTTTCTCCATCAAAATACTGTCTGATTCAAGATGAACCTATATGATGGAACAATTCTTCATATGTTACAAAAAAAGGCCTATCATGTTTGCATCATCTGATACTGCAAATCTTACAGCATTGCGTGGGAGCATATTTATTTATTTATTTATTCATTCATTTATTTATTTATTTATTGACACTTTAAATATTTGTGTTCTATATTATGTCTTATACACTAATTTCCAGAATTTGTGGTTAATTTTCTCTGTGTATGTATCGAAATACATTAATGTGGTATGTCTCTTTGTTATAATTGGATGGTGTTATGCAATGACAGACCAAGCGACAAAATTCAAGTTTTGAGAAAAAGGCGTCTTCGCGAATGCTTAAAGAAAAACTATCTACCTCGTGCATTTTTCTATAAATCAAAACTTACTATATTCACGCAGCACCATATTTTGTTTTTCTAAAAATAATATAAGTAGAAAGCTTATTTGAGTATTTTATTTTGATAAAAAAGCGTCTTAGTCTACAAGTGATTTCAGAAATTCTATAATGCAATCAGAGTCCAAGCGCCAGGTGGCGTTTAGTCTACAAACGTGAAACAGATTAATACAAAACTAGCACAACATTTCTACAGGAAAGAACTTTCAAGCACAATATCACAGTACAATACTGTTAATATTTTACATTCTATAGTCAATAATAACTCTTTTATTATTACCCATTCCCATGTTCATTATAGTGTATGAACTTCACAACTAAATGATGAAAAGAATAATAGTAAAATCAACATAAGAAAAACAGTAATGTTCGCCTTCTCAAACGACTTCATGAGTTATAATACCAATATAAATGGTCCATTATTGGACATTATAAATTTTCCAGCTAACTCATTCTTGGTTGCCAGCGTTTCACCCCCGTGTGCTAGGCTGGGCTCTTCAGTTGGTACCTAGAATACCCACCAAGACGCCGGCCAGTGCATACCGTGGAGGCCACTGCGTAGGCTAATTGTAGCCACTGGCAGTGCCAATGCACTATGAGAGACTTTGTCCCATTGGTATTATAAATTTACTCATTCGGAACAAATATTTCAGATTCCCTATGGGAATCCACATCTGTATCACTTCATGAGTTATTTCAAAATTTTCCCGAAAAACCTTTGATATCATCAGCTATGGTAGGAGAACTAACTAACTTTTGATAAAACTCCAAACAGTCTTTAGGGATCAAGTGAAACATGGACTTCAGATCACATAATTTTTCTGAGCTTATTGGTTTTCCTTCCGGACACAGTTTAAGCAGTTTTCTTGAGAAATGTACGCTGTCACCGACAGATTTTCGACCAGTTCTTTTTCCAATGTTTATTTCCGTGTAGGTTTCCTGCCTTAGATCACTCTTCACAAAAACTGATTTCCTGTGCTAGATTTCCTTGAACAGTAACCAGTTTACCTTTTCACCTTGTAACGGACTTCTCTTTCTGTAAGACTTCATTATTTTTAATGTAATCTTCTGGCATATACAGACGTTGCTGGAATTTTAATGTAGATTCAATATCACCAAAGTCTGAGTCATTTTTCAGAAAATTGTGCCCAGGAACTAGAAAGCGTTGTGTGATAGATGGTAGACTAGGATGTTCTTCTAGAATTGTTTTCAACAACAAAGCTATTTTTATATTTCGATTCTGGCCCCCACATGAATCTGACCAGAGAATCAAATTTGTTGTGCCTGGTGATACATGAGCCAGTATGTGTTTTCTTAAACACTATCCAATTTCTTGGAATCCTCTTCCAGCATCTCCTTCCACCCACACGTAACAAAATCCTTTGTCCTTAAAATCATGATTACCGCAGTTATACAATCAAAGTTGGCGTTTATAGAACACTATATTTGTTGGTATTCTTGGGAGTGGCAATGTCTTTTCCAAATCGAACGAAATGCATTCAGTTTCTCTCGACATGTCGTTTTTAGCCTGCATGAAATTCTGCTCCATGAGATTCCTTGCAAGGTTTACTTCCTCTAAATGACTTTCATGTTCTTCTTTTGCTAGTGAAGAATCCAATTCTGATGAATTCTCTATCCTCATGGTAAGAGCATCACATGTATTGCATGTGTCTTTCTTTAGTGTTTTACACTTTAGGTTGAACTTGGTTCATAATATCTTTTATACAATGCTAAAGAAACAGGATTCGCATAGTGTTCACAGTAGAGACCGTACATCACTTTGAGAGTAGTACTTGGACTTAAAATACTCTGCCTTTGTTTGTGAACGACAATAATGTGATTTATACTTCGGAAATTTTGAAATGTGCTCACATACTTCACGGACTTTAGCTTCTGGTAGTTTATTATGTCCTCCAGCACTCCCTCTCCCATCCACGATTTCACATCGCTTCATTTTTTTAAAAGCTTTGTCAACAACATAACTCGACACTCGTAATGTTTGTAAAAATATTGCTTTACACACTTTCCTATTGCACAGACAATACTCTCTAGACACATTCCGCTTCTCAGATCCTACTGCTCTCTTCTGCTTAATACTGACCTATTTAACCATTCTTGCTATTTTTTGGCATCTAGCTTCATCTAGCTTATGAAAATTAGTAAATATCACTCGTCTCTCCTCCACTGTAACTAATTCGTGGCATTTGAACCTGCAATTACATTCGTAAACCCGAAATGCTTTACTGAACGTGACTATCAGCCCTGATTGTCAGTATTGATTGTCTTGATTGGTATTCACCTTCCTTTTTTTAATTTGTTGCGTTTGATCTTCAAATTTTCGCTTTCTTCCTTTTCTTGGTCCCCATCTGAAACAGCACCACTAGTGTCCAATTCTATCTCCACATCTGATGTCCCAGTATCTCCATGTGGGCCAAAATTATTTCAGGTGCCAGTTTCCAGCATTTTGTCACAATTTTGGCATAAACTATTTCCTGATTTGCTAGGAAATATTTCATTTATAATAGAAATTTGTTTGACAGAATACTGTTATCTGAACACTTGTGGTACAAGCATGGAATATCATCACAGTCTTCCTGTGGCTTTTCATTAGAAAACACTTCGTTTAAAACATGTACATCTTCGCCAGAGTGGCTTATTTCCCCAACATTCCCTAATTTTGTTTCTATTAATGCACGCAACTCAGGGTCGGATACTTTGATTTCAACAGATTCCTGAGCTGTTCTGTCGGAACTATTACAGGCAATCAAATTTGATATTAAATCACCAAATGTGACACCTTCAGGCGAACCATTTACACATGGTCTTCCAACTGGAAGTAAAATATCACAAGGCAGAAGGTTCTGGTTGACTGAAGGTGAAAATGTATTACTTTCACAGTGATTCATGTCCGTTTTAGGTCGATCAAATTGATCATGTAGGTCAGAAACACCTCCGTCACGTTCAGTAAGTATAAGAAAATTGGTTTGAAAGTGTTGTGCGGGATTAGTTACTTCTTGAATGCGGTGTTCAGCATGCTCTTTGTAGAAGGCAGATCTTGTAGAGATGCCTTAAATAGATATTGAAAAGTGTTAAATATCTGATTATAAACCTTACCCGTTTTCATAGGAATATGAAAAATTTATCTTACCGTTTTCATAACAGTTATTCCCAATGCTTCTAACATCATCTTTCCTCTTGAAGGATGCACGTTTAGAGCTTACTAGGATATTTTCAAATACTGCAGCAGTTGCTAAACAATACAGAAGTGGGATTATAAAGAAGGAAATACGCATTCTTGGACACACAAACCAGCCAGAATATACTGCAGCTGCTGAACAATGCAGATGCCGAATGCAGTATTAAGTAAAAGAACCTTCATTCTTAAACTAAAAGCCAGCCAGAACTTAGCATCAACATTAAGAACCAAAGCATTTATAGACCAAGTGACAGCCTTGGTCTACAATTGCAGAATGTTTAGTCGGTTGGTCTACTATTGCCTTTTAAGATGATACTTGGTCTTCAAATGCAAAGCATAGTAATGGACTTAAATCGTCTGGCGCTTAGGTTTTTTTAATTTACAGGAAATGTTACTGAAGAAAATTGGCATTTCTATTTTTATATTGAAGTTTGAAGTCTTGGCCACCAGATGCAGGAAAAGCCTGAAAAGAGCAAACTGTCGCTTAGTCTATGAATGCATAACTACGTCTAATTTTTGGATGTGCTCTGTTTTAAATTCTTTATTTTGAGTACGATGCTGTCAATGAGTGTTTTGTTGTAACCATTTGCAAATGCCACATACATTTATGGTGTGTAGTTACTCAGTTTTGTGAGTTACCATAATCAACTGGATCACTAACCTTTGTACAGAGACAGCGCGTTAAGAAGTTATTCATTGTAATCTGTGGAAAGTGATGTTATAAAGTTAAAATTGAAATAATAAATAAAGAGGTTCAACCTATTCAATACAAAAGAATAAGAAATGGAGTGATTACATTCTTATTTAATAATAAGTAGAAGTAAGCAAAATTCATGCAATCCTAGTAGAAATATGGGAAACGGAAATGATTCCACAGGATTGGAAGTGTGCATTAATACACCCATTGCACAAGAAAGGTGACAAGGCAGATCCAAACAACTATAGAGGCATATCTCTACTACCAATCGCATACAAAATTCTTTCCAAAGCTCTCTTGAACCGGTTAGAAAAACAGACAGATCATCTGATTGGCGAGTACCAAGCGGGTTTCAGGAAAGGTCGATCATGTGCAGACCAAATATGGAACTTGAAGACGATATTAAGGATTCGCCGAAGTGCCAGCACGATCGTCACCTTTGTGGATTTTAAGAAGGCGTATGACTCTGTGGACAGACAGACAGTATTTGATACTCTAGAAGAACTCAGAGTGGACAAGAAGACCAGAGCACTTATCCAGCAGACCCTCACAAGTATGACATCTAAAGTGAAATTCCTTGGAGAAATCTCTGAGCCTTTTGAAATATGTACGGGCGTTCGTCAAGGTGACGGGATCTCCCCTATTCTGTTTAACTTAGTTCTAGACAAAGTTATTAGAGAGTGGGAAAAGGATATCAAGGGTGTGAACATCAGAAATTTGGGAAGCAAGGTCAATGTGAAATGTTTAGCCTTTGGTGATGATCTCGCAATCATTACTAAGACCAAGGATGAAACAAGGTATGCCATACAGAGACTACACAATATAACATCAAAGGCAGGCCTCCAGATATCCTACGAGAAAACCAAGTACATGGAAAATCTACGTCAAAATAGCAAAAGAACTCCGCTAGAGATGAAAAACGGCACAATTTCACAGGTGCCCTCCTTCAAATACCTTGGAGAAATTATACTACCATCAGGATTAGACAGTAGTGCCAATGTAGAAAGAAACACCGAACTACATAAGGCATACAGACTGACGTGCAATTACTACAACAAAAGAGTCATATCGCGTAATGCAAAATTACGACACTACAAGACAGTTGTATTGCCCGAAGCTTTATATGCCTCAGAAACCATATGCTTAGGTGGTCACTCTAAAATTACAGAAATTGAAAAGCAGGAGCGGAAAATTTATGGTCCTACGAGAGAAAATGGAATGTGGATTAAGAGGAGAACAGCGGACCTCTACTCCTTCACCGACAGGTTTACTGATGCCGTACGGAAAAGGCGCCTTAATTTCTATGGCCATATCTACAGAATGAACAGCGACAGACTAACTAAAAGATTATTCAAAGTAATCAACTCAAAGAAGGTCAAAATAAAATGGCT
This sequence comes from Anabrus simplex, assembly GCF_040414725.1. NCBI lineage: Eukaryota > Metazoa > Arthropoda > Insecta > Orthoptera > Tettigoniidae > Anabrus > Anabrus simplex. The sequence continues at coordinate 126,448,303 of NC_090265.1, read as the reverse complement.
AGAAGAAACTAAGGCGGACCTCCAAGAAATAAATATCACAGACGACATCATGGAAAATCGTGGAGCTTTTAGAACAAAAGTAGCCAATCATAAATTTAGGGAGAAACCAAAAAAGACAACTGGTAGGAAGTGGTCGACAGAACGCAAGATGCAACACAGTGCATTCATGAAGAGATTTTGGGAGGATAAGAAGGCACAAACCATCAAACCAACTAACAAGTTCAAACGCGCTCTATGAATGGGCATAACGAAGAAAGAAAGAAGAAGAATAAGTAGAAGTGGTACTGGTTTAGACCCTAGTCCAAGTCATCATCAACCGATTAAAACATGAAAAACAATGCACAGGCAAAAGAAAATAAAAGATCAAGTTCACTCCGGATCAGTAGAAGAGGCGATATAAAAATGACGGGGGTAGACACTGTACAATTCAAAAGAAGTAAAATGTAAGTCACTTAAAAGAAACAGTGCGTAATTTTCTGAACAGCAGTATGGCACACGTAGTGTTAGGCAAAGTCTTATAATGTTTATGAAAAGCGGAGAACGGTTAAATGAGCTAGCTTGTATACACTGTCAGGCACAAAGTCATAACACAATCGAACACATATGAAAATCCATAATCGTGCTGAAGCTGAAGATGAGTAGATCAATTGAAGTAACTTGCCAGCTCCCGGTGATCAGCGCGATATATTCAACATCAGGCACTGTGGTTTCAAACGCCAAATGATGTTATAAATTTAAACACAAAATATTTATTGCGGAATGTAAAGACAAGTTCATTCTAAACAGGGGAGGGGGAAGAATCAGTTCAGGACAGTCATTGTTTACCAACGAGGAATCAATGTTATTGCAATTACATCCTCACTGATTAGACATAAAACTAAGAATATAACTCTGGTTTTGTGTATAAATAATTCACACATGATTGTTTGATTCCTTTGTATTTTGTTTGCTTTATGAAAGCATCAGAAGAATCAGTTCAGGACAGTCATTGTTTACCCTGATTAGACATAAAACTAAGAATATAACTCTGGTTTTGTGTATAAATAATTCACACATGATTGTTTGATTCCTTTGTATTTTGTTTGCTTTATGAAAGCATAGTACTACATTGGTGATATTCTTATAGCAGAAAGACCCACTCAGAGTGATTGGATCCTGATATGAAAGTGACTAGGAAGCATCCTAGCTCTAATAATAAACAGTATAATTTCTCATAGATTTGGAACTAATAATCCAGAACTGACCGACAAACTGACTGACAGATAAATAAAATTAATTCTCTCTAACCCTACTTACTAAGAATTTTTCTTCTAATCATTAGTTCCGAGATCCATATCTTCATGATATAAATTTCCAACACTATAACATTGCTCTTCTTGTCAATTATTTGCTTCACTGACTTACCACTTTACTTAGAAACTCACCTTGACTGTCTCATAGTTAATAAGTGAGTCAATAGCCTTGTTGCTAGCCTCATTTTCAGCTTTATTCATGTAAACACGGAATCTGGTCCGCCACTGAGTAATGCCCAATGTGAATATGGTGTAGAGTGCAACGCAACCCAGTGATACTCCTGCGAAGGCTGCACCACATTTGACACCCTGAAAAACATATATCTCATGAATCATTTCCTCCTTTACTTCCTCCAATGGGCACCAAGACTTGCCAGTTACTTAGAAACCTTACCAGAATGGTGCTAACGAGAGCCAGCTCAAATACTGTTGGCACCACATTGAAAACCATCGCTGACAATACAAAATTGATACCTCGACTTCCTCTGTCTATGGTCTGAAACAATGAATGAAAGTAAAATCACAACCACCAATATTCAAGTCTCTTGAATTATACAAATACATACAGTAAATAAAATGCATAATAATGTACTACAAATATTAGCATTTATTAATAGCACATCTTCTGAGAAGTATATTACAAAAGCCATAAGAGGGAGAAGGGGAGGAGAGACGAAAGTTTATCACCGTCCAAGTTCAATACCAAATAATATTAAAAAATGGCATCTTGAGATATGAACATGGACATTCTTGCTCTGTCTCATGCTATATAAGATATCTTGAACTGCAATTTGTTCACAATCCGAGCAATGTCTCAGTGTTTCTTAGATACATTTCCTGAATTACAACATAAAAACTGAATGCTCTTATTTTTAGTATTGAACTAGGAGAGTGATTTGGAAAGAAATAAAGATGTAAAATTTTTGGTCATAAGGACACTTCACCACATACAAACGTTCTCAGATGTGAAAATAGATCCAATGACGTACCTATTTTTCAAGAAGCAAGAGAAAATCTGACAGTACTTGCGAACCATTTATTGTGCTTTCTGATAGATGGCTTAACAACCAACTACTGAATTCCTTGCTGGCAGGACCTAGTGTTTACAGTGCACTATGTCTCCTGGTGTGGGCTAGAGCAATTTTGTTACTTTCATTGATCTGTCTCTGTCTTATCCTTGGCTTTGACAATATGAAAGTGACTGAGGTATGAGCGATGCTAGTAATGCCATTCCTTCTGTAGCCAGTCCCTGTTATGAATGGCGTGAAAATCTTGCTCAGAGAGTCGGTTGGGCATGCATTTCAGTGGGCTTGGCAGACTGATATGTAACAGCAACTTCTGGCTCAGTGAGGAAAGTAATGGGAAACCACCTCGCTCCTCATTTCCCTAGTACGCCTCTTCAGTGATGCCTAGGCCATGTATGACAGCTGATGGCAGAGCTGTTGAGGATCCAACGAGCCTTAGGGCTGAAGACTGAACATACATACGTACATACATACACACACACACTTCTTATCAAATAAACTTTCTGGTCTCGAACTTCACCCCCTAATGTTGTCAGTAATTAAACAAGTGGAGGCTTGTGGGTTTGTAATATTAAGGTTAGTTACTGACAATCACAAAAGTAATGCAGATATGATGAGACGATTGTCTGAAGGTAAAACAATAAAATCACAAAAATGTCATCCGGAAGACCAAAACAGACCTTTATTTCTAGCTTTCAACCAGTGTCACATATTGAAGAATGTTAGAAATTTACTTCCAGAAAAGATAACGAAAGACAGACATGAAAAAATAACAGGAAGGCATCCAGAAAACTTGTATAAACAGCAATCAAAGGAAGTAATTAAGCCTGTTCCCTTCCTAACAAGGGAACACGTTGCACCTGTGAACTTTGAGAAGATGAATATAAAAAGGAGCAAAAGAAGTGCTCTCTACAGAGGTCACCACTGCTCTGGAATATCTGAAGGAAAATTATTCCCAGTTGAAAGCACAAGCTTTCAAGAATTACAGTGCAACTATTACTTTTTTGAAATTCATTAATGCATGCCACCATAAAGAGAAAATGCACTTTTTTTACACGAGCGATGAGAGACTATCATGCTTGGAAAATGAATTTGTGGCATACCTGGCAGAAAATAAGACATAGAGTGAAGCAAAGTAAAGACACATATGAAGCTAATCTAATGACTACTTTTTCAACCGTTAAGTGTATCAAGTACCTTCTGACCTCTGGATTTCATTTTGTACTAATGAGAACATTTAACAGGGATTCAATAGCAAATTTCTTCAGTAAAATTAAGACATATTTCAGGAAGTATTGATATGTTGGGTTGTTTGGCAGTAATATTCAGCATGAACAGGACATTGAAAACAGGCTTATTATCATTATCATCATCCCACACATAGAGAAGTAAAGGACAAATGGAAACAAAGATCACATCAAGCAAGAAAGTGCAAAGGAAAAAGATTTTGCAGAGTACTATTCCAAACTCAATGACAAGCATCTTAAACAGCCTTAATTAACCTCCACGTTAGTTCAATTATTCAAAACATTTTCTCACACTATTTATGTTCTATTTTGTTTACTGTAATTTGCATGCACTACCACTGATCTAAATTTCAGGTCTTGGATTTGTTACTGTGGGACAAGCATCGATTATGTACATTGGAAGTTTTATAGTACATTAAGTGCAGAAGGAAACTCGGTGTAAACTGTGGTATCAGCTGATCGGCAAGAGTAAAATTAGTTCCCCACTGCCATTTACTAATTTATATCAGACATGCTTCAGATAAGCTGTGTTACCCAACTGAAGATCTAGTGTGGATAAAGACCATAATTTTCTAATTCATGTGCCAAGTTGCAAAGTGTGTGTCTACCAGACAGTGTGAAACTTTGAATGACATTGTTCTGCCTGTACTGACAAAATCCTCTTTATTAATGTGCACTTCATCTTTTGAATACAGCCATAATGAGGAGTTAACCAAGCTGATTTGTAAAACAGCAATTTCTATCTTTCTTGAAAAAACTGCTAGCGGAACAACAGAACGATATGAACATGTGAAAAACCTAAATGGAAAACCTTTAAGTCAGAAGATATTAAGAGTTTAAACTGCCTGGAAATGAGGGGAAGACACTAAGGAACATCTCTGCAGTGCTCTGAGGTAAGTAGCAGAGGGTTGTAACTCTAGGCCTACTACATGTACAGGGTTCCAGTTGAAGTGACAAGGCGTTATAAACATAGAGGACAGCAATGACATTTCCTAACGGAGACAAAAGAAAAAAATCTGGCATTGCGTCAACCCAGGGGAAAAAATATGAAAGTCAGTTATGATCGTTTGGACATGGGCTGCGAACACAAGCACATACAGAGACACAATAAAAGTCATCATAAAGAGATCAAAGGGATGACCTAGCAATGATGGGTTAATACAATACATGACAACACTTCGTGAGCTTGCACTGTTATGGCTCTCAACTGAATGAAATGGAGACAGTAAAATAGCATAGCTTCTAGCTGGGACAAATGCTGATGAATATGAACATAAAAGAAACAGGCAAATGAAACACAAAACACACACACACAAAATAAATAAATAAATAAATAAATAAATAAATAAATAAATATACAAACAAGCAAACAAACTACTGAGTCATAAATGAAAGAAAGAAGGGGTCAGAGAAGAGACAGATTATGACGAATGAACTAATTTAAGAACTTTATAAGCCAACATGACCTTATCACAGAGATAAGTGAGATCGAGAGAGGGAGAGTAAAATCATACTCAGAGTTCCTTGTTACATGCACATAGTACAACTACTACTTTTTTGTTTTATCTGAAAGTCCTAGTATTTTAATGATGTTTACTCGGCAACTGGAAAGCAATATTACACCCAACCGATAGTGGTATTTTATCTACAGTGTTACACAAATGATACCTGAGGAAGTACTCGGGAATGAGGTTTAGCTCATATGCCTGTCTGTCTCAACCATCTTACTTGATTGTTCATATTCTTCTTTCTTTTTTTTTGTTTTAATCACTGGGTAAGATATCTCAGAAGGGGAAATTTGATATTATACGAGTTTCAACATTTAATAAATTATTTTTACTCATTCATACATTACAAAGGATGAGACTATTTATTCATGAATTCACTAGAACATTTTCTCCCAATTAATTGCTTGACAAAAAATTACATTAAAGACCGAGTGGCCATCAGTATAACTGGCCCCCCTCAATGTTGTCAACAGCCTCCTCTGAGGGTAGATGAACGAATTGAGGTCAGGGTACTCTCTTGTCCTTGGGGTGAGAAATTGCCCCTAAAGGCGGATGAACCTATACATATTGGTCAACGGCATAGAATGGAGAAGGCAACGGGAAAGCACTCCATTAAAGATCCTAAGGATATCCCAAGTAGAATGCAACCATGGAAGCCGACATTAATGAGGAAACGTTAATTACTGATCATGGATTTCGGAACCCAAGATCTGGCAGGAGAGGTAAGAGGGCTTGTCAGGTCATTAGCAAGTGAAATCCCTCTAAAACCGCCATGAAGATGAGAATATGGAATGAACAAACGCTATTGAAAGCTGGAAAACTGGATGAAGTGAAAGACCAGATGAGGAAGAATGAGATAGATATATTAGGTATGTGTGAGACAAGATGAGAAGGAAATGGAGACTTTTACAGTAATGAGTTTAGAGTAATTTGTAGTGGTGGAGAGAAAAGAGGAAAGCATGGAGTGGCAGTTATAATAAGAGGAAAATGGTCAAATAATGTTTGCAGTACCTACCATGTCAGCGACCAGTTAATGATGGTGAAAATTAATAGTGCACCTGTGGACTTAGTAATAATTCAGACATATTTCCCAACATCGGCTCATGACTTGGAAGAAGTGGAGACTATGTATGAAGATATTGAAGAACTATTAAAACTAACTAAAGAAAAATATAATTTCGCAATAATGGGAGATTTCAATGCAATAGTGGGATCCCATACAGGCAATAAGACAGTAGGAAATTTTGGTCTGGGGGAAACAAATGAAAGAGGTGAAACTTTGGTAGATTTCTGCAGTCAAAATGATATGGTTATTACAAACACATTATTTGAAGTTCCTCTTAGAAGAAGGTACATGTGGGAAGCGCCAGACAAAAGACAATTTCAGTTAGATTATATACTAATGAAGCAAAGATACAGGAATCAGATAAAATCATGCCACAGCTACCCAGGTCCTGATATAGATAGTGACCACACACTTGTATTAGCCAAGTGCAACATTAGATTTAAAAGAACCAAAAGATTTGTCAAAAAGAAGTGGAGACTAGAAGGACTGAAAGAAGCAGCAACAAAGGCAGCTTTTGAAGAATGAACCAATAAAGTAGATAATGAAAGTGATGAGCCAATGCAGTGGAATGACATAAAGATAAGGATAATTGAAGCAACAAATGAGCTTTTAGGAAAAAGGAAATTGGAGCCCAGAAAACCTTGGATGACAGAAGAAATATTAAACCTAATTCAAGAAAGGAATGAGTGCAGGAAGGAAAACAATGTAGATGACTACAAAAGGATTAAAAATCAGATCACAACAAAATGCAGAGAAGAAAAAGAGAAATGGACCAAAAACATTGCTGAAGAGATAGAAGAAGATATAAAAAAGGAAAGCAGGATCAAGTTTATAAGAAAATCAGTGCCCTTCAGTACAAAAAGAGAACCAAATCTGCAGTAGTAAAAAACAAAGAAGGAAAGTTACTGATAGACAACAATAAGATATGTGCTCGATGGAAAGAATACATAGAAGAACTGTACGATGATAAGGATTTCAAGAATGACAATAAGCTAATTGAAGATATCAGCGTGTGGAAGAGAAATTCAAGGTCCTCCAATCATGAGACATGAATTTGAATATGCCCTTCAGAGTCTGAAAGAAGGAAAAGCAACCGGTGTAGATGACATCCCAGCAGAATTATTGAAAAATTTAGGTATCAACATGAAAGACCAGTTATTCAGAGTAATAAACGAATGCTACGAAAGAGGAATCATGCCAGAAGACTTCACACAATGCAGAACCATTACCATACCTAAAATAGGAAGGGCAGTTGACTGCACCAATTATAGAATACTATCAATATTAACACATGCCTCCAAGATACTCCTTAACATAGTTAAGAACAGAATAAAAGGAAAAGTAGATAAGTATGTTGGAGAAGACCAATTTGGATTTAGAAAGGCAGAGGAACAAGAGAAGCAATTCTGGCCTTATGTATGTTATTGGAGAGAAGGATGGAAATGAATAGAACGACTAATCTTACCTTCATTGACTTAGAAAAAGCTTTTGACAATGTGAACTGGGAACTACTGTTTAGAAATATGAGGAAAATAGGATTGGACTGGAAGAACAGAAGAATGATTAATCAACTGTATCTGAACCAAAGCACAAAAATAATCATCAATCAGGTAGAAGAAAAGGCCAGGATTAGGAAAGGAGTTAGACAAGATTGTCGCCTATCACCATATTTATTTAATATGTTCATTGAGGAAGCTATTCAGATCATGAAGGAGAAGACAAAAGGAATAAAAGTCAATGGTGAAAGGATACATTGTATCAGATTTGCAGATGACATCGTATTACTTGCACACTCAGAAACAGAAATGAATAGAATGCTGAAAGTCCTGTCAGACACTCTTAAACTATGAAAATTAAAAGTAAACAAATGGAAAACAAAAGTAATGGTAGTACAGAAAAATATGGAAGAAATTAAAACCAATATAAAAATTGATGGAATCAGAATTGATCAGGTGAAACAATTCTGTTATCTTGGTAGTATGATAACAGAGGATAATAGATGCTTCCTGGAAGTAAAGAGAAGAATAGCATTGGCAAAAAAGGCATTTATGAGCAAGAACATCATTTTAACCAGCACACACATGAATATAGGTGTCAGAAAATCCTTTACAAAATAATTCGTATGGAGTATACTTCAGTATGGAAGTGAGAGTTGGACTCTGGGTAAATCAGAAAGGAATATACTTGAAGCTGCTGAAATGTGGATATGGCAGGAAATGACCAGAACAAGCTGGATAAAAAAAAAAATAAAAAAAAAAAAAACCAACCTGGAAGTCTTAAGGGAAGTTAAAGAAGAGAGAAGATTTTTAAAGGAAATGGAAAACAAGAAATTAAAATTTATTGAACATATCATCAGACACAATACTTTCATCACTAACATACTTGAAGGGAAAGTGCTGGGAAAGAAAGGGAGAGGAAGACCTAGCATGAAGTATTTGGACGACATCAAGAAGAGGTTAGGTTTTGTCAATTACATGGAACTGAAACGAACAGCCAACGAAAGAAAAAAGTAGTTGCATCGACAAGGCATTAGCCTTTAGAATATTGATTGATTGACCCCTACATATCTATTACAATCCCTCACGTGGTATACTAAGATGATGGTATCACAACGGCTGCCTTATGATCCCTAGGGACAAAGTTATACATGAATTTCTAATTTGTTTCATATTGACTTCTGAAAGAATATTATGACTCATGTGTGTATCAATAAACTGAGAATCTTACATATGAAAATGGAATGTGGATTAAGAGGAAAACAGCGGACCTCTACTCCTTCACCGACAGGTTTACTGATGCTGTACGGAAAAGGCGCCTTAATTTCTATGGCCATATCTACAGAATGAACAGCGACAGACTAAGTAAAAGATTATTCAAAGTAATCAACTCAAAGAAGGTCAAAATAAAATGGCTAGAAGAAACTAAGGCGGACCTCCAAGAAATAAATATTACAGACGACATCATGGAAAATCGTGGAGCTTTTAGAACCAAAGTAGCTAATCATAAATTTAGGGAGAAAGCAAAAAAGACAACTGGTAGGAAGTGGTCGACAGAACGCAAGATGCAACACAGTGCATTCATGAAGAGATTTTGGGAGGATAAGAAGGCACAAACCATCAAACCAACTATCAAGTTCAAACGCGCTCTATGAATGGGCATAACGAAGGAAGAAGAAGAATATAACTGCAGTAAACTTAGGACAATTAGGGCTGAAGTTACACAATGTACAAAATTTTGAAAATTACAAATGTTTTGAAACATTATCATGTTTTGCATGATTACTACAGTGATGAAGAGACTTTATCTATTACATCTAGTCATTCTCAGGTATCATGTAGCTATATGCCTTAATATGGATTTGAACCTTTTAACATGCACTTATCATTTGCATGAATATTATTGTGCCATAAATCTGTATCTTGATTCTTTGCTTCAGTCCTTATAAACATGACACTGTCAGCGCACCTATTTTTATCTCATGCTCAGCTGACTTCCGGCCAAGACAATCTTTGTTTCAGGTTCTCAGGTTCTTTGTTGAGGTTGACATTGCGACTGGTCACAGTTTCCCTCCTTATGGCTTGGCTGGTGGTTGTTTGTGTGACTTTCCATCATTACTGACACCACTGCTGTTAGTTCAGGATATATGCTTCAAAGATGTGTTCCATTCTGCTTCCACAATTAAGAAGATATTTCCCTTTCCAATTCCAGATGATGGATGGTCTAGAGATAAATAGGAAAAGTACAAAATGACCTACACTGCTCAAAAAAAAACTTTAGTTATGTCCATATCTACATCATAGAAATAGAAATAGAAATATATTTATTTAAGGTCCCTTTGGCTGTAACTAACTGCCACTTTAACTTAAATGTATCACCTAACATACAAAATCTAATAAAAGAATACATAAAAAGCGTAAGATACATTTTCCTACACATGCATATTGAAATGAAAATGAACATGCAATGGAAACAAACCATCTCCTTTTCAACAATTAAGAATCGAAACAAAATGCATTCTCTGAACACTCAAGACATAACTTCATTGCACAATGTATCATAAACAAAGTGTCCCTGACCATACACCAAAATAGCTATATGGTAATTAAACACCTTAACAAGGTGTATTACCCCCCCCCCCCCCCCCCCCTACATAGATAATAGCTTCACAATACCTTTCCATGCTTCTGACAAGGTACCTACCCTATGTTCAGTTGAGGCAGACATCCCTGCTCTTCCTAAGGGCGTCTTCAAGGGCTTGTAGAGTTCGAGGTGGTGTATTTCTCACTTGCATGCATTGCTTCAGCTGGTCCCAAACTTGCTCTGGAGCATTCAAGTCAGGACTTCTAAATGGCCACTCCATTCGTTGCTTTTGCAGGAATCTCTGAATTATGTTGGCATCATGCAATCTAGCATCATCATGCATGAATACTGCGTTTTCTCCAAGTTGCTTCACATTAGGAATCGCATGTGACATTAAGATCTCATCAATGTACCATCAAGCAGTTAAGGATCTACTGCGAATGATCATGATATTGGTTTTGTGTCAAGTTTACGCCTGCCCACACCATAACAAATTAATCTCCATATCTAACAGTAGACTGTACAGTTGTCAGATGAAACTGCTCCCCACTTCTTTTCCAGATTTGCAGACAACCATCTGAACAATACAATATGAAAGAGCATTCATCTGGGAACAGCACAGCATGCCAGAAACCAAGTTCTTTTCCTTCTTGCCCCCAGTGTCTCACCTAAGTTTTTCTATCATACTTGTCACATTACTTCTAGGATTGAAATCATTAAGCACGAACCTTGCAGCCTTTCACTGTACCATCTTTAGTTCATTGATGATCACTGTTTGGTATGGGTCCCAAACAGCTGCTCCATATTCCAGGATTGGCCTGACGAGTGCCTTTGAGTGTGTACTGCTGCCCTTTAGCATACTCATCACAAAATGCATGGACTTGTACGCTTTAGAAATTACACTTCCTAAGTGAGTGTCCCAATTTAGATCTCTCTTTACATGTATTCCTAGGTACTGTATTTGCATTAGTCACTGTCTACAAGAGAGTCCAATCCAAGGCAGTATTGAAAGTCCTCTTGCCCATTCTTATGAGAGTGCATTTTTGTGAATTTATTTTTGTTTTGTTAATGAGTGTCCACTAATGCAGTATGTTTATTTGGCTCATAATAATCTATTTTTGTCAGCGGTTCATATTTTCCTGTATATTACACAATCATCCGCAAACAATCTGCAGTCACTTCGAATTTTGTTCGGCAGATCACTGATAAATGCCATAATTAGAAGTGGCCCACTAACACTACTAGTTACTACTACTGATGATAATGAAACTTTGTCAGAGTATTTACTTCCAAATTTTGCTTTAATTTTTTGCGTGTGGTCTGTCAAAAATTCTCGGATCCACAAAACCAACATTTTATCAATGTTTGTTTCCGCAGTTTTTGGATCAGATTGTCATATGGTATTACATTAAAATCTTTAGCAAAATCAAATTACAATAGCATCAACTTGCACACTTCTGTCTATTAACTCGCTAATATACTGAAAGAGACTTAGCACATCGGGGCAAAACGCTGGCAACCAGGAATGAGTTAGCTGGAAAATTTGTAATGTCCAATAATGGACCAAATATATTGGTATTATAAATTTACTCATTCGGGACAAATATTTCAGGTTCCCTATGAGAACAACATCTATACTATCTGATGGCCAGGCATGCATCAATTTTTGGAAATGAGAGAACGTCTCTCATAGTGCATTGGCACTGCCGGTGGCTCCAAGCAGACTATGCAGTGGCCTCCACGGTACGCACTAGCCATGTGTCTTGGTAGGTGTGCTATTTACCAACTGATGAGCCCAACTTAGCACACTGGGGCGAAACGCTAGCAACCAGGAATGAGTTAGCTGGAAAATATGTAATGTCCAATAACAGACCAATTATAGTGGTATTACATACCACTTAGTCGAGCAACTCGTCTCCTTTTTCCCAAGTCTTCCCAGCGCAAACTCTGCAACATTTTTGCAACACTACTCTTTTGTTGCAAATCACCCAGGAGCTGCTTATCTTTGAACTTTTTCCAGTTCTTGAATCAAGTAATCCTGGTGAGGGTCCCATACACTGGAACCATACTCGGAGTCTTACCAGAGACTTGTATGCCCTCTCCTTTACATCCTTACTACAACCCCTAAATACCCTCATAACCATGTGCAGAGATCTGTACCCTTTATTTACAATCCCATTTATGTGATTACCCCAATGAAGATCTTTCCTTATATTAACACCCAGATACTTACAATGATCCCCAAAAGGAACTTTTACTTCATCAATGCAGTAATTAAAACTGAGAGGATTTTTCCTATTTGTGAAACTCTCAACCTGATTTTTAACCCTGTTTATCCTCATACCTATGCCTACTGTCCATCTCACAACATTTTCGAGTTCATTTTGCAGTGCTCACAATCTTGTAACTGATTTATTACTCTATACAGAATAACATCATCTGCAAAAATCCAAGATATCTGCTACTTGCTGGAATCCTACAAGTTAGCTTCAGTGGAATAACCTTTCCTAAATCCAAACTGCCTTCTATCGAACAAATTATTGATTTTTCAAACGTCTAATAAAATCAGAAAGAATGCTTTCCCAAAGCTTACATGCAATGCATGTCAAACTGACTGGCCTGTAATTTTCAACTTTATGCCTATCACCCTTCCCTTTATCCACAGGGACTACCATAGCAACTCTCCATTCATTTGGTATAGTTCCTTCATGCAAACAATAATCAAACAAGCACTTCAGATATGATATTATATCCCAACCCGTTGTCTTTAGTATATCCCCAGAAATCTTGTCAATTCCAGCTGCTTTTCTAGTTTTCAACTTTTGTATCTTATTGATTCACCTGAAAAAAGGTCCGACTCGTTGGCTGAATGGTCAGCGTACTGGCCTTCGGTTCAGAGGGTCCCGGGTTCAATTCCCAGCCGGCTCGGGGATTTTAACCTTCATTGGTTATTTCCAATGGCCTGGGGGCTGGGTGTTTGTGCTGTCCCCAACATCCCTGCAACTCACATACCACACATAACACTATCCTCCACCACAATAACACGCAGTTACCCACACATGGCAGATGCCGCCCACCCTCATAGGAGGGTCTGCCTTACAAGGGTTGCACTCGGCTAGAAATAGCCACACACACACACACACACACACACACACACACACACACACACACACACACACACACACACACACACACACACACACACACACACACACACACACACACACACACACACACACACACACACACACACACAAAAAAACCTGAAAAACCTGAAAAAAGAATAAAACTATCTTTCCATACAAGCTGGGTCCAAACGCCCCGCAGGAAGTTGACCAAGTTAGTGACCTTGGAGTCCAGCTTGACGAGGGTCTTATTTTCACCGCTCATATAAACAATGTGATAGGAGAGGCTTACCAGTCATTGGGATTTATCATACGGAACAATAAACTATTTAAACTGTTCAGGAAGACTAATTCATTCATAGCACTCTATAATGCCCTTGTATGAACAAAACAGGAATATGCTAGCGTTTTAAGGAAACCAAGGTTCGATAAATATATTAAGTTAATCGAAAGAGTACAAAAACGTTTTGTAAGATTCCTTCATCTCCAAACACATGGCTTGTATCCATTTATGGTGCCATACAAATATTTACTAACCAGTGTTGGGATGACCAGCCTTGAAAATCAGAGAAAAATAATTTATGCCAAGTACCTCCATAAATTACAGTGGCCTTCGAAAAAAAAAAACCAATCCTCTCTGGCGAAGCATGAAAAGGTGATTTATCCTAATTTAGGTGTGCTGATTTCAAGTATGTAAACCGTTTTTGCCTATTATGTACAGTTTTTTTTTGCTATTTGAAATCCAAATTTGACATATTGTTGTAATTTCAATAGAAAACACCATAATAGAGAATATATGTAATTTTGATGGGACATGATCAAATCGCAATGAATATACAAAAAAGTAACATGTTCACTGATAGAATGTATGAATCTCACTACAAGAACACTATTGTTTGCTGCACTTTGATGTGAATGAACGCTGTGTTGATTTGCATTTGTGTTCCTCAGTAGTGTTATCTCGCACTAGACACCAACAGTAATCTGACATCATGGAGACGTCCCATCGCCTCTGATACCTTCGTTCCAGTTCTTTTAGATCCTGATGTTCCTCGCTGAATGCTCCTAAATAATCCACATGACTGTGCAGGAAATGTAATTTTAAGCTCATGCGGTAACCCAATTTCTGGACGTTGTACAGCATGGTTTCCACAACATGTTGGTAGTTTACATCTTTAACATTACCCAGGAATTTGCTACAAACATCCTTGAATGATTCCCATGCCTGAAGCTGTGTTTCGTTCGTCGTACTGAATGTCAGATTCGACATAAGCTTCTGAATTTGGGGGCTGTCAAAAACACCTTCCTTAATTTTGGCATCCGACAGTCCTGGAAATTTCCGACAGAGGTACCGAAAGCACGGACTGCCTCTATCCAAACTCTTCACGTACTGCTTCATAATTCCCAATTTAATATGTAAAGGGGGCAATAACACACCTTGAGGATCAATTTATTTATTTATTTACATTTTATGGCCTTCATTGGACCACTCTAGCCAACTTTATAAAAAGAATTTTTCGGTTTCCTGTCAGCCCAGTTCTTCTTCATTCTCTCTGATCTTATCCTTCTTTCTTCATTGGAAATCACTCTTCCTATTGTCTGTTTGTTGATTCTGGTTTGCAGTCTGGTTTGCTTCTCAGTGAGTTTCCTGATTTTTTCCAGTTTTGTTTCTTAAGTCTTCCACTGTAATATGTAGTTCATTCATATATTCCTTGATTTCTGTAATCCACTTAATGTTGCACTTACTATTCCATAATTTTTCTATTATTCTCCTGATGATCCTGTTCTCTGGTGTCCTAATTAGATGTCCAAAAAATGAAACGAGTTTCTTCCTGATTGTGCTCACTACTGGTTCTATTTCCTTGTAAACGGTTTCATTAGAAGCTACTCTCCAGTGTCCATCTTTTTGATATGATTTGTTGATGAACGTTCTAATGATTCTTCTCTCTATCTTGAGTATTTTGTCTATTTGTGCAGTGTTAGTTGTTTTGAAGATGGTTTCACTTGCGTATGTTATTTCTGGTTGAGTGACTGTTTTGTAGTGTTTAAATTTTGTTGCTATTGACAGGCCCTTTTTGTGTAGGTATTCTTGGTGATATATTGTGCTCTGGTCAATTTATTTATTCTTTTCATTGAGGGTATATGTTATGATTTCTCCCAGATATTTAAATTTATCTACAATTTTGATTTCTTGGTTTCCTATGGCAATTTTGTTTATGAGTGGTGGGTCAGTAAATATGATTACTGTCTTTTCAAAAGATATTCCAAGACCAATTTTCAGTAACCATCTGTAGTTCAGTTTCTGCAACACCATAGATAAATTGTGATAGTTTTCACGAAAAGATGTTGAATGGGTGACTGGCACTGAAGCAAGTTTATTTCGATTGTCAAGAAGAACACCTTTGAGACTTCTTTTACTGGTATCAATAAATAGATGCCAGTCCTTTGCTTGGTAAATAGTTCCAAGATGATGAATCAAGCCAGGGATATCACAGCAAAACACAAGTTTGTCTTCGTGAACAAAAAACTGCCAGAATTCTTCCTCCCAATTTCTGTAACAATATGAATTTGTCCCAGGGAGTAAAAAATTTCTCTCTTTTAATCTTGATCCTAAAAGTTCACCCTTTTCTTTAGTGAGGCTTAGGTCATGCACCAAAATCATTTAAGTCACACTAATTATAAATCTGATCAAAAATTAGATGTTAGCTTTTCCGGCGTTTGCTCTATTAACCAGCGTTTCGTCTTAGGTCTGACACGACTCGTCAGAGTGGGATGTGTCAAACCCTACCCACTGACGCTGGGTGTATGCAGGTGAACTTATCAGAAGCCTATTTAAGAGGCATACGGGAGATAAAACTCCACAATGGAATTAATGCCCGCCTAGCAATTCCAAATGGAAATTCTAAGTTCCCATGGTGGGAAAAGCCGGAAAAGCCAACATCTAATTTTTGATCAGATTTTTGATATGCTCTATTGGTGGAAAAACATCTAATTCCCTCATGGGAACTTAGAATTTCCACTAATTATAAAGACGTGGAGTTTTATCCTCAACATCCGGTACAAAGGTATCATCACCATCCTCCGGACTTGAAGATGACAAAGACACACTCTCTGGTAACTGTATTGGTGGTTTTAGAACAGGAATATCGGGTCCATGTGGTATGGGGGTTATGGCAGATGGAAGGCAGGGATACACAATGTGCTTTTTGTTTTTTGTATTGAACCCGGGCACTTTACATACACAAAAATAACATTCATCAAAATGATTTCTCTGTTCCTGCCAAGCCATTGGGATTCCGAATGGCACTGACGGCAACGATCCATTGTACCATTGCCGCAGGTTTTCTACACACGTTTTACACACAAAATGAGGTGCAAAATTCTTGTCCTGATCACCTAACTTCATGTTAAAATATGCCAGGTACAGGTTTTTATAAATGGCATAATATTTTGCTTCTGACCTTTAATTGTATACTGGTCACATATGTAACACATTTTCACCTCCGAACATCACAGCCACTTGCCATTTTAACATAAACTCACTTATTCACTCAATTGACTTCAAGTGCATGTTGTAACTTGTAGACAAAGGCGTGACACACGTTCTCAGATTCTCCTCTCAGACTAAAGAGAAACGCGATCTTGGTGTTTTGACCTTTTGTCTGACATTGTGCATACGTGAATTGAAACTGTTCTAATTGTTCTTCTGGTGTTCCTGTATGATTACCTACTCCCCTCCAAAACAGAGCACATTCAATGTTTTCTCTCAGACATGTCCATACCTGTATTCCATACAACCAATCCAAACCTCATTTACAACAATCAAGCTTCATTAGCATAAACATGAGACGGACTTGTGACAAATCTGTACGCGATACGAAACAACTGTTAGTGGACCGTATGAAACAAACATTAAGCAATGATCATACACAGACATTATGGAGAGACTGACTGTGGATGATTACAATAGGATGCAAGGTGCTATTTCCACTTTTTTTTTTTTTTTTTAAGTGGAGGAACGGACTGCGATTACATAAAACATGATGCATTTGACTGTCGAGTGTCATGTTCTCTAGTTAATTAGTGTACAACTTAGCACACAACAAAACAGCAACACACCTATCATAGATTTACCTACTTTTATAACAATTTGGGATATTTCCTCATTCCTATCCAAAAGGGGTTATCTCTGAAGTATCTAAACATATATACATAGTATGTAAACACAGACACACTACCATATAAGGAAAACAACAATTATTGCCATAGAAAACTTTTTATAGTGGATTAATGTCGCATTAATACATTAAAGGTTTTCTGTAATGAGCAAACGGGAATATTTTTATTTTGTTACATTTATACTGATGTTAATATTAATGATAGGACATCCATCACGTACTGTACATTTAGAATCACAACTTACAAGGGAAATGTCCATACTGTCATATCGAAATTGACAATGAAATTTGTTAGAGAGGATGAGGGGTCCATAATAAAGCAATGTACAAAAATTCAGCTGCCATTTCGATCTGTAAGGACCTGAAATCGATACAGAAATGTCTAATAGAACAGCACGCATTAGCGTATAGCTTGACGTGGACAGCCGTTGTGACCAGCCGAAGCGACCGGGTTACCTTGAGCTTTCTGCGCCAGTCAGTTGACACATTTACCTTTGAAAGAGCAGTCATGAATCTGACAAATGGTCTAGAGTATGCTTTATGTTATTTCCGTGAAAAAGGTTCAATCCATTTCCCGTCGAATAACTTCGGAAGAAAGGGAGATGGGTCGACATGGGATCGAACGAATTGAAAATCATCCCATGGGTGCCAGCATCGTCTCGGAGTCATGTCTGGAGAGAAATAGTGATAGTGAAAGTGACAGTGCAAGTAGCATCATCTCATCTGCATTATCTGAAAGAGAAGGCAGCACACCATTGACAAGAACAAGATGTATTATGGATCCGATTCTGAGCCCCAAGTCTGATTCCCGTCAATCCAGTGAAGAGACGCCGCAGTCACCTAGCAAACCTACTAGTTCAAACTATGCTTCCAGCCCACAGAAGAAAGTGAAACAAACAGTAGATCTTGCATACAAGAGAAAAGCTGTAAATTTATGGTTAAATAAGGGGGCTAAGAAGCGGCTTTCATTAACAACTGTTCGCAAAAGTTGTTGTAAGGCGACATCACTACGATAACTGTACAGGTAGAAGAACCAATTAGAATCTACATCAGTAAGCCTCATTGAGCACAGGAAATTGATGCATACAGAATTATTTTCTCGCTTTACAGAAGCAAGAAGACTGAAGAGGAATGTATGTGATAAAGACCTGCAACTGTGGGACTTGGAAATTTCAAGAGAGATTTCAATGGGGCAAACTAATTTCAGCGCGTGTGCTAGTTGGTCGAGTCGTTTTACGAAAAAGTACCGAATAAAAATTAGAAAAAATATGAGAGCTGTATCCTGTACTGTACCATTACGTTACAATTGACGTCAGTTGACATGAAGATAGATCGGAAGAAAAATGGCGCAGATCAGATTCAAGCGTTAAGAATGCACGGAATAACTTTTTGTGACAAGTTGACCGCAACTAGGAGGCAGTGCCTGGCGAGATGGAAAGGAAACTCTATGAGAAATGAACCATTGTACGTAAAAAAAATTGGAAAAACGTTCTATTATTATCTACCTTGGCAATAAGATTTCATCAGAAACGAACTGTGAATTGCAATTACCTAACCAGAAGAACAACTATTATAATCAATACAACCATATCAGAGTCCATACGAAGGAAGAATCTAGAAACAAACTACTGAAAAATACGAAAAAACGGCAGGGAAGCACATATAATAGATTTCAAATACTGTGCCGAAGAAGAGGTGTCGGAATACGGCAATCGTAAATAAGGCCTAAACTGACTTAGGAAACGGCCAGATTTCCTCAAATAATCCGTATAACCCATCTATAAGATTCAAAAAACATTATTCAGGCAACAGATTTTACCAAGAAAGAACCAATTTATAAGAATATAATTAATTCTGAGCTTTATCTAGAGAGGATAAGAAATATAAATACAATTAGACAAAGTCCTTGGAAGAGCTATATATACGGAGAAATAAGATGTATTCTGTTAAATTAATAATATCTTTTCGTTGCATGGAAATTGGATACGAAATGGAGCGAGCGCAAAGCGATGGAGGAAGGCTGACCACATCATCGTAAGCTCAAGCCTGGCGACCTAGAGATCCAGCATGACGTAATCCAGTGCAAGGCTAGACGTTCCGAGATGCCGTGAGGAGGAAGAAGAAAGCAACGTCAGACCTAAAATGGCTTGAGATAAGTAACATTTTAAGAAATTTAACTATAAAGTATTTCATTTAGTGTAGTATAATCGTAGGAAAGCTGAAGTGCCAAAGATATGACCTGTTTGTGCCAATATGTGAATTCTAAGGCATATGCCGGAGAAAATAAGCACAGATACGTATTATTTATGTGTAGTAATATACTGCCGTGCTCATAAGTTTGATCTGAGGTTAATGTGAGCAGTATCGGGAAGTGAATAAGGATGTTTTTGAACCAATATGTTTAAGAGTACGTCGTATATTAAGTTAGGCAAGGCTAAGATATGAAAGTGCAATGTAATAATAATAATAAAAAACCTAGGCTACCCAATGACCAGATTGAATAACTAGGCCAATATCGTCCATATTTACGATGAGTTGGAATAAATAGTAGCAGCTTGCGATGTTATGAAAAGATATTAAGGTAAAAGAAGTGTTTTACTGCGACGTAGTAGTCATTATGAAGAAGTTGAGTAGAGATATTGATTGAATGCGGAGGAATCGCAGTAATTAGAAGCATGAATGATAATATGTTGTTGGAGATTTGAGATGTTGAATAGGTATTGTGTAAGTAAATGATTGAAGGAAATAGGTGCGAATTTATGCTTAGCCACAGTTATGTTGTGATTGAAAATGAGGCAAGCAGTGGAATTAAGGCCTAGATATGTGAATATTAAGTGTAGTAAAGAGGTTAGATGGTCAATTGGTCGAACTTAAATGAAATATGGAGATAGGTTAGGCGTAATTTACATGTATTTGAAGTGTATATGGGAGAGAGATACAGTCGCCTAGTAATACATTTGTCTCACATAGTGAATATACAGTATTGGAGCATGCGTTAACCTGAAAATGGTAAAATTGGTAGGCAGTAGAAAGAGTCATTTTAATTGAAAATACACATAATATTTAATTGATCTGTACGATTCTGGCAGGTTATGATGATTGAAGAACATGGAGATGGTACTCGTAAATTAAGATATTTGATTTTATTTTGGCACATATTTTTAATATATAAGGATGTTGGAATTAATATTAATGGTTAGGATTAATTTCTTTTAGATACTTAAGATGGCATTTTGAAGCCATAATTGGAAAGAGTTACTTATCTCATGCCATAAACAAGTCAAAGGCGCAATTCCCAAACCAATCCCAAAGAATACTGCAAATAGACCTAAAGGAAAGAAAGACCACTCCCTCCTTTAATAAAGAGTAAATCCTAATTGTCCCCATGATGAAATAAAATGATGAAATGTGGTCATGCAGCAAAATAATAATTGCCCAAATGAATTAAAGGTACCTGCCCAATTTTAATTATATTAATTCATTAATTTGAGCTGTCAAGAAAGATAATATGTGATATTCGAATTTATTTTCCTCTATTACCAGAGATGGTCATTATTTTGTTAGTTATAGTATTGGCATGCTAATAAATTAGTTTTAAGATTATTCAAGCGTTTATTTTCAAAGGTAGAGATAGGAAGATTAGTTGTAAGGATATATTTAGACTGGTATTTCGGAAATCATGATATTCAGAGGCTCATATTGATTCTACGGTAGGATTTTGGAGAAAAATGAGTGACTTATTGAAACATACACCCTGTTCAACGGAACTTGCGAAAGTAAATAGTATTTTGAATATGTATAGATGTTTTTACCCTGAGATATTGACTTAATATTGACAAGCAACCACCGCGTTTGATCTGTATATCCATCCCCAATTTCGGATAGTTAATTAGTACCAATTAAGTGGGAATATTGCGCGGGCAACGTCATATTAATTTAGTACCACAACATGAGGTGAGTTGAATGGAAGTACAGCGCGATGGTTATACCTATACTTTTATCAGTCCAGTGTGGAACTTGGTAAGAATTAGGGCTGCGATACCACCAAAGGTTGCATTAAATTTATCGCCCATACTTGGGGCAAGTTGAATAGAAAAACACCGTTGTCGCAGGTTGCAGTACGTATCTGCAAGAAGAAGACGACAAAAAGATAAAGTTGCAAAGAAATTTGTGGAAGCAGCTACAGAGCGATTTTTAGACTACACCCCTTCTTCAATATACAATACTGATCAGAGTGGTTTCATGCGCGAAATAAAAGAGAAAAGGACTCTATCATTTGTTGGTGAGAAACATACAGAAACAGTTGCTCAATCAGTTAGTGCACTCACCCATTCGTACACAATAATGCCTACAATCAGTATGGCCACTACTCTTTTCCCAAAATTATTCATTATACTGCAGGAGGCAATTGGAACTTTTGGTCCAAAAGTTTCCAAAGAAATGTTTCATGCCAGAAATATAATTGTAACAGCCACAAAATAAGGGAAAATGGGAAAAAACAGGAATTAAAGTATTGGTTTAAAGAATCATTCTTCCCATTTGCGGAAGAGAAGTGTTTGCTACTGCTAGATTCCTGGACTACATGTAGTGATAAGAGCTGTCTTGAAGACATTCCTCCAGGCAACAGTACAGAAATTCTCCAGATTCCTTCCGGTACTACAGGGAAAATACAGCCCTTGGAAAAGTTTTTCTTCTGGCAGTGGAAGGCTTTGTATCGCTGCTTAACAGACATTGTGCCGACTTGTGAAGACTTTCCGTTTGATGTTTATCAGAGAAACAGCATACTGAAAATGCAGTTCTTCCTTCATTTTCCATTTTCATCCACACGGTTCAAGGACATGATTAAATATTTGTGGTTCATAACCAATTATACAACGGAGACAGCTCCCAAGTTCAAAGTGCCTGCAAAATACTGCCTTCAAATAAGTAAAGAAAAGTGCGAAATTTCATTGTCTATTTCAATATGATAGTACGGACAGTTCCCTTGTTTGTTCTAAATGGTTGTACCATACCCGATCTTGGGTACGTCCCATGTGCCTCTTATTACACATGTCTTGTGGTTTTTCTCCACAACTTTCTTAAGGTGGAAATAGGAACTTTTGAATAGACCCTCCTCAGTTGAGATAAACATTCATCATGCTAATCTAACACTACATTGGTTAGTAAGAGACTAAAATAAATAATTTTTAAAATCAACAAATCCATCAACATTACAGAAGTTGAAGTGATGTCACACAGCCATTAATCATCCTTACACAACACTTTACAAAATAAGCCTCCAGACAAAATTAGTGTATATCTTGTAGAGCAAAGTGGGGGGGAGAGAGGGAGAAATTTTTCAAGGCACATAGGAAGAAAAAAAAATTGAATTTCAGTTAAATTAACTCATAGTTGTCTTTGAAACGAAGAAACTGGTATGCTTTCTTTAATTTAAAATATTTGGTAAACTTAAAACATTTAAGGTATCGTAGGAATGGTGACCTACAGAGGATATATACAGCTTTATAATTTTGCCCTCTAATTAAAATTCAATTAAAAATCACAACTACAGTACTTGAGGGAAATTATATGCCTACCTTGGAAAGTGCACCTGTCTGACGACTCAGGTGAAAACTAAGGTCCAAGTTATGGAGATGCAAAAACACATTTTTTGCTATACGTCTGATAGAGTGTTGTGCTACCTTGGCAAACACAGCATTACGAAGTTCATTGAATCCTGCAGCACCAGCACGCGCTATACCATCTGCACAAATATTTCAGTTTCATATAACTACTGGGAGAAAGATTCCAGCACTCACTAATTAAAAAGACAGTTGCCAAAGTACAGTCAAAGAATTAATTGTGACAGAAAAAATATCTTCTGGGCAATACTATCTTTGAAAATAGAGTATCTTGCAAAAGAAAGGAAGAATATCAATAGGGGAGAGAAAAATGATCAACTAATTTGATGTAAGATTTGAAATAAATAATATGCTAATTCATAATGAGTGTCCATGAAAACTCGATCTAAAGTTAAATTTATTGCAACAAAATAGGGCATATTTGGAAAAAATATGACATTGTAATAAATAAATGAATGAATGAATAAATAAATAAATAAATAAATAAATAAATAAATAAATAAATAAATAAATAAATAAATAAATAAATAAATAAATAAATAAATAAATAAATAAATAAATAAATAAATAAATAATAAATAAATAAATAAATTAATACTTTATTATAGACTGCAATGCCTTTTAGCATTCAATCTGCAAGCCATTGTGAATTAACTATGCATCTTCACAGCCCCCTATTTGCACAAAAGTACTATGGCCTTGTTTACTTCCAACCCTCATATCTTTAAACCATGAAAACAGAGTCTAACTATCTGCTTCAGCAACTCCTCCCACTCTTCAGTGTTTTCAGTTCCACTATTTATACTGACCTGTTGGGATCCTTTTCATTTTCGGTGTTTGTTCTGTAATTCTAGCCTTCTGCCACCGAGATTTAATTTTTGTCTCTTCCTTTTTACCGTCTTTATCTGGCTTTCTTCTTATCCTATATTCCCTACTTCAAGACTGAATATCTGCCAAAATGGCCCTCAATGACTGGTGAAACCCACCCTCCTGATGTAACTGTGATGTAGAAACAAGCTCATCAGTGCCTAAGAAAGATGTTGAAGAAATGGGATTAATGAGAAAAGAGCTAATCTACTTCAATCAATCAATCAATCAATCAATCAATCAATCAATCAATCAATCAATCAATCAATCAATCAATCAATCAATCAATCAATCAAATATCTGAATTTAGAGCTGTCATCCAGGTGGCAGATTCCCTATCAATTGTTTACCTAACTTTTTCTTAAACGTTTTCGAAGAACTTGATGAACAATTCCCTTGATAATTTATTTCAATCCCTTACTCCTTATCCTATAAATGCCCCAATTTGTTCTCTTGAATTCCACCTTGATCCTCATATTAATTAATGGATCATATACAAACACAGCCAGAGACTCTGTTCAGAGTGTCGGGTGGCGAGAAATGACTCAATCTGCTAAGAGGACCAACGACTTTTGAGCGGATGAGTTCTCTTAGGTGGGGCGAAGACCCCCCCAGTATAGGAAATGACACTGGAACCTATCAGCAGCGTCTATCCCCACATTAGGGGCAGCTGCAGAAGGCACCTGTACTCCATATTAGAAGCAGCCTCATCACCTGCTGGCAGCAGCTTTAAAATGCCTTTGGAGTGGCAAACCCATCGTAATAAAAGCCTAAAATGCAAGCAAATATGGTGTGGCCTTGGAAAAGGCTAAGTACGTCCTTTGTAGACGATGCACAGTTCTTCAGGTACTGGTGGAGCTGTGAGAAGGGTGACCAGTATCACAACATATCCAAATCGGGACAGTAAACATCCTAACCCTCACAGATAAGACCAAAGAACCTGAAGTAGATTAGCTCTTTTCTCATTAATCCCATTTCTTCAACATCTTCCTTAGACACTGATGAGCTTGTTTCTACTTCACAGTTACATCAGGAGGGTGGGTTTCACCAGTCATTGAGGGCCATTTTGGCAGATATTCAGTGGAGGAAAGGATGCTGTAAACAGAGCAGGAATGAGGAGGTAAAGATCAATGAAAGAATGATCATAGTAATGATACAGTTTGAGTCAGGAACAAGAGATCTCTTTCAAGCGTATACTCCACACACTGTATATACCGATATGAATGAAGCATATGTGCGTATGTACTAAATAGTACTTCTTCCATATTGCACCGAAGAACCTCATAAACCCAATTGTAAAATTGTGAATAATAATAATAATAATAATAATAATAATAATAATAATAATAATAATAATAATAATAATAATAATAATTGTACCGGGCGGTACACCTCTACGACGCAAGTTCAAATCTTGCGCCAATTGAAACTCCTCTACAGGAGAAACCCTGAACTGTAACAATTGAATCAACTCTCCTGTTTATCAGAAGATGTCACTGGGTGTTTTTGATTTGCTTTTGTTGATCAAGAAGTGTGGACATTCTCTAACAGAGGTCTCTACAAAAAAAAACTATGATAATGCACTCTGGTGCAAAGGTATGAACTTTCTTGGAGAAATTTTGTATTCATAAGTTTTGTCTTTACTAAATTTCGTTCTTTCATTTGGGGGTTGGCAATATTAAGCTTTCTTTCCGCCTGTTTTGAATTTAACCAATCCTAAATTTCTGTAATTAATTTCCCACCAATAAGGTGTTTCTTCATCGATTTGTGTGTAACTTTTGCTGTTAACCAATAAACGTTTGTGGGCGGGTCTTAATCATTCATGAAAGGTCTCGAATTTTCCGCGAGGGTATAAAAACTGCTGATTTTCTTGTCTCCGCGCCACTTCAATAACATCTAGCTTAGCGTGTGGATATGTAACAGGGGGCGGGAAGCGCCTCTTTCTTCGGGCAACAGATCTTCAACAAGGTAATGGCCATTTAACATCTTTTCTTGCTAGCTCAGCAGTTTAACTCGCGGGGAAGGTTTGAAACCTTTAATATGTAACCAACCTTTTTAAAATGTAAATCCCATTTCAGTCTATGTAAAAACTACAAATTTCTTTAACTGTAAATTGGGGATAGAGAGTGCTTTACCCTCTCGAGCTCCCCTTCATTTTGAAGTTGAGGTGACTACGTTTTCATAACTGAGTTTCTACTCTTCCTTAAAGTGTTAAAGTTTTTCCTATACAAGTCACCTCCCTAGCTTGGGATTAGCCCCTGTGTAATTGGCCTACCGCCACTTAGGTATTTTACAAGCGTTCATGTAGGAGTGCAAATCTCGCCTCCTTTCAGCTTGTTTTTGGGCCATTTATAATTAATCACATATTTCTCTTGTAAGGCCCTGTAGGTTGGGTACAAGATACCCCTGTTTCCTTGTAAGTGTGCCTTGAGGGCAGTCAGAAGTAAAGTTTGTTGTGACCTTTGATAGGCTTGTAAAATTGAGAGCGGGTCAGCTCTTTCTTGTATTTTGATGTGTGCCTCTAGGAGGTCTGACAGTGCTAGGTAGGAGCAAGTGCTCCATGTATTAGGGGATCTCTGCCCTTCACTTCCAAATTTGAGCTAGGAGCTCAGGATATGTAAAGTGAAGGGCTCGAAGCCCAAGAACTGTAAGTTTTACTAGAATTGTACTTCCTTAACTTGTTTCTCGACTACTTGGTACCTGTTATTCTGTTACTTGTTGATTTTGAAAAGAAAATATAACCTTAAAGTTTTAAAATCAATTTTTTGGATTTGTAGTTAGACCCATTCCAACCCGCACCTTCTTTCACCTCTGCTGATCCACCAAAACATGGTAATAATAATAATAATAATAATAATAATAATAATAATAATAATAATAATAATAACAATGTCTCTTTTTCCTACTTCCAGTTTCTTTTTGCTAGTGAGGCAAATGGAGGAGAATAATAGATATGGTAAGAGAAGCAAAGGGATACCAAGGCAGCAATAGTTAGACTCAGGTTTGAATGATTTAATGATAAGAGGTGTGGTACAAGACAAGGTCACAGAGCTAGTTGCAAACAGAGGATGGTGTAATGGTATTATACCAAAGACACTACACAGGAGCATTGAAGCTCTTAATCTCCAGAGACTTGCAGACTGAATGCTAAAAGGCGTACCAGTCTATTATTATTTTATTTTTTTTGCTAGTTGCTTTACGTCGCACTGACACAGACAGGTCTTATGGTGACGATGGGACAAGGAAGGGCTAGGAGTGGGAAGGAAGCGGCCGTGGCCTTAATTAAGGTACAGCCCCAGCATTTGCCTGGTGTGAAAATGGGAAACGATGGAAAACCATTTTCAGGGCTGCTGACAGTGGGGTTCGAACCTACTATCTCCCGAATACTGGATACTGGCCGCACTTTAGCGACTGCAGCTATCGAGCTCGGTAGTCTGTTATGAACATCGTGCTCACTCAGAAAGATCTTCGCTGAAAATGGGATAGGACTAGGAAGGAAGCACCCACGACCTTAATTAAAGTAGCCTACAGCTCCAGCATTTGAATGGTGTGGGAGGAAGAAACAAAAAACAAAAAAACAAACAAAAAAAAATCTTTCAGGTTCAAGTCCACCATCTCCCAAATGCAAACTTACAAATACGTAGCTCGTATTGCACAGCCAACTCACTCGGTTATTTTCAGTCGTCTGTGGGGCACATATAGTCGAACGGTATAACTTGTTCCGTTCTTCATCTGAATTGTAAGTAAACAATCCTGTCAAATATATTCTTTACCTCTTCCATGTGGTGAGCCTCTGTGGCTCAAGTGGCAGTGCACCGGCCTCTCACCGCTAGGTTCTGTGGTTTAAATCCCGGTCACTCGATGCGAGATTTGTGCTGGACAGGTTTTTCTTCGGGCACTCCGGTTTTCCCTGTAATCTTTCATTCCAATATAATTTCATTTCACCTGTCAGTTTATCATTGCCCCAGAAAAGTACAACAGGCTTTGGGAGCTGGCACAATTCCTATCCTCGCCACTAGATGGGGGCTTCATTCATTTCATTCCTGACCCGGTCGAATGACTGAAAACAGGCTGTGGATTTTCATTTTCACCTCTTTCATGTATTCCAGTATATCCTTCCTCAAGAATGATACCTACTCCATTTTTCGCTCAAGTCAGCAGCTATAATATTGACTATACTCCTCCTATGGAGTTCTTCCTCTTCTTCCCTTCTATGTGATCTCACTTATGTGAAGGATGGCTATCCCTTCTAACATGAACATTACTTTTTTTATAATTATAACTATTCCTACCTTGTACTGTTGCTTAGATTGGCCATTAGAAATCACTGATGTAGTTTGGCCACCATTGCGTTAAGTCTTTGCCGTCCTACATTAGGAATAATTTCAACACAGAGGAGGAATGGTGTACTGTAACATCCAAGGCCCACCAAAAGTTCCCCTGGTTCAGGCTTTTTTATTTTTTTTTAATTTAATAAATGCCTACTCGCAGCCCTGAACAACTAGGATGAACTTGTAGCGTTTCATTTATCACCAATTCATACCTCATTAATCACCTTTCCAGATCACATCTGACCTCGGTCAGAAATCTTTTGATCGAAAGATCAGACAATTAATGATGACGAGTCTTTTAATGAATAAATCCACCGGTGTGGACAAACAACAACAAGGATCTGCACAAAGACGCAACTCGGAATCGGTGGGGTGTCAAGTAGAAGACCTAGGAGAGTCGGAGCGCCTGGAAGCCCAACAGACAATTGACAGACAGCTGACAGACAATGGACAAATGCAACAATGTAAGAAGATACTTAAGTTCAACAAATCAGGAAAATTTTCATATTTTGAAACATTAAACATCAATTCACTAAGTAAGGTGGGCAAGTTGAAACATTTCACTGATGTGATGGACCAACATAGGATTTTAATAATGGTTTTACAAGAAACACAGACCAGGACCCAATTGAATCAGGAGGTTATCGTCTCTACAAAGGACCTCCAGGACAAAGAGTAATGAAGAATGTCCCCCAATTTGGTGTAGGTTTTCTTGTTCATAGTAGCATAATAGACTCAATTGAAGATTTTTCTTCAAACTCTTCGAAGATGGCACTTCTAACAGTTAAAGTAGGGAATAAAACTTATACTTCAATAAATGTCCATGCACCAACAAATGACAAAAACAATAAAGATATAGAAGGAGTTGAAAACTTTTGGGAAGAACTTGATTACATATTATCGAAGAGCCCTGATGAGCATACAAAAATCTTACTTGGAGATTTCAATGCTAAAATAGGTAGAGAAAAGAAGTATCGCACAGTTGTAGGAAAATGGCCAGTTCATAAATTAACGAACAAAAATGGCCAAAGATTAATTGAACTTTGTGCAGATCATAGACTCATTTTGGAAACCACCAGATTCATGAGGCGACCACATAAACTTATGACATGGAAATGCCCTAACGTAAAATTGGGAGAGTTTCAGATTGATCATGTTGCTATGGATAAAGATTATCATAAAGAAATTTATAACATCAGAGTCATCCATGGGGTAGACATTGACTCGGATCATTATATCTCAAAAATAAAAATCAACACCAAAAAGGAAACACAAACGCAATCATCACAAAGCAAGGAGAAATTATGATCCCAGTTACTTAATAAATAACAAAATATATTTAGAGATATCCAAAACACCTTTAAATGACAAATTAGAGACGATGATCAACAAGCTTAAAACCATAGCTGAAGAAATCGCTCCAATTAAAAGGAGAAAGAAACATGCGTGGTGGAACGGGGAATGTGACAAAGCAATTCAAGCAAGGCACAAGGCATGGTTAAATGATCAACAGAGGAAAACAGAAAAATCTCGAGAAGAACTAAATAATGCCAGAAGACAAACAGCTAAAGAAATTAGGATAATTAAAAGAAATTATCAAAAGGAAATGCTTAACACTATAGAGGAAACATTCAATCAGCATAAAACAAGAGACTATTACAAAACATTCAAGCAATATCAATCTAAGTTTACTCCTCCCACACTTATGTTAAGAAATAAAAATGGAAAAATGGCACACAATAATCAAGATAATGCTAACATCCTTGCAGAATACTTTAAAGAGTTACTTAATTGTGAAGATCCTGTGGAACATTTAGAATTTGACCCTAACCCAAAAAATAAAACTCCATTACAAAAGATTATACCACCAGTTTACAATGAAGTGAAAACAGCAATTAATGCACTTAAAAAGTACAAAGCAGCAGGAGAGAATCAAATAGTAGCAGAAATATGGAAGAATGCTAATGATCAGACTATTCAAAACCTACATAAATACATCATTGATATTTGGAACACGGAGAAGCTTCCCGAGGAATGGAATACAGTGATAATCCACCCGCTGCATAAGAAAGGTGATCGCTCCAATCCAAATAATTATCAGGGGATATCCTTGCTTGTTATTACATAGAAGATTTTATCCAAGATTATATACACAAGAATCCAAGAACAACTCGACCAAGAACTTGGAGAATATTAGGGTGGATTTCAACCAGGTAGAAGCTGTCCAGATCAAATCATTAGTTTAAAATGGATAATGAAGCACCAAAGAGTTCAAAGTAAGGGTCTAGTCATCACGTTTGTAGATTTTAAAAAAACCTACGATAGTATTCATCGTGAATCATTATTAAAAAGCCTTAAACCGAGCTCGATAGCTGCAGTCGCTTAAGTGCGGCCAGTATCCAGTATTCGGGAGATAGTAGGTTCGAACCCCACTGTCGGCAGCCCTGAAAATGGTTTTCCGTGGTTTCCCATTTTCACACCAGGCAAATGCTGGGGCTGTACCTTAATTAAGGCCACGGCCGCTTCCTTCCCACTCTTAGCCCTTCCCTGTTCCATCATCGCCATAAGACCTATCTGTGTCGGTGCGACGTAAAGCAACTAGCAAGGGAAAAAAAAAAAAAAAAAAAGCCTTAAAGAATTTGGCTTACACCAAAAACTTGTTAACCTCATTAGTATAACTTTTAAAAATACGAAGGCAAAAGTTAAATTTAGAGGTGAATTATCAGAATGATTCACTATAAGAACTGGACTTCAACAAGGAGACGGACTTTCACCATTGTTATTTAATTGTGCATTGGAGAAGGTTATGAGTGAACGGAACAAGAAATGCCAACCAACTATAAAGATCGGTAGAAATATTAAACTCAAATGCCTTGCTTTTGCGGACGATTTAGCATTACTTGCAAATACAACAGAAGAGGCTAAATTTCAAAATGAACAACTAGAAATTATAGCAAAAAAAAAAAAAAAATGGGATTACAAATTTCATTTGAAAAAACAGAAATGATGCTAACTTTTAAAGTTGATTTACCAGTTATTCAAATGAACAGTAATAAAGATATTAAAATTGCTCAGAAATTCAAATATCTTGGAGAAATAATAATATGGAACATAAATGAAAAAGAAGCAATAGAACACAGAACAACTAAATTTAAACAAGCACGAAGACTTACCTGGCCAACCTATAACAAAAAATCTCTTTTGATAAATGCTAAGCTGAAACACTATAATTCCATAGTTAAACCAGAGGCAAGGTATGCTAGTGAAACTTTATTCAAATTAAATGTAAAATCTACAACAGACAAATCACAGAAAACTGATAGAAGAATTCTTAAAACAATTATTAATAAAAAACACCAAGTTGATGGACAGTGGAGATTGTTGCATAACAACATTGTCTATCGTGAATGTGAATCAATAATATGTACAATGTGTAAGAGAAGAATTTCCTTTTTCTGTCACATATCAAGATTACCAGACACCAGGATATTGAAACAACTATTTGGTTACTTTTTGAAAAATAAAATCAATAATAATTGGTACAAAGAAGTTCAAGATGATCTGGAAGAATTGGGTATAACTCGGCAACAAATCAAAGACAGAAAAGAGAAAAGGATTTTGAAGAACAAAAGCATAAGCTTCAAACTAAAAACAGTTGAACGGAAACAATATACTATATCGGATACACAAAGGGCTTCCAGGTCGGAGAGGATGAGAAAGTTCTGGGAGAAGAAAAAGAAGAAATTAACTCAAATGTATTGATTTACGTGCTCCAATGTGGGCGTAAAATATGTAAATAAATTGCCGCTATCTGTTTGTGGCGTCGACCTCTAGAGATCTTTTGCCACTACTTGCACCATATGATATGAAACTGCGTGTAATTGTAATTGCGGAAGTGTATAGTGTTGAATGTGAGGAAAGGAACGTTAAGGACGACACAAACACCCAGTCCCCAGGCCAGGGATATTAATCACTTACAATTAAAAACCCATGACTCGGCCGGGAATCGAACCCAGGGCCGCCGGGTGACAGGCGGACGCGTTGCCCCCTACAACGCGGGGCCGGACTGGTTCAGGCTTAAAGAGAAAGGACTGGTCAAGACTGAACAGAATGACAGGACAGGACATGATACCAAGTTATACAAGTGGGGACTCGGTAGCTCTCTAGTATATGAGCAGACTATAGACCACATAGTTCAAGAAAGTATCAAGGAACTTCTTTAACACTACATCCTCTGCACTGGACTGACTTCAATCTCTAATAATAATGTCATTGGTATTACGTCTCACTAATTACTTTTATGGTTTTTGGAGACAACGAGGTGCTGG
The DNA here is from genome assembly GCF_040414725.1 of Anabrus simplex. NCBI lineage: Eukaryota > Metazoa > Arthropoda > Insecta > Orthoptera > Tettigoniidae > Anabrus > Anabrus simplex. The sequence continues at coordinate 126,415,635 of NC_090265.1, read as the reverse complement.
AATTTCACCCCATGGGAGTTCTTTTATTTGCATGTAAATTTACTGACACAGGGCTGATGAATCTGAACACCCTCAAACATTATTAGCCTGAGTCAGGATCGAACCTTCCAAAGTGGACTCAGAAAGACAGTGCCTTAACCGTCTGAACCACTCAGCCTGGCAACTTCAATTTCTAGATGTGAAATAATGATTGCTAAATTTTATGAGGGTTTTTCTTCATTGTTTTGTTTTCCTTCTTTTTGTAAATATTTTATTTTGTCAACTTTTCTGTAAATTACTAAATCTCAATACCAGTACATTATTGCTTTTTAACCTTATATTTGTTTTGGTTCTGTAAATTACCACAGTTTTTATTCAATACCTATGCATTACTATTGTTTCCTTGAAATAAATAACTTAAAAATATGGAAAAATCTGTTTCATTTCAAGAAATTAACTATGTAGAACACTCGCGTAAAGATATTTAGCACACACATCCAATTTAGGTTGTCTGACTAATCAGAGATTTAGTCAAGTCCAGTTAAAGATAACACAGGATATAAACATAAAATTACATTGAGAAAAGAAATGAAAAAGAACCAGTGACAAAGTCATATATAGACTTCTTCCTATCTTTTCATATATGACTAACACTGAGAGCAGTTTAAGCCCTACAGTACTGAATAACACTGTGCTACATGAAGGACTTAGAGACCAAATATCTGAACATAAACTCATTAGTTTGTCAAAATTATTTTTCACTCAAGTTGTACAAGCCAGAGAATTAAAATAATTTCCAATGCATAGCCAATGTACTCACAGCCCAGAAGTAGAGCCACAGTATACGTGATTACTGTATCCGGAGCTGATGACACAGTAAGTAATTCTCCACCTGAAGGTGTGTGCGTGTTCAAATAATCAACAGCATATTTGAACATAAAAGGGACCCCAACGTTAACCACCTTGGCAGCCGCCAGCAGCCCCACTGCAACACATACTCTTTTCCGAATGTCAGGGTCTTCCTAAAATGACAAACACATTTACATAGCCTTACAGAAGACTAGAAGACAACTACATTATAATACTAATATATCTTGAGCTTAAACAACAAATCTATATCATACTTGGCAGAAAGATATAGTACCAAAATGTATTATATCAATGTGTATTTGCATCCCTTTAACAATACTGAATATTATCTTAAACTCTGCTCATTAAAAATGATATTTTGAGGAATTCCCATCTTTAACTCTTTTTCTTGGGCATTAAACTTTATGTTAAGAAAAATAAAATAATATTGGTCATTATTGTTTGCATACAACTTAATCTTCTCTTAGTCAATGATGAATGATGCAAAATACAAACCCATAGGTAACTCAGCAACAAAGACGTCAACCTCACCTTAGGCCAGATATAAGCCATCATTCCACGCAGCATGTCCTTGCTTGTCACAGGCTTCCCCTCCAGTGGAATGCTCTCTCGGGACAGCGCTGAAGCACCAGGATGGAAACATTCTCGTGCTACTTGCACAGGCGGTATCTTGGGAACGAAGCCTGTTACAACCTTGTCTGCCTCACCCAGAGAACCTGATACTGGCAGGGCTCGCTTACGTTTTTCAGTGGTGGCATTCTGCAAGGAGGCGCCAGCTTGGTTAGCAACCACCTGGCACATTGGCATTGTTACTGTACATGCTCAAAATGTTAAAAACAGCTACAAATCATTTCATGCAGTTCTGCGACAGTGTCAGTGGGATGCTTTGTCATATTTAGGACAGTGTTCACAATGTTAAAAGAGATGACTTACTCATAAATACAGTATATATATATAATGGAGTTAAAGATCATAGGCTCCTTTAAAAAACTCCTCATTATGCAGTTACAAATATTTGCAACATGAGGAACAAATACATCTCAATACATAATTAGTATCACAACAGAAGTTAGTACAAAACATGTCCAAAGTACGAAATAAAGTGCTGCATCTAGAGGAGTCTTCTTGAAGGATACTAATGTAACAATTTTAGTCAAAAACCCTTTCCTCTTTAACAAACAGCAAAGGAAGCAATACATGAAATTTGATTTATTTATGCAAGTGACATATATTAGGAAGAAAGCTACACAAGCAGAAAGCACAGTATACATCAAATCTCGACATGTTCAAGTGAACTATATTGTGGACCAACCACTAGCTAAAAACACACTAAATTTACAAAGAAATATAAAACACTTGGCACTGAACAGGAGATAGGTCAGATGTTTACAATAATAGTAGTAGAAGTAGTAACAATCAATCAATCAATCAATCAATCAATCAATCAATCAATCAATCAATCAATCAATCAATCAATCAATCAATCAATCAATCAATCAATCAATCAATCAATCAATCAATCAATCAATCAATCAATCAATCAATCAATCAATCAATCAAATCATCTTTGATCTGCATTTAAAGCTGACTCCCACAAGACAGATTCCCTATTATTTGTGTACCTAGTCCTTTCTCTTAAATAATTTCAAAGAACTCGGGAAATTTATTGAATATTTCCCTTGATAAATTGTTCTAGTGCCAAATTCCTCTTCCTATAAATTGATATTTGCCCCAGTCTGTCCTCTTGAATTCCAACTTTATCTTCATATTATGATCTTTCCTACTTTTAAAAGCTCCACTCAAACTTTCTCGTCTACTAATGTCAACCCACGCATCTCTCCCCTGACAGCTCAAACATCCTGTTTGATTGAGCAGCTCACCACCTTACTCCAAAGTCTTCCCAGCTCAAAGTTACAAACACTCTTGTAATACTACTCTTTTCATGCAAATCATCCATCATCCTTTGGATCTTTTCCAGTTCTCCTAAAAAGTAATCCTGGTGTGGGTCCCACATACTGCAACCATACACTAATTGTGGTCTTACTAGAGACTTCTATACCCCTTCTTTTACATCCTTACTACAACCCCTAAATACCCTCATAACCAGGGAACGGATTTATATGTACTAATAATTATTGAAATATGTACATATATATTTAGTTATTTTTTTATTGAAATATGGAATTATATTTGGACTTAAAATTACATGTATAACATTCATTTCAATTTAATATCAAAGTTCAAAGAAGCTAAACAAAGTAGATGTACATGCAACATAATGTTGCATTTCTCATTTTAATATATTTGAAGAACACACAATCTTTTATTCTCCGTTACCAAAAGAATGGATTATAAAATGTTCTCTTAAGTACTAGAAAGTGAATCTTCTCCTATTATGTCTAAGGACAGATTTATATTTACTGAAACTGCGTTCAACATCGGAAGAGGTAATGGGGGCATAATTCAACTTCATAATATCTGCTGGGGTTAAATCCAATGTTAATTTTAAACTTAAATCTCCACACAGCACTGCAGCAAACTTTGTCATTGCAAGTTTTGGAGCCTTTTCAGTGTTTTTGTGATGCATAAAAAATTATGCTGAATGTAACATAAGTCATTTTTCACACTTGTATCGCAGACAACTGTTTTCGTGGCTTCAATTGAGGCTGCATCTTCAGAGTCCATGGCATGCAGAACGTTCTTAACACAGTCTATAAATTCAACATAATATTCAACCGCTTGCAGTCACATACCCCACCTAGTTAGAATCGGCTTAGGCGGCAATGGAATCTCTGGGTACATTTCTTTCAAAAGATTAACTCTTCTGTGAGCTTTGAGAAGAACATTTTTCACTGAGGAAATCAATAAATCTACTGCCTCTTACCACTTCTGCCACACGATGAAAGGCACGTGCTACACATGTTAAATGAGTCATCTTAGGATATACAACACATAATGCTTCTCCGGCTTTTATCATATAAGGTGCGACATTGTTAATAAAAAGCAATACTTTATTATACTTAACGCCCTATGGCCAGAGGATACTCATAGCCTCATTGAACCGTTTTGCTATAGTTTTGTTATCACACTTTTCTAGAACATCACAGGGTAAGAGAATCCATTTACAATAATCTTCGCTTAACAAACCAATGATTACGTTGCCAATTAGCCTGCCTTCTTTGTCTGTTGTCTCATCAATGGAAACCCAAATTAGACCATCTTTAATCTCTTGCCTTATCTTCCAAACCGTTTCATCGTATTTGGCTGAACAGTACGTTTTTCTGAACGTTGACTCCTCCGGGATGGATCATTTAGTATATTTCTCGAGGAATTCCCTGAAGCACTGATTATTCAGTTTGAAGAGAGGTATGTCAGCAGAGATGAGAGAATCAGTGATATTTCTTTTCTGACTGTGAATGCTGTGTCAAATTGCGGAGGTTCATTGGATGTGGATATTGCCAGCAGTCCTTTGTACAATCTATAATTTCCTGATTCAAAGTGATCTTGATCTCTATATTGAGTTTCTTGTAATGCTAGAATTTGAATGTCAAGTTTGTCCATTACATTTGTTAATTGCTTTGGTTTTCCAATTTTGAGTAATGTTCTGATATTTAAAGTTCCTATGAAGTGCTTGCATTTCATTTTGAGAGATTTGGGAAGCTCCGACACAATCTCGCATGATATTCACAATCCTACAGAATCCGATGACTGAGAAAACCTAGTGTTACACGTGATTAATCTCATAATGTGACCGTATTGAAGTTAGTATAATAAAATTTATATACAATTTTATTAGTAACCTCCTGTTCAATACAACATACTATTTACAAGTAGGGTATAATCATTACACCATATTAATTATGGGACATGTTTTGCTCAACATTGAGAGCATCAGCAGCTTTTAATACTCAGATATTAGGTCAGGGCCCTGAGCCAATTGAACCTAAGACAGTCTCTTCATATCTAAAGTCACTGATTGTATATAACTTTTATTAAAACCTAGGGCCTGGGGTAGAAACCTTGTTAGCTGTTTGTTCCACCATGCTAATCAGTTAAAGGTTATGGGGAGATCAACCATAGTCTATATCAAAAATACAACTAAGGTTTTGAGCCTTAGAGGTTGCCTCAAGATGTATTCTGGATGTTACTTGATTTTGGCAGTAATTTTCACAACCAGATGCCCTTGCTGATGTCAAACCCCCTTCTTTTTCCAGGCATGGGATCAGCAACAACAGTTAATGAGCTACTCAATCCACCCATTAATCAATACATTATATATACAAAAAACAAGTCTTATTACAGTACTAGTTTTAGCCCCACCATCTTCAGCTAAATATATAATTATATTCCTAAGTTCTAAAATGGCACAGTTCACTGTTATTTAATATCACTGTTGTTTTCTTAATACACCTTTTTGTATTAAAATAAGATTGTTAAATAGCTTGTTGTTCACTTGCTATAGACATATAAAATATAAGTGCTATCTTGAAATGATGTATAGAATAAAATTGTATTTGACAACCCACTTGCAGGTGTAATTGCAATACTATGTAGTTTGACTAAGAGGAACATCCTTAGTCCTTATGACGGTTATTGTGGTTTGTTGAAATGTGAATTGGACAATTGTTATATCTACTGTGATTGAGGTGGCAGTTGCAAACTAGATGTCTGAAAAAGAAAAAAATGGTGCTGAAGAAAGACTTGTTGAATGTGAAGGGAGTGAATGTTGATTTTATAACTTACTCCCTCGAGTCCTTGTGGGGTGGCTTCCAGCGGCCTTGCTAGCAGTGCAGTGCATGCCGTCTTTCACTAGTGACAAACTATTGCTTGGAGTACAGGAGCGGAGGAAGGTGGGGAAAGATCGGGGGGGGGGGCTATAGGCGGAAGAGTATATAACTTGTGTGTAAGAGCGTGAGTGAGTTATACACAATCAGTTACGCTTCACACACTGCTGTGCAAGGTGAGTAACCTTCACTTTGTTTTTCTTCCCTCCCCTTTTCTTCCTGAATTCCTTGTGCTAACTTTGGCTTTTTCTTACAGTTTATTAGGTCCAATTGCTCCACAATGAACTGATATTTCAATCTTCTCACAATTATTCAACCACCACATTCAGTGCTTGCATTCAGTTTCTTAGAATTCTACTGGAAGTTTATTCAATAATATGGTTTATTCATTTACATCAAGCACATGAATTATTCTCCTCACTTTAATATCAGCAAAGCCATTTTACTATCAGAACTCAAATGAAAAACTTTCAACACCAAAGTGTCATATTTTACTCCAACGCCATACATTTGCCAACAATTTGAAATAGTGTATAATTGAACAGCACCAAAACATAGGCCATACTATCAATAGAATTTACCAGAAAGACTCACTTTTAGACTATTAGTACTTAGATACATATTTATAAAGCAAATTCTGAAGCATTTATTTTATGAACCTTCATCACAATTGTGCTCATTTTATTCAGTGCTACACAAAAACAATACTTTTAGAACTCACATAAGAGATATACCTTTAGAACCATAGTACTTGGTTCCAGATGTAGCCATTTTACAACAGCATACTAGTTTATACATACATACATTATCATTATAGACTGTTATGCCTTTCAGCGTTCAGTCTGCAAGCGTCTGTGAATTTACTAAACGTCGCCACAATCCTCGATTTGCAACTAGTGCTGTGGCCTCATTTAGTTCTATACCTCTTATCTTTAAATCGTTAGAAACCGAGTCTAACCATCGTCATCTTGGTCTACCTCTACTTCTCTTACCCTCCATAGCAGAGTCCATTATTCTCCTAGGTAACCTATCCTCCTTCATTCGCCTCACATGAACCCACCACTGAAGCCGGTTTATGCGTACAGCTTCATCCATCGAGTTCATTCCTACATTAGCCTTTATCTCCTCATTCCAAGTACCATCCTGCCATTGTTCCCATCTGTTTGTACCAGCAATCATTCTTGCTACTTTCATGTCTGTTACTTCTAACTTATGAATAAGATATCCTGAGTCCACCCAGCTTTCACTCCTATAAAGCAAAGTTGGTCTGAAAACTGACCAATGTAAAGATAGTTTTGTCTGGGAGCTCACTTCCTTCTTACAGGATACTGTTGATCGGAACTGCGAGCTCACTGCGTTAGCTTTACGACACCTTGATTCAATCTCACTACCATCCTAGGAGAACACACAACCTAAATACTTGAAATTATCAACCTGTTCTAGCTTTGTATTACCAATCTGACATTCAGTTCTGTTGAATTTCTTACCTACTGACATCAATTTAGTCTTTGAGAGGCTAATTTTCATACCATACTCATTGCACCTATTTTCAACTTCCAAGATATAAGACTGCAGGTTTTCAGCACAATCTGCCATTAAGACCAACTCGTCAGCATAGGTCAGACTGCTTACTACATTTCCACCAACTGAATCCCTTCCTGCCATTTTATACCTTTCAGCAGATGATCCATGTAAACTACAAACAGCAAAGGTGAAAGATTACAGCCTTGTCTAACCCCTGTAAGTACACTGAACCAAGAACTCATTCTACCATCAATTCTCACTGAAGCCCAATTGTCAACATAAATGCCTTTGATTGATTTTAATAATCTACCTTTAATTCCATACTCCCCCAGTATGGCGAACATCTTTTCCCTCGGTACCCTGTCGTATGCTTTCTCTAGATCTACGAAACATAAACACAACTGCCTATTCCTCTCGTAGCATTTTTCAATTACCTGGCGCATACTGAAAATCTGATCCTGACAGCCTCTCTGTGGTCTGAAACCACACTGGTTTCCATTTAACTTCCTCTCAACGACTGATCGCACCCTCCCTTCCAAGTAGCCAGTGAATACTTTGCCTGGTATACTAATCAACGAGATACCTCGATAGCTGTTGCAATCCTTCCTGTTCCCTTGCTTATAGATAGGTGCAATTACTGCTTTTGTCCAATCTGAAGGTACCTTACCAACACTCCATGCTAATTTCACTACTCTATAAAGCCATTTCATCCCTGCCTTCCCACTATACTTCACCATCTCAGGTCTAATTTCATCTATTTCTGCTGCCTTATGACAATGGAGTTTATTGACCATCCTTTCCACTTCCTCAAGCATAATTTCACCAACATCATTTTCCTCCTCCCCATGAGCTTGGCTGTTCCCAACACCACCAGGATGATTTCCTTTTACATTAAGAAGATGTTCAAAATATTCCCTCCACCTCTCCAGTGATTCCCTGGGATCTATTATGAGTTCACCTGAATTACTCAAAACACTGTTCATTTCCTTTTTCCCTCCCTAAGATTCTTTATTATTGGCCAGAAAGGTTTCCCTGCTGCTTGACCTAGCCTTTCCAGGTTGTTACCAAAATCTTCCCATGACTTCTTTTTGGATTCAACAACTAGTTGTTTCGCTCTGTTTCTTTCATCTACGTACCAATCCCTGTCTGCCTCGGCCCTTGTTTGGAGCCATTTCTGATAAGCCTTCTTTTTTACTTTTACAAGCTGCTCTCACGTCATCATTCCACCAAGATGTTCACCTTTTCCCATCTTTACACACAGTTGTTCCTAGGCATTCCCTTGCTGTTTCTACTACAGAATCCCTGTATGCCACCCATTCACTTTCTGAACCTGCTTACTGTCTACTGTTCGAAACTTCTCACTAATCATATCCATGCACTTCTGTCTAATTTCTTCGTTCTGGAGATTTTCTACCCTTATTAGTTTATAACTGTTTTATTATCTTTGTATTTCTTCACCATTAACTTTTAAGCTGGATAATGTAATATTTATTATTTTAACTAAAATGTATTGTTTTAGGATACTTTGACTAAATTGTGTAATTGAATATTTACGGCTGATGATGACCCCAAGTAGGGTCAAAACTAGTACCAAACTTTATAATGTAATGTAAATAAACTGCATTGCAAAAAAGCTTACTGTATTGATAGGTGGAAAATTTTTTACCTGAATAAATCATTTGTAATGTCAGTTCAATACAGACCAACCAAAATGAAATATATAACCCTTAACAGGCAGGGGATACCAAAAATGTATTCTTTGCCCGAGTCCCCCACCCACAGGGATGTGTGTTTGGTCCGTGAGAGCTATTTTATTTCGCTCAAGTCCGCCGGCAAGCTGGATTAGGACCCCCCTATCCGCCATCTGGGATGCGCTACGTGGGAGTATCACCTCTCCCCCTGCTACACCAGCACAGTAGGTACGTGGAACCTCAAAAAACACTATACAACAAATCACTGGCAGAAATATGAAAAAAAAAAAACACTCCCATGATTCTCATAAAGTACTGGTTGAGCAGCTCAAGAAATAAACATACTCAACCAAAAAAAAAAAAAAAATGTTCCGTGATGTGACAAAAACTACTGGAATTAGATGATTTGGCTTCCTATGTGTATGGTCAGATATAAGCTCGCCAAGGCTAAACAGCCATTCATGGGTGGTGAGATCATGAAACAATGTTCTCTAAGAATGGCAGAGGCTGCCAAGGAAGGTAAAGTGGTAAGGGAATTCCAGGCTATATCTCTTTTGAAACAAACTGTGATAAGATTAATTAATGTCATTGGCTCTTTACTTCCCACTAACTCCTTTTATAGTTTTCGGAGACACCAAGGTGCCGGAATTTATCCCCGCAGGAGTTCTTTTACGTGCCAGTAAATCTACTGACACAAAGCTGATATATTTGAGCACCTTCAAATACCAAGGGACTGAGCCACGATGGAACCTACCAAGTTGGGTTCAGAAGGCCAGTGCCTCAACCGTCTGAGCCACTCAGCCCGGCACTGTGACAAGAAGGATAGAAGACATTAGTATTAATTTGTCTACTAACCTGAAATCAGTGATTGATGACCGTCCATATTTTCCAGCAGCTATAGATGAAAGTAGTGGGCATAATAGCCTGTCAGCTGCTGGATTTTATAACACTGATTTATGGCAACTTTACCTTCAAAGAAGATTTGCTAAAAGTGTGCACTTAGCTTGGGACAAGAAAAGGAGAGGCAGCAGTTCAGACGGCAGTGGAAGAGGATGGTGGATTTGATAAACTGACTAATGGTGCTAAGCCAATGGTTGCCAGTATCAATGCACTGTGGGTACATTCCTGCTCTTTCTGCAGTATCACAGAAAGAACATCCACCTTCTCATAGCCCTATTGCATGGCCTCGTGTAAATTCAGTAATCTGCTGATACAGCCTTCTGTCTCCTTATAGGCATGTTTGACTCACACCTACCTCACATTGTGCATTTAAAGCAAACTTGCTTTGTAAGATCATAGTGGCACTACCAGCACCACTCTTTGTTGACTAGTAAGCAAATATGACAAGATGTCTTCTTTCAGATGTGCAGACATGGTTCCCAAATTTCATTTATCTAGCACAACTCATTCTTGGTCTTGAGATTTTATTTTCCACTAGTGTACATATGTGAGGTTACCTTTTCTGCCGTGAAAAATATCAAGTCCAAGACGAGAAACTGTACGACATTCTATATTGTCACACATACAGTAAGAGTTGCAACATCCAAGATGGAAGAAGACTTCAAATCTGTATTATAAAATTCTGAAAAAATCACAAAGTTTGCATAAAAGGAAGTGGTGGTGATGTCTGTTGTTTAAAGGGGTCTAACAGGTAGGTCATCAGCTCCTTATGGTACGAGGTGCAACAAAATCAAACAATAATTAAAAGTTAAAATGTATCCACTGACTTGAATCTAAATCAAGAGATGATGAAAAAGTGACCATGAATCCAAAACAATCAGTGGATCCAATTTACAATGCCACATTTTCTGAGATGATGTTTGTTGTCCAAAGGGGTCTAAAATCCAGGTCACCGGTCCCTCATAATTGTACTAATCACTGGTAAAGCAGAACCATGGTGTTCCTCCTACAGTGATGCTAATCACAGGTTACATAGGCTCGTGGTGTTCCTCGCATGGTGGGACTAATCACAGGTAATGTAGACCCATGGTATGTCACACATAATGGCACCACTCACAGGTGACACAGACCCATGGTGTTCCTCACATAAGGGTACTACTCACTTAGTGGAATTAATTACCGGTGCCAGTATTCTCATGGTGTTCCTCATAAAGTGGAACTAATCACAGACCAAGTATACTCATGGTGTTGCTCACACAGTAGTACTAATAATAGGAAATATAAACACACAGTGTATCACACATTATGGTACCAACCCCACAGGTCACACAGACCTATGAGGTTCCTCACATAAAGGCACTACTCACAGACAACACAGATCCATGGTGATCCACACATAGTGGTACTAATCATGGGCAATGCACAATCCCATGGTGTTCCTCGTAGTGGTACCAATCACAGGCAACGCAGACCCATGGTTCTCCTCATATATAGGTACTACTTATAGGTAATGCAGACCCTTTCTGAATACAGGGAAACCAGCACAATTTAGCACGGTGCACAGCAGCTCCTCCTGCACGGACGCTGCGTGCCCATTCCCCCGCCTCTGTGAAATGCACACGATTGTACTAATCACAGACAATGGCCACACCAATGGTGTTCCTAACAATGTTACTAATCGCAAGTAATGTCGACCCATGGTGTTCCACACTTAATAGTACTAATCACAAGTAATATCATGGTTCCAATTCAATCATCCCTTGCTCGACCCCTTTAGTCCCCTCTTACGACAGGCAGGGGATACCATGGGTGCATTCTTAATCTGCATCCCCCACCCACAGGGGCGATATAACAGAAATGGATTGTCTTAAGCCTTTATACAATAAATATTACCTGTAAGTTTTCAACATACATAAATCTTGTATTTTTTTTAAAATGTTTAATTTATAGTTCTGAAACTATCACACTGAATTTGGATACAATGGGACTTCTGGCCTGCTGACATGTTTCTTTAAGTAATGTAGCCCATAGTTTACAATGATCAGCCAGAACATTATGACCACCTAGCTACTATCGATATAAACCCGTCCAGGTGATAGCAGCGTCACATGACGAGGAAAGACTGCTAGTCACAGACACATGCACGGTGGATGTAGTATCAGTGAGCGTGCTGTCCGTGTGTAAAATGGGGAAGGCGCGCAACCGACCTGAGTTTGACCAAGGGCAGATTGTGATGGCCCAGAGGCTCGGCACGAGCATTTCGAAAACTGCGCGACTTGTCGAGTGTTCGAGGAGCGCTGTGGCGACTGTCTGCAACAAGTGATGAAACCACATCTAAACGTTGAGGGGTTGGGCGGCTACCACTCGTTACAGATTGCAGACATCATAGGCTGGGCAGACTGGTAAAACAGGACAGGTGGCAAGCTGTGGTGAAACTAATATCAGACTTTAATGCCGGGCAGAGTACAAGTGGGTCTGAATACACAGTGCACCGAACACTGCTAAAAATGAACCTTCGCAGCCGATGACCCATGCATGTGTCAACGTTAACACCACGACATCGGCAACTATGACTGAAATGGGCACGTGACCATCGTCACTGGAGGTTGGCACAGTGCCAGAGCATTGCTGGTCTGATAAATCATGATACCTTCTTCATCATGCCGCTGGGAGGGTGCGAATCCATCTTCTTCCAGGGGAACAGCTCCTCGACACCTGTACTGCAGGATGGAGACAAGGTGGCGGCAGTTCAATTATGTTCTGGAGAACATTCATGTGGGCATCCGTGGGTCCAGTGGAGCTCGTGCAAGGCACCATGGTGGCCAAGAAATATTGTACACTGGTTGCAGACCATGTACATCCATTGATGATGATGACGATCATGTTTCCCAACGGCAATGGCATTTTTCAACTAGATAATGCGCCGTGTCACACTCCTGTGTGATGGAGTGGTCTGAGGAACACAGTGACAAGTGACTCGACAGTGACTCGATCAAACACATCTGGGATGTAATTGAACATGGCGCCAGAGGTCATCGCCCCCCCTCCCTGGAAGTTATGGGAATTAGGTGACTTGTGTGTGCAGATGTGGCGCCAACTCCCTTCAACGACCTACCAAGGCCTCATTGCTTCCATACCAAGATGCGTCGCCACTGTTATCTGTGCCAAAGGTGGACATACTGGCTATTAGGTAGGTGGTCATAATGTTCTAGCTGATCAGTGTATATGAAGTTGGCCACCCCTGATCTATAGCAAAGGAAATGCACAAATTAATATTTCTGTTAGATCAGAACTGTGTATATAAAACCTATTTAACAACACTACCACAAATGTAAATTACTCATATACAGCAGTTGCAAGTATTATGCAGCATATTAATTATTAACGAGTATACACCATAAGTGAGCTGTGTATTTTTAATCACTAGGTTTGTATAACAAATAAATAAGGTAAATGAATGTATTATACTATTTTGAATGCTGTATTCATTAATTTAGGACTGAAGTTTAGTCTTACAGAGTTCAGAGTACAATTGTCACTCACAAACCTTCAAAATTGTACTCTGCATAGTCTGAAGAGTGATTGTCAGCATTTTTCTAAATTAAGAAGTGAATGCAAGTCCAAATCCAAATCTCGGTATACAAACTATATCTCCAACTGTGAACAAAGTATTTGTATCTAAGTTCAGAAAGGTTAAGTAAGAATATTCCTTCATAACTGCATCTTAATGAAGTTACTGCAGATACTGGTGAGAACGTTTTCAATCTTTTTCTCAACACTTTCCATCTGTTTTTTTCTAATAATAATAATAATAATAATAATAATAATAATAATAATAATAACAACAACAACAACAATAATAATAAGGCATACGATTATATGCGATTTCAATGTGAGAGTTGGGAATAGAACTGAAGGATACAAAAGGGTGGTTGGTAAATGTGGGGAAGATATGGAAGCTAATAGGAATGGGAAGCGTTTGCTGGACTTCTGTGCTAGTATGGGTTTAGCTGTTACAAATACATTCTTCAAGCATAAGGCTATTCACCGCTACACATGGGAGGCTAGGGGTACCAGATCCATAATAGACAATAACTTAACAGACTTTGAATTCAGGAAATCTGTTAGGAATGTACGAGTTTTTCGCGGATTCTTCGATGATACAGACCACTATCTGATCTGCAGTGAACTAAGTATCTCTAGGCCTAGGGTAAAGAAAGTGAAATCTGTCTGCAAACGAATAAGGGTACAAAATCTCCAGGACAAGGAAATTAGACAGAAGTACATGGATATGATCAGTGAGAAGTTTTGAACAGTAGACAGTAAGCAGGTTCAGGATATAGAAAGTGAATGGGTGGCATACAGGGATGCTGTAGTAGAAACAGCAAGGGAATGCCTAGGAACAAATGTGTGTAAAGATGGGAAAAGGTGAACATCTTGGTGGAATGATGAAGTGAGAGCAGCCTGTAAACGTAAAAAGAAGGCTTATCAGAAATGGCTCGAAACAAGGGCCGAGGCAGACAGGGATTGGTACGTAGATGAAAAAAACAGAGCGAAACAACTAGTTGTTGAATGCAAAAAGAAGTCATGGGAAGATTTTGGTAATAACCTGGAAAGGCTAGGTCAAGCAGCAGGGAAACCTTTCTGGACAGTAATAAAGAATCTTAGGAAGGGAGGGAAAAAGGAAATGAACAGTGTTTTGAGTAATTCAGGTGAACTCATAATAGATCCCAGGGAATCACTGGAGAGGTGGAGGGAATATTTTGAACATCTTCTCAATGTAAAAGGAAATCATCATGGTGGTGTTGGGAACAGCCAAGCTCATGGGGAGGAGGAAAATGATGTTGGTGAAATTATGCTTGAGGAAGTGGAAAGGATGGTCAATAAACTCCATTGTCATAAGGCAGCAGGAATAGATGAAATTAGACCTGAAATGGTGAAGTATAGTGGGAAGGCAGGGATAAAATGGCTTCATAGAGTAGTGAAATTAGCGTGGAGTGTTGGTAAGGTACCTTCAGATTGGACAAAAGCAGTAATTGCACTTGTCTATAAGCAAGGGAACAGGAAGGATTGCAACAGCTATCGAGGTATCTCATTGATTAGTATACCAGGCAAAGTATTCACTGGCATCTTGGAAGGGAGGGTGCAATCAGTCGTTGAGAGGAAGTTGGATGAAAACCAGTGTGATTTCAGACCACAGAGAGGCTGTCAAGGATCAGATTTTCAGTATGCGCCAGGTAATTGAAAAATGCTACGAGAGGAATAGGCAGTTGTGTTTATGTTTCGTAGATCTAGAGAAGGCATATGACAGGGTACCGAGGGAAAAGATGTTCGCCATACTGGGGGACTATGGAATTAAAGGTAGATTATTAAAATCAATCAAAGGCATTTATGTTGACAATTGGGCTTCAGTGAGAATTGATGGTCGAATGAGTTCTTGGTTCATGGTACTTACAGGAGTTAGACAAGGCTGTAATCTTTCACCTTTGCTGTTCGTAGTTTACATGGATCATCTGCTGTAAGGTATAAAATGGCAGGGAGGGATTCAGTTAGCTGGAAATGTAGTGAGCAGTTTGGCCTATGCTGACAACTTGGTCTTAATGGCAGACTGTGCCGAAAGCCTGCAGTCTAATATCTTGCAACTTGAAAATAGGTGCAATGAGTATGGTATGAAAATTAGCCTCTCGAAGACTAAATTGATGTCAGTAGGTAAGAAATTCAACAGAACTGAATGTTAGATTGGCGATACAAAACTAGAACAGGTCGATAATTTCAAGTATTTAGGTTGTGTGTTCTCCCAGGATGGTAATATATAGTAAGTGAGATTGAATCAAGGTGTAGTAAAGCTAATGCAGTCAGCTCGCAGTTGGGATCAGCAGTATTCTGTAAGAAGGAAGTCAGCTCCCAGACGAAACTATCTTTACATCGGTCTGTTTTCAGACCAACTTTGCTTTACGGGAGCGAAAGCTGGGTGGACTCAGGATATCTTATTCATAAGTTAGAAGTAACAGACATGAAGGTAGCAAAGGTACAAACAGGTGGGAACAATGGCAGGAGGGTACTCGGAATGAGGAGATAAAGGCTAATTTAGGATTGAACTCGATGGATGAAGCTGTGCGCATAAACTGGCTTTGGTGGTGGGGTCATGCGAGGCGAATGGAGGAGGATAGGTTACCTAGGAGAATAATGGAATCTGTTATGGAGGGTAAGAGAAGTAGAGGGAGACCAAGACGACGATGGTTAGACTCGGTTTCTAATGATTTAAAGATGAGAGGTATAGAACTAAATGAGGCCACAACACTAGTTGCAAATCGAGGATTGTGGCAACGTTTAGTAAATTCTCAGAGGCTTGCAGACTGAACGCTGAAAGGCATAACAGTCTATAATGATAATGTATGTATGTATGATTATATTTTTTCAGTCAATCTGTCAGTTATCAACATCAGTAATGCAGAAATATACAACAAACTGATATCTCTTGGATATTAAAGAATCTCCTGAATATTAAAGAAAGCTGTAGGGCCTGCTGTTTCAACTCAAGAACTGCCGATTTACTTTATGTGAAGCACTCTTATCTGTTCAACTTATCATTGAACCAAAGCATTTTCCCAGAGGAATGGAAGAAAGGATTCATTAGTCCAGTAAAAGTGTATTGCCTTGCAGGGATAGCACCTCTCAATATTCGCCGTGAAGTGGCAGCCAAGAAAGAAAAGAGAAAGATGTTGTCATCGGAAGCCCACCCTTTGTTTGGATATGAGCCACCACACCAGCGGCTTAAGTTTAGGAAAAGCTTCTTGAGAGTAACCGAAACACTTGCAGGAACAGCGCAGCAAGCAAGAATTCAAGAATGGCACGTCAGGAGTCAACATACGAGGATCAGTCAATGGATGACCCCAAAAGAGGAACTCCCTCCTGGCCATGTCACAGATTGGGTGAATTGGAGAGCACTGAACAGACTGCGCTCTGGTGTTACGCGGTGCAGGGTAAACCAGAAGAAATGGGGTTTCGAAGTGGACAGTACCTCGTGTGTATGTGGAGAAGAGCAGACCACAGCCCATTTGCTGCAATGCAGTTCATGGCCCATTCAGCTGCACAACAGAAGACCTGGTTAAAGCGAAGCCAAATGCACTTGATGTTGCAAGGTTTTGGGCTCACATAGTTCAATGTGGCTCTTTGCCATTGGAGTATTTATATTATGTTTTATGTTTTTTCCTTATTAATTTTAAACTTATGTATGCTTCTGACACGATATAAATAAATAAATAAATAAATTAGTCCAGTATTCAAAAATGGTGATAAAACTGATATAAAACAATAAAGACCAGTTACAATTTCTTCTTATATTTCCAAAATATTTGACTCAATAATTCCTGACAAGATCACACCTCTCTTTAGAAATACAATCAATGTTGAGCAACACAGATTCTTTTCAGGACGATCAACTTGTAGCAATCTTCTTTTATTTTATCAGTTCCTCTTAGATGTAATACAGAACCACATTCAGATAGACTGCAGTTAACTAGTTCAATTAAACTAACTTTGTGATCTTAGGCAACCAGAGCAGTCCTTGAAAGCAGTCTATCAGTTTCTTGCTTCACCTTGCACTCCTTTGCCCTACTGTCCAGAAATTTTAGCCAGCTCCGCTACACATGTGCCTACTCGCATCTATCAAAACTACAAAGTTATTTGAATCCTCCTGTAAAGTTAGTAATCCTAATAGTGAAACAATGAGTTCATCTTAGAAGGATACAAATATTGAGGGAATTTAGCTAAATTACCACCTAATTTGTTTGCCAAGGTTCTTTTACATACCGCTACAAATGACAAGGCATGTTAAAGATATTCTTGGCTTCAGAAATCCAACTATCTACCATGCAAACTACCTGACCATCAATGCCAGCTTAAGATTGATGAATACAGGGCCAAGAGATGCAGGCTATGAGGTCCAGTTAAATATGGTCAGAGTTATTAATCTAGCTCTGGACAATTCACAAGTTAAACTTTTTGGTAACTTCAGGTATACCTCATTTAAATTGAACAGATAAGATGATTGGCCATTGGTTCTGGCATCATACACAACCATCAACCCAGCTCAACCGAGATATCCTTCACTTGAGTAATTCTTGTCTGGCGCATCCACGTTGCAGGTGGAGGGGGGTATCCTCATCAGTAGGCCAGTGTGAAGGAGAGCTAAGTTCAAGCAGGGACCCAGTCTCATGGGGTATAACGTGGAACCCATGCCCAGGGTACGGGTGAAGACCTTAACAGCATCGTAGGCAGAGAAGGAGATCTTCAGAATGGCAAAAATGCTGGATGAGGCAACCCATCCTCTCTGGGGAAAATTAGAAGAGGAAACCACAGCCTTGTGGAGAAGAGGGATCTTGAAAGGCTAAAAGAGTAAACCCCAAAAGAAAATCCTCAGATGCGTTAGGCTTAGCAGGTCAGCAGATGAGTAAATTTGTACTTGCTTTCAACTATAATACAAGCCTTGGATGGAAGTTTAAAAAGGGAAAT
Source organism: Anabrus simplex (assembly GCF_040414725.1). Taxonomy (NCBI): domain Eukaryota; kingdom Metazoa; phylum Arthropoda; class Insecta; order Orthoptera; family Tettigoniidae; genus Anabrus; species Anabrus simplex. The sequence continues at coordinate 126,397,373 of NC_090265.1, read as the reverse complement.
GGAATTGACAAGTTTCTGACTACAGTTGCACAGTATGATGGTAATGCTGATGTTTGTGGAAGTTTATTTATATTTTATTTATATGTTTGAGAGGCCCTGGTCTAGAGTAACTCTCAAATGTGTATTTGTTCTTGTTTTCCCTAATACACTTTTTTCTTCTAATTTCGGGCGAAGAATATGAAAGGTGTTGTGACACTACTCTTAGAACAAGTTATAAAACTTGCCCTATGTTTAGCAAGCACTGGGAAACCATTTACGGAAAGGCTACTAATAAATATTTTGTTGGATGTAGTAGGGACAATGAATCATACATTAGCTCCAGCATACAGCAGAATACCACCATCTAATATGACAATAACTCTGTGAATCAGCATCATTGCTGGGAATTTGCATGAACTGGTAGCCAAAATTGAAAACTTCTTGGCATACTACATCACACTTGATGGGTCAACGGATATTAGTGACACGGCTGAATTAGACATTCTCTTCCATGACGTAGATGACAACCTATTTGTTGTCATGGGCTCACTATGGTCAGTTCAGAGAATTTATTTCATTTAAAGTATCTGGATATCCCCTACCATATAGAGGTACGGCGGAAAGGAAAATTCTTGGTCCTCAGAAAATGACGGATGGGACATGGAGGAAAAGGAGAAAAGAGGATCTCTACAAGTATTCCAAAAAGATCACGGACACAATGCAAAAACAAAGACTGAAATTTTATGGACATCTCATCAGAATGGATGACAACCACCTGACTAAAAGAATATTTAAATATATAATTGGATTGAGGAGGGCAACAAAATGGGTGGAGGAGGTTAAGAAGGATGCAGAAGAAATTAAACACCAGAATTGATCCTCAACAGAAAGAAGTTCAGAACTTGAGTAGATGACCACAAATTCCACGAAGAGCAGTGGAAGAACAGGCCCAAATTTGTAATATCTAAGGAGCAGAGAAAAATAAGGAGTGAACGAATGAAGTTCTGGGAAGAGAAATGAAGAAGACTGGGCAGAAAGCATTAAGTTTCATGCGGTCCACAGTTGACCAAATTCGGAAGAAGAAGAAGAGCAGATGAAGGAATAGGACTCGCCCCGGAAAAATTATTTTCCGTGACAACAGATGGGGTGCCAGCAATGCACAGTTTAATAAAAGGGTTGATTGGCTTACTGCGGAAAAGCTTAATATGACAAATTTGACTTCCATTCATTGCTTCGCTCACCAAGAGACTCTTTGTGCAAAAGTTATCTGTTTTCAAGATGTAGTGAATGTGTTGGTGCATATAGTGAACTCTATTTGTTCTCACGGGCTCACTATGGCCAGTTCAGAGAATTTATTTTGTTTAAAGTATCTGGATATCCCCTACCATATAGAGGTACGGCGGTTAAGCAAAGGGAAAGATGATTTTCCGAGTTTTTCAAATATCACAGGCCGTTGCTGAGTTTTTGGAGGAAAAGAGGCATCCAGAGCCACTTTTATATTACCCTGAATGGGTAGCTGGTTTAGGACTTTTAGCCGACATTACGGCTCTCTAATACGATCTATGCCTGAAGCTCTAAAAAGAAAATCATCTCATCAATGACATGTTTGGCAAGATAAGGCTTACATGTTACAAATTTCATATTTGGTCCGTATTGAAATGTACATCAATTTAAGATATTACCAAAATTTATTAGGATCAACCTATTCAATACAATAGAATTTACAAAGTTAGGACTTACATCCTATTAAACTAAAATTTGAAGGGACATGTTTCGCCCTTTAAAAGGGTATCATCAGCCTTTTTACACTCGTACTCAAAGATTTAAAAAAAAATTAAAAAAATTAACATAAGGCTTTCCAACAGAAACTTCAACTCCTCAGAAGCAACATTTCGGGGAAAAACTACGGACACTTTCTTGGGCTAGGTAAGTGATATTAATAATATGGATCCCTAGGATTTTAAAAGTGCTTTATTCAAAATGTTATTATGGTTTTGTTTGATGGCATCTGTGCATGAAGGAGTACGCATTGTAAAGTATGAAGAGGTGCTACAAACCCATGAAAATGAGTGTAGTAACCGATTCCAGGTAAAGTACCAGTATATCACCAACTGTAAAAAACAGAATATTTTAAAACATTTTTTTTTTTTTTTTTTTACAATTTGCTTTACACTGCGCTGACACAGATAGTTCTTTTTTTAATTTTTAACATAACCATTGTGGTTTAAATTTGTTTTGGCCCGTATTGACTTCAATCTATTCACCACTGAAAATCGCTGTTATGTTGTACTGACAAAGCTGACTTAGATATATGAGAGTTATTTTCAGTAAAGCAAAGAGAGGTCATGCATGCAAACCGAAGCGCAGAGGTTCTGTGCAACATGCATCGGTCCGACTCGGCTCAGCGTTTTTGTCTCAGGGCGACTCAGCTAAACTCGCCTCGGATGATGCAGCACGCTGCAGAGCGACAAAGTGTGCACTGATAGATGGCTTGCTTATCACTGAAATAGATGCGTGCAAGAAGACAACTACACAGTAATGGAGCAATCTGCTCTGAAGAAAGCAAAGAATCCCAAAGGTCCATTTTATCCGAGTGGGAATAATTTTTTTTTTTTGTTAGTCGTGACCGTAAAGCTCAGTGCCTAATCTGTAGAACAATAATTACGTGCGTAAGAAAATTGTCTACTGAAAGATACTACAACAGAGTATATTCAGAAAATTATGGTGAAATCATAGGGGAGGTGAAAAAATATTGAAAAAGAGCATTCTATATCCACAAATGAGGTTTGTACCAGTACTTTTATGTTTTTATTTCTGTTACGAGTCCTGAAAAAAAAAAAAAAAAAAAAAAAAAAAAAATTATTATATTTATATTCCTCCTTGGTATTCTCCAAGTTCACAGTCAAGTTGTTCTTGAATTCTCATGTATAATAACTTTGAAAAAATTTTGTGATATCCAGCAATGATATCCCCCGATAATTGTTGGGATCTGATCCATCACCTTTTTTATGTAAAGGGTGTATTTTGTTGATCATTCAACCATGCTTTGTGCCTGTTTTGAATCACTGTGTCGCACTCCACATTCCACCAAGCATGTTTCTTTCGTTTTTTAACAGGAGCAATTTCTTCAGCTTTGTTTTTTAATTTTTCAATTACCGTCCCCAAATTGTCGCTTAGAGGATTTTTAGACCTTTCAAAATACAGTTTATTATTAATTAAACAACTAAGGTCGTACTTCTTCCTCCTATTGGATTTGGATATTTTGTTGTTCTTTTTTGGCGTTAATTTTATTTTAATCTTGGAAATATAGTGATTTGAATCTATGTCTACCCCACGGAGTACTTTCACATTATAAATTTCTTTGTGATAATTCTTGTCCATGGCCACATGGTCAATCTGGAACTTCCCCAATTTAATATTAGGGCATTTCCAAGTCATTAGTTTGTGTGGTCTTCTTTTAAACCTTGTAGATTCCAAAATTAATCCATGATCTATACAAAGATCAATTAATCTTTGACCATTTTTATTTGTAAATTTATGCGCTGGCCATTTACCCACTGCTGTACGAAATCGTTTTTCTTTTCCTATTTTATCATTAAAGTCACCAAGTAAAATTTTAATGTGTGTATCAGAGATACCTGATATCAACTGGTCCAATTCTTCCCAAAATTTTTCTGTTTCTTCCTTTTCTTTGTTATTTTTGTCATTCATTGGGGCATGGACATTTATCAATGTGTACGTTTTATTCTCTACTTTAACTGTTAGGAGTGCCATTCTTGGCGAGGTCGAAGAAAAAGCATTTGCCTGGTGTGAAAATGGGAAACTATCTTCAGGGCTGCTGACAGTAGGGTTAGAACCCACTATCTTCTGAATTAAATTTTTAAGTGTACAAGCATAACATTAAATAAGAAAACATTAGTCCACATTACTTGCTTATGAAACCATAATACCAATATAAATGGTCCGTTATTGGACATTATAAATTTTCCCGCTAACTCATTCCTGGTTGGAATCAACATCTGTATCATCTGATGGCCAAGCAGGCATCATTTTTTTGGTAAAGAGACAAAGTCTCTCATAGTGCATTGGCATTGCCGGCGACTCCAAGTAGCCTATGCAGTGGCCTCCACGGTATGCACTAGCCAGTGTCTTGGTGGGTGTGCTAGGTACCAACTGATGAGCCCAACTGAGCACACAGGGGCGAGACGCTGGCAACCAGGAATGAGTTAGCTGGAAAATTTATTATGTCCAATAACGGACCATTTATATTGGTATTATAAATTTACTCATTCGGGGCAAATATTTCAGGTTCCCTATGGGAATCAACATCTATATCATTATGAAACCATGTCGCTTTTAAGTACTTCAAAGACATTTTATATATTAAAAACACAACTTTTACGTTTATAAACTGTCTTTTTTATCCTTACAGGTTATTACTGACCTGCAGCCAATACCTGATGTGTTTGTAAAGCTCTTTTCGATAGCAGCTGAAGATGTCTCTCCTGATTTGCATTTCAAAGGAATAGATTTGCAGAACGATGATTACCAAAAAAAGATTTTTTTTTTTAATACAAAATTTTTCTTGAATTCTACCAGAATTTGTAGAAGGAAGATTTTTGTAAGCTGCATCAAGAAGCAACTAAGATCTTTATTACGTTAGGTTCCACATGCATATATTTTGACTTGTACGAAAACTAGATTGTGTGCACGGATTTCTGATTGTAATTTTAAAAAAACATTCTCAGAATTGCTGTTAGCCAGTCCCTTGTTCCAGACATTACTGGTATAATTGCCCAAAGGGAGGAAGAAACAGCAGGGAAGGTGAGGGAGGGGGAGATAGGCATAGAACCTGAGAGGGACAGCACTATTACTCAAAATCAAGGAGTGGGGGATTTGCACTAAGGTCAACCTAGCTAAGTCATCTTTTGCACCTTGCATCATGTAATGCACCGGCGCATGCACCCTGAGAGGCTCTACTGTAGACAATACATACTAGATAAATTATGGTAATTCATTATTTTCAGTCTTTTCTTAGGTCACTTTCTTCTTGTTCTTGGACCGATCTAAAGAACTTGTGGTTGTGTGGTGGAATATATTTCACAAGATCCAGTAGATATTTAAATTTCTCTTTTGACATTTCCAGCTTATGGGATAGAGAGGTTCCAGAGAACTTGGTACTGGCATATGGGCCAACCTGAAACTGATTTCTTTGAGAGATCATCTATGTTGAATATCCCATCTCATGACTGTTGTAGCTATAAAAAGAGGATTTTTGGGTACTCTTTTCGTATCTGAAGCCACTGTACCTTCAACCATTCCATTTTTTCCTTTACACACACCTACTTTTCTACTAGTTACACCTTTTTCGAAAACCTCAATACTGAAGACTAGCTACTTTATGGACAACGAATCTTGGCTGTTGCTTCATAGCCTGCAAGTAGCTACTTCAGAAATGAAAATGGTGTGTAACAGTCTTCATTCGGTTATAAATTAAATGTTCTTCTTCGGGCGGGATGGTGGGTTCCTGGACATCGCAATGAACACATCTCTCCTCTGAGATGCTCTCCAAGTAAGATTTCCATTAATTTCCACTTTATATGACATTACAAATAAGATGACAGCCAGGCTACCTTGCATAGTAATATTTAAAATGGACTTTCTGGCTTACATAAATATGTTTAGAGCCAGTGTTAATCCTCTTCAGCTATTCATTGCTTCAGAAGTAATACCAAATTTTAAATGAAACTTAATCACCATTAACTTGTAATGTGTTATGCCTAAACTTAATACAATTTAATGTACTTCAACCAAAGCTACAACTGCAAGTTTTGTTTATTAATCACAAATTATTCAAGTTATTAATTAATATCATATATGCTTCTATGCAGACATGGAACATACAATAGCATCACTTAAACCAAGGAGTATTACCATCATATTGGGAGACTTCAATGCAAAAGTAGGAACCACCTCGATGGACAACCATTTGCGAGAAACTGTAGGACAGTATGGCCTGGGTGCACGTAGGGTTACCAACCGTCCGGCTCTTGCCGGACATGTCCTGCTTTTCAATCATTTTGGTTATGTCCAGCCGGCATTTCTAATTTATCGACATTGTCCGGCATTTTTCGTTACAAGATTCCTCACTTAGGTTTTAGGCTGAAGACAGCATGTTATTATATCATACATCAACTCCATGTGCTCAGGGCGCTACTTCCGAGGGTGGAAATAAGTAATACTAAAATTTGATATATTGAACTTTAAGTCCAGGCATCGATCAACCAATCAACGTGTTTCATTTCCACGTTTATGTTGAGAGAAACCGGAAGTGTCGAGAGCTACAGTTTACATGTGCTTGCTATATGATATGCAGCTATCGTGTTTGGTTATCTGGTTGTTGTCGTAAATTATAGTGTGAGTATGCATCGAGTGGAGTGAAATATTAATCTCATTGCATCCTACTACGTACCGGTATGTCATCTTTGCAACCTGAAAGGAGTGAATCTAAAAAAAGACAGTGTAAATTTTCGGATGAACTAAAACATAAGTATCCTTGCTTTACTCACGGACGCAGTGAAAGTGAAGCGAAATGTGCAGTGTGTGATAGTTATGTTAATGTTGGATACAAAGGTGTTGGTGACTTGGAAAGACACGTTAACAGAAAAAAACACAAAAAGACTGTGAGAACTAGGTCAATATCATGTTCAATGTTATCATTTGTCACTCCCAAATATTCACCAGATGATAAAGTTCAAGCCGCAGAAGCTACAATGTCATTTCATACAGTTTTCCATCACCAGTCATACAAATCAATGGACTGCACAGCTAAATTGAATAAGAGTATGTTCTTAGGTTCTGAAGTAGCACAGAAACTGACCTGTGCAAGAACTAAAACAGAAGCCGTAATAATGTTATTGCTCCTCACTCGACAGATATTATAATTGAAACTCTTAACAATAAAGTTCCATTTTTTTGGCCTAGGAACAGATGCAAGCAATCATGGTGCACTAAAGTTGTTTCCAATTGTCATCCAATTCTTTGATTACAAAAATAATGGCATTCAGATAAAAGTTCTTGATTTACAAGCATGTCCAAATGAAAGTTCTGAATGTATTTCCTCCTATATTTCAGATACTATCAAAAAGCATAAAATTACTTCTAGATGCATTGCATTTTCTGGAGACAATGCCAATGTTAATTTTGGAGGCCTTGCACGCAGGGAGGGGAAGAATGTATTCTTTGTTCTCAAAAAAGACTTGAATGAAAATATAGTAGGTGTTGGATGTCCTGCTCACATTCTATATAACCGTTTGCTCTTCCTGTTGATATTGAGTCTGTGGTGATGAAAATTTTCAAATTCTTTCATATACATGCAGTGCGCACTCAGGAACTGAAAGACTTTTGTGAATTTGTTGATGTAAATTATCTGCAGCTTTTAAATCATTCTAAGACTAGGTGGTTAACATTGTATCCAGCAGGTGAAAGAATCCTGCAATTGTTCTCAGCTCTGAAATCCTACTTTCTTTCTCAGGGTAGGAAGTCTGGGCCTTCATCAATTAGAAACTTCCTTGAAAATGACTTATCAGAGCTCTATCTTTTGCTTCTTTCCTCAACCATGCACTTTTTTCACTATAAAATTTTGTCACTTGAGAAAGAACATAATTCAGTTGTAGAAGTGTTTGAACTATTAGAATCTGTCCAATCTTCATTGAAAGGCAGACTTGAAGGTCAATTCATTCCCCTTTAAGTCAGGCATATGTTAAATACATTTTCAGAAGATGGTTTGGATAAAGAATGCAAAGTGTTTATGGAGAATGTATCTTGTTTCTATGAAAACTGCACTGAGTACTTGGATAAATGGACGCATCCTATAGAGGAATTCAAGTGTTTCAAATGGTTGAAACTTCAAAACATTAAAGACCTCAGCTTTGACGATATTGTACCATGTATTCAGTAATTATAGTCAAAAGGTGTAGAAATAGATGATTCAAAATTATTGGACCAGTTCTGCAACGTAAGGGCTTATTCTAAAACTTCAACTTTGGATAAAGATACAACACTAGACCAACAATGGTCTGGTTTTTTTAATAAGTGCCAGAACATTGAGATATTTTCTGAACTTTTGAACATTTGCCAGTTTTTCTTTGCCATACCAGGCAGCAATGCCTCCACTGAACGTGTGTTTTCATTCATATGCTCAATGGACAAAGAAAAGGAACTGTTTGTTGGTAGAATCAGTGAAAGGAATGTTACTTGTGAAGTTCAATTTCAAAGATGTGTCATGTGAAGAATTTTATAAATATGTACTTCAAGAAAATAACTCGTGTCTTCTTTCAAAAGTAGGTTCTGTTGAAAAATACAGCTTCAAGGAAATGAACTGCAGCAAGGACTGATCATTAATTAAGGTATATCCTTTTGTAAAATGTTGTGTGTAATATATGTATAATTTTGTTATCGATTGAATCTGTCAGGCATTTTTCTTAAATGTCTTGCTTTTTGCTAAGCAATGTCCTGCATTTGGAAATTTTCAGTTGGTAACCCTAATAATAATGTTATTTGCTTTACGTCCCACTAACTACTCTTTTACGGTTTTCGGAGATGCCGAGGTGCCGGGATATAGTCCCGCAGGAGTTCTTTTACGTGCCAGTAAATCTACTGACACAAGGCCGACGTATTTGAGCACCTTCAAATACCACTGGACTGAGCCAGGATCGAACCTGCCAAGTTGGGGTCAGAAGGCCAGCGCCTCAACCGTCTGAGCCACTCAGCCCGGCGTTGGTAACCCTAGGTGCACGTAATGAGCGAGGCAATCGGTTGATACAGTTTGCAACCGAAAACAATCTTTCCATTATGAATACCATGTTTAAACACCACAAACGCCGTCTCTTTACGTGGACCTCCCCGAATGGGCATGTTAAGAACCAAATTGATTACATCCTTGTCAATAAAAGATGGAGAACCTCCTTCCGTAATGTGAAAACAAAACCTAGTGCCGAATGCGGATTGGATCATCGTTTACTCTGGGCCTACCTTAGAATCAAACTGAGCAAACCAGTTGTCAAAATAAACTCAAGAAAGTTAGCGTGGCCCCTGAGCCAGTTGCTTTCCAAGAAACACTATGAAGCACTGGGCCACCTGACCTAGAGGGAAATTGTGACATGGCTTGGAAGAGAATTGAAGAATGGATCACAGACGCAGCGAGTAAGGTCCCAAAGATGAACACCGTAGTGAAGCGACAACACTGGATGACTGACGAAACTTTGGCCCTAGTTGAAATGAGACTTAACATCCGGCTCACAGTTACAGATCCAGACAACAAGGACGACTAATGAAAAAACTGAACAGTGATATCAAACATGCTTGTAGAAGAGACAAGAATGAACACATTCAGAAACTATGTGCAGAACTAGAGGCTCATGCGACCAAAAATCACAGCACAGAACTGTACAAGGTAAAATACTTAGCAAGAGAGTTTAAGACTCAGATTATTAAAGATGACCAAGGGGATATCATCACAAATGCAGCGGGCATCGCCAAAGTATGGAGAGAATACTGCATCAAGCTGTTCACTGATGACCCACAACCAATGCCAGGTCACCAGAAGAAAACAGACTTTGAACAAATGATCCTTAGAGAAGAAGTGGAACATGCAATAAAAAAGCTCCGGAACCGGAAAGCACCAGGCCAAGATGGAATCACTGCTGAAATCCTAAAGAACATGGGTAACCTAGGTGACGACATCCTGCACAAGTTATGTCAGAAGATATGGACATCTGGAAATTGGCCGGACCAGTGGTGCCACTCCGTCTTCGTACCACTGTTCAAGAAAGGTTCTCCACTTGTCTGTGCAAACTAACGAACGATAGCCCTCATCTCCCATGCAAGTAAAATCATGCTCACGGTGCTAAACGAGAGGCTGAAGACCTTCTTACTTCTACAAATCTCAGAGGAACAAACCTGGTTTTTCCAGGCAAAGGAACTCGTGAGCAGATCCTAAACATCCGGCAGCTCATAGAGAAGACAAGGGAGTATAATATCAAGATGTTCCTGTGCTTCGTGGACTACAAGAAAGCCTTCAACAAGGTAAAATGGTCAACGCTCTGGGCTATACTCACTGAGATGGGGACGCCGAGACATTTAGTACACCTGATCCAACAATTGTACTCTTCGAACACTGCGACAGTGAGAGTTAATGGCGACCTCTCAGACGTCTTTTCTACTTGTGCTGGAGTGCGACAAGGTTGCATTCTTTCCCCCCCTCCTATTTAATGTATACAGTGAGTATATTATGAGGGAGATTCTTGAGGACTCGAGTGATGGCATCACAGTTGGTGGCAGGAAAATTAACAATCTCAGATATGCAGATGACACTGTGATTATTGCAACAGATGATCATGAACTAGAAGCCATCATGCGGAGGTTAGACGAGTGAAGCAGAGAATATGGTCTTGAAATCAACAATAAAAAGACCAAAGTGATGATTGTAGACTGTTCTAATAACAACAGACCTTACAAGTTATAAATCTCATTTTCCAACCGTATTGGAGTTCAGAGTATCATATTATTATAATTACTGAACCACCTTTCAAATACACAAAATCCTTATATTTAGGTTTCATAAGGATTTTGTGTATTGGAAAGGTGGTTCATTAATTATAATAATTTGATAACAACAGACCTGCCATAACAAGAATTGCGGATTATGAGGTTGTCAGTCGTTTCGAATCTAGGATCTATTGTCACAAATACTGGGGACTGTGAACCTGAGATCTGCAAGCGCATTGCGATTGCGAGAAATTCAACAGCAAAACTTACTCGCATCTGGAAGGACACCTCCATCACTTCCAAAACAAAGCTCACCTTCATGCGAACTTTGATCTTCTCTACCGCGACCTATGCAGCAGAAACTTGGACGATGAAGACGGCGGATCGCCGCAGGATTGATGCTCTAGAAATGTGGTGCTATAGGAGATTACTGCGAATACCCTGGACAGCACACCGTACTAATGAATCGATCCTGCAACAGCTCAGCATCAGAACAAGACTGTTGACCCTTATCAACCAAAAACAACTCGGAAATTTTGGTCATTTTGCCAGAAGACAGGAGGCAATGGAAATACTTATCATAGAGGGAAAAGTCGAAGGCCGAAGACCTAGAGGACGTGCGCCGTTACGATGGATGGACCAGATCAAGAACTTGACCAGGATGAGCTTACAGCAAGCAAGTCACCATGCCCAAAGCAAAGACTCTTGGAGGAAGATCACCAAAAGGATTGTCGCGTAATGCCACTACACCCTTACGAAGGGTTGGACTAAGAGAGAGAGATGCATAAATTATATTCTTCATTATCTGAGGATTTCAAATCAGCATAATTTTGCTTATAATATTTTGTCCTTGTTGCTGCCATCATAATTTTCCTCCAGACACACTGCTACAATCTAGCTTTCTTCAGCCATCTTGATGTTTGATAGACACAGCTGGCACTACAGGAACTAATGGTTATGATAGTTGCCTAACATAATGGCAGGTAGCAGCACCATTTAAGCCACTGGATTGTATTAGCCAAGTCTGGTACTGACTGAGGCAACTATTAGGAAACAGCATACTTTTTTTAAATTTGTGGGTCAGGTACTGAGCCACTCAAATAAAGAGTGAAAAGCCAAAATACTATATTTAAAGTATTTTGTATATGAGTAATAAATAGACCAAGGATTTGCATATAAATGCACATTTTTATTGAGGCATCATATTTAAGAAGTATTTACATATCTCTGCATTTTGAAAGAAGTTTCAATTTAATTTTGCATATTTTGAAAAAAATGCATACATTCATTATTTTGCATGTAATTCCTATTTTGGCATTTTTCATACAAATTTATGATTTAGCAAAATTCTTTAAGTGAGAAAGAAGTTTATGAAAACATGAAAAAGGAATTCGGAGCTTACGTCCACTGCAATGTACAACACAACAGAATGCCTTCATGAAACTATTTATGAAAGGAAGCTAGTTTAAATGCAGTTTGCGGTACAGTGATATTAAGGAGGCCATGATTTTCAGTGTCGACTCAGGTAATTTAACTTTAAACTATTTTATAGTTTGTTAGGAAGATTTGTGACAGTATTATTCTGTAAATGATTTTTATTCATTCTTGTAAGATATTATGCTTTAATTCAGAGGTGGGATAGCCTCCGTGGCTCAGGCGGCAGCATGTTGGCTTCTCACCGGTGGGTTCCGTGGTTCAAATCTCGGTCACTCCATGTGAGATTTGTGCTGGACAAAGCGGAGGAGGGACAGGTTTCCCAGTTTTCCCTGTCATCTTTCATTCCAGCAACACTCTCCACTATCATTTTATTTCATCTATCAGTCATTAATCATTGCCCCAGAGGAGTGCGACAGGCTTCGGCAACCGGTACAATTCCTATCCTTGTTGCAGGATGGGGCTTCAGTCCCGGTCAGGGACTGGAAAACAGGTTGTAGGTTTTCTTCTTTTTCAGAGGTGGACACAATTTGGTTCAATGAGCAGCGCTCCGGCTCAGGCAGGAAAAAGAGCAGAGTATGTGCTCTGACGGAAATTAACCTTGTAGCTGCTTGCCTTTACAACTGAGGACATAGTGCGTATCAAAACCGATTTAAACTTTTGACATTTTTGTTGTGTCTAATGTTTCGTTCTATTCAGTGCACTAGATTATGGTGCTAAGTAAATATGTTTAATTACATTCCTTTCATTAGGTTATGCGTAGGAAACAAAATTAATTAGTCTGACATCTAATAACTAAATACTCCTTTGACTACTACCTATAGTCCTGAAAACACAATAAGCCAACATAAAATCTTGTTTAGAACACAGCATAAACAATGAACAAAAAACTAGCTCTAGGTTAAGTACAGAAATAAATAAGCTACATGAATAAATACAATTTACCATAAACAAAACACAGGCTGATGTGTTCTTATATACCTGAAATTTAATTCCGGAGATGAGGAGGAGTGTGTATCTTTTTGCTGAAGAAGTCTACTTATATTTGGTGTGGTCGATATTCACTTGCAAATTGAAGAACGGCAATGAGATGTGCGTCAGAGTGTCTCTTCGCCAAGTTTATCTTCATTAAAGAAAACAGTTTCTCACAGATATGATGAGCCAAACATTGATAGAAGTTTGGCAACAATTTTGTGCATATTTAGGAAATATGTTTGCAAAAAATTTTCATAAAAATGTGATAGGCTTGTTCGCGATTCATATTTAGCCTTCAGTCCATTATCACATCGAATTGTGAGCAAGTTGCACTGTAGATGAGATGGAACATCATCAGTTACTATGGCAGTTGAAAAGGGTGCAGCAAATACTTTCAGATCAAAAGATAAATTGTCCGGATCTCTAAATTGGATAGAAAATTCTTTCACAAGACTCGCAAGAGGACCTGAAAATGGGTTAAATTAGATTTCTGCACTGACAATTAGGGAAAATGGGCTAACTCGCCTTTCAACATCTGATGCTGCCAAACTTCCAACATTTGCGTGAAAGCAGTAATACTGCCTACAAAAATGAGCAATATGTATTTTAATTACACAATGCACTGTACCATACTATGCTATTTTATTGCATAAACATAACATACTTAGCCCGGTGCAATGCTGTAGCTATGCTTGTGCCTTGACTCCGCATATTGCCATCTATAGTCTTTACAGCACAAACTGTTAGGTAGACATCAGCTGCTCCTGGCTCCTCAGCTCTGCCTGCGCTCATGCAACTGGCTCAAGAAGTGGGCGTCTCATTGCCCACCTATGCTTTAATTGCTCATTTCCTCTATGTTTTCCACTGTAAAGAACGTTTCTTTATCCATATTCTTTGTGTAATAGTGGTTGTTTTTTATTTTGCTTTATTATTATTATTATTATTATTATTATTATTATTATTGCAGGTATGTTATAGTATTACAGATGTTATAAAATGGCAGTGCTATTGAGGATCCAACCAGCCTTTGGGGCTGAGGACTGAACATACACAATTAGTGTTTGACAGACTGAAAAGCTGAAAAATGTTCTGTAGCTAATGTGTATTCCACATGAAAAACATTATGTTCTCAGCACAAGTTAAGTAAGCAAACATCTCTGTGCACTGGAGGTAAAGGGTACTATGTCACAAATAATGAATTTTACTTTTTTTTTTTTTTACATGTTCTTTTAGAAGTATGTTTTTATACAAAAGAACTCTACAAACTTCTTTACATAACTACACAAACTTCTTTTACATAATTATGCAAACATTTTAGGCCTTAACATCCAGTTCTCAAATTTTAATCTTTGTGATCTATTTTTTAGAAATATTGGACTTATGGCTTTTTGCCTCTAATATATAATGAAGAAAACAAAATCAGCAAAATGCCATGTCTTTATTCCTCAAATTGAAGTAATGATAAAAGCATTAATAAGACTAATTAACTGAAATGCAATTTATAATTTTATCATACGTTATGATTTTCCTTTCCGTGTTGACGAATAAGTAATATAATAAGAATTTGAGGGATGTTCCAGCATTCAACACATTGTAACATATATTACATTTATTAAGCGAAAACCGGTTTTGACTCCTTTGGAGTAATCATGAGTTCTTGTAGAATATCAAATCAATGGGAATCTGATAATCATCGTTAGGGTTGCCTACATACATCTCGATTGGTTGACATAAAACATCATAATAAAATTATACACATAATGGCGGTTGCCACAAAACATATCCATGGGTTGTAAAACATAGTGACAAATTACGCTCACAATGACATGAAACATTATGCACTTTGAAAATACTGCCAAGTGCCTGCGGAACACTGAACAGACTTGTTGGTCATGTTTCAATCTACTTGGAAAAAGTGATCTAATTATAATATATACATAGAACTGTAACGCATACATGATATGCAATATTTGGAACTTTAAAAAGTTCTTGGTTCTGGTTTGAAGTGTCGTGTGTTTTTGGAACACGGAATAGACCTGTTGGTCTTGTTTCAATCAACTGGAAACACACACATCGATATGAAAATCATATAATGATATGAAACACATGGCACTTTAAGAATGTTCTTGGACTTGTTGATATTGTTTCAATCTACTTAAACTAGCTGAAATATATACACATTGAAATGAAATGCACACGAAGACATAAACTACTTGATACTTAAAAAGTTCTAGGTTCTGGTTTCAAAAACTGCCATGTGTTCATGGAACATGGAACAGACTTGTTGGTCTTGTTTGAATCTACTGGAAACAAATGCACTAGTTGAGAAATATACACATTGATATGAAACTTATATACTGTCATGAAACACTGGGCTCTTTAAGAATGTTCTTGGATTTGGGTTAAAAAATATAGTCGTATGTATAACTCGGAACAGATTTATCAGTCTTGCCACAGTCATCTTGAAAACATGTGAACCTTTTGAAACAAAACTTGATGACTGATTATACCACATAATCACATGAAACGTTTGGTACTATACAAAAGTTCTTGAATATGGGTTAAAACACTGTACACGTGTTTGAAGAACACGAAATGGACTTGTTTCCTTTACTTGGAAAAGTGAATCAGTTGAAATACATAAACTGACTTGAAACACTTAGTATTTTAAGAAAGTTCTTGGATCTGATTTAAAATTGTTGCCGTGTGATTGTGGAACACGGAACATATTTGTCGGTCCTGTTTCAATCAACTTGAATATATGAAATAGTCGAATTGAAATATGTTTGACAACGAAACATTTAACAAATGTAGAAATTGCTTATTCTAGTTTAAGTAATTTTGCAGTGCTTTTGTATGGTATGGAATAAACTGATTGTTTTTGTGGTGAGCTAATGTTACGAATAAATGGTAGATTTAAATTGACTGAAGAGCTGGGGGAACATCCTTCATTATGGAACACTTGCTTAATCTACGAATTATTCATAACATCAGCTCACCACAAAAACAACAAGTTTATTCCATATAATACAAAAGCAATGCAAGATTACTTAAACTAGAATAAGCAATTTCTACATTTGTTAAATGTTTCATTGTCAAACATATTTCAATTCAACTATTTCATATATTCAAGTTGATTGAAATAGGACAGACAAATATGTTCCGTGTTCCACAATCGCACGGCAATAATTTTAAATCAGATCCAAGAACTTTCTTACAATACTAAGCCTTTCAAGTCAATGTATATATTTCAACTGATCCATTTTTCCAAGTAGAGGAAACAAGTCCAACAAGTCTATTCCATGTTCTTCAAACACGCGTACAGTGTTTTAACCCAGATCCAAGAACTTCCGTATAGTACCAAACGTTTCATGTGATTGTGTGGTATAATCAGTCATCAAGTTTTGTTTCAAAAGGTTCACATGTTTTCAAGATGACTGTGGCAAGACTGATAAATCTTGTTCTGAGTTATACATACGACAATATTTTTAACCCAAATCCAAGAACATTCTTAAAGAGCCCAGTGATTCATGACAATGTATAAGTTTCATATCAATGTATATATTTCTCAACTAGTGCATTTGTTTCCAGTAGATTGAAACAAGACCAACAAAATCTGTTCCGTGTTCCACGAATGCACGACAGTTTTTAAAACCAGAACCAAGAACTTTTTAAGTATCAAGCAGTTTATGTCCTCGTGTGCATTTCATTTCAATGTGTGTATATTTCACCTAGTTTAAGTAGATTGAAACAATACCAACAAGTCCAAGAACATTCTCAAAGCGCCATGTGTTCCATTTATTATAATTTGGGTCCACCTTATTCAATACATAAAAATTGTTGCTTAGATGTAATTACAACATATATTTCAATCAGAACTAGTTTCGACGCCCCTCTGCGTCATCATCAGCTGATATAAGTTTGTGGAAAAATCGACAATCATATAAGTTTATCTACTTCAAATTAATTACAATTTAAAACTATATTAACAACATGAAACTGTGTTAAAATTGTACTATATTTTCTACAAGTTCAAGACTTGCGAGTCTTAAGCCATAAACTGATAAAAACATATGCAAACCGGTTTGCTCACTTATGAAATAACATGGATTTAAAAGAACAACAACTTAAAAATAAAATAGTCTTGAAGTAACTTTGTGCTTAATTTATTGCGCTTCTTAAAACTTGACATAGAATTGTAGTAGAAATGATTCAGTAAAAACTACAGTGTCCCTTTAACGGAGCAATCCTAGTGAGGTGGAAACAAGCCATAAGTCATTAATGGTTATGAATTTCATGTTTTTTGGTCCGTATTTTTGCTCCAATACGGCTGATGATGACCCCTAGATGGGTCGAAACTAGTACCGTGTAATTTATAATTTTGTGAATATATTTTAGTATTGAAAAGGTGGAAACGTTTACGTTGTTATTATTATTACTTATATATTAAGCCATAAGTCCTTTGAGATGTTATTAAGGACAAGTGAGCAAACCAGTTTGCGTATGTTTTTATCAGTTTATGGCTAAAGACTCGCAAGTCTTGGACTTGTAGAAAATATAGTACAATTTTAACACAGTTTCATGTTAATATGGTTTTAAATTGTGATCAATTTGAAGTAGATAAACTTATATGATTGTCAATTTTTCCACAAACTTATATCAGCTGATGACGCAGAGGGGCGTCGCAACTAGTTCTGATTGAAATATATGTTGTAATTACATCTAAGCAACAATTTTTATGTACTGAATAAGGTGGACCCAAATTATAATAAATGTTGTAACTTGGTTCAATACGGACAAACAATGAAGTTTATTAATTTAAATGTGTTCCATATCATTGTATGGTTTTCAAATCGATGTGTATATTTTCAACCAGTGCATATATTTCCAGTTGATTGAAACAAGACCAACAGGTCTATTCCGTGTTCCACAAACACATGACAGTTTAAACCAGAACCAATAACTTTTTTAAGTTCCAAGTATTGCATACCATGTGTACGTTATAGTTCTATGTGTATATTTCAATTATATCACATTTTTTCAAGTAGACTGAAATATGACCGACAAGTCTGTTCAGTGTTTTACAGGCACTCAGTAGTAGTGAGCATAATTTGTCACTATGTTTTACAACCCATGGATATGTTTTCAGGCAACCACTATTATGTGTATAATTTTATTATGATAACTTATGTCAACCAATCGAGATGAATGTAGGCAAACCTAACGATGATTGTTATTAGATTCCCATTGATTTGATATTCTACAAAAACTGCTGATGACTCGAAGGGAGCCAAAACTGGTCTTCGCTTAATAAATGGTTTTTTTTTTTTTGCTAGGGGCTTTACGTCGCACCGACACAGATAGGTCTTATGGCGACGATGGGATAGGCAAGGCCTAGGAGTTGGAAGGAAGTGGTCGTGGCCTTAATTAAGGTACAGCCCCAGCATTTGCCTGGTGTGAAAATGGGAAATCACGGAAAACCATCTTCAGGGCTGCCGATAGTGGGATTCGAACCTACTGTCTCCCGGATGCAAGCTCACAGCCGCGCGCCTCCTTAATAAATGTAATATATTTTACAATGTGTTGAATGGTGGAACATCCCTCAAACTCGATTATAATTTTATATCGAACTGAACTATATTTTTGTTAAGTCAAAGGTAAACAATTCAATTACAAATCTTGCTGTTATTGTAGAGAAGGTAGGTAATATTTTTAGAAGTAAATAATCAATCTTCTATTGAAAGAGAGCATAAAGGTCCAGAATACATATAGTAAAAAGTAGAATCTCTTAAGGATTGTAACAAGATTTTTCCACATCATAAAACAGAATTTTCAAATTTTGGAGGGCAGTGGCAGGGAACCTCTGACAACCCACAGATGAAGACGAATATTATACTTGGCACACAGATATAATAGACACAGGATATAAATGGCTTGATTTTCCAGAGTAACATCCTGAGCCTGTTGCAGGTCCCTTTTGAAGCGAATGGTAGGATCTAATACCATCGCCTTATTCTCTTTCTTAATGATGGTTATCATGGCCACTCTTCTTGTTGAGTCGTCAGTAGAGACTCAGTGAACTACTTTTCCCTGTCATCTTTCATTCCAGTAACACACTCCATTCTCATTTCATAGCATCTATCAGTCATTAATAAATCACTTTGGGAGTGGCGACCCCATCGTACTAATAGCCTATATCTGCTTCACTCATTCCATCCCTGACCCGGTCAATGACTGGAAAACAGGTTGTAGGTTTTCATTTTCATTTACTTTCATAATTAGCTGTAAATTAATCTGGATGCCTGTTTTCATACATTCTTTTTTTTTTTTTTTTTTTTTTTGCTAGTTGTTTTACGTCGCACCGACACAGATAGGTCTTACGGCGACGATGGGACAGGAAGGGCTAGGAGTGGGAAGGAAGCGGCCGTGGCCTTAATTAAGGTACAGCCCCAGCATTTGCCTGGTGTGAAAATGGGAAACCACGGAAAACCATCTTCAGGGCTGCCGATAGTGGGATTCGAACCTACTATCTCCCGGATGCAAGCTCACAGCCGCGTGCCTCTACGCGCACGGCCAACTCGCCCGGTCATTCATTTATTGATAATATATTTCTTTCTAATATTTAATCACTATATTATGTCTATTAGGAAAATGCTTTACATATATGCTACTTACAGAAAGTGATAAATAATTCCCATCATCACTGGTCTGCATTTAGAAGCGTTGCCCATCAATTCCTTATGAATTGTTTACATAGTCTTTTCTTAAATGATTTCAAAAAACTTCGAAAATCCATCAGAAATTTCCCTTGATAAATTATTCCATTTCCAAATTACTTTTCCTATAAATGGATACTTGCCTCAATTTGTGCTCTTGAATTCCAAATTTAGCTTCATAAATTTAGAGGAGCATGTGGAACTGAACGAGGTCACAAAACTAGTTGCAAACAGAGGATTGTCGAGGCAACTAATTCACAGAAACATGCAGGTAGAATGCTGAAAGGCAATGAGTCCATAAGGAAGATGTATGTATATACGCCGGGCTGAGTGGCTCGGACGGTTGAGGCGCTGGTCTTCTGACCCCAACTTGGCAGGTTTGATCCTGGCTCAGTCTAGTGGTATTTGAAGGTGCTCAAATACATCAGCCTCGAGTCGATAGATTTACTGGCACATAAAAGAACTCCGGCGAGACTAAATTCTGGCACCTCAGCGTCACCGAAAAAATTTGAATTTAAATAAAATAAGAAGTAAATGAGATTCGAACCTGCATTTTTTCTATTTCGAAGCAAGCACCTTCACCACACTACTAAAAGAATGCCTTTCGAAAAATTGCCCTGTATGACAACTTATAACAGGTATTGATTTTTAAACCACATGGATTAACCTCACGATAGCTTGACACAAATCGTTGTCCATAACTCTACAGAATCCCCTTGTTAGGCTTGTTGATGCTAATCGGCAGACGCAAGACGATTGAAACAAGCTTCACAAATCTGACGATAGATAGTACCTAAATTGAAAGCGAGAAGTCGCTGAAAATCAGTCTAGCCAACCCTGTAAATTGGTGTCTAGCTCCAGGTAGCTACCTAGAGCTTACGTGGAGGTGATAGCACGCAAACTATAATACCAGGTGATTTACACCCCCGGATAAGTTTACACAAGTCGGCCTCGCGGTGCAGGGGCTAGTGTGCCTGCCTTTTACCCGGAGGCCCCGGGTTCGATTCCCAGCCAGATCACGGATTTTTACTTGCATCTGAGGGCTGGTACGAGGTCCACCCAGCCTATGTGATTACAACTGAGGAGCTATCTGACTGTTGAGATGGCAATCCTGGTCTAGAAAGCCAAGAATAACGGCCGAGAGGATCGCCCGTGCCGACTACACGACACCTCATAATCTGCAGGCCTTCAGGCTGAGCAGCAGTCACTTGGTACGCCATGGCCCTTAGAGGCTGTTGCACCATAAGGTTTGGTTTGGTAAGTTTACATCCTGCGTAGCTGCCACCTAGTTTACCAGCAGAAGGTTGAACCAGCCCTGAGACATTTATATTCAGTTCTTGATATATTTTTTTTACTAGTTTACACCCCCAATGGAGCACTTTAAATAGTTATATACGTTAAAGTTTAATAGTATTAAATAGAGTTAGCTTTTCAGCTTCTTCTTCCACTCGCAAAACTACTTCATCCTGTCGGACCTGGCTGCCCTTTGGTTGTCAGTAATGGTGTACTTCCTTCATTCCAATGTTATAAGTTTGAATCACAAAGGTTTATTCCTTAGAATTCCCTTCTCTTCTCTGCCTTCAATTTGGAGCATTGATAAATTTAATTCTTTTAAATCATTTATGATCTCTGTGCACCAAGTGTTCTTTATTTCGTTTTTCCAGAAGTAACTAAATAACTGCTTCACTAGTCAGGTTTTTGGCAGTCTGAATATATGACAAAAAGAGGCAATTCCCCTTTCCCGCATTGTATCTATTATTGATTCGCTTTCACAATATACCACTTCATTAGGTAATAACCTCTACTAGCCATCAACTTGGTGTTTCTTATTGATGATTGTCCTGATGATTCTTCTATCTACTTTCTGCAATTTATCGGTTGTTGATTTAGTGTTCAACTTGAAGAGTGTTTCACTAGCATAAGTTGCTTCGGGTTTTACAACTAGGCTATATTGTAATGTCGAAATTTACCATTCATGGAGAGATATTTATTTTTATTTTATAAGTTGGCCAGGTGATTCGCTGCATGCTGTTTTATAAAAGACCTCCAGGAAAAAGAGTATTGAAGAATGTTCCCCAATTTGGAATGGGATTCCTAGTCCATAACAATATAACAGTCCGGCTCCATGGCTAAATTGTTAGCATCCCAGGTTTGATTCCCAGCAGGGTCAGGAATTTTAACCCTAATTGGTTAATTCCCCTGGCAATGGGACTGGGTGTATGTGCCATCTTCAGCATCATTTCAGCCTCATCACGATGTGCAGGTCACCTATGGGCATCAAACTGAAAGACCTGTACCAGGCCTCTCTGGAGGCCACACAATATTTATTTAACAGTATAATAGACTCAATCAAGAACTTCTCATCAACCTCTCCAAGAATGTCAACGTTAACAATGAGGGTATTTATGTCATAATGACCTTCCGTACAGAGAATGCACTCTGTAAAAGGAGCCAAAAATACTCCAGAAGCTTGACCTGTAGGAGAATCTCATATTTATGGTAGTACATTACTTGCCCCTGCCTCAAGCTATTGAGGTGCTAGAGACTAAAGGTCTGTATCTCCTGGATCCATAGCAGATGGTGCCAGATGTGGAAGCCAAGCTAAACGCAGCACTCACTGAAAGATGTGTAAAGTTTGGAACAGCATACCAGAAAAATTCAGGGCTGATGTACATATATATATATATGAAGAATTTTGAGTAAGTAGGCTTCAACCAATCTAAAAGGCCTATACCTTACGGGGTGCCAAACTCCTGCAGTATCTTCTACAATGTAGGCCGATTAATACTGTCATACGTCTGCCAGAAGTTGATGAATATCTTTATCTTGCAATTGTATAGAAGTAAAAACAGGAAATACTAAGCAAAAAAATCAGTTTGCAAATTTCCCTTGCAAAAAGATACCTCCCGCTGTATATGCTGTGGTGATAAGTGACAGAATGTCTTGTGGAGCAGTTCTACTTCCACAGCAATTCAGCCACACACTGTGTCCTGTTCTTCAGTTGGATTCAGTAGGCAACTGCCAGCTTGTGGTCACCGTAGTGCCCTCACTATCCCTTTACCCGCCTAGATGCTGCACTGCACCTCTGTCGTTCATCCGGTGATGAGTTATACAGCCACCTGCTCTGGTATCTACCCATTCTAGTTGGCTACGGTCTTGAAGTGGGTCCGGAACATCACTCAAGACGTACTCACACTGAAGCGTGGGGCTTCCACTTTTGCTGAAATAACCCTACTCAATCCAAGGTAATCAGTCTCCCAGACAACAATCACACGACGAGAGTAGTTACTGACCTTGGCGTTATATATCCTACCCTCTGTGGCTAGCATAAGTTAAAAGTGCTAGAAAGTTTTTCTAAAGATCTAACTTGTTAAGCCATAATATGTGTATAAAGGCTTTTTAGAAAAAAATTATCCACTTCCTACATTGCTATACAAGGCTCCTCCAATAATCGCATCCAGTAATATCTGCAGATTTTCCTGTAGGTTCAGTCTTGCCTATGAGATTATTGGGTTGTAATCTTGGGTAATACTGAAGAGACAACTTTGATGTATAAGTCTAGTGACATACTTGTCTAAGAAGATATTGTCATATCCCTTTTTTTTTTTCCTGTTTGAAGCACTGCTTATTCTTTCATGAGAGAAATTTACTACATTTTGTTTTAAAATTTATAAACCATATTGTTAATACCTACCTTTTTTAATACACTCAAGATTTTATAACCTTCCCTTTCTAGTTATTCCTATTTAGTTGGATTTAATCCACTGTGTGAAAGGGATTAAACCATACGCCAAACCCTTTAGTTCCAAGTGGGTCGGGTGTGTCAGAGGGGCTTGCATCGTGACTGGTAGTTCAAGCTCTCTGTACTCAGTAGAATAGGAGCAGGACTGAAAGGCTGTAAAAACACACTGAAGTAGCTGACAGATTGTCGAGTCAGAGGACTTTGTTACAAAAATGTGTACTGTTCGTAAACATGTAAATGTTTTAGGGAATGTAGATAAGTTTTTCTAATATTTTAGGCAGGGAAAGGATTTGGAAAGAACAGTAAGACAAGGATCTACTAGTGGAATGTGTGGATCAGTAACACCACTGGTGTACAACAGTTAAATATTTACTCATAGTAATTGAAGTAAGTGGTATGTTCCGAGCTGTCAGTGGAGAGATGGCATGGAATGACATTAGTAGACGAATAAGTTTGAGTGGTATCTTTAAAAGTAAGAAAGATCACAATATGGAGATAAAGTTGGAATTCAAGAGGACAAATTGGGGCAAATATTTGTTAATAGAAAGGGAAGTTAGGGATTGGAATAACTTACCAAGGGAGATGTTCAATAAATTTCCAATTTCTTTGCAATCATTTAAGAAAAGGTTAGGAAAACAACAGATAGGGAATCTGCCACCTGAGCAACTGGCCTAAACGCAGATCAGTAGTGATTGGCTGATTGACTGATATTACATTTCACTGCAGTTTCTGACCTTTGAAGCCTGCGTGGTGGCCATGATCATTAAGGTGTCAAGTCGTCAAGTCTGTATGGTCTGATACCATGGTTAATCGATTCGAGTCTCATCGGTCGCAAAAAAATCTCCACGAGAATGTTAGCCAGCAGGGTAGGAGAGGTGGTGTTAATCCTTGAGCAGACTTCTAAGTGCTATACAACTCCACATGACCAGTACAAGGTTTCACCCTTTCCCTTTCTCATATATGTCAAGTCATTCATTTCATCTCATTAATTCCCCTGATGAGGCTGACATTAAAGTCATCTGGTCATAAACTTGCTACAAAGATTCATCTCACTTCATACCCAAAACTGAAGTTTCTGATCTTGGGAATGTGAAGGTGTATATACTTTGGAGAAAACAGGTCAATACTTTACACTTAAGTAAGCATGCTGATTTTAAACATAACTAACCAGGTAGTTAGAAAGTCTGCAAGTTTTTCTCACGTGTCTACTTCTACCTAACAAGGAACTTATATTCAATTTCAAATCAGCCCTCTTCCATATACTCTTCATGGAGGTGATGACCAAATTAACAGGCTTAATCCCATCATTTACTAACACATCCGGAACAAATTTATTTTGGCAGGCGGGCCTATATCACATTTGTTACGCCACTGATAACATAATATGAAGATAAAGTTGGAATTCAAGAGGACAAAATGGGACAAATATTCAATTATAGAGCGAACAAGGGATTGGAATAAATTAAGGAAAATGTTTGATAAATTTCCAAGTTCTCTGAAAACGTTTACGAAAAATCTAGGTAAACGATTGATAGGGAATCTGCCACCTGGGCGACAGTCCTATATCCAGATCATTGATGACTGATGTACCAAAGTTAGTTTTTCTTTCCCTAAATCACAGTCACTTTTATTATTCTCTCACTAACATACTGAATGTCAGTGACTCCTCCTAGATCTTTACTCATGATGAAACCAACACCATTCTTCATCTAACAAATGTAGGTTTTCATGGCTCATTGTATTAACATAAATAAATCAATGACTACGTCGGACAAACTGGCCGCAACTTCAATATCAGGTACTCTGAACATGTTAACGCCATTAAATACAACAGATTCTCCGCCATAGGACAGCACATACAAGACTCCAAACATAGTTTCACCAATATTGACAATGACATAAACATACTTAAAATCATTAACAAAGGCCCCCTCTTAAACATTACTGAAAATTGCTTTATCCACCTTGACCAGTACTTCAACCCTAATTTCAATTTAAACGACATTTCTGAAAAACCCAATATCCTTTTTGACTTCCTAATTCTTCTTCTCAAAAATTCCAAATTCCAAAACCCCAATTCTATTTTCCATGTCTTACATAGTTCCCACCCACA
This sequence comes from Anabrus simplex, assembly GCF_040414725.1. NCBI lineage: Eukaryota > Metazoa > Arthropoda > Insecta > Orthoptera > Tettigoniidae > Anabrus > Anabrus simplex. The sequence goes on along the minus strand of NC_090265.1, from coordinate 126,371,866 downwards.
TTTTCTACCTCCAATAACCCACCCTCCTAACCCACCTTAAACTACCCCTCCTTCATTTCCCTATCTTATCTTTCCTCATTACCATCTAACTTCAATTTCTTTTATTCTTTCTCTTATTTCACTATCACTCTTCCTCGTTTAATTTATTCTCCTCTTTCAAATTTTTGTCTTGCGCCAACTTCGACTACTTCAATCATAACCTAAAAAATTTTCTTCTTAAAAAATAGCGCACTGTGCATATAAGTTTTCATTTGTTTTCTGATATTGCGCTTTTTACTACATTTTTTTCTTCTCTCTACAATTGTTTTTTCAAGTCAACTGTTTACCAAGAACTTATCTGGAGTACGGGTGCTCATTCAGTTGTACTAATTGGCGTCGTATATTTTTATATACGTAATTGGCTTCCCGCAGCCGTGACAGGTTCTGGACCTTCGAAACGTTCTCCACTCTACTTTGGTGTTTGGCCGCAGCGCATGACCTTGAGTGTGCCGCGCTGGTCACTGGGAGCTGGCGGCTTTCTACTACAGATCTGTTCGTCTGCGAATTCAAGCCTTTTTGATCTTCGTATGTTGATTAGTAGTGTTGTGACTTTGTGCAGGACAGAATGTGATGTCGTGTCTTTGTGCCTAACAGAGTGTGGAACTGACCAACATTCATAAACATTTTATATGTTTTTTATGGCTGATGATGACCTAGACTAAGGTCGAAACCGGTCCCATTTAAATAGAAATGTGATTGCTACGTCTCTTTCTTTTGAGTATTGAATAGGTTGAACCTCCTTTCCAGTTATTTAATTTTTACTGGATTAAACCCACTATATTTATTTAATGAAGCCGAGCTTTCAGCCAAACTGTATTGGCCTTCATCAGGGCATGTTAAGTTCTGCTTCCGACAGTGAGCAACGTAAATTCAAAGGGACATGGAAGCCATGACCGTACTATCCACGCCTACCCCACTAATTGGACTCGAGGATCATCGTGCTGTGATTCACCGTCCTCTGTCGACAGTTTTGTGAGGTGCGTCCGCTGTTCCATGGTGGTGTTATGCATGTATTTCTGCAGTACAGGTCTCCATGTATTTGATATCCTGAAGCCGCCTTCCCTGTTGATGTTATTTGGGCGCAGCTCTATCTCTATGGCTTCCCTTACCAGTCGAACATAGAAGTCTTTTACAGGCACGATGACCTTCGCCTGGTCAAAGAGGATTTCATGGTCTGTACTATAGAAATGTTCTGCTATGGCTGACTGACTTATGGCATTCTCCGTGAAGGGTGAAAGAGTGACATTCTTTACCGACCTAATGTGTTCTTTTACCCTGGTGCTGACAAGCCTTTTTGTCATGCCAATATATGAGCAACCACAACCACAACCACATGGAACTTCATACATGCCCGGTGTTTCAAGATGTGGTTTTTCTTTGAATGGTCGAAACAGGGATTTGAGCTTCCGGTCTGTGGTGAAAATTGGAATTATATTGTACTTCCTAACAATGAGTCCTTTTGTGTCAATTATACCTGCCACATAAGGAAGGAATACTTTCTTCTTTTTACTGTAGTCCTGGTTGGTACTATCCCTGTTAGGCTTCTTGATCTTCCCACTCATGAAACTGTCGACAAAGGGTGGTGAATCACAGCATGACAATCCTCGAGTCCAATTAGTGGGGTAATTGGACTTGAGGATCGTTGTGCTGTGATTCACCGCTTAGTGGGGGAAGGGGGGGGGGGGGGTTGTCCAGCTCCATGGCTAAATGGTTAGCGTGCTGGCCTTCGGCCACAGGGGTCCCTGGGTTCGATTCCCGGCAGGGTCGGGAATTTTAACCATCATTGGTTAATTTCACTGGCACGGGGCTGGATGTATGTGCCGTCTTTTCATCATAATTTCATTCTCATCACAACGTGCAGGTCGCCTACGGGAGTCAAATCAAAAGACCTGTACCTGGCGAGCCGAACATGTCCTTGAACACTCTTGGCACTAAAAGCCACACGCCATTTTTATTTTAGTGGGGTAGGCCGTGGATAGTACGGTCATGACTTTCACGTTCCTTTGAATTTCTTTGCTCACTGTTGGAAGCCGAACTTAACATGCCCTGATGAAGGCTAATGCAATTTGGTTGAAAGCTCGGCTTCCTCAAATAAATATAGTGGCTTGAATCCAGTATTACTTTATTTATTTACGTAAATACACACACAAGCTGTGAAGATCAAGGAACCTAACAGGGATAGTACCAACCATGACTACAGTAGAAAAGAAGAAAGTCCTTCCTTACACGGCAGGTATAACTGACAGAATAGGGCGCATTCTTAGGAAGTACAATATAATTCCAATTTTCACCACAGACCGGAAGCTCAAATCCCTGTTTCGACCATTCAAAGAAAAACCATATCTTGAAACACCGGGCGTGTATGAAGTTCCATGTGGTTGTGGTTGCTCATATACTGGCATGACAAAAAGGCTTGTCAGCACCAGGGTGAAACAACACATCAGGTCAGTAAAGAATGTCTCTCTTTCATTCTCCACGGAGAATGCCATAAGTCAGTCTGCCACAGCAGAACATTTCAACAGTACAGACCATGAAATCCTCTTTGACCAGGCGAAGGTCATCGCGCCTGTAAAAGACTTCTATGCTCGACTGTTAAGGGAAGCCATAGAGATAGAGCTGCGCCCAAATTACATCAACAGGGAAGATGGCTTCAAGTTATCAAATACATGGAGACCTGTACTTCAGAAATACATGCATAACACCACCTTGGAACAGCGGGATGCACTCACGAAACTGTCGACAGAGAGTGGCGAATCACAGCAAAACGATCCACGAGTCCAATTAGTGGGGTAGGCCGTGGATATTACGGTCATGAATTCCACGTTCCTTTGAATTTCTTTGCTCACTGTCAGAAGCAGAACATAACATGCCCTGATGAAGGCCAATGCAATTTGGCTGAAAGCTCGGCTTCATTAAATAAATATAGTGGCTTTAATCCAGTATTCATTTATTTATTTACCATTCCTCATCTCTTTGCCATTTCCATGCCAATATAGTGTACACAGTTTTCTTAATTCCTTCATTCCTTTCCCACTCCATTTGGTTTCACTCAGCCCCAGTATCATTGATTTCCTCCTTTCCATGAGGTCCTTCTTCATCTTCTTCTGTTGAACAATATGTTATGTTGATGGTGTGCTTCACTGTTGTTAGAATGTTCAGATGTTGATTTACTAGTTGAAAGGGGGGTTGTCAAACTGTGGTATAAGTTTAATATTATGCTGTCCAATTTGTGCAAACACTTTTATATTGCTGGATTGTTATCTTGTCGTGTGAAAGGATTTTGAAATACTGGCAGTTGCCAATGTTCTGCTCCTAGATGATCCAACGACACTTCAACAGTTTAATAAATTAATGAAGAAAAGGTTCCACCTAATCGATACTTTCTCTTTTATTTAGCCTTAGGCTATATAAAAAGACATTAAAAATAATCACAGAACATGTTTCGAATGCATTGCATTCATCATCAGCTGTTTACAATTGGCTTAGGTAAAAATAGCTTAAAGAAGATATCGTGAAGTGGATAGTCTGTAATACTTCAACAGTTCTCATAAGTTGTTAATTAATTGTTCAACATAGGTTCTCAAGTAGAACTACGACATGAAAATAACGTCCTTTTGTGCCAGGCACACTATCAACTCGGAATATTGCCCAACATAGCCTCATTAAGTTGTTCTCTAATAATCTGTTCAACATAGGTGCTCAAGAGTATGAATGTTCGGCTGGTAAATATGATTGATATCATTCTAATGAACTTACCATATTTATAGGAAATAAAACAGTTCGGTTTGAAATTATACTTTGTCAGATAATAAAAATTAGGAAGATAATACCAATAAATGAAATAGTTGATCCTAGACTTGAGAAAATATTTCACATATAATGTCTTTCTGGGCCAGTTACAAACTATAAACTTAGAACTTTCAATATCTTTTAAATAAAACTATATCAAGTATACATGCCAAGGTCCAATATTACGTAAAAATGGCACAGTGTTGGAATGCACTTCCTTACGAAGTTTTTATATAATCAATTTTATCTTTGTTTTCTATTCACTTTCATCATTTGTAAACAATATTTTAAACTTTCAAACTTTCATTCATTGACATGGCTCAAGGCCATCAACATTGTTAATTCCACTTGTATTTAAATCAAGTTACTCATGTAATGACTAATTTTTTACGTGAAGTTTTTTAATGTATTCAACTTTGTAGTACGGTATATTTTAGATCAGGTACCTGATATGGTTTGAGGTAATGCTACGGCTGATGATGCCCCATAGGAAAGCACACAAGTATGAAGGGCGAGTTTTCCACCTAATCAAAACTTTAATTTACTTTAATACTAAACATTTTGTAAATTAAAAGTATTGATTAGGTGGAAAACTCACCTTTCATACTTGTGTGCTTAAATTATCAATATGAACAATGAAGCTGACAGATTATAGTAGCCCATACAAAAGAGCGAAACATGTACCAATTCTTATTTTAATGAGGATTAAATTTCTCATATTTTTCATAAGATTATTTTCAATACAGATTCGCCAGGAACTTCAATACTTGTATTGCTGTGCGTTACCATGTTCTGTCACTGTTTATAAAACTTTTAACTTCTATGGTTTTATGGGAGCAAAAGTAGATAAAATCCCCGACACGTGAAATTTGCCACAGGAGTCAATTATATATCTAGCACAATATATTAATACATGTTTCACAATAGCCATAAGTTCAGCAAATAATTTATTTGAAATAAGGCACATCATAATATGAAGAGAAAACTGGAATTCAAGAAGATAAATTGGGGCAAATACTCATTTACAAAAAGAGAAATTAGAGATTGGATTTGATAAATTCCCTACTTTCTTCTACATCATTTAAGACTAGGTAAACAACCAATAGGGAATATGCCACCTGGGTGACAGCCTTACATGAAGATCAGTGATACCTGATTAGAAGAGTTTAATGTTAATTTAACTGAACAATTTTGTACATTTTATAAATAACAATAAAATTCAACTTTAAATAAAGTTACATCACTATTAAAATAAGTAGCCTATTAATTTGCTAACTTTTGGAATTATAGGGCCATTCTATTATTTATGCAGGCAATTGACACTTGCCCGGTCACCAGCGCTGTGAGCTTGTCTCCCGCCAGCACTTTGCCATAATGCGCTTCTCGGTGCCACAAGTTCCCATCCTTTGCAGACTGCTGAGAGCTTTATCAGCGTAAGGTTCAGTTTAGTTAAGTGCTCATGTGTTTAGTGCTCAGTGTGTTGTTCCAGTGCCATTTTCATTAAGTGAGCATATGTATATACATAATATTTTCATAAAGTACAGGAAATCTTGTGCGAAAATACCTTACTCACTGCCGGGTGAGCACTGGCTGCATTACGGCAAAGTGCTTGGTTGTAACGCAGTTGACCGGGGGTACAACAATCCCCTACACACTGTAGATAAAAGAATCTTCCTGTATAACCAAAAACAATGTTATTCACTCTATCACAAAGAAAGAGCAGGGAGGGGAACTCACAAGAATATTGTTATTCATAACAGGCCAATAGTAATCTTGCCACTGAGCAGCCACAGCAGTACCTCCCTGAACACAATGTGTTCTGTGAGAGATTCTGAGAACCTTATGTCATATTGCTTCTAAACATTTCTTAGCTTTGGAAAGTACATTAAGAAGTTCTGCAATATAATTTCTTGCCACTTTTCCACTAGCTGTACACATGACCGATATCACTCCATCCAAAAGTTCTAAAGCATTACTGAACTCCATCTTCTTCAAATCAATTAATAATAAACCAACATTACAAACATGACCCCTCTCATTGATAAATTCATTTGAATAAATCTTTTGCTGCAATTGCTTTTTCATCGACTGAGTTGACGTCAGAACGAAAATGACTGCCTTAGTATTAAAGGATAACCCTTCAACAGTACATACGAGATCTTCCAGAAGCTTATGAGATGATAAAAAATTTAACTTCCAACTTGATAACTCACAACTGGGATAAGCTCTTCTTACTGAATAAGCAATATCTTCAAATGTAAATGGAATGGCATCATGTATATTATCTGCAATTATAAAGCCATATTCAAGGAACAAATGTAGATTGGGATGATGCCCATAGTGAAAGAATACTTGTGAATGTTTTTTAAATGGCACTAATGTCCGAACACAATAATGCTTTTTGTCGACACTTAATCCAGCATGAACATCTGCTTCATTAGAATGATTAAATAAGTCCAAGTATGGAGCTAGAGCAAGACAATTTCTGTCTTTAATCCTGATCGAGTTTTCACTACCTGCCCTATCACTTGCTTCAAGATAAACACAACGTGTATTGACCACTGACCAAGCCCACATATAATCCTCAAATCTGAATGTAAAATCAGAAAACGTTGACCTACAATCTCTGGCACACATATCACAAAATTGTATTTTCTTTAATAGGTTACAAACTTCGTAAAATGTGCTAACTATATTTTTTCTCTGAACGGACACTTTACTGCCTACTGACGGCGGCAATACATCAAGTTCTTTAGATGAACAGAATATGGGGGTTGTGAATTCTGAGGGAAGGGAATGGACATAATTGCACCACTGCGACCGAATCCCCAAGTGTTTTTCCCATACAAGGAATGTGGACAACAGCTGCTGAGCACTGAAGGCTAAGTCTTTCTTACTGTGGAACAAACATGCAATTTCAGATCTTCCAACAGTATCCGTCGTTATGAGAAGGTGTACTGGAATACAGACAAGTTCAGCTCCACTCCTGATATTTCTTTTCGTCTTTAAACCACGGCCAGTGTCAGGGAATAGCACAGGATAGAGCTGACATTTTGGTTCCCATCCTTCATTACTCATCCACTTTGTTAACTGAATGAAGCACGAATCCGAACTAACGTTGCATGCTGCCATCCGACACAGTTTCCTCTTCCTAATTCTTGATGTTCTTCCCATTGCAAGTCACTAGGTAGGTTTTACTGGCATCTGAAATACCTTCGTACAATCAACTTCAACCACAATTTCGTCTCCCTTTCAAAAACATACAATAACTCTTACAAACTCAAATAACGAACTAAATTTACACTACCTGTTATGTTAAGGAAAGATAAAGTCCATAACATATACATATAAACCATAACATTATAAAATTGTACACTACAGAGAACTTACCCTGCTCGCTTGAACATTTAAAAATAGATCCGGGACTCCTAATAATCTATGAGGCAACCCAAAATGTAGATCTCTTCGATTGGTACACACACATTTATAGACCGACAAGCTACGGTAATTATTTCTCAGGTACAAATTTCTTGAATATCTACAAACTAACCTAACTTTTACTATCACGGCAGCCATAGCATGAGGAGTGACAAGATTGTGATTGCGATTGACCGGAACAGGATATTCCGCATGGTTATTAGATACGAATCTCTTACCAACTCAACGACCTGCAATGCAAGAATTTACTGGCACAGGATTTACAGATCGCCGTACGCTTTTATATTACCCGAGATATGTGGCCCGAAGTGATCGATAACAGAGAACGCCGAGAAATGACTTCCCTCGTGGTCGCATGAAAACCTTTCCTCGTTTGATGGCCCAACCTTAACTTTTTTAATGGTTTAGTTACATACAGTGTGCATTTTCTCAAGTATTTTCCTCTGAACGCAATTGGGTGCCATTAAATATATCGTAAGCATGGGAAGTTCAGACTTGTGCGATCTTGGTCTGAAAATATCTGATTTGAAATGTGAAGTAGAGGAAGATTTTGGACCAAATTTAAAAATCCTGCCAACAAATGATCAAGTGAAGGAACTTCAAACTATATTACGTGACAGGTAAAATAAATGTGAGGGTGAATCATGATTGTTAGAAGCAAGTAGTATTTTTTTTTTCAAAGGGCGAAAGGGGTCTCTTTCCATTCTTTCCTCCGTATTTGTTTTTACATAGTCCTGAGTAAAGAAAAAAAAAAAAAATTGTCTCACGTATGTAATCCGCTACACGGTTGGACGGTGTTGCTAGTAGGAGGTAAACAATTAATAAGGAACCTGCACCTGGGTGATAATCGTATAAATACAGATGAGTGATAAGATTTGAGGTCGAGGTTTGGAGAGGGCTTCTGTGGCCACGGCTGGTCCGTGGCTCTCCAAGTCTACATTCCGACCGACTACCGAGCAGAGTGAGTTTCAGCGTATCGTTGGTCACAGTTCTACCGTAGCTCTACAGCTCTTTTTTTTTTTTTAATTTAGCGTATGGCCCATACAATCAAGTTGAGTTCAGATATAAATTATATACATATTTACATAACAAGAAAAGGCTCCCCACAACTGAATGTCAAGATCACTGATCCACCGTATTGCTTCTGGAGTTGCCATCTGGAAATCCACTTTGCTGCCTGTGTATGCCCGCGTTTCACACACTCTGACAATATGAGGTATGGTTTGTCGTGCAGCTCCACAGTGACACGCGGGTGTTGGCAATTTGTTCCATTTAAACAGCATGTCTCTGCATCTGCCATGGCCTGTTCTTATTCTGTTCAGAGCAGACAATGTTTTACGTGGTAGTTGGAATCCACTTGGAAGTTTGGCATTCGAGAACATACTGTGCAGGTGCGTCTCCGTTGCTGCTTCCCACCGTCTTTTCCACTCTGTAGTTGGGTTGTAGCTTCTAGCAATCATGTCTAAGGCGTTACGTAAAGTTGGATGGCTTGAACATAATCTGTTTTGGTTGATAGTTCGTAGATCTTCATGTACAGGTAAATCGGGGTTCCTTAAGATTTTATTGAATTCCTTGATAAGAGCGGTGGATTTGCGTAAATCAGATGGCATTATTCCAGATAGAAGTGGGAGCCAATGAGTTGGTGTAGATCGAATTGTGCCAGTTATTATGCGCATAGTGGAATTCAATTCAGTATCAATGAGTTTTGTGTGATGACTTCATCCATACTGGAGCACAGTACTCAGCACTTGAATATTCCAAGCCTAAAGCTGAAGACCGTAAAACGCTTGCCGAAGAACCCCAGGTAGTTCCACAAAGCTTATGAATGATGTCGTTACGTGTTTTCAGTTTCTGTGCAGAGCCCAGCAGATGTTGCTTGTAGGATAGTGTTCGATCCAAGATTACTCAAAGATATTTTGGGCTCCAGTTGTGGTGAAGTATCCTGTCACAGAAACTTACATTCAGTTTAGTATTTGCTTTGTTTAAATGGAAACAAGACACCTCCGTTTTATTGGTGTTGGGCTTAAGTCTCCAGTTCCTGAAGTAAGTTTCCAAAATGGACAAATCCCTTGTTAAAATCTCTTCAGTTCTCTCCAGTTCTTTGTGTTGCACAGCTAATGCTATATCATCAGCGTAGTAGAATTTCTGTGATGTAACTTCAGGAAGATCAGATATATATAAGCTGAACAGGAGTGGCGATAGGACTGAACCTTGAGGCAAACCATTTTTAAGCTTCCTCTCCTTGCTCACATTGTTCCCGATGATAACCTGAAGCCTCCTATCACTCAACATATTGTTATAATAAGTCTTGCTATCTTTATGCACGGTATGACCCGGAGAAGTTCTTACATTCAATTTAGTATTTGCTAAGTGGTTGTTTAAATGGAAACCTTCCCTCCACACAGTATCAAATGCAGCAGTGAGATCAACAAAAGCAACAGATGTTTTCAATTTTCTTTGGAACCCCATTTCTATGAATGTTGTAAGTGCCAAAACTTGATCACAACAGCTGCAACCTGGTCTGAAGCCTGCCTGATCCATGGGAATGTGCTGTAAAATGGTGCTGCTTATTCTGTTAAATATGAGTCTTTCAAATAGTTTGTAGCAACAGCTAAGGAGGGCTATGGGGCGATAATTTTCTGGCTTGTTGTTGGGTTTGCCAGGTTTTAAAATCGCAATTATCTTAGCTTTTTTGAACTCCAAAGGCATGTGTCCAGTTAGTAAGATGTCTGTGAAAAATGTTGCCAGCCATTTCTTCGTATTTTGTCCCAGATTGATCAAGAACTCGGGATGAATTCCATCGAAGCCAGGAGCTTTAAATGGTTTTACATCTTTCAGTGCTGTATCAATCTCGGATACTGTGAAGGGATTTGCATATTCTGAAGACTGAGGTGCTGTTGACTTCAAGACTTGAAGTTGTCGTCGAATATATTTGGTGTGTTTCTTGTCACCTGGAACTCGTGACGTTGCAATGATGTGAGAGGCAATTTGATCTGATGTAACTTCAGCCTGTTCTTTGCATACTGGTGGGCTTCCTCCTAATTTTCTGGGAAGACTCCAAGCTTCTCTGCTAGAGCGAGTAAAATCTATCCTCTCAACTGTTTCTATCCACTTATGCCTTCGAGATGAGTCCAGACTGGACAGACGCTTGGTTGCTATGTTAGGATCTCCACATCGTTGAAAGTCTTGATATAGTGCTTCACTTTCTTCATTCCATCCAGGGATATATTCTTTGCGGTAACCTCTTGGAATGAACTTCTTAGCTGTTTCTATAACTGCACCAGCAAAACGCCTATAGTTGTTATATTTAGGAAGAATCCATCGGTTGCACTTATTAAGTTCTGCTGTGAAATTGGTCCAGTCAGCTTTACGAAAATTCCAACGAGAATGTGGTGTTGATCTAATTACTGGGATTGTGATACCAATTTCAATTAGGATGGGCTTATGTTGGCTATGTGGAAATTCACCAATCACTTTTCTCGTGATGTTTTCAGGAAAACCACTTTCATTACAGCTTACAAAACAGAGGTCTGGATTTGTATCTTTGATCCATGCAGCTGATCTAAATGTGCCCTTGTCTTTAGCATCAAAAATTAAATGGAGGTCATTTTCCTCTGCCCATTTCACGAGCATTCTACCATTTTCATCATTTTTGGAGTACTTTCAGAGTCCATGGTGACTGTTAAAATCCCCAACATAAATTGCAGGATGCTTTGCAGTATGTAAGACATGTTCAGGCCAAAGAATGTTGGGTGGTTTATAGACATTTGTTATAGTAATGCCATGCAACTGTGTGACAACTGTATGTATATTTCCATCCATATTTTCAGAAATAAGCGAGGCTTCATTTATGTTGTTACGGATGTAGGTGGCTATTCCATACACATCGTGATATGTCACTCCAAGAGCAGTATAACCAGGGTACGACCTCTACAGCTCTGCATTCGGGAAATGGAGACGGCCTGGTCCCCATCGTCCGCTGTCCTGAGAATAGTTTACCATGGTTTTCTGTTTTTCTGAGCTAAGGTGAATTTCCCTGTATAGGCCACAGCCCCCACCCCCCTCACATTTCAAACATCTCCTTCGCTGAATCAAATTTTCCTGGCCTGAAACATGGTGTTACCGTCCAGGAGGCCCGCTGCCCCAATCAGAGACAGAATGAAAACTTGTAGTAGTAGATTGATTTGATTGATAGTGATTGTGCCCATACTGAAAATAGTTTTAGTGATACAAGAGCTCAATGTCCCAGATTGACTTCCCAGCAGATAGCACAAGGAACACTTGGAAATAGGAATCAAATTAGATTGCTTACATAATTCATATGGTCATTGATAGTGTCCACTTCGACAAGCATTCATACGCTACTGAGCAAGTTAGCTACGTGGTTTTGGTTGCGCCCTGTGAGCTTGCATTTGAGAGAGAGTAGGTTCGAACCCCACTGTTGGCAGCCATGAAAATGGTTTTCCATGTTTTTCCATTTTCACACCGGGCTAATGCTGGAGCTGTGCCTTATTTAAGGTCACACTTCCAGTTAACATCATAAGACCTGTCTGTGTCAGTGCAACGTAAAATCAAATAGCAAAATTCATACTCAAATTGATTTTGGTCCATATTGAACTCCATGTCAGCGTCAATTGCACTAGCATAAACGAAGGCCATAATTGCGTACTAACACTAGTGTTCAGTGTTAAGAGTAATATACCACCTAATAATGAACCTTGTGATCTTGCATGATGTTATTTTACGGCGGTGCTTGAATTGCTGCTGCAAATACTTGATGGGTTTAAAATTGGGAATGTCCAGTACAGGCCTACCAGCAAAATAGTTGGTTTTATCGCACATTCCGAAATTTGGCGTACGTAAACTAGCAGGTTCGAGCATATCTGTGTTGTAGCATCCCATCTCTCTCAAGCGTCTTTACTGTTTGCTTCACTTTTACTGGTTAGTCTTGTATTTTTGCATAATTACTGCAGTGGTTGTCATTGCAATCTTGACAGTGATATTAATACTTTATATTGTTTTTTCAGAAAACTATTCATGGATACTTTTCCATTTCACTCTGGGGCGTGATGGCTCATAGGAATTAGAACTAACTGATTCCCATGTTTTGTGTTTCCCAGCATATCACTATCTTCAGATAAAGTGTCCAACGTTTTGTCACTATCACACTGCAGTGTCTGCCCTTCCCACACAACAGCGCCACCATGGACATGGTGCTCTAGTAGGTTATACAACTCCCGTGTGATGTACCTGTTGATATATGCTGAAGTTATGTTGTCCGCCTGGTAATTCTGTTTCACCTCATTCACCAGTGTTTGTGCCACAGCGTAAGGGTTTCAAGTCATATTGCTAAACACACTAGTATACAGTTATGTGTTCCACATACAGTTTTCGTTAGCATAGAAACAGGCCTATGTCCTCAGAGTATTAAACCAACAGTCACTGATTTACACAAGACAGGATAACTTACAGCCATGTGCAGTATCACATAACAGTATTTTGACCCTCAGTTACAGTGAGTTTGGCACGTTATGACTGCAGACATTACAGTCATGCAGCTTACTTTCATAAGCCTTGTTTTAAGGGCTGCAGGTGATCGCAAGATCCTGCATTCCACACCAGTTACTTTGGTTTCTTGCTTGTTACCTCAGAAAGTTTTGTGATGATTGTCTTTGGGAGGTCTGAAAGCTTTCGTTATTAAAATGAATCTGCCCCTATAATTGTAATTGCTAAGATGTGCAGATTAGGGTAAAATAAGTTGGTGTGATTCTAGCCGCTGCAGCTTCCAGTGTATATATTTGGGTGGGATTATATATCCCTAGGAATTTTCATAGTCTAGGCAAATATAAGTATAACCTCAGGGCACCTATCTTGAACCTAAGTCTACATGACTACCACAGATATCACAAATAACACATGTAAACACATCCATAATACCACATCTTAAACATGATTCAAATCCTATTATAATATCCAGTAAATATTTATCTATTAAGTTATTTAATTCTATTCCTTTCCTTTCAATACATCTATAGTTTAACACCAAATTTGTCATCCTTATTTGGCATCAAGCTCTGTGTACTCTCATCACCACTCCATAGTCCACCCCTTATTTGTGAATGTACCCCCCTATAATCCTTCCAAACAAACCTCCTAACTTATACGTACCCCTGCAGTTCAAGTGAAGGACATGCAAGTGCAGGAGAGGTGGCGTGAAATGATATTAGCAGACAAATAATTTTTAATAGAATTTTTAAAAGTAGGAAAAATCATAGTATAAGGATAAATTCGGAATTCAAAAGGACAAATTGGGGAAATTATTTATTTATAAGAAAAGGAAGTATAAATTGGAATAATTTACCAAGGGAGATGTTAAATAAATTTCCAACTTCTTTGAAACATTTAAGAAAGGACTAGGAAAACAAATGATAGGGAATCTGCCACCTGGGTCATATCATCATCATCATCATCATCATCATTTCCTCTTTTCCATTTGACGCCATGTGGGGGCAAATATGGTTCCTCTTCACTTCGTCCTGTCTCTCCACCATTCCTTATCCAACATTGTGTTCCAGGCCAGATTCCGGTACCCTATGCTGTTCTTCACAGAGTCCATCCATCGTAATCTTTGTCTTCCCTGTCATTTGTCTTTCCAGTGCTTGTCTTGGCAATCTTTTTCTTTCATTTGCTTGACTTGTCCAAACCCTCTCAATCTGTTCTGTTCTGTTCTGGTATGTCATTTAGTTTTTTCACATTTAGCTCTTTTTGTACTGGTACTGTATGTCTTCATTTCTCACTCTATCCTTCCCAGTCTTCTGTACCATACTCGTCAGCAATTTCATTTCAGCTGCCTGAAATCTACTATCATCTCTCTGAGTCATTGTCCAGGTTTCTGCTGCATTTGACATTATAGGTAAGTAATATCCCGTTTACATTACTTCTTTAGCCTTTATTGGTACATCTTTATTTAATATTAATCTCTGTACCTGGTGGTAAAAGGCACTCCCCAGTTGTAGCCTTCTGCTAATTTCCATATCCAGTTTTTCATTTTCTGTCAGCTCACTTCCCATGTATTTAAAGTGTTCTACTATTTCCAGTTCTTTGTATCCAATTTTGATAGCTCCTTTTCCTTTTTTACTTCCTCACCTCATCACCATTTTCTAGCTCTTCTCCACATTGATCCTCAGTTCTCATTGTTCAATCATTCTTTTCAGTACATTCAGCTGTTCTTGTACCACCTCCTCACTTTCTCCCCAAATCACATCATCATCCACAAACATCATTGCGCTCATTCTTCCCTTACTGCCTTTACATTGTCATTCATGACCATGAACAGTGAAAGTAACAGCACACTCCCTTGTGTTAGCACATTGTCAATTCCAAACCATTCTGATCTACTACCCACTGTTGTCTTCACCCAGCTGCATTAGTTTTCATATATATCGTCTTTATCATTGTTATTAGTTACTTGCCAATGCCCCTGTGTATCAGGCTTTCCCAAACTTTAGTTCTGGGGATGCTGTCGTATGCCTTTTTTGAGTCTATAAAAGTCATTATTATATCCTTCCCATGTTCCCAGCTCTTTTCCATTATCTGTCCTAGAATGAAAATGGGTTCTACTGTTGACCTTCCACTTCTGAATCCAAAATGTTCCTCTTGGAACTGACTTTCCACCTTTTCTCTATTCTTTCTTTCCTATATTCTTTCCATTATCTTGGCAACATGGGAGATGATGGTGATTCCTAGTAGTTACTGCACATCTTATCTCCTTTCTTGAATATTAGCATTATAAACCCCCTTTCCCAATCCATGGGCACATTTTTTTCTCTCTCCATACACTCTAAGTAGGGGCTGCCTGGCGGAGGCGGTAAAGGCGTTCTCGGTTCGCTCGGAAGGAATCCCCGCCAAGAAGTCGTAAAATTTAAGAAACAAGATTTCCACTTCCAGAGGTGCATATGGCTCTGAGGTTCCCTCGTTGTACACCAAAAATAAGTATGAGCTTAATTCCTGGGGGCAAAGGCGGCCGGGTGTAGAGCTAACCACTCTACCCCATCACGGGCCGAGATTACGAATGGTGGAAGCTTTTACCTTCCACCCCTCCAAGGGCCTTCATGGCCTGTACGGAGATGACTTTGCTTTGCTATACACACTGAGTATCTGAGTATTCTATAAGTCCACGTGCACTAGATTCCCACTTGTCCTACAGCCTTGAACATATCTATATTTACTTCATTTATTCCTACGCCTTTTCCCATCTTCATTTATAACTGCCCATTCCACCTCTGTCATTGTAATGCCTAATTCCTTCTCTGTTACGTCTTCTATTCCTGTTATCTGGATACCTCCTCCACATATCTCGTTTCTCACGTTCAGCAGTTGACTGAAATATTCTTTTCATCCGTTCATACCTCTTATGATAGTATCAAATAATAATTTTTTCCCATCCGGGTGACATCCCTAAATGCAGATCAGTGGTGATTTGATTGATTGATTGATTGATTGATTGATTGATTGATTGATTGATTGATTGATTGATTGATTGATTGATTGATTGATTGATTGATTGATTGATTGATTGATTGATTGATTGATTGATTGATTGATTGATTAGCGGTAGGGATCTGTGTCCACATTATGCACTCAACTCCAAAATAACAACTCCTTTATTTGTTTTGCTCTTCTTTACCATTTTAAAATTCCTTCAGCAAGATGCAGTATAGTCCCTACAAATATAGAGAACCAAATCGAGCAATCACATGTCCTTGCTCAACACCCATTATGAGTTGTAAAAGACCATCGTACTGTTCTTTAACCCGGGAAAGGGCGTACATCAGAGGGCACGCAGGGCCAATAAGACAACACCTTATATTTACTCACAGCAATTACAGTTCATTATTGTATATATCTCATTATTATTCACGATTTAAGCCCACTAGGGAGCACTTAAAGCTAGTTATTTTTGGATGCTCGATTTCGTTCCTAACACCTCTTGCGTCCTGCTATTAGTTTTTCCTTTCTTACATGTGAAGAGGTTTGCAAGGTTTAACAACTTTTGGTAGAGGAGATCACAATTTTACCAATTTTGAAAATTTAGGGTGATCTGAGACATCAGTATCAGAAATCCGAGCAGAAGCTAAGTTCTTTTTACTTCATTGAGCCACATGCTTCGAGTCTTGTAGCTTTTGATGAGTGAGAAGATCTTCTTCATAAGCCTGCTGTTATCCATTCTCAGAAGGTGCCCGTAAAACTTTAGCTGCCTACGTCGCATGCTAGTGTTAGCCATTTCCAACCATTGGTACAGTTCAGAGTTCGCTTTCAGTCGGTAGGTTCCATTCGGAGCACTCTTGGCCCATTTGGCCCATGAATTTTCTGAAGAATACGTCTTTCAGTTTTTCCCAGATCGTCCATGGTGCCTTTCCTGTTCATCAAAAAGGTCACCGCGTCATATAAAAGCTGGGGTCTGACACCAGTTTTGAAAAGGCATATTTTGGCGTTCTTTGAAATGCCCTTCTTGTTGTAACGGTTTTGCAACAGTTGGTATGCTGCACTGAGTTTGGCACATCTTTCTAAGATGGAGGTTCTGTCTCTACCATTGGGTTGGACCCATTCGCCAAGAATCGATTGACTTTTCCTATCTTTCCATAGATGGTCGTCGAAGGGGTTTTCCTGGGGTGCTTACTCCTGGAGTACTTGGTCTTAAATGTCAAAAACATATCAGATTTGTAGTCCTGTCTTTGCCGCTGTTTCATGTAGGAATTGAACAGCAACTGCAGCATCCTTAGAGTTGTTGGTTAGGATCGCGATGTCATCTGCAAAGACCAAGCTCTTGATCTCGATCTTCCTTGTTCCGGCTCCAGTGGTAACTGGTTTGATTCCAGGATTGCTCAGTGTAAGTTTCCAGCTCTTTATGACTTTGTCAAGCACCAAATTGAAGAGGATAGGCGAGAGGCCATCTCCTTGTCTCACACCAGTTGTGATCTTGAAATTCCTGTTGTAGCCACAAAGACGCACACATGAAATGCTGTCAATTGTGTACACAATTTTATTTACAAATTATATATACATATTCTACACACATGCACTAATAATCTGCCATCTTGAAACAAAACACTACTATGAAGAATAAAAAGAAGACTGAAGACTGCAACACTTGCATGTCAGCCAACCTTCTGCCGTAACAAATTCACATACTCGATTAATGGCTTGGGTTCATAACTCTTGTTAAACAGCAACCCTCAAGACTGCCTCTTTATCTGCACTAACTGGCCAGGCTTCTAGAAGAATATGACACAACATGTTTTCTCATAATTTAGAGTCTCTCCAACAGCCTATTTACAATGAAAGGATTTTTCTACACAATTCCAGTGGCAAGATGCGTTCTTCTGGACTTTTACAGTGTGTTGCACAACATTGCAGTGGATTTATACATCATATATATTACAGGTAATAATAAATTGTATACTATCAGTTACGTGTTCTTACATTAAATAAACTCATATTAATATACATCCCGGTACCGTACAGCAAATGTTTCCTGACATAACCTCACAAATAATATGATCATGATTTATACCAAATAAAATCCGGAAATAATAATGCTAATACCAATAGATGTAAACAAATTCATAGCCACACCTCACAAGTCATAATAATAATAATCATCGATATTTATATTAAGTTATTTACCCATGGGTTAGATAATTGTTTCCAAGTTATACTAGTCCATTACACTTGCATCACTCTGAGCCAGTTCTCTGAATTTCACCTTGGAGGAGGTGTCTGAGTCTCCTCGTTCTCGCAGCACTGAGAAGAGTCTCTGGCGGTCAGTAGAGCCATAAGCCTTTGTAAAGTCGACGAATACTACGGTGATGTTCACGACCCTCACAAGTTTTAATTGGAGTATAGTTTACAGGTTGAAGATGTGCTCGGTGCAGGACTGTACTCGCCAAAATCATCCCTGATATTCACCAATTGTGTGACCACACTGCCTTTCCACATTGTCCTGTAGAATCTTAGACAGAATTTTGTGGGCTATTGGCAACAGTGATAGTTGTTGACATCACTTCGGTTGCCTTTCTTGTGCAGTGGGTGTATTCGAGCTGTCTTCCAGTCATCAGGTATCCTTACAGTCTCCCAGCAATCAACCAGGATCCTGTGTATGACCTCTGCAATTGCAGTTCCACCTTCTTTAAGTGCTTCTGCAATGATGCCACCTTCCCCGGGTGCCTTATTCTTGAGGCAGTTTCTGGTGGTAGTTATTTGCTGAAGTGTAGGTGGTTCAGATGGGAGGCAGACATCTACTGTGTCTACTACAGGTAGTCTTTCCTTGGGCTCTTGACATTTGAGTTGCTGGTTGAAGTAGTCTACTAGAAGTTGCACGTTCCCAAGGTTACAGGTAACCAACTTCCCTTCTGGTTTCTTGAAGTGAATGCATGGTGGATTATACCCTGAGAGCTCCTCTTTGAAAGCCCGATAGAAGTTTCTGCTGTTGTACTGTCTGAATTCTTCATCCAACTTTTCTAGCCTCGACCGATCATAACATCTCTTCATGTGTCTAATGGTCTTGCTTTACAGTTTTCGTACCTTTGTGAAATCCTCCCAGTCTTCCTGTTGCTTAATCGAATTCCACTTCATCCAGACTATAGCTCGCTCGTCGACTGCACGGTCACACTCAGTATTCCACTATCTGTGACGTCGCTTCCTTCGAGGTTGTCCAAGATTATACAAGGTCTTGCATACTGTGGACTGTTGGTTCCAGTCATTCACCTCCTTTGCAAGATGCCAATTACAAAGCGTTCTTTATTATCATGGAGAAACTGGGAATCAATCCTCTGTGAGGCTGCGTTATAGGGTACTTGTCGCTTAGGTAGTAATCTGGTCTTCATTTGGGTGAAGAAATGGTCAGAGTCGTTCCATCCTTAACAAACTCTCCTGTTCCTTGTACTGATTGTGATGCGGTCTATTTGAAATGAACCAATAACAGGGTTCGGTGACTGGGTCTGGTACTTCGGTTTTCTAGGAAAAACTGTGGACATGTTCCTCATCTGATAGAACTTACACAGTTCTATTAAGCGCTTGCCAATGGTGTTTGTGCTGTATAAGGCACCACTATGTCTCAGTACCTTCGTTCTTTCCTCAGTTGAGCGCTGAAGTCGCTTACCAGGAGCTTGACATGGTGACCGGTGATCTTGCTGATCTCATCTTCTAGCATCTGCCACAAGATTTGGGTATTTTCAGGGTTCTTCTTGTTATCCTCGTTAGTAGGAGCATATGCATTGACCACGAACCTACTACGCTGGCGTAGCAGAGGGAGAGGTGATACTCCCACGTGGTGCATCCCAGGTGGCGGATTGAGGGGGCGGGGGGGGGGGGGTTCTAACCAGCTTGCCGGCGGACTTGAGGGAAATAAAATACCTCTCGCGGACCAAACACAAAACCTCCCTGTGGGTGGGGGACGCAGAGGAAGAATACACCCACGGTATCCCCTGCCTGTTGTACTAGGCGACTAAAAGGGGCGACCAAGGGATGATCCAATTAGAACCATGAGACTACTTGTAATTAGTACCATCACGCAGGGAACACCATGGGTTGCATTTACTTGCGCGTAGTACCACTATGTTAGGTACGCAATAGGTTTGTGATTAGTAGCGACAGTGTGTTAATCAGGAGGTGGGTCCTACAGTACCTGTGATTCGTACACCTATATGAGCGACACCATGGGATTAGTGACACCATGGTTCTGCCTTACCTATTCTCAGTTCCCACTATGTGAGGAATTCCATGGGATAGTACGAGCCCCTGTGGTTAGTCCACTTATGTGAGGAACGGCATAGGTTTGTGTTGCCTGTAAATAGCGCCGCAATGTACAAAACACCATAGGTCTGTGCTAAATGTGCGCATTACACTACCTGTGAATAGTACTATAATGTGTGGAATACCGCGAGTCTCCGCTACTTTTGATTAGTACCGCAACATTACACATAGCATGGTTCTACTTTTCTAGCGATAACTACCATTATGAGGGGTCAATGACCTGGATTTTGGACCCGTTTCGACTATAAGCATAATCGATTCAGCATCGTGCTATAAAAGCAGTCCCTTGGTCAGTAATACTATAGTTTTGTGCCAGCTTCTGTGCATGTGAGGCACTGTGGGTCAGATCCACTGATCGTTTTAAATTCATATCATCCATTCATTCTTCGTCCTATGCTTTGAATTCTGGTTAGTGGAGGATTTTGGACTTTTAAGTTGTCGTTTCATTTTGTCTCATTTCATACCATTAGGGGCCGATGACCTCGATGTTAGGCCCCTTTAAACAACAAACATTAGTCAATCATATGCATTGACAAGGGAATATCCTCTGTTTCCACACCTGAAGGACAGTATGGAGAGGCGTTCACTAGTTGAAATGAAATCGATGATTGAGTCCACTAAATATTGTCTTACTAAGAAAGCTGTTCCAAAGATGCTGGAGCCATGTGTGTTTCTAGACGCTGGCTTCTCCTTAATTATTCTGTAATCTTCTGATTCGAAAGCCTCGTCTAAGTAAACCTGGTTTCTTGGACTGCTGCTATCAAAATTTTGCGCTTATGCACGACATCTGTTAGTTACGTAAGTTTTCCGGTCTTGCAGAGGGTTTGGATGTGATAGTCCCAAAGTTTGTGATGGTTTTAGGTTTCAGTTTTAACTTAGTGGTGTTAGGGAACTCCGACTTTCCCCCGCACAATGAGTTCAGGCTCCCCAGAATCCGAAGGCCTGAATGCGCCACCACTGGTGGCGGGAGATTGGATACTCCCTGGGGTAGTAACATCTGTGTCTGTCGTTTATCATTGCATAAGAGCTAGTAAAGGGATTTACTAAGGGTGAAGACCCAGGGTCTTCAAGGTTGGCCACTCCGAAGCTTATTCAGGAGCGTTGCTGATTCTTACAGAGCAATTGCCAGTCGCTCCAGCCCTCCTCCTATATCCGGGTTTGGGACCGGCTACAGCACTACTAAGTTAATCAATCCACCCAGTAATTCTATAGGTGGAGTTTTGTATATTTCTCAATTTATACATTTAATTGTTTATTTATGTTTTCTTTCGGAAGGGGGTTATTTCTTTTCTGGTTCATACAAATGATTTCTCTTTTATTTGAGCAACATTGTATACGTTTGCAGTGAAGTATGTAAAACTAGTATAGCAATTTCTTGCACGGTGATAATCATAAAATGATAAAATATACATCAACTTAAAAGTTATGAAATGACATGGTGACATATAATTGCGAAAATATACATAGGAATTGCAAATAAATCAACCTTGAATATGACATTACGTGCTAGAAAATACTTATCACTAATCTAAGATTTAAAACAAGAAAATATCACTTTTTTTTTTTTTTTTTTTTCATGATACACAACCATATACTGTAATGGTTTTATAATTCCTCCTCTTCACATGTTGCCTTGGTCTTCATATTTCTTGTTCTGTCACGAAACACACACTTTTCTGGGGCTTCATTTCATGCTGACAGCATCACTGCTTCTGGCTGGATTCCAAGAAACTCTTCCAGACATTGCTTCAACTTTCGAGGAATGTTTTCAAGTGTCACACAGTAATGCATATACTCTTGCCATAATTCTCTGCCCAAATCCTTCAGTAAACTTCTTGGGTCATAGCTGAGTCAGATTTGCTTTGAAGAATCGTGTAACTGTTCATACCAGGAATATTCAGTAATGTGTAGAACAGGGTGAGTGACCATCTGTAGCTGACTCTTGAAACGGAGTAGGTAACTTTCATTTCATCCACTATATCTACACCCCCTTTGGTTAAATTATAAAATGTCACCACTTCCGGCTTCACTGATTCACCCGAGTTTTCATTGATGCTGTCATCGTTGTGAAGCATAAACAAAAGTAGCATGACCTTGTTCTTTCTTGGAACATACGACAGTCATGTGAGAGTTTTCGTAAAGCCAAATACACTGATTTTTACAGATCTTTCTTTTGTTTCAACAAAGTGTATGTTGAGTGCTCAGCCCGAAGGCTGGTTTGGACCTCAACAGCTCTGCCATTAGCCATCATAGGTGGCCCAGGCGTTACTCAAGAGGTGTACTAGGGAAATGAGGAATGATGTAGTTTCCCGTTGCATTCTTCACTGAGCCAGAACTTGCTATTACGTATCAGTCTGCCAAGCCCATTGAAATGCCCACACCAACTGACCCTATGAGCGACATATTCACACCATTCATACAGGGACTGGCTGCAGAAGGAATGGCACTACTAACATTGCTCATACCTCTGTCACTTTCATGTTGTCAAAGTCAAGGATGCGACTAAGACAGGTCAATGAAAGTAACAAATTTGTTCTAGCCCACACCTGAAGACATAGTGCACTGTAAACACTAGATCTTTTCAGCAAAGTGCTGGGATTTCCTTTTTGTTTCTTCTTATAGTACCCACCAGTGTAAGTCTGTGATCTGCAATCAGTCAATCAATCGATCATTACTGATCTGCATTTAGGGCAGATTCCCTATCTTGTTTTCCTAGCCTTTTCTTAAATGATTGCAAAGAAATTGGAAATTTACTGAACAGCTCCCTTGGTTATTCCAATCCCTATCTCCCCTTCCTATAAACGAATATTTGCCCCAATTTGTGCTCTTGAATTCCAATTTTATCTTCATATTGTGATCTTTCCTACTTTTAAAGACACCCTTATTCGTCTACTGATGTCCTCCCATGCCATCTCTCCACTGACAGCTCGGACATACCACTTAGTAGACCAGCTTGTCTTCTTTCTCCCAAGTCTTCCCAGCCCAAACTTTGCATCATTTTTGTAACGCTACTCTTTTGTCAGAAATCGCCCAGAACAAATCGAGCTGCTTTTCTTTGGATTTTTTCCAGTTCTTGATTCAAGTAATCCTGGTGAGGGTCCCAAACACTGGAACCATACTCTAGTTGGGGTCTTACCAGAGACTTATATGCCACCTTCTTTACATCGTTACTACAACCCCTAAATACCCTCATAAACATGTGCAGAGATCTGTACCCTTTATTTACAATCATATTTATGTGATTACCCCAATGAAGATCTTTCCTTATATTAATACCTAGATATTTACAGTGATCCCCAAAGGGAACTTTCACCCCATCAACACAGTAATTAAAACAGAGAGGACTTTTCCTATTTGTGAAACTCACAACCTGACTTTTAACCCCGTTTATCATCATACCATTGCCTACTGTCCATCTCGCAACATTATCGAGGTCATTTTGCAGTTGCTTACAATCTTGTAACTTTTATTACTCTGTACAGAATAACATCATCTGCAAAAAGCCTTATCTCTGATTCCACTTCTTTACACATGTCATTTATATATATATATATATATATATATATAAGAAAATATAAAGGTCCAGTAATACTGCCTTGAGGAATTCCCCTCTTACTTATTACAGGGACAGATAAAGCTTCGTCTACTCTAATTCTCTGAGTTGTATTTTCTAGAAACAGAGCCACCCATTCAGTCACTCTTTTGTCAAGTCCAGTTGCACTCATTTTTGCCAGTAGTCTCCCATGATCTACCCTATCAAATGCCTTAAACAGGTCAATCGCGATACTATCCAATTGAGTTCCTGAATCCAGGATATCTGCTATATCTTGCTGGATTCCTACAAGTTGAGCTTCAGTGGAAAAACCTTTCCTAAACCCAAACTGCCTTCTATCAAACCAGTTATTAATTTTGCAAACATGTCTTATATAATCAGGAAGAATGCTTTCCCAAAGCTTACATGCAATGCATGTCAAACTGATTGGCCTTTCCTTTATACACAAGGGCTACTACAGCAACTCTCCATTCATTTGGTATAGTTCCTTCATGCAAACAATAATCCAATAAGTAGCCTACTTCAGATATGGTACTATATCCCAACCAATTGTCTTTAGTATATCCCCCAAAACCTTCTAAATTCCATCTGCTTTTCTAGTTTTCAACTTTTGTATCTTACTGTAAATGTCATTGCTGTCATAGATAAATTTTAATACTTCTTTAGTATTAGTCACCTCCTCTATCTGGACATTATCCTTGTAACCAACAATCTTTACATACTGCTGAGTACTTCTGCCTTTTGAATATCCTCGCATACACACTCCTCTTGTTCAAAGACTGGAAGCAAGAGGGAGACTAGTGCACCAATTGTCAACTGTAACATTTTGCCCAGTTCTGGTTATAGGTTAAATTAGCTTTTCCACAACATTTTTTTCCACTGTTGTCTAATTGGAAAGGCCCTTCAGGTTGTTCTCCAGTCTATATCTCCATATTTAGTGTGTAGAAAGTTCTAGCAACAGTCAGTGCATGTATCTTCAAGCCATACTTACCCGGCTTATTGGCAATGTGCTGTCTAAATGCACACCGCTGCAAAATTTTCATCAGTAGTCACATATTCACTTCATGAAAAGTTATCTTTCCAGCACTAAACAAAATCTTCAAAAAACTCCCTAATCAGAGCAAGTCTATCAAGTTCTTTCTTTGTTGCCCTCGTAAAGATATTGTTAAATCATACAGCATGAAGAAGAAATTTGAACCTCTTTAGGTTCGTGGTGATTCGAAAAATGTTGACACCAGTTCCATCAGTCGACCATAGATCTTCTAGATGATTTCAGCACACCTGCTAAGTAGAGTAGCCCAATCATGGCTTTTATCTCCGCACTGTTTGTGTCCTAGCATCACGAGATCTTGAGTAGTTTTCTCTTTATACGTGAATCCATAAATTTATGTATGAAACAAGTTTTAGTATGGTACTTTCCAAAAAAATCAGCTGCCGTGAGTGTAAATGTAAAGTAACATGTCATCCTTGACTTTTTGGTCCTGGCAAGTGAGTTAAAATGTTCTCTCTCTTTGTACTACCATGTGAGGTAGTGCTATGTACATCCCTCTTAGTTTGACCGTCTCATCCAGTGTATTGAGGTCCTACGACATGGTTGACTACTCACAGCACTTCGCTGTCTCCTCAGATTCAGCTGATACTTCAGTCTCCGTATTATGGTCACTGGCCTCAAAAACATCTTTGCCATCTGCTTCCTCTTCTGAAACATCCGAAGAATTTTGTCTGATAACATCTTCAAAAAGTCTTCGGCGAAATGCGCCCTGTTCTCTTGTTAGTGCTTCGTTCCATGTCTCCTCCTTTTGAATGCTCTTAAGAAGTTTATTTATTCTTTCCTGTTCTTTCCTGTTATGAAGTCAAAGATGCAACCCTCCGACTGAAAAAAACAATGAAAATACAGGATTAAGCAATAAAATAGATGTCAGAAACTCATTGTGCCACAGGGTGTGCACGGTTGAAAGCACCACTACACTTTCAGTCACCGCATTTCCACAATCATGACTGAGGGATTGACAGTGCTGTATGTGCTACCCAATACCTCCTAGTAGGATATGGTTGGAGTGAGGGAGCCGTACAACAATCACTTAATAACTGGTGAACAAACAAATACTGCTGCGGTCGAAAAGACTACGGCTCGCCTCCTTCCGGGTTAAAAAACATGATGAAGGTCATAATTAATAAAATAACATCCTTTCTCTTTTCGTCATTCATAATCTTAGTTAGAATTACATATTTCATAAATTTGTATGAGGTAATTAGTGGTTGGAGTAACCTTGTATTTAAATTGGTCATCATTGTTTTTCCTTGCATTAGATTAATATTATCTCTCCCATGTCCATCTCCATGGCTAAGGAGTCCTGGGTTCGATTGCTGTTTGGGATTTTAACCTTCATTGGTTAATTCCGGTGACCCGAGGGTTTTATGTGGTGGGTTATTTTTTTTAATTTTTTACTTTTTTTTCAGCATTAGAATTCATAATATATAGGTCCCCATCCTCATAGACGTGCAGGTCGCCTCTAAGGCGCAAACACAAAAGACCTGGACCCGGTCTCTTCGGAGGTCACACACCATTAAAAAGTTAGTACCCTATGTTTACATATTCTTGAGAAAATAGTGTGAACCTAATTTTTTGTCTGTCTGTGGTAAGTGGAAGAAAAATATGATTGGGAATCGACTATTCTCAAGCGGGGAATTAATATCTTCATTGTTATAGGTACCAATGTGACCTAATATAGGCATAGTGTCTATGGATAGGTATAGTATTAGAAGTATCTTATTTAGTTGTGTGTTTACCCCTTTCCTTTTCCTGATTTTACTACAGGAAAATCAAGATGAGAAAATCATACGAGAATTCTATGTCAGAAGAGAGCTTAGCAAATCAAAAAAGTCTACACTAATTCCAACAGCCTCTCTTTCTGCATTTAACTATTTGTTGAAGGTCATTTGTTACTATTGTGTGTATTAGAGAGAAATACATAATAGGTGAAACACAGTAACAGGTCAGTGTGGGAAGAGGGAGCAGCAGAAAGAGGAGACAAAGACAAAGTGAAAACACAAAAGGACAAGACATTCTCCTCATCTTCATACACTGCCATCTTCTACATCCTTCTCTTCTCCGCACACAACAAGCTTGTTTCTGCTTCTTACCTTCATCAGGAATGCAGTTGTCAACACACAAAGGGCCATCGTGACAGATCTCCAGTCTTAATGTGCGGGTAGTGAAGGATAAGAAGGAAGCTGGATAAATACAAGGAAAGGGAACAAACATAAGATTAAGATTAAGTTTTGTACAGACGGTAAAAGACTAGGACCACAGGACAAACACAAAAGGAGAAAAGGATCCTAATGGGATTAGAAAGGAACAAACAAGTGTCAAATCATGTATAAAGAGATGGGAACAAAGAAAGGAATATATTATTGTTCTTATCTCTCTATATGTGTGACACTGTCCAGGAAACCATACCTTACGACACATGACAAAAATCTCATTTTATGCTTATTTTATATTTTGGTACTGATAGTCTGAAAGACTATTTCTTGAAGGTCATTTGTTACTATTGTGTGTATTAGAGAGAAACACATAATAGGTGAAACACAGTGACAGGTCAGTGTGAGAAAAGGGATCAGCATAAAAGAGGAGACAAGAACAAACATCTTTCAGACTATCAGACTTAGTTGTTAGGAGAATACGTGAAGAACAACTTGGTTTCCAGAAGGGTCGTTCAACAATCAGTGCCATAAAATGCCTACAAAATGATATCGAGAGATCATTGAGGCTAAAAGGTGGAAAATTACATGCCATATTTGTTGACTACTGCAAGGCATTCGACCTGGTGAGTAGAAAGCTTATAATAGAGAAACTTGAATAACAATGGAGACAAAACACAACCTTGTCTAACTCCTCTTTGGATGGCTATCTCGTTTGTAGTTTGATTACCGATTCAGACAACGGCCTTTTGTCTCCAGTAAAGGTTGTCAATAATGCGGATATCTTTGCTGTCAACTCCTATATCCTTTAGAAGTTCTACAAGTTTTGGATGTTGTACTCTGTCAAATGCCTTTTCAAAGTCAATGAAACAAGCAAACACTTCTTGCTGTTGATCTAGACTGTTCTGAATTAGGATATTTAGCGCAAACAATGCTTCCCTTGTACTAAAAAAATTTCTGAACCCAAACTGTGTTTCGTCGAGGTCTTGTTCACACTTAGTCTTGATTCTGTTATGTATTACACGAAGGAATACTTTAAGTGTGTGGCTCATGAGGCTTATTAGCCTATAATCATTACACTTACATGCCTTTTGCTTCTTTGGCAACGTGATGAATGTAGATAACAGCCAGTCAGATGGGATGTCTCCAGTATTATATATAGTATTGAACAACTTTACCAAGAATTGGATATTGTCTTCGTCAATCATTTTAAGAAGTTCTACAGGGATGTTATCTGGACCTGGTGATTTCTTGCTTTTTGAAACTTTCACAGCATATAGCACTTCTGATTTAAGAATGTCAGGGCCTTCACAATTAACTCGTTGGTTAGTTTCCTCACCTCTCTGATCACAGAAAAGTTCTATCAGATAATTTTCCCAAGTATTTAAAACTTCTTCTTCATTAATAATAGGCCTGTTTGTGGCATCAACCAGTACAGAAAGGTTACGTTTTCTGTACATGCCAGCTATTTCCTTTAATTTTCGATGTATATTGAACAAATCGTGTTTAGACTGAAAGATTTCCATTTCCACACATTGTTCTTTCATCCAGTTCTCTTTCGCAGCACGTATTTCTTTCCTTATGTGGCGTAATTTTTTGTATTCCTCTGCATCATTTTTTACTAATCTTCATTGTTCCATTAGTTCAAGAATATCATCTGTCATCCATTTTTTTTTCTTCATTGGATGTATCTTTTGATCTTTGTTTTGAAGAAGTACCTCTACCTGACTTTTAAACTGATTCCACAAATCATTTGCTGTTGCACAGTTATTGGTATTGATTTCTTTTAAATGCCTGTTCAAATCCTGAGCAATTTTCTGCCGAGTTTCACAATTTTGTAGATTAGGGGTATTTAGTACCTTTCTGCTAGGCTTATTCTTCATGATTTTCAGACAAACTCTTACGTTAGCTATCAGTGGATTATGATCCGAGGAAATATCTGCACCTGGATATGCTGCGACTCTTTTGATGGAATTTCTGAAACTCTTATTTATCAGAATGTAATCAATTTGGTTCCTTGTTGAGTCAGGATTCTGAGGATCATCTTTAGGAGCTTTCCATATGTATAAACGACGTTTTGGAAGTTTGAACCATGTATTGGTGAGAACCATTTGATGTTCTATACAAAATTCGTATAGCTTTTCTCCCCGGTCATTGCATTTACCAAGCCCAAATTCGCCTACCAAGTTGGAACGACGCCCTTGACCAATTTTTGCGTTGAAATCACCCATTATGACAGTTATTTCATCCTTCTTCAGGTCTTTAAGAACAGTTCCAAGTTGTTCATAGAATGTTTCTATTTCGTCATCATACTTTTTGTCCGCTGTTAGTGCATATATCTGCAAGATGTTTACATTAAAAGGTGGGCATGAAAGCTGTAATAACATGATTCGATCAGAGACTGGTACAAAGTTCCTGACATACTTCGTAAGTTCAGAATTTATAAATGTACCGACTCCATTTCTATGATCTTTATCATCATCTTCGCTACCAGAGTAATACCTAATAAAAGAAATAGATAGTGTGCAGAGGAAAGCAGCAAGATTTGTAACAGGGGATTTCAGGAGAAAGAGTAGTGTATCAGAAATGTTAAAGGAACTTGGGTGCGAAACTTTAAGTAAGAGAAGGGAGAAAACTAGACTTATTGGAATATATAGAGCCTATACAAGAGAAGAAGCATGGGGAGATATCCGTGAGAGGCTTCAGTTGGAAAATAATTATATCGGCAGGACTGACCACAAATATAAAATTAGAAGGAATTTTAGCAGAAGCGATTGGGGTAAATTTTCATTCATTGGGAAGGGTGTGAAGGAGTGGAACAGTTTACCAGGGGTAGTGTTTGATCCTTTTCCAAAATCTGTACAGATATTCAAGAAGAGAATAAACAGCAACAGAGAAAATAAATGAAGTGTTAGAGGGCATTCGACCAGTGCAGGTTATTGTAAACAAAAAAATGTGTGTGAATAAATTAATTCCATCCCCTGGTCTAAGGAGTTTGGACAGCCAAAGTAGGGGACTGCCTGTAGGGGTGAAGTACAGTGGGGACTTCGAGGGCCCTGGGACCGTTACGGTAGCTGTGAAGGCCCTTCAGGAACTCTGAAAAGTGGTGGCAAAAGGGGCTCTGGTTAAGATGCAGCAGGTCGTTATGCTACTTAGGTTCCAGAATGGGTAAAAAAAAAAAATATATAATAATAATAATAATAAATGAGTAAATAAATGCAATGTAAATTTTAATCTTGTACCAGTTTTTATAGTATCATTTGAAGTAATTCCACGTACTGTATATCAGTTGACTATATTTGTAAGTAGTACAGAGATATTATAAGTAGAATTTTTTAAACAATATAAATTTATTAAGGATGAGCTGTGTGTTTAATAGAAAAAAATTGTTAGCGTAAATTGTATAATATTGTATTATAGGAAAATTTTCTTCTCTTGTTAATTTAATATTTAGTGCTTGACAATAGTGTATTTTAGTGTACCATTTGCCACCGAGTTAGACACCTCATTTGCAAATAAAGAGATTTTGATTTTGAATAGAATGTACCATCATCACAATGACATTTACCTGCACCAGACCAGCGAACTTCACTAATTCCCACCAATGGTGTTCTTAATCTAACCATTTCCTTGATAAGATTGTCAAGCTTGCCAGCTGCATAGAGACTTCTGATGTTCCAAGTCCCCATTCTTATTGCGGAATTCACTAATTTGAGCCAGGAGATTCTTAGCACCCCTCACCCATTTAAGGGCTGCCCGGGACTAGGGGCCGTAAGAAGAAAGTTCTGTAAAAATTAATTATTCCATGCATTAAGCATAAGGAATTTCATGTTTTTATCCGTATTGAACTGAGATCACAATTAAATAAGCATATAGTAGGTTCCACCTTTTCAATACATTTACAATATTGTTATCTGATGTTTACAACATTATTTATTACAAATTACAGGACATGTTTTGGTGTACATTTTTTTTTTTTGCTTTACGTCGCACCGACACAGATAGGTCTTATGGCGACGATGGGACAGGGAAGGGCTAGGAGTGGGAAGGAAGTGGCCGTGGCCTTAATTAAGGTACAGCCCCAGCATTTGCCTGGTGTGAAAATGGGAAACCACGGAAAACCATCTTCAGGGCTGCCGACAGTGGGGTTCGAACCCACGATCTCCCGAATACTGGATACTGGCCGCAATTAAGCGACTGCAGCTATCGAGCTCGGTGTACAATTTTTAACACCATCATCAGCTGCATGAAAAGTGTATAGAAACTTGGCGGTCAAAACAATGAACAGCATATTATCATACTTAACTCCTTATATACAGGCAATAGAATGTTGTTATAATTAAATTTAACATCTTATTATGCTAGGTTAAAACTAATTTGTGTGACAAGGAGATTCTTGCAGGTGAAAATATAAAATTCTTCGTTTGGTATATGAATGGTCTTTGGTTCCTTAATGTCTATAATATTATACACTCGTTAATATTGGTTTCACATGCGATCCTAAATTAGAAGTTGAATGCAATCCGTTTGACATTAAGATATTCATTTTTTGTATATGTTATTTTGTTGAATTAAAAGTTCGTTGTATATAGAAGAATTATTAAAGCTGAGCCGTCTTCTTATTTTTGTTGAGTAAAAACGTAGTATTTTTGATGCTGTATATGTAGTGGTTGACCTGTGATATTAATTTGCCCTATAGTTGTTAAGTGGGCTACGATTCTCAGTTCAATAGGCACCTGTAATCATGAAACCCTATGTTAAAAGAAAAGCGGGAAAATTGATAGAGAAACTGATTGAATTATTGAAACGCCTGACTCACCTCTAAAGCTGTGTACCTCGCTTGACGGCTGCAGCACAACGAGTGTGTCTGCTTGTGTCTTGTGCTGTGTGATGAAGCGTTAGGGAAGGAGAAGTAGGGGCGGTAAAGGGGGTGTTTCCAGAACATTGGCTGTTTAGGAGGAGGTCCAGGGGGTGTTGTGGATGTAGACTGTAATACGCAAAGTTGTTACGTAGAGTACGGAAGACATTCAAATTTTCTGGAATTTTTAAGTTGTTGAGTAATAGAATCAGGCAATCAAATAATATCTTAGGTTTTTCCGAGATTTCGTTCAGATTAAGGTTGGCGTTATAATATTGATCTAGGTGTATTAAACATGCTTCCGTAATGTCAAGCCTCCAATGTTTCCATGATCTCAAGGTCTTCATTTATATCTGTAAATTTATGTTTATACTCATGGATATGCTGGCCTACCGCTGAGAATCTACGATATTTTACAGCGTTGAGGTGTTCGTGATATCTGACATTAAAGCTACGCTTCCACAATCTCTACATTCGAATCTATATTCGCCTGATTTAGAATAGGGGTTGACTTTGTTAACAATTGAAGCATTATGTAGAGCTGTTACACTTCTATTATCTGTCTTAAATGCAATCCTAATGTTACATTTTTTTTGGAAAATATTTGTGATTCTATACACGTCTTTATGTGAAAGTTGCGATTTCCTTTGCTTCTGTTCTCTCTTTCATCAGGTTCGTATGAGGGCGATATTTGAATTTGCTTATTATTCATTCTATAAAATTTCCTTTAAAAAAAACCGTTAGCTTTAGCCATAGCTCGAATGATGTTCAATTCCTTGTCCAAATTTCGTTTGAACATTGGTATGCTAAAAGCACGATTCACTAAGCTGTTATAGGTTGCGGATTTGTGAGTTAAGGGGTGGGTTGAATCATTTCTTATTGTAACTGAAGTTTGTGTGGGTTTTCTGTAATTACTAAAAGAAAATGAAGAGGCGTGTCTATTAATCTTTAGGTCCAGGTAATTAATAGATTTTTCTATTTCAGATTCTAAAGTAAATTTTATATCCGTATCTATAGTGTTAAGATTATTAAGAGTTGTAGAGGCATTGATTATGCGTTCATCGAGGATAACAAATGCATCGTCTACAAACCTAGACCAGAATAGAACATTCTTGAATTTTTCATTATTAATTATTTGTGTGTCCTCTAAATAATCTATATAAATTTCTGCCGAAATTCCTGAGGCTGGAGACCCCATTGCAAGGCCATTCTGTTTATATATAACCTGGTCAAAAATAAAATAGTTGTTATTGATCAGCAATTTTTAAAACGGCCATGAATTCATTGATTTCTAGCTTGCTTAAGCGACTGTATTTTTTCAGATTATTGGCAATGATGGGAAGCAATTTATAATGGATAGTGTGGTAGTCCTGTAATCGGAATTTAATTAATTCTTTAGTGAAATCTATGGAATTCTTTATGGATTTATTTGCCATGAATCTGTAATGTTGTTTAAGGAATTTTTGTATATACTGCACTAATTTGTAAAGGGGGCTAGGTCTGTAATTAATAATTGGCCTAATGGGGACACCGGCCTTGTGGATTTTTGGCATCGCTTTAGCGGTAGGAAGGCCGGGGTTCATGCTAATTAATTTCTGCTTTTCGTATTCGTTAAAGAGGAAGGAAGATGTTTTCAATGTTTGTTTCAATTGCTTCTGGAAAGACTGAGTAGGGTCTTTCTTAATAATAGAAAAAGAGTCATCGTTGAAGAAGTTTATTGTTTTTTGGATGTAATCATCTTTATGCATAATAACTGTTACATTGCCCTTATCAGCCTTAGTGACAATAAGGTCTTCGTTTTTTTATTTTCTTTTTAATTTCCAGTATTTGTTTCCTATCCTTGAAAGAATCTTTGGGGATGACTAAATTATTATTATTATTATTATTATTATTATTAGCCTTATTAGGCTACTATTATTGTTATTATTATTATTATTATTATTATTATTATTATTATTATTATTATTATTATTATTATTATTATTATTATTATTATTATTATTATTATTAATCGTTTTATTCAGCTGTTTCTTTACTTCTATTCTGACCTCATCCTGCAAGTCGAGTGGTAATTTTCCGAGCAGATGGAATTTATAATCTAGTATTATTATTTGACTTTAAGTACATTTCATTACGGACCATAACATGAGATTTGTAACATGTAACCGGGCGAGTTGGCCGTGCGCATAGAGGCGCGCGGCTGTTAGCTTGCATCCGGGAGATAGTAGGTTCGAATCCCACTATCAGCAGCCCTGAAAATGGTTTTCCGTGGTTTCCCATTTTCACACCAGGCAAATGCTGTACCTTAATTAAGGCCACGGCCGCTTCCTTCCAACTCCTAGGCCTTTCCTATCCCATCGTCGCCATAAGACCTATCTGTGTCGGCGCGGCGTAAAGCCCCTAGCAAAAAAAAAAAAAAAAAAGTAACATGTAATGGCTATTTCGAGCCGAGTGCAGCCCTTGTAAGGCAGACCCTCCGATGAGGGTGGGCGGCATCTGCCGTGTATAGGTAACTGCGTGTTATTGTGGTGTTATTGTGCGAGTTGCAGGGATGTTGGGGACAGCTCAAAACACCCAGCCTCCGGGCCATTGGAAGCAACCAATGAAAGTTAAAATCTCCAACGCGGCCGGGAATCGAAGTCGGGACCCTCTGAACCGAAAGCCATTACGCTGACCAGTCAGCCAATGAGTCAGGCTGAAAATTGGGTATAGTACTCTGATAAAATATCATCCCTTAAGAATGAATGCCGCGTAACTGACAAAACTCAAAGTTTACAGGAGAGACAAAAAACCATTTTCTTTCATAATAGTAGGAAATAATAGTTAAAACAACTTACCAATGTTTTGAGAGAAAGAGATATTTACATACTTGCACTTCAATCACATGGAATCTAATGGTTACAGAATTTACAAAGGAAAACCGACAATAAAAAACAACGCAAATGTAACGATCCTAGGTACGGCATTTATGGTTAAAAGTAACATTCTGGAGTCCATCATCAATTTCACCTCACCAACAGAGAGGATGTCGTTTCTGTCCTTTAGATCTGGCAATAAAGCATACACGATCATCAGTGCACATGCGCCGATAAATGACGATAACAAGAAAAACCCGGAGAAGGTAGATGACTTTTGGGAAATTCTTGAAGACACAATGTCCAATATTCCACACCACCATGTGAAAATTTTGGTTGGTGATTTCAGTGCTCAGATAGGTAAAGAAAGAAGGTATAGGAAAATTGTGGGGGACTACCCAGCACATAACAGAACGAACAGAAATGGCAGAAGATTAATCAGTTTCTGCAGACATTATAACTTGAAACTCATGTCTACACTCTTCAAGGCACTCCCTAACAAGAAGAAAACTTGGACATCTCCTAACACATTGTTGGGGAGTTTCAGATCGACCATGTTGCTATTACGACCAGAAACCGAAGGGAAATCTTGAACATCAAGGTATGCAACGCCCCTTAATAATAAAACAATAAAATGACGTATGTCATAGTGACGTGCGCACACAAGACCAATATAGAAAGAGCAATAATTCAATACAAATCAGAATAATAACACAACAAGCAAGGAAGAGTACTGGAACCAACCCAAAAGGAATGAGAGAGGAATGGGTCAAGGGACTACGGGACAAGCAACATCAAAATGACACCCAAAATTTTCATAAAATTTAAAATAAAAATATAATTAATAAATAATGGTTACCACTATACATCAGTTTTGAAGAATATTAAATACCTCAGAGGAATCATTATAAAATTGCAAGAGAAAACCAACACAATATTAAGAGGTAAGATGAAAATTCATTAAATAAAATTAAATAAATGTAAATTAAATGGTATCTCTAATAAATAGTACTTTTCTGTTCCCAAAAAAATATATATACATATGTACTGATGCATCAGTTTAACTAAATAATTATTATTAATAGACACATGTCTGAAGAATGTTAATATTGAATTAATTTAAAATTTAATACAGAAAGGGGAAGCCTTTAAAATGAAAATCGAGAGCTTTCGACAACACCCCAGTGGAAAAATAAGATCCAACCAACCCACATATAAATGAGGAAACCCGACGTATCACCATAAACACAGAACACAGCAAATACAGACATAATGTCCCCTCAGGAGACACGCCCAGGAAAAAAACTATGACCTAAATAAAACCAAAATTTAAGACCACAACGTCATGTTAAGGAGAGGCAATAAATAAAAATATGACACATAATTTACAGAATAGAACCAGTTTACATCACGTCACCGTGAGCCCAGAAAAAAAAATTTCAGTTCCAGAAGGAAACAGTCATAATAATATTCACGGAGCAATCCACAAGATGCACTTATCGCACCGGCGACAATTCACAAAATCCCCAATAATGACAATAATAAGTTACGTAACCGTCAGGCCAGAGCAGATAACACAACAATACAAATCAGGAGCGATAAGATAAGGACCAGGCTTCATTATTTTTCGCACTCGGGTTGTCTAAGCCCTCGATTAAAATGAAAAATTATAATGGCATTGTTGACAAATGTTAAGGTAAATACGGGTTCACTAAAATAATTAGAACAAGGATCTCATTAAAAGCCCGCAATAGGGATGAAAATAAACTCATTAAGCCAAAATAAATATTCAGAGAGAGAGAAAAACAAATTTTTAAATTACCGAAAATAATAATAATAATGTAAATTTAAAAAATTAGAGACAAGTGTAAGTGCAGTGTTAGGTCAATTACGGGCACACGAAAGCCAAAACGCGACAAGAAGCACGAATCACACCCAAGAGAGTAACCACAAACATGAATATAAACCCACAATACATCACGATAGAAGAGACAAATAATATACCAAATTTCAGGGAATAACGACACACGCATAGGGCATAGCATAGAAAATCACCAGCAAATACACCGAAAAATAAGCCCGGGTGAAGAGAACGACAATTTTAAACAACAAGGAAATGGTAAATTTCAAATATCTCAGCACAATAATGGCCATCCGTTACATACCACACGCACACTTGTAGCAGAACACAGCATCACCAAACTTAAATCTCCATCACGTCCATATAACACACCAAACTGAATATAATACATACGCAGTAAAATAATTTTAACAGAAATAATACATTAAACATATTTACAAGTAGGCCTTATGCCAAGATAACTCACCTCGTATTTGACCTAACACTACCACTTCACCAGTACCAAATAAAACTACCTACTTAGCTACATTTCTATACAGAAGGATCAACATGTATAATACAAAACCAAAAGGATAATGAAACTCCAATCCCTAGATGTGGTGATTTTTCAGGTTATCACCCTATCCCAGTCTGCAGACACATAGTTTTAGCAGCAGTCCACCACGCCATAGTTCCAAGTCAACGTCTTGTCTCCAAGACCTTCAAGCGCTAACTCGACACTTCAGAGTTCGCTGGTAGGGGCGACACAGAATAGACCGGATACTCGCCCTGGTGGGCAATGTCGAACCACCCACTGTAATACCAAATGTAGTCTCATAGATGGCGTAAGAGTACGTGTAGCTGTCCGAAGTGCAATTATACTCTTAGAAATAATAACACACAGTGTAACTATGTGATGAAAGGTTCACTTCTCCTCGTATAGGCAGAGTAGATGACTAGTAGGCCAAGCGTCCAAGGTGCTAAAGCAGATATTGTCAGAGTCCACGAGATATGAAGTTTGTATTAATTCAGTACTTCACATATAGTAGAATTCCAGTCTCATATAATCGTGGTATATCACAGCTCCGTACAATAACTAGGCTGTGAACACAAGGTCCATAGAGGAATTAAATAATTCACCAAAATCACAAATGCCGATGAGAGACACAATTAAAATACATGTCGCGTAGACAGTAGATTGTCCAAAGTATATGACATAACAAGCGTATTTAGTTTAATAACGCCACAGGTAAGAGAAAGCTTAAACATAGATTTGGACCACTACCTCTTGGAGATTAAAGTAAGATTCCAAACAAACAAACCCAAACAAAGAATCAAGAGGAAGTTTAGAATTTATGCAGACACTCTGAAACAAAGCAAAAAGACATATTGTGAAAAATTGTCGAAGCTGAGTATGAACAGCTGGGAAGAGATCAAAAAGTCAATGTTTAAAGCAGCTGAAGGTTTGGGGAATACAGTGAGGAAACAAAAAACACAGGTGATGGAATGAAAAGTGTGATGAAGTTTTGGACGGAAGACTACAAGCATGGAAGAGGTGGCATTCCAACAAAACCGAGGAGAGATGGGAAACTTTCAGGCAAGAGAGGAAGAAAACAGCTAAGATCATACGATCAGAGAAAAGAAATTACGATGGAAGTAGGATGGATAAGATAGAAGATGACTTTCGAAAGAACAACACTCAAGCGTTTTACAAAACTTTCAGAGAGGAACTACAGGGATACCAGCCATCAAGTTTGTGTTTCAAGCGGGAGGATGGTAGTGTAGTAACGAACAACAAAGAAAATTGTCAATTTCTCGCAGATTACTTCAAAATGTTTCTGAATTGTGCAGAACCTGTGGAAAGATTAGATACGAAAAATCTATCTCAGGATAACCAAGATTCCAAGTCTAGAAGAGATCAAAGAAATAATAAATGAGCTTAAAAACAACAAAGCACCGGGTGAAGATGGAATTATTGCAGAAATGTGGAAGTTTGGAGGAGAAACTGCAGCAAAAGCAATCCATGCCGTCATAGGAGAAATCTTCTTCTTAAGCCGTCGTCTCCAAACGGAGGTAGACGATCCACACGGCCAGCTCCGATCTTGACGTTGCAGCCATGCCATGTGGATTTACTTGAATATCTCTCAGGATCTTTAATGCAGTGGTTTCCCGTTGCCTTCTGCATCCTAATGCCATTGACCAAACTGGTTCCTCCGCCTTTGGAAACAATTTCTTGTCCCCAGGACAATAGAGTGCCCTTACCCATACCCGCTCATCCACTCTCAAAGAGACTGTTGGCACTTGGTATAGGGGATCTCCTTATACCGGGAGATAATCGGTCCCTTCATTCGTTAGCCGCCTGCATATAAAATATTTTTTTATGCAGTCGTTGCCCCCTCTCTACCGCGGGGAGGTGAATGTCAGGATTTCACCGTCAATGAAACAAGGACCAAATGGCATTTCCTTGTTTCTCTGGTTCTTTAGAGAGGAGGAGAAATCTGGAGAGATGAAAAGATCCCCAATGATTGGAAGTGTACTCTTATACACCTACTTCACAAGAAAGGTCTCCGGACGAACATCAATAACTATAGAGGCATCTCTCTACTCCTAATAACATATAAGTTACTCTCTAAAGTACTATTGAGAAAAGTTGAAGAACAAGCAGACCATCTCATTGGTGAGTACCAAGCTGGTTTTCGAAAAGGAAGATCATGCACAGAACAAATATTTAACCTGAAGAGCATTCTCAGAATAAGAGCTTTGAGAAGCCAGAACACCGTGATAATATTTGTTGATTTTAAGAAAGCGTAAGATTCAATTGACAGGCAGACTCTGTTTAACATCCTAGAGGAATTCGGAATTGACAAGAAAACAAGAATGTTAATAAAACAAACCCTGACAGAAACATTCTCAAAAGTCAAATTCTTCGGTGAAATTTCTGAACCATTTGAAATAAAAATGGGAGTCAGACAAGGGGACTGCCTATCACCAATTCTCTGTAACATTGTTCTAGAAAAAATCATTATAACCTGGGAAAAAGCCTTGGAAGTGAAAGAAATAAAGTGAATACATTTAGGGAGGAAAGGACAGAACTTAGAAATTAAGTGTTTGGCTTTCGCAGATGATCTTGCCCTCTTGACTCACAACCGAGAAAATGCTCAAATTATGCTGAATACTCTACATGAGATTGCTGAGAAAATGGGTCTCAAAGTATTAGAAGTGAAGCATGGGACTGTAAAAAGAACTGAGAAATTTAAATATTTAGGGAATGGATAGAACCTAATGGATTGGATAAAGAGGCGAATCGGGCAAGAATTAGAAAACTAGAATTGGCTTACAGGTTAACCCAGAACAGATACAACAAAAGAGCAATATCTTACAAGGCGGAACTTAGACACTACAGCACAGTGGTAAAGCCAGAGGGTCTCTATGCTTCAGAAAGCCTGACAATGAATAAAAAGGGTGAACTTCAAGATCTCGAAAAAAAGGAGAGGAGAATCTTATGGAAAATTTTAGGACCACAGAAAAATTCTAATGGGGAGTGGAAGCATAGAAAAAATGATGACCTGTACAAATACATCGAATAAATCACTGTCACCATGCGAAAGCGAAGGCTAAAATTCTATGGGCATCTAGAAAGAATGGATGAGAAACGGCTAACTAAGAAAATATTCAAGTACATCACTAGACTGAAAGCTTCGACGAAGTGGGTAGAAGAGGTAAAAAGAGATGCAGTAGAAAGTGGACGTACAATGGATATGGTTCACAACAGAAAAGAATTTAGAAGCCGAGTGGACAGCATCAAAGCATTCCAGGAGAAACCACCAAAATGTAGACCCAAACTGGTCATATCTGAGAAAGAAAGGAAGATCAGAAGTGAAAGGATGAAGAGGTTCTGGGAGGAGAAGAAGAAGAAGAAGAGAAAGCCTTAAGTTCAATGCGGTCCATAGGCGGCCAAATTCGGAAACAAGAAGAAGAAGAGTTATTTTCTGATATTGTGATGTAAACGCTATTAAATTACTTTTTTAATTTTTTTAATCCATAGCATCAGTTACGCGGTATTGGATCAGTTAAATTTTTTTTAAACACTGAGTTACGTGGTATTGGATTCCATGATAAAATTGATTAAACCTAATTGTTTAAATGATTTTTATTCCAATTTTTACTATTACATTTAAAATTACTTACTTACTTACTTACTTACTTACTTACTTACTTACATACGTATCTGGCGCTACAGCCCTGTTTGAACCTTGGCCTCTTCTACGATAGTCCACCATCTACTTCGATCCTGAGCGGCTGCTCCCCATGGGCGGATGTTCA
Source organism: Anabrus simplex (assembly GCF_040414725.1). Lineage (NCBI taxonomy): Eukaryota > Metazoa > Arthropoda > Insecta > Orthoptera > Tettigoniidae > Anabrus > Anabrus simplex. Next base: position 126,331,154 of record NC_090265.1, on the reverse strand, counting down.
TTGCCCTCAGGTCGGCTTCAACTTCATTGCTCCATCTATTACGGGGCCTTCCTTGTCGCCGTGTTTTATCTACTCAGGATTTAACTACTTTTCTTGGGATTCGATCTTCCTCCATTCTTTCCACATGGCCAAGCCATCGCAGTCTCTGTGCCTTAATAAATCTAACTATATCCTCCTGGTCTAATATGTTCTGTATTTTAGCATTTGTCCATATCCTCCAACCATTCTGGTCTTGAATTGGGCCATATATTCGTCTAATAATCTTTCTTTCAAATATTCTTAATTTGCATCATCAACTAAAAGGTTCCAAGCTTCTGAGCCACATGTCACTACAGGTCTAATAAGAGTCTTATATATTTTGAATTTTGTAGGTTTAGACAATAGACGAGATTTAAATAATGTAAGATTTGCATAATAGGCCCTGTTTCGAGCTTTTATTCTATGATGTATCTCCTCACTTATTCTGTTATTGTTTGTCAACATGGTTCCCAAATACTCAAAACTTCGTACATTCTCAAAATTATGCCCATTTATTGTCAGATTATCTTGACTTCTTCTGCCCTCTATAACAGTCACATACATATACTTGGATTTACTGTCATTCACCTCCAATCCCATCTGTTTTCCTGCTTCCTCCATTTCAAGAAACATTTCCTTCAAATATCTATCATTCCTGGCCATTAACACATCATCTGCATACGCACAAATTTGTTAGATTTATATACAATATTTCCGGTATCCATTATTTTTTCAAGGACTTGGTTAATTGCCAGATTATACAAAGTAGCTGAGAGTGCATTACCTTGTCTGACTCCTGTATTAAGAGCAAACTCATTTCCCATTCTTCCATCCACCATCACCTTTGCCCTTACTTCTCCTAAAGTATTCCTATTGTCTCTATATATTAATATAGCTTATCCTTGTATATACTGTCAAATGCTTGTCTAAAATCTACAACAATGTATGTAGATCTATATTATGCTCATAGCATTTTTCCATTGTTTGACGTACCACGAATATTTGATCTAATGTGCTCCTATTTCGCCTGAAGCCACACTGTACTTCATCCAATCTCTCTTCAGCATATGGAGTCAGATATTGTAATAATATATTTGAAAATACTTTATAGATGATATTCAGTAATGTAATTCCCCTATAATTAGTGCATTCATATTTTTATTTCCCTTCTTATATATTGGGAAAATTATTCCTGTATTCCACTCATCAAGTATCCGTTCTTCCTCCCAAATCTTAATAATCAGTTCATGTATCTCTTGTAGCATTTCTTTGCTACTATTTTTAAACAGTTCACTTGTTATTCCGTCTTCTCCTGCTGCTTTATGGTTATTTAATTTTGCAATAGCATTTTCTACATCTTTCAGTGTGTGGGGTGGGGGGGGGGCATTTACCCATTGTTCTGGTCCACTCTGCTCCATATGCCTTTCACTTTCTTCCACCTCTTCTTTTTCCTTGTTAAGGAGCTCTTGGAAGTATTTGGTCCATCTTTCACTTATTTCCTCTTCATTCTGTAATAACTTGCCTTCTTTATTCTTACAGCTATTCAATCTTGGCTTATACCCCTTCCTGAAATAATTAATTTCATTATAGAATTCCTTTGTCCTCTTCTGTAACCTTTGCGTCTCTATACTCTCTAGTTTCTTCTTAATTATCTCTCTTTTCTTCTTCTTACAGATGTTATTAGCTTCACGTTTGCATTTCTCATAATTTTCCCTATTTGACCTTGTATCTCTCTGTAACATTTTTGCTCTTGCTGCATTCTTCCTTCCAATCGCTTCCTCACACTCCATATAAAACCAAATATTTCTTTTCTTTTTAGCTATACCCAGTGTTTCTTGTGCCACATTTTGTATGCACCTTTGAACTTTTGCCCACCTTTCCTCTATTCCAGATACTTGTCCAATCATCTGTAAAGTATTATTCATTTTTGACTGGAATTCTTGTTTTCCTTCTGGTTGTTGTAGTTTTTCCAAATTCCATTTCCTTCTTTCCGTAGGTTGTCTTCTCTGTCCTGTTACCAATTTTTGTCTCACTATTGCTTTTACTAAATAATGGTCAGAATCACAGTTTGGCCCTCTGCATGTCCTTACGTCAATAATGGATGCTGCTTGCCTCGTAGTCACTAGTACATGATCTATTTGATTTACCACTGTGCTTCCTGGCATCTTCCATGTTCCTTTATGTATTTTCTTATGATCAAAGCAGGTGCTTTTAATTATAAGACTACTCGTAGTTGCAAACTGTCCCAAGTGAAAACCATTCTCATTTGATTCTTCATGTAGTGTATGTTTCCCTGCTATTGGTCTCATACACTCTTCCATTCCCACTTTGGCATTAAAATCTCCTAAAATAATAATCATGTCATATCTTGGTCCCTCTTCAACGGTTTGTACTAACTCATCATAAAATTGTTCCTTCCTTTCCTCCTCTGCATCTTCAATTTGTGCATGTGCTGATAAAACAGTTATGTTCCTAAACTTCCCCTTAATCCGAAGTTTACATATTCTATCTGAGATCGGTTCAAATCCTATTACACTCTTCTTCAATTTCCCATGTACTATAAATCCCGTACAGAACTGTCCTGTTCTTTCTTCTGGCCCACTGTAATAGAGGTTATAATCTTTCTTTTCAATACATCCTTGCCCTTTCCATCTTATTTCCTGAATCGCTACTAAGTCGTATCCAAATCTTTTTGTTTCATTTACTATTTCTTGCATTTTTCCCGGTTTCAACATTGTTCTTACATTCCATGTCGCCATGTGTATATCTGCTTTTCTTACTCGTTTCCTTTTCCTGAGCTTTTGTTGTCTTTGATTTCCGTCCGGTTTTCTCGTAGAAGTCTTCTGAACAATGGTGTTTTTACAAGGTGAGGCCGTTAACGCCACGCTCAACCCTATCCACTGGCTGGGGACATTGATTTTGGAGCATCCTACTCCTAGACAGGTTATCTTCACCATGACTAAGGAGTCCCGTCTACCCCGTCTTATGTCCTCAACTAATTAACCCCAGTGAGGATGGGTTGCCTCATCCGCCTTTTCCACCATTCCAAAGATCTCCTTCTCTGCTGGATCCGCCGTTAAGGTCTTCACCCGTAATCCTGGGCATGGATTCCACGTTATACCCCGTGGGACTGGGTTCCCACCTGAACTTAGCCGTCCTTTTACACCGGCCTACTGAAGTAGAGGATGCCCACCCCTGCAGCGTGGATGCGCCAGGCAGGAGTTACTCAAGTGGGGAATAGGGAAGGTGACCCTATCTCCCGTGAGTCGGGTTAATGGTTGTGTATGATACCACAACCAAAGGCATTACTTTTAAAATATAACCTTAAAATACAAAAGTCCAACATCCTTGATTTTTATAGTACCCATATTGGACCACATGAAATGAGTCATCAACTATGATCATGAATCGCAATTAATACCTTGTCTTCATTCTTACGAGCGTGGAATGTTGTCATAATAGGAGTGGCAGTCTTTAGGAATTACACTTTTGAGTTGCTGAAGATGATTTCATTTGGTATTCTTGATCTTTAAGCACTCTTGGTAAAGCTTAGGAAGCTCTTGTTCACTTACTAGTCTGGGTCTCCTGGGCATCCTGAAAATCCAGTTTGAAGAAAATAACTTCCGTCGGATCATATTTAATAACTCCAAGATCCGTAACAGTAGGGTCATAAGGTTTTCTTTTGGGATGAATGGAGTTGTAAATCCATGAATCTGTTACAGCATAATTGGTGAAGAATTAGTAGTCGAGATAAACTGCATTGTATGGTTGCGGTTTTCCTCGTGCTTATTTCAGCACTGATGCATATTGGCTAGGAAGTGTGATTTCATGGTTCTTTAACTTAAATTCAATTGAACTATGGACTGAGTCACATTTCATTTGGGTGTGACTCTTTTCCAAGAATTTCTAGAAAATCGCAACCCCAGTTTTCTTGGCTAGCTTCACTACATTCTGATTTTAGTAGGTGCATCCGTCGGAATACAATATGATAGGAACTTGTGACTTTTCCAGCTGCTTGCTTATTGTATCGATTATGCAAGAGGCAAAGACTGAAGCCACCAGCTCAGCTTGACTTACATTGAACCAATAGCATGTTACATCATGGGTTCCTAAGTTATATACAGAAAAGTTACCTACTGCAAGCTTTGTTTTTTAGTATAATGCACTAGCCCTCAGAAACGGAGCTACCTTTACGGTAAGCCTGGATGTCCATGGTGAATACTGGACATGCTCCAGCTTCTGCATCCTTTTTGTCCTTTATTTTTTCATTTCTGGCTTTGTCCTTCATAGCGATATACAGTATCATACTCATTTATATTGCCAGGTCTGTACCCAACATACAGGTCACATTCATCTTTTCTTGGCCTGAACAATCCTGTGTTCAAGTCAGAGAGAATGGTGTCGAAGGTGTACCTACTGACAGTCTCATTATTCCTTCCTTTGCAACTCTCTTTATACAGTTCATACAGATGACTTACTGATTGAATTACAAGCTCCAGATATACTTCTGTTGACACACTCCTGCAGTAGTGAGATGGTAATTTCGGCAATTTTTCCAAAAATTCATGTACTCCACTCTTCTTGCTACGATTGCCTAATGTATGTTTTTTCCTTCTGAAGCTTGACCTTTCCAGTACATAACAGTCCACTCCTTAATTCTGAATGTGTTTAAAAACATTTTTTTACAAACTTGTTTCTTCTCGTGGTTGATGCAAATGTAATAGACCAATGTACCACTGCGTCTTCATTCCCCTGCACATGGTCGTCTTCTGGGGATGAAATCCACAAGCCCAGTAATGTACAGTTTACGTTGATCCCAAGACTTGGTCTCCCAAAATTCCTTAAATACTGTATCTCTTTTATTTCTTCATCTTTAATGTTGTTGCACTCCCTTAATTTTGACTTTTTACACATATTTGAAGTGCGAGTAGGCCCTGCTTCCTTTTGTTTCTCTCAACATCTTGTATGACTTTCCCTTCTTTTGTCTTTCTGTAACCTAGGTATGGTTTGTCTTCCATTCTTAGTTTCTTATTTTTGTGTTGTTTCCATGCATCTTTCATGCTTTTCTTTTTCCTTTTTCTCGATTCACTTAAATTTCCAAAGAATTCTTCATCTCGATCACAGTTTTCTTCTTCACCTTCTGGTGCAGCGAATAGCTCAGCCGATGTTTCAAGGGTGTAATCAGAATCATTTCCTTCGGATTCTTTGTTGGCAAGAGGAAGGATAGGTGGACCTAAAAGGCAAAGTAATGTATGTCTATAAAATTTTGAAGTAATAACATGCAATTAGATTATTATATAATGAAAATTAGTGCAATGCAATGTGCATACTTTCGTTGTCTGTAGAGGTGCTTGAAGACCTAGGTGAAGATTTCTCATTTGGCTGGAATTTTAGAGCACCATTCTCACATTTTCCATCATCAATACCTACCAAAATAAGAAATAAAGCAAAATGTAAAAAAATTAGAACGTTTTATGGCATACGATCGTAAACTTAATTTAGTCTGTGAAATAACAAATACTGACTTACGTTGATCAAATGATTTGGAATTTGCATCTATAGCTTCAGGGGTAAATAACTGCAGAGTAGTGGGATCTGAAATGTTAATTAAAATATTTTGTCGTTCGTTATAATACAACATAAAGCGATTAATTTACATAAAGAACAGACCTACTAATAAATTAAATCTTTTGAAACTACATTATGTAATACTTAACATGCAGAAAACAAATTTACCAGTACTTGATTTTGCATTTCTTCTGGGAATTGAAGCATTTGCAAACGACAATCCAAGTTGTGCTATTATTTCTTGTTCCGAAAACATATTATCCTCAACATCATCAGAGTTCTCAAATAGTATTTCCTCATCACCAAAACACGTCTCATGATTGAGAGCAGAACAGTAATTTTCCTCTTTTCCTTCTGAAGCCATGTCTAGCAGTGGCTTTAATTCTGATTTTTCAGGATAATAACTGCCACAATTATTTTAACAAAAGTACTATTACTTTAACACAAGCACTGTAGGGAACTTAAGACGAACTTCTCCTCCCACCAGAGTACGATTATTGCAGACCTGGGCTACTGATTGACAGTCACAGAATTGGCTGTCAGCAACAATACGTACTACTTTCAATTCACTACATATGAATCCGCAGGAGTTATAAAAATGCAAGGGAAATCCTCTTAATTTACAAAACCCCGCCAAACAAGACAGTGCAGTTACGCGGTATTTCAAAAATATATGAGTCACTGTTCTTACATGGTATTGTTTCACCTCCAATTTTTTGAAAACAATGCGTAACTACGAAATTTCCACTGCTGAAACAGATGAGGGACTCATTAAGAATGCCAATGGTGTCAAAAGGTCATTTTCACCAAAAATGTCAGTTATGCAGTATTCACTCTTAAAGGACGATATTTAAGATGTTTAAATTGTTCCGGAAATTACACATAGATGGTATCCAATTAATGATTTACATTACTAACCTGCCTTGTATCCAGTAGTTACAAAATTGAACAGTTTCTCAATTTTCTGGAATGTTCGTAATTACATATGTCTTTTCCTTTAGCGCACACAATCCTTCTCATTACTGCAATTGGTGTGGCCTCATTGTTAGGTACAACAAATCCCTTGTTTCTACTGTTCAGTGCTCTCAAATGTTGTCGAAAAGATATTTCATCCTTGCTGAAGTCATGTCTTTTACTTCCAACTTCTTAGCTAGGTTCTGAGGGAGATTATCTGCCTCACAAATCTTCACAATTACGGTAGGATCATCCAAATTTTGTTCACACATAATGACCCTAGGCATATTCGTTTTCTCAGTAAAATTACTGAAAGACGTGATTTGTTTCCAACCATGAACGGTGAACATAATGTTGCCAGTCATACATATTTACTAACAGCTTGCCATTTTCTTTTCTTATGATGACAGTTTTGTTAAGTTTTGATTGAGGGGTGCTCTCTTCATTGACCGAGAAATATCTGCTAGAGAAGTACATGTTACACAGTTGCTTGTACTCATCAAAAGAAAATTCATCATTGCACTGAATCCATTCATGTACTTCGTGGCAAACTTCAGGAAAGTTTATTTTATTCAGGTAATTTTTCCTTTTGTCATTGAGTTCAGAAAATGAACTCCCTTAATTTTAAAAGTGAACTCGTCTGTGAAATACGCTAGTCATTGTTAGTGCCTATCTTTTCAAGATTGAAGATTTTATTGTTGGTCGTGAGTGAAATACTATGCATTTTTGAAACAGTGTTTGGAGACAAAAAATTGTAGTGGCTACACAGCTAAAATGAAATAATTCCAAAATCATTTGCTAGAAAGGTAGGGCAAAATACACAAGTAAAATACGATATATATCTTCTGTTTGCTTTATGTACTGAATTTATTCTTATGTTTTTATGTACTAATTTTATTACAGTTTGGGACTGTTGTGATTGCTCCTCTCTTGTGTGAATACAATGAAGTAGGTTTTCTTTGCATAAAATTGAAGGTAGCCACACCAGTTGCTGCTGGTAGTTAGGGGACTATTTTGTATCTTTGTTTTATACATATGAAAGTTGATTCACTAAATGAAGTATCAAGATCTCGCATTGCATAAATTTATTCAACCTAGGCCTACATGTATTATCCATAGTATGCCTTGATGCATACTACTGAATTAGAGGTACGTGAGAGCAAACCCTTTTGCACAGATGATGGCAGCCGTGAGGCATAGAATGGCCTCCACAAGACACTGGAAGCGTTGGGGAGCCATACTGGTCCATGACCACTGCACAGTCTCCCATAATGCACGGGCGTTGATTGGAGCTGGGTCAGAGGCGACCGCATCCCTCTCGACAGCATCCCAGACTTGCTCATTGGAATTGAGTTCAGGTGATCCTGGTGGTTAGGCTAGTATTCTCATGCCTGTAGTGTGTTCATCGAACCAATTGGCCACGATTATGGAACAATGGGCTGGTGTATTGTCTTGCTGTAGATACAGGTCTCCTGCAGAGTAAATGGGTTAAAAAATGGGTGGACATGATCTGACAACAGGCTTCTGTATCATTCGCGAGGGAGGGATGTTAACAATATACCCTGGATCCCACTTAATCCTGCATGAGCGAACCTATGCAAGGATACCTTCTCCACCATCCTGAATTGTACTCTGCTGACAAAAGAGATCCATCACTTCATGTTCTTCGTGACAAATTCCAAACCTGCCATTGGTGTGTACAAACTAGTGCCTTGTCTCATCTGTCCGAGAGACTCTTTTCCATGCTTTGAGAGTCCAGTGGTGGTGTTCCTTTGTCCATATGTGTCTTCGTGCCTCATGACATGCATTGAGCAGCGGCACCCTAGTGGGACAGTGGCTTGTGTACTCCATTGCAAGGAGATGATTCTGGATGGTATGACTACTCATACTTTGTTGCTGTCCAGCAATGGATTTGTGGGAGATCTGTAGAACTGTGACCCATTTATCCGCTCTTACCATCCGAGAGAGCCGACGGCAGCCCCTGTCATCAACACATTGTTCACCATGGCAGTTGATCCTGGTGGTGTTGGTTTGGTAAGAATCCACGTACTCACACTTTTGACTTGCCCGACTTCTGAGGTGGAATATCTCATGCATCTGGCGCCGACAATCTGGGTGCGATTGAAGGCACTGAGATCTTGTGTTGTACCCATCCTATGCCCAACTGTTACTCACACAGTCAGTACTAGGTCTGACGACATTGCAGTCATGTGCCATGCCCTACTACTACATACACCAGGTTGACCATAGCACCATTTTTCCAAAACGACAGCTATATCTAATTCAGTTGCTCATCTGTTCCAACAGTACACAAAGGCAACTATCATGTCAAAGAAGAAATCGGTGTGAAGCGACTGATGTTAGGACATGATGGTTTGCTGATGTTCACCATTGGTTGCCAGTTACCTTTCTCCTTGTTGCTTTTCTTTAATGCTTTAAAGTGGAAATCGCTAAGTGCCTGGCTTTCAGTGGTATTGTTATAGCAACTCATAAGTGTAGTTGACCTGGCATTCTGCAGCCACACTATATCTGTTTTTAACAACCCAGGTTACTGTAAATTAATAATTGCTCTTTAGCTGCATAAATCGGATCTCAACACAACCCTTAATATTTGACCATGTTTCTACCACCATTTATGACCTAGTTTGGGAAGTATGATATGTAACACAGTCTAATAGTGTTGAAAGGCAACAATGGTATATTGAGCATTACAGTTGTGAAGGTCTTGTTATCTTGCTTTTTGAACCATTTCATTTGTTCAAGGTAAGTTCAAATTAATCTACGTTGCACAAACCACCTGAGGTGCACACCACATGAGTTGGTTTTTAATTGTTTATCTTGTGAATTTATACATGTGAAACAAATATATACATACATTAGGGTTGCCACTTTTTGATATAAGAAATAAGGGACATTTACCTAAAAATACAAGATGTTTCACAAAAATAAGGGACAGTTCATAAATACTTGAAAATCAAACGTTAGATACCAATTTCAATTAGATTATAATTAGTTTCATTAACAGAATAAGATAATTTCACCTTCTTAACGGTACATATGATACAATGCAATAGGTATGACAAAACGTGTAGAAAAAAAACATTATTAGAACTATCTTATTTTCTCCATCTGTACTTAACATTTGACATAGCTGACTTCAGAATTACACTAACTGTAACATGCCATGAAACTCTCTACAAGACATGTTCATGTTTACAGTAATTAGTAATTCACTTTTAATCAGATCTACTGAACATGTTTCTACTGTCTGACCACTTATTAAGACATTAAGGAGAAAATGTGTTCAACAAATGCATTTGACCCAGGAACACTCATTACAAAAGACACAAGCGTTTCTAATTCGATTAGTTTCTGTTGTCCTTTATGACTAGTAAACACTGACAACCATTTGTACTTCTGTACTCTCCAAAATACTGGCAAGGAATCTTCCACACAAAGCAAAACTCTCCTCCATATCAATTATTTCAGTTAATTGGAGGGATTGATAACTTAATTTATGTAGATTTAATCTCAAATAGTATGAGCAATCACGTTAGAAATCGGAATGGAAGACCTACGGAAGTATGCGGCAGAAGATGAAGTAAATAACCCAGTATGTTCAGCTTTACCAGGCCTCAAAAGATTTCCTTCTTCTGAGGCTTCAAAGAGAGAAAAAAAAAAAATGGATCTATTTTCAACTTTAATGGCGCTCCAATCAGATACGTATTTTAAAATATTTAGAGAGAAAAAACAAAGTAATTTTTACGGGACAACAGTTCATAATACGGGACGCAAAATTTTCACCTCAAATACGGGATGACCCGTACAATACGGGACAGGTGGCAACCCTAATATACATACATGCAGCCAGGTAGTAGAAAAAGTGGTGCTAACAATTCATTGTAATTTCTTCTGTGTGCTTTATTATATGAAAACTAAGTTATTTTCCACTCAGTATAGTAGATTACATTATGGAAAGAAATGAAGGAATTGGTTTACAAGTAACATTAGTTGCCCTGTTGCCATGCCAGAACTCGGTCCAAGGGTATGAATTCATTGTTGCTTTGAAATTCTCTGCATGAGTGTGTCTAATGATTACATCTAAAAATAATTGTAATATTTGCTGTTTTCATTACTTGGTGGTGGTTAAGTTTTCTTCTGGAAAGTTACACACTAAATTTTCATGCAAATTTGTAATCACATAACACGTTATTACTTTAATAACAAGTGGCATATTTATTTTTTTAATTGTAAAATATTTAACCGATATCTTGATCTTGCAACTTTAGAGGGGCATGTTTAAGTAGCATTTAAAAGTAAATGGTGAATTGGAGGTAGTGGAAGTAACTGGGCTTCTGATATTCACTGTAAAACTTTTCCATCACAATACCAGTATGCATGGTTTGATTAATAAATTACTTACATCATAACCTATTTTTGTATATTTCAGGAATACTACAAGAAGTGACTTCAAATTCTATGCAGATCGTCTGGTAAATTAAATTAAGCTCTGGTTTTGCACCTTTATCTTAATTTTGGTTTTGAGAGACCAATATTTCCTATACTTCAGTTATTATATGTGAATCATGGAAACACAGTTTTGTTGTTCAGCTGTGCAGATATTTTCTATTTCAAAAATTATATTTTGTTTAGATCCGTCTAGTCATTGAAGAAAGCCTGAATCAGCTTCCCTTCTACAAAAGTGTAGTGACCACTCCAACAGGAGCACGCTATGAAGGCCTTAAATATCAGAAAGGGAACTGTGGAGTGAGCATTGTGAGGAGTGGAGAAGCCATGGAACAGGTACGGTTTGAACTGTTGTCTCTTTTAAATTCCTTTTGTGATTCATTGAATCGGGAAAAGAAACAGTAATTTTTTTTGAGCTAGGAGTGGTGTTACTTTCATAAGTTTCATTCGTTTCGTAATATTCAGGCAGAAACAAGTCTTTTGATAAGTAACAAACATTGTAGACTCAGGGTGTAATACTCGCCCCGCCTAATGTTTGTGCCTGTACTATGCAACATATGGCACTAGCATCAAGGTTATATTACTCTGGCTTATACCAGTAGAGTGGATGCATAGTTATCATTCATCTAGGACACAAATAAGGCTTGTGAAAAGTGGTGAGAACATCATAGCCAAGCGGCACACAGTAATATTAATCTGGTTTCTATGTGTTCTCAAGTCCAAGATATTCTAAATGTTTTCCCAAGGAGGCATCTATTTATGCAATAACGATTTGTTATGCAGAATATACTTGAAATTTTCAGGTGCAGACATCAATACATTCTTCATCCAGTCCAATTACTGTATGTCTCCATGTGAATTTGCAATTTTTAGTGTACTGAATAAGTATTCAGAGGTAGAAGATTTTCATATGATGAAACTGTGAAAGTAGTATGTATACTTGAATTCTTATTGGAATTGCTTTTCAAGGAAGTTATAATTCCAGTTTCAGAATATAGAAAGGCCTATTTTCAGTTAACTGATCCTTATGTCTTGCTTTGAAATGCATTACAATTTTGAGAGGCAGGCATTTATAAGAACTACATCAATTTTCTTTGCTGAGCTGGTAGCATAGGATCTACTTGGGAACTCTTCCTGTGTATTTCAATACAGTTTCCACTTTTAATTCTCTTATTATGTCTTTATTCCATTTATGGTCTCACTGTACACCTAATGAATCTCATTTCTGCAGCAGTGATTCAGCTTCACCCTACTTCCTGATGGCCCAAGCTTCATTACAATTTTTTTTAAACAAATACTGTACATCTCTTATCTAAACATTGCACCATATTGTGTTTTTGTTTTGTTGTTCTGCTAGTTGCTTTACGTCGCACCGACACAGATAGGTCTTATGGCGACGATGGGACAGGAAAGGGCTAGGAGTGGGAAGGAAGCAGCCTAGGCCTTAATTAAGGTACAGCCCCAGCATTTGCCTGGTGTGAAAATGGGAAACCACGGAAAACCATTTTCAGGGCTGCCGACAGTGGGGTTCGAACCTGCTATCTCCCGAATACTGGATACTGTGCGCACTTAACACGTTCAGTACCTGCTTCTGAGCGGGACACTTGAATGCCTGGACCAGCCATTTTCATGCCCGGCCCTCCCGACGTGCATCACTTAATACAATTTACATTTACTCCTAAACTATAAGTGTTAGAAAATTGATGCTTTGTGCTTACCTGTAGTAAATATTTAAGGTGTGATATATGGTGTGACAGGTTTCAAAATACGTCTAATTGTAAACAGCCTATCTATATTTTCGGCATAACGATTACTGTCACCAAAGTGAAGAAATGAATATGAAGGAAGCGTATTCGGAACATTGTTTTAGAAAATATCGTAGTATGAATAATAGGCTCTTCGGTCCAGTACATTTTTATATCAAGATTTTGGACTAATCGGTTTCCACGATTGCATGATCGAATTCTTTGTGAAAGGCCGGGGCGCCGCACTTATCACTTGACTCGCGTATAGATTGGTCTGCTCACACATACTGATAAAATTCGTCATTCATGAAAATACTCACTTAACTCAAAATATCCTGCGTATTTTCTATTTGAACGTTTATACCTGAATTCTCTGTAAATGGTGGAACGGGTGGACAATAACTAGAATGATATGTATGAGGCACTTCACTTTTCTCTACAGGCCTATCGGATTCGGGAATCGCAATTTCCTCACCACTCTCACTTTCACTGACTCTATTTCAGGAATAAGTTCATCACCAGAATAATCATTGTGAACAATATCTATTTAATCTTCCGTAAGAAACTTTGTATTATAAGCCATTATACTACACTCGGTAAGGACGACACGCACTGCATTGGAATCTCAAGTACCGAATTTACGCGCAAGGAAGTTATGAGATTTTCCAGCTAAAACTGCTGAGATAAACATGAGCCCACTCAACGCGAGGTTTATCTCAACAAGGTCAACCAACTTCCTGCTACAACCAGTAACGCTGACTAAGGTGTAAGAATGCATAGATGACGAATATAAATAGCATTGCTTCGCGCGGAACATTAAACGTCTTACGCCGTCCACGGCCCGAGCATAGGAGCAAGCTTGAACGTCTTACGCCGTCCACGGTCCGCAATGAGTTAAGCGACTGCAGCTATCGAGCTCGGTACCATATTGTTTCATTTCTGCTTATGTGGCCAATGACCTTCGACGTTAGGCCCCTTTAAACAACAAGCATCATCATCATCATCATCATCATCATCATCATCATCATCATCATCGCTACTTAAGCATACATTCATAATAGTATGACTCTCTTTAAGTTAGGAGCACTATATTCAAGTTTGATAGTTAAGGTTTGACTGAAACAAAATATTTCTGAAGATTAATGATTTAAAAAAAAAATGGTTTTACTGAATTGTACTGGCAAGACAAAAGTTATGGCATACTGTCTAATAATGTATATGGGCCCATTCAGTCAAAGAGAAATTCAGTAATGCAACATGTTCTAGATTCCATAAGTGTATGGGAGATCTCTGGAGAGATGTTAAGCCGTATGGCTTCCCACAGTTCACTGGTTTTTATAGGTTTGTTAAGATGAAAGCCATTCTGTTCAGTGTTGACTTTGTTTATGTAATCTTTAAGTTTTTCAGTCTGTTGCACACTAATACATATTTATGAAACCACTATAACATACTTGGGAAAGAAAATACTTTGAAGTTCTGGAGCTTTCTATTGCCACCAGTTGTTGTTCTTCATTTTTCTTATTCAGATCTGGTATTTCCGTTTAAGATCTTAAAAATGGGTTTCTTTCAATACGGAGGATTGATATTGCTGAAGGGACATAACAGCTTGCCATTTGGCATTGATAATTCTCGTAATTTTGCATAGTTATCCTCAATCCAGTATTTACTCTTCTTCGAAACCAATAGATTCCTTAGCTGGTTCAAGGAGAATAGTTTGTATCATTGACCATTCTTGCTCCATGTCATTTGTATTATTTGAATTGGGTGCCAGGCACTCAGAGATTGCATTCTGGAACTGTGTAGCAATGGATCAGTTTGAAAGTTTACAGATGTCAAACTTCCTTCTAGATATTCATGAGCGATGAAGAGGCAATTTATGGTGGAAAGAGATTCTGAGTCAGCAGATCAGACATTTGTGATCTGTCCAGCACTCGTCAGTATTTCTTGCGGTCCTGGTGATCAGAACATTTTTCTTATCACATTGCCGGGTGATGAGTAGTGAAGAATGTGCCAGTGCTTAGAGCATGGGTGCCTCCACATGGTCTTAAAGTGGTTATGTAGCCGGAACTTGAGTATTGGTCACTACAGTTCATGCTCAGCATATAGGCCAAGAAGAAATAACTCATTGGTGTTGCATTTTTCAATACAGTGTTTGCCTATCACATTTTCCCATAGCTGATTATCACTCCCAATTCTGGCACTGAAATCACCAAGCAATAACAGTTTGTTCTTAGGTGGTACTTAGCAGATGAGTGTGCTCATTTGATGACAACTCTCGTTCATAACATCTTCATCAGCATCGTGGGTGGTGGCATGATAGTGGTGAAAATATTGCCTGCAAGTGCTATATGGAGTCATAAGCTGTTCACTGATTGCTGTGGGAGTGAGCTGGAGGGCATTTTCCTGTTGTGTCTTCACAGAAAGTCCAACGCCACGCATGTGAGTGTCACCTTCCTCTCTTCCCTTCCAAAATATGTATAGCCTGATCCAAACTCCACAACTTTTTCATCACCAATCAATCTGGTTTTGCTCAAGGCCGCATCATCGATGCCCAGTCTAATAAGCTTATGAGTGACAGTTACTGTTATTCTTTCAGGTCTGCCGGCCTGAGTGGCTCAGACGGTTGATGCACTGGCCTTCTTACCCCAACTTGGCAGGTTCATTCCTGGCTCAGTCTGGTGGTATTTGAAGGTGCTCAAACACGTCCACCTCATGTCGGTAGATTTACTGGCATGTGAAAGAACTCCTGTGGTACTAAATTCTATCTCCTTGGTATCTCCGAAAACTGTAAAAGTAGTTAGTGGAATGTAAAACCAATAACATCTTTCAGGTCTGACATTGTTACTTATATCCAGGAGTGTTCTGATACTGCATGTTCCACTTGTAATTGATGATTAGTTTTCTGACTGCAAGTGGGGTGACCCGCTGGATGCAGCCAGCCGGCCAGGCAAAAAAGTGTGCCTCTTGATGTTTCGATTACATTTTCTAGGGCCTTCCCGATGCGGGTTGGGTAGCAGTACTCCTAAATAGGCCTGCCCAGACACAGATGCAGAACCAAATTTCTGATTAATCACAGGTCTCAGAAAGACAGCCATCACACATCTGCCACCAATGTACAGATCCACATTAGAAGCTCCTTCACCTGAAACATGCTGCTAACTTCCTTATCCCATCACCATTGGACTTCAAAGAGCTAGGAAGATGGCAGAAAAAAGTGCCACTGGCATGAATTTAAGTTGGATCCCAACTTGCCAGGGAGAGAACCATGCACTTATGATCTCAGAGCCAAATCTTGTGGCACACATGATATGAGATATGCAAGGTTGCACATGGGGATTGCAATGGACTGCTGCAGATTGAAAAAATATTGTTCAGATGCGTCTTCTATTTGGCGTGGAAGCAGTAAAAGAGAAGCAGGAAGATGAATATTGATGTTTTGCAAGTCAGAGCATGGAATGTTAGAAGTTTGAATCATCGTGGTAGGTTAGAGAATTTGAAAAGGTAAATGCCATGTGTCCATGTTCCAAATGGGTGGTGGAAACCTTGCTGCTACAACTGCCCTTTGTCTTTGAGCACATTGGTCATTTGCCTATGACATTGTTGGAGTGGCTATTGTGTGCATGGACATCTATGCCTCTGGATGTTTTTAAGTGGACCTTTTAACCTGGAGACTGTACCCGATTCATAAAGAACTGGAAATGGGAATTGAAAGAGAAGATGGCAAAAACAAAAATGAATGAAATTCTATAGTGGAGAAGAAGATAAATTATGGCATAATTTCTAGTTATTTATTGAAAATGTTTCTTCCATACTTCAAAGCCCTTTCTTGGAAGAATCTTCAATTTCTCCTGTGGAAATCAAATCATCCATATTGGATGGATCTCCTGTGGAAATTAAATCATCTAGATTGGATGGATCTCCTGTGGAAATCAAATCATCCAGACTGTGTGGAACCATGCAAACATCTCCCATTTGGTTACAGCAAGGACTGGGTTGTAAAGAGGTCACTTAACTACTTAAGAAGTGGTGTGGACAGATCCAGATTGCTGTTAATGGGGTTTCATATCTGAAGACATCAAGCTCATCTGTATCTGTGGTGAAGAACAGAGAGTGAACATGTGTCCGTGCCCTTTGTGTCCATCTTTCTGTTCTGAGCAGGACTTGATGCTTGCAAGTGACAATGCCCAAGCTGTAACATGCTACTGGACAAAAGCCATTGATTGTTAAATTTGGTCAGCGCACTGTATTTCTTTCTTTCTTTCTTAAATGTGTATATAGGTACCTATGCATAGATCTTTTATGCATTATATTAGGTTCCTGATATGGGTAAAATGGTTCTGCATAACCAAGAACTTTACTGTATAGATTGCTTTAATTGCACTCTGAGGTTCTGTTTACTGTACATATTTAGGAACCATACTTAATGGTATTGTAACATAGTAATATATTAAACATCCGTATAATCCTGAATACCACCCGCCACCGAATAAGACCCGTACCCTAAATTTGATTACATAAAATCAGCTTCATGGTCCGTATCGCACTTTAACAGATTCACAACTAAGTTTTTAATGTCATTTAATCTTCTTATGCTAATTTTAAGGACACTTTCTCTCAAAGCATTGATACTTTATCAATATATGAATTTTTCATCTAAACAGTGTTATGTGGCTTAAGATGTTAATAATATACGAAGCATGTACCACTTTTAACCAATAAGTTGCCTTAAGCAACTAATGTATCGACAAGGTGGAAAATAAAATATACTTAGTTGTGAATCCCTAAATTTGAGACGGTAAAATACAGAAAAAATAAAAAATCAAATAACTTACATACCTATTTAATTTTCTTGAAATATACCACAAATATACATTCAGACAGCTTACAATTAATAAAATCATCACAAAAATCGTAAATAAAATCGGTCCAGTACTCAGATCATACACAATTCACTGTCGTCGTCTGAAGTTTCACCATACAAACTTTCGTCTCTGGCATCTGTTTAGTTGTCCTCACTACCGTCCACTGAATTTGAAATTCCTCATTTCTTAGAGCTTTTGGACACTAGATCATTGGGAATGCACACCCATGCGGTCTTGATCCAACTGCATATTAGTCCCACTTCAGTCCTCTTCACTCGTCCGGTTGGTGCTAACGCATTATCACCATTAGACATCCATTTAGTGTACAACTGTTTCATTGCAGGTGTAGAATAGAAGTAAGTCCTCTGGGAATTATCGCAAGATTGCTTTTTCCTTTCCTCATCATATCTTTTACGGCGTCAGTTGTATGTCCACGGTAACTGTCCAACACAAGCATGTTTCGTTTTTGTAACAAAGCTCCCAGACAACGTTGCCAAACACACTTCACGCAGTCCTCAACTAACGCACTGTCCATCCAGCCAGACTCATGTGTTCTAACAACACCGGACGGCAAATTTCCTTTCGGAAGTGTTTTCTTTTTCAGAACTACATATGGAGGGAGTTTGGTTCCATCTGCTAATAACACAAAACATTACCGTGCATTGTTGCTTTTCGTTACCACCTGTTCTGATGGTTACAGTTTTTGAACCCTTTTTATCCACTGTATTTTCCAACGACATTTCAAAATAGACAGGTGTCTGGTCAGCATTCCCAATTTGCGACAGCAAATAAGAACAGTAAAATTAAATTCCTTCAAGGTCCACCTATTCAATACAATGACGTTTTACTGTGATTCCATCACATGTCAAATGGTCAATTGAATCACAATAAAACGTCATTGTATTGAATAGGTTGACCTTGAAGGAATTTAATTTTACTGTAATCCCACTTCAATACGGAACCAATGGAATTCATAACTATAAGCAAATAAGAATTTTGCTTCCTCAAATGAATAATGTGACGCTGAAAGGCAGTTCATTTTTCTTCACACGCTCCAGGGAGACGTTGTGAAATAGACGTATGTCTCCGAATGCACAATCCCTTTCTCCGATAAAAGTTTCGGATCCAACCACGCTTTGCAGTAAAACCCTGTGTTTTGAGTTCTTTTGAGATCTCTAGTCCTTTCAATTAACACATTTCACTAGAAACATCATATCCTAACTCATGTTTTTCTTATCACAAATTTGTGGAGTCATTCTTCAATTTCCGAAAACACTGCGCTCCGCCCGTGGAACGCTCTGCGATCGCCGTTACTTTTTAGAAGTTTGTCCTTCTTCTTCCGCCAATCACAAATACACGATTCATCAATATCATACTTTCTGCCAACATCACAATTTCCATAATATTTCAGTTTCGCTTACAACTTTAAGTTTCTCACGCACAGTAAATGACCGCAGGCGCCGTTTTGAATCTGTTGCTTACTATCGAGACAGCACTTGCACGGGACAGATACGGAACTCAGATTTGAGCAAGGTAGACTTCGGTAACCAACAGTCTTGACTCTTGCAATGTACGATATCCTGTGAGATCAACTATTCGTGCACCCAGCATGCCAGCAACACTTGTGAAACAAATGACGATCGAGCATCCGCAGAAGCGGCTTTCATATTTACCACATATTTACCCATATTCTTTGATTTACAATATTTCATTACCTTACATTTTGCGTTTACATGCCACTGTAACCATATTGAGAAAAAATCGATATTGTTTTCTAGAATGCAACTAAAACACAGTAAGACCTGAATGCCCATTTACATGTGGTATATTGAGTACAGTAACCGTATTCAACTCTATTTCAATGCTCCATGTAAACATAGTAAATATTTAAGAGAATGAACAGCTTGAATACGACCCACACCCAAGATTTAGAACCAATATTTTGGAGGGGAAAGTGCGGGTGGTATTCGGGATTGTACGGTATTTTCTTCAATATAATTCAGTTGTCGTGTATTTGCGATACTCTTTGTCATCATGGCAACCTGTAAATGTTGCAGTTAGATTCTAAAAGAAAAAGTGGGAGATTTAAAAATGAATACCGTAACATTATTAAGGTTATATATTTATTCACTGATTATTCTAGTAAAATCTTTAGGATGTTTTCCACTCTAATTGTAATAATGATCATCTGTAGGGTTTGTGGGTGTGGTGTCTATCTGTCAACCTATAATTGGAAAGTTGCTGAACATACAGTAAGTACCTATTTCAACTGACGTCTTGATTTAGAATCTATTAATTTAGGAGTAGGCTTCAGGATACATAAGATTTCAAAATCGTTGAATGAAGTGAAGATTTACAAGAAGAACTAAATGGGTACTTTACTGTTAACATTGATGCTTTCATGGCCCGTACTTGAAGACATGATATGGGCTTTGGGGTTTATGCCGTGTCAAGAAAACAGGGTGAAATTCTTTACGTTTCACAGAGAACTTTGTTCCGCGTCTTCAGAAGAAAATCTAAACTGTTCACGAGGGAGTCTTCTACAATAATGAGGGTTTGAATTTAAGGATACTTTACCGTTGGAGCTGCAGTGGTACACTCGTTTGTCCCTAGGTGACTTGCTGTATGCTGCCACAGTGCTCCAAGCAGGAGCCGACGACAATATTAAGCTCCAGTTAAGATGATCTGTCACACCGTGTGTGCATGTGAGAAGTATCAGGCAAATGTGGTAGAAGAAATAAATAGAAACTAAATAAAATAAAATGCAGTGAAAGATGCCAGGATAGAATAGCTGAAGAATGGAAAGGAAGTATATGGAGAAAACCAGATGATGATGTGAGACAGTGTGAAAGGGGCAAAGGGCATAACCGGTGTACACACGTGAAAGTAGCTTGGAATGAACCAACTGGTGATGATAGTCATTAGCGATGATTGGGGGGTGGAGGTGGGGGCAGATTTTGTGGAGAGAAAAAAAAATTCCATTTTAGCCACATGGCTTTTTTTAAGTTTCGAGAAACTGAAGAACATATGAGTTATGAGACATCATCAAACTAGAAATTATAAAAAAAAGTAATTTTTATAATCCCTATTGTTTTTCAGCTAATTTCTTCCTTTAATTTATTTAATTATTAAGAAAAACACTTAATGGAAACACGCACAAAATGTCGTTCATTGCGGCTAACCAATTCATACAGCACAGTAGCATGTAGCATGTGCTGTAAGGAAGGATAGCAGGGATATATTTTTTTGCCAAGGTCATGGACACAGGTATAATTTACCGTATTGCAGCGCTCATTTGTCAGTCTCGCAGTCTCACTCAATAAATGTGTCTGTGTAGTTCTATCTAGTGACAGTTACGTTGTTAGTGTGTAGTCAAATACCAAATGACTTTGTAATTGTATAATCTCCCTGTGCTTATATTTAATCGTAATACGTGTGTAATTATTGTCCCTTTGGTGAAAGTTTTATTGTATAGTACTATTATTACCACACTAAATTTGGTAGACTCAACCTTTACATCTCTATCAAAATTCGCTCAGGCAGCATTAAAAAAATCTTACCATTTTGTAGCTATTTCTTTCAACTGATATGCCCCCCCCCCCCCCCAAATTACTATTGCCCTTAAACCTGGGTACTTTTTGTTTTCTATAAATGTTTGTGCCTTCCCCCCCCCCCAATTGCCGCTACTGATGATTGTGGTTATGTGTTAACGTCATACGTTCATAACGTGTGTACACTGGTTATGCCCTTCCCCCCTCTCACACTGTCTCACATCATTATCATCGTCTGGTTTTCTCCACATACTGTACTTTCTTTCCATTCTTCAGCTCTGTTCTATTCTATCCTGAGGCCTGTTCCACGAACGAACTTTTCAACTTTTCAACTTTGCACTTTTCACTTTTCAATTCTTGCAAAGTCTTTCTGTTCCACCATGATCTAGGTTGTACTTTTTGATTTTTTCGCAAAGTGAAAAGTCTTTGCGAATGAGTGATCCGATCGAGTTTATTCCATGGGCAAACTGTATAGGCCTAATACTCTATGATTTTTAATGCTTTATTTTTCTCTGCGAACTTGACGGTATAACTGTGGTATCGTTAAGGTATTTTATCATGGGAAAGAAAGGTTATTACAAGAAGCTGGCTGTGATGGAAGTTGTCAAGGAGAAACGTGACATCCTTTTTGGCAACTTTAAAAATAACCTCTCAAATGATGACACACATCAATGTTAACGAGAGTACCGTCAACACATCCACACACAGAAGGAAATTCACCCTTCATTAGAAATCCTGTCGCTATATTATGTGGATTATCAGGCCAACGTACTATTAGGAAATATTACCTTTATTATACAGTAATATCTACAACTTTGGTAACAGTTCTGCAAATAATTGATTTTGATGTCCCATGCATTGGTGCTACACCGTGCAGCTGGGCACCATTTACTAACCAATGTAAGCATATAAGAATTTGTTCTTTTTCGGAAAGGAATTTACTTCTTTTTGTTGCATGTTTCAATAAATGACCTATCATTTCAAGAATATAGTCAGCCTGTGTTGGGGTAATACGATATCACTCGCGAAAGTCCGTCGAAGTGAGGTTATGAAAATGAATCCTGTCTTTGTAACTTCTCTTATTGGATTTTCACCACTGTCCTCACTTGATGCTAACAAAAGCTCTCGTCATAACGTGTTTATATCACTAAACCAAATTCTATGCCGAGAAACTAGTGTACGGTACCTACTTGTTAATTAACAGATGAAAAGGGAATCATCTCTTTGCAAGATTTATGAAAACTTTTCACTTTATTTCTTTGCACTTTGCATTTCTGTACCAATTGAGGAATATAACAGGCTTGAAAAGTGAAAATATTCCTAACTTTTCACGTTTCACTTTTCACTTTGCAAGCTAAATCTGAAAAGTGATGTTGGAACAAAATCTGAACTGAAAAGTGCAAAGTGTAAAGTTGCAAAGTTCGTTCGTGGAATAGGCCCCTGGTGTCTTTTGTTGCATTTTATTTTATATTATGTTATTTTATTAGTTTCTATTTATTTCTTCTACCACATTTGTCCCCGATTCATCTGATGTCCCCTCTGATACTTCCCATGCACATATGTGATAGAACATCCTAATAGGAGCTTAAGGTTGTCATCAGCTCCCGCTTGGAGCACTGTCCCAGTATGCAACGAGCCACCTGGTGATGAACGAGCATATCACTACAGCTCCAACAGTGAAACCAAACCCCATGGCTAGAGGCATGGTTTTTTCGCATTAACAATAAACACGACAACAAATATTTTGAAGCGATTTTCCGATATCTTTATGAATCATATGTTTCTGGTTAAGAAAATATGGATATTATGTTTGCAAATTAAAGCGATAAGGCCATTTTAAAGCAAAATTCAATTATTTTGCGATAAGCATGATATTACAGCAAAATCTTTAGTGAATAACGAACTTGACATTTTGTTCCAAGATTATGTATGAAAAGAAAAGGAAGAGCGAACAAAGATTGATCAACAGGAAAGAAATATGTTATCATTAATGTTCTGAAAAATCTCTTTAAGACATGGCATCAAAGAAAAGGGGTTGGCTCCAGGCTTCTTTCCAAACGAAATGTTTGGAATGTTGTTCTTGTGGTGGTTGGTAATCCCACCCCAGCCTGTCTCCTCACAGCATTGTGCAATCCTGGAATCCCTAATGACGTCTACAAGCAGCACACTTGACTGGTGTATTTTGTCTTCGTGGTCAGGTAAAATGAAGAAAGTGATCACAGACAGTAGCGAAGATGTGTCGTTCGACAAGTGTTACAGTACACAGCAGAGCTAAACAGTTTGCGAGTGAAGGTTTATACGTTTCGGAAAGCATTATTTTAATGTGTAAATTTTGTTATGTTCGTATCGAACGGGAGAAAAAGGATACTGTCTCAAAACATTGTTTTAAAAATACTGAACATTCAGAACGTAAATTTGGCACTCCAACAGTGAAACGGCGGGCAACAATAGAACTCTCATTAGATATGCAAAAGAAAGCTAAGAGTGAAAAAATAGAATTTATTCACGAAACAACAGCGATACTACTCAAAGCCAACATCCCGCTGAGGAAGGTAGACGACCCTGCAGTCCGGAAATGGTTTCAAAAGTATGTACCAGGCATGTATAGTCTATTAATTAAACCTCCACAATCAACGATCAGTGATAGTAATGAAACCTTTAATGATTAATTTTAGAATTTCATTAAAGCGATACGGCTATATCTATTTCACAAAATAATGCGAAAATTAGTATCCTTCTCGCGAAATCGTTCAAAAATTAATGCAAAAAAATCATGCCTCTAGCCATGGCCTACCAAGCGATCGCTACTCAGCCCGAAGGTCAACACGACGGATCCTCTCGGCCGTTATTCTTGGCTCTCAATACCGGGGTCGCCATCTCACCGTCAGATAGCTGCTCAATTGTAATCACGTAGGCTGAGTGCACCTCGAACCAGCCCTGAGATGCAGGTAAAAATCCCTGACCTAGCCGGGAATCGAACCTGGGACCTACGGGTAAGCGGCAAGCATGCTACCCCTACTCTGTGGGGCCGGGGCTGCAACAGTAAAGCATTCTTAAATTCAAACCCTCATTATTGTTGAAGACTTCTTTGTGAATAGTCAAGATTTTCTTCTGAGGACGCAGAGCAAAGTTTTCTGTGAAATGTAAAGAGTTTCACTTTGTTTCGTTTACACGGCCAAAAGCCCCTATCATGTCTACAGGTGCTTTACTTTTTTTACTATTAATGTTTTTGAGGGGAAAATGTACATGACCAACTGTAATTGGAATCTAATTTCAAACCTTTTATTCAATAAATTTCTTTAATAAGAATTGACTCTCAGCAGGATGTTGTTGGCATGTAAGTCACCAGTACATATGTTACCTCCCACAGTGAAGCAGTATTAAGGATCATTTGTCTGAATGTTATCTGTTTCATTGTGATTTGTATGGTTTTTAGTTTAGGTGTCTGTATCTTACAACAGCAAATCATGTGTACATATTTAAATCAGATGTCATATTTTGAATCCACCCGTGAAGGTATGGGATTTGGGGTTCATATGCTCTCAGAATCATTGATTGGACAGAAGGTAAGATATTAGAATACCAATATAAATGGTCCGTTGTTGGACATTATAAATTTTCCAGTGAACTCATTCCTGGTTGCCAGCGTTTCGCCCTCGTGTGCTAGGTTGGGCTCATCAGTTGGTACCTAGCACACCTACCAAGACGCTGGCTAGTGCATACCGTGGAGGCGTAGTTGTACTAATTGAAACAGGGTGGTTGGTTAGCTAGAAAATTTATAATGTCCAATAACGGACCATTTATATTGGTATTATAAATTTACTCATTCGGGACAAATATTTCAGATTCCCTATGGGAATCAACATCTATATCACAAGATATTAGAATATTTAAAAAAAATGAATTACCATTTTTCATATCAAGCCTTCGTTTGTTCCAGGTAGTATGACATCAACTGTCCATTTTACATTAAGCATATTAAATCAACTTTTTGCTTGTTAAGCCAGGCAGTTGGTCTGATCACTGCATTTCGTATGTAGAATACCGTATGTTTGGGCACGTCCCTGGCTCAATATCTAAAATAATGGAGTAAACCATCCTGATTGTTGTACGCTGCAGAAGGAGGCAATCTAGCTTTTTAATTTCTACCACAGTTCTGCAGCTTTTCATTTTGGAGTTTACGTACAGTAGATTGTTTTATATTACTTCAACTGTGAAAGTTCACAAGTAGAAAATGCACAATTGAACGTCTTGTTTTCTGAACTGCGTGTGGGTTTGATTTGACTGGCTAACTTCTTTAGTTGTACTAATTGAAACAAGGTGGTTAGTCATGGTTGCATGTTGATAGAGGAATGCTTTCTTGGTGATATCCTTGACTTTCATTAAAATAATGGCTATTGGTCTCATCTTTGACCTTTGGGATTTTCATGTTTGTATTTTTCTTTTGTATTCTATTCTGTGTTCCTGATTTTGCTATATATCAGTTGTTTGTTCTTTTTCATTACTGATATTGACTTGCTGGACTTGTTTTCTCTTTCTGTGTTTGCAGTCTTTTACCATCTGTATTCATCAACTTCTTATCTCTTCCTCTTTCTTGTGTTTATTCAGCTTCATTTTTTATTCTTCTTATACTTGCCACAAAAACTGAAAATGAGTGTTCATGTCCACCTTTCTGATGAAACTGGGAAGCAGAAACAAGCTCTTAAAGGGCTAAGTTGAAATTGATGTAGAAGAACTGGATTTGCTGTGGAGAGAATTCACCTGCATGAAGATGCGGAAATTGTCCTTGGTATTTTATGTTTTTTATTTATCTTTGTCTTTTCTTTCTGTTGGTCCCTTTTCCCACACTGACCTGTCATTGTGTTTATTCTATTATATGTCCTATTCATGTTTCTGTCTTTCTATATATTACTGGAATTTTGTTTTTTGGTTAAGTTATTACTATTTAAATGAAATAATTTGCTTTATCATTGTCTGCCATTCCCTTTCTTCAGCAAAAGAACTGGCTAATTTATGAACGATCTAAGCTTTATACTGAATGAGGCAGCTATCCCTTATTTTTCAGAAAGACATGCTGGCCAAATAAGAAAATGCTCATCTGCTTGTCTCCTCAGATATGTACAATGAAATGATCCTTATTTGAAATGGTATATGCAAAAGGGGCTTCTTTCATGAAAGTTAAAATTTTGGCAAATAACAAAAAACTGTATATCTTTGTCTGATGATTCTTTAAGTAAACCATTTCAGGTAGATGATGTCAATCAGTGTTATCCTGCTGTATGAGGGTAGCGATTGTGTTTATTGCATCCCCGTTCCTCTGTTTAAGAGTAAAAAATATTTGGACTGAACCCCTTTCTGCATAGAACAACTTGCATTAAAATTATTATACACTGAGCAGCACAAAAAAACGTTACACCCAATAAATAATGTGTAATTATTATGTAATTATCTATTTAAGCAAAGTGAAGCACTTCAACCAATTTTTTAAGACTGGGTGTGTTATGGGCGTTGCTTTGCGAGCAAACAATGAAGTGTTGATTGTTTATTGCACTAGCCTCAATTGCTTTTTCCCGCACAACCTGGAGAACACATTGCTGGATGTGAACCAGTAAAGTTCTCCCGCTCTTTTAGCGTTTATTATTGTACCTCTAATTGTTCCCCTTTCAATCACATGTGTTTGTAGGATCTTTCTGTGATTGTCTTAATCAGCTTTCTGGAGCAAACATGACATTAAGCCCTGAACAAACCGTGAAAGCTGTTGCTTCGTTAGAAGATGGTCGCAGCATGCATTACGTTGCAGAAGTGTTGTGGACTACACTAGCGGGTGAGTTGGCCGTGCAGTTAGGGGCGTGCGACTGTGAGCTTGCATCTGGGAGATAGTAGGTTCGAATCCCACTGTCGGCAGCCCTGAAGATGGTTTTCCATGGTTTCCCTTTTTCACACCAGGCAAATGCTGAGGCTGTACCTTAATTAAAGCCACAGCTGCTTCCCTCCAATTCCTAGGCCTTTCCTATCCAATCATCGTCATGAGACCTATCTGTGTTGGTGCGATGTAAAGCCACTGGCAAAAAAAAAAAAAGAGAGGACTACACATCCATGATTTCCAAAACCATACAAAGGTACAGGGAAACTGGAGGCTTTGCAAGGAGGCCAGGATCAGGCCTGAGAAGAGCAACATCAGAGAGAGATGACCGCTTCTTACAACTTCAAGTTCTCTGCAATATCATACCACCACCGTTGAAGCACGGTATCGACTTCACCAAGTTTGAGGGGTTAAGGTTAGTGAGAAAACCGTTCAAAGAAGACTGGAAGAAGCCAATCTTAAGTCCAAAAGACCTGCTACAGGTCCGGAACTCACCAGAGAGCATCGCATAGCTCGACTACGTTTCGCAAGGGAACATCTTGGCTGGAGAGTGCAACAATGGGATCAAGTGTTGTTCACCATTGAGTCGCGATTTGGCCTCCTATCACCTGACAGAAGAGAGAGAGTCTGGAGAAGGCCAGGAGAAAGGTATTCTCCTTGCACATTCTCATTCAGGACACCTTCACAGGGTGGTTCTGTGATGGTGTGGGCAGGAATCAATACAGCTGCAAGGACAGATTAGGTCTTCGTGAAGAATGGTAGCCTTACTGCACATTGGTATGTGGAGGAAATCCTTCTGGAGCATGATGTGTCTTTCGCTCCATTTATTGGTGATGATTTTACACTAATGCATGACAATACACGCCCACATTTTGCAAGAATTGTGCAAGAGTTCTTGGATGAAACAGGAATTTGTGCTATGGCTTGGCCGGCTCAAAGCCCTGATTTGAATTCTATTGAGCGCATTTGGGAGCAGTTGGAGAGAAGAGCCCGTCAGCACTATCCAGAGACCCTACAGGACCTACGGAATGCCCTCCTGGAAGAATGGGAGATGATTCCTCAACAGGACATTACCGCACTAATCAGGAGCATGTCTGAAAGGTTGAATGTTGTCATTGGAGCAAGAGGTGGCAATACACGCTTTTGAAGATGTGAACAGAGGTCCCCGAAATCGTCTGAGGTCTGTGAAGTGAAAGTGTGAAGTTTATAACATCAAAACAGAAGGGCATTAATGTACTTTTATGAGCTTACTCAATATTTCCTTGAAATGTGCATCTCTGGCTTAATTTGTTCAACTTGTTCAAGGTCAAACTTCTCGTTCCACATTGAACTGCGAATCTTTACCACCTGCTTCTTAGAAGTAATCGGACCTTCATGCGCAACATTTGCCCTCAACGTTAAGAACACCAACTGGAAGTCTTTTAACGGCATCGATGCACCTTGTTTAAACATTAATCATATTATGTGCACAACTTAATCCAAAATGTCATCGCTACCACACTGCGTCATCTGACTATTAGAACTTTGTGATGGAATGCAACACATTTTTAAGAATCTTCAGCATCGAGATCAAATAACTAGAAACCATTCCTTAGCGGCATTCAGTTGCCTTATTTTAATGTATCGTCTGCACAATTTAATTGTTTAATATCATTGTGACCACCCTTTA
Source organism: Anabrus simplex (assembly GCF_040414725.1). NCBI lineage: Eukaryota > Metazoa > Arthropoda > Insecta > Orthoptera > Tettigoniidae > Anabrus > Anabrus simplex. The sequence goes on along the minus strand of NC_090265.1, from coordinate 126,302,457 downwards.
TTTTCAGTTAACTTTGTAATGGTATACTACAATGTTAAAAAATCTGTCTATTTTATCTCCCACATGTTCATTTTAATGTCATTGTATTGTACATTGTTTTTGGACTATGTGATGAAATGAAAATCCACAGCCTGTTTCCAGTCATTTTACCGGGTCAGGAATGGAATGAATGAAGCCCCCTTCTAGCGGTGAGGATGGGAATTGTGCCGGCTGCCGAAGCCTGTTGCACTCCTCTGGGGCAATGATTAGTGAATGATTAATGAATTGAAATGATATTGGAGAGTGTTGCTGGAATGAAAGATAACAGGGAAAACCGGAGTATCCAGAGAAAAACTTGTCCCGCCTCCACTTTGTCCACTATAAATCTCACATGGAGTGACTTGGATTTGAACCACGGAACCCAGAGGTGAGAGGCCGACGCGCTGCCGCCTGAGCCACAGAGGCTCGACTATTTGATATATTGTATAATTTGTGTTGTGGCTGATGATGACCTTGACCTTGACCTTAGGTTGAAACTAGTACCAAATTAAATTAACTTGTAATGTAAACACATTGCAAAATTTTGTATTGAAAAGGTGGAACTGATACTATTAATGTAATCAAAAGACAAGAATATATTTCTTAAGTATTTATAAGCTATCCCCACCTTTAAACAACAATAGCTCCATCCCGTAATTAGTGTCATGTGGATTCAATCAATCAATAAATACTGATCTGCATTTAGGGCAGTCGCCCAGGTAGCAGATTCCCTATCTGTTGTTTTCCTAGCCTTTTCCTAAATGATTTCAAAGAAATTGGAAATTTATTGAACATCTCCCTTGGTAAGTTATTCCAATCCCTAACTCCCCTTCCTATAAATGAATATTTGCCCCAGTTTGTCCTCTTGAATTCCAACTTTATCTTCATATTGTGATCTTTCCTACTTTTATAAACGCCACTCAAACTTATTTGTCTTCTAATGTCATTCCACGCCATCTCTCCGCTGACATCTCGGAACATAACACCAATATGGGAATCAACATCTATAACATACCACTTAGTCGAGCAGCTCGTCTTCTTTCTCTCCATTCTTCCCAACCCAAACTTTGCAACATTTTTGTAACGCTACTCTTTTGTCGGAAATCACCCAGAACAAATCGAGCTGCTTTTCTTTGAATTTTTTCCAGTTCTTGAATCAGGTAATCCTGGTGAGGGTCCCATACACTGGAACCATACTCTAGTTGGGGTCTTACCAAAGACTTACATGCCCTCTCCTTTACATCCTTACTACAACCCCTAAACACCCTCATAACCATGTGCAGAGATCTGTACCCTTTATTTACAATCCCATTTATGTGATTACCCCAATGAAGATCTTTCCTTATACTAACACCTAGATACTTACAATGATCTCCAAAAGGAACTTTCACCCCATCAACGCAGTAATTAAAACTGAGAGGACTTTTCCTCTTTGTGAAGCTCACAACCTGACTTTTAACCCCGTTTATCAACATACCATTGCCTGCTGTCCATCTCACAACATTTTCGAGGTCACGTTGCAGTTGCTCACAATCTTCTAACTTATTTATCTCTCTATAGAGAATAACATCATCCGCAAAAAGCCTTGCCTCCGATTCCACTCCTTTACTCATATCATTTATACATATAAGAAAACATAAAGGTCTGATAATACTGCCTTGAGGAATTCCCCTCTTAATTATAACAGGGTCAGATAAAGCTTCACCTACTCTAATTCTCTGAGATCTATTTTCTAGAAATATAGCAACCCATTCAGTCACTCTTTTGTCTAGTCCAATTGCACTCATTTTTGCCAGTAGTCTTCCATGATCCACTCTATCAAATGCTTTAGACAGATCAATCGCGATACAGTCCATTTGACCTCCAGAATCCAAGATATCTGCTATATCTTGCTGGAATCCTACAAGTTGAGCTTCAGTGGAATAACCTTTCCTAAAACCGAACTGCCTTCTATCGGACCAGTTATTAATTTCACAAACATGTCTAATATAATCAGAAAGAATGCCTTCCCAAAGCTTACATACAATGCACGTCAAACTTACTGGCCTGTAATTTTCAGCTTTATGTCTATCACCCTTTCTTTATACACAGGGCTTACTATAGCAACTCTCCATTCATCTGGTATAGCTCCTCAGACCAAACAATAATCAAATAAGTACTTCAGATATGGTACTATATCCCAACCCATTGTCTTTAGTATATCCCCAGAAATCTGATCAATTCCGGCCGCTTTTCTAGTTTTCAACTTTTGTATCTTATTGTAAATGTCATTATCATATGTAAATTTTAATACTTCTTTGACCTTAGGCTGCAGCAGTGAGTGTGTGCTGGACATAATTCCAAAACTTATATTTCACAAGACTCGTTTTCTTTCAAACCAAAGAACTCAGGAAGGAAATTTAACCAGTAAATCCTGTAGAGCAATTTGAAAGCTGTCCAAGTTTTACAGTTAACTGCTTTTTATGGTAATATTGGGAATAAGTCACTTACTTTAGGAAAAATGTATCAATTATTATGCATACATGTACTTAACACATTTTACCAGGTGTATGCATAAGTCTTTTCTGGTTTCACTAAGAGGTGGCGACAGCGAACAGTATGCAGTATATGAATTTGACACATTCGTCAGTTTGTTTGTCTAGACATTAATCTTGAATAAGTAAAAATAAGTAAAATTACCAACACACACAAGTTGAGTCCGCCAAACACTAGCATCTGTGTTGTATCGTTCAGTGATCATGTTAACGTTTTTGCCTGAAAAAGAACATTTGCAGCATGCATTGCTTTTCTTATCTAATCATAAAAAGGCTATGGAAAGTCATCTTTTACTGGTAGAAACATATGATAAACATGCTCCATCGTTTAGAACATGTGAGATATGTTTTCAACAATTTAAACGTGGTGATTTCGATGTGAAAGACGGTGTGCACTCTGGTAGACTATAAAAGTGCAAAGACGAACAATTGTAGGTGTTACTGGATGACAATGACCCCTTACCAATAAAGGATAAATTTAAATCATGCATTGATTGAAAGACGACCGGAATGGGGCAGAAGACATGGCAAAGTGATTTTGTTACACAATAATGCGCCGTCTCACACAGCAAAACCAGTGAAAGACACTTTCAAATTGCTTGGATGGGACATCCTTCCACACTCGCCATACTCCCCTAACCTGGCTCCATCTATCACCTCTTTGCATCACTGGAGCACTTGCTCACAGAGCAGCACTTCAGCAATTTCGAGGAAGTTGGAAAATGACTTGATGAATGGTTTGCCGCAAAAGACAAGCAGTTTTTCTGTCATCGTATTCATAACTTATCTGAAAGATGGGCGAAGTGTGTAGAAGCCGATGGCTAATATTTTGAATAAACACAAAATTAATTTCCCTTGATAATTACATGTTTTCTTTACCACAAAAACTGGTAAACACTTATGAATACACCTGGTATGTGCTTAATGATACGATGATGTATCCCCTATCCAGATCAAGAAACAGGTATTTATTTTATTGCTTCTTAAATCAATGTAAGAACTATTTTGCTTTATTTAGGCCTAATTTTGTGTACCTTTTTCTTGTGTAGTAGGTTTTTTTAGTAGTCTGTAGTAATAAAGTACATACCAATTGTAACATACGGACTAGAAACGCTGGTAGATAATAAGAGACAAGATAGTAAGATCCAAGCAGTAGAAATAAAATTTTTAAGAACAACGGTTAAAAAGACAAGAAGAGATAGAATTCAATATATTAAAGTCAGAGAAGAGGGAGCAGGAAAAGTGGAAGGACAGAAAGGAGTGGAGGAGGCTTGTTAACCACACCCGGGCGACTGGAGTGGGACATTGATGATGATGATGATGATGATGATGATGATGATGATGATGATGATGATGATGATTATGATTATGAGTAATAAAGTACTGATATTTCCTGCAGATAGATTGCATATACTTAGGCCTGACACTTGCAGGTTATTGAACTAAATTTTGCTTCCTGGTAGCTTCAGTTCATTAGTACAAGTGGGCCTATATGTTCTTGAATTTTGTTTAAATGTTGCTGAAAGCTACTAGCAAATAAAATATTACAGTAACATAACAGTATACCATCAAATAAGTGAAGTAAAGTTGCTTTGACTGAGAACAGTGAATGGTTTTATTTTGTTTTATTGTTCGTATTTGATAAGGAAACTCGGTCATGAGTTTATAAGTGGATAAATTGTGACGGACACCTTCAGCAAGGAAACAAGAACATTTTAATGCAGTTATTGCTGATCAAAACACTGTAACTGACAACTTTACATCTCACTTGTGACTAGTATTTACAATCAGCTGTCACAGAGTTATTGCCTGGCTGTGATACTAGCATCATGTAATGACTGGAAGATACAGAACCTCAGTCTGTACAGTTTCTCTCTATTCATCATGGTCTTAGAAAAGCTAGCAGCAAATTTTAAAACCTAGGAAAACATTCAATTGTGTATCTGTATTTATTCTGTGAATAATTTGACTAAAGTGCAATAATGAGTTTCCTAATCATCTTACATCCTTCAAAAATAGTTTTTAATGATGGTTATAATACCAAGATAATGTTACCGTTTCAACTCCAATCTTCTTTTTGATGAAACACCATAAGAGTTGTAGCTAAATAGTTTTGCCCAGGAACCATTTGTGTTACATGCATGAATCTGATGATACAATTGGTTTGCCCCTTAAAACATTAAATCCACCAGGAAACCTTTGATCTGCATCCTACTGGTGGATGTATGATTGATGAAGGATGATTCTATTTGTAAAACTCAGCATTGTCATTCAGCTCTTCTTTAGGAGTTCACTAAATAAATTATATGAAATAGGTGTGAAGCTTGCACGGTCTATTGAATTACTATTTAGTTCTTTTCCCAGCTTGGACCATGTTGTTTCATGTACCTTATGTACAGGTTGCGAATGTATCGAAACTGCATCATCAAGACGTCGACAACCTGTACATAAGGTACATAAAACAACAACATGGTTCAACTCAGAAAAAAGAACTTGATAGTATATTAAGTAATGATGTTAAAAAGTGCAAATGCCTATATTATGTTACAGGGTCTCCGTGATTGTTGCCGTTCAATTCGCATAGGCAAGATTCTAGTTGAATCAGATGTTGATACTCATGAAGCTAGAGTAGTTTATGCTCGCTTTCCTGAAGATATTGCTGACAGAAAAGTTCTACTTATGTACCCTATTATGAGTAAGTTATTGTGATAAAGAAATTTCTCTCACATTTCTTACATCCTGACGAATATGTTATGTTACATTTCTTACAGGTACTGGCAACACAGTAATCAAAGCTGTAGCTGTCCTCAAAGAGCATAATGTGCTGGAGGAGAACATAATAGTCTCCAACTTATTTTGCACACCCTTTGCTGCCAGCTCTGTTATATCAGCTTATCCACAGGTAGGTATATATAAGAAAACAAAAATCCTTAAATATGTAGGTTAAAGAATCAGAATGTATATTGTAACATTTCCTTGTACAATAGTAAATTGTTACTTTTACCTCTTATTTGACTTACATTTAAGTATTTGAACACTTATAATAGTTTGACATATGTTAATGATTCACGGTAGCTAGAAGAGAGACGGTAGGTGTCACAAGACGGATGCGCAGTGGACTGCCGTGGCCTTGACATCACTGGCCCGTCCCTCCCATTACACTTCGCATTGTTTGGCGCACTAATATCAGCCTATGATATCTTTGGTGTCAGTGATTTCACTCAAGCACTCAAGCAAGACATATTTGTGGACTTAGTACAGTACCAGAAAATTGGGGACTTAAAATTCACTCATAAAATAACCGAACAACATTTACTAGTAACTGGTAGAGAACATCAAAACTTAAGAAAAGCTGCTGAACTTCTCTCTGGCACTGTGGCTAATGCTATATCGTATATTTTATATGACCACCCCCTGCCCACAACAGTTACCCAGAGAATAAAGTCCCTATTACTGAGCAAACGTGCATATGGCATAATTGAAACTGCAAACTGCAACAGGGAAGAGTGTGAAACATTAACTGTAGATGTCCTGGACCGAGTAGACTGTGCTATTACTAATGACACCATAGAATCATTACATAAAATCAGCTTCATGGTCCGTATCGCACTTCAATAGATTCACAATTAAGTATTTATTTATTTTCCACCTAGTCGATACAATGATTGCTTAAGGCAATTTTTAATGGTCAAAAGTGGTACATGTTTCGTATATTATCAACATCTTCAGCCACATAACACTGTTTAGATGAAAAATATATAAAATTGACAAAGTAATGCTTTAGAGGAAGTGACCTTAAAATTAACATAAGATTGACAAGATTAAAACAATCAATCTTATGTTAATTTTAAGGTCACTTCCTCTAAAGCATTACTTTGTCAATTTTATATATTTTTCATCTAAACAGTGTTATGTGGCTGAAGATGTTGATAATATACGAAACATGTACCACTTTTGACCATTAAAAATTGCCTTAAGCAATCATTGTATCGACTAGGTGGAAAATAAATAAATACTTAATTGTGAAACCATAGAATCAGTCGAAACCAACTTATGATTCAGAGCTTGAAGACTTTAATTGTATAGTTGACTCATTAATAGATCACTTTACTGATCAGCACAATCTCAAAGATTGCTTACATAATGAAAATAAGGACTTATTGAAAATGTTAGCAGGGTATATTGCATACCGAGTTCCGAAAAAAAGGAATCACCACTAGCTTCATCTACAGAGGAAAAACTGGAAAATGCATTAATATTAGGAACTCTGACTAATAATTTTGTGTGGCTATTTCTAGCCGAATGCAGCCCTTGTAAGGCAGACCCTCCGATGAGGGTGGGCGGCATCTGCCATGTGTAGGTAACTGCGCGTTATTGTGGTGGAGTATAGTGTTATGTGAGGTGTGTGAGTTGCAGTGATGTTGGGGACAGCACAAACACCCAACCCCCGGGCCATTGAAATTAACCAATGAGGGTTAAAATCCCCGACCCGGCCGGGAATCGAACCTGGGACCCTCTGAACCGAAGGCCAGTATGCTGACCATTCTGCCAACGAGTTGGACAGGAACTCTGACTGGATCTCGGCTTTGTATAGAGAAGGCCTAATGAATCCATCTCCCCAGTGGTTTGACACTGTTTGCGAACTAGAAAAAGATTTTTCAAAGGTTCCACGGAAATGGTCTAAGGAAGTGCCCAAGAGTGATGAAGGAACTGATAAATATCATCAGACCTAAGGATAGTGAAGTCGATGACTTCGCTGTTACGTGTTTTGTGAGAACTCTTTCATTTATTAGAATCTGAATAAAAAGAGAGCACTCAAGAGGTCAGTGAATGAAAGCTGAACTACAGATGTGCATGCTGACGCTGCACGGAAAAAATCAAAGAAAATGAACAAAATTAAGTCCTGAAAGGTAAGCCTAAATTAGTAGTAATGTTATTTTTGTTATGTAGATTTATTATTATTATTATTATTATTATTATTATTATTATTATTATCATCATCATCTTTAAGAAATTGAACTCTTAATCTTTTGCTTTGAAATATTTTGTGATTATAAACTACAGCCTTAATATACTTTCGTGAAATAAGACTCCACATTGTACTGGATACTCAATAATAATAATAATAATAATAATAATAATAATAATAATAATAATAATAATAATAATAATAATTTTTGGTAGTAATAAAAAAGCAATAATGTTAGTACAGTACTTAATATTTTCAGGAAAAATAACAGCATGCAGTATTTAATCTTGTGTATTTTATTTAGACTTTTTCGGTTAATATCATTTCTTGATTGTGAAGCTTTGGTTTATTGAATCTGTACGTGTATAGGGTACTTACGTTAAATTCTTTCAAATAATTGGGAACAGTAAATACTAACATTTCCAGTGTATTGAAGCATCTAAAAATGATTTTTAAACTATTCTGGGTTTTGAAGTAGGTCTGCAATATTTACGAAAGCACACAAGCAAAATAATAAAAATAATAGTTTTAGGCATTATCTTACTGGTTTTCGTGTGAAAAGATTATATTACAACGTAAATGTATTTGTGATAAGGGAGATAACCCGGGCGCTCCACACACTGGTTTGTAGTAAGTTACAGCACCTGGCAGACGGTCCACGGTCCGCTGCCGTCACATGCTCCTGGCCAGCTGCGCGTGACACCTACCGTCTCTCTTCTAGCTACCATGATATGATTAATAGGTGTTTTAATTTCTGCTGTCCGCCTCATAGTGTACCAGTTAGCACTATTAGCTGCCGTCCTTGAGGGTCCGGGTTCGATTCCCGGTACTGCCAGAGGTTTAAGAATAGCACGAGAGCTGGTATGTGGTTAAAATGGTACAGGCAGCTCATTTCCATTAGGAGTGGGTGTGAAGAGCTGTACCACCTTGGTGCTTTGTTGATGAACATATCACATTGAAGAGTATTTTGGAATAAATTGTTTATTCCACTTTCCTCATAAGTGGAGATTGCCTAAACTGATAAGCTTACAAAAGAATTAAATTAATTTATGATCTGCTATGTAAAAGAGAGAAAAAATGGGGCACTTACAGTTAAAAGTGATGTCTTTAACATAACTGATTTGGATTAATCTATGTTATACTGAAATATGCAGTGACTTTCAAATGGGTTTTCATAAACATTGCCCCATTAAGATGTTGAACTTTACAACTATAATGACTCAAAAATGTACAGTATACGATTTTTGCTAAGCCGCACATAAAATTATCTTTCCCTTTACTATAAAATAAACATAGTGGAACAAAACAAAACATAAAATTGTGATTGGGCACCACTATAACGTAATTACAGAAATTAATTATTAAATGGGTAAAATGTGAATGAACCCTTTCTCTGAAGGTGATGACCATTTACTGATGAGAATCCAAATTTGCTTCTTTATCTTACCTGACACTTGTTTTCTCCCCCTGAAATACATCTAGGTAGCATGCCACAAGGGAATACTGTTATTTTAGTTACAAATTTAATACCGAAGAAGACCTATAGATATTTACAAATCCCATATTTGACATATATTACCACACTTATCCCTGACGACTCCCATCAATTTTTTCGGAAAGTTACCATCACATAAGATGTACAAACATTATACACACAAAAATCACTTCTTCATAATTGAAATATTTACAGTACATACCACATTTCATTCCTATTGCACTTTACATCACATATAAATATATTTTCACTCTATAGTTTGTGAGGACTAGGTATCACCGTCTACCTGCCTCTATATATCATCACACCAGTTCACTTAGTGTGGCCCCTGACCTCAAATTGTCACATTTATTCTTCTGTCTTGTGACCAGGATCCGGTAGCTCACCACCAGTATTTAGGCCTATTGGAGTTTATCCATTGCCTCCTCTCAGCTACCAGACGTCTGCTAACCGAATTTATCCTTCACTGGGCAGTACTTCCCACAGCTTCAGTTAACCACAGTGTGTGAATACCTTCACCTCAAAACAGTTTTGGAATACATGTGGCAAGTCAAAGTAGACTCAATAGTTACATTATCAAAAATAGAAGGATTAAAGTCTCACTCTTGAAGTAGCGCAACACAATCAGAATCATAACGAGAATTCCAACAGCATAATGCATGTCAGAATATCGCTGAATCATTGAGTAAATGAGTCACTGTTAAAGAGACACTTCACATAAGAGAAATAAAACTCTGTTAATGAAAACTGTACATTAAAGAAGCCTGCAGCAAAATGAGTCTTTGCATTAATGAACGCTGTTACTTGCTAACATAAGTTTATATAGGCTCTCTCCTCATTGTGGTAGCATCACTAAAAGTTAACTGGTAGACACGCTTTCCTTGACATAACTTCTAGCCTACTTAAAAGGTATGGTCAAATGTTCCACCTTTACAATACTAATTTTTTAAATTTAATTATTTAAATAACATTTAAAAAATAATGGAATATGTTCATCTATCTTGTAGACATCATCAGCCGAAAAGTTTAAAGATTAAGCACAAAGGACAAGAACAAAAACACATTAAAAATAATTCGGACTGCTGAATGCGTCAGTTAAAATGTTGAAGAATATGCTAGAATGATCTGAGCACACTTGAATACTGTTAAAAGTGAAAATTAAAATATTGACACATGAGATGATTCAGTAAAATTGGTAATAGAGTCCTCGTAACGTGTTGATGCTGTGTTGACGTACAGTTTGCCGATGCATCGGTAGAAACTTGGTGATATGGAACACAAAGTTTAGTTCCAGTAGAATGAAGACTATTGTTAAATGTATGTTAAACATGAGTGAGGGTTCCAGTAAAATGGTATTGAATTCATCTTGTTGGCGTGATGATGTTAACAATTCTTGATTAAAAAAAGTAGGCGGAATATTTGGTCATGATTTCATAAGTGGAGTGTGCAGCGGAGTGCCCTAGAACGAGAATGATGGCTATGATTAGCATTAAAAGTAGGCAAGTTTTTGAAGCATCTTGTAATACAAAAGAATGAATGAAAATAAAATGCGGCACATCTGTTTGCGGCACATCTGTCTACTTACGTTCCGCCTACCCAAGAAAGGCTAGCTCAGCGTGTGTAGATGGTTGACTGGAGGTGAACTGTGGAGGCTGCATGTGATGGAAGCTGGTATGAGGGGAGAGTAGGGGAAGGCTGGAACCAATAGATGGGGAGCGACTGCGTGGAGGCTTGTTACGAGGCTTGACAAAATAGGAACTGTTGAGTAATGCCTTGAAAATTATGTTCACAGGTTCTGAAATTTAATTTAAATTGTAAGCAGGATTGCATTTTTGGTCTGTATTAATAAAGATGTTTTCTAAAACATTGAGTAAATTGCCTTTGTTATAAAAAAATAAAGAATTTTTAAGTCCTGCTCTATGGAGGTGAAGGAATGATTGGACTCTGTTATATGAGTGCTCATGGCGAAATATTTTTTGTGCTTGGCGGCGTTGTCATGTTCTTTATATCTAATTAAAAAGCTTCTTCCAGTTTGCCCAATGTAGCCCACGGAACGTGGTTGCAGTTTAACTTACATACACTTGATTTGTTGTATTTATTTCCGATGTTATTTATTTTATGCTGGTTATAAAATAAATTAGTATTGTTGTTGACTGTTTTAAAGGCAATATTGACATTATGTTTTTTAAGAATATTGGTGATTTTGTAAATATTTTTATTGGTGTAAGTGAAGGTGGCATAGTTATCCGTTTTCTGTTTCTCTGAGCAGAGTTGAAGTGGATTTTTTAACAATGTTGCTGACTATCCTGTCTATGAAATGCCTGCCAAAACCATTTATTCTCACCCTTAAGAAGATGGTATTGAGTTCTTTTTTACGATTTGCGTCAGATAAAGAGACGTAAAAAGCTCTTATGAATTAAGCTATAAAAAGTTGCTCTTTTTTGAGAGTCCGGATGCATCGAATCTTGACGAATGGTGTTTACGGTTTGGGTGGGTTTTCTAAAGATAGTATAAGAAAATTCGTTGGAGCTGCTGTTGATAGTGATATCTAAAATGTTTAAAGAATTATTGATTTCAACCTCGGAAGTAAACTTGATCCATGGATTGACCACATTTAGCTGTTCAAGGACGATATCACCGTTGGTGATGTTGTGATCTATTATGGCAAACGTATCATCAACATAGCACGTCCAGAACACAATACCTTTAATTTTATTATGAATTTTGGTGTTTTCCAAATGGTCTAAATAAATTTCTGCAATTACTTTAAATTCAATTAGCTCGTGTGCTAAAGAGAACTGCCTATTAATTACCTAACCCAAAGAAAATGCAAGCAATCATAATAGGACAATCTAGGCTTTTAAATATGCTAAACATCACACAACAGCCTAATCTCAGGCTCTGTGGGGAAGCTATACCTTTTCAGAAATCTGTAAAAAACCTAGGCATTGTCATGAATGACACATTAAACTGGAATGACCATATAACAAGTGTCTGCATAAAGGTAGGCTATATGCATCTCTTCACCCCATAAAAATGAAACAATCCATTCTTCCATACAGCATGAAAATAAAACTTACTCAAACTCTCATTTTTCCAATAATTTATTACTGTGATGTCGTATTAACTGATGTAACTGCAGAACAAACTATGGAATTTCAAAGGGCAATGAACTCTTGCATATGATTTATATTTTCTTTGAACTTTAGGACACACATTTCCCATTATTATGAGAAGCTATCCTGGCTGAAAATCGATCAACTAAGAAATTTACATACTGCGACACTAATTTTTCGACTTCTGAACGAATCTACACCTGAATACCTATCCCCACATTTTAACTTCCTCTCATTTATCCATGGACATAATGCCAAATCGACTTCTACCCTTATGATAGCAGTTAATCACTCAACTGTATACAGCCACTCTTTCCTAGTGTCTGGGGCAAGGCTATGGAACACACTCCCTGTCAGTATACATAATAGCACTTCAGTCATCTCATTTAAACAGTCTTGTCAAGATTTCCTCTTTATACGTGATCAGCTTGTATGAATGTTAGTGTGTATGAGTGCAAGTATGACTGAGAGCTATTATTAGGTGATGTAGATAGGCTAGGTAATATTAATCATTAAAAATAACAATTACACTAGCCTGCAAAAAAACTTTTTTTTGTGCGGTAAAAACAAAAATAGGTGAGTTTTATGAATTTCTTAACTCAGAATTCTAGAAAAAAATTAGTTTTGGCGTATCATGTCTGGTTTAGTGGCAATTTTACAAAATATTATTTTGTTCTTACGTAAAGTTGTTCAAGCTTAGTATTGATTAAATTTGATGTATTAATGTAAATTTCAGCTTGCAAAATGTAATCATATTTTGCATGCATTGAATACACATAAATGCTGCTTTGTAAGCAAGTAGATGGTTTGTCTTATATTTCTAATGTATATTGAAATTCGTGAAACTGAAGTATAAAGAGCCTATTTAGTTTCGGCTGTACAGTTGCTTTTAAATTAATATAACCGTACCTTGAATAAAAATTACATGGTTAAACATACATAGTTTTGTTACTTACATTATGTGCAGGTTAAATTTACACCTCCGTCTTTTCCAGTTTTCCGTGGAATTTCCAGGTTTTTGAAGTTCTTGAATGATCTCTAGAAGGGTCGTCTCGTGCAATCGACCAACAGTAATCGGCCATCATATACCCATCCCAACGTCCCTGATAGCGTCGTTCTGCGTCTTTGTGATCCTGGTGAAACCTTTCACCTTGTTCTTCACTGACAGCTCCTAAATTTGGAGGGAAATAATCCAAATGTGAAGCTAAGAAATGCAGCTTAAGGCTCATATTACAACTGAGTTCCTTAAATTTTACCAACATTTTCCTTACAGTTTCTTTGTATTGAGGGTCCTTAATGTTGCCAAGGAATTTAGGCACTACATCTTTGAATGCATTCAATGCCTCTTTCTCAATTTTGGTCATCGTGTCTGTGAAAATTTTATCCTTTATCAGTTTACGAATCTGTGGTCGTTCTAATACGCCTTCTTTGACTTTTGCATCTGATAATGAGGGAAATTTAGTGAATAAATATTGGAAGCATAGGCTACTTTTATCTAATGCCTTGACATACAGTTTCATCAATCCTAATTTGATGTGCAAGGGTGGAAGTAGAATTTTTTCACAGTCAATAAGACTTACATTCAAGACATTTTTGGATCCTGGTTGTAGTTGTTTCCTTTCTGGCCAATTCACTGTATCCCACTGTGCCCTGCTATCCCATTTGCATAGGAAACAGGGAAATTTTGTATAGCCTTTTTGTTGTCCCAGCAACAATCCAATCAATCAAATCACTGCAAATTTGCCATCCACGCTCATGATATTTAATTTTTTCAAGCACCAACTTTAAGGTCTCGTATGTTTCAGACATTTTTGTGGAGTGTGCAAGTGGACGGATGCCAGAACATTTGTATTATGAAGCAAAACAGCCTTTAAGAGTCAATAAAAACACGCCAGTTACTAGGATCATACTCTCTCTCCCAATCGACGTAGAAGATTTGAAACATCCGTACAAAATACAAGTTCATCTTCTTGAGTATAATACTTTCGGACTGTTATCTTTGAAAGGAACTGCTTTATCAGTCCATCATAAACATTGCATAAGGGCTGGGGCTTCTAACACGTCTGTTTATTCAAGTAGTCTAAGGTGAAAGACGAACTCTCAACTGTCTTATCTTCAATCCTACATACCTCGCGGTCTATTGTGTATCTGGGGGAGTTTGTTATGAATTTACCAGGAAACCCAAATTACAAAATGAAAATTTAGACAGCAATAAACCTATAATAAAATGCAAACAATAACAAATCAAATCACATAATTGTATTCTAAAAAAAGTTGTGCGAGAACATCTCTCAACATTACATCTTACGAATTCGTGCAGATACTAAAACACCGAATTGCGTCAAAACTAGATGTGATAGGAAAAAAATAGCACCATTTTCAGAATCAGAGCAGCGATTTCCACAAGAATTACATATTTTCTATTTTACCGCAAAATCATGTTGGCTAGTGTTATAATCTGTTATAATATTACTCCATTAATTTAGGTAGTTCCTAGAGACTGTTAATGTTATTTTTCCAAGTTATGTGACTATGTACTGTATGTTGTGGTTAAGTGTAAGAGAAGGCCGTGAGCCCTAACTTCGCCATATACAAAGGCATAAAATAAATAAATAAATAATTCCTGAAGCTGGGGCTGCCCATAGGAAGACTGTCCTGCTTGTAGATTTTTCCATTGAAAGTGAAATAGTTGTTAGAAGTTACAAATTCTAAAATATTTAAGAACTTTTCTATTTCCTATGTGCTTAATTTACTATGTTTTCAAAAATAGTCCTTGATGATCTTTTAAGTTTTTTGACTGCTATATTAGAATACATGTTTTTTATGTCAAAATACATTTTTTTTATTGTGGTTGTAACACTAGGTTATTAGTCAAATTACAAAATTCTATAGAATTTCTAATAGAGCTGGGGTTCTCAAACTTGTAGTATTTTTTTAAAAAGTTGTGGATAAATTTGTAAGTTGGGCTGTTCCTATAGTTAACTATGGGTCTTATTTTTATAACAAAGGCAATTTACCGAACGTTTTAGAAAACATCTTTATTAATATAGCCCAAAAATGCAATCCTGCTTACAATTTAAATGAAATTTCAGAAACTGTGAACATAATTTTCGAGGCTTTACTCAACAGTTCCTATTTTGTCAACCCTTGTGTTACAAGATGCTTCAAAAACTTGCCTACTTTTAATGCTAATAATAGCCATCATTCTCATTCTAGGGCACTCCACTACACATTCCACTTATGAAATCACGATCAGATATTCCGCCTGCTTTTTTCAAAATCAAGAATTGTTAACATCATCATGCCAGCAAGATGAACTAAATACCATTTTCTAGAACCCTCACTCATGTTTAACATACGTTTAATAGTCTTCATTCTACTGGAACTAAACTTTGTGCTCCATATCACCAAGTTTCTACCGACGCATCGGCAAACTGTATGTCAACACAGCATCATCACGTTAAGAGGACTCTGTTACCAATTTTATTGAATCATCTCATGTGTTCAATATTTTAATTTTCACTTTTAACAGTATTCAAGTGTGCTCAGATCATTCTAGCATATTCTTCAACATTTTATCTGACACATTCGGCAGTCCGAATTATTTTTAATGTGTTTTTGTCCTTGTCCTTTGTGCTTAACCTTTAAACTTTTCAGCTGATGATGTCTACAAGATAGATGAAACATGTTCCGTTATTTTTTTAAATGTTACTAGCAGTTTTCCGCTGGCTCCGCCCGCATTGTACAAAGTATGGTGTTGTTCGTTACTATCCTCACGGATGTATTTGCAAAGTTTTGAGTTAATGAAATAAAGCACATAATCTGCTGTGGTAATAGAATGTAATATTATGTCAACAAAACACTTGAAAATACATCACTCAAAGAAATTGAATTAAACGTTCCTTGGAACAATACTACGCGCCGAACTGTTAAAAAGTCCTTCAAAGATCTTCTCATGGAGACAAATGTACTCATAACTTTTCTCAGAATCTACCAATTTAAGCAGTTATTACCTCAAAAGAAAGCACTTGATCCACTGAGTGTTTTTAGATCAAAACAAACTGCGTACCTCAATTAAAACAAAAGATATGATTGCTTCAATGAGAAAAAAATGTTGAAGAAATGAGACGTCAAATTGAATGTGCACTCGTAACTTTCCTCAGAATCAACCAATTTGAACAGTTAAGAACGCAAATGAAAGAGCTTGATCCACTGAGTGTTCTTAGGCCAAAATGAACTCCGTACCTCAATTAAAGCCAAAGATATGATTGCTTCAAAGAGACAAAAAATTGAAAGAATCATATAATTTGAGGAAGGCGGAAGTTAAGTGATTTATAGTACCTGATGACAAATGTGTGCATGAATACCTTCCAGTTTTAAAAAATTAAGGAAATCGACCAGATAGAATGTCTGGACTGACTGACTTTAGTTTTCATAAATTTTTTAAATATATAAATGATTTAAATAATTTTAAAAATTTTTTAGCATTGTAAAGGTGGAACATTTGACCATAACTTTTTTGGTGGAACATTTGACCATAACTTTTAAGTATACGTACGACAATACAGGCTTTATAATGAAATTCATTTTATGCAATATCTTCTAGTGTCTACCAATCAACGAAATCTTGTTTGAAATTCAATTACTGTCCGGGTCGTTATTCACCATTGAGCTACTGATATCAAAGTTTAGCACTGTTCTCTTGTTTCTCACATTGATGTATAATGATCTGCAGCTTGTATGTCCTGACTGCTCTCTGGGTTTTCAAGCTTTCTGATACAGCTCTTCCAGGTATTTCCAACCGACTTCAACCATCTCTGTTGATTTAGCCTCTGTTTTCTGATGTTTTTACACAATTTTTTGCAATCTCCACACCTAATATACATTTTCCCATTATTCTTAATTACAAACCATTCTTTTGATATTACCGTATTTACGCGAATAATTACCGCATATTTTAAAAAAAATTTGAGGCATGAAATTGGGGTGCAGGTTTTATTTGCGTCAAGGTTACCAACACGCTCCTGGCTCACCTAGTTTTCGATGCTGAGTGTACAGTTATGCTTTGTGCAACCGTAGATGGAAGGAAACTGTCCCCATATGTCATATTTAAACGGAAACAATTCAGACTTTTAATTCTAAACTGACTTCACATTTTGTTAAATAGTACTGTATTTTACAGAGTAATTTAAATTCGTAATTTCTCCGCTTCATGATAGAACGCGTCTTCCAGAACGTGCAGAGGTAGCTTTTTGCACTTTCACTCACTTCGGTGTGTCTATAGTGTGTTTCATAGTTGAAAATAGAGTGAAATCGTAATTCTTTTGTATTCAGCGTTTTAAGGAACGCCACAATATCACTTAGCAGGCAGTACGCGGAAAAGCAGAATCTGCGAAAACTGGTGAGGGTTGGCATTTCTGAATTACAAGATGGCTGTTAATTCGAAATCATGTAATTGGAATTACGATTTCTGTATTACAAAGACTTCGATTTACTGTATTGCAAAACTAACATAAGATTTCGCCGGTGTGTCTATTTCAAGTGTTTACATTGCCCGAAAAGAGTTATTCACCACTGGTCGTGTTGCTGTCCAGTAAAAAGAGACCACGTGTGAGAAGTGTTTTAGATGTGGAGTGTGACAAACTTGTAAGTAATTTAGGAGAGGAATCTAGTGATGCAAGAGACAATTAATCTTCCCATCTACAGGGAATCGAGCCTATTGCAAGTTCAGATTAATGAAATACCTATCGAGCTCGATAGCTGCAGTCGCTTAAGTGCGGCCAGTATCCAGTAATCTGCAGCCCTGAAGATGGTTTTCCGTGGTTTCCCCATTTTCACACCAGGCAAATGCTGGGGCTGTACCTTCTCGATAGCTGCAGTCGCTTAAGTGCGGCCAGTATCCAGTAATCTGCAGCCCTGAAGATGGTTTTCCGTGGTTTCCCCATTTTCACACCAGGCAAATGCTGGGGCTGTACCTTCATTAAGGCCACGGCTGTTTCCTTCCAATTCCTAGGCCATTCCAATCCCATCGTCGCCATAAGACCTATTTGTGTCAGTGCGACTTAAAGCAAATACCAAAAAAAAAGAAATACCTGTCATGTAAGTAGGCCTACTTGCTCATTTCCATGGAAAATATATTTTATAGCAGTGATATTTGCGTAAAGACCACGTGAACCTCGCAGAGTGATACGAAATATTTGTTTATGCCTATGTTACTCTTTTGATGGAAGGAATTTTAGTTCATTTCATTAGCCTTCCTAAAATGAGGTTGTGGCCATTGTTCAACGGCGGGGATTATTCGGGTAAATACGGTATATTCTTGCATATTAACTCTACTTTAAAGCTCTTGTACAAAGGGAAAGGGGATCCTTGTGATCCTGATGCTTACAGGGGTATCACCTTGGAATTTACTCTTTTGAAACTGTTAACCAAACTTATAACTCTAGTAGAAAGTTTTCTTCCTGGGGAGCAATTTGGCTTCAGAAAAGGTCGATCGACTATTCTTGCAATTCATTGTTTACAAAATGATATTCACGAGGCTCTCCGGTTTAAAAGAGGGAAGTTGATTACGGTGTTTGTGGACTACACTAAGGCTTTCGACTCAGTTAACCGAGTAAAACTGATGGATAAATTAACAAATTTATTGGGTGAGAACAACCCTTTAGTTCGTATAATTAATAACATTTTGGCAGAAAACAGCCTTCAAACTAATGACTCTGTATCCATATCTACAGAAATTGATGAGATAATTGGGGTACTACAAGGGGATCCCTTGATTCCTATATTATTCAACATTGCAGCCCATGATGTGATGCTAGCAATTAAGAGGAATGTAGTACACACCTACATCTATGCTGATGATATGATCAAATGGAAATTCTAAGTTCCCATGGAGGGAATTAGATATTTTTCCACCAATAGAGCATATCAAAAATCTGATAAAAAATTAGATGTTGGCTTTTCAGGCGTTTGCTCTATTAACCAGCGTTTCGTCTTAGGTCTGACACTAGACTCGTCAGAGTAGGATGTGTCAGACCCTACCCACTGACGCTGGGGTGTATGCAGGTGAACTTATCAGAAGCCTATTTATGAGGCACAGTCTGATAACTGCATACGGGAGATAAAACTCCACAATGGAATTAATGCCCGCCTAGCAATTCCAAATGGAAATTCTAAGTTCCCATGGAGGGAATTAGATATTTTTCCACCAATAGAGCATATCAGAAATCTGATCAAAATTAGATGTTGGCTTTTCAGGCGTTTGCTCTATTAACCAGCGTTTCGTCTCTGATGAGTCTAGTGTCAGACCTAAGACGAAACGCTGGTTAATAGAGCAAACGCCTGAAAAGCCAACATCTAATTTTTGATCAGATGATTGATGATATGATCCTCGCATCAGCTTCTGAAGATGCACTTCAGGAAGCCTTCGACAAGTTACTACAGTAGAGTCTCGTTAATCCGAACTAACTGGGACCGGAGTCTGCTCGGATTACGAAATTTTCGGATTAACCGAAAAATATTTTCCAGTAATAATGTTATTGTTTTTACGTCCCGCTAACTGCTTTTACGGTTTCTGGAGACGCGTAGGTGCCGGGATTTTCTCTCGCAGGAGTTCTTTTTACGTGCCAGTAAATCTACTTACACGAGGATGAGTATTTGAGCATCTTCAAATACCACCGGACTGAGCCAGTATTGAACCTGCCAAGTTGCGGTCAGAAGGCCAGCGCCTCAACCGTCTGAGAAAATAGTTTCTACAATACAGTACAGTACATACTGTAATTTGAAATGTCCATTGTTTAGCAGTTACATTAATAAAATACTGTATGAAATTACAGTAGAGTAGTTCAGAACCCATAGAGGAGAAAAGTACTAAAACTAGGTTTAAACTTTTCTCCTAAAACTGCTAAAATATGGTAACGGCTTACCCTTTTGCATTGTGCCCGGGATGCGAAGAGCTGCTTGTGATGTTTATTTAATACAGTAGTTTTGCCGCTCTCTCAGTGGTAGCGCTGCAGAATGTGAACACGTGACTCATTGATGTGATG
The DNA here is from genome assembly GCF_040414725.1 of Anabrus simplex. Taxonomy (NCBI): domain Eukaryota; kingdom Metazoa; phylum Arthropoda; class Insecta; order Orthoptera; family Tettigoniidae; genus Anabrus; species Anabrus simplex. The sequence continues at coordinate 126,282,280 of NC_090265.1, read as the reverse complement.
TTTATGAGATGCTGGTTTAACACTGCATCTTCGAGTAGGTTTAAATCTGCTCGTCAAATGAAGACCAGAAATGTCAAAAACATATCATATGTAAGGCTTTTCAGGCGTTTGCTCTATTAACCAGCGTTTCATCTTAGGTCTGACACTATTCTCCGGACCACCTTTTGAGCAAACTAAAGCAGAAGTGAGTGTATAGACCAGGGGATGGCGCAGGCGACAGGGGCAGCGCCTACGGTGTTGTCACACGGTTGGTGAGGGGGCAAGGGGGGTGCGCTACTCAGAGTGAGCTTTGGCAATGGTGCAGTCAATGCGGAGCTGCCATACTTACTCACTCAGTGGATGTCCTGAACACGTGGGTGCAGTTCCAATCATAGTCTGTTTAAAACAGCAGTGAGATAATTTTTCCAGTGTGCTTCGCTTTTACAAAAACAGTGTATGTGCGTATTGTGTGCTAATTCGTAATTCTTGTAGTCTCTTGTACGTTTGTAGGTTTCTTCTTACTCGTGATTGGATATTATTGTGCAGTGGATCCGAACAAAAATTCACCAGACTGTTATCAGTTGAAGAAGAAACACAAGATTTTTACGCCCGGTGAGATAAATATGATTCTGCCTGTTATAAGCATTTCCAAGCGAATAGTATTGACGAAGGGATTAGTTTACCTCGTGTGCTGACGCCGACTCTGATTCCGACTTGGGTGTGCAGCCACTCAATTAATTACTGCGGCACAAGGTAAGCTGACGCTGAAACCTCCTGCATGATGATAATAATAATAATAATAATAATAATAATAATAATATATAATATTTTTATAAAAATATATTTGTAATAATTAATTTATTGAAATTGTGCTGGACAAAGCGGAGGTGGGACAGGTTTTCGCCTGGATCCCCAACTTCATCTGCCAGTTTCAAGTTAATTCCAGTACGAGTACATAATCCTCACTTCTCTTGCTTATTCAAAAATTGCCCGTGAGTAGCAGCTCATTTCAATCAGGAATCAGGCCATATATTTAGATAATAATAGTGAATAATAAATAATAAAATAATAATAGTAATAATTTAATGAATGTAATGCTTACTGTTTATGTCAAAAGAATTCGTTCGCAATGCTTTAAGCGTGAAATTGTAGCTAGTACATTAAAACTGTGAAAGCCTCCGTGGCTCAGGTGGCAGAGCGTCGGCCTCTCAACGCTGGGTTCCGTGATTCAAATCCCGGTCAATCCATGTGAGATTTGTGCTGGACAAAGCAGAGGCGGGACAGGTTTTCTCCGGGTACTCTGGTTTTCCCTGTCATCTTTCATTCCAGCATCACTCTCCAGTATCATTTAATTTCATCTGTCAGTCATTAATCATTGCCCAAGAGGAGTGAGACAGGCTTCGGCATCCGGCTCAATTCCTATCCTCTCCACAAGATGGGGCTTCATTTATTCCATCCCTGACCCGGTCATTGACTGGAAAACAGATTGTAGGTTTTCACATTTAAAATTTAATTAAGTAAATTAATTGTTTAAAGCCGTTAAAAAACTGTATGGGATTCTAACACGCATACGTTAATGTATTAATTATTTTAAATTCATTCGAGGTTCAATCCGTGCGCTGTGCTGTATTATAGTGGTGGAATACAACTTTGAATCTCGCGCCGGCTTGTTTGGCAACCACGGCGAGTGTGACGAGACAATGACGTCACATCCGCTTTAGTCTGCTCAAAAGGTGGTCCAGAGAATAGACTCATCAGAGTGGGATGTGTCAGACCCTACCCACTGACGCTGGGGTGTATGCAGGTGAACTTATCAGAAGCCCTTATGAGAGGCACAGTCTGATAACTGTATACGGGAGATAAATCTCCACAATGGAATTATTGCCTGCCTAGCAATTCCAAATGGAAAAGTCTAAATTCCCATGGAGGGAATTAGAATGCTCTATTGGTGAAAAATATCCAATTCCCTCCTCCCTCCATGGGAATTTAGAATTTTCCATTCGGAATTGCTAGGCGTGCAATAATTCCATTGTGGAGATTTATCTCCCGTATGCAGTTATCAGACTGTGCCTCTTATAACGACTTCTGATAAGTTCACCTGCATACACCCCAGCGTCAGTGGGTAGAGTCTGACACATCCCACTCTGATGAGTCTAGTGTCAGACCTAAGACGAAACGCTGGTTAATAGAGCAAACGCCTGAAGAGCCTTACATCTGATATGTTTTTGACATTTTTGACATGCTCTATTGGTGAAAAATATCTAATACCCTCCATGGGAATATAGAATTTTCCAAATCAAGACCAGTTCAAGGAAACTACCAATAAGTTGCATTTTACAACTAATAGAAGCATGCCTCAAACCAATACATGATACAAAATATTTCCAAATCATTTTAAGACTTCAAGCTTTAGACACTATTAAGTTTTAACAGAATTTATGTCTCAAATTTTAATACAATAAGTTAACTAACAACTGTTTTTAAAAAACAAAGAACTTGAGAATTTTAGCCAAATCTAATAATTGAGAAGATATTACTGTGTTTTTGACGTCAGTGTTATTACAATCAATGTATACCCCAATTTAAGCACTGACATTTTAAATTGTTAAACTGTCCATTGTGTTTACAAATGCCTATATTCACGTATTTTACCACTTAGTTTTTAGAATCATAATTAAGTACAAATTAGTTATAAGTAAATTAACAATGACAGGTCTTAACCTTGAGATAAATTACAAAGGCTGAGGATGCTCGAAACCAAGCGAAACATGTTCCTTTTAGTTGTAGTAATATGAATTTCTAACAACACAAAATCAGTTGTATTGAAAAAGTGGAATAGAAAAATAAAAAATGCAAATTATAGCAAATTTCAATACGGGTCTAAACATGATAAGTTACATGTAATGTGAAAGCCAACCAGGCGTAAACTAAAACAAATATATTAACCTCTAGGTTAAAGTCAGTAAGATTGCTATAAATATGGTTTTTGAAAGAATGTTTAAAGTGCATTATAATACCTAAGTTTCTATGGTCTACCCAAAGAAATAACATATCAAGTTCAAAATCTCTTGACACCCAAAACAGAGTAAACAAGATATGGCTAAAAAATGAAATAAAGTTGCTATATAGAAAGAAATCTTTACTAAGCTTACAACTCCACAAGGTACACTTAAGTACGACCCAATCTACATCCCCATTAGAATGGAGTTCAATTCAACAGTACACCAATAAAAAACTTTCCAACATCTTAGAAAGCAAAAAACTCTGAAAAACAAATTAGAACACCTAAAAGAAACTCAGCAAAAGTCAAAAACACATGCAAATAGAGAAAAAGACCCAATTTCATTATGAAAAACACCCCCGTGACAATTTATCTATCGGACACCACCTGTTCTGACAAAGAAATTAATATACTTAATAAAGGAGCTAAATTCAATTGGTCCAATCCACAAAAAACATAAGATTTAACAACCACAATAGCGGAATCAGAATTAAATATAGGGAAATTGCCCGCAGAAATACAAAATGATATCAAATTCGAAGTAAAAAAGAAACCTCCGTATTTAGTAAAAGAAATGAAAACCAACTCTAACTAGGCCCTCCTGAAACAAATAAGGGAATAAAAAACAAAAATAATGGATATCAATGTGATTGTAACTAAGGCGGATAAAGGCAAAACAGTAGTCCCAGTAAATAAAAGCGACTACATCAAAAAAACTGCAGAGTTCTTCTCTTATAAGTCTTACACTGCAGTGAATAAAGACCCGGTCCCTAGAACTCAACGAAGTCTAAAAACAATCCTTAAGAATTCAACTTGTTTATTTAATGAACAAGAACAACATTTTCGCTGTTATTTTTCCGGTTATCTATTATTACGAACGCGTCATCTACAAATCTTAGCCAAAGGCAGAGCCCTTCTCTATTAGGTTTAATTTTTCTATGTGCCATGTCGTCCATGTAAATATCGGTCAATATCCCCGAGCTGGGGTCACCCATAGCCAAACTCAACTGGTGGTAAATTTTGTTATTAAATGTGAAATAGTTGTTATTTAACACAAATTTAAGTAATTTAATGAATTCATCTATCTCAAGCTTACTTAACTTGCTATGTTTGGAGAGGTTTGAATTAATAATTTCCACAGTTTTGTTAATAGGGATGTTTGAATACATATTAGTAATGTCAAACGAGCTCATCCTATGGTGGGGTTGTAAGTTGAACTTCTTTAGTTTTTCACAGAATTCAATTGAACTTTTAATTGAAGAAGTATTGTAAAACTTATAATGTTTTTTTAAGAAACAGATGTATAAATTTTGACATTTTATACGTTGGGCTGTTCCTACTGTTTATAATTGGTTGAATGGGTGTGTTATTTTTGTGTATCTTTGCCTTGGGTATTATTGGGTTCATGTTAACCATATCTTAGATTTTTAAAATAATATTGACCGTTACATAAAATTCACTAAAGAAGATGAAAAAGATAGTTCATTAAACTTCCTGGACGTTAACGTAACACGCACAAATTCTAAATTTGATTTTCAAATATTCAGAAAGCCGACACATACTTCAGTAACAATAAGAAATTATTCACTTCACCCAAAATCCCACAAACAGGCAACCTTTTTTAGCATGGGCTACAGAGCTTACAAAATATCCTTATCATTCGCAAATTTAACGAAGGAACTAAATAGAGATGGTAAATTGAATCATCAATAAAGTAAAATTCAAATTAGCCACAAATCTTACCCCAGAAAAGACTGTTTGTCCAACCCTTGTCCCGTTTTCCTGCGGGGTCGGGTATGAGGTGAGATGAATCTGTCGTGGCGGGTTTTTATGACCAGATGCCCTTCCTGACGTCAACCTCATCAGAGGAGTTAATGAGATGAAATGAATGATGTGATATATGATAGTAGGGAGAGGGTGAAACCTGGTACCGGCACATAGCCTACTCGTTTAAATGTAATCACTGTCGTCAATACGGACCGAAAATGAGGTTAATGACTTGTAAAATAGCCTACTCGTGTTGAATAGCACCAAAGGGTCTCCTCAAGGCTTAACGTCCCCATCCGACGGACAAATCACCATCAAGAGCGTCATTGCCCTCACTCCATATGAGCACTGCCGAGAGGTTTGGAATTTAATCCAGGCTTTCGGCACGCAATCTAGTGATTAGAAATTGTATACCACCACCTCCCCTACCCTGCCGGCCAACATTCTAATGGTGAAATTTTTTTTGACCAATGGGACTCAAACTGGCTAACCTCGGTGTCAGACCGTTTTAGACTTCAGCGCCATAACGATCATGGCCACCAGGCGGGCGTTACCCCGGAAAAGACTAAAAAATAAAAATACGCAACTTTTACTTACACCAGTCCAGCGATTCATCAAATAGTAAACCCATTGAAAAAAAACGGAATATAGAAATAGCTTTCAAGACATACAATACCAATAAAAACTTATTCTTTAAGCACAACATAGTAAACTCCAATAATAACAAATATCAAGGTTCTGGGATATACAGACTATCATGCACACAGTGTAATTTTTCGTATGTTGGCCAAACTGGCCGCAGCTTTCTTACCAGGTACATGGAACACTTTAATGCTTCAAAGCATAACAAATATTCCGCAGTGAGTAACAACATGAAAGAAACTGGCTATCAATATACCACAATAGACAAGAGACCTCAAAATAATCAAAAGGATTGAAAAAGGGAAGTTAATGACTGAGTTTGAGAATATTTTGGACCAATACTTCTCTGAATTGCGCTGAATAATGAATGGGTCTGTCGGTGATTCATAACACATTCTGTCATGGGACATTGTAAATACGATGCAACAGAGCCTCCTTATGGACAGGTAAAAAGTAAACAAAACCTGCATCATGACTTCCTAGTAATCAGGCTCGTCCTCCTTGTTTCCTTGCAGGAAATAAAGAATGTACATGTAAATAAACAGCACAATACGTGTAAACTTATATGCATGTTAGTTGTAAATAAGCTGGAAAACAGTATTGCGAGACAAAGCGGTAGACAAGTTTACTTCCATATCTCCTTAAACCAGCTTCTCTGACCCAGGTTCCCTACCTCAAATTGTTCAGTGGAGCATCTCTATGTCCTGTTAAATTTTAGCACGCTCTTACAGAAACACCCTGTATATTGAGCAAGATGCCCTTATTAGCTATGTGTAAAATGTTCAAGTCTTGGTTTATGAAGGTGAAGGAGTGATTTTTTTTTTTTGCTAGGAGCTTTACATCGCACCGACACAGATAAGTCTTACATAAAATCAGTTTCATGGTCTGTATCGCACTTCAATAGATTCACAATTAAGTATTTATTATTTTCCACCTAGTCGATACAATGATTGCTTAAGGCAATTTAATGGTTAAAAGTGGCTGAAGATGTTGATAAAATACAAAACATGTACCACTTTTAACCATTAAATTGCCTTAAGCAATCATTGTATCGACTAGGTGGAAAATAATAAATACTTAATTGTGAACAGATAAGTCTTACGGCGACGATGGGATAGGAAAGGCCTAGGAGTTGGAAGGAAGCGGCCGTGGCCTTAATTAAGGTACAGCCCCAGCATTTGCCTGGTATGAAAATGGAAAACCACGGAAAACCATCTTCAGGGCTGCCGATAGTGGGATTCGAACCTACTATCTCCCGGATGCAAGCTCACAGGAAGGAGTGATTAAATTCACTCATGTGGTCACTCATAGCTGAGAATCTATTGTATTTCTTGGCGTTTACATGTTCTATATCATCATCATCGTAATCATAATGCACTAAAAGCTAAGCTTTGTCGCTACAACCATTCTCCTCTCAATCCTCATGTTTTCTTCACTTCCTGTAGTCTGTATATCCCACCAAGTTTCCTACATCCATGAAGTATGTCTTCCTTGGTCTTCCTCTTCCTTTCTTTTCTATTATTCTTCCTTCAAAGATGCTTACGCAGAAATGACCTACAAGTTTTACTTCCTTCTTTCCATATCCTTTATCAGTCTCCGTTGTGCATTGACTTAATTTAGAACATCTCACTTCGTCTTTTATATTTGAGTCCCAGGGCCCTGTTTCATAAAACAAACTAATAATATTAGCTAATAATATTAGAACTCATAAAAATAATTATTAGTTAACCAAATTCTGTTTCATAAAGATTTACACATGACTAATAAAATATCTTCACTAATAATATTAGTTCATTAGTCAGCTGATACAAATAGAAGTTATAATCGGTCTGTTGCATATGTTCTTGGTTTGGGTTCGTTCCTAGCAGTAGGCTAATGCTTGACTACAACCGACTATTAATCCACATGTTCAAAGGCTCGCTTGAGATTTTCGTTGTTGTGACTTCGATACATATGAAAATGGATAAAAGAAGTGAAAATAATGTGAGAGAAGAAAATTTCTTTGCGGAAAGTGATTGAGATAAAGTGTCAACTATTCGCAGCCTTTTTCACACTATAACTCTCCTTGTTCCTTTTACTTTTATTTCATATGCTCTTAAAAATCTTTGTTGAGATGGACTAGCAAAATCTTTGTTTACTACCCCTGTTGGTGGGGGCGGTAGAATAACAGCCACGGTATCCCCTGCCTGTCATAGGAGGCGACTAAAAGGGCTCTCAACTTGGGAACGTGTGTTGGCGAACATGGGGCACTGAGATGAGTCCTGCCATTGCTTCAACTTACTACTGCCAGGCTCATTTTCATCTACCCTTCTGACCTCCCTTGTTCAACTCTTGTTCTTTTTCGACCCTGACAGTATTAGGTTGCGAGGCCGAGAGAGTCTTTCATTATCACGCCCTTCGTGGCCCTTCTCTTTCTTTAGCCGATACCTTCATTTTCAAAATGTCGGATCCTTTCCATTTTTCTATCTGATTAGTGTTATTATAGATGATGGTTGCCTAGTTGTAGCCTACTTCCTCTTAAAACAATAATCATCACCAGCATCATCTTGGTTTACTGGTGATATAAGCCAAGATTTTAAAAGATACTTGGAGTGTCCGAGCAGAACTGCACTAGAGAAACACAATGATACTGTGTATCACTACCAACCGGTGGAGTGCAATGCGAAGCTGCTATTTTAAGGTTATGCTTCATTCCTTGCAGTGAAATGTTCTATTACCTACCAATCCTATCAAGCAAATCCTCAAAAGTTATGTAATCTAACCTAAATCTCCCATTGTACCGATATTCATATGTTTGTTACATGTCAGTACAGGCTGTTTTTGACGTAACATTTATTGAACGGTGAATACCTACACTCGTTCCTTATCACTATTTGAATCAGAGTCGACCGTTTCAGCGATCTTCATGATTTTATGCCAAAATATTAAAATACCGCTCACTTTGGTTTCACTAATAATATGAATTATGAGTCAAAATACACTCATGGAAATAATCCTAATAATATGAGTAACTTTTATTAGTCATGTTGTCTATGAAACAATTCACTAATATTATTAGGAACATCTACTAATAATTTTGATTTATGAACTAATAACTAATATTATTAACTAATAATTTTATGAAACATAATACTAATATTATTAGTTAATATTATTGGTTTCTTACTAATAATATTAGTGAAAGATGTTTTATGAAACAGGGCCCAGCAAGTCCTCGTCATTTTCCTCCAAATCCACATTTCAGTTGCTTCCATTGAATTACATTCCTTATTTTCCAATAGTCCAACTCTCACAACCATGAAGTAGTACACTCCAGACAAAGGATTTTACTAGAGCTTTTCTTGTTTCTAAACTTATATGGATATTTGTTAACAGATTTCATTTCTTTTGAAAGGCCTGTTTGAGCTATTCTTCTTTTAATTTCCTTGGTTCATCTATTGTCTTCATTTATAATGCTTCCTAAGTAACAGCAATGTTGCACTTGTTCTACTTTATATTGAGTTAAAAAACTCCTCCCAGTTTTACCAGCGTTACTGGCATTGCATTAAGCACAATTCAGTTTGTAAACACCAGAATTCAAATATATATATATATGGTTGAAAATATGTGTATTATAGAAAAGCTTGGCATTGGTATTTGTGTTTCTAAATGCAAAGTTGAGACCATGTCTTCCAAATCTATTTGTTATATGATAACGGTTACTGTTGTTGATGGAAAAAGTGGGAAAATCTTTCTTTTTTCATTGATTCTTTTTGTTAAAGTGGTGGACAGCTTATTTTTTATTTTATTGATGCCCACCTACATATCTTGCCCCCCAAGAAATTCCATTTATATTATTAATGATCTTAGATTGTTCCAAATTATCAATATAAACCTCAGCCAAGATGTCCCAAGCTGGTGAAATCATTTAGTTGGCAAATGACATCAATGAACGAAAAAAGTTATTGCTTAGAACAAACTTTAAAATATCCAAAATTTATCCAACATTTCCAACAAACAGCCAGATATCTCTAATTCAGTTACTCATCAGTGTATATTTACCATCATCTTCATCAGCTTGACAACCCCTTGTAGGCGCTGGCCTTGTTCAGAAGTTTTCACCATTCCTCTCTTACCATTTCATGTAAAAAAATAAATTTTGGTCCTTTGTCAAGTTTACCAAGGAAGATGTTTGATAAATTTCCAACTTCTTTGAAACCAGTTGAAAAGACTAGGTAAACAATTGATAGGGAAGCTGTCACCTGCCTGACAGCACTAAATGCTGATCAGTGGTGATTGATTGGTTGATGTTAAAGACAGTTTAATGAAATCTCAAAATTGCCTTTGAAGATACTTTTGTCTCCAAATCTGCAATTGGTGTTGCCAACGAATTTGTGTACCAGCAAAGAGCTAAGCAAACGTAATAAAAAATTAGTATCTTTATTTTGAAGAATGTTAATCCTTTGCTTTGTTATGTCCTCAATAAATTACTAGTTACAGGAAAAGACTTTTCAATTGATCTAGCAATTTACATGTCAAATGACAATGACATGTGTAGATAGTTAATTTTGACAAGTGGGCAATAAGCCCAAATTGATAAATTATTTATTTATTTAAAATTTTTAGCCAACATATGACTACTTTAGTCAGGTTAATGGAGGTTTTTCTTCTTTTTGTCAGCCCAATACTCCTTTCTGAACATAATTTTCTTTCTGCTTCTGGAATCATTCTTCCTATTCTCTGCTTGTTGATTTTCGTCTGTAGTCTAGTGTGTTTATCTTTCAATATCTTGAGTCTATTTGTTTTGTATTTTAAATCTGCTATGGTAATATGTAACTCTCTCATGTCTTCTTTAATTTCTGTGATCCATCTAATATTATTCTTATTCTTACTCTTCCATAATTTTTCTTCTGATTCTATTTTCTGTTGACCATATTAGATGCCTTAAGAATAATATTTGTTTCTTTTTCATTGTGCTAGTCACAGGGTCTATTTTTTTATAAACTGTTTTATTGGAAGCTAGTCTCCAGACTCTGCTTACTTGATAATTTTTATTTAAACAGGTTCTCACTATTCTCCTTTCTTAACTTGAGTACTCCATCTATTACAACTGTGTTTGTTGTTTTGAATAATGTTTCACATGCATATGTAATTTGTGGCTGGGTGACTGTTTTGTAGTGTGTCAATTTGGTTGCTATTGAGAGACACTTTTTATTATATGTATTCTTGGTAACATGCTGTGCTGTAACCAGGTTTCTCATTCAGGTTATATGTGATTATTGCACCTAAATATTTAAATCTTTCTATTTTCTAGATGAAAATTTTAACATCAGAACTTCATCACATTGCACCTAATCATTTTGGTCAGAAGTACTTTGGAACTGACTAAGACAAAAAGAAAAACAGCGATTATTATTCTTTCTTCATCTGAGTGTGTCATTTTAATGGTAGTAAACCAAGATTGTTAAAATGTATGGTCTAAGAAGTGCAAGTTGGTTTGGTTTTAAAAGATTATCTACAAACCTCTCAAGCAGTATTAATGTTCATGTTAAATTATATGGTAAAGGTAAAGAATATGTTACTGTAATATTATTGTATTGGTTGTTAATAGTCAATAAGGAATATGACAACAAATTTGGACTAGAAAAATAATAGTGCATAATGTCATGCTAGACTCCATCATTTTTAATTAAAATATTCCTATTATGAAAGAAAAAGATTTTCTTACTTATCATAAAGTCCTTCCTGTTAAGAGAGTTCTGTGTCGTTTTGTACCAACTTTAATATAAATTAAAAAACTATACTTATTTCTGGCTGATGTTGATTAAGCTAAAAAGTCCTAATAATATTTGTAATTAATTTTTTCAGTATTAGTAATATGTATGGATAATTCTGTTTTCAAGCTTATTTATTATATTTAACATTCTGAAATTCTTCATATTACTTTAATACAGATAACTCTTGACCCATCTCATAAAAATACATACAGTTAATAGAAAGGTGTTGTGTTCCAGGCTGTTAGGCTATGGATACATGACCTCATGAAAACAGTGTGACAGTCAGATGGAACTGCCATTTTCTTATCTAGATGCAAGCATTCACTGTGCTGACCGAGGAGATGATATACTGGATCTGAGCTGCAGGGGTTTTTTTTTAGGGTGGGAGTGGGGAGCGCTTGGAGCTATACTCTCTTTGTGCAGGTCTTTTTCCTGCATATTGAGTTATTAAATTGGAAATCAGTTGTTTCTCAAAGTTAACAATCACTGAAATGGAGGGTGGTAACTGGTGTATCAGTTTCCTCAGTTTTTTATGATGGTCTACATAGGTCAGTAGATGCTCAGCTGTGGTGTATGTCTCAGCTTGGTTCAGATGACTGAGATGCTTGTGTTTTCTTATTCAAGTATTAATATTGCATCTCATAGTACTTACAAAAACAAGTAATGTGGTAAATCTCAGAACTAGAGAAGTAGTTCTGTAAGTTCATGGCTGAATGTATTTACTGGACTATTTTTGTAGTGATGTTAAAGACAGTGTTAATTCTCTGGCAGTTGAGGACTTGACTAATACAGTGGAAAGTGGATGGTATGAAAGTTGGGCATATATAAACTGTTTTTCCCTGTGGATGCAGTTTTAAAATTCCAATTTTTGTGTTACAGATATTGAGTTCCCTTAGAGTAGAGGTCATATTTACACAATCTCTTGCAATCAAATAGGGTTTTAATTATAGCTCGCTTCTGCTCAAGATGATGGAGACACAGGAAAGAATGTTTGTATTTTAACAGAGTCTAACTTCCAGCACTCAGAATGAGGCAGCAGCATGTCTTCACTATCTTTTCCCCCCCAAGTCCAGACTGTGTTGTGAATGTTCTCACCTCTACTATATGAGAAGAGGCCAATTCCATCTTGCTGTCAGATTGTCTTGAGAAGACCTACTGAGATGTACATGAAATAATGTCATTCATAATGTGACCATAGCCTAATATATATTTATCTGTTAGATGTCAGCTGGAAAAGCCTACATCATTACATTGTACAGGCAATTTTTAATATATTGGTGACTCAGTGGAAGGAATAGAATGAATAATATAAATAACAAGTTCATAATTATTTTAACTGTTGAAAGACAGGGCTGTATTTTTGCTATTGCTTTCAGTATATTAGCAAGATGGTTCAGTCTTTGCAAATTATCTAGGAAGAAAGCTGGTCATCCCAGTCTTTACAGCATAAACAGAGCTATTTTAGTATTTAGCTGGATCTTTGTGTGTTTTATATTGCTTAGACTGAGCTACTTGATATAATGTAATTTCTTGATTCCAAGATTCTGTAAAGCTAAGTACGCATTAGTTTAATAATTTAATGTACATATTTTCTTATGTGTTACCTATTTCATGTTGTTTGTAGCTTTTTAATAGTTTGCTCCACTACTCTGAAATAAAGATAATTGCTTTTCTCTTAAGGAGTGTAAAAACTCTTTCCATATTATAGTCCTGAGTACAGAGGCCCTGTTTAAGTATCGCAATTTACAGAGGGTACCAAGTAAAATGTATACACATTTCATGCAAAGAAAAAACTGTGTTAACACAACAAAGCTGAATTCACGCAAACAGAAAATGATGAGCAACTAATCATCTTTGATTTTTTCAGTTACAACAGTTGCTCAAAATGCCCACATTCGGTGTCTATACACTACTGAGTATGTTTAACTACTGTTCAAGCAACGTTTGCTAAAGTGTCCTCAGTGATTGCAGCAGATGCTGTTTCAATTTCTTCCTTAAGTGCTGCCAGTGTAAGTGGTTTTCTACAGTATACAACATCCTAAAGAGTTCCCCATAGACAGAAGTCCAGTGGAGTTAGATCTGGAGGACGCGGTGAAAACTCAATCGGACCTCTTCGTCCTATCCATTGCCCTGGAAGATTGTCACATGGTGCGCACGGACATCTCAGTGGTAATGTGTTGATGCACCATCCTGGTGGAAGTAAAATTCCTCATTTCCATAGAGTCTGCGAATGGTGGGTAAGATGGATGTATCATATTCAGATACACTTGGCCAGTTACCATTCCTTCAGAAAAGAATGATTTAATTAGACCCCTAGATGATAACCCACACCAAACATTAATTCCAGGTAAATTAACAGCCTTTTACACAAAAATATGTGGATTGTTTGTGCACCAATAGACACTGTTATGCCGGTTAACAGTTCCATTTAAATTAAATTGTGCCTCATCCTCTTGCACCATGTTCCAAAACCACTCGCAGTACTGCATTCTCCGATCAGGGTCATCTTCATTTAATGCATGCAAAAGTCTTGGGATGAGAACTTTCAACTTTGTTGTTTTAATAATACGGCATATGCTGGTTCTGCTAATCCCAGTGTCACGTCCTCATTGCTTTGTAAATTTCTGTGGTGAGTACTCAAAGCACTCCAAAACCAAAGCCGAGGACGCAGGGCTTGTTGCTGCACGAGGTCTCCCGATCTGCCCTTGCAAACATCGCATATGGTACCACAAGTGTCAAATTTGTCTCAAATGCGTGCAATTGTCACTCACGTTGGTGGTTCTGTACACACATCTCCATTGCTGTTGAACTTCAACAACTTTCTTAGTTTTCCAATACCACTTCAAAATTACTTTCTGCTGTTCAAACGATAATCTTGGCTCCATTTTGTTGTAGTAGTGCTAGCATAACGTCATGTGAGTCACATCTGTTTACAGAACTTCATATGATAATCTTAGCATTATTTGTTCATTATTGCCTGTCGCATAGCAACACTAGCATAACAACGTACCTGTGCCTTTTGCTAAATTTTCTACCAATGACGCGCCTACTACTGTAGATCAACTACACAACAAGACAACACAGTGTTCTGTCTGAATGTAATAGCAATACAGTAGCGTGAGCTGGCACGCAGGAGAAAAAATATCCATGCGGGAGTTGAATTTCACATTAATTTACTTGACTTGACATATATATCTTCTGTAAAGTGTGTATACATTTTATTGGTACTCCCTGTATATCTCCACAAAACAGTATAGAGATAGGTGAACTCAATGAATATACAGGGTGGCGCACGACAAGTCACCTGATTTGTTTCATGAATAACACATTTGTTGTTGACAAGATTTGTAATTTATTGATGTAGAAGTAAAGAATACAGCTTGGAAATACAACGTAATAAATCACATGTTCAATATGACAACCCTGCCACAAATCTTCTGGAATGGTGTAGCATAACTCCACAATGATGGCCCTAAGTTGCACTGCATTTTCGGGTTTTGTGTGGTACAACTTCTCTTTAAGGAACCCCCATGGGTTAATGTCCGGGCTGTGAGGCAGCCACATTCCTCCTCCTTCATAACGTTCTGTAAATCTGTTTGACAATACCCTAAGGCCAAGTCTTTCTTGTAGGAACAAACACAATGTTTGCAGTATGGGGACGTGCTCCATCCTGCATTAACCATTGTGTCTGCAATGGAAGACCTGTGGCCATAAGTTGAGGAAAGAACTGGTTTTGTAGCATGTCTAAATAACGTTCACAGGTTACTGTAGCATCGAAGAAAAACGGACCGATGATTCCATGGCTTGACATCGTGACCCACACGCACACTTTCTCCCCGTAGGTGTCTTTCATGTGGATTATTCGCGGAGGTTCACGTGCCCAAAATCGAACGTTCTGTTTGCTCACAACACCGTTCACGTAAAAATAAGCCTCGTCCGAAAACCATGTGTTGTGTAGCACTGCCTCTTGGTCTTGCTCGATTGCCCACCTTACAAACTAGTCTCCGCTCCTTATCTCTCGCAGTAAGGTTATGTCTTGTCTTGTCTTGTCTTGATCGTATAATTTAATGGGCTTCGCTTGGGAGCGGTATACCCAGCCACGCATTCTCTAAACAAACACAAAAGATGGAGGAGACTGAAACAGAATATGGAATGCAAAAAAAAAGGGGGGATACCGGTAAGGAATTCAATTACATATCTACCACACAGGAAAAATACAAGGACACAAGGTACTAGACTTCACGCCAGAGTGACCGATACTTGGCGACTTCTACCATCACAAACAAGACCAGGTCGACACATAAGGGGAAAGAGAAAACAACACCACCGAACCTACAGTAAACAATTAGTGTCATAAAGGAAATTCGAGAGGGCAATTACCGTAGTAGGCGTGGGATCGAGTATCCAACACGTCAATTGAGTGGGCAACGCGAATTGTGTACGAAAAAAAGGTTGTAACCATTTACGCCTGCTAATTTCGAGTAACGGACATTGAAAAAGTAGATGATTAATGGTAGCAAACGACGTACGACACTGACAGAGGTTAGACGCGACCAACTTCATCCGAAATAATTGATCCGGCGTGCACATGTGGTTAAGCCGCAAACGGACAAGATTCGTAATATGACGTCGAGTATAAGGATGTTTTGTAAACCACGGAGAACGTGGGACAATGGGGAGAATCGTGAATAAGTTCCGTCCTTTTCGACACGCGGGGTTACTCCATTCAGTCTGCCAAATCTGTCGTAGAGTCTCGCAACAACCGCTCCAAAATTCCATGTAGGGCAACATCAAATAAAACGCCACATCCTGACCATGCGCAGCAGCCTGAGCTAAGCGATCAGCCTGTTCATTACCAGTGATATGGGAATGACCCGGAACCCAGATAAATTTAATCTGTTTACCTCGTTGATGTAGATCGAAACAAATTTTTCGAAGATTCTGAATGTACCAATGAGAACGGTAATTGGGATTGTGTAAAGCCTGAAGTACACTCAAGGAATCAGAAGCAATAGTGGCAGTTTCGAGGCGAGAGTACTTAACGTATAAGAGGGCTTGACGGATGGCGAAAGCTTCAGCCGTAAAAATAGAAGTCTCCGACGGGAGGGAGAATTGTTTACCTAGAACAAGATCTGTAGAGAAAAAGGCCGCCCCCACACCTGGGGGGGGGGGGGGTGCAAATTTTGGACCCATCAGTATAAAAGACTGGTGCTAATGTGTGAACATCCTGTGCCAAAATGTGATGGACATATTTCCGAGCACTTTGTGACCGGGCCGGGCCAAAAGATGGGACCTCCCCTGACGTGGGGAGTATCATGTCAGGAACATAGTAGTTTGCCTGAAAGGGAAAAATGTAGTTAGCTGTGGACGGGTTACGCAAAATAGAGTTGCGAAGATAGCTAAATTTCCAATAAGCCCAAGCCAGCGCGGGGAATCTGTGTAACTGAGTACCCATATCTTGATAATAACGAACGAGCAAAGATAATTTAGGGATGAGAGGGTGAGAGTTTAGAGATAAAGTCCGTAAAAGAAACTTGGTTGCTAGCAATTTTCGCCGCAGATTTAAGGGGAATTCCGCGGCTTCAACCAGGGTGGCATTGTTGGGGGAAGATGGGAGAGCCCCAAGACAAAGTTTAACAAACTGTACTTGGAGTGAATCCAAGTGATTAAGTTTATTCTTGGCCGCCGTGTCGATAAACCCCGAGCCATAATCCAAAGACGATCGAATAATGTTACGATATAACAGAAGCATCGTACTAGGATCGGATCCCCAGGATCTATGTCGTAGGGCAACAAAGAGTTGTTTTTTAGGAAAGGACTTATCCACCAGGTATTTGAGGTGGGAATGCCATAGTAATTTCCGGTCAAGGTAAATACCAAGATATTTAGTAGACTGGACTATCGGGATCGAAAACCCTTGGAAGCGAATAGGCGGGTGATTGTACGCCGAGCCCAAGAGAAAATCATCGCACGACATTTAGCGAAAGATACCTCTAAGTTATGATCATGGAGCCACGTTCCAAAATCCAGTAACGTCAGATGTAATGATTTATAAACCTCTTCAAGTTGTGGAAGACTGAGATATATCACGAGATCATCAGCAAATTGGATCATACGTGCTCTGCGTGTAATAATGTTCTCGAGGGACATCGAATAGATTGAGAAGAGAATAGGACTTAGAATATCCCCCTGAGGGAGCCCCGTAGAGGTCAGACGTGCTGAGATGTTTGAGTTGAAGTGATCTGTGCCTTAGCATATTCAATAGGAGATTAATAAAGGGCGGCGGAAAATTGTAATTTAACAATTTTTGGAGTAGAATTTTTAAGTCAACATGATCATATGCTCCCCGTAAGTCAAAGAAAATTGCCAACAAAGGTTCCTTCCGACAACGTGCTAAACTGATATCTGTGACCAAAAGATTGATGGCATCAGAGGCAGAACGACCCGGGAGGAAGGCAAATTGATATTTTGGTAGCAGGTTATAAAAATCGAGAGACCATTTGAGGCGTTCCAGAAGAATTTTTTGGAAAAGTTTCCTAAGGCATTGGCCCAGGTAGATACCCCTAGAACTATCAGTAAGGAGAGGATTTTTACCTGGTTTCAACAGGGGTACGAGATAAAAGTCATTCCATGTGGAAGGGGTTCGAGCCGTCTCAATGCAATGATTGAAAACGTGAAGTAAATGTTGCCTAGCGAGAAGGGGGAGTTGCTTTAGTACGGAATACGAGATCGCATCCCGCCCAGGTGTCGAATTGTTTGAAGTATTGATAACCAGATTTAATTCTTCTATGTCAATTGGGCTCATGAGCGACGAAAAGGTATTAGAACTAGGAGGGATAACGAAACCATACTGAGGGTCGACCGAATCCGGTGTGAGGTGATGAAAAAAGGTTATCAAAGCATTCATATTGAAATGTATAGTAGACGGTGGATTAAGGAGGCGGTTCGATAGACCAGCTATTGCTCTCCATATATGTTTGGACGGTGTCTGCCTATTTAACGAGGCAATGAAAGTTTTCCAAGTCCGGCGGCGTTTATCATTAAAAACCTTTTTCGATTGTGCTACTATGACTTTATAATGTAAATAAGACTGAAACGTACCCAAACGTCGAAAGGAGCGCAAAGCTGCTTTCCGGCGTGATTTTAAGGCGGTGCATTCCGCGTCCCACCAGCGTGCATAAACGATAGATTTAGGTGGGAAATATGGTTGGAGTGGATGGTAGAGATCTAGATATTTAGTGATAATAGCTGTGAAGGAACTGTAGGACACCGGTTGACCTCCTAAGGCTGCAAACTTGTGGACTAAAAAATGTTGAAACTGAGAAGAATTGAAGTGGCGCATTCGTCTGCTTACTTTAACCGGGGGTTGAGCGGCGGGAAGACTGTCAGCCAACCCAATAAAGATAGGGAAATGGTCGCTGGAATGGGTGTCCTTGACGATCTCCCATTCCACACGGTGCGCCAGATTACTCGAACAGATAGTTAAATCCACAGCACTTTTATGCGTAGAAGGGGGCGTAACGCGAGTAGGTGACCCATCATTCAAAATCCGTAACTGATGTGATGCCGCTAATTTAGCTATTTTATTGCCCTTAGGGCACGAAACGTCACATCCCCAACTCCGATGGTGCCCGTTTAAATCGCCCCCCAGAAGAAAGGGGTGCGGCAGTTGTGAGAAAAAAGTCTCCCAATCAGCATAAGTGCCTTGAATTCTCGGGGGGCAATAGATGGAAATAAAATGGATGTGGTCGATCACAATAGCGACCGCCTGTGTACCAGGTATTTTATACGTTAATGATACCGACGAGTATGGTAGGCTGTTATGGACCAAAATACACGCCCCGTCAAAACCATAATTGTCATGACGAATAACAGTATAATGAGGTATATGAAAATGTTTGGCCGGAGCCAACCAAGTTTCACTGATGAAAATGAGATGAGGTTTGTACGAATCAATGAGTAAGAATAATTCATGTCTCTTGTGAATTACGCTACGTGCATTCCACTGAAGAATGATCATGTACCGATATAAAAGATACTAATGAGTGGAGTAGGGACTGAACTTTCTCTTGCATGGTGAGGAGCATTTTAGACCATTTAGCATCGTTTTCAGCCGCCCGGGCATAAGCAGAAAGTTTGTTTGAAATAGCTGTAATGGTAGCCGATACCCGGTTCGAGGCCCGGGAACTGTCTTGCTTGGAGTATACAGTAGAATCTACATGGCTGGAAGTGGTCGGGAGGTTTGTCCCCGATATGGAAGGTAGAGGATATATAGCAGTTGTGACAGAGGGAGGCTGTTTGAGAAGAGCACGATATCCCTTGACATCGTAACCTGGCGAACGATCCGGACTAGGTGGAGGCGATGAAACGACCGCCGTAAATTTTCGCTTTCTCGTCGGCTGGGGTTGAGGAAACGGCGAAGTGCTTGGAAGCGGAGGAAAGTTGTGTAAGTTCAAAAGGGGGTTGAATCTATTGGCAGTCGGAGTAAAAAAGGACTCTGAGGATAACTGAGGGACGTCCAACGCCTGCTTTTTTTTCAGTTCCTGTTGCCGTTGATGTTCTGGGCATTGAAGGGAACCTACGGAATGTTCTCCTGAACAATTGGGACAACGTCGGGTAGAATTCTTACATTCTGTAGTTTCATGTTCATGTGCGCAATTAGCGCATCGAGGGTGTTGAGCGCTACAGTTTTTTCTGGTGTGGCCGTATCGTTGGCATCGCCGGAAAATCGTCGGCTGGAAAACAAATGGTTCGACCTGGGTACGAACCCGGTAGATGGAAATGAAAGCAGGGAGAGTCTGGCTGCGAAACGTGAGTCTAATGGTACCAGTTGGAATGTAACTGACGCGGCCATCCTGAAAGGAGCGTCGGTTCATTCTCTGTGCTTCGACTAAGGGGGCGGTTGATTCAGCAACCTTACAAAGTTCCTCGACCGATAAATCTTTATCAACCCCTCGAATAACGCCTATCTTATAGAGTGACGCGGAAGGAATAAACGCTTTAAGGTTTTTTTCCTTTAAAATAGGGTTGGTGAGAAAATCGTTAGCTTTTGTTCGTGAATTAAACTCAATTTGGATCCTATGGCGACCTCGCCGAGCCAGTTGAGCAACACCTTCAAATTTACGATCATAAAATTTTTTTCCCAAAGCCATGGGATGGATGCTGCCCAATTTCTTACCGTCAGAAATGGCCTCCACAAATACTAAGTAGGGTCCCGTATGTGTCTCATCATATGTCTGTGTGTCAGGTTTCAGAGAATACACATCAACTTTAGGAGAAGGAGCACGGTTACTATCAGGTGGGGGTGGGTCATTTAACACGAGGGTGTTATCCAAAGAAAACTCACGACTCTCTACCTCAATTGACTCCTCCTCCATACTCTGTCCCCCACTCGACTCCGCCATGAGGTTCGGAGGGAGTTGGGAAATTAATACATATAATTACTCACAAGACTCCCACACCACTCCCAAGGAAGCGAAGAAACTTGAACACCTTACCAAAACCGAACCTACTCGCACACTATACCGATTAATACGCTAGCACCGATAGTCACGTCCACTCGCCACCGGGAACCAGCGCGAACTCAGTAAGGTTATGTGCCACAGTCATGTATGGATACAAGCGAAGCTCGGATTGAGTAATAGTTTGTACCGACCGGCGTGAAATTAGCGATGGGCTAGATTTCTCGAGACTAGCGCAGGCACTATTTCTCGCGAGAAATTTCGAGAGATCTCGAGAGCGTTGTCCCCGCATTATGTGGCGAGCAACGTGTCGTAGGCCTACAGGTAGACGGAGTTGAATGTTGTTTGTGCCGTATATGCGAATAGCAAACCACGCGCCTTCTCCATTCCGTACATATGTGTCAACAAGCGACTAGGAGGTTCATTTCTTTTATTTCTAGAGAGTTCTATTTTGATCCAGCATAACATAATTATAACGGATACGCATTCTGGCATTGTATACAGCGGTAAGTTCACGAATGAATAGACTAAGTGCAGAAACTGACGGCTACTGTAGATACACCTACCTGGATACTAGAGGCGTACATTATTCGAACTCGAGACGAGGCAAAATTCGCCTTCCTGCATATGTAACCACCATTACGCATGGGTGGAATGTGTAATGTAAAATGCTTGCGTTTGCTTCAATTCTTTGGACAGGTTCAATATCATATGACCACTGCTTGTGTTTACCGATATTTTGGTGACAAAGTAATTAATTTGTTACAATGTTATAGAGTATTCGCGTCATAATTAGGTACTTTATGTATGACTGTGCAATGCGTTATTGTGTCTAGTTGTACGCGACAACTTAAAGACGATGTTCCGAGACGTAAGTCGTGGATATTATTTTGAAGAGATGCCACATAGCACAGCCCGCTGTGTTGTTTGTTCAAAAAAAGTAAAATACGTCGGTAGAAATAGTTCTGGAATGATCCGGCACTTTAAAACTCATAATATCAATGAAGGGGATTCGTTACAGAACTCCTCCGGCCCGGCCTACATCACGAGAAGCTACCCTGCAGACAAAAATTATGAAGTATCCAGGTAGGTGTGCATGCTATCTAGAGTTATTAACAAATTATACGGGTTATTCAGCTAAGAAGTCCACCTGAAATAACTCGTGAACCGTTTAAGGTGCTGACATTCTGTTTTCACTTTCGTTAATGGTACTGTATTAGGGAGCTCATAGTAGTGATGGGCAATGCTCTCGCTCGAGACTCTCGAGACTGAGGTCACAGATCTCGAGACTCTCGAGAGCGATTCTCCTGTGCTGCGATTTTTGCGACGTCCCAGTAAGTACGAGTGTAAACCTGATGGTATATCATAAGCAGTTATTGCGTGAATTAATGTTCTCATATGGAAACGTGTGTGCCGATAAATTTTGTCAAAAGCCTGGAAAAGTCGTGCATGTTTAACTATGAACCCATTAACGAAAGTGAAAACAGAATGTCAGTATCTTAAACTGTTCACGACCCATTTGATGTGACATGTTAGCTAAATAATCCTGCATAAAATTAAATGGCGTATGGCTTTTAGTGCCGGGAGTGTCCGAGGACATGTTCAGCTCGCTAGGTGCAGGTCTTTTAATTTGACACCCGTAGGCGACCTGCGCGTCCTGATGAGGATGAAATTATGATGAAGACGACACATACACCCAGCCCCCGTGCCAGCGAAATTAACCATTGCTGGTTAAAATTCCCCGACCCTGACGGGAATCGAACCCAGGACCACTCTGCTAACACGGCGGGACCATGCGCTTGGTCTGCCACTGCTAAGCAGAGTCCTGGAGGGGCGTGTCAATCCAACTGATGAGCCCAATTGGCACGCCTGGGCGAAACCCTGCAAAATGCACACGGCCTAACCACTCAAAAGCTGGTTCTATTCATGTGATTGTAAGATCTGCGGCCGTGAAAGCCATTTTTGATATTGTAACTCCATGGGGAGCAGTGATTTAGTTGCAAAAAATTATTTACAGGAACTCACCTTATTAATTCAGCAATTTCCAGATGGACTCGTATTGGGTGTCAAAATCAGCGGCCTCATGTTTCCGACAAGTCGTTTCATCAGATGAACGTCTCCCCTTTCGTAGCCATGACTTGACATATGGTTGTGGGTTAAATATATGCACAGGAGGTCAAACGCTGCTTATGAAAATAAGTCCGCTTGATCTTGCAACCAGCAGCCTATTTCTCTTTTCGGTGTGGATCTCATTCATGGTACTGAAAGCTCTTTCAGCTTCTGCTTAAAAGATGGGAATAGTCTGTACATTCTTGATTAAAGGCATCAGTTCCACTGGAATTTCCTTGGTCTCGACATACTATCTAAAAGCATTAATGTACACTGACTGACAGTGACAATGCAACACCAAGGAGGAGTGGTTCGAAAGGGATGAAAGTTGGGGAAAAAACAGAGACGGCACGGATGAATAATTGATGTTTATTTCAAACCGATATGCAGGTTACACAATGCGCACGGCATCGACTCAGTAGGATGTAGGACCACCGCGAGCGGCGATGCACGCAGAAACACGTCGAGGTACAGAGTCAATAAGAATGCGGATGGTGTCCTGAGGGATGGTTCTCCATTCTCTGTCAACCATTTGCCACAGTAGGTCGTCCGTACGAGGCTGGGGCAGAGTTTGCAAACGGCGTCCAATGAGATCCCACACGTGTTCGATTGGTGAGAGATCCGGAGAGTACGCTGGCCACGGAAGCATCTGTACACCTCGTAGAGCCTGTTGGGAGATGCGAGCAGTGTGTGGGCGGGCATTATCCTGCTGAAACAGAGCATTGGGCAGCCCCTGAAGGTACGGGAGTGCCACCGGCCGCAGCACATGCTGCACGTAGCGGTGGGCATTTAACGTGCCTTGAATACGCACTAGACGTGACGTGGAATCATACGCAATAGCGCCCCAAACCATGATGCCGCGTTGTCTAGCGGTAGGGCGCTCCACAGTTACTGCCGGATTTGACCTTTCTCCACGCCGACGCCACACTCGTCTGCGGTGACTATCACTGACAGAACAGAAGCGTGACTCATCGGAGAACACGATGTTCCGCCATTCCCTCATCCAAGTCGCTCTAGCCCGGCACCATGCCAGGCGTGCACGTCTATGCTGTGGAGTCAATGGTAGTCTTCTGAGCGGACGCCGGGAGTGCAGGCCTCCTTCAACCAATCGACGGGAAATTGTTCTGGTCGATATTGGAACAGCCAGGGTGTCTTGCACATGCTGAAGAATGGCGGTTGACGTGGCGTGCGGGGCTGCCACCGCTTGGCGGCGGATGCGCCGATCCTCGCGTGCTGACGTTACTCGGGCTGCGCCTGGACCCCTCGCACGTGCCGCATGTCCCTGCGCCAACCACCTTCGCCACAGGCGCTGCACCGTGGACACATCCCTATGGGTATCGGCTGCGATTTGACGAAGCAACCAACCTGCCCTTCTCAGCCCGATCACCATACCCCTCGTAAAGTCGTCTGTCTGCTGGAAATGCCTCCGTTGACGGCGGTCTGGCATTCTTAGCTATACACGTGTCCTGTGGCACACGACAACACGTTCTACAATGACTGTCGGCTGAGAAATCACGGTACGAAGTGGGCCATTCGCCAACGCCGTGTCCCATTTATCGTTCGCTACGTGCGCAGCACAGCGGCGCATTTCACATCATGAGCATACCTCAGTGACGTCAGTCTACCCTGCAATTGGCATAAAGTTCTGACCACTCCTTCTTGGTGTTGCATTTGCTCTGTCAGTCAGTGTACCTCCTCTTGTCTGACATGTGGAAAAAGTCACAAAGGTTGCCAACACTCTCATCACCATAGCAGATATCCAAAGTAGAAGTGGAGGGCCAATTATTTTTGTATAGTACCTTTGAATCGCTGATAATTATGAACATAAAAACCGTAATGTTGAATATTAGTCCGCTAGAGTACACCCATGACGTTTCAGCGCTATGTATGGATTATAAGATTTTCTTACTGAATGTAAAAATGTTACGTCATTCTAAAGCGGGAAAATGTTTTCCGGAACGGCGTTCCGGCCCGTTCCGGTCCAACTAAACCACTGATGGGGAGTAATATTTTTTGGAAACGGAGAATTCACTTCTCCTTTAGCAGGTTAGCAATCCCTATTTGCTAACACGGCGAGACCCTGCGCTTGGTCTGGCACTGCTAAGTAGAGTCCTGGAGGGGCGTGCCAATCCAGCTGATGAGCCCAAATGGCACGTCTGGGCGAAACTCTGCAAAATGCACACGGCCGAACCACCCAAAAGCTGGTTCTATTCATATGATTGTAAGTCGAACGTGTAATCTAAAATGCCCAAGTTTGCTCAAATTCTTTCGACAGGGTTGCTCTCGAGACCGATTCTCCTGTCCTGAGATCTATGCGACGTCCCAGTAAGTACGAGTGTAAACTTGATGGTATGTCATAAGCAGTTATTGCGTGAAACAATGTTCTCATATGGAAACGTATGCACCGACAATTTTTGTTGAAATCCTGCTGCTTAAGTTCTGAATCGTTATTCATAATAGGCCTACAGTATAACCACGAGAAATGTTTAGAACTTATGACCTAAGAACCGAGGCAAAATACCGGTACCATACCATACCACGCTCGGTATAAATAACAACTATCGTTACTACTGTAACGTAATTTGACATTAGGACGACCTCTATAATCCAAGAGTTCTCGTACATATTTCATTGCTTTACTGGGTCAACTTGAATAAGAGTATTACGGCCAACTTAGTTTTATACTGAGGAATATTGGGCACGAAAGCATTATTTATTAGTTTACTCGGCTGGGTTCTTGCACCATATCACAAACAGAAGATTTGACTGCAAACCAGAAGTAAACATACGTCATGAACTGCACGGTGAAAACCAGACAAGAGTGAAAATGAAAACCTACAATCTGTTTTCCAGTCATTGACCGGGTCAGGAATGGAATGAATGAAGCAGATATAGGCTATTAGTACGATGGGGTCGCCAATCCCAAAGTGATTTATTAATGGCTGATAGATGCTATGAATTGAGAATGGAGAGTGTTGCTGGAATGAAAGATGACAGGGAAAACCGGAGTACCTGGAGAAAAACCTGTCCCGCCCCCGCTTCGTCCAGCACAAATCTCACATGGAACGACCGGGATTTGAACCACGGTATCCAGCTGTGAGAGGCCGACGCGCTGCCATCAGAGCCACGGAGGCTTTTACAATGAAGGAGTAACATTTAATAATGATGTGATAAAATAATTTACGATGTAAATGTTTGACACACATGAGACCAGAGACAGGTACAATATTCTTTGTGTTAGAATACAACAATACGGTAACACATTTACTGTACAATATACCTCATAATGTGAATAACTTTCTGATTAATTTAACTTATAACTACGTACGAAATTATACTGTATATGCTCCAAACATTTGCAATACATTGTCCGACCAAACTGCTCTTTGGAATGAATAATTAATTAGTAACAATAATGTGGGCTTCATCACAATGCAACTTGATTACACCGTCTCAGCCACATAATTCTTATTAAAAATATAAGTTTATCTACGAAATTCCCATGCAACCTATTTCTGTGTTTATTAATCAGAAAACCGAGCTCGATAGCTGCAGTCGTTTAAGTGCGGCCAGTATCCAGTATTCGGGAGATAGCAGGTTCGAACCCCACTGTCGGCAGCCCTGAAAATGGTTTTCCGTGGTTTCCCATTTTCACACCAGGCAAATGCTGGGGCTGTACCTTAATTAAGGCCACGGCCGCTTCCTTCCCACTCCTAGCCCTTCCCGATTCCATCGTCGCCATAAGACCTATCTATGTCGGTGCGACGTAAACCAGCTGGCAAAATAATAATAATAATAATAATAATAATAATAATAATAATAATAATAATAATAATAATCAGAAATCCAGTTTTGAGAAAAATCCGTTCACTCGGAACTGATGTAGCCGGTACGGAGAGGTGTTTCCTGGGTAAAACACACGATGTTGGATATCGCCTCTCGTTGCAGCGCCAGTGTTGTGGAGGATTGTCTGTGCGCTGAACATAGACTTCACCAAATTAACGCTGCATCTCTACAGCAGCATCGGCTGCAGCGTTAGGGCTTCTGTTTCTTGCTACTGCTACTACGGCATCATATGATGCCCTTAGTGAAAATACGTCGGATGATGATGGTGTGCATTGCTCACTGGTTGAGGTATCTGATACACGACTCGATGTATTGGTCAGCAAAGCCGTACACTGTGTCGTCAAATACTCCACTGCGCATGTCGCATGATGTTCGTCCGTAAATGGCAACGTTTTGAAACGAGGGTCGAGAATGGACGCGGTGGCGAATAGGAGATAGGTTTCAGGCTCACCTAGTTTATACTTACGGATTCCCGCAAGTCACTCCCGAATTGCCACAATGCCTCTGTTTCCCCACCTCCCCTTGACAGCGCCAAACGAAGTTGCTTGTTGATAGGTATAACTTTAGATATCGAAATATGCTGTTCTGTTGATATCTCTGTGGTAATGTGTTCAAATGGCTGTAAAGCCATTCTTCCTGCGACAGACATTCAATGCCTACAGGGAGAGCTGTCATACAGGCTGCAATACACTCCTTTCGCTTCTGCAGCCTCCTAAACATGTGAATCGCGTTTCCACCTCCTGAATAGCTTGTGTTCAGATTTTTCAAGTTTTTTTGTGTCTCCGTTAGTTTATCCATAGCAGTGCCGCTGGACTTGGACTTTTTCTCGTACGGCTGATAACACTTCATTGCTCACAAGAACTTTCTTTATAGCTACGTTAAGCGTGCGCGCCATGCATGATCCGTGTTGCACATCCTCACCTCCGCTAAGGACCAATTTAATAGCAGCTGTCATGTTGGCAGCATTGTCCGTAACAACTGATATTACTTTTTCACATATCGTCCAATCTGTAATTACAGTATCCAATGCTTCACTAATTTTCAACGCCGTGTATCTCTGGCGAAATCGAAATGTTCCGAGCGGTATACTCTGCATGGCCCATTCATTGTCAAGACTTGTTGCGGTCATGTACGATTCACAGTTCATCGATGTCTACTTGTCGGTGGTCAAAGAAACCTGCGCTGCGGCAGCTACTTCAGTACGAAAATGTTTCTCTACCTGTTCGCTGAGACGTTACGTGTTTTAAGAGCAGGATCATGCCAGAAGTATTTCTTCTGACGTATTTCGGTCCTTTGGAACAAACAACACAGCGAACTGGGCTATGTGGCGTCTCTTCAAAATAATAACAATTCCACGACTTACGTTGCGCTTCGGACATCGTCTGAAAGGTATCGCGTACAATTAGACCAGTTACATATTGCACAGTCATATGCCGAAGTATCTGATTATGACGCGAATACTCTATAATATTGCAAGGAATTCTTTCCTTCGTCACCGTTATGTCGGTACATACAAGCACTGGTCAAATGGGTACTGAATGTGGGGTCTGATAAATTCAGTGATAACGATGTAGGACGTACAGTAGCCGCCAGTTTCTGTATTTAGTCTAATCGTTCGTGTACTTGCCGCTGCATACAATGCCAGTATGTGTATCCTTTATAACAGACCTCTGTAGAAATGAACGGCCTAGTCGCTTGCTGACACGCATTTACAGAATGGAGAACGCTCGTGGTTAGCCACTCGCCTACTCCACACAAACAATATTCACCTCCGCCTACCTGTGAGTTTACGACCCGCTGCTCGCTCTACAATGCGGGGACAACGCTCTCGTGATCTCTGGACATCTATCGCGAGGAATAGTGCCTGCGCTAGACTCGAGAAATCACGAGACCTCGTCTCAGACTGCCCATCACTACCTTCAGCGATATTATGTGATTTTTCGTGCCGGATCATCCCAGAAAAATTTTTCCTGACGTATTTTACTTCTTTTGAATAAACAACACAACGGACTGCTATGTGGTACCTCTTCAAAATAACCTACATCCACGACTTACGTTGTGTTTCGGACATCGTCTTAAAATTGTCACGTACACTTAGACACAATTGAACCGTCATATACCGAAGTACCTAATTACGACGCGTAGACTCTATAACATATTAAGGAATTACTTCCTGTGTCACCAAAATATTGGTAAACACAAGCAGTGGTAATATGATATTGAATGTAGGGTCTGATAACGATGTACACCTACATGTCGAGATAATTTAGGCTAACTCAGGCATTGTATATTACACGTTCCATTCATGCATAATGGTGGTTGCATATGCAGTAAGGCGCATCTCGCCTCGCCTCGAGTAATGCACGCATTTAGTATCCAAGTTTGGTAGGTGTACCTACAGAACCCGTCAGTTTCTGTTCTTAGCCTTTTCATTCTTGTACTTGCCCCTGCATACAAAGCCAGAATGTGTATCCTTTATAATTATGTTATACTGCGTCGTAGTAGTCACCGGTAGAAACGAATGGCCTAGTCGCTTGTTGACACGTATTTACGGAATGGAGAAGGCACGTGGTTTGCTATTCACATACTCGGCGTAAACAACATTCAGCTCCGTGTACCTGTAGGCCTACGACACGCTTCTCGCCATACAATGCGGAGAAAACGCACTCGAGATCTCTCGAAATATCTCGCGAGAAGTTGTGCCTGCGCTAGTCTCGAGAAATCTTCATAAATCTTGAGACCTCGTCTCAGACTGCTCATCACTGGCTCATAGTTCAACATGAAGTACTTTTCTAGGCTTTTGACAAAATTTATCGGCACACACGTTTACATATGAGAACTTCTGATGATATACTATCAAGCTTACACTCGTGGTTACTGCGACGTCACACAGCTCGCAGCACAAGAGAATCGGTCTCGAGACCCTTAGCCATCACCCCTGTCGAAAGAATTGGAGCAAATTCGGGCATTTTAGATTTCACGTTCCTCTCATGTGTAATGGTGGTTGCATATGTAGCAAAACACATCTTTCTACTTCTCAAGCTTGAATAATGCACGCCTCTAGTTTCTTATCTACAGTTATTCACAAATTATACAGGGTTATTCAGCTAAAATGTCCACTTCAAATAAGTCGTGTACAGTTTAAGATACTGACATTCTGTTTTCACTTTCGTTAATGGTATTCAGAGGTTCATAGTTCAACATGTAGTACTTTTCCAAGCTTTTGACAAAATGTATTGGCTTACATGTTTCCGTATGAGGACCTTATTTCACGGAATAACTGCTGACGATATACTATCAAGTTTACACTCGTAGTTACTGGGACTTTGCACAGCTCGCAGTACAGGAGAATTGGTCTCGAGAGTCTCGAGAGTCTCGAGATCTGTGACGTCAGTCTTGAGAGTCTCGAGCGAGAGCGTTGCCCATCACTACGTGAAATTCCCAACTCGGCACTGGCTCTTCTTGTTGATTTACTCGGACTACGAGTTAAAGCCACTCGAACTGCTTCAATGTTTTGCGGCGAACGTACGGTACGTGCATGTGGCCGCTTACACTCCAAAACAGATCCAGTACCTGAAAATTTGTGATGTAATCTGCGTATTGTCTGCCCAGCCGTGTGCCGAAATGAGCACGAAACCTCTGTGTCAGTGTAACGCTGCCATCCCTTTGAACAAAGATTACGTTTGTTCAAGAAATCAAATATATTTTTCATGAGCCTAACAAATTGTATAGTCTCCTCACACCCTTGAAACTGAGGAAGATTTAAGTCTCTGTCACAATATGTCAATGCGCTTGCAACACTTTCACTGAATGTTTGTGTGGCAAGCTTTACTTTCATGGGTTCCTGCTCCCAGTGAATGTGCCTTTTGGTAAGTTTTGTTCCTAGACGAAGACTCTCGATACTCTGAAGTTTCTCTAGCTCTTCTAATTACCTCCAATCTATGACATTATCACCCCTGGTAAAAGTTCTCTTAGCTCCAAAGTATTCCTCACCAATTTTATAGCATGGCAAGCATCTAGAATAAACACTTTCGAATGATTTGAGGGATTTTCAAACCAGTTCACAATATTATTTTCCTCAAAAGAAGCTCCCAGACAACGGGCTAGGGATAAATTAGAAGCAGCGCCATCAAAAGCAAGCGACACTACAATTACATTTAGGTCATTTAAAAATTTAAGGCACTCAGTCACTAGGTTTGCTCTCTCCGAGCCACTTGAACCGTTAATCAAAAAATAACCACTGGAATTTTCCAGTGTCCATTTAGTGAGACCACAATAAATACGAAAGCCTCCTTTTCTTCGGGTAAATCTTGATCCTCGATTTCAGTACCACAATTCACATAACCAAGAAATTGTTTTCCATCAAATTCAATGTGCTTCCGGATGCACATTTCATCCATCATCAGTGCACACACTAGGGGCTTTCCATTGATAGCCTTCTCCTTCCCTTTCGAAATGAGAGCAGTTGCGGCCTCTAAACTGAATCCTGGCTTACCATCCACTGACTGATACCACATCCGTATTGTACTTGGATGGGCCAAACCATGAGGAAATATATCCCTCAAGTAGCTGTATACATGACTTCAATAGAAATTCAATGTAAGTGCAAAGTAGCGTAGTTCAGGAGGATACCCTGTTCTTGTATCACCATCCTTTGTTAGCAACAGAAGTTGGGCAGCAGCAGGAGAAAGGCATTTCTAGAACAATGGAAGTTAAAAGATACATTATGCTTTTTCACAAGTCAATTTATGGTATTACATTATTCTTGAAATATTTAACAGAGATTGTGATATAATAAGAACAAATTACAGACTTCTAAAGGCTCCAAATTTTATGTATGTGTGTGTCTGTCTGTCTGCCTGCCTATCTGTCTGTTAGGTCATCAACACAGAGATTGACTGGATCCTCAAATAGCACCACCAAAGGCAATGCGGTTATAGGGAAACCGAAAAAGATATTTAAGCTGTTTTTTTACCTCAAGCATGCAAGCAGCTTATTCAGTTATCATTAATTTCTCCTTCAGATGGTTTACTAAGGCTTTCCCATTCTGCGACTGATTAATAGCTTGCCGATACTTCTGTCTTTCCAATTTTAGCTTCTTATGGGGTTTATGAATAACTTCCCTGGCAACCTACACGAAGGCCTGGGCTTTCCTTGGTAACTTTACCACTTCCTCAGTGTAATCACCAACATAAGATTTTCTGAACACCTTTGTTTTAGGAAGAGACTCATTCTCCTCTTCTTGAGGAGTACGGAAAAACTATGAAAATTATAAGGGTCAACAACAAAAATGTCTTATCTATGTGTAATATAAGAGTAACCTAATACGCTGCAATAGACGTTGCAGTTGAACAATATGTTAAATGTCTTAAACACAAATATTTCACATAAGGATGACAGGCCAAATTCCTGCATAAATCTATGGAAAATAATAAAAATAAGAAAATCTGCTCACACACAACTTGTTGATGCAACAGGATCCACTCGAAGTTTCCTCTTCACTGGAGGTTTTCTCCTCTTCTCAGCTGGTAAAAGGTGGGGTGGAAAATTAAAAATGTTTGGTACTGTATTTGGCTTCAGTTTAACTCCCACACCAAATGCTTCATTTAAAAACATTCCGGTGAAAAATGCTTAGAGGATAATCTTGAATGCTTTCCAGGGAAGAAATTCTCTCTTCTTGAGTCTCAATCGAGTAAGCAGTGAGGAAGGATGTGCTGAGTGTGTGCTGAAGTATGGGGATAGCGCTAGAGCTCTATCGAGTGAGGATTGGGAGTTGGCAATGCACGAGGAAGAAGAAAACGGAATAGTGCAAGAGGATGAAGGGTGAGGGGTGTTGGCAGGGCTGCTGGTGGCTGTGGTGCTATCAGCGCTGCTTATAATAGGTGGAGTGGAGTTAAACCCAGGCCCAGGCCCAATTGGTGCCCTAGGGTGGGAAGAGATTGAGGCGCTAAAAGAAGTGGTGAAGGAGGCGTGTCAGATAGACCAACTGAAGGAGATGATACGTGACCATTCCAAGGAGCTAAAGAACTTGCGGCAGTGCGTTAAAAGTGAGGTGGACGAGCTGAAGGAGAAGGTGGGGAGGAATGAGGCAGAGATGGAGAAAATGCGAGTGAAAGTCCAGGTGCTGGAGGGGGAGGTGGCGAAACTTAAGAGAGAAATGGAAGATGGTATCCAGGCACGAATGAAGAAAAACATTTTTATATGTGGAGTTGAAGAAACAGCGAAAGAAGATAAGGTGGCTTTAGTTTATAAGATTGTGAACTTGATACGCGACAGAATGAAGATAAATTTTAGTGAAGTAGATATTGATGAGGTTCAGAGAGTGGAAAGAGTGAAAGGTGGAGGTGTGAGACCAATTAAGCTCACGCTGATGTGTACCCTGATGGCGGACATTATCCTAAAGAACGCAGGGAATTTAAAGGAAGAGAAGGTATGGTTGAAACAAGACATAGGTAGTGAAGTGAGCAGAGAGTTGAAAGTGCTAAGAAGACACATGTGGCGTGCGAGGAAACAAGGATTGAGAGCTTTCATTAGGGGAAACAAGTTGGTGGAGGGAAATGGCCGCTGGATAAGAGAATGGTCAATGGAAAGGTTGCAACATATGGACCAAAATTATTTACAGACGATTACAGAAAAGAGAGCGATAAGCGTGACAAGAGGAGAGGAGAGCTCGGTGGTGGAAGAGGGAGATACGGTGGTTGGCGAGAGGGGGAGTGAGGACCAGGGTGAAGAAAGAAGAGGAGGCAAGAGTGAAGATGGCCGGGAAGAAGAAGAGGACGATCAGAGTGTGAAGCAGGACGTAAACAGTCGTGCACCACCGGAAAGTGCTGGAGTGGAAGAGGCGGCAAGTACCCGGAGAGAGGTAACGACCAGGACTAGAAGTGTAAGTCTGAAAGATCTATAGGGGAAGAGAAACATCGACAGAAGGAGAGGGCGAACAAGGAGTCTGTTAAGGCGGTTAAGAAGGCAAAGAGCAGAGAGGAAACAGAAGGGCTTCGTAGAACTAGAAGTAAGTTAAATGAAGTTACTGAGGTAGATAAAAATAAGGGCGATAAGGAGGGGGTATGGTAGGGTAGTAGGTAGCTAGGGTGTAAGATAAACGTGATAAATATTGAAGGGTGGGTAGTAAGTTGGAGAATGAAGAGGTTTGTAAGATGGTGGAGAGTTTTGATACAGTGGCCCTCCTAGAGACATGGCTAAAAGAAGGGACGAATCTAACCTGGTAGGGGTTCGTGATAAGGAATAAAATGAAAAAGCAGGGAAAGAAGGGGGAGAACTTCGGGCGGCATTTCATTATTAGTTAAAGAGTAACTAAGTGATCAAGTAATAGATATAGAAAATGAGCTAGAAGAGGTTTTATGGGTTAGGTTTAAAATGGGGGGGGGGCGGAAAGAAATAATGTATGTCTGGGTTTTATATGCAACCGTCCAAGAAGATCAATATAATTATGAGAATGATTACTTCTTTGATGGCCGTATAAAGGAAATAAATATTATTAGTGGAAAGTACGAAGAGGATGGTCTGATTTTATTAGGGGACTTAAATGCAAGAATTGGATGTTCTTATCCAGAGTATGGTAAAGAGGAAAGGAGAGTAAAGATGGGAGATAGGAAAAGTGAAGATAAAGTGAGAAATGTTTACGGTCAGAAGTCGTTAGAAGTATATGGGGCGTGTGACTTGTATATTCTAAATGGATGGTGGCAGGGCGACAGGGAAGAGAAAATGACTTATATTACATACGAAGGAGGCAGTGTTATTAATCTGATTATGAGTTCGGATGATATGTTGGACAAAATTAATAGGGTGGAAGTGGTCGACTGGGTAGAATCTCACCACTTCCCGGTATATATAATCGTAAATAGGGATGAGGGTGCAGAGAAGAAGGGTTCAGGAAGAGAGCGGAGTGTGAGAGGTCACAGAGTTCCTAAGTATATCTGACCAAAGGAGGGGAGAGCAATGTTAAGCAAATACCTGGAGGAGGAAGAATTTCAGATCATCAGGGTGGGGATTGAGGTAGCAGTTAAAGGTAATCAAATAGACAGAGCGGTAGAGCTTTTGGAGTATCTGGGGAGGAAAATAGAGGAGGAGAAATCATACAGGAATAAGAATAGAGAGGTGGGAGAGGGTTGGTTCGATAAGGAATGTAAGGCAAAAAGGAAGGCAGTGTTGAGAGCGTTGGCTGAGTTCAGGAAACATGGTGAGCGGGAGTTAAGGGAAAACTTTTGCAGGATGAGGAAAGAATTCAAAAAATGATAAGAGAGAAGAAGAAAGTTTAGGAGGAGGCTCAAACGGAAGCTCTAAATAGGGAGTGCAAGAACAGGGAAGGTGATAAGGTGTGGTCGAGGGTTAAAAATTTAATAGGGGGACGAGTAGTGTGACGAAACCGAAAATCGGATATGGAACATGGGTAGAGTATTTCCGGGAGCTATTAGGAGAACAGGAAAGGTGGACAAGGGTCGACGGAGGTGATAGATATGGGGCTAGAGAGGGGTTCTCAAGAGCTGGAAAAGAGAATAACAGGTGAAGAGGTGATGGGAGTGATAAGGAAATTGAAGACCAGGGCTGCGGGTGGGGAAAGTGGGATAACGAATGTGCATTGGCAGGAAGTAGCAGAAAATAACCAGATGATAATGTGTCTGGCAACACTCTTCAACAAGTTATTTGAAGGGGAGAAATTCCCTAAAGAATGGCAGAAGGGGATTATATGTCCTATTTATAAAAATAAAGGGGACAGGAATAATCTCAGCAATTATAGAGGTATAATCCTGCTGGACACCCTCAGCAAGCTGTACACGGGTATTCTAGCAAATAGATTGAGGAAGTGGGCAGAGGATTACTCAATTCTATCGTGCTTTCAAAATGAATTTAGGAAGAGGAGGATGACAACGGATAATTTAATGATCGTGAGAACCATAATTGAAAAATATGTGAGAAAAGCAGGTGCCAAAGTATTTATCGCCATAATTGACTTCCAGAAGGCGTTCGATACAGTGAGTAGGGAGGCCTTGTTTGAAATATTGGGGAGGGTTTGGGGTGGGAGGGAAGATGAGAAGAGCGATTAGAAGTATATATGAGAAAGTTTATTGCAGCATCAGGGTGGAAGATCGGGTGGTGAGTGAGTGATTGAGTCGAAAGTTGGGTTGAAACAGGGATGTAAATTGTCGCCAATCCTATTCCTGTTGTTTATAAACGACCTAATAAGTGGCCATGTAGAGAGAAAATGGGTTCACCCGGTGCTAGGCAAACAAGAAATTTCAGGATTAATCTTTGCGGATGATGTGATGTTGCTATCGTTGACAGCGGGAGGTTTGCAAAAAAGTTTGAATAAATTATGGAGTTTTGCGGAGAAATGATCATTGAAGATTAATGGTATGAAGTCTAAGGTGATGGTATGCATGAAAGGGAATGAAAAGAAACCGGGAGCAAAGTGGGTAATAAACGGGGAAGAAATTGAGGTGGGGGTTATGCTGAGTAGAAATGGCAGTTGGATGGAGCAGATTAGGCGTATCAAATGGAGAGGCCAAGCAGCACTCTCAGTAAACAGGATATTGGAAAATAAATTTAGGGGAGCAAGCTATGCTATTCAAAGCATGATATTTAACACGGTGGTGAAGGGTAAAATGCTATATGCATCGGAGGTTTGGGGTGTAGACGAAGAGTGTGTAATATTAGAACAGGTAGAGAATAGGTTCGGCAAGATTGTTACAGGCCTACCCTTGTGCACCGCGAGTGCAGGTGCAAAGATGTTATGTAAAGAGTATATTAGAACAGATATTTTAAAAAGAGTGCTTGGTTTCTGGTATAGATTAAGAGAAGGAGCAGGGGCCAGAACCTACAGTCGGCTTACCAAAGTCAAATGGAGGATAATTATAGTGACTACTGGGTGGACAAAGTGGAAAACACCTTAGATAGACAGGGAATGGGCGAGTTTTATAACGTTAAATGTGGCGGGAGTAAGGGAACGCATTGGAGATACGTGATTAAGAGGGCAAGAGATATCGTTGAACAAGAATTGGAGGCCGAGTGCCAGGAAAAGGCTACCCTAAAAATGTTTCTGAGAGTAAATCAGATGCTAAATCTGAGAGTGGCAAATGTAAATAGGGGGCGGGGTGAGAAGAGGGCTAATCTGGTGGTTGTTAGGTGTATATTGTAACGAGTTGGCGGGGTAGTAGGATCAATTTACACTAGACTGGTAGCTTCAATACTAAGATTTATTAGCTACGCACTAAACTACACAAGACTACACACAACTTTTGTTCATAACACACACTTACACAGTTCGAGCGCTCTATCTCCCTTAGTTTCTCGCTTGTTCTCACACTACACAGTTTTACACTCATACACAAGGTCCCACGTCACACGGCTACACGTTCTCTCCTTCGCCGACAGTCCGCACTGTAGCACACTAGTACGATAATCACGGCAGTTCACACACTTCACTACACTGGCAGTCGCTCACGACTACACCACACCAACTTCTAACTCAGTCTAACTCTCACTAACTACAGACAGGTCGTTCCTCTCTCATATGCCTGCGCTGGCCCTTCTAGAACAGCCCGGATGCTCGATGGATCCAGGAATCTCGCGAGATGGAAGAATCCAGATTAATCGTGGAGTCATTTCCATACTCCTCTGCTAAGGGACCGCGGACGGAAGCGAGTAGGGCTGGCCTAGAACTTAAGTGCTGCTCGTGATTGGCGCGGTTGAAGCGTAAGTGGTGGGCCAATACGGTGCCGAGCCGGATCTATAGCCAGTGGGCATGGCGGACGCTATAACCATTACAATATGTTAATAAGGGTTGGACTAAGTTAAAAGTAAATACATTGTGTGTATTATGTGGTGAAGAAAGCAAAGACTTTCATTTGCTGACAGAGTGTAAAGAAACGCTGGAACAGAGACGGCCGTTTAATGAAGAACAGCTGGAGTGGATTTCTCATCTGTGCAATGAAGACAAGCTTTTGAGGTGGTTAGTGGCGGAATGGAAAGTGCTGGAAATTTGTGTAAGTTTTTTTACAAGAATCAGAAAGAGGTGCTCAGTAGCCTTAAAGACAAAGTCTCAGTTGTGCCATGAGAAGGAAGTTAGTGTAGTGGTTTGTCATGACACAAGCAATGTACTAAATCAGCACAGTGGAGTTGTCGACCTTCCTAGCTACTGACTAGTAGCGGGGAAGGGCGAGGGAAGGTGCTGGCATGTGTCACCACAGAGAGACTCTCTAGCATATGCAATAGATGCTAGTTCAGGCGAGTGATACATGCCATCACGTATCCAGGAAGTGGAGTGGTTTTAACCTGGGGTTGCCGTACTGTGCCCTTTTACATTTATTTTAATTGCCCTTTGAATTTTATTTGTAATTGCCCTTTTAATTTTATTTTCAATTCAGCTGGCAGAGAGGCCAGTGGACTAACTTTCCCTTGTGTTCTTTATTTTTTGCTGTTATGCCCACCAGTGTGGGGTATCATTGTATCTTTATAATGTATTGTATATGACATCTAGGTTTCCTGGTTTTTTGTC
Source organism: Anabrus simplex (assembly GCF_040414725.1). Taxonomy (NCBI): domain Eukaryota; kingdom Metazoa; phylum Arthropoda; class Insecta; order Orthoptera; family Tettigoniidae; genus Anabrus; species Anabrus simplex. The sequence continues at coordinate 126,244,207 of NC_090265.1, read as the reverse complement.
CTTGCTGTAATTGTCGTAGTTTTGCATGGTTTCTCTCTTTCTCCCAATTGAGGATTGTTATTTTTCTACGTTAAGATCGATTGGTTGTGTAAACTGTAAGATCGGGAGAAAAATAAAGGTTTACTAAAAATAAAAACAATTCTCTCTTCTTAATGCAACTACCCATTGCTTTTTTCTTGTCTCATCAGCGGAAAACTGAAATCAATTAAAGCACAATATTCAAAATTGCTGTAACCGGAAAAATGGAACTGTAACAAATAAAATAAATCACATGTAATTGTACGTATTCCACAGACACCTAATGACAACTGTATGAAACCCCTTACATCATCATCATAGACTGTGACTGTCTAAGAAACCAGAGATATTTAGGTAAATATTTACTTACTCGTGCAAGGAAATGCCCGATCTTTTTTGAAGGTCTCCTTGCATCCATACGCTACGCAATAGTGAACCATTGCTTTATTAACAGTAGCTAAAAGTCACTTTTAAGTACGCTGATTACTATTCTTGCCTATAGCACAATGTTCAAAACTCTCGCGCTACCCACCAGTCAGCTGATCGAGATCTTTGCTTAAGAATGTGATGTAATCAGCCATCTACGTATATTATGATAGTAATATAATTGGATGGTTCGGGCGCCTCCTCCTCCTCCCGCGGGAAATTTGAATTTTGGCGAGAAATTTGAATTTTGGCGCGAGATTTGAATTTGTAAACAAATCACGTGCTTTTTGACAGCTGTCATCGACAGCAACGCATCGCTAACCTCACTGCTGCCATCTTGACGGGCCTAAACCTCAGTAGTACCAACTTAACCTAACTAGCGCGAGGTAAACAAATCCACGTGTTTTTTGACAGCCACGTGCTTTTTGACAGACAACAACGCATCGCTAACCTCACTACTGCCATCTTGACGGGCCTAAACCTCAGTGGTACCAACTTAACCTAACTAGCGCGAGATTTGAATTGGTAAACAAAGCCACGTGTTTTTTGACAGCCACGTGCTCTTTGACAGACAACAACGCATCGCTAACCTCAGTACTCCCATCTTGACGGGCCTAAACCTCAGTGGTACCAACTTAACCTAACTAGCGCGAGATAAAGAAAGCCACGTGTTTTTTGACAGCCACGTGCTTTTTGACAGACAACAACGCATCGCTAACCTCAGTACTGCCATCTTGACGGGCCTAAACCTCAGTGATACCAACTGAACCTCACTAGCGCAAGATTTGAATTTGTAAACAAATCCACGTGCTTTTTGACAGCTGTCATCTGCCATCTTTAAACAACAGAGCACCGTGCTGCCCTCTTTATCGCAGTAGCTGAAAATTCGTCACCTGTCATCCGCAGTGCTGCCATCTTAACGGGCCTAAACCTTACTACTACCAACTTAACCTCACTAGCGTGAGATAAACAAATCCACGTGCTTTTTTGACAGCTGTCATCCGCCTTCTTCAGTCTATAGAGCACAATGCTGCCCTTTTTAGCTACTTACCTTTGAAATGTGGTGGCGGATAATTTGAAAAATGCTTTTTGACAGCAGCCATATTTGAGCACCGTGCTGCCCTCTTTAGCTAGATACCTGTGGTGGCAGACAATTCCACGTGACAGCAGCCATCTTTGAGCACAGTGCTGCCCTCTTTGTGGTGGCGGGAAATTCCACGTGCTTTACAAACTCACGTGCTTTTTTCTGACAGCTGTCATCCGCCATCTTGCATCATAAACCTCAGTGCTGCACTCTTTAGCTAGATACCTTTGAAATGTGGTGGAGGCAGTTTGAAAAATTCTACATTCTCTTATTTGGAAACAAACCTATGCGCTTTTTTGACAGCTATCATCCGCCATCTTTAATCCAGAGAGCACCGTGCTGCCCTCTTTAGCTACTTACCTCTGAAATGTGGTGGCGGCAAATTCTACGTGCTTTACAAACCCATGTGCTTTTCTGACAGCTGTCATCCGCCATCTTTAATCCAGAGAGTACAATGCTGCACTCTTTAGTTGAAATGTGGTGGCAGCAAATTCCACGTGCTCTTGTTTGGAAACAAATTCAACGTGCTCTTCAGCTGTCATCCACCATCTTTAATCAAGAGAGCACCGTGCTGCCCTCTTTGTGGTGGCGGATAATTTGAAAAATTCTTTTTGACAAGCAGCCATCTTTAATCCAGAGAGAACAGTGCTGCCCTCTTTAGCTACTTACCTTTGAGGCTGTTAATTTGAAAAATTCTATTTGACAAGCTGCCATCTATAATGAAAAGAGCATCGTGCTGCTATCTTGCGGGTAATTTTTACGTCACAGCTGTCATCCACCATCTTGCATTGCTAACCTTAGTGCTGCCTTCTTTAGCTACTTACCTTTGAGGCGGACTATTTGAAAAAATCTATTTGACAAGCTGTCATCCGCCATCTTGCATTGCAAACCTCAGTGCTGCACTGTTTAGTTGAAATGTGGTAGCAGATAATTTGAAAAATTCTTTTTGACAAGCAGCCATCTTTAAACTACAGTACACCGTGCTGCTATCTTGAAGGTAATTCCACCCGCTGTCATCCACCATCTTTAATCAACAGAACACCGTGCTGCTATCTTTATCGTAGTAGCGAGCAATTTAATATCTAGATGCTTTTCTAACAGCTGTCATCCGCCATCTTGCATCGCAAACCTCAGTGCTGCACTCTTTAGTTGAAATGTGGTGGCGGATAATTTGAAAATTTTTTTTGACAAGCAGCCATCTTTAATCAACGGAGCACCGTGCTGCCATCTTTAGCTACCGCCATCTTACATCGCTTACCTCGCTGCTGCACTCTTTAGTTGAAATGTGGTGACGGTAAATTCGAACAAGTTTAATCATACATCGGGGGAGCTAGAGTAAGCACGTGCTGCAGTGATGACGTCATCATGCATGTTTCGACTTGTCGGTTTTCTTAGGAATAAGTCGGTGTAAAGGAATGCAATAAGTATGCATCATGAAAACAAGAGTTTGCATGTGCTGCAGCGATGACGTTATTGTAGGTGCGCATGTTTAAACCCGTTCGTTGTCTAAAAGCTTTAGTCTTCGAGAAACAGTGATAGAGAGTAGAGTGCAAACATGACGAAAACATTAATAGTTGATGTGCAAGGCTGTAAAGTAAACGGAAACAAATTTGTGTTTAAAGAGGTGGCTGTGTTAGATTGCAGTGTGTTGTGGGCACCAAAACTTGTTAGTTTAGTATTTAGCCCACCGTTCCCTTACTGTTTGCAAACAGATGAAGATAAAAAGCAGACTCAATGGATTGAGATCAATTTAGGTTTGAAGTGGGAAGAAAAACGAATACCTTAACGTTTTCTACCTTTAATGATGAATGCACATTTGTAAAGAGCAGATCTTGTTCTTTTAAAGGGTTGTGAAAAGAAAGAATGGTTGCGTGATTTTCTACCATCATCGTGTGAAATTATCGACATGCATGAATTGGGGTGCCCATCATTTAAAACGCTTCCGAAAGAGCATAGTAGAGAAACAAGTAAATAGTCTTTACAACATGTATGCATGCTCATTGATTGGTTGTGTTGCAGTGCATGCCGGGAAGTGAACAACATATGTAAACTGCAGTGTCGAAATAACCTTAGTGTAAAAGAAACATTTGTAGAGTAAAGACATCATGTCATTTCTAACAGATACTAAGTGTAACGCAGTTGAAAAGGCGATCGTAAAGTTTTATGCATGCAAAAAGAAACTAAACACTTTTACTGAAGAAGAGTTAAATGCATTACCAAAGGCATTTTTGATTAATGTAGCTGCGAATGCTGTAAAGAAGATTTGGGATAAGGTGCCTCGTGAGTGGACTCAAGATCCTGTTTTGTCAGAGCTTCAAACGTGTAGTTTACATCATGAACACGTGAGTTTAGGTAGAAGACCTTCTGTGAGACAGTGCCGTACATGTCAACTAATTAAACTGTATCACGGACCCAAAACTAACGAGTTGTCTTCGCTTATAAACACTTATCATGGCTGTGGAGAGAGTAAACAAGGAAAAGGTGAAGAAACGTGCTGGGAAAAAGATGAGGAAGCATGTTGGGCGTGGACTCATCAATAAAGTGATTGATCTTCTTTTCTTGGTGCTTCATCTCCCCTGCGGCCCTAGAACACGTTCGCCTGACACGTAGTTACATGCTGCCTGCATAGAGTATGTCGTGTAGCTGTTAAAATCTGCTTCGTAAAGTTATGCTATGTGTGTGTGTTATTACCTAGTGCTATAGCTGCTCAGAAGATAGCAGCACTTGTCGTTGTTGGTGCAATAAAACGGAAACTGAGTGACAAAGACCGTAAAATAGACAAAGGATAAAAATGTATATATATTCTAAAATAAATATAAATTGTCAAAACATATTACGGGTGTTGTTTAATCCTGCAGCAGTCCTAGTGACTTAGAAGAAAGGAAACGTAGAGGATTAAAAGAAAACACACATAAGATTTTAAGTACATCCTCTTTATTAATCCATGAATTAAAGCTGTTATTAAAACCAAGCCATTTAACATACAGTTTATTGCCACGACGTCGAATAACACGTTCAACTAAATAGTGATCAGGATATTTTGTTTTCTGCAGTTCTTCGATGTAGAATCCTCCTTCAATAGGCTGTCCTCTGAGATCGCGAAGTAAATACGTAACTGGATTAGTAAGCTTAACACTTCTGATTTGAAAAATTTCAGTGCTCCAGTTAGGTGTGTATCCTTTTGCAAAGATAGACTTGTGTTTGCTGATGCGAACAAAATCACCTTCTTTAAAGCGATGGCGACGTGGATCAGCTGTTTTAATTACAAGATGAATAGCATTTATACGAGGTGTATTCTTTGTAACAAGACGTGGCTTTGTTCCGATAGTGCGATGAGGTGTATCGTTGTAGGTAGATAAAAGTCTATGTAGCAGATCAATCCAACGATATGAACCTTGCGCTGTAAATTCTCGCCACATCATTGTTTTGAGTGTACGATTAAAGCGTTCTACAACACTTGCTTTGAGATTGCTGAACGTAGAGTAGTGTTGAATGCCAAGTAACTTGAGGTAAGAAGAATAATCCTTGTTGTAAAACTCTTTACCTTTATCAGTTTGAAGAAGCCTTGGGCAGCGTTTCGATTCTTCAACAATATGTTTAATTGCTTCTTTAACTTGAACTGCTCTTTTAGAACGCACGGGTTGTACAAAAGCAAACTTCGAGTACACATCGATAACAGTAAGTAGATACTTATACCCCTTATTACTAGAGGCATATGGAATCATTTCTACTAAGTCTGCTTGCCAGAGATCATCTTTTCCTCGTGTAATAACGCGTCTGCGACAATAGCTGCGACGTGCTGGTTTATGTAACTCATGTGCGATGTTTACCTTTACAGGTGAGATCTTCTCTTGACGAGCCATTACAAAGTAATACCGGCATAACTTAGTTCTGTTTCTATTTCTAGAATTTCTGGTCCTTGACCAGTGTGACCAGCCTCTTGCGATGCTCCTAAAAGTTGTAATCGTTCAACGAGTAAGTTTGGGTCATTCCAGTATCTTACATCCACATACGGCAACAAAGGCTTGTAGATAACATCAAGACTACGTGCAGTCGGAAACAGCTTAGAAATAAACTCACGATACTTGTAACTCTTATTCGCATTTACAGCTTCTGTTCTCTTGTAATTACGTCGTGTTGCGTCAGTAGCAAAAAGTATTGCTTTATATTTTTTAAGATCATCTTGTAAAATTATATCCTTGTCAGGTATTCGTGAGAAAAGAAGTCCTCAGAGTCCTTTCGTAGGTTTATATGTAGCACCTTTTACAATGAGTTTGTTGTTATTAATCTTAACATTTGAATTTCCTATCCAGAAACAGTCATCTTCGTAGCGAATACCGTACGTAGTGTCAGTTTGTCCTGTAAAAAGTTTTTCTATATAAGGTGCAAAGAGAGATCCATAGGTATCTTGAATAAAAGTTCTAAACTGATTGCGATATTCTGGTGTAATCATAACCTCAGACAAAGATGGTAGATTTTGCGTCGATGTAGTAGGAGTTTCAGGAACATCTGTAGTTAAAAACTCAACACGCTTAGATGGTGATGGATCATTAAGTTCTTATTCTTCTTCCTTATCTTCCTCTTCCTCTTCTTGATCTACATCCTGCTTCTTCTCTTCCTTATATTTTTCATGCTTTTCTTCTTCTTCTTCATGCTTCTCTTTATGATATGATGTTTGCATAGAAGCAAAACTTGAAGTAGACTGCGGTAATGAAGTAGAATTAAAAATTTCTTTGAGTGGTGTACTTAGTTGTGTTTTTAAAAATAAATCCGTGTCTGCTTGAATACGTTTAAGCTCTTTAAATTTCCGTCGAATATTGTTTCGAGCTTGGATGATATGTTTTGTGATCTCCTTTCTAGATGTTAACATGATGATGGTTTTTAATCAAGTAGTTACTGTAATTCTGTGTTAATGCATATAAAATGATCGAAACCCATGCGATATCGTCCATGCTGTACATCACTTTCTTTATCAATAACTAAAAAGCTGTAACGGTGTAATGACCAATATTTAGCACACATACGTTTAAAGTCATCGAATATCATATCAGTGTTAACATGATCGTTATACACATGTCGCATGTTGCGCTCATCTTGCCGAAAAAGCACAATAACATTTGCGTTGTCGCGTATCAACTGCTTAGGCACACGAGAATAGGTTTGGCACAAATAGATGCAATCAACATATTTATGCCGACCCATACTAAAGAATGCACGAATAACGTTTTGCTGTTCTGTTGCGACATCATCAAAGATCATAAGAGAATTAGGAAGCACATCGTCTGTTGATGGTACATGCTCATGCGAATTAAATTTAAAATATCTTATTCCATCTTTAACTAGATCGTGCATTACAGTTTGTAGAATAGTATATAGCGGCTGATAGATTGACTTTGCGAAAACGTAAATATTCTCGAAGCGTACACCATTTACAGAAGTAATAAGTGTGAGTAAAAGATTTGTTTTCCCGCATCCCGACGGACCTGATATAATACATCGAACAGTAAAAGGAAACAACGTTCCATGACGTTTTCTTGTAGTTGTACTAGAACTAGGTAAGAGATGTGGTACAATGTCGGTAACAGGTAGTGTGTCTTGCTGCTTTATAATCTTCATGATAACTGAATCATAAAGTACGTAATAGTAATATAGATATATATTAAACGAAACAAGAGGCAACGGTTAGTTTATGATTTGCTCTTGACTAGTAAAGTCGTGTACAGCATGGTGAAACAACGATATCCAAACGACATGAAGAAGAAGAAGAAAGTAAAAACTGTTGGATGGAAAGATGTTATAAAGGCTGCGCAAAAAACTATTCGAGGTGAATACAATCCTCGTGTAGCTATTACTAAGGCGTTACGCGCAGCAAGAGCGAGAATTTCTCCAAAGTGCAGAGCAATATTTAGTAAACGTGCACGAATTATTCCTCTACCAAAGCGAGGAGGATTTCTTCCTGCGCTGTTTGCTGGCTTAGCAGCTTTAGTGTCATTGCTAGGTGGTGCTAGTGCTGTAGCGAGAACTGTCAAAGCTGTAGAAGAAGCGAAACAACAGTTGAAAGAGAGTGAACGTCATAACAAGACGATGGAGGCAATTGCGTTACGAGGCAAAGGTGTGAACATGAAGCTAGCACCATACAAGAAAGGGCTTGGTATCTACATTTCTCCAAAAAACGTCTACTGAATGCACTGCCACATCGAGCTCTAACGCATGATGAAGTTTTTACGTTTGCTAAACAACTAGGAATTCATTATTTTCCAAGAGTGTATATGCGCGATCAACTACCAGCGCGCCCACGTGAACGTGAAAGTGCTGTAATTAACTTGGACGACAGTCGTGGACCTGGAACTCATTACGTTGCTTATGTAAAACGTAAATCTAAAGTATGGTATTTTGATAGCTATGGAGACTTACCTCCTCCTTTTGAGCTCATACGTTATTTCGGAAGCAGTGCAGACATTGTTTACAATAAAAACCGTGTGCAAAACTTTAATACACACATGTGTGGACGATTATGTCTTATGTTCTTATATCAAACCCAGACAGTAGAGAAAGTGCATTAGTGTCTACGTGATGACGAACAGTGAAAGAACGTTTGCTGTACGTGGAGAAGGACCTGAAACAACCGTCTATTTTAATCCACCAATCGGACTTGGTTATCAGCCGCATAGTCTTGGACTAGTATCGTTTGAAAGCTACAATAAAACCTATAATGTGCGTGATGGTGTAAACAAGTTCTATTACGATGAGTATGTGCTAGCACTACCCTCAGGTAGTTATACAGTAGACGATATTCACGACTATATTGAAAGTACGTTAATTGATCAGTTTGGGGAAGATAGTTTTAGTAATCATAATTACAAGTTCTCAATCACTATAAGCAACATTACACATAAATGTGTTATTGAGTCATCATTTAAGATTGACTTCAAATCACAACCTGATTCGATTGGACCACTGCTTGGATTTTCATCGAGGGAGCTCCTACCGAACGTACGTTACGAGTCTGATCAACCTATAAAACACTTCGATGATTATAATGTGAACATTACTTGTAATATTATTACAGACTTGAATAGTACTCTACAACCTTCGCACGTCCTGCACGACTTTATTGTTACAGATGAACGTGGATATACTATTTGTGAGAAACCAGCAGTAGTTCTTTATCATCCTGTGTCTGTAAAACACATTAGCAACATTACTCTTAGACTTGTAAATAAACATAATCAGCTTATTCATTTAGATCAGCACGCTTACGTAGCTTACAAACTACATCTTAAACCAGTATGAAAACCATCTATAAAACACGGTGTACATTCGGAAGATATATTACATGTGTGCAGAGACTCATCGAGTTAACAGATACCCATAAACTGATACTCCAAGATTTAGGATATACACTACTACAACAGAATGGAAGAAATACTAGACATTACGAATACAGTAGAAAGTCGTGAAGGTGTAGTACGAAGTGAGCTTCATTCCTATCAACCTTTTACGTTTGGATTAAATAACAATGATGAAATTCATTTTATTATTAATCAGCAAGATGTATACACCTTACCACACGAAAGCTACCTCAATATTGAAGGACGACTAGAAAAGTCGGATGGAAGTCGACCAAGCACTTCACAACTTAACAACCATGCTCTAGCTTTTCTCTTTTCTGAAGCGCGATATGAAGTAAATCATGTTGAAATAGATCGAACGAAGAATGTTGGTATTACAAGTGCAATGAAACTCTACCCGTCTTTCTGTGATGAAGAAAGTAATCTTTTGCGGATGGCTGGATGGTGTCCAAAAGCTACTAACAACTGGATGATTAATGAGGATGGTACTTTTACGGGTATATTATCACTGAAACATATTTTTGGATTCGCAGAAGACTTTACACGTATTATAATCAACGCAAAACAAGAGCTTATTCTAATCCGTGATCGAAATGATTACAATTCTCTTAAAGCAGTAGAAACACCAGTAGAATCGAAAATAACACTGCATCGTATACTGTGGAGGATTCCACATGTAACCTCATCTGATCGTGAAAAACTTCGATTGCTCAAGATTGTAGAAAATGATACACCATTACCTATACGTTTTAGAAGTTGGGAGCTTCATGAATATCATGTGTTACCACCTACAAACAAGTATAGCTGGGCTGTTAAAACATCACGTTTTACTGAGAAGCCCTTGTACATTATTTTTGGATTTCAAACTAATGGTAAATTCAATCACGAAAAAGATAGCTCACTGTTTGATCACTGTAAATTAAGACCCGTTAGACTATATCTCAACGGAATTACGTATCCCTACGAAAACATAGACATTAACTTTGAGAAAAATAAGTTTGGGATGCTCTATGACATGTTTTGTAAACTTCAATCATCGTATTATCAGAAAGGAGATCGTCCGCTATTTACACCTCAAGAATTTAAAAATAAAGCACCGATTGTAGTTATAGACTGCTCTTATCATGAAGAATCTATAAAAGAATCTCCAGTTGATATTCGTTTAGAATTTGAAACATCTGAAAACATTCCTGCTAACACAGCAGCCTATTGTCTTATTATTCATATGAGTGATGTTACTTACCATCCGCTAACGAATATTGTTACGAGACTATAAATAAGAATAGCTCTTTATCATTTTCATTAGTGTGTGCTTCAAAATCGTACGCTATGGAACAAAACTGCAAATGTGCATGCTGTTTGCATGCTCATACGCAACATCTTATTTATCTTACACGAGTGAGTGAGGCTATTAAGATGTTCTATAAATATAGATCGTCGATGCCGAAACATCTTATTCAATACTTACCACCAGGATTTTTATCTACGTACGCTGCCTCTTACGTACATACTTTTTGGGGCATCCTTCCTCTACACCTAAGATGTCGATCGAAGTAGCTTTATGCAGAACTTGTCAACGACATTACAAGCATCGAGGAGAAAATGGTGATGATGATTGGGATGGACAAAATCCGAGGATTGAACACTGTACACAGTGTATGAATGAACTTTCTCTAGTACCTCATGATGATGATCATGATTCCGAAAAGGAATAACAACAAGGTAAGAAGTATATGATCTTCTCTGTAAAGCATAACACACTTAGTATAATATATTTCTAAATGTTTTGTTTCATTTAAAAGTTGCAGGAGGCATTTCAGAAGCATACGTTGTTAAGAAGCATAACAATCTTGTCAGCAGCAAAAACGAACACTGTTGTAGTACATTTGTAAATAAATATTTGATCGCATTCAAAAATGTTGTACTTATTGCGTAGCTTTACACCGACTTACTCTTAAGAAAAACGATCAGGTCTAAACATGCACAATGACGTCATCACTGCAGCACGTGCTTACTCTAGCTTTCTCGATGCATGTTTAAACTTGTTCGAATTTACCGCCACCACATTCCTTTACACCGACTTACTCTTAAGAAAACAGGCATGTCTAAGCATGCATGATGACGTCATCACTGCAGCACGTGCTTACTCTAGCTCCCCCGATGTATGATTAAACTTGTTCGAATTTACCGTCACCACATTTCAACTAAAGAGTGCAGCAGCGAGGTAAGCGATGTAAGATGGCGGTAGCTAAAGATGGCAGCACGGTGCTCCGTTGATTAAAGATGGCTGCTTGTCAAAAAAATTTCAAATTATCCGCCACCACATTTCAACTAAAGAGTGCAGCACTGAGGTTTGCGATGCAAGATGGCGGATGACAGCTGTTAGAAAAGCATCTAGATATTAAATTGCTCGCTACTACGATAAAGATAGCAGCACGGTGTTCTGTTGATTAAAGATGGTGGATGACAGCGGGTGGAATTACCTGCAAGATAGCAGCACGGTGTACTGTAGTTTAAAGATGGCTGCTTGTCAAAAAGAATTTTTCAAATTATCTGCTACCACATTTCAACTAAACAGTGCAGCACTGAGGTTTGCAGTGCAAGATGGCGGATGACAGCTTGTCAAATAGATTTTTTCAAATAGTCCGCCTCAAAGGTAAGTAGCTAAAGAAGGCAGCACTAAGGTTAGCAATGCAAGATGGTGGATGACAGCTGTGACGTAAAAATTACCCGCAAGATAGCAGCACGATGCTCTTTTCATTATAGATGGCAGCTTGTCAAATAGAATTTTTCAAATTAACAGCCTCAAAGGTAAGTAGCTAAAGAGGGCAGCACTGTTCTCTCTGGATTAAAGATGGCTGCTTGTCAAAAAGAATTTTTCAAATTATCCGCCACCACAAAGAGGGCAGCACGGTGCTCTCTTGATTAAAGATGGTGGATGACAGCTGAAGAGCACGTTGAATTTGTTTCCAAACAAGAGCACGTGGAATTTGCTGCCACCACATTTCAACTAAAGAGTGCAGCACTGTACTCTCTGGATTAAAGATGGCGGATGACAGCTATCAGAAAAGCACATGGGTTTGTAAAGCACGTAGAATTTGCCGCCACCACATTTCAGAGGTAAGTAGCTAAAGAGGGCAGCACGGTGCTCTCTGGATTAAAGATGGCGGATGATAGCTGTCAAAAAAGCGCATAGGTTTGTTTCCAAATAAGAGAATGTAGAATTTTTCAAATTGCCTCCACCACATTTCAAAGGTATCTAGCTAAAGAGTGCAGCACTGAGGTTTGTGATGCAAGATGGCGGATGACAGCTGTCAGAAAAAAGCACGTGAGTTTGTAAAGCACGTGGAATTTCCCGCCACCACAAAGAGGGCAGCACTGTGCTCAAAGATGGCTGCTGTCACGTGGAATTGTCTGCTACCACAGGTATCTAATTAAAGAGGGCAGCACAGTGCTCAAATGTGGCTGCTGTCAAAAAGCATTTTTCAAATTATCGCCACCACATTTCAAAGGTAAGTAGCTAAAGAGGGCAGCACTGTGCTCTATAGATTGAAGATGGCGGATGACAGCTGTCAAAAAAGCACGTGGATTTGTTTATCTCACGCTAGTGAGGTTAAGTTGGTAATAGTAAGGTTTAGGCCCGTTAGGATGGCAGCACTGCGGATGACAGGTGACGAATTTGCAGCTACTGCGATAAAGAGAGCAGCACGGTGCTCTGTAGTTTAAAGATGGCGGATGACAGCTGTCAAAAAGCACGTGGATTTGTTTACAAATTCAAATCTTGCGCTAGTGATGTTAAGTTGGTATCACTGAGGTTTAGGCCCGTCAAGATGGCAGTACTGAGGTTAGCGATGCGTTGTTGTCTGTCAAAAAGCACGTGGCTGTCAAAAACACGTGACTTTGTTTATCTCGCGCTAGTTAGGTTAAGTTGGTACCACTGAGGTTTAGGCCCGTCAAGATGGCAGTACTGAGGTTAGCGATGCGTTGTTGTCTGTCAAAAAGCACGTGGCTGTCAAAAAACACGTGGATTTGTTTACCTCGCGCTAGTTAGGTTAAGTTGGTACAACTTAGGGTTAGGCCCGTCAAGATGGCAGCAGTGAGGTTAGTGATGCGTTGTTGTCGATGACAGCTGTCAAAAAGCACGTGGCTTTGTTTACAAATTCAAATCTCGCGCCAAAATTCAAATTTTACGCCAAAATTCAAATTTCCCGCCAAAATTCAAATTTCCCGCGGGAGGAGGATGAGGCGCCCGAACCATCCAATTATACTACATAGGATCGAAGGTCTGTTGCTATGGCAACGATAACAGAGATGCCAAATTTAAGGATGCTATCGCCACGTCGGTTGGCTTGCTCTCAGTCGCTTTTGTGATATTATTCGGAGTAGTACTGTGTTAGCTTTGCCGGCTTATTTACAGTGTCTGATTCCTGAATATTATTTTCGGTGTTAGTTCTTTTCTTTGTGAGTTAATCAGTGGCTAGTTGTACAATTCTATTCTCTATTTAACATGCGAAATTGTTGAGGTTTTTGTCAGTTTAGTGAATATGAAATCTCATATTTATCGTCAATGACGTGTTCCGTCTTAAATGCCGGAATTATTAGCAGTAGCTTAGGAACGGTTCAAAGTTTATCGAATTGCATTAGGCCAACAATATTTGATTAAACATTCTGCCGGTATGAAAGGACAATATGCCGCAGATGGGGGTAACTGTGACAACGCAGCGTACCGGTACTTCGTAGTTAGGTACTGCTTTCGCCGCTCAAATGTCAGACTTCAACTCTCGTGGGCCCAACTATAGACATAGTCATTGGTTATGTTTCTGTTATTGAATTTCAAAAGAGAGGCCTCATGCACATATTTTGAACATTCTGTCAAATGAAGAAAAATTACTTTCAATTGAAGGTGTAAACTCTTTAATTTGTGCAGAAAATCCAGATAAAGAAACAGACCTTCAACTTTTTGAAGTTATATAGGAATGCATGGTACATGAACATTGTAGTACTATCAATCCAAACAATCCATGCATGCAAAAATAAAAATGTATTAAAATTATCCAAAAGATTTTCAAAAGGAAACTACTATACGTGAACCTTTTCTTGAGCCCGATTTTTACGGGGTGAGGAGTAAGGAGGGAGCGCTGCCGGTTCCGGTTATACTGCCAACTGTATTGGAATGAAATCTGAATTGAATTGATAATATGATCGATCGATAAGGATTTTCTAAACATTATCTTACGCTAACAACTGTGTCACACATACATTATTTAACATTGTATAACATTTCTCGATGCGAATCTTGTTCCTAGCATGAATTATATACTTTGGCTTCGCTGTGTAAACAGCAACAGTACTAGTTCGTAAAGTGTACGCCAGATGTCGCACAGCGATGCATAAGCGATTCATAGTTTGTGTTTCAAAGGTTGTCAGTATGGATGTCGAAGATTACCGAGGTCTACCGATTCAGCGCAAGAGAGCTCAGGGCTCAAGAAAAGGTTCGCGTATTGTAATTTAAATATTAATTGATACCATATGTATAGACGTGATAATGGTATTACAATGACGGTTCAATCATTTATCATTGTTAATCGGTAGATTGTACAATATTGGAGAATTATCAGTAGAAAATACCGTTCTCATATCAACCTCGAGAGTTCTTCTTCAATGCAATCTGTTAAATATTTGTACAAATACGTGTATAAAGGACACGACTGCGCAGCTCAACGACTGCGTACAGATTATGAAGATCAACAACAACTCACCATTGATGAATTGAACATTTACTTGAACTATCATTATGTGAGCCCATCAGAGGCTATATGGCGATTACATGAACGCTGACTTTTCCAACTATCACATGCAGTCAAGTGGCTCCCTGCCCACTTACCGGAAGAACAAAAGGTGTACTTTCAGGCTGGATAAAAAGTTAATGCTAACATGGATAGGGAATCCAAACTGAAATTGTCCAAAGGGAATATTAACACCCGCAAATATCTTTACTACGAAATTCCATAACTTTTTTAGTGGTCAGAAGGACAATGGAATGTTCGCAAATAATAATAATAATAATAATAATAATAATAATAATAATAATAATAATAATAATAATAATAATAATAATAATAACCAAATGCTTTGGACAGATCTACACTGTCAATTCAGCTGACATCCAAAGATTTACCTCCCCAAGTATATCTTTTGCACATAAAATGGCCACAGTCGTTTGGCGATCTACGCACAGTTGATGGATTAACTCATTTCAACAAGTTGCAGAAAAATTACACTTAGTCATTAACAATGCCGAATGGAAAGAATGCTTGCAGGAGGCTGCCAGATACAAAATGCCAACGCAATTGAGATGGCTTATCGCTATCATCTGCATATTCTGTTCTCCTGCCAATATACCTGAAGTGTGGACAACATTTCAGGACGCACTTTCAGAAGATTTTCAGAGACAGCACACCGTACCTGAAGCCTTCAACCTCACACTGCAAAAACTGAAGAATTATTTTAAATGTCATATTAAATCTTGCCAACAATTTAAGCTACCGACCCATGTTGTGATCGCCGCACAACATACAATATAAGACTACAACATAGTAGAATGTGCGAACGGCAACACACCTAATGAAAAGCTCAACTTAGAACAGAAGGTTAACTGAGAAATTCTTATATGCAGTAAGACACAAAATTCCCAATTGTTAGGGTACTTCATTGTCGGATCGGAGGGCTCCGCTAAAATAATTCTCTACCAAAAATTGTGCCACATTTTACAAGGTGAAAACAAGGTTGTTTTACCAATTTCATGGACAGGTAATACTGCCAATCTCCTTCCAGGGGGCCCACATCACATTCGATTCTCGAACTACGTGTACCCGTCTTGAATACATTGGTCTCGTCGATTCGCACTCACACCAAGGAGGCACAACTTCTTCATGACTCAGACACATCATTTGGGATGAGATTTCAATGGTCCGAAAGACGTGCTAAGCGTTGTTGATCGACTTTCAAAGGACATCATGAATAATAATCTCCCTTGTGGAGGCAAAATAATTCTGTTTGGTTGGGATTTCTATCAGCTGTTATCTGTTATTCGATATGCCAGTAGAACAGCCATCATTGAAAATGCAGTTAAACGATCGTCCTTATGGTCTCACGTTAGAATTAATAAGTTGACTCAAAATACTAGGTCAAATGATGATCCAGTTTTCACTGAATGGTTACTTAAATTGCGTAACAGTGATTTAGAAGTTCAAACAGATTACTACACCAAAAGCGATCAAAATTCTGAAACATTATTATGGTAATTACGATAGTATTATTACCACCATATTCAATGCCATGGAAATCAATTAACATAATGTTTCCTAATTCTATTCAACAGCAATTTTATGTACAAAAAACTATGATTGGGCAATAAGTAATGAATATGCGATTTCCAATTTGTTACCTGGAGAGGAATAGGTTTATCTCACTTCTGATTCTGTCCAACATGAAAAAATATACAACGTTCAATTGTACCCTATGGAATTCAACTCCTTATATCCATCAGGTTTACCATCTCATAAATTGCTTTTAAAGAAAAGGGCTATTAAGGTATTAAATTAATTAGAAATCCTAATGGAAATCGGGGATTAATTCATGGTGCAAGATTAGTGGTAACTCTTAGCGTTAGCTAAGGCCCAGTGGGAAGCATTTATTCAAGTTAATGTAGCAAACATTCTGGAAAATCTAACAATGTACATGCAATACGTAAGAGACATACTGAGAAAGAAAAAGCCGACTGCATCCGTAAGTTGAACATTGCTGCGGGAAAAATAACAGGGAAAGGCTAAGAAATGAGGAGTTCAAAAATTGTCTCCCTTTCTAAAAAAATAAAGGTATTGCCCTCTTCGCACAGCACCCTCAAGGAAATAAGTGGTTCACCAAAAAGGTAGGCCCTTCAACAACAGAGTGGATTGAAAGCATCAAAATGATGCCAGACGTGGCTCCAGTAAGAAGCTTGTGTTGTAGAAGCCAGGAGAACAGCCACTGCAGGCTCGCCTACGATGAGATTGAAACTTTGGGATATGTTCTCGGCTACTGTCCATTTGGCTCACTACTTAGGAATACTCGCCATTATACAATTCGCTGCCTTATTGCAAAAGCCTTTCGCGATAACAGGTGAGAAGTATTTGAAGAAGTAAACTGCAAAGCTGAAAATGGTAGCGCGAAAAGAGTAGATATTCTAGCCATCTAAAAACAGAGATCATTCTGTAATACTGGACCCAACACTACGTCTAGTTTCAGGCGCACGATGTGCACTCTGAGAAACAGACTATCTACGTTCCAGTACCATGAAAAAAATATCATGTGAACGCCTTCACCGTTTACGGATTGTTAGAGGGTACGAGAGGTACCATACCTGGGATAATGGCTGAGATGTGGAAGAGGTTTGCCCTCAAAGAAAGCTACCCACCTAGCCACGATTGCCAAGGTGGCCATGTGCGCGCTCGTTCTTCCTTTAAGGAACAATTTATATTCCATAATATAAAACTGTACAATACTTGATGGCAAACCCGTTGAGAGTCGGTTTCCTCAATGAAGGAATATATATATCTGACTTCTTCGCTAGATTCAATTTCCTTAGTACGTTCCTTCAATATCTCCTTACCTCCACAACAATTTCTAGCTATTCCTATCCAACCTGCAACTTCTTAGACTCTGTACTTCTGTGTTATAATATAGTAGGTCTTTACCATTCCTTACCACCTGTTTTCACATTCCTCAACAACTGCTTTAATTCGATCCCACAGTCTGTTTACATTTTCGCTTACCGTTTTCCACGAATCATAATTACTTTTTAAAAAGTCCCTCATGCCTCCTGTCTTATCAGCCATTTGGTACTGCCTAACAGTCCTACTTTTACAACCTCCATTCTATCACATGTATTTTTAACTACAGCAAAAACAGCCTCGTGATCACTAATACCATCTATTAATTCAGTTTTTCTAGATGGCTCATTTGGTTTTACCAGCACCACGTCCAGAATATTCTTCCTTCTAGTTGGTTTCATCACTTTCTGATTCAGCTATCCTTCCCAGGTTAACTTACTTGCCATTTGTTGGTCAGGTTTTTTATCGTCCTCATTACCATCCCAGACACGCCAGCTCCCCCGATTTAAGCAGGAGATTCACCCTTTTTTTTGGTCCTCCCCTCTCTCTCTCTAGATCGCAGAGACTTATATCTCCCGATTTTGAGAACAGATTTAGTATTACTGTATTTGTTTGAAAATCCCAGGTTTTTCTTTAAGCAGCTGAAGAGAAATGGTGTTCAGTGGGCAATGACAAGACAGATGCAATCGTTCGTAAATTTGACAGAATCTCTTAACGTAATGCTTCTTATTTTATCATTGTCACATAGCAATGCCGACTGTGAGAATTTTTTAACATACAAGGACAATTCGGTTCAAAGCTTCCTGAAAAATAATTCTGGAACAAATGTTAACCTTAAAACCCGTTTAACAAGGTCATTGTTTTGAGCATAAATCCAGTTCAGAAATTTATGAAGAGGCCTAAAGCAGTTAGGCCTACCATAATGAATAATAATGAGTTAGAAAGCTCAGATACGTGCAGTATTTCATCAAAAAATAAAAAGAAATTAGGTAATTTAGTAGTATCCTATAATATGACCTGTTCAAAGTTACGTCATTGTGTGTCGGGATATGCTGTAAAAATATCTCCTGATTTTGGCTTTTGAAAGCTGGCACGTCTGCCTTCCCAATTGACACTTTGGTAAATTCACCAGCTACAATCACATTCCTTTCCATATCACTTCCCACATAACTGATTATCATTTCAAATAATTCCAAATCAGCATCTGCGCCACCCTTTCCGGATCTGTATACTCCAAAAACATCAAGTTGCCTATTGACCTTTGCGATGAGCCTTATACTATAATTTCATGTTTGCCATCTTTAACTTTTTGTAGCTTACAAATTCTTCTTTCACCAGAATGAATACTCCACCTCCTATCATTCGTATCCTATCTCTACGGTTACATGGGAATTATATTACTTTTATCATTTCTCGGCCATGATTCAACTCCTATTACAATATCTGGTAAGTATATATCTATTAAATTACGGTATCTAATTAGATTCCTTTCTTTACAATAATCCTACAGTTCACCACTAACATTTTATGTCATCCCTACTTGACTTCCAGATCACTATCACTGCTCCCTAGTCCACCCGGTTTCCCTGAATGTACCTTTCTATAACCCTTCTAAACAAACTTCCTAACTAGAATGCACAATTGCAGTTTAAGTGAGGGCCATCCGAGTACAGATTACCTATTAGGATCTAGAAATCTCACTCCCGTTCCCCCTCCACATACCCACTCCATACTCTCATTTAAATCCCCGTACACCTTGCAGTCAGTATTCCTCCTACACTCTGATAATCTTCACTTCTTTAAACATCAACCATGCTGAATTTACCAGATCCCACACACATGTTGATACTTATACCTGTTTGCCTTACGCTGTCGGTACCAACATGAAACACTACAACCTTTTCCTTTCCCTCCTCTTTCTCTTCTACTTTCATCAACATCTGCCTTAATCTAAATCTATATATATAAAATACATTGCTCAGAATTAAAAAAGAATTGTATTTCTGTATCGGTCATGTCCACAGTAATCAGGAAATGCACTTTTTACTTTTCCGTAATTTCTTACAGTATCAAGACTATCGCGGATGCGTGCCTAAGTTCGATAGGTAGGCCTATATATTTTGTCAAATGCCCGCGGACTGATTGGAACCTCAAATGACACCATCAAAAGTGCGGGTAACTATTTTGTAATTGGCGGGCGTGATAACTCAGTTCCAATGGTTCTATCTTCTCATCAGGACGGCCCAGGCTTGAATCGCAGTCGATGCATGAAACGTTTTTTAAAATGGGAAGTCACGTTCTATTGATACGGATTCTACTTAAAACACTAGATCCCGTCCCTTACCTTTCATTATACTTTTGAGCCAGAACCGCATCATTTATAGTGGTGTATTTGGAGTATCCAACCATTATTCGGACTTACCTTGTACCTTAAATGGTGAGTGAATGCAGTGGTGTACCCACAAAATAATTTCAGTGGCCAGTAGTGTGGATACAACTTTACCTTGGAAGGGGTTGTGAAAAGATTTTTTTACTTTTTATTTAGAATTTGCTCTACGACGCACCGTAGGCCTTATGGCGACGATGGGAAAGGAAAGGACTGAGAGTGGGAAGAAGCGGTCGTGGCCTTACTTAAGGTACAGCCCCAGCATTTGCCTGGTGTGAAAATGCGAAACCAGAGAAAACCATTTTTAGGGCTGCCGACAGTTGTGTTTGAACCCACTCTCTCCCGGATACAAGCACACAGCTGTGCGCCCCTAACCACACGGTCAACTCGCCCGTTGGATATGAAAAGAAAGCAGGTCCTACCGAGTGCGGTGTCGGATCTTCAGTAGATTTTGTTGGTTTTGATTGTTTCCATGTACAATCATAGCTTCTGTACTCTTAACATAAACCTGCTGCATTATTGAAACTGTTCGTAAAATTGATAATATCGTTCTTCGTTTATGAGGAAATAGAATCTTCATTTAATCTGTCTTCTTAAGAAATGTAGCTACTTTGGTACCACACTCCGTGAAGGTGACTACCTTCCAGGCCGCAGATATTTAGATTACGGGAGACTCAAGGAAAACTGTACTGCACCCAAAAACAAGCCTGTATCCTCCTCATCCCATGCCTTTCTTAACTCTGTCAGTGCCTGGAATCGAATGCAGGATGCCTTAAGTCAAATTCGAAAACAAGGATACCGGTACCTAAATGTAACCAGCCGGCCCCACGGTGTAGGGGTAGCATGCCTGCCTCTTACCGAAGGCCCTGGGTTCGATTCCCGGCCAGGTTGAGGGCTGGTTCGAGGTACACTCAGCCCACGTGTTTATAATGGAGGAGCTATCTGACGGTGAGATGGCGGCCCTCGTCTAGAAAGCCATGAATAACGGCGGAGAGGATTCGTCGTGCTGACCACACGACACCTCGTAATCTGCAGGCCTTCGGATTGAACAGCGGTCGCTTGGTAGGCGATGGCCCTTCGGGGCTCTTACGCCATGGAGTTTGGTTTGGAAAAGTGAACAGAGAAGGAAGCGGCACCCTGCAAATCTCCTTAGCTTCCAGCTAGTTCTTCTGTCCGGCCTCGTGCATTTAGGACAGTAAGAAAACGTACGCCTTAATAAATTCTCCTCATAAAACCTGCATCTACAATAATCACAAACGCCTCCTTTTCATGTGGCTCAGTTGGTTGAGTCGCTGTCCTTCTGAGTCTGAGTTCGCAGGTTCAGATCCCGGCTTGAATCGGTAACCCTTAAAACGGTGTTGAAATGGCAACAGCTCAGTGTCGTTGGTTTCTGGCAAGTTAATAAAAATTATACATACGAATATTAGCGTCACAAAACTCTAACTTTATACTACTATATTCTGTATCCCAGGCTTGCGTGGAAAAGTAATTAACAATTTACTTTACGTCGCACCGACACAAATAGGTCTTATGGCGACGGTGGGATAGGAAAGGCTCACAGCTGCGTGGCTCTAACCGCGTTGAAAACTAATAGGACAAGGTAAACCCTACATAGCATATGTTGTAACGTGTACTTTTCTTTACCAACTAACAAAATATCTATACCCATACGCTTTACACTATTTATTTATTTATCTATTTATTTAAATATTTATTTATTTATTTATTTATTTATTTATTTATTTATTTATTTATTTATTTATTTATTTATTTATTTATTTATTTATTTATTTATTTATTTATTTATTTATTTATTTATTTATTTATTTATTTATTTATTTATTTATTTATTAGTGCCTTCATTTCAGTGGCGAAGTTAGAGATCCAGGCCCTCTCGTACACTTAAACCACAAACTAATCAGAATCTTAAATAAAGTACTGAGATACTTAACATAGTTAAAACTACATAAATTAAGAGAATTGAAAATAAATTTAAATAAATTACTAAATTAATATTAGAACTAATTAATATTAAAAACTCTTAACAATGGCTAATCCTCAGGAACGCACACATTCATACTTCAACCATTCAGTCAGCTGTCCTCAGCAGGTAGTCTCGGCAGGTGACCTTAAATCGTGATTTTAAAAAGCTAGTTTCTCTGACCTGAACTGGCAGGGAATTCCATAATCTGGGGACAGTCACCACAAATGATCTATTAATTTTATTTGTGCGGTGCAGTGGAATAGAAAGAATGAATCTAGAACGGTGTATTTAAGTTGTGAAATGATGATAAAAAGATGAATTTAGAAGAAATATATATAGGCTGACTTTCAGCTACCACTCTGATCACCATCGTTAAAGTGTGTAGCTGACGACGTTTATCAGTCATCAGCCATGAGACAGCCTGATAGTATGGGGTGATATGAACATTGTACCCTATATTGTAAATAAATCGCAGGCAGGTGTTCAGTGCTCGTTGAAGTTTAAGTGTTTCTTCTCTCGTCATGTCAACTAAAACAACGTCACAATAGTCAAGAATAGGGAAAATGAGTGTATGTGTTTGTTTGGCTTGTAGCTCAAATAGAAATACATCCCTCTGCCATTTAAGAGGGTGAAGAACTCAAAAATCTTTTTACATATTTCTTTCGTGTGATCAGACCAATCAACTGTTTCATTCATCATTACGCCGTGATTTTTAACCATTTTACTGTAGGGAATAATGTTACCATTCAGTAGGATAGTAGGCGGGATTGCGACATTGCGACATTGTTTGAGCAGCTCAGTAATTTTCGTGATCCAATTATAATTGTCTGATATTTTTTGCATATGCACTGAGTCGTCGGAGGTCCCTGTTAATATCTTGTTTTGCAGTGTCTATATATTTAAAGATCGTCAGCACAGAGGTCATATGTGTTATTTTCTGTCACAGATGGTATGTCATTGTTATAAATACAGGAAATAAGGGCCGTAGAATACTGCCCTGTGGGGCAACACTAAGTTTCATTTTTCCATTTAGAGGCCTTGTCGTTTACTGTTACACGCTGTTGACGGTTACTCAAATAAGAACTAAAAACCTTAAGCGCAGCTAGGTCGAAATTTAGCAGTTTCATTTTCATCATAGTCGGAATTACTATAGTGTCAAAGACGCTACTGAAGTCCAGAAGGATACGTATAGTGAGCAGTCCTTTGTCCATAGCGTTTGTAATGTCTTCGATAACCTTCAAAAGTGCTGTCGCGGTACTGTGAACCTTCTACAATCCAGATTGCAAAGGGTCCAAAAGTGCATTTGTATTTAGGTATTCCAGAACTTCCTCGTATACTAAACGTTCAAAGTCTTTAGAAAGCGCAGGGAGTACGGACATAGGACGATAGTCGGAGGGTGATTGTGGGTCTAAACTCTTAGGTACCGGTATAATATTGGCTGTTTTCCAGACAGTAGGGAAAGTTCCGTTTAGTAAACAGTAGTTCAATATGTGCGTCAGTATAGGCGAGATAGCACCCATAATGTTATGTATAAAAGTAATAGGAATATCATCTACACCTGTAGTCTTTGATTTAATCGAGTACAAAGCCTTTTAACCTGATTTTCTGTGACACTGTGAAATGTGAATGGTGGATTAGTTGGAGGGGAGGGCGGTGAGTCGGTGCTGTTTATTTGGGTAGTGTGATGTGAAAGTGGGAACTAATATTTACTGGACATAACTGAATTATAACATCAAAGCATCTAAGATTATTTATTTATTCATCTGTCGTGTCGACTTGGGTATCGAGCCGTTATCTATATTATCGGCCATTGTTGGAACTGTTACCTAACTGTGAAGGTTACCAGACAAATTTAATTCTAGTTACTTATCCATTATTGTCACGCATTTGACTGGACTATATGATGCGCTGAATTATCATTTGTGACTTCTGCGCACCTTCGCGATGCACGCGTTGAATCATGGGACTGGCTACTTTTCCAGATCAGTGTGAGCTGAGTAGTCTGTTCGCCGCTACACTCCAAGATGGCTGTGTTGTGTGAAGCTCCCAAGTGGACGGCTTGGCAAGAAGGGAAAGCGATTACAATGGAGCCTGACTCCGGTGGTTAAATGATAATGTTAGGGCTAGGCCCTGTTATTCTTTTGAAAGTTATCCAGTGTGCTCCAACCTTAAAATTTTCTTAATGTAACATGTAAACTTGGTGCTGCGAGTTGACCATTATCGGTATGAAAAGTTTTAAGTGTCTTGTAAGTTGGATATCTTAACTCCAAGTAAGTACTGAAAATTATAATTTATTGAAGGGATTCCGTTCGTTCAGACACTAGAGTGAGTAATTTCATCGTGGACATGACCAACATCATAAACGCAACTTTTGGTATAGTGTAACCTTGTAAGCAAAATTTGATATATATCTGAACTGAATCCGTTGGAAAAAGAAAATTAATGTAATATAGGGAGATCGGGATCGCTAGTTATGCGTCTATGAGGTGGTATTTTGTGTAAGTGATTTTATCTTATGGTTTTGTCGGTGTGCATTATTGCCAACTGTTTTTCTTGATGTTCAAAATGATGATGAATATTATTATTACTTTTATTCTTTTAGTAATTCATTTCGGTGCGTGTTTTCTCCCTTAATTTTTCCCTGGTTGGTGGTATTTGCTCTCTGATTTTAGTCCTATTGCCTTCGTGGGTGATTATTTGTACGTGATTATTATTGCATTGTTACGGGCGTTAATTAATGACACCTCATATTCGCATCGTAGCGCAATCCAGGGCCCCCTCTCTTCTAATGTATGTAAGCCGCAGGGGAATTGATTAACTAAAGCTAATGTAAACTGGTACTATCACCTCTTGGATAAATAATAATGATTATTATTATTTTTAATAACTTAAAATCTTAAAATTGAAATTTGCTGGTCGAAATTAAGTTTAATTATGGGGGTCTTCTTTCGTTGTCTTATAACATTTCTCCCATTGTTTTTGTTCCTTGCTCTTGTCTTTATTACGTCATGTCATCCCTTCTTATCTAATCTGATGATACGTTTTTTTTGGGTGGCTTTGATGATTATAATGGGACCTTCGCTTCGCGTCGGTAACTGGTAGCTCCTGTTGTGTGCTTCAGTGTTCTATTATTATTATTATTATTATTATTATTATTATTATTATTATTATTATTATTATTATTATTATTATTATTATTATTATTATTATTATTATTATTATTATGTGCGCACCGTTAATTGTAAATTTCCTTTAATATACTTCATTTTGTTAGGGTTGCTGTGCGCTATTATTTTATTGTGTTTTCATCTAGCTCGTTTCTTTGGTGTAATGTTAATTCTCGGTTGGAGCCACTATTTTTTTCCTTTTTCGTGTGTCCTTGTGTGAGTCTTGTAATTTAGCATTTTAGTAGTGTAGCAAATTTCAATTTTAAAGAGATTTTATATCGCGGGCCAGCATATCGGTTGCAACCAAATTTTAAAATAAATTTTAATCTTTCTGTATGTAAGGTAATGAGTTACTAATGAATTTTCAAACCTTAATTTTGGTGGAAGCCTATGTTAATGTGAGCTTCATTTCATCTTAATTTCAACTTAATTTTAAAATACTGTTTCTCTCATTTAGTTTAATTGCATTTTAAATTTTTGGAAAAGGATATATATATTGTCCCCTTCAAAAGTGGTAAAAATCATTTAAGGGAGAATATTTTATTTCTACTGTGAATTGAAACATTATTTCGTGAACCAGGAAGGGAGTTTTAGCACGTTGAGTCGACTAGAACCAGTCACCAGGTGTACGGAAATCCCAGCTAAGAGCGAGCAAGAGGGAGCGAGCAGATACCGCTAGCCAAGTAACCTTCAAATCAGCCGTGAATACCACGTGATCAGGCGAAATGTGTGTCAAATGCTCGATCGATATTAGTAAAGGTATATGACGTCTTACTATGGCAGCCAATCAAGTGATCAATTTGGTGTGAAGTTAATGAAGTGACCAATCGTGTATAATGAAAAGACGCACCCCTGTCTTAAGACGGTGAATTATGGATTTTCCTAAGGAAACTTTACTCTGAATTTTCTACCTCTGAACGCGACGAGTGGAGAATTATTCTGACTTCAACTACAGACGTGAAAAGACGCACTTTGCTTACTGGGGAACTTCGTCTTATTTACAGCTTCCAACATCTTGCAGATAGCAGTTCAGGCATTCACGGATTCTACTTACAATTAAATGAAGATATTAAAAGATAAGTTGCTTTTCCATCTCGTCAAACAGCGGTGTGTGTTTTGGACTTGTCTCAGACTTAATTTTCAGTTTCAGCTTTCGCAAGAGTAGTATAATACAGGGATTCTGCCGCCTCCTCCCGCGGGAAATTTGAATTTTGGCGGGAGATTTTAATTCTGGCGGGAAATTTGAATTTTGGCGGGAGATTTGAATTTTGGCGCGAGATTTGAATTTGTAAACAAAGCCACGTGCTTTTTGACAGCTGTCATCGACAACAACGCATCGCTAACCTCACTGCTGCCATCTTGACGGGCCTAAACCTCAGTGGTACCAAGTTAACCTAACTAGCGCGAGGTAAACAAAGCCACGTGTTTTTGACAGCCACGTGCTTTTTGACAGACAACAACGCATCGCTAACCTCAGTACTGCCATCTTGACGGGCCTAAACCTCAGTAGTACCAACTTAACCTAACTAGCGCGAGGTAAACCAATCCACGTGTTTTTTGACAGCCACGTGCTTTTTTGACAGCTGTCATCCGCCATCTTTAAACCACAGAGCACTGTGCTGCCCTCTTTATCGTAGTAGATGTAAATTCGTCACCTGTCATCGGCAGTGCTGCCATCTTGGCGGGCCTAAACCTTAGTGCTACCAACTTAACCTCACTAGCGTGAGATAAACAAATCCACGTGCAGCTGTCATCCGCCATCTTTAATCCATAGAGCACAGTGCTGCCCTCTTTGTGGTGGCGCGTAATTTGAAAAATGCTTTTTGATAGCAGCCATCCTTGAGCACCGTGCTGCCCTCTATGTGGTGGCGGAAAATTCCACGTGCTTTAAAAACCTATATGCTTTTCTGACAGCTGTCATCCGCCATCTTTAATCCAGAGAGAACAGTGCTGCCCACTATGTGGTGGCGGCAAATTCCACGTGCTCTTGTTTGGAAACAAATCAACATGTTTTTTTGACAGCTGTCAACCGCCATCTTTAATCACCGTGCTGCCCTCTTTAGCTACTTACCTTTGACAGCTGTCATCCGCCATCTTTAATCCAGAGAGAACAGTGCTGCCTTCAATGTGGTGGCGGCAAATTCCACGTGCTCTTGTTTGGAAACAAATCAACATGCTTTTTTGACAGCTGTCAACCGCCATCTTTAATCACCGTGCTGCCCTCTTTAGCTACTTACCTTTGACAGCTGACATCCGCCATCTTTAATCCAGAGAGAACAGTGCTGCCCTCTATGTGGTGGCGGCAAATTCCACGTGCTCTTGCTTGGCACTGAATTGCAATCAAACACTGTTTAGAAAAAAAATCTCTTCTCAACATGAGCTAGACAATAACATACTTACGAATCTGCTCAACACCTTCTTTCTTGCTTTTCTTCTTTGAGTAATAAACAAAAACTCTATCTTGCAAATAAGGAGCGGGTGGAAGGTAATACCTAACCTAAAATAAAAGAATATGCCAATTCTACATTATTTATTTACATCTTGTATGTACAAGTTTTATCTCGAATCATTTTACCCTAGTGATGTTTGCGTACTTCTCGACGCAATTCTTGAATGTACAAGTTTAAACTTGCCGTACTACGCTCTCAGCGTACCTCTCCCTACAATATGTACAGTGAATTGTGATGTAAGACAGCGCAACGTAAGTACACACCTCTAACATAATGTTTACACACACATCTGCTTTATGTAAAGTAGTATCTATCAGTACTACTATGCCCCCAGGCTAGCGTGTTGGTAGAATTTGGAATGACAAACCGTTTGCAATCAACATTATTAAGGGCTACCTTACTAATTAAATGAGTGTACAACTGGTGATTCTTGCTTCTAATGACAGACATTTGCTTATGCAAAACAGGTGGATTACTTTTAATGCAATTGTTATAGTTTTCAAAACTTAGCTGATTCTGAACGACATTCTTTTTAACCCCCTTCAATCTCTTTATTTGTAATTCATTTAAGAGTTTTATGCAATATGACTTGGATTTAGTACCTACAAATGAATCGATAATATTTCCAGCACATTCATCTTTCATTTTACCTAGAACCTTTTTGTTCACTAGTGGAAGATGATATTGATTATTTTCAGGATAGTTACTTGTATCGAACCTACCCAAGTCTGGCTTTATATCATTGTAATAGTCATCAGTTTTGATTTGATAAATAAACGAATCGGTATCTGTGTAGAGCAATTGCGCATTATGCGCGTACTTCTTCATCATATAATCGTAATGGAATTCATACATGAGTGTTTTAGCCAATTCAGGTACTGCAAAGCCGACGTAGGTAGGTTTGTCATACTTAACCTTAACACGATTCATCTGTATAATAACTAAATTCTCATGTATGATGGTGCAGCTGTGGAAATTTGGTTTACTTATTAAATAGTTAGCACCATACCTTTTCTTAATATTCTCCCAGTTTGTAATCAATTTTACATCAACGCGTTTGTCAACATTTTCCATAGTCTTACCAAACACACTGTTATTCATGAGCTTGTAGAAATCTTTTTCAAACTCGTTAACAGCATTCGTTCTTAAATTATTGTTCAGATCGATATATGGCTTTAGCCACGGTGACTGATTAAATTCTAGTACGTGGTGAATTTTGGATAACTTCAAACCATGCTGCAAACACTGTTTTAAATTTCGGTAATGAATGATATACTTAGATTTATCGCATAAATTAGCAATGGGCATTTTCGTCGTTGATGCGATGTACGGGGGCTTCATATTTTCAGGGCAGAACGGTAAGTCATTATGAGAAGCGTGTAACTCTTTAGGATACTGTAAGTCAACTTCGAGGAAATAGCCTTTATCAGCTTCATCGCCTAGGGCGTGCAGCTGTAAAGCATCAATTTCGCACTGCGTTAGCCAGCGGAAACCACTCACCGGTAGATGCTGACTCATCGCCCACCCATACTGATTATTAGCATCGAGATAAACGATATACTGAGATTCCTGACTAGAATCGAAACTCGGCATGTACTTATTATTTGCCTTGGAATACCGCCCGCTGCACTGACTTAGACCACCTCGGATAGATGATTTTATAAAGTGCGCCATATCAATATCAGTTAGCAGTTCCAAATTCACCTGGGTGTATTTTAACATCGCGTCCCAACTTAACCCAGGCGCAGTAAAATACTGACATGGGTCAAGGCTGTAGGTGTTCTTGCAAACACAGCGAAAATTTTCAAAAACATCAGCTAACAAAAGTACATCTGTCTTTAAATATAATCGGAGTATTCACCTAGCGTTTGAATGTGGAACTGCTCCCAGATATGTTATGCATGTAAATAGTCATCATCACTAATATCTGCTGAATTCAGCGAGCTGTAAAAGGATTGTTTCGATGGTAAGGCACGTTCTTCGAGGCGTTCTAAGCAACACCCTTACGCCGAAGTAAATTAAACTGCGCTTCTTCGGGAAAAACGCGACGAATTTCCGTAAATTGCTCAGGCTGTAAATGACTAGAACGTTTATCGAGGCTACTCGCCATAAAGCGAAACGAGTCTAGGAATCTCAGTTTTATAGAATGCTCAGCATCTACTTTTACAGATTTTGCAAACGCAATGTACCGCTCTTTATTCTGAGGGATTATATCTACTTTTTCATCTGAAGCTCCAAATTGTGAAATGATGAAATGAGAGTCGTAACCAGATAAGTTATGAAAAATTACAGGGATAAATTTAGAAACCCTATACTTAAGATTACAGCTATAATGAGCGGCACATCTGTAGAAACCAGTTAAATGATCATGATCAAAAACTTTAGGGTCATTTTCGGAAAATTCCCCATCACAAATGCTACACTTTGTAGCACGTTCATGATTATTTAACTGAATTTCGGTGAGTGGCTTCATAGGAATATTACTATTTAGAATACGACCGAGATGAACTGCATCACTTTCAAGTCTTTCTAAAAATACTTTAGCAGCATCATATCCTCGATACAGCTCTAACTTGTTAAGCGTACTATCGTAACTACACTTGATGTAATACGCGAAGCTATACGGGACATGCATGTGCGTAGAATTAGTGAAAGAGTTGTTAGGATTAGGTAAGCATGTGTTGCATGGCGTGAGGATGGCTTCAAAGTCTGCATAAATCACGAACGGTACCCACATCTGCTTGTGAAAATTTGTAAATTTTAAAACATTATTGCCTGTAGTAGGTATCTCTGTACGCACATGATTGCAGTCATTCTTGGAATGCTTCGTTAACTGATCTTCAGTTCTAAAATACTGCAAGCATCCATCACATAGCCACTTTTTACACCTTTCTTTGGATAACTGACTGCCAACAAGTCTACTCAGATTTTTAATCCAGCAAAAGTGGCTATTTTCACTGTTTTCAGTATAGAGTAAATTAACATGAGTACTCTTCTTATGACATGTATAATACAGAGGACCTACTACAGACTTTTTCTCTACACCATACACATTAATACTAATGTTATTTAGTTCCTCAAAGCGCTTAATATCTTTTAACTGCACAGGAAATTCTATACTATCGAAATTTAGCTGCGTTGAATAGTGTGGATACGATGATGTTCTATTCGCTACATTCGATTTAGCAGGATTTAAAGCCGACATCACCGCCCATGCAAAACATGCTTCGTCATTGTTTTGGATGTTTACAACAGCTTTTCTTTGCTGAATCCATGTCGGCAGCTCGATGTGCGAAGATCCACGCATAGGATTGTACTTATTGATGTTAACTTCTAGATACATTATTTCAACTAAAGCCCACCCTGATTCCTTTTCCTGAAATTCCTCGCTCTTAGTTGAAATAATCTTAGAGACATCCCTAAGTACATCACCAAAATTAGTCGACTCACTTATGACAAAATTCTTCGTATTAAATGATTTAATGTCCGTTATTTCGGATTCATCCGTGCTTTTAATGTACAAGGCGAAAAGTTCAAAATTAACTTTAAATAATTTATGATTGGACAAAGATTTTGCAAGAAGCTGTTGTACATCCGGTTGAACGTAATTTAAAAAGTTTGAAGTGCTCTGAAACTTTTGACTGGTGCGAATTCTGTAACTAGCAATCCTACTTTTAAATGCTGTATTAATTTCCTCGATGTTTGCGTTACTACCACTTCTACATGCATTATTTTTATGCGCATTACTCCGTAAGTGTCCCTGAAAATGCGAAGATGGTACATCAGTGTTACAGTGCTCGCAGTGAATAGTTTGAAGTTCATGATTTTTTCTAGGTTTTTTTACTACTAGTACTTTCTACAGCTACATCGGTAGCTGCACGCTTTTCCCCTACTACTACCTGAGGGCAAGTAGATATTTGATGTACCTCTACTAAGTGAGCCTCGTATCGCTCTACGTTAGCGAAATACAAACTACAAACTTTACATAAAGCAGATGTTATGCTAGGGTGTTTTGATATCTTATGGCGCATGAAGTTATTACGCCTTGTAAACGTTACATTACATTCCTCGCAGCAGGGGAACATCTGAAAAGAGAACGACCGACAGAGATTAGGCGAAAGTTACGGAAGAAACCAAGTTTCAACGTATAGAGGTTGGACATGGCTGTGAGTTTGAAATTATAAGATTAACCTCTTCCATAGCACGAGGATTGAAGAGAACGACTATTTATGAATAGACTAAAGTTACGATGTTTTAGAAGAAACCAAGTTTCAGCCTGTTGAGGACAGACATAGCTATGTGTGTTTGAAATTATAAAATTAACTAGGCCTATAGCATGAGGATTGAAGAGAACGACTATTTATCAATAGACTAAAGTTACGATGTTCGGAAGAAACCAAGTTTCAATGTATAGAGGTCGGACATTGCTGTGAGTTTGAAATTATAAGATTAACCTCGTCTATAGCATGAGGATTGAAGAGAACAACTATTTATGATTAGCTTAAAGTTAAGATGTTCGGAAGAAACCAAGTTTCAACGTATAGAGGTCGGACATTGCTGTGAGTTTGAAATTATAAGATTAACCTCTTCTATGACATGCAGATTAAAGAAAATAACTATTTATCAATAGACTTAAGTTACGATGTTTTAGAAGAAACCAAGTTTCAGCCTGTTGAGGTCAGACATAGCTATGTGTGTGTTTGAAATTATAAAATTAACCTCGTCTATAGCATGAGTATTGAAGAGAACAACTATTTATGATTAGCTTAAAGTTACGATGTTCGGAAGAAACCAAGTTTCAGCCTGTTGAGGACAGACATAGCTATGTGCGTGTTTGAAATTATAAAATTAACCTCGTCTATAGTATGAGGATTGAAGAGAACAACGACTATTTATCAATAGTCTAAGGTTACGATGTTTTAGAAGAAACCAAGTTTCAGCCTGTTGAGGACAGACATAGCTATGTGTGCGTGTTTGAAATTATAAGATTAACCTCGTCTATAGCATGAGGATTGAAGAGAACAACTATTTATCAATAGACTAAAGTTACGATGTTTTAGAAGAAACCAAGTTTCAGCCTGTTGAGGACAGACATAGCTATGTGTGCGTGTTTGAAATTATAAAATTAACCTTGTCTATAGCATGAGGATTGAAGAGAACAAATATTTATGATTAGCTTAAAGTTACGATGTTTTAGAAGAAACCAAGTTTCAGCCTGTTGAGGACAGACATAGCTATGTGTGTGTTTGAAATTATAAAATTAACCTCGTCTATAGTATGAGGATTGAAGAGAACGACTATTTATCAATAGTCTAAAGTTACGATGTTTTAGAAGAAACCAAGTTTCAGCCTGTTGAGGACAGACATAGCTATGTGTGCGTGTTTGAAATTATAAGATTAACCTCGTCTATAGCATGAGGATTGAAGAGAACAACTATTTATGATTAGCTTAAAGTTACGATGTTTTAGAAGAAACCAAGTTTCAGCCTGTTGAGGACAGACATAGCTATGTGTGTGTTTGAAATTATAAAATTAACCTCGTCTATAGTATGAGGATTGAAGAGAACGTCTATTTATCAATAGTCTAAAGTTACGATGTTTTAGAAGAAACCAAGTTTCAGCCTGTTGAGGACAGATATAGCTAAGTGTACGTGTTTGAAATTATAAGATTAACCTCGTCTATAGCATGAGGATTGACGAGAACAACTATTTATGATTAGCTTAAAGTTATGATGTTCGGAAGAAACCAAGTTTCAGCCTGTTGAGGACAGACATAGGTATGTGTGCGTGTTTGAAATTATAATATTAACCACGTCTATAGTATGAGGATTGAAGAAAACGACTATTTATCACTAGTCTAAAGTTACGATGTTTTAGAAGAAACCAAGTTTCAGCCTGTTGAGGTCAGACATAGCTATGTGTGTGTTTGAAATTATAAAATTAACCTCGTCTATAGCATGGGGATTGAAGAGAACGACTATTTATCAATAGACTAAAGTTACGATGTTTTAGAAGAAACCAAGTTTCAGCCTGTTGAGGACAGACATAGCTATGTGTGCGTGTTTGAAATTATAAGATTAACCTCGTCTATAGCATGAGGATTGAAGAGAACAACTATTTATGATTAGCTTAAAGTTACGATGTTCGGAAGAAACCAAGTTTCAACGAATAGAGGTCAGAGAGAGCTATGTGTGCTGTTTGAAATTATAAGATTAACCTCGTCTATAGCATGAGGATTGAAGAGAACAACTATTTATGATTAGCTTAAAGTTACGATGTTCGGAAGAAACCAAGTTTCAACGAATAGAGGTCAGACATACCTTAAAATCTTCGCACTGCAGACTGTTACTCGGATGAATAAAATGCGTACTTTCAAGCCTGTAACTCGAATGATAATATTCTGGTCGTACCTAAAAGAAACGAACAAACATATATGAATGTAGATGTCTATTACCTAGCGTAGAAGTTGCTTTGCAGACAGTAACTAACAGTTCTAGCTTACCTTAAGATAAAGGCTGAAGAATAATATTCACAGCAGACAGTACTTAGACGGGAGATGTGTACGTGATAAACGCATACAGAGAACTGTGAACGCTTCACGCAGACTGCAGCGAGTAAATATGCTGCTTGTTACCAAGCGGATGTGAAAATCGCTGACAACTGCAGTACAGTCGGAACGAAGTGTTTATGCAACAAGAGCTCTCCTGAAGTCCCGCAGGCTGACGTATTTAAGCCGGAATCGAACCTCCTGTTGATGCCGAGGTGTCAGAATTTAAGAGTTCTGCAGCGGATCGAGCCTAGGAAAGTTAGTGGGCGTTCCTCGACTTCTGGACTTAAACGGGAGGGTACTAAGCTACATCCGCGGTATTCCTTACCTGTAGGCACTTAAAGGTATTGAGCTAAAAGTACATTTGGCTAGATCATGTAATGACGATCGCGAAGGCCCCTCGCCTAGCATTTGCTATTTTTTACGGCTTCCAACAGTAGGAGTTCGAACCCGCTATCTTCCGAAGTAGCGAGAATGATTGAAGAGTGTTGAGGGTGATTCATTTGTCGGATGGTGGCGTTAAGCTATGTACAGGCTTCTTCGGTAGGAGTAGGCTATGTGCCGGTACCGGGACATCTAGTTATCGATTTAAAATCCTAGTCAGGAAGGGTAACCGGTCGTAAAACTATGGTGTATGATCTAAGAAGCGGCGTGTGCAAAAATGCCAGCATTAAGTAAGGGCTGTTGATGGGGACGTTAAACCTTGTGCAGACTCCTTCGAAAATGATTTTGAGTACAAGACGTTGATGGTGATTCATCTGTCGGATGGAGGCAATAAGCCTTGTGTAGGCTTCTTCGGTAGGACTAGGCTATGTGCCGGTACCGGGATATCTAGTTATAAAACCCGCTATAACAAATGTATCGCGTATACTGCGATTTAAAATCCTAGTCAGGAAGGGCAACCGGTCGTAAAACTATGGTGTATGATCTAAGAGGCGGGGTGTGCAAAAAAAGCCAGCAATATGTAAGGGCTGTTGATAGGGGGCGTTAAACCTTATGCAGACTCCTTCGAAAATGATTTTGAGTACAAGACGTTGAGGGTGATTCATTTGTCGGATGGAGGCATTAAGCCTTGTGCAGGCTTCTTCGGTAGGAGTAGGCTATGTGTCGGTACCAGGATATCTAGTTATAAAACCCGCTATAACAAATTTATCGCGTATACTGCGATTTAAATTCCTAGTCAGGAAGGGCAACCGGTCGTAAAACTATGGTGTAAAAGTTTCAACATATAGAGATCAGACATGATTGTAAGTTTGAAATTATAAGATTGACATCTTCTATAGCATGAGGATTGAAGAGAACAACTATTTATCAATAGACTAAAGTTGCAATGTTCGGAAGAAACCAAGTTTCAACCTACTGAGGTCGGACATTGTCGTGAGTTTTACTAAGCTAAGTCTACATCTACCGTACCCCCTACCTGTTAGCAACAACACGAAACGCTGAGGTACCGAAATATACAAGTTCTACAAGCTGACGTATTTGTACTATGATTGAATGGGGAGGTTCGAACTCAGCTCGAGAAGCTGCTAATAATTTTAATGCGAACTGTACGCGTGTAGCGGACTTCGTACCCTGCTGAGGCAAACACATTCCAGGTAGGAGCTAGCGAGCCGGATGCAGCTTGCGTGCGCGCGTGTGTGTAGGCATGCTTCAAAAACACATCCCAGATATTTTTTCCTCGTTCTAGAGTCTGCTTATTCTAAATCCGGTGTTTAGCTAATTACCCTTCCTGATGTAACAAGACTAGGATTTATTTTTTAGACTGCACTTGGCTAGAAATAGCTACATAAAATTATTATATAGAAAGAGAATTGCCGGCTCCTACAGTTTGGTTTAGTGTGCCTGCCTCTCACCCGGCAGTCTCGGGTTCGATTCTCTTGGGGTTAAAAATATGTTTTACAGAGTTTAAATCGCAAGAATCCGTTTTACGATCGATTGCCCTTCCTGATGCAAAACTGGGAGTGTCTAGCCTCTTACAACATACACTATTGTTTTCGACCGGTTGCCCTTCCTGACGTCAAAGAACTCGGATTAAGAATCTGTTTTACAACTTCTAACACGAGAATCGGGGATTTACAGCTAGATGCTCTTCTTAGATTTT
Organism: Anabrus simplex; assembly: GCF_040414725.1. Lineage (NCBI taxonomy): Eukaryota > Metazoa > Arthropoda > Insecta > Orthoptera > Tettigoniidae > Anabrus > Anabrus simplex. The sequence continues at coordinate 126,208,038 of NC_090265.1, read as the reverse complement.
AAATCGCTGTATCACGAACTATTGTTTTACAGCCGGATGCCCTTCCTGACGCAAAACTAAGATTTTAAATCGCAAGAATTTGTTTTAAGACTAGTTGCCCTTCCTAACGCAAAACTAGTAGTATCTAGCCTCTTACATCATACACTATTGTCTTCGACCGGTTACCCTTCCTGACGTCAAAGAACTCGGATTAAGAATCTGTTTTACAACTTCTGACACGAGAATCGGGGATTTACAGCTAGATGCACTTCTTAGATTTTAAATCGCTGTATCACGAACTATTGTTTTACAGCCGGATGCCCTTCCTGACGCAAAACTAAGATTTTAAATCGCAAGAATTTGTTTTAAGACTAGTTGCCCTTCCTAATGCAAAACTGGCAATATCTAGCCTCTTACATCATACACTATTGTTTTCGACCGGTTGCCCTTCCTGACGTCAAAGAACTCGGATTAAGAATCTGTTTTACAACTTCTAACACGAGAATCGGGGATTTACAGCTACATGCACTTCTTATATTTTAAATCGCTGTAACACGAACTATTGTTTTACAGCCGGATACCCATCCTGACGCAAAACTAAGATTTTTAAATCGCAAGAATTTGTTTTAAGACTAGTTGCCCTTCCTAACGCAAAACTGACAGTATCTAGTCTCTTACATCACACACTATTGTTTTCAACCGGTTGCCCTTCCTGACGTCAAAGAACTCGGATTAAGAATCTGTTTTACAACTTCTAACACGAGAATCGGGGATTTACAGCTACATGCTCTTTTTTAGATTTTAAATCACTGTATCACGAACTATTGTTTTACAGCCGGATGCCCTTCCTGACGCAAAACTAAGATTTTTAAATCGCAAGAATTTGTTTTAAGACTAGTTGCCCTTCCTAATGCAAAACTGGCAGTATCTAGCCTCTTACATCATACACTGTTGTTTTCGACCGGTTGCCCCTCCTGACGTCAAAGAACTCGGATTAAGAATCTGTTTTACAACTTCTAACACGAGAATCGGGGATTTACAGCTACATGCACTTCTTAGATTTTAAATCGCTGTATCACGAACTATTGTTTTACAGCCGGATACCCATCCTGACGCAAAACTAAGATTTTTAAATCGCAAGAATTTGTTTTAAGACTAGTTGCCCTTCCTAACGCAAAACTGACAGTATCTAGTCTCTTACATCACACACTATTGTTTTCAACCGGTTGCCCTTCCTGACGTCAAAGAACTCGGATTAAGAATCTGTTTTACAACTTCTAACACGAGAATCGGGGATTTACAGCTAGATGCTCTTTTTAGATTTTAAATCACTGTATCACGAACTATTGTTTTACAGCCGGATGCCCTTCCTGACGCAAAACTAAGATTTTAAATCGCAAGAATTTGTTTTAAGACTAGTTGCCGTTCCTGACGCAAAACTAGCAGTATCTAGCCTCTTACATCATACACTATTGTTTTCGACCGGTTGCCCTTCCTGACGTCAAAGAACTCGGATTAAGAATCTGTTTTACAACTTCTAACACGAGAATCGGGGATTTACAGCTTAAAGATGGCGGATGACAGCTGTCAGAAAAGCATATAGGTTTGTAAAGCACGTAGAATTTACCGCCACCACATTTCAAACTGAGTAGCTAAAGAGGGGACAGCACGGTGATTAAAGATGGCGGCTGACAGCTGTCAAAAAAGCATGTTGATTTGTTTCCAAACAAGAGCACGTGGAATTTGCCGCCACCACATAGAGGGCAGCACTGTTCTCTCTGAATTAAAGATGGCGGATGACAGCTGTCAAAGTTAAGTAGCTAAAGAGGGCAGCACGGTGATTAAAGATGGCGGTTGACAGCTGTCAAAAAAGCATGTTGATTTGTTTCCAAACAAGAGCACGTGGAATTTGCCGCCACCACATAGAGGGCAGCACTGTTCTCTCTGGATTAAATATGGCGGATGACAGCTGTCAGAAAAGCATATAGGTTTTTAAAGCACGTGGAATTTACCGCCACCACATAGAGGGCAGCACGGTGCTCAAAGATGGCTGCTATCAAAAAGCATTTTTCAAATTATCCGCCACCACAAAGAGGGCAGCACTGTGCTCTATGGATTAAAGATGGCGGATGACAGCTGCACGTGGATTTGTTTATCTCACGCTAGTGAGGTTAAGTTGGTAGCACTAAGGTTTAGGCCCGCCAAGATGGCAGCACTGCCGATGACAGGTGACGAATTTACATCTACTACGATAAAGAGGGCAGCACAGTGCTCTGTGGTTTAAAGATGGCGGATGACAGCTGTCAAAAAAGCACGTGGCTGTCAAAAAACACGTGGATTTGTTTACCTCGCGCTAGTTAGGTTAAGTTGGTACTACTGAGGTTTAGGCCCGTCAAGATGGCAGTACTAAGGTTAGCGATGCGTTGTTGTCTGCCAAAAAGCACGTGGCTGTCAAAAAACACGTGGCTTTGTTTACCTCGCGCTAGTTAGGTTAAGTTGGTACCACTGAGGTTTAGGCCCGTCAAGATGGCAGCAGTGAGGTTAGCGATACGTTGTTGTCGATGACAGTTGTCAAAAAGCACGTGGCTTTGTTTACAAATTCAAATCTCGCGCCAAAATTCAAATCTCCCGCCAAAATTCAAATTTCCCGCCAGAAATCAAATTTCCCGCCAGAATTCAAATTTCCCGCCAAAATTCAAATTTCCCGCGGAAGGAGGCGGCAGAATCCCTGTATTATACTACTCGCAAGAACTTCTACAGAGGAGATTATTGGTTCGAGTGCAAGTCAGGATGCCTGTCTTCCTACGATATGAATGGTGTGGTTTCCAGCGCGCCAGCATGTCCTCAATGAACGAGTAGAATGTAAAGCAGCTCAGACGGGCGAGACCAGGATCGATGGTGCGTAACGTGGTAATGCACTAGGTCATCAGCCCGAGTTCTACGATCGACAGTCACCACCAAGTAATATTTATACATTGTTATTCTTTCTTCCTATTTGTAAAATGTAAAGTGTAATGATATAGCCTCTACTTATTTGCTTAGAAGAATTTCTATTAGTTAGAATTTCTTCCGCCTCTTCTTTCTTGGTGAAGGTAGTTTGGGAATGAGTGTGTGTATTTTGAACCTATTAGCTTGTTTGAGTGAATGTCATCGAGAAATGTTTCAACTGTCCCGAGTTCATTGTGGCAGGAGAAATAAAAGTAATACGACCTCAACGTTAAACTAGGATTATTTGAATAATTTTTATACTTGAATTGAGATCAGATGGGACAGTAATTTCGTGGATTCCATTATATCAGAGTTCATTCCTCGATTATACGACGTATGGTTGGATTCCGAGTGCGATAGAGTCATCTGAGATACTGTTGTGCAGTAGCTTCCGCATGTATGATCTTGCGCGGCCAGGGATAATAATAATAATAATAATAATAATAATAATAATAATAATAATAATAATAATAATAATAATAATAATAATAATAATAATAATAATAATAATAATAAAAATAAATTAACCTAATTATCGCGTAAAAGAACACCTAAGGTCATGAGCATAATAATAATTATTATTGAATAAGGTTGATGTGCGCTCATTTATATTAATTTAGGCCTGGGAAATGGCAGTATCTGACCGATACATTTATATATATTTTGCTGTGCTATTATAATTAGTTGACTGGTAGATGGATATTATTGAATTTAACAGATAAGTTGTGCATCCATTATTGAGTCAATTTAAGAAGAAAATATGTTACCTGACGTAATTTCTTCGTTGTGAGCGCAGATTAATTGAGAGCCACAATTATGGTCAAAAATAAAAATAAATATCGCAGCTCATGAACCGCGTGCGCGGAATGTTAATTCTGACCTGTGTTTAAGCAATTTTGTCGATGATTATCGGATGATTTTTTCTCTAAATTTTCCCTGAACATCGTCGTATGACTGAGTTCTTCAATAAAGTGATAATCATTGCTCTATCACATCTCAAGTTGATGAGAGGAAGTCCCCACGATATTGTCATCAGGAGAATATTTTCCCTGACTTTGACTAAACATGAAAATAATAATCAAGGGCTAGCATTCGTGTAAATATGTATATAATATTTCCGTGTATCTTTGTGTGAATGTAGTGTGTGTTATTTGTCTGTATTTTGCTCATTGTAATTTTACAGTCTATATTTGTGATGATGCTCTTCGCTGTTTCGTGGATTTTTGGCCAATTTTATGCCAAATTTAGTGGTTCACTATTTGACAGAATATAAACCTTTAGTGAATTTTATTAGTTTTTAAGGAAGAAAAGGGTCTTAACTAGCGAATACATATAAATAAGTATAGGCCATGTCAGTGGATTGAACTCACAAAATAGAAGTTGTGAGCGTGATATAATTAATTATTTTCAATCAATGGGTAAATGTAGGTTAACATGATGTCAAGTTCCAAATTATTGTGTGAAGATCAACTACTGAATAATTATGAAAGAGAATTTATTAACTAATTTAAAGGTCAAGGAAGACGATTCAACCATAATTCCATGGGAGAATTTTTTTTATTTAATTTTCTGAAAGGAGTGAAAATGATCATTTTCAAACTCGATTCAAGTCCATTGAGGAAGGAAATTTTATTTTCAAATCATTTAATTATTAATGGAAGAGATAATCTCAAATTAATTATTATTAATCATTTAATTAATTTTCGACTAAAAATCTAAATATTATATTTACAGACTCAGGCATTTGCTGTTCCATTTATCGATGGAGTGTCCATGTTGGTAACGACATAAAAGAAGACAAGTCATATGAAAATCCCTAGATTTTGTAAATTATTTGTAGAATTTGAGAAGAGCAGTAGTTGTAATAAATGTGTGAAACCTATTTAGCTTTCTCTCATTTGCCACTAGTTCATCATCTATCCATGCACTTAAAATTTTCGCACAGCCGATAAGCGAACGATCTACCCCTGGAGATCCTCGCTTACCGGCCGAGCTGAGCCCGGCATGACGGGTGCAATATATATATTTATTGTTCTTATTTTATACCATTTTCAAATTACCTTTACTTAGTAAATTTTCTTCATTTTAAATTTATCTCGTGTGTCATTTAGTAGCTAGCAATATTCACCTGGCAACCTGTCAAAGTTATGTAAGACCCTGGCCTTTTATATTCTCGCCTTTGCCCTCCACGCTTCATATTTCATGCTACTGCCCTTACGGTAAGTATTGTGCTTGTTTTCTTCTTGATGTTTGTGCTTTTCTTTTGGATGTTTTGTTTACTAATTGGTAAGGTTGCAGGTAGGATGAATATTTATTCTACAAATCGTCAGTTCGTCAAGTGGAGTGTCAGGAGTTGTCTGTCTCTGTTGATGTTTTACTATTCCCAGAGCTCTAAGTTGGTCCCATGCGCGATTAGAATTTAAGTTGTTAGCTAAATTCCAAAAATTTATAAATTTTTGAAATTTCTGATTAACTGCTTTGTGCGATTCCTTAAGATGCGGTTAGATTCGAAGTCTGTGTCATCTAGGGTTTGTTTATAATGTCGAAATAACGAGTCACGGTGGGCCATCATTCTCTTGCCTTTATGATCTAGCCATGGACAAGAAGGACGAGAAACCTGTATTCGACGCGCGCGCGCGCGCGTGTGTATCTTTGCCGCATTATTTGTATAAAATGTCACTTCTTTATTGCTTATCACATGACCATTATTATAATAACATTACCGTATTTATTCTAAACCAGAATATTACATCCTTACTCAAACTTTTTATTCTTGCATTCATTTCACTTGTAGTCGGAATATATGAAATGCTGCAGTTATGTTGGGATGGGAGTAACAGAGGTAGCCGGGGAACGGGGAAATTGTCGTTCAAGAAGTCCAGACACCCCAGAAGTTTTAACGAATGTCATTTTATTGAGCATTTTATACATAATGTGCATTAATATTAGCTTCCGGAGTTCGACACATTGGCTGAATTATCAGTGTTGAGGCCACCGGTTCAGACGGTTCCGGGTTCGATTCCCGGCTGGGTCGGAGATTTTAATCGCATCTGATTAATTCTTCTGGATGGGGACTGGGTGTTTGTCCCAACATATTCATATTCAGACAACATACTACACTACCAACCACCAAGGAAACACACAACACTGATTACATTCCTCTATATTGTCCCCGACGTAGTCAGTCAGCGAACACGAGACACCCCAGGGGTCCTCAGTTCGATGGCTGAAGGCTTATAAAAATAAATGAATGTGGCAGGATTAACATAGGGTTCATCGAATAAGCATGTTCAAAGTATAGAACAAATATGACACTTTTATTGAATTAAATGAAATATTATCCATCCTGAAGTCTGTGATTATGACTATGACCACTATTTTAGGTAATTTAATATGGCTCTTGATGTAACAAACTCAAATGCAAACAAATGGGATGTTACACGGCAGTTGTTTTCCCTAATATTCTAACAGAGTATTTTACATTGTTAATTTTCTTTATCGTCTTTAAAGTCATTAAATTATTAATTTAAAGTTGAATCAAAAATTGTTATTCAAAAAATGAGGTCTGGGCCAAGCCTTCCTCGAACAATCTGGAAAAAATGCAGTAATTGTAAGAACGAGTATAATAAAGAAACATCCAAGATTCATTATTTCGACTGTTATGGCAAAATAAAATTTTCATTCGTTATATCAACAATTTGTAGTTATAAAATGAAAAGTTGAATTTGCCTTTGTTTTCTCTAAGTTAATCCGAGACGTCCGATATATCTGTTCACGTCGTCTCACATCTCTTTTCGTGAGAATTAATACTGAACTTTAAGCATCTGATCAATAATTGAACAAAATAAAACGCCTTCTGAGCTTACGAACTTTCATAAATGGAGAGAATATCATCCATGTGGAAATCCCATCCACTATCCATCGATAATATCAAAGTGTCACACATTATCAGAACAAAACACATAGAAAATAATTTTCTGACTACTAGCAAATTACTACATCTACAGCTAACTACTGAAGTTATCAAGAAGACTGTGATTATCAAGAAGAAAATATCTATAATATTTACATGTCGACGAGTGTCGATCAACTATATCACTCTCCTGTTAACAGATTTATTACGTTCCAACAAGATCGAGTTACCTCATGAGAGCGAAATATTGCATTAACGAATGAACTTGCCTAGTCACGAATCAAATTTTATTGAGATATTTCATCTAAGATCTGTTCTTCAGACCTAAGGCCTTCGCGAACATTCACCTGTACCTTCAACTTGAAATTATTAAATTACTTGAGCAAAATTGGGATATTCTCACGAATTAAGAAGTGCATCGATTAACATGGACTTTCATCTTCTTCATCTGAAGACACTAATATTAGACTACACTGCGTTCATCTCGAATAATCCATATTCACATTACAGCCTAATCAACATCAGGCTTAATAATATTCCAACATTAACATGTGAAAAACTCAGTTTCACGAAGATTCATATCATGCGCAATTATCCCACATACTCTACAGGTACAGTGTAACACCATGACGACTCTAACTTGTCGTATCCTAATATCAAATATGTGTAGCCACGAAATATAAGAACCTACCATCGTCTTACAAATACAGAATATCCACTTAAATGCGTCTCGATGATTAATTAATCCAATTAATTATCACATGCCACAATACACATATTCTCATTAAATTCATACATAGAATTCAGACTTAATATCCCGATGACACGTTATCTCAAACACGAGGTACAAGTAGAAGTTCCATTTCAAGGAAAATATTGAAAATATTGACAAAATATCGTTTCATCAAATCCATCGGACATAAATTAACTCATATTCGTAACGAAATTCACTCAATAAGCAAAGATGGTTTCGATAACACATGGATAACTCTATCAGAACCCTCGCTGTCAAATTCATAGCAACATGGTCATTAAGCAATCGCATGTGCTAATTTTACGACATATCCGAGCGAAAGATACAACCATAAAAATGTGTCAAAATAAATTACTAAGAAGAAAGAAAGAATAGATCAAAACTACATAGAACAGATATAAATGAGACGTAATCGACTTAACTTAAAGAGATATCTTCACGTCTGGAAGTCTGGATTCTCAATCAGCCATTCTAGGATGAAAGAATCTGCATCCCGACGCCGCCGACGGTGGTCGATGGTTTAGAACTTCATGGTGAAGCACAGGTAATCCATAATACGAAGTTCCGTCCTCTTCTGGAAATGATCAAGTCCAGGTCCTCCACGTTCACTCGTGAGAAAGCTGAAACTTACACAAAGTGCTTTAGAATAAACTCCAAACACACACGTAACTGTATTTTGGAAATGACACGTACTTAAGGGATTAATATCTGCACATTCGACGTCTGATCACAACACTGTTCTACGTTGTAGACAATTATCAGAAGTGTAGAGCACAGGAGTGAAATCACTATTCCTGACGACAATATTCACGATGTTCTACGTTGAAAATCTTGCTGACCAGGACTCTGAGCGACTGAAGATGATAGTTCGGGAACACGTCAGTATGTGAGAGTGAGTACTCTTATCACATGACTTTAATATCGTGTCTGGTGCTCATGCACAGAAGTAAAGTCAATTTAGATACTGAATTCTTCTACCGTATGAATATAAAATTTTATCACCATTTTAGCCAAAAGGTCGTGTAAATTAGTTCAAAAATGTTAATTTTTAATTTATATCATCTAAACGTGCTATTATTCATCCAGTTTATTTTAATTTAATCCATGAGCATTCCGTAATTGTGCATGTCACTCCACCAAAGATATTATAAATATTTCATTCATATCGTTCCTCGCAATTACAAGTGACACGCGCTAGCAACTTTTTTTCTCTCGCCAACCTTCATTTTTTAAATTTTATTTTGTTAGTCGACCAGCCACCCTCTCTACGTCAAAAAAACTTGTTCTCGTCCAAGAGCCAAGGTCGCGCACACTCCCTCTCGCCGACAAACGAACACAAGCCACACACCAACACCTGTACAGTCAGCTTGTGATCTAATTACGGCCACAATATAACGTTGGCGTCGGGAAGGTCTTCAGGCCATAAAACAGGGCCAAGTCCACATGTGCGACACAGTTCGCACCCGCGACCCCACAGATGTGGGAAAAGCGGGAGAAGAAGAAGAAGAAAATTACTATTAGCTTCCGGAATCCGCACGAATCCACCACTCTTACTTGGATCCAAGGACACTCATTTCCATTTTCGGTATTTTACACCATCTAAATATGGAAGTTTGGACACCTACCAAAAATAAAATTCTGGATGAATGCCCCCCCACCCCCCACCAAACTGAAATCCTGGCTACGCTACTGCGCAGATGATGTCGCTCTTGCCGATACCATCAGAAGTGGATTGCAGAGTCAAGTTGAAGATTGGAACAGCCGTCTCTCATAGCAAAAAGAAGACTGAATACCTGGAAACCGTCCAAGCAACGGCTCAATTAAAGTTGATGTAGAAACCTTAACGAATACTGTAAGCTTCAAGTATCTAGGATCTCGCCTACAGACTGATGATGGAACACGTGATGAAGTGCGAAGTAGGATACAGGCAGCATGGATGAGATGGAGGGAAGTCACAGGCATACTCTGTGACAGGAGGATAATACTACATCTGAAGTCCAAAATATACCGCATGGTAGTAAGTCCCGATGCTTTATACGGTGTTGAATGTCGACCAGCTGACAAAGCAACAGAGTGCCAATTCCACACTATGGAAATGCGCATGCTCCGCTGGTCGATGGGCATCACACTCTTGCATCACATCAAAAAACGACACCGTCCGCCAGCAAATGGGCATTGCACCCATCACTAAGAAGGCACGGGAAAAATGTCTCGAATGAAATGGTCACGTCCTGCGTGCTGCACCTGGAAGAGTAGCCAATTTCACCCACATCTTTGAAATTAATGGGCAACGACCACGCGGACGTCCGAACCAGCGCTGGCAGAGACAGTGAATGCGGATATGAAGACTCTGGACTTAGACCACACGATGCCCAAGACCGTGCAAAATGGCGAGCCAAGATTAGAATAGCGGACCCTGCACCAGCGAGAAAAAGCTAGGAATAGGAAGAAGAGTTATTTTGTTGGATGTTTGCAAATGGAGAAACGCATTGTTAACTGTAAGGGTGACACCACAGGAAACAAAATTAACTTATGCAAATTTGCAAAATAATATTAAAAAAGGAATATCCATTCAAGCTGTACGTAAAAGCAGACCATAATGATGATTCCTATATCACTATGGATCTTCAGAAGAAACATCAAGGAAGGCCTTAAACTTTAACTCTTGTACATTCTTTGAACTATGGTCAGTTAGTGGGAGGGGGGAATATACAGACAACATAAAGTAGCCGGTTTGAGGGATATAGTGGGCGGGGGGAGGGGTTATACACATCAAAACTGAACAAAAAAGCTACAAAATGGTAAGTTTTTGATGCTCTTTGAGCGAATTTCGACAGAGAGGTAAAGGTTGACAGTTTACTAACTCAAGTGCGGCAATAACGGGTTTTTGAGATTTTAATTCAATACTATGCAATAAAACTGTCACCAAAGAAACAATATTACACACGTATTACAAATAAATAGAAGTACGGCGTGATTATAATATTAAAATCATTTAGTATTTGACTACACTGTAAGAAACTAACAGACAATATTAAAGAGACTGCCAGATTGACGAATGCACGCGTCAAACAGGTGAATCATACCTCAGCGTCCACGACCTTGGCAAAAAAATATACCCCTGTTACCCTTCCTCATAGCATTTGCGAAGTCTCCACTATTTGCTGTGGCGCTATACAAATCGGTTAGCTGCGACGAACGACATTTTGTGCGTATTTTCGATAATAATTTTGTTAATTAAAAATATTCACAAATTGGTTTTTAATAATTTCTGGTTTCAGGAATGGAATAAAAATGTAATGTTTTCCCTACAAATTGCGGGGGGAGGGGGGCGGCGGTCGCCCTCCCCCCTCAGTCGCCGCTACTGACTATGGTGGCCTCAAGGACCTATTTAAATTCATTTATTATAAATATTGACAAAATATATTACAATGCTATTTCATTAATCATACTGGTTTACGTCTCAATAACTAGGCTAACTTTTATGGTTTTCGGAGACATTGAGGTGCCAGAATTTTGTCCTGCAGGAGTTAGTGTATGTGCCAGTAAATATACTGACACGAGGCTGACATATTTGAGCACCTTTAAATAGTGATAGGCAACGAACGCTCTCGCTCGAGACTGACGTCGCAGATCTCGAGACCGATCCTTCTGTGGTGCAAGCTGTGCGACGTACCAGTAACTACGACTGTAAACTTGATAGCATGTCATTGGCAGTTATTGCGTGAAGTAACGTTCTCTTATGAAAACGTGTGAGCCAATTCATTTTGTCAAAAGCCTGGAAAAGTACTGCACGTTCAACTATAAACCCCTTAATACCATTAACGAAAGTGAAAACAAAATGTCAGTATCTTAAACTGTTCACGACTTAATTGGGGTGGACATCTTAGCTGAATAAGCCTGTATAATTTGTGAATAACTGTAGATAGAATGTATACCTGCTTGGATACTAGAGGCGTGCATTATTCGAACTTGAAACGGGGAAGATGTGTTTTGCTACATATGCAACCTCCCATTACACATGAGTGGAACGTGTAATCTAAAATGCCCGACTTTGCTCCATTCTTTCAGTAGGGGTGATGGGCAACGCTCTCGAGACCGATTCTCCTCTGTTGCGAGGTGTGCGACGTCCCAGTAACTACGAGTGTAAGCTTCGTAGTTATCATCAGCAGCTCTCATATGGAAACGTGTTTGACGATAAATTTTGTCAAAAGCCTAGAAAAGCACTGCATGTTGAACTATGAACTCCTTAATACCATTAAGGAAAGTGAAGACAGAATGCCAGTAACTTAAACTGTTCACGAGTTATTTCAGGCGGGCCTCTTAGATGAACAACTGGTATAATTTTGCCAGTAACTTAAAGTGTTCACGAGTTATTTCAGGCGGGCCTCTTAGATGAACAACTGGTATAATTTGTTAATGACTGCCATTATGATTACAAGTGATTATTAGGATGTAAACCTACCTGGATGCCTCACAATCGTTGTCGGTAGGGTAGCTTCTTGTGATTCTGACCGGGCCGGAAGTGTTCTGAGACTATTCCTCTTCATTTATATTGTGTGTTTTTAAGTGTCGGATCATCCCAGAACTGTTTCTGTCGACGTATTTTACTTCTTTTGAATAAAATAATAACACAGCGGGCTGTACTATGTGGCATTTCTTCAAAATAACCGACACCCACGACTTACGTTGCATTTCGAACATCGTCTTCAAGTTGTTACGTACAATTGGACACAATTACACATAGCACTGTCATATACCGAAGTACCTAATTATTATTAACAAATACATCGTAAATGGAAAATATCTCGGTGGCTATGGTCATTTACCGTAGTGTAATAATAACCAGCATACTGATGTAGACAAGTTTTCCTTCCTAAACAGGATCATAAGGGATTGGATTAAATTACCTGCAGCAGTCTTTGATATATTCTCTTCCGGTATCAAATCGTTTAAGAAGATGATTAGTGCTAGTATGAAGTAAAAGCTGTAAACGATGGACACTGAATTTGCGATTTTCTGCTGGATTTAGAATGTTAAACTAGTAGTATTTCTTCTAATATTTTCTCCCCATGGAATTGCTTGTTGTACTCTTGTTGTTGGGTAGTTATGTTTTAACTTTAATATCACTTGTAGAGTTAAGCTAGTAGTAAGTTCAACCTGTAGTATTGTAAGCCATAGTGTTACGTAATGGGAATACTGCAGTTGTGTGTGAATTTGTGCATAATGATGCTGGATTTAGAAAGTCAAACTAGTAAGTTTTTCTTGCCATATTTTCTTTCGTTGTTGCGTCGTTAAAGTTGTAGGGTAGTGACGGTTTAACATTTTATTATCACTTGTAATATTAAGCTAGTAGAAAGCTCAACCTATATTATTGCAAACGGTAGTGTTAAGCACTGCAAATACTGAATTTGTGTATGTTGATGCTGGATTTAGAATGTTAAATTAAGTATTACTTACTTCGTGTAATATTTCCTTTCCATGGAATTGCTTGTTGTTGGGTAATTATGCTAACTTTACATATGACGCGAATACTCTGTAACATTGTACAGGAATTATTCCCTTCGTCACCAAAATATCGGTAAACACAAGCAGTGGTCATAATATATTGAATGTGGGGTGTGATAACGATGTACACCTACGTGTTGAAAGAATTTGAGCAAACAAGCATTTTAGATTACACATTCCACTCATGCGTAATGGCGGTTGCATATGTAGCACGGCGTATCTTGCCTCGTCTCGAGTTCGAATACCGTAATGCACGCCTTAGTATCCAGGTACGTGTACCTACAGTAGCCGTTCAGGTTCTGTACGTAAACCACTCGTTCGTGTACCTACCAGTGCATACAATGCCAGAATGCGCATCCTTTATATGTTATACTGCGTCAAAATATACCTCGGCAGGAATGAACGCCCTAGTGGCTTGTTGACACGTACAGTATTTATGAAATGGAGAAGGTCCGTGGTTGGCTATTCGCATACTTGGCACAAACAACATTCAGCTCCGACTATCTGTAGGCCTACGACACGTTGCTCGCCGCACAATGCGGGGACAACGCTCTCGAGATCTCTCGAAATAGAGCCTGCGCTAGTCTCGAGAAATCTCGAGACCTCGTCTCAGACTGCCCATCACTACCTTCAAATACCATCGCCGAGTCAGGATCAAACCTGCCAACTTGTGCTCAGAAATCCAGCACCCTTAACAGTCTCGAGACACTCACCCCAGCTATTTTAATCTTTTTTACCGGAATATGTCCTACATAAAATATCACATTTGTAACAACATCCAAAGAAATTATGAGACTAGAAAAAAGTTGTAACTGAGAAACAGGATACAAATTTGTGCTAACCTCAAGTTAGGAAACACATGATTATTAAAATTAAGAACTGTTGACTTCAGAACAGAGACGTAGGTACTGTCCCCGAATACTTTTAGAAGTAACTCCACAGTGTTTCCATGCTTATTTAAAATGACGAGCAGGAAAAATAAGTCAATGCCAGGAGCCAGACGGTAACTTCACAGCTGAATTTCTTATTATTAACGAATAGTATCAGGTGCACAAGGTGTTAAAAAAAATAGTACACACAAATCTGACAATATTCATTAGTACAACTGGAAAAGTAATCAAAACACACTGTGCCAAAATTTACAAATTAACATCACACAGAGGCAAATAAAAATGAAAATAAGCAATCCAGTTTCTTGAGAACTTTCTCGTAACAAGGTTAGTTGCAACCCGTGTGGTTTCACAATTAATCTTGTTTACTGCTGTGGTCTAGGGTTGTGCAGTACCGTCAAACGGGGTAACTTCGGCCACTGACGAATAGCAACACTTATTTTCTCCTGCTTCCTATACGGAAAAAGATGAACCACTTGCAACAACTAAAATGCATGTACAATAGAATGCTCTATCAACACCCGGTAGTCCAAAGAACGTTGGCAGGCTCATTTTTGAGTCAATTTTTTTCGCAGCCCCGACTATTGTCTTGTTTGGTAACAGCAGAAAACAAACTGTTCTCCAGCCCCAGCATTCTATTCTCCATTTCAAAGGTTTATGGGGTCAAAATGTAAGTACGCCTGGTAACTGATCAACCTAATTTGATGCATTTTATTCAAATAGGTTTTTCAGGAAATAGTTTTGTGATAAAAGTTGTCCTCTTCCGGGGTAACTTCGGCCAAGCCCAGAACGTACGGGAAAACATTACGCGGCCGCGGGTATTGTAATTACAATCCTGTTTACTTCAAGAATGCTTTAGAAGAGATTAATAAAGCTACAATAACAATAAACGGGGAAGTTTATCCCGACAGGGAGAGGAAAGACTGTTCCTATTTTCAATGATAAATAGACGGATATCAGATGACACAGACGATGCGCAATTAAGAACTTGATCGACGGCCCAGATATTTTCTAATTTAGAAGACGGTGTATTATGAGAACAGTCTACAAGCTTGCTTCTTTTCCGATCTCCTTTTCTCTCCATACTATTGGGGTTTATGATTTTCGTACTTTTTATTTATTATCTTTTTTACCATTACAAATAACTACGCAATGCAACACGTAGTTTGTAATATCATAAAATGCTTGTACGCTTAGGCTAAATAAAATAGTCCATTCTTTGTGAAAAATGGGAATTTGATCACTATACTTCTGTTTCACTGCAAATCGTTTCAATTTGTTTGTGATTGTTGATAATGGGCGTTCTGCAGGTTTTAAAAAACATTCACAGAGGCCGAACTAACACTATATCGAAGAAAACTTCGTTTCCTGAGTTATTTTTATGGCGGCCGAAGTTACCCCAAAACATAGACGGCTGAAGACTTATTTTAGGTAACATAACTACATAGAGTAAAGGGTTGATATCTTCTCTTTTTCACCCTGGAAGCCTTTTCCTGTGGCTGCAAGAATTTGTTTCCAATATGCTCACATGATTGCAAATACACAAGTACCGATACATACTGTACATCAACAAATGTTACCAGAGAAAAACCTCACATATTATCCTCTTGTGTGTTGCTTTCAATGTTCATATATTTGTGTATATGGCTTGATTTGCATTGTTTGTTCCCATCCACTGCTTATAGGTTCTCAGTTCATAGTAGTAAGAAATTCTTGCCTATTATAAAACATCTAATCAGGAAAATTTCAAAAATAAAATATTGAATTAATTTTTTCAAAGATATTTTATTCCACAGTCATTAATATAACTGGTGTTATAGTGTTCAAGTGCTGAAATTGAAAAATCTTGTCTTGCTCCTTAAAATAACTATCTTCCTTCTTATGGTGCACCGTTTCAAAAGAAAATTATATATAAGAGGAGTAAGGGTGCCCCATAGCTACTCATAAGACGTTTATACATTTTTATACAGTACCATCTGATAAAGCAATCCATAAATTGCAGGGTATATTCAGCCTTGAAGAGAGAGAGAGGCCTGCCAATGGAGTATAGAAATTTTTTCTGATTGAAAGATGAATTACCAAAACTGCTGAACAATTTTTTAGTAAAAGGAGAACTTTGTATTTAATTTGAAACAAAATGAACTAAAACACAACTTTGTGCTTTCTATCTGCATAATAAGGAAGCTCAAAGGACACTGAACATCACATGGAGAATTGAAACACACTTACAAACCAATGTAATCTTGATGCAGCACTTGACCAAACTCTGTCTTTTAAATAGCAATGGCTGAACACCAGAAGTATCTTCAAGTTATAATATATTAAGGAGTCAAACAGGAAGGCAACAGGGTACTCACCCTAACACACTAAGAACATCAGTCTTTGGACTGTGCTTCTCAGCTGCTGAATATTCAGCACCACTTTGGCTTTTTCATTCTCATACCAAAAAGGTGGACACAACACTGAATGAGACTACTTAAGGCTTGTATCTGGATGTCTCCAATCAACACCACTTCAGAACTAATCTTTGGATGTAATTGCTCCTCTCATATCCAAAGAAAAGTAGCTGCAGCATTTCAGAAAAAATGGTAGAAAACTGATCAATAACATCCACTATTCTGCCATAAACCTGCCCTACAGAGATTTAAGTCTCTAAGCAGATTTTGAAGGTAAAGTAAAGCCCACAAAGGTTCACAGAAAGCTGCAATATTTCTCCCTCTCAGGTCATAATCTACCGTACAGTACATAGAAGTGACTGAATAGACTAAGAATGACCGTTTTATGTTATAAGGTCAATCACAAGAAGAGTAACAGGCTCAACAGCAGCCATGAACTCTGTGACTTTTGTAACTTACTGCCTCCAGTTCACTCTTAATGAAGATCACATGCTCAAAAGAAGACCTTATGATGGCAATCATTTAGGCCATAGCAGTTGCTATGCACTAGTAAAACATTTGATCAGGAAACTAAAATCAGTGAATAGTAAAACTGATCAGAGACTCAACTAAGCCTATATCCAGTAAATTTAATTTTTTAAATGTATTATACGTTACAAAATGCAGGAAATTTGAAATATAGCAAATTAGATTAACTATAACAAGCTTTCAGTCAATTCACAAAAATTGTGAAAGAAAGAATGGCCATCATCACAATGTATACCTGTGATGTGTCCGAGTTCTTTTTAATCCAAATCATAATATTGGAAACATATGGCAATTCAGCTGATGGTCAGACTCATTGGCTGAATGGTCGGCATTCAGGCCTTCGGTTCAGAGGGTCCTGGGTTCTATTCCCGGCTGGGTCGGGGGATTTTAATCGTGCCTGATTCATTCTTCTGACTCGAGGATTGGGTGTTTGTGTGTGTTCCAAAACTTTCCTCTTCAAATTCAGACAACACAACACACTACACTACCAACCACCACAGGAACACGCAATAGCGATTACATCCTTCCATATAAGGTTGGCGTCTGGAAGGGCATCCAGCTGTAAAACAGGGCCAAATCAATATGTAAGGCACAGTTCGCACCCGCGACCCCACAGATGTGGGAAAAAGTGGTCGAAGAAGAAGAAGATGGCAATTCAGCTGATGAGCCCGCTACTATACTGGGGAAAAATGCTGGTAATTTCACAACTGAAGGAGCTTGAATACTTTAATATTCACAATCAGTGAAATAAAATTATTGTTCCTTCTGGAAATCTAATTTTTGATATAAAAGCTTCTAAGGGAGAGATTTATTTGAGTTGAGGTACATACTGTATTTCCCCCAAAGCACTGTCACTGAATTGTCCTACAAAGGTGGCTTGCAGTGCAGAGGAAGAATGAAAACATTAGTAGTAGTATTTTAATGGTGCACTAGCCACCACTGTCTTGGAAAGTTGCAGCAATCCAATTAACGAGCCTGCTGCCACATTGAGGAGAAACACTGGTTATTTCGATATTGAAAAGGCATAAAGAACTTGAATACTTTAATCATAACAAGTTTTGCCTATATTCCAAAAAGTTAAAGTTTTCTTCTCTAATAACTAGAAAGTTACATTTTCATTTGGTGAGCATCTCAAGAAAGAAGGGCAGTCATTTCTATACGAAATGCCATTACAAGAATTTGGTATATCCAGAAAGGAATAACTTTAACAATACTTTGATTTTTATATGAAGTTCTCTAACACCAAACAACCTACCAGGAGTTGAGGCTAAATTATTGCTTCATTCTATGGCTAGAGCTGAAAAGTTCATAACAGCACGTTTGTATAACTTCTGTTATGATTTACAGTATTCTGTCCTTGTGTTTAGACTGTTAACTAAATGAAGCTATGTGGTATACAAGATACTGGGATATGACAATGTACTATCCCAACATTTACCACACACAGGAGTGAAAAGTCGGGGAGAGGTCAGTTGCTAATAGTTGCGATGACCCGGGAGTGATTAATCTTTCCAATAAAATCTTGGTGTAGGAACAGGAGGCAATGAGGAAGAAGGGTGAATTTCACATCAATACTGGTAATAACTTGAAATCTTATGCTCCATGGTAGACAAATACTTCCAATTCCAGTCATTCCAAATCAGTAGTGAAATAAATATTTAAAATATGATATGGTTTTTCAACTTCCTTTCAAAATATGAGTTCCCATTATAAATACATAACTGAAAGTAATCAAACATTTAAAAATTCTTCAAAAAGGAGTAAGTAAGGTTTAAAGCAAAGGCTTCAGAAAAGACTGTTCACTATATCAAGGTCAAGGAAACAAGATACTATCATAAACTAGTCTGGAGCACATCAAGGTTGGCTGAAGAACCACCAAGCATAACTTCTGTTCCAGTTTATGAACACTCATCAGGTCACTCACATATTCCAGCTGTTCTTAGAAGTGTTACAGCTATTAACATGAACGTCCTCAGATAAAATATATTTTAACTGAAAACTGTTTCAGAAAGATATATTCACTGTTATTTCTTTAGAAATACGATGTATAAGATACTTTGGTATTTTCAATACTGTGCAAATTATTATATTCTGTACAAGTAATATTTCATTCCACAGGTGGATTTTTAAATTATTTTCTGATAAATGTTCATACATTTCAAATGGCAAAAACTGTGAGCAAATGAAATGACTATCAACAAATATATACACCACAGGTCAAAGAAAAAAGTTAAACAGTAAAGGAAAATGTAAATTTTCCCCTCTTGAGATCAGGGAGTCTAATAAGACCTATATTTACTATAATGTTAATCCCAAGTAGTCATAACAGTAATCTTCAGTTTGAAAAATATAAAACTGATGTTAAACTGGTGTCTTGTTAATATAAAAGACTTTCTTGATATTGTATTATTTCTCTACTGGGAAAGTTAACATTATCAAGTTCATACACAGAATTTTGAATTCAAATGAAGAAATAACATAATTATGCTGGTCTTATAGTACTTAAAGGTAATAACCACACACCATTTACAACCCACTGTAAACAAACAATACTTGACTCAGATTAATTGTAATAAAAAATTAGAATTTCAGTGTTTTACATCACTGTCTGGATAATATTTTAAGGAGGAATAAAAAACACCTTTGAATAAGAACACAAAATATCTATATGGAGATAAACAAAATATATCATCCATCAGTCAATGAATAAATATGGTATTTTCACACAAATTAGTTAAATATATCAGATGAAGAAAACAACTTCATAACAACCAAAGGTGATGTTAAGCAAAAAGCAAAAATACAAGTCATAGGGAGAGTTTTCAAACAATACATTGAATGCTCACTCCTTAACCGTGCACAGAAGCTGGCACCACCATGTTTAATTCACTCAAATGAAGTCAATCTATGAACAAAATTTGCTTTACAAATGAACATACATTCTCAATGTGAGATAACTTACTGTATAAAATAGAAGTGTAAAATCACTCAAGTATTCTGTAGGGAGCAAGAGAAATTTTATCATATACTTTCATAAATCAATTACTTCTGATATCAAATAATCTACATATATAAAATTTGTTCCCTTATTGTCTTTAATATATTGCCAAGGAACTCAAACAGTGGCCAAAACAAATTCTGAATATCTATAGTTTTATATGGGCTTTGTAATTTGTTGCATAATACGAAATTTGGCACATAAAACCATCATGTGAATGGTCATCATTTCCTTGAATCTAAAAACCATGGAGAATACACAATTTAATTTGCTTCCCACAAAATACCAATAAAGCCTGAAGTACACAGCTTACTTCTCTGCACACATGATTAGGCATAATATATAAACTAGGCAATGTACTGCATATAATAAAAATGCAGAAATTTAATGTAAAAAGGGAAACATCTGATAAAAATTAGATGTATAATACAAAATGAAACAATAGGCCTTCTTCCATGAGGAAAATTGGTTGACCCACGAGAAGCAAGCAGTAATATGAGATGGTCTTGGTTCAATTCATGAGGAAGATCGGTTGACCCATGAGAAGTAGGCAGTAATATTAGATGGTCTTGGTTCAATTATCCATATCTTCAGAAACAATTCCCATTGTAACATCTGGAAAATAATTTTAAAATATCACATGAAAAAATGAGCAAAAGAATATAGCAATACTAATATAACTTTTGCACAATTCTGAGAAGATATACGAGGGGGTACCCAAAAATAAACGGAATAACATTGCCGTGAGTGAAGCTTGTGTAGTACGCATTTCTGCCGCTAGGCATGCATAGCGCAACTCATTGCCAGTTCAGTGCCGCCTGTGTTGTCGACCTGGCTTGTTCTGTTCATCAGCAGTGATTGCTTTTGCTAGGGCTGTTTTGTTTTCGTTTTCTTTTGATGGCAAGTTTTAAATGAACAACGTGTAAACCTTTTCTTTGGGAAGTTTTAAAAAGATTGCGCAACAGTGTTCATAAAAAAAAGACCTGTGGTAGGCAGGAGACTGGTTTGTCCAACACGACAATGCACCTGCACAAACAGCCATCTCTGTTACAGTTTTTGGCTAAAAATGGCACGGTTCTGCTGCCCCATGTCTGATTTTCTTATTTCCACACACGAAAAGGGGCATGAAAGGATACCGATTTAACAACACTGAAGAGTTACAAGTAACTAATCTCATATCTGTTCCGTATTGAAGATAACAATAAGTAAAATTTATCAAGAATAAAATTTAATGTGTCCACCTATTCAATACAGTTATATTCTGTAGTGATTAAATTCTACATGAATTACCTATACTAATTAGGAAAATGTTTCGCCCTAGTTTTGGGCATCTTCAGTTTGAAAATAGAACTGAATTATATAAGACAGCTCAGTTCAATGGCTTTAAAATAAATATAATGAATCGGTTAATTAATAAGATCAAAATTAGGCTATCTTCCAACCTAGTCCCAGAGAAATCAAAGAAAAATAGCTACGCCACATTTACGTATAACAGCCCGGCTATTCATCAGATCACTAATGTTTTAAAAAACACAACGTCAACATAGCCTTCAGGACAGTAAATAATAACCAGAACATATTCCTCAACCACAATAAGGTCAATAATAATGTTTACTCAAGATCTGGTGTTTATAGGTTAAAGTGTACAGAGTGTGGGTCCACATATCTTGGTCAAACAAGGAGAAGCTTTTACACAAGGTATCTGGAACATTACAATGCTTCCCAACATAAGTATTCAGCCATGAGCCAGCATATGAGTGAAACGGGACATAAATTCACCTCAATAGAGAAAGATATGACGATAGTTAGAAGCCTAGGTAAGGGGAAATTGAGTGAGACAGAAAACTTGTACATTTATTTGGAGCAAACTTATAATAAAAATAATAATCTTAACGACATCATTGACAACAAAAATCCGTTATATGAGGCAACTCCAAGGTTAATCCAGGCTGAAAATCAGAAAGTCTCCAGGATGTTTCAGTCACAACACGCATGCGCTCCAATTACCACGCCTAATGCTAGGCCCGCCAATCCAATTCAAGTAACGCCTCTCTAACAATAACACAGGCGCACAAGTTAAAACTCACTCCCCTTTCCCCTCTATGCTCCACCCCTCTGTTACCGCATCAATACTTCACTAGGAAGGTGCTCAAATAAGTCAGCCTCGGTCCGTAGATTTACTGGCACGTAAAAGAACTCCTGCGGGACTAAATTCCGGCACCTCGGCGTCTCCGAAAACCGTAGTTAGTGGGACGTAAAGCAAATAACATTATTATCATCATCCATTCAGTTGGAGAAGTTCGATTTTACGCTTTGGACAATATCGAGTCATTGTATGATAATTTTAATTGCTTCCCTGTCACAAATTCTGGGTTTTAATTAATATACACATTGTAAATCTATGTAAATATCACCTAAAGCACAACTTTTTGTAAAAAAATTTTAAGCATAAGACCATAGTATTTAGTTTTAGTTCTAATGTTTAATTGGTTTAAAGACTTGACCTTAAGATTATTATTAGGCTGAAGATGCCCAAAACTAGGGCGAAACATGTTCCGAATTAGTATAGGCAGGGGTAGAAGAAAATAGAAATAATTCAGTAGCCAGCCCCTTTTTATCAGGAGCCAGCACATTTTTCGCAAATATACATTATGAACATCACAGGTTAGACTAGGATCAAGCTACGTATTATTTTTGAAATGTAGCCTTAAGTAGTAAAATCTCAGTTCATATAAGAATGGAAATGTATATTTTAAGAGATACTAACCCAAATAATCACCAGTCACCTTCAAGGCCAGCGTCTTTTAAAATTACACTACATGTGCCTGTTTGATTTCCCACCAGTAACATTCAACTTGCTTAACAATGCAAACAAACCTTCAAAATCAGTGTTGGGTCTTTTTTTTTTCAGTATGATAAGATGCCATGAACAATGCATTCATATGCTGTAACGTATTAGCATTCATTTTCTTAACGCACCTCGCTAAAAGTGCACATTCGGGATTTTTCATGAAACATTCAATCTCCTGCCGGCCCTGCAATGTAGTGGTAGCGTACCTGCCTCTTACCCGGAGGCCCCGGGTTCGATTCCCGGCCAGGTTACGGATTTTGACCTGGATCTGAGGGCTGGTTCGAGGTCCACTCAGCCTACATGATTACAATTGAGGAGCTATCTGACGGTGAGATGGCGGCCCCGGTCAAGAAAGCCAAGGATAACGGCCGAGAGGATTCGTCGTGCTGACCGCACGACATCTCAATCTGCAGGCCTCCGGGCTGAGCAGCCGGCGCTTGGTAGGCCAAGGCCCTTTGGGGCTGTTATGCCATTTTTTTCAGCTTCCTGACACTTCGAGTGAGGATAGGATTTTTCGTATGTTTTAACGTTTCCAGTCTAAATGGTCCTGAAAATCCGGATACACCAGGGTGCGAAATCAGAAATAAATGGGGGGGGGACATAGGGTTTAACTACTAGTGTTTTCTTCAGGCAGTATTTCGCGGAGGGCGGTTAAATTTCTCCTGTAATTTAATTACCACCCCCCAGACAAATGTAAATTGTAATCTTTTTGTTTGAATTTTGTTGTTATAACGAGAAATAAACATTATTCCAATCAGCTGAGAAGTTTTGAGAGACGAGGCTCGATTTGTCCTGATTTATTGCTTTATTAGTGGAACCTTCCTCTATCAGGGCTAAGTTTTGACTGAAAAAAATTTGTCGGTTTGTACACTGCTTAAGTGAATATTGTCCTATTGACTACTTATCGGAAACACACCCTTTCTAAGAAGTACAAGAGTGGTATAAGCTCGAGCTACCTAGAGAAATTACAAAGGAGGAGAGCTTCAAGTAATTTATATTTTTTCCGAGTTTCAGATGGACTTGTCAGAGTGAAATATGAATAATAGGTTGCAGGTCCGAATTGCCACTGCTGCGTTGTTTTATTGCTGAAGGTCTGGCAGTCACTTGAATTATTGCTGATGTTTTCATAAAAATATGTGCAATAAAAATCATTAATTTCGGTCCAAAATTATATGTGTTCTACATTTTCCTCATAATTTTATAATGAAAGAACCCCCCCTCGGGCAATTTTAGTGGGGGGGGGACCTTTGAGATAAAATCGTCAGTGGGGGGAAATCTCTCCCTCCCTCCCCCCCACGATTTCGCACTCTGGGATACACCTTTAGAATGTTTATCGGCAATACTACGAAAGTTACTGTATAATTTACACTTCGCAATTCCTTCTTCATACCACAGCCACGGTAGTCATTCAAGCTACGATTCTCTGCATTGTGTATCATTCTCATACTTCTCTGAACCAGTAACATTCAGCTTGCTTAACAATGTAACCAAACTTTCAAAATCAGTGTAGGGTCTGTTATTTTTTGCAATATGATAAGATGCCATGAGCAATGCATTCATATGCTGTGACATATTAGCATTCATTTTCTTTACGCACTTCGCTGAAAGTGCTAAAATTTCTGTTTACCTGAAAATTGAAATTTCGACGTATTTTTGATGTTTGACCTATCATTGTCTTAAATACCATAAATTTCATGCTGGTCATTGTCGTCCTGAACTCTACAGTCCGCACTTCCATCAAGTGTTTTCTCACATTCACCCCCTTCTGTATCACTGTGTTACATTTACGGGCCGTACTTACGAAAAAATCTGAAAGAGTACATTGTTTGTTACTAGCATCAGTCAATTTGTGCAGTTTTGTTTGTTTCATTTTGCCACTTTTCTCAAGTATAGCCAGAAACGTAAAATACACCAGCGTTAAATGCCTTCCGAGTTCGCGGGCTTCGATGTCTGATGCTACGTTGCCAATTTTCCATAAACGCACAGGAATAAAAACAACAGTATTTATAAAGTGCAAACTGTTCAATATCAAAATGCTGTAACTAAATTAAAAGTATAAATATTGTTCGGTGAAAATACAAGAATTGATAAACACGTCATTCCGTATGTTCTAAATACAAAGAATGAATTCCACGGGGATTTATCAGCACTGCTTTGGCGGCAATAGTTGAGGAACGGCTAGTCACGGGAAGGATGGCGGTAATGTAGTGTTTGTGGAATTATTATTTAACGTAGTAGGTCTCTGCATTTCTCCACAACTCTGGTCTGATCTTTGTACTCGGCTACCGATAGCTGATCATCTGTAATAGAACTCTATGTGTTACGATACATCCACATGAAAGGATACTTGTTTGACGGGTTACAACGATATCTCCCATGGCCGCTAGGCTTGACCGTGCAGAACTGAAACGTCCAGTTCCAAGGTACGAAGAACAATTACAGAATTCAAGAATTTGCCAAAAGCACAGAAAATGTTTATTGCATATATTAGAATATATGAGCTAAAGAAAAAAAAAAGTGAAACACCACACGACTTGTTACTTTGTAAAGCAATGGGAAAGTACATGTAAGGGAACTCCGGATTTCAAAAAATAAATGTTCAAAACCGAATTTGAAAATTCAGGCGCCAGGTAAAAATTGTCAGGAGCCATGGCGACTGGGCGCCCGGTATTTTTCGACCCCTGAGTATAGGTAATTCATGTAGGATTTAACCACTACAGAATATAATTGTATTGAGTAGGTGGACACAGTAAATTTTATTCTTGAAAGAATTTTACTTAAGTGGTATGTTTTGAGCTGTCACCGGAGAGATGGTGTGGAATGACATTAGTAGACGAATAAGTTTGAGTGGCGTCTTTAAAAGTAGGAAAGATTACAATATGAAGATAAAGTTGGAATTCAAGAGGACAAATGGAGGCAAATATTCATTTATAGGAAGGGGAGTTAGGTATTGGAATAACTTACCAAGGGAGATGTTCAATAAATTTCCAATTTCTTTGAAATCATTTAAGAAAAGGCTAGGAAAACAACAGATAGGGAATCTGCCACTTGGGCGAATGCCCTAAATGCAGATCAGTATTGACTAATTGCTTGATTTATTAAATGTTTAGTCCTCCCACACATCATAGGCATCATGCCTCAAACATTGGAACTTGCCCCATGATATCGAATTAGCAGATTTTACATTTTATCAGCCAAGACACAGACATGCTATTGGGAGCAGGGATTTTCTTCAACCTTCTGCAGAACGGTAGACTGATTCATCCAGAGCACTCCCCAACATTACAAGAAAACTGAACTAGGGTGGATCTTATCAGGACTGGCCCAATAAGCTACAGAGGGTGACACCCTAGAAATAAATGCCTGCTTTATGAAATATAAAGATGGAATGCACAAGCAGTTACAGTCCCTCTAGGGACGCAGAAAGAACTAGAATGTGAAGAACACCACAAAGAACATACTAGCAGAGATGAGAAAGGAAGATATGTTGTTAGTCTGCAAATAAAGAAAGATAGTGAGTCACTAGGGGGAAAGAGAAAGGTGTTGACATCGGAAGCCCACCCCTTGTTTGGATATGAGCCACCACACCAGCAGCTTAAGTCTAGGAAAAGCTTCTTGAGAGTAACCGAAACACTTGCAGGAACAGCGCAGCAAGCAAGAATTCAAGAATGGTGCGTCAGGAGTCAACATACGAGGATCAGTCAATGGATGACCCCAAAAGAGGAACTCCCTCCTAGCCATGTCACAGATTGGGTGAATTGGAGAGCACTGAACAGACTGCGCTCTGGTGTTACGCGGTGCAGGGTAAACCAGAAGAAATGGGGTTTCGAAGTGGACAGTCCCTTGTGTGTATGTGGAGAAGAGCAGACCACAACCCATTTGCTGCAATGCAGTTCATGCCCATTCAGCTGCACAACAGAAGACCTGGTCAAAGCGAAGCCAAATGCACTTGATGTTACAAGGTTTTGGGCTCACATAGTTTAATGTGGCTCTTCGCCATTGGAGAATTAATGTTTTATGTTTTTTCCTTATCTTTAATTTTAAACTTATGTATGCTTCTGACACGATATAAAATAAACTAGGGGGCTAATATAATCAAGCTACCACATGGTTACTACAATTGAAACGCTGTCTACACTGACAGTCACAGCTTTGATTGGAATACAAGTTCATGGAAGAATACAAAGGCTTAGGGCATGTAAAACTTGTCCATGATTAAGACTGCAATCGTGAAAGCACCAATTATCTCCCTCATTACTCGATTATAAAAGAATAGAGTACATCCACAAGAATGGGAGTAGTTTTTGATGCCTCAGCAAAAATCACTAGCAGTATCTCACTCAATGATAGGTTGATGGTAGGCCCTACATTGCAGCAGGATCTATATTCAATTGTCTTGAGATTCAGAATACACCCTATCGCATTCACTGCTGATGTAGCAAAAAATGTATAGGCAAATTAGAGTTCAACCATGCAACACGGAACTTCAGCAGATACTCTGGCGTATGTCACCCAATGAGTCAGGGAAGATTTATGAGCTTCAGACCACCACTTGCAGAACCGCATCTGCACCCTTTCTAGCCATTAAACGTCTTCAACAGCTCGCCAAGGATGAAGGCTGTAGAAATCTACATGCAGCAAGGGTCCTCCAAAGGGATTTTTATGTCGACGATGTGCTTTCTGGATGCGCTAAAGCTTCACTCTGAGTTGATCCAGTTGCTAAATTGTGGTGGATTTCAATTACGCAAATCGTGTGCAAATCACAGTGATTTACTAGAAGCAGTTCCTGCAGAACACAGAGACCCAGTTACAACTGCAAATTGATAACAATGGTGGTGTTAAAACATTAAGGCTTCTTTGGCATCCAATTACAGATAAGATTCTTGTAACAACCAAGGTCAATGTAAACAGGTCATCAGCGGCAAAGGACAGCACATGTAAGCACATTGTATCTTCCTTTGTTACCTCTATTTTTGATCCATTGGGACTCATTAACCCTGTTTAGCCCTTGTTTACAAGATATTTTTGCAGCAAATGTGGCTTCATAAATTGTCATGGGATGAACTCCCTCCAGGAGACTTAACGAAGGAATGGCGAATCATATACAAACACTTACCTACAGTGAGTTCTCATGAGACTGATAGATTGGTATTATGCCAGGGTGAGCCAGTAGACATCGAGGTGGATGGGTTTTGCGATGCTTCAGAGAAGGCATTGTCTGTACATCAGATCAATAAACTAACAGGGAGAAACTAAGGTACGACTTTCATGTTCAAAGTCAAGAGTACCTCCAATGAAAAGGGTAACCTTACCTCGATTAGAATTGTGTGAAGCGGTCCTGCTCTCACAATTGGTGCATAAAACCTTGCCGATTTTAGATCTGGATGTTAGAAATATCTATTTATGGACAGATTCATCAATAGTATTCTCTGATAGCATCACCTGCCACTAGATGAGACATTTGTTGCCCACAGAGTTGCAACAATTCCAGAGGCCACGCAACAGTGCCAAATGGAACCATGTTTCTTCCAGTCAGAATTCAGCAGACCTCATATCGAGTGGAACTAATAACTTCACGAATTTGGTGGACTGGGCCAGAGTGGTTACTAAAAGACACCAATTTGTGGCCATCGACTACAACATTAGAACTGACCGAAGAACAGAGAAGGACCTAAGTAACCTTAACAATGTCGAACACAGCAGGAAAGTTCATGAAACAGTATTCTACAATGTCAAGCTTAGTGAGAGTAACAGCATACGGCATTAGATTCATTCCCAACACAAGGAACCCAAATTTTAAAACAGTAGGGGCATTAACAAGTAACGAACTACATGCAGCATTAGACAGATGCATCAAGATTGCACAACGCAGTCTATGCCCAGGAAATACATTAACTGAACAGAGGCAGACAAGTGCCGAAGCAAAACAAATTGATCAATCTTCACCCATTCCTGGATGGTCATGAAATGGTAGGTCCAATAATACTGCCCTGTAGGACACCTCCCCCCTCTTAATCACTACATGATCAGTTAACACTTCAACTAGTCTTAATTCTCAGTTCTATTTTCTAGAAATTTAGCCAACCAATCAACCACAATTTTGACTAGCCCAAAGCCCTCATTTTCGTCAGTAATCTCCCATGATCTACCCTATCAGAAGCCATGGATAGGTCAATAGCAATACTGCCCATTTGGTGTCCTGAACCTACAATATCTGCTATATCTTGCTGGAAATCTAAAAGTTAAGTTTTGCAGGAATAACCTTTCCTAAACCCGAACTGTCTTCTAACAAACCAGTTAGTAATTTTGCAAACTTGTCTAACATAATCATAAACAGGGGTAGAAGAAAATAGAAATAATTCAGTAGCCAGCCCCTTTTTATCAGGAGCCAGCACATTTTTCGCAAATATATATTATGAACACCACAGGTTAGATTAGGATCAAGCTACGTATTATTTTTGAAATGTAGCCTTAAGTAGTATAGTCTCAGTTCATGTAAGAACAGAAATGTATATTTTAAGAGATACTTACCCAAATAATCACCAGTCATCTTCAAGGTCAGCGTCTTTTAAAATTACACCAAATGTGCCTGTTTGATTTCCCACTAGTAACATTCAACTTGCTTAACAATGCAAACAAACCTTCAAAGTCAGTGTAGGGTCTGTTTTGTTTTTTTGTTTTTCAGTATGATAAGATGCCATGAACAATGCATTCATATGCTGTAACATATTAGCATTCATTTTCTTGACGCATCTCGCTACAAGTGCACATTGGGAATTTTTCATGAAACTTTCAGCCTCCTGCCGGCCCCGCGGTGTAGTGATAGCGTGCCTGCCTCTTACCCGGTGGCCCCGGGTTCGATTCCCGGCCAGGTTACGGATTTTGACCTGGATCTGAGGGCTGGTTCGAGGTCCACTCAGCCTACACAATTACAATTGAGGAGCTATCTGACGGTGAGATGGCGGCCCCGGTCAAGAAAGCCAAGGAAACGGCCGAGAGGATTCGTCGTGCTGACCGCACGACACCTCATAATCTGCAGGCCTCCGGGCTGAGCAGCGGTCGCTTGGTAGGCCAAGGCCCTTTGGGGGCTGTTACGCCATTTTTTCAGCCTCCTGACACTTCGAGTGAAGATAGGATTTTTCGTATGTTTTAAACGTTTCCAGTTTAAATGCTCCTGAAAATCCGGATACACCAGGGTGCGAAATCAGAAATAAATGGTGGGGGAAGGGACATAGGGTTTAACTACTAGTGTTTTCTCAGGCAGTATTTTGCGGGGGGGGGGGGGATTTCTCCTGTAATTTAATCACCCCTTCCCTCACCGGACAAATGTAAATTGTAGATCTTTTTGTTTGAATTTTGTTGTTATAACGAGAATGATAAACATTAGAACATTGTTCCAAACAGCTGAGAAGTTTTGAGAGACGAGGCGCGATTTGTCCTGATTTATTGCTTTATTAGTGGAACCTTCCTCAATCAGGGCTAAGTTTTAACTGAAAACATTTGTCGGTTTGTACACTGCTGAAGTGAATATTGTCCTATTGACTACTTATCGGAAACTCACCCTCTCCCAGAAGTACCAGTACAAGAGTGGTGTAAGCTCGAGCTACTTAGAGCAATGACAAAGGAGAGCTTCAAGTAATTTATATTTTTCCCGAGTTTCAGATGGACTTGTCAGAGTGAAATATGAATAATAGGTTGCAGGTCCGGATTGCCACTGCTGCGTAGTTTTATTGCTGAAGGTCTGGCTGGCATTGCTGATGTTTTCATAAAAATATGTACAGTAAAAATCATTAATTTCAGTCATAAATTATGTGTGTTCTACATTTTCCTCATAATTTTATAATGAAGGAATCCCCCCGGGCAATTTTAGTGGGAGGGGGGGGGGAAACCTTTGAGATAAAATCCCCGAGGGGAGGGGGGGAAATCCCTACCTTTCCCCGCGCGATTTCGCAGCGTGGGATACACCTTTAGAATGTTTATCGGCAATACTACGAAAGTTACTATATAATTTACACTTCGCAATTCCTTCTTCATAGCACAGCCACGGTAGTCATTCAAGCTCTGCATTGTGATCATTCTCATTCTTCTCTGAATCAGTAACATTCAACTTGCTTAACAATGTAACCAAACCTTCAAAATCAGTGTAGGGTCTGTTATTTTTTGCAATATGATAAGATGCCATGAACAATGCATTCATATGCTGTGACATATTAGCATTCATTTTCTTAACACACTTCGCTGAAAGTGCTGAAATTTCCGTTTGCCTGAAAATTGAAATTTCAACGTATTTTTGATGCTTGACCTATCATTGTCTTGAATCACGCTGGTCATTGTCGTCCTGAACTCTATAGAGTCGGCACTTCCATCAAGTGTTTTCTCACATTCACTCCCTTCTGTATCACTTTGTGTTACATTTACGGGCCCTACTTACGAAGAAATCTGAAAGAGTACACTGTTTGTTACTCGCATCAGTCAATTTGTGCGGTTTCGTTCGTTTCATTTTACCGATTTTCTCAAGTATAGCACAGAAACGTAAAATACATCAGCGTTAAATGGCTTCCGAGTTCGCGGGCTTCGATGTCTGATGCTACGTTGACACTTTTCCATAAACGCACAGGAATAAAAACAACCGCATTTATAAAGTGCAAACTGTTCAATACCAAAATGCTGTAATTAAATTACAAGTATACATATTGTTCGGTGAAAATACAAGAATTGACAAACACGTCATTCCGTATGTTCTAAATACAAAGAATGAATTCCACGGAAATTTATCAGCACTGCTTTGGCGGCAATAGTTGAGGAACGGCTAGTCACGGGAAGGATGGCGGTAATGTAGTGTTTGTGGAATTATTTAACGTAGTAGTTCTCTGCATTTCTCTATAACTCTGGTCTGATCTTTGTACTCTGCTACCGATAGCTGATCATCTGTAATAGAACTCGATGTGTTACGATATGTCCACATGAAAGAATACTTGTTTGACGGGTTACAACGATATCTCCCATGACCGCTAGGCAGCTCCCTTGCAGAATGAAACGTCCAGTTCCAAGGTACGAAGAACAATTACAGAATTCAAGACTGCCAAAACCACAGAAAATGTTTATTGCACATACTATAATATATGAGCTACAGAAAAAAACGTGAAACACCACACGACTTGTTACTTTGTAAAGCAATGGGAAAGTACATGTAAGGGAACTCTGGATTTCAAAAAATAAATTTTCAAAACCGAATTTGAAAATTCAGGCGCCAGGTAAAAATTTTCAGGCGCCATGGCGACTGGGCGCCCGGTATTTTTCGACCCCTGATCATAAAGAATGCTTTCCCAGAGCTTACAAACACGTCAAATGATCATCATCACCATCATCATTTCTTCGCTCCAGCAAGCCGGGTGCGGTTGTGTACGAGCCCCCTCTCCAGTTTGTCCTATCCATCCACAGATGCTGCTCATATATGCGACGCCAGTTAACATCTCTAATTTAAAGGTCCTTCAATATCTGGTTTTCCCAAACATCACGGGGTCTTCCTCTTGGTCTCTTTCCAGGAACATTGTGGTCAAAATATGTTTGAGGAATCCTGTGAGGGTGCATTCTTTTCATGTGACCATACCATTGCAATCTCTTCACTTCTACAGTCTCCAGCAAGCTTCTTTCCAATCCAAGCTGTTGCCGGATATCCACATTCCTTATTTTATCCATTTTTGTTCTTTGTAGACAAGAACGGAGGAACTTCATTTCTGTTGCCTGAAGACAACTCTTTGTTGGTCCAGTAAGTGTTGCTGCTTCTAGGCCATATGTCAATATAGGTACTAGATACATTTTGTACAAGCTGATCTTGGAAACTAACGGAAATGTTTCATCCCAAAGTATTTGATGTACAGCGTGATAGAATTTGGAAGCTTTCTGTATTCTGTTGCTAATCTCTTGATGTATGGTATTGTCTGATGACAGAACACTACCTAAATACTGGAAGTTGTCTACAATATCCATGTCCTCATCTCCAATTCTTAGACGAATAGTTGGAGAGTTCCTACTCATCACCAAGCCAACTGTCTTCGTTTTGTTGATTTTGAGACATAAGGTTGTAAAAGCTTCATGCCAGAGATCTAGTCCAGTTTGTACTTCTGCTTCTGTCTCACCCCATACCATTACATCAGCAAAATCCAGGGCATTAGTTGTTGGATCCTTTCTTTTAACTGCTTCTAAAACTTCAACCATTATGATTATGAAGAGAAGTGGTGAAAGACAACTTCCTTGCTGGACTCCACTCTGTTTTGAACCAACCTGACCTTCCATCCTGGACCTGGGCACAACACTTGTTCCATCGTATAATCGCTGCACTCGTGCTATGATGTCATCGGGCACTTTCTTATGTCTCAAACATTCCCATATATGCCTAAGTGGTACATGGTCATATGCTTTCTCGATGTCCAGAAAAACAGTTGTTTTACCTTTCTCCCAATACTTCTCATAGAGCATTCTGGTGGCAAAAATGAGGTCTATAGTTGATCTATGAGGTCTAAATCCATGTTGTTCCTCCTCAAGTGTAGGTTCAACATATTTTCTAATCCTGCTCTCAAGGATGGATTCTTAGATTTTGAGGCCATATGACAGCAGAGTTATACCTCTGTAGTTGGTCAAACTGAATGGCCTGTAATTATCTACTTTGCCACCTTTTCCTGTGTACTCTGGGGCTACTATTGCAACTCGCCATTCATTTGGTATCACTCCTTCATGCAAACAGTAATCAAATAAGTATTTCAGATATGGCACTATATCCCAACACAAAGCCACAAATCTTATCAATCCCAGCTGTCTTTCTAGCTTTCAACTTTTGTGTCTTTTTGTAAACTTCTTTATTACCACATGCAAATTTCAGTAAATCACCAGTATTAGTCGCCTCCTCTATCTGGATATTACATTTACATCCATCTTCCTGTACACACTGTTGACAGAATACATCCGCCCTCTGTAAGTCCTCACATAGACACTCCCCTTGTTAATGATCCTTCCTGGAATCTGTTTCTGCCTTAAAGTATCTATACAGTACATATCCTTCCATTGCTTCCTAAAATTCATATGGCTGCTACTTATGATTGCGATCATGTTATCCTTTGCTGATATTTTTTGTTAAATTCAATTTCCTTGTAAGCTCCTTCAAGCTCCTCTTCTTCCCACAACCATTCCTTTACTCTATTTCTTTCTCATCTACACCTCTACATCTCTATTTCCCCATTATAATGAATCCTTACCACTCCTTATCACATTTAAAGGTACATGCCTGTTTTCACACTCCTCAACAATTGCTTTAATCCCATCCCATAGGCAGTTTACATTTTTATTTAACATTTTCCATTTATCATAACTGCATTTTATAAATTTCCCCACTCGTCTCTTATCAACCATGTGGTATTGTCTAATAATCCTACTTTTACGACATTCCTTTCTATCACATTTATTTCCAACTACGACAAAAACAGCTTCATGACCACTTATAACCATATGTCACTTCAGTTTCTCTACACAGCTAGTCTGGTTTTATCAGCATCATGTTTAGCATATTTTTCCCTCTAGTTGGTTCCATCACTTTCTGACTCAGCTGTCCTCCCATATTAACTTATTCACCACTTGTTGGTCATGCTGTCTGTCATTCACATTATCTTTTCAGTTTACATTTGGTTTATTCAGATTTCTGACTATAATAACATTCATTTATTTTTTTCAAATTTGTTTTACATCACACTGACACAGATAGGTCTTATGGCAACTATGAGATAGGAAAGTCCTAGGAGTGGGAAGGAAGCAGCCGTGGCCTTAATTAAAGTACAGCTCCAGGAGTTGTCTGGTATAAAAATGGGAAACCACAGAAAACCATCTTCAGGGCTTCTGACAGTGGGGTTTGAACCCACTAGCCCCTAAAAGCATGCTCACAGTGGCGCAACTGTAAACGCACAGCCAACTCTCTTAACAAGGTGTTAAATCATTTTAACATAGCTGATTATCTTATCAAATAATTCCACATCAGTGTTAGCACTAGCTTTGCCCGGCCTGTACACCTCAAATACATCAAGTTGCCTATTATCTTTACAGAAAAGTATTACACCTGATGTTTCACGTTCCTCATCCTTAATTTTTTCGCAGCTTACAAATTATTCTTTCACCAGCATGAATTCTCTCCCTCCTATTGTTTCACTCTGTCTCTATGGCCCGGTTTCATCAACACATGTTAGTACTTAACAAGGTGTTAAATCATTTTAACATACAATTTAAGAAAATTTGCATAACATCAACAACTGTTAAGGTTAACATATGTTAAACTGCGTATTTAAGTTAACATCAGCCATTTCCCATGTTAAATGGCTAACATTAGCATTTAGCAACCTGTTCTAAAATAGCTGCTGTGAATCTCCCATTAGATGCAGAATTGCTCTATTTAGATCTTTTACACAATAATCCTGTTCGAAGAAGAGTTCAGTGACGTAATGACTTTGAAAATTTGACGGATGCAGAATTGCTTTATAGATATAGGTTATCGAAAATAGTCGTTGCTAAGGTTGTTGACAAAATTCGAGTGAGGTTGGAATATCCTACGAAGAGAAACTTACCTCTTTCTCCAATGTTGCAGGTACCAATAACATTACGATTTTTTGCTACTGGTTCTTTTCACATAATGGTCGGAGACAATGCTGGAAATTCTAAAGCCACTGTTAGTAGAGTTGTTTGTAGTGTGTCAGCAGCAATAGCATCCATGAGATGGAGATATGTAATAGTCAACTAGCGTACTTAATTTTCCCATTGTAATGTATATTAATGTGTGCATGTTAAATACTAATCAGGTACCTCAGTTTTGCCTTGAGGAGGTGATTTGACTGATGATGCCCTCAATGAAGGACGAAACATGTCTCAAGTGGAATTAATAATAAATTCCTAAATGTAAAAATTTATATGTATTGAATAGGTGACAAAATAAACCATTTAGCATCCTACATTCTATGACGTAAGCCGTTTTCCCAGTGTTCTAGGTGCAATAGATTGCACACATGTAAGAATCCAATCACCTGGAGGCAACAGGGCCAAAATATATCGTAATCAGGAGGGATAGTTCTAACCTCCAAATTAGGGATATAGTTGCTAGGTGGCCTGGTTCTGTACACGACAGTACAATATTTATATTTAATAACTCCCATGAGAGCACAGTTTGAAGTGGGGACAATTAAAGAAGTGATTTCGTTAGGTGATAGTGGATACCCGCTAAGAAAGTATCTGTTAACCCCATTGAAACCCTAGCGGACTTTTTCCCATGCCTCGTCCTTTTCTTTTATCGTCAAGCCATCTGTGCGCTTACACTCAATAACTTCTATATATTTACTAATTCAATTAACAATGCTTTTTCAAAGGAGGAAAAATTAGAACTACGACTGTTTCACTTCACGTGCCATATTTAACAGCTGTACTCAAAAGCGCATCAGAGCATGCTGTAAAACAGCATGTTCATACCAGTGCCTCCTTGATTCGCATCAGTTCGCATTGTTGGGTGAGTTAATAGTCGATTATTAACATTTCACAAGAAAAGTTTGATGAAACGCAAGAAACCTAACAAGATGTTAAATTTTTAACTCCATATTATCTAACTACTTGTTAGTATACAGGGTGAAGTGAAATTCGCGCACTCGGGTGTCGCAGCGCGACTCCTCACATGCCAGCAATAAAAAATGTCTCTCACAAAAGTTCGTCCTGCGAGCATATCCGAGAGAAAAAGGTCGTTGGAGAGTGGCAATCTGGCAACACTGTAACCACACGTAGGGTAAATACCTCTGTCAGCATATATTATTCGTGCTGTGCAGTTGGTGCAATGGATAGAGTTTTGGGTTAGCATGCAGGAGATCGAGGGGGTCGATCCTGGTTTGAGGCTTATGTTTTTTTATTTCGTAAATGTAGTCCAGGTATGGTATCTGGCATCTTAATCGTCAACAGCGATTGCAGCGCGTCCTCTAGAAACCATTTGCATTTACATACTACGATCCTAGAAATGGACGAACATTCGTTTTCATTGGTCAGCTTTGAGAGACGCCCTTTCCACGTCGTGGGCGTGAATTTATTCTCACCACTTCATCTACTAAGATGCGTTACGTGTTCAGCGTTGCTAAATTTTGTAAAAGTAGAGTACATGTGACCTAGGAAACGGTGTCTTACTGTGTTACAGTATGTAATATCCGATGGAAATTAGTAAATAAAAAACGCGCCTCAACCCAGGATCGAACCCTCGACCTCCTGCATGCTAACCTAAAACTCTATTCATTGCACCAACTGTACAGTACGACTACTACGTGCTGACAGAGATAGTTACCCTACGTGTGGTTACAGTGTTGCCAGATTGCCACTCTACAACGACCTTTTTCTCCCGGATATACTCGCAGGACGAACTCTTGTGAGAGACATTTTTTTATTGCTGGCGTGTGAGGAGTCGCGCTGCGACATCCGAGTGCGCGAATTTCGCTTCACCCTGTATATTTAACATGTGTTGATGAAACTGGGCCTATTAAACATTCCAGTTCTGTGAGAAAATTTATGCATCCATATCACTTTTGGGCACAATTCAATTCCTATTACTACCAGTATATCTGGTAAATGCGGCCCCGTGGTGTAGGGGTAGCGTACCTGCCTCTTACCCGGAGGTCCCGGGTTCGATTCCCGGCCAGGTCAGGGATTTTTACCTGGACCTGAGGGCTGGTTTGAGGTTCACTCAGCCTACGTGATTAGAATTGAGGAGCTATCTAAAGGTGAGCTAGCGGCCCTGGTCTCGAAAGCCAAGAATAACGGCCGAGAGGATTCGTCATGCTGACCATATGGCACCTCGTAATCTACAGGCCTTCGGGCTGAGCAGCGGTCGCTTGGTAGGCCAAGGCCCTTCAAGGGCTGTAGTGCCATGGGGTTTGGTTATATCTGGTAAATATATATTTATCAAATTAATTATATTTCTTTCTTTACAATACTTCTACAGTTTAACACTCTCAATTTACTCATCCTTATTTGATTTCATGCTTCCTATACTGTCATCACCTGTGAACTCATGGATTACATAAAGTACCTAACAAGTTTTATTACAATAGCATAACATTTTTATTTTTGAGAGTTGATTATTTTTGGATAAAGGAAGAAATTATAGAAGTGACTACTGTTTTAAGGTGAAGTTGAACTAAGGAACCATCCCCTGTTAACACTAATCAGAGAGGATAATGGAAGAGGTCTGACCCTACAAGGAATGATAGTATTGGAATAAAGAAGAGATGACCCACAAACACTCCCTAAGACTTGCAAACCTAATACTGACAGGTTCAAAAGAGAACAACTGTTGGCTACAGGAGGTTGGACAGGAAAGGTGAAACTGTTCTTCAGCCAAGTCAGTCATACCAACAATATTAGCCAATGTCATACATAAACATACGGTTAAAACTTCAATAGGGCCGATGACCTTCGATGTTAGGCCCCTTTAAACAAGAAGCATCATCATCATCACCAAAACTTCAATAGTTATTACGCAACATAGAGGTTAAGAATCAAACGTGGTGTAGCTCACGTCACATGGCGGTACACAGAGCTGCCAACTTAGGAACCTACGTCAGGCTAGTAACAAGAACATGACAATGTGCAAAACGTTTGAATAGTGACAAGGCGTTTGATCTGAAATGGTTTGGGCTGGGGGCAAAGAGAGTGGGTGTGGAGCCACTGCCCCCAGGTTAAGGCCACGAAGTGGCCCACAGGCCTCGAGTATTCGACAGTACTGTTCTGGCTAACAACAAGACCATGGGGTAGTTACATTGTGGATAATCCAATTACATCCGGTACTCGCCAAGACAAGTCACTTTAACACTCCGCAGTTTCATATATTCACAGAAGGTGGTAGCAACAAGGCAGCCCACAGACCTTTAGCATCCCCCGCGACAGTATTGGCTGGTGACAAGACCAGAAGATTTTAAAAAAAAATCCTATTCATTCGTGGCGTCGACT
The DNA here is from genome assembly GCF_040414725.1 of Anabrus simplex. Classification (NCBI taxonomy): domain Eukaryota; kingdom Metazoa; phylum Arthropoda; class Insecta; order Orthoptera; family Tettigoniidae; genus Anabrus; species Anabrus simplex. The sequence goes on along the minus strand of NC_090265.1, from coordinate 126,169,225 downwards.
TAGAGATCTTTGGCCCCTACTTGCACCATGTGATATGAATCTGTGTGTAATTGGAATGGAGGACGTGTAGTGTGTTGAATGTGAGAAAAGGAACATTAAGGACGACACAAACACCCAGTCCCCAGGCCAGGGATATTAATCATTCACAACTAAAAAACCCTGACCCAACCAGGAATCGAACCCGGGGCCGCCGGGTGACAGGCAGACGCGTTGCCCCCTAAACCGCGGGGTCGGACAGACCAATGTCATACATCAACATACGGTTAAAACTTCACAATAGTTATTACGCAATATAGAGGTTAAGAATCAAACGTGGTGTAGCTCACATGATGAGTTAAATCACGGATAATGCTATTACATCCAGCACATGCTATGACATGTCACTATCATGTTCCACAGTTTCATTAATAGGGAATGTGATAGCAATGTGCCACAGATGATGCAAGCTCTAGTGCAGAAAAAAAGGAATAGCCCTGCAACCAGTAAGAACTAAGGAAATGAACGCATTTCAGATAATGACATAGCATCGGCATAGTGTATAGAAGAGAAAGTGTGACCACTTCTCTGCATGTCCGTACACTTTGTAATCTTCCACAGCAAACACCATAGCATCTCACCGAAACTGTGGCATGGCGGTCGCTACCTGATTTAGTTGATAATGCAGTACCTCATACTGCATGCTGAAGTTCAGTTTATTCTTTATGTTCGTGAATCTGTGAATGTTCATGTAACATTCTCTTGATTGAAAATAATGCTTCAAAACTCCACACACAAAAAAACAAAGGTAATCCGATGTCAATGCTTATTGTTTATGCATTCTGAATGCCTAAATCTAGTATAAATGCCAGCTCACCACTCAAAAACCTCCAGATTTTTCAATAATCATGGTGATGAATAAATTTTTACCCCTGTAACCCTTTTCAGAAAGACTTGATTTGGCAAGATACCACTGACACTCAGAATAGATACTAGGTATGGCGCTTTGGCAGCATAATAATTTTGTGAAGTTTGCTCTTTCATTATTAGCACAGCATTTTAATGAGTTTCTATATTCTTTGAGTACATTCATATTGCTGTGACGGAGACAAGCCTCGTTTTTAAACGGATAGTGTTTACGTCTACAAGGGTAATAATGAGCAACGATAGGAAGAACATAAAAAAAGAAAAAGTAATTGGGCTGTATTGCAGTTACTTGAGAAATATTTTGCTCAATTAGAAATTACTTTTTCAAGTAATCAGTAAAATTACTTTGCATAATGCTACTCTTAAGGAAATCGCTTTTTTTTTTCCCTGCAAGAAGCTGTCATCATCGGTTTGCCCTTCCAGCGAGCCGGGTAGGGTGTTTGAAAACAAGCGTTTTCCAAATTTGCCTGTTCAAAAACATTTCATTGTCCAAGACAGATTCCCAATTCCATCCTCTTCTCTCCACGTCTTTCCTCAGTTGGTCCATCCATCTTCTTGGTCTTCCAGCTGGTCTTCTACCTGTTATTCTCTTTTCCAAATAAGCATATGGCAACCTTGTGCTATTCATTCGTTTAACATGCCCAAACCATTTATGTCTAGATGACTGAAGTCTTTCCTCCATCGATTCATTTAGACCTAGGTTAGATCGGCTCTAATCATTTTTCACATAATTAAGTCGGGCCTTTTGGAGGGCAGTTCTAAGAAATTTCATTTCACAGGCTTGAATCCTACTACAATCCTTTGATATTAGTGTGCAGGTTTCCAGAGAATATGTAAGGATGGGAATAAAATATGACTTGTACAGGGTCATTTTTGTTCTTTGTGGGTGGGACCTTCTCATCTCATACTAGGTGTCTAACAATACTGTAAAAGTTAGAGCCTTTGGTTACTCTGTTATTTCTATCTCAGCTCTGTTATTACTAGCCATTACGCTTCCTAAATAACTGAACTGGTGTACTACTTCAACTTGGTGGTCCTGTATTTTTATGCTGCATTCTGTATTATGTCTGCTGATTTTCAATGCTACTGTTTTTGATGGGTTCAATTTCATTCCATAATCATCAAACTTCTTACACCATGCATTCAGATTATTTTGCACTCCCTTCTCTGTTTCACCCCATATTGCCACATCGTCTGCAAACACCAGAGCCTGAAGATCTTTATTACCTTTTCTTTTAGTTCCTTTAAAATGGTATCCATAACTGCTATGTATAGAAGAGGTGATAAGGCACTTCCCTGTTGTACTCCTTTGGTTGTATTGAACCATTCAGAGCGACCATCTCCAATTCTGACACAGCTTTTACAATTAGTATATAGCATTTGGATCTTCCTAATGAGGTACTCTGGTACACCAAGTTTTCTAAGACTTTTCCAAATAGTTGATCTTGGAACATTATCATACACCTTCTCAAGGTCCATAAACACAATAATCAGGTCTTTTCCTCTTTCCCAGTGTTTCTCTGCCAACATCCTCAAAGCAAATATCAGATCTGTTGTGCTTCTTCCAGTCCTAAAGCCATGTTGTTCCTCTTTTAAGATAGGCTCTAGTATATCCCTTACTCTGGCTTCAATGATCTTCTCCATAATTTTAAGGCCGTGTGATAAGAGGGTAATGCCTCTAATTTTCACTTTTCCTTCTACTACCTTTCTTAAAGATAGGAACTATCACCCCTTTTGTCCAATCTTCAGGTATTTTGTTATCCTTCCATATTGTTCTGAGAACTCTATACAGCCACTGTATTCCTGGCGGACCAGCAGCTTTAATCATGTCAGCTGTAATTTCATCAGCTCCTGCTGACTTACCACTTCTCATCCTATGGAGAGCTTGCTCTACGTCTGTCCATGAAATTGGGATATCTTCCTCTATTGTTTTCTGTCCTACATCCTCAACAGAGATCTCTTTAGGACCATGTAGGAGCTTGAAATAATAACATTAAGTTATTTATGAGACCACCTAATCAATACAAAATCTTCTAGGATGATTTACATAAATTTGTTAGTTAATAGTGGGACATGTTTCGCCTTCCCTGAAGGCATCATCAGCCACGCCACGCCCACCGGAACATCGCTCCCTCCAATAGCCTTACACCGTTACAACACGCGCAGTAATACACTCTCTTCCTTCCCTCCCACCAATAGCAGCCCCCCTCCAATAGTTACGTCAACGCAAACAGATCCCCCTCCAGCACAAAACTTCAGTTATAACACACGTAGCAAGAAGTCTACGGTTGCAAATTCTTCTAACTCATAATATTACAAGCTATCTTTGTCACCATCAAATGGTAAGTGCATACGATTCTACTTCAATATTTTTCAAATATCTTTTCACACAATTAACTCTACTTTTCTTGCTTCCATTTACAGATTCCACTTTTATATGCTTTTTCAACTAGAATATCTACAAACTCACAATTTACAACATTTGAACATCACTTCAAATTTTGAGATGGTCCATAGTGATCCTATTTGAAACTGTTCTTCAACTTCTATTCACCTACTTCATATCCTCAACGTGTTCTACAACTTGACCATATGCATCTGACTTTCGTCTTTTATCTTCAAGATCATGATGAACTTTGGATCTCTCGACTAACTTTGACTTTTATTCTCTCCTCTTTACTTTGATTATATAAGATTTTTCGCCATCGTCTAATTATAACCGCCATGACTATCAACTTTACTTTTATGCAATCTTACTACTTGTTGTATAACAATCTGTTGTTTTATCCATTGTACTTATTTTAGCAGCCTTCTATGTTAATTTTGTTAACACTTCCACTATTGTATCTCATCACATTGTATTTTCAAACCATCATTGTTATTTTTAATGTTATTTTACTTCAAATCTCTTCAAGATTTTTTAAAAATTCATTTCACTACTACATGTTATTTAGACGCTTATTTTTAATTTAAGGTTAAGACTATGGCTGATGATGCCTTCAGGGAAGGCGAAACATGTCCCACTATTAACTAACAAATTTATGTAAATCATCCTAGAAGATTTTGTATTGATTAGGTGGTCTAATAAATAACTTAATGTTATTATTTCAATCTAATATCATCAATACGGACCAAAAATGATATTTATTACATGTAATGTAGGAGCTTGTCAAAATACTGCCCCATTGTATCCGTTATATCTTTCATATTGCGAACTATATTCCCATCTGCTGTCTCCAGAACTGTAATTGCTTCTTTATCTGATCTTTTACTTTTTACTATTCCATATATCATTTTCATATTCCCTTTACTGTCTTCTTCCAGCTTAGTTGTAAATTCTTTCCAACTTTTCTCTTTTTCTTCCTGTACAATTCTCTTGACTTCCAACTTTCAGTGTCTATATTCCTTTGCCATCTCTTCCAATTTATTGTTGTCTATTTGGTTGCTGTTGATTCTTCTGTCAGACTTAGCCACATCAAGAACTTTTTTGGCTTTATTCCTTTTCATTATGGTTTCTTTCACTTTATCATTCCACCAAGATGTTCTTTTCTCTCTTACTCTTTTGCTTGTTCTTCCACATATTTTATCTGCACTACCAACCAACTACTCTATAATTAATGCCCCTGCACCAACAGAAGAATCTGAGGAAGAAGAGAAAGAATTGTTCTATGAACTTTTGGAAAGAACATATGATGGTTGCCCAGGCCATGACATTAAAATAGTTGCTGGTGATCTAAATGCTCAGATGGGAAGGGAACAGATATATAAGCCAACCATTGGTCCCCCACAGCAAACATACTGTAAGTAACGATAATAGAACGAGATTTATATTATTTGCAGCATCTAAAAATATGGTTGTGGGCTCCTCATTGTTCCCACACAAAGATATACATAAAGGAACGTGGACATCACCGGACGGAAACATAGTTAACCAGATTGATCATGTGTTGATAGATGCAAGGCACAAGTCAGATTTCTTGGATGCGAGGAGTCTCAGATACCCAAATATAGATTCAGACCACTTCCTGGTACGTGCGCGAATTAGGGCTAGGATCTCCGGTGCATTCAAAGGAACCCGAACCAACATACCAAAATACAATATAACAGCTCTAGAATCATCTGATGTTAAAAAGCAATACCAGGAGAGGATAATACAGATCCTTAAAAATACTGAAGATGCAACGACATTGAGTATCAGTGGGAAATGATTAAAAATGCAGTGGAGAAGTTAGCAAATGAAACACTGGGAATTGAAACAAGATATAAAAGATCTCCTTGGTTTGACACTGAGTGTGAAATAGCAACAGAAGAGAAGAACATGGTATACAGAAGGACATTACAATCAAATTGTACAAGAAGAATGAAGGAAGTCTATAAAGAAAGACAGAGGATTGAAAAGAAGATCCATCAGAGGAAAAAGAGAGAGTGGATGAAGGCAAATATCGAAGAAATGGAGCTTCTGAGAAATCAAAATGAGGCGAGGAAATTTTACAGAGGTAAATGTTGCACGGAAACCCTTCTGTGGCAAAACTAGCCTGATAAAGGATGAAACAGGAAAGACTGTTAGCGAGGGGAAAGAGATATGTGAAAGATGGCGGCGACATTTTGATAGACTCCTGAACTTCAGAATTATAACAAGACACTCAATTGATGCGCAAGGAGAAAATGACCCTGATGAAAATATAGGTCCTCCAACTTTAGAATAGGTGATAACTGCCATGAAGGAATTGAAGAATAATAAGGCAACAGGAACATACTATATTCCAGTGGAACTGCTCAAGCAAGGTGGCAATGAATTGGAACGGACTTTCCTTAGCTACTTCAGTATGGGATGAGGAGAAAATGCCTCAGCAAGGGGAAGAAGGAATTATATGTCCTATATATAAGAAAGGGGATCAGCTAGAGTGTGATAATTATAGAGGAATTACACTACTTAATTTGGGATATAGTGTATTCTCCAACATCCTATTTGACCATCTTCTCCCGATTGTTCAGAGAGAGACTGGAATTTATCAGTGTGGATTTATCCCAGGAAAGTCCACTGTAGATCAGATTTTCACCTTAAGGCAAATTTTAGAGAAGACAATCGAATTTGGGATTGGCACGCATCACCTCTTCATTGCCTACAAAGGAGCGTATGACAGTATAGATAGAGAGCAATTGTACCATACTATGATTGAACTGGGTATTCCTGGAAAATTGGTAAGGCTGGTGAGAATGACAATGAGTGGGACACGAAGTAGTATAAGAACGGGTGGAATGATGTCTAAGACATTAAATATTCAAAATGGGGAACGGCAGGGAGACGCGCTGGCATGTCTCCTTTTTAATGTTGCCTTGGAGAAGGTGACGAGAGATTCAAACCTCCTGAATAGGGGAACAATTTTCTATAGATCAGTACAGATACTTGCTTTTGCCGATAATATAGATATAGTGGCAAGAACTTGAAAGGCAATGGAAGAGACATTCATCGTCCTAGAACAGGCCAGTAGGAAAATGGGACTGAACATCAATCAGCAGAAAACTAAATATATGGCTGCTGGGAAAGCACGTTAGAAGATGCCACCCTCAATAACCGTGGGCAATTACACCACTGAGAGAGTTGAGCAGTTTAAATATCTGGGATCGACAGTCACCTACTCAAATGATACCTCTCATGAAATTATACAGGTTAATAGCAGCCAACAGAGCCTATTTTGCTCTAACACGGCTTCTCTCCTCAAGGCTCTTGACCCATACCACTAAATTAACCATCTATAAAACACTTATAAGACCAGTGCTTACATATGCCTTGGAAACTTGGCCATTAACAGCAAGAGATACTGGAATGCTGGATGCCTTCGAAAGAAAGATACTTCGAAGAATCATCGGCCCAGTCTGTGAAAGAGGAACATGCACGAGGAGGTACAATAATTGTACAACATTTATAAAGACCCCCCTATTAGAAGAAAAGTGAAATCAGCCAGATTGAGGTGGGCCGGGCATGTAGCACAGAGGAGTGATACAGAAGTACCTAAAAAGATATTAAATAGAAATCCAGGGGGACAGAGAGGACGAGGTCGACCAAGAACCAGATGGATGGATGGAGTTATTGAAGATCTTCGGGAAATGGGCTATAGGAATTGGAAAGTTTTAGCGTTGAATCAAGATAAATGGCAGAAGATTGTTGAGGCCAAGGTTCACAATGAACTGTAGAGCCATAGAAGAAGAAGAAGACTACCAACCAGACTTGCCTTAAAATCATTCCATTCTTCATTACCTTTCTTTGTGTCTGTTATTTTAGCTCTGATTTCCTCTTGAACCTGCTGTTTGACTTCCACATCTTTCAATTTCCAGTCTTTAATTCATGGTTTTTTCTTCTTGTTTACTTTAATAATAGGTTTGGTGACTCTTAGGTCTGCAATGAGGAGTCTATGGTCAATATCAAGGCTCTCACTAGGTATCACTTTTACATCATGCACTTTTTCTCCACTTGATCTATCTGTGATGATATCACTGATCTATACTGACCATCCCAGCTGTATCTCGTTATCTTGTGGTTATCCCGTTTCTGAAACCAGGAGTTCTTCACCAGAAGTTGGTTTCGTGTACATAGATCAAGCAGAAGTTCAACCTCCTCATTTCTATTACCAAATCCATATGGACCAATAACGCTTTCATAACCTGACCTATCAGTTCCTATCTGGGCATTAAAATTCCCAATTATCATTATGTTCTCTTCATCAATGATGTCCTCTAGTTTTTCCAGGAAGCTTGCTTTTTGGTCATCGCTACAACCCTGCTGGGGAGCATAAACTTGGATTACAGTTTGAGTTTCTCCATTTAAGCATATTTTAGCTTTGATTAATCTCTCATTGATGAAGGAGACATCTGTTACACTATCAATGCCTTTATGGAGTATAAACCCAACTCCATTCCTCTCCACTGCAGGATTATCACTCCAGTATAATTTATATCTGTCCTCTAACATTCTTGTGTTGCAACCTTTCCATTTGGTTTCACTTAGCCCTAGGATGTGAATATTTCTACGGAAAACCAATAGATGCAAGCAGAGAAGTTTTCCCTTAGAAGGTTGGATAAATTGAGACCTTTGTGTGGGAAATAACACAAATTCATCAGCTGCTGCCTTGCAGTGAGGCAGGGGACTGCCAAAGGCTAAGGGAGACCACCCTGAAAGAAAATCCTCTAGTACGTTAGGCCTAGCAAGTCAGTAGAGGAGTACAATGCAGTTGCTTTCAAAACGAAAATGAGCCTCGGAAATGAACATGAAGCTGTAATAGTACCAAAGTTTGCAAGGAAGAGATATTATATTAATACTTTACATCCAGGTTAGAGCTGCAAAGCAGCCGTAGGCCTCTAGTTTCCTGTGTAAACACCACTGGTCTGGACTAGTTAGGGTACGGACTGGACAAGACCAATGGTCTGGATTAGTCCGAGTAGGGGCATTCTATGTGGGCTAAGTGGTGGAAAGCTGAATTACAACTTTGGGTTCATGGCCTTAAGGTCTTTAGTTTCACCTGTACAAATACCATTGGACTGCAAGGACACGAAAAAGAGTGGTCAATTACATAGCGGAAATAGGAGGGCAATGTCCAACAATCGCCTTGCTGTCCAAATACAGAACATAGAAAACAGGTGGCGACATTTCAAGCACACCAGCTACTCCGCTCCAGGGTTCAGCAGGAGGAAACCACTTCATGGGATATTTTGCCGAATCCCTGGTGAAAGTGAAACTAAACACGATAGATTGGAACTTTTGAAATTATCTTTTCCCATTATTTTTATTTTAGTTAATGACTTATGGCATTTCAAATAATTTGCCATTTATTACAAATAAAATAATCGGTCCTTAAAATTGTAATCACTAAGATTCGACCTGTCTGGGGGAACACATCTTTGCAATTACCGAAAAGATGCCGTAAAGGAGCACTTGAAGGAATACGTGTGTTTAAATTTAAGAACATCCCTGGGTAAGTATAATGTATTTGGAAGTACTTCATCCAGAACTGGTGAAATTACTGGTCTTGTTGAAGTAAAACTGAAAAGTTCTATCCATCATTTATATTTTTCCAATTTCTGCCCCCATGCGATGTACACCAATTACCAGAAAGTAACAATTACTAGAATATAAAAATTACAATTTTATTTGAGAGTAAATTACAAGAAAATATTGTTTTTTGTAAAATGTAATGATCACAACTCAAAATTACTAAGAATGTAGTTGTTACAATCTGATTACTTTTACTCAATTACTTTCCAACTCTGATAATGAGGTAAGACATGTCTTCATAACATCCAAAAAGAGCAATGTGTGTTTGACATGGACAAATGCTATTCCCCGGAAGGATAGAAATCTCACTGTGAAGTTCTGTGTGACAAGCACTTTATTAAGGCTGATAAATTTGTGTTTAACAGCAGAGAGAGATGGCTAGTTGAGATGGCTATCATGGACAATATGGATGAGGAACAGGATAAAATTCAACAACTAGCTTCTGGTTAGGGCGAGTACCGAAAATGAATCCACAGTAATACAGGGTGTATATAATCATGTTATCTACACAGTGGGAGTAAAAGTGGGACTGGAGCAGAACTTTGTGCAGTGAAGTTAACATCCCAGAAATTTTCCAAAACTCTTTCGCTGGATTTGGTCTTAAAAGCTATTGTCCGCGAAACTTTTAGTGATACATCGGCTCCCTAGTGCAGAACTGGTAGACCTTAGTTATCTTCGAGACTCGTATTGGCAACCTCCGACACAAAAAATTTGAATTAATTATGCATCGCCGTGAGACATCTGGCGGTATAATTGCAACACTTTAAATACTGTTATTTACACAGCAAAGTCAAAATATAGGTTAAGATTGAACATAAGTGAGAAAATCAAAGTACATCAAACGAACAACCTAGAACTTCTACACGGAAACGACGGTTTAGAATATTCATATCCATCGATCATACTATCGATTGAATTCAGATTTAATTTCCATTCAGTTGGCAGTATTACCAGAACCGTTGTAGCTCCCTCCTTACTCCTCACCACCCATAAAACGAAGTGTCACTAAAAGTTTCGCGGATAGTAATTTAGACTTAAGGGAATATTTTAAGCTCATTAAAACTCCAGGTCACTGCTTTGAATAAAATGGTTTCCCATTGTGTGAAAACTGCATGAGCTTGTCAGCTTGCCCCTGATCGTTGCTGAAATAGTACTATGTGTACTGTATTTTTATTTTCTCTGTGTCTAGTGTTGAATTTAACATCTTGAGATGTGTTTATGTGTATATATTACAATGGTAAGGAAATTGCCCAGTGTGCTGCATAAGAAAGGCCGTGTGTTTGTAAAAAAATTGTTCGCACACGACTTGTTTTTCGTTGCAGAGTGCAATACTATGATAGTGTAGCACAGCTAGCACTGCTCTGTAGCTAAGCCACTGGAACAGGTAAAACGAGCACTTCCTCTCCTATATGCTATGGTGTTGGTTTTAATTTGGTTATGGTACACAAGCCGATTACCTCCAGTTCACTTGTAGGTGCCGTCAAATGCTACTAGATATGTTCATTAGGGTACAAGGAAGGAGAAGAGGTGTGAAAATACTAGGTTTCTGTACTATTACCTGACATATAGAACACTGAAGAGGATACTATAGGCCTATATGACTAGGAGAGCACATGGAGACCATGTTTATTTGGTGCCTGTGGGGTGATGTCATACCTGACGTCATAGGGTGTTAGAGACAAGGAATTAATATTCGGAAACTAAGTCCGAATTTTCGCTACTGCATATGCAAGACTAATTTAATTATTTAACATTTCACCATGGACAAGAAAATGATAGTGACATCAAAAGTACGACATCACACCACCTCCTATACCTCTATAGACAGCATATGTGGTACATCTACGAGAATGTGACGTAAGCATTTCATATCATTCGTACATGAATTTCTGATTCCTACACATGCACCCGCATTTGTAAATTGGAACTAAATTGCTCCATACTGATCGGGCGCTCAAGCGGTATCGAAGCGCTCTGATGTTTTCTTCCTTTATTAAATTCCAGTATTTTAATGGTTCATTGTGATTTATATCATCAGTATGCATTATGTGATGTAAAGTGCTCATTTTCTGCTGTAACCTATGGGGTGCTTAGTTTATGTTTTTATGTACATTTAAATGTCAGATGTTGGCTCGTGGCGTCATAGTATCATAATGGCTGACCTTCCACAGGTTGAAGGCAGGAGGGTCTCTTCCCGCATCGCGCTCACTTGTTTCTCTCCCTGGCCGCCTTCTGCGTGACGTCATGTGATATGAGACAGCGCTCGCCCGTCCTGCTGACACGTATTACCACTACAGTCTAAAACGGTCATAACTTCTGCTGAACCATTCATGCAAATAATGTCCTGACAAGGTTATTGTAATCCTTATAAAATACTGGAGGAGGTCAAACAATTTATTTTGATGAGGAACTCGAGGATAATATCGAAATATTTATTTAATTTTAAGGAGTTATATTTTTTACCGTGGACTATAGAATAAAATTGCTTCTAGAGGGCAGCCGGTTGGAAATAGGTATTATCTGCGCACTTTTTAGTGATAGATTTACACCCTAGTGCTGAAGCGGTCGACTTTGGTTATCTTCGAGATTCGTATTGGCAACCTTTGAAACACAAACTAAGAATCGCTTATCATCGCTGTGCGCCATCTGGCGTACACTTTAAGTACTCGTACTGTTGTTGTTTACACAGCAAAGCTAAACTATAGACTTCATGCTAGGACCACTTTTCGCAACGGGAAATGTTATATAGTATTAAATATTGTGTGTGTGACACAGTTGTTTGCTTAAAATAATAAAGGTTTATAAAATTCATATCGATCGATCATATTATCGATTCAATTCAGATTTCATTTCCATTCAGTTGGCAGTATTAACGGAACCCTTCTTACTTCTCCAACGAGTACAAAAATCTATCACTAAAAAGTGCGCGGATAATATGTGCCATTGCGGACTTTGTAGAGGTTTCTATGCTCTACAATTCGTACGCTTACACTTGGGGTCTATCGTTTATGGTTCACGCAGCGTAAGCCAAGAAAGCAAGTGACCGACCGACACTTTTGTCTCTTTCTACGTATTTACTGTATATCGGATCATGGATACATAATAATTTTATAGTGGTTCACTACGTGAACAGTGTTCGTGTTGTCAGTATCTGTACTGATTAAAATGCAGTCAACATATTATGGAAACGTGTGTGGCGCTATAAATTGTCGGCAAGTAAAAACTCCCGTGGGACAAAATTATGGCACCTCGAGTCTCAGAAACCGTAAATGATGTTAGTGAGACGTAACACAAATAACATTATTATTATTTTGCATATTATAAAGACAATAACAACAACAGCCATCATAGCCAGTTATTTTGCTACTGTAATGGCATAACAATACTTCCTCGTCAGCAATGCTTGGTTGTTGAGAAACTTTGTAATAAACTCTTGAATATCTCTATTATTACAGCTCATACAGTAAAAAGATGTCAGATATAAATGGCTGAATGAAAATCATATTTCTATAATTATTGTTATGTGCTAATAGCCGGGCTGAGTAGCAACTCAAATGGTAGAGCGCTGGCCTTCTTAGCCCAACTTGGCCGGTTCGATCCTGTCTCAGTCTGGTGGTGAAAGTGCTCAAATACATAATTAGTGGGACATAAAATAAATAACATTAACATTATTATGTGCTGATAACTTATACTTCTGAATATATTTCAAAGATCGTGAAGTAATACAGTATCTGTGATCCGATATACAGTAAATACAAAGAAAGAGACAAAAATGTCGTGCGAGAAGAGACCTGTTACTGGATCTCTTATTTCAAACGGGGGCCTCACACATCCCAGTCATGAGTGGTTAGAAAACATAGCCCAGTTCGAAATTTAATTTGGTGTGTTTCACGGTAAGACTGTATCCAGATGCAAAAACTTAATGAGAACTCCTATTTCTATAATTAAGTCAAAATTTCCAGTATTCCATGATAAAATAATTTGCCTCTACGTAAGAACCAGGACATTTATTAGGATATGGCATTTTAATGTAAAGAGTAAGGAGCTAGCACTGAGAAAATATGCCAATAAGAAGGCTAAGCTTTGGGCTGGTTCATCAAATAATTAAGTCTCCTGACACGTACGTTTTAATAATTTAATATAATTCCATAAAGATGTCGATATGATGCATATTTTCCTATGCCATTTGATATAAATATTTACTTCCTCAGGAAATAAATTATTTTGAGTTGCATGGCAATATTTTATTTCTTATCGTATTATATGTCATGTATTTGATAGTTGATGTTCTACCTGCCCAGCATGTGACGAAATTTAATGCATTTTCACGTTTTTTAAATCTATTGGAAGTGACGTTACTTATCGAATCGGACTAAACCAGACTATTATTTGATAAAAGATTGAGAAGATGTTTCACAGGCACAAGAACTCGCAGGCTTGCTGTACTGTGACTGTGTACCTTACTTGCTATCGTTCATATCGCATGACGTCATAGCGCTCCAGCCAATGGAAGCTTCAACAGCCGGAGTAGCCTACCTTTTATTCTAGTTACCTTGGGTTGAAGGGATAAACTATGACGTCAAACATGGCTACCATGGCAAGAGAGTGTAGTGCTTGGGCAAATATTTGCATTTAATAATTACTTACAAATTGCAAAAAAATTATAATTTTCACATCTAAGTTCCTTTCTTGGACATGGTAGAATTCGCCCTTTAGGTTAATTCTGAGACCCGAATTGGAGATAGTCTGCTTGTGTACCGGACTCTTTAACTTTTCTGAGTAAGAATACTTCTAGAGGTGGGTTGGTGGGTCACTAGCAAGCGTAAAGGAGGGATCTCACCCCTCGTCTACTTAAGTATCATTTCACATCATTTTGCATGATTTCCACTTCCTAAAGATGAGAATGAGCTAGTAAAGTGTAACCAACATATGTACCTTCCACATTTCGTTCCTCTGTCAGGGTTTCTTCCTTCTCCTATTCCTCTCCATCTTCCTCACCATCTTCTGTCTCCTCTCTTGGTTCACTTTTGGCACTGGTTTCTTTCTCCGAGGAATTCTGCAAAATTTTCCAGAAAACAAAACAGTATTAATGAGTAAAGACAATTCTTATTAACATCTTAAAACTATGAAATATTATAAAGCTTCTAACCTCTCGGCTTGAACTTGTCCCATTAACTTCACCATTTTCTATCAAACTCTTCCTTTCAGATGCAGATATCTCAGACTTTTCCAATGTGATTTCTGCTTTTGAAACACTTGGTGTGACTTTCAGAAATTTATCCAGTTCATCATTCTCATTGGCCAAATCAAACTCCTCATAATCCTGAAAAAGAATAAGGCAGTGAGCCAGCAAGAACACAGCAGCAATCCGTTTTAAAGATAAATACTTTGAGTATCTTGTACAATTCCTAAATATATACTTACACCACAGTACTCTTCGTTATTGAACAATTGAGGTGGAAGTGGATATTTGGAATCCCTTGCTTTGCTGTTTTGTTGCATAAATTCTTTCTCTTCTTCTTTCCCTGGTTCTGTAATGTCTATAGTCTCATATGCAATGCTCTTACTATCCAGTATCATAAGAACTCTCTGCTGGTGCTTTTTAACCTGTCAATGCAACATATGCTTTCAATTCTTGATAATACCAAAATTAAAAACAAGGGCAGGAAATAAGTTTCAAACAAACCACGCGCATGGAAAAAAACCTACCAGTATGACACCACATTCCCTTTCAAACGTCATTTCTGACTCAGCCCAGCCCCCATCATTAATTATTCAATCCCTGCACGATCACGCAGCTGTACAATCAGAAGTAATTCTAAAATAACTTACCTCTTTATTTCCAGATATTCCAGAAACATACACCTTCACAACCATTTTAGCTGATATAGGGATGAAACACTTCCTTCTCTAGCACTCTACCACAACCAATACGTCCACCCAGACACCTTCTTCCTTACTTCTAATAACACTCACTACAGTCACCAGTCACTACTCTTGGCTCGTTCTGCTTTCCAAATCAGACTCCAGTCACCGCCAGTTGTATCCCGGGTAATAGGAGAGTCATCAAAGAGAAATGTAATAGCAGAGTATTATATGCAGAAGCCCCGATGGTGTGAAAGCAGGCTTGATATGTGACACAAAGTAAATGTACGTTAGTTCAACAGCACGCCGCTACACGCGGAGCAAACTGCGGGCCGAGAGAACAGGCCACTAGCAATAGCTTAGAACTTCCTTGCTTGGATTATAATAATATGTTTATTGCAGCCGAACTGGCCATTTAAGTGTGTGAAGTGCATTAATTTACAAATCATATTTACAGACTTATTCACTACAGAATTTAACCAGCGACTCTGTTCTCATCTTACATTTTAACACGTGGTATCTCTCACATTGGTCACCGCACCTTGCACATGTACATTCCGTGCCAGCCTTGTGAAAACTGTGAGTGTTGCACACCTTTTGGTTAAATCCGTCTTGTTAAAGTGTGGTGGATGTTGTGTTCTCCCTGCATGGCTTGTCATAGCGTCAGTAACGCAGAATTCCTCCCATATCATGCGTTTCTTCTCATGCAGTTCCTTCAGTAAGTCCAAGTAGGCTAACGTCGCTTGTAGTAAGAGCTTCAGTCGTAGCTGTTTTATAAAGAAGGGCTCGCTGGTCAATTCATACACGAGCCGAGAGGGTGTGTATTTGGACAGACAGAGCACCCTTTTCAAGTATGTTGCCTTCACCTTCTCTATCATTTCGAGGTTTGTCTTCGTTAGATGTGTCCATATGTTTTCCAGTCCATATATTACAACATGTTCAACTTCTGACCTCATTCATGATGTGCAGGATATAGCATATCGACATTGGCAGTCCTATTGGAATGAAACGTCACGAGAAAAGGGATGTTTTTATAATCAATTACAACCTGTTATTCCTCTTAAACCGTGGTTTTATTATGGTACGTACACTCGGCGCCATATCACATCTATTATACGTCTACGTTTTAATCATGCCCTTACTCCCCAATATAAAAATCGTTTTCATCTTCCTCCCCCAACTTCCTGTGCTTGTGGCTTGTCTGATACTGACAGTAATCACCTTCTGTTACAATGTCATTTTTGTATTTGTATTTATTAATGAACAAAACAGGCGTTCAAACCCGAATACATGTTCACAATAATAATAAATAAATAAATAAATAACTAATAATAAACGCAGTCCAACCCAAGCCACCACTCTCCACCACATACAAAATAAAATGAAATGAACACCTCATCAGCCTGTTCTATGTTTACAATCTGCTGCTGGTGTTGCAACTTGCTGCTTGTTATCACTCACACGTACCCACTCATCACGCGACCTTCTTGCTTCAGCGTTTTCATCACCTCCATTGTTCCCTGACCTACTCCAAAATAAGCTACACCAGCAACATTACACGATTGCATACCAAACCAGCCATGATACTAACATTGCATTCAATCTTTCAGGTTCCACCTCCTATAGTACAAGTCTGAATAATAACAACAATATTCCGTCATTGCATTCCAATCCATCATACCACAACTTTTACCAATCAGCGTTAACATTGCTTCATATCATTTCAATCCGCCATAACACTCCATAATAAAATTACCTCTCCATCTCCCAAAAATTTCGACCATAAATAACAAATACCAATCACGCCTATACCAACACCTCTCCAGCATCATACTCCTTCCTCCTCTCCATACAAACAAACCACAATTTACAAAATGATAATAAAATCACCTCTCTCCAGCTCCAAAAATTCAATACTCATACCAGACACCAATACAATAATACCCCCTCCCAACTTCCACGAATTCGGCCGTAAATAAACCATCTCAATACCATACCATACATCACCTAATCATACATACTAAGCCTCCAATGCTTCCGACACCATATCTCAGCAATACAACACATACCAACACCTCTCCAACATCATATTTCTTCCTCCTCTCCATACAAACAAACCAAAATTTACAAAATGACAATAAACTCACCTCTATCCAGCTCCAGAAATTAAATACTTATACCAGACACCAATACAATAATACCACCTCCCAACTCCTACGAAGTCAACCACAAATAAACCATCTCAGTACCAAACCATACATCACCTAAATACTAAACCTTCAATACTTCCAACACCACATTTCAGCAATACAGCACCAACTCCACATTATATACCATCTCTACTTATATCACCACTTCTCCCACACTACATTCCAACGATATAACACTTTTCCAACACCACATTTACCACCACTCCTCCAACTCCAAATATCAACAATAAATATATCACTTCACCATAACCACATCTCAGCCTTCACAAATTATTTACCATCATAACCTAATGAAATTACAATGAATAACAAATACCAGTCACGCATATACCAACACCTTTCCAACATATTTCTTCATCCTATACCACTTCTCCATTACCACATTTATACCACCACTCCTCCAACTCCACATATCAACAATAAATATACCACTTCACCATTACCACATTTCAGCCTTCACAAATAATTACCATCATAACCTAATAAAATTACAATGAATAACAATTACTAACATATCATAAAACAAACAAACCATGCAATCCTGTCCTCTTACCCAACTCCACCTACCTAAGTACTCAGTCCCTATATTCCCTAATCCATTAGAATTTTAACATACTATCCCCTTCCCTTATACAGATAACTATTCCACCCCCCTATTCCCCTGCCCACCCTCTAACTCACTCTCCTTCATTTTACTCTCGCAGGCCTTTTTTATCGCACAAAAATACCTGTTCAATTCACACCCTTTTTCCCATTGTTTAATAATCCATCTCAGTATTGCGTTCTCATCCCCTCTCCCCAGTATTTCCCGATGCTCGGCACTCAATAATCCATGTCTTAACCCCCTCGTTACCTCACAGTCTCTTAGCAAGTGAAACTCATCATTCACATCTCCACAAAGTACACACCTTGTCTTATCCCTGCCCTGTAACCAGCCTTTATTCCTTGGCAGACCTAAAAGCCACCACATCATCCCATATCGTTTTGACCTATCGACGTATCTAATATTCAACCCTGCTATCTCCCCTATTTTCGTCAAAACAGTCAGCGAATTTCCTAGTCTGCTTTCCCCCAATAATTTCTGCCTATGGATATCTCTAATTCTCCTTTCCAGTATATTCATCCCTCTCACTTCTGTCTTTGACCAAACCTCCCCCCACAGGTGTCCTAATCCTATCCTCTCCAAATATCCCTTTATTTTTTCTAACCATCCACCCTTATACATGCTCTTAAATTGCTGTACATATGCTGCCTGTAAAACTCTCCCACCTTCCTGTCTTTTTAAATTCATCCAATATCTAACTATTCTTTTCACACCCTCTGATTCCAAATCCTCCCCACACATTAATTCCGCCCCTACATTTGCTGTACACCTCGGTAAGCCCATCACTAACTTAGCAAAACTACTAACAATCCTTCTTAGTTCCTCTCTTTTCTCATCCAGCCCCCAAACTTCTGCTCCGTATAATACCCTCCCAACGATTACCGACCTGAACACGAGTCTCAGTGTTTTGTAACTGATCCCCGGGTACTTGAGTAGCAAATTTCTGACTGAGGCTAAGGCTGCCAATCCTCTATATTTCACTCTTTTGATCTGGTCACTCCAAGTTCCTTTATAATTAAAAATCACTCCTAGATATTCCAGCTTTCTTACCTGTTCCAATCTTTCTCCCTGAATTACCCAATTCCCTTCTATCTTTCTTCTTTTGTTCACCTGTACTACCAATATTTTAGACTTATTTCCATTAATTTTCAATCCCCATTTCCTCGCAAATAGCATCACTGACTCTAAGGCCCTATTCATCGCCCCTGAAGTTAACGTCATCAATAACACATCATCCGCAAATATCAGTCCTGGCACTTCCAAACCATTAATTACTGGTACAGCCCAATTTTCTGCCCCAAACCCCTCTAAAATATCGTTGATAAATAAAATAAACAGTATGGGCGATAACTTGCATCCTTGTTTTAAACCCACCTTGGACTCTAATGGTCCACTCATTCTCCCTTCTCCCAATTTTACACAAAACCTGACGTCCCTATATATTCCTCCCACTGCCCTCAACATCTTCTCCGAAATCCCTAACCTACCTAATTTCTCTAGTAGGGCCTCTCTATTCACCTTATCAAAAGCTTTCTCAAAATCTATTGCTGCTACATAAACCGTACTTCTAGCCATATTCTTATACTTTTCTAAAATAGTCTTTACTATCATTATATTATCCACTGTTCTTTTCTTTTTCCTAAATCCCCCTTGGTAATCTGTCAAAATTTCATTTTCTTCCGCCCACCCGCTTATTCTGTTCGCTAGCACCCCAGTATATATCTTACTCAAAGAATCCAACAGAGATATACCCCTATAACTGTTCACATTGTTCCTACTACCCTTTCCCTTGTATATAGGGCATATAATTCCTGTTTCCCATTCCCTAGGTTACAATGTCATGCTTTTGATGTTCCCCACCAGCGCTTCCTATCCTCTTTGCTTAACATGGGCATCCCCTTCCCCACAAGTATTTCGTGTTTATTATCCTTTCTAACTCCTACTCTTGTGAACAGCATAAATCAGTTTCTTGATGATGCACATATTATATTATAATCCTCTGACAGTCTCTTTATGCTCACTCTTCCATTGAAAAATGTTTATCATAATTTTGGTAGGATATAAATCTTTTTACCCTCTGTCTATATGTTATCATCGTTTCTTGTGTGACTCCTATGGTATGTTTTTCTATCAATTAAATTTTAAAGTACAATACGAGTGATACATGTGTCAGTGTTAAAGTAATTAATATTTTCGTGACTGGACGATAACACATGAGTCCAACCACACCTTTCAAGACGACGAAGAAGAAGAAGAGTTTACCTATTGACTTGATCACTTATGGCTCTATTCGCGGCGCTAACTCTGTCGTTTATGTGACGTGTGAATACTCCCAGGTACGAGAAGCTGGTGAATAACTTTAGTGGTGTCTCGCCAGTGTAGGATGTGCCGGGTTTTTCTCCCTCTTCTGAAGGTCATGGAGACCGTCTTCACATCATTCAATGCCAGGTCGTTTTCTTGTGCCCAGTCCACCAACTGGTTGAAGGTTTTCTGCAAGTCGCCCTCTGCGGTTGAGGTCAATGCCATGTCTTCCGTATACATTAGAAGGTTTACAATGTCGTGTGTTATTGTTTCGACGATGTTTGCTGTAGCTACGATGAAGAGCAAAGGGCTTAGTGGGTCGCCCTGCAGTACCCCCAACAACTCTGCGTTTAGTGTTGTCTACTATGTGAGTGGTCTTTAAGATGAGTCCTTCTATCCATGATGCTGCTTCATTGAGATTCTCTCTTTGTAGCAATGTTGTTATTGTGCTGGTATCGACACTGCCAAGTGCTGATATGTCTGCCTTTCTACTTAGCTTAATTGAGTTTTCGGTTTCTCTTTTATTGTGTTCTTTACTTGTAGCAATGTTTCTACTGGCAGATACTTCATTTCCACTTCCAGGATGATGTTTTGTTCTAGTAGTTTAAGTCTGAAGTTGACAAATATGAGGTCAATGGCGCTTGCGCCTTTATGACAGAAGTAGGTGTGAGTTGATTTTTTTATTTACAAGTGCGAAGCCTTCCTCTTCCATATAGTTCAAGACATACGTCGTTTTCCGTGAAGGGGTGTCTACACGGCAGTTCAGTTACCCTGCCAGTATGGCTGGGTCATTCTGGGTGGTAGTATCCAAGCACTGACTTATTTCGTCTATGATATTTACTGCTGTGAGCTCCGGTTGAAAGTGCACTCATAGAAGAATGCAGATGGTGGTCCTTACTACTACGGGGTGTCTTGATTTGTGGGAAATTGAGAAGGGCGAGAACATTTCTGTGTTGAGACATGTGATGTCGCCCTTGGGTCTGCCCCCTGGGCCTTGTTCTGCCATTACGTAATGCGTGTTTATTGTGTTCAAGTCTTTTGTAAGGAAGGTTTCCGTCAGGAACACCATATCGTAAGGCTTGAAGAAATTATCTAGAACGCGCGCTAATGCTGTGCTAAGACCTTCAATATTCCAGTTTAGTGTATTTGAGTTTACTGAGATTGATGTTACAGCCGGGCGCCTTCGTGTTTCATGCTCCGAAAAAAGGTATTGTCTCACCAGCACTTCGTGTTTCATGCTCCGAAAAAGGTATTGTCTCACCAGCACTCCCGCTGGCCAGCGGTCTGGCTGTAGGGCTTTTTCGTGGGAACCAAGAGGCACCCCGAGTCTGAAGGCCTTTATTTACGCGACCCTATGTTTCTAGCTCATCGCTATCTCTCCTGTTATTCCCTGTTCATGGAGGTGTCGAAAGATTTTCTCCTGTGTGGTACCTCAGTGGATTTTTTCCACATAAAGCCATGCGGATCTATCTCCTGCTTGGAGCCCCGAACCTGTTGGACGCATCGTGCCTCTCATGAATGGTCGTGCATTGTTCCCTCTCGTCTTTTTGTTGTTCCTTGCATCCTTTCTTCTGGACTAAAGAATAACCTTCATTTTCGTCTTCTTCTTTACTTTCTTCGTCCACCGGTGGGGGTGTGGCGGTTTTTGTTGAGATTCTCTCTTTAGGACTGGTCCCTTCCACAGTGGGGGGCGACGGTCCTCGTTGTACTTCCCCCTCTACGACTGCCCGCCTCCGGATGTGTTTTTTCCAGTCTCTGTCCCATAGTGCTCTGAGATTGTTTGGATGTTCCCTTTACAACTGGCATAGGTGCTGTAATGGGTCTGTTCCCTGCTGTGTTACATTCTGTTTCTTGAACTCGTTCTTCCGTAAACTCTTCCGTATTTTGCTTTATTACAGAGATGTCTAATTTGGTTGTTTGACTAATATCCGAGCATAGTGTTAGCGTTATTTCACTGGACTCATAGTTTATCCCTCTTTGGTTAAATAATTTATTTGTATCTTCCCTAGTTTTGCTGACCTCTCCTTCCTCACGTTTTTTCTCCTCATCAGCTGCTACAGTTTTCCTGACAGGATTTTCATGCATCGATTCCCAGTTACCTAAGGGATCCTTCTCCTCCCTTACCTCACTTTTTTCATTATTTCCCCCTTTTCCAACCTTCTTCGTTAATACCGGTCGGATAATTTCAGTATATTCTTGCATGTTTTCCATACTGTCTTTTGATAAGTACTCTATCTTCCCTACCAGGGAGGCTATTATCACACCATATGATTTAATTATATCCAATGCCTATGGTTTGCATATTTCGCACCGACATATTGCATCAGTCCAGGGATCCAGTGCATAGCTAATGATTCAAGTTCATAAGTACGGTGGCTGAATGGAATATGTTAGATGAGATCTTCAGAAAACAACCCTGGCATCAAAGTCCCAACACCCCTACTTCGTAGTATCCGCGACTAAGCTCGGGAGTAAAAGGGTCAATGGTCTGTCCGTATAAGTGGGCACTAAATTAAATATCTATGAAGTAGGGGAGTCTAAATATAAGAGAAAAATAACTTCACTGCTAAATTAGAAGAATGGTGTTCCATACTTTTAAATACAATCTTTAATGAAACTGATTAAACACACATAAAATGCTCTATGAAAAGATGTGGCATAGAAATTCACACTGAAAAAATATGTTGGATTTAAGGTCGATAATTCCATGTCTATCAGTCCTTTCTGAATCGCATTATGCATCTTATAACCTCATAAAACTGAATAGACGTCCCTCTTACAATTAATTAACACTCGCTAACACTCATCATATAATTACACATTAATTAATGAATAACTATACATAATAAAAAGGCACATTTCACAACTACACATTATTTCTGTATATTACATACATACATACATACATACATACATACATACATACATACATACATACATACATACATACATATTATGACCTTTCAATGACGTATAATCATGTGTCAGAGAGTCATTGAAGGTCATAAGTCAAACAGATGCATATGGACGGCATGGAAGTAAGATAAATTGTCGACGCGCGGCGAATTGATATGTTCGTAACATAAGAGCCGACACAACTCGCAAATTTATGGTAGATCTTGTGGACGGAAATCAGAAGATCGAGCTCAGAACCCCGTGGTGTACAGCGGACCGCACGAAAAACAGTTCGGTTACGAGCAATTATCAGCAAATAATTATATCAACAACTGAGAAGAAGAAAGGCCAGACATTATATCTAGTCTTAAAGACGTCAAGGAGGCCATGGATTAGCTTGGAATTATATACAGCTGACCATCTAATAGGCGTATGGTGTGACGTACTTCATGTTGAAAGAATAAACAATAGTAGCGTGTGTTCCTTTGTGAATCTCTGCAGTAGCGAGTTTCCTCAAATGTCAAAATCACATGTAATGAAGTTAGATAGTAGCTCTGTGGTTCAAGGAAAGCAACCTCATTATTATTATTGAAAATAATGAAGTTAGAAATTTTTTAAAATGTCGATTCTTGTATAACGAAAGCGATCGAGAAGCAAATAGTGAGCGTAGCTCTTGTATACGTATAAAAACACGGAAGATTTGTAAAGTTGAGGGCTAAACAGCATTTAATAAGCTCAAATAGCATTAAACGACATTGATTCATACAGGCCAGTATTGATCTATGAAAGTGGAGTTGTAAATCTGTATGAACGTTTGGTAACTGTTTTTGTACAAGTTTCAGGTTGAAGCCCAAAATGCTACTTTCAGTGAACCAGGGAATCCATATGGAGAAAATGTTTGAGTAAACTGGTAGGATCCTGGTGGATCCGGGCCCTGCCGAAATGGATGAGATGGCTTGGAACGAATGACCTGACTACCACTACCCTTACCATGAAGTGAAGACCAGATGAGTAGATGTACTTTGTCCCTTTGCTTTACCTGTAGCTGCTTATAGTAGATGTAGATTTTTAATA
The DNA here is from genome assembly GCF_040414725.1 of Anabrus simplex. Lineage (NCBI taxonomy): Eukaryota > Metazoa > Arthropoda > Insecta > Orthoptera > Tettigoniidae > Anabrus > Anabrus simplex. The sequence goes on along the minus strand of NC_090265.1, from coordinate 126,145,323 downwards.
ATGCATGGGTGATCTAAAGTGAAATAACTTGAATAACCTAACGTGTTAATGGTGTTAGTTTAACGTTTTTTATACTACTGCACATGCTAGAATATCGGTCACCGTCGGTAAATATTTGGTTAGGCGGGATCTTTCCTGCGTAGCTTTCAAATGAATGGAACAACTGTGAAGTGAATATGTGATCTTGAATGTTACAGGTACCGGTAAGTTTCAATGTACCAGTGTGTGAGATAATTGATGTGGCGATCCTTCGATGTAATAATTCCGCGGAGTGTTGTGATGTATTTATTTAATCGGATTATGTGATGTTGGTACGCATAATAGTGAGCCTCTTCAATGAAATTTGCTTATTTATTTAGGAAATGATGATTGTTTTATTATGCGGTGTATATTATGGTGGCGTAAGGCATGTAGGGTCATCTAAAGGTATAGTTGATGCGACATAATTAGTGAATGATTTATTGAATTGTGTATTGCGTTAGTGAGTTAATTCTTCGAGATGACCAATGGGTTAGGATAGTGTTATTGAAAGGTATGTTCGCCGCGCATATTATGTCTGACAAATGAGCGATTTATTTACCATTGATTGAATGCGTTCGAAGAGTTTGATTGAGCATATGAACTGAAATGAGTAAAGGTTTGATCACATAAATAGTGGGATGTTTAAGCGGACACATAAGTAGGATCTTCGACAAGCTACTTGAACGGTAGTTGGATTTTGAGATCATTGTCACCTGTACTGTATGTTAATACTTGTAGCATTTGCTTGAAGTAGTGAGTTGGTGCTGTACCATTATTTCAGCAGGACCGAGAGGTGCAGATGCAACGCAGACCTTCTGGTATTTGATCATTTTCTTGTACATGTCAGTAGTTAGTACTTTATTTCAGGTGCAGCTATGCGATGACGTTGGTTGGATGATGGCATGCAATTACTCAATTATGGAACGATAATGTTATTGTTATGTATTTGAAATGGTTTTCTGTGTTTATCAAAGAACCGTTGGGAAATTCAAGTTATTATTTAGCTAGCTAGGGGTTACATTGAGACCAATAGGAATAGGTAGAACGAGGAGGACAAAGTACGGCTAATAAATGTGATAGTGAATGAACAAACAAGATATGGGAAAAGAGACTTAAACTGCTGATTTTCCATTATGTTTTACAATTATTTAAATGTGCCAAAGTGTTGTGAGTGATGATGATATTTAAATTTCATGATTGACAATTTTCAAGAAGGACTTGATCTCTAGTACAGTGCGATAGAAAATGCACGAGGATATATTTCTTTTTTTATTACGTTGCTTATGCGGTTTGTTTGATTATAGTCAGTTAATGTTGTTTTATGAAAGTTATTGTCCTTCCAATTTCTTGTTGCGATTTTCATTTCATGCCTAATTTAAGTGAACTTTGTATATTGGAACATAATGATGTTGGATCATTATCTGATAATTATTGATAGGATGTGACCGCTTTCTCTCCGAAGGGCCATGCCCTGAGTGGAGGATCATGTAAACCACTGAATTCTAGCTGAGCACATTATGAAGTTTATTGTTACCTTCGAACCAGGCGTCCACGAACGGTCACAACACATACATACATACATACATACATACATACATACATACATACATACATACATACATACATACATACATACATACATACATACAAAAATTATCATTATAGACTGTTATGCTTTTCAGCGTTCAGTCTGCAAGCCTCTGTGAATTTACTAAACGCCGCCACAATCCTCGATTTGCAACTAGTGTTGTGGCCTCATTTAGTTCTTTACATCTTATATTTAAATCGTTAGAAACTGAGTCTAACCATCGTCGTCTTGGTCTACCTCTACTTCTTTTACCCCCATTACAGAGTCAATTATTCTCCTAGGTAACCTATCCTCCTCCATTCGCCTCACATGACCCCACCACCGAAGCCGGTTTATGCGTACAGCTTCATCCATCGAGTTCATTCCTAAATTAGCCTTTATCTCCTCATTCCGAGTACCCTCCTGCCATTGTTCCCACCTGATTGTACCTGCTTCATCCATCGAGTTCATTTGAACCTTAGCAACACTCCATACTAATATTATTCTATGAAGCCATTTCATCCCTGCCTTCCCACTATACTTCACCATTTCAGGTCTAATTCCATCTATTCCTGCTGTTTTATGACACTGCAGGCTTTCGGCACAATCTGGCATTAAAGCCAAGTCGTCAGCGTAGGCCAGACTGCTTACTACATTTCCACCTAACTGAATTCCTCCCTGCCACGTTATACCTTTCAGCAGATGATCCATGTAATCTATGAGCAGCAAAGGCGAAAGATTACAGGCTTGTCTAACACCTGTAAGTACCCTGAACCAAGAACTCATTCTACCATCAATTCTCACTGAAGCCCAATTGTCAACATAAATGCCTTTCATTGAGTTTAATAATCTACCTTTAATTCCATAGTCCACCAGTATAGCGAACATCTTTTCCCTCGGTGCCCTGTCATATGCTTTCTCTAGATCTACGAAACATAAGCATAACTGCCTATTCCTCTCGTATCATTTTCCAATTACCTGGCGCATACTGAAAATCTGATCCTTGCAGCTTCTCTGTGGTCTGAAACCACACTGGTTTCCATCCAACTTCCTCTCAACGACTGATCGCACCCTTCCTTCCAAGATGCCAGTGAATACTTTGTCTGGTATACTAATCAATGAGATACCTCGATAGTTATTGCAATCATTCCTGTTCCCTTGCTTATAGATAGGTGCAATTACTAGTGTATTTTTGTCCAATCTAAAGGTACCTTACCAAAACTCCATGCTAATATTATTCTATGAAGCCATTTCATCCCTGCCTTCCCACTATACTTCACCATTTCAAGTCGAATTTCATCTATTCCTGCTGTTTTATGACACTGGAGTTTATTTACCATCCTTTCCACTTCCTCAAGCGTAATTTCACCAACATTATTTTCCGCCTCTCCATGAGCTTGGCTGTCTGCAACACCACATGGATAATTTCCTTTTACATTGAGAAGATGTTCAAAATATTCCCCCCACATCTCCAGTAATTCCCTAGGATATATTATGAGTTCACCTGAATTACTCAAAACTCTGTTCATTTCCCTTTTCCCTCCTTTCCTAAGATTCTTTATTACTCTCCGGAAAGGTTTCCCTGCCACTTGACCTAGCCTTTCCAGGTGGTCACCAAAATCTACCCACGACTTCTTATTGGATTCAACAACTATTTGTTCCGCTCTGTTTCTTTCATCGAAGTACAAATCCCTGTCTGCCTCGGCCCTTGTTTGGAGCCATTTCTGATAAGCCTTCTTTTTACGTTTACAAGCTGCTCTCACTTCATCATTCCACCAAGATGTTCGCCTTTCCCCATCTTTACACACAGTTGTTCCTAGGCATTCCCTTTCTGTTTCTACTAGAGCATCCATGTATGCCACCCATTCTCTTTCTACATCCTGAGCCTGCTTACCGTCTACTGTTCGGAACTTCTCACTAACCGTAGCCATGTACTTCTGTCTAATTTCCTCGTCCTGGAGATATTCTATCCTTATTCGTTTGCAGAGAGATTTCACTTTCTCTCTACCCTAGGCCTAGAGATACCTGTTCCCTTCACAAAGCTGCAGTTTGTTCTTATTGGGTTTTTTTTGGATGTTTTCTCTCTCTTCACTTGGTAGTTCTAGAGTGGAGAGGCAGATTCTACCCAGCGCCTCACATTCGAAAAGTATGTATTCAGCTGATTCCCCAGCTTCATTGCATTATCTATTGTGCCCTACCGCACTTTAAAGTTCCGTCCAGGCGAAGGCCGGTCTCGAACCCAGAGTACAGTAGTGAACGAACTCTCCCAGACGTGAGCTGGTGCACATAGTCTTACCTGAACATAGTCCTCTTCAATCAGCCGGGAGAGCGCTCTTCTCAGGGATAACATGGGTATAACGGGGCAACATAAAGATAAAACACTAGGACATGTGCCTACTCAGGTAAGAGTTCGGCTAAATTAAAAATTTAAATATCTAACAGAAAACACCGCTGCATTCAAAGTTTAACAAATAGGGATTTATTACATAAAATTGAATTATATACAAATGAAAGAGCTTTTCAATATGAGATGGTAAAATGACGCTGAGCCGATGACTACCAGTTCACTGCCTTCACGAAAACACGTGAGCTGCAACAAGCATGTTACAATAGTGTAAGTAACGAAGTTTAGAAAGATGGATATCTGCTTAATTACACAAAAACAATGATTCCCATAAAAATTTACAATGCCTCGCGCCGTCGAACCCCGGTGCAAACAAAAATCACCACAAAATTTACAATGACCTGACTCGGTCACGAACCTAGTCCCATGACAGGTAAGGCGTCCAAGATACCTATGCAAACAATAAAAAAAAGGACCCAATCAACACATACATGGGTGTCAGGATAAACGGGCCAGTGTTAAAATATTACGTAAAACAAATAGGACATAAAACAAATCTCTCTCTGCTCTCAAAACATGAAGGTCGTTTCTTCCCCTCCCGGCATACATGACATACTGCAGACGACCAACACCCAAGCCTGTGACGTCAAGCTCAATGGCCTCCACCCTCACCACTCCACTTGCGGCAGTCCCCTAATTTATGAGCTCAAACGGGGTGACAGGCTAAAGTCTTGCCTTTCAAAAGAACACTTCACGTAGTCAGCTGCTAAAGCCCTCATTTAAATATACCTGGGCTATCTGCCCTCGTCTCAATACCTCCAGCAATCTCGCTCATCTTACTTATGCCTCTCATGGGCTAAATCCTGGTGCTACAAAACACTAATCATTAAGCGATCGTCACATGGCCATACTAGGCATTTCCAAAATATATTCAATAAACTTTCAATGGTTAGGCTCTCTCATGCCAACTGCAAATTTTACTTCTGCCTCTCATGGGCTCAAATCTCTTAAATATATGGACTCGCTCGCTCTATCAGTGAATCTGGGTGAATTACTGGTCACGACTTGGTCACGACTTGGTCATAACGATACACTTCTACGTCTGCAGAAACAAATGCCTAAATGATCTAATAAAAGTACCTATCTGTAGACTAACCTCCTATGACCAAATGAGTTCAATCAGACCCTTACAAAAACACTTACGTTAAAATAACGCAATCAAAATGAACTATAACTTCGCTAACAAGGACTCTACAAATAACATCTACCTTAAAGTACGGGGTTCGAGTTTGAGGCCTAGCTCTAAATTACAAGGGAAATTTTCCTACTACCACACATCTGTTGACTGACGGCCCCATATTCCTATCTAAATTTAAATGACATGCTTGAAACAGAATTGGAAAGCTCTGACCTTAATTTATCGGGGACATAGCGGAGCGGCCATCCCTGTGGACCACTGGATCTACCACATTCTGATAGACTGCAGAGCTGGCATCAGATACTGTTGACCACTTGGAGACATTCTTGCTTGTGTGGCGTCTTCGTACCGCTCCCTCTGTAGTCGGACGGTGTCCCCTTCGATGTTGTGCTGATCAGGTGCTCCCAACGTTCCTGGATCGATGCCCGTTGTTGTGTTGGCTTCAGCTCCTGGTTGTGGCTTCTTTGCAATGATGCTGTCAAACACTCGTTCTGACTTGATGCTGGGGTAACTGAAAATAAATTCATATATTACAGACTGTCCAAACTCGATGCCTGTCTCCACTACTAGCGTGTCTCACACGTCACACTGACCAAGTCTCGTTCAGAGTTTTAACCTGGTACACAATAGTTTCTTCACTACTCTCAGTCACTGTTCTATCACCCTATCACACGGACAACATATAGTTTCAGAATTCCTAACCTGAGCCAATATTAATTCTAGCCGTTCGTCCGTAATACCTTGACCTCATAGAAATATGAAGCTACTAGTTCATTAGTCTCTTATAAGCAGTACCTCATCTCCCCATAGCATAATCTCACAGGTAAAATCTTAAATTCATCTGAATATTCCAGTTGAGTACTTACTTCCTTGCAGAAATAGCAGTACGGGTAGTCGGTGTAGCTCGAAGACAAAGCGTTGTTCTCAGTACCAACACTCAGTATGACGATTCGTTCACGCAGCCTTTCGGTCCAAGAATGACTCTGATATGCCCTGGCGGCCTTAATTTATAATTCCGGATAGCGTCATCAAGCCGCTTGACTGCGTGCAATGTTAGCGCGCCCGGGAAATTTTCCCGCATTAATTATATCATGAGCTCAAATTAGCGAATGCATTAATGAATGCAGCCCTAATGCCTATCAAAATAAAGCAGAAATAATACAGGTTGCAATTCTTGTCTCAAATCCAATGCAACTCTTCCGTAACCAAAGATATTAATTTATTTCATTCTTCCCTCCTATAATAAGTTTAGCCGGGAACTGGAAAGCGTCCCCAATCTTCATCAAGAGGCTTGGCTTGGGACATAACTCCTTTTAATGAGTTCTGGAGATTTCTCATAATGACGCTCGCGCTCACTTCACATAAGAACGCTTCTTCTGGACCCCTTTATGACATATACTGTAAGACATCGGCTTCGTGGGTGGTCTTGTGTGATTCCAATATCCAATACTCAAATTAATACAATTGTTCCAATGAACAGAATGGTTCATAGCCCCCCGTGAACGACAAAATAAAATTTTGTCAAGAATTTTATTTTCCCAAATTCCAAGATCATTTTCTCATTGCAATCATATCTGCTGTCAATATTCAAAACTTCAGGGCATGGGACTATCTTCAGCTACAGACATGATAGCCTCCCTATCCTTCCTAACTTGGTAATAGGCATCCAGCAGAGCTAGAAATCTCCGGTGGTTACTCTCGCAGTCTTGACACTCCGTTTCTTCGCGCTGCTCGGATAGCTGTTTCTGGTCGCCTGGAGAAATCATATTCCCTTCTTCTTCTTCTTCTTCTTCTTCACCATTGGGTACCTCTGGTTGTTCTTCTTCGCTGTCATTTTCATCTTCTTCCGGAATGATAACCTCCTCTCTGGCAATATTTTCGGTGTCTTCCTCCTCAGGTTCTTCTTCCTCTTCTTCGCCTCCTTCTTCTTCTTCTTCTTCTTCTTCCTGATTGTCTAATTGATATTGGCCGGGTTGGAAAAAGGGCTTAAGGTTTGATGAGTTAAAGACCTTAGTCACTGTAGCGTCCAAGCTTTGTACCTTGTATGAGTTATTTTCATAACTATGAATTATTCTATACGGTCCAGTGTATAGCTCAGCGAACTTATGGTAGTATCTCTCCGTAGCGTTAGAGACAGTGGGTGTCTTAACTAACACCAACTCGAGCTAGTTGCGGATCCCTGCTAAATTCATCTTAAATTCTCTTCATTCGTCATGATGTTCAATTAATATAATCCACAAAATACATTTATATCTACTGGCTATCATAAGCTTTCTAGTTACAGTACTACTTATATACAGTGGTGTTTATCTAAATGGCTCTTCTATTTGTCCAGTTTACAGAAGTTCCCGGTATCACGTTCGTTCCGCAACTTTCTTCACACCCTGTCTCATTCATGCTGCCTTCTAGCTTGCAGAAGTTTATGGCACTACGTGTTTGTTTACTTCTGTAGTTAGAGAGGTTCCCTCTCTCTGTTCCGCTCTTTATTTTGTGGATTAAGAGATATTCCTTTCTCTCGGTTTTCCAGTCAATTTTCTTCCGCCTTATTTCACGACATGCGGAAAGCCACCTCTTCGCAACAGCACGTTTTCTCCTCAACTGTTCCACGTAGCTTCTTGGTTTAAGCTTTCGTCCCTCTTTCATATCTTCCCTTCTCCGCTTCTTCTTTCTCCTGATGGTTCCAATCTTCCACCTCCGGTGTATTCTTACTTGTCTTACGAACCAACCAAACTGGTATCGGTAATTTTGGTTCTTCTTGCGTTTCTTGTATGACCTAGTTCTCTTTCCTTCATTTTGCTTCGAATGCTGGTTATACCATTGATCGTCTCCTTCATTTCCGGCTGCTATTTCTTGAAGATACTTTCCAATCGTTTCCCTTTGATTATTTTGTGCGTCCCCGGTCGGGTCTCCCATTTCTCGTCGTCCAGAAATCCCATTAACGTTGTTTGCTATTTTCCTTCTTATCTCATCTGCCTCGACCTTGGATACTGTTACACATTCCTGACTCTCTTCTTCTACCGCAGTATTTATGAGGTCTTTACCCTCAGACGTCGTCGCGTAGCACTTGATCTCGGCCCCTTCTGACAGGACTATGGCTATGTTGCCATATTTCTGCACAATGTGATTCTTGAACTGCTCTTCTTCTCCTTCCTGTAGCCAAACCAAAGTTGCCATTTCCCCAGCTTCCTTGCTTCGGTCTGTCTCCACCTCCGTACTTTCCGGGTCATTCAATCCTTCTTCTGAGGCTACTGTAATATTCTCGTTTCCTGGTGTATCTTCCCTTTCTGCTTCTGCCTCCTGAACCATTGGACTGTTTGTATCAGATTGCTCCATTCGCATCACTTCATTTTCGGGCGGTTCAACCGGTGAATCAGACTGCTGAACTTCTTTGATAATTTCCTCCTCGGACACCTTATCGCTGACTTTACCTTCCTTATTCTCTTCCGTGGTTTGCTCTTTCCTCCCAACTCCTTCTCGAGTCCTCGCCTCCATACTGTCTTCGACTTTCTGCTCTACATTTTCTAGCCTCTCTTGGGTATAATCTATGCGATCTATTGCTGCTACCAGTTCTTCTTTAACGGTTTTCAGTTCGGCCTGAGTCTCCTTATCTTTTTCTTCCATACGCTGTTCTATTCCCTCGATACTATTCTTTACTTCCAGGATTTGCTTCTCTACCGTTCTGTGCGATTCTTCAACCTGTTGACTCAACTTCTCGGTCGTGGTAACACAGCACAGCCGTACATTTTCTATTTTCGTATCTAATTCTGCTATGGTTTCCCTAGTCGCTTCATTTTCAGAGGCCAATTGCTCCAAACGAATGCTAGTGTGTTCCTTTAGCTCAGTGATTTGGGTCGCTACCCGGGTTTCTGTGAGGACTAATTGTTCGGTCAAGTGTTCCTTAAGTTCTTTTACTTGTTCCGAGTTCCTAATTTCCTGTTCTTTAAATTGAGCACTGACTTGGTCGTTCAAACGCTCACCGTTCTGAACCAATAGCTCACGATTCCTAGTCACTTGTTCGTTCAAACGTTCACCTATATCTTCCCTAAGTTCCTCTTTAAGCGCCACAAACTGTTCTTTTATCTGCTCCGAGTTCCTAATTTCCTGTTCTTTAAAATTTGTACTGACTTGGTCGTTCAAACGCTCACCGAGCGCCACAAACTGTTCGCTCAGGTGCCTCAGCACCTCTCCCATGTCTACCGACATTCAACTCACTTGTCATAAGGTCCGGCGGAAAAGCCGCTCCGTATGTCCTCGATTAAATTTCAAATACTATAAATTTCCTACACTTTCTAATTTATCAAAATGTTTCTACTGCTAAACTCTCGAACTTTCAAAGCCTAAATTGGCTACCTCAATCTAATACCATGTCATTCAAACATAGGGTAACCGTCAGTACAACACTCTGATACAAAATATATATACAACACAAACATAAAATTCTCCCATAAAATGTCATAAACGAGCAAAAACTACCACATGCACAAATCCAAGCTATCCGATTATACACCTGTAAAACACAATACCTTGCAGGTCAAATCCCCGCACGAATATCATCCATCACTTCAGGAAACCACAAACTCAGCACATCCTCGCTAAACACCATCAACAGCAATATCCATAATCGAATGGTAAGACCAAAGACATCACATCACAAAATACCTCTCTGAACTGGCAGTCATTCAACCTCACAAGTTTACCAACATACTCCAAATATATCCTCAAGCTAACAGTACAGATCACAGACCAAACTTAGTATACCTGCACAACACATAATTGAATGCAGCTGTCATAACATATGCCTGAAATCAAGCCTTGCACGACCTTTATTTACCGAAATATCAGGTCCTGCCTTTATAGACACACATTATGACCTATCGCCCTATTTTATGGGGGAAATCAGTAATATACCACTTGGTTGTGAGCTTGTTTACACAAATATCAAGCATCACCTGACGGCATAACAAAATAAGCTGTATGACCCTCAGTTCTGCAATATCGGGTCCTCAGTTAGCCACACCAAGTTCACAATGTAGACATTGGCGCTATGGTCCCTTTTACTGAAATATCAGGCCATTCGTTACTCGTCGTCATTCATACCATGGCGCTATGTTTAGCCCTTTTTTCAAAGTTATCGAGCCCCATCGTTGCTTGGCGCCATTTATACTATGTGCCCTACCGCACTTTAAAGTTCCGTCCAGGCGAAGGCCGGTCTCGAACCCAGAGTACAGTAGTGAACGAACTCTCACAGACGTGAGCTGGTGCACATAGTCTTACCTGAACATAGTCCTCTTCAATCAGCCGGGAGAGCGCTCTTCTCAGGGATAACATGGGTATAACGGGGCAACATAAAGATAAAACACTAGGACATGTGCCTACTCAGGTAAGAATTCGGCTAAATTAAAAATTTAAATATCTAACAGAAAACACCGCTGCATTCAAAGTTTAACAAATAGGGATTTATTACATAAAATTGAATTATATACAAATGAAAGAGCTTTTCAATATGAGATGGTAAAATGACGCTGAGCCGATGACTACCAGTTCACTGCCTTCACGAAAACACGTGAGCTGCAACAAGCATGTTACAATAGTGTAAGTAACGAAGTTTAGAAAGATGGATATCTGCTTAATTACACAAAAACAATGATTCCCATAAAAATTTACAATGCCTCGCGCCGTCGAACCCCGGTGCAAACAAAAATCACCACAAAATTTACAATGACCTGACTCGGTCACGAACCTAGTCCCATGACAGGTAAGGCGTCCAAGATACCTATGCAAACAATAAAAAAAAGGACCCAATCAACACATACATGGGTGTCAGGATAAACGGGCCAGTGTTAAAATATTACGTAAAACAAATAGGACATAAAACAAATCTCTCTCTGCTCTCAAAACATGAAGGTCGTTTCTTCCCCTCCCGGCATACATGACATACTGCAGACGACCAACACCCAAGCCTGTGACGTCAAGCTCAATGACCTCCACCCTCACCACTCCACTTGCGGCAGTCCCCTAATTTATGAGCTCAAACGGGGTGACAGGCTAAAGTCTTGCCTTTCAAAAGAACACTTCACGTAGTCAGCTGCTAAAGCCCTCATTTAAATATACCTGGGCTATCTGCCCTCGTCTCAATACCTCCAGCAATCTCGCTCATCTTACTTATGCCTCTCATGGGCTAAATCCTGGTGCTACAAAACACTAATCATTAAGCGATCGTCACATGGCCATACTAGGCATTTCCAAAATATATTCAATAAACTTTCAATGGTTGGGCTCTCTCATGCCAACTGCAAATTTTACTTCTGCCTCTCATGGGCTCAAATCTCTTAAATATATGGACTCGCTCGCTCTATCAGTAAATCTGGGTGAATTACTGGTCACGACTTGGTCACGACTTGGTCATAACGATACACTTCTACGTCTGCAGAAACAAATGCCTAAATGATCTAATAAAAGTACCTATCTGTAGACTAACCTCCTATGACCAAATGAGTTCAATCAGACCCTTACAAAAACACTTACGTTAAAATAACCCAATCAAAATGAACTATAACTTCGCTAACAAGGACTCTACAAATAACATCTACCTTAAAGTACGGGGTTCGAGTTTGAGGCCTAGCTCTAAATTACAAGGGAAATTTTCCTACTACCACACATCTGTTGACTGACGGCCCCCATATTCCTATCTAAATTTAAATGACACGCTTGAAACAGAATTGGAAAGCTCTGACCTTAATTTATCGGGGACATAGCGGAGCGGCCATCCCTGTGGACCACTGGATCTACCACATTCTGATAGACTGCAGAGCTGGCATCAGATACTGTTGACCACTTGGAGACATTCTTGCTTGTGTGGCGTCTTCGTACCGCTCCCTCTGTAGTCGGACGGTGTCCCCTTCGATGTTGTGCTGATCAGGTGCTCCCAACGTTCCTGGATCGATGCCCGTTGTTGTGTTGGCTTCAGCTCCTGGTTGTGGCTTCTTTGCAATGATGCTGTCAAACACTCGTTCTGACTTGATGCTGGGGTAACTGAAAATAAATTCATATATTACAGACTGTCCAAACTCGATGCCTGTCTCCACTACTAGCGTGTCTCACACGTCACACTGACCAAGTCTCGTTCAGAGTTTTAACCTGGTACACAATAGTTTCTTCACTACTCTCAGTCACTGTTCTATCACCCTATCACACGGACAACATATAGTTTCAGAATTCCTAACCTGAGCCAATATTAATTCTAGCCGTTCGTCCGTAATACCTTGACCTCATAGAAATATGAAGCTACTAGTTCATTAGTCTCTTATAAGCAGTACCTCATCTCCCCATAGCATAATCTCACAGGTAAAATCTTAAATTCATCTGAATATTCCAGTTGAGTACTTACTTCCTTGCAGAAATAGCAGTACGGGTAGTCGGTGTAGCTCGAAGACAAAGCGTTGTTCTCAGTACCAACACGCAGTATGACGATTCGTTCACGCAGCCTTTCGGTCCAAGAATGACTCTGATATGCCCTGGCGGCCTTAATTTATAATTCCGGATAGCGTCATCAAGCCGCTTGACTGCGTGCAATGTTAGCGCGCCGGGGAAATTTTCCCGCATTAATTATATCATGAGCTCAAATTAGCGAATGCATTAATGAATGCAGCCCTAATGCCTATCAAAATAAAGCAGAAATAATACAGGTTGCAATTCTTGTCTCAAATCCAATGCAACTCTTCCGTAACCAAAGATATTAATTTATTTCATTCTTCCCTCCTATAATAAGTTTAGCCGGGAACTGGAAAGCGTCCCCAATCTTCATCAAGAGGCTTGGCTTGGGACATAACTCCTTTTAATGAGTTCTGGAGATTTCTCATAATGACGCTCGCGCTCACTTCACATAAGAACGCTTCTTCTGGACCCCTTTATGACATATACTGTAAGACATCGGCTTCGTGGGTGGTCTTGTGTGATTCCAATATCCAATACTCAAATTAATACAATTGTTCCAATGAACAGAATGGTTCACTATATATATATATATATGTCTCTTAATACTCCAATTCTCTGTCTATTTTTTCATATGGCAGTGTCCTGTCAACATCCCTACTAACCATCTTATATTTTCTCTGCCGAGGTTCAACAGTTCTTTATCATGCTTCTTGTTTGGTCCTTTAATCAGGTCCTTTGCAAGACTGCATCCTGGAGCATTCTTCCAAGTCTCTACTTGTTTTTTTGTGCCCGTTTTCCTATGTAGTGTCTGGATTGTCCATAGGAAATCCTGCATACACAAAATGTGTTTCTGCCCCTTTCCTGGTCGGTTCATCTGCCTTTTAATTTCCTTCTATACCTGTATGCCCTGGTACCCATATTATTTTGACAATGTTGTACTTTGAGAACTTCAGGAGATGTGAATGGCAATACCAGACAATTCTGGACATTATTCGGGCTGCTTCTAGTGCCTTTAATGGTCGCTTGGCTGAATGTAAAAATAAAAATGTTCTTATTCCTGTAGTTCATTTTCAGATTTTCTTCAAGACATGTTGTGATAGCCACCACTTCCGCCTGAAAATCTGTAGTGCTCTTGCGCAGGCTCATCTGGATTGATCTCTCAATTATCACCACCATTACACTGCACAGTACACACTTAAATTACACACTTGCATACGCTTACCTCGGATGAACAATGTGGAAGAGAAATTTTGTAAATAAGAACAGAAAGGAATCGTTTAACAACACTGTGTACATTCAAAGTAAGCGAGCTGTTGCTGGCTGCTGGTTGCATGCCTCGCAACAGGAAAAAGGGCGTTAAATTACTGCTGATGAAACATTGCTCACTGCGTGTGTACGCATTGTCTGTCGTGCCTCTCTCTAATACAGAAGAATATAGAAAAAATTTAATCACATAATGTTCTGTTACTATGACGTTATCGGACTTCAACTCGATCATAACATATTCATAATCGTATTTTACGGCCTAGAGGTGATTGTGCAAATTCGAATTCTATTCTTTACTCTAAGGTAACAACTGTCCTCTGTAACAGGATTAAATCTGTCTTGTCAGATGGAGACATGCAGTATAGTAACTATTCGGTTTGCGTTATAAGTTTCCTGTTAGAACACAATAAGAAATTTCTAATAGTCAACATGTTTTGTCTTGTCGGATGAAGACATACAGCATTTGCTTGTCCTGCAATCAATTCGTTATTTTTGCTGATTGTAATCGAAAGAAGTATTACCTTCTCGTTACTGCCGCCTCCTCCTCCTACCGCTCCCTCGACATTCGAAAAGGGTAAAACTTATGCGACGAGAACAAGAGAACAACGCTACACCAGATTAATAATGTGAGTATATCTGCATAATTTTTTGTGGCGTTCAATTCTATTTGCGCAGGAATGCATCAGTCCGTAGGAGGAAGGAAGGAATGAGGTAACCTTAGTAACTGTGAGAAGGAGGAGGAACGTAGCTGACCAGTGAGGCGGAGGAGGAACACGGCTATGTCCCGTCGGAGGAGGAGGAAGCTGAACACGGTATGTCCTGTCGGAGGAGGATGAGGAGGAGGAGAAGGAGGAGGAGGAAGCTGTTATCTTGACAGCTGTTACATTTTCAAAAATAGTGTCGGGAAGGGGTCATGTCGAGAAAGGCAGCTTGGTTAATTCTCTCTCCAAAATGTTGTCGTGAAGAAACCATGTCGATGACATTTCTGTATCTAACAGCGTACCGGTACGGAGGACAGCACAGTCCCTCCTCCTCCTTACAGTTACAGAAGTCAGACCAACCCCTTCTCCTTATCACAGTACTGTATCCGACAGCGTGACGTCACAGAGGACAGAACAATCCCTCCTCCTCCTCACAGTTATGGAGATCAGCTCGTCCACTCCTCCTCATCATCACAGTACTGTATCCGATAGCGTAACGTCATAGAAAACAGCACATTCCCTCCTCCTCCTTACAGTTATGGAGGTGTGCTCAATCCCCTCCTTCTCCTACAGCTCTGTATCCGACAGCATATCATGATAGAGAACAGCACAATCCCTCCTCCTCCTCCTCCTCCGCAGCGATGACGTCAACATAGTTATGCTTGTTTAGTCATGTTCGTTAGCAAGGTTACTCTCTAGTAATCTCAAGTCTTTACGATAGGTGTAAAGGGAATGCAATAAGTAGAACATTATTAATTTAAAAATACTTATTTACTGGTTTTTATACTATTTCTACATGTAATGTCACAATAGCGTTATTGTTGTAACTAATGTGCGTCTTTACACAATAATACGCCTACGACGTAATTCGTCTTCTATTTCTCGAATCTCTCGTACATACACTGTGTATCGAGCATCCTGACAAGCTCCTAGGAGTTGTAGTCGTTCAACGAGTAAGTCAACGTCTTTAGAGTATCCTACATCTGCACAGAGTAACAGAGTTTTGCTAATACGTGTAGACAGTTGACGTGTAGAAAACGGAATAACTCATTTTGATTTGGCAGGTGCTTCTGCAATATTTTCAGTAGATAAAAACTTAACGCGGTTTGATTGAAAAGAATCGATCAAAAATCTTCTTCTGTTTCTTCTTCCACCACATCTTGCTTCTCTTCTTGAGATGTTTGCACAGCTACAGAAGATGTTGTCGGTTAAGAAAATAAAGTAGAATGAAAAAGCTCTTCGTTTATTCCTTTAGCACCTTCGTTTTATATGGTGGTGTGAGGTCAGTAACAGAACTTGTAGTAAGCTGAGGCGATGTCACATCGTTTCGATCACGCTTCTTTATATCGCCCTTTCGACATTTAGTCAATGTTTCTATGCGTTCTACTGATAAACTTCTTAAACAAATGTGTTTAGAATTTACATGTCGTGTGAGATTATCACGTCTGTTGAATATAGCAGTACAATGTTTGCATACATACATCCCGAAGTTATGCTTTACAGCTTTATGTCGTTGAAGATTGTCAAGTCTCGAAAAACTCACACTACAAAGATCACTCATAAACATAATAGGTGTTTACAGGTAGATACGAAGTATAGATTTACACTGTAACCGGAAAATGACAACTGCCTACCTATTTGTAAGAGTGCGCCTAATATGGAGGAGGAAGAAGGAAGGAAGGAAGGAAGGAAGGAAGGAAGGAAGGAAGGAAGGAAGGGATATCTGATAATAAAACTAGATAAGGAGGAGGAAGCAGAAGCAGTCGCTTGATAGGGCAAGGAAAGACTGTAGTCGGGATATTCTGTGTTCTAAACACCTTTATTACGCGAATTAAGGCAGCTTGCTATGAGATGGTAGTATGTCGAGAACGACAGCTTGCCATAAGATGGTGGTATGTTGAGAAGGTCAGCTTGCTTTAAAACGAAAACCCCCAAGATTGTAGTATGGCGACAAGGGCAGCTCGGGATGTCGAGAAGGGCATCTTGCCTGCCGTTAGGTCCCCTGGCTATGTCCTGAAATGCCGCGGCGTGCCTAGATGGCGTCAAGATAAATTTAAATTTCGCACCAATTCGTGCATAAGGTGGTAACAGTAGGTTATGATCTGTTAAGATGCCAGCAGTTCAAAACAAGTACACGTGGTTATGATGTGACAGCTGCCAAAAAGCACGTGGATTTTAAATTCTGAGCCACAACGTGCATAAGGGGGCAGCAATGAGGTTTAGCGCCATCAAGATGGCAGCACTGAGGTTTGCCACGTTCATCTGTTTAAAATTCCGCATCCACGTGGTTAAAGATGGCAGCTGTTATCTTGACAGGTTTCAAAAAGCACGTGGATTTTAAATTCCGCGTCACTAAATGCATGAGGTTGCAGCAATGAGGTTTAGGTACGTCAAGATGGCAGTACTGAGGTTAGGCACCTTCATTTGTTTAAAATTCCATGCCCACGTGGTTAACGACGGCAGCTGTCACCTTAAAATATGTCAAAAAAAGCACGTGGATTTTAAATTCCACACCCCTACATCGCTAATGTGGCAGCAGTGAGGTTTAGGACCGTCAAAAGGTAACAGTGAGTTTAGCGATAATCTGTTGTCCTTAAAATTGAGGTTAGTGTCCGTCTAGGTGACAGCTATCGAAAAGCACGTGGCTTTATTTACAAACAGGAGTACGTGGTCGTGAGGTCACGGTCTTGTGGTCATGATGTCAAGGGGTCAATGACATTGGCCGGGGTCTATAACCTCGTGGGAAAATGCTGACGCAGCTCCCATTTTTTTAGAACCGGCCTTGCTCATCTAATTATCACCCATTTAGAGGAACCAAGGTTGCCTCTCAGGCAACAACTGCATGATGGAGTTCGCAATTGATATCCGGTATTTTCAAGGTGACAACTGCAAAAGTAATCGGGCTGGACTCATATGTGACAGGTTTTATAAACACTCCCCCAACCTATTACATCTCGAATGACCTGAAAAGTGATCTGACCTGAACCCCACTAAAAATCAGTTTGACATATTGGAACAGCGCCTAAAAGGCCGACATTGGTATCCCCGCATTTGGATGGAATTGCGCCATCAGATGGTCAGCGATTGGCCAAACCTGGATGCGACGTACCTGCACAACCTTGTGGACTCGCTTCCTCTCCGTATCCAGGCGGTTAGTAAGTCCAGAGGCGAAGTTAAACAATATTAAATGATGTTTGTAACGATTTCAACAGGGGTGACTAATATTTGGTACGATAAAATTATATTTGTTGGCGTTATCCCTCTTGTGTTCGAGTGCGACATAGCCATAAGAATAACAATAATAATAAAACAATAATAGTAAAAATGTTACCACAACATTTGGTTATAGACTAATAGTTTTTGATTCGGTCATGTTAGTAATTGAACAATAGAGGTCTCGTCAATTCTATTCTCTAAAGGTATATTGTAAGGATGTAAAAATACTCTTAAAATTAGTATGGAAGGATTAATAAGCTTGCAACAATCGAAATATTTTGGAATATATATCAGGATTACATGTGATACTTGTAAGGAAGCAGGTTTACAAAAAATCTTTCTCCATTCATTTCTTTCTTTCAAGAATAGAGGTAATCTGTATGTTTCTACGAATATGTTGTTCATGTGAGCAAACTTACTGAGAAGTATTTAGTAGGAATACATGTAATGGTTTATAAGCTCAACCAAGAAAGGGAACGTACCTAATGAAGTCACAGCTCAGTTGTACGAAACAGATTTGTTTTCAAGATTAAGCTCACGTGTGTTAGATCTATATAAAAAAGGACACGCACATTTACATCCTTATTAGTGTAGTTCCAGCACTGTACTTTCAAATTCATATGAATCGTTTGCTAGTAGCTTTACGTCGCACCGACACAGATAGGTCTTATGACAACAATGGGAGAGGAAAGGCCTAGGAGTTGAAAGGAAGCGGCCGTTGCCTTAATTAAGGTACAGCTCCAGAATTTGCCTGATGTGAAAGTGGGTAACCACTTATAACCATCTTCAGGGCTGCAGACAGTGGCATTCGAACACACTATACCTTGGATGCAAGCACAAAGCCGCACGGCCAACTGACTCGTTTCATGTGAATCATTCTGTAAGAGAGTTGCATGGAAACAGAATTGACCATAGATCTATAATTGGATGTCAACTTTTAAGCTTTAATATAGCAGTGTTTATTTTTAACATTATAATAAAGTACCTAATAGGTCTAATTAATCACTATTATTGTTATTAAAGCGATGTGCTGTTAATTAGCTTCATTATCTCCTGTCCGATATTGCCGTTTTGGATACTACTTTACATTAACGCATCGGGGTTATGTAGCGACGTAGATGGTGGCAGCCACATGATTCCTACTTCAGAACCTTTCTGCTCATTGCCAGTCTAAATCTAATGCCTGTGGGTGTGCTGTATAAAGGAAGCAGCAGAGGAAATTTCCACCATCGTGGGGGTTAAACGAACGGGCACTGGAATAGAGTAAGCAGTACAACGGCAGTACGGATCAAGGTTTCACACCGACACAGACGGGTCTTTTATTGACGATGTGTGAGGAAAGGAGTGGGGAGTTGGAAGGATGTGGCCGTAGCTTCAATTAAGGTACATCTTCCTAACAATTGCCTGGTGTGTTTATAGGAAACCACAGAGAAATGTGTATAGGGCTGGCGACAGTGTGGTTCGAACCCTCTATCTTCTGGATTCCAATGATAGTTAACTAAAAGTGTAAGCGAATTCACTTGTTATATATATTTTTATGCTAGGTGTGAAATATTATATAATATTAGCAGCGCGAGTTTTTTGTGTGTATAAAAATTCGAGTACACATATATGCAAGCAGAACGCAAGACATACCGTTCGCTTCGTCGTGGAAAGGAAGCCAGATTTTGCCGGGGGCGAGTTTCTACCAAGTCGCTAGAGGTCAACGTCTCTCGCGGAGAATGCAGGTTGATACACGTAGCCAAAAGATGATCGGTCTATCGCTCCGGGGCTGAAAACAGAAATGTTAGCGGGGCAGTGAACTGAGCAGTTGAGATGTTTTACCCACCATGTTCTTTTTGCTATTTGCTTTACGTTGCACCGACACAGATATGTCTTACGGCGACGATGGGATTGGAAAGGCCTAGGTATTGCAAGGAAGCGGCCATGGCCTTAATTAAGGTACAGCCCGGCGTTTGCTTGGAGTGAAAATGGGAATCCACGGAAAACCATCTTCCGGGCTGCCGACAGTGATTCTCGAACCCATTATCTCCCGATTAGTGGATACTGGCCGAACTTAAGCGACTGCAGCTATCGAGCTCGGTCCCACCATGTTTTAGAGACTAGCTTTATAATATACATATTCCCTCTAAAGGTATATATTGTGACATTCTAGGTCTACTGTGATCGGCCGTGAATTTTATAAGACCAGACTGTACTCCAGGTGTCTCGCGCGGAGTGTCGACAGGGAAATGCAAAGGGATGATTTTTTGTTTATCTTTTGTGTAACCTGCTGAGGAGTGAAAGACAATGTTATTACCACAAGAGAAGACGAGAAATTTTTTAATACAGCTGAACCTTTCACCCACGACAAGTATTACGTTTAAAATCTTTCGTCATATTACCATGTCAGATCCGACATCCCAATAGTCACTCTTCAACAAGCATGCATAAAAACCGTGATACCACAATTCAGGAAGGCACGAATCGTAATAATTGAAAATTAAGTTAATTATGGAATTAATTATATAATTATTTAACAAGAAATTAACGGACATCTCAATTACAACGCCGAGGAATTCAGGACGTCAATTGAATCATGAGGTGTGACGTCAGAGCTCGGAACATAGGTGGCGAGCTGATACTAGAATATGCTCATTCATTCCCTCAAGTTTGTTTCGCTCTTGTTCTCTGCTGGCTACGTGATTGCTCGGGAAGTTATTACATAAGAAGGTCTCGTACAGGCCTGGACACAGCTGTTATTCGCTCTACGAGGGGAGCAGTGTTATTTCAGCGCAGCTTTAACAGATCATTTCAACATCTTAACAGACGTCAATAGTGTTAGAAAAGAAGGCACGTATCATCCTTTGCTAATTGTGAAACCACGAGTTCGATGCATTTGTGTTAATATTTTTGTGAAAGTTTCAGTGTACTGCAAGTAATACGAGTTCGATACCGGCCAAGGAAATGGGCGCCTGCAGTGTGAAGTTCGTGTGCCTTGGAGACATTGCTTGGATCATGATGCAGCATTAAAACCCTGAACCGATGCCAACGGCGTCCTAATGCCTTGAATCCTGCCTAGAAGAACACCATGGTCATCAAGACATCCAAGTTAATTCGACATTTCATTTATACTGGGTATTATCTGTTCTATGTAGCTGTAATATGTACCGTAGTTAACTTTCTTCTTGAAGGGATTATTAATTATACAGTAGTTTGAGTAGCTTTTTAGTATCTTTACCATGTTATTTTCTTGCATTATTCGAAGTTGGATTTGCAGTTTCACTTACTACGTGATTTTAAGGTGCATGATGACAGGGTGTCAACATCATCGGCCATGCGTGTTTCAAATAGTTATGTCATCGGACATGTATCTGATTTAAATATCAGCCATCTACTAACCTTTAAGGAATTTTACATTTCTATTCGATTACTATGATATTGAGGATTGTGTACGCGTGATATTTTCATTCTTCGAAATGTATTTCTCTTATATTTTGCCCAAAAGTGTTTGTTATATTTTACACGAGGCAACAGGCTCATCTGACATATTAACGCTTTGCTAACGATACGGATAGCTTTCTTTGAATCCAATTTCATACTTTTTAAGGAAGGATAATCTCTTATTATTATATTTATATGTGATTCAAGTCATTTATGTGAATTTTCCCGTAATATTTTGAACGGATGTTGCGAGTTATTTTCGCTACTTTTACCTCTCACGTTGTGCCATGTGGTGAATTATGGCATGAATTATGCTGATTTTATGTGCTATTCGAAGGCGAATCTTCACGTCTCTATGGATAGAGGCACATTTAATATATTTTTGCGATGTTGCGTGCATTGATGAACGGAGATCTTGGAATAATTTGTCGTCATTTGACATATGTGCGAGTTGTTGTTTGTGAGAGAATTATAGGCGATAGCGTCTTCATTAAATATTGAACAACGAGATAAACCACATGTCTTCTTTCAAAATAAAATTGAGTGTATGAGATAGTTATTTGTCATACTGGATGAGCGTCATCACCAATAATATTAAATCGAAGTTGTATAATACTATTCACTTCCTCAAAATATGCTAAATATTGGTAACATCCTGAGTTCGATACAGATTGGCGATATTTTTCAGTCAACATTACCTAGATTGTTTGTACCAGGTGGATTAGTTACAGGTGCGGATCATTATTCACAGGAGTCTGCCATTCCCCGGAGATGAATGGACAACGTGTGGAAAGGTGTATATTTGTAAATAATACTCTTAGTTGTAGTTGGTTGCAATTGTTTTTCCTTGGTGGATGATGGTAATGGGAGATCATTTCGTGCATTTTTATGTTGTTATTCCACAGGTTGTATGATTTAATTTATTGTGCAATATCGATTTATGTGTGTAACCATCGTTGTTCCGAATTTCGGCGTTGTGTCAGGATTATGACACATGGTTAAGGATTTAATTTAAATTAATTTTTTTCTTTCTCTCATTTTCTTGCCTACTTTGCCACGTAATATCACGTGTATTATGTTACGCCGAGCAGATAATCATTGAAATGTCGATTTAAATTGGAAAAGTAATTAAATTAAAAAGTGAAATTAAACGACAAAAGTAATTTGTTAAAACTGTTGTTTTGTATTTTCATTTTTTTGCTCAGTCATATAACTTTAATATTTAAAATATTGTTCCAGATTTTCCGGCATGAATTGACGTGCGTGCGAGCATCATTTTCTAGAAAAATCAGATAACATTCAAAGTAATATTCGGAAAAATGTGACATGGACAAAACAATTTTGTCAGAATGAAATAGAATTCATTAACATGTACCATCCCATTTGTTTCAATTTTTGGATGTACAGCAAGAGTTGATATAAAATTAAAATTTTAGCGATCATTTCACATAATCATCATTCTGAGAAGGAAGGAATTATTATAATTTTTGGAATAAATCAACCACCATTTATTTGTATTTCGATGGTTCATTATTTACGAATATCTGCCCATCTCCTTGATCCACACCATTTCTCTTATGGAACATGTCAATCCCTTAATGAGCACCCCTGACAGGGTCGCGTGCCTCCAAATGCTAGTCGTGGCTTAAACTGGCAAAATATAAAGTGTGTATTTGCTTGTTAAAATTACAACACAGTGTTTTCGCACTCAATGCACCATGTCCGTCCACAGTGCTTTTTTCGAAAAATCATCATCTTTAAGGGAAATTCTGCGCTTAAAGGAAGATATGTTGGTGAGAGCTATCTCAGACTTTCCATAATTTATGTTGAGGATCGACAGGCGTGTGTTGCTCAAATGTATACATCTTTACAACAAGTGTTAAAATATGTGAACACAGTATTACAAGGTACAGTATCTGTGTGATGTGATGTGATGTGATAACTCCCGAATATGAGAATCGGCAAATAGTATTGATACAGAGACAGTGAAGGATATTTATCTACATATATGTACATTGTTCATCGGACTACCTACAAATGGTAGTTTAGTTCTCACTTTCGTTTTCTCACTGTTTTCATTGTTGTTGTTGTAAATATTGAGTCTTCCAGCAATATTTTATGTGTGTATTATATGTGTAATGTTGAGTGTTGATGAGGTGCTCATGCACGGATTTTTTAAAGAATATAGTTAGCTATTTTAGAATCAGTGGAGTTATTGATGAACCTAGGTGCAGTTCCTACCTATTTAGTCGTTTTCAGGAGGTTATGTAAGGCCTGCATCAGATGTACCAGTACGCAGCATTATGTACACGTCCTGGGATATAAAGTTTATCATGCTCTATCAAAATTCGAAGGATCCATTCTGGTGAACTCTGGCGCCCATACAACGGACATTTCGATCAATTCTTATTAAGTTTTTATATATTTTTATTTATGATATATTTTATGATATTCAAGAAATTATTTATTGGTAGTCATCGAATGTTAAAATTGGCCCCACGCCCCGTAACTGCATGGCAAAGTCGCACGGTAGTGATTGTTTATCGGGGAAAAAAGGAAAGGAGGTTTAAAGCGTTGTATAATTTATTAAGTTACATATGTGTTACATATTGTTTTGAATTAATTATGTATGGTTGAGATGTAAATATTTTCATGATTGAGGTAAAGCAGGAAGTCGCACCAACAAAACAAACGCCACTGTTTCTTGAGGGAGAATTCTGCAACAATAGAGAGATCACTATAAGCAGATCAATCAAGTAGACAATACAGTAGAAGTGCACATATTTAATATTATACTATTGCACTTACCGCCGATTTCTTTACAATACATATTCTTTCGGAATCCACGAATTATGAGTGGAGTCGTAACCCAGCCAGGATACTAATACTTGGTTGTCTCTTCTGCGTAAAATGAGGTATACTCTAGTTTGTTTTGTCTTCTTCAGGTCTTGTTCATAGAATGCTCCATACATTGGTTTATTTTATAGTCGTGAAGCAAGTAAGTTCTCGGTAATGTTTCTTTTACTTTGGTTACTGTAAATTATTAATTACTCCAATTGGAACTATAGCTCTTTGTGAAATATCACTTAATTTTACTTATTCGTACTGTCGCCTATTTTAAATGTTAGCGGAGAAGAAGATTTCTCTTTCTTTCTTTCTTTCTTTCTTTCTTTCTTTCTTTCTTTCTTTCTTTCTTTCTTCCTTTCTTTCTTTCTCGTAATTTGCAACTTGTTGAGGATCATTTGTAACTTGTATAGGTTTCATACCAATCGTACGATGTTTTCGATTGTTATATTCGTCTAATAATTTTGGTAGCATACGAAGCCAGTGGTAAGAACCATGTGATGAGAATCTCTGCAACATTCACTGCTTCAGTGTTCGATTGAAGAGTTCAACTACGCTTGCCTTGAAGCTGGTCTCTATCGAATAATGTCCAATTTTTTAATCCACTTTTGAAAAATATTATCATAAACTGAATATGTTTCTGAAAGCGTTTACATTTCGAATACATACGTCCCCGATTTTCTACTACTTCTTTTTTATGTTTTTGTTTTAAGTGGAACTGCCCACGCATACATTGAATAAACATAAATTACAGTCAACATGTACTTATATCCACTATTATGTTTCGAAAATAGTGACATATCAACAAGACCAGCCTGGTGAAGTTCATCTTTCCCCATATTTTCCCGTCTTTCAAAAGACTTTCGTAGTGGAGCGTGGAGCTTTTTCACTAATTCTTCTCAGATTTTGTACATAAAGTATGGTTAAAGGAATTCGTTCTTTGTGGTCTATTCGTTTCTTAAATCGAAGTCTGTCTATAGCTAGTTGTTGCCAATTGCTCTTTCTGTACTCACATTCCATTTCGTAGGTTACTGATATATTCTTAGGGAAAATGTCCACTTTAAATAAGTTTGCGAATAGAAGTTCATCCCACACAGTATTCATTTATTCAATAAAACCCGATTTTCGAAGTTCTTCGATTGACGAGATTTCATTTTCGTGTGACGAGTGACCTCCACATCTAGATACTATTACTTTTTCAGTATCTCTAGTAGTTTGTTTGGATCATTCAAATGAACTAATTCTAACTTATTTTATTCATTTTCCAATAACACCAAGAAACGATACTTTTGTTCCTCTTCCTGCAACTTTGTATTTTAATACAGGCTTGTTAACACTTTGAAATTTTCGTGTGTTGCATATTAGTGTTATTTAATATATGAGCGTATGCTACCAAATCATTATCATCATACACGTTTACGTTAGGGCCTTTCTTAAATTTAATTCAACAAGACCTTCGGTTAAAGGATAGGTGTAATTATCAATTACGATATTGTTATCGTGGAACACTACTTTTCTACTCCCTAAATAGTGTACTCCATTATCTACTCGTATCCTAAATATTCTCTGAAAGGTGTGTCTTAATTGTGGGTTAAAATCATTTTGCATGAGGGAAGATATCTTTCCCTCTTTTTCCAGAGCTTATTTAGATTTTTCAACGTTGTCTCCTTCATCTCATATTTAACTATTTAATTTTCGATTTTTCGTTGCCTTCAATCCATTCGAGTTGTCTGCAAGCAACTTCAGTTTATTGCTTTAAATGTTTCTTCTAACTTTAACTGGTTTAATGCCATATCTGCTTTGGGAGATTTATATTTTCTTTTTACATCTTTTCTTAATCTAGGAAAATTATCCTTTACACTACTTTTGCCTTAATGTTC
The DNA here is from genome assembly GCF_040414725.1 of Anabrus simplex. Taxonomy (NCBI): domain Eukaryota; kingdom Metazoa; phylum Arthropoda; class Insecta; order Orthoptera; family Tettigoniidae; genus Anabrus; species Anabrus simplex. Next base: position 126,119,429 of record NC_090265.1, on the reverse strand, counting down.
GCCGGCATTTTTCTAACTGAATTTAAATATCCATTGTTTTACGCATATATCGTATATTCAAAACTATACGGAGCGGAGGATAATTAGTAATCTATTGCACCGGATTTTATAGGCGGAATTGAATTTCATCATCTTCCTTTACAACAATCGGTGCACCTTCTAATTCGTTTGGCTTGTTCACACGATTTATCATCGCATATACCATAGAACTAGGTGAAACTGTTAATGATGTTAGTGTGCCTGTGTATGGAAGCTTATACATAAGACGACTTTTGTGTAGCAAATACATTAGAAATTGATTAGAAGGTAGACTATTAAATTAAAAATAGCTTTTCTTGGCTTATTTTCCAGTTTTTTCATCTCAAACTCTTCTTTTGCCATAAAAAACATATAAATACCGATGGTTAGCAAAATCTTGCTCGTGAATAGCAGAATTAACATTCGTAATTCGCTTATTCTTCATATTTAATTCCCCGTTATATTCTATTGCTAGATAATTTTTCTGGAGTTTAGATAAGACTAATTTTAACTCGTCACTCTCCGCGCAGCTTCATACTGTTCTACAAAGATATTATTTGCAATATCTTTTTCATTTTATTGATTATGAACGTTAGTAATTCGCTTATTTTCCGTATACAATGTGCCACCCACGGAAACGTTGCGTTTCTGTTGCTTGCCTATTTCATTCTTTAATTTTTCGAGTTATTCTCGCACTGACGATTGTTATTTCAGGTATGTCTCGTTGATCGCATCAGTCGAATAAATAGGTTTGTTGATGTTTGTTACTCGTTTATTTTGCATATTTATTGATGCATCGCCATTCAATTGAAATAGCTTACTTTAGTGTGTTTTTCTAAAAATAAAATTGGCTTTGCATCTTGTACCTCTTCAGGATCTGCTATACCCGATATTCTCTTCCTGTTCATGTTAAGTTTATTGCCAATCGTTGGAACATTATTCCACGATATCACGTGTAAGCGAGTCAACGTATTCTCTGCGTTCTGAAAAGTCAATAACTTTTTTCTCTAAATTTCTCTGCACATTATAAGTGTGCATACGCATTGTGTTAAGCTAAACTGCTACGTTTCAATTTTTCGTTGGAGCTATTTCTTTCAGCCTTTTGTTCTTAAAATACCTGATCTTCGTGTAATTAACAAACGTCACGTATGTCATTTTTAACATCCAAAATGTCACGTTGTATTTCTTCTTTATTAATACTATTCTTGACGGTTTTTAAAACACGTAATTATTACAAGCATCTTCCATATCTATAGAATTGGCAACGTTCTTCAACAGTTTACCTTGAATACTAAAGTTTACATCAAATGTTTAGGTTACGTAATTTGTATTCATTAACATTTTCTCATCCATTTATGATTTAGTAGCAATACAAAGTCGTGATAATGGTCGCGTCACATACACGCTACTAGTTCCGTTGTTTGTCGACATTGCGATGTTCTTTCTCTACCCGACAAATCGAAAGGGAGTTCGTTAGTGCATACTATGGTATTTATATCTTATAAAATATATCGAATCCCTTTCGATATCGGCCATTTCTTAATTCGCTATCCTTATCGATAACGAGAAGGCTGAATTTCAAGTGCGACCAGCAACGATAATACACTTAAATATGGAAATTGCAGCACCATGACGGCATTGGTCGTTTGTGTTGATTTTCAAAATATGGAACGACGCCATATAGATATGTAAACGTTCAAAGTTTTAGACCCATTGGATTGTTGCTACAGGTCTCTCCACGTGATTGTCTGCCGAGGAAACAACTCCAGTATACGGACTCTGGTGTAGCGTAGTTGACTTGCAGTCTGTGCAGTGAAGTGTTCCCCGTCAAACATGCCTCGACGACAGAGAAGAGCACGCTATCAAGAACTGTCGCCGTTTGAGAAAACTCGGATAATTGGTCTGTGTGAGGCTGGATTATCGCTAAGGACTGTCGCTGCACGTGTTGGCCGACAGGCATCTACGGTACAACGTGTATGGTACCAGTGGTCAAATGAAGGTACCCACACTCGTAGACCTGGCACAGGCCCAGCGTGACGGACAACTGTGAGAGAGGATCGCCGCATCATTCGGATGGCCCGGATGTAACCCCAAACAACAGCTGCGCAAATTCGAACAGCTGTGGCACCCGACGTTGCACAACAAACAGTTGGTAATCGCCTGTGTGCAGCTGGCTTACGAGCCCGTGTCCCTGCAGAAAGTGTTCCATTGACCCCACAACAGCGACGTGTAAGGCTGGTCTGGTGTCGAGAAAGATCGACGTGGGTCGACGAATTGCATAGGGTCGTTTTTAGTGATGAATCGCGCTTCTGTCTTGCCCGCAGTGATCGCCGGAATCGTGTGCGCCGACGTACCGGGGAGAGGGGCCGCCCAGATCTTATTGTCGAGAGGCACACAGGGCCAACACCAAGCATTACGGTCTGGGGAGCTATTGGCTTTAATGTGAAATCACAATTAGTGCTTGTTGAGGTCACTATGACTGCTGGACAGTACGTTGATAGGGTAATCAAACCAGTGGTTTTCCCTATGATGGCGAACATTGCTAATGGGTTGTTTCAGCAGGACAATGCCCGGGTTCTCAATGCACGCATCTCCAGAGAAGCTCTCCACGACATCACAACATTAGAATGGCCCGCCAGATCCCCCGGCCTCAATCCTATTGAGCATATGTGGGACATGATGGGTCGACAACTGGCAGTCCGTCCTCGGCTACCCACATCTCTGGAACAACTGACTCGTGTAGTGCAGCAAGCATCGACCAATATTCCTCAGGAAGCGATCCAGGGCCTTATTGACTCCATGCCTCGACGAATTCATCAATGTATTGCAGCTCGTGGTGGGCACATCCTGTATTGGTTGTTGTCTAAACTTGCGGTCAGAGGGACCTGAAAGTGTAATCACCCTATCAAAACCGAACACTCGTCCTGCATGTTCAATTGCAGCAATGTAGCACCACACTTTCTGGGGGTTGCAATTTTCATTTTCTTCATTGTATAAATGAATGAAAGGATTGTAAATCATATTGGTGTTGCATCTTGTTTAAATGGAATAATAACATTACCATTGTCGCTAATAAGATGTATGGTATGCAAGAATAGGTTTCACATAAGTAAAAACATCTGCGATATGGTATCGACTTCTACTTAAGTAGTCTTCAATGTGACGCTGTTTGTCGCTAGCTATATCGTCAAAAATAAGACCAGAATTCCTTAGAACTTTTTCTGGTAATATTACTTGCTCATGATCAGAGTAAAACTCGCTCTTTTTTCTTTATAGTTTCCTTTAAAAGATTTTGAACGCCTTTCTAGTTTCATATATTTTTTGCGATAAAATTCTTTAGTAAACATACAAATTTTCAAATCGTAACCCGTTTGGTTGCAATAACAAATTAATCATAACATTTGTCTTCACCGTGTATACCACGTATTGCGTCCGGCATAAGTGTACTATGTTTATTTTTCCTTCCTATTGCAGCATTGAGTTTTGTTCCGTTCAGATTCGTCACCGGTAAAGATAGTAGTTGTTTATTTCCTTTACTATCACTTTCCTTTGATTATGATCTCAACCCTCTATTGCAAAGGAGCAAGACCTAGTGTTGTTTTAGATAGCGACGTTATTGTAGATTACTAAATTAACAAAATTACCGTTGCTCGAATTTTTATAGAGTTCTTTTTTCCTTCTGTCTCCTTTCGTTAACACGTAGCTTCTTAACTAGTTCCAACATGGTTCATACATCATCCCATAACCAGAATTAAGAAATGCAGGAACAGCAGTTGTGTTATTGAGATCTAATGGTATGTTGCCAACTTCAAAACCCCTCATATACCGAAACGAAATTGACAATTTTCTGTGTTCTGTTAAAGGATTATTATCTTTTGCCACGAAAGTATTTTCAATTCCACAAAAAATACACCTAACTGCGTCCAGGTAACCTATATAATAGAATCCAGCTTTAGCTTTAGCTAAATTTACTGGGTCTATAAACGATACATGCTATCTAACGAAAGTTCTTATCCGATTTACTTCAGATTTTAAATTTAGCGGAAGATTAATGTGCGCCATGATGAAGTAAAATGAGGAGAGCAAAAATATATCTCGTATTTATATATCTTACCTACCTACGAAAAATCACATCGTGTGAAATTAATGATGTATATAATAACATACTTTCCAGCAAGAGTTTCATTTGAGTATGCTGCGTCGAAGACACAACGTTGCTGCAGCTTCATGTAAAAGAGTAGGAAGAGAGGAATAATAGGCAAAGATCTTAATAAAACCATAGATATTTTGCCAGTAGAGTTGCACATACCGAGGCCTGAATTTTGCTGCCCTGGGTCAAAGTTAGAAAAACGACTCAAGCGTGGTGATAAAGGAATAAACCTATTAGATAAGGCATGTAAACAACACGATATCGCTTATGCTACATACTAAGGCCTGAACAGAAGAAAATTATCAAACGACATGCTAACCTCGAAGGCTTGGTCTCGTTGTAAACTATCAGGACGCATCATTGGGAGAAAGAGCAGCTGCCCTAGCAATTACATATATCATGAAAAACGAAAACTATATTAGGTGGGGGTAGACAAAGAAGAAAATCAAAACATCGAAGAGAACGTTTAAAGTAGAATAAAGGCTGCATGCTGTAATAAAAGAAAGGTGGTTTTCTTTCACTCTTTCCGATATTTTCATCCTTTTCGGGCTTGGGCTGTCTAGGAATTGGAGCTGCATTCATAGTATTGGCTGTAAACAAATAGAAAGCCAAACAGTTAGAATTAATAGAAATGAAGCGACACAACCGAATGATAAAGGCAATGCGTGTGAAAGGGCTTTCTACTCGAAACAAAAGGAGGGGCATTTACTTAAATCCTTCTGCATACAAAAGATAATGGGAGATATGGCGAACACAGCTTTAACTAACATAGATCTATATCGTTACGCATTTCGTCTAAAAATTCCTTACTTCCGAGGTGTTACGTTACCAACATTTCTTTTTTTTGCTAGGGGCTTTACGTCGCACCGACCCAGATAGGTCTTATGGCGACGATGGGACAGGAAAGGCCTAGGAGGTGTAAGGAAGCGGCCGTGGCCTTAATTAAGGTACAGCCCCAGCATTTGCCTGGTGTGAAAATGGGAAACCACGGAAAACCATTTTCAGGGCTGCCGATCGTGGGATTCGAACCTACTATCTCCCGGATGCAACCAACATTTCTTATAAAAATGAGAGTTGTATTTTGGATTTAGATCCGGTAAGTCAATCTGGTTTGCACTGGGTTGCGTTAAGTAAACGTGTTGCATATGTTTACTACTTCGGCAATTTTGGTAATTTACGCCCCCTAAAGAGGTATTAGCATATTTATTAAATTGTTACATACGGTATAATTTTCATTCTTATCAAACTTTTAATTCATCAATTTGTGGATATCTGTGTTTACTATTTTTATATTCTATAAGTAATGCACACGCTTAAGATATGTTTTCAGTGTTCACGATGCCTTATTAAAAATACGGACCACACTCGAGGATAAATGCTCGAAGATTGATGCAGTATTAGCAAACCCAATTCACTTAAATAGAGCTTCTTTCTAAGTATTAGGACTTGCTGCACTATTTACATCTAATAGTATTCGAAATGTTACTATTAAAAATAATAAATTTGCCATATATTTAAATCATAAGGAAAGTATTTATGAATTCGAAGATCTCGTTGCAAAAGTAGAAAGTTTGCTAACTATTAAAAATGAAACTATTTCTACAAGAGTATACTCCAAAACTCGGTTTTTATCTCAACTAATAACAACAAATCTACTGTGATTTCTCCGTTTGACATTGATTTTAATGTATCTAACACTTCTGGTACTAGCTTAGGTTATCGATAAAATGCATATAAGAAATATGCTAACCATGAATCTCTCCTGGATTAAATAGGTAACGTGAGCGTTGCGGACACAAATAACCAGACTGGTATAAAAATAAAGGGAGACAGAACAACTGTAATCAAATTATCTGAAAGTAGTTACACTTTTTCAAGAAAAGGAGCTCTAGTTCAAGAAGCAATAATTAACAACTTCCCTATTATCGAAGAGGTGAACGAACCTCTAAAGGAAGATACTAAACTTATTTCTATTACTTATCGAAAGAGCTATCTTCGTTGTATAAATGTCTTGAAACCTAGACGTAGTCTTTGATGTTTATGACTCAATTGCAGATTTGTTAGCATTTTCACGTCAAAAATATGAAGAAAATTATTTGCGTATTCCAGAGGAGATTACTAAAATTAATAAAGTAAACTCAATTCGTGTAGGTTGTAATCTCGTGTTAGGTCCAGGTTCCTATCTCAACGGTAAACAAACACATTCTTTATATAATTTTAAACCACTTGTTCCAGCAGGCTATCCTATTGTAGTCAATTAACCGGTAAACACTACTGTTATTCAACATACACGTTTCGTACTCGAAGATCAGTTTGAAAACCCAATCGACTTACAAAATGAGGATGTACCAGAAGAGTTAATTATTCGTCTATTACAATAAAGCGTAAATTTATGTACTATCATTCGAGTAAGGAAGAGTTGAGCAACAACATCATGGTAAACTTTATAACAACCAGCTATCAAAGCGAGAATTAAAAGAGAAAGCAGAGTAGTGAAATTTACCGCCAAGTTAAAAGACTCTCCTCGTGTATGCTACAAGAGCACATTAACTGCAAATAATAAAGATCTTTTGCAGTCGCTAGGCTACCGACTACTATAAGATAAATTATATAAATTATATTACTCCTTCATAAACTTGTTTAGTCTCTTTTCGTTATAATCCAGGTAACAATAAGAATAATTTTGATCAACGTAACAGACGAAGTTATATTTGATAACAGAGTAGTCAGGCGTGAAGTAAGGAGCAATCATCCATATGCAGGCACGAAATATGAAAACAACGATGAAATTCGAGTTCTTGTACACAATCAAGGGCATGCCCTGTTATCTTCTGAAGCTGATGTTTAAATAGAAGGTGATATTGTTAAATCAAGCACAGAGGATACACCTTCAACTTCAGCAGGCCCCGAACAAAGCTTTCCAGCAAATCTCTTGGATGAAATTCATATTGAATAAATGGGAAGGAAATTGAAAGAACTCGACATGTAGGTACTACTAGTGCTATAAAAACTTTCTCTTCTTATTCTAAAAATGAAATTCTAGTACTTAAAATGGCTGGTTATTTCATCTCAATTACTACAGCACCAAACGAAGCGAATATTGCACACGCAACTAAAAAACTGGTTCCATACAATCACCCCACTGCGTGTTCTTTGCGGTTTAGCGGAGGACTACAGGAAACCAGTTATAAACTACAAACCTGAATTTATATTTTCTCGTTCTAAAAATGACAAATGTGCATTGTTTTCAGCCAAAACGGGAGATCCAGTTAAGGTTAAAGTACGCAAAATGTATATAAAACTACCAACTCTAATACTGTCCATCGGGGAAGAAGTTAAAGGAATAAAATTAATGCAAAAATCCCGCTATTCCTGTACCATGTCGATGGTGGAGTTATCGTTAGTTGCCCTCTATTGTAAATTCAATGAAAACAAATCGGACGGTTATGACTGCGTCACAAATATAAAATCCGAAATTTTTCTTGCTTTGTTTCCAAAACGATAGAAAGAATATTAATGATGCTTCTTCTGAGTTCGATCACTGCAATATTCAATCTGTTGTCGCATTCTTAAATTCAAACTTTTATCTAAATGGAAAAGCTGTAGGTAATTTTTAAAATGGCGATTGCAGTGAATTGTGCATGTTCATTAATTTCGTAATGCGTATTATCAGACTGAAGATAAGCGTTCTGGACCGATTATATCACGAAGTGGATTTCAATCGCATTGTCCTATTGTCATGATTAATTGCACTGAACATCTAGAATCGTTAAAATCTTCTTCTGAATATGTACGAATTGAAATTGAAACAAGCGAGCTTATTCCAGCCAACACTAGTCTGCATTGCATTGTTATTCACTATCGCACAATAAATTATAAACTTCTAACGAATGAAATATTTGACTTCCAATAATCTTGCGTGCGTTTTTCTTCATTTTTCCTAAATGCATATATAAACGAGAGAGTATTTTCAGCTTCAGTTCTTCGATATCGGACACTACATGAGTGCAAAACCTAGAGGAGTGTTTGTTGACATTCAAAAATTATCCACTCGAGGTTACGAGTTACCTTGTTGTAATATAGATACGTCTACTAATGTTTTACCTAGAGAATTATTAGATTTCACGCTTAAGTCGGTCTTAAATATTCTTAGTGATCAACAATACAAATATCTGAATGTGTGCAACTGTGTTCATGAATTACGTTTAATGGCACTGCGAGAGTATCCTCGTTCATGCATAATTGAATTTAACATTATAGAAGGTGTACCTGAATAAAAGACAATGCGTAACGGGTGTTACTTCGTTGACTGAGAGCGTCACTTAACACATGTAGCAAGGCATTCAGCCAGTTCATATCATATTTCTTCGATGTATTTCACATATTCATGTCAAATATCTCATATCAACATGTAAGTAACTCCTTTCTTATTTAAATGCACCTTCAAGGTTCATATTGTTTTGATATCCATATCTAACCTCCTATCAATTACGAGTGCGTGTGACGGCAGATGTGAGTATTGACCCAAATGTGTGAGTCATAAAAAAGAACAATGGAATAAGTTGTTTCTGCAATAGCTTCTTTTATGTTTTTCTGTTCAATTGAAGTATTAAACAACGAAAATGGCTAAAAATAACTCCGCTTAGCCTTGGGTCTGAAAGGGATACGTGAGCTCTTATGGAGAAAGAGAAAGATGACGGCCACGGGCGATTGCACAAGATGGCGGCTATACATGGTCTCTTATGGAAAAAGATGATAGCGAAGAGCGCTTGCGCAAGATGGCGGCTATACAGAAGCCCTTATGGAGAAATCTACCTTAGAGGCTACTGCGCAAGATGGCGGCTGCTCTCATGAAGCGTCGTAAGGGCGCTTGCGCAAGACGGCGGCTAATCTCATGAAGAAAACTTGCTGAGGGCGCCTACTGCGCAAGATGGCCGCTATACACAGGCTCTTATGATGAAAGCTAGCTTAGAGGCTACTGCAAAATTTGCGGCTATAATAGGCTGATATTATTTCCTCCTCCCCCTCCACCTCTGTCAAGGCATAGGTTTATGTCTCTATCGCACAAGTTTAAACAATCATTATTATAACGACGCGATCTTATGCTTAAGCCTAGAGTGTGCACGTGCTATTATTCTGTTTTTAACCTGCAGCGATGACATCATCATAGTTGTACGTGTTTAGACTTGATCGTTATGAAGGTTACTTACTGACTGAAGGCTTTATAGATAATATAAGTAAGAATTTTTCTTTAGTTTCCGAGATACAGTGATAGAGTAAGAGCGCTTTATTCAAACACGACTAGAACATTAATAGTTGATGTAGAAGTATTCAAAGTAAACGGCAACAAATTTGTGTTTAAAGAGGTGGCTGTGTTGGATTGCAGTGTGTTGTGGGCACCAAAACTTGTTAGTTTAGTATTTAGTCCACCTTTTCCCTACTGTTAGCAAACAGGTGAAAATAAAAGGCAGAGTCAGTGGGTTGAAGAATATTTAGCTTTGCAGTGGGAAGAAAAAGGAATACCTTATCATTTTCTATATTTAACGATTAACGCACATTTGTCAAGCGCAGATCTTGTTTTTCAAAGGGTTGTGAAAAGAAAGAATTGTTGCGTGAGTATCTAGCATCATCGTGTGAAATTATCGAGATGCATGAATTAGGGTGTCCATCATTTAAATTCTTCTTAAGGAGCATAGTAGAGAAACAAATAAAGAGTATTTACAACATGTGTGCATGCTCTTTGATTGGTTGTGTTGCAGTGCATGCCGGGAGGTGAACAACATATGTAAAGTGCAGTGTCGAAATAACGTTTGTGTGAAAGAAATATTTGTTGCGAGTAGACATCATGTCATTTCTATATGATACTGAGTGTAACGCAGTTGAAAAGGCAATCGTAAAGTTTTATGCATGCAAAAAGGAACCAAACTCTTTTACTGAGGAAGAGTAAAATGCATTAGTGTACCAAAGGCATTTTTTGTTAATGTAGCTGCGAATTATGTTAATAAGGTTTTGGATAAGGTGCCTCGTAATTGGACACAAGATCCTGTTTTGTCAGAGCTTCAAACGTGTAGTTTACATCATGAACAAGTGAGTTTAGGTAGGAGACCTTCTGTGAGACAGTGCCGTACATGTCAGCTGATTAAACGGTATCTCGGACCTAAAACTAACGAGTTGTCATCTCCTATAAACACTTATTAAGGCTGAGAAATGAGTAAACAAGTTGTCGCAGAAAAAAATGAAGGAACGTGCTGGGAGAAAGGTGAGGAAGCATGCCAGGCATGGCCTCATCAGTAAAGTGATTGATCTTCTTCCCTTCGAGGTTCATCTTCCTAGTTACAGTTACTGCGGCCCTAGAACACGACTTGACGTTCGCTTGGCACATGGTGTTCCTGGTATTAATATGTGAGGTGCTGCCTGCAAAGAGCATGTCCTTGCTTATCGACAAAACAATCCTAAACTAAGACGTGTAGCTGATGAAAATCTGCTTCGTAAAGCTATGCTGCGTTTGTGGTCACCTAGTGCTTCAGTTGCTGAGAAGATAGCAGCACTTGTTGTTGCCGGTGCAATAAAAGGAAAACCGTTACTAGGTAGTGGCAAAGACAGTAAAATAAAGAAATGATAAAACAGATTTACTTGAAGAAAATGTGTATATATCTTAAATGAACATGAACTGTCAAAATGTTTTACGTGTGTTGTCTAATATTAATCCTAGAGCATGTCCTAAATGATCTAGTAGTAATAATGTTGTTGTGTATTAACTTAGAAGAAGGGAGAGGTAGAGGATCTAGTATTAAAGAACACACACAAGATTTAAACACATCCTCTTTATTAATCCATGAATTAATGCTGTTATTAAAACCAAAACATTTAACATACCGTTTATTCCCACGACTTCGCATAACACGTTCAAGTAAATAGTGATCAGGATATTTTGTTTTCTGCAGTTCTTCGATGTAGAATCCTTCTTCAATAGGCTTTCCTCTAAGATCGCGAAGTAAATACGTAACTAGATTAGTAACTTTAACACTCCTGATTTGAAAAATTTCAGTGCTCCAGTTGGGAGTGTATCCTTTTGCAAATATAGAGTTGTGTTTGCTTATGCAAACAACATCACCTTCTTTAACCCTGGAACCAGTGGCGGCTCGTGGATATCAGCAGTGGGGGGCGCACCTTAGTTTCGTAATTCCACAAAATATCTCAAGTTCTTCAAAACATGTTATCAAGGTACACACTTCGAACACTATACGGTGCAATGCATATGCAATTGTTTTGATTATGATGATGTTGATTATTATTATTATTATTATTATTATTATTATTATTATTATTCTTTCGAATGGGCCGCCAGAGGACCACGTGCCAATTTCAATTCCTTCTTCTTTGTTCTTTCCTTTTCTTCCAGTACGCTTTCATCTGTTCACTATGTTTCTTCTTTCTGTCTTCAGACCACTTTGAACCAGTCTTTTTTACTTTCCTACCTTGGAATCCTTCTATTTTCAATACTTTTTCCCGAAAGCCTTCTCTATTTTTTTTTCTTCTGTTGTAATATTGTTTTTTTCTAAATCCTTTCTTACTTCATTGACCCAGCTTGTCGTTGATTTCTTACCCCACAAATATCTGAAAATCTTACTGGATAATCTACTAACTTGTATTCGATATAAATGTCCTAAAAACATAAGTCTCCTTTTCCTCATTACATCTGATATATTTTCTATTTTTTGATATACTTCAGCATTACTTCGTAATTTTCAACCTTCTGCTGTGTTTTGTGGGCCTAATATTTTCCTCATGATTCGCCTTTCTAGTATTTCTAGCTTATCTAAATTATAGTTTAATGCCAGACATTCGCTTGCATATATGCATTCTGGCTTCACTACTGTGTTGTAATGCCTTATTTTTGCATTTTTGGATATGCATCTTTTATTGTAGATATCTTTGGTGACTCCATTATTATTATTATTATTATTATTATTATTATTATTATTATTATTATTATTATTATTATTATTATTATTATTATTATTATTATTATTATTATTATATGCCTTTACTGGCAGGACCTAGTGTTTACAGTGCACTATGTCTTCTGGTGTGGGCTAGAGCAATTTTGTTACTTTCATTGATCTGTCTCTGTCTTATCCTTGGCTTTGACAATATGAAAGTGACTGAGCTATGAGCGATGCTAGTAATTCCATTCCTTCTGCAGTCAGTCCCTGCTAAGAATGGTGTGAAAATGTTTCTCATAGGGTCGGTTGGTGTGTGCATTTCAGTGGGCTTGGCAGACTGATATGTAACAGCAACTTCTGGCTCTGTGAGGAAAGGAACGGGAAACTACCTCACTCCTCATTTCCCTAGTATGCCTCTTCAGTGATGCCTAGGCCATCTATGACAGCTGATGGCAGAGCTGTTGAGGATCCAACCAGCCTTAGAGCTGAAGACTGAACATACATACAGATATATTATTATTATTATTCATTATTATTATTATTCATTTATTCATAATAATAATAATAATAATAATAATAATAATAATAATAATAATAATAATAATAATAATAATAATAATATTTGCCTGTTCTTGTCCACCATAGAGTTATGTTTACGAATAGTTTCGTTGTAGTGATCACTTACACAAGACACGACATTGACTTCACCAAGCATTTCAAAGTCCATGGTACTATTGATATCACCCCTGTGGTGATCCATTTATCTCCTTTCCTAGAACGGGAGAATAGCAGGTTAGGAAAGCAGTAAAAGGTTTCTGAGATATCACTTTCATATATCCGCGAGTTCTTGTTATATACGTCAGGAGAACTAATTTGTCTTTGGAAAGCCCTATTTTCATTTTTCTTTGTCTCCGGTTTTTTCAACGAGAAGTCTGGTGTCGGCCTAAAACACTCCCTCAGTTCGACTTTCTTCTCGATGGAAAGAGAAGAAAACGTTAGTTCTTTAATATGTTCGACGGTAATCATACTGTACGAAGTGCATACATAACACTACGCCTACATATAAATCACAACCTTTCTCGTAATTTCACCTTGTCACAGTCACCTCACGATATCATTCATCAACACAAAGTTAAACATCACGCTCTCCAGTGAGTATGGCCAACATGAGTCAAGTGCGAGGAGCCAGTAGTTACAGTCGTTACTCGTTTCGTTAGTTAATAATCCTAAAAATTACAAGACAATTTTAAATGTATACCGGCACATTTAACTCAGGTAAGTGCCTCAGTAAAATAGTTCCTAGTTTTAGGAGAGAAATGACATAAACTGACCCCTGTTAAATAGAAATCAGATCACCAATGTTTCGGGTAGGTTGGATGCAACGATGGGCCGCGGCAGAAACGCGCCGGAATCTCCGTAGAACAGCACATCTCTACTGCGCCTCTGATTGGCTCCCTCAAGGCCAGTCAAGCCAGACTCGGGAGTATTTGGTCCGCTGTGAGAGAGCGCCCTCCTGCGTAGGGCCAGCAGCACATCGTGCCGCAGCCCAGTACAACTCGCGCCCTTGATAATAATCTTATAGTAAAATATTTCCCTTGTTAACATTTAAGATTAAAATTCCCGAATTTAATGGAACCCCGTGGGGGGCGCGCGCCTTAGCGCCTCCCAAACGAGCCGCCACTGCCTGGAACCGGCAAGCGGTTTACCTTCAAGTGGCAAGCATTTAAGCGAGTTTTGCAAGCAACTTTAAAAAAATTCATAATAATGTTGTTTGCAATTTATTTTTATGTATAACAAGTCATTTTATTCAGAAAAAGGACGAAGAATACTATTGTAGGAAATTAAATTTTACCAATTTAGTATCCTCGAGCGAAGTATCCAACACACGCTAAGTATTCCAAAATAATCCGAAAGTTCTGGGCAACGTGTACGTAAAATATAATATTTTATGGCGATTTTACTATATAAAAAATTTGCACAATTTTATGCTGATTAAAAATATGTAGAAAGGTTTCACTACATTTCAGTATTGTAAAGTAAAGTAGAACTGAAATAACACAAGCACATCTAAACAACACGTGAGTCTACTTAGTCAGATTCATCCTCGCTACCTTCAGGGTGGCCCCATCTTTCTTCCTACTCTCATAGGCCTCCAAGAATGTCATCATTTATGGCAGTACTGTTGATGGACACCACAATTACATTCTAAATAATTTCCTGTGCGTATTTATTAGTTTCAGTCACTAAAAGGTTCTAGATAGCATTGGAGAAAAACAAATGGAAATATGTTAGAGGAGGACTGTTTCGCGGAGGGCAATTTCGTAATCCTGCGTTTCGAACCTTGAAATTCTCTTCCACTTCTATTTGTGGCTCTGGAGGATAAACTCTTGTCCACTTCGGTTCTGTTTGGTCAACTGCATTAACGTCATTATCATTATTATCATCAGTGGCTGTTCATAGTGTTCCACATCATCTTCAATATCAGTGTCGAAGACACTTAGCCAAGGCTCCTATAACTCGCCACTACCTGACGAATTATTGTCAATATCATCGTCATTTCCTACTAAAAATACGTCACTGTCACCTTCGTCGTCCAGATCAAACAAACAATTACGAATTTCACTACTTCCTGACAATTCACCCATTTTGCGCCACGAAAGCTAATGCACATCGGACAACCACAGCAAGCACAACAGAATGACCGTCTGCAAAGCGTTCTCGTTTTTCCACATGTATACCGCACATTCTGTCACAGAATTTCAGAATCGTGCTGTATTTATAGAGTATAGTTTCCTCTTCAACATGATAAAAGATATTTCATGAAGATGCTGAGTGTCAAGACGCTATCTCGAAATTGGTCAGCGCTGGCGTAATGTATCTCGATAACGACTCTGCCGGTTGAGTAACAGGGAAATGAGTTGCGATCGCGACGACTGCCGGTTCCGGGGTTAAAGCGATAGCCGCGCGGATCAGCTGTTTTAATTACAAGACGAATAACATCAAGGCGAGGTGTATTCCTTGTAACAAGACGTGGCTTTGTTCCAATAGTGCGATGATGTGTATCGTTGTCGGTAGATACAAGTCTTGGTAGCAGATCAATCCAACGATATGAACCTTGTGCTGGAAATTATCGCCACATTATTGTTTTGTTTGTTCGTTTAAAGCGTTCTACAACACTTTCCTTGAGATTGATGAACGTAGAGTAGTGCTGAATGCCAAGTAATGTGAAGTAAGACGAAAAATTCTGGTTGTAAAGCTCTTTACCTTGATCGGTTTGAAGATGCCTATGGCAGAGTTTCGATTCTTCAACAATATGTTTCAATGCGTGTTTGACTTGAGCTGCAGTCTTAGAACGCACAAGTTGTGAAAAAGCAAACTTCGAGAACACATCGATAACAGTAAGTGGATACTTACACTCCTTATTGCTAGAGGCATATTGAATAATTTCTACTAAGTCTGCTTGCCAGAGATCATCCTTTCCTCTTGTAATGACGCGTCTGCGAGGGTAGGTGCGACGTACTGGTTTATGTAAATCGTGTGCGATGTTTACCTTAACAGGTGAGATCTTATATTGACGAGCCTTTGCAGCATAATACCGGCATGTTGTAATCCTCTCTCTTTTTCGAGAATTTCTGATTTGTGACCTGTGTGACCAGCATCTTGCGATGATCCTAGAAGTTGTAATCGTTCAACGAATAAGTTTGGGGCATTCCAGTATCTTACGTCCAAATACGGCAACAGAGGCTTGTAGATAACACTGAGCCCACGTGCAGTCGGAAACAGCTTAGAAACAAAGTCACGATACTTGTAACTCTTATTGGCTTTTACAGCTTCTATTCTCTTGTAATTACGTCGTGTTGCGCAGTAGCAAAAAGTGTTGCTTTACATTTTTGAAGACCATCTTGTAAAATTGTATCCTTGTCAAGTATTCGTGAGAAATGAAGTTATAGGAGTACTTTTGTAGGTTTATAGGTAACATCTTTTATAATGAGTATTTTGCTATTCATTTTAACATTTGAATTTCCTGTCGAGAAACAGTCGTCTTCGTGGCGAATACCGTAGGTTGTGTCAGTTTTTCCTGTAAAGAGTTTTCTATATAAGGTGCAAGGAGATATCGATAGATATCTTGAAAAGTTCTAAACTGATTACGATACTCTGGCGTGATCATAACCTCAGACAAAGATGGTAGATCTTCATCTTCAATCGCCGCGTTGGATCGCCAAATTTTATTTATGCGACATGTATAAGAAAACTCCGGTTAACTTTTCTCCCAGGGTAAAGTTGTAGGTTGTATTTTAACGTGAGTTCAAAAATATGTAGTGACGCAATCGAAATATTCCTCCAACTTCTCATAATCGCATGTGAATGTCTACGGGTAACGCACCGCTTCAAAATTCGATGTAAAAGATTAAGCTATTCCTTAATTCCAAATTCGATCATTGCTTGCAGCTCCAAAATAAATCATAAACATGTCTTAAATAATGTCATTTATTGATCAAAAATATGAATTAATAAAATTTTAAAATGTGAAATAAATTGTTTAAATCATGAAATTGCTTTGGTATTTTGAGTTTGAGGTATTAAATATTCATATATCAATGTCATATTCATCATTCGTATGTACACTATTTAATAGAAATGAACTAATTTATTACATCTCACCAATAAAATTAAAATGAGAATAACTTGCAGATAATCGTGAGAAATTCAGTAAAAAGCAAACAATTCCTCTTTAATTTATAAGTTTCCTAAGTATTTGATTTATATCCTTTCATAATTTCTTAAGTTCGCGAGTTACTCGAGGAGGTTAGTTTTTCCTCATAATCATTTTCGTCGTTTCATAAAACTGTGCTTAACAGAAGCATTGACATAGACCCAGAAGTGATCTATATTGCCATTAAAACAAGAAATTAGTCGCGGACAATGAAATGCCCCATTTAATAAAATATAAAAATGGAAACATTTATTGTGAGTAATTTCTGTATGTAGTTGCTGTATAACCGTACCGCTCTGCTATCTTTGCAATGCTTATTATAACATTGTGTCTTCTTTATTTTTATTTATTTCGACTCCTCGCTGTCATCAGCTTCATATATATTATCCGATCTTCCCAGCTCCGTATATCTCTATTATATTGTTTTGTACTTGACCTTGAATTTCCTGGTAATATAACTTTAAAATTTCAGGTTGATTATTTACGGAGATCGAATCGCTACCTTCACGATATCACGACATAACTCGAGTGTGAAGCTCCAACTGGCGTTTCGCGTTAACATTCCAAACAGGCATCACCGTAAACCGTCCAGTGAAGTAACTTTTCATCAATCTACACAAGCTAAACTATAATTCTAAAAAAATTCAATTTTCATACCCGCAATGTTTCTAGTCAGCGATAATTTCTTCTCGTAAAGATACATAATAGAATTCTATTTACAATAATCATGCATTACCTTGACCGTTCGTCAGAATGTATTTTGTTCGTGAGGTCGGCTATCCCAAAACGCACCTCGTTTGAATCAAACAGAAACGTCACTTAGACTTAACTGCCGTGACCGAAAGTCTCCATATTAAATAGTACCGGTACTGTTCATTAAACATCACTCATAAAATACAAGCTTACACTTCCTATAACATCCTGACCACGGCCAACAGAGGACCAAAACCAACATGTTCCCGACCGCTTAAATAAAATAATTTAAGTTTCATATCACATTAAACATAACAGTTAGGTAACATGTAATGTAGCAGAGTTACATTTTTTTGAATAGTGAACAGGTCGTTTGAATCGTCAAAATAAACCAATGTAGGTTAAGTTATCGCGAGTGACTTGATAATATACGAATGTCCTGATGGAGTTAAGTAGACCTACTCTTCAGAAGAAACTAGACAATCCAAACAATAGGGAAAGTAACTTTTTTGTTAGGGGCTTTACGTCACACCGATACAGATAGGTCTTTTGGCGACGATGGGATAGGAATGGCCTAGCAGTTGGAAGGAAGCGGCCGTGGACTTTATTAATGTACATCCCCAGCATTTGCCTGGTGTGAAAATGGGTAGCCACGGAAAACCATTTTCAGGGCTGCCGATAGTGGTATTCGAATCTACTAACTCCCGGATGCAAGCTCACAGCCGCGCGCCTCTACGCGCACGGCCAACTCGCCCGGTGGAAAGAACTTAAGTAGATATCAGTGTTATTTCAATAATGTTATATGAACATATCAGAATTTGCCAGGATATGAAGGCAATGATTAGGAATAGAATACAGTAATATTTTAAAAGGAATGTAGGATATGCTTGTAATATGTGAAGGTTATGTTGTCACACGTACTCGTAATTGATAGGAGGTTATATGTGGATATCAGAACAATATGAACCCGAAGATGCATTTAAATGAGAAAGGAGTTACTTATACGTTGATGTGAGATATTTGAGATGAATAGGGATCTATGTGATGTACTTCGAAGAGATATGATATGAAATGAAAAGGGAGAGTTATGAAACAACAATATAAGAAAATAATAATGAAGAAATGTAATGAATGATTTCGTGAAAGAATATGAAATATTTTGATGTTATGAAGAATATTGTCGTAAACTCGGATCAAACGTACTTTGGGAGCAATAATTGCATGTTATTGACGGAGATTCCATATCAGATATTAAAGGTAGCTTGACGTGACTCTTATGTGGTGATATCGCAGGAATGAATCATCGAAATGAATTCTGGTCTGGTAAATTAGACAATTAATTCCATATTTTCAACCTGATAATCCTACTATAGAGTATTGTATTTTTATGACAGATGTTGACAGTTACGGTTAAACATTCGTACGTTTTTCCACTTATTTTTATTGGATAATAGTCACTTGCAAGTTGTGGTCATTGTGACGACAGTTAGTGTGTAAGCAACAACAAAACAGTAGTGACTGTACTAACCTCAAGGACCTGGTCAGTGTGATAACCAAATCAAATCACAAGAGACTCACTAAAATTGAATCTATCGAGTGTGAACAGAAATATGTTCAAAAGTCTGTATAGTTTTGTGCAGGAAGTTTTGACGAAATGAAGGCTGAACTAATCAAATTGAACGATAATTTCAACAAAGCTATGACGGAAATAACTGTTCTGCGAAACCATATTTTCTAAATGAGCGTGATGTAACTAACAACGAAATACTGCGGCTCAGATCTGAAAATAATGAGCTCAAACAATATGTTCGCATAAATAACTTCAAAATTCATGGTCTGCCTGTGGTTATCAATGAGAAATCTGTCCAAATCGTGAAAGATTTTGCGAAGTGCCTAGGAGTAGACATAAACAACAATGACATTGACGCGTGCCACAGCAACACCTCCTAGATAATAAGGCCTAACAACAGCGTGGTGACGTCACGCTACGGAGGCGATGGCAATGCAGAGAAACGCGGAACGTGGTTAAACACAGACATGATTTTAATATTTTTTGCCAGTGGAATAATTTATTTACTAACAGATAGCATTTAAATTTTAAAGTATACTGAATTATACTGTCGTTATTACCTTATTTTAGTGACTCTGTCATTAAATATAAAGAGCAAACAGTTGTAAAACACGACAGCATCTTGCAATGTTAACTTACTTGGGCCCAATTGTTACCAGCACAACAGGATGTTACAAATACATTTCAATTTAAATAGGCATTACATGATCTTAAAAGTAAACTAACACGTATAATATTAGCATAGGTCTAACATCTAAGCTGATGTAGCATCACTGGCAGTATTTGTACATGAGCCTACAATGTTTCCTCCCTTGAAGTTCATGTATGGTTTAATGAGAATTTCACCTACCATCGATGTCACCAATTTGTCATTTTGTTCGAAGCCTTGAACTTTATATTTTATGTATTCCAGAAAGTATGTAAGTTTCTGTACTAATATTGGACTACCATTCAGACTGGAGCCTACTCTTTTAAGAGTATTGATATGTGGCAGCATTAAATTGCTACTATGTCTCATAAATTTGTAAAAATCGTACGACTCAACAGCCCTGAAGTGCTTGGCCTTAGCCCTGCTCAGCCTGAAGGCCTGCAGATTACGAGGTGTCTTGTGTTCAGCAGGAAGAATTCTCTCGGCCGTTATTCTTGGCTTTCTAGACCAGGGCCCCTATCTCACCGTACGATCTCGCAAATGTAATCACGTAGGCTGAGTGGACCTCGAACCAGGCCTCAGATCTAGGTAAAAATCCCTAACTTGGCCGAGAACGGAACTGGGACTTCCGGGTAAGAGGCAGGCATTATATTCCTTCACCACGGGGTCAGCCGTAAATTTGTAAACATGAGGAGATATCAAACAGAAGATTGAACAAATAACAAGTAACTCATGCACATACTCCTTTATGAACTAAGAAATGTTTTAACTGCGACTATTAAATTAACTGTTGAGACATCATCCTCGGTGTTCAATTCACTAACTAGGACTAGAATTAACTTATTTCTTGAATCTTCCTACACATTGTTACAATCATTCCTTGTAATGCAGCTATGATGTTTTGTAACTAAAGAATATACCGCATTTGTATTAGTAATTTTGTTCACATATACATTAGAAATATTTTATACTTTAATAAAACCCGTTTCGAATAAAGTCCCTGTCTTATTAGATATGCTATGCAGTATGGTTGCCTTGATGCATCGACGTACAGAAAAATTACTTACGTTCCCTTCATCACAGTACAACAACTATCAGGTACGGTAACATGTTTATTGTACTTTTCAGCTGTGTAAGAGTGTGGAATGAAATTCTGTGTACGGTATGAGATATGCACTATCTTCAATGGCTCTGTTTATTGCTCCTCTTTCTATTCTACTTACTTTCCTGGTTCTTATCTTCACCTGCCAGAATGTGACGATAAATATGATGGGCGGTTCGGAAAGACATAAGGCATTCTCTTACAATCATGGTCTTGGAAGTGAAGTAGTTAAAAGTTTTTCCTGAAGATCAGTACCAGTTATTTCCCATAAAATATCACCGACTATTAAATTTCTGTGGCATACCTGTAAAATAATGTATCACCGTGAGCGAAATTCAGGCATTTTTCAGAGTGAATCGGCCTACACCAGCAGCTCTTGTATGTGGTATGTTTTAATGCGTATAATAATAAAAATAATACCGTTGAAGTAATGTATTCCATGATTGTGAGCTAACATAACCTTATAACATTGAAGAGTAAATATGCCTACATATCACCAGCTGTTGCGTGTAGTTAAATACGTCATAGGCCTATGCTCATTATGATTGTGTGAGAATGTAATAATAATAGTTACTTACAACTGAGTTATTAGTAAATCTGTAGTCTTGTCTTGGAATTTCACGTAAACATATCTACCGCATAACCTCGTATTTCGGAAACTTAATGCCTACACTTCCTTATCACTGTCGCATTTCTCCTCACAGTTGAGTACCCAACACATCAGTACCATTACGTACAACGGTATTAGCAATTGGCATCATTAAACGAATTAAAACTCTTCTACAGGGGCGTATTCTCCTTAAATGCAAGGCATTCATTGCATGCGTTATGATAACACAAAGAACTGTCTGATGTACGATTTTAGGTTGTTTCAAGTCAAATATTAACGATTTCATCTCTCAGAAGTTCAAAATGTCCGCGCAACTGTACTAGTTCCGTTGCTTGACTACGTGTGGTGCTGGTGTAGTCTCGCCGTCTACCCCAATCTAGGAAGAAAGAGACAGCAAATGGAGGAGTTAAGGATGTAAGGCATTCAATTTTAAAATTGCATTCAGTGGCAGAGTTCTGAAACCCTCCGAACGATGTCGCTGCAATTGAAACTTGGTCAGAATTTGTCATCCCATACCCGTGCTACCCTCTGCCATCTGTTAGCAACTTGGAGAAAGTCGGCATGTTTACAGCGAACGGGACCCACAGATAACCCCCCAGCGAGAACCCAACGTGACGAAACTGACCAATGCCACTGGGGTGACTTACCTCCCGTGCTTGAGTTGTGGCTAACTAGTGAGTTAATTCATTTTGTGTTTTGCTGATTAGTGACTTCATTCTGTGTGTGCTGTTCCTGTGCTATTCGTCATTTTCGGTGTTTTATTATATTTTGCGCACATGTGGTATTAACGGTGGATGAGTCTAAAACGGATATAATTGTAAATCAGTTTGAAAAAACATTTACTGGCCGTTCGTTTGATGAAAAGATTCAAATATTTAAAGCCGGGAGACCTCTACCTTCCCTCGAAATTTGTTCTTCTTCTTCTTAATCTGCTTATCCTCCAGGGTTGGCTTTTCCCTCGGACTCAGCGAGGGATACCTCCTCTACCGCCTCAAGGGTGGTGTCCTGCAGCTTCAGACTCTGGGTTGGGGGATACAAATGGGGAGGATGACCAGTACCTCGCCCAGGCTGCCTCACCTGCTATGCTGAACAGGGGCCTTGCGGGGGATGGGATGATTGGAAGGGATAGACAAGGAAGAGGGAAGAAAGCGGCCGTGGCCTGAAGTTAGGTACCACTTTGGCATTTGCCTGGAGGAGAAGTGGGAAACCACGGAAAACAACTTCGAGGAGGGCTGAGATGGGAATCGAACCCACCTCTACTCAGTTGACCTCCCGAGGCTGAGTGGACCCCGTTCCAGCCCTCGTACCACTTTTCAAATTTCTTGGCAGAGCCGGGATTCGAACCCGGGCCTCCGGGGGTGGCAGCTAATCACACTAACCACTACACCACAGAGGCGGACCCTCGAAAATTTAAAGCAGAAAACAACAATTGTGTACGCACGTTCAATCCAGAAACATACAGTAAAACTGTTTGGCTCGAGTTCACCTACATGTAATTAGGGTGAGTAGAATTGAAATTTACTTAATACATTGTGTTAACTGCATGGTTACTAGTTACATGCCTCAGTGGAGATTCCAGGATACTTCACTGCTCTTCTAATTTCAGCGTTACATGGCCAAACTCAATGCTGTGTTATTACTGAAAAGGTTCAACCTTGCCTGCCGATGTTGACGTCACAGTACATTCCCAGAACGGTTGTGGGGCCTTATATCTAGGAGGTGTTGGCCACAGACTTCCTCAAAATAAAACAGAACCACCCCGCTGCCCTCTGCTGGTAAAAGTTCGCAGTCGTTTAAAGAAAGAGGAAATACTAACACCAAATAAAAGCAAAGCAAGATTGACCTCCGCTGATGCTGGGTTTCAAGCTAAGTCACGGAGTATATATATATATATATATATATATCAAGTAACACCTGACATCCCAGAATGAATATCTGCACAAAAAGGCAAGGGGTCTTCCACAGCACGAATTTTTGCTCGGGGGAAGGACTGTAACATTTATGTTAAAAAGGACAACACTGGAAGGACTACGCGTATAACCAGCATAGATGACATTTTTAACCTTCAATCCGGTATAACAAACCAGACATGTTACCAAGACCATGGATGCCGTATTAGCAGCAACTAGAAACAACATCTCCGTTGACCAACGACATGTCCTTGCCGTGGACATTCAACATGGCCTAGGCGGTAAAACGCCGATGTCGACAGACCATACTATTGACACCAATCCCTACGACTGTATGGAATTAAAATTTGTGAGTGAGCACTACACTATTCATAATGATAACTTTCTTGCTGACTGTAATAAGTTATAAATATTGCATATTAACAGCAGATGTGAAAAAAATAAGCTAGACAAATTAGAAACACTGCTCCATATCTTAGGTGAAGTTGATGTATTTGTTATATCCGAAACTTGGGTTTAAAGTAAAGAGGCCAAATAATACAATTTAAATAACTACTGACACCGTGGTGTCGAGTTCATTTACCTTCTCCCTTAACATTTTAGTTGTGGGCTAATCGCCATTGAAGTCGCTGTCCTATTTCCTCTAATTTTTCTTCAAACCATCTTACCCCACGTTTCCTAGTCATTGCTTGCCTTATTTAATTCATGTATTCTCCGAGCCTAACGCTCGATATCTTACCTTATACTTAATGCTGCAAATATCCCTAGTATGTGCTGCTATCTTCTTCGGAGTTTTCTTACTGTGATGCTCCGCCCCTTAACCAATAACAGCTCTCTGTCTTGTTAGCTCTCTCTTCATCATCTAGCGGGCCTGTGCCGCCATTACTGTCTAGTCGCTGGAGTGAGATGCATCGCTGGCGTGCTTGTTGTCTCTTGCTGGACCAAATGTCGGTGCACATGGATAAAGGATAAAGAATCTGTGTGAGAGGTCTCCCTCTTTCTCTCACCGCATCTTTACTAATTTATATCATAGTTGAAAAGTCGCGAGAAGGCATGGATTTTTGTTCTTTTTAAACCTCTTGGATAATTGTGTTGACGTGATTATTGTGAACTGACGCTAACGCGTCTCTGGAAGCTGATGCAAACATGCAAGTTATTCATGTTCTCAAGTGAAAAGGACCTTCTGCACTTCATTTATGAGTTTGGAAAAACTACCATTCGGATTTTAAGCGTTTTAGGTCTCCTAAAATATTCCATCTTCCTATCTCGGCTTTTAATTTTAAAGATTTTTCCTCAAAACCTATTCGGGTTTCCTTCTAAAATTAAATTATATATAGAGATATCCATGCTAAAAGATCGTGGACTGAAAGCGTACTAAAGCTTATTATGTTACATTCACCTTGGGTGAACCTGAATTATTATTATTATTATTATTATTATTATTATTATTATTATTATTATTATTATTATTATTATTATTATTATTATTATTATTATTATTTAGATCACAATATGAAGATAAAGTTGGAATTCAAGAGGACAAACTGGGGCAAATATTCATTTATAAGAAGGGGCGTTAGGGATTGGAATAACTTACCAATGAAGATGTTCAATAAATTTCCAATTTCTTTGAAATCATTTAGGGAAAGGCTAGGAAAGCAACAGATAGGGAATCTGGCACCTGAGCGACCTGCCGTAAATGCATATAAGTATTGATTATTATTATTATTATTATTATTATTATTATTATTATTATTATTATTATTATTATTATTATTATTATTATTATTATTATTATTATTATTATTATCAATTATACTGAAAATATAGAGTGTAATTTTATTAATCGTTGCTACGAAATCACCCCATTATGTAAAGATTTTGAGCCATGCGAGTACTCAACAAGAGGACGGGAAATTTATTTAATTTTCACTGTCTTAATTTCTTTCCTGTTCCTTCCTTTTTATTATTTCTTGTAAATTTGTGATTTTGCCCCTTAATTTTATGGCCATTGTTGTGGTTGTACTGATTGGTCATGGCGTGTGTTCGTTGCCATGACAATGAATTGTTGTTGGTGATGATTGTTTTTTTCTTGGAGATTGTTTACGAGTTTGTGGGAATTCATAAAATTAGTATGACTTGGCCCTTGCCCTTGTGAATTTTTGGAGCATGTTATTTGGCATTTAACTTTTCCTGTATATTTTTGCTCTATCCCGAATGGGATATATCTACATTTTTCCCCTTGATACTGGGGGTAGTACGATTTTCGTTGATGGTAACGTGTGGAGTTAGTATTTGACTCCCTTGGAAAGAACTCCGTGATAAATGGTGGTGTTATGTTGTGTAACTAAAGTAAATTCTAAAGGAGAATTTACAAGGAACTTTCACCTTTCAAAAAGAGAAAATCTTGATTTATCCCGTTTCACTGAGAGTTGAGGTTTTTGAAATAATTAGCTTGTTTAATTATTTTCTTCTTTGGTTGGTCGACCACGTTACGAATTAATCCTTCCAAATTGTCATTTAATTTATTTCAAAATAGTCAATTAATTTTATTGGTGGACTTTTCGTCTGTTATGGAATTTAATTTAATTTATTTTCTTTAAAATAATGGTATTATATTTTTCTTATCAAGGTAAGACATGTTGTTCTGTATTTAATTTCAGTATTTTGATACCCGGTACAGTTGTTCTTAATCCACGATTTTAATTGAGACACCTCTCCACCAGTTCTGGTAAGTTCTTCCTTGTTTATTTTATGGTGGTGTTTTACGGAGTCTGTTCTCGCTCCCCGTTTCTTGACGAGCTGGTTAATTTGTGGTAACGACTAATTCCTTTTTTGCTGCCGCTAACATGTAGTTGTGTTTGACTTGTTAACGGGACATTACTCAATTTTGTTTCCTCACACAAGGGGTGGTGGATCAGGGGTATTTACCCACTTTATCCATAAAAAGTGGAAATTGAAAATTCTTAATAAATGTGAAATGAAACATAGCTTTATCTGGGTTGAGATTTGGCGAGACATCTCAGCTGGTAATTCCAATTCAGATAGTCAGCATATAATTGAAGGATACAATCCTACGAGGAGTAATGTAAAGTCATTTTTAACATCTCTGGAAAATTTCCTTTTTCATAATGAAAATATTCCTTGTTTTATTATTGGTGATACAAATATTGACACTTTTACTGAGGATAATTTTAAAAAGGAGTTTTAAAATGTACTATCATGCTATGGGTTCACACTCTGTAACAAAATTTATGCAACGCGCGCGACTGAAATAATATCAACTCTTCCGGATTATGTACCAGTTAACACAGATAAAATATATTTCAAGTTTCGAATGTAGATAATGACGTAAGTGATCGTAACATCCTTATCAAATATACTGTATGGCTACAAAAGAGAACCTACGTTATGTGATCAAAATTATCTGGGCCGATGAACTTCGATGTTAGGCCCCTGTAAACAACAAGCATCATCATCATCAAAATTATCCGCGCCCCCTCAAAAGCGTACGTTTTTCACCTTAGATGCATTGTGCTGCCACCTACTGCCAGGTACTCCAGAGCAGCAACCTCAGTAGTCATTTGACATCGTCAGAGAGCAGAATGGGACGCTCCGCGGAACTCACGGACTTCGAACGTGGTCAGGTGATTAGTTGTCACTTGTAACAGAAGTCTGTACGCGTAGATTTCCACACTCCTAAACATCCCTAGCTCCACTGTTTCTGATGTGATAGTGAAGTGGAAACGTGAAGAGTCACGTACAGCACTACAGCCTACGGGGCGACCTTGTCTGTTGACTGACAGAAACCAGCGAATGTTGAAGAGGGTAGTCAAGTGTAATAGGCAGACATCTGTCCAGAACATCACACAGGAATTCCAAACTGCTTCAGGATCCACTCAAGTACCATGACAATTCTGCGGGGGGTGAGAAAACTTGGATTTCATGGTCGAGCGCCTGCCCATCCAAGTCAATGCAAAACGGCGCCTCGCTTGGTGTAAGGAGCGTAAATACTGGACGTTTGAACAGTGGAAAAACGTTGTGTGGAGTAATGAATCACGGTACACAATGTGGCGATCCGATGACACGGTGCGGGTATGGCGAATGTCCGGTGAACGTCATCCGCCAGCGTGTGCAGTGCCAACAGTTAAATTCGGAGGCGGCGATGTTATGGTGTGCTCGTGTTTTCCATGGATGGGGCTTGCACCCCTTGTTGTTTTGAGTGCACTATTACTGCACAGGCCTACAATGATGTTTCAAGCACCTTCTTGCTTCCAACTGTTGAAGAGCACTTCGGCGATGGCGATTGCATCTTTCAACACGATCTAGCACCAAAGCAATTTCATGATTTAACCAATTTATTTCACATTTTCAATTTTATTAGTTCATATTTTTGATCAATTAATAAGACACTTAAGACACATTGAGGTATTATTTGGAGTTGCAAGCAATGATAGAATTTAGAATTAAGGAATAATAATTATTATTACGAGTATAGCATGACCTCGTCTCACACGTGGGCTGTTACCCCACTTCCCCAGCGAAAAGGGGAGAAGCACACCAACATGCGTTGACCTACGATAGCAAACACGTTCAAAAACTCCTATACTCTGCTGGTGTAATTGATTACGTGACTCAACGACACGAGGACAGTATGACATAACCAGAGTTTCCTACTGCGGCAATTCAAAACACATTACGTCCTGAAATATTTGGCTCGTTTTTAGGGAAACTAATAGGACAAGGTAAAACGTACATAGTATGTGTTGTGAGATGTACTTTTCTCTACCGACTGGCAAAATATCTGCACGTATGCCCCTAACATCCAGTATAAAGAGAAATATAAAAAATACGTAACGGGTGTTGTAATGTACAATCGTGTTTCAATACCAGCGAAGCAGCGCGCGATGGTCAAAATGGGAACTAGGCCCATGTCGCTATATCACTGTACTAGGAAGGTGTATTAGCAGGGTTACCAATTTGGGGATTTTGTCACCAGATATGGCGTTTTCAGGAAGTCGTATGGTGACAAAATTTGAATTTTGCGACATGTCGAAAATATGCTGCTTTTTTTTAATATCTGGTGGAATATATAGTGGTTTTATAATGACATGTCAATTTTAAAAAGAACTGTGGTTATAAGACGCGCAAATTTGTAAATATTATCATATGAAATATCATATCAAATATGATATTACCATGTTTACGTAAGCGACTCGAAGGGATTTGACCCCGCCTCTTCCCGCATTCGGTACGACCACGACGTAGTAGAATGAATCATCCATGCGAGGTGCCCAACTGCCATTGCCAATGTTGCTGTGTTGATTAAAGATGGTGCGCTAGACGTTTGAATTGTGATGTAGTGTCTACTTCGTAATTTATGTTAAATGTGTTAATTACAGTGTAAGTGCAGTGGTGAACAATGGGGAAGTCAGTATAAACAGCAGTTTAGAGACGAATGGCTTAAGGATGATGGGTATAATAAGTGGTTACTAAAAGTAAAGGGAAATGCCACAAAAGGCTTTTGCAAATACTGTAAATCTCAACTAGCTGCTAAGTTAGGAGATATTGAAAAACAAGTGATTACTGCTAAACGCGTCAAGGAAGCCGAAGCCTTTAGTTCTAATAGCAGAAAACTTTAAATTTTAAACCAGTTAATCTTGAGACAAATTTGGTCGAAGGAAGAACGGCATTTTTCATTACAGAACATTGCTCTATTCAAGTGGTTGACCATCTTAGCGAGTTTTGTAAAATACATTTTCCCGATAGCAAAGAGATTCATTATTCGTAGTTGCATCGTACAAAATGCACTGCTATCATACAAAATGTGTTAGCTCCACATTTTGAAAATGACTTGATAGATGATTTACGCGAAAGTGAAAACGGTTTAGTTTGTTGTTGGATGAAACGAATGATATTTCAGTTACCAAGTCACTAGTCCTTGTTGTAAGATTGTAATAATTGTATAACAATAATAATTATTTCAATATGAGGAAAATAATCAAATATGAATAAAATAAAATACTTAATTGCCTCACGCCTGGGCTTAAATTGTAATCTAATTCAAAATATATGAACAAATAACTGAATAAGTTGATAAATTAAATTAATAACAATAATTTTTCGAAATGTCCGTATTATGGTCGCCAGAGTTCACCAGATTGGATCCCTAGAATTTAGATAAAGCTTGATAATTCTTTCTATCCCAGGGCGTGTACATAAAAGCTGAGTGATGATACATCCGCTTCAGGCCTTACTTAACTTTCTGAGAACGACTAAATAGGCAGTAACTGCACCTTCGTTCATGTATAACTCCACTGATTCTAAAATAATTAACTATATTCTGAAAAATATCCGTGCATGAGAACCTCATGTACACACCAAAATACACACAGGCCTAAATACACTTACAAAATACCGTTGGAAGACTCCATATTTACAACAACAACAACAACAACAACGATAACAGTGGGAAAACAAAAGCGAGTACCAAGCTACCACCTGCAGTTAATCCGTTGAACAATGTACATATTGTATATGTACGTAAGAACACCTCACTGTGTCTGTGTATCAACCAGATTTGCAGATTCTCATAATTGGCACTTATTATACCACACAGTTACAGTACATTTAAGTTACTATGTTCACTGACCCTAACGCGTGGTTTGAAGATACATTCACTTGAGCAACACACGCTTGTCGTTCTAAAACGTGCATTCAGGGAAGTCTGAGATATAGCACACCACAGCTTAAACCAACATATTATACCAAGCCACCACAAGTGATCCAAATCGCAGTGCCTAAACATTCCATTGTTGTAGGTCAGCCAAGTTCCACAAACATAATAAGACTACCTTCCACAAACCAATGAAGTCTAGTCCAGTGTGAAATTCATTCCCGTACGTCTTTCTCGCCGTTTGATCAGATGCTCTAACATGATAGTTGAGATTTATCCTGGCCAGAGAATCATGAGTAGGTCCTCTTGTCAAGACCACGCCGTGAACCTCTCCCGATCCCATGACAATAAGAGCATCAACATACTCAGGGGTATTCACATGACTCATCGGAGTTTTCCGACTACATCAACTGACTATGATTAGTTCCAAATGACTCATACAAAGTTTCCAAGTTAAAATAGCGACGCTTTCCCAGCCGTTGTACAAAACAAATTACTCATACCACATAAGGAGACCTTCAAGGTTAAAACATTAAGAATAACTATACAAATGAAATCATAACAATGTTGATGATAATATTAATACTATTTATAATAATAATAAAACATCGAAAACTGACAATAATATTTCTCACACCTAGATACAGTGTGAGGGTGCTATATATGTACTATCACAATATACTATTCAAAAAGTAAAGGAGAGATTGTCGTGACATATTTACAGTTAGTAGAATTGTAAGAATTTACAGCTGATGCTATAGTTGCGGCTTTGAAGAAATATCTTTGTAATAAAGGTTTGGATTTGACTAAATTACAAGCAATAGGAATAGACAATGCGTCTGTTATGGTAGGCATAAATCATGGCGTTTATGTAAAGTTAAAGGCTGAGGTGCAAATCTAAAATTAATCACATGCGTTTGTCACTCTCTACAATTGACTGTTTCACATGCATCAGGGTGTTTGCCGAGAAACTTAGATTTCCTTATAAGGGAAATTTACAATTGGCTTTCACTAGGAAATTGAATCTAACAAAAAAGGCAGCTAAGGATAACATGATGGCAAGCATAATTGGCAGTCATACAAATTTTAGTGAAAAATGGAAAGGTATGTACAGGTATTTTAAGGCAGAAAGAGGTTAGAAGAAGGACATTCCCGGAATAATTAATGATCAAGTGGAGTATGTATGTGAGGATCTTCAAAAGGCAGAAGTATTCAGTCAGCTGTATGTAAAGATTGTTGATTACAAGCATAATGTCCAGATAGAGGAGGAGACTAATGCTAAAGGAGTATTAAAATTTACATATGATAACAATGGCATTTACAATAAGATACAAAAGTTGAAAACTAGAAAATCGGCTGGAATTGATAAGATTTCTGGGAATATACTAAATACAATGGGCTGGGATATAGTACCACATCTGAAGTACTTATTTTATTATTGTTTGGTTAAAGGGGCTATACCAAATGAATTGAGAGTTGCTATAGTCTATGGAGAGCTGCATGAAAGCAGTCTATGGACTGATGACTCAAACAACATGGTAGCCCCTGCGTATAAAAGAAAGGGTGATAGACATGAAGCTGTAAATTACAGGCCAGTAAGTTTGACATGCATTGCATGTAAGCTTGGGGAAGCCATTCTTTCTGATTATATTAGACATGTTTGTGAAATTAATAACTGGTTCGATAGAAGGCAGTTCCATTTTAGGAAAGGTTATTCCACTGAAGCTCAACTTGTAGGATTCCAGCAAGATATAGCAGATATCCTGGATTCAGGTGGTAAGATGTACTGTATCGCGATTGACCTGTCTAAAGCATTTGATAGGGTGGATCATTGGAGACTACTGGCATAAATGAGCGGAATTGAACTAGACAAAAGAGTAACTGAGTGGGTTGCTATATAGAATTAGAGTAGGCGGAGCTTTATCTGACCCTGTAATAATTAAGAGGGGAATACCTCAAGCAGTATTATGGGAGTTTTATGTTTTCTTATATACACTGACTGACAGAGCAAATGCAACACCAAGAAGGAGTGGTCAGACCTTTATGCCAATCGCAGGGTAGACTGACGTCACTGAGGTATGCTCATGATGTGAAATGCGCCGCTGTGCTGCGCACGTAGCGAACGATAAATGGGACACGGCGTTGGCGAATGGCTCACTTCGTACCGTGATTTATCAGCCGACAGTCATTGTAGAAGGTGTTGTCATGTGCCACAGGACACGTGTATAGCTAAGAATGCCAGGCCGCCGTCAACGGAGGCATTCCCAGCAGACAGACGACTTTACGAGGGGTATGGTGATCGGGCTGAGAAAGGCAGGTTGGTCGCTTCGTCAAATCGCAGCCGATACCCATAGGGATGTGTCCACGGTGCAGCGCCTGTGGCGAAGATGGTTGGCGCAGGGACATGTGGCAAGTGCGAGGGGTCCAGGCGCAGCCCGAGTGACGTCAGCACGCGAGGATCGGCGCATCCGCCGCCAAGCGGTGGCAGCCCCGCACGCCACGTCAACCGCCATTCTTCAGCATGTGCAAGACACCCTGGCTGTTCCAATATCGACCAGAACAATTTCCCGTCGATTGGTTGAAGGAGGCCTGCACTCCCGGCGTCCGCTCAGAAGACTACCATTGACTCCACAGCATAGACGTGCACGCCTGGCATGGTGCCGGGCTAGAGCGACTTGGATGAGGGAATGGCGGAACGTCGTGTTCTCCGATGAGTCACGCTTCTGTTCTGTCAGTGATAGTCACCGCAGACGAGTGTGGCGTCGGCGTGGAGAAAGGTCAAATCCGGCAGTAACTGTGGAGCGCCCTACCGCTAGACAACGCGGCATCATGGTTTGGGGCGCTATTGCGTATGATTCCACGTCACCTATAGTACGTATTTAAGGCACGTTAAATACCCACCGCTACGTGCAGCATGTGCTGCGGCCGGTGGCACTCCCGTACCTTCAGGGGCTGCCCAATGCTCTGTTTCAGCAGGATAATGCCCGCCCACACACTGCTCGCATCTCCCAACAGGCTCTACGAGGTGTACAGATGCTTCCGTGGCCAGCGTACTCTCCGGATCTCTCACCAATCGAACACGTGTGAGATCTCATTGGACGCCGTTTGCAAACTCTGCCCCAGCCTCGTACGGACGACCAACTGTGGCAAATGGTTGACAGAGAATGGAGAACCATCCCTCAGGACACCATCTGCACTCTTATTGACTCTGTACCTCGACGTGTTTCTGCGTGCATCGCCGCTCGCGGTGGTCCTACATCCTACTGAGTCGATGCCGTGCGCATTGTGTAACCTGCATATCGGTTTGAAATAAACATTAATTATTCGTCCGTGCCGTCTCTGTTTTTTCCCCAACATTCATCCCTTTCGAACCACTCCTTCTTGGTGTTGCATTTGCTCTGTCAGTCAGTGTATATAAATGACAGGAGGAAACAAGTGGAACAACAGGTAAGGCTTTTTGCGGATTATGTTATTCCGTAAAGAGTAATAATTAAGTTACAAGATTGTGAGCAACTGCAACGTGACGTCGATAATGTTGTGAGATGGACCACAGGCAATGGTATGTTGATAAAACGGGGTTAAAGGTCAGGTTGTGAGTTCCGCAAATAGGAAAAGGCCTCTCAGTTTTAATTACTGTGTTGATCGGGTGAAAGTTCCTTTTGGGGATCATTATACGTATCTAGGTGTTAATATAAGGAAAGATCTTCATTGGGGTAATCACATAAATGGGATTGTAAATAAAGGATACCGATCTCTGCACATGGTTATGGGGGTGTTTAGGGGTTGTAGTAAGGATGTAAAGGAGTGGGCATATATGTCTCTGGTAAAACACTAACTAGAGTATGGCTCTTGTGTATTGGACCCTCACCAGGATTACCTGATGCAAGAACTGAAAAAAGTCCAAAGAAAACAGCTCGATTTGTTCTGGGTGATTTCCGACAAAAGAGTAGCGTTACAAAAATGTTGCAAAATTTGGGCTGGGAAGAATTGGGAGAAGGAAGACGAGCTGCTCGACTAAGTGGTATGTTCCGAGCTGTCAGTGTAGAGATGCCAGACGAATAAGTTTGAGCAATGTCTTTATAAGTAGGAAAAATCCATGTCCAGACTACACTAAAGGCCGTGACACTGAAACTTGGCAGCACTGTACTGTTACTCATTGGAGGTTTACTTGTAACATATGGGAAATTAACCTTCAATGATGTTTTCTCACATGAAACGTTGCTGGAAGAGCAGTTTTCATTGGATACATATAACACAAGGTAAAAATTGAAATAAATACGTCAAGATAATGATGAGAATAAACAAACATATGGCTACAACTAGAAAAAGCAATACAGTTCTATGTCCATCAAAATACATTTCTAACATTGGGAATCAAATTACTCCAGGGTCATCAGTTTCCTTTTCTTGCCAGAACTCTTAACCATGGAATCAGTATCATTAACAGGTTTCGTTAAGTTGTTGATCAAAATATTTGCAAAATAGGGCAAAGATAGGCAGATAAGTTAATTTAGAAGTTTTTCACAACATGAGCAGCCCTCCCTTGTATCATTTACACTTTGCCTAGCAAGCTGAATCAACACACATTTCTGATTCTTACTCTGAAAAAATGCTACTTCATATTCCTCAGAGATTAAAATTGCATGATCTTATACAGTATATATTTGAACACACATTTAAGACCAATTCTGATGGGACCTCTGTTTAAGCTATTAAACATGCCATTTTCCACTGTTTCATTTGATATATTCGAGATACAGTAGCTGCAATTAAGTTTACTGACTAGCTTAAAAGCTACTTAACCTGAAATGTAAATGACAGGAAACATGTTATCAAAATCTACTTCTATTTCATTTACTTTCCCTAACACACTGGAAAATTCACTGCATATATCCGTTATGTTATGTTCAATGAATCGGAATCTAATTCAAACATGTCCTAGTTTAAATATTTATTTATATTTTGCAGACCTTAATCCTAGCAAACACTGCACTCTTATCTTCTTCTCAGCTTCAGTACCTTGTAAAACAGATACATTATAATTGGCACCACACAACTGTCTATTAGAATCATAGTTGCTGGAGCACGAAGGAACACAGCAATGCCTTGGCATCTGAAATGAAGCCTAGCTTTAGTTGTTATTGTCATACATGTCATACTTGTGCAACGTAAAATGAAATAACACAATCATTCCGCTCTTTCTAACTACCGGTACTCAATTTTAAGAATACAAACACAGAATGGCTTAAAGAAACGGTGTGGATTGTCACATACTGAAACATGAGAATGCACACATTTGCCGTAAATTAATGACGTTCCAGGATGCTAAATAGCGTGTAGATTAATTTTTTAAACTATAACACATAAAATACCTTCAGTATACTTTGAATTTTAAACAATGCCATCAAGTTAATTCACGCTCAACACAAAATATAATGATACACCACGTTAGACGTGTTTACAAATTACGAACTCACAAGTCATATGCTTGACTCCAAGCGACGTTGTCGGATCTCCAATGTTAAGGCCTTAGAAAAGTCCGGCCATGAAAGAACACAATATGAAGATAAAGTTGGAATTTAAGAGGTCAAATTGAGGCAAATATTCATTCATAGGAAGGGGAGTTAGGGATTGATTGATTGATTGATCGATCATCTCTACGGCAGGTTTTATACAAAGAACTATACGAGACAATAAATATCAGCTTCAATCAATCAATCAATCAATCAATCAATCAATCAATACTGATCCTCATTTAGGGCAGTCACCCAGGTGGCAGATTCCCTATCTGCAGTTTTCCTAGCCTTTTCTTAAATGATTTCAAAGAAATTCAAAATTTACTGAACATCTCCCTTGCTAAGATATTCCAATCCCTAACTGCCCTTCCTATAAACCTATAAACGAATATTAGTCCCAATTTGTCCTCTTTAATTCCAAATTTTTCTTCATATTTTGATCTTTCCTACTTTTAAAGATACAACTCAAACTTATTCGTCTACTGATGACATTCAACGCCATCTCTCCACTGACAGCTCGGAACATACTACTTAGTCGAGCAGTTCGTCTCATTTCTCCCAAGTCTTCCCAGTCACCCAGAACAAATCGAGCTGCATTCCTTTGATTTTTCCAGTTCTTGAATGAAATAATCCTGGTGATGGTCCCATTCCCTGGAACCATACTCTAGTCGGGGTCTTACCAGAGACTTATATGCCCTATATTTTACATTCTTACTACAACACCTACGATAACCTCATAACCATGTGCAGAGATCTGTACCCTTTATTAAAATCTTATTTATGTGATTAACACAATGAAGATCTTTTCTTATGTTGGAACAGCAATGAAACAACCCGTTCCACTCCTTCCCCAAATTCTCAAACCGTATATTTTAATATTCAGCCAATTTCACAGCAATCACATAGCACAACAAAAGGAGCATTCTTCTTCGTTTCTTTAAAACTTAACTTACGAGTTCACCGCCTTCTTGATTCACAATAACATTGCTTGTCCAGACGCAACATCCTCCCACCTTTGATTTTACACTGTCAAATCCAATTAATTTACTCATTAACAAGATATATTAAACAACATTTCAAACACAGTTTAAGTTCTTTCACTCAAGAAAACGTGAAGGGATTTTCACTTTCCTGCCTGTCCTGGTAACTTTGGCACCTTGCACGGGTACACCAGGATCTGGAGACCTTGGAATAGGCCCTTGGTATTTTTTGTGACAACGTATAGTGTTGCGCCTTTACCTGGGCTTATGGGAGAGAAACACATCTCTAAGGGATAGATGTGTTGTATTGGCCGGATGAATTCTCCAGCAGCAGTTTGCACCTTCACTACTCGTACTTCATTGTCCTTCCCGGGGAACACTTCTGTTACTCTCGCCAAGGGCCAGTCCATTCTCTTCATGTTGTTATTGCCGATCAGCACAACATCTCCACACTTTATCTCTTCCCTCCTCCCCTTCATGTCTCCTTTCTTGTGAACGAGTTGACCTAGATACTCTAGTCTAAATCTCTTCCTCAATTCTTCTCTCAGACGTTGTTGGTATTGTAGCCTTTTCGATAAATTAATGTTATCAATGGAATCAAGATCTGGCACTCCCACCCTTTTGATATCTTGTATGTATATTGAAGGTGTCAGAGCCACAAGGTCATTCTGGTCATCTGATATGTAGGTCAATGGTCTGGAATTTACAACTGCTTCACAGTCAATAAGAATCGTCATCAATTCTTCATAGTTTACGAAAGCATGGCCCAGTATCAGCCACAACAACCATCTGAACGACTCGTTCCCACCACCCATCCCACCAAGCTGCAGTGGGTGGGTTTAATCTCCATTCAATTTTCAGAACTGCTGTCTCTTCGGTTGTCTTCACCCAGTCAAGTGTCCTGAGCAAATTCTCTGTTCCACGGAAGTTTGTCCCATTGTCGCTATATATAACATACGGTCTACCCCGTCTAGATATGAATCGTCTCTAGTTCAAAGTGAACTGACCTAACAACAGTACATGTAAAAATTACTATCCATGATTTTATATTACCTATTAGGTGCAATGGACCCGCTAGATCAATTCCAACCATTTCAAATACGGACGCTTCTCTTACTCAAGCTTCCGGAAGTTCCACAGGGTCTGTTTCAGCAATCTCTGATTCAAATCTTCTACATCTGAGACACTTGGCCAGAATGCAACGGATTGTCTACCTTCCCTTGATGATCCAAAACCGTTCTCTACGTATAGATAACAAGATCTGTACTCCTGCGTGAGAAGCTTTCAAGTGCACTTCCATTACAAGTAAGGCTGTTACCTTATGTTCAGGTGGCAACAATATGGGAAATCTGAAGTCTTCTTCATCTTTTCTTCTCACTATCTTGGTGCGAATTCTCAAAAGCCCCTCTCTATCATGGAATGAATGTAGTAATTTAAAGTCTGATCTTTCTCGCTTTTGAAAAGCGTCGCTCTGCACAATTCTCAGGAGTTTTATTTCTGCATTCTTTATTTCTGTTCCTGATAACTTTGTCGACATAAGCCTGTCTTCTTTACATTTGGCGTTGTTAAGGAACCGAAGTACCCAGCCATCTTGCGTACAATTCTTGAATACCTCGAGCAATATTTAAGGTACCATTCTTCTTCAGACGAGGGCGATGCAGATGTCAACCTGCTAACAGCTCCCCCTTTTTTTCTTGGTTTATTTCATCTTCATTCGGTTGATAGTGAAATGTGGGCCACTCGTTCTCATCAAATCTTAACCACTCTGGCCCCTCCCACCATCTGGATTCGATTAATCTTTTCACACAAAAGCCTCTTGAAGGGAGATCAGCTGGGTTATCTTGACCTGTGATATGTCTCCAATCTGCACTGTCCGAATAAGCACGTATTTCTTTAACCCTATTCTTGGCAACGGTCCCGCACTGTTCATTATTCTTGATCCAGTACAGAACAGAAGTGGAATCTGTCCAATAATACTCCTTCATATGTAATGATTCGAGACTATTCTTGACCTGTAAAGCCAGTCGTACCCCAATGCAACATGCCATTCATTCTAATCTCGGTATTGTTGTGTTCTTCGGAGGGGCAAGTCTTAATTTACATTGCAGCAATTGGACCATTACATTGGTATTATCTTTAGAGTGTAGGAATACTGCAGCTGCATACGAAAACTTTGAAGCATCAAAGAGAATGTGTAACGAGCATGAATAGCGTTTCTTCAAAGGAGATCCATCTAGGCACTCTTATCTTTGTTAGGTCTGGTAGCTCTTCAACCCATTTGATGAATTTCCTGTGCAACTCCACCGGAATCTCATTGTCCCATCCCAACTTGGCTTTGCAGTTTTCCTGTAAGAGCAGCTTCGGACAAAGGGTAACGGGCGAGCTGAAACCCATGGGGTCAAACACTCGTTGTGCAGTAGACAACAAAATTCTTCGTGTACTTACACACTGAGTCTTGCTAATTCCACTTACGTCACAAAACAGTGAGTCTTCGACTTTATCCCATAAGAGTCCGAGCACAGACGACGACCTTATACTTTCTTCCAGATGTTTGAAACAAGTATGTTCCCCCCTCTTAATTCAAATTTTCCATCAGCCATTATCTGCGTAGCCTTATCATTAAACTCTTGTAGCTCTTCTTCTGAATTAACAGATGTGACAGAGTTGTCTACATAAATGATCGTCTCAGTTTTTCAGCAATGTCTTTCAGCGGTGGTTTGTATTGATGCAAATGATGTTGTATGACAGCCCCTAAAAGAAATGGGCTGCAGTTTACTCCAAATGTTACTCTATAATGTCTCAAAATCTTGATTTTTCTCATTCACACTCTCCCACCAGAGAAATCGCAGAAAATCTCTATCCTCTGGATTGACTGATATTTGCATGAAGGGTTGTTTAATATCGGATATGAGTCCAATTCTTCTTAATCTGAAGTCCATCATTACTTTTGAAATCAATTCTAACAGGTTGGGACCATTTGAGAGATTGTCATTCAAAGAACAGCCATCTTTTGCTTTGCAAGACGCATCAAAAACAGGCCTAATATTGGTTTAGATTTTTCCTTAAACACTCCTCTATGAGGCAGGTAATGCGCTAAACAATCCTCTTCATTTCTTGACACTTCTTCAATTTTTCCTTCTTCCAGCCAACCCTTCAATACCTGATAGTAATCCAGTAACTTATTAGCAGTTCTGAGTTTGGAAGTTGTAGATAGTAATCTTTTCTCAGTAAGGATTCTGTTATCCGGTAACTCTTCCCTAACCTGTAAACAAGGTAGACTAACTTCATAGCGCCCGTCATATTCCCTCTTCACAGTTTTTTAAAAGTACTCCATAACCACTGCTTCCTCCTCTTCCTTGGTATGACATTCAGAAGGACCAAGAATCCCTAAAACATCCAACTTCCATAGCTCTGGTAAATAATTTGTTTGTGTCACCATGGTGGGTAACATCACAGCATGGTTAGGTTGCCCGAACCCTCTTTGCATTCGTCCCATCACAACCCATCCTAGTCGAGTTTCCATTGCTGTGACCCCACATTCCATTTCTTCAAGATTTCCAGTGTAAAGCATCGCCACAGCGTCCGCTTCTAACAGTACCTCAATCGCTGGCTGTCCGTTTCCAACATCAGTTATTTTGATTCCATGTTGGTTCAGCTCTTTCAAGCAAGGCGTAGACGAGAGTCGAAGTATGGATACACATATTATGGGCTGGTCTAGTACCTCAACGTTGCTAGCGTAATTTCCTTCCAAGCTTTCTAAGCAGATGCTGTAACATCGGTGCTCCGTTTCCTTGTTTGAGCTTCCACCAAATAGGACGTGTTTTACCATCTCAGTATTTACATGTTGACACCTCATTTCTTCTGCAATCTTCTTCAGGATATACGAACCTGAGTCAATTAGTTCCCTTACTTTTCGCTTTCTGCCATTTGCAACGAGATTTACCATGAGTGATTGAAGAAATACCTCTGAGGTACACTGACTAGATAAACACGTTTTGTCGTCTTCATCATTTTTATCTTCTACATATAATTTTCCTGTGCATTTTCTAGATTTCGACACATGATATATAATGCCTTTTGGAGCAGATTATGCAAGTTAGTCTCTGCTTGCAGTCTTTGCTCGATGACCATGTTTCAAACATGCGTAACATGCTCTCCCTTTTCTCACCAAGTCTTGCTTGTTGCTAAGGGATAATTTTTGGGCATGGAAACAATCCTTAATGTCATGTGTTTTATCACAGAACCGACACACAGCAGGACTATTCTTCTTCTCACCAGAAAATAAATCTGCTGCAGTAATCATAACATCATTGTTGTCAACTTGCTCTCCGTTGTTCTCCTATTGCTTAATATCTCCACGAACTTTGAAGCCAGCTTTTGCAAGTGCTATTCGTTCTTCACCCTCAGCTTCACACCGCAGGAATGGTAAAAGGCGTTTCAAACGGTCTTCATAGATTCTACCTTCTTCGTTCTCTCGTTCGACTGCAACAGGGTCCCTTAACCAGACGCGAAGTAGATCTTCTGGAATACAGGATTCCACAAGTGGAAATAGCATCGCTGCGTATTTATATGATGTCATCCCGATTGATTCCAATGCTCTCACGTGTGCTTCTAAGTTATCATAGAGATGAGCTATTTCAAGCCTGGCTTGGAGCTCTGTTACATTCTTTATCACGCGTCCTATTAGCTCTCTCACGTAATATTCGGTCAACAATTCTCAGCAGATGCAGGGAATCTCTCCACAATCTCCCTGGCTCGTGAACCTTCTACTGTAGCCTGAAGCAATTACTAAAATTTATCTGCATCGTCCATATCCCTGTCCTCATCAATACTTTTAAACTGATTCCAAAAACCCCAAAAGTCTTTTATATTTCCAATAAATTGGTTCAGCTCTATTTTAGGAAGTTTAAGTTACCTCCTACTTGAGATTAGGGATGAACTAAACGACCGGACATCATTGACTAGTCCTACTTGAGTGCATTTTGTAATAAAAGTTTCCATTTTCACCTTAACACGATCCATTTTTTTCTCTATATGCTTCTGCAGTGTTATATTCTGTTTCAAAGTCAGCATTTTCATCATAGAACATCAACGTGGCAATTAGATCGTCTAGTTTATTAAGATCGCCACATAATCTATCTAACGTAGAAAACTTTGATTTCATTATTTCCTCATTCGGATTCTCAGAATCTATTTCTTGTGTAAAACTGTCGTAAGTTTTAGTAAAACATGCTCTCACCACTTAACGTTTCTTAAGTACTGCCTCCAATTCTTCCGTTACGATAATAGATCTATAATAACCAGATTGAGACCCTCCAGTATCTGTGTTATTACATCACGTCGGGGTCACCAAAAATTAAGTTGAAACAGCAATGAAACTACCCGTTTCACTCCTTCCCCAAATTCTCAAACCGTACATTTAAGTATTCAGCCAATTCACAGCAATCACATAGCACAACAAAAGGATAATTCTTCTCACGGACAACTCGAAGTTCCGGCCTGCTACTCATGACAGTTCCATAGTGATGACGTCAGTTTTTTAGTGTAGCGATACGAAGGCATGAGTCTTGTTTACATGGCGGTTTCGTAGCACGTTGTTGTTATTTCAACGTTATTAGGGGTGTTTGTTGTGTTTAAAAGTGATAACTGTATGAAAACGCATCAGTAGAGGGTGTATTTTCAGCAATAGTATATGTTAAATACTGTAGCATTCTAATTTGAGCAGCCTGAACTTAGAAAATATTGCTAGGTTATGTAATAGGTTAGGTGAACCCACTGAGCAATTATGAATTGTCTGAAGTACTCTAAAGTTTATCATGATCATTATAATAATGTGTGAGTTAGTGTGCCTGGATGCACATCCAATTACCGTTCAAATAAGGAGGTGGCTATCTCCACATTTGTTTTTCCTAGCGATAAGAAAAAGCGACCTAATTGGATTCATGCTATACACCAAGTTAATTTTGAACACAGTAAATAAGCCTGTGTCTGTATTAAACATTTTTTCCAAAATCACATAATTCGAGTTGATACTACAAAACGACCAGATGGTTCCGTTTTAAGTGTGCCTAGGGTAAAGCCAAAATTTACTGACGATGCTGTGCCAACTATATTTCCTGGGCAGCCTCATATATGTCTCAACCAATACATTCCAAACGAAAAGCGCCAGAAGAAAGGAGAGTGGAACTAAACTTCAAGAAATGGTGTGAAGGAGACAAGATATCAAATTGTTGGGTAAGTTAACAACCCTAAATGTACTTGAATTCTATCAAAATTGATGTTGATAAAGTTTTGTTTTACAAGCTTCAAATCAGAGGCATTCCGACTGTCGAGATACCTGTTACAATTTTCAATATGCCAGTTTGCTTAAATGGTTGCAAGATACCTTCTAAAAATATAGCTGGATTTTAGCAGATAGTCTGTTGTGTACCACATGTTCAGCACTTGAGTGTTTACTGAGTCATTTGAAAGCTTTTAGTAACTCGTCTACATCAGGGGATACAGTTAAAAAGTTGAAAAATATGTGATTAACTCTAGATGACTGTATTAATGAGTTAATGAATTGCATTTGGCTATCACTAAATCAAGGGACTTAGAAATCGATTTCAGTACTGCACCAGTATTGTTTTACATAGCAGGGTACATTTCACACTGTTTATTAAGAAATGTGAAAGGATGTGCTGATTGTAAAATACTTATTGCTTTGGACAAAGAATTGTCAACAGTAGGACTGAATGATGAAACAAATTCATACTTGCTAAAGCTGTGCAGGGAGGGGTTGAAACAGCCTAGAGATTTTGTTTTTCAAATTTCTGTGGAGGGCTACACTTTATTTCAGACCGTGATATCTGATTTTGAAGATTCCTTTTCGTACACTGGAAGTTACAGGGAAGTTCTTA
Organism: Anabrus simplex; assembly: GCF_040414725.1. Classification (NCBI taxonomy): domain Eukaryota; kingdom Metazoa; phylum Arthropoda; class Insecta; order Orthoptera; family Tettigoniidae; genus Anabrus; species Anabrus simplex. Next base: position 126,075,996 of record NC_090265.1, on the reverse strand, counting down.
CAAACCTTTTGAAAATGAAAGTTGAAGAAACTTTTAAATAATGTGATAAGAGTGTGTGTGTGGGGTACATTGTTCATTAGTATTGTGTCCAAGATCTGCAACATTTTGGGAAACATTTTTAGTAACAATTACTGAAAAATAACTAACAATACTGTGCGCACAAACAAGCATAAAATAATGACATTTGAGAGACAACAGTTCACCTAGTGAGCAATAAATGATTTGTTATGGAGGGCTACATGTTAATTCAATTTTTTCATAATGGAAGTTGAAAAACCTAGTAATTTCTGTGACATGTGTAGGTGTTAATGAGTTAATTAGTGTTGTCTCCAATATCTATCATATTATGGCAAATATTTTTCCTAATTTTCATTCATAAACAAATAATTCATTAATAACACTATGAGCTCAAATAAGTGTAATATAATAGTATTTTAGAGACAACAACAGTTTACTTAGTGACCATCATACTGCTTTTCAAATTGTGGAAAGCTACACATTAACTGAGACCTTGATATCTGATTCAGAGATGTAGTTTTATACAGTGGAAATCGTAGGGGTGTTTCTTTCTATGTTTCCATAATAAAGGTTGAAAAACCTGCGACAAGTGTGGGTGTGTGCTGCTGAGTTAATGAGTGTTGTGACCAAGATCTGTCATATTTTGGACAATACGTTTTTTAACTTATTCATGTGCTCAGAAAAGAATAAAATAATGACATTGTTTCGAGAGAAAACCATTCGCTTAGTCACCATCATCGTACAGTCCAAGTGAGTAGCCTTCAGTTGATCATTTTACAATATGCAATATAATACCTTGAGTGCTCATATTTTTGTATTCGTATGTATTCTTTTGATAGTGTTTCTTCGATGTTATGTGTTTATGGGCTTATTATTGCATTTTCTTTGTCACATTATGATAAAAGGTATCGTATCAGAAATATAGGAATTACACGCGACGATGGAGAGTGAGCACCATACGCGTGACATCACAACTGTTTGTAGCAGGCCTCTATATATCAAGATGGCCGTGTTCTTCTTCGTTTCTTTAAAACTTAACTTATGAGTTCACCGCCTTCTTGATTCACAATTACATAGTTTGTCCAGACGCAACATCTTATATTAACACCTAGGTACTTACAAAGATCCCCAAAAGTGACTTTCACCCCATCAACGCCGTAATTAAAACTGGGAGGACTTCTACTATTTGTGAAACACACAACCTGTTTTTTATCCACGTTTATCATTATACCATTGCCTACTGTCCATCACACAACATTGTCGAAGACATTTTGTATTTGCTCACAATCTTGTAACTTATTTATTACTCTGTACAGAATAACATCAACTGCAAAAAGCCTTATCTCTGATTCCACTTCTTTACACATATCATTGATATATATAGGAGAATATAAAGGTCCAATAATATTGCCTTGAGGAATTCCCCTCTTAGTTATTACAGGGTCAGACAAAGCTCCGCCTACTCTAATTCTCTGAGTTTGCCAGTAGTCTACCGTGATCTACCCTATCGAATGCCTTAGATTGATAAATTTGGCCTCCTGAATCCAGGATTTCTGCTATATCTTGCTGAAATCCCACAAGCTGAGCTTCAGTGGAATAACATTTCCTAAACCCAAAACTGCCTTCTGTCAAACCAGTTATTAATTTCGCAAACATGTCTAATATAATCAGAAAGAATGCTTTGCCAAACCTTACATGCAGTGCATGTCAAACTGACTGGCCTGTAATTTTCAGCTTTATGTCTGTCACCCTAACCTTTATACACAGGGGCTACTATAGCAAATCTCCATTCATTCGGTAGAGCCCTGTCATGCAAATAATAATAAAATACGTACTTCACATATGGTATTATATCCCAACCGTTTGTCCTTAGTATATCCACTGAAACCTTATAATTTCCAGCTGTTTTTCTAGTTTTCAACTTTTGTATCTTCCTGTAAATATCATTGTTGTCATGGGTAAATTTTAATATTTTTTTAGTGTTAGTCACCTCCTCTATCTGGACACTATCCTTGTAACCAACAGTCTGTACATACTGCTGACTGAATACTTCTACCTTTTGTGGATTCTCACATACACACTACCCTGTTCATTAATGATTCCTGGAATGTCCTTCCTAGAACCTGTTTTTCCCTTAAAGTACCTATACATACACTTCCATTTTTTACTAAAATTTGAACGACCGCCAGTTATACTTGCCACGATATTATCCTTACCTGAATTCTTTGCTAGACTCAATTACCTAGTAAGTTTCTTCAATTTCTTCTTACTTCTACAGCCATTCCTTTCCAATCTGCATCTCCTTCTTAGTCTCTTAACTTCTCTGTTATAATATAGTGGATTTTTACCAAACCTTACCACCTTTAAAAGTACAACCCTATATTCACATTCCTTAATTAAGGTACAGTCCCGGCATTTGCCTGGTGTGAAATTGGGAAACCACGGGAAACCATCTTCAGGGCTACCGACAGTGGGGTTCGACCCCACTATCCCCCGAATACTGGATACTGGCCGCACTGAAGCGACTGCAGCTATCGAGCTCGATAAATACAAGACCGACTACAATATATCAGACCGTAATATCAAAACCAAGATGGTGGACGTCGTGGGCGCAGTAGCTGCCGACTGATGAAGGTTAGGGTAGCACGCAATAACTTCATTTCGACGATAAACCAACTCACGATTTTCGGGGATGTCGGAATTTAGTGCCGCGGGAGTTGTTTTACCTGCCCGTAAATTCACCGACACGAGGCTGACGTATTTGAGCACCTTCAAATACTACCGAACTGAGCCGGAATCAAACCCACAAAGTTGGGGTCAGAAGGCCAGAGCTTCAACCGTCTGAGCCACTCAGCCCGGCGTCACATTAAATTATTGTGTTGATACCACTGAAAGAGCTACCTACACATTATCTGGTTCAATCAGCCAGAAATTACGAAACAATCACGTACATATTTTGCAAACGGTGGTAGGTAATTTAACATGATAAATGTAACATCATAGGGAAAATCACTGTTGCACCGATGAAAACGCTTCGCGAACAAGTACTCATCACATATAAACATCTAGAATCACACGTATTGTGCTAGAATAGATGGACAACCCCACAGCAAAAGAGAACAACAAGCTGATTATTTCGAAACTTCACTTAGTCAAATAACGTTTTCTCTTAGATTACACTTCGCTGGATAGATGGAAATACATTATAAAACTGTTAAAATGATATTTATAACATCATTTGGAATGTTTAAAAATAATTTAAGGTTCGAAATTCCTCAATTTATTCACTCTCATAAGAACTATGAAACATAACGTGTTGCCTTAATTTCGAAGTGGTGGACAACTTCTAATGTTCATCACTCGATGAAAATGAAGTACACCCGAAATGATTACGCCAGCTCAATGAACAGCCCCTGTGATGTTAAGCCTTCCTTACTGGAAACTCTTAAATAGTATGTTGACATATGATATAGTAGCATTTCCAACCATGATGGTAAACTTAAAAATGAAGCGTTCAAACACTAAAGATATAATAGGATTTTCCCCATTGAAGAACATGTGTAAAACAACTCTATTGACTCTAAACAATGAAGTCTTTAACCTACATGGACGAGCTACAATTTGGTGTAGACTGCTTGATAACAGATATCCACAGCATGAATCGGAAGGTATTGGTAAAATAAAACCCCTGAGTTACAAACAAAGCTAATCCCTGCAAGTCCCACTGTGGGTGGGGGCGGTAGAATAACACCCACGGTATCCCCTGCCTGTTGTAAGAGGCGACTAAAAGGGGCCCCAGGGGCTCTGAACTTTGGAGCGTGGGTTTGTGACCACGGGGCCCTCAGCTGAGTCCTGGCATTGCTTCCACTTGTGCCAGGCTCCTCACCTTCACCTATCCTATCCGACCTCCCTTGGTCAACACTTGTTCTTTTCAGACCCCAACGGTATTACGTATGGATTCCTTGGGAGTCTTTCGTTTTCATGCCCTTCGTGCCCCCTTGTCTTCCTTCGGCCGATACCTTCATTTTTCGAAGTGTCGGACCCCTTCCATTCTTTCTCTGTGATTAGTGTTATATAGAGGATGGTTGCCTAGTTGTACTTCCTCTTAAAACAATAATCACCACCACCACCATCCCTTCAAGTCACTATTTCTTCTGTGTAACAGTGTACAGATTGCTCCATCTGTCACAGTATAAGTTTTGTTATACACCAAGATCTAGCCAAATGTTCCCGCAGGCAAGCACAGATTCTTTCAAAATACAATTGCATCTAAATCACACGACACTTTGAAGCACATAGACACCATATCAATTATCACTATCTAAATTATTCTTTTTTTTTTTGGTAGAAGAATAAGAATAGGTCCACCAATAAGATTTAGAAAAATAGTTTTCCCTAATCTCAGACTTACTGTCAGATGACATATGCACACTACTGTTTTGTAGAAATATTCACGATGTATGTTCCTGATCCACTTCTCTCTTAATGTTTCATTCCTTATCGAACTTAAGAATAGATGTATGAGAGGCATTGCCATAGTTCGATTTAAATCCGGTTCACAACACGATCAAAACAAACATATTCTCACATGACTGCGTATAATTACAGATCTTAGTGACCACTGACCCATATAAATACACTCACACACTTATATTCTACATAGAAACTAATACTTATCGTCAACTTACATGAAATTACTCCGACTGAATAAGAAAACAAAAACGAATAGGCTCACCATTATCGGTTGGAAAGAGATCTTCCCTAACCACAAATTTTGGTTACACACATAGCCTACGATAGTTTGGTCTTTGACTTCCTAATTTTCCCGGTGAATATTCCTTATCCATTTCTCCTGTAGAGATCTATCTTCAGGGAATTTAAAAGCTTCAGCAACGGTATAATTAGATCTACAACCACGAACGCAGCAGGAACGACCCATTTTGTGCTATGTTACAGCACGGCAATATAAACACTATTATACATTAAAAATATCATCAAATAAACTTCTAACAAAACACCATACTGATAAACCGTTATAGATTACTATTTTACCAAATATATACTTTATACTTCAATAACTCGATCAAAATAACACTCTTTAACAGAATGTAAACACAGATATGAACCAACAATATGTCTCAAAAGCTCGCCCACGAAGTCGCCATTTTCCTCCCAATCGATGGTAACATTAAGGTCTGATATATTGTAGTCGGTCTTGATAAATATAGCTGTTATGCAGCCGATACTTTATATTCAATATACAGCGAGCCTCAGAATTACTTGTACTTGTCTTTTCTGAAGCCAATATTGGGTGAAGTGCAGAACGTAAATAAGAAGTTCAAAAGTCGAAACCAAGTTCCTACAAAAGTATTAAGTCATTATGTACCAAGGATCTACTACCCAGTGTCAAAACAGATGTCCTGGAAACAGAAATTTATAATCATTTGGACCCAAAGCCCTACCTAGGTTATGATTTCGAAACAAAAGTGTCATCGTCCTCTCTTTCTGAAGACCAACTGAAACAACTACGCGATAGATGCGTGCAATTCATTGTTGAACTTATCCATCGATTGAGGCAAAGGATACTTAAATATATAGAGATCCTTGAAAGATTGTCTCTCTTTTCTCCTGAAAATTGTTTAGGCCTTTTAAGCTACAAATTATTGACATAGCACAACTCTTTTAATCTGGCAATAATGCTACAGTCTCAACGATCCAACTGCAACGACACGTGCGCCCAAATGTCGGCAAAGGAATAGCGAGCGTGCGTGAAGTTGTGGTGATAATTTTAACGCCTACTAGTTTGTTTAAATATTTTCTGAAAGTCCGTGTTATTATCAGTTCAGTGCTTTCTGTGTGCAATCATCTAGTTTTCTATTATTTCGAGAAAATGTCGTTCTGTTTCGGTCCTTGTTGTATATCGCGTTACGGAAGGAAGCATGATGATAGACGATATTTTACACCACCAAAGAAAAATAATCTGTTTGCGAAGTGGGCTACAGTTATTCTGCGGAATAACTCTACCAAAAGCAGAATAGGTGACCTGCATTTTTCGGCAGATTTAATTATAAAGGCGGACTGTTTCGTTGTGATTGGTGAAAACGTTCAACTTCCTCGTGTGAGGTGGAAAACAAAACCAGGAGTGGTGCCTCATATATTTTCAAATTTACCGGAATACCTACCCACTGAGGTAAAATCGCGAAAATCACCCAGTAGCGAAAGTAGTGAGGACAGTACCAAGAGGATAAGGAACGAAAATCACGAAGTGAGTGAAGCAGTGATGACAACAGTACGCGGTGAAGTTCAAGTTCAAGGTCAGCCTAGTCTAGTCAAATTCAGGGTCAGGCTAGTTCTCTTACCGATGCCGGAAATATAATTTAATCTCTCAGAAATCAGCTAAAGAATGCAACACGTAATAAATGCAGTCTTTCCTCAGCCAAAGGTAGGATTACTTTCCTACACGGGCACATTAAGAACACCGAATTTCAATTTATAGATTGTAAATTTCTTAGTAAGAAGCAGAAAATTATTACACTGTGTTGAAAAAATGTCAAGTAAAATCTCCCAATGGTATGAGGTACAGTAGTGATTTTCTTTTAGTGTGTTCATTACTTAGAATAACATCACTTAGAGGATAGGATAAAGGCATAATTTGTTACCTCTTCCACCACAAAGCCATTTGAGGAAACTCTGCAAAGGACTTTAATGCCCCTACGATGTAAATCCTCAGATTTCAGATTATTTTAAGGATGAAATGAACGAGAATATACGACACGGTATAGTTACATTCGATGAGGTTAAACTAAGAGTAGATACTTTTCACGGGTTCAGCAAGGTCATTGATTATGCTAGCTAAGACTACATCCTTAACCTCACAGACGCCAATTTGGATGGGTTAAACCACACTTTTTACACGTAAGAAAGCAAGCCTAACCTCATGCAGTGGTCTAAGCTCAGTTTTACGACGAGATGCCCTTCCAGACGCCTAAGAGAGCGAGATTAACCTCATAGACGCTATCTTGGCGGGGCCTAACTTTAGTTTTATGGCCAGATGCCCCTCTCGACGCCATTTTTAATAGTAGGGCAATGGCGATTCTCGCGACGCCATCATACGTAGTAGCGCTATGGGGATTAGCATAAGAGAGAACACCTAACCGCATGGAGGAGCCTAACCCCAGTTTTACGCCAAGATGCCCTTCCCGACGCCAACTGCACAAAATGGCTGCTATACACAGCTCCTTATCAGACAGCTTAAGGACGCCTGCGCAAAATGGCTGCTATCCAGTTGCGCAAGAAGGCTGCTATATATAGACTCTTATGAGATGGCCAAGGGCGCTTGCACAAGATGGAGTGTATATAATTGCACAATATGGCTGCATATATAGGCTCTTATGGAGGGAGTGGCCGGCCATGAGCGCTTGCGCAAGATGGAGCCTATCTAATTGCACAAGATGACTGCTATACATGGGCTCTTATGAGACGGCTTAAGGGCGCTTACACAAGATGGCTGCTATACTTAGGCTCTTATGAGATGCCAACAGGGCGCTTGCGCAAGATGGCTGCTTTACTTAGGCACTTATGAGACGGCCTAAGGATGCTTGCGCAAGATGGCGGCTATCTAATTGCACAAGATGGCTGCTATACATATGCTCGTATGAGACTGCTTAAGGGCACTTGCGAAGATGGCTGCTATACATACGCTCTTATGAGACGGCTTAAGGGCACTTGCGCAACATGGCTGCTATACATAGGCTCTTATGAGACGGCCTAGGGAAGCTTGCGCATGATGGCGTCTTTCTAATTGCACAAGATCGCTGCTATACATATGCTCTTATGAGACGGTTAAGGGGGCTTGCGCAAGATGGCTGCTATACATAGACTCTTATGAGACGGCTTAAGGGTGCTTGCGCAATTTGGCGGCCATCTAATTGCACAAAATGGTGGCTATACACAGGATTATATGGAGAATGCTAGCTTAGAGGCTACCGCACAAGACGGCGTCTGCACTTACGAGACGGCTTAAGAGCGATTGCGCAAGATGGCGGCTATACATAGGCTCTCATGAGACGGCCATAGGTGATTTCACAAGATGGCGACTATACCTGTCTCTTATGGAGAAATATGATGGCCATGGACGCTTGCGTAAGATGGCGGCTATACACAGGCTGATATGGAGAAAGCTAGCTTAGAGGCTACTTTGCGAGATGGCGGCTATACACAAGCTCTTATGAGGCTAACTCCTAGAACGTGGGTCAGATGTTACTGTGAAATATGGCGGCTGCTCTTAAGAGACGGCTTAAGGGCGCTTGCGCAAGATGGCGGCTATACACAGGCTCTTATGGAAAAAGCTAACCTAGGGGGCTACTGCACAAGGTGGCATCTATACATAGGCTCTTATGGACTCTTCCTCCTCCGAAGGGACACAGCCGTCCTCCTCCTCCTCCTCCTCCTCATCCGTATAGCAAACGGGAAACTCTTCCTAACAAAAGGGAAATGGGCAAAAAGAACACATCCTCCTCATCTTTAGGGCAGAAGGGCTAGTCTTCCTGGCAAAAGGGTAAAAGGGCTCCTTGGCACAAGGGCACATCCTCCTAGCAAAAGGGAAAATGGGAAAAAAGAACACTTCCTCCTCATCTGTAGGGCAAAAGGGCTACTCTTCCTGGTAAAACCTGGTAAAATGCAAAAGGGCTCCTTGGAAAAAGGGCACATCTACGTAGCAAAAGCGCAAAGGGGCACCTCTTCCTAGCAAAAGGGAAAATGGGCAAAAACCCTTCCTCCTCATCTGTAGTTCAAAAGGTCTACTCTTCCTGGCAAAAGGGGCGAAAGGGCTCCTCCTCCAGCAAAAGGGCAAAATGGAAAAGAGTGCAAAAGGGCTCTTCCTTATCTCTATGGCAAAAGAGCTCTTCCTTCTTGCAAAAGGTCAAATGGACTCCTCCTTACAATTACTGAGGTTAGCTTCATCCCTCCTCTTACAGACAGATGCTTTCCTGAATTAAACGTTACATTACAAAACAAATATACTTACGTTAAGTAGCGTTGTCTTCGTCGCATAAGTTTTCGATTGAGGAGAAAGCGGAAGGAGGAGAAGGCGGTAAGTAGAAGGTAATACTCTTTTCAGCATGCAAAAATATTGTACGATAAGCAAATGCCGAATCCGACAAGACAAAACAGGTTCAATCCAGATACAGAATGCAATTGTAAAAATTTATTATTGACATGCTCTATGTCTTTATACGACAAGACAAAACATTTTGACTATTAAACAGAAAAATTTTATCGCTACTCTGCTATATGTTTGTATTCCTCAAGAAAAGTTACAATTAGCACACACTAGAATTTATTGTAGAATAAGTCGAAACATTTTGGCTATCAGTGTTCAGAACAGGAACACTTATAACGCAAAACATTATAACATTATTCTCTCTGTTGATACAATTGCACTCTTATGGAATCAGCACGCACACATAGAATTGCAAATGTTGTATATCACCATCCGACATACTTCTCCTTAATCACTGCAGATAAAATGATTACTACATAGCAATGTAGAGGAAAGGAGATGGATTTGGCGGGATTCGAAACCATGCAACAGAAAAAATCTGTTTACTTACCGTAACAGAATAAAAATCATACTACTGTGCAGATAAAATGATTTTACTACTTAGCAGGGTATAACTTTGTCCTACATCATATTGAGTTAAGGAGAAAAATTATGAATTCAAACCTTGTTTTAACACAATAAAAATCACAGGATTGAAACGTGGTTTAGAAGGGTGAGGAATAGATGTATACTTCCTCTTAAATCAATAATCACTACTATTATGCAGATAAAATGAGCCGTTCGAAAGGACACTTCCTCCTTTCCACGCCTTCCTCGTAGGGATAAAGGGATAATGTGCTATGGTGTCCTCCTCTCTTTATACTGGCTTGAGACCGGCTCTACATCTAGAGGCTGAGTTAACACCCTAAGGAAGGGAGAATGTTGGAAAATAATCTATACGAATGTAGCTAATCGATCGACTGTGTACTACAGAGAGATGACTTAGTTGAGGGTAAGCGTTGGGAATGTTTGGAGGTGTTTAGTCTGTTGTTCTGTCGAGAGAGAGCTATTACTCAATAATGCCTAGACGACGTAATTCTTGCTCTATTTCAAAAATATCAGCTTTGTACTCTGTGGAACCAACATCTTGATAGTCTCTTAGCAGTTGCGATCGTTTTACGAGGTGTCTTTACAGTATATTATGTGTATATAGGGTAACAGAGGCTTGTTGTTAACTTTGAGCCTATATGCAGACTGTTGATGTGTAGGGACTTGTTTTGATGAAACACGTGCTTCAGCAGTAGCGTTTTCAGGTACAAACTTAACTTGTAACTTGTTTCGATAGCAATGAAGCGTTGAAATTTTCTTCATCTTGCATCTCTCCTTGAGATGTTTGCACGGCGACAGAACGTGTAGTAAGCTTAGAAAATGGAGTAAAATCATCAAGCTCAAATGGCAATGAAACATTGAGATCTTCTTTTTCTTCTTCTACATTTCCTTTACTACTGTTTTGATCATCATCGTTATCCTTACTATCATAATCATGTTCTTTATTCTCTTTATATTGAAGTGTGTGTTTAGTAACAGAACTTGTAGCAGGCCCAGACAACAAGGGAGAATTAGACACCTCTCGCAGAGGTGTACTTTTTAAAAATAAATCAGTGTTCGCTTGACTACGGTTGAGCACTTTGTACTTTCTTCTCGATGAAGCTACATTACACGTGGCATCGTGACGTTGAGCGTTGCATGCGTTCTTGAACTCTCTTCTAAAATCTTTGAATTCAAAAATTGTGCTACATAATATCTCATGATGTCTCTTGTGATAGCATCGGGAAGATGCTTTTCCACACTCTTTTCAAATATACCTAGAAATAGGTTTTTATATGACGGACTTTATCTTCTGTTAACTGATTCTACTTTAAATCTACTAGACACCTGTTACTCTCTACTTCGATGATGCGAACATCTTACCGATTAACAGTAAACTAACACAAAAGCTTATAACCAAGGTGGCAACAGTGAGGTTTAACCCCGTCAAGATGGCAACCGTGAGGTTAGCGATGTTCCGTTGCTTAAAATTCCGCGCTCACATGATTAAAGATGGCAGCTGACAGGAGTCAAAAAGCACGCGCATAAGGTGGCAGCAATAGGGTATACCGCCGTGCAGATGGCAGCAGTGAGGTTAACGATGCTCTATTGTCCTTAAAATTGAGTTTAGGGTCCGTCAGGATGAGAGCTGTCAAAAAACACGTGGCTCTGTTTACAAGCAGGAGCACGTGGTCGTGACGGCAAAGTCGCGTGTTATGCTGCGTCAGCAAACGGCGTTTAAAATCACGCCCTCGTAGTTAGAACTCGTCAAAAAGGACGTAGATTTTAATTCCGCACTCTACGTCGTTAAGAGCAGCACTAAAAATACTCATGTTTAACAATCGTTTGAACATAGCAGCAGTATGAATAGCGATGTTTAAAAATCTCGCGAACGTAGCAGTATTAAGAACAGCGATGTTTCAAAGCGTGTACACATCACCTATCGATTATGCATGCATCGGTTATCGTACTAAACTTATTCTGCTAGAGTGTACAACGATCGCTTTTGTGCGCTGCTGTCTTCGCATGCCCTATATGCACTAACTTAACGTCGTAGGCGCCAAATTTCAAGTTTCAATCCTTTGATTTTTATTGTCTAACAACAGGGTTTGAATCCATAATTTTTCTCCCTAACACAATATGATCAATCAATCAATCAATCAATCAATCAATCAATCAATCAATCAATCAATCAATCAATCAATCAATCAATCAATCAATCAATCAATCAATGAATCAATCAATCAATCAATCAATGAATACTGATCTGGATTTAGGGCAGTCGCCCAGGTGGCAGGTTCCCTATCTGTTGCTTTCCTAGCCTTTTCCTAAATGATTTCAAAGAAATTGGAAATTTATTGAACATCTCCCTTGGAAAGTTATTCCAATCCCTAAGTACCCTTCCTATAAATGAATATTTGCCCCAGTTTGTCCTCTTGAATTCCAACTTTATCTTCATACTGAGATCTTTCCTACTTTTATAAACGCCATTCAAACTTATTCGTCTACTAATGTCATTCCACGCCATCTCTCCGCTGACAGCTCGGAACATACCACTTAGTCGAAAAGCTCTTCTTTTTTCTCTCAATTCTTCCCAACACAAACATTGCAACATTTCTGTAACGCTACTCTTTTGTCGGAAATTACGCAGAACAAATCGAGCTGCTTTTCTTTGGATTTTTTTTTCAGTTCTTGAATCAGGTAATCCTGGTGAGAGTCCCTTACACTGGAACCATACTCTAGTTGGGGTCTTACCAGAGACTTATATGCACTCTCCTTTACATCCTTACTACAACCCCTAAAAACCCTCAGAAACATGTGCAGAGATCTGTACCCTTTATTTACAATCCCATTTATGTGATTACCCCAATGAAGATCTTTCCTTATATTAACACCTAGATACTTACAATGATCCCCAAAAGGAACTTTCACCCCATCAACGCAGTAATTAAAACTGAGAGGACTTTTCCTATTTGTGAAACTCACAACCTGACTTTTAACCCCGTTTATCAACATATCATTGCCTGCTGTCCATCTCACTACATTTTCAAGGTCACGTTGCAGTTGCTCACAATCTTGTAACTTATTTATCACTCTATAGAGAACAACATCATCCGAAAAAAGCCTTACCTCCGATTCCACTCCTTTACTCATATCATTTATATATATAAGAAAACATAAACGTCCGATAATACTGCCTCGAGGAATTCCCCTCTTAGTTTTTACAGGGTCAGATAAAGCTTCACCTACTCTAATTCTCTGAGATCTATTTTCTAGAAATATAGCAACCCATTCAGTCACTCTTTTGTCTAGTCCAATTGCACTCATTTTGCCAGTAGTCTCCCATGATCCACCCTATCAAATGCTTTAGACAGGTCAATCGCGATACAGTGCATTTGACCCCCAGAATCCAAGATATCTGCTATATCTTGCTGGAATCCTACAAGTTGAGCTTCAGTGGAATAACATTTCCTAAAACCGAATTGCCTTCTATCGAACCAGTTATTAATTTCACAAACATGTCTAATATAATCAGAAAGAATGCCTTCCCAGAGCTTACATACAATGCATGTCAAACTTACTGGCCTGTAATTTTCAGCTTTATTTCTATCACCCTTTCCTTTATACACAGGGGCTACTATAGCACCTCTCCATTCATCTGGTATAGCTCCTCCGACCAAACAATAATCAAATAAGCACTTCAGATATGGTACTATATCCCAATCCATTGACTTTAGTATATCCCCAGAAATCTGATCAATTCCAGCCGCTTTTCTAGTTTTCAACTTTTGTATCTTATTGTAAGTGTCATTGTTATCATATGTAAATTTTATTACTTCTTTGGCCTTAGTCTCCTCCTCTATCTCGATAGCATCCTTGTAACCAACAATCTTTACATACTGCTGACCGAATACTTCTGCCTTTTGAAGATCCTCACATACACACTCCCCTTGTTTTTTAATTATTCCTGGAATGTCCTTCTTGGAACCTGTTTCTGCCTTAAGACACCTATACATACCCTTCCATTTTTCACTAAAATTTGTATGACTGCCAATTATGCTTGCCATCATGTTATCCTTAGCTGCCTTCTTTGCTAGATTCAATTTTCTAGTAAGTTCCTTCAATTCTCCTTACTTCCACAGCCATTTCTAACTCTATTTCTTTCCAGTCTGCACCTCCTTCTTAGTCTCTTTATTTCTCTATTATAATAAGGTGGGTTTTTACCATTCCTTACTACCCTTAAAGGTACTAACCTGTTTTCGCATTCCTCAACAATTTCTTTAAACCCATCCCAGAGTCTGTTTACATTTTTATTTACCGTTTTCCACCGATCATAGTTACTTTTTAGAAACTGCCTCATGCCTGCTTTATCAGTCATATGGTACTGCCTAACAGTCCTACTTTTAAGACCTTCCTTTCTAGCACTAAAACAGCTTCATGATCACTAATACCATCTATTACTTCAGTTTCCCTATAGAGCTCATCTGGTTTTATCAGCACGACATCCAGGATATTTTTCCCTGTGGTTGGTTCCATCACTTTCTGAATCAGCTGTCCTTCCCATATTAACTTATTTGCCATTTGTTGGTCATGCTTCCTGTCGTTCGCATTTCCTTTCCAATTGACATCTGGCAAATTCAGATCTCCCGCTACAATCACATTTCTTTCCATGTCGTTTCCCACATAGCTGACTATCCTATCAAATAATTTTGAATCCGCGTCAGTGCTACCCTTTCCTGATCTGTACACTCCAAATATATCAAGTTGCCTAGTTTCTTTAGATATGAGCCTTACACCTAGAATTTCATGTGTCTCATCTTTAAATTTTTCGTAGCTTACAAATTCTTCTTTCACCAGAATGAACACTCCCCCTCCCACCATTCCTATCTCTACGATAAACACTCCAGTGCCTTAAGTAAATTTATCCATCCATTATATCATTTCTCAGCCATGATTCAACTCCTATTACAATATCTGGTAAATATATATATATCTCTTATATTACTTAATTCTATACCTTTCTTTACAATACTTCTACAGTTCAACACTAACAATTTTATGTCATCCCTACTTGATTTCCAGTTCCCTGTTCCCTTATCACCGCTCCCTAGGCCATCCCGTTTCCCTGAATGTACCTCCCTATTACCCTTCCAAACAAATTTCCTAACTTATACGTACCACTGCGTTTTAAATGAAGGCCATCCGAGCGCAGATCCCTATCTCCTACCCACCCATTATGATCTAGAAGTTTCACTCCCAGTTTTCCACATACCCACTCCATAGTCTCATTTAAATCCACAATCACCCTCCAGTCAGTATCCCTCCTACACAGTATTCCACTAATAACAATCTCCGCTTTCTTAAACTTCACCCGTGCTGCATTTACCAGATCCCACACATCTCCAACTATGTTGGTACTTATATCAGCTTGCCTTACGTTGTTGGTACCAACGTGAAAGACTACCACCTTCTCCTTCCCCTCCTCCCTCTCTTCTACTTTCCTCAACATCTGCCTCAACCTAATTCCTGGATAACATTCTACCCTGGTTCCCTTTCCTCCACACACTTTCCCCACGTGTCTAACGATGGAATCCCCCATGACCAGAGCCTCAACCCTACCCACCTCATTTGATCCCCTCCCCTCCTTGTCAGCCCTATATTTCTTGATAGCTGCAGAAGCTACTTCCTCCTCCCTTTTCTCCTTCCCATGACCATGTTCCACCTGTCTTTTCCTATCCTCTACTCTACATTTCCCTTTCCTACCTTTTCCCTTCCTCCTACTTCCATGCATCTCAGCAACAGTTCCCTGTCCCTCATCTTCCCTCTGTTGTTCTACCTGGAGTGACTCGTACCGATTTCGCACAGACACCTGTCCTGAATTCTGATCCTGAATAGAGCCCTTAGCCTGCAATCTCCTTCCCCTTAGAACATTAGACCATCTGTCTTCTAAAACTCCTCCCTTTCCTTCCCCTCCCTCTTGTACACCTACTGTAACCTGTACATTGTTTAAGGGAGTCCTATCTGCTGTGAGAATCCTAATTATCTCCCTCAAACTTTCAAACTCCTCCCTCATACCCTTGAATGCCTCGCCACACCCATATTAAGTACACTCGCGCTCCTTAGCCATTCTTCACGAAAAAAATGAAATTAAAAATAAAATAACTTATTTGCAAAAAATAAATGATCGGAGGGATATATTGTCTGGGATAGTACACAACAATAAGGTAATTAATATACGACTACACTACAATACTACTTAGTCGTGCTCTATTTTTTTTAAATCATACAACCCCTAACAGGATAAAAACTGCTGTTAATTACTGAATATCGAATGTAATACACAAAAACTACGCAATTCCAAACTGCAATCAAGCCTATCCTAATTACAACAACAGTATTTTAGTAAGAGTTTCTACGGGTACCTCTACTACACCAGTACTACACAAATATTTTACAATAATAAAATAAGCACAATAAATTCTAATAGGATATTACTCGTATTCTATTGTACAGTACACTACAGTAATTTTAAGCTGCTTTCAGACGTATCCTTATTACGATACCGGTACCGTACCGTATGTCTCTACTAAGCACAACAGAAATGAAATTTTCAAGAACTACTGTACTCAAAGATTACGAACGAAGCTAAATGCTTAGACAAATTATTATTAGTATTACGGTCTAATAGATACACACGAAAGATAACACACGAATATAACAGGCGAGATATTGCACTATCTAAATGTACTGTATCTATACTGCAATGTATCTACACTACACTACACTGCGTTTGGTTAAATGCTTAAGTATCGAAAGGATTGCCGTACACGAAGAAAAACACAAATATAACTGGCAAGATACTATCTAATATATTATACCTTATCTTCACTACAATTCTACTGAAATGTGGTTATGTGATTATTACAGCTGGTGGATTACTATTATTTTCCCTACTCCACGGGACGGAGAATAATAGTGTCCTTAATTAGGCCTACTGAAATATACGAGGTTGTCTACAATAATTTCTCAAATATTTCTATCAAAACTACTACTACTACTCCAGGGACTTGAACTGCAATTACTGGGATATATGAACTTTATTATTATTAGCTAACCGCTCATAAATACTGAAAGATCGAGAGAACGAAATATAAATTACGGATACTTTAACTACCTACTAGAATTACAAATGAATGGAATACAAGGTCAGCTGATTTTTATTTATATTTACTTGACTACAATACAACCTTTGTTCACGACTGTAGCCAATAATGCAATATTTGAGTGTGAGGAGCGACAATAATCAATAACAATACAACGACTGTTAACTATTACCGTGTAATCTCTTTAACTTCTTTTTGAATAGAAGTTTACAGGCGTATCGTGTTTTTAATGTAGTAAATTATTACCTTCGCGATAGTTTGAACGGATATCTGTTCGAAATACCGGAGAAGTTGCTGCAGAAGTTACGGTACTATTCCATATGGTAATCTGCCTTTGTAAGTATAAGCAACGAACCTACATATATTTACATATATTTTTAAAGTTAATATTATTACCTAAAGTAGTTCCTAAACCTAAATTCCAAACAAGGTACACCTGGCTAGCCTACTTAACCTAGAAAACGTAATTTACTGAAGACCAACTGAATTACTTGTTACAAAATTTAAATAAATAATACTATTCCCAATTTCTATCAATAAGGACTAAACACCACTATATAAACAGCACTAAATGAATCAGATATACACAAAATTAAGCTATTTCAGTAGGTTTTCACTACTTTATCACTTCAATAATGCAAGAGCTTTCTCAACAGCCAACCGTTCTAAAGCGCATCCAACAATGCAATCAATACAATAGTCAATAACAATACAACGACTGTTAACTATTACCGTGTAATCTCTTTAACTTCTTTTTAAATAGAAGTTTACATGCGTATCGTGTTTTTTAATGTGGTAAATTATTACCTTCGCGATAGTATGTCGGAGGTCGAAGCAACTTTGACACCAATTGTCTGTTGTCATTGCATCCGTTATGTAAAAGTCGCTCGAGATTTTTGTCTTCTTTATTTCAATTCATGTAAGAGCTTTTAATTTATAGAGTTTTAACATCTAAATATGGCGATTTCTGGTGTTTTTCAAATCCATATCTGGTGATAATGAATATCTAGGTGTTGGCAGCCCTGCATATTAGCGCAGTCATAGTAGATAGTAGGGGTCGACAGTCAGAGCCTTTGGTCAGAGCATCTGTTTGGGCTATTGTACAACTCTCCTCGCCGATGCCTGTACTCCAGCTTAATACAATACAATTATCCACTCCCCTCGTCAATTGCATGTCTCGTATACAAGCCCTCTCCCACAATCATACGTATCTTAAATCGGTTCTTAGATCACTCTAATATACATCTCTAACCCCACTTTCCCACAATACATTGACACTACTTACACATTTCATCATCTTCTCATTTGCCACACGCCCTCCCTAACGCCTCTTCTTCAACCAAGACACATAGCTACCGTTTATTCTCATCTCCCCCTCCACCGATCGCGTGTACATTTTCATTGATATTCATATCAACATACTGTCGCCCCTCTTAATCTTTTGTTTACGATTTCAATGGCATTTTGAACTCTCTCCATCCCCCATATACGTTGCTCAGATATTTCTTTCCATCTGTCCAAAGTCCCACACTCTCACATATATTCACCCCTCCGTCGTTCCACTGCCCTCTCCTGCGTATCCCTTATATGTTGGCCCGGTGTGTATGTTTTGTACAAGGCCCCACACCGCTGGCTGCGCAGAAGCGTGTGACTGGGGAAGTCATGTCCATGCGCGTACCGCCATGTTGCGGGCGCTCCTCAGCTTGACTAGGAAATCGTATGGAATTCATGTATGAACGTATATTTCGCACATATGAAAACACCCGCCCTAGTAAATAATGACAGCCTATACCGACTACCGTGTACACACGCAATAAATATACATAATATCAAGACAGTGGTGATATTAAAAGGTACTTCTGTATAAAAAACTGAACAATATACACAAATCCTTTGGATAGCTCATAAGTGGCGCACATCAAAAATTAAAAGAACCCTTTAGGAGACTGAATAAGAAGACTGAAAAATACACTACTACAAAAATAAATATATATAAATAAATAAGTACATATTTGAATTTCAGTCCTCGAAAACAGAAAAATAACAGTATACAGGCCTACGGGTACCTCATAAATGATAATGCCACTCATTTTAATATAATCGTCATGTCGTAACTGTTTTGTTTGAACATTCGGGACAGATACATGTAATTGAGATAAAAATTGCCTGTCTTTTAGCAGACTGGAGGGCACATTAAACATTTAAAAACTCCTGTACCTCTAGCTATAATCTTCGATATCAACGAAAAGGAAACCTGTGAAATAAAATCTTTCTATGAAAAGTACATAGCTTATGATTCCTCTTTTATAAGTCATTACAGCAAATTTTACTCAATTCTCTGAACATATTGTTTAAAAAGTACATGACTGCAGAAATCTTTCTGAAACGATCAGATACATTTTTGTCATTTTCTAAATATGAAATGCCGGCTCCGCTGTGTAGGGGTAGCGTGTCTACCTCTTACCCTGTGACCCGAGGTTCAATCCCCGGTCAGGTCAGATATTTTTACCTGGATCTGAGAGCTGGTTCGGATTCCACTCAGCCTACGTGATTACAATTGCAGAACTATCTGACGGTGAGATAACGGCCGAGAGGATTCGTCGTGCTGACCACACGACACCTCGTGCAGGCCTTCAGGCTGAGCAGCAGTCGCTTCGTAGGCCATGGTGTTTGATTTGGTTCGGATATGAAACAACAATTTTGGATTAGTAGAAGTTAAATTGTCATTTCTATGTGATTTGGACTTAGGTCAATGCCGCCTGACATTCATTACACTGGCGCTAGTCTGTCTCTATTGTGTATTTCTTAAAATGAAATAAAATAATAAAACTGCTTTTACAAACTCAATCTGAATTAACGTTATCTGAGCACAAATGAAAATTGAAAGTGCATTCTAATTTTTATCGAATATGGGCACCATGATTTACAACAGAAAAAAATGAAGTTGAATGTAAAACACTTGCAAGAAGATTAATATCATAGTTAACAGTTATTTTGATTAGCGTTTTCTAATACAGACTAGGATTGACAAGTTTATGATGAGCTTTATTTAGACTTTATATTGTCATTTCATTCCTGACCCGGTCGAATGACTGGAAAAAGGTTGTGGATTTTCATTTTTATTTTCATTCCCAAATGTTTATGAAATAGCGTATTAACAATTGTATTCTTTTATTATATAGCAAGTGTAAAAAAATTGAGAACTTAAGACATACGATACTAATAAATCATTTTTCAGATAATTGATAATAATTTGAAGCAGTACTTTACCCTAACATTAAAAGCGTTATATATCAAGCGTTATCAATCATGTCTTACGGATTCTAGGCCCAGGTTTATCAAATTTGTAATAACGGTAGGTCTACACAGTCTGTATGAAATTCACGTAGTCATTTTCAGAACAGCTGTTTAGTTCTAAACAATTATCCCCGATGAATTGGAAAACGGCAAACAAGAAAAGGAAGAAGCCTAAAAATTCTAAATGTCATGTCCTTCTTCTCTCTAAATCATCCACCCTATAACCTGTTTAATTCTCGATTATGGTAATTGAAAGTAATTTTATAACAGTTCAATTTCTACTCGCATGTGAAAAGAAATACCAGATCCCTTCTGATAACAATCTGTACAAATGAAGGCTGCACACGAATTCACATTCGTGAATACCTTTCCTATTCCACACGTAAGGCCTAACTTTATGCCTAATATTGCCGATCAATTTAACTACTATAATGTGTCAGCTCCCACATTTCTTGAAAATATTTGACATTATATTATCACTTCGTTACATATAATACTACAACAGATCCACTAACAGACATGATTAAAATCGAAAACATGCACGGGACTGTAAACATTATCACGTGCTACCCATGCATTCGAAGCTGAAGCGCCCGCAACATGGCGATGCGCGAAAGTGTTCAATATTCCTCATAGCATCAGCGCGCTCTGTGAGTCTAGGTATGTAATATTAAAGTCTTTGGTTTTGTAGTGGTGGGCATAGCTCTTGTTTGAGATACTCGAGCCTGACGTCACTTCCTCGATGCGTCTCGAGGCACGCTCCAATTGAACCTCAGCCAGGACGAATATAGCAGAAACAGAAATCGTTAGCAAACATTGAACTCGAGCTGTTAGCGTGGCTCAGTTGGCTAAATATCATCGTTAGGCATTATCCTCCGCTACGTTTTGTAGTGGTTGGAATCTTATCTTCAAATATTTTTGTTTGTTCTTGTTTTGCAATCGGAGTTTCGGCTACCAAACACACACCTGTTCGTGCAGAAACAATCAGATCGCTAATAGAAGTAATTGTAGCGTTACTGAATATACAAAATAACCAATATATAATAAAATCTCTTCTACTTGAACACATGCAATATAAACCAATCATAATGTAAACAAACCTGATTACCTCGTGGCCATGTCATTAGATCAGTTAGCTTTGTATCTGTATTGCACTGAAAATAGTACTCATAATAATGTTATTTGCGTTACGTCCGTCCTAAATGCTAGTTCTTGACAGACGCCTGGGTGTGGGAATTATGTCACGCAGGAGTTCATTAACGTGCTGGAAGCCAACGACATGGAATTGTTACCTTTAAAACAGTAGGTACACTGACAGAACATACTGAACACACTGGGATAAAAATGTACGTGTTTCGACAGAGGGTTATCGCTCTACTCTGTGTTTTGTATTGTAAGTTTTGGTTATTACATATTACAGGCTTTGCTTCTCTCGGTTTTGGGTTGTACGTTTTGGTTATTGAATATTGCTGGCCTTTTCTCTGTTGTCAAGGTATTTTAACAGAAATAAGTTTGTTTGCGGTAATAAAACCGAATAAATCATCATTTAATTACCGGTTCTACTCTATAACGATCCACCGGAGACCACGGGTACCTTATACCAATATACACAGAAGGTTTCCCTGAACAATTTCCGAGAATTTGTCGATGGAGTTCGGCTTCATCCTGTATATGTGCCATCAGGTCTGATAATATTGTGGCTGGTCTTGAATGATCCTTTTCAAGGAAACGATCTATTTGTTACCATACTTACATAAAAGTATCGATAGTCCAGAAGGAGACTTAACCCGAGAACGAGTCCCTCTTCGGATACATGCCCACATATAGCAGTATATGCCATTACCGGTATATTTTACTTTCTGTTCAAATTATTACACAACTCGATGCGTCGTAGAAGACATCGCTTCAATAAAATGTTAAAAATATATCACACTCTTCATTACTATTTATTTCACATACCCAGTCCCCGAACCATACGAACTAATCAATGAAGGATAAAATATGTTTCCTAGCCGAGAATCGAACCCAGAGACCCTTGGACGAAACGCCAGTACGCTAACCATTTCGCCACGGAAGCGGACAGTGGTTACGTAAAATGCAGGAATACAGGTAGGTAAGTTGACCGCGAGTAGATTATAAAGTAGTT
This sequence comes from Anabrus simplex, assembly GCF_040414725.1. Classification (NCBI taxonomy): domain Eukaryota; kingdom Metazoa; phylum Arthropoda; class Insecta; order Orthoptera; family Tettigoniidae; genus Anabrus; species Anabrus simplex. The sequence continues at coordinate 126,053,744 of NC_090265.1, read as the reverse complement.
GGCGTATCGTCATTAGTTGTTATAATGATGTTATTTGCTTTACGTCCCACTAACTACTTATTAAGGTTTTCGGAGACGTCATTAGTTGATCAACAGGCGAAGTAGGCTATAGTCGAGGGATAAGATACCGCATGCGCATGATGTCCCGATTTAAACTTTGAGATAGGATTACGAGTCATGGACTGCATCAGTTGCTCGAAATGCATCGAGACAAAGAGCTCATGCGCCTGACGTCACTATACGACATCGAGATAGCATTATGAGGTAGTGCTGGGGACGGAGCGGAGCAGTTGTTGTGACGTCATCACCCGGTAGTACCGAGTGAACTACCGAGTGAATGTCCTGACGCGGGACGTTTAAACACGTTATAGGTATGGCACTGCGAAGGTATTGCATCCCCCTATTAATACCCTTCTCTCACAACGTACCAACTGTAAATAACTGCATATATATTCACTATAATTGTTATATACGTAACTGCTAGGGAGTAGGAGGTAGTATGTGGAATAAATGTCAGTAACTCGTATAGTTAACTCATTCGAATAGTGAAACAAAGTATGGCGCATACCTACCGAAAGGTTTTGTATACAAGGGGATTGGAAGTTAACAGAAAAGTAATGTATTAACAATTATTTCGTAAGTTCATGTGATACGGTACACTGTTAATGAGAAGAATAACCTGAATAAGAAGATCTTATCAGAATATAATGAAAAACACTGACATAATTTCATCTACAGGATGAAAAAAGTAATTACGTAAATGGACGTTGACTGGAATGTCCTTCTTTGCAAATGTGATTACAAAACATATCTGACAACATGCTACTACACGTCCCAATGCCAAACAGCTATCATTAGAATGCTTCTATAAATACAGTTATTATATGATTATATATTATATTATATTATATTATATTATATTATATTATATTATATTATATTATATTATATTATATTATATTATATTATATTATATTATATTATATTATATTATATTATATTATATTATATTATATTATGATGAAGATGGCGTCAGCGAAGGATGTAAGTGAAGATAGCTCCCGGTTCTCTTGCGAAATAATCGGGAATAAGTGTGGTGTAAACAAGAAGCGAGTGAAGAATGGTATCCAGTGTGAAAAGTGTTTAATTTGGTACCATTTTGAGTGTATATGTAGTGCTGGTTTTGCTAAAAATGAAGATACTTGGACCTGTGTTAGCTGTGGCGAGAGCAATTTGAATAGCGGTAACAAACCTAGGTCTACAACGGTCAACGAATCGCTGGCGTCTCATTCCTTGGAGGATGGAGGTAATGATAATGTACTTGTAATTCTCTGTTTATTGCAACAGGATTTACAAGCATTAAAAGCGGAAAATGAGATTTTAAAGGAGAAGGTACGTTTACTGGAATCGAAAGTACCAGTACCAGTAAACACTCAGAACACGGGTGGCTTCGTGAATTTTAGCGCGTGGTGTCAAGTTGCTTCAGATTCTAGGAGGAAAAGAGTACAGTTAAATAAGGACAACTTTGTAATTGACACTAAAAATAGATTTTCAGCCCTGAGGGAAGTAAGCGATACGCAAGGTATCCGCACTGGAAGCAGTCAGACGTATAGCGCAAGATCCATTACGAGAAGCGGCAAAGTTAGGCCTAAAATCTCACACAGTGCACCGGCGAAAGTGTCGAACATTCTCATATTTGGTGATAGCCAGGCGAGGGGAATTGCGGAGAAAATGAACAATAAAGATATTGCAGCATCGGCTGTCATCTATCCTGGGGCCCCAATGACGAAGGTATTGGAAAACACGGAGCAGGCGGCAAGAAATCTTGGAAGTCCTGATGCAGTAGTGATCATCGGCGGGACGAACGACGTAGCTCACAACGACGCTAAGAATGTCATTTCTGAACTTAAATGTACACTAGGTAAGCTGACTCACACTAACATCTTTGTAGCGAACGTGCTCCACAGGCATGATTTGATTAGAGACTCGTGTGTGAACATTGAAGTGGACAAAGTTAATACAGATGTGGTTAAAATTTGTAAACATTTTCGTAATACACAGGTAGATGATAGCAGCAGTTTCGAGAGACACTGTTACACGAAGCATGGCCTTCATCTAAACAATTCAGGTAAACAAAAGATAGCAAATATTGCTCTAGATTTTATTAATCTTAAGATATGTACTGTAAAAGAGGCAACTCCCTTGAGTTATAATACTGACCAGGAAAACTAGTAGAAAGAGCCAGCCGTACCTCAAGCTGGCTCAGCCAACTAGAAAATGAAACTCAGGAAAGTAACGAATTTCAAGTTAACCAATTGCAACAGTCAAGTTTTAGGGAGGAAGGGGGTCTGAGATTGCTCTTGGTAAACTGTCAAAGTGTAGTAAATAAACAATTAAAATTCGGTACATTGATGGAATCTTATGAGACTGATGTGATGATAGGAGTGGAATCGTGGTTGAGAGAAGGGGTGGGTAATAGAGAAGTATTTCCAGAAGGGTACACAGTCTATCGTAGAGACCGAGGAGATAAAAAGGGAGGGGGGTGTTTATTCTGGTGAAGAAAACTTATTGTTCACATGAATGGTTTACCGACGAAAGGGATGAAATATTAGGGATAAAATTAATTTGTGATAATATGATGGAGGTGGGAATTATAGGAACATACAGGCCAGGAAGAGAGGAAAGGGACGTGGAAATATTTGAGAAAATAATAGATTATACTCATAAAAACAAAACAATAATAATGATGTGGTAATAATTGGGGGAGATCTAAACTTGCCTGAAGTTGAATGGAATGGAGCTACAAGTGAAGCCCATGAACAGAAACTGGCAAATAAGTTAATCTGGGAGGGAGGATTTACACAAGTAGTACAAGAACCAACTCGTCTCAATAACTTACTAGATGTATTCTTGATTAAACCATGGGAAATTGTTGATAAAACTGAGGTAATTGAAGGAATAGGTGACCATAAGGCTGTAATAATGGATGTAGGACTGATACCAAAAAGGCTTAATAAGAGGGTCACACAAGACAAGAAATTGTACAGAAAAACTAAAGTTGATGAATTTTGGACTTACCTTAAATCACAATTCAGTTGTTGGATAAGTGAAGGGAGTAATGTGGATACACTTTGGGCTAAATTCAAAGGAATCATTTGGGAAGGAGAGAAGAGATTTGTACCTGTTAAGAAGGGTAAAATGACCTCAGACCCTGTTTATTATACGAAGGAAATAAGAAAATTAAAAAGAAAATGTAGAATAGTAAACAGGAAAATCAAAGAAGGTAGGGAGAGTAGAGAAACTAGAAAACAGCTAATGAGGGAACTGAATAGAGTGAAAAAGGAAGCAAAAGAGAATTATATGAATGGCATTCTTCAAGAGCGTAATGACCACAAAGGGAAATGGAAAAAGCTGTATCAATATGTCAGGAATCAAAAAGGAAAAGGAATCCAAATTCCTACAATGGTGGGAGAAGCGGGTGAACACTACTTAACAGATACTGAGAAAGCAAACCTCTTTAGTAAGGAATTCAGATATTCAGTAGATGATTGTCAGGAGTTGGAAACCGAAACAGAAGATACAGAAGGAGAGACACAGAGGGAAACAAGAAGCTTCTCATTCACAAATGAAGATATTTTCAGAGAAATCCAACTGCTTCAGCAAGGAAAAGCAGCAGGAAGTGATCAAATTACTGGGGAGGTGTTAAAGACAATGGGGTGGTACATAGTGCCTTATTTAAAATTTCTCTTTCACTATGTCATAAATAATAGTGTAATACCAAAGGAATGGAAGGAATCTATAATAATACCAATTTATAAAGGAAAGGGTGATAAAAGGAAACCAGAAAACTACAGACCAATCAGCCTGACCAGTATAGTTTGTAAAATACTGGAGAGTTTAATATCAAAGTACATCAGAGGGATATGTGATGATAAAAATTGGTTCATGAGGAGCCAGTATGGATTTAGAAAGAAATTTTCTTGTGAGGCACAACTGGTGAGATTTCAGCAGGACATATCAGATCAATTGGATTCAGGAGGCCAGTTAGATTGCATAGCCATAGATCTCTCCAAAGCCTTTGATAGAGTGGAACATGGAATATTAATAAAGAAATTGGAGGGAATAGGACTGGACGTAAGGGTTACACGTTGGGTGAAAACATTTCTAAATTCAAGGGTTCAGAAAGTCAAAGTAGGAAATAATGTATCTCAGGAAGAGAAAGTTTGGAAGGGAATTGCACAGGGTAGTATAATCGGTCCGTTACTTTTCTTAATATACGTAAATGATTTAGGGAATAATATAACATCAAAAATAAGGTTGTATGCAGATGACATAATTGTTTATAGGGAAATAAATACCATTGAGGATTGTTCAGAATTACAAAGGGACCTTGAGAGTATCCAACAATGGGTTGAAGAGAATAATATGAAGGTTAATGGAGGCAAATCAACTGTTACAACATTTACAAACAGGAGTTTTAAAACTGAATTTGAATATACTTTGGATGGGGTAGTTATCCCAAAAGATGGCAAGTGCAAATATTTAGGTGTAAAATTTGAAAGTAATTTGCACTGGAAGGGTCATGTTGATGACACTGTTGGGAAAGCATACAGATCATTACATGTCATAATGAGGCTACTTAAAGGATGCAACAAAGAATTAAAAGAAAAAAGTTACCTAAGTATGGTTCGTCCATTATTGGAATATGCAAACAGTGTTTGGGATCCTCACCAAGAATACCTAAGAAAAGAAATAGACAGTGTGCAGAGGAAAGCAGCAAGGTTTGTAACAGGGGATTTCAGGAGAAAGAGTAGTGTATCAGAAATGTTAATGGAACTAGGGTGGGAAACTTTAAGTAAGAGAAGGGAGAAAACTAGACTTATAGGGTTATATAGAGCCTATACAGGAGAAGCAGCATGGGGAGATATCCGTGAGAGGCTTCAGTTGGAAAATAATTATATCGGCAGAACTGACCACAAATGTAAAATTAGAAGAAATTTTAGTAGAAGCGATTGGGGGTAAATTTTCATTCATTGGGAAGGGTGTAAAGGAGTGGAACAGTTTACCAGGGGTAGTGTTTGATCCTTTTCCAAAATCTGTACAGATATTCAAGAAGAGAATTAACAGCAACAGAGAAAATAAATGAAATGTTAGAGGGCATTCGACCAGTGCAGGTTAATGTAAATAAAAAAATGTGTGTGAATAAATTAATTCCATCCCCTAGTCTAAGGAGTTTGGACAGCCAAAGTAGGGGACTGCCTGTAGGGGTGAAGTACAGTGGGGACTTCGAGGGCCCTGGGACCGCTACGGTAGCTGTGAAGGCCCTTCAGGAACTCTGAAAAGTGGTGGCAAAAGGGGCTCTGGTTAAGACGCAGCAGGTCGTTATGCTACTTAGATTCCAGAATGGGTAAAGGAAAACAGAAAAAAGTAAATAAATGCAATGTAAATTTTAATGTTATACCAGTTGTACGGTATCATTTGAAGTAATTCCACATAAAGTATATCAGTTGACTATATTTGTAAGTAGTACAGGAGATATTATTAGTAGAATTTTGTAAACAATATAAATTTACTAAGGATGAGCTGTGTGTTTAATAGAAAAAATTGTTAGCGTAAATTGTATAATATTGTATTATAGGAAAATTTTGTTCTCTTGTTATTTTAATATTTAGTGCTTGACAATAATGTATTTTAGTGTACCATTTGCCACCGAGGTAGGCACCTCATTTGCAAATAAAGAGATTTTGATTTTGATATTATATTATATTTGATGTGCCACCACCCGTCGCGTATGTGCGGCCACAACATTTGCATTTTGAGTGTTTCCTATTATCAGTGATGTCAAAAAACTGCCAGGCATCCAACGGTTTTCGTGGCATTTGTGGAACAACGTTCTGTAAAAATTTCTTTAAATTCCTTTAAATGTTCTAAATGTATAACTACTATCTACGAATATGTTTAAATATCACACTAACACCACAAATATAATCTAACAGATTTTACATTATCTACAAAACATAACAAGCGTAGGAAATATATACGTACATTCGAAACACACAGATTGAATACAGGTACTTTCGTACGTGTTTGTGCGCTACACTGCGCTCAGGTCCTCCGCGAGTACTCGCAGTTGTAAGCGGAGGGGATCGGTGGAGCGCTCTACCGCTACAAGCGGATTACTCATCGGTATTACTCGCTCCGTCTCCACCTCTATTATGAGGCACGTAGTGCATCGCTTGCTCAGAATACATCGAGAGCTTTGCATCACGCGACCTATCACTAATGTTTTGTATAAGTCGCTGAGATCGGCCACTCTAGCGTGAAGATTAGCATACCTTGTGTCCCTGTGCTTTTCCTATATCTCCTAGTCTTGTATACATATTTCCTCACTCTCAGTTGTCTAGGTGATACGTCTTTTCATGAACTACTTCAAGTGCTTTGAAACCATTTTGTGAGTCCGCTGCATGGTCTACTTCCCTCAATCTTCAAGTACTTCGTACTCGGAACAAATTGTGAACTGCATTGGTGTACTACTTTATTGGAATTGTGTCCGCGTGTAGAACTAGTACAAATATAACACAGTATTGTGACTGGGTGAAGTAACGAGCCCAACTCAACTGCACGAACAGAACATCTGTTTGGGCTGGTTTGCGTCAGAGTCTATGTGATGTTGTCGAGACTGTGTTGGTATTAATATTAATAAATAACTACATTCTACAAGATCAAGATATAAGGAATATTCATTTTGCTTTCGTCAGAAAACTAGGTAAGTTCAGATGTGATTATATTCATGAATTACGTCCGTTGAAGTTTGGGCGTGCCAGAATATTTTTAATAGTCCAAATCACTATTTTACAATAAGTGGATGAATGTCAAATGTGGCCTATTTTATTTTATATCATCCAACTAGTCATATTTTCAGTGACATAATGAGCACTAGTAGCCTAAAGAAAAGTCACTTCAGTGACATAGGAGAAAACAGATACACGGACAAGGATAAAAAATAATGTAATAAAGAAAAGTCACTTTTCAAGAGCTGAATGTTCTTCAGTAGAATAAAAACACTGGTTTTAAGCAAATTTGAATGACTCTTGAATGTAGTTTTATACACTTTATAAAAGTCAATTCAGTGACATAGGAGAAAACAGATACATGCACAAGGATAAAAAATAATGTAATAAAGAAAAGTCACTTTTCAAGAACTGAGTGTTCTTCAGTAGAATATAAACACTGGTTTTAAACAAATTTGAATGACTCTTAAATGTAGTTTTATACACTTTATGTAATTGGCAGTTTATTAAACCACTGAACTGCATAGCTCTGCTTATTTGTAAAACTTAATTCTGTGTGATTTTATGTAGGCCTACAGCCTGGATTCATGTCTAATATTCCTTCCTATGTATAATACATCTTAGTTTATGTTTTAAATTCTCCATATACACGTGTTTGGAGGTTTTAAAGGCTAGGCAGTTGTAAAATAGGAAAAAAAAATTAAAATACTTTATGCTGCTTGCACTGCTAATATCAGCCGTTCTATTAAAGGTTTTCTTTTTTAATTTAAATATGACTTCTTTGTCTTGTGAATACATCAAATAACTAATGACATATGCTAGTAGAGTGTTTACGTATAATTTGCAAAATACATTTGATAAGCCTGAAGATTGAAATAATTTTTTATATTTGGGTACGTGGGGTATGAAAGTGCCACCAAACTTCGTATATTTTCCCAGGTTAGTTATTCATCTGCTCACAAGCTAAGAAACTCTCTTGCTGATGATTACTCAAATATGATGTCTTCAAACTGTATAGGACCAAATTCCCTTCCTTTTTATTAATCTTATGATTAAATCCAGTCTCTCATTTTTATTTTTTATTTTACTTAAAATTAATTTATCTTCAAACTAGCTCAGGATATTTCTACATGTATCTTGAATTCTAACTTCAACTCTTTCATCAGCTACAAAAAAGTAATATCTTCAAAAGTTATTTCCACTCCTTACAGATTATCTATAATTTGGACCTCATTATTGATAAAAACCCAAAATAGTAATGGTCCTAAAACACCATGATTTATGTTTCTGGGACAGGCATACACATTCTCTCAATTTCATTAATTTGTCATATCCTGAGGATTTGGCAAGCTGGGGGCTGGAAAGGGTTCTAGAATGCACTATACTATATAATAAGAACACTATTTAAGGTGGCTTAATGCCAAGAATCACTATATTGAATTGCCCAAGTTATTCACTGTACAATATATACATTTATATACAACTCTTGATGTTAAATTGATCTTGAGTTAGGGAACTTCCTAGTCTACACAATATCCTGTCTAGCTAATAAGTCCTTGGTTCCGTAGTTAGTCCAGTTGTTACTAGATAATACTTATCTTCCGAGCGGAGGAAATCTTCCACGTCGTCTTCTTTCTTGAAGCCTGAATTTCACTTCACAATTTAGCACACGCTGGTTCACCGATTCCCTTCACTAGTTCCCAAGAGATACAGTTCTGTTATTACTTCGTGTTACTGTCTAGGTGGATCCCTAGGCAATGACTTCACAGGATGTACTGGAACCTGTCATTCCGTGGTTACCTCTTCCCAGCTATCCGGTCCAATCTCGTACAGTCTTGTCCCTGCTCAACTCTGTGGTAGGAAAATTTAATCCCTAAATGATGCTTTCCCTTGAGTCTCCTCCGTGTAGTTTAGTGACTATTGAGTGGGCTCCTCCAGAGACCTTCACTCATATTAATGAACAGCCAAAGTCTTTTATCGTTCTCCCTTTAATTTAAGTCCTTGCTAGCAGTAGAGGATATGTGCTCCAGCTACTTGTCAAGATTCCTGTACGTTTCCCTGGTCGAGTTTTATTCTAAGGACTTCCCGTTTATGCTAATGGTTAAACAAGTCTGTTAATGAGTCCTTTTTTACCCTAACACTCTATTACTTGAGTGTTTAGACTTCCTGGCACAATGCCTGGAATACCTATTACCAATGCTGGCAATTCTGACTTGAACTTTACTCAAGTTCTGTTCACGACCTGACCGGCTTACTGTCCCCACCAGACTTCCAGCCTAACTTCCCAACTACCTGTTCTGACTGTAGCCATGAACTAACTGACCACCTCTCTGTGTTCTCCCTTAAGTTAATTTCGTCTTTCGCTGTTACTATGCTCAGCCAAACTTTGAACCCTGTGTATTTCTGATTTGACTTATTCTCATTGGCTAGCATCATCCCTTCCCTGAGGGAATTCTAAACCTTCTCAATTGTTCCAGAAAGACGCACATCGGAATTTTCCTTGGACTACGTGCGTTTCAAGCTACGCCCTGTCATCCTTTTGACCATGTAAATACTGTGATAAGAAATGACAAATATCCTGTGTTTGTTCAAATATTTCACCATGCCTGAGAAAGCTTCTACTGCTCAGAACTGCATCTCCTTAATAATTCCTAATGTATATTTCAATTTCATTTTTCTTATACATATAATTATTTTATCTGGATGCCTTGAAGTTCTATTTCATTTTCTGACTCAAAATTTCTTATATTTACTTTTACTCCTGCATTGTGAGGTCGCGGTTTGAATTGATTTTTGAACCGCTCGCTCACGAATTTATGAATTGCGGGTGGTGCCTGGTCAGCGACACGAAACATTTAATTTTTGTTCATATCAATACATGATATCTCAGTGATCTGTTTTCTGTCTCTTAAAATTGAGACGAACCAGTCCTCCGAACGCCATACATATGTAACTTATCTAAAAGGAAGCTGTGGTCAATTGTATCAAAAGCTTTCATTCAGTCTAAGAAAGTACCTAAGAGTGCATCCTTCCCATCTAGAGTATGGTACCTATAACTCATATCCTTTCAATAAATTTAGTGAATCCTGTGGTAGTAGATTTAATTTTACAAAATCCAATTTGACAACCTGCTTGTATATAATATATATTAGTAGCCTGTTGTACGTGATTATTTGCAGTATTTTGGAGAGTACCGATTGGGAGGGAGACAGATCTGTAGTTTCAACCATCTTCAGTACCTACCCTTTTTATATACTGTATCTGAACAACTTTAGTTCCCTTGAATTTATCTGGAAATTTGCCAGTGGATTGTGACAAGTTAACCAAATAACACAGAGGCTTGGTTGTATATTGGGAACAACATTTAATGAGTTAATTTGAATAACCATCTAACCAGAAGATTTCTTATTACCCATTTCTGTTATTAATTTACCGGTATCTTGCTCAGTCATAGGAGTGAGAAACATGGATGCTACATTCCCATTAAATGTGTTCCGGGGTTATCTGTGGAACGCAGAGAGGTAAAAGAATGTGTGGGCTTAAATAGGTCTAACTACGATATCAAAAATTAATTTTAAACTTTAAATAAAGGTTATATTTCTTTTAGAATCTCAAACTTAACAAACCGTATTTTCAGGTACTGGTAATCAGGTACAAAATAACAATAGAGATACAAAATAGAAAACTCAAGGATAGGTAGTTTACAAGTTTTGAGCTTCAGGCTCCAAATTTACAAGTTTCCACACGTGGAATTTAGACAGATAAGTATAGAAATCTCCCAAAATACCATTTAAGAGCACATTGCTCCAGCGGTTACGAAACAGCCTTTCAAGGCACCCTCAGTATTACAGCAATCACAGAAAAGAACTTACATGCTCTCCAACATTAACCAAGGAGATGGCGCTCCTAATTTCTTATAAAATCTTAAGAATTTCTGGCCTCTCTAGGCCCAATTTGCAATTTTACAATTTAGTACACAGGGGTAACTAGTACCCAACCTACTGGGCCTTCGTGGAAAAAGAACAGGTTAAATAATTGGCCCGAACACAAAATTAATCGAGGCGTACACCTGCTGTTCATAAATTCGTGAGCGAGCGGTTCAAAAATCAATTCAGTGCTTTATGGAAAAGAGAAACAGGTACAAAATCGTAGTCACCTCACGATAAATTGAAGGGGAACTCGACAGGGTAAAACACTCTCTATCCCCGATTTACTGTTAAAGACTTTTATGAAGTTTACATTAGAAAAGAAGACTATTACATTTCAGAATGAGACGGTTACATAGTTAAAGTTTAGAACCTTCCCCTTGGATAAGTTTGCGGAGACAGCTACAAAGATAGAATATTGGTGGCCATTACCTGGGCTGGTGTTCTGCCTGCCGAAGAATGAGGCACCCTGCTTCCTGTCTTAACCCACACACTCAGGTAGCCGAAAAGCCTCAGCTTATATACCAGAGGGGATTGTTCGAGAGGATTCTGGACTAAATCCGGACCCACCCTCTTATTTTTATTGGCAGAATCAAAAGTTACACCCAAAAACCAACAAGAAGCCTGTGATAGGCTGAAAAATAATTACAGAAAAATTTGATTGGCCAGACACCAAAGCTGGCAGGAAGAGAAGGAAGTGTTGCAAACGTTGAAAAAAAAGTTAATTTACTTGAGAAAACCTATAAACACAAAATTTCTTTCAATATCAAATTATTCCACTTTGCACCAGAGTGCGTGACCTCAGTTTTCGTAGAGACATCTTCTTCTTAATGTACACCAAAACAAAATAAATCCAATCAGTTTAGGAAACATATAAATGACAAACTTCTCAGTTATTCAGTAGTGACATCTTCTGATTAATGTCCCATTTTTATACAATAGCAGTTTCACGTTTTGTTTGCTAGATAGAGTTCTTCAAGGCGCTTCTTTTGAATGTGCGGAGTTGAGGTGTACCTCCCGGTACAGACCTCTCCCCCCCCCCCCCAAAGGTCCTTCCTTTGGGTGACAGAGAAGGAATTTGACAGAAGAAGATTTGCATATATAAATTTTTGTAGGAGAGAAAAATCTTTCAGAAGGTCCGTTTTTAGAAAATTGTTTGAAAAACCATATTTTAAGTCTTTTGGCCATCGTAGAATTCTTGGATATGCCGATTGAGTTTGAAGGCAAGACCTGCCGATACCCAGGTGAGATCGCCCGGACCTCCCATGTACCCTCAGATACACCTCTCCCGCTACTATGAGAGGGGTAGTCGTGGTGATGGTCGCCGCAGATTAGATGCACATGATCAGTCTCCAGGTGGGTTGGTGGTAGAGTTACCGCACCTCAGCCCTTGCTGGAAAGATGGAGCTCCAGCGCGCCGTTCAGAAGAAATCTTCACTAGAGTGGAGTGGGCCCATTCCCCACTCCGGTATCGCTCGCCAGGTGTTGAGACACGGCCGCTGACGACTGGGGAGGTACTGAAACAATAATATCTGGGCGACAGAGATTGTTTTGCTGGAGCATGCAAGTACAATTTTTATTTGTTGGAGGCAGAGGGGTGGGCGGCGTTGGAGGATAGTGTGTGTCAGCAATGCAAGGATTAAGGAGACGGGGGCTTGGTAATGGCCACCAGGTATCTGCTAACAGGAAATTTCTCGGAGGGGAAGGTTTTACAACAATAAATATAATACCTACTTATTATAATAGGGGCAGAAGGGCACCCTATTAAATTGCATAATTCTTTTTAGCAGTACGACTCTTCTTAAAAAGAAAGATAACCTTCGACTCCTGCCAATGTTTAGTGGCGAATTAAAAACAATCCTGAATTTACACAGGTTTCACCTGAGAGAGGTGAACCCCAGATATCCTCTTCGTGGCTGGGTTACTAACCAATAATGTAACCAGTGTTAGAAAATCTGAAATAAAGCACGGCCCATGGAATCTGGGGGCAAGCTTGCCCACAGGAACAAAATTTTTAACCATGACTTGATCTCCGACTTTTAAATTGGTGGGCCTCCGTCCATGATGATATCTTTCTCTAACCTTTTCATGGGAAGCTTTAAGATTGTTTTTAGCCTTCTTCCATAGTTCTCTGAGATTATCGGGATCTATTGTCTCTGGTAATATGTCATTAAGTGACCAAAGGTTAGATAGCGGCGTGTTAGGAACAAATTTAAACATGAGAGATGCTGGAGTGAACTTGTGTGTCTTATGAATCGCCGAATTTAGAGCAAAAGCCAACCAATGCAGGGAAGTATTCCACCTGGAATGATCTTCATGATGAAACGCAATTAAAGCAGATCGGAGATTACGATTGACCTGCTCAGCCAGAGACGGTTGAGGTTAATAAGCTGAAGTGGTTACGTGTGATATAGACAGGTCAAAACAGAATTTGTGGAATAAGTTAGAGGTGAATGCCTTAGCATTATCAGAAACTAGGCCTATATATTGACAAGGACCAAAGGAAGCAAAAATAGTATTCAAACTAGAAATAGCAGACTGAACAGTAGCCAGCTTAGTCAGAAACAACCAGGAAAATCTAATGAAACCATTTACACACACCAGAATAAATTTATTTCCGTTCCCCTTTGATTGTGGGGAAAGGTCCCGCGTAGTCTATATATATAGACGTTCCATGGGGCATGACGCTTGATGCGATGACAAGAGCCCTAGCTAAGTGGACAAGGTGGGCTTACTAAGCAAGCAAGATTTACAGGCTTTTACCATTTCTCTAATTTCACCATCCATACCTTTCCAAATGAACAATTCTCGGATATTTTCCTGAGTTTTGAAGATGCCTAAATGTCCCCCTAATGGGAACTCATGATAGTACTTGAAGATCATAGGTACAAGCACAGCTGGAACTACTACTTTCATCTTTTGATCGTGCCTCGAAGGGCAACACAAAACCCCGTTTCTCAACACATAAGGGACTACATGTTCCCCAGAAGAAAGGGTTTGCATAATAGGAGCCAGCACAGGATCTTCACGTTGATATTTTTCCATATCCCGAAATAACTTAGGGGCATCAGTTAGAATAGCATTAATACCCGAAGGTACGGACATGGGAAGAGAAGAACTATCTTCCAGTTCAGTCGTCTTCACTTCATGAGAAAACATGCGGCTTAGTCCATCCGCAACTACATTTTTGGATCCTCTAATATGCCTCACATCAAATTTGAAAGCACAAATTCTGATGGCCCAGCGGGCTATACGACGAGGCCTAGCTAATACCCAACTTAAGGCTTGGTTATCCGTTTCTAAGTCGAATTTGACATGTTCCAGATAGAGGCGGAACTTCTCTAGTGCAAACAAAACTGCCAAATCCTCAATTTCATAGATGGAATATTTGGCCTCATGAGCCGATAAGGTCCTAGAAGCAGAGGCGATAGGTCGCCTTCCGAGTTCCGTTTCCTGAAGGAGGACAGCAGCAACTGCCGATGAATTTCTTTGAGAAATCAGGCATAGCTAATACAGGGGCATTATAAAGAGCTAATTTCAGATCTATCCAGTATTCGGGTAGGTTCGAACCCAACTGTCGGCAGCCCTGAAGATGGTTTTCCGTGGTTTCCCATTTTCACACCAGGCAATTGCTGAGGCTGTACCATAATTAAGGCCACGGCCACTTCCTTCCCACTCCTAGCCCTTTCCTGTCCCATCGTCGTCATAAGACCTATCTGTGTCAGTGCGACGTAAAGCAACTAGCAAAAAAAATTCAGATCTTCGAAAGTGGTTTGCTGAGACGGCCCCATTCAAGTTTGACACCTTTCCTACGTAGTAAGTTCAAATGCGCCACTCTGTTGGCGAAGTTAGGAATAAATTTCCTGAAGAAATTCACCATACCTATAAACCTGGCAATGTCTTTGATGTCCTTAGGAGGTTTGAAATCACGGATGGCCTGTGTTCTGGAATGATCGATGGAAACACCATCAGGCGACACAATATGCCCTAAGAACAACATAGAAGGTTTAGCAAAAGCTACTTTAGATAACTTCATTTAACGAAGGCGATTGAATACTTCCGTTAGATGGTCTGCAAAGGCCTCAGAAAATAAGACATCATCGAGGTAGTGATACAGGTATTCAAATTTGATGTCCAAGAAGACCCTATCTAGCAATCTAGTAAGAACAGCAGCACCCGTGGAGAGTGCGAAAGGCATGCGGTGTACTCATACAATTTCCAATCTATGGCAAAAGCAGTTGGATGTTTCGATTCTTCAGCCAGAGGGATCTGGTTGTACGCCTGATTAAGGTCAAGAATAGTAAAAAACTTGGCTTTCCGAAACCATGAAAAACAAGAATGAAGATCAGGAAGGGGCACAGATTGTAACACTACCTTACGGTTCAAAGCCGTGTAAGCAATCACAGGCCTGAAGCCACCTTGCGGTTTAGAAGGTCGAATTATACCATTCTTCAACATTTGATTGATGATTTCCTTAAGAGCCTTCGTTTTAGGTGGGGACAGTTGATACGGCGGAAACCTAACTGGAATCTAATCCATAACCTCAATCTTGTATTCGATATGATCAGTAACACCAAGAGTATCAGAAAATACATCAGGAAAGGACTGACACAATTTACGAATACTTTCAGCCTGCTCTTCAGGTAGATGTCTAAGATCTAACATCTCATCCTGGGTTGGTGAAACAGAACAACATGTTGCAGCATTACATTTTAAAAGAGGAATCTACAATTATTAGCAAATTTGAAGGTGCATGACTTGCTCTGAATTTCGAGCACGAGATCAGTGGAAGACATGAAATCAGCCTCCAATATTACAGGGCAAGACAAGTGTTTATCAATGAACAATTTTATTCTCCAGGTAAATTTAGAAATACGAATTTTAGCAAAAATGAAATTAATATTTCTAATGGAGAAGAGTCAGCCGAAACACATTTAACAGAAGACGAACAATAGTCAGAAAACTTACAGTTTTTAATTTAGAGTACCATTCTTCCAAGATTATAGAACACACATTCCCAGAGTCTAATAAAGCAGTGACAGGTTCACAGTTCACTTCAATTTTAAGGAAGGGCACAAATGTGGGGGGCTCTGCCGCAATACTAAGGCATTCACTGGGGCCTTCAAATGATAAATTAGTAGAAACTTTATCCTTACTAGAACCTTCACTAGGTTTAACAGGGGCTGAGCCTCGGGAGGGTGAACATACTGACTCAGCCAATGACACTAGTCATTTTCTATTATCAGAGTTTGCGAAGGTTGCACCAGAAGTTGAGCAGGAGGGGGTGCTATTGACATTAATGCAATCCTTGGCGAGGTGAGTAAACGAGCCACATTTAAAACAACATTGAGATGACCCTGCTCCATTCTTTGTCCCACTCAATTTTATCAATGGGGATTTATTGCACAAATGTTCCATTGAACCACAAGCATAATATTTAAGGGTGGTGAAAGTTCAACAAGGTGGAGGCCGAGAACTATTAGAAGATGGAGGGCGCTCCTTAGCGACTTGTAAGGTGTCAGCATACCTTACTCCTTCGGCTGATACAGGCATAGCCTCTAACTCTGAAAAGGTAAGGACGAGACGCAAAACGTAGATAAGACCTATCGGGCGGAGAGATGCCTTCGACAATAGTTTGCACTATTTGATCTTCAGGAAAATGGAGTACGAACACCCTGGTGTAAAATTTAATGTCTTGGATGAAGTCAGCAAGATTCTCATCCAACCGCTGCATTCTGAAATAAAACTTTTGGATCAAAGATGACATGGCTCTGGCCAGAATGAAATTTGCCAGGAGGTGGGCATGGAAGTCTTGTATAGATATTCTATTAGCTATAGCTTTGACTATTTTGTCCGATAGGACGCCTACGGAATATGGATACATCATTTGCAGTATTTGAGAATGCAATAGTATTTGAGAATGCAATAGGGAGACACCAACGCATGGTCTTGAAATTCAACTAAGAACCTGAGAAATGAAATGACTTCATTAGTTGAGTTGACTAAAAATTTTGAAATGCCCTTCAGCAACATAGCCAATGGATGAGGCAGACTACTGAAACTGGGTGACAATTGGTGACGGCATAGAAGGTTGAGAGGTGTCTAACACAGCATTATTCAAAAACAAAGGTGGAATTTGTCTCGGATGAACAGACTCAGTTTCCAATGGGGCAGAAATTTGTTGAGTTGCCACAGATTTCCTACCTTCTACAGCTTTACAAGAATCTTCCTCAGTAGGCAAGTTTATTAAAGGGACTTGGTCTGTTTTGGGAGCAGCTGCCCCAGTCAACAATTGGCTAACTCTATTAGACATATCTGAAAGATGTTCAACCAAATTACTAGCCTCCTTAGCATGATCCTCTTTTAACTTGAGAGACAAGAGGTCCCTAGCCCTGTTATAAAAATGAAACAGTCTAGCCTGTACTCTCTTAAGTTCGTTAGGCGATGGATCGCTTACTTAAAAAAACTCACTACAGATGTTAGCTCGGTGGTATTGTCTGTGATAGTGGATAGAGCCTCATCAATTTCTTTTTCCCCAACAACTGGGATACAAATAGGCAGTTCTAAGGACTCTTTGAGTTTGGCAATATCTGCCACAACCCTGCCTCCAGATTGGGCCTTCCTAATGAGAAATTCATAGACCAATTCCTCCTTGCGCAAGTATCCGGGAGTGAGGACTTCGTGAGGGCCAGACATGGTGACAGAAAAGTTAATAATTTAGAAAAATTCCCAGCGACTGAGAAAATTCTTAGAGTTCGAAACAGATCCTACTTTTAGCCGTCAGAAGGGTTTAATCAAGACCCATTTAACCATGCTCTGCTACCGCTTGTTCCGGGGTTATCTGTGGAACACAGAGAGGTGAAAGGTGTGGGCTTAAATGGGTCTGACTACGATATCAAAAATTAATTTAAAACTTTAAATAAAGGTTATATTTCTTTTAGAATCTCAAACTTAACAAACAGTATTTTCAGGTACCGGTAATCAGGTACTAAATAGCAATAGAGATACCAAATAGAAAACTCAAGGATAGGTAGTTTACAAGTTTTGAGCTTCAGGCTCCAAATTTACAAGTTTTCACACGTGGAATTTAGACAGATAAGTATAGAAATCTCTCAAAATACCATTTAAGAGCACATTGCTCCAGCGGTTACAAAACAGCCTTCCAAAGGCACTCTCATTATTACAGCAGTCACAGAAAAGAGCTTACATGCTGTCCAAAATTAACCAAGGAGACTGCGCTCCCAATTTCTTACAAAATCTTATGAATTTCTGGCCTCTCTAGGCCCAGTTTGCAATTTTACAATTTAGTACACAGGGGTAACTAGTACCCAAACTACTGGGCCTTTGTGGAAAAAGAACAGGTTAAATAACTCGCCCCAACACAATATGAATCAAGGTGTACACTTGCGCTCCTAGAAAATTAAGTATAAAATCCTAATTGGGCTCTCGGCCTGGGGATACAGGGGCTAATCCCAAGTTACTGAAGTGACTCAAATGAAGGTTAATTTAATGCTTTATGGAAAAGAGAAACAGTTACAAAATCATAGTCAGCTCACGATAAATTAAAGGGGATCTCGAGAGGGTAAAACACTATCTATCCCCGATTTACTGTTAAAGACTTTTATGAAGTTTACATTAGAAAAGAAGACTATTATATTTCAGAATGAGATGGTTACATAGTTAAAGTTTAGAACCTTCCTCTCGGATAAGTTTGCGGAGATGGCTACAAAGGTAGAAAATTGGTGGCCATTACCTGGGCTGGTGTTCTGCCTGCCGAAGAATGAGGCACCCTGCCTCCTGTCTTAACACACACATTCAGAAAGACGACGATCAATAAGACTAGGTAACCAGAAAAGCCCCAGCTTTTATACTCGAGGGGATTGTTCGAGAGGATTCTGGACTAAATCCGGACCCACCCTCTCATTTTTATTGGCAGAATCAAAAGTTACACCCAAAAACCAACAAGAAGCCTGTGATAGGCTGAAAAATAAATACAGAAAAAATTGATTGGCCAGACACCAAAGCTGGCGAGAAGAGAAGGAAGTATCTTGATTTATCAGTTTCATTTTCCGTATTGACCGTTATCGTAAGTTATAGACGAAAAAGGTTCCACCTTATCAATACAAATATATTTATACAAATATCTACAGTACCGATTTCGACTCTTTACATGTAGTCATCCTCAGCTGTACACCGTTACCTTCACATAAATCAAATTAGTTGATTTGCCTTGTCCATGATAATAATCATAATGATAGGATAATTGAGCATACATCAGGGTAAATTCGACTATGTACAATCTAAAATGTGTAGGTGAATTTTTTTTTTTAGGCCTAAAATCATGTAAATGGGCTGTTATTAAAAGTTCAATTACGTAAACACTTTTTTAAAAATATATGTGAAATATGTAAAATGTTGTCTTAAAATATACAGTTCAAAGAAAATCCATTATAATAAATAAATAGGAAACATTTTGTTGGAATAAGTTTTCGTCTTGCGTACGTTGATTTTCTTCAATATGATGTGAAAATCGTATAAATTGACTATTATTAAAAGTACAGTTTCATAAACACTCTTAAAAATATATATAGTACATATATTTTTAAAAAAGTGTTTATGTAATTGTACTTTTAATAACAGCCCATTTACCTGATTTTAGGCCTAAAAAAATTCACCTACACATTTTAGATTGTACGTAGTCGAATTTACCCTGATATATGCTCAATTAGAAGTAAGATATATCCTATCATTATGATTATTATTATGGACAAGGCAAATCAACTAATTTGATTTATGTGAAGGTAACAGTGTACAGCTGGGGATGACTACATGTAAAGAGTCGAAACCAGTACTGTAGATATTTGTATAAATAAATTTGTATTGATAAGGTGGAACCTTTCTCGTCTATAACTTAGAGAAGGAAGTGTTGCAAACGTAAAAAAAAAAAAAAAAAAAAAAAATTAAAGAAAAAAATTAAATAAAATTGAAAGTTAATTTACTTGAGAAAACCTATAAACACAAAATTTCTTTCAATAGCAAATTATTCCACTTTGCACCAGAGTGCATGACCCCAATTTTCATAGAGACATCTGTGGAGAAAAGTTCAAACTTCTTGATGTACACCAAAACAAAATAAATCCAATCAGTTTAGGAAACATATAAATGACAAACTTCTCAGTTATTCAGTAGTGACATCTTCTGATTAATGTCCCAACTTCATGCAGTAGCAGTTTCACATTTTGTTTGCTAGATAGAGTTCTTTAAGGTGCTTATTTTGAATGTGCGGAGTTGTGGTGTACCTCCCGGTACAAAATGTATTCACGTTTATTCTTGTTGAAAATTGTTAAATTTTTTGCTAAACTTAAAACTGCTTCTTGAAAATAGTTATTGGAAAATTTCTGCTACCGTACTACTTCTGGATCATCGGCTTCGTTGCCGTTATGTCCGCATACTAATGTACTGTATACTCGAACAGAGGACTACTAGACTCAACTTGTCTAAACGTTAGACTGCCAGGTTTTAATGCACCCTGGTTCGAAGTTAACTATGCCTACTTTAAATTCTGCATGCCTGACATATTGCCAACCAACAACTGCAAATGTCTGGCCTCTGGTTCCCAATTGTGGTCATTCCCAGACTTCGAACCAACATCCTAACATGATCTTGATCACAGATATAAAATAAACCTGTCTACAAGTTTGGGCGTCTTACAGTATGGCGCTAGTGAGAATATAGACACTGCTCAAATGGCAATTGCCTTCCGTTTGGAATCCATAGGTTAAATACCGAACATGGCTGTGAGCTCTGCCCAAACAACAATAACACATCTCATGTTCTGAACTCCATAAAATATCTATTCACTACTGTTGATATAGATTTATGGACTCCCATATGAAAACAGCTCCAACGTTGCACGCCATTAAATATATGCACCATTTCTTGTCTTTCGATCTGACTAACTCAAGGTTTGGTAAAGCGTGCAGTAACATTCGAAAAATGGGCAAAACAAATTTCCTACTAAACTTGTACTAAAGAGCTTGTACTAAAGAGTATATTGACGGAATAAATGGAGGCATATCTTGAAATGAGAACATAAAATAAGGGGTAAGATGTATTTATTATATCCAAAAAGGAAAAGGTCCATGCTAACTTGAATTCTGAGAATAAAATAAAATAACTCAACCTCAAAATAGTCATAAAATTCTGATATACGCATAAATGAACACTCGACATCGAAAAAGAACAGAACTAAACAAATGCGGGCAACGACCCGGTGAATCAATTCAAATTACATCGTCAATTTACATGGGAAAAATGTTGATCCGTTACGTATTAATATTAATTGCGCCTGACAAATACTGATATCCATATTTTCCCGTGGGCATTGACGAAGAAAATCGTTCATGTTATGAACCGGGAATTACTAATACATTGGTACAATAGGTATCACACTATATTTACATTCTAACTAATGCGGATACAACATAAATAATACACTTTGGCATAAGGAGGTTCCCTATTTTATACACTTTGGCATAAGGAGGTTCCCTATTTTATTTTACAATTAACATTGAATCTACTATGAGCCCGTGCTCATACAAACATATACCAGGCAGAACTGGTTATCAATAAAACTCAGCTAACGAGCCGATAAACCCAAATTAAACAATACATGACATCAAATCTCAAAAAACACAACAAGATCACACCTGTGGGAAAAACATGCATATATACAACACATGAATAAATCAGAGATATCAGGGATTGAACCCGACATCAGCAGGCTACGTTGGTATGCATTTGCAAGCAGGCAAAAATGGTCTCTCATATCTCCGTGCTTTTGTCGTTCAGCTGTAGTAGAACCAAACAAATATAACAGGCAAGAGAGAGCCTAGTCTGAGAAACATAACGGAATCATCCTTTCACTTTCTTACACCATGAGGTGAAGAGCAGCACTCCGGCTGTCGGACAAGCATATTCAATATCTACGGAGCTTCACACGATGAACCAGGGCAGCGCCCATCATACACCTCTCACGAAAGGTAAACAAGTGTCCCTTCACATTCCTTGCTCAGCTGTTGCGCTCTCGGCAACTCCATAGCTGACTAATTAACACATATTCAGACATAGCTCCCATAAAAAAAAAACGGCGTATCTTGCCTGTTCACATATACTTGGCCCCAAAAATCATCCCTCTGGCAGTTCAAGCTTTTCACTTTACGAATCTTTGGTTCAATCTCATGCTAGTTTCCCGGACTCGCCTTCTTGCTAAATTAGGCTCTTGTGTCCCAACGATGGACACATTGTGTCTGCAGCTCTTGTAGTAACTGAAGTAATACATTCTGCATGAATAGAAACCTGACTAAATTTTATACTGTAATCTGACGTTGATATTACCAACTCAGAAGGCGTCTGGCCTGCTTGAAAATAAGGACTTTTACCCAAATATCTGTAAGAAAAGTTACATCAAATAAACCAGAATACACTGCACAAGCAAATCAAACAACTACGTAACTCCTAGCATCTTCCCTCTATCCCATCTATAATATGTACGAAGCGTGTTTTTTAAGTAAGGTCCGTAATGTTGTAGACGCTAGTAGTTCGCGCGAATATCACGAGCGCGTGCAACGTGTACCGGCATGCCTTGGGAACAACTGTGCTCAGTTTCAGCTCTGTAGCTAACCTGAACGGTTATGTTCTGTGCTTTCAAAATGTTTAAGACTATCAGCTCGCCCGCCGCGTGTGAGGTTCGGTCAGTGATACGGTTTTTGTCAGCAAGGAACCTGTCTGCTGCAGAAATTTGACAGATTTGCGAAGTGTACAGTGATACTGTTTTGAGTGAAAGCAAAGTGCATAAGTGGGTACGACAATTCAAAGATGGCCATGGCAACGTCTATGATGAGGACCGCCCCGGTCGCCCTTCTTTGTTTACAGACAATTTGGTGGCTTCAGTTGAAGCGAAGATTCGTGAGAACAGGCGCTTTACAATAACAGGTCTCTCAAATGAATTTCCTGACGTGTTGAGATCAGTGCTTTACAACATTGTTTTTGAACACCTAAAGTTTGGAAACGGTGCTCCCGGTGGGTCCCGAAACTCCTAACAGAGAACCACAAAAACCAAAGATTTGAGTGTGCGGTGAAGTTCTTGACTCGTTATGACAGTTTTGGCTGGGAAGTTTTAGACCACCCACCCTACAATCCTGATCTTGCGCCGAGCGATTACCATCTGTTCCTCCACCTCAAACATCACCTCAGTGGCAACCATTACAACGATGACGACGACGACATGAAAACGGCAGTGAACTCTTGGTTATCGAAGCAGGCGGCAAGTTTCAATGAAGAGGGTATTTTAAAATTGGTTACGAGGTATGGTAAGTGTTTGTGCAAACTTTGCAACTATGTCGAAAAATAGAGTGAAGTATTTACTTTCTGAAAATAAATTTACTTTTTTTAAATAACCTCTTGTTGTGTATTTATTTTCAAACGGACCTTACTTAAAAAACACGGCTCGTGTGTGTATATATATAATCTGGGCTAAATTCATGCACTCCAGCCAAAGTGGCTGACATTTAATTATACTAAACATATTGAAAAACTTCCTACCCTAATGTATTAGCCTTACCGGAACATGCCTTTAATGGATTGTCGTACTTATCTTTTGCAGTTAGGTGTCATCCACCACGGATCCCATGTCCGCTGTGTCTCAGCTGCTTAGCTCATCATGACAAAGGCCATGATGTCTTCTTTACGTCCCTGGAAAACTCTGTAGAATTTTTGTGGGTTACAATCACTTCTTCACCGCTTTGCGTGTACGAGTACACAATATTAATTCCAATGTTAGACTGTAATTTGTGCAGCCTATGCACAAGTATTTAGTCCCGATTTGGGTGTCATTATATCAGGGGTCTAGGCCTAATCAGCATTAGTCTTTCTCAACGGCTATAGAGTAAGCGGAGCGCACACGTTGCATATATGTAACTCACGATCGCATACCGATGTGAGATACTAGTCACTGTTTGAAATGTACATTTATTACATGTTATAATTCTCATGTTAAGTCCGTATTGCAATGTATGTAAATACAAAGTATGTTACAAGTGTTATTTTTATTTATGTACATTTATCTCACTCACGGGTCTTGAGCTATTATTAATCTCGAATTAATAAACTTATTACATTTGCGGTACCAAACCGAACTTGGTCTTTCACTGTATACGAATCAAAATTAAGATATAAAAATTATCCTATGAAAGTTCTGCTCAAGATAAATAATATATTAAATACCAACGCCCATATAGCATATAACAGTTTTTAGTCGATACAAAGAACTTTCATCACTTGCACAATGTGCAGTTCACACCAAATACTACAGAAGAATGGGGCCGCTTCCCCCACCACGGGTACTTCAATAAACTCCCAGTCCCTTTGTGTGGCAGCAGGTAAACCGCCGCCTAACATTGGAGGCTTGTCGGTTAACGGACTCGTGCTTGGCCAGTGACTTTACATTCAAATGAAATTACCATGAGAGTGCACAAGTAGTCATTGTTTTCACACCAGAGTGAACGATAAATATATATGCAAGTGTTATTCAGTTCGGACCTCTGGAATTTTAGCTTGGTGGCAAAATTAGCTATGTAAATGGTGAGATTCCAGTCCAGTGAAGACGAAGTTGGTCAGCCTGAATTACTGTTGCAGGGTTCCCTTCGTTCAAATATAACCTCCCCCAAGCTCGAATTGCTTGAATTTGAAAGTTGGAGTGGAGTCGGCGTGCGTAGTTACCAAGGTAATGACTCGCTTTGAATTGGAACAGCTTGCTGCTTCCTGGAAAAATAAAAGTTGTGCCTCACTTACATTGGCGTTTAACGGACTCCCTTACTTCATACCCAACTCTTTGCATATGATTAGATATTTCCACAGTGTTATCATTTTACATATTGCGGCATTCAGGGGATGGCTCATCACCAATATACTGTAATTAATCCGCTATTGGACATTATATTGGTATATTGGTATTATAAATTCACTCATTCGGAACAAATATTTCAGGTTCCCTGTGGGAATCAGCATCTATATCATTGCCATTGATGCTTTCACGGCCTGTACTTATAGACATGATACTGTATAGGCTTTTGGGCTTATGCCGTGTCAAGAAAATAAGGTGAAATTCTTTACGTTTCGCAGAGAACTGTGCTCTGTGTCCTCAGAAGAAATCTCGACAGTCCACGAGAAAGGCTTCTTAAACAATGACTCTTTAAAATTTAGACGTTATAATAGAAGTGGAAATGGTACGTTCATTCGCCACCAGATGGCTCCCAGGATGTGGCCCAACGCTAGCGTTCGAAGCGGAAGCTGACTGAACCATCAAGAACAGTCTAAGCGGTTTTCATAACATGTGTACTTAACATATGACATTGACGTTCTGTAAATGGCATTGTTAATTTTTTAAATGTTTGTTTATAAACTTATTACCTAAAAGTTAAGATGCACAATTGAAGCAAAATGATTAGAAAACTCCTGTATCATAAACTTGTGTTTTCATGATTCTGCTTTTCCTCACTCAATATGATTTGATCATCTAGACCAGGGATGGCGAACCTTTTCCAACTAGTGTGCCATTTTAAGTCTGGTTTATTATTCTCAACTGTCTACTGTGCCACTTGTTATTTTCCTTTGGAATGGCTACAATCCCCCACCCCCTTGACTTCCATCCATAATTCCAAATTATGTTTCATAATATGTTATTACATATATATTGTAAAATATTACTTTTGATTGCACGTTCTGTGGTCGTATTTTGCCAATACCGCAGAGATACATTTTTAAATATGTAAGATTTAAAATACCTAACATAATTTATTTAAAAAGGTATATTAAGTGCCCAATGTAACACACTTCTTTATTAAGTATTATTAGATATAGAAATAAAAATTTCCGAGCTCGATAGCTGCAGTCGCTTAAGTGCGGCCAGTATCCAGTATTTGGGAGATAGTAGGTTCGAACCCCACTGTCGGCAGCCCTGAAGATGGTTTTCCGTGGTTTCCCATTTTCACACCAGGCAAATGCTGGGGCTGTACCTTAACTAAGGCCACGGCTGCTTCCTTCCCAGTCCTAGACCTTTCCTGTCCCTTCGTCGCCATAAGACCTATCTGTGTCGGTGCGACGTAAAGCCAATAGCAAGAAATCAAAATTACTAATATTGCTAAAGGACATTAAGTGAAATGTCGTTCTCAACTTCAGTGTGGAACTTGTTCCTGAATCTTAGTAGCCATGTCATTTATGTTAGGTTCATTACTTCTTGTCTTCAATAACAAGCAAGGAGCACTTAGATCTGAACCAAGACGGTTTCTAACTGTTGGCGTTCATTGTAGAAAATAGTGTAAGTACCGCTGAAGCAAGTTTCTTCATGGCCGAGGCTGTTCCTCTGTTCAAGCATTAAGTTCTCCGGTTTGTGGAGAGAGTATTCACCATCACACTCGATTTTCACCAATTCTTTACCAAGTTGTACGATTTTTTCCCCATGTACTGCTTTCTTGAAATCCAGTCAACCACATTTCTTAACTATCAATATCTAACCACTCAAAAAATTGACCTTCATATCACTCATGTGTGCAACATGAGGCTTTGAAATAAAATGCCATAGTTTTTCCAAATCTCAAAACTGGATAATCTTTTGGCAACTATTTCTCTTACAAATTTCAAAGCAATAAACAGTAACACAACCACACACTCACTTAACTTCAGTAATTGACGGATGTGGGTGAGTGAATGCCTGGCCGGCTGCATCTGACATATCTATCAGTGATGGTTATGAATTTCATGTTTTTGGTCCGTATTGAACTGAGAATAATATATAAGTAATAATAATAATAACGTAAATGTTTCCACCTTTTCAATACTACAATATATTCACAAAATTACAAAATTATACGGTACTAGTTTCGACCCATCTAGGGGTCATCATCAGCCGTATTGGAGCAAAGATCATTTGTGGCGAAATCCTAAGACAATATTATTTTAAAGAATAACAAGTGAAATGAGATGTTATGGTAATAGTTAATAATACAAGGAATATACATACTAAGAGGTTTTTAACAAAGAATAAAGTATAAATGGGGTGTTGTAAAAATTATAATCATGGAAATCAGTAAGTTCTTGTATTGAAATGAAATATGGCTTAGGAAGAGGGCTTAAGGAGGGGCTGAAGGGTGCGGGAGAAAGTGTAATTGTCTTGGAAAAGTACCTTTGATTAAATTTAGGATTGAGTTTAGGTTGGCTGCATTATTGTTTCTGAGGAAAGTGATAAATAGATCGAAGAGTATGTTGGGTTTCTCTGAGATTTCATTGAGATTGTGACTGGCATTAAAGTATTGGTCTAGGTGTATGTAGTAATTTTCCATTATGTTCAGTAAAGGGCCCTTGTTTGCTAATACGAGGATGTCCATGTCTTGTTCAATATTGGTGAAATTATGGTTATAATCTTGCATGTGTTGGCCGATGGCTGAAAACTTGTTGTATTTTATTGCGTTAGTGTGCTCGTGGTATCTGATAATGAAGTTTCTCCCGGTTTGCCCGATGTAGGTTTTTTTACAGGTGGTACATTTGATCCTATAAACTCCTGATTTTAAAAAACTGCTGGTCTTGTTGATGTGTGAAGTATTGTATAAAACATTCATGTTCTTATTGTTGGTTTTGAAGGCTATTTTAACGCCTTGTTTCTTCACACATCAACAAGACCAGCAGTTTTTTAAAATCAGGAGTTTATAGGATCAAATGTACCACCTGTAAAAAAACCTACATCGGGCAAACCGGGAGAAACTTCATTATCAGATACCACGAGCACACTAACGCAATAAAATACAACAAGTTTTCAGCCATCGGCCAACACATGCAAGATTATAACCATAATTTCACCAATATTGAACAAGACATGGACATCCTCGTATTAGCAAACAAGGGCTCTTTACTGAACATAATGGAAAATTACTACATACACCTAGACCAATACTTTAATGCCAGTCACAATCTCAATGAAATCTCAGAGAAACCCAACATACTCTTCGATCTATTTATCACTTTCCTCAGAAACAATAATGCAGCCAACCTAAACTCAATCCTAAATTTAATCAAAGGTACTTTTCCAAGACAATTACACTTTCTCCCGCACCCTTCAGCCCCACCTTAAGCCCTCTTCCTAAGCCATATTTCATTTCAATACAAGAACTTACTGATTTCCATGATTATAATTTTTACAACACCCCATTTATACTTTATTCTTTGTTAAAAACCTCTTAGTATGTATATTCCTTGTATTATTAACTATTACCATAACATCTCATTTCACTTGTTATTCTTTAAAATAATATTGTCTTAGGATTTCGCCACAAATGATCTTTGCTCCAATACGGCTGATGATGACCCCTAGATGGGTCGAAACTAGTACCGTATAATTTTGTAATTTTGTGAATATATTGTAGTATTGAAAAGGTGGAAACATTTACGTTATTATTATTATTACTTATATATCTATCAGTGTTGCCATAATGCACGTCCGAATGGAACCTGAATTTAGATTTTCGGTACTTATATCTTAAACCTGAAACATTCTGACTATACGATGTATGAGATAAGTATAGTCTATAGAACAAGACGTGCATAAGAACGTTAATATGTGCATGTGTGGTTCGCCATCCCTGATCTAGACTGTACAAAGAAAGCAACATGTATGGTAGATATTATATTACTCCAAAATAAATGTACGTGGCTCATCTTAGTGTTGGTACACAGGTGTATGTTGATTACTGTTGGACAGTACCAAACTATAGTTTAGGGAAAAGGATCGATTTGTAGGAATTTTGAGTGACACGTCTATAAAAAATGAAGAGATGCACATGACTTAAGCAAGACTTCTGTGACCCTCACTCTGATCTATGATAAATAGGCCCTGCTGGAGCAAATTCTGTAATTATTACTTTTGTTGACTTTTTCCCCCTTTTGTCTTCGAAAGAATAGGAAATTTTACCACAATTGCTATTGTATTTTTATATGATTTATTGGCCTGAAGTTCAGTAAGCTTTTGTGATCTCTTTCAGGAAACAAGCTGCATCATGATAGACAAAAAAGACGATAGTTATGTTTGTCCAGATTCAGACAATGAAATTCAACCAGATTCATCAGATCCATCAGCAGCTGCATTGGCAGAGTCTCAGCATCTCTTAGAACTAACATATTGTCAAGTAAGATATTTATTTTGGTGTTCTCTTTGCCTAGTTTACTAATGTACCCTTGACCAGTTTTAGCTTTAGTACACTAACCCTGTTTCAACACACATTATTACTAACCCTTCATAAATTTGACTAGGCCTACTCCGATTTATAATTGTTATATTTTCTATGTAACAGCCAATATTTGGTAAGATTTTGGATATTTAGAGTTCTTATAGTCATAGTCATAACATGAATCAAAATACGTAGATATTAAATAATTTGATACGATTGTTTATTAAATATAGCAAACTTAGTACGCAGAAAATATTACATTAACTAATTTTATAAGAACCTACATTTAACTCATTTTATAAGAACTTACATTTATTATGCAATTTATTAAAATAAATGCATAAAACTATGTATGACGGGTTGAGTGGCTCAGTTGGTAGAGGCGCTGGCCTTTTGACCCAAACTTAGCAGGTTCGATCCTGGCTCATTCCAGTAGTATTTGAAGGTACTCAAATAACACTAGCCTGCAAAAAAAACTTTTTTGTGCGGTAAAAACGAAAATAGGTGGGTTTTATGAATTTCTTAACACAGAATTCGAGAAAAAAAATTAGTTTTGGCTATCACGTCTGATTTAGTGGCAATTTTACAAAATGTTATATTGTTCTTATGTAAAATTGTTGATACTTAGTATTGATTAAATTTGATATATTTATGTAAATTTCAGCTTGCAGAACGTAATCATATTTTGCATGCATTAAATACACATAAATGCTGCTTTGTAAGCAAGTAATTGGTTTGTATTATAATTTTAATGTATATTGAAATTCGTGAAACTGGAGCATAAAGCGCATATTTAGTTTCGGCTGCACAGTTACTTTTAAATTAATATAACCGTACCTTGAATAAAAATTACATGGTTAAACAAACATAGTTTTGTTACTTATATTATGTGCAGGTTAGATTCACACCTCCGTCTTTTCCCGTTTTCCATGGAATTTCTGGGTTTTTGAAGTTCTTGAATGATCTCTAGAAGGGTCGTCTCGTGCAATCGACCAACAGTAATTGGCCATCATATTCACATCCCAACGTCCCTGATAGTGTCGTTTTGCATCTTTGAGATCCTGGTGAAACCTTTCACCTTGTTCTTCACTGACAGCTCCAAAATTTGGAGGGAAATAATCCAGATGTGAAGCTAAGAAATGAAGCTTAAGGCTCACATGACAACCCAAGTTCCTTAAACTTTACCAACATTTTCCTTACAATTTCTTTGTATTGAAGGTCCTTAATGTTGCCAAGGAATTTAGTCACTACATCTTTGAATGCGTTTCATGCCTCTTTCTCAATTTTGGTCATCGTGTCTGAAATTTTTATCCTTCATCAGTTTAGGAATCTGTGGTCCATCAAATATCTTCTTTGATTTTTGCATCTGATAATGAGGGAAATTTAGTGGATAAATATTGGAAGCATAGGCTACTTTTATCTAATGCCTTGACATACTGTTTCATCACTCCTAATTTGATGTGCAAGAGTGGAAGTAGAATTTTTTTCCACGGTCAATAAGACTTACATTCAAGACATTTTTGGATCCTGGTTGTAGTTGTTTCCTTTCTGGTCAATTCACTGTATCCTAGTGTTTACCCCGTGCCCTGCTATCCCATTCGCATAGGAAACAGGGACATTTTGTATAGCCTTTTTGTTGTCCCTGCAACAATCCAATGATCTTCAAATTACCGCAAATTTGCCACCCATGCTCGTGGTATTTAATTTTTTTCAAGCACTGACTTTAAGGTTCGAATGTTTCAAACATTTTTGTGGAGTGTGCAAGTGGTACGGATGCCAGAACATTTGTATTATGAAGCAAAGAGTCAATAAAAACACGGCAGTTACTAGGATCATACTCTTTCTCTCCCAGTTGACGTAGAAGATTTGAAACATCCGTACAAAATAAAAGTTCATTTTTGTGAGTATAATACTTTCGGACTGTTATCTTTGAAAGAAAACTGCTGTATCAGTCCATCATATACATTGCATAAGGGCTGGGGCTTTTAACACGTCTGTTTATTCAAGTGGTCTAAGATGAAAGACAAACGCTCAACTGTCTTATCTTCAATCCTACATACCTCGCGGTCTATTGTTTATCTGGGGGACTTTGTTATGAATTTTATGAATTCACCAGGAAACCCCCCACTACAAATTTAGACAGCAATAAACCTATAATAAAATGCAAACAGTAACAAATCAAATTACATAATTGTATTCTAAAAAACGTTGCGCGAGAACATCTCTCAACATTACATCTTACGAATTCATGCAGATACTAAAACACCGAATTGTGTCAAAACTAGACGTGATAGGAAAAAAAATAGCATCATTTTCGGAATCAGGGCAGCGATTTCCATAAGAATTACATATTTTCTATTTTACCGCAAAATCATGTTGGCTAGTGTAATCAGCCTCGTGTCTGTAGATTTACTTTTATGTAAAAGAACTCCTGCGGGACTGAATTCTCCGTCTCCGAAAACCTTAATTGTAGTAGCTAGTGGGACTTAAAAATCAATAACAGTGTTATTATACCATATAACTATCAATGTGTATGACATTTAGAAACTACAGTGAAAATGAGTAAAATAAGTGTAAATGTAAAAGAGGCATGAAGATACATATTACATATTAGATCCATAATCACCCTCTATCGTCCGGTGTCCATACTTCCTGTGCTTTCTAAAGCCTTTGAAAGTTTAGTATACGAGCAAGTTCTGGAGTACCTAAACAAACATGCTCTTTTGGACCCTTTGGAATCTGGATTTAAGAAAGGTCACAGTACCGCGACAGCACTTTTGAAGGTTACTGAAGACATTAGAAATGCTATGGACAAACGACTGCTCACTATACTTAGAAATGCTATGGACAAGCGACTGCTCACTATATTTATCCTTCTTGACTTCAGTAGCGCCTTTGACACTGTAGACATTCAGGCTATGATAAAGAAAATGGAACTGCTAAATTTTGACCTGTCTGCGCTTAAGTTTTTTAGTTCTTATTTGAGTAACCGTGTACAGCGTGTAACAGTAAACGACAAGGCCTCTAAATGGAAAATGAAACTTAGTGGTGCCCCACAGGGCATTATTCTAGGGCCCTTACTTTTCTGTATTTATATCAGTGACATACCATCTGTGACAGGAAATAACACACACCACCTCTATGCTGACGATCTTCAAATTTATTGACACTGCAAGACTTCAGACTTATATGAAACAATACAAGATATTAACAATGACCTTCGATGACTCAGTATATATGCACAACGAAATTCTCTTATACTAAACTCCACAAAATCTGAGGCAATCATAATTGGATCACGAAAATTACTGAACTGCTCAAACAGTGTTGCAATCCCGCCTATCCTACTGAATGGTAACATTATTCCCTACAGTAAAACAGTTTAAAATCTGGGCGTAATTATGAATGAAACACTTGATTGGTCTGATCACATGAAAAAAGGCTGTAAAAAGATTTTTGGAGCTCTTCACCCTCTTAGACGGCGAAAGGATGTATTTCCATTTGAGCTTAGGGCCACACTAATACATACACTGGTTTTCCCTATTCTTGATTATTGTGACGTTCTAGTTGATATGACGAGAGAAGAAACACTTCAACTTAAGTGAGCACTGAATTCCTGCCTGCGATTTATTTACAATATCGGGTACGATGTTCATATTACCCCATACTATAAGGCTCTCTCATGGCTGAAACCTGATAAACGTTGGCAGCTACATATTTTAACGATGGTGTTTAGAGTACTAACTGAAAATCAGCACTGTATATTACTTCTAAATTCACGTTTTTATCATCATTTCACAACTCAAATACATGTTCGAAATCCTGTCTTTCTATTCCAGCGCACCGCACAAATAAAATTAAATAGATCGTTTGTAGTGGCCGGTGCCAGATTATGGAATTTCCTGCCAGTTCAGGTCAGAGAAACTAGCTCTTTACAAAAATTTAAGGTCACCTGCCGAGACTACCTGCTGAAGACAGCTGACTGAATGGTTGAAGTATGAATGTGTGCACGCCTGAGGATTAGTCATTAAGAGTTTTTAATATTAATTAGTTTTAGTATTAACTTAGTAATGTATTTAAATTTATTTGCAATCTATTAATTTTCTAGTTTTAACTCTTTTTTATATAAGATTTTGATTAGCATGTGGTTAAGTGGAAGAGAGGGCCTCGAGCCCTAACCTCGCCACAAAAAAAAAAAAAAAAAAAAAAATTGCATAAATAAATATTCAACTGATTAATTTCTCTGTAGTTCTAATTTATGCCTCTCATAAAACATCCTCTAGTTATTAAATTCTTGATAAATATTATATTGTGATCAAAATCAGAATTTTCTGGTACATAATCTTCAGAGGAATCAGATATAATTGGGGTCTGTTGGGGTTGTGAAGATGACAACAGGTGAAGTGATGTATCACAGACACTAATTTCGTTTACTCCATCAGGACTTAGATGGTTTTCTCATCTTCGTTATTCAAATATTCGTCACTGTCGCTAGTATCATGTAGAGTCATCTTCCGCGAAGTCGTCCTCTTCACTTCCTGTCTCATCTTCAACATCTGATTGGTGCAATCATGATCATTGTACAGTTTCAGTTTCTTCAGTTTCCTGGGCCTTTCCACTTCTTGCTGATTGGTGCAATAATCGCCAATAATTTTGTTAGCCATTTGCGTTCTTCTAACTTCTCTTCGATAAAGCCCTATGATAACAGACACAGAATTGATAGTGACATAAAGAATACGTGTATACTTAAGAAACAGTAAATGACTGTTTAAATCGTAATAATAATGTACATAACTTTAAGTCATTTAAAAACAAAGTTGCTGTGAGATCCCATAAGTTCATTCTGCAGGGTCTCTTGTATAAACTCATACCAAATGCACAGTGTTTGTACCCTGCGCTTCAGCAGCTGCCTCGGCCAAACTTATGTCGCCGCATCCGCCCTGCTTTAAGTGTGTATACAATCTTATATGAAATCTTACCTTATGAAAGATGCTAGAAGTGTCGTCCTTCCTGGGTTATACAGGCATTGTATGTGGTAACCACATTCTGGCTGACATGAGTGAGTTCTGCCACTAATATTTCTGATTTCATGTTTTCTCTCAGTTCCTCCACTGTGTGAGGATTTGTTTGATAACACTTTTTCTTTCAGTTTACCCCAGAAGTAAAAAGTCACACACTGTTAGATATGTAGAGGAGGAGGAGGAGGAAATAGATCAGCACTGATCACTCTGCTGCAAACACTTCAGAGATTGTAAGGAGGGAATCTTCTGTATGAGCAAGGGATGAATCTTGTTGAAACCAGCCACGAAATTTTTCGTAGCGTCAAAATGTCATCTGGGTACCTCTCTGCATTTACTGTTGTCCTGAAAAAAAAAAAAAAAATAGGCCGAATTATTCATCTTGCACTAACAGCACATCAAACACCAATCTTCCTATCATAATGTACGACTTCATAAATACCATTAGAATTTTCTGCACACCAATAGCGAGAGTTATGATTGTTCACATGAAAACAGGCCTCATCCGAGAAGAACACAAGCTGTGGGTTGAATAAACTATCATTCAATGATGCAAGATACCACTTGTAATATCTCCCTCTTGTGGCTAGATCAGCATGTTTTAAACAGTGGGTGTGTGTAAACCTGTACGGTTTGATGTGTAACAGCTTTGTAGCTCTGTGTGCAGAAGAAACCAAAACCCCTACTTGTCGTGCTAATTTTGTGAGTGATTTGTTCGGTGACCATTCATGATTTGCACCAATGACATCTAAGTTTTTCTCTGTTAAAACTGTTTGTGCGCGTGCATGTTTTATTGAGTACTGAGCTAGTAGTTTCAAATTTATTTACAATTACGTGAATCTGTGCTCATGAAGGTAGCATTTCACCAGGAAATTGCTGAACAAATGCATCGTCGAGCTGACTCGTACTTAAAATAATTTTTACGTATGAAAATACAGTTTTGCAATGATAACTGTATCACTATGTTAACAGCTGAGATTTAGACTGGTGACTCATGCTTGCCAGGTCACACATGCAGGCTGATTGCAAGGTCAAAATCTATGCGCACGCCTCACACCCTGCGTGTGGTTTGGGTTTATATGAGAGGCCCTGTATATTACACTATCACTAATCATTCGTCAGTATGAGGACACCCACCCAATTATTACAGGAATGAACAAAGTTATCACCAATCGCACATGCCACAGTTAACTCCTTGAGAAATTCAGCTACGCAAAATGGCGGCTGGCACTCATGTGGAAGGCAATAAACTATACCGTACTACTACCAACTGTCATAAAAATTGTGAAGGGTTAGTGTTCTAGGGATAAATGTAGTAGTATTTAATACCGACCCCAACTTGGCTGGTTCGATCCCAGTTCAGTCTGGTGCTATTTGAAGGTGCTCAAATACGTCAGCCTCGTGTCTGTAAATTTACTCGCACGTAAAAAGAACTCTTGCAAGATAAAATTTGGCACATTGGTGTCTCTGAAAACCGCTAAGAAGTAGTTAGTGGGACGTAAAAGCAATAACATTATTATTAACTTACCTCTCAGGACCTGCAGCAAGGGTTGCATAAAAATTGAAGATCCTTGCTTAACCTGCCCAAGGGACTAGCCTTGCAGAGTTTGTCTCAGGCATCATTCTGGAGCAGCTAGATTACTTCTCATACCTTGGGGGCATCTTCTCTAAATGATGGATCTCAGAAGAGTGTGGAAAACAGACTGTGCTGTTTATTTGGCATTTGGTCAGCTGTCCAAGCGAGTCTGTAGGATTAAAGACCCAATAGTTAATACCAAACTCGTATATAAAGCAATCACCACATTCTTACTCTATGGATGTGAAACCTGGAGGGTAGAAATTCAGTATGTGCAGCATAAGGGGGCTGTCACACAGGATCGATCGAGCGACTGAGATCAACCGACTACGGAAACAAACCTACAGAGGGCAGTGGCACCAGTCACACAGCATCAATCGTCAGCGATCAACTACGAGCGATGAAGATCGACTGGTTTGTGAAAACAAACGTGTCCGTTTTTCAGTCGCAGTCGTTCGATAATGGCGGACATAACATTGTGGTCTGTTGATGAAATCGAAACATTAATTTGCCTAGTGTATGGAAACAAAGTGTTGTATAATTCTAGACTAATATAATAATAGGGAGACCGTGAATTTTGTACGGCATTCTATAGCGTCGAGAATTGGGACGAAAACTGGTAAGTAATTATTAGATTATTATGTTATGAGTAGTGTTATCCTAGATTAATTATTTATAAAATATATTATACGGAATAGATTGGTAAAGAAAGTTACACTAGGAGAAGTAGTAATTATCATTCTTATGACTTAATTGAAGAAATATTTAGAAAACATAAACAGTGCTTTCCTTACCTCCATCTCGTAATGAAATGAACAACATTGTTCGCTTTAATGACAAATAAGTGTATGCCATAAGAACTACATGTATATTTTCTTTGTCACAATATTCTAATTCACTGTTTCAGGAAAAAGTTGTGCCATAACATCAATGCCCTCAACTTTCTGGAACCCTTCATTGCTGAAAGAAGGTACAATTTTGTAATATTTATTTTTAAAAGTAGGCCTACACTACCAGTACATATCAGTTTTCTAGTTGTGAAAGAGTGAGGGGAAGATTCAGTCTGTAGGCCATAAGTTCTACCCATATGTTCATTAATGTATCAGATATAACTGAAAGTAATATAATGTAATCTAACCTAACAATCATCTTAATAAAATAATTATTGAAACTAATAATTTCTTAAACAGAAGACTTGTGTGCAGACTAAAATGTAGCTCCAATTTAAAAGAACTGCATTAATATGTTGTTCATTTTTTTTCAGTTCTATAACAAACACATCTATGGAAGTGGCACCTGGTGTAGGAGAGCTTTCTCACCAAGCTGAAATAGAGGAGGAGGAGGAGGAGGAGAAGGCAGAAATAATTTGTGATGGAGGGTCTAACTCCTGCAATTCAGAAATTATTGAAGGGACTTCAACTTCCAGTCCAGTGACTTCTGCTTCTACAAACAGCTCTGCCAGCATTTAAAAATAAAAGAAACAGAAATGTGAAAGTGAAAGTGACAGTGACGTGTTAAGTAAATATTTAGTATTTAGGAAAGATACTGAAAAGAAATCATAATGTTATTTTTAGTATCTTCATGATGACATGGAAAGAATGAGTGAACTAGGTCAAAGGGTTTTCAGAGTTAAAATTCAGGAACTGTTGTATACAATGTTAGACCAAGAAAGAATCTAATACAATTTATGTCCTTGAGAAATGTTCTACTTTTTAAATTGAATCAGTTTTCCTTATACCAGTACTTATCTATCAATATTTATTGGAATCCTCAGTGAGTTAAGTGTATTAGCACCTGATGGGAAAGTAACCTTAACTCCAATTTTTACTAATTATTAGCATTATTACAACATCTTAATTTGTATATTTTATGTGGTAGAACATGTATGGTTTACAAAAAAAGGAGTATTTTGAAATACTGGTAGTAGGTCCCTTCTGTGTGTATGTAGTAAGCAGTGGCACAGCACAGGTGGTCTGAAACCAGACCGGTGTATTGATAGTTCTGTCCAAGAGCTGACTTCCTTCTTACGGTATACTGTTCATCGCAACTGCAAGCTCATTGCACTAGGTTTGTACAGCACAGGTGGTCTGAAACCAGACTGGTGTATAGATACTAGTAGTTTTGTCCAGAAGCTGACTGCCTTCTTATGGTATACTGTTGATCAGAACTGCAAACTCATTGCACTAGGTTTGTACAGCACAGGTGGTCTGAAACCAGACTGGTGTATAGATACTAGTAGTTTTGTCCAGGAGCTGACTACCTTCTTACAGAATAGCCTACTATTGATTGCATGTGCAAGCCCATTGCAATAGGTTTATGGCATCTATATGCAATTAAGTAGATAAATTTCATAATTCGTCTGTATTAAATGTATTTATTTAATGTATTGAATAAGGTAGATACGAATTTTAATAAATTGTAATCTATATTCAACGTTGCGTACTCTACTGCCATCTTGGGAGAATACACATCCGAAATACCTATTTGAAATTATCTACCTGTTCCTGTTTTGTATTCCAAACCTAACATTCATTTCTCTTTTAGGTGTCTTCCCTACTGCCATCACTTTAGTCTTGAAACACCTAATTTTCATGTCATATTAATTGCATCTTTTTTAAAGTTGCAAGATATTAGATTGCACGGTTTCAGTAGACCAAGTCGTTCGCATAGGACAAACTTCTTACTACAGTTATACCTGACAGAATTCCTCCCTGCCACTTTATACATTTGCAACTTAGGTAGCCTTTATCTCCTCATTCCAGGTACTCTCCTGCCATTGATACCTGTTTGTACCACCAATCACAATATTCAAAACATATGTGCATTTTTCTTTCTTTCAAAATTATTTACAGGATTACTTGACACACTATTTCTACATTAGGTAATGTGAATTTTGACTGGAAGCATTTCTTGATATGTGTATTATTTTGGTAGGTGGGGTCTCACCAAGGGGTATGAAAAAAAAAAGTGCTGTTAACCTCCATCTAATAAACACCTCAAAATATCATTTGAAAAGACAGTAATTATGTCCCAAGAACCAGCATCATTAAAACAATAAGCATAAATGGTATTAGTCTAATATTTGAAGTATAATGAGCCACTGTTGTGAGGCTTTTGTTGGAATTTTCACCCTGTCAAGAATTCCTGGCTGTAGGGCTCTATGAATGGCATCACATATAGGAACAAATCCACTGATTTATTGTGAGCAATCCTAAATCTGTAAGATGCAGACATGTATGAGTCACCAATGTCCAGAAACCTGTAGGCCTAATTAAAGGTATTTCCACTGTTGATCGTAGTACCTTCAAATTATGAATTCAAATTCATCATCAGTTTTCCACTCCAGTTGCCCGGGTGTGGTTTACGAGCACTCTCCACTTCTGTCTGTCCATGTACCACTCTTCTCTCAAGACGACATCCCAGCTGACTTCTCTTGTTCCTATGTCCTCTTTCACTTGGTCCAGCCATCTCTTCCTAGGTCTTCCTATCGTTCGTTTTCCGGCCACAACTGTGTGTAGCCATTGTTTTGCTGTCCTATCGTCCATTCGTTTGACATGGCCAAACCATTTCAAACGGGCCCCTGTCACTTTTTCATTCAGGGATGGGTACACACCAGCTTCCTCCCTTGTTCTTTCATTCCTTACCCTGTCCCTTTTTGTCTTCTGTACCATAGTACGTAGGAACTTCATTTCTGCGGCTTGTAGTTTGCTATCCACTTGTTGGGTTGTTGTGCAGGTTTCTAGGCCATATGTTAGTATGGGGGTGAAGTATGATTGGAATAGAATCTGCTTTGATCTTAAGGGAACTTGTTCGTTCCAGAGGAGGTTCCGAACTTGATGATAAAACTGAGCTGATTTTTGAATGCGGTTGTTAATCTCATGCTGTATTCTGTTATCACTTGAAATGATGCACCCAAGATATTTATATTGGTCTACTGTTTCCAGCTGTGTACCTTCCAGCATTATTTTTCCTTTCTTCTTCTGCCTTTTGACAGACATAGTAACAGTTTTCGATTTATTTATTTATTGTTAATCCGTGTGCTTTCAAATGTTCATTCCAGGTGTTCAGCCTCTCTTGGACTTCCTTCTCTGTATTTCCCCAAATTACTACATCATATGCAAATGCATTGATGTCCATATTGTTCTTCTGCTTAATTTCTTTCATGACTTCATCCATGACAGTGATAAAAAGTAAGGGTGAAAGGGTACTGCCTTGTTGCACTCCTTTAGTGGTTTGGAACCAATCATAATTACCGTTTCCTATCTGTACGCAACTGCAGCAGTCTTCGTAAAGCATTTTAACTTTCTGGATAAGACCTTTGGGTACATTTTTCTTTCTTAAGCATTCCCATATAGTCTTCCTTGGAACACTATCAAATGCTTTTTCGAGATCCAAAAACACTAGTGTTAAGTCTTTGCCCTTCTCCCAATGCTTTTCTAACAGTATTCTAAGTGCAAATATGAGATCGGTAGTTGATCGGTGTTCTCTGAATCCATCTTCCTGTAGTTGTGGTTCTATTATTTTCTTAGCCTTTTTTCAAGTATTTTCTCAAATATTTTCAAACCATGAGACAATAAAGTGATCCCTCTATAATTGCTACATTTCTTCCGGCTTCCTTTTTTGAAGAGAGGTATTATTATTCCCTTTTTCCAATCATCTGGGACTTTCCTATCCTTCCATATTGCATTAATTACTCTATGAAGCCACTGTATTCCTATTGCACCAGTTGCTTTGATCATATCTGCACTGACTTCATCAAATCCTGTTGATCTTTCTTTGGGCATACTATTAAGGGCAGTCTCTACTTCCTTCCATGTTGGCGGGGTCTCTTGGTCAGGCTCATCATTGCAGCTTAAACTGACCTGCATGGTTACATCATTGGAGTCTT
Organism: Anabrus simplex; assembly: GCF_040414725.1. NCBI lineage: Eukaryota > Metazoa > Arthropoda > Insecta > Orthoptera > Tettigoniidae > Anabrus > Anabrus simplex. The sequence continues at coordinate 126,013,270 of NC_090265.1, read as the reverse complement.
TCCCAGTACAGTTGTATAAATTATCAAAATAGGATTTCATGATCTTCCTTATTTCTGTCTCTTCCCTGACTATGTTATCATCTGGTTCCTCTATTGCTGTTATGTATTTATTGTCTCTTCTTATATTTCATATTGTTCAGTAAAGTAGTTTAGAATTAGCTTTGCTGTCTTGCTCTAGTTTATCTGTGAAATCAGTCCAAGCTTTCTGTTTTTCTTCGGCCTCAATTTTCTTTACTCGTAGCTTCTGATCTCTGTATTTCTGTTGCAGTTTGTTTACTCTAGATTCATTCCTTTGACTTCCTTTTTGCATTTCTTTATCTCTGGCTTTCCTGGTTTCATTTTTCGCTTTCACAGCAATCTTCACCTGATCGTTCCACCAAGGAGTTTCTTTTGCCTTCATTTTGCTGTTAGTTTTACCACAAACTTCTACTGCAGCTCCGACAATGCTTTCTTTGAATCTAGTCCACTCGATGTTGCCTTCTTGTAATGCATCTGATGGTAATTTATTGGTCACTTTTTTTTGTATTCAGCTTGTTTCTCTGCCTTCTTTAGCTCCCATGTCTTGATTTTTGGTTTCCTGTATTTCTGAGGTCTGTAAATTTTAATGTACTTTATTGTTGCGAGGAGAAGTCTGTGGTCACTGTCCAGGCTTTCACTTGGTATAACTCTGACATCACATATGGTCTTTCCTGCTTCATTGTCTGATATAAAATAATCTATCAGAGTTTTAGTATCTCCATTCGAACTGTATCTTGTTAGTTTATGACTTAGCTGCTTCTGAAACCAACTGTTGTTTATTCTCAAGCCATTCCTTACACATAGATCTAGAAGACTTTCTCCTTCTGGGTTCCTGTCTCCATAACCATGTGGACCTAGTACATTTTCATATCCAAGCCTGTCTGATCCAACTTGATGTACATAAATTCATCCATTGTTTTCAGTCCTCCTTTATCAATACCTTATTAGCAACCTGTAAAATGCAAAGAAATGTACCTGCCACTAATCTTTTTTGATATATTTTGCCACGGATATAGTTGTTTTGGAGGTGAATATCGCTTCTGACTTTAAACCTTAAAAAACCGTTGTGAATATTGAATTTAACGATACTGTCAGCCTTTCCTCAAAACTTATACTTTTCCTGTAATTTGTTTGCGTGATATCTATTAGCGACTTCATTTTTTCCACTGATTCCTTATAATTAACGATGGGCATTCGGTACTAGTTCCTGAATTTTTCTTCGTCATTCCACAATGAAGGCACACGTTGGTAGAATTCTCCATGACTCTTTACCTTGCCCACTGTGTTCGTGTGTTTTTTTTTTTTTCCCTTTCTCCTAATAGGTCTATATTCATACGTTAGAATCATATCTTCACCCGAATTATCGCTTTCTCTTCATTCTTTTCCGCTCGTGAATATGAATACGTCTGTAGCCTGTACGGTACTGGGCGGGAGTATCACCTGTTTCCGTGCAGTTGATCCCTCTCGATCGATGGCCAGTGTGACAAGGTAAATGAATTTAGTCGTTAGTACTCGATGGCAGTTGGTTGCTCTTGATCATTCGATGCTCTGTGTGACAGCAGGCTAAGTTTTATAGCATCATAAGGGATTTGAAATGTTACAAATCGTATGTGGAGTCCTTGTAGAGAAGAGATGTGTTCACTGCAACAGCCAGGGACCTACCCACCAGCTCCCATTAGTACATTTACTTTTATAACCAATATAATTTATCACATGCTGTTATTCATTGCTCAAGCACACTAGAATTTCCACTGGCTGAGATGCAATCGGATATGACATCATTCCCAGCAATCAAGTGAAATGCATTCCATTACCAACCTGCACACAATAAAAACTCACCTAAATGCAATCTGTAACGAAACAATGTATAATACAGAAAAACAAATTTCTATTGAATTTCCCTTAATGTAGGGTAGGATAGAGCACGCCTGCAGTCTTGAAAATTCGTGCACCTTCGTATCAGCGGGAAGGTTGGTGTTGAACAGGAATTCTGCCAAGTAGTCGGCAAAGCAAGCTTTCTTTCTCCCGAAACCCACAAACCTTCTACGTGGGCGTAGCAGGGGGAGAGGTGATACTCCCAGGTGGCGGATAGGGCGGTCCTAATCAGCTTGCTGGCGGACTTGAGGAAAATAAAATACCTCTCGCGGACCAAACACACTACCCCCTATGGGTAGGGGACGCAGATGAATACACCCACGGTATCCTCTGCCTGTCGTAAGAGGCGACTGAAAGGGGCGACCAAGGGATGATCAAATTAGAACCATGAAACTATTTGTGATTAGTACCACCACGCGGGGAACACCATGGGTCGCCCTTACTTGTACATAGTACCACTACGTTGGGTACCAAATAAGTTTGTGATTAGTAGCAAACGTGGGCACGATTTTACTGTACTTGTGATTAGTAGCACTGTATGAGCGACACCATGGGATGAGGGAACTCGTGGTTCTGGCTTGCCTATGATTAGTACCCACTCTATGAGGAACACCAAGGGATAGTACGAGTCCCTGTGGTTAGTACACTTAGGTGATGAACACCCTAGGTTTGCGTTGCCTGTCAAGGGTGCCGCAATGTGCAAAACACATTAGGTCTGTAATACATGTGCGAATTTCATTACCTGTGAGTCGTACCATATTGTATGGAATACCGCGAGTCTACGCTACTCTTGATTAGTACCGCAACATGGGAAATACCATGGTTCTACTTTTCTAGCGATAAATACCATTATGAGGGCTGATGACCTGGATTTTGGACCCATTTCAAGAACAAGCATATTCTAATCGATTCCGCATTGTGCTATAGAAGCAGTCCCTTGGTCCGTACTACTTTTGTTTCGTGCCAGCTTCTGTGCATGTGAGGCACTGTGGGTCGGATCCGCTGATCGTTTTAACTTCCTATCAATCCATCCATTCATTCTTTGTCCTCTTGCTTTGAATTCTGGTCAGTGGAGGATTTTGGACTTAATTTGTCATCTCATTTCATACCATTAGGGGTCGACGATCTTGATGTTAGGCCCCTTTAAACAACAAACATCAATCAATCTCCCGAAGCCAAAAATGGAGTAGAACCCGTGCTTTTGATGCCTCCACCTGTTCTCTATAATTATGTTATGTGTGTGTAATGACGGTCTGTTTTTTGGCACTCCTGCTACTATCGACGAATTGAATGGATAAATGATTGACACAAAGGTGCACAAATTCTTCATGTTCCAGGCAGTTGTATGCCTTCCAGCAATCTGAAATAATGGTTGTGCCTGGCAACCCCCACTCTTTAACATTCCTGCCAACCCTTCCGATTTACCCGGAAACGTTTCGGTTTTTAACTCTTGTTCCGATTTTCAGATTTATTTTTACTTCCTATTTTTGACCAATACAACCTCTAGTACGGCCAATACTTTTCCCCTAAGATATAGGAAAAAGTGTTATGTGCTTGTGTAATTTACGAAACCTCATTGTCAAGTGTATTTATCTGATGCTTTATTTCGTGAGTGTTTTCTCTGTCGCCTTCGTGTATCGTGTTTTCCGTTTACCACAGCAGTGTGTGCGCTTTATACAGCTGGGGATTTGGGGTGGCAGTCGTCCTGCAAGCAAGAGGGGCCAGTGCACGCTAGCAACTCAGTTAATCGGGACGAAAGAATGAGTTTGTTATTGTGTTGTTCGCATGCTGTTAACATCGTTTCTGTACATAGTTTCGTCAGATTTGTAGGCCACGTTTTTTTTTTTTTTTTTTGCATTTCTATGCTTTCCCCCTCTGTCAAACTCATATGTTAATAATGTATGAGACATATTTAATTGTTTTGTATGTGGTAATTTTGAGTTAAATTTTTTTACGGGGGCTGTGTCGGTGACAGTTTCTGGTATTTTCTTTTCTTTATGACCAGAAAATGTAACAAATGTCATCTCCAAGTGTTCAGAGATACCTATACATTTCTGTTCACTTTACCGTCTGATAAAAGGAAACTACTGTATTTTCTCACGTAATTAACACCCTTGCATAATTTATGCATCCCAATATTTTTGGATCCAGAGTGGGGAAAAAGAAATGTTCACATATTTGACGCACCCACAACTTCGAACATCACGCACCTCCAGATGTGTTTCGATATAAAGATGTCAACTACTCAAGTAGCAGGCTTCCTATTGCGAAAACGGGCATTCCAAATACAGGGCAACATGCTGTTATTAGCCGGCAGTAAATCCCATTGCACTAGTTTTACGAGTGTTTCGGGTACGGGACATTCTGTGATCTCGAAATTGTTCGCCGGTCCACATTATTGGAGTAATACTGCATCATACGAACTCGGGGTGATCGGTTTCGCCGAAACGTATGGGAACAGGGCAGCAAGTGTTCAGTATCCAAATGAAACGTGCGCTACTGCGGTAACAGAAGTGCACTTGCGGCCAAGTCTCGCAAAGCATTTTGCGGACCAAAAAGTGGCAAGTTTCTGCAAGTAGAGGAGGATCTGCTTAAATATATTATTTTGTTCATGCAACGTTGAATAAGCGTTTCTCACAAAATGCTGTATTTTAAAGAATGAGAAATAGCCGCTGTACCTGGAATCAGTGTTTCAGATTTGAAGGTTAGCCGAGCCTGATTAATTTTATGAAGAGAAAAGGAACAACAAAGAACAACATTGTCATAAAATGAAGAATGATTTCAACCATGTTCATCGCTTTGTGATTGAGAAGCATAAAGTGAAGGAATATTCGATCTTCCTTATAGGAGCCGCAGGTCAGACGCCAATCAGTTTCCATATGCAACAAGGTCGAACAGTCGATAAGAAAGGAACATACAGTGTTATCGCACGTGCTACCGGAAGCAAAAAACAATGATGTACTGCAATGCTTGCTGTAACACCTGATGGCAGAAAGCTTGCACCTTACATTGTTCTAAAATGGAAAACGATGCCTAATGCAAAATTTCCATGAGTGATCCACATTCGTATTCAAGAAAAAGGGTGGATGGCCACGTCACTCGTACAAGATTGGATACGAACGGTTTGGGGTGATTTAGCAGGGTCCCTCCTTCGATGCCCGGCCCTTCTCGTGTTGGATAGTTTTCCTTTTTGTCGGTATGTTATTATGACATTACATGCATTGTACTTTTATTAGTTCAAGTTTATTTCACTTCAGGTCGTATTGTCAGTTCCAGTGTCGGTACTTCAAACCCACGTGTCTAACTTACCTGATGTACCCTATTTTACTTCTCAGAAAAAAACTCACGCCGTCATTTTACGCCAAATGACGATAACGCAAATGAGTTGAACTAATTTTGTTTATATTATATTTGATGTATCTTTAGAATGTAAATGAATTGTAAATAATTTGTAAATATCTGGATTCCTTGAATAATTTACACATCCGAATTTTTCGCCTGTATTTTTTGTCAAAAAAGTGCATTAATTATGCAAGAAAGTACAGTATTATGCATTTTGTTGTGTGTGGCGGTGTGATATAAATATTACGTAGGTGGATCAAAAGGTTAGTTGCACTAACGCGCCACAGCAGTGCACTGTGTGTCGCAAACGTGGACACAGCGGAGAAAGGGACACACTGCCTACACGTCTGTTAGGCAGGTCGCTGTGGTGTCTTGTCTAGTATTGTGTGAATAGCGGCCAAATGCAATGGCGCGTCAACTGGACGTTCACTCCAAATATGAGGTGCGTGCGACAATCCGATTCCTATGGGCCAAAAAGAAAAATTGCACGGACATTCATTGTGAAATTAGTGCTGTGTACGGGGAGCGGGCCATTTCCCGGCAAGGTATTGTAAAGTGGTGTCAGCAATTCGAAGCCGGACGCACGGATATCACGGACAACCATCGCGAAGGCAGGCCCGCAACGTCCAGGACCCGTGCAAAGGTCAACAGTGTGAATGCGATCATTAGACACAACCGGCGCATTAAACTGAGAGAAATCACGACACAGCTGAACATAAGTAAAACAATTTCAAGATTAAAATTATTGTGTCCACCTTTTCAATACAAATATATTTTTTAGTGATTAAATTCTACATGAATTAAAAACATCAGTTAGGGATATGTTTTGCCCTAGTTATAGGCATCTTCAGCCTAATACTAAATCTTAAGGTCAAGAATTAAAACTATAAACATCGGAACTTAATAGTAAGCTTAACTTAATACTAAATACAATGGTCTTCTGCTTTTTACATAGTTTACAATATGTACAGTATGTACAATATGTACATTAACTTTGCCAGAATGAACGAACAATGAATTAATTTATTTTATAATGACTAGAGATCCAAATTGTAGATTGGATTGATCACAGCGTGAATTGGGGTTTCTCAAATTGTATTGACTAGAGATTTATCACAGCGTGAGTTGGGGTTTCTTCAATTGTGATGGTTGCCTGAGTCGTAAGTATTGTTACAAAACCGGAACCTTGGTTAAAGTCGTTCATGTTAGGGTATGAATCAGTTTGAATATTCCTTTAGAAAGAAGCATGGTTATGTATTAAGGATTAAAGCATGTATGTTGGAAACTATTGCTGATTGAATAAAAATTTTGGAATATTACGTCATTCTTGTTGATTAACTTCCCATTGGTGCATTGTTCAACGTTAGTAGGAATATGAGTTGTCTGTAACTGGATAAGAGAAAAAACGGGGAATTAGAATGATGAAAGTGGAATCCAATATGATGATAATTGCAGAGTGAGTGTTTATCACATGAACTTACTTGTCTTGTCGACGTTAGCTGGGACCAATTGTTCCGGTTGTGTCTGAATGACTAAGCTTACTACTCCTAGTGTAGTATTGATGCTGTAACGGAGGGGCGGAGGGGAAGGGTAGTGTGTTTCAAATCGTGCATCCGTGTTTTTGCTTGAGAGGTGTTACTCGAATTGGATTAGGCGTGGCTATTGGAGTGCATGTATTCTGTGATTTAAACATACTGGGAACTTTATTCTGATTTACGGCCTAGATTAACCTCGGAGTTGTCTCATATAATGGATTTTTGTTATCAATGACATCGTTAAGATTATTGTTTTTATTATAAATTTGTTCCAAATAAATATACAAGTTCTCCGTTTTGTTCAATAATTTCCCTTTGCCTAGGCTTTTAACAATCGTCAAATCATTCTTTATGTCCCTAACTGGTGTTTTTAATTCATGTAGAATTTAATCACTAAAAAATATGTTTGTATTGAAATGGTGGACACAATAATTTTAATCTTGAAAGTGTTTTACTTATTGTATCTTCAATACGGACCAAAATGAGATTAGTTACTTGTAACAGCTGAACATGTCGTATGGCAGTGTGTTCACCATTGTTCACGAGGACCTTGGATATCGTAAGCTGTGTCAAAGATGGGTCCCACGTCTTCTCACCGATGAGCACAAGGGACAACGTTTCCAATCCTCCCTGGTATTTTTGCAACGCTATGCCGCAGACGGCAGCGGGTTTCTGCGGCGAATTGTCACAGGCGATGAAACGTGGGTCCACCACTTCACCCCCGAAACGAAGCAACATCAATGGAATGGGTGCACCCCTCATCACCACAACGAAAGAAGGCCAAGATTCAACCTTCAGCCGTTAAGGTTATGGCGACAGTGTTCTTTGACATGGAGGGTTTGCTGCACGTGGAATTCATGCTGAAAGGAATGCCGATCAACGTTGCACCGGTTGCATAAAGCGATTAAAGAGAAGCGCCAGGGGAAATTGAGCGCCAGTGTGATTTTGTTGCACGATAACGCAACACCTCACAAGGCCCGCCAAACGAGAGAACGGCTGCAGCGTTTCAAGTGGGAGGTCTGGCAACATCCACCCTACAGTCCCCACCTAGCGCCATGTGACTTTCATCTGTTCAGGAAGTTCAAAACGGAGCTCGGTGGTTGACGTTTCCAGACCGATGAGAAGGTGAAGGCCGCTGTCTCCGACTGGTTGCAGAACGCTGGAGGAATTATGCTACTTTCATATCCTAATACTCCAACCTAATACTACAGTATAACGGATACACAGGACCATGATACTGGACCTCCATCAGGGTTTTCCCTGACTTCGTCCTGGTCAGGCATAGTTCATCATCTTTCGGGTCCCAACGTGTACGCTCTGGGTGCGCCTCAACTTGCAATGAGAACGAGACGCCCCGGGAATGCGGAGCCGCACAGCAGCGCAACCCATCTTCCCTCGGTCCGCATGAGGCGGGACCTTCACTTTCATTGTGCCTTTAGGTTTAGTGTCAACCCAATGACTTGCGCACGTTAGACTCCTTGGTCCGTGTTTCAAGACAGGTCGTTAAATTACCAGAAGCTTTTGAGCCGCTGACTGGAGTCTACAAGATTCTTCTGTCCGAGGCATCCTCAAACCAACAGCTGAGCGGGGCCGGAGCCGGGCCAGAGGTCCATCGTCCATGTCACGCGCCCTTGCTTGTCAGGGGCCGGATGCCTGCCCCGAAGGGCGGTGAATCAACTCCGCGCACACATGCCATCGGCCGGAACACCAGGGGTCTGTCCAACGAACACGCCTTGCGACGCACCCAGGCCTTAGACCGACACCCAACGGGTCGCGACGTCGAATGTGGGGAGAAGTGCGGCCCACCGACCTCCCCACCACTACCCGGCTGAGTAGAAACCCGTTACCACCCTGACACCAGATTGCTCCATGCAGCGGGACGGACCCATCTGGCCAAAGCAGGGGAAGAGGCGCGGATAAGGCTTGAATCTCCCCGGTTGAGGTATTTTCGGGTTTCTCACGTTTACCCCCGAATGGTTTCACGTACTCTTGAACACTCACTTCAAAGTTCTTTTCAACTTTCTGTCATGGTACTTGTTCGCTATCGGTCTTGTGGTCATATTTAGCCTTAGATGGAGTTTACCACCCACTTAGGGCTGCACTCTCAAGCAACCTGACTCTAAGGAGAGATCCTCCCGGAAGCCGCAGCGGTCTCTACATGCCTGGCACCCTCTGCGGAGCAAGGCCCCATTCAAGAAGAACTTGAACTCGCCGCAGGTTCCCGGGATAAGTGGACCCTTCCAAACACCACATTTCTCGGCAGGGTGAACCTGCAAGATACGGTGCTGGGCTCTTCCCTGTTCGCTCGCCGCTACTAAGGGAATCCTTGTTAGTTTCTTTTCTTTCGCTTAATAATGTGCTTAAATTCAGCGGGTAGTCTCGCCTGCTCTGAGGTCATGTTTGGTTTGTGCGTGTCGCACAAAATGTTCAGTCGCTGCACACACAGCACACACTTTCGAGCTTGGTCGCGGGGCAAGGGCGTAAGTTTGTCCCATCCCTAGGAGTGAGAAGGTTGGGGCAGAGTTTGTGGTTGAAGTTGATGTTACCTATCTTTTCTTTTTTTTTTACATATTGATTAGCTAACACAATGTCTTATAAGAATGTCTACTCCTGTAGGTAAATACTGTGTATTTTTTTCTTTTCTTTTTGTTTCTCCAGCAGTGATTTTGGTTTGTTGATAATTTTATTCTTTATTTTGTTAAGTATACTTTCTTCAATATTGTGGTTATAGCGCATTAGTAAGGTACGGGATGACCACAGAAATATTGACGTCACTACGGTCTCGCACATTTATTGGGCTGCAGAACAAAATGTTGGTTGAGGCAGCTGATTCACCTGATATACAGGATGTATCAAAACTAAACGGCAAATTTCAGGAATGAATTCTTCATATACAGTGAAGAAAAGGTATCATAACTTGGGTCCAAAAATGCATAACTGGAGAGTTGTCCAAGCAAGTATTTACTGAATGCATGCAGACACGATTGCAGAGAAAACTGTGAGGTACCAGTTTCAATTGTTACACAATTAACCACATTGTGAATAAATTTGATGTGGGCCTGACCTACCTCCAAGCCCCTGCACGTGATATCCTATCCTCTCCAGTTCTTGACGATTGCTTGTTGGGACCCTCTATTCTTCCAAAAAGGCTTACCGAACAGAACTACACAGATTTCTTGCATATTACATTTCCCAATTACTTGAGAGAGAGATCACTAGCAATAGCTGTACTTCGTGCATGAAGGTCTCTTTGCCCACAGGTGCCTTAATGCATATTATCCTGGGTGCTGGGTAGGTAGAGGTGGACCACTTGCTTGGCCAACACACTCCCGTGGACTTTTACCTTTTTGGGACGTGTAAAGTCTTGTTTTGTATTCGGCTTCTATTAAGTATGAACCAACTAAAAGTTCGGGTAACTCTACAATTATGCATTTGCATACCTGCCAACCCTTCCGATTTACCCGAAAACTGTCCGATTTTTAACTTGTCTTCTGGTTTTCTGATTTATTTTTATTTCTTCCTATTTTTGACCAATATAACCTCCAATATGGTCAGTACTCTTCCCCTAGGACGAATTCTTATGTGCTTGTGTAATTTACGCAACCTCATTTATAAGCATATTTATTTGATGCTTTATTTGGCGGGTGGATCATCAGTTGCCTTCATGTATTGTATTTCCTGCTCACTACAGCAGCGTGTGTGCTGTTCAGGTGGGAATTCGGGGCGGCTATCATCCTACGAGTCAGAGAAGGTCATGCGCACTAGCAACCGCTAGGGACTCCGTTGATCGGGACGAAAGAGTGAGTTTGTTATTGTGTGGTTCGTGCGCTCGTTCCTGTGTGTAGTTTCGTTGGAGTTTTAGACCACGTGTTTTTCCTTGCGGTTCTGTGCTTTTCCCCCTGTCAGAGTCATGTGTTAATAATGTACGAGACATATTGATCTGTTTTGTATGTGGTAGTTTCGCGTATTTCAGTGCTTTTGTGTTGATCAGAGTTCATAATTTTAATGACTTCAATGTATTTCAGAGACTTGTGTCGGTGACAGTTTGTGGTATTTTCTCTTCACATGATGACTACAAAACATAACAAACGTTATCTCCAAGTGTTCAGGGATACCTATAAAACTGAATTTCCGTTCATTTTACAGTCTAATAAAGGAAACTATTATGCCTTTTGTTCCGTGTGTCGGCATGATATAAATATCTCGCATAGAGGGAAAACTGATATTGTAGCTCACAGTGTCACACAGAAACACAAATATAGTGCTAGCTGTCTCGAGAGGAACAAAAAAATTAAATTAAGTAATTTTTTTGTAGGTTGGAAGGAAGATGATGCAGTCACTTGAGCAGAATGTTTCTTCACGGAGTTCATTGTCGAACATAACCTTGCATTGTCTTGTTCTGATCACGCAGGGCCAATTGTTCAGAAAGATGTTCCCAGATTCAGACATTGCGAAGAAGTATGCGTGTGCTAGAACAAAAATATCTGCCATAATTAATGAAATGGCCTGTGATGCAGATAGCAAGGTGATTCAAACTTTAAAGACTGAACCTTTTGCGATTTCAACTGATGGTAGCAATGATAAAGATAGTAAGCTCTATCCTATCGTCGTCTCGTTTTTCAACAAAGAATTGAAAAAGATTGAAAATCGTTTGCTATCCATGGAAAATTTAGAAGGCAATTCTACTGGTATTAATATTGCTAATTTGCTCCTGGATGTTCTGAAAAGATACGATGTTCCGATGGCAAACTGTATAGCTTTCAGCGCACATAATGCTCCTGTTATGATGGGAAGAAAAAACAATATTGCTTCTAAATTAAGAGAGCAGTGAGAAAACATTATTATTATGGGATGCCCATGTCATTTGATTAATTTGGCTGCCATGAAGGGTGCAGACTTCCTTCCTGTCAAAATTGATGAGATGCTAATTGATATTTATTATTATTTAGACAAAAGCTCGAAGAGAAAAGATCATCTCAAAATGTATCAAGCTTTGTACGAAACTGATGTTAGAAAAATATTAAAGCATGTTTGTACATGCTGGTTATCCTTGGGGAAATGTTTGTAAAGATTGATTTCAGCAAGGTGATTCAAACTTTAAAGACTGAACCTTGAGAGTTTTTTTAAGGATGAGGTAAAGTGGTCCAATGGCACAGACACATCTCTGAAGTATTTCCAAATTCATAAAAATATTTTGACTTCTTCCTCACTTCTTTTCAACTCCCTGCCACTTAAGTGGATTTTCCTAAAACAAAAGTGTGTGTTTATTTTTAAAGGAGATTCCAAAGACAAATGTTCACGTCTGTAACATCTTCTGTCTTTGGGATATAAGTACCGTATTCTCATAAACAGAATTTAACTCCTCCTTCACAAATATCCACCCCCCTCCCCCTCCAAGTCGATTTTCCAGGAGAAAAATAGTTTCTTTATTCTTAAAGGAGATTTCAGATAACAATTTTAACATTTTCAGATTTTGAGATAAATGTATACTCATGAAAAGAATTCAACGTTTCTAACGGTCCTTTTCACCTCCCATAAATGAATTTTCTACAAACAAAAAAATTATGTGTTTATTATTAAAGGAGATTCCAAATGCCTATTTTCACCTTATTCAGTTTTTGATGTGTAACTATCCCAATTAAAGGATTCAACCCCATTTTCAGTCCCATTCACCCCCTCCCCTCTTAAGTGAATTTTCTGATAGCCAAAAAATGTGTGTTTCCTTACTTTTAAATGGAGTTTCCAATTACCAAATTTTATTTTTTTATGATATCATGTTAAGATTTTTTAAAATCACCCAATTTTCACTTCTTTGAATCCTCCTCACCATTTCAGTGGCTTTACTGAAAACAAATTGCATGTTTCTTTATTTTAAAGGAGATTCTAAACACTAATTTTTACATCTGTAACATGTTAAGTTTATGAGATATTTAAAAAATTCACCCCATTTTCACTGCTTTTCACTCTCCTTAAGTAGGTTTTCTGAAAACATAAAATACGCGATTCTTTATTATTAAAGGAATTTCCATGTACCAATTTTTACGTCTGTAACATTTCAGAGATATACCTTCAAGTGTCCGCATAAAAGGGATTTAACCCCCACAAGTGGATTTTCTGAAAACAGAAAATACATGTTCCTTTATTTTTAAGAGATTCCAAATACCAATTTTTACATCTTTGAACTGTTCAGTTTTTTTGAGTTATGGATATACTCATTTTAAATATTTACCTCTCTTTTCACTCCCTTAGCAATGCAATATCCGAAAATCCTTCCTTAGTGAGCACCTACATTGTAATATAAACATATCCCCAAAATTTCATTTCTTTACGTCCACTACTTTTGGCTTGGTGATGATGAATTAGTATAATTTGCGAACTTCATTGTATAGATGTATTGATACAGTTAAAATTAAGAAACAGTGTTAGGTTTATGGTCCACCAAATCAATACACATCACTTTACAAGGGAAAATTATTTTTTTAAAAACATGTTAAACATATTTTGGGACATGTTTCGTCTCTATTTCAGAATTCGTCAGCCATAAAATCATGTGGTAGATTACAAAACTCATTGTTGAGAAATTGAAAAAAAAAAAAAAAAAAATGGAAGAAGCCAATGCCTTTTTAAGAACTATTTGAGATACGCTAAAGATATAATATAAACTTATTTACACAAAATTGCCCTTACTTCTTGCAAAAACTTTTGTTATCTTCAGTGTTAAAATTTGAAATATTACTTGAAATATGACATGCCAGTCATAACATCTCGTAACGGAATACAATGTTCATTGCTGCAATCTAGTAATTTAAAACGGAAGTTCCTTTATGAACTGTTGAGACAGCCCTTAAGACAAAATATACACATTATTTAATAAAGTAGTTTAACACTTCTTGCAAACAATCTTTCTTCAATGTTAAATTAAAACGACCTTACTTGAAAATGTTACAAGCAATGTTGGTATCTGGTAGGGTCAGTGTGTTGATTAAGGGAGATTGAAATTCTGGCCTCGGAATAGGATTGGAACCAAATCCACCTCAGAACATATAAAAACATACATAATTATAACACGCGCAGTAGTGTGGCTAGAAGCATGTCAGAGTGAGGCTCAGTCGTGAACCAGCTATAGGGAATTTCACCAAATTTAATGGTAAGTTTTTACATCACGCATTCCTGGCGGAATCTCCTTTCTTAAATTTTTGAGGGTTTTAAACCTATTAATTTTTATCTCTTTCTTTCCAGGCCTTGTCTGTTTTAAAAAGGAATATTCATAAGTTTTAAGCCATGAATATGGTGGTCATTCAGTGCTGATCTTTGCCATATGACAGGCTGTCTCAAAAGGTTTCAGATTTCTTCTATCAGAATAGGTTAATTTTGACAGAAATTTCCATATATGAGTTAAAGCATCTCTATCTACTCTATTAACATTTGTGTTAAAAGGTTAAGTTACAAAGGTATGAAGTGGCAGGGAGAGATTCAGTTAGGTAGAAATGTAGTAAGCAGTTTGTTCTATGCAGACAACTAGGTAGGTCTTAATGATAAGACCGCTTAAACCGCGCAATCTAATATCTTGCACCTTGAAAATAAGTGCAATGAGTATGACTAAAATGATTGCAGTAGGGAAGACACCTAAAAGAGAATTGAATGTCAGGTTGGGATTACAAAACTGGAATAGGTAGATAATTTCAAGTAGCTATTTAGAATGTGTATTCTCCCAGGTTGGCAGTATAATAAGCAAGGTGCAGTGAGCTTGCATTTTCGATCAACAGTATTCTGTAAAAAAGAAAGAAAAAAAAAGAAAAAAGAAAATCAGCTCCCAGACAAAACTGTCTCTACACTGGTGTGGTTTCAGACTGACTGTACTGTACAACTGCTTACTACATATGCACACAAAGGACCTACTATTTTAAAATACTACTTTTTTGTTAATCATGCATGCTCTATCATACAAAGCTAGTTAACAATAATTAATCTGAAATAGCAGTACTGATAACATAACCATACGTAGGTTGAGTCATAAGTCGTGACAACTATTTTTTTCTCGCGAACAGGAGACAACACGGAAAATCTAAGATATGCATTTGGAAATGTACGGTGTGTACTTGCGTATGATGCCACTAGATGGTGTATGTAAACAATAGTTTGGGTCTAAGTTCAGTGTGTGAGTGGGAGCATCACAAAATGGGAGTCAACAAGCAGGAACATTGATCGTATATTAAAATAGCAGTTCTCCGCAGCAGAAATGCACGCCAATGCCATGCAGAACTGCGGGAAGCAAGCCATGCCCTATAGAACAGTGGCAAGGTGGGTGGAAACATTTAAACAGGGTAGAGTATCCAACTGCTGATTTGCCTCCTCCAGGCCGTCCAGTGTCCATGGACAAGGGTGTATGGATAATGGTGATTGATCAGTGTTTACATGAGGACAGGCGCTGGACTCTAGCGGAATTGCAAGAACATACAGCAATACCAGCGGCAACAATACAGTGTATTTTCCGCAAGGACCTATAGATGCGTAAACTTTGTTCAAAGTGGGTGCCACATCACTTAACTGAGGTACAGAAGTAAACTTGTTACGAAACATGTCACATCAGTCCCGAGAGGTTCCAGCAAGAAGGGCATGCCATGTTGAATCGCATTATTGGAGTCGATGAAACATGGGCACATGCTTATGAACCTGAACTGAAGGGACAGTCAAGTGAATGGCGTCATCAGGAGTCAGCACGGAGACACAAGGTTTGACAAAATCATTTTCCCAATAAGGTTATGGTAATCCTGGCATTCAATGTTCAAGGTGTTCTTGTGTGTCATCCAGTGCGTGATGGGCACACTGTCAATGCAGTTTATTAGATTTCCTTTTTGTTGTACCAATTGCGCTGTTCAGTGCGAACGAAACTTCCAGATCCTACACGATAACGCGACAGCTCACACTGCAGTCATTGTTCAGCATCGCTTACAATGGTGGGGATGGGAGGTTCTTCCAAACCCGCCTTGTTCGTCTGATCTGAGCCCATGTGACTGTGATCTAATCCCCAAAGTCAAGAAGCCATTACGTGGACAACGGTTTGCTAACGAAGAGGACATCGTAACAGCATTTTGGAGAGAGGTGGCACACGTTAATGATACACATGCAGCGAATGGTATTTAGTATTTAGTTGCCATGACTTATGACTCGACCCTCGTAAAACTACTAATTACCAATTTTCATCCTAATTCTCGAAGCAAGAGTGCCATACAAAATTCAGTCTTTCAATTAGTATACCCAGGAGCCTGGGATTATGTAGCACTTCGTTCTCGTGCACAAGATAAATTAATCTAGGAATGAACTCAATGCTGAAGCTATACGCTATGGAGTGGGGTCACATAAGGCAGATAGAGGATAAGTTACCTAGGGAAATAATGGAATATGTTATAGAGAGAAGTAGAGGGAGACCAAGATGACACAGTTTCTAAAGATTTATATATGAGGTAAGAAACTAAACGAGGCCACAGAGCTAGATACATACAGAGGATTGTGGAGGTGTTTAGTAAATTCACAGAGGCTTGCATACTGAACGCTGAAAGGCTTAGAAGTATGTTTAATAATGGAATTGGTTTGGTATTCACGGTAAACATTTCATTTGATTTTAACACCTGCTTCTTTTCTCACAGGAATTTCATGAAGTAAGCATAACCAAGATTTCTACCAATACTTGCTTTTTCTGATGTTGCTTCTTGGTGAAAATTTATCCCTATTAAAGTACATGACCTTCTTTATCACATCGTATGGCAGACTAAACTACAGTAGAATTAATGTAATCTACATAACTTGGATCTATAACTGCTTGCTACATATATACAGAAAGGACCTACTATTTCAAAATACCCTTTTTTCTTAACTATACATGTTCCACAACATAAAATATACACATTAAGATATTGTAATAATGCCATTATCTTACTATTAAAGTAGGAGGTTCTACCACATAACGATTTAAGGCTATTTTCCGCTTAGGTGCTAATATACATAACTCACTGAGGATTCCAATAAATGTTGATAGATAAGTAAATGGACAACACATTTAATTGAAAAAGTAGAAATTTTCTCAAGGATATATATTTTGTTAGATTCTTTCTTGATCTAGCAATAAGTACAACAGTTCTTGAACTTAAACTCTGAATGCCCTTCGACCTACTTCACTTAGTCTTTCCATGTCCTCATGGAGACACTCTAAAAATATTTACTTAGCATATCACTTTCACAATTCCCTTTTTTCTTTTTCTTTTTTTTTTGCTTTGGTGGCAGAGCTTTTTGTAGGAGGAGTCGCTGGAATTTGAAGTCCCTTCAATAATACTTGAATTGGAGGAGTTAGACCCCCTCCATCACAAGCTCTATTTCTGTCACTTCCTCCATTTCAGCTCGCTGAGAAGGCTCTCCTACACCAAGTGCCACTTTGGAAACAAAATAAAAAAAGGAACAACATATTAATGCAATTCTTCTAAATTGGAGGTAAATTTTAGTCTGCACACAAGCCTTCCATTTAAAAAATTATTAGTTTCAGTTATTTCTGATACATTAATGAACAGAGGGTAGAAGTTTTGGTCTACAGACTACATTTTCCCCTCACTCTTTTTTTTTTCTCTACCAGAACACAGATCTGTACTGTAGGCCTACTGATAAAAATAAATATTACAGAATTATACCTTCTTCCAGCAATGAAAGAAGGGTTCCAAAATGTTTAGAGCATCAAGATAGACCTTTTTTGAATGGGAGAACCTGACTGTGGTACGTTACCTCTCCAAGCTCGATACTCTGCCCTCAAAATTTGCCATTTTTTTGCACAACTTCTTCCTGAAACAATGAATTATAATATTGTGACAAACACTTCATGTAGTACTTATGGTATACACTTATTTGTCATTAAAGAGAACAATAGTGTTCATTCCATGTGCCGATTAGGAAGAGATAGAGGTTAGGTAAGTAAGTACTGCATATGTTTTCCAAACTTGTCTCCAGTTGTCATGAGAACAATAATTAGTACTTCTAGTGTAACTTTCTTTACTGATCTATTCCATATAATAATTTTACCAGTAATTAATATAACACTACTCATAACATAAACATATTAAAGCTAAAAATTTCTTACCAGTTTGCGTCCCAATTCTCGAAACTATAGCATGCAAAACAAAATCTATGGTCTCCCTATTACTGTATTGAGGGTGTCTAGGATTATATAACACTTCGTTTTCATGCACTAGGCAAATTAATTTGTCGATTTCTTCAACAGACTACGAGGTTATGTCCACCATTATCGAACGACTGCAGCTGAAAAACAGACACGCTTGTTTTCACAAACCAATTGATCTTCATCGTGTGTAGTTGACTGACGATCGATGCTGCGTGACTGGTTTCACTGCCCTCTGTAGCTTTGTTTCTTTAGTCGGTTGATTGCAGTCGTTCGATCGATCCAGTGTGACAGCCCCCTAAGTCCTGTATAGACCAATATCAGTCTTCCGTTAAGCACTGTTTGATAATGGCCACAGACACATCTGTATGGCTGGACACAGGACGTCCTCTGTATACCAGGTTCTCGGTTGCTATGTGCCCATCTTGAAAGCACTGAAGGGCATTTCTATCACAGAGAACTGCAATTTCATGCATGACCACTGTTGCACTTTTGTCCATCTTGGAGCATGGCTGGACACACACCGACAGTGTTGAGCGCTGATACCTAGATGTCTGTGTCCACAGATGCTATCTGTTGGTGGCCTTTGGTAGCATGTAGCACTGGCCTTTCCATGCTGTCACATATTTGGACAATATAACACTGTTGCCATGACTTATAAAATGACCTATGTAAGTATATGAATTTCTAGCTTCTATTGTTTTTGTTCAATTTTTACTCAGGTTCAAGCTGACATTCGAGCTGCATTTGAAAGATTATCAGAAGCACTACATTCTCGTGAGAAACAACTTTTAAGACAGTTGGATGCTTTGCAGAATCAGCAAGTCGCACTGCTTCAGTCTCACCAAGTTCCCAATGGCCAATGTTCGTAAGTTAAAACTTAGTTTGTATTGATTCTTTCATGTTGATAAGCAAAAGGTTGTATTTGTAGATAACCTGTACAAATATGTTTGAGTTATAAATTATAACCCCCTTTATTACTTCCTTTACAACAGTTCATGAAATTATTGGTAACATATACAAATGTGTTTAAATTATTAAATTATATTCACTTTCTTACTTTCTTTCGAACACTTAATGAAAATTCAAGCTTGTTGCTGAGATTGGTCTGTTCTCAATTTTAAACCTTTGCAGTCCAACTGATTTTAACTGGTAGCATTAGTCTAGTCCAAGCAAATTTTGAGGAAATACTGTCTAATGATCAAGAGTGAAATCTATTTGAAATTAAAACAAAATAAAATAAAGGTTATCTCAAGCAATAATTTAGTTACGCTATATCTGAGAAATGCATCTAACCAGTTCACAACTTGAAATTTTTCATTGTGATACCATTTGATGCAGTTCCCCACATGAAGTCCAGGTTTACATTCACATGTTTCACAAAATAATGTAGGTTGTTTCTAGCCTTCTCCCTGGAACATTTTGCTTGGAGAGCACAATACAGTCTTTGTGCTTTCCTTCTGGGTGTGGAATGATGTTCAGTTTTCCATTCAGTCTTTGCTTTTCATCTGAAGTGGAATGCTGCTCCCTTCTTCGGTTTCCACCCCCTTTACGGAAGTCTCCAACAAGTTCTTTGACCAGCTGTCTCCTAAAATTCACATGTTCCATGGGTTCAATGTGATTTGCTTTAGCATTCTGGGTATAGGGTATGCAGGCATTTATAATTGAAACCTCCATACACCAGAAATGTATTTATTTTTTCTACCATTCGAGTGTCTTGTGGAGGAAGTAACATGGTGCACTGTAATGATCGAGGTCACCCATAGGTGTTCTAATTCACAATTATACTTGGTTTATTTACAACTTCATCATTTGCTTGTCCCTTCACTTTCCGTCTGATGTTCTCTGATGATGTACTCCATTTACAGAGCATAGCCATAACTCTGGTCACGCCAAGCAAGAATTAGTACATTTTCACTATTGTCATTTCTCCTTTGTTTATTTTTTAATTTTTTTTTTAAGTGTTGCTTTCTTGATAGAAGCAGGGACATCTTTTCTACTAGGAAGCAGAGTTCCGGTATGGTGTTATTTCAAAACTAGAAGTTCTGTGGCATGTGTTGGGTTTGCGTAGTAATGGTTGGAGAAAATATGATAACTAAGGTTATGTTACAAGGAGATTCCTAACTTCCAATACTCGTAAAATTTCTTATAGCTAGTTTATTGTTTACGTGACATAATCCAGCTTAATCTCTAAATGTGATAATAAATAGGACATGTTTCGTTCCAGTTAAGGAATATCTTCAGCTGAAAGATTTAACAAAAATTGACAAGACAATTAAAAGGTATATGGTGATTATGATGATGAGCTAAAATGTTCATTCATGTTGGGTTAAAACTTCCAACAAGTCAGTGTCCAAGTTAATGAATAAAATTGGTGTAAGGGGTCTTCTTTAGTCTGGAGAAGTATATACTTGTTGTGTCTTGAAGATAAACTTAAGAATATAAAAGATTTTCTAACATATGATTGTCAGGGAACTCTTGAGAACAACCGTAGTTGAAGTTGAATCTGAAGTTAGAATGTTGTGATAAGTCTGAAACATGAAATTAAGTAAGAAGGGAGATATTTTAAAGGAGAAAACCTTGTAAGAATGTATGTTGGTGAGCGCACTCGCTCTAAATGGTAAACCACGGAATACACTTACAGGAATTTCATCTTTACACTGAGCAGAATTTTATGATAAATTAATGTCTTAACTTTGGCAAACAAAATATATAGAAAATAAACATATGGAAATGATACTTTGCTTTAGACATATTCATTTGACAGCCATCAAATCTACTACTATACAACATTTCGCACGCTTGTTTTGCAACTTTCTGATTATCCAAGAAACATTAAAAAGATGGCCCTTTGTCGTATTCTGACATTTTTACCAAATAAAAGGATGACCAAACTGTGTCACAAATACACAAATGAATAATGACATCATGAAATAAATAAAATGCACTTTATGAGAAGGTAGTCTACATACCTGAAGTCGTGAGTGGTTTCACATCTTAACAGGCCCACCAGCCTCTCATTTTTTATCTAACCATCTTGACAGATAGTGCCTTTACAAAACATATTATTCCTATCTTTATATTTGACATCATTCACCTGAAAAATACATAAACAAAATAATGCCCTTCACACATTCTCTTCCTCGTGAACTGAACACGTTCATCAAATCACCGATCCGCACATGCAATAAAGTTAAACAATGATATTTCTAATTTAACTTCAGAACTTTGGCATAATAATGACCATTTGGTGCCCTGATGTGAATTTACATGACGTTTCTGTATGGGAATACCGTTAATTTCACTGATAATCTCTCTCCACTTGGAGATGGCGTTAGATAGCCACCTTTGGCCAAAATTACCCTCCCTTCTGGGGATTTAGCCTCCACAACCGATTTTTAATGTTAGTCTGAATGACGTGCGGTCGCCTCAAGTTCACGGAAAACAACGCGAGTTGCAAATGGTGCAGCATTCTTTTATAAAATTTATTCCCACTTCCATGCCATCTTCATTTACCGCCAAAAATTTACAGCCACCTTTTTCCACCCCACAGAAATGTAAATATGGCTGATTATTACATAACACACAGTTGCTTAGTAGCGTTTTTTATGATAAACATTTAGGGTTACTCTTAACCAACTGAGTCATTAAATTAACTCATAAGCTAGGCACTATATTTTGGTTGATGTAACAGAGTTTAAACGAACAGGCGCATCTTTCGACAATTTTCCTTCCGAAGCTATTTAACGGTCTAAAGTCTTTACCACTAACAACCAAATTGTTTCACTTATGATTTCCTGACATTTACTATGACAGTTTCATCACCAGTTCTTCTTAAAATGTACTGTTAGTAAAAAAATAGTTCCGCCAAATCTCTTCGTATCCCTGCACGTTCTACACGTGTGGGTGACGTGATTTCTGTAGTGTGAGAATGGGAATCGCCACCTGTTCTCCACGTGCCATCTCTGGTCAGAGATAAAAATGCAGCTAGAGCTCCTCATGACTTGTAATTTATATGGGGCCTCGTGTAATGAATTTAGGATTCTGGCTCCTTATGACTCAAAAGGTCATGGGTTCGATATTCATCCATGAAACTATGAAAATTTTTATTAAACTACTTAAAACTTTAACTGTGTCCCCTCATGAGAGCAAACATCAAATCAATTCTTGTATTCTCATTGACCTTACAAAGTCGATAACGAAATAAAAAATGATAAAAACTATAAAATATGTCAAAAAAGTAAAAACAAACAGCTTTCATGTCTCAGCAGTTCATTTACTGACTTACAACACTAATTGTGTCACCTTGCAAAAGCCAACCGTAGTTAAAATTCAAAAACAAAAAAATAAAAACATATTAAAAATTGTTAAAGGAGTTAGTATTTATATACAGTAATTCAATAAAGATGTGTTGAAAATATTAATTAATAGCAGCTCTTTCTGTCTGGAACCATTTCCTTTACTTTCTAGTCCTTCTCAATCTTTCTATGAATCTAAAACATATAAAAATAAAATTTAAAAAATTTCATAGTCTTACTACTCAAAAATATCTGAATAATTGACTTTAAATGCTGTCAAACAGCTTTTCTTACTGATGTGGCTGCTTGTCAAAATTCGTACACAATAAAATAGACCTTGACCTTAATTGATTTGGAAATCAATGCGAACCAGACAACTAGCTTATTCCTTTAAAAGAAGAAAACAAATTTAAAATTAGAAAACATCCTGTGAAAAACATAAAACAAAGACTTAGTTCAAATAGTGACTGTTGCTCACTTACTGGATCAGTTGTAGTTGGAAAACAAAAACTTGTCTCGTGCTATGTCAACTTTACTCTGTCATCTAAATTAGAGCAAGTGTGACCTTGCTGCTACGCTTGCTGTTGAGTGCGCATTAGGAGGAGGATACTAGGTGGATTGCGAGGAAATAAACGCTACTTTTACAGTAGAACCTCAATAATTCGAAATCGGTTAATTCAAAATCACGCCTAATTCGAAGAAGCTCTTGTTCCCGGAAACATGAGATACGCTTTTGCATGTTATTTAAATTGTTTAATTTGAAATAAGGATAATTCGTTATTCGAAGTACAATGTCGACCCCTTTACCGAAATTCAGACTTTTAATTTGAAACTGCCTTTATATTTTAACACATCACTGACTGGATGCTTGAGCTTGTCACATACCCTGTGGACCGGACATTTTTCTACTAAACGTACTAGGGTGCACTTGATTATAAAAATGTACAAAAATATTAAACCAGTCAACATTTTATCTTTAAAGTGGGTATGGGTACTCTCCAATGCCCCTAGTAGTAGTGGATCTGCCTTTACAAAACCATCTTCAGCATCAATTCCTAACACATCATTAATGTTTACGTTGTTATCGTCATCAGAATCACTTGAATAAGTAAGTACAGTAGGTAAATTTCGGCCTGTACAGGCTTGAATGTCACTTCCACTATCACTCTCACATTCAGTTTCCACTAATTCATTATTTCCATTTGAACGATCATCGGCATATAATTCTTCTTAAATATCGTCGTCAGCTAACACCGTATTCCATCTTGTCATTTGACTGAACCGGCAGAAAGAAAGTCGACGTTTCGAAACTAAATCTAAAAGAGGTCATGAATAAAAGAAAAGTGGCAGATATACATCTACGATTTATTCTACTCACTGTGCACGTCCAAAATAGTTCAAGATATGGTCAAGAGATGTCACAGGAAGACCGAAAACAATGTCGTGAATAAAACTGAGAATTCTCGGGGCCTGTCACCTACCGCTGGCGAGCGTACTATGAGATTTCTCGGGGCCCGTCACCCATGCGTTAAAACAATAGTATGTTACAGAGTAATTTAAATTCAAAATTTATCTGTGTCGTGATAGAACGCGTGTTCTGGAACGTGGAGGGGTAGCTTTCCGCACTTATTCACTTTGGTGTGTGTACAGTGTGCTTCATAATTGCTAAGTTGAATGAAACCAGAGTTCTTTTGTATTCAACCTTTTAAGGAACGCCGTAATACCACGCAGCAGGCATTGTGCGGAAAAACTGAATTCGCGAACACTGGCGATGCCGACAGTTGATGAAAAAACGTGGCTCATATAATCAATTCATAGGCACCAAACAATATTGTCATTGCCGATGAAACTGCATTGCTTTCTTTTAATGCCGAGCCCAAACGGTCTTATGGTTTTAAAAGTGAAAGTGCCAGCCAGGGAATATTACAAGGGTGAGGCCCATTGTACTGTATTGCAATGCACACGGAAGCAAGAAACTTTATCCCCTCGTCATAGGAAAGTTCGATAAGCCACAATGTTTTAAGGGCGTCGGGCACTTTCCGTACAAGTACGAGGCATCTAAAAATGCAAACAGCACAGTAATCCATAAAATAATGCATTTGCACAGGGGAACCAGCATAATTTATCCTAGTCTTTAAATTGTGTGATTTTTTTTTTTTCTTTCATTGCGTGAGGTTATGTTTGTCAGTGATTTATCAAAGTACATTATTTGAACATTGTAAATGCACCTTGTTGGATACATTTCGGAAATAGTTTTTTCCATGGCATTTGAAAGGTTTAAACTGTGAATCGAGGTGATTGCATGCATTAATGGGTCTTAGAATATTTTGTGACGCGGCAAGTGTTTACATTTCTGAAGTACGAGAGAAATGCCATGGCGGGAAATCGTGCAAGGATAGAGTCATAGGAAAGTTCGATTAGCTATGATGTTTTAAGGGCATCGGGTACTTTCTGTGTAAGTACAAGGCATGTAAGATGCATACAGTACAGTAATCCAATGAATAAAGCACTTGCACATGGGAGCCAGCATAAATTTCTCCTCGCCTTTGAATCATAATTTTTTTTTCCCCCGTTGCGTGAGGTTATGTTTGTCAGTGAGTTATCCAAGTGCATTATTTGAATACTGTTAATGAACCTTCTTGCATACATTTTGGAAATAGTTTTTTTTTCTTTTTTCATGGCATTTGAAAGGTTTAAACTGTGAATCAAGGTTAACTGCATGCAGTAATGGGCCTTCAAATATTTTGTAAGGCGGCAAGGGTTGGCACTTCTGAAATTACGAATTGGCAGTTAATTCAAAATCACGTAATTCAAAGTCCGACTTTAGAGTCCCAATGTCTTCGAATTAACGAGGTTTTACTGTACATAGTGTGGTCAAAGACCAGATCTACTTCATTCATTGTCTCTTCTCTTCTTCCTTATATAATTGAAGTACTCCGCCGCCAGCGCTGTGTGGCACATTTTCCACTTTCTACAGTAGAAGCAAAAAACTTCAAATCATGAAAATAAATAATAATTTAGTCCTTTATATGAAGGAAAAAGGCATGTTACGCCATCAAAATACATATTAACTCTTAATCAGCTGTCTATAACTGAATGTTCCAAAACTAATGTAGTTTTAAAGGGAACATCAGTTGAATAATGATATGTTACTTAATGGAACAATGCTGTGTGTTATTTATTGATTAACTTACTAGTAAGACATGGATTTCTAATCTTACAAGCATAAAAATCAAAGATAAATCTCAAAAATGTCATAACAGAACAAACACTTTGTCATGTAGCATGTACAGTTATGTATTTAACACACTGTAATTACTTGTGGTAGCACACACTCCTTAATCAGAACCAAATTTGACAAGCATATTGCTTCAAAATTAATGTAATGGTTTTAACATATTTGAAAGAGTACACATTTTTTTTCCCCCCTATGTCACAAACAGGCAAATCATTTGGTAGGTAAGGGTCAGTTCATATTACATGTGCAGAGCAGTTCTGAGCAGCTCTGATCCAGTCTTGGTCAAATTGATGATAGTTTAACTCATATTCCTATTGCATCAAGAAAGACTTTATGTAACCATAGCTGTTAAATTTCAAATTTGCAAAGGTGGTTTATGGCATCAAGAAAATACATTTCTTCAGGAATGAATGCCTAAAATTTGTATTTCAGTTGTTTTTTCGGAAATTAATATCCTTTCACAAGCTTTGCAGATCCGAGAAAAGGAAGATACTTTATTTTCTTGTGAATAAAGCTAACCCATCTAAATTAACCCATGAAAACTATTCGAGGGTGAAATCCCTCTCTGTACCTGCTCCAATTAGGTACCACACGCTCCTAGTGTGCATCTCTTACTCATTCAAATGTGAAAATATTTAGAAAATACATCACACTTCCTGTCTAGCTATCACAGAAATTTTAAAGACTTCCTGAGCTAGCAAGTTGTTGCCACTAACTATACGAGTTGCATGCAAGCAGCATAATTCCTTGGTAGCCATTGTTGTTGTGGCGTCATCGCTTGATACTGATCTGATACTGCCACGCTGTTATTTGTTGGTTCGAGTACCATAAGTTGAAAACATTTTTATCTTCTAGATGTTCTAGATGTTAGAATTATTTATTTTAACCATAATGGTTAACTAATTAGGTCCGTGTTGTCTACAACTTAATCATACATTCATGTATTTAACACACTGATTCCACCTTGTCAATATATTTAACAGTTTATTGTCGTTAACATCCGTACATGTTTCGATAAGCTTCAGTTGCTCTCTTCTTCAGCGGCATACATTACCAAAATATTCTTGGACTTAGACTGTATCCCATAAGATGATGTACTTAAGAAACATAACATAGTAATAGTCTTTAAAAACATATTTTTTTAATGTTGAAGAGTAAAGTATGACTATTTGAGGCAGATGTGATATCATAAACACACTTAAAGTATGACTAATTGTATATAAAAAAACATTCGTGTCCATAAAATGCATGGTTAAAATATGTTCCCATTTGAATGCAGCAGAAATGCTCTGGATCAAGCGAAGTGTTACATTCATATGTGTAGCTTGTTGAACCGAGGGGAACTCCTCTCAAAATTGAAATGCAGTTCCTGAAAAATCAAACTGGTAGAAAGAACATAGGAAGGACTTTGAAAAGATGCGTAATGTAGAATTATTTTATTGGTTGGAGGAGGTGTCTGAAATGAAAAGAAAAAGAGAAATTCGGCAACATGCCAAAAATACATATAATTATTTAAATGTTAATAACAGTGTGCAAGAACTTGCTTCTGTGCTGGTCTTCTTATGCTGGCTAACACACTGGCAAGCTTGTGAAAGACTAAAAATGGCTATATTGCAGACGCAAGCAGCATATGTTTGGAGGGTGGTGGAGGAGAGTTGAAGTGACGGAGTAGGGGAAATGTGCATAATACCTGCTGTAATTGTATTATTTTTATTGACTGGGAAAAATATTTTAGTAATTTTGTGAAAAAGGATGTTAAGTTTATCGATTATTTAACTGAGATTCCCAATTGGATCATTCTTCTGATCAGTACAAATGTAAAATCATTTAAGCTCTTTAGGCTTTTCCATTCATGAAATTAGTAATAGATGAAGTTTCTCAGGACCTTCTGTCCAGACCACAAATGCATCATCAACATACCTCCACAATATCATAGGTTTGATGGGCGCCGAATCAATAGCCTCCTCCTCAAAATGCTCCATAAAGAAATTAGCCACTACAGGCGAAAGTGGACTTCCATAGCCACTCCATCTGTCTGTTCGTAAAAATTCCCACCCCACAAGCAATATCTGGAAGTCATGCAGTGGTAAAATAGCTTAGTAATGTCCTCAGGAAACAAGTGTTCAATGAGAGACATGACCGAGTCAGTTGGCACTTCAGTGAACAAGGACTCCACATCGAAACTCACCAAAGTGCATTAGGTAGAAGGGTTATGGTTGACAGCTTGTTCACGAAATACCTAGAGTCCCTGACGTATGATTCAGTACGTCCTATGTGTGGCTGAAGCAATTTGCTTAGGTATTTAACCAGAGCATACGTAGGAGAACCTATCACACTAAGAATAGGTGTGAGGGGAACATCTCTTTTATGGATCTTAGGCAGTCTATATAATCTAGGTGGGACTGCATCCCTCAGGGACAGATGTTTATTTATTTATTTATTTATTTATTTATTTCATATTTCATACCACCAACAGAGATGTTTCTCCAATTACAGGTGGTTTAGCCTCCTCTTTTGGAATTGAAGATTGCCTTAAGAGCTTCACGGTGGCGTTGGACACACGAGTGGTGGGGTCACGTGAGCTCAGTCTGTGTTGGTGTTGAAAAATCATGTCATTGTTTTCCGAGCTTGTAGGCTGTGGTCCAGGTCAGATGATAAAGATGTTGATTCCCATAGCAATCATCTGATGGCCAGGTAGGCATCAATGTTTGAAAATGAGACCTCATAGTGCATTGGCACTGCTGGTGGCTCCAAGTAGCCTCTGCAGTTTCCTCCACGGTATGCACTAGCCATGCGTCTTGGTAGGTGTCCTATTTACCAACTGATGAGCCCAACTTAGCACACTAGGTTAAGTTGAATCTGAAGTTAGAATGTTGTGATAAGTCTGAAACATGAAGAAATTAAGTAAGAAGGGAGATATTTTAAAGGAGAAACCCTTGTAAGAATGTATGTTGGTGAGCGCACTCGCTCTAAATGATAAACCACGGAATACACTTACAGAAATTTCATCTTTACACTGAGCAGAATTTTATGATAAATTAATGTCTTAACTTTGGCAAACAAAATATATAGAAAATAAACATATGGAAATGGTACTTTGCTTTAGACATATTCATTTGACAGCCATCAAATCTACTACTATACAACATTTCACACGCTTGAACCATATTCTGGGTCGCAGTTAGTGAATCGCTGTCACCAGTCGCATCCAAACTAGCGTCAAAGTTAAAAAGATTGGATTTCAATTGATGAAGC
Organism: Anabrus simplex; assembly: GCF_040414725.1. Lineage (NCBI taxonomy): Eukaryota > Metazoa > Arthropoda > Insecta > Orthoptera > Tettigoniidae > Anabrus > Anabrus simplex. The sequence goes on along the minus strand of NC_090265.1, from coordinate 125,984,548 downwards.
CTTTACAAGTGACGGTAAAATCATGCTATGCAGAGTGTGTGACAAACGTACTGGATGCTCCATGAAGTCACATTAAGAAGAACAGCATTTAAAAACTGATCTTCATGTGAGAAATAAAAAATGTGCTCCATCGAATAAACAAGTTGTTCTTACACAAGGGCGCTAGAACCTCTGTCTTCTATCAGTGAATTTAATAAAGATTTGTGCATGGTAATTAGTGTGCCTAGACATTTGAATAAATTTTCATTTACCGAGCTCGATAACTGCAGTCGCTTAAGTGCGGCCAGTATCCAGTAATCAGGAGATAGTGGGTTTGAACCCCACTGTCGGCAGCCCTGAAGATGGTTTTCCGTGGTTTCCCATTTTTACACCAGGCAAATGCTGGGGCTGTACCTTAATTAAGGCCACGGCTGCTTCCTTACCATTCCTAGGCCTTTCCTATCCCATCGTCGCCATAAGACGTGTTGGTGCGACGTGAAGCAAATAGCAAAAAAGAATATATATATTTTAACATTAAATGAATATTATTTCACTTCAAAATTAATTATTTCTTCATTTGTAAAGTTCATGAAATTCTTCATAAAGTTTGTCTAAATAATGTAAAAATGAAAATTCTTGCATTTCAGAAACAAGCATTTGTTCACTTGAAAAATTTATGAACTCCTCGTAAAGTCTTTCTAAATAATTTGGAAAAAAAACATCTCAAAAATGAATCTTCTTATAACGTTCTGTCCTATAGTCTCTTTAACGTTTGATATTTAACACTTAGAGAATATGGCAAGAGTAATATGATTTCCAATGAGCATTAGTTAATTGTAAAATGGCCAGCGGTCACCAATTCTAATGTTCCACTTATATGAAGGTATGGCGATTAATATGATTTCCAATTAGCATTAGTTAATTGTTTGTAAAACGGCTAGCAAAGTCACCGATTCTAATGTTCCACTTAGAAGAAAGTTAGTCTGGCGGAATCTTTAGATGGTTTGAAATTCATTCATATCACCTGTATATTCTGGAACTCAGGATTGGAATGTAGAGAGGTGCAGTTCAGCGAACAACAAGTTGAAACCATAGGCAGCCGATGTCGTGATGTCATCCCCATGGTACCACCATGACGAATAGATGAACAGTTGTGAGGACTCGTCGAGTTCAAGCGTGCCCCGCCAGGCAGGGCACAATGGAAAAAATCATACACGGAAATAAGAGCTACGACCTTCATCACATGTTGCGAAAAGCACAGGTTACTCGAGAGTACATATACAGATAATTAACACATTACTTGCAGCATATTAAAAACAAACACCCATGAACCATTTAAAGGTAATACTCTACTTACCAACTCAATTTGTCAGTTACTGGACTTTCGAAAGTTTACCTGAAGATTTGGCGGATGTTCGAGATTGTAAATCTTGCCGGATTTCTTTCATTCTGAAGAAAAATCGGCACTTCCAGATAATGATAAACAAGTCTGGGGATTATATCCATAACATGTTGAAGACAACAACCAGCTCCTGGAGGATCAACTGAAATTTTGTGTCTGGAATTGATACAATCAAAAATATTTTGCCCCACATCGATTTTGAGTTCAGCTTTCCACTAATTACTTTCTCAGCCTGGAAAAGAAAGTCACATATACTTTTCAGGGACATGTTAAAAACTCTTCATTATTGCTTGAAATGTAGTCTTTCATTTAGGTGAGAACTGAAAATGTACTTCGATTATTGTCTAATGGAGAATGGGCACAGGGCAAACATTTAATAAATTTAGAAGAGTTATTAACAATGTACCTGGCGTCTCCGAAGACCGTAAAAGTAGTTAGTGGGACGTAAAGCAAATATTATTATTATTATTATTATTAACAATGTATCCGGGCAAATGGTGCACTAAATACTTTTCATTGGAAGAGTTTTGAAATGCGCTATCAAATTCAGTGCATCTTGAACAACAATTTTTTGCGTAATGCAAGTTTCCACTGATTGTTTCACTGTCTTGTTATGCATTTCCACATTCCGGGCTAACATACGCATCTGATTAACATACGAGGTCAAGATCACCTCCCATTTAGATTTGCAATTTCCTCCTACATTTAAAGCCTACTTTATAAGGATCTAGCTCAAGTTAAATATCAATTAGCATTTTTAGGCAAATTTGGAGCGATAGTGTTGTATTTTCGGCATCAGAAAGTACACTAGAATAACCCAAATTTTGATCAACTTTAGACTGACCTTTTAATTCTCCATTCGTTGCTGCACTCCCATCTTCAATCTTCTTCTTTTCCTGGTGGTGTCTAGGTTCTTTTTCCTGTTGGGAGTTTCATGGTACTTAATCTCACTTGAAAGCTATTTCGGCAAATTAGGGAAAATGTGAGGCACTGCTCCTGGATGTAATTTCCATCTCACACGAGAGAGAGCCTACTTTTTCACTATTCACTATAAAATTATCTGATTTTACTATCAAGTCATCAGAGAAATGAACTTGACATATTCTGCTATTACGCGTTAACTCAGTATCCTTTCGTGGAATAGCTCTGGCCCGGTTTTCAAATTTATTTCTATCCTTCGGAGGTGAAAATAATTGCATATCATAAACTACTCTACCATAGTCTGACTTACAGCCAGGCACAAAACAGCACGGCATGTTGAACTATTAATTTAATCAAGCCACATAAGATACGTGCTTTAAGTACACAACACATAATGAACTGAGTTTAGGAACTGAAAGCAAAGAAAATTCAACTTATTGACTGAAATATCTCGCACAGTAATGTCTCCTGCACTTTCCTATACCCGGCTTGTTGGAACTACTGGAGCACAAGTTGGACAGAATCACTTGCAGGGCTTGCAGTGGCGTGGCCATAAACTACCATGTTATAACGGCTGAGTTCTCACGCTTGGTTTTTCTATTCGTCATGGTACCATGTTCCAATTCCCACGTAGAAACCGCATTCCAAGTCCCATGTAGAAACCACGTTCCAACTCCCACGTCGACTCAAGATAACAGCAGTAGATATGATGATTTAAGAAAATAGGCACTTGGTCAGGATTTTACGCATTACTGTTAGATTTATGAACATGAGAAAGTCCAACTGACTATAATCCTACACACTCGCGATGAACGTTTGGCTGTATTAAAAGTTCAATAAACTGTCATTAAACATGTGTTTCAAGGTACTATTATGAAATAGTTTGTTTCAATAGACTGAGTGTTTTATCAGTCAATCAGAAAATTGTCTTAATATGCACACGTTTATCAACCATGAATGTTCCAAGTTAATCTAACTCTTAAGATGAGTACAAGTTTAAACCACCTAAGTTCACTCAAGTTGTAGTTCAAATATGAAATTCCGTAAAGTGAGTTAATGTTACACGTTCTTGTAAACACTTTGAAAATTATGAGAAATCTAAGTTAGTATCATAGTGATTGAAAGGTTCTAAGTTCAAGACGAACACTTGTATTATAAGTTCATTTAAGATAGTTACCGTAGAGTTGTACTTCACGAGAACTGAGTTAGAGTCTCGGCGTATACATTCACGTACGTCAGCATGTTTGCATGTCGGCTGCGAGATAACTGTTTTCTACTCAGAAAATCCTGGCTCTTTTATATAATTCTGCCGGGTTCGACTTCCTCCCCTCTTGGCAGAATTGAATTGCTTTATGGTGGAATTATTCATAAGTCCCTAGGCCGATATTTACGAAATCTGAGTATGTTGGCCTTTAAATAACGGGCTACAAGATGATATATTTCAATAATTGATATCTCATTGGGATCAAAAGTTAGCATAATATGTTCTACAAGTTTCCATATCACCATGTGTCGTGCACATGATCGGTGCTTCACTTCAAGGTCAACTTCCAGCGTGGAGCTTGTGACATAGTTTGCTCGCTAAGTCCATGCCCGCGCCGTGCCGTTGCGGTTCCTTGCATACAAAGTGCATGCCAGGGCCATGCCCTTGCAGTACTTAACATTGAATAAAATAATGTCCCAGACCGTAAGCGGTTCCTGGTACAGTATGGAGTCAACGTTGTGGACCAGATGGCCAGAAAGTATACTGTCAAGCCAGCTGCTCATAGTTGGCCTTTACATTCAGTAATATTCTCGACAGCAGGAATAAATGCTTGGTGTTGTACAGATAGGTTATAAATATCAAAATCTTGAAGAAACTTTCTCCTCTAACATGCTGAGGAATTTACTGCAGCAAACAGCCAGACTAGAAATGAAAGGACCGATACTGCAGATGATAGTGATATAGAACCTTAATCTGACCGAAAACGTAGGAGATGCCAATTGTGCAACAAATGCAAGAAGGACATGAAAGGCATGCAAAAAGGTTGTCTGCAAGAGAAAATCGTCACCTGTGTAGAATGTCTGTAAGCTTTCACAGACATACTGTACATCATGTGTTCTTCAGACCATTAAAGGATGTGCTTAGTATAGATACAATCAAAAACTAAATAGGCAAGAGACTTTCATTTTGTATCCATATAATATCTGATTGTGCCTTTTAGTTGATTTCACATCCTTTTATAACTGAATTTCTGATATGACTGTATGGTTTAGAACATTAATATAATATTCAATCAGGAAGATCATTGATATTTATTTTCATTGTAGGAAATATATCTCCACATCTGTATTCACAAATAATAGAATAAAACTTATAAATAACACTCGAGGGTCATTTTTGACCCCTCCGTCTTTCTTGATGGTGTGACTCATTCAGTCTTTCTATTGTTGAGTTGGGTTAAGACCTCAAGCAATGAATTAAATCTGGAAATAATAGCCAAAATTAGGAATGAATAAACAAACAGAAACAAAACTAAAAAGGGAGAAAAATTATTTGTGACTCACTTCTAGAGTGAAATATACAGTACATGTAATGTCTGATGTTGAACAAAACACTGATATGCTAAAGGAAGCAGGCAGGCCATGGAAATAAGAGTGGATAGGGAACAAACATGTACTGACATGCTGTAGGGAGCAGGCATTGGAAAACAACGGAGTAGATAGGGGGAAGAGAGGAGGTGGGGTAAATAAGGGAGGGGGAGGAGAGAAGGGGTGTCTAAGGTGGGGCTGAAGGATGTGGAAAGAAATACAGCTGCTTAAGAGGGAAATTTAGAGAGTTTATAGAGGAGAGAATTCTTTTTATCTGAGACGTGATTACTAAAGATAGGAATTAAAAGGTCAGATAAACTGTTCCAGATGGATAAAACAATTTTCCATAATACTGAGCTGGGGGCCTTTTTCTATATCTTTGAAAATTTTCATGTGTTAGTTGATATTAGTGAACTTAAAATTAGTATCACCGATGTGCTGTCCCATAGCTGAAAATGTTATATTTCAGGGCGTTAACATGCTCTAATCATAGCAAGAAGTTCACCAAGTCAGGTGTCTATAGACTCAATTGCAATAATTGTGATGCATCCTATGTTGGTCAAACAGGTATGAGCTTCCATACAAGATACTTACAGCATGTTAACGCCATACTGTGTTTGAGTGTTTGAGTTTTCCAGGAGTCAGCCTCTCCTTCTGATAAATGTTGTAAATTGTCTTCAAGAAATTTAAGACTACTTGCATATTATCTACACAAGTTTTCTTGAGCATTTGCCTCCCTAGTCCTCTCTCTGTAATATTTGGTCAGCTTCGTGTAAAGAGCTAGCAACACTGAAACGTGAAATGAGTTTGACCATGCCAACGTCTGGTGGTTTTACTACAGATTTTTCAGTCTTGTTGTGCATTCCATGTTTTTTTGTGTTGCTCTGGTTTTAATAGCTTGTTTCCTGTAGTTCCTTTGAAGTGGTTAGGTGGATTGGATGATCACTATGGCTGAAGCCATACACACGTTCACACATGTCCCCTAGGAGCTACAAAATCCTCTTTGTAAAGATACTGATACAACTGTGCATAGGAAAGGCATTAAAACTAACAAAGTGGTAGAGCGTTATGACTTCAAAATGGATAGCCGCTGGTTGATGCTACCACTCAGCAAGTCTGTTGGATGGGCTGCTGTTTATATAACAAAAACACTATCAGGAGAGTCAAATAATTTAGTGCTTCTCATCCCAATGAATTTCCAAATTTTGCAATAATCTGTGATGATTGAACAATGTTATCATGTGCTAATTATTTTCCATTACTGACTAATGAAAGTTGTTTCAACATCCTAGATATTCAGTGAGAGATACAAGCAGCATTCTTGTTAAAATCAAAAAAAATTTATAGTGGAGTGGAGTGGCATGTGAGAGTTATGTTGAAACAAATGCTTCATTTTTATAAACATGATATCCAATATAGCATCATGTAGCAGAAGTTTCTCCATAATTAATTCACCTTGTATTTGTCTAATATCTTGATTTGTTAGTGTTTTTAGTGACTATATATATTTAACATTAGAAATAAAACAAAATGGAAGATTATGATTCCCATACATTTTTGTAAGTACAACTTTAAAGTACTTTCCATCTGTCAAAATATTATTACACATATAACACTACAACACACTTGTGTGTGTTTTTCTACAGGTATGTGTTATAATTAATGTTTTGTAGACTGAAAAGCTTTAAAGTTTTATTAAGTGAGCCGTCACTGAAAAAATATGGCTTCCTTCTTAACGGAACATTTATTTTTAGGTTACTGCAAACATTCCTTATGACCACAAAGCGCATGCAAGACAACCACAAATACCTACAGAACCACACTTTTTTAAATTTGTCTCTGTTTCTCTTGATTTCTATTTCATTTTTTCATTTATATGTACAAGGAAAAATGCATGTTGAAGTAAGAATTTTATTCTGTGTAATGAGCTTGATTAACTACTTTTCCCCCCAATTGTTTCACTCTCTTTACTGGCAGTTCTGCAGAAATGAATGATGAAGTGGGGTTCTTCTCTTTTCCATCTCCCCACTTCCTCATAAAGCCAGCGCTCAACAAAACTCTTGCACACAGTGATTGTTCATTCATTTTTAGGAGGTAACCCTTACCTGTTCTTCATACGAATATTTTAGAGATGCCTGTTTTGCTGTATTCTTAGGATTTTATATCTGGTGTTGGTAGTGGGTGTGTGTTCTGTGCAGGGAAATCCCACAAGTGCAGGTCAACTTAGAGCAGGAACAGTCCCTCTCCAACAGTATCATGGCATTTGGGAGTGTCAGTGCGAAGGGGGGGAACCTTGCTGCCATTGATTCGTACTCACAGCCTTACAGGTAAGGACTAGAAATTATAAACTCTAATTAATGGAAAAGACAATATGGGAAAGGGTATATTCACGTGTTTTGTTGTATTAGGTTACTTTAAATTAACTTACTGTTTACATACTGTGAAAATGTGGTGGAATGATATTCGTGAGTATTTTATGTTCTGAAATCATGAGTCAACCCTCCTTATATTATGAGACAATATATCGTCTAATAATTTGTTGTTTTAATGTAGGGGTATATGTATCTCTTGTGATATAACTTTTCAAAAAGTATTCGTACACCAGTATAAAAAATACATTTATTGACATCTGATTTCTCTGACGATAATAAAGTCATGTTTACTTAACCAAATATTGAAATGATATAAGAACATCATAATTCTGTAATGGCGATTCAGATCATTGTAGTTTTTATGTGTCTTAACACAATTAAGTGACGCCATTGTACCAGGAGTTGTACATTTGAGTAACTCCATCTCCAGACTCTATCCTTTGTGAGGTCATGGGCATTCTGTCTTGCAAATACTTCGTTCATGTAGGTTAAAGCCAGATAACATGATAATTTCAGATGTAATAACTGTACAGAAGTCAAAATATTATTCTCATAATCCATTGTTAATCTTTTGTTGAAACAATTACAGTGATGTAATGTTTCCACATTCATTTTAAAATCTCACTGAAAGTAGAGAGTACAGGTTGCTTGTTTTGGTCACGTAGCTACCAGTTTGCTTTCGGGAGATTGTGGATTCGAACACCACTGTCGGCAGCCCTGAAGGCCAATGGTCATGCTCATAGCTGGCCGGCTAATGGTCGATGGCGCGTGAAAACTTTCGTTCTGTTATAAAAGTAAATATACATTTTTGGGCGGGTTGGAGGGTCCCTGGCATTGGTAATGAACACATCTCTCTTCTAAAAGGATTTTAAGGTACAATTCACATATATTTCTTCGTGAAGTTGTGTGTCATATACTGGAGTGCCTAGGGTAGAGCGCTACCCTTCAATGCAGTATTGGAGTTGGTCTTGGTTCAACATAACCTTTAAAAGTCGATGTAGGCCTAAATTACATGGTACAAGATTTCCATAAACTGACTACGAACAGTATACCGGTGACCAAATTATAATGGAAGATTTAAAAAAATGGAATTTCGCCATCATGTTGGTTGCTTTTTCTTATCCAATGTGCTTTATTTCATTAGATTAGAGAATTAAAAACAACTTGTGCTTGATTGTTGTTTGGCTTGGTGTTGCGGGTACCGGTATTAGATTTTTCAGAGAGCTTGGCAGATCAAAGTTGCTGAACTGAAAACAGGAATGAAAACATTTAGTAGTAGACCTACGATGTTACATTTATCATATTAAATTACCACCGTTTATATAATATGTACGTGATATTTTCGTGTTAGCCAATACCAGCAATCCGGCTACTTTGGCCGCCATGTTTTTTAATATTACGGTCTGAGGATTGGAGTCGGTCTTGGCATTATATTCAATTCTGCCTGTCACCAATCACAGTCAAATTGGAAAGAGAAAAAATAACACCAAAGCTTCCGAAATTGCTGTTTTCGCGACCTTGAGCTCAGCTGGAAAGCACACACTCTGTACAAGTCAGTACAAGTGCGAAATGATACAAAGTTTTTAAATGTAACATGCACAAATGAAACGACTGCGGTTTTTATAACATTTTAACACACAAACGTGAAATTCCCCGTCTTATCATAGGACCAAAACAGTAATAGGCAATCCCAAAACCTCCCATGGCTTTATGTATGTAGCTTAAGGTGCAACATCTGTTCTGGTCTCGATAACATAACATAATCGTATACCGTACGATAATATTAAAATACTAAATTTGTGTTAAGAAGGAGCAGTTTCGATTCCTGCCTGAAAGCTCAGTGACTATACAGTGCCTTGAGGGAAGTGCCGAAAACCTGTTCGGTGATACACTCGAAAAAATTTTTAAAAAAAAATAAACATGTAACCCTGGACAATAATGTAGACGTTTTGCAAGTACGAATATTTGACGAAACTCGTACCATCTTCAAGTAGAGCTGTCGAAATGCGCTCTGTCTCCTTCCAATTGTTGTGGACACTATGATTTTGATTCTCTAAAACAATACCACCTGAATGCGCCGATCGCTTTTCCGGTATAGTACTTCCTCAAATTACCGCAATGACGGGACGTTAACACCAAGATCCGTAAGTATGTCGTAGCCGTCCTTTCGTGAGATACAGTTACTTGAAAAACGCGTGATTGAGGATTTAGCGTTGATGGGACTGAAATTTCTGGACGGTTGATACGGGAAATCGTTTCTTCAAGGAACGGAAAATGCGGGATTTTTACAACATGATTTAATTAGGATGCTCGCGGGACCACGTAATTTGAATGGATAATACGAGAAAATGTTGTTTCCAGGAACGTATAATCGAGGTTCTACTGTACTCCAATTGGGGTCTTATCAGCAACTTTACAATATATACCATCTCCTTTACATCGTTAATGCTAAAAACCATTCTTATAACTTGTTTTCTACAACCATCTCCAACGTACCAACTAAAGATAAGCTTTTCCTACTAGGTGACTTCATTGCTAGAGTAGAGAAGGATAACTGGCTATGGGAAAACGTAATGGGTAAACAAGGACTCTGTAGTTGCAATGCCAATGGATTGCTGCTTCTCGGTCTATGTAGTGAACATGAATAACTAATACGCAGTTTTGCCTACCTAATCGCTTCAGGACCACATGGATGCACCCTCGCTCTAAGCATTGGCACATCCTTGATTACCTCATCACTCGGCAATGTAATAGGAAGGATGTCCTTATCACCAGGACAGCTAGAAATGTTGATGATTGTTGGATGGATCACAAGTTTCTATTATCTCGTCTTAGAATCAGTCTTCGCCAAAACCACCCAGGCATTTTCAAACCCTATCCAGGCAGAAGTATAATAAATCTAAACTTTGAGATGGACCTACTGCTATGAATTTCCACAACATGATCTCCGACATGGTGGCAAGTGCTCCAGTCAATACAAAGAACGTTGAGCAGGAATAGGCTACATTGCAGAAAGTAATCACAGAATCACCTGAGAAAACCATTGGTTTTAAGAAAAATGTAAGACTGGTTTGATAACAATAAAGAGATTTTGTGTGTCATCAATGCTAAATGAGAAGCCAATCTATCACTTCAAGATCCATCTTCAGACTCAAAGAAAGCACATTTTCTCGAACTCAAGTGTAAATGTCAGGGCCAAATAAGAGAGATAAAGAATGACTGGTGGCAACAGAAAGCTCAGGAACTGCAAAGTATGTCTGATGCCCAAGACCTGCGTAACTTCTATGCAGGAAAAGGAGTTACATGGCCCAACTCGCTCCTCCTCCAGGACAATGAAAGCTGCTGATAATGCTACCACTATTACGGATAGTCAAGACATCCTAGAACGTTGGAAAATACATTTTTCCACTCTTCTCAATAGGAGCTCTAATGCTGCTGAAGATTTTCTCAATGATATGCCTCTACATCCCCAACAACCAAGGATGGCTCTTCCAACATTCAAGGAATTCAATACTGCTCTCAGTAAACTGAAACTTGACAAGACTCCTGGCTCAGTTAACATTCCTCTGGAACTGATTCAAAGTGGAGGGCTACCTCTAAAGACCAGACTTCATACTCTTATCCTCTTAAGACGACACTCTGGAGATAAAGATATTTTTACCTAATGCATGGATTTTCATGAAACTTTGTGGGAATGTCTCCTACATAGAAGTTGAGATATCGTAAAAATTTCATTCATATACAATGTTTTCCCAAAAAAAAAATTTGATTTTTTAAAAAGGTTTAATTTAATTTTTTTCATGAAATGTAATTAACATGTTAATGTAAATTGTAATTAGGTAGATAATACTTCTTTTAAAAGCACTATGTATTGATTTTTCTGTACATAATTTATATAAGGAGATATATCGTACTAAAGTTTGTGTAATTTTTACGTTCTAAAATTTTGGACTTAAAAGTCTCTACTACTTGAAAATATTCTGCAATCAAAAATTCCATTTGCAGGTTTCTTAATATAGCTGTGATACATATACCATACAAATTTTGTTACAATTGGCTGAATATTATGGGAGAAAAATGGGATTTAAGTGTAAAAATTACAATTGGCGAGAAAATTAAAGCAAAGTTTAAGTGATGTTTTCTTCCTGATTCATTACTTCCCTTCCTTTCTTAGCAGCTTTTGTACGAGTACTGGTAACTTTGGAAGCTTGTCTCTTCTTCTTCTCCTTCTCCAAAGAACGGAAAATGATTCACCTGCATTTTGTTTTTCACAATGCAACCTTTCCTGAGTCTAAGTTATGGGGATTGTAGTTTCTGTCATGTCATGATTGTTGGTTATAGATGCAGGACTTACATGGCTTGAAGTTGATGCGACACTTTCCTGATGAGAACAATCTGATTCCGATAACATTTCATGACCCTTTGTCCCCGATTTCTTCAATGGAGACTCCTGTTTGGTAATAGCTGATTCCCATCTCTTTCCTATCAAAAGTTAAGCAATTTGTCGCTTAGCTAAGGCTGATTTATGTTTATGCATAATGTTTATTCCCTTGAATACAAGATATCAATTATTACAGCACACTGTCTTTCAATAAGAACAGTATCTTGATATGCAACTACAAGACATTACTTGCGCGCAAACTTCACAAAAGTTAACAGACTGGGTACCACCACAGAACCCACAAAAAAGATTAAACATACAAGAATAACAAAACTTTTAGTAGTACCATCACTAATACCAATACAAGCATAAAATGTTGCTCAATGACAGTCGAGTACTGAAATATTAGTCCATAACAGGCTTTATAAATTCATTCAGAAATATGGTAGATCTTACCATTTCACTCAGCGGGAATAAAATTATTTATAGCCTAGATTGTAGTGCCTTATTTCCTGGCATTATATACCGATTTTTACTACTCTTCAGTCATTATCTCAGGATGTAAATGCATACATACAAAAAGGAGAGATGGCGGAAAATTAAAAATGCATTTCCTTGTTACTGGGGACACAACCGATACAGAAATAACTTTTTAATTCTGAACAATGTACAGATAAAACTCTTTTTATTCATCATCATCATCATCGTCGTCATTTTACTGTTTTGTTTCCCGGGTACTGTTGTGAGCCTCTTCCATTCTGTCTTATTGAGGTACGTTGTGTTGTTAATGACGTTCTCCAGTGTTCTTCCCCGATCTGCAGTGTCAATCTTTATAATGTCCACCATCTGTTTCCCTGCCACATGTCTCTCCAAGTTAACATATGTTATCCTTGTTGGCTCCATCCTCGTTACATACCCAAACCACCTCAATCTGGACATGCTGACCTGATCTAACAATGGTAACAATCCCAGCTTCCTTCCTAACCACATCATTCCTTAACTTGTCAGGTTTTGGTCATCTCAGATGCCTGCAACCTTGATGAGTCTTTCTTAGTGAGGGTGCAGGTTTCAATATCATAGGTTAAGATTGGTATGAACAACTGATTGAACATCACCAGGTTTGATTTTGTTGATTCTTTGGGATCCCAGAGGTGTGTTCATACTTGCTGGTAAAAGTGTGAGCTCTTCTGCACTCTTTATTTGCCACCTCCTTTGTGGCTAGTGTATCTCGAGATATTACACTGCCGAGGTATGTAAGGCTTTCCACACTTTCTAGTGGAGGGTTTCCTAGCGTGATGATTGCTGCTCGTTCCTCTCTGTTTATTGCCATCACTACTGTTTTTGGTACGCTTATCTTGAGATTGAACTCCTGGAACTTAACTTTCCATTCACTGAGTCTCCATTGTACTTGTTCCTCTGTTTCTCCCCACATCATAACATCGTCAGTGAAAGCCATTGCATTTAGTTCACCAGAGGTTTTCTTGATGTTCTTCATTATGTCATCCATGATGGTGATAAACAATAATGGGAATAGTGCACTGCCTTGCTGGACTCCACTTTCGGTCTTGAACCAGGATGAATGTCCATCACCCAATTGCACACAATTGGTATTCTCGTACAGCACCTGAACTTTCCTCACCAGTCCCTCTGTCACATTACTTTTTCTCAGGCATTCCTATATCTTCTTTCTTCCAATGCTATCATATGCCTTCTCAGTGTTAAGGAAGACCATAAAGAGATCTTTGCCTTTTTCCCAATATTTTTTCCATTAACATACCGACACTGAAGATTAGGTCTGTTGTGGACCTGTTAGGCCTGAAGCCATACTGTTCCTCTTCAAACTGTATCTCTAAGATGACTCACAGTCTGCTCTCAAAGGAAGAAATATTTTATTTATATGTAAAAAAAAAAAAAATAAAAAAAAAATAATAATCATTGTCGTCATTTTCATTTCCCCTTGTCCAGCTGCTGCGAGGTTGGGGTCTCCTCAGTAATTATATTCCAGTCCATTCTTCTTCTTCTACCGCTCTTGACAGAGTCTATCCATCTTGCTCTGGACCTCTCTCTGGCTTTCCCTCCATCCTAGCCTCTGACACTTGTTTTGGTATCCCCCCCCCCCGTCTGCCCTTCTAACATGTCCAAAACATTTCATTTTATTTCCCTTCCATCCTATCACTCAGTTTCTCTACCACTTTCTTTTCTGACCTCAACATTTCTTTCTCTTCTCTTGCTCTCAGTGTCCAGGTCCCTGATGAATACGTAAATATAAGAGTATAGTACATTGTGTATATTATCTCTTTACATTTCATAGAAACTTCTCTGTTCCACACCAGGTTCCTTCCATTCTGGTAGGGCATATTTCCTACTTGTACCCTTCTGCTGATCTCCTTATCCAATCTTGCATTGTTTCACTTCCCAGATATTTGAAGTATTGAGCAACCTCGAGGTTTTGTCCCCTGATGCTAACAATTCCTTTCCTCCTGATCCTCTGGTCATCACCACAGTTTTGCTATTCTCCACACTGATTTTCATACCATATTTCTCAGTACTGTTATTTAAAGCCTCTAGTTGGATTTACACATCTGTATTGTTGACTTCCCAGATCACTGTCATCTGCAAACAACAGTATTTTCATATCCTCTCTATGTGTTGCCTTTGTTTCCTTTAGAGTTTCATCCATAACCATTATAAATATAAGTGTAGACAATACACTTCCCTGTCTTAGTCCAGTGTGGTTTTCTAAACCAATCTTTTCTCCCCACTGGAGTTTAGACACAACTGGAGCAGTTTTTACTTTCACTACTTACCTTGATTACTTTCCACATCCCTTTCTTTCCAGGATTTTGCACACTTTTTCTCTATCAACACTATTGTATGCTTTCACTAGATCAAGGCATACTATCACCAGATCTTTTCCATATTTTCATTGTTTTTCCATCAATCTCATGGTAAATATTGGGTCTATCTATCATTGACCTGCACTGTTTAAAGCCATACTGCTCCTCTAAATTTCTTTCCACCCTTCCTCTAATCCTCCTTTCTGTTATTCTCTCCAATATTTTGGCTACTTTTGACAACAGTGCAATTCCTCGATAATTGTCACATACCTTCCTGTCACCTTTCTTAAATACTGGTATTATTACACAATTACACCAGTCAACAGGTACTTGCTTTTACCTCCACATACACCTTAGCAGCCTATATAACTAATGTAGACCAATATGTCCTGCTGCCTTTATCATTTCCACACATACTTCATCCATCCCTGTTCCTTTTTTGTGTTTTCATTTAACAGCCATTTCCTCCTCTGCCATTGCAGTATCACTTTCCGTTTCGTGATCATCCTCGTTTACCACTATACTCTCTTCTGCATCATTGTCACATTCAGGAATTTATTGAAGTAATCTTTCCACCTATCCCTTATCTCCTCTGGGTCTGTTGTTACATTTCAACTCTCTTCCTTCACTTGTTTTGTGGAGATTTTTTTCTTTTCTCTTAATTTTTATCAATCTATAAAACATCCTTTTCCAAGTTTTGTATGAATCTCTCCCAACATTTTTTTTTTTTTCTTTTCCTTACTTACCACTTTTTTTTTTACACTTACCTTTAATTTCCTGATACTTAATCTTACTTTCTTCTTTTGTTTAACAACCTTTCCATCCCACCAAGATGTCTCCTTTTCCTTCACTCTTGCCAAAGTTCTGCTACAAATCAGCTGTGCACAGATTACAAATGAGTCATTTTTTAAAAGGGCCGTACTCCATAATCTTAAGTTTTCAGGAGCAAAGAAAAACATTCTGTGGGTGAATGTATGGAATGTAACAGGATGGGCTTTCCATTGTTGAAAGAACATAATGGAATGGATATCTTGCCACAACTGCAGTTGCTAAGTCTTCCAATCTCTTTGAAAAAATAACTCCAAAATCTTGGAATAAGGTCCTTTCCTTGAAGTAATTCATATGCATGGTCAAATGATGTTTTTAGTATTGTTTTAAGTTGCTCCTTTTTTACCCATACATTGTCACAGTATAGGTTGTAACTATATTCAAAGTACTTACAAAATGGCTTCGTGGATCTTTATCATCAAGATCATCATCAGCAGCAGTGTTACGTACAAGCCATGTCATCAAATCATTGTAGAAATACCTATGTTCATGCGGAATATAATCAAACGTTGAATGTCTTGCATTTTGTTCCTGTTAGTTGCCACTGGGCCAGTGTACCGGTAAGCCTTCTCAAAATTAAAAACAACAGACACTCCCGGAAATAAAAGATCGAATGTACTTCTGTAATCCTCGTATGTATTTAGAAGACACAACACCTGCCGCAACTTACTATGTTCAAAATGCATAAAGGAACATAGTTGAAACCTGACTTTCTGGCTTTTTGGAACATGTCTACCTTGTGATTCATTCAACAATCCCCTTTCAATCAATCAATCAATCAATCAATCTATCAATACTGATCTGCATTTAGGGCAGTCGCCCAGGTGGCAGATTCCCTGTCTGTTGCTTTCCTAGCCTTTTCCTAAATGATTTCAAAGAAATTGGAAATTTATTGAACGTCTCCCTTGGTAAGTTATTCCAGTCCCTAACTCCCCTTCCTATAAATGAATATTTGCCCCAGTTTGTCCTCTTGAATTCCAACTTTATCTTCATATTGTGATCTTTCCTACTTTTATAAACGCCATTCAAACTTATTCGTCTACTAATGTCATTCCACACCATCTCTCCGCTGACAGCTCGGAAAATACCACGTATGATATAGATGTTGATTCCCATAGGGAATCTGAAATATTTGTCCTGAATGAGTAAATTTATAATACCAATATAAATGGTCCGTTATTGGACATTATAAATTTTCCAGCTAACTCATTCTTGGTTGCCAGCGTTTCGCCCAGGTGGCAGATTCCCTGTCTGTTGCTTTCCTAGCCTTTTCCTAAATGATGTCAAAGAAATTGGAAATTTATTGAACGTCTCCCTTGGTAAGTTATTCCAATCCCTAACTCCCCTTCCCTATGGGAATCAACATCTATATCATCTGATGGCCAAGCAGGCATCAATTTTTGGTAATGAGACAAAGTCTCTTAGTGCATTGGCACTGCCGGTGGCTCCAGTTAGCTTACGCAGTGGCCTCCACGGTATGCACTAGCCAGCGTATTGGTAGGTGTGCTAGGTACCAACTGATGAGCCCACCCTAGCACACGAGGGTGAAACGCTGGCAACCAAGAATGAGTTAGCTGGAAAATTTATAATGTCCAATAACGGACCATTTATATTGGTATTACATACCACTTAGTCGAGCAGCTTTTCTTCTTTCTCTCAGTTCTTCCCAACCCAAACTTTGCAACATTTTTGTAACGCTACTCTTTTGTCGGAAATCACCCAGAACAAATCGAGCTGCTTTTCTTTGGATTTTTTCCAGTTCTTGAATCAGGTAATCCTGGTGAGAGTCCCATACACTGGAACCATACTCTAGTTGGGGTCTTACCAGAGACTTACATGCCCTCTCCTTTACATCCTTACTACAACCCCTAAACACCCTCATAACCATGTGCAGAGATCTGTACCCTTTATTTACAATCATATTTATGTGATTACCCCAATGAAGATCTTTCCTTATATTAACACCTAGATACTTACAATGATCCCCAAAAGGAACTTTCACCCCATCAACGCAGTAATTAAAACTGAGAGGACTTTCCCTATTTGTGAAAATCACAACCTGACTTTTAACCCCGTTTATCAACATACCATTGCCTGCTGTCCATCTCACAACATTTTCGAGGTCACGTTGCAGTTGCTCCCAATCTTGTAACTTATTTATCACTCTATAGAGAATAACATCATCCGCAAAAAGCCTTACCTCCGATTTCACTCCTTTACTCATATCATTTATATATATAAGAAAACATAAAGGTCCGATAATACTGCCTTGAGGAATTCCCCTCTTAATTATTACAGGGTCAGATAAAGCTTCACCTACTCTAATTCTCTGAGATCTATTTTTTAGAAATATAGCAACTCCTTCAGTCACTCTTTTGTCTAGTCCAATTGCACTCATTTTTGCCAGTAGTCTCCCATGATCCACCCTATCAAATGCTTTAGATAGGTCAATTGCGATACAGTCCATTTGACCTCCAGAATCCAAGATATCTGCTATATCTTGCTGGAATCCTACAAGTTGAGCTTCAGTGGAATAACCTTTCCTAAAACCGAATTGCCTTCTATCGAACCAGTTATTAATTTCACAAACATGTCTAATATAATCAGAAAGAATTCCTCCCCAAAGCTTACATACAATGCATGTCAAACTTACTGGCCTGTAATTTTCAGCTTTTGTCCGTATCACCCTTTCCTTTATACACAGGGGCTACTATAGCAACTCTCCATTCATCTGGTATAGCTCCTCCGACCAAACAATAATCAAATAAGTACTTCAGATATGGTACTATATCCCAACCCATTGTCTTTAGTATATCCCCAGCAATCTGATCAATTCCAGTCGCTTTTCTAGTTATCAACTTTTTTAACTTATTGTAAATGTCACTGTTATCATATGTAAATTTTATTACTTCTTTGGCCTTAGTCTCTTCCTCTATCTCAACATTATCCTTGTAACCAACTATCTTTACATACTGCTGACTGAATACTTCTGCCTTTTGAAGATCCTCACATACACACTCCCCTTGTTCATTAATTATTCCTGGAATGTCCTTCTTGGAACCTGTTTCTGCCTTAACCCATTCGCCTCACATTTAAATACCATAGGAGTTCACTAAGAAATCACATTTAAATACCGCTCTACAGCCGTCGTCATCACACTGTTATTTAGAAAATCATACAAAACCAACCAGTAAATATTCCTTTCTGAAAATTTGCATGCATAATAAAGAAGTAATAAACTTACCAATGCCGCTATTTTAGTATGTCTGCTTGGTGTGGTACACCTCAAAACATTATTCTAAGTGAAGAGCTACGCCACACTTTTTGCACTGCCAGCAACTTTCGCTTCTTTTACCCCGGCTGTAGCACACAACACACCTTCTTGTGACTTTTGATTTCTTCTATGTAGGGGGAATACACATGGGAAAGTGGGCCCATGATTTAGCTTGTAATCTGGTTGGGGTGGTGCTCGCTGAAGGTCGACCTTGAACCGAGTACTCCGGCAACTGAACAGTCTCTAGTAGCTGCTGCGCAATGCTAGTTCGGAAGTCCGTGTAGCTTGTCTTTCTGTTAGCAGCGATCTTGTGATACCACAGTGAAGGAATTGAAAATACACATATCCAGGAGGTAAAAGAATATTTTCCTATATCCTTTCACTGTGCGTCGCATGACGGGGAACAGAGCCGTAACCTGATCCTGAAGGTCAACACCACCCATCCCCTTCTGATATTCAAGGCCACACTTGGGCTTTATCACTTCTTCCCTCGGAGTTTGTCCTCTCTTTCGTCTGAGTTTGCCTGTCCCTGTCATGTCAGCTGATTTGTGTTTAGTGGTGAGAAAGCAAACATCCTTGTTATCTTTCCACTTCACACACAACATACTGTTGGCAGCCCACGTCTCATACTCTCCACGTTTTAGTTTCGTCTTACTGATATCGCGAGGCGTGTTTTTCGGTTCTGTCTAACAGTTCCAGTTACTTTCATCGGCTTGTCGTGTAGCCTTTTGAATAAATCTGGGGAAGAATACGAGTTATCTAAAAACAATGTATGTCCTTGGCCTAACAAGGGTTCACACATGTTGAGAACAACGTTTGTACTTGCTGGCAGACTTGGATCCGTTACATCATCACCTACATAAATTTTGAAAAACAGACAGTAGCCAGAACTTGATTCACAAATTTTGTAAATTTTTATTCCAAACCTAGAACAGTTAGACCTATTACACTGGACATATGAAAGGCGGCCTCTGAATTTCATTAGACTTTCATCTAGAGCAATGTCTTGTGAAGGTAAATATAATTCTGAAAATTTGGAGCAGAAATGTTGTATTATAGGCCTAATCTTTCTTAGTTTGTCACTACTATCGACTTGTTCATCGTCAACAAAATGTAAAAATCGTGAAATTATAATAAATCTTCCCCTGCTCATGGTTTCACGAAAAATAGGAGTGTTTATACACCTATTTTTACTCCAGTATAACTGTATTCTTGACTTTTGCACTTGTGACATTAGTATAACTAACGCAAAATATGCCCTAATTTCGTCACGTGTAGTCTCAAACCATTTGTCATCGTCTTTCAACTTTTTTCTGTCAGGATTGCTCAACTGTTTTGCTGCATATGAATTTGTCTCGACAGATACTTTGTCAAACAAAGGGTTCATGTATTCACAAAAAACTGAGAGTTCAGATAATGGCTGCGTATCAAACTTTTTCAATAAATTTTCATCAACCCCACTGTATTCACTAAACTTATGTACAATAGGTTTATTGTCACTTTTTGTCCAGTTCCAGTCAGTCAAGTTAGTCTGTGCCGAGGTACGAGCTCGTTTCGAAAGACTCGGCACACCGTCGTTATTTGCTTCACTTTCCGTGTCATCAGAACTATTATACGCATCGCTAGTACTCGAACTAAGGACTTCAGGGTCTATTTCGTCGTCACAAACATCACTGCCTTCAATATCACTCTCCAGAACACTATCTATTAGCTTCCGTATTCCTTCTTCATCAACACCAGCATATCTGCTTGACGCCATGATGGTAACTGACAAGAGCGAAATTATGTGAATAAAGATTCTCTTATCTCTTGTTCCGGAAGTGTGCGAGAACCTGGTGAAAGGGAAAAAACCGAAGCCACATGTGTAAACTTCAGCTCAGAATGCATACAAGTGGCGTCTGTGGGTTAGTGACTGAACTATATGGACTGATGTACAGCTGTGCAGAGCTCGTCATTTGATTCATATGCCACGAGTAACTATGACGAGCTAGGGTCGTCAAATGATGCGATTGGGTTAAAATACCTATACATACCCTTCCATTTTTCACTAAAATTTGCATGACTGCCAATTATGCTTGCCATCATGTTATCCTTAGCTGCCTTCTTTGCTAGATTCAATTTTCTAGTAAGTTCCTTCAATTTCTCCTTACTTCCACAGCCATTTCTAACTCTATTTCTTTCCAGTCTGCACCTCCTTTTTAGTCTCTTTATTTCTCTATTATAATAAGGTGGGACTTTACCATTCCGTACCATCCTTAAAGGTACAAACCTGTTTTCGCATTCCTCAACAATTTCTGTAAACCCATTCCAGAGTCTGTTTACATTTTTATTTACCGTTTTCCACCAATCATAGTTACTTTATAGAAACTGCCTCATGCCTGCTTTATCAGCCATATGGTACTGCCTAATAGTCCTACTTTTAAGACCTTCCTTTCTATCACATTTATTTTGAACTACGCCAAAAACAGCTTCATGATCACTAATACCATCTGTTACTTCAGTTTCCCTATAGAGCTCATCTGGTTTTATCAGCACGACATCCAGGATATTTTTCCCTCTGGTTGGTTCCATCACTTTCTGAATCAGCTGTCCTTCCCATATTAACTTATTTGCCATTTGTTGGTCATGCTTCCTGTCGTTCGCATTTCCTTCCCAATTGACAGCTGGCAAATTCAGATCTCCCGCTACAATCACATTTCTTTCCATGTCGTTTCCCACATAGCTGACTATCCTATCAAATAATTCCGAATCCGCATCAGTGCTACCCTTTCCCAATCTGTACACTCCAAATATATCAAGTTGCCTATTATCTTTAGAAATGAGCCTTACACCTAGAATTACCGAGCTCGATAGCTGCAGTTGCTTATGTGCGACCAGTATCCAGTATTCGGGAGATAGTAGGTTCGAACCCCACTGTCGGCAGCCCTGAAAATGATTTTCCGTGGTTTCCCATTTTCACACCAGGCAAATGCTGGGGCTGTACCTTAATTAAGGCCACGGCCGCTTCCTTACCACTCCCAGCCCTTCCCTGTCCCATCGTCGCCATAAGACCTATCTGTGTCAGCGCGACGTAAAGCAACCAGCAAAAAAAAAAAAAAAAAAAAAAAAATTAGAATTTCATGTGTCTCATCTTTAACTTTTTCGTAGCTTACAAATTCTTCTTTCACCAGAATGAATACTCCCCCTCTCACCATTCCTATCCTATCTCTACGATACACACTCCAGTGCCGTGAGAAAATTTCTGCATCCATTATATCATTTCTCAGCCATGATTCAACTCCTATTACAATATCTGGTAAATAAATATCTATTAAATTACTTAATTCTATTCCTTTCTTTACAATACTTCTACAGTTCAAGACTAACAATTTTATGTCATCCCTACTTGATTTCCAGTTCCCTGTTCCCTTGTCACCGCTCCCTAGGCCATCCCGTTTCCCTGAATGTTCCTCCCTATTACCCTTCCAAACAAATTTCCTAACTTATATGTACCACTGCGTTTTAAATGAAGGCCATCCGAGCGCAGATCCCTATCTCCTACCCACCCATTAGGATCTAGAAATTTCACTCCCAGTTTCCCACATACCCACTCCATAGTCTCATTTAAATCCCCAATCACCCTCCAGTCGGTATCCCTCCTACACAGTATTCCACTAATAACAATCTCTGCTTTCTTAAACTTCACCCGTGCTGCATTGACCAGATCCCACACATCTCTAACTATGTTGGTACTTATATCAGCTTGCCTTACGTTGTTGGTACCAACGTGAAACACTACCACCTTCTCCTTCCCCTCCTCCCTCTCTTCTACTTTCCTCAACATCTGCCTCAACCTAATTCCTGTATAACATTCTACCCTGGTTCCCTTCCTCTACACACTTTCCCCACGTGTCTAACGATGGAATCCCTCATGACCAGAGCCTCAACCCTACCCACCTCATTTGATCCCCTCCCCTCCTGGTCAGCGCTATCTTTCCTGATGGCTGCAGAAGCTACTTCCTCCTCCCTTTTCTCCTTCCCATGACCCTGTTCCACCTGTCTTTTCCTATCCTCTATTCTACATTTCCCTTTCCTACCTTTTCCCTGTAGAATGTTGGCCACCACTTATAGAAGTTGTATCTTCAGTTTCTATTAGCTTTAGGATGAACTTATGATTTTTGGAAGCATTGGCAATCATTTTACAATATTATTTCACCATATACACTCTATCGGCTCTTCTGGTTACATGTTTTACCATGGAAAATTTCCTATCACGTACATTATACGAATGTCCACGAATCGGAAAAAAACTGTTCCACTTTATCAAAACATTTAGTGTCCACCAAAGATGCATACATTCGAATCATACAGTGATTCTTATTTTGCCCAATGCAACCGTCAGTAAACAAACGTAGCTCTTTGACATTTTTTGGTACACATTCTTTTATATAATCAAATAGGAAGGAGCACACTTCATTTGCTCCTTTCTTCACAATGTCTTCACAGTATACATGCATTAGAGACTCATTACTCTTCATGTTATGAATACAAATTACATTTACCCATAGCTGCTGAAGATAAAATACGGTACATCTTGTATAGGCAGTTTTGGCAGTGGCAAGTTTTGCAGGAAGTCAAAACAAATAGCAAGAATTGAATCACTATGTTTGCATTCTTCCTCAGTAATTTTCATGATCTTGGAATACTTTTCAGCTCGGTGTGTGTGTACAACTAGCTCCACAGCAGCTTCTCTTTTAGAAGTATCGTTCAACATAGGACTTTTCATTTTTGTGTTCTTCGCATTTCATGCATGTGTCAACTAGTGGTGGGCCGAATGACTGATTGAAATGTTTCCTGATATATTTGGCATAGTACTTGTATGTAATTCCAGAATTGGAATGTTCTGTTTGAAACAAGTCATACATACCTTGAATTGTGAGCCTGGAGTTCAAATATCTAAATTCATGTGAAGAGTACCTTGACTCTATGTGGTCGTGAATGAGTTTCACACGACCAGGTGCCATAGCACGGTTCTTATTACCAATTCCTTGCATATCTCGTGGTTTCTTCTTCTAAAGCATTAATGACTGAAGTCTCCTTACCCTTCTCACTGTTATACCAAAGAGAGGAACGAAAGCCGTACGGCACACTTTACGTCGTTCAGTTTTTACTGGCACAAAAAATTCATAGGAAGACGTCTGTGACCATTTCCTAGTAGACTCATCCCCCGTGGCTGTCCTTCTTCTACACATTGGTTTTGCAACAAGAAAACCAATTAAATGTGTGTTCTGTTCAATTTTTGAGTTAAACTCATTCAAAGTGCCGCAGTATATCAATACAGGCATTTTCTGTGAGCTTTTCAAAACACTTATCACGGCAACTAGAAAGAAACAAAATGAATAAAACATTACTTTGTCATGCTATATTCAGACGCAATATGCACCAATAAAAGTAATAATATTTTGAAACAGCTATGGAAGCATTGTACTGAACTGCATTGTTTGCCAGTTTTTCTTTCTGCAACATGTTTTCCTTTATGGGTAGCATACTCATGACCTTTCACTCTTGCTGTTTTTATTACATTATGTTCGTAATTTCCAACATTATTTTCTCCTTCCTTTCTTTTCTTGGTACTTTCACTACGTTCCAACTCAATACTTGACACCATTTTACATCTCACAACACATGTTGAGAAATAACAGTTGAACTACGAAAAGCGAAATGTAACGACGCATAGTGCATTTGGTATTCGATAGATGGCATTGTTGAAAGGGCATTATTCCTGGAGTAAAGCCCTTTCAACAATGACGTCGCTATAACGAAGTCAGAAACACACACTTACATTGTTTGGAATAACGTCCTTTTCATGCAGAAAGATGTATTTATGTGTATAGATTCTGGTACTGTTCTTCAGTCATTTTGTCAAAATTTGGAATAAGGCCCCTTAAAAAATGACTGAATCAAATGTGTTTTTGAAATTTGGTCCTTTCTTCTTCTACACTTTCTGCTGTTTTAATTCCTCCGGAAATTTAACCCGAGTTCCTTTATCTTTTAATGTCCATACTTTTATTTTCTTGTGTCTTGATTTATTTTACTCTCACAGTTTTACCTATTTTTAATTTTGCTACCACTACTCTGTAGTCTCCATGAAATCCCTCACCTGGCAGTGCTGTTACATAAATTAACTGCTTACAATTTGTTTTCTCAACTGAAAAATAATCAATAACTATTTAGGTCCTCCTTTCACCCCAGCAATATCTCGTGATCTTTCTAAACCAAATGTTGCCCACTATTATTCCATTTCACAAATATCAGTCAACTTATCTCCCTCACTGTTTTATCCCCCGATATTCAGTGGAACCAATCACTACTTTTTTCCCTATTCTGTCATTTCCAACCAGTGCATTGAGATCTCCCATGACTATAACTTTGACATTGGTGATTACTTCCTCGAGTGTCTCCAAGAATTCCTCTATTTTCCTCACTGTTTCCAGTTTGGGATTCATAAATGTGGATGAAGTTTTTCACTCCTCCTTTCCTCAGTCATACTCTTATTATTCTGTCAGTAGCATAGTCTACCTTATCCACATTTTCATCCAGGGTTTTGTTAATCACTCCTCCATTCTTTTCCTCACCTCCTCCACACCAGTATAGGGTCTACCCTCTACTCATCATCGCAACATTCTCTTTCTCCATAAAGTCAATCAGCTCTTCTGACTTTCCTGTCAGGGTCATAACATTAATTATTTCACCTTTATAATATTGTTTGCTGGTTGTCCGCTTATCACAGCTCCCCCAGAACGAGCTGTGAATTGCTGAGGCTGATATTTACTATTACTCATTTTTTGTTTGTTGTTACGATGGGGTCACCACTACCAGAGGCATTTTAGAGCGTCTGCCAGCAATTATTCAGGCCGCCTCTTACATGGGGAACACACACCCTTGCAGCTGCCCCTAACATGGGAAACAAACTCTGGTGATGAATAGTGTACTCATTCTATTTCCAGAATACTGGGCTACTTCTACAATCTCCACCATTCCAAAGTCCATCTTCTCTGCTGTAGATTCCATCGAGGTCTTCACTCGTAATCCTGATCTGTGAACCTTACCAGATGATACATACTGGGTCATTGTGTTCTGGGACTCGCATAGGCAGGGCTG
The DNA here is from genome assembly GCF_040414725.1 of Anabrus simplex. Lineage (NCBI taxonomy): Eukaryota > Metazoa > Arthropoda > Insecta > Orthoptera > Tettigoniidae > Anabrus > Anabrus simplex. The sequence continues at coordinate 125,958,843 of NC_090265.1, read as the reverse complement.
CCTGCAAAGAGTGGACCCTATCTGCTACCTTCATATAAATCATCATAATATGTACTCCTCAGGAGCAGCTTAAAGGTTACACCTGGAAGTAGGTGGTGACCCCACCGTAATAATAGCCTATATATATATATGATATGGTACTTCTAAACTTGCCTTGGAATTGGTTAGAGCGTACCCTGCTTGCAATGTGTAGTTCCTTGGGTACTGGGGGAACTGTGAAAAATGGGTGACCATTAACCAACATCATGAAGGTGGGCATAATCAACCTAATGTCCCTGACAGGAAAGGCAGAAGAAGTGGTGGATTTTATGGAGAAAAAGAGTATGGAAATGATGGGTTTGAGAGAAGTTAAATGGAAGGGGGGAAGGAAAGATGAGAATGAGGAATGGATATTCACTATACTGGAGTGGTGACCAAGAACGAAAAATGGAGTGGTCTTGATTTCAAAACAGCTGGAGGAGTATGTGGATTTTCCAATTTCTTGCAATCATTTAAGAAAAGGCTAAGAAAACAACAGATAGGGAATCTGCCACCTGGGTGACCATCCTAAATGCAGATTGATTGATTGATTGATTGATTGATTGATTGATTGATTGATTGATTGATTGATTGATTGATTGATTGATTGATTGATTGATATGGTAGAATACATCAGCAATTCATTAATAAAAGTTAGACAGAGAATGAGGAACAAAGTGAAGGACTTCATACAAGTGTATGCACCACAGACGGGGAACAAAGAGGTGTGTATTCAGGTGTTCCTGGAGAAACTAGAAAAGGACATAACTGGTGTGGAAGTGATTATAATGGGAGACTCAAATCCACAGATGGGAAACAAATGACAAGGAAAAGAAAAAGTAATTGGATATTATGGATATGGGAAAAGTAATGAAGGAGAGAAACTAGTCGAGTTTTGTGAGAGAAATAGGATGATTGTCGGCAACACACAGTTTTGGAAGAAAAACAGCAGGAAAATTACAAGATATGGCTGGGGAGACAGAAGAATAAAATCGGCAATTGCTTACTTTCTGGTAGATAGGACAGATCGCAGACAGTTAACCCATTGGGCCCGAGCCACGGAACCGTTCCGTGCTTCGTCTCGGTGGACCAAACGCCGGACCACGGAACTGTTCCGTTGTCTCATTTTACTAAGTAATTCAACTTTTCCTCAAGAGATGGCAGAGTGAGTTCCATTTGTGATTTGTGTAGGGACTCTTTCTTTGCAATGTTATATGCTCTTTGCTAATATATATCGATAGTGTGCTTGGTAATGTTAGTTTGAAGTGGGCTATCTCTAGCTTTGAGATTCGTTTGTAAACAAGATGGCTGCCAGTATAGAACTTATATTTACCGATATATAACCCCTTTTAGGAAGTAATGATGATTAGGTACGTATTTTTTCAGTAAAATTGGTAGTAATATTAGTACTAGTGTGAGCAACACTCCTGAATAACAAATAGATGTGGAAATCGAGGAGGAAGTGCAACGAGAAGACTGTGTTACAGCTCAGCAAGCGGACTGAGCACGGTCCCGTCATGCTAATAAAATAAAATATTTTACTCTATTCCTTGTTCCGCAGTTTGTGGTATGAAAGCCTTTTGTTTTCATGTACATTTAAATCTTTAATGGTCTTGTAAGTAAGAAATTTCTCATGATATGAAGCGACACTATATTTCCGCCAAAATAATCCCAGCGCCAACGCAGTTTCAATCCAACAAATATGCAGGGCTCAATGGGTTAATGGATGTTACAACTTTAAAAACATATCAGATGTAAGGCTTTTCAGGTGTTTGCTCTATTAACCAGCGTTTCGTCTTAGGTCTGACACTAGACTCGTCAGAGTGGGATGTGTCACACCCTACCCACTGACGCTGGGTGTATGCAGGCGAGCTTATCAGAAGCTTCTCATAAGCTCACCTGGGTAGGGTGTGACACATCCCACTCTCACGAGTCTAGTGTCAGACCTAAGACGAACCGCTGGTTAATAGAGCAAACGCCTGAAAAGCCTTACATCTGATATGTTTTTGATATGCTCTATTGGTGAAAAATACCTAATTCCCTCCATGGGAATTTAGAATTTTCCATTCGGAATTGCTAGGTGGGCAATAATTCCATTGTGGAGATTTATCTCCCGTGTGCAGTTATCAGACTGTGCCTCTTATAATGGGCTTCTGATAAGCTCACCTGCAAACACCCAGCGTCAGTGGGTTGGGTCTGACACATCCCACTCTGACGAGTCTAGTGTCAGACCTAAGACAAAACGCTGGTTAATAGAGCAAACGCCTGAAAAGCCTTACATCTGATATGTTTTTGACATGCTCTATTGGTGAAAGATACCTAATTCCCTCCATGGGAATTTAGAATTTTCCATTTTTGCTACAACTTTACCAGTAAAAGCATTCGATGGTGACCATAGAGTTGTAATAGCAAAAATGAAGGTGGGGAGAATGGAAAAAATTAAGGGAGGTGAGAGATATTCAAATGAAAGTGTGGAAATGAAAAGAGATGAATGTACAAGATGAATTTCTGGAGAGACTGAAGCAACAAATTCCAGTTACTGAAGTAAGAAATGTGGAAAATGAATGGTCCAACTTCGAAAGAGTATTTGTAAGTAGGACAGAGTTCCTGTGGTAGAATATCAAGAGTGAAAGAAAACGAGACACCGTGGTGGAATGAGAAGGTAAGAGAAGCAGTGAAAGAAAAAGAAAGCATGGCAAGAATGGAATAGAGATAAAAAAGAAGAAAGCAAAAGAAAGCATCTTGATAATAAAATGTAATTTAAGAAATTGGTAAGAGAGAAGAGTTGGGAAGAATTTACACACAGAAACGGATGGAGCTGGTAGTCGTTCGTTCAGAGCAGTGACTGGCTCTTGTATGCTGGTGACTTGAAACTATTCAAAGTCATAGATGAATACAGTGATGGCGATTATCTACAACAAGATTTGAAACAAACATGCGAGTGGTATGATAAGTGAGTGAATAAAGTTAAGTGTGGTGTCATGTCATTTACTCGAAAATTAATACCTGTATTTTACAGATATAGGGAATGATATAGTGAAGACATTCACTGACATTAAAAAGGCATGACAGTGTTCCCAGGACTAAAGTTTGGGACAGTCTGGTGCATAAAGGAATTGGACAGGGATTAATAAAAATGATCATGGCAATGTACAAGGAATGTTGTAGTTGCATGAAAATACAAGCTGGCAGGACAAGTTGGTTCAAAATCACTAGTGGGCTGAGATAGGGAAGTGTTCTATCATCAATCCTGTTTACAATAGTAATGGATGACATCATGAAAACAGCAAAAGCAGCATATGGAGGAAGAGAAATGAACATGTTATTTGCAGATGATATTGTGATTCTGGGAGAACACGACATGAAGGTTCAAGAACAGTTCGATGTGGTGAATGGGAAGATCGAAGAATGTGGATTTTGAAAATAAGTGTAGAAAAACGTAAGATTCTTCTTATGACTAGAGGGGAGAAAGAAGAGAAAGGTCAGATTAGACTTGCAGGCAAGCCCCTGGAAATAGTGGAGACGTTCAAATATCTGGAGAGTGAATTAATGGAGAATGCTTGACTGGATGCTGAAATTAGTAAGAGGATTCAAGCTGGAAGCTGTTTCTATCATAGTGTAAGAAACATGTTATGGGACAAAGATGTGCCAGTGGAAGCAAAGAAAACTATGTTCAGGATGTATTACGTACCCATTACAACTTACGGAGCAGAAACTTGGACAGTGACAAAGAAGGATGAGAGTCGAATTCAGGCAGCCAAAATAAAATTCTTGAGGAACATGTTACAGGAAGGAAGAGACAAAATAGGGAATAAGAAAATCCGGGAAGAAATTGGAGCGGAAAAAATGAATGATAGAATAGAGAAGAGCCGATTAAGATGGTTTGGGCACATAAAACGAATGAGTGATGAAAGAATGCCAAAAAAGGTGATGGAAATGCAATTGCAATGAAGGAGAGGCCGCAGACGACCACAACTGAGAGTGAAGGACACAATCCAATGCAGTATTAGAGAAAGAAACCTGAAGGAGGAGTGGTGGAAAGACCGAAGAAAGTGGAGAGGAACCATATTTGCCCCTACCCAGCTACAGCTGGATAATGGGAAATGATGATGATGATGATGATGATGATGATTTTAGAGAAATAAAATCAGTGGAGAAGTTTTAAATCTTGTGGAGGAGTTTAATGATCTAGGTGTAATTCTTAGTAACAGGAATGGCTTATCCTTTGAGAAACACATCGATAATATTATAAAGAAATCTTTCAGACTACTAGGGTTTGTCAAAAGGAATTGTAAAGATTTCAGTAATATTACATGTGCCAAAACAAAGTTTTGTTCCCTTGTGAGACCCTCTCTCGACTGTGGTTGTGAGGTGTGGCTCCCTTATCACACATACCATGTCGAGGGAGTACAGATAAGGTTCATGAAGTGGATTAGTTTTGGATTCCTGGGCATGCTACTCTCTTCAAGCAGGTATGAAGAATTTGTAAAAATTCCTGGAATGAATACACTGGCAACGTGCTGAACATGTGCGAACGCATTGTTGGCAACTAAATGCTTGAAGAGTAAAGTGGACTGTCCGGCTATACTGGGGTTGATTCCACTTCATGTGCAAGCAGGCGAACAAGGCAGAAATGGACATTCCACCTGCCCATATGTAGGACGGTTGCACATGAAAATTCTTGGTTCATGCAAGCTGTTAGGACCATAAATCAGCTGGAAAGGTCACTCAACATTTTTCACCACCCTTCCACTGCAATTCGAAAAGCTCTTCTCAAGGTTGGAACGTGATAATTTTGTAAACTATGTGAATTGTTATGTGAATAGTGTGTAAAAATATGTGAAGGTGTATATCTGTATGTTTGTCTATATGTATATTTACATATATTATTTAATTTTTTATTTAATTTTCTATCACATCTGTAATTGGGATATCCTGTAGGTGGTAAATAAATATTATTATTATTATTATTATTATTATTATTATTATTATCCAGAATAAATAAAGAGAAGATGGAAGGAATATTTTGATAACCTGCTGAATGTGAGAAATGTGCAGAGGAGACTGTAGTAATACATTGTGATGATTAAACAGTAAAAGATTTAACAATGTTAGAAGTGGAATTAGCAGTCCGTAAAATAAAAATGGGAAAAGCACCAAGGATGGATGAAATTAGTATGGAAATGACAAAGGCTGCCCGACCTGTTGGACTACAGTGGGTATGCGGATTGCTAAAGTGCAAATGGAAGCAGAAACGTGTGCCAGAAGACTGGGGAAAGAGAGTAATAATACCAGTCTTTAACAAGGGGGACAAAAAAGTGTGTGATAACAACAGGGGAATTACACACTTATCATAAGTAGTAAAAATACTGGAAAGGATATTAACCCCTTAACTGGGGAATGGTTTCGTAATGTCAACTAGCCAGTGCGTAATTATTCAGCTCAACGTGCACTTTTAGAATGGGTACAGTAGCGTGCAGCAGATGTAAATACTCACCAGAAAAATATATTTTACTTGATTTAATTAAATTATTAGTGATATAGTAGAAATTCAATAGCATTATGTTATTACCATTTTTCTTGTAAACCTGTAAATATTTACATATTTACACAGTTTGTTTATACAAAAGTGAATATAAAAAGTGTTCCTTTCATTATTATGATGACAGTTTTCAAGTTTTCAGATATGCATCAATAGGTTCTACATACTTTCTGGTTCATAGATCATTCAGAAATTGCGCACAGTGTGCTAAATACGGAAGCACAGGCAAGCACAAAGTGCCACGTCACATTCCTCACAGCAGTGGACAGTTTCTTGTCGCCTCTGGTTTGACAGGCACACAACACAACGTTTTCTTGAGTGATTCCTACTTCCGGTCGGCGGGTTCTCAGATAATTCAACATCTTTCCTAACCAAGCCATGTTCACGTCACACGGAACTGTTTACCACCATATACAGACCAGTTTACAAAAAGTTATCAGAACATGGACAATGAAGTTCGCAGAACAACTGTATCATAACAATAACAACAACAACAACAGCAACATCAACGATGACAACAACTCGCAAATTCAGTAATTTCAATGTACATATACACAAATTCTTTATGAAGAATTTGGCGCGGACCGTACGAGGCAGCACGAGACAGCTGTCGGATTGCCGCCTAGGCGCGAACTACCCAACTGGCTTGAGACCCGATAAAAATGAATAGTACAGCAATAATCACATCTAATATGAATGGAATTAGTTTTAAATTATGATAGTAGATGGCAGAAGTGATTAAGAATAGCCAGGCGCCTATAGGCAGCTAACTCTACGTAAGAACACATTTAGAAGTTCAAGAACGCCTAAAGGCGTCAAACCCAATACTCGTGTGACAGCTGTTGACGCCTTTAGGCATCAAACCCAGTTAAGGGGTTAAAGAGGAGGATGAGAAGAAAGGTAGAAAGAGAGTTGCTAGAGGAACAGTATGGCTTTAGAAGTGGTAGATCTACAGTGGATCCAATCTTCAACATGAGACAATTGATGGAAAAGAATTGGGAATATGGAAAGGATCTAATCATGATAGATATAACAAAGGCATACAATAATGTTAGCAGGGAGTTTGGGAAACCATGGCCAAAAATGGCAGGGAATATGGAAAGGATCTAATCATGATAGATATAACAAAGGCATACAATAATGTTAGCAGGGAGTTTGGGAAACCATGGCCAAAAATGGCAGTGTACAGCTCTGTTTGGAAAGACTGAATTGTTTAGAAATGAAACTGGTCTAAGACAGGGGAGTGTGCTGTCTCCTCTTCTGTTTCTAATGGATATGGATGAAGTTGTAAAAGAGACAAAAGACGCATATGGGAATAGACAAATGGAGTTATTACTATTTGCAGACGATATTGTGGTTTGCGGAACAAATAGCAAAGCAGTACAAGAATAACTTGATGTACTGAATGAGAAAATTGAAAAGTATGGTATGAAAATTAGTGCAGAGAAAAGTAAGACCATGATGATATCAAGAGGAGAAGGACAAGGCAAAGCCATTGAGAAAATTGGTGTTCAAATGACAGTTTCAAATACCTGATAATGCTTGTTTAAAGGGGCCTATCATCTGTGGTCATCGGTCCAGTTTCAAATACCTAGGGAGTGCCTGGGTAATGCATTCAACTGGAGTGTAAGAGACATTGTCTGGAATATGGAAGTACCAAGTAAGTGTAGAGAAATATTGTACAAAATGTATTATGCACCCATATTGACTTGTGTGGCTGAGACCTGGGCAAGTAGGTAGGAGAGTACAATTCAAGCCATCAAAATGAAATACCTAAGATGTATGATAGGAAAGATAAAGACAGATTGAAAAACAAAGATGTGAGAAAGGTCAGAATGGGAAACCTAAATGAGAGGATTGTTAGGAGTAAATTAACATGGTTTGGACATATAAAGAGGATGGGGGTGAAAAGAATACTAAAACAGATGATGAAGATAAAGTTGGCAGGAAAGAGACAGAGACAGACATCTAGATACAAGGTGGATCGGCTCAATAAAGAGTGCAAGAAGAAGAAGAAACCTAGACTGGGACAAAATGGTGGAAGGAGAGAGGAAGATGGAGAAATGCTATAAATGCCCCAACGTCGAAACAAATGGATGATATATAATTAGTAAATATAGACCAACATAGACCATAAAATGGTCAATTTAAAAAATTCTGGAAAAGTATTGGAAAGTAATCGGTATGACTCACTGCAGTTAGAACAGAGAGGAGATGGAGAAAAGAAGTGTTACAAATGAGGAACAAGGAAAGGGTACAGTAAGAAAGGAAAATGTATAGTAGAGGATATGAAGGAAGAGGTAGAACAGGGTCGTGAATGGGAGAAAAGGGAGGAAGAAGTAAGTTCTGCAGGGAAGTCGAGTAAGACCAGGACAGGAGAAAAGGGAACCAGGTTTGTGTTATCCAGGGATTAGGTTAAGGCAGATGTTGAGGGAGGAGGGTAAGGAGAAGGTGGCAATTTTCTACGTTGGTACCAGTAGAGGAAGGCAAGCAGTATAGGTACTAAGGTAGTTGGGGATGTATGGGATCTGGTTACGACAGCACAGGAGAAGTTTATGGGATCATAGATTATCAGTGTGATACTTGGTAGGAGGGATACTGACTGGAGGGTTATCAGGGATTTAAATGAGATTGTGGAGTGGCTATGTGGGGAAATTGGGAGTGCGATTTGTAGATCCTACTGGATGGGTTTGAGAGAGGGATTTACATTCAGAGAGCATTTACTTGAACTGCAATGATGCAAACAAAGTAGTAGTTTTTTGTTAGAAGGGTAATAGAGGTACATTCAAGGAAATGGAATGGACTATGATAGGGTGATGAGAGTGTACGAAACTGGAAGTCGAGTAAGGATGCCATAAAATTGTTAGTTTTAAACTGTAGAATTATTGTTAAAATAAAAATGAAATAGAATGAAGTAATTTAATCTATATATATATAAAAAAGAACATGTCCTGACTGACTTATTCATCAATTAATCGAATTAATTGTATTTCAGATGTGAAACTTGGTATTTGGATCTCCTTTAAAAACAAAGAAAACGGGGGGGGGGGGGGGGGGGTGAAAAGGAGTTGAATTCCTTTTATAAGGGCACATATCTCAAAAACTGAAAATGTTAGAGTCGTGATAAATGGTATTAAGAAGATCCTTTTTTACTATTAAATAAACAAGTATTTTTTGCCGGAAAATTCAGTTGAGAGGGGGGGGGGTGAAAGAAAGTGAAAAGAAAGTAAATTCTTTTTATGGGGTTACTTATATCTCAAAACTGAAGTTAACAGACGTGAACATAGGTATTTGGAATCTCCTTTAAACATAAAGAAACATGTATCTTTTCTTTGGGGGGGGGGGGGGGGTGAAAAAGGAGTTGAGACAAATTGATTTTACTGTTCATAATGTACTACTTGATTCTGGTGATAAACCGATCATATTTAATATTTCTGGGGTTCGTTTTCAAGAGCCATCTTTTCCTTTGGAGGACTTAAAGTTAGATGACAGTAGATTTTCCTGGCATATAAATAAAAATGTATACACATTTGAAATAAACGATAGGAATGATATTGACCGTGCAGTTGTTCACCTCTATAATAAGGTCAATAATGCACGGAAATATATCATTCGTATCGTCAGAAATCCCGTGCACTTGCTGACAATGGCAGCAGATGTAATTTACTGCCAAGTAGCGGTCTTGCATCTTCCTGTGGGATCCAGAACAACAACATAATAATAATAATAATAATAATAATAATAATAATAATAATAATAATAATAATAATAATAATTAAACGCCCACAGTTATTTTAGTAGTAACACCTTAGTGTCAAGCCCTGTGTCTTTGCTCACTATAACTGTTATTATAAGGGTTCCAATTGTCCCTTCTTTGTTTCAAGTGATGACAATGATGGTGATGATAATAATAATAATAATAATAATACCCGTGTGGGGATTTACCGGTTACCACCATCGGGCGCGTCCCATTGGAATTGGGGAAACTCGCTGGCTCTGCCGCCAGCAGAGTCAGAGGATAGTAGGGAAATAAAATACCACCGTGAAAAAAAAAACTGGTCCCTTGCCAGGGTTACGGTGAAGACTGGTAAATGACCAGAAGCCAGAAAACATCTTGAGGCAACCTCTAGGGCTAACAACCCTAGTTGTAAAAGGATGGGTACCCGTCCAAAGCAAAGTCAAGTCAAAAAGCATGATGGCACAACATTTCAAGAAACATACCCCAGGGAGTAAATCTTCGGATAAATCCCTCGTCGTGAACGCCACGACTCAGTAGTAGCAGAACTATGGAAATATGCCCAAAGAAATCACTTCATATCTTGCAAAAGCAAATAGAAGAAATTTGGAACAAGGAGACCCTACCCGAAGATTGGAAAATAGCTTTGATCCATCCATTACACAAAAAAGGCAGCATGAAGAACATCAACAACTACAGAGGAATATCTTTGCTACCTGTGACTTACAAAATTCTATCACTTGCCATCCTGGAGCGTTTGGAAGCTCAAGTCGAACATCAAATAGGTGAATACCAAGGAGGGTTCAGAAAAGGTCGCTCAACAGCTGAACAGATCCAGATTCTCAAAACGATCATCAGATATTGTACACTAAGGTCCAAGCAGTATGTGTCTTTGTCTTTGTGGACTTTAAGAAAGCGTACGACTCCATTGACCGGGAAGTCCTGCTAAACATCTTAAATGAATTTGGAGTTGATTTGAAACTGCTGGCATTAATTAGAGCCACCCTGACCGATACAAAATCCAGGGTGAAGTTCCACGGATGTCTCTCGCATTCCTTTGACATCAAAACAGGAGTCCAACAAGGTGATGGGCTATCCCCGATACTCTTCAACTGTGTTCGTGAAAAGATCATCAGAACCTGGCGGGTGAGATTACAGGAAACCAACTACAGTCCATTGAGAATAGGAACCAAATCCAAGGGGATCGCAACAGACTGCTTAGCATTTGCCGATGATATTGCTGTTCTCTCAAACGACATAGAAACTGCTAGAGCTCAAGTTGAAATTTTAAAGGAAATTGCCGAACAAACTCGTTTGCAGATATCGTTTGAGGAAACAGAAGTAATGACTAACATCAAAGAGGCTCCACCAAAACTCCATACAAAATACGGGGACATCACCCGAGTAGACCAATTCAAATACCTGGGTGAGATCATCATGAAAAATGGACTGGACAAAGCACTTCAGGAGCGAGTACGCAAACTGGAAATAGCCTACCAAACATCCCGCACAATCTACAACAAAAAATGCCTTTCCCAAAACACCAAGATACGTCACTATGAAACAGTTCTGAAGCCAGTAGTTCTATATGCAGCCGAAACCCTGTCTCTAAATGCCAACAAAGGACTCCTTGAAGAACTGGAGAAAAGAGAACGCAAAATTGTGAGAGGAATCTTGGGATCAAAGTACAGTCTACAGCAAAATAGAGAAAATTACCAACACAATCAGAAAAGGACGGGCATGATTTTAATGTCATCTGAAAAGAATGGACGGAAGTAAGTTAACTAAAGAAATCTTTCACTTTTTTGATTCAAACCCCAAAACCACAATTCAATGGTTTAGAAATACCAAAGAGGACCTGCAAATGCTACATATCTCAGCTGAAGACACCCTTAACAGAGATCTCTTCCGCAAGAAAATATTGACGAACGGGCTAAACCGAGACGAGCAACCGAAGAGAAGACACGGTGCCCCTTGGACAGAGGAGCGTAAGCAGGCCCACTCACAAAGAAGGCCAAGTTCAGTGTCAAATGCAACAAGACTTAACGTGGTCCTTGATGGCCCCAGCAAATTATATATATAATAATAATCATAATAATAATAATAACCTAAATACAACTTATCACCCACCCTAATAATAATAATAATAATAATAATAATAATAATAATAATAATAATAATAATAATAATAATAATAATGTTCTGGACCATCATCAAAATGTGCGGACCGTACTGGAAACGGGTCCTGGGCGGGTAAATGACTATGAATGCAGTCCAGCCGCGGGTTCAGTACCGCCAAGGCACCCAAGACGACACCAGCGAGATCTCCTCAAGGATTTGATCCATATTAAAAATGCTTATAGGAATAGATGGCAAAGATTTAGGGACCCAACTGACCGGGTGGAATACTTGGAGTACGAAATCGATTGCTGGAAATAGAGATTGAAAAATGGGAGGAACTTTGTCGTAATCTCTCAGAAAACGAGCTAGATCTGAAATTTTGGCGGATTATATATAGAATGTTAAGCATTCAATTATAAATTTCAGTATAATACCGTAGCGAAGCACGGGTACCTTGCTAGTAGTTATATATATTTACCAGATATTGTAATCGGTGTGCAACAATACCTACTGCAGATTTTCCATAGTTTCTATGCATTTCTCACACTACGAGAGTATGGAAGTGGTGCTGATTATTATTGATTTTAGGAATTCGACGGGTTAAAATATCCCTATAAGCCTAACTCATTTTATCATGTCCAAATGTGAAGTTATCTACTGTAACTTGTAAGAGGCAAGTTTGTTCATTCCGAAAGCCAATGAACTGCCAGTCCAACTCTGTTTCTATGTTTATATGAATTGAAGATATTTTCCATCTTCAGGAACGTAACGACACAACACCATTGGCTGAAATTTTGAAGGGAACAGAGTCGCTTCAGGAATGCAGAATGGCTAGTTGTATATCAACTGTGTAACAATAAACAGTCCTGAATGAATAAAATAGTGTGAAATAAGCATTGGTAATCCAATTTAAGCCATAACATTTTGAATGTACATACCATAATGAAGAAGATGATACAGTTCACCGGCTGCCTTGCAGAAATATTGTGTGGTCTCGCTTTAATGGAAAGTATACTCTTGAAAAGAAATTGTTACATTGACAATTGTATTGTGGTTGAGGAGTGTCATTCAAAGTGCTGTTTTTAAATTTTCTATATTCTCCATGAATATGAAAAACTTACATTTTGTACAGTACGTCATGTAGGAGACTTGCATTAAAAGAAAATTCCTGAAAAAAATAACGAGATGAAGACCTTTGTTTACAACCTTTGACCTCAATCACTCTCTGATCTGCATTTACTGTATTTGCCCAGGTGGCAGATTCCCTATCTGTAATTTTCCTAGCATTTTCTTAAATGATTGAAAAGAAATTGGAAATTTATAGAACATTTCCCTTGCTAAGTTATTTCAATCCCTAACTCCCCTTCCTATAAATTAATATTTGCCCCAATTTAACCTCTTGAATTCCAACTTTATCTTCATACTAACTGATGTACCCGTGCTTCGCTACGGGATTCTAAGACTGTCTTTGTGGTTTTCCTAACTACAGTTAACTTAGGCCATTACAAAAACATCAGTAGGAATGTAGGGATTAAAAGCAATGTTATCATATGAAATACTCGCTCAAATGAAAAACTGCAGATTTTCTCACTTTTAACGAACAGTACTACGATGCCGATCTAACAGTCCAAAGCTCCAGTGCTGGTATGACCAGGCCGCAGACAGCCGTGAACACTCCTCCACCATTGTTCCGTTAAATATACACACTGCTCATTCCAATCAGTGCCTCGGGGCAGGGATTGAATAGCTCGAATGCTATGATGAACCATTTTGTTACGTACCAGTAGTATCAGAAAATGTATGAACCAGAAGAATGGCATGCTTAAGAAGAAAGTTTTTTAACTCCCCAGCTACTTCCCGCCAATATTCAGGCAGGCTGTTATACTCGGTACGACCGGGCGAGTTGGCCGTGCGGTTAGGAGTGCGCAGCTGTGAGTGTTCATTTGGAGGTAGTGGGTTCGAAAACCACTGTCAACAGCCCTGAAGATGATTTTCCGTGGTCTCCCATTTTCACACCAGGCAAATGCTGGGGCTGTACCGTAGTTAACACCAGGGCCACTTCCTTTCCAGTCCTAGCCCTTTCCTGTGCCATCATCGCCATAATACCTATCTGTGTCGGTGCGACGTAACGCAAATAAAAATAATACCCGGTATACAGCAGTTATACCATCTATCAAACATACTGGGTAACAGAAGACTCCAAGCACATCACAACAAACAATAGTCAATGTAATGTTATTGTTGTTCAATGTATTGTAGGCCTTCACATTTAGTTTTCTTTCGACTCTGTGATGTTAGGGCGTCTTATGAAATTATTTATAGCGTAGACTGTAGTTCCTTATTCTCCGACTTTACATAACGATTTTCATTAAATTCTGTTTACCCATTTTCTCGTGACTTGGCGCTGATATGACTTAGCAACAAAAATCCAAATTCATGAATACCTCTGTTATCATACCCGGTGCGGCAACAATGTATGAAATAAATGATCGGAAATTTAATACTCTATAACTTTAGTAATGTAGTATTTGTCGGTAAGACCACTAATAACACACATTTAAAAATTACATTTTAGGCCTTCCCCTAAACTACCATTCCACTCGGCGTGAATGAAATTATTTACAGCCTAGATTGTAGCGACTTATTTCCCAACTTTGCATACCGATTTTCATTAAGTTAGGACCACTAATAACATAAAAAATTGAGAATTTAAGGTTAGGCCTTCCCCTAAACTACCATTTCTTTCAGAGTGAATAAGATTATTTATGGCCTAGATTGTAGCAACTTATTTCCCAACTTTGCTTACGGATGTTCATTAAGATAGGACCACTAATAATATAAATATTTCAGAATTACATTTTAGGCCTTCCCCTAAACTACAGTTTCTCTCAACGTGAATAAGATTATTTATAGCCTAGATTGTAGTGACTTATTTCCCGACTTTACATACCGATTTTCATTAAATTCTCTTCAGCCGTTTTCTCGTGATGCGTGTACATACATACAGACAGAAATTATGGAACCGAGCTCGATAGCTGCAGTCGCTTAAGTGCGGCCGGTATCCAGTATGATACAGATGTTGATTCCCATAGGGAATCTGAAATATTTGTCCCGAATGAGTTATATTCAGACTGCCCAAAAGCAAACTCCTGGATGACTCATAAATCACTTCTGTCCTCCTCTGAATACATGAATGCAGTGAAGATGACATGCAACCTCACCGCAGTCAGGTCGGTTCCCGGAAGGTCATTCAACACAACCCCTTGCCGCCAAAATGGCTGCAACAAGACAGAAACCCTTGGACATGTGCTGGGATTCTGCCGGAGCACTGAACTAATGCACAACCACCGCCACCCCCGTGTAAGATCGTCGATTGCTAAAGGCTTGAGACAGCGTGGATGGGAGATGCACGAGGAGGTTCACTGCGTCTCTATCGATGACTCTAATTGGAGGGCGGACATCGTAGCCATCAACAGAGGACATGAAAGCGATGGTCTTAGATCCCACCATTCGCTTTGAAAGGGACCTGGATCAGGCTCGGGATGTGGACCTAGAAAAGCAAGCTATTTATATTCCATGCTTGCCTTACCTTTCATCTAAGTATAAAATACCTATCGATCGGTGGATTGTCAGAGGCCTGCTATTCGGAGCAAGAGGCGCCCTCCCTAGTCAGACATCGAACTTCCTACAAAACTTGAAAGTTCCATTCTGCGAGTTAGAAAAAATAGTAATACAGATACTGAGGGACTCTCTGCAAATCATTCACTTCCATCTGTACCTGAGAACGTGATTGACATTTCTCCCCCACTAACTCCGGGAAAAAAGAAGATAACAGCTTCAACGATTAAATCTTCATTTCTTGATATTTTTAAACTCCATTGAAATTGAAACTGTATTCCGGATCCAAATGGTCACCCTCATTGGAGGACGGACGATTTATTTCTTTAATAAATCTCTCTCTCTATAATACCAATATAAATGGTCTGTTATTGGACATTATAAATTTTCCAGCTAACTCATTCCTGGTTGCCAGCATTTCGCCCTCGTGTATGCACTAGCCAGTGTCTTGGTAGGTGTGCTAGGTACCAACTGATGAGTCCAACCTAGCACATGAGGGCGAAACGCTGGCAACCAGGAATGAGTTAGCTGGAAAATTTATAATGTCCAATAACGGACCATTTATATTGGCAGTATCCAGTAATCGGGAGATAGTGGGTTCGAGCCCCACTGTCGGCAGCCCTGAAGATGGTTTTCCGTGGTTTCCCATTTCCACACCAGGCAAATGCCGGGGATGTACCTTAAGGCCACGGCCGCTTCCTTCCACTTCCTAGGTCTTTCCTATCCCATCGTTGCCATAAGATATATCTGTGTCGGTGCGACGTAAAGCAAATAGAGAAAAAAAGAAAGAAATTATGGAAAATTAAAAAGTGCATTTCCTTGCTACTATGGACATGACCGATACAGAAATACCATCCTTTTTAAATTCTGAGCAATGTACAGACAAAACTCTTATTTTATATATATAGACTAGCTGATGTACCCGTGCTTCGCTACGGAATTCTACATTGTATACAGAATTCTAGGTTAGATAGTGTACACCTTGTGAGCAAGATTGTATTATATTGTATAGCTCTTAACGTTACCCTAGAAACACGACAGGGAAGTCGCCAAACGTCTTTTCTCATTTGAAGATAGGATTAGAGAATTTTTGATTGTAATGGTAGGCCCGCTTGCCTACCATCAGTCACAATCAGGCTGGGAAGTTTTCATTATAATGGCAGACACTCACTCTTCACCTTTTTTTACATCCTCAGAAAGACTGTCATAGTGGTTTTCGCAAGTGAAATGAACATAGGTCATTACAAAGATGTCGGTAGAAATTGTGCTATTTAAAGCAATATTAAATACTTGATCAAATGAAAAACCACGCATTTCTCACTTTTATCGAACAGTACTACGCTGCCGATCTAACAATCCAAAGTTCCAGGGCTGGAAAGACCAAGCCGCAGACAACTGTGATCCGTGAAAACTCTTCGCCTTTTTTCAGCGTGAGATTGGGGGTCGAATAGTGGAGAGTCTCAGTGCAAATCTATGTCCTTTCACTAATCTGTTTCCTAGGAGTACCTGATGAGTCGGAAAAATCTCATTTCACTACACTGGCGGCGGAAAAATCTGACTTGGAAGCAAATTTTTCCTCCAAGCCAGAAGAAAAAACCCCTGTTCACTGCTAATTTGGAATAAAATGAATGTAGAATTTAATGAAAGTGAAGAGGAAGACACTTTTCTTAAGAAACGGCTCTTTTCAGGTGTTGAATTTTGAATTATTTAGGGAATTGTAGTGCTATAATTTGGAATAGGCCTAAATTGTAATCTAGGCCAGGTCACACTACTATTACTAAGTGAGCCTATGCCAAATGTGCACACTGCTCATTCAAAACAGCGCATCAAGGTAGGGATCGAATAGCTGGAAAACTATGATGAACCAGTGTGTTATGTACCGGCAGTATCAGACAGTGTATGAAGCAGAGGAATGGCATGCTAAAGAAAAGTTTCCTAACTCCCCAGCTATTTCCCGCCAATATTCATTCAGGCTGTTATACTCGGTACGCAACAGTAATCCCATCAATTGGAGTTGAGTGGCAGCATAACAAACAAAGAACATCACAACAAACAATGGTCAATGTAATGTTATTGTTGATCAATGTTATGCGCTTTCGATATTCTAAAACTTCACATTTAGTTTTCTTCCGACTCTGATATACCACTCTTATCATAGTCGGTATGGTAAAACTGAATAAAACATAAATGATCGGAAATTGTATTCTCTATAACTTTTGTTATGTAGTTTTTTTCTATAGAACCAATACCAGAGGTAGGGTATTTAAAAATTAAATTTTAGTTGCTGCCCCTAAACTACAATTTAATCCAGGGTCAGTAAAATTGTTTATAGCTTAGGCTATAGTTTCTTCTTCCTCAACTCTATATACCGATTTTCATTAAATTCTGTTTACCCATTTTCTCGTGGCTCGGCGTTGATTCGGACTTGGCAACAAAAATCAAAATTCATTAATATCTCGGTTATCGTAACCGGTACGGTGAAAATGTATAAGACGTAAATGATCGGAAATTGATTTCTATGTAACTTTAGTTATGTAGTATTTATCGATAGGACCACTAATAATATAAATATTTGAGAAATGAATTTTAGGCCTTCCCCTAAACTACCATTTCACTCAGCGTGAATAAAATAATTTATAGCTTAGATTGTAGTGGCTCATTCTCCGACTTGACAGACAGACAGACAGACAGACAGAAATTACGGAAAAGTGAAAAATCCATTTTCTTGTTATTGTGGACATGACTGATACAGAAATACCATTATTTTCAAATTCTGAGCAATGTACAGACAAAACTCTTATTTTATATATATAGATTGTGATCTTTCCTACTTTTAAAGACACCACTCAAACTTATTAGTCTTCCGATATCATTCCAAGCCCTCTCTCCACTGACAGTTTGGAACATACCACATATTGAAATAATAACAATAAGTTAATTTATTAATTTGACCACCTAATCAATACAATAAATCTTGTCTTTGTTGAATTACATTGATATGTTAATTAAAATGGTACATGTTTCGCCTTACATACAGGCATCATCAGCCATGGGTTTAACCTTGAAATAAAATCAGGCACCTGATTTACGTATAAATAAAATTAAACTAATTTATAAAAACCTTGAAGAGACTTTAAAAAATTAACATTTTTAAAGACTAGTACAATGTTGGTTTTAAAGATATTACTATGAGTGAGAAGTTGACAATTGGTTAAAGTATTTAAAATATTGACATTGGAAGACTACTATTGTAAGAAAAATGAATAAAGCAACAGTTTGTTGTAGACAAGTGGTAAAATTGCTGTAATATGATGTTGACCGACTAGCGGTTAGAATTAGATAATGACGAAAATGACGATCAAAATCGTATTTTTTTAAACATAATGTTGAATAAAATAATGTTGACAGATGGTCAAGTGAACTCTAATTATTTGTTTACGTAAGATAAAAGTCAAAAGTCAATAGCATATGTTGAAGTTGTGGTTCACTTTGATGAAGAAGTACGAGGTTGTAGTTGAAGGTTAATACACAATGTTTATATTGGACCTCTATGGACCATCTCATTTGATACGATGCTATAACGTTATTAAGAATATGGGTTTATTGAATGCTGGTCAAAAAGGCAGTGTGACAGTTGAATGTAGCTAATGTGTTGAATGTTGGATCAGAAGTAGAATCATTTGACGATGGTGAGGGTAACTTGTTATGTCATGAGCTAAAAGTTATTGACGACTCATTGATAAAAATGCCATGGCTGCCTCCTTCCCACTCTTAGCCCTTTCCTATCCCGTCGTCACCATAAGACCTACCTGTGTCGGTGCAACGTAAAGCAAAATTGTATTATTTTCTAAGCATGTTCTGCACTGCATGTTAAGGGATGCCGTGGAATTACATTAGTAGACGAATAAGCTTGAGTGGAACTTTTAAAAGTAGGAAGGATCATAATAGGAAGTTAAAATTGGATTTCAAGATTAAAAATTGGGGCATATATTCATTTGTAGGAAGAGAGATTGGAATAATTTGTTAAGGATAATGTTTGATGAACTTCCCAGTTCTTTGAAATAGTGTAAGAGAAAACTAAGTAAACTATTGATAGGGAATCTGCCACCTGCACGACAGCCTTAAATGCAGATCAGTGATGGGTGATTTGATTGATTGATTGATTCATTCATTCATTCATTCATTCATTCATTCATTCATTCATTCATTCATTCATTGAACTCTCCATCTTCTGGCTTTATTCTTCTGCCTTTGGGCTTTCTGCAATCTCCTGAGCTCTTTCCATCTGGCCTTCTTCCATAATCTTCTTTTTAATCTCAAAGAACGCATTGACTCAGCACTCCGGAGAGTGTAATCTTGTGAACTTGTGACATGCAGCTTGATACTACGATTTTAGCCAAGGACATTCTAATAATTTTATGTTAGACAAACACCTACATTGATATCCTCTTTTTATGATTTGTAAAAACAATCAGGATCCTGATTATTCACCTTTCAGGTGTGAGTTTGAGGTTGATGATGCCCTTAAAATGGGCAAAACATGTCCCTTGTAACTTTCTATGATATTTAATTCTTAATTTAGTAGATCTCTTTGTATTGAATAGGTGGATATTAAAAATAATACTTGTAACATACTTTGTATTTACCCGGTTTTCTCAAGATTAATGTGCGACGGGAATAGTTCTGCAAACTGAAGCGGGATTCATCTGTGAAGAGCACATGCCTCCATTCATTCATGGTCCACTTTCGATGTTGACGGCTCCACAGTAAACGGGCCCGTCTCTGTGCTGGAGTGAGCGGGATGCACACAGCTGTACATTGGGCAAACAGCCCTGCTGTTCTGAGCCTTCGGTACACAGTTTGGCGGTAAACGACAATCCCTGAGACGGCTGCAAGCTCCGCCGACAATAGTCTTGTAGGTGCATTTCGATTTCGTCAGGCAATTAAGGCCAGATATAAGTCCTGCTGTGAGGTGGTTACCCTTGGTCGACCTGGTACTGGCCTTCGACTAACATCTCCTGTGTCTCAAAATTGTCTCCAAAGCCTGGAAATAACACTTTGTGGCACATTCAAGGATACAGCGACTTCGGTCTGAGTCAGGCCTGCTTCCAGGTGGGAGAGATCTACCCTGCAAAACAGGGTCCAAATGGCATCGTCGTGCCATTATGTTGTCACGTTCACCACGAGGCTACACTCCACACACTATAACAGGACAAACACGACTGAGGAAATATGGGGCGTAGGCACTGGCTGTGTTTACCTTGTGGTTACGCCGCTAGTGAAAGCAGGGAATACTCCTTTCCTATACAGAGCGAACACGTAAGGTTGGTTGGTGCATATGTCGTGCGATTTGCTGTCTATTTCCTGTTGCCCTGCTTACTCGTAACTTATGCTTAACTTTTGGACACTAGTGTAGTTTACACATAATTTCCATGTGGTTACAACTAATCTTAGCAGTGTGAGAAACACATCTGCTCTTATGATGAGTCATCTTGAGTCTCCCAAGATGCAGTGGGAGTGTATTGCCAACTGCAAAACGTCAGTAAGTTCTCGGGTGGCTATAAATCAGTGCTGCCAACACATGTCATTTCTGCAACTGTCACTTCGACCCTAGGACAGTTCACAATTAAATTCACTGTACAGCTATAGCGGCCACACAGTCTCACAAGATTGTACGAGGTTCAAAGTTCGCACTTACACAGCAGTCTTTACTTACTGTTCCACGTCGCTCAGCAGCAATGTTCTGGCTTTGCCGTCGGTTCACAAACAGCACTCCCTCGACACTGTAGCACGTTGTTCCGGTATTCCACATTCATTCGCTCACATCATGGCACTGTCTTGCTGACAATCACTGGCAGAACTGAGCCCAGACTGAACTATCACAATGTAGTCCAGCCTGTTATATAGGGAGGTCATCCCTTCTAGATACTTTGGACGAGGAGAATGCCCGGAATTTTCTGGAAATCGAATGCTGTGGTTACGCCTTTCTGGTTGTATTTCATACCGCTGGAAGGCATGGAGTGATGGCGGTAGGGGTGACAGATGTGCTGGCATTTGAGAAATAACAGGTTCAAACCCCACCGTCAGCATTACATGTCATAAACCGTCAGCAGCCGTGAAGATGGTTTTCTGTGGTATCTCATTTTCACACCAGGCAAGTAATAGGGCTGTACCTTAATTAAGGCCACGGGCGCTTTCTTCCCACTCCTATCCCACGGTCTCCATAAGACCTATCTGCGTCAGTGCGACAAAAATCCAGTTGCATAAGACCAATTTCATGTTTTTATCAATATTGAACTTACTGCTAGTATTTACAATTATTATTATTATCCACTCCACTTAATTCAATTCAATACATAAAGTGTTTCTTGTCTCTTAAAGGACATTACAATACAAACGTTAATTGGGACATGTTTTGCTCGCTGTATCGAGCATCTTCAGCCATCTTTTATATGGTTTTCTCAAGGTTGAGTCTACATTAAACCTTATTTATAATAATTTTGTTCATTGAAAATGTTTCACACAATAAAAAATTTTTTGTCACTGCTTAAAAAGTAAACGGATAAAATTGACAATTAAATTGTATCATAAATGGACTAGACGTTAATTACATAATATTTATATCAGAGTCATATTAAAATGTGCCAATTAAATTGAAAGATTTGGCTAATTCTTGTTAGTTTCTTTATTTTTCAAATACTGTTAGAGTATTTATCGGAGTTTCAAATGATTAGTGAAAGTTGAAGGATTAAACTTGCAGTATTTTTTCCGTTGTGTTTTCGTTAATTGAGAACTACTGCAACAAGCACAACTAAAGGGACACAATCATCCATAACGTTGCAGTATACAACACATCATATCTATGTAACAAGAATTGGTGTCCCTATAAACTACGCTTAACAACATACTGACCAGTGAATATAGGCCGACTTAAATCAGTTGAAGATTGTGAAG
The DNA here is from genome assembly GCF_040414725.1 of Anabrus simplex. Lineage (NCBI taxonomy): Eukaryota > Metazoa > Arthropoda > Insecta > Orthoptera > Tettigoniidae > Anabrus > Anabrus simplex. The sequence goes on along the minus strand of NC_090265.1, from coordinate 125,936,854 downwards.
ACTACAAGTACGATGCACATAACAGAATATAAACCTCTAATGATCCATCCTTAATGATGTAGTTCTCAATTAACGAAAACACGACGGAAAAAATACTGCAAGTTTAATCCTTTAACTTTCACTACTTTTCCTTTGAAACTCTGATAAATACAGTAACAGTATTTGAAAAAACAAGAAACAAACAAGAATTAGCCAAATCTTTCAATTTAATTAACACATTTAATATGATTTGGACATCAATATTATGTCATTACCGTCTTGTCCATTAATGATACATTTTAATTGTACAAAAAAGAAAATTTGTTTACTTTTTGAGTAGTAACGAAATTTTATCGATATTATCTAATTAACGTCTAGTCCATTAATGATACATTTTAATTGTCAATTTTACTTGTTTACTTTTTAAGCAGTGGCAAAAAAAATTTATTGTGTAAAACATTTTTAATAAACAAAATTATTATAAATAAGGTTTAATGTAGACTCAGCCTTGAGAAAATCGTATGAAAGATGGCTGGAGATGATCGATACAGCAAGCGAAACATGTCCCAATTAACGTTTGTATTGTAATGTCCCTTAAGAGACAATAAACATTTTATGTATTGAATTGAGTGGATAATAAAAATAAGAATTGTAAGAAATAGTAAAGCCAGTTGTAAAAAAAAAAAAAAACCCGTGTCTGGTTTTACTGGGTGAATAACATTTTTCCATGAATGCAACTCAAATTCTTGTTAGAATATTGGTGATGGTTTTGGTTGTTCACATGTAAAAACTCATAGCTCTCTTATTTTACTTCATAAAAATATATTTGTACCTTATTGTGGTGTATCTTGTTTTAGGGTAGAAGACTATCAAGATGCAAGCCAAGATCACGTCTCCTTATTTAAACCTGTAGCTAATGATTCCAGTCCTCAAGCAGTTATCAGGTTTAGTTTTGTTCCCCGTCTCAAGTCACCAGCTCAGCAAGAAGATGAGTTGGATATGCAGGTATAGGCTCTTAATGAAGCTGTTTTATTGTTGCTAAGTTATACATGTAAGGAAGATTTTTTTTTTTTTTTTTTTTAATAGTACATAATGGTGTTTTTCCAAGAAAATTTAGTTATGAGGAACTGTCATTAGCTTATCATTATGAGAGGTAATCAATTATTCTATTAGATATTCTATTAGATAATAATGCATATTATTATGTAAACATTAATTCATCTAGTGTCTCATCTTTAAATGACAAAAGAATGAAGTGTGATGTCTGGTTGTAAACTGTGTGTTTATTTTATAGCTCCAGAGTATAATAACTAGTTTGGAGTTTATGAGAATTGATGATGTAGTGAATAGTTTCTTCAGTTGAAAGAGAAAAGTTTGTTAATATAGAGATGCACTGTTGATTTATCTTAATGTGAAGTAGAACAGAACTGTTGACTGATTTTTAATGTCATCATTCACTAACTTAAGTAAAAAAATATGCTTATCTCTCTACTACGGTTACCAGATGGTCTATACAAAATGTAAGATCCAATTAAAAACCTAAATATTTTATAAAACAGTTATATTTGCTTCAATAAATACACATATACTTCAGTTAAAATTATTAGGTTTTTAATTCTTAAAAGCAAACTGAGAAGTTTTCATAAATTTCAATCATCATCGTCATTGTACAGTTCCAGTTTCCCGGGTACTGTTAATGAGCCTCTTCCACTTCTTCTTGTCCATATACACCTTGTCATGGAAAAAATCATCCACTGTCCATCCTCTGGTAAGTAGATCAACCTTGATTATGTCCATCCATCAGGTTTTAGGTCTTCCTGCAGGTCTTTTCCCCTCCACCTGTCTTTCCAAATTTATTCTGGCTGTTCTCTTAGGCTCCATCCTCATCACATGCCTGTACTACCATAGTCTGGATATGCTGATTCGGTCTAATAGGGATGTTTTTCTTCCACCTTCTTTCCTCACCTCCTCACTTCTTAACTTGTCCATCTTGCTCTTCTGGATGGTGGATCTAAGAAATTTCATCTCTGATGCTTGCACTCTTGATGAGTCTCTTTTTGTGAGGGTGCACGCTTCAATACTATAGGTCAATATTGGTATGAAATGGCTGTTAAACATTATCAGTTTGGCCAGTTTTGGAATCGTGTTATCCCATAAGTGTTCTTACTTGTTGGTAGAATTCTGATCCCTTTTGCACTCTGTAATTTCCTTTCTGACCAAATTATCACTGGAGATTACACATCCAAGGTAAGGAAAACTATCCACACACTCTAGCTGCTCTCCTCCTAATTTTACACTTGCTGGGTGCCCTTCTCTGTTGACTGCCATCACCACTGTCTTGGTCTCGCTGATGTTGAGGTTATGTTCCTGGAACTGAGATTTCCATACGTTGAGTCTTGTCTGTACTTCCTCTTCTGTTTCACCCCAAATCATGATATCATCAGCAAAGGCCACTGCATGCACTTCACCTAACTATTCCTTGACATTCTTCATTATATTGTCCATAACAGTGATGAACAGTAGTGGGGAAGTGCACTTCCTTGCTGAACTCCACTCTTGTATCAAACCATGATTATCGACCTTCCCCAATTTATACACAGCTAGAGTAGAACACAGCCGGGAAGGCGGCTTGAAGAGGGTTGCACCGTAACATTTGCGCACTTTGTAGTATGATGTGTTTTCCGCTGAGCCAATAGAATCATTTCAGTAAGAGGTGGCTGTTTGTGCTGGTCACGAGTGAATGTTTCAAGTTTTATTTGTAAATATCATAATCAACGAATTTAGGGAATTATTTGCGTGTGTACGATGGATCCAGGAAGAGCAAAAAGACAAGTATTGCATCAACAGGCGAGAGAAATAGTATTTAGAGTGTATCTGTATTTTGTAAGCATGCAGCAGCAGGCGTTCAGTTGCGGGGAAGGTGAGGAACGCCATGTTGCCACGCCTCAAAAGAAGACGGCATTCACGTGTAGTATCGGTCTGCGAACAGTACAAAGGATAAAACAAGCTACGGAAATAAAAATAATAATGCAGTGTTCAGGTTGCCAGGGAAGAACCCTAAGAGGAAGAGACCAGTGATGGACCTCGATGATTTCAATAAAAATGTTCTGCATACAACATTTGATATGTATAAAAACGGCGAATATCCTACGGCATTGAAAATAACCCGTCCATTTACCTTCCTTAATATCTCGAAAATTTCCCTTAAGACTTTCTCGGGGTTTGATGTAAAAAATTAATTTAGACTTTCAGGAAATATTTAAGACCACAAAATATATAGGTCATCGTTTTGGAATTCAAGATATAACTGGATGAAAAAAATGTTTACACTTTCGTGCTGTTATTCTCTCTGCTCTTCGCCTTTCATTTCTCTTAACTTCCATTTACGTTCTTTAGTATCTCAAAAATTTCCCTCAACACTTTCTCAGGGTTTGATATTAAAAATTAATTTGAACTTTTAGGAAACTTTTAAGCCCATAAAAAATATAGGTCATCGCTTTGGAATTCAAGATATAACTGGATGAAATATTTTTTACACTTTTGTGCTGTTATGAGTAGCCAAATTAGCATCACCGCACCTCATGCTTCTGTCTCTCTCTGCGCAGTTGAAGCTACAAAACAGTCTTCCTGGTTGCGTTCTGCTCTAGTACAGTCTTTGTACAACATCTGAATTTTCCTTACCAGTCCTTCAGGCACATTTCTTTTCCTCAGACACTCCCAGATCTTATCTCTTATAACACTACCATAGGCCTTTTCTATATCCAGGAATACAATGACCAGGTTCTTGCCTTTCTCCCAGTACTTTTCCATCAGCATGCGGGTGTTAAAAATTAGATCCATTGTTGATCAGTTACTTCTGAATCCATATTACTCCTCCTCTAACTGTGGTTCGATGATGGTTCTCAATCTCCTTTCTATTATGTTCTCTAGAAGTTTCAGCCCATCAGACAGCAGGGTTATTCCTCTATAGTTGGTGGGTTTCCATATGCTGCCTTTCTTAAACAGGGGAATTACAATGCCTTTGCTCCAATCCGCAGATATTTTGTTGTCTGTCCACACAGCATTTAGTACTCTGTGCAGCCATTGTATACCCTGGATACCTGCTGCCTTTATCATATCTGCATTCACTTCATCTCCACCTGAAGATTTTCCTTTAGGCATAGATTTTAAGGCTGTCTCAGTTCCTGTCCAGGTGATGGGAGGTTCCTCATTGTAGGCTTGGATTTCTGGTTCTGTATTTTGTTCTTGAACTGGGGCCTGTTCCAGGAACAAACTTTGCAACTTTTCAACTTTGCCCTTTTCAATTCTTGCAAAGTGCAAAGTCTTTCTGTTCTACCATGATCTAGGTTGTACTTTTCAATATCTTCGCAAAGTGAAAAGTCCTTGCGAATGAGTGATCCGATCAAGTTTATTCTGTTGGCAAACTGTATAATACTGTATGATTAAATGCTTTATTTTTTGCAGCGAACTTGATGGTATAATTGTGGTACCGTTAGTTTTAAAGTTTTTATCGTGGCTGTGCTGGAAGTTGTCAAGGAGAAACGGGACATCCTTTTTGACAACTTTAAAAATAACCTCTCAAATGATGACACGCATCAATATTAACGAGAGTATCGTCAACATATCCACACACAGAAGGAAATTCACACTTCATTAGAAATCGTGTTACTGTATTATGTGGATTATCAGGCCAATATACTATGTTAGGAAATATTACATTTACTGCGACATCTATGACTTTGGTAACAGTTCTGCAAACAATTGATTTTGATGTCCCATGCATTGCTGCTACACCATGCAGCCGGGCACCGTTTTATAATCAATGTAGGCATATAAGAATTTGTTCTTTTTTGGAAAGCGATTGATTTCTTTTTGTTGCATGTTTCAATAAACGACTGATTATTTCAAGAATATAGTCAGCCTATGTTGGGGTAATAAAAAATCACTTGCGAAATTCCGTCAAAGTGCGGTTATGAAAAATTGATCCTTTCTTTGTATGTTCTCTTGTTGGATTCCTCATCACTGTCCTCACTTGATAACAAAAACTCTAGTCATAACATATTTATATCACTAAACCAAATTCTACGCCAACAAGCTAATGTACATACTAGTTAATTAACAGATGAAAAGGGAATCATCTCTTTGCACGATTTCTGAAAACTTTTCACTTCATTTCTTTGCACTTTGCATTTCTGTACCAATGGAGGAACATAACAGGCTTGCAAAGTGAAAAGTTGCAAAGTTTGTTCATGGAACAGGCCCCAGGTCTATTCAGTAGGTGGTCAAAATGGTTCTTCAGGACTCCTCTCATGTCACTTTCTGTCCTAACCAGATTTCCATTTTCATCTTCAAGTGCCTTTATGGTATTCATTGTTTCCTTTTACCTCTGATAACACTATACAGTAGTTTCTTATTGTCTATGCTGTCTTCCTCCAGTTTCTGAGTGAATATATTCCATGCCTGGGTCTTTTCTTCTGTAACTGTTCTTTTAACGTCCAATTTCTTGTTTCGGTATAATTGTTTGAGGTTTCTGATCTTTGCCTCATCTCTAGTAAGATCCAGTTTATTTTTCTCCTGATCCCATTCTTTCTGCAAGAGATTTCTTTCCCTGATTGCTGCTCTCACTCTTTCATTCCCACAAGGTGTTTCCTTCTCCCTTGTTTTCATACTTGTCTTTCCACAGACTTCAGTTGCTTCCTTAACCTATGTGTCCCTTAGTCTGGTCCATTCTGCCTCTCCATTTTTCCTTTCATCTCTTGGTAACAGGGTTTTTATCTGGTTGTGGTACTCAGTTCTCTTGTGTGTTCTGGAGTTCCCATACTTAGATTTTTGGCATTTTCCTGTTCTGTACTTTTGGCGCATAGAAGTTTCTCAGGTCCGCTACTAATAGATGGTGGTCATTGTCAAGACTCTCGTTGGGTATTACTCTGACATCTGTTGCCATTCTGCTCCTCTCTTCATCTGAGATGACATAATCAATTAGTCTTTTGTAGTCCATCCCAACTGTATCGTGTTATCTTATGGCACTGTCTCTTCTTGAACCAACTATTTTTCACCACCAACCCATTCTTCATACAGAACTCTAAGAGATGTTCACCTTCTATATTTCTTCCACAATATCCAGGAGGTCCCTTTACGTTCTCATATCCTGTTATATCTGTCCCAATCTGTGCATTCAGATCTCCTATAATGATTACTCTCTCTTCACTAATATCTTTTTCCAAATCATCGAGAAACTGGTTCTTATCCTCTTGACAACATCCAGTTTGAGGTGCATACACATTTCAATGATCCCCCTAAATATATGGAAGTACAATCGAAGCATTACTCCACTGACTTAGCATTGATCATGTTTTTGCGAGGAACATGTTTTTTTTTTTTTTTTTTCCTCTCATAATATCTGGCATGGTAGGGACACACTTTGGAGGCATCTGGTAAGAGTACCAGCTCAGGGTTACAAGTGAAGACCTCAACGACATCTACAGCGGAGAAGGTGGACTTTGGTACTGTGGAGATGGCAGAAGAGGGAGACCTGGACTCGGGGATAAATACAATTACAGTCTTAAAAGGCCATTGGCTTCTGGCAGATGATGCTCTTTTGGGAGGTCTGATGGCCCCTTGGTGGAGGTAATACCACAAAAGTCCATCTAGCAGCGTCTACACTCCATTTTAGGGGCGGCTGCAAAAGGTGTCCGTTTCCCCATGTTAGGGGTGGCCTGAAAGAATCTGAACAGTAGGTATAAAATGCCCATCGTACTAATAGCCTATAAAATGATTGAAAGTGAGTGGAGGCCTCGGAAATGGTTGGGCGTCCACCAAAAGCGATGCACAGTTCCTGGTATTCTTGTTTTGGTGGAACTGTGAAAAGCGGGCAACCAGCAACAAACATTGTAACCATAAATGTCTTGACCCTTAATGGCAAGTCAAAGAAGTAATAGAATACATGGAAAAGGACATTGAAAAATTGGAGTTGAGTGAAACCAAATGGAAATCGATAGAAGAGATTGAGAAAGGGGTTTCAGTTGTTTGGAGTGGAGTTGCAAACTGCAATGATGGAGTGAGTTTAATTGTGAGAGAAGACCTAGTACAGTACATAGAGGTCTGCCGTGTAAATGATAGAATCATGAAAATCAGACTTGGCTTGGAGAGTGGAGTCCAAGATTTTATCCAAGTATATGCACCTCCGACAGCTAAGGTTGAAGAGTCAAAAGGAGTTCTTGGAGGAACTGGAGAGGTGCATCAAAGATAAAGAAATCATAATGGGAGACATAAATGCTTACATTGAAACACACAGGCAAGGTAAAGAAGAAATAAGTGGTCCTTTCAGTTACAGAAATAAAAATGAGAGAGAGCTGATACTAGATTTTTGTGACAAGAATGGATTAGTATTGGGGAATACATGGTTCAGAAAGAACAGCAGCAAAAAAAAGATGGACGGACGGATGGAAAAACATGGAGGAACTGGTTACGAGGCAGAAGAGTAGCCAAAAGTATCATGAAGCAAAGAAATCATGTCAGAAGATTGTACAGGAAGAGAAACAGAAGTACTGGGAAAACTTTACAGAAACCTTGTAAAAGGATGTTAAAGAAAGTGAGAAAGTGTTGTGTGGATTGGTTGAAAGCAAAGTAAAGAGGAGAGAAGATACAAAATTTGTAAGGACAGATACATGGCTAATTTGTCCACAAAAAGAGGATATTCTCCAGCAATAGGAGTAGTATTTTGCTAAATTACTTAATATCAAAGAACTGGAGGAAGAGGAGGAACATGAAGAAGAAATGGTGGAAGAAAACCAAAATGAAGATACAACAATGTTGGGATGAGGTGGCCGCAGAGATGATAAAGGCGGCAGGACCAGTAGGTTTACATTGGATGTATAGACTATTTTGAGTGATATGGAAGAGAAAAAGAAGTACCAGAAGATTAGAGGAAGGGTCTGATAATCTCGGCATTCAAGAAGGGTGATTAGAAAGAATGTAGCAACTATAGGGGAATCACCCTCATTTTACTTGTAGCAAAGATCCTTGGAAGGATAATAGAGGGAAGACTGAGGATGAAAGTAGAAAAGGAAATTTACGAAGACTAATATAGCCTTAGAAGAGATGGATCAACTTTTGATTTAACTTTTTCATTAAGGAACATGATGGAGAAAAGATTGGAGTTTAGGAAGGATTTAGTGTAGACATTTATAAATATTGAGAAGGCATATGACAGTGTACCACGGCAGCTAGTTTGGGATGCATTGATGAAAAAGAACGTAGGCAGAGCAGAAGTAGAAATGATCAAAGCCATGTATGAAAAGTGTGTAAATAGTGTGAATACTAAGATACGACTAACTGGTTCTATGTAGAAACAGGACTTTGACAAGGACTTCATCACAATCATCGATGAAATCCACAGGAGTGGACCACAAAAAATGGGAAGCAAAAAGATAGTAATATGGGGAGAAGATCAAATGGAAGTAAAAGAACAAATTATTGTATGGAATCAGGAGATAGAGGAATATGGAATGAAAATAAGTGTGGAGAAGAGTAGACATGAATGGTCACAAAAGGTTATAGAGAAGGAAGAGAGAATATTGAAGTAAATGGGAGACCATTAGAAGTTGTGAAAAGCTTCAAATATATGGGGAGTATACTTGCAGAAGATGAGAATAAATGAGGAAATTGGAAAGGGAACCCAACCAGCCAGTGGGTTTTACCAATGTGTGAGAGGTATAGTGTGGAACCAGGACATCCCAGAGAAAAGCAAGAAAATTCTGTACTTTGTGTATTACACACCAGTTTTGACAAACGTGGTAGGCACATGGACAATAACAAAACATGATGAAAGCAGAATTCAGGCAGCCGAGATGAAATTCCTTACATGAGTGATTGGGAAGGCATGAAGGGATAAAATAAGAAACATAAAAATCAGAGAGAAAATTGGATTCTCTAACTTGCAAGACAATATAAAGACTAGTAAGCTGAAATGGTATGGACACATGATGAAAATGGAAGAGGATAGTTACAAAGTGAGTATTTATGGAGAAAATAATTGGAGGATGACAATGCAGAAGGCCCAGAAAGAGGTGGACGGATACGGTGAAGGAGGGGGAGTATAAAGAAGAGAGGAGGAAAAGTAGAAGATATAATGGAGGAAGGAAAATAGTTGTGGAGATATAGAAAACTGTAGAGGTCCTGGATTCACAACCCGACCCAGAAAACTGGAAACAGGAGATGATGTTGAATATCTGTCCTGTTAAAAATATAAAATTCTCTGTAATTTGAGTGCTTAAAATCTTATTTTATTGGATTTATCCCCTTTACAGGATCTATAGCATTAGCATGTTCATGGCAGCAGGAATATATTTGGTTTCCCCGATTAGAAGAATCAGATAGAAAAGCCTGTTTTTTAGAGGTGAGCCTCCACTTTGAATGAGTTCTAGAGAAATGTTGTATGATCCTGGAGTCTTCCCCGTTTTCATTCTGCTGAGAGCTTTGATAAACTCTTGAAAGGTTGGAGGAGTGTTCATCCAGGGTTGGGGAGTATGTTGAAGAAAATCTTCAGCAGCAGCAGCAGAACTATGGTTCAAAAGTGAGCTGAAGTGCTCTTTCCATTGTTTCAAGATGTCCTGGCTGTCTGTAAGAATGGTGGTATTATCAACAGCTTTCAGAGTTCCTGATGATGAGCAGACAGGACCATACACCTCTTTCAGTCCTGTGTATGTTGCATAAGTCCCTGATATCTGAGAATTTCGGAAGTTGCTTTGGCTTTTTGCTGCCACCAGTTCTTTATTTTCCTGATTTCAGGCTGATACTTCTGTTTTATTTTTTGAAAATTCATTTTATTCTCTCTGGAGGATGGATGTTGACAAACTGATAGATAGGCATCCCGTGTAGCCTTGATGAGGTTCAAGATTTCTTCATTGTAATTATCAAACCAGTCTTGTCTCTTCCTCTCCTCATAGCCACTAACTTTCTGTGCAGACTCTGTAGTGATATTTTGAAGTGTGGTCCATTCAGATTCAACATCCTTTTTGCTGTTTTGATTGTGAGTTAGTTGTTCTAGAACAGAGTTTTGGTATTTTGTGGCATCTGTATCAAATTGAAGCTTAGAGGTGTTGAACTTCTTCCTTGTTGGATACGTGAAGTGGGTTTGTGGCTTTTTATGGATAAGGATTAGCATCAGGAAGGGCATCCGGTCATTAAACAGGGCCAAATACCCATGTGCGACACAGTTTGCTCCCATAACCCCACAGTTGTGCGAAGAGCAGTTGAAAATAAAGAAGGTAACGATAACAGTAATAGCAATGTGTTAGCAAAACCGATATTAGCAAATACAGCGGATATCTACCAGTACTAACCAAACCGAGTTATAGAATAAGTTGCACATCACAGAGATCGAACCGCAGGTGGTCGTTTCAGAGTCCTGAATACAAGTACTCCGGGACCAGGATAACTGCTTGTTTTCATTGAGCAACAAGTTGTATTTTCTCAAACTATATTGTATAGTGATATCAATATTATTTTAATTGCTCATTGTGAGGATCAAATCATAGCCATCACTAACAGAGCACTATACACAACCACCTCGGGACCATGGCAATAGTTTGTTTTCACCACTAAAAAGTAGCAGGTTTTCATTATTAGATACGTTAGAATAAGGAGTAGAATGGTACAGTATATTATGTTGACATAAATATGGGGCGAGGTAATACAATTTTGTCTACTCATCGGCTAACTTAACCATATCATTTTCTATCTTTATATACATACAGATAAGTCATACATAAAAAAGTACATTCCTGTGTATAGTTTGAAATTACTGTGTTGTATATTCTCGTATGTAAAACCATGTAACCCGGAATATAGTAACGTTAATTTTTTAATTTAAATGTAGGCTAACTTTACAGTCATCACATACATTATTCAAGACAATGACTATACTATTTTATGCCACATGTATTATTATAATAATATAAATGATATTGTAGGCCCAGCTACCAACACAGAATTTCTAACCTCTTAAATAGTTGTGATTTGTATACCACGTATAAATCTGAATGTTGAATTCTTAAGGCAGGTAGTCAGACTCTGAATATAACAAATACGCAGAGTATAAGCAAAATAAATAACATCTTAAAACATTGAACTAGCCTATTCTGTACTGAAACAATAAAATAATATAACTCTCCTTCATCTATCAACTGATTGAGTACTTGGCTAAAACATGGCGGCTGAACTGTACTTAGCCACACTGTACATACAGAATCACCGTTGGTTTGATAAGCCATCAGCACCACCTTCATTGTGTGGACTAAGGGTTACGGAACTGCAGGCAAAAAACGAAAACTGGGATGCGAGTATTGGCCGCCGACGGCACCGTCTCCATGAAATATGGACATTAGAAAATGTATAGTCTTTCGGAAAAAAAAATTGAGCAAGACTTAATTTTAATTATCAAAATATAATTCACCTCCCATGTGGATACAAATCCTTTGGTTACCCACAACAAACATATCTATAGGTTCAGTTGTTTCTGAGAAAAGTGTACCGCCGGGAAGCTTTTCACTGACATGCACTCTCTTTTTGTAAGTGACTGTACATGAAATATGCCTTGCTTAAAATATTACAACAAAAAAACTGCAGATTGAGTATTTTAGGGAGACTAGACACTGCCTAGAAGTATGCAAAGCATCATACATACAAAGGGTACTAGGAAAGTTTTGCAATGTGAGTGAACGCTTTAGACTTAATTTCCACCACACTCAATACACTTCTCCATATGTCGAAACCAGTCACTAAACCAACTCTGCCACTTTTCTTCGGTTACATTTTTAAACTCTTGATCCCATGCTGCCAGAAGCTCCTCGTCGGATGCAAAACGCCGCCCTTTCAGCTTTATCTTCACTTTTAGGAAGAGTGCGAAGTCACATGGGGCACGATCAGGACTGTATGGAGGGTGATCAAGCATCGTCAACCCTGCTCTGGCAAGAAAATCCATTGTTACATTAGCACAATGTGCTGGAGCATTGTCGTGATGCAAGAGCCAAGTGTTGAGCCACGACCTTGGACGAAGCTGCTTGAGAGCCTGGGCGACCTGAGGGAGACACGTCTCACTGTACCACTTCGCAGTAACTGTCCTTTGTGTTTCTAGCACAACCCGAGTCAGGATGCCCCGTTTAGTGAAGAATACTGCAATCATCCTTTTCTTCACTGACCTTGACTTTCGCACAGTCACAGGATTACCCTCATCTTCAAACAGCCACACCTTGTTCTGGGATTTTGTTGGGACATCGTAATAGTAAAGCCAAGTTTCGTCACCTGTAACGATGCCATTACGCTATGTCCCATTTTCAAACTGTTTTAGCATTTTTGGACACCATTTCACTCAATGTGCCCTTTGTTCCTCTGAAAGTGAATGGGGCACCCAAAGAGAACAGACCTCTCTAACATGGAGATGGTCGTGTAGAATTTAATGAATAGCTGGTGCAGGGATATGGAAGGTCTCTTCTACCTGCTGATATGTCAACCGTCTCTCTTGCTGCAACATTTTCCTCACAGCTTCAATGTTTTGCTCAGTCACTGATTCAGACGGTCGCCCAGAACGAGGATCGTCTTCAACCCCAAAATTTCCCCTCTGGAACTTTTTCTACCAGCGGAAAATAGTTGTCCAATGTGGACAGTCTTTCCCCAGCACAGGAGTCATTTCCTCTAAACACTGGTCAACAGTTAATCCACAAGCAAAATTGTAGCGAATAATTACGCGATATTCACCTTTGGACCACACTGACATCTTAACTTGCTTTCAATCCCACTGCTTGGTAACAACTGGCATGAAGGTCGTGCCTTGCTGTCTTCTATACTGGTTTTCATCCCTCACCATAACAGAGGTATCTAGCCAACCGTTTTTGCGTATTGCAAAACTTTCCTAGTGCCCTTTGTATGAATGGTTCTTTCCAGTGGCGGTGATTAGGGAGGGTGGGAGGGCAGTTACTCCCCCCGTTTTCTGGAGAAAATGTTACATTTGTATTCCATTTTAGCCACATGAAGCTAGGAATTATTTAATAAAAGCTATTTGTACAAGCCCTGTTGTCGTATCAGCTGATTCATTCCTTTTTCTTTAATTATTAACAAACCTGGCTAACTCTTCTTGTCTGTAAATTTCCCCCCTCCCCTCTACTTCTAATTCCCAATCGACACTACTGCTTACAGTAGTGAGACACAACCATTGTGTTTTGATATAGGGCAGAAATTGCTTGTAAGAAATGTCTACAAAGTCATAATAGACCTTAAGTCCCTCGGTTATCTCTGTATATATACTGTGAGTCTGCTGCCCCTTATTTTTTGTGAGGCATGTTTTTCTAAACAATTTTTAAACAATTTATTAACTCTGTAGAGCATGAAAGAACTCCCACTCCCAAGGCAACGATCTTCAGGCTGACAAGATTCCAAACTTGCTTCATTACCTTACCTGTTACTGTTTAACCCTGAAATTAAATTTGGGTAACTTACCAGTTTTTTCCTTACTCCACCAATAAAAGATTTACCACAAATTTCACTACATTAATTTTCTCCCAAAACAAAATTAAAATAAAACAAACACCAACAATAATCATCACGAGTTGAGACCAATATAAATATCCACAAACAACATCTACAAGCTACACACCACAACTATACATAGTTCTGAAGGCCATGCTTCTTATTCATGGTATCCTACGAATAAGACAACTGTCCCTTCTTAACATTATATATAAGCACAATGTCATCATCACTGTGGAATCTATTTATCCCAGGTTATAACTCTGTGTGAAACAAACCCAGTCACTCACTATACACTGTTAATCAAACAACTTCACCATGTAAAACAAACTCCTGCAGACTAGATCCAAGACAAATGCCACGTCCAATCAGTAAAAAAAAACAGACGCTGAATACCTGGCCTACAATTTCTTCTAGCAATAGCCAGTCCTGTGCACAACACATTATCTCCAGATTCCCTATAAAATATTACCCACACTATGTCTTCCACCAATTGCTCATCGGGAACGTGAATTATCGAGTAATGCACTCATGACTCTGTAATGGTACAGTAATGCACCCGTTAAGAACTCGTACAGCAAAGACTTCGTAGTGGTAAACATCATCAACAGCAACTGCAATGGTCATGAACAGTAATAATTCCAATATAAATGGTCCATTATTGACATTATAAATTTTCCAGCTAACTCATTCCTGGTTGCCAGCGTTTCACCCCCATGTGCTAAGTTGGGCTCATCAGTTGGTACTTAGCACATCCACCAAGACGCATGGCTAGTGCATACCATGGAGGCCACTGCGTAGGCTACTTGAAGCCACCAGCAGTGCCAATGCACTATAAGAGACTTTGTCTCCTTACCAAAAATTGATGCCTGCTTGGCCATCAGATGATATAGATGTTGATTCCCATAGGGAACCTGAAATATTTGTCCCGAATGAATAAATTTATAATACCAATATAAATGGTCCGTTATTGGACATTATAAATTTTCCAGCTAACTCATTCCTTGTTGCCAGCGTTTTGCTTCAAAAACCTCTTAGCAATAAGTTAACAGCCCAGCAACACTAAAGATTTTCACATACGTAAAATAGCTCAACAACGTTTTGACAGTCACCCTTTCAACTAATAATATCGACATCCCATACTCCGGCAACTGAAACACACCGTTAAAACTTCAAAATAATAGTCAAATGGGAAGACATTAACGACACTTCAACTGCCCTCATTCAAGCCATTATTTCAACTGTTTCAACATAGGCTCAATTTGAATCTAATATCAACTATTGTTTACATGCACTAGGCACTCCGTGTCATGGAGAGTGTCCAACAGAGTTGAATAACCCATGGATACTTCAGCGAACTAACTTGTTTTGGGTCTAAAATATAATTACGCAACTTAGACATCTAGGTTGAATTACGACGTAAAGCAATGTGTTTCACATGAGCTGGTCAAAAACCATATACAAACTTTCCACATCTTGATGCCAATTCCATTAGACCACATCATGAACGTAATATTAAGATCAAATGTAAGTGAAATTAGCACAAATTTGGAATGCTTTTCCACATCATTTCACATGTAAAATACATGTACAGTATTTTGTAATTGTATTGTATTCTGCATTCATTCTCAATATTTGTATATAAATTTTAAACTGTCTTCGAACTTCGGCATCGCATAAGATTTCAGACTATCACTATTGTCATTTATTACACATATGACAGCCATTGTTGAAGTGAAAATTCACAAGCATGTTCACCAGTGCAATATATTTTTAATCAATTTGATATTTTGTTAATAATAAGATATTGTAAAGTTTTTTAATGTATTCACTCATGCAACATGTTTTACAATTTTCCAACCAGGCGTATGGTAGAACTTTGAGGTATTGATATGACTGATGATGCCCCACAAAAGGGGCGAAACATGTCTCAACTATTTTAATGATGTTTAACTAACACGTTAAAATCTTACAGTGTATTGAATAGGTTGAAGTTTAAATAAATTTCTTACATTTATTATCAAGATTCTTTCAATATGGAAAAACTGATTTTCATTACTTGTATAGAGAAGTGTATTGAGTGTAGTAGAAATTATTTTGAAAAAGTCTAAAGCATTCATTTGCATTGCAAAACTTTTCTAGTGCCCTTTGTACAGTAGTTAACCAGCTGCCTCGAACAAATTGTGCGCTGTCATCTTAATATGAAATGTACTCTTTAAAAAAATTTGGTCACCTAGACATGCCACTGTAGGTAGCTGTATCGTGGATGATATGTATAATTCAAAGTGCTGTTTTTACATTTCCCCCACGAATATGAAAACTTCAGTTTCGTACTCTACATCGCATAGGAGACTCGCTATTGAAAGATAGCTCATGTGAAAGAATTTGAGATGCTTGCATTTTGTTTACAACTTTCAACCGTGAAAGTAACATCTTTGCCAAACGCATTCTCTGTGTTAAATTCAGGGTCATCTACCTCTGGTTTGGTAATAAGTTGCCTGTTTTGTTACAAAACACGAAGTGTTACAAAGTGATGTTGATGTTGCATAGTATTAAATTTAAAAAAGTATGTTTAAGTGTAAAAGCAATGAAGAACCGTGAGGTGATGGACACAAACTATTTGTGGCAAATCAACATTACTGATAGCAATATACCGAAGATTTTCCATGCCTAGGACCATCTAAACTTTCACTGAATCACATGTTTTGTAAGACATGCATGTGTGATTTTTCAGTTAAACATGGAGAACACTATGACTGCCAACGCCATGTGAAATCTAGAAAGGTTGAAGAGTACATGCACATCAAAGGACAATGCAAGACATTCTCGTCCTTTGTTACTACAAAAAGTGACGATAATAGTGTTATACATGTCAAATGTTACTTCACACATTTTTTTTTGTTGAACATAACCTTCCTTTACCTGTAGCAGACCATGCTAGACCATTATTCAAAACCTTGTTTCCCAACTCAGAAATAGCTAAATAATTTGGAAGTAACAGAACCAAGACAACTGCAAATGGTTCATCATACAATAAAAATTTCATGATGGTCCGTATTGATAGTTCTTACACATAAGGTAAAATGGGTCCACCTATTCAATAAAAGGCTAATGACAGCTATAACTATATTTTCATGATGATTAGTTACAGTATTCAGGATGGGCAGCAGTGGTCCTGAATGTGGAACACCCTATAGAAAATGTGGGCTAAACATCGGTTGTCACTTTCAAAACCTGTCTGGGGAACCGCACTCAGAGGGTTACTCCAACTTGCGGTCAAAATCATGAAAGAAAGAAAACTACGTTCATCACTATTGGTGCATGGAACGTGAGAACATTATTAAACAATGATAACAGACCGGAAAGAAGAAAAGCTCTCATCAGTCGTGAGCTAAAGAGACTCAACATTGATGTCATCGCCCTGAGTAAAACCTTCGGGGGGAGAAGGAAAAATTGAGGCTTCATCTGGCTACACCATCTTCTGGAAAGGAAAGGAGGAAAATAAACATCGCATCCATGGTCTGGATTTTGCAGCAAGGACCAAATTGGTGAATGATCATCGACTTGCTGCCATCACAGTAAATGAAAGACTCGTGACTCGTGTTATAATGTATATATTTTTAAAACTTATTCTCAACTGTTCAATTGGACAATGTAAATACTGTATAGTTACCAACCATTGACATAAATTTTTGGTTACAAACATTGACGCCGAGCACTACACCCTTTCTCCCTTGATTGTTATAATGTAAATATTTTTAAAACTTTATATTTTCCTATGATTGCGTCAACTGTTCTCCAGAGCACTACTGCCGAACTCTACTATTTTAATTTTACGCATTGGTGCTGACTTCTTATTCTGTAAACCTATATGTTCAACCATCACTATTGTACAACTGTTTCTCTTACTTAATTTTTGTAATGTGTATTAATAATATGTATTAATTTGTGCATGTCAACTACTAACCAGGTACCTGATTTTTGCCTTGAGGAGATAATTTGACTGATGATGCCCTCAATGAAGGGCGAAACATGTCTCAAGTGGAATGAATAATAAATTCCTAAATTGTAAAATTTATATGTGTTGAATAGGTGACAAAACAAACCTTTTAGCATCCTATGTTCCTTCTGCCATAAAAAACTCCAGAATAGTTACAGTCTTCAAGAAAGGTGATCGCAGTACCTGTGGAAACTACTGTGGCATATCCCTGCTCTCCATAGCTGGAAAAATGTGTGCTAGAATCTTCCTGGATTGACTTCAGGTGTTTCTGAGAGGTCTGAATCCTATTGTGGGTTTCATGCATCTGGTGGTATAATTCTAATGATCTTCAGCACAAGACAACTCCAGGAGAAGTGCAGAGAACAAATGACACCTCTGTTCTTAGTGTTCTGTGACCTTGAGAAGGCCTTTGATATGGTTCCTCGAAACGCTATGTGGATGGTTTTGAGGCGCTCTGCCCTGAGCATTTTGTTGGTCTGATCGAAGCTCTCCATGATGGTATGGTTGGTCAGGTACCGTATCGAATGATATCTCAAAAGAATTTCCAGTCACAAATGGACTCAAGCAAGGATGTGTAGTTGCACCTACACCTTTCGCCCTGTACCTGGCAGCTATGCTTTATTAGACAACGCCTGCAAACAACACAGCTGTGGAAATTAAATATTGGTATGGTGTGGGGGGGCTTTTCAACCAAGCCAGACTTCACTCCAAAAGATTAACCTATTCCACCCGGGTTACAGAATTGCAGTGTGCAGATGAGAATGCTTCTTCAGCCCACAAACCAGAAGAGCTTCTACAATCTGTCATCTGCTTCAACAGGGCTTATGAACGTTTTGGCCTGACAACATTCAGAAGACCAAAATGCTTACTCAGCATGCTCCTGAAACCACCCCCCAGATTTTGATATCACCATATCTGGCACAGCTCCGGAAAGGGTGGAGCACTTCTCGTGCCTTGGGAGTATTCTCTCAGCCCACTTTTCCTCTGAGAAGGACATGTAAAACAGAATACAGGCTGCCCCATGAGACCTTTGGACATCTCTCACATCATGTATTCCAGAACAGAGATCGAAATATCTGCGCAAAAATAATAGCGTACCAAGCTGTTATTTCTACGTTACTCTATGGATGTGGAATTGTATATTACGTAGTTATATATTGTGATAATAATATAACTAATTATGAAAATACAGTTATATCTGTCATTAGCCGTGTATTGAATAGGTGGACCCATTTTTACCTTATCAAGAGCTGCAATACTGAGAAACATGTTTGAATCAGCAGTATCTGAAATAGTCAACAGTCTTCAAAATTCACCTTACTCATTGTCTACTGATGGTAGTAATGATAACAGTGACTGCAACTTGTATCCATTGTTACTCTACTGCTTGCTTTGGTGGAATGTTTATTATTTGGTTGTGACATTGCAAATACAATTGTAGGTAAATTTAAGGGAGTATCAGCATTTTTGAAACAGCAGAATCCTTCAATAGTTACACAAAGCTATATTTGTCACCTACTTAACTTACAAGGAAACTCTTTCATCTGTAAGTCTCTGATCTGATTGAGATTTCGTACGATGAATTCAGTAGGAATATTTTATTCAGCCATATCAAAATTAGATGCCTTATTGCATGTTTTCTACTTGTTTGGGGGTATCAAAGTTTGCTCATTTGAGCACCACATAGACCGGAGTGAGCAACAGGAAGCAGGTAGAGGCAGCACAGTTGGCCAGTTCATCTGCCACATTCTCACTCCTTCTCTTTCTCTCTTGCGCACGCGCACACTACCACAAAACCTTCTTAGCCTCGGCAATCGCTGCCTCTCCACAAGGCGAACAGGACCATGCGGCCCTCAATGCAATATTTTGCAGTATTCATGGAAATACTCCGTCTTTATGACCGTGCGACATGAACTGGATGTGTTTATAATTGCAATTGGTAATCAAGTTGTTACATGATACACAATGTGTATGTGCATAATTACGTGCCGTTAATGTTTACTCGTGACTATGGTTATTTTTAAGTATGAACAGATATCACAATGAATGTCTGCATCCTGTTATCTAATGACAGGAACATTGCTCAAAGTCTTATGGCATTATTTGCCGAAGAAGACTGGCAGAAAACTGCTATAAGCAATGCAGAAGCTGATCTGGCTTTTGAGAAATGCAGCAAGTTTCTGCGCATATTCGTTTAACAAACACAAGGGGGAAGACCACGTTTGTTTGTTTGTTTGTTTGTTTGTTTGTTTATTCATTCATTTATTTATTTATTTATGGTTCATGTTTGTGGGTTACTGTAGTCACGTCCTTGTTCGTGAACCATGGGCAACGGCTGAGTGGCCTAGTAAGTGGTCCTGAGAGTCGGGATACCAGTTGCTATGGAATGGGAGTGGGCATCTCGGACATATTCTGAGTCGTGGCCCTCCTTGTGCTCAGGCGGCTAGGACTATACAATTCACCGGTGGTCCATAACCCGTTAGAGGAGAGATCCTCACTTGGACTATGTGCAAGTAGGGCAGCATCCTGCTTCATGAATTTACCGAGCTCAAAACACTTTAAGCAAGCCTCGGACCTATGGGAGTAATGGAGTCCCACTCCCATTTGACAGGCGAGGGACTCCTTGGAAACAACTTGGCGAACGAAATGGAATTCGATGGGGAGCTATCAATATTAATGGGGCTTATGGAAGAAAGAAGGTAGAACTGGCTGAGTCAGCAAAGAGGATGCATCTGGATGTGCTAGGAGTAAGTGATATTCGGGTAAGGGGAGATAAGGAGGAAGAGAGAGGTGATTATAAAGTGTAATTGACGGGTGTTAGAAAGGGAAGGGCAGAGTATGGGGTAGGGCTGTTTATCAGGAATACCATTGCACGCAACATAGTTTCGGTTAGGCACGTAAATGAGCGAATGATGTGGGTAGATTTGTCAGTGGGAGGAATTAGGACAAGAATTGTGTCCGTGTATTCACCATGTGAGGGTGCAGATGAGGATGAAGTTGACAAGTTTTATGAAGCATTGAGTGACATCGTGGTCAGGGTGAACAGCAAGGATAGAATAGTGCTAATGGGCGATTTCAATGCGAGAGCTGGGAATAGAACTGAAGGATACGAAAGGGTGATTGGTAAATGTGGGGAAGATATGGAAGCTAATGGGAATGGGAAGCGTTTGCTGGACTTCTGTGCTAGTATGGGTTTATCTGTTACGAATACATTCTTCAAGCATAAGGCTATTCACCGCTACACATGGGAGGCTAGGGGTACCAGATCCATAATAGACTATATCTTAACAGACTTTGACTTCAGGAAATCTTTTAGAAATGTACGAGTTTTTCGGGGATTTTTCGATGATACAGACCACTATCTGATCTGTAGTGAACTAAGTATCTCTAGGCCTAGGATAGAGAAAGTGAAATCTGTCTGCAAACGAATAAGGGTAGAAAATCTCCAGGACGAGGAAATTAGACAGAAGTACATGGATATGATTAGTGAGAAGTTTCTAACAGTACACAGTAAGCAGGTTCAGGATATAGAAAGTGAATGGGTGGCATACAGGGATGCTGTAGTAGAAACAGCAAGGGAATGCCTAGGAACAACTGTGTGTAAAGATGGGAAAAGGTGAACATCTTGGTGGAATGATGAAGTGAGAGCAGCATGAAAACGTAAAAAGAAGGCTTATCAGAAATGGCTCCAAACAAGGGCCGAGGCAGACAGGGATTGGTACGTAGATGAAAGAAACTGAGCGAAACAAATAGTTGTTTAATCCAAAAAGAAGTCTTGGGAAGGTTTTGGTAATAACCTGGAAAGGCTAGGTCAAGCAGCAGGGAAACCTTTCTGGACAGTAATAAAGAATCTTATGAAGGGAGGGAAAAAGGAAATGAACAGTGTTTTCAGTAATTCAGGTGAACTCATAATAGATCCCAGGGAATCACTGGAGAGGTGAAGGGAATATTTTAAACATCTACTCAATGTAAAAGGAAATCATCCTGGTGGTGTTGCAAACAGCCAAGCTCATGGGGAGGAGGAAAATGATGTTGGTGAAATTATGCTTGAGGAAGTGGAAAGGATAGTAAATAAACTCCATTGTCATAAGGCAGCAGGAATAGATGAAATTAGACCTGAAATGGTGAAGTATAGTGGGAAGGCAGGGATGAAATGGCTTCATAGGGTAGTAAAATTAGCGTGGAGTGTTGGTAAGGTACCTTCAGATTGGACAAAAGCAGTAATTGCACCTATCTATAAGCAAGGGAACAGGAAGGATTGCAATAACTATCGAGGTATCTCATTGATTAGTATACCAGGCAAAGTATTCACTGGCATCTTGGAAAGAAGGGTGCGATCAGTCGTTGAGAGGAAGTTGGATGAAAACCAGTGTGGTTTCAGACCACAGAGAGGCTGTCAGGATCAGATTTTCAGTATGCGCCAGGTAATTGAAAAATGCTACGAGAGGAATAGGCAGTTGTGTTTATGTTTCGTAGATCTAGAGAAAGCATATGACAGGATACCGAG
Source organism: Anabrus simplex (assembly GCF_040414725.1). Classification (NCBI taxonomy): domain Eukaryota; kingdom Metazoa; phylum Arthropoda; class Insecta; order Orthoptera; family Tettigoniidae; genus Anabrus; species Anabrus simplex. The sequence continues at coordinate 125,914,844 of NC_090265.1, read as the reverse complement.
GGAAAAGATGTTCGCTATACTGGGGGACTATGGAATTAAAGGTAGATTATTAAAATCAATCAAAGGCATTTATGTTGACAATTGGGCTTCAGTGAGAATTGATGGTAGAATGAGTTCTTGGTTCAGGGTACTTACAGGAGTTAGACAAGGCTGTAATCTTTCACCTTTGCTGTTTGTAGTTTACATGGATCATATGCTGAAAGGTATAAAATGGCAGGGAGGGATTCATTTAGGTGGAAATGTAGTAAGCAGTTTGGCCTATGCTGACGACTTGGTCTTAATGGCAGACTGTGCCGAAAGCCTGCAGTCTAACATCTTGGAACTTGAAAATAAGTGCTATGAGTATGGTATGAAAATTAGCCTCTCGAAGACTAAATTGATGTCAGTAGGTAAGAAATTCAACAGAATTGAATGTCAGATTGGTGATACAAAGCTAGAACAGGTCGATAAGTTCAAGTATTTAGGTTGTATGTTTTCCCAGGATGGTAATATAGTAAGAGAGGTTGAATCAAGGTGTTGTAAAGCTAATGCAGTGAGCTCGCAGTTGCGATCAGCAGTATTCTGTAAGAAGGAAGTCAGCTCTCAGACAAAACTATCTTTACATCGGTCTATTTTCAGACCAACTTTGCTTTACGGGAGCGAAAGCTGGGTGGACTCAGGATATCTTATTCATAAGTTAGAAGTAACAGACATGAAAGTAGCAAGAATGATTGCTGGTACAAACAGGTGGGAACAATGGCAGGAGGGAACTCTGAATGAGGAGATAAAGGCTAATTTAGGAATGAACTCGATGGATGAAGCTGTACGCATAAACCGGCTTCGGTGGTGGGGTCATTTGAGGCGAATGGAGGAGGATAGGTTACCTAGGAGAATAATGGACTCTGTTATGGAGGGTAAGAGAAGTAGAGGGAGACCAAGAGGACGATGGTTGGACTCTGTTTCTAACGATTTAAAGATAAGAGGTATAGAACTAAATGAGGCCACAACACTAGTTGCAAATCGAGGATTGTGGCGATGTTTAGTAAATTCTCAGAGGCTTGCAGACTGAACGCTGAAAGGCATAACAGTCTATAATGATAATGTATGTATGTATGTATGTATGTATGTATGTATGTATGTATGTATGTATGTTGTTGTTGTTGTTGTTGTTGTTATTATTATTATTAAGTTGACACTAATTACAGTGCAAATGTTTGTTTATTTATTTATTTATTTATTTATTTATTTATTTATTTATTTATTTATTTATTTATTTATTTATTTATTTATATTTATTTATGTATGTATGTATGTATATGCAGGACTGTACAGTCCCTTTTACCGCATGGAGTGGCAGCGATAGTCGATGCTAGGGAGGTAATGTGTGTGAAAGAGTGAGAGCATGACAGATGAACTGGCCAGTTACACCATGTCTACCTGCTTCCTGCATCTCACTCCTGTCTATGCGGTGCTCAAATGAGCAAAGTTTGACACCCCGCAATAGGTGCTAAATATACAATTGAGCATCTAATTTTGATATGGTTGAGTAAAACATTCCTACTGAAGTCATCGTACCAAATCTGTCAGATCAGATGAAAGGGTTTCCTTGTTAGTTGTGCAGAAGGCTACTAAAACATTGGAGGTAAGTGCAAACATGAAGACATTGTTAGTAAACATAAATTTATTCCTTGAAAGAAGCTTAAAAAGAAAAAACTATTGAAGATGTAATAGAATATGAATGGAACTGAGCTCAATATCCACAAAATGTTGAAACATGATGGTTTTCTCTCACTGGTTAATAAACAGGGTATAAGAACAGTGGAAACTGTTGAAATTTTTGTTTCAAGTTGGTGAAGAAGTCGAATCAGAAGAAACCAGCAGTAGCAAATTTCTTGTAGTGAAAGCAGCAATGGAAAATGATGCCACTAAACTCCACTTATTTTTAAAAAACACACTCCCTGTTTTCACAAGGTGCAATATCATGTTGCAAGTAGGAGATTCCTAAATACATACCGTGGCCAGATACGGTAACGGATTGTTGATGGATTTATTGGTGAGGTTGTGAGAGGTGAAGATTGGAAAGAAGTTAGAAGTAAGTTTGAAATGCATTACTTGATAAAGTTCAGTAGCAGGAGTTGTCAGAAAGATGACTACAATCTTGCAACTGGAGTTACAACAAGACAACATGTAAAGCGAGGAAGTGAGGCTGGTATTTTATCTGGAAATGACAGACTGTTCTTCAAATCGGTAAGAAATTTCTTCACTGCAGCATGCAGCTACATTTTGGATAAAATCCCTTTTCATGACTGCAGTGAAGCATGCAGAAGTAGTGAATATTTCATTGAGACCAACTACTTCGTTTTCATCAGTGCTTTTTTGTTGAATTGTTTCAAAACAGAATTAAGAGCACTAAGCAAAACTAATTGGGAGTGGAATTTGATTCTTACCAAGCATATCCATTAAATGAAGACATTTCAAACTGTGAAACAATGGATGTAGCATGGGCTAAAAATTTTGAGCCTGAAAGGTTTCTGGAAACATTAAATTTCAGTTCTTCCTCAAGTGATGCTTGTTATTTTAGTGATACCTCGCAGCAGTTCTTCAACTGAGCGAATATTCAGTATTGTTCACATGAATCACACTGTCTTTTGACCAATATGAGTACAAGGATTCTTAGTGCTCTCCTGGTGGAAAAATCAGACATGTTTTGAAATCTGCTATCAAAAGTAGTTTTCTTTGAAGGATCTCTGAGGCAAAATAAGCAATTGAAGATGCTGCAAGGAAAGTAAATTATTTTTCTGTGTATAATTCTTTTGTTTTTTGACTTGTAGGAACAGAAAAACTTGTTTGTGTGAAATTGCATATTATAATTTACCATCTCTCCTGAGATTCACACTAGTGATGACCACCTCTGGTGTAGGGTGATAAAGAGGAAGATGTACATGAACAGCTGAATGCGTGGCTAGAAGCAGTGGAACAGTATGGGATGAAATTAAATGTGAAGAAAAGTGAATTCCTGATGACTGAAAGAAAGAAAGAAAGAAAGAATGAAAGACAGACCACCAGTAGATACACTACTTGGAGGAGAGGAAGTGATGATAGTGGAAAGTTTCAAATACATAGGAAGTATAATAGGGGAAGACAGTAGAAACCACTAAGAAATCTGAACGAGGAATATGGGCATATGCATTTCTTCATAGTGTTAGAAGCTTGATTTGAAGCAAGGTTATACTTGGGAAAAAAAGCTAATTATACAGTATACCACCCCTGTTGTGTTCTAATTTTCATCTGTATATCAGAGGTAATGAACTATTAGCAAAATACAGTCAAATGGAATGAAATTCTTGAGGAGTAGGAGAAGAATAGACAGAGTAAAAAATGTGAAAATGAGGAAAGTACATAACGAGGAACCTTAACAAGAGAAAGTAGATAATTGTTATGCAAATCGAGGCCTCAAAGATACCTAAAAGGAGGTACGAGATGGAAGTGAGTGTCAAGAGACCGAGGGGGTCACTCAAGGTAGTGGAAGATTGTGTTAAGAAGACAGGAGAAGACTGGGACAGAATGTTGGCAGAGATGTGATGGAATGACAGAAAATGATGGAGAGGCTTTTATTCCAAATAGACCCAGCTGTTGGCTGGATACTGTGCTAGATGACTGACCCTCTCTCTAGCTGCAGAAAGAGCCCATATTTCAATCCCTAGCAACTTCCCATCCTCAGGTTGCAACAGCATATAGTACTGTAAGGCCAGTATTCATAGTTGCAATAAGTAATATTTACATTCAAGTCGAACTTAAATCTCGACTTTATTCAAGATTCCAGCACAAATAAGTCCTACTTAGTAGTGATATACTTCATAAGTCATAACTTTATGAAGTTGAATTAATTGTACTTCATAGTCATTCAAGTGCTACTTATGTGATGAAATTTGAACTTCAAGTCAAAGGGACCCTTGATTTATTTCGCATCTTAACCTATGAAATGGATGATTTTGAGGAACTGGTAGGAGAAAGTAATGCTCTAAAGCAATACTTGCAAAATGTTATGTACCCTTTTGAATTCTACAGTGAAGTGGAATTCAAAAGGAGGTTCCATTTTCATATAAACACCCTTTTGGAGGTCACACTCCCAAAGGTAGAACCAGATCTGGCAAAAAGAAACCAACAAGGCTGTTCCTCCACTATTGCAGCTTCTTGTTTGCCTGTGATTTTACCAGTATAAGAACATTACTTACATTTTCTACAGTATGTATTGAGGAATTGAATTCTTCATCAATACTTAATCAAGCATCTTCCTTTTGCTTAGAAGATACTGTGTTCGTCTTTTTATTCTCTGTAATTTGAGATTGTTTCAATAAAATATCCTTAAAAACCTCCTTTTCAACGGAAGTAAAATGCTTGCGTCTGATACCTGTATCCATATAAGAAAAAGTTACTACAGTCAGCCTCAGAGGAGGTTATAATTGGAACAGGCAAAAGGACAAATAAATAAAGAAATAAACTCGAAATAAAGAGCACAGCGTAGATCTAGTTGGCCATGTTTGAAGGATGACTCATATATTCAACTGTTGCGATAATGGCTTTGCTCTTTCTCCTACTATAAAGTTCAGCTTAATTGTGGTGAGTGTCTACATCTAAGTAACGCTTTATCAAGTAGAACTTGACCAGCGTCTATGAATAGGAGAAACGTTTAAGTGGACTTCACGAATAAGTACAACTTTGGTAAGTCGTTCTCGGAGAAATAAGTCGCCGACTATGAACACTGGCCTAAGTGTATCATCTTCATAGAAGCAGTTCTTCCTCTGTCAGTCCTACATCTGATTCTGACTGTGATTCCAGTGTTCATAATCATGAAACATAGATTGTAATACGTAGTGAATCTCGCTATTGATTATTTGCTGTAGAATCCAGAATTGCTGATTTTATTTCAGGTATTTTATTATTGTATCAGTTTTTCTATGTCCCCTTTATAATGACTGGTAGATCTACATCACTTACTGACTGACCAGTAGTGTAGTTTGGTGCTCAGATTCTGCTCTGAAGGATGAGAACAGATCCAGATACAATCAGTAGGCAATAAGAATATTTAAATGTGAGACCTCTTTGTCATAGTTCTGGCATTATAAGACACCCATAGGGCAAAATTCTAGTATTCCAGCATCTCTTAAAGCCAGTAGTAGTTGAAGTAATATTAAACTTTTATCATTATTATTTATTTCCTTCATTTAATTTTTAAAATAATGAAATTTTATATTTGTGCTGTTCTGTAGGTAACACCACCTCGACTGAACTCTAGCAGTGAGCAGTCTCCCCAGGTGCAGCAGTGGCTTCAGCAGATAATGGTTGAAACAGAAGTAGAGCCATCTGTTGCAGAGTTGGAGAAACAGTTCTGTGCAATTGCAACTTCACAGTGATTGGATTTATACATAATGATGGTTCAGTTTGTACTTAAGCATTTATGGGATTTATGGAGCCTGTTTTGAATGGTCTCTAACTGACTACAAATATAATACAATTGTGTGACCTAGATGTATAGCCCCATAATCTTAGTCATCAATCATTTTATACTGTTTTCATTATTTTTTCTTCCTTCCGATGGTGCCTGCTAAGGACCACGTGCCAATTTCAATTCAGTTCTTTATCCTTGTTGTTTTCTCTTCCATTCTTTCCAATATTCTTTCATCCTTTCACTATGCTGTTTCTTTCTGTCCTCGGACCACTTCGCACCAGGTTTCTTGTTCACAGTCTTCCTTGGAATCCTTCCATACTTACTACCCTCTTTCTAAAAATCTCTCTGTCCATAGTTGCTTCTTCTCTTATATTATTTCCTTTCTAAATATTTCTTTACTTCTTGAATCCAGCTAGTTGTTACCTTTTTTGTCCCAAAGATACTTGAAATTCCTTTTTGTTAATCTGGAATCATCCATTCTGTAAATATTTCCAAAAAATTCCAATCCCCTTTTTCTTATGGTTTCTGTTGTGTTTTCTATGTTCCTGTATATTTCATCATTAGATCTTAATTTCCACACTTCTGTTGTTTTCTCAGGGCCTAAGATTTTCCTCCTGATTCTCCTTTCTAGTGCCTCAGATTTATCTAATCTATAGTTTAGTACCAGGCATTCATTTGCATATAGGCATTCTAGTTTCACACGTGTAGTGTAGTGCCTTATTTTAAGTTTTTTTAGATAGACACTTTTTGTTCCAAATTCTTTGTGATACCATATGCTCTTTCCATCTTGTGTGCCCTTTCTTCTACTGCAGATTTGTCTGAACCATTTTCTTGAATTATTTCTTCCAGATATTTGAATTTCGTTACTCTTTCCACTGGACCAATATCTGTTGTCAAAAATTTTGGATCATTCTTGATGTTTGTAATAAATTTTGTTTTTTCTATGGAGATTCTCAAGCCTGTCTTGTTGGCTGTTTCTTCCAAAAGATTGATTTGTGTTGTTGCACTTGCTAGGTTTTCTGACAATATAGCAAAATAGTCTGCAAATACTAGGGAATTTTATTTCAATGCCTTTGTTTTTTCTCCCCAAAGTTACCAGCAAAATGTTATGTTCTTTAAGCTTTACATTCCAAGTTCTTACAATTTTCTCTAGAACATAGATGAATAGAAGGGGTGACAAACAGTCCCTGTATTTATCTTAATAGGTTTTGATATCTCACCCATAAGTTTCACCTTTGAAATTGTGTCAGTGTTTCACGTATTACGTTTGCCAATTTAGTTTTCACTCCAAATTCACGAATTGTTTTATCTATGATTTCTCTATCAACCGAGTCAAACGCCATTTTAAAATCTACAAAAGTCACAACAATGTCCTTTGAATTCAATATCCTAAGGCGAATTATGGATTTTAAGTTAAATATTTGTTCTGAACAAGATCTACCTTTTTGAAATCCAGCTTGATACTCACCCAGTTGCTTGTGAAGTAATGTTTCTACTCTATTCAGCAATATTTTTGAGAATACTTCTATAGTTATCAACCTTTTATTTGTCTCCTTTTTTATGCATTGTGTGTATTAGAGCCACTTTCCATTCTTCTGGAATCCTCTCTGTTCTTACAAGTAATGAAAATCATTTTTTCTGTATTGAAAGTAACTTAATTTATAATAAATGAGAAATTTATTTTAACTCAACCTATTCAATACAGTACGAGATGGACTGATGATGCCCCACAGAAGGGGCGAAACATGTCTCAACGATTTTTAACAATGTTTAACTAATGTGTTAACATCTCGTACTGTATTGAATAGGTTGAGTTAAAATAAATTTCTCATGTATTATAAATTATCCTCTCTGTTCTCCAAATATCCTCGAAGACAGTCTTCAATGATTTTTGATTGAGACCATTTCAAAAGTTCAGCTGTTATAGAGTCTTCCCCACTAGCTTTATTATTTTTCAGATTGTTAATTACTACTTTAATTTCTTCAGCACTGGGTGGTCTATCTTCTTCCAGATTTTCAGTTGTTTGAGAGAATTCCAACTTTTGGTTGGGTTCAGGTCAGTTTGAAAGTTGAGCAGAGTGCTTCACAAGTATTTCACAATTTTCAGCATTGCTTAGGCGAAGTCTACCATTGTCATCTTTGAAGCATATGCTAGGGGCTTGATACCCCTTAAATTGACTCTTAAAAGTTTGGTAGAAGTTTCGAGAGTTACTTTTAACAAAGCTTGCAGGTCAATAAGTTGTGATTTTTCGAAAGATCTTTTAACTCCCCTTATTATTCTAGCAGTGTCTTTCCTTTGCTGTTTGAATTGGTCATAGTGCTCAGTCTTTCCAGAGGATTTCCACTTTTTCCATTGTTTTATTCTCTCTTACAACGTTTTATTAAAAGTTTTTGGGTCCACCTTGGCTATTTCTAGCCGAGTGCAGCCCTTGTAAGGCAGACCCTCCATTGAGGGTGGGCAGCGTCTGCCATGTGTAGGTAACTGCGTGTTATTGTGGTGGAGGATAGTGTTATAAGTGGTGTGTGAGTTGCAGGGATGTTGGGGACAGCACAAACACCCAGCCCCCAGGCAATTGGAATTAACCAATGAAGGTTAAAATCCCCGACCCAGCCGGGAATTGAACCCGGGACCCTCTGAACCGAAGGCCAGTATGCTGACCATTCAGCCAACGAGTCGGATAAAATGTTGTAATCTTAGTTCAATACGGACAGAAATGAACTTTATTAATTTATTCTCTCTGGTGGTGATTATTGTTTTAAGAGGAAGTACAACTGCGCAACCATCCTCTATATAACACTAATCAGAGGGAAAAATGGAAGGGATCCGACACTTCGAAAAACGAAGATATCGGCCAAAGTAAGACAAGGGCCACGAAGGGCGTGAAAATGAAAGACTCCCTAGCCCTCGCAAACCTAATAGCGTCGGGGTCGGAAAAGAACAAGAGTTGACCAGGGGAGGTCGGATAGGATAGTTGAAAGTGAGGAGCCTGGCACAAGTAAGTGGAAGCAATGCCAGGACTCAGCTGAGGGCCGCGTGGTCGCCAACCCACGCTCCAAAGTTCAGAGCCCCTGGGGCTTTATTCTCTCTTGTAATGCATTTTCACATATTTGATTCCACCAAGATTTCTTTTTAGGTCTGACTAGCTCATGTTTTCTGGCTGCATTGGTTATTTCTTTAGATAAATCTTGCCACTTCCTATGATGAGATACTTTTATTTCTTCCTGAAATGTTTCCAATGTTTCTTGTGAAATTTGAAGTCTATTTGTGTTATATTTGTTTATTCTTTCCCCTCTTCTGTGATTTCTGTTGGGTAAGAATTTTAGTTTGATTTTAGACAAGTAGTGATTGGCATCAAATTCTCTGCTTCTTACTACCGTGACATAATTTCTTTCATGTTTCTTATGGATATAACTACATGATCCATTTGAAATTCATCCAGCAATGGATTTCTCCAAATCCATGTCAGCTTTCCTTGGCAAGTTCTTGAAGAAAGTTGACATTAACTTCAGTTGAAAGTTTTTATAGATAGTAATTAATCTCATTCCATTGATGTTTGTTCTTTGGTGTACAGCATATTCTCCCACTATTGGTCTATCTCTCTTCCTACTTGGGCATTGAAATCTCCAAGATTACCACATTTGATTTTGGAATTTTAGATCATTCATCATCCAGGAGTGTCCAAAATTCCTCTACTTTATTTGGGTTCTTTTTGTTGTCTTTATTGGTGCACGACAGTTAATAAAGTATATTTTTTATTTCTGAGCAGGATTTGTATTCAATTACATTGTCTATAAATCTTTTATGGACATAAAAGGCTGTTCCCAAGTGTGGCATTCCTTTCATAATTTTAATCGCACATTTACCTTTAAAGATTCGATAATCTTTTGTTTGTCACATTCTCGTCCAAAAATCTTGTCTCTTGTACTGCTAAGATTTTAATTTCATTTCTGTCTAGAAGTAGTTCTAATTTCTTCTGTTTAGCAACCTTCAACAAAGAATTTACATTCAAAGTGCCTGCAAGAAACTTCTGTTTAAACTTAAGTCTAGAAGGATTCCAAGGATGCTCCGACTCGTCCTTATTGCAGAGGTTACGACTCCCCAGAACCCTAGGTAGCGATGCATTGCATAACGCAGTGGTGGATTTCTCTTCCAAGCTGCCACCTGCGGTAGTGCTTTTTTCAGTGGCTTTTCCATTCTGCAATTGAAATTGTGTGTTTCAAGGGTAGGAATGACATTCCAAAGTAAGATCAGCTTGCTAGTCTGAAATGATTCTTTTCGTGGTTGACTCCACTAGGTTCTTCTGCCCTCTCAGCCGTTGAGAAATGAGATTCTTCTTCCGCCTTTGAGACCGCTGACTGTTTTTCTCTTGACCTCAGTTGATCCGCAGGTGCTTATTTTGCATTGCCTTATTCACACCTGTCTTGCATATCTACAGGAACTTCCTCTGTCAGGCATGTGGGACACACCGTGTCGGGGTTGAGGTCCCCCACTCCAGTGTCTTATGTAGGGTTACATTTAGCCCCTATTCAATTCAGAGCCAAACCCCCACACAAGCTAACCGGGCACAGTCAGTATTTTTTCATTTTAAAGATTTTTTTGTGTAAGTCCATCCTGCAGAAATAAGTTGTAAATTATATGCTGTATTAAAATATATGTTTAATTATGATTCAAAAAATGCTAATGTATGCACATTTAGTAGAAAAGTACATTGAAAATTCACCTTTAAAAACATACACAAGGTAGGGAGATACACTGAAGCTTAAGGGGACAGTCTGGAGATAAAAATCAATATTTTGGTTTTTTTTGGTGAAACAAATTTTATGGCTGAAAATGTAAGGATTAAGTTTTTCTTTCTTGTCACAAAATTATTCCATCGATTTCAAACAATTTATCACTTTAATAATGCTTTGTTTGCCAGCCTGCACACTGCTGAAATGCTTTGCATTCATTTTCCCACAAATTATAATTTTATATTTTCTCATTTTTCTCTCATAATATTCTGCCAAATGTAGTAAAATTTGTATGGTGTACGTATCACAGCTATATTAGGAAACCTGTGTATGGATTGTTTGATTGCAGAATTTTCTCAAGTAGTAGGGATCTTTAAATCCAAAATTTTAGAGCATAAAAATTACACAAACTTTAGTACAATAAATCTCCTATATAAATTATGTACAGAAAAATACACATTGCTTTTTAAAGAAGTGTTATCTACCTAATTCCAAATTTTCATTAACATCTCAATTAAATTTCGTGAAGAAATGGAATTAGAAATTTCAGAAAAGATTTCAAAAAATTATTTTTTGGAAAAATTATTAGTTGTATATGAAGTAAATTTTTGTGATAACTCACTTTTGTATACATGACATTCCCACAAGGTTTCATGAAAACCCATGCATTATATAAAATATCTGTTTATCTCCAGTCTGTCCCCTTAATTGCAAATTTGATTGAAAATTGTGTCCAGAGTTCACAGAAACAAGTTTTGAGTTCACACTTCACTCTTTTAGTATTCCTGAGGTCAAAAGAGGCTGTAGTCTTGTAATAACATTTTATTTGAAAATTCAAGACAGGGACATTACTTGTTTCAAGGAGGTTGTATTTCCAAGAGCATTCACAGCAATAGTAATGGGATGAGGAGCTCATGCGGTAGAGCACTGGCCTAATGAGCTCAATTTTCAGGTTTGATTCCAGCTCAGTCCAGTGGTATTTGAAGGTGTTCATATACGTCACCCTCATGTTAGTACAGTTACTGGCATGTTGAAGATTTCCTTTGGGACAAGATTCTGGCATCTTTGAAAAACTTACAAGTAGTTAGTGGGATGTAAAACCAGTAACATTATTATTAATAAAATACATGCAGTAAATATATTAAGTTTAAGAAATGGGCACATAAAATGTGAGATTTTTCCTTATTTTGACCATTAACAAATTGTGATGAAATATGCTAGATAAATGTGGAAGTAAGAAAGAAAAAGATGGTGTATTATAAAAGACAAAATATATACATTATCAAAGGACATAATTAAAAAATTAATCACTGTTTAATATGTACTTCCTAACCGTTTTCATACCTCTGGATAGAAACTAGCAGAATTTGCGTATAAATCCGAGGTCTTAGTAGTTCATGTCGTGTCTTGGCATGAATTAAAAATATATATGTTATGTGGTATTTAGTTTATGTACTGTAAAAGATGATGCTGTTACCAGTCATGAAGACTACTTCAGGATGGAAGAAACATCTTAAAATTGAAGCATCAAGTGATATGTCTGCAGGAAGTGTTTTTATTGATGTAGATGTGATTTATAACTTGTCAGCCTGTAATAATTACTATAGCCTACAGTATTTGTAATACATTGCATCTTGAAAGTGCATGTTGTTGAGTAGACTGCATTATTTGTTTCTGTACTGAATTAAGATTGTAGTACGTAATTATGTCTTATGTTTTGAATGAAACTGTATACAACAATACTGTTTGGTCATATAGTGACATTGCCTTTGATGGCAAGACCTAGTGTTTACAGGTACACTGTGTCTTCTGGTATGACCTAGAACACATTTTTCTTTTATTGGCATATCTTACTCTTGACGTTGACTTTGACGACATGAAAGTAACTGCGGTGTGAGCAATGTTAGTAGTGCCATTCCTTGTCCTTGTTATGAATGGTGTAAAAATGTTCGTTGGCTCGGTTGGTGCATCCACTTCAATGGGCTTGGCAGAATGATACATAATTGCAACTTCTGGCTCGGTGAGGAAAGCAAAAGGAATCTGCTTCACTCATTTCCCTAGTATGCCTCTTCAGTGATGCCTAGGCCATCTGTGATAGCTGATAGTAGAACTGTTGAGGATCAGACCAGCCTTCGGCCTGGGAACTCGACGTATAAAATAAAATTTGCAGGTATAAGTGAAATGCAGTTGAGTTTATTTAATTTATTTATGTATTTATTTATTTTATTGATTATTCCCAAAATGTAATACTAGGTAAAATTTTGTATGGGCCCTTCTTATTTATAAAACAGATATATGTAATAAATAAAGCTGAGCCTGATGGAATGAAACTTTTCTTATGCTGTTCGTACACATACATCCCAAGAAGAAAAGTACATTTAAAATTCACCTCTAAAAAAATTACACAAGATAGGGAGATACACTGTTTAAACTGAAGTCTTGGTAGAAGAATTTTCTTTTTCCTTAATAATGGAATGGAACATACACGTGAGGAGGAATCAAGTCATATTTTCCAAGATAGGAACTGTAGCTTTATCCAAAACAGATACTGATGTTGTCATGAACATTGTTTTGTTTTGTTTTGTTGACAAATATCTCTCCAATTTCCTGAGCGATTGCTACATTATTTTTTCTCACTACACATGACTCAGGATTGGCCATTTTAACAATAGCTGGGTGAATCAGCACAGGAAAAAGTCACAAAGGTGAAGCAACTCTGACAATAACAGTGTAATTAATAAAGGAAAACGTTTTCTAATCCCGACATGTTGAGAAAAATCCTGTACGCAGAACATGCAGCAGGTGTAACAGAGAAACTGCAGCATTCCTGGGCAACTAGAATTCTCGGAATGTACAATAATCGGAACACCAGACGACCATTACAAACGGTTGGGAAAGAGGCCTGTACAGAGGAACTAACTTCACAGCTACTACAGCATTCATATGTACATCTTTCTCTATTTTCTTGGACTGGAAGTATGGAAGTAGTACAAATGTTCAATAGGAATTCCTGTATGTCTGCAGAATAGTTTTTGAAAGAAAGGATGACATAGCCCATTGTAAATATATATATATCCTGGAACGTGTAATGCGTTCACTTGAGACAAGTGGATGAGACCCTGGGTTCGAGGTGTCTTCCTAAAAGAGGCTTATTTAACATGTCTTAAGCAAAATAAAATTGGTTCTGTAGAAAAATGTCTATAGGGATGTGTCTGCTGAGTAAAGGTGTTTGTTATGGCAGGTTCAACTGTATTACTAATCGCATTAGGAAATCTCAAAATTCTTCAAAACTGACACATCAAAATAAATGCACTTTTGTCCTAAAGCAGTTGTCGCACAGATCGATTATCAATAACAGTCCAAAGATGCATAGTGTGTGCAGGATCTAAGAATAAGCAATGTGCTACCAACCATTGTGAAATTCTGAAAAGTTGTTTTTTTTTATTTTATTTTTTTTCTGATTAGTTCATACTGCACTGTAGAATTCACAAAAGAAAACTCTTAATTACATGAAAATTATGTTAGAGCATTGAAGTATCTGAAGAGAATAACTAACCCACAGAAATAAATTGGTGTATGTTCTGTACAACCTAGCTGTGTAAATTGAGTCGAGTGATATTTTTGTCATGTTATTAGAAGAACAAGTCATATATTTATAGAAAGACAGGAACAGTGAAAGAAACACATTAGATATTACTAGAATTGCTCTTCCTTGCTCCTTTTTATTACAATATCTAGAAGAACAAGATGATTATACCAAGAAAATCTAATTTTGAAGGATATTTTATTTTATCTTCGAGCCACAGTTAGGAGAGGAACAGTATGGTTTCAGGCCTAACAGGTCCACAACAGGCCTAATCTTCAGTATCCATATGTTAATGGAGAAAAATTGAGAAAAAGGCAAAGATCTGTGTATGGTTTTCCTTGATATTGAGAAGGCATATGACAGCACTGCAAGAGAGAAGATACGGGAATGCCTGAGAAAAAGGAATGTGCCAGAAGGACTGGTGAGAAAAGTTCAGATGCTGTATGAGTACTCTACCAACTGTGTGCAATTGGGTGACAAGACATTCATCCTGGTTCCAGACCAAAAGTGGAGTCCAGCAAGGCAGTGCACTGTCCCCATTATTATCACCATCATGGATGACATAATGAAGAATATGAAGAAAACCTCTGGTGAACTAAATGCAATTTTGATCTGGGCAGAAACTGAGAAACAACTACAGTTGAGACTCGATGAATGGAAGGGTAAGTTCCAGGAATTCACTCTCAAGATAAGCAAACCCAAAACGTTAGTGATGGGCAGTAAACAGAGAGGGACAATCAGTGAACATCATGCTAGGAAACCACTCACTAGAAAGTGTGAAAATCTTCACATACCTCGGCATTGTAATATCTAGCCACAAAGGAGGTGGCAATAGAGTGCAGAAGAGCTCCCACTTTTACCAGCAAGAAAGAACACTCCGCTGGGATCTCAAAGTACTAACAAAATCAAAGCTGGTGATGTTCAATCAGTACTTCATACCAGTCTTAAGCTATGGTATAGAAAACTGTACCCTCACTAAGAAAGACTCATCAAGGTTACAGGCATCTGAGATGAAGTTCCTGAGGTCCATAATTCAAAAAACCAAACTGGACAAGTTACGGAATTACATTGTTAGAAAGGAAGCTGGGATTGAGACTTTGCTAGATTGGGTCGGCATGTCCAGATTGAGGTGGTTTGGGCATGTAATGAGGATGGAGCCAACAAGGATACCTTATGTAAACTTTGAGAGACATGTGGCAGGAAAACAGATGGTGGGAAGACCAAGAACCCACTGGATGGACATCATAAAGATGGGCATTGCAGATCGGGGAAAGACACTGGAAGACGTCATTAACAATAGAATGAAAGAGGCTCGCCAACAGTACCCGGGAAACTGGAACTGTAAAATGATGATGATTTTATTTCCAAAAGATACAGTTAACTATCAGTGGAGCAATTCTACTACATTTTAAAAAAAAATAATTATTTCAAGGCTCTCTGCTTTGTGTGACAGAGAATCTTATAGCTGCCAACTTGCACCTGAGTAAGTGGTCTCAATGAATAGAGACTATTTCCCTTCATGGTCCAAATGTTCTGGAATTCCATGTATCATGAAGGTACCTAGATTCAATCCCCCTCAAGAAATTTGGATCAAATTGTGGTGTCTGTGATGATCTCCTGCATAAAGGAAAAAACGTTTTTCACCATGTTGTGACTGCAATGCTGATAAGCAGACCGTGAGGCATGTTACTCAAGAAAGGCCCTTTACAACTTCACTACCGGTTACTCCATGGCTAATATACCATAAATGCCTAGTTCAGTCTAAATCCTAGTGCTATTTAGTCTCATTCTGTATATCACGAGATATTTTTGTCACTGCATCAAAATAATCTAAAATTTGGTACATTCTTTCATGCATTACACTGATCAAGAGTATCTGGACACCTACTTAAATGTCCCCTAGATTTTCATCATATATACTGCTTAGTAGTGGACATTCATATGGGGCCTTTTACATTTTATACTCTGTGGGAGAGATTGTCTACCAGGTGTCAAAACATCTCCCTGGGGAATAGCAGCTCATTCTTCCTGCAGTGCTGTAACAAGTGTAGTTATTGATGTGAGTTGTTGGGGTCTGGAAGGAAGTCCATGTTATACTTCATCCCGGTGGTGTTAAATAGGTTTGAGATCAGTCTCTGGACTGTTCAGTCCATTTCCAGAATCGTATCCACAAACCACTTGTGAATAAACTAAGTTCTGTTGTATGGAGCTGAAAAACACAGTGATCATCTCCAAACTGCTCTTTGACAACTGGTCAGAATGTCTTTAATCCTTTTGTCTTAAATGTGCTCTGTAATATTACAAGAAGACAAGTCCCTTCCACGAAAAACACCCCTACACCATCACCCCACATCTGCCAAATTTCACTGTGGGCACTGTACAGGTGACTTGTATTGTTTGCCTGCTATTAGTCACACTCAAACCCTCCCATCTGACTGCTACATGGTAAAGTATGATTCTTCACTCCGAATCACGTGTCTCCTGTCGTCGGATCAGTGGCGGTGTTCTTTACACTACCGAATGCGATTCTTAGTGTTCATCAGTGAAGTGTTCGATTTATAATAATTTATTTAATGCGCACAATGTGCAAAGAATTACTATATAAAACATTAATCTTCTTTGCAAAATTTCACCAGTGATTCTGATCGCTGTTTACAATTTAAAACATGGTACCTAGTACAGTGTGCACCACATCTTAAACATACACAGTTCAAACCTGGTTCATGATAACGCTTTATATTACACAGTTTATAATGGAACCCATAAACGAAGAACCTTGTCAGCAGGTGTCGCAGTTCATATCCACCTTGAACGCACTCGCGATTTAGCATGGCATCGGTGGAGTAGAAATCTTCCCAGATGTCAGCCTTCTTCGATCGTAGGTCTCGAAGCAGATGTATATAGGGTGTTGTTGCTGGAAGTAACAACTGTAACCTTAGCTCTTCCACATAAAATCCCTCTCTGGATAGCTCATACACGAGCCGGGAAAGAGAATATTTGGAGAGGCACAGAGCCCGTTTCAAGTAGATTACCTTCAACTTCTCGATTTTATCTAACTGTTTCATACTCAAATGTTCCCAAATGTTTTCCAAGCCATATGTTGCTATAGGGCTGATTTTTAGATGAAAGAGTTTTATGGCCATTTCTAATGACAAGTTTCTCAGATGCTTAATGTCGGATATTGCTTTCATAGATGCATTTAGACGGTCCATGAGATGGAGGGTGAAAACATTACCTTGGGTTTGAAAAATTACACCCAAGTATTTAAAATGCTTTACGGACTTAAGTTCTTGGTCTTCATAATAGAAGATTCCATGAGGCACCCCTCTTCTAAACGTCATGGAAACTGTTTTTTCTACATTCAGTTTGAGCTCATTTTTATTTATCCAGCCTACTATTTGGTTGAATGAATCCTGGAGTTCCTTCTCTGACGTTGATGTTAAGACCATATCATCAGCGTACATTAATAGTTTGACGCTTTCCTGGTTTACCAAATCTACTATGTCTGCTGTCGCAATGATGAATAATAATGGACTTAACGGGTCTCCCTGTAATACCCCGGTTGTTTGTTCCAAAATAATAGATTTGGTAATGCCATCATCTACTTCTATTGAATTGTTGAGCAGTAAGTTCCTAATCAGCGGTATAAGATAGTTCGTACTACCAATGATACTCTCCAATTTTTCTAACAGTATGGTTCTGCTTATGGTGTCAAAAGCTTTCGAATAATCTATAAAGATGGCATGCAATTTACCCCCTGGTTTCTTTAAGGCTTCTTCTATGTCATTCTGGAGACAGCGGATAGCTAAAGTCGTTGATTTTCCTTTTCTAAATCCGAATTGCGACTCCGGTAGATTATTTTCCACCAGTTTGAGACGTTTACCTACTAATGAAGTTAGTCTTTAGTAGAGTACATTCTAGCGCTATTCCTCTATATGAGTTGGGATCTGCGGTATCACCTTTGCCTATATATAGCATTTTAATAGTAGATTTTCTCCAGTTGTCTGGTATCCTACCTTGCCGCAAGCATTCATTCATTAGGTGAGTGATGGATTCACCCAATTTTGGGAGAGCAGCTTTAAGATGTTCATTAAAAATGTGATCTGGGCCACATGCCTTGTTATCTTTAGATGCTGTAATAGTTGATACAACCTCATTATTTGAAAATTCGTCAATTTCAGGGATTATTTGAAAAACTGGCACGAAATAATTAGTAGGTCGTGTGTCTCTCTCTTGAAGCACTGCACTCAAGTGCTTTTCCCAAACTTCCATTGGTAAGTTCCTGGAGAACTTCGGTTGTCTAGGCTTCAGAGCCAGGTAAGGATCTAGACTGGCACGTTCTATAAGTTTCTTTTCTTCTTCCTCTCTATAATGATTTTTGGCTTCTTTTAGTAGTAGTTTGTATGCTCTCCTTTTGCTGGCACATATTTCAAGGAATTCTTTTGTTTTCTCTCTTCGGGCTGTATGTAATGCTTCCAGCATATCTCTACGACATTTATAGCATTCCTTGGTGAACCAGGGCTGAGATTTCCTGACCACAGGTATTGTTGGTAGAGTAGCATTCTGGAGCAGCACTTCTAGATATAATGCAGCCTCATTAAGATTACCCTCTTGTAATAGGTTAAGTATCGTTTGATTATCTTCACCACAGTTAAGAGACGGATTACTTTTTCTACTTATTTTTGTACGGTCTCTAACTGTATCAAGCGTACTAGGCCTATTCTCCAGCTGTAAGGAAGTTGCAACTGGTAGGTGTTTCCGTTGCGCCTCAAGAATAACCTCCTGCTTGATCGGCACAAACTTAGAGTTTATAAACACCAGATCTATTTTGCTAGCACCATTATGAGACATGTAGGTATTCATGTCAGAGGCATTCACCAACTGAAGACCTTCCTCTTCTAAGAAGTCCAAAACTTCTGTTGATTTTCGATGTTCTGTATCGATGCGACAATTTAGGTCTCCGGCAAGGATAATGGCATCATCCCTAGTAGTCACAGTTAAAGCTTTACTAACTTCCTCAATAATCTCAGTTGATGAGAAATCTGGCTGGAAATATACACAGACACATACACACGGCTTGGTTCGAACTACTAAAACGTTCGTAGATCTGTATTGTACACTAAATGGTGAGAATTGATCAGTGAATAGACATGCAATGCCTCCTTTGGGCCTCCCTACTGGAGGTTTTTCTGCCATGACGAATGTTGAATAATGTCTACTAGTTTGCCACGCATGCGTTAAAAATGTTTCCACTAGGATTATTACATCAAATTCCTGTATCATCTCTTCTAGTGTGTTTGTCATGCTCAGCAGTCCTTCAATATTCCATAATAGTAGCTTAATCTTTGTTGTAGGCAAAACGTTATCGTCCTTATCAGGATTTGGTTGGGAGCATTGTACCCGAGCCGTTATGGGGTCGAAAATTATACCTCCTCACCAAAATCCTCCCTGGCCAGAATTCTGGGTTATTTACTTTTTCTAGGTGGTCAAATCCAATACCAATTCGGAACGCCTTCTTTGTACCTTTTGTGTCTAATTGGTCACAAATAATGTCATCAGATATATTGTTATCTCGAAGGAATTTAATAATATCCTCCCTCTCCGTGTTCTGATGAAGTTTGCCTATGTACAACCAGGCTGTTCTATTAGCCGCTCTTAGGTTGCTGGTTTCATCAGCCTTTCTCGAACCTATGATTACCTGTCTACGGTGCCGGTTTCGCTTCACAACCTCCGTCCAAGTCCCCTCTTCGGTGTTATCAGATGATGTTTCTTTGTCTTCAATTACTGGAATGTTCTGCTCGTGGCTATTTGACTCCACTTGTGGTGGTTTCGAGGCCAATCCTTTCTTGGCAGTGATTCGAGGATGCTGAACTATAACAGAAGTACTGGTTCCTTTAGAACTGTTCTTATGTTCTTCATCTTGTCTAGGAATCGCTTTATTTATCTCCTCCGCAACCGTTTGTTTGATGCTTTCCTTAAGACTTCTTATTTCTTCCCATATTGCTTTTAATTCTTCTTTTCCATGTCTTAACATAATTAAATCGCCTTCGCATATCTTGCACATCCATAGCAATGTAGTGCTAGGCTTTTTGAGAGTCGCGAAGTCACCCGCATTAACTCCAGAACACTCCTTGTGAAACCACATATGACAGTTTCCATCACAGCCCACAGCAGCACTGGTCTCTGTTATCTGTTTTCCACGTTCTCCACACGGAGTGTTGTCTCCTGTGCTCTCGGTATTGTCCTTCCCTGGCATTAGGAACACACCCTCAAAGACGTTGCAGAGCAGAGCAATATGGCTACCACACTAAAAGAATTTTGAAGTGCTCGTTTGGCTGATATTTACTCCACTACACAAATAGACTCGAAGATAACACTTATTCAAATAGAACTTCACTATAGAAAATAAACTTTACCGTATCTGGATACACTGGATCAGTTTTGATATCTGGTAGGCCGTGATTTCAAATAGTAAACCGTCACTATCGATATAGCCTACTTGTTTAAATCAACAATCGCGCTCGCTCACGCAGTCTTTAATGCAAGGATATTCGCACTAAGTCGTACACACTTATCACGAATAAATAAAATAATGCCTTAAATTAGCTTATCCTCATATCTACAAAACTGAAACACTTGTTCGATTTATGGGCGAGTGCATGAATCTTGAACTCCAGGCCTCATATTACCAAGCACTCAGTCATGATGCCAGTGGCAGTTCAGAATTCACAGGTGATAGTATCTCATGATGATGTGCAATTTTCCCGTGTCGTCTTCAGTGCTCGACCCCCTGTGGGCGGGGGACGCAGATGAAAAATACGCCCGTGGTATCCCCTGCCTGTCATAAGAGGCGACTAAATGGGGTGACCAAGGAATGATGACATTAGAACCATGAAACTACTTGTATTTAGTACCATCACGTGAGGAACACCATGGATCGACATTACTTGCAGTTAGTACCACCATGAGATGAACACCATGGATCTACGTTAGCAATGAGTAGTGCCTTTATGTGAGGAACACCACGGTTGTGTGGTTAGTAGGGTCTACAATCGTGTGTATTCCACCGAAGTGGGGGAGCGGGCATTCGGCTGTGCTAACTAATGTCCCTGTGCCATAACGCTGTGCTGGAATGTGTCTGTTCCCCTGGGTTCAGAATGGATCTGCATTACCTATGAGTAGTACCACTTTACGAGAAACACCCTGGGTGAACGTTGCCTGTGATTAATACCACTATGTAAGAAAAACCACAGGTTTGGCTGGCACCCGTGGTAAGTACCAGTATGTGCGAAAACCATGGGTGTGCGTTACCTGAGAGTAGTTCCATTATGTGATGAATACCATGGGTTTGTATTACCTGTGGTTGTTACCATAATGTGTTATACACTGTGGGACCATTGCCTATGATTAGTAGCACTGTGTGAGCAACACCATGAGAAAACATTGCCTACGATTAGTTCAACTTGATGAGGGTCACCACGGGAATACCAATGCCCGTGATTAGTTCCACTATGTGCGGAGCACTGCGGGTCTGTGTTGCTTGTGAGTAGTACCTTTATGTGCGAAAGACCATGGGTTTGTGTTACCTGTGAGTGATGCCATTGTGTGCGACATACAACAGGTCTAAATTTCATGTGATTAGTACGAGCATTAGAGAAATACCATGAGTCTACATTAACCTGTGATTAGTACCACTATAGAAGGAACACCATGGTTCTGCCTCCCAATGATTAGTACCATTATGAGGGGCTGGTGACCTGGATTTTGGGCCCCTTTAGATAATAATGCATCATCTCAGTAATTCAGGGCTTGTGAATTAGATCCACTGATTGTTTTCGTTTCACTATAATTTTTTCGTCACCTTTCGTTTTAGATTCTAGTCAAGGATAAATTTTGAAGTTTTAATTTTTGTTTCGTTCATCTGTTACCATTAGAGGCCGATGACCTGGCTGTTGGGCCCCTTTAAACAACAAACATCATCATCTTCAATGCTCGATAGTTCCTGTTGGTCAACATTTGGCCTGCCTAGTCCATCATTTTGTTCTTTCTCTTTCCACTTCACAGTCATGCTTCCGACAGTCAACTTAGCTTGAGAAGGTCAGAAATGGCGCTAACTGTCTGTAACTGCTTAGTCATGCAGCAACCAGTAAGCATTCCACATTCAAAGTTACTCAGCTCTTTTGCTATTCGCATTCTCTAAGTATCTCCTAGCACTGAACAACATCGATCCCTCGGCCACCTTTTACAGCAGCAGTGATGATCGTTGTGACAGACTCATTCACCTGTACACAGGGGTATCCAAATACTTTCCACTCAGGTGGTGTTTATATGTAGTGTAGTGTCTCAGTAATTCGAGGTAGTCAGGACCGATATTACATTTAACTACAGAAAAATAAAATAACATGATAAAGCCTGTGTGTATATGAAAAAAATGTTATACATTACAGCACAGGAGAAAACAAACATGCAGATTGCCTAACTAAAATAAATTTTCAGGCATCTTTTGAAAATAAAATACAAACCAATAGTTAGTGTGATAGGTTCTCTTACATATGCTCTGGCAAAATACATAAGCAAATCGTGCCAGTCCCATATAGGATGTACTGAATTGTACATTAGGGGCACGCTGTATTTCATTAATTCAGCCGAGTCCACTCCTGATGTGTTTTGATGTGGAGTCCTTGTTCGCTGAAGTGCTGATTGACTTGGTCATGTCTCTCACTGAGCATCTTTTCATTGAGGATATTACTAAGTTATTTCATCACTGCATGACTAGCTGCCTCTGTGGATCAGTGGTAGAGTGTCGGCCTCCGGATCCCAAGATAGCGGGTTCAAACCCGGCAGAAGTAGTCAGATTTTTTAAGGGCGGATAAAAGTCCATTCGACACTCCATGTCGTACGATGTCAGCATGTAAAGTATCTCTGGTGACACATTTGGTGTTTACCCGACAAAATTCATTAAATCTCAGCCATAGACGCCCAAGAGAGTTTCGGTTTACTCGGTCTGCCATCTAGTGGGCCTAGATAAAGCGGAACGTCGAAATTGACGAGCAGACAGTCAGATGGCGTCAAATTGAAATGTCTGCACACAGTAGCTGAGGCCATGCGATTATTATTATTATTATTATTATTATTATTATTATTATTATTATTATTACTGCACGACTTTCAGCTATTTCTTATGGGAAAGCAATTTTACGAACAGACAGATGGTGTGGCTATGAGAAGTCCTCTTTCACCGGTAGTGGCCAATTTGTGCATTTTGAGGAGGAGGCTGTTTCTTCGGCATCTGTCGAATTGGTGGTTTGGTTGAGGTATGTTGACGATACATTTGTGGTCTGGACAGAAGATCCTGTGAAACTTCACCACATTATAGACCACTAAATCAGCAGCATCCTTAAATTAAATTCACAATGGAGATGGAGTCGGACAGATGCCTTCTTTTCTCAGATGTTCTAGTGAGAAACAAACCGGACGGCTCTTTAGAGCACCCAGTTTATCGTAGGACTGCCTGCACTAATTATGTCCAAGCAGATTTTCACATCTGTCCAGCACAAAAACAGGGTATTCTCACATTGCTTGACTCAAGGGAGAAGGAAATGTGTGATCCATCACCTAAGGAGGACACAGTCATGTTCAAGGTTAATGGTTACAACGATGTACAGATTTATAAAGCCCTGAGTCCCAGAGGGACAGCTAAGGAAACCTCACAGGATGAAGTGGAAAAACTGCCTACCTTCCTTTTATCCACACTGCTACAAACTGAATTGCCAAGTCCCTCTGCAGGCTGTGTTTGGCACAATCACAAAAATTGCTCATAGGTAAAAAGCAGTGGGTACGAAATTTTCTGTACTTGCTACAAGGAATATATTGGCTAGAAATGCCAGCCCTTTGGTACTCGTACCAAGGAACACCAAAATGTATACGTCTCAACCAGCTAGACAAGTCGGCAACAGCTGCTCTTATACACACAAAGCACTACAGGTCTAGGATTATACAAGAAGCAGTAGAAATACATAAAATTCCTAATAACTTCAACTGGGACAGTGGCTATCAATTAAGCAATATGTGGTTGACACCCATTAAAGATTCACGTAGGTTAAGTTCTCTTCATTGTCTTTTTATAATACACCCCTCATCACTAGATGATTTACTCTAGGCTGTGTCATACTTTCATAACCTGTGTGCAGCTGCTACTGTATTAAATCTTCCTTTTTTTCACTCTCATGTCTTCAACTTCATTGCAGTATGTCCTTATTCCTTCCCACCCACCCCCTCCTGGGATACACATTTTTCCTTGTACATATTTCTTTTCATCTTCATCTGTATTCTATTCTTTCATTGCCAGTGTTTTTTGCACTTTATATTTATTTCTTCTACTATATACTAGTGCTGGGCAACGCTCTCTCTCGAGACCGACGTCACAAACCTCGAGACCGATCCTCCTGTAGTGGAAGCTGTGCGACGTACCAGCAACTACGACTGTAGTATAATATAGTATAGTATATCATTGGCAGTTATTGCATGAAATATCGGTGAGCCAATACATTTTGTCAAAATTCTGGAAAAGTACTGCATGTTGATCTATGAGCTCCTTAATACCATTAACGAAAGTGAAGACATAATGCCAGTATCTTAAACTGTTCACGACATATTTGGGGTGGACATCTTAGCTGAATAACCCTGCATATTTGTGAATAACTGTAGATAGGATGCACAACTACTTGGATACTAGAGGCGCGCGTTATTCGAACTTGAGACGGGGAAGATGTGCTTTGCTACATATGCAACCCCCATTACACATGAGTGGCACGTGTAATCTAAAATGCCCGACTTTGCTCCAATTCTTTCAGCAGGGGTGATGGGCAACACTCTCGAGACCAATTCTTGTGTGCTGTGAGCTGTGCGACGCGACGTCCCAGTAACTACGAGTGTAAGCTTCATATTATCAGCAGTTCTCATATGGAAACGTGTGTGACGGTAAATTTTGTCAAAAGCCTAGGAAAGCCTTGCATGTTGAACTAGGAGCTCCCTAATACCATTAACGACCGAGCTCGATAGCTGCAGTCGCTTAAGTGCGGCCAGTATCCAGTATTTGGGAGATAGGTTCGAACCCGACTATCGGCAGCCCTGAAGATGGTTTTCCGTGGTTTCCCATTTTCACACTAGGCAAATACTATACTTACTTAAGGCCACGGCCGCTTCCTTCCCACTCCCAGCCCTTCCCTGTTCCATCGTCGCCATAAGACCTATCTGTGTCGGTGCGACGTAAAGCAACTAGCAAAAAAAAAAAAAAAAAAAAAAAAAAACATTAACGAAAGTGAAGACCTAATGCCAGTATTTTAAACTGTTCACGATTTATTTCAGGCGGACTTCTTAGCTGAATAACCCGTATAATTGGTTAATAACTGTTATTAAGATTTTTTTTTTTTTTTTTGCTAGTTGCTTTACGTCTCACTGACACAGATCTTATGGCGACGATGGGACAGGAAAGGGCTAGGAATGGGAAGGAAGCGGCCGTGGCCTTAATTAAGGTACAGTCCCAGCATTTGCCTGGTGTGAAAATGGGAAACCACGGAAAACCATCTTCAGAGCTGCCGACTGTGGGGTTCAAACCTACTGTCTCTCGAATACTGGATACTGGCCGCACTTAAGCGAATATAGCTATCGAGCTCGGTTTATTAGAATGTAAACATACCTGGATGCCTCACAATCGTTGTCGGCAGGGTAGCTTCTTGTGATTCAGACCGGACCGGAGGTGTTCTATGATTATTCCTCTTCATTTATATTACGTGTTTTTAATTGTCGGATCATCCCAGTATTTCTGCCTACGTATTTTACTTTTTTGAATAAACAGCACAGCAGCACGTTGCATTTCGGACATCGTCTTCAAGTTGTCGCGTACAACTAGACGCAATTACACATTGCACTGTCATATACCGAAGTACGTAATTATGACGGGAATACTCTATGACAATGTAAGGAATTATTTCCTTCGTCACTAAAATATCGGCAAAGACAAGCAGTGATCATATGTTATTGAATGTGGGGTCTGATAACGCTGTACACCTACCAGTCGAAAGAATTGGAGCAAAGTGAAACATTTTAGATTACACATTCCACTCATGCTTAATGGTGGTTCCATATGCAGCAAGGCGCATCTTGCCTCGTCTCGAGTTCGAATAATGCACGCCTCTAGTATCCAGGTACGTGTACCTACAGTAGCCGTCAGGTTTTGTGTTTAAACCACTCATTCATGTACCTACCAGCCAGTGCATACAATGCGAGAATGCGCACACTTTATAATTATGTTATACTGCGTCAAAATAGACCTCGGTAAAAATGAACGCCCTAGTCGCTTGCTGACACGAATTTACGAAACGGACAAGGCCCGTGGTTGGCTATTCGCATACTCGGCACAAACAACATTCAGCTCCGACTACCTGTAGGCCTACGACACGCTGCTCGCCGGACAATAAGCGGACAACGCTCGCGAGATCTCTCGAAATTTCTCGCGAGAAATAGTGCCTGCGCTAGTCTCGAGAAATCTCGAGACCTAGTCTCAGACTGCCCATCGCTACTATATACCGTACGTCCCCCATCATCTTCATCTGATAACCTTGCTCCCTACTTCACAAGGATCAGATATATTGAACAGGTAACATCTTAAATGGAGCTAAGGTGACGAATGAGAGTACCTACCACTTATAGATCAACAGTCAAGTATTCTCAAACTTAAACCATCATTATTGGAGAAGACTTCATCATGGACAGACATGTTTTCTTGTTTGAGGACCTGGAGCGAAGTCTTCTCACAACTTAAAGGATTTCTCTTCGTTTTCTTTGACACAGCAAGAGCGCTAAACCTACATTATCATGTCTATCAATAAAAAATTACTTAAGTTAAAAATGGTTGGGTCTATTTCAGTAGTGATGAAAACAAAAACACATTTCATTAAAATTTAAAACATTGTGACATGTCTTCTATGTTAACAAACTGCACCATTGCCGAACAGCAATATTGTGATACCAATATAAATGGTCCGTTATTGGACATTATAAATTTTTCAGGCTGGAAAAATTCTCATTCGGGACAAATATTTCAGGTTTCCTATGGGAATCAACATCTATATCAGCAATATACCGTGTAAACAGAGAGTTGGACTCCTTTCTCTTAAGAATTTTATGAAGAATATCAAAACACACAAGTTGATACTAGCTATGGCAACTCGGGGAAGTCTGTAAAGAGATCCAGTATATTAGCAATGACCTAACCCAAACTATATATATGAAGTGAAAACAAACCTACTTGTTTCCCAAAATATTTCCCCAATACAAAGTGGCTACCATGACATAAACATGGAATTAAGATATGCAATAATTGCTATGACATTATCACAAGGCGAGTCTCGTGGAGAATTGAATATGGGTTAGCATAAGTTCAGTATTTCAGTTCAAAAATAAACAACTTCAAAGAAGGGTAGCTCAAACCATCGCTCTCTCCTTTGACTGTGCTAATACGCCTTCTGATTCGCCCGGTCACAAATGTAAACGAGCGAACATAGCGTAGTTACCAGTCCAGGCGCTTGGAGCATTGAGAAGCTGGCATTAGTCTGCTTGACAAGACACGTTCAGTGATCATTGCTAAGAATGCTGGTGTAATGTCAGACTGTGTTTACCTTATTTGGTTTGTTTCTTTGGTCGTGAACTGTTTTAATGTTTATGTACATAGTATGATTTACTGCTGTGTGCCTTTATTTAAGTGCAAAGCCAGATCGGGAAATGGGAGTTTGTTTCATATATTTCCTTTCAACGAACAATGTCAAGAATAGCTAAATATTATTTCAAGAAAGGATTTCTCGCCGACTTTCAATTCGAGATCATCGAAACTGTGTGTTTGCCACACCGAGTAAATCCACACTTTCACGCTACGTAGGAAATACAAATTGAGAGACTGGAATAACACCCTTAGTAAAGGAGCGCCTCTTAGCAGAAAGTGAGCACCTAAATGAAGCAGAGAGTATGGGCGCCCATATGACAGTTTGTGGGGGTTGGAGGCTAGACCTGGGGGTATGTAGTATTTTTAATATTTTCGAAGATGACTGGCGACTTTTATTCCGCGGTAGAATAACGCCCACGGTATTCCCTACCCGTTGGTGGGGGTCGGTACTACCACTTCTACGTAATACCGACTTTTAAATCATTTTCTTGAAAGAAAAACACCTCACTACATTAGATTTTTCCTTTCCTTGAGTGCTAAGGGGGGGGGGGCATGGCTCCCCCTTGCCCCTGGGCATGGGCGCCCTTGGCAGGGAGATTGCGTTTATTGGTAGTCCATCGTACAGCAGAAGATATATGACAAGAAACTCAGCTCAATACCTTCTTTGGTCAGAAACACATTACTTTCGTTTCATTGAGCGAATAAAAACTACTCAGGATACACAAATGTCATGCAAACAAATGTAGAAATCCAATTACCCTGGTCGATAACCTTTTCTGTTTTTCTGTTTTTTTTTTTCTGCTGTAACTACAAAATACAGGCTACCAGCAGTATCTGTTTTTCTCTCGGAGGTTTTCGGGTAGAGAGCTACATACTTTAACACTCACAACTATAAAGGAAGTCGAAGATTGCGGGGTTTTCTTGTTGAGTATTATGAGTGACAATCATAAGACCACCGTAATGTCAGCATGATGAAAAGACTGCCTTCTTCAAGACATTAAACCGAAGATCTGTCATTCCTCTGATAGTGAAATGCCTCTTTTTCTTGCTTTCGACCAATGGCACCTTCGAAAAGCGTAGGACATTCTTACTCGGAAAATCTATCTTTGATAGTTTCCAATCAACGAGCTAGAATAACAAGAGAGGCGGAAGCGCTTCCTGGGCGAAGCTAATAGAGCGAACGTCCGCCATACTTCCTGTGGTCACACAAGCAAGGGGGCGTGGCTCTTGAATGACGAAAAGTGTAGAAAATACGCATTTTAGAATCACTGGGACAGAATTAAAGACTGTTAGCCGAAAGCATAAAGCATTGAAAATCATAGACTGCGAATACCGCCACTTCACCATGTTGTGGCACGGTCAACTGATTGTAGGGTAGTTGAAAATCGTCGCACGTTGACATACGAATAGGCCTCGAAATCGGAAAAAGAGCGTTACCCTGCTTGGCTGTTGTGGTTAAGCGTGGGCATAAATATTTATGACCGAAATCCTTGAAAGGATAGGGACCTATAATAGGTTACAACCTCATTCTAATCATATTTTTAAAAGTATTGCATCTCCATGAGTACTATGCATCTTTCTTTCTTAATCTGTTTATCCTACAAGGTTGGTTTTCCCTCGGACTTGGCGAGGGATTCCACCTCTACCGCCTCAAGGGCAGTGTCCTAGAGCGTGAGACGTTGAGTCGGGAGCTACAACTGGGAAGGAGAACCAGTACATCTCCCAGGCGGCCGCACCTTCTGTGCTGAACAGGGGCGTTGTGCGGGGATGGGAAGATTGGAAGGGATAGACAAGGAAGAGGGAAGGAAGCGGCCGTGGCCTTAAGTGGCATTTGCCTAGATGACAAGTGGGAAACCACTAGAGGATTCGATCCCGGGATCCCGACCGCTTTTCAATCCCGTAGTTTTCGCGAATAAATTTTCCGGATCCCGGGGTGTTCGGGATTGACATCTTTTTTTAAAAAAATGCAAAATGACTGCGTGAAGCGAAACTCTCAATGCGTTTGAATAATCCAGTGCAGTTGGAAGAGTCCGATTTCGAGCTCATCGATGAAATCATTAAAGTCTTGGCTCCAGTCAAATTAACTGTAGAAGCACTCTGTCGCACTGATGCGAATTTGTGCACAGCTGATTCTGCCCTTTTCTTTTTAAGCAGTTAAATAACAATAACTCCGAGTTGGCTTCTAAATTGAAGATACATTTACAAAAGCGCATGAAAGATCGCCGAAGAAATGAGTTGAGTGGCGTATTATGCTACCTACAAAATCCTCATAGTGACAATGTGGCGTTGGCGTTCGATGTTGAAATAAAGCGTACATTTTGATTCCGAGCAAAGTCCTGATAAAAAAACTAGATTGTTTCTTTAATTGAGAGATTAAATGGTAAAAGGAATGACGAAGAGGAGGAACAAAATATGCAAGTCGAGCCTACAAATACAGAAAAATGTGATTTGACGCTCAAAGAAAAGCTTCAACTGGAAACAGAAAACAGCATGATAATTGTGTCTCCTGAAGCATTGAATGAAATTGAAATTTCCAGCATTGTTAAGAAGGAAATGAACCTATACCGGTCTTCAAATTCTACTCGGAGCTATAACCTAGAGCAGGCTTATAAGTATTTACTAACGATTCCTCGAACAGCCATCGAACCTGAACGCGCTTTCTTAGCAGCTGCATATAACAAATTGAGAAGCAGGCTTGATGATGAGAACTGGACGTGTTGTTATTTCTCAGATCATATTTTCGAAATTCAAATTAGAATGTTCCTATTAAATTAGTTTTCTTTACGTTTACGAAAAATGTGACTGATTAATGTTATTTTTAAATACTTTTTGCGAAGAAACTTTCTACCTACTTATTATGTTGTTACGTGAAAATCGTCTATTTAGTCTATGTTCAGAGAGATTGTTGTTAATTTCCAAAGTTTATTTGCATAGTTTGTTACATAAGGTTTCTTAAATTATGTAAGTTTAAAGAGAACTCGCTGATTCTTGGAAAAGAATAATTTTAGGGACTGAGTTATTTTAAGTCTGGTTAGTCTGACTGTACGTCTGATTAGTTACAGTAATTATATTAGTTAGGTGTATACCGTAAAATATGTTGATTTTGTCTAAATTTCGATTCGCTAATTAAACGGCTGATTTCTGTAAGACGTTCTTGATTTTTATTTGTAACCTTCAATCCCGGGATAATCTGGGAATCCCGGGACTGACCAAATGAAATCCCGGGATTAGAAATAAGGGCCGGGATCGAATTCCCTAGCAAACCACGGAAAACCACTTCCAGTATGGCTGAGGTGGGAGTAAAACCCACCTCTATTCAGTTGACCTTCCGAAGCCGAGTCCCCGTTCCAGCCCGCGTACCACTTTTTGAATTTTGTGGCAGAGCCGGGAATCGAATTCGGGCCTCTAGGAGTGGCAGCTACTCACGCTAACCAATACTACAGAGGTGGCCCATGAGTACTGTACTACTGTAATTGTTTAATGTAATTATTTATTATAATATAGGGGACATTTCTTTCCATTATCAATCAATCAATCAATCAATCAATCAATACTGATCTGCATTTAGGGCAGTCGCCTAGGTGGCAGATTCCCTATCTGTTGTTTTCCTAGCCTTTTCTTAAAAGATTTCAATGACATTGGAAATTTATTGAACATCTCCCTTGGTAACTTATTGTTACTGGTACCAGTAAGTTATCAGTCAATCATACAATCACTACTGATCTGCATTTAGGGCAGTCGTCCAGGTGGCAGATTCCCTCTCTGTTGTTTTCCTAGTCTTTTCTTAAATGATTGCAAAGAAATTGGAAATTTATTGAACATCTCCCTTGGTAAGTTATTCCAATCCCTAATCCCCCTTCCTGTAAACGAATATTTGCCCCAATTTGTCCTCTCGAATTCCAACTCCATCTTCATATTGTGACCTTTCCTACTTTTAAAGACACCACCCAAAACTTATTCGTCTACTGATGTCATCCCACGCCATCTCTCCAATGACAGCTCGGAGCATACCAGTTAGTCGAGCAGCTCGTCTCCTTTCTCCCAAGTCTTCCCAGCCCAAACTTTGCAACATTTTTGTAACGCTACTCTTTTGTCGGAATTCACTCAGAACAAATCGAGCTGCTTTTCTTTGGATTTTTTCCAGTTCCTGAATCAAGTAATCCTGGGGAGGGTCCCATACACTGGAACCATACTCTAGTTGGGGTCTCACCAGAGACAAATATGCTCTCTCCTTTACATCCTTACTACAACCCCTAAATACCCCCATAACCGTGTGCAGAGATCTGTACCTTTTATTTACAATCATACTTATGTGATTACTAGTGATGGGCAACGCTCTCGCTCGAGACTCTCGAGACTGACGTCACAGATCCCGAGACTCGCGAGAATCTCGAGACCGCTCTTGTTGTGCAAGTTGTGCGACGTACCAGTAACTACGACCGTAAACTTTATAATGTACTGTAGTATATCATTGACAGTTATTGCGTGAAATAACGTTCTCATATGAAAACGTGTGAGCCAACACATTTTGTCAAAAGCCTGGAAAAGTACTGCATGTTCAACTATGAACCCCTTAATACCGTTAACGAAAGTGAAAACCGAATGTCATTATCTTAAACTGTTCACGATAAATTTGGGGTGAACATATTAGCTGAATAACACTGCATAATTTGTGAATAACTGTAGATAGAATGTGCACCTACTTGGATACTAGAGGCGTGCATTATTCGAACTTGAGACGGGGAAGACGTGCTTTGCTATATATGCAATCCCCATTACACATCAGTGGAACGTGTAAATTCTTTCAGCAGGGGTGATGGGCAACGCACTCGAGACCAATTCTCGTGTGCTGCGAACTGCGCGACGCGACGTCCCTATAACTACGAGTGTAAGCTTGATATTTATCATCAGCAGTTCTCATATGGAAACGTGTGTGACGATAAATTTGGTCAAAAGCCTAGCAAAGCACTGCATGTTGAACTATGAGCTCCTTAATACCATTAACGAAAGTGAAGACATAACGCCAGTATCTTAAATTGTTCACGAGTTATTTCAGGTGGACTTCAAATCAAATCAAAATCTCTTTATTTGCAAATGAGGTGTCTACCTCGGTGGCAAATGATACACTAAAATACATTATTGTCAAGCACTAAATTTTAAATTAACAAGAGACGAAGAAAATTTTCCTAGAATACAATATTATAGAATTTACGATAATAATTTGTTTTATTAAACACACACACATCATCCTTAATAAATTTATATTGTTTACAAAATTCTACTTATAATATCTTACAAACATAGTCAAATATACAGTATGTGAAATTACTTCTAATAATAATATACAACTGGTATAAGATTAACATTGAATTTATTTACATATTTATATTTTACCCATTTTGGAACCTAAGTAGCATAACGACCTGCTGCGTCTTAACCAGAGCCTCTTTTGCCACCACTTTTCAGAGTTCCTGAAGGGCCTTCACAGCTGCCGTAGCGGTCCCAGGGCCCTCGAAGTCCCCACTGTACTTCACCCCTACAGGCAGTCCCCTACTTGGGCTGTCCAAACTCCATAGACCAGGGGATGGAATTAATTTAATCACACACATTTTTTATTTACAATATCCTGCACTGGTCGAATGCCCTCTAACATTTCATTTATTTTCTCTGTTGTTGTTGTTTATACTCTTCTTGAATATCTGTACAGACTTTGGAAAAGGATCAAACACTACCCCTGGTAAACTGTTCCACTCCTTCATGCCCTTCCCAATAAATGAAAATTTGCCCCAATCGCTTCTGCTAAAATTCCTTCTAATTTTGTACTTGTGGTCAGTTCTACCAATATAATTATTTTCCAACTGAAGCCTCTCACGGATATCTCTCCATGCTTCTTCTCCTGTATAGGCTCTATATAATCCTATAAGTCTAGTTTTCTCCCTTCTCTTACTTAAAGGTTCCCAACCAAGTTCCTTTAACATTTCTGATACACTACTCTTTCTCCTGAAATCCCCTGTTACAAACCTTGCTGCTTTCCTCTGCACACCATCTAGTTTTTTTATTAGGTATTCTTGGTGAGGATCCCACACACTGTTTGCATATTCCAATAATGGACGAACCATACTTAAGTAACTTTTTTTTCTTTTAATTCTTTGTTGCATCGTTTAAGTAGCCTTATTATGACATGTAACGATCTGTATGCTTTCCCAACAATGTCATCCACATGACCCTTCCAGTGCAAATTACTTTCAAATCTCACACCTAAGTATTTGCACTTGCCATCTTTAGGGATAACTACCTCATCCAAAGTATATTCAAATTCAGTTTTAAAGCTCCTGTTTGTAAATGTTGTAGCAGTTGATTTGCCTCCATTAATCTTCATATTATTTTCTTCAACCCATTCTTGGATACTCTCAAGGTCCCTTTGTAATTCTGAGCAATCCTCAATGTTATTTATTTCCCTATAAAGGGAAGGGTCATAGGGAGGTACATTCAGGGAAACGGGATGGCCTAGGGAGCGGTGATAAGGGAACAGGGAACTGGAAATCAAGTAGGATGACATAAAATGGTTAGTGCTGAACTGTAGAAGTATTGTAAAGAAAGGAATAGAATTAAGTAATTTAATAGATATATATTTACCAGATATTGTAATAGGAGTTGAATCATGGCTGAGAAATGATATAATGGATGCAGAAATTTTCTCACGGCACTGGAGTGTGTATCGTAGAGATAGGATAGGAAAGGTGGGAGGGGGAGTTTTCATTCTGGTGAAAGAAGAATTTGTAAGCTACGAAAAAGTTAAAGATGAGACACATGAAATTCTAGGTGTAAGGCTCATTTCTAAAGATAATAGGCAACTTGATATATTTGGAGTGTACAGATCGGGAAAGGGTAGCACTGATGCGGTTTCGGAATTATTTGATAGGATAGTCAGCTATGTGGGAAACGACATGGAAAGAAATGTGATTGTAGCGGGAGATCTGAATTTGACAGATGTCAATTGAGAAGGAAATGCGAACGACAGGAAGCATGACCAACAAATGGCAAATAAGTTAATATGGGAAGGACAGCTGATTCAGAAAGTGATGGAACCAACCAGAGGGAAAAATATCCTGGATGTGGTGCTAATAAAACCAGATGAGCTCTATAGGGAAACTGAAGTAATAGTTGGTATTAGTGATCATGAAGCTGTTTTTGTGGTAGTTAAAAATAAATGCGATAGAAAGGAAGGTCTTAAAATAGGACTGTTAGGCAGTACCATATGGCTGATAAAGCAGGTATGAGGCAGTTTCTAAAAAGTAACTATGATCGGTGGAAAACGGTAAATAAAAATGTAAACAGACTCTGGGATGGGTTTAAAGAAATTGTTGAGGAATGCGAAAACAGGTTTGTACCTTTAAGGGTGGTAAGGAATGGTAAAGACCCACCTTATTATAATAGAGAAATAAAGAGACTAAGAAGGAGGTGCAGACTGGAAAGAAATAGTTAGAAATGGCTGTGGAAGTAAGGAGAAATTGAAGGAACTTATTAGAAAATTGAATCTAGCAAAGAAGGCAGCTAAGGATAACATGATGGCAACCATAATTGGCAGTCATACAAATTTTAGTGAAAAATGGAAGGGTATGTATAGGTATTTTAAGGCAGAAACAGGTTCCAAGAAGGACATTCCAGGAATAATTAATGAACAAGGGGAGTGTGTATGTGAGGATCTTCAAAAGGCAGAAGTATTCAGTCAGCAGTATGTAAAGATTGTTGGTTACAAGGATAATGTCGAGATAGAGGAAGAGACTAAGGCCAAAGAAATAAAATTTACATATGATAACAATGACATTTACAATAAGATACAAAAGTTGAAAACTAGAAAAGCGGCTGGAATTGATCAGATTTCTGGAGATATACTAAAGACAATGGGTTGGAATATAGTACCCTATCTGAAGTACTTATTTGATTATTGTTTGGTCGAAGGAGCTATACCAGATGAATGGAGAGTTGCTATAGTAGCCCCTGTGTATAAAGGAAAGGGTGATAGACATAAAGCTGAAAATTACAGGCCAGTAAGTTTGACATGCATTGTATGTAAGCTTTGGGAAGGCATTCTTTCTGATTATATTAGACATGTTTGTGAAATTAATAACTGGTTCGATAGAAGGCACTTCGGTTTTAGGAAAGGTTATTCCACTGAAGCTCAACTTGTAGGATTCCAGCAAGATATAGCAGATATCTTGGATTCTGGAGGTCAAATGGACTGTATCGCGATTGACATGTCTAAAGCATTTGATAGGGTGGATCATGGTAGACTACTGGCAAAAATGAGTGCAATTGGACTAGACAAAATAGTGACTGAATGGGTTGCTATATTTCTAGAAAATAGGTCTCAGAGAGTTAGAGTAGGTGAAGCTTTGTCTGACCCTGTAATAGTTGAGAGGGGAGTTCCTCAGGGCAGTATTATCGGACCTTTATGTTTTCTTATATATATAAATGATATGAGTAAAGGAGTGGAATCGGAGGTAAGGCTTTTTGCGGATGATGTTATTCTCTATAGAGTGATAAATAAGTTACAAGATTGTGAGCAACTGCAACGTGACCTCGAAAATGTTGTGAGATGGACAGCAGGCAATGGTATGTTGATAAACGGGGCTAAAAGTCAGGTTGTGAGTTTCACAAATAGGAAAAGTCCTCTCAGTTTTAATTACTGCGTTGATGGGGT
The DNA here is from genome assembly GCF_040414725.1 of Anabrus simplex. Lineage (NCBI taxonomy): Eukaryota > Metazoa > Arthropoda > Insecta > Orthoptera > Tettigoniidae > Anabrus > Anabrus simplex. Next base: position 125,878,675 of record NC_090265.1, on the reverse strand, counting down.
GAACGTTCCTTTTGGGGATCATTGTAAGTATCTAGGTGTTAATATAAGGAAAGATCTTCACTGGGGTAATCACATAAATGGGATTGTAAATAAAGGGTACCGATCTCTACACATGGTTATGAGGGTGTTTAGGGGTTGTAGTAAGGATGTAAAGGAGAGTTCATATAAGTCTCTGGTAAGACCCCAACTAGAGTATGGTTCCAGTGTATGGGACCCTCACCAGGATTACCTGATTCAAGAACTGGAAAAAATCCAAAGAAAAGCAGCTCGATTTGTTCTGGGTGATTTCCGACAAAAGAGTAGCATTACAGTTGGGAAGAATTGAGAGAAAGAAGAAGAGCTGCTAGACTAAGTGGTATGTTCCGAGCTGTCAGCGGTGAGATGGCGTGGAATGACATTAGTAGACGAATAAGTTTGAATGGCGTTTATAAAAGTAGGAAAGATCACGATATGAAGATAAAGTTGGAATTCAAGAGGACAAACTGGGCAAATATTCATTTATAGGAAGGGGAGTTAGGGATTGGAATAACGTACCAAGGGAGATGTTCAATAAATTTCCAATTTCTTTGAAATCATTTCGGAAAAGGCTAGGAAAGCAATAGATAGGGAATCTGCCACCTGGGCGACTGCCCTAAACGCAGATCAGTATTGATTGATTATGTCATCTGCATACAATCTTATTTTCGATGTTATATTGTTCCCTAAATCATTTTCGTATATTAAGAAAAGTAACGGACCGATTATACTACCCTGTGCAATTCCCTTCCAAACTTTCTCTTCCTGTGATATATTATTTCCTACTTTGACTTTCTGAACCCTTGAATTTAGAAATGTTCTTATCCAACGTATAACCCTTACGTCCAATCCTATTCCCTCCAATTTCTTTAATAATATTCCATGTTCCACTCTATCAAAGGCTTTGGAAAGATCTATGTCTATGCAATCTAACTGGCCTCCTGAATCCAACTGATCTGATATGTCCTGCTGAAATCCCACCAGTTGTGCCTCACAAGAAAATTTCTTTCTAAACCCATACTGGCTCCTCATGAACCAATTTTTATCATCACATATCCCTCTGATGTACTTTGCTATTAAACTCTCCAGTATTTTACAAACTATACTGGTCAGGCTGATTGGTCTGTAGTTCTCTGGTTTCCTTTTATCACCCTTTCCTTTATAAATTGGTATTATTATAGATTCCTTCCATTCCTTTGGTATTACACTATTATTTATGACATAGTCAAAGAGAAATTTTAAATAAGGCACTATATACCACCCCATTGTCTTTAATACCTCCCCAGTAATTTGATCACTTCCTGCTGCTTTTCCTTGCTGAAGCAGTTGGATTTCTCTGAAAATATCTTCATTTGTGAATGAGAAGCTTCTTGTTTCCCTATGTGTCTCTCCCTCTCTATCTTCTGGTATGGTTTCCAAGTCCTGACAATCTTCTACTGAATCTCTGAATTCCCTACTAAATAGGTTTGCTTTTTCAGTATCTGTTAAATAGTGTTAAACCCCTTCTCCCACCATTGTAGGAATTTGGATTCCTTTTCCTTTTTGATTCCTGATAAATGAATACAGCTTGTTCCATTTCCCTTTGTGGTCATTACCCTCTTGAAAATGCCATTCATATAATTCTCTTTTGCTTCCTTTTTCACTCTATTCCGTTCCCTCATTAGCTGTTTTCTAGTTTCTCTATTCTCCCTACCCTGTTTGATTTTCCTGTTTACTATTCTACATTTTCTTTTTAATTTTCTTATTTTCCTTGTATAATAAACAGGGTCTGAGGTCATTTTACCCTTCTTAACAGGTACAAATCTCTTCTCTCCTTCCCAAATGATTCCTTTAAATTTAGCCCAAAGTGTATCCACATTACTCCCTTCACTTATCCAACAACTGAATTGTGATTTAAGGTAAGTCCCAAATTCATCAACTTTAGTTTTTCTGTATAATTTCTTGTCTTGTGTGACCCTCCTATTAAGCCTTTTTGGTACCAGTCCTACATCCATTATTACAGCCTTATGGTCACCTATTCCTTCAATTACCTCAGTTTTATCAACAATTTCCCATGGTTTAACCAAGAATACATCTAGTAAGTTATTGAGACGAGTCGGTTCTTGTACTACTTGTGTAAATCCTCCCTCCCAAATTAACTTATTTGCCAGTTTCTGTTCATGGGCTTCACTTGCAGCTCCATTCCATTCAACTTCAGGCAAGTTTAGATCTCCCCCAATTATTACCATATCATTATTATTGTTTTGATGAGTATAATCTATTTTCTCAAATATTTCCATGTCTCTTTCCACTCTTCCAGGCCTGTATGTTCCTATAATTCCCACCTCCTTCATATTATGACAAACTAATTTTATCCCTAATATTTCATCCCTTTCATCGGTAAACCATTCATGTGAACAATAAGTTTCCTTCACCAGAATAAACACCCCCCTCCCTTTTTATCTCCTCGGTCTCTACGATAGACTGTGTACCCTTCTGGAAATACTTCTCTATTACCCACTCCTTCTCTCAACCATGATTCTACTCCTACCACCACATCAGTCTCATAAGATTCCATCAATGTACCAAATTTTAATTGTTTATTTACTACACTCTGACAGTTTACCAAGAGCAATCTCAGACCTCCTTCCTCCCTAAAACTTGACTGTTGCAATTGGGTAACGTTTGACTCATGAGTTGAGAACGTCCCTGGAACCCAGATCCTTGTACATAGATCTTGATTTAAGGGTCTGGGTTTTCTGGCAAGTTTCCCTGTATGTGCCAGTTTAGTGGTATGGGTTTTCTTAAGTACAGATTAGTTTGCAAATCTCTGTGGATAATTGTAGCAATTTGTCTACAGAGATTTGCTTTTCCATTACCATTCAGATGTAACCCATGCCTAGTGAACATTTGCCTGCCAAGACCTAAAGTATCTACTACATAGACATTTCTAAAACTCTTACATAATCTCTTGATTTTTATATTTACATCATGTACAGCTTTGTTCACACATGAGTCCTCTAAAAGGTCATACCTAGGTGGCACATTAACTACAATTACTTTTGAGTCAGGTAGTTTGGATATCTCACCTCTGAGAGTCGTAATTAGTTCCTCACCTCCATTTGCAGCAATGTCATTTGTACCTCTCACAATTACCACATAATTGTCCTTCTCTAACACAGGATCACAACTTGAAAGGACGTCTTCAGTTTTGGCAATTAATAGCTGAATAACCCGTATAATTGGTTAATAACTGTTATTAGGATGTAAACCCACCTGTATGCCACACAATCGTTGTCGGCAGGGTAGTTTCTTGTGATTCAGACCGGGCCGGAGGTGTTCTGTGACTATTCCTTTTCATTTATATCATGTGTTTTTAAGTGTCGTATCATCCTAGTATTTATGCCGACGTATTTTACTTCTTTTGAATAAACAGTTCAGCGGGCTGAGCCATGTGGCATCTCTTCAATATAACCGACAACCACGACTTACGTTGCATTTTGGACATCGTCTTCAACTAGACGGAATTACACATTGCACTGTCATATACCGAAGTACATAATTATGACGGGAATACATTGCAAGGAATTATTTCCTTCGTCACTAAAATATCGGTGAACACAAGCAGTGGTCATACGTTATTGAGTGTGGGGTCTGATAAACCTGTACACCTACCAGTCGAAAGAATTGGAGCAAAGTGAAGAATTTTAGATTACACATTCCACTCTTACGTAATGGTGGTTGCATATGCAGCAAGGCGCATCTTGCCTCGTCTCGAGTTCGAATAATGCACGCCTCTAGTATCCAGGTACGTGTACCTACAGTAGCCGTCAGGTTTTGTGCTTAAACCACTCATTCGTGTACCTACTAATGCATACAATGCCAAAATTCACATCGTTTATAATTATGTTATACTGCGTCAAAATAGACTTCGGTAGAAATGAACACCCTAGTCGCTTGTTGATGCGAATTTGCGAAATGGAGAAGACCTGTGGTTGGCTATTCGCATACTCGGCACAAACAACATTCAGCTCCGACTACCTGTAGGCCTACGACACGCTGCTCGCCACACAATGAGGGGACAACGCTCTCGAGATCTCTCGAAATTTCTCGCGAGAAATAGTGCCTGCGCTAGTCTCGAAAAATCCCGAGAAATCTCGAGACCTAGTCTCAGACTGCCCATCACTAGTGATTACCCCAATGAAGATCTTTCCTTATATTAATACTTAGGTATTTACAATGATCCCCAAAGGGAACCTTCACCCCGTCAACGCAGTAATTAAAACTGAGAGGACTTTTCCTATTTGTGAAATTCAAAATCTGACTTTTATCCCCGTTTATCATCATACCATTGCCTACTGTCTATCTCACAACATTATTGAGGTAATTTTGCAGTTGCTCACAATCTTGTAATTTATTACTCTGTACAGAACATCATCATCTGCGAAAAGCCTTATCTCTGATTCCACTTCTTTACACATATCACTGATACATATAAGAAAACATAAAGGTCCAATAATACTGCCTTGAGGAATTCCCCTCTTAATTATTACAGGGACAGATAAAGTTTCACCTACGCACGAATAAAAAAAACGAGCCATCTACGTTTAAGGAAATGAATGTGCGGTGCGTGAAAGATATTTTCGCGACTGAAGGAATAACTGCCCTAGAATATTTGAAATACCATTCGTATATGCACGAATGTTTAATGCAAGTACCACTGTTATATGCATACTTTCAATAAAAAAAAAGTGATTCGACATGCATGTTAGTAGCATAAATGTAGTTACATTGCAGCCGGACATGATGCTTCATTCTTTTGACGAGACTAAAGTTGTTCAACAGTGCTAATGGACTTGATTTATAAAAGAGAAACAGCAGGCATCAGTACCCATACGATTAGCCACTGTGAATTCTGAAAGTTATTCATCATTTTGTTTTGAAATCACAAATATTTGTGCATAAAAATCCTGCTGCGTCTATGAGTGACTATTTAGTACCTGTGTTGCATGATTTTCCTAGTTTCAGTTGTCCTGAAATAAGACATTCACAGTTATGGAGTGAAGTTATTTGCGAGTGTGCTATTCCTGTATTCTTAAATAACATAGCCACCTAAATAAAGGAGATCTTTGAAAGATTTGAACGCGAGAACGCGAAACACTCAAACAGAAAAGTGTGTAAAATTATTTATTTTCTACGGTATTTACTACCGTTAGCATTATTTTGTACGGTTCTTCCGCTGCGAAGGGATACGTTCTTCACTGAATTTATTCATTAAGGTGTAAGGTGTGATTCAAATATGTTTATTGAGTGATTGGCTAGATATTTAAACAGAAATATACAAAATACTTACCGTGCACTGTACTGAACATTCATGTTTCAGTGCCAGCGAAGAAGCGCTCGTTGGTAAAAATGGGAACTAGGCCCATATTGCTCATATCGCTGTATTGGGAAGGCGTATTAGCTAGTGATAGGTTGCGAGTGGAATCGCGAAGTATCGATTCCGTAAGCCTTGGGCAAGACCAACTACAATATCACACACCTTAAACGACCTATCGAAACAGCCCATAATGGAGGCTACTGGAGTGCTAGCTTGCGTTTGTTTTGATTTGTGTAAGCCGTGTTGTTACCAAACATTTACGGAAATTTGAATATTATTAATCATACATTATATTTATGTATAGTCTTAAGAAGATTATAGATCCTCTTTCAGTGCCGTAAGAAGCTGTTTGTTCTCAAAGAGCTTATTTATTCCAACAATATCGATGGTGATTAGGTTAATGTTGATTCTCGTGTTCTTCTCTGAAAGTATTTTCTTCATTTTTAGGTACCTATGCAATATGTTTATAGTTTAATGTGCTGTGTGCCTGAATGTAAGTACGAGCTTCAGTGTTCCCGTTTACAAAAGACCTGGTATTAAGGTAAAATTGGGTTAAGAGCATTCGTAAGGAAAACTTCGAACCGAATCATAGGACTAATAATGTTGTGTGTATTAATCATTTTATCATTTTTGAAATCAAATGTATTGTTAGGGAAGACATTATATACCCATAGAAGTTGGTGATCTAATTCCAGTGCCGCGCAAACTTCCGAAGTTGAAACTAATGATGCCCATCCTAGCATTTGCCCTATCACCCAACGTACAAAGAAAATTAAATCAGTCCCGGAAAGATCCGGAAAATCATGACCAAGATTTATGATTTAGAGACTACATTAATCTTAAACGGTGGTGCAAGAATGATGCAATTAATTTTCAACGTTTTACAATGAACATGCGTAAACTAAACCTAACCCCATTTCCCGTGAATGAAACGTGAGGATTATGTTCTTTTTTATATAAAATACAAGTATGCCATCAATTCTGGTGAGTTTTAAGGTGACGAGTACTTTAGATGGTCAAATGTATCATACCATTATTGCTTGTACCTACTCAACAATGCAGGTGGATTTTGGAGGGTTGAAATATTGTTGGAGAAATTTGCTTGCGTGTTTTACATAATGGGCTGTGGTTAATGGTGGTGTTACATAGTATTTCATGTAAGGTTAATAATGTTCTGTGTTGACATCTATATATCGTATTTGTTGACCGGAGATTCATATGTGAAATATTTTAAAACTCTGTGTCTGTTTCAAACTGACGTTGATACAATAATTCTCCCTTCGTTATTTTCCCCTCTGAAATTTCATTTAGACTTGCAATACGCGATAACGCTACTTTTGGTGTTTAATTATTCATATTTTGAGTTAGTGAGTTGCATTTTATGACGTTCGACTTGTGATATTTTCTTTAGGTGACTCAGAATAAACATGCATAACCTTCCCCTCAAACTCTCATATCGCACACTGATGTCTGCCATGTTTTCTGGATTACTGTCTGATGTAATTGTAGTTGGTCTTGCCTTGGGAATCCGGCTACCCAACGAGTTAGCTCGTTGCGGTTACCCGATTCCCGAATCGATTCCGAGGAGCTAGTAGCACCATCTATGATGCAGATGCGGAAACACGTGCACCACGAATGTGTTATATAACGTGAGGTCGTTTTGTTTTATAACCAGGTAACTCTCCAAGCCATGTCTGATCTCATTATAGAGTTCTGGAGTTATATACTTTAATGCGACTGTAATTTTTTCGCAATATATGATTCTCTGTTTGAAAGTAATCACATTGTATGGATTACTGTTATAAATAAACAAAACCTGCACGGGGATTATGATATAATAATATATTAGTACTACTATTTCACGAAAATACACTTGTCCTAAAAAGACAACCTTACCTACTGTTATGCAGTGATGAAAACAAAAATAGTAATTCTGACAGTTTCTCATAATAATATTTAGCAGTAGTATGAAAGGTTCTTCTTTTTCTACCACTTTTCCCACACCTGTGGGATCGCCTGTGCGAACTGTATCGCACATGTTTATTTGGCTCTGTTTTACAACCGGATACACTTCCTGACTCCAACCCTATGTGGTGGGATGTAATCACTATTGAGTGATTCTGTGGTGGTTGGTCATATATTGTCTGAATATGAAGAGGAAAATGTTGGGACAAACACAAACCCTCAGTACCCTGGCCAAAAGAACTGATCGGAGGCGATTAAAATAACCCACCCAGCCGGGAATCGAACCCAGTATCCTCTGAACCGAAAACCTCAACGTTAACCATTCAGCCAATGAGTCGGACAGCAGCACGAAACGTTCATTACAAATTAAATATAACGGACGACAGGTATTCTAAGAAACAAGTTGTGTACTTAAAAATATGACTTAATTCCACAGACTTTATACGTTTATACTCGCTATTTTTGAAAACCATATTCGAAAAATACAGTATAGGCCTAAGCATAAATAACAATGTCTATTGCTACACTCAGTATCGAACTATGAAATGTGATTTCCAGACAACCAGGATAAATTGTTATTTCATTATTATGTGACATAATTCATTCATGACAGCCAATAAGACATTCCACTGTATACAAAATGTTGCACGTTCGAATCTGCCCCAGTATATACGGAAGATTCATTCTAGTAAGTACGCTCAGCACACTCTGTTGACGTAATCGGGAACCGATTCCTCGCGTGCGACATTGAGTGCGAACCCGGAGTTGTAGAAACCGATTCTCGCAATTCCAAGCGTCATTCGCGCACATCACTAGTATTAGCGCAGTCATAATAGAGCAACCACACCCCTGAGGAGGAAGACGTGCAGCCCCGCAAGTGAGCACTTCGGAAAGAGCTAGCCCCGACGGCCGGAACTGGTAACCCAGGCTGCCAGGTCACCGACTGCCATGTGAAGACTCGCCGGTACAGTAGTACCACCTGCCGCCGCCCAGCCAGTCACCGCCGTTCCCAGCGCGGTCCGTCCTACTAGACACACTCCCCCTGGAAATTCCTTTGCTTCGTCGTGCAGCCACGCTAGAGAGCACATCGGAGAGACTACCCCGAAGCTTGGTACTGGAAACCAAGGCATCCAGCTTACCGACCGCCAAGCACCCGCTAGCCCCGCACTACCAAGGAGACGACCGCCACGGAGACAGCTTCGCTGCTAGCGCCCGCTAGCTGCGCCCAGTCAAGAAGGCCACTGAAGCCACAAGTCACCCTGGTGGACACAGAGCAATTTGTCTAAACAGCTTGGTGTCTTGTGATCGTGCCTTGCCCGTGGCGTAATCCACGTACAAAAACTAGCCTGACACAACATAGGCAACAAGGTGAAATACCCAGCCCGGTCCGCAAGTACGTTTGACCGGCGACACTCCCGCTGTCGGCGACGGGCCGGGCCGCCGCTTACAAAGTACGTACAGGACTCGCCTGAGCTCGTAACAGCGGGCTCGGCAGGAGTCTCGCTCCTCGAGGGAGCCTCGCCGGATGAGAGGACCGCGCGGGGCCGTCCGACTCCTCCTTCTCGAAATGTTTTTTGATAAAACAATTTCGGTAATGATCCTTCCGCAGGTTCACCCACGGAAACCTTGTTACGACTTTTACTTGGTCATCTTTCCAGACAGATCTCAAACTGCGCGAAGCAGATCTCGCGCACCGGTCCGAAGACCTCACCAAATCATTCAATCGGTAGTAGCGACGGGCGGTGCGTACAAAGGGCAGGGACGTAATCAACGCGAGCTTGTGACTCGCGCTTACTGGGAATTCCTCGTTCATGGTGAACAATTGCAAGCCCCAATCCCTAACACGAAGGAGGTTCAACGGGTTGCTCGGTCCTTTCGGACTAGGAGGACACGCTGATTACTTCAGTGTAGCGCGCGTGCGGCCCAGAACATCTAAGGGCGACCGCTCCAGTATTTCATCCCTACCCCTCCCTGCTACAATCAGCTAATCCCTGCCAAGAAAAATCCCGCCATGCCTAACAAGCCAAGATCGCAGAACAAGCCTGGTGGATCGAGCAGCCAGGCCCCTGTTCCTGTCCCTCCCAGAAATTACCCAACAAGAAGCAACACTGCCCGCTCCCAGTCAACTCCTAATCGTAGCCCTTCATCGCAGCCTTTTTACCGATACCCGTCCCCAGCACTCTCCCCCATAGCATAGCTCCCGCCTAGCTACGACCCTGCATCAGTCGATGAAGATAGTTTCGAAGGCTCTTTCTTCTATCATACAAGCCGCCTCCCCCTCCCCCTGAAATCAAGGTAATGTTATCCCCCTTTATGTCGTAGAAATTGTGCCCCAGAATCGGACTACAATCCTCTGCGCCATCAAGCATCTCATGGAGACCCACATAACCACAATAGAAGAAACAGATAGTCAAATCCTAATGATTGCCCCCACCCGGAACATTTCTCAGTTATCTTAGACCTGCTTCTCGCACTTAAAGATGTCCCTAAATCCCTGGTCCTGCACCCACTAGACTCCCACCCTGACTACCAACCAGGAGAGAAAGAAGAATAAGTTCCCGCAGTTGAAGAAGAGGCAGAAGAAGACATCGAAGAAGCAACGCTGGAGGAGGGACCTATTCTCTGCAAATGCAGCACGCAAACCACCCCACCGCCGGAATTAGTAGACGCCAGCTCACAAACCTCTCTTCTCCTGCCTTATCGACCCGCTCTGAACCACAAGCCAAGAATAAACCTATCAAAACCAGACCCAAAGAAACGCAAACTGATCCTAAAATCACTAAACCTGCAGCCACAAAACCCGCTCAAACGGACCACTCACAATCCCAAACCCTGCCAGAAGCCCTAACATTGCCACCACCACAACAGCCCTCCTCCCCTACCGGCCAACCAACAGCTACCCATAACCAAACTCGTCTAAACTCTAATAAGCCACGCTCGCAATCCTCATTAATATTCCAGTTAGTGATGGGCAAAGCTCTCGCTCGGGACTCTCGAGACTGACGTCGTAGATCTCGAGACTCTTGCGAGAATCTCGAGACCAATCCTCCTGTAGTGCAAGCTGTGCGATGTACCAGTAACTACGACTGTAAACTTGATAGTATACCATTGGCAGTTATTGCGTGAAATAATTTTCTCATATGAAAACGTGTGAGCCAATACATTTCGTCAAAAACCTGGAAAAGTACTGCATGTTCAACTATGAACCCCTTAATACCATTAACGAACGTGGAAACAGAATTTCAATATCTTAAACTGTTCACGACTTATTTGGGGTGGACATTTTAGCTGAATAACCCTGCATAATTTGTGAATAACTCTAGATAGGATGTACACTTACTTGGATACTAGGAGCGTGCATTATTTGAACCCGAGACGGGAAAGATGTGCTTTGCTACATATGCAACCCCCATTTCACATGAGTGGAACGTGTAGTCTCAAATGACCGACTTTGCTCCAATTCTTTCAGCAGGGGTGATCGGCAACGCTCTCGAGACCAATTCTCGTGTGCTGCGAGCTGTGCGACATCCCAGTAACTACGAGTGTAAGCTTGATACTTAGCATCAGAAGCTCTTATATGGACTATACGCGAAGTATCTTCAAATGGAATTGTAAATTCAGTGAGTGCTAGGACACTTAGAAACTTTTCGATTGAATATCACAGTGACTTGTGATGGTTGTAGTTATTAACCTTATGTCTCTAACCACAGTTTCTTTTGCTGTGGTAAATCTATTATCAAGAAAAATGACGGTTCATGCTCAATAAAGGGAAGAAGTGTTGTTTTAAAAAATATACTATCATTTCGCATAACTATCTCTATACCATTCCAGAAGAACCGCACACCCCGTTTGACAAACACTCGTGCCTTATTTCCTGGTACAATATATACCGTCAAACGAGGTGATTTCGGACGGTTTTGAGGTTATTTTCGTCTTAACTCACGAATGGAATCTTAAATTGTATTGTTTATCATCCTAATAATGAGGAATATATCCAATTAATGCAATACCCTACAAACGAAAAATATACGCCAACGCAGGTTTTCCTGAGAAAACAAAAATTAGTGTCCGAATTCTCCCCGTACTTCGGGGTGATTTCGAACGCACATGCATTTTAAACCGCTGTGCGAAGTTTCAAAGCGTATTAGGTGATTTCGGACATAAATAGTCCTTTATTTCAATTCTTCGTTCTTTTTTGCTTTAGTTTTGTGACATTTAAAGTGTTCTGAGGGTGTCCAAAATATGACTAGCTCGTTAAAATCATTGTAATGATAAATGTAAACGCACTACAGTACTACTTTCGGCCTTATAGGCCATCTTCGTCTGAGTACCGGTATGTCATAATAGCAGTCTCTAAAATAACATAGTCATTACTGAAATTCATTACTTGTAATAGTTCATTAGTGTCAAATACCGGTATCACTATTCTTATCTTAATATGTTATTATAATCAAGTAGGGTCGTTTAACACGTTGAACACTACCATATTTTAACATGGACGTTGGCAGTGACCTGGGCCTTTTTTTCTGAATTTTAATTAATTACTACACAACAGCAAAACACAGTAGGCCTACATACCTGATTTTTGTATCATATGAAGGTGTCAGCCATCCAAAATGAAGATCTTAATCAGGAAGGGGATATCAAATGTAATTTAATTATGCTATTCTAATGAAAAACATTTAAAAACGTTCGGAAAAATCTTTTACATTCAAGATATACCAATAAGCATGCTCAAACAACAAAAATGAATCATTTAATGTGGCTACTTAAACACAATTACATATGAAATACAAAACGTACCTGTTTATGGATAGTCTGTTTTGGTATAGTAGCCCTGAAAACATTGGGCTATCCTCATTCCAACCTTGCACTATCATCTACTTTCTTTTCGCGGTACAGATGAGTCATCAGCCTGCGTCTCTTCGTCTAAACGAAAAAATAATCCCAAATTTCTGGACAGGTGAAGTATTTCTATAGTTTGTATTCGGAGTAAACTAATTCAGCTAAAAACCTTCATTCGAAAGTGACGTAACAAAAGTCATGTTCAAACTATCATTTGATATGTTATCTGGTACGTAACCAGAGTCTTCATCACTCTCATCTATTTCTGAACCCGCGTGTTCCGTTGAAATATCCAAGACTATGAACGTGACTACGGTGCCCCCCCCCCCCCCCCCCCGTCAGACCATTGATCACATTGCTCATGAATGTGAGCGGTGAGCTTGGACTGGTGAATGGAAGGATGGCATAATGGCTACTCCTGAGGCCGTTGTATGGATCAACGGAATTTATGTACAACTTTGAACATTATTCGCATAATTGAGCTGTCCTAATATTTTGTTTTCTTTACGTATTTATTTACTATTATATCACTACATGTCATGTAAATATCATACGCTAAATAAATAATAATCCAAGATATCACTATCATTCAACCGGTGTGAGGACATATTTGTACAGTAACAGAGCTAACAGCAGAGCCTCCGTGGCTCAGACGGCAGTGCGTCGGCCTCTCACCGCTGGATACTGTGGTTCAAATCCCTGTCACTCCATGTGAGATTTGTGCTGGACAAAGCGGAGGCGATACAGGTTTTTCTCCCTGTCATCTTTCATTCCAGCAACACTCTCCATTATCACTTCGTAGCATTTATCAGTCATTAATATCACCTTGGGAGTGGCGACCCCATTGTAATAATAGCCTATATGGTTCATTCATTACATCCCTGACCCGGTCAAAGACTGGAAAACAGGTTGTAGGTTTTCGTTCATTTTCAGAGCTAACAGTTTGAATTTCCCGATAACTACTGCATTCTAGTGAACAAATATAAACCAATTTTCTTAGAAAACTATAACTGTTTGCTTATCGTCAATAGCAAATGGCTCCGTGTTGTAAACAAAATCTCGTGCTTCGAAGCTGCTCCCCACCCAAGACCAAGTACAATATTATCAGGCCTGAATTCGCATATCGATACGTCGCAAAATGGCCGCTGCATTGGGCTATGCGTATCCGGTATGTGGGGTCATGTTTACATTCAGCTTGGTGTATGCTCAGCACGTGTCTAGTTCGTTGAGTTTATCTTGCTACTGGAATCCGCAAGTTAAATATCCACTGAATGTGTTTGTGTGTTAAATTGTGTTTCAGTGTCCTTTTATTTGTTATCTAGTTATTTTTAAAGTGCTAGTGATGTTTTAGTTGTAGTATTCAGAGGTTATTAGTACCTTATATAATGTGTTGAAACAGTTAGAAATAAGGGAGGTAAAGTGGAAACAAGAATGATGGGCGAGAAGATACTGGAGGCAGCGGTGATTATGGCAATGTTAGCCATAGGAGGTGTGGAGGTGAACCCCGGCCCGACTTCCAGTGGCAACATGAACTAGGAAGACGTTGAGGTCATTAGAAGAGTGGTGAAAGAAATGGTGGAAGAAGTGTGTCCGTTTGAGCAGATTAAAAATATGATGAAAGAACAAATGAAGGAATTTGAACATATGAGGTGTTGGATACAGGGAAAACAGACGAGACAATGAACAAAGTGGAAAACAGCGAGAGAGAAATGATATCTGCAGGGAAAAATAAAGGAGATGGAGGAAGAGGTGGTGAAGCTGAAAGCAGAAATTGAAGACAGCAACCGAGAACGCAGGAAGATATGCTTATTTATATATGGGGTGCCGGAAGACAAAGGGGAAGACTAAGTGCTGACAACCTACAAAGTTGTAGAAGTTAGATAGATAGATAAAGAATGGGTGAACCCTGCCTTCGCAGGGCTCCACACGTAGGTCTGTGAAGACCCTTTGTGTCCCTTAAACGGGTTTGCCTAGTCCAGACCTAGTGCTCCTATAAAGGATACCAGTGTCTGATGTTGGCATTCCTGATGTCTTCCCGGCTCACGAAATGTGAGCCAAGGTATCGATGTCTAGTGCTTGCAAGAGCCTCGCACTGACATAACACATGCGCGGAGGTCTCCTCCTCCCTACCGCATCTTCTACACATCGGATCCTGACTGATTTTCATGATGTGTAGGTGTCTCTGTAAGGTATTTTGGCCTGTCAACAGTCCAACTACCATTCGCATTCTGGTCAAATTTATCAGGACCTTTTTATAACTTTGGCTAGGCCCTTTGATAAGTTCACGTGCCTGCCTTGCTATAGTTAACCTCTTCCAAATGTCTAAGTGAGACTGGTTTGTCCATTGGGATATTACCAGTTTCACGCTTCGGAGTGACACTCCCAGGAAGGGCTCTGGTCCTATGAAAGGACCTTTTGAGCCTTGTTTCGCTAGTTTGTCAGCTTCTTCATTTCCACTGATACCTGTGTGCCCAGGGACCCATAATGGGGTAACTGAGCTAAATTCACACAGCTGATCTAACATCCTTTGGCATTCTAATACCATTTTTGATGTTGTTTTAACTGCACATATTGCTTTTAACGCTGCCTGGCTATCGCTGCAAATAGTGATGCATCTTCTGTGTCCAGACATGTTCCATAAATATACAGCACAGGCCAGTATTGCGTATACTTCGGCCTGGAAAACAGTAGCGTATTTGCCCATAGGTAGGGAGAGCCTTGTCTTAGGCCCCCAGACCCCGGCGCCTGTGCCCGTCTCTGTCCGCGAGCCATCTGTGTACCATGTACAGCCCCCAGACCTAAGACGGGCCCCAGCATCCGCGGTCCACTCCTCCCTTCTGGGTATCACCACTGTGAATTTATAGTTCAAATTAAAACTAGGCTTCATCAGGTCCCCGACCATCATTGTCATAGGACAGGTCTAGTGAAGCCTTGTGAGAATAGAGGCATGACCTTTATTCTGATTCTTGAAGGACCATCCTCCGAGTGACCAGAGGCGGTAGGCACTCATTCCCGCTATTTCCTTAACATTTAAATGTAAGGGGGGAAGACCTAGGATGGCCTCCATTGCACATAGTGGTGTAGTATCCAATGCCCCTGTTATTCCTAGACACGCAAGTCTTTGGACACTGTTTAACTTGGTGGTCACAGTTTTACTCTTCGAACCTGGCCACCAGACTAAAGATGCATAGGTGATCGTGGGCCGTACAATAGAAATATAGAGCCACTGGACCACCTTAGGTCCTAGGCCCCAAGTCTTTCCGACGGCCCTGCGACAAGCCCACATAATCTTGCGAGCCTTATCCACCTTATGGTCTATGTGTTTCTTCCAACTCAGTCTTGCCTCAAGGATTACCCCTAGGTACTTAACTGAGGTCTTAACTATTTTTTTCCCAAATAGGAAAGGCTCTGACAGTCCGTCTAGCCTCCTCCTCCTGGTAAATACCACGAGCCCCGTCTTGTCGGGATTAACTGACAAGTCCGTGTCGTGGCACCATCTTTTCACCCTACGTAGGGAGCTCTGTACGAGCTCTGAAACCGTACTGGGGAAATTTCCCACCGCCATCAGGCTAATGTCATCTGCATAGCCTTGGGCGTAAATTCCTCCAACATTTAACCTGGTAAGTAGTTCATCCACTACCAGACACCATAATGTTGGTGATAATACTCCTCCCTGTGGACACCCCCTGTCTATATTAGCTCTCAACATAACTGCGTTGAGGGTAAACAGAACTTGACGGCCCTGCAGCGAGGCCATAATCCATTTTATGAGCATCCTGCTCACATTCTTCTCTCTAGACTAAGTTCTATGGAGCCCAAAGATATGTAGTTAAAGGCCCCTTCTATATCTAGGAATACAACCATAGCAAGTTGTTGCTGATCCAAGGCACTCTCCAGCCTGGAAATTAGCTGGTGTAGTGCCGTCTCAACCGACTTCCCTGGCTGATATGCATGTTGATGAGGATGCAGGGGACAGTCTCTTAAAACTTTCTCCCTGATATGTCTATCTATTAGTCTTTCCAAGGTCTTAAGAAGAAAAGACGTTAGACTGATGGGTCTATAATCCTTAGGTCTAGTATATGAAGACCTTCCGGGTTTAGGTATATATACTACCATCGCCTGACGCCACAAGGAGTACACATACCCCATAGTGAGACAGGCTCTAAAAATTCTGACCAGGTATGGTATAAGGACCCCACCCGCTTCCTGAAGAAGCGCCGGGAAGATCCCATCCATTCCTGGACTTGTGTAAGGGGCAAAAGATTCTAATGCCCACTTCACCCTTCTGGGGGTAACAATCTCTGCGGCTTACTTCCAGCCACTTCTATCGGGTCTGAAGGATCCGCTCGATTCTACTTCACTATTCGTTACTGCTGAACCTGGAAAGTGGGCATCAATTAGTAAGTTCAGGGTCTCCCTCTCTGTGGATGTGTATCCACCCGAAGGTGACTCCAGTGAGCCCAGCCTTGCCCTTCCATCCAAGGTTAGAATCTTATGAAGCCTTGCCGCTTTATGTTGACTTTCAATGGTGTCACAAAACTGTCTCCAAGATTTCCTAGAAGCCTTTTTGACTTCTGACTTATACCTTCTTTGTGATTCTTTATAAGAATCTAGGCTTTCTTGATCCTGAAGTTCCCTGTATTTATTCCAGAGCCTTCGTGTGTTTCTCCTCAGGTGTTCAAGGTAACTGTTCCACTTGAAACTTCCTGTTGCTCTTTTTGCCTTAACAACTGGGCAGTTTAATTCATAAGAGGTAACCAGTGTTTGTGTGAGAAAGCTCACACTGAGCTCCAGCTCCTCTTTGTTCTTAATTATATTTGAGGGTCCTCCTTCCAGTCCCCTCCTCACGTCCTCCCTGAAAGACGTCCAGTTGGTTCGTCTAGGGTTTCTATAAGGTGGGATCTCGAAGGAGCCCTCTATATGAAACACAATGTGTCTATGGTCTGACAAGGAAGGTTCCAAAGAAACTTTCCAGTCTTTAAATTCCTGTATGATTCCCATGGAACCCAGGGTAAGATCTATGATCCCCTCACTCCTGTTATTGATGAAGGTAGGGGTATCACCTATGTTCATGAACTCAAGATCAGTTGTACATAGAAATTCTATGAAATGCTCTCCCCTTCGGTTTGTGTGTTTACTTCCCCAAATGCTGTGATGAGCATTGGCGTCACATCCTACTATGAGGTTTAGTCCTTGTTTCTTACAATATATCACCAGTCTCTTGAACTCCTCAGGCGAGGGTGGAGATTCAGAGTCTCCTGGGAAATATGCAGAACAGACAACCAGATCTCTTGGCTGTCCGCCCTCTTCAAATCTCACTAGAACTGCTACAAGGTCTCTAGTAATGAAGCCTGGTATAGCCCAAGCGTTATGTACCTTAACTAGTGTACATGCTCTAGGCTTTTCCTCTGCTATTCCACTGAATAGAGTGAAGCCTACACATCTTAGTCCCATGATATGCCCCTGTCTAAGCCAGGGTTCTTGTATCAGGGCGACCGAAAACCTGCCTTTCTGGATACTTCTAATAAGTACCCTGGAGGCCGCTATACAATGTTGTATGTTTGCTTGTATGAAAAGAATCATTGCTTACTTTCATGCAATACTTTACCTTATGCGGTCTCCGGAACGTGCAGCTCCGTCTCCCGCGATGAATCTTGAGGCTTGGCTGGCCCTGGTTCCTGTCCGGGCTCCTGCTCTTCGCCCCTGCTAGTCTCAGTGTTGTCTGTGGTGGGGTTGGTCCTCTGCTTGTCGCGCTTGCCCTCCACCAAGGTGAAGGTAGCAACATGCACCCCGCAGAAGATCTTCTTCTCCACCACTTTCTCCACATCTCTGGAGTCCATGCTGACCACAAGTCGGACACCTCTCTTCTCCTCCTTGCGGTCGTATACCCTCCAGCTGTTGGGATTTAAGCCATGGTTCTGGCGTGCCATTCTTCCCAAAAGGACGTTATTGTCCTTTGGTTGTCCTGGTATCCAAACCATGACTCTCTTATAGGAAAGGAGTTTATCCATGCCCACAATTGTGAGCCTGGCTCCTTCCCACGGTTGTAGACCTGTAACAAGACTAGAAAGCCATGCTACAGTCTCATCATTCTCTGCGATGATGACGGCCGCACCTCTCGACAGATGGCAGTCCAGGAACTGAGGCTTAATGGGCCCCTGCTCCGGAAGCCCGTCTATTAGATCGGTGATAGCCTCCTCCACAGATTCCACCTGTTTCTCGGTTAGCTGCTGGTCAAGATATCCTACAGGTACTATGGCCATCCTGATCCCAGCTTTAGCTATCCTAGCATACTCCACCTTGGGTTTTTTGTGGGTCGGCCGATCTTCTTCTGGGGTTGCCCCCGACAGAAGTCGTTTCCCCACTGGCGTCTTGGTGGGTGGAGTCCCCTGTGCCCTAGAAGCAGAGCCCTTTTCAGGACCCTGCCTCTTGTGCCCATTGGATCCCCCCCACAGTCGTCGCTGTCATGGCAAATAGAAGGCCTCTCAGCTCCAGGAGTTAGGCCCTCTTTGGCCTGCCCCCGGGCCTTTAAAGCCTTCTTATACCTCCTCTTCTCAGCGCTGGAGCGCTGTTTCTTCTTCTTATTCTGGACTAGTAGATTGCCCACTTCTAGAGTGAGTTCTCTTACTGTCGAGGTCGTACTATCCGAGGGTATCTCCGAAGAGTCCCCATCGGTTGTTGAACTGGTGTTTCTCTCGGAGGCCCCAGAAGAGCTATCCGGTTTATGGGTAGCTACAGTACTCATTTAGGTCCCAAGAGGAGCTAGGGAAATATATGTCCGCCCAGGCAGAGCCCCGCATACCCGGGTAAGGCTACTTACTTCGAGAGGGCGCCAAGTATCTCGAAGGCTCCGTTCAGGACACATCTCCCACGTGCCATGCACCCCATCGGCACGGGTCGCGTTACACCTTAGGGTTGGGTGGTGCTTTAGCTTCCTTCTCCTTGTATACCGAATGGTTACCCAGTAGGGCTCCACTCGGCATCGCAAGAAAAGAGCTACTAGTCCCCTCCACCACGAAGAGGATCTTCAATTGAAGAGGGTAACCAGGGTTAATCCCCTACAATTGTAGAAGCACACACGAGGGGGAGTTGTGGAATTTATTCAGATAATGATGAAAATTAACTTTAGTGAAGTTCATATTGATGATGTGGAATGGATAGGTAAAAAACGGGGTGATAGGCCGATAAAACTGAAGTTGTTTTCCACCCTGATGGCGGAAGTAGTGATAAGAGGCGCAGATAATATACGTAGCACAAAAATTTGGATTAAAAGAGACATGGAAAGAGAAGGGGCACCCTGAAAAAACATTTAGTCAGGGCTAAAATACAAGGGTTAAGAGCCTACATTAAGGGTCAACAACTAGTAGTATCCAATGGACTATGGACCAGAGTGTGGACAGCGAAGAAATTACAGGAAATGGAAGAGAATAAGAAGAACGAAGGGGTAGTGGGGAAGAGAGTGGAAGAAAGGCAAGTCAGAGACAGTAAAGTGGGTGAAGACGGACCTGGAGATAAAGAAAGAACCAAAGAAAATAAGACACAGGACCCTAGCTCGCAACAAGAAGAAATTAACTTGACAGAAGAAGACATGAATGATATTTACAAATCGATCGAAGAAGGAGTCAGAGAGGTAACAGCTGAGATGAGGAGGGAAATAAGGAAGGAAACAAGCGAGACCAGGGCTTTAATTAAGGAGCTGAGGACGAAGGCCTGTGGGAGAGAAGAAAGGAAGATACAGGAAGTAACTGTGGGGGCGGAAACACAAGATGTGACAAGAGCACAGAAAGGAAGTGAAAATACGGTTGGGAGGCAGGAAGAAGAAGCAAGAGGTACCCTGACGAAATGGAGAAGTTTGAGGCTAAGGGAGATATGGGGTAAGAAGAACAAATTGGACGAAGGCATAGTGACAAGAAGCAAAAAAGGCAATTTGCAGTAGAAAGTAAATTGATGTGCACATGAGAATAGCGGAGTTTGTGTGTTATTCGTAACTATGACAAGAGTGATTAAATAGTTAAATTCGTAGGCGGGAATGTGTGCGGTGAATGAGGAAGAGAGTGATTATAAATTGGATAGGTGTTAAGAATAAAGCTAATATGTAGAGATTGTTGGTATAAGAGCTGAGGGTCCAAGTTAATGGTGAGTGATTATGGTTTCAGTTAAGGTGGTGATTTGTCTGGATTCTAAAGATAATAAATATAGTGAGACAATAGAGTTCAAATAGTGGTCAACAGTAACGAAACGTAAGGTGAAAAATTGCACACCGGCACTACAGTGGAGGAAATACGAAGCCAGGTTTGCAACTTAAGTAGAAAACCAGAGAGGTCAGTGTTCAAGAAAGAATATGCTGAGTGCGAACCCGCCCGGAAGTGATATACTCTTTGTTTAAAGTGCAGATGCAAATTTGACACAACATCGTACTCTACATAGCAATATGTTACCAGTTAGTTTTTCATTGCCATACTGCCATACTGTCTTATACTAGGGACAAACCATTCTGCCTCGTTGCCATTTGATTATTATTATTATTTATGTCAATATGTTTTTTCCTTGCTTTGGTGTCAGATATGTTTATTTTACAGGAATTATTATATGTATATGTTAGATTAAGCTGCCTAGGTTGGGCATTATTATTTTTCTCCTTAGTAGATCAATAAGGCTTCAATGCTGTAGATCGGAGAAAAATAAAGGCACTTACTTACTTACTTACTTACTTACTTACTTACTTACTTACTTACTTACTTACTTACTTACTTACTTACTTACTTACTTACTTACTTACTTACTTACTTACTTACTTACTTACTTACTTACTTACTTACTTACTTACTTACTTACTTACTTACTTACTTACTTACTTACTTACTTACTTACTTACTTACTTACTTACTTACTTACTTACTTACTTACTTACTTACTTACTTACTTACTTACTTACTTACTTACTTACTTACTTACTTACTTACTTACTTACTTACTTACTTACTTACTTACTTACTTACTTACTTACTTACTTACTTACTTACTTACTTACTTACTTACTTACTTACTTACTTACTTACTTACTTACTTACTTACTTACTTACTTACTTACTTACTTACTTACTTACTTACTTACTTACTTACTTACTTACTTACTTACTTACTTACTTACTTACTTACTTACTTACTTACTTACTTACTTACTTACTTACTTACTTACTTACTTACTTACTTACTTACTTACTTACTTACTTACTTACTTACTTACTTACTTACTTACTTACTTACTTACTTACTTACTTACTTACTTACTTACTTACTTACTTACTTACTTACTTACTTACTTACTTACTTACTTACTTACTTACTTACTTACTTACTTACTTACTTACTTACTTACTTACTTACTTACTTACTTACTTACTTACTTACTTACTTACTTACTTACTTACTTACTTACTTACTTACTTACTTACTTACTTACTTACTTACTTACTTACTTACTTACTTACTTACTTACTTACTTACTTACTTACTTACTTACTTACTTACTTACTTACTTACTTACTTACTTACTTACTTACTTACTTACTTACTTACTTACTTACTTACTTACTTACTTACTTACTTACTTACTTACTTACTTACTTACTTACTTACTTACTTACTTACTTACTTACTTACTTACTTACTTACTTACTTACTTACTTACTTACTTACTTACTTACTTACTTACTTACTTACTTACTTACTTACTTACTTACTTACTTACTTACTTACTTACTTACTTACTTACTTACTTACTTACTTACTTACTTACTTACTTACTTACTTACTTACTTACTTACTTACTTACTTACTTACTTACTTACTTACTTACTTACTTACTTACTTACTTACTTACTTACTTACTTACTTACTTACTTACTTACTTACTTACTTACTTACTTACTTACTTACTTACTTACTTACTTACTTACTTACTTACTTACTTACTTACTTACTTACTTACTTACTTACTTACTTACTTACTTACTTACTTACTTACTTACTTACTTACTTACTTACTTACTTACTTACTTACTTACTTACTTACTTACTTACTTACTTACTTACTTACTTACTTACTTACTTACTTACTTACTTACTTACTTACTTACTTACTTACTTACTTACTTACTTACTTACTTACTTACTTACTTACTTACTTACTTACTTACTTACTTACTTACTTACTTACTTACTTACTTACTTACTTACTTACTTACTTACTTACTTACTTACTTACTTACTTACTTACTTACTTACTTACTTACTTACTTACTTACTTACTTACTTACTTACTTACTTACTTACTTACTTACTTACTTACTTACTTACTTACTTACTTACTTACTTACTTACTTACTTACTTACTTACTTACTTACTTACTTACTTACTTACTTACTTACTTACTTACTTACTTACTTACTTACTTACTTACTTACTTACTTACTTATGTGTTGGTGATTCAGTGAGTTTGGTCCGGTGGAGTGTAAATACTTTTAGTATCTTAGAGGTTATTACTGCCGTATATTATTTGCTGGTGCTTCTGTGGGTCTGGCCTGGTGGAATTCAGGGTAACTATACTTGTACTCGTAATTATGTTACACTGTGTCGGAATAGACCTCGGTAGAAATGAACGCTCTAATCGCTTGTTGACACCTTTGTATGAAATGGAGAGGGTCCGTGGTTGGCTATTCGTATTGTGATGGTTATAGCGTCCGCCATGCCAACTTGCTATGGGTGGGGACGTCACCGTACCGGCCCACCCGTTTACGCTTCGACCGCGCCAATCACGAGTAAGACTTAAGTGCTAGACCGGCCCCCTCACGCATCCGTTCGTGGTACCGCGGTAGGGGACTATCGAAATTACCGGACGATTAATCTGGAGTCTTCCATCTCGCGAGATTCCTGGACACATCCAGAATTCGGACTGTTCTTGAAGAACCGGCGCAGATATATAAGGGAGGAATGACTTACCTGGGTTGCACTCGCCGGTACCGACTCGCCGCCTCCCAAACTACCTTTTTTTTTTGTTGTTGTTGTGGGTGAAGAAATGGAGAGTCCCAGGGCGAAAACTATGCCATTTTACTCATCTGTGTCCAAGGAATAGCCGATGAGTCGGTAAAGCTCAATCGTGCACTGGCGGGGATAAAAGCTATCTGTCTTGTAGGCGTCAGGCCTACAAGCCAGAGGAGAAAACCCCCTCTTCGCTACGTAATTTGGAGTAAAAATAAATGTATTATGTTAGCGGAGGTGATGAGGTAGGATCCTTCTTAACAAATGGCACTTTTCAGGGTATAATTTAGAGGTATTTAATGAGAAGGCGGTGTTATAATTTGGAAGAGGCCGAAATGACTTTTCTAGGACAGGTCATAAATGAGCCATGGGCCGCGGCATTTGTAGCGAGTGTTCGGATTCTTGGTCTTTATGACCTGTTTCAATGGCGAGATGCCCTGATCAGTAGACTGGGCTTGGAGTATTCTAGCCTTGGTCATCTTGGTAATCTTATTTATCTGAGTTCTAATAGTCGTAATACGAACTTCTGTGCATATCTTCCTATTAGATCTCAGAATGGGGGCTCTTGTCAGTAATCTAAGTACTTTGTTTTGGAAAATTTCTAATTTTGAAAGTGGAGTCTTGGGAATATAGCCCCAGGCCTCACGCTCGTAGAGCAGTATGAGCCTGACACATGCTAAATAGAGCTTTCTCTTGATGGATTTTGAGATGTATCTATTGTACAGCAGAGGTTTCAGGTTAGCCACACGTGCCCACGCTCGTTGCTGGGCCTGTTATATATTCCCTCTCCAGATAAGACTTCTGTCCATTGTTAGGCCGGGATATTTGATTTGATTGATCCATGACAGGGGGTATTGTTAATATGAAGATGACCAAGTCTAGGCCTTCGTTTAGAAAAAATAATTGCTTGGGTCTCGCCAGCATTTATTTTAATTCTATTCCGAAGGCACCACTTCCCGAACAGAGAGATCCAAGATTGCAATGCGGAGATGGTACCTCTGTTTCTCCTTCTAGAGACATAAACAGCTATATCATCTGCGTACTGCTGGATTTCTACTCCCTGCCACAGTGGTAGATCATTCACATACAGGGCGTAGAGTATAGGAGAGATTTTTCCACCCTGAGGGACTCGGGCTCGAAGTCTCCGAGGGGTGGATTTTCCCCGTCTACAGTAACATAAAATTTCCTATACGTTAGATAGGAAGCAATAATTTTGATATGATAATTTGGAATAACATGTAGGTCCAAAAGTTTGTATATTAGATTTTCTTGCCTTTTCTACATCGAAATATACCGCTGGCACGCTACGCCGTAAATTAAATGATCTACAAACATACTGGACGAGGCGCAGCGCCGCTAGTGGGGCACTATGCTTCGACCGGAAGCCAAATTGTTCCGGTCTCAGTATGTTGTGGGCGTTCAGGCAAGCATTGAGGCGACTGAGAACAAGTCTCTCGAGTATCTTTGAAATATGAGACAATTGGGTTATTGGTCTGTAATTTCGAGGGAACAATCTCTCCTTCCCCGGTTTTGGAATGACGACCACACGGCCCGTCTTCCAAACCTTGGGGAAGTATCCCTGTTTAAAACAAGCCGAATAGATGGTTGCCAAAACGATGATTGCTCTATAGGGCAGAGATTTAATTCCTTTGTTGCTAACCCTATCGTCTCCGGGAGACTTCTTCTCATTTAGATCCTTAATAATCCTGCGGACCTCTGCAGGCGTGACGTCAAATATATCATTGTCAGGCGTCCATTGTTGTATGAAAGATGAGACCTTTCTCTGTACCTCACGGGTCCGTCGTTCGTTGTCGTCGTCGTCATCGTCTGAAAGACCGTGAGGTACACTTTGACTTTCAATTGTGTCAACGAAGGCCTCAGCTTTATCGTAAGGGAAGAACGCTAATCCGTGGCGGCCGTGAATTGCGCGCCGGGGGTATTGGGGCGATTCAGAGAACGAGTAACACGCCAACACTCGCGATCTGATTCGTTTTCTGTGAGGGTACTGCAGAATTCTTCCCATCTTTCCACCTTACGTTCAAGTAATCGCTTGCGGACTTCTTGAGCGAGTTCGCTGTATTCCGCTCTGTCCGCTGGGTCCCGAAATCTTTGCCATCTTTTACGATATGCATTTTTAATTTTTATTATGTCTTTAATAATTTCTGGAGTGGAGTCTCCTTGGCTGTCTGTGCAACCTCCCGCATTGATGCTGAGACTACCAGCTCACCGCCCGCCAAGTGAAGACTCGCCGGTACCAACCCGCCGCCTCCTAGCCAATAGGCCACCTGCCATCGCTACGCTATTCCCAGTGCGCTCCGACCTTTTGGATATATTCCACCAGGACCGCCTGCGCTCCCTGCCAGTCTCCCCAGCTAAGCCGACGCTAGCACACGCTAGTCCCGCCAGCCAAGAAGACCACAGCAACCACCAAGGGTAGCCCTAGAGCATTTGTCAGTCAGTTTGGTGTCCTAAGTTCGTACCTTGCCCTTGGCGTAATCCATTTCATAAAACTAGCATGATACGACTCCGGCCACAAGCTGCAAAAATTGATAGCCCGGTCCGCCAGTGCGTTTGACCGTTCCAGTGTTTTGACAACACCCAAGATAAACTTACTCACACCCAGTCGGGACCACCCTGGTGGACTGAGTAGCCAGGACACCGACACTCCAGTCTCAATCATGTCCTCAATTACCGTAATCCCAATTCACCCTACGACCAAACTCTACTAATCTGCTCTGATACACTTGGAAACAAAATTACCCACTTCATCATTCCCATGGCTCCAAATCTACACCTGAACCCCCAACAACGAAAACAAGCACGACACGACCGCCGCAAACTCATATCCACAGATATTCACAATGTCCGACAACACATCCAACTCCTACAGGAAATAGATAACGGCTACATTTTCATACACAACGCACAAGGCAATCCGAAATCGGTGAACAATTAGTACTTCACAATATTCACTACCTGATCTGTGCTATCGATGTTGACCAAGAAAAGAGTAGCGTTACAAAAATGTTGCAAAGTTTGGGCTGGGAAGACTTGGGAGAAAGGAGACGAGCTGCTCGACTAAGTGGTATGTTCCGAGCTGTCAGTGGAGAGATGGCGTGTTAGGACATAAGTAGACGAATAAGTTTGGATGGTGTCTTTAAAAGTAGGAAAGATCACAATATGAAGATAAAGTTGGAATTCAAGAGGACAAATTGGGGCAAATATTCGTTTATAGGAAGGGGAGTTAGGGATTGGAATAACTTACCAAGGGAGATGTTCAATAAATTTCCAATTTCTTTGCAATCATTTAAGAAAAGGCTAGGAAAACAACAGACAGGGAATCTGCCACCTGGGCGACTGCCCTAAATGCAGATTGATTGATTGATTGATTGATTGATTGATTGAAGATGACGCAGAAACCAAAACTAAACCTGTCACCAAACACAAAGTAGCACAAATCAACCCCCCACCTAGCAAATGTACCAAATACTCACAAACCAAGAATAACAATGAACACCAAGCTACACAGACAGACGACACCCAACTACCAAACACTGACACTTCCCCATCACCCCTCAACCTACTTCCGAACCCGAGACTGAGATCTCATCAGTCTCACAACCGGGCACGGACACACAATCCATGTACATTCAGACTAAAGGCCGATCTCCACTGATTAACATTTAACACCAAAATGCTAAATTTAACATGTTACAATTGACATGCATATTGTGATTGTGTCTTCCAATTGACTTTGCATGTAAACTCAAAATGTTGAGGTTAACACTTTTAACATGTTGGCGTGTTTTTCGCTCCAAGTGCAAAACATGTCAAGTCAGTTCGTTGTTCGTGAGATGTCGGCACAGGTTCGGCAACTTCCGTGTTGATTCCATTCCAACAGATAGCCCAAACGACACAAACGACGTACTTCTCGTGAAGTAGGATTATAGTTTCAACACTCCGCAATACTCATTCCCTTTGTTATAAGCTACAAATACAGTACGCGCACATTTGTCGTTCTCTCTGCACTATACCGGTACTAACATTTATAGTCAGAAATGGAGTGGGGCAAGGAGATTACTCCGGACTTAATGATATAATAGAAAGGCCTTGTTTGTGGGATATCTCATCAAAGGAATACAGAGATAAAGCGAAGAAAGCCAACAGTTTACAGGAACTCGAAATTATCTAAAACTTTTCCTGCAAGTGCATCGAAAAAAACACTAGCGTCCCACCGCTCCCAGTACGGTACAGTCGAGAATTGTAAAAATTTCAGAAAAGTTGGGGGCGGCAGCGGACGAAGTTTATACTTCAAAGTGGTTTGCTTTTGAAGCAATGAGCAGGATGAGGGGAGGAAATGTGCCTAATAAAATTGCATTTATAAATCATAACAAGAAGCAACAGTGGCAATAACACGGGCCAAATACTCTTCACCTTTTTTTGCTAGTGGCTTTACGTCGCACCGACAAAGAAGGGACATGTGGCGACGATGGGATAGGAGAGGCGTAGGATTTGGAAGGAAGCGACCATGGCCTTAATTAAGGTACAGCCCCAGCATTTGCCTGGTGTGAAAATGGGAAACCATGGCAAACCTTCTCCAGGGCTGCCGACAGTGAGATTCGAACCCACTATCTCCCAGATGCAAGCTCACAGTCGCGTGTCCCTAACCGCACGGCCAACTCGCCCGGTAATCCTCTTCATCCGCGTCCAATGTCCTTGTTTGAAAATACTAGACACCACCTAAATGTATTACCACAAATTGATATAATGAACTACCTGTATATAGAAAAAGGAAGTCAAGTTTAACATGTTTACTAAGTGTGGACACAATGTTAAATGAAACAGTATTCCACATTTAACGTTTAACATGTTGATGGTGTCACCAGTTAACATTTAACACTTTAAACATTTAACATGTTGTTAAATGTTAATCTGTGGAGACCGGCCATAAGAGCAAACGTAACAAGCCTGCTCCCAAGTCAAATAAAACACCAACACGCAACTCTCCCACGACAGAAACTCGAACCCTCCCTACTCCCCGATCTGCACTTATAACACAGTGCTTTAATTGCCTCAAACTGAACCACTCTGCAGCCTCGTGCTCAGAAGCCACCTGCTGCAACAGATGTAGTCCTCACCGCGACACTGATTGTACGGTGCTAACTGCCATGGCAGCCATGCCGCCTCATTCCCTGGCTGCCCTTTCAAGAAAAAGGCAATTAAAGACCGCTACAGACGCGCACAACACCTACATGTACACACTACACCTCCCTCCCTTCTAAGCCTCAAAGTCCCGCCACCCTCGAACCCCGGACCCCACCCTCCTAAACATACTCTTGTTCAAGTCAGTCTCGACCCAAAACCTGCACCAAATACAGTAGAGACAATACGCGACACTCAGCGAGATATCGAGGGACAGCTATTAGAGCTCTCTCTAGCGGATGGACCTGAGAACTACTGATTCTGTCATAAGAGCACGTGTATTTCTGTGTGAAGTGTTTGGTGTTATTTATGCGTTTTCAGTGAGTTGATATAATTGAATAGTAGCGTGTGTCATTCCTTGATATCTCCTCTCAACGTGAGGGGAAAGGTATTTGCTGTGTTTGGCTGCAGTAGGCCTAACTATGAAGTAGAGAAGAATGCGCGGTCTTTCTTTTGTTTACCTCGTGACAAGAAAATGTAAGTAATATTGTGTTTGCATATATATTTTTTCCAGTGACAAGGAGATTTTTATAGTACTTCATAATCTTCTGACCTGCTCGACCCATATTTTAAATGGCTTCAAATATAATATGCATATTTTATTGTATAGTGCAGCAGTTAACCTTCAATGCCGATGTGTTGTTGTAGGTGTGATCTGTGGGTTTTGAAATGTCACATAAGTGATTTGGATAAGGTGTACAAGGAAGAAGGGACGTTACGCTTATGTAAGAACTAAGAGGAAAATTGTCCTGCTTTTAAATGTTAATTCATTGCATCATGTGTGTAAGGAATGTGCCGGTATTTTTATTGACAAGTGTCTTAATATGATGATAAAAATGTTTTTAAATGAGAAAAAAAGACAAATCTAACCGTAAAAGTTCAGGCAGGAATGCGAAAGCAAAAAAAGAAGTAAGTAATGAATAAATGAAAGATCAAGCCATTTCACAGCTGTCTTGTTTACATGTCTAATTTCAGTCTTTAAATAATAACCTTTTAAATAATTCTTCATTCATTTATCCAGAATTGCTTTAGCAACTTCGAAGTTAATATCTCAATAACACTTTCTTTCTAGACGTAATTTATTTATCCATGTTCGTATATGCATTTCCATTGATATTTGAATTTAGCGCGACTTTTCAGGTCAAGTCACTAGGAACGCCACCGTCGAATTGTCTCCCATTTTAACAAGGCTAAATTCGTAAGTGTCGCGTATTGTCACTACTGTATTTGCTTGCACCCTCCCCCCGCCATGCCAAGCAGACAGTTAATCCTAAATTAAACCCACCACACCCCACCATGGAAAAGCAAACGACCCCCGCCACGAAACACAAACCCTCACCTACCCTGCCATGCTAAGCCCTCACTCCCGGCAGCTTTTCATCTCCCTACCAACAACTAATGCCTTCTTCTTCTATTAAAGCACTGGAACAGACTCAAATGTGTCATAGACAGTTAAGCAACATCGGGAGTGGTCACCCACTGGATGGGTGGGCTTAAGCACGTACTGCGGATATCAGCCAGGCCACACTCTGGCCAGTTACTGACTACAACTATACCCTGACACAAATCTTCAACAAATCATTAAAGCAGGTGAACTCACCACTACAAGACTCTCAAAACCAGTAGGTTGACAGGCCACAATACTCGCGGCTTTGCGACTTTTGTCAATAAGTCGACGATAGAAATGGGTCTTGCCTGGGTTGCAGTTGATGAGGTTCAGTCGCGAGCGACGGCCAGTGCTGAGAAGTGTAACTGTCGTGATTGTCGGACTAGCGTGTAACTGTGCGGACTGACGGCGAAGAAGAGAACGTGTAGCCGTGCGACCTTGTGTGTAAATGTAAAACTGTGTAGTGTGAGAACAAGTGAGAAAGTAAGGGGGAGGGAGGGAGAGAGCGCGAACTGTGTAAGTGTGTGTTATGAGCGAAAGTTGTATGCTTGGCTAATAAAACTTAGTCCGGCTCCACGGCTAAATGGTTAGCGTGCTGGCCTTTGGTCACAGGGGTCCCGAGTTCGATTCCCGGCAGGGTCGGGAATTTTAATCATAATTGGTTAATTTAGCTGGCACGGGGGCTGGGTGTATGTGTCGTCTTCACCATCATTTCATGCTCATCACGACGCGCAGGTCGCCTACGAGTGTCAAATCAAAGGACCTGCACCTGGCGAGCCGAACTGTCCTCGGACACTCCCGGCACTAAACGCCATACGCCATTTCATTTTATAAAACTTAGAAATATGACTCTACCAGGTTCTGTAGGCCTACGCTGCCAACGCTTTACAACTGGCGTCAGATGTGGGATGGACAAGTGTGATAAACTAGTGGATAACCTCTTACGTTAAATATGGTATCAGAATCGAATAGGCCTACCCGGTAGCGTATTTATTGTCGGCTGAAATTCCTCCGAGTGAAATGAATTCCGAATAGCTCCAGATTTTTCCAAGTTTAGTGATCTTGAAAATAAAATCTTATCTGGCAATGACGAACTCATTAGTGAACTGAGATCCGAACGGAGATCTAACCCGGACCAACTGAAAACAGATTTATTTGAACGGAAGAGCGAGCAGTTAAAGGATGAAGACGAAGTGCGCTCTCTCGAAACCGAGGTCGATAATGACATCGTGCAGAACAACGAACTGGACGAGAAGCGGTCCGAAGAGATGCTCACGGTTGTGGAGTCCGGAGTTCGAGGCCCAGCGGAGGAAGTTCTGCGTGCTAACACGATGGTTGTGGAGACACGAATGAATTCTGCTAGCAGCGATGGCGGCTGCACCGTCGTGAAGGTGCAAACCCCACGGGATGACTGGATCACTTCCTGGAGAACGTGCCGGACCCAGTTCGAGACCGGATCGACGTCCAAGAAGATATCCGAATATCCGATCGCCGGACTACGTGCACAGAAGATGACAGTAGCAACCTTCTCACTGCCACGGGCGGGGCCTGCACCGTGAGCTTTTTAGCCCGTCGACCCATTTTGGGCCTTGAGTGCTATTTCATAACGAAAATATTCTTCCGTGGCATGACGTTGTTGTTGGTAGCTGGTGTTATAATTTTTATCTCTTGACTGGTCAGGATATGACCTGCACACCTTCGAAAGCGCATTGTCTGAGCTGTAGCACTTTTCAGTGCTCGCTTTATTTTCTCCTTCCAGGATTTCTATTTCAGGTGGACTGCGGCGGACAACGACGAGGGCAACCAGATGGAGCAAAAGAAGACGCTCGATGAACTAGCGACGGAGCTCAACCTCATGCTCCGAGGCCTCTTCAACCGAGGGCGACCAGCGCCGAAGAGCAAGAAGGTGCCGGAGACGCCGACACCCGAGCTGGAGCTGCAGCAGGAGGAGCCGGAGATCGAGGTGGAGAAGGAGCCGTACAGGGACGGGTGTGACCCCCTAACGTCTTCTTCTTCTCCAAAGACCACACCAACCCGGAGTACGAGGCGCTGCTGGTATATTACAGACCGGGGCGCCCTGTACCTTCTGAACGGGGCCTCGTCCTGGACAGAATGCGGCGCCCTCGCCACGGAGTCAGGATCATCTCGACAACCATGTCCGTGGAGAGCTTCCTACCAGGATGCCTCATCATCAGGCATCACGACCAGGAGCGGAAGCGCGACGCAGAGAAGGAGCTCACTACTCTGTTCCAGGTCATCCGTCTACCAGGGAGGGACGGTGTGCCAGGGATGAACGACGGCGCAGTCAGGAGGAGAGCCGTGACGGAGACTAGGGAGGCAGTCACCCAGGCGCCGAGGAGACTAAGGCATAGGGCGGTAAACACCGACCTCTTCCAGGCCACCCAGCCGGCAACCAGCGACGCCACTACGGAGGTGGAGCATGCTGCCCCCTGGCGACTGTGCGACCCAGGCTGAGCGGCTTGGTACTGCGAAGTGGACGCAGACCGCCCCTCCAAGGACCACCTTCCCGAAGTGGACGCAGACCCCAGGCCTCCCAGGAAGGGCCTGTTACCCGGGCGCAATCCAGGAAAGCGCCCGTGACAGCGGACGGCAGCACAGCAGTGGAGGACGCCCTCTGGCGTTCAGAAGCCGCTGTCCAGGCCCAGCCTGCCGGCGTGTCTATCGAGCTCCAGACCCCGATGTGCGTCCCATAGGACAGGGAACGCAGTTGAGAGTTAGCATCGACCGACGCCACCGCCGTCAGCCAGGAAGAAGAAGAAGACGGCAACGTAGCGGAGCCACTCGCTACCCCAGGGTCACCAGGCGAGGCCTCTTACCCTGCCGAGAAGAAACGCCAGGGAAGACGACGACGCCGGCCCATCAGGATAGGGCCACCCAGCCGTAACCCAGGACTGCAGTCTACCGAGGAGCAAATCAGGAGAGGACCTCTGCGGGTAGAGCGGCTGTCAGGTGAGATTGAAACGACCCCCTCAGCAGCTCTTGCAGTATTTCCGCTGTCTGAGGCGGGGCCACCGGCAGGAGAGGTGTGGGCTCCAAGTGAAGTGGAACCGCTGTGGTGGTGGTCACCACTACACGGCCTGCGCAACGCTTAAGGAGGCGCCGGTGTGCGCCAACTGCGCGAGGGGCCACCCGGCCTCACATCGCAGTTGCCCTGTTTACCGTGCCATAGCGCCGGCAGAGAGAAAGGAGGCCCGGTGTCATGACCCACCCCCTTCCAGAAGGCCCCCGCCTCGGCGGGCTTGACCTCATTCTCCGGGATCGGATACTGGGTACGAGGCACCCCAAGGGCGTGGCGCTGTGCGGCGGGCCCTAGTGGTACTCGACGCATGGCTTCGCAACCGGCAAAGCCCGCGCTAGTCACGGCAGTGCACAGAAGGACTGATTCCCTGGCAGATGGATTGGCGAGACTAAGGTTCGTGGTTTGGAGCATGACACCTCTTCTCAACTAACACTACCACTGGACCTTTCCAGCCCACATCTTTGCATGTGCTATCACAAGATGTCAGGTTTTACATGTAGGTTATTTCTCTTTTCTGCCTATGTGGTTTTCCCTGACCCTTCAGTACCACCTTACCAATACAAACTCTTGCCGTGGTAGCGAGTCTAACTCGGAAACCGGCAGGTACTCCTTGTATCACTTCCCACTCTTCCCTGCAATCTCTTTCTTCTTAAAAGAAAGTGAAGATGGAAACCCCGCGGGAAGACTGGATCACTTCCTGGAGAACGTGCCGGACCCAGTTCGAGACCGGATCGACGTCCAAAAAGATAGCCGAATATCCGATCGCCGGACTACGTGCACAGAAGATGACAGTAGCAGCCTTCTCACTGGCGCAGGCGGGGCCTGCACCGTGAGCTTTTTAGCCCGTCGACCCATTTTGGGCCTTGAGTGCTATTTCATAACGAAAATATTCTTCCGTGGCATGACGTTGTTGGTAGCTGGTGTTACAATTTTTATCTCTTGACTGGTCAGGATATGACCTGCGCCCCTTGCAGGGCGATTTGTGAAGAAACCGTTGACTCCGATGCCAGAGTCCAACGTAGTCTTGAGGTAGTGAAGAACGAAGCGATGTCAGGCGGAGGATCACCCATCCAGTGGGTGACCACGCCCAATATTGCTTAATTATCATGACGCTTTCCTATATTACAGTGCGCAGGACGAGGTAGGTTAGGATGATGAGGGGGAATTGAGTTATCAGTGCAGGTGTTGGGATGGGGGTTTGATTAGGGCTTGTAATGTACGATGAGGAGTTGAGTTTTCTTGGCAGGGCAGGTTAATGCAGGATGAATTGTTTGCTTGGCATGGCGGATGTGTGGAGTGAAAGGTGTGGAGATAAGTGGGGTGAGAGTAGGTTTAATAGTGATAAGAGGAGGGCTGCGGTGTCTTGGTGGGGCTGGACGGAGGGGGGCGGGATGGTGAGCGGGGCGCTGTTGGGCGGGGGGGGGGGGGGAGGGATATTAAGGCTTAGGTGTGAGGGCGGTTTGTTAGTGTTGGGCGTGCTTGTAGTGTGCTCTAATTGCCCGTTTGACGAATGGGCAGCCAGGGAACGAAGCGGCATGACTGCTTTGGCAGTTGGCACACTTCGCCTAGTCCCTCGGCACCTTGCAATCTGTGTGGCGGTGAGGACCGACTTAGATCTAGGCAATTATAGCACATAGTGAAAAAAAAATGAAATGGTGAATGGCCTTTAGTGCCGGGAGTGTCCGAGGACAGTTGCAAGTATATCGTTTTGACTCCTGTAGGCGACCTGCGCGTCGTGATGAGGATGAAATGATGATGACAACACATACACTTAGCCCCCGTGCCAGCGAAATTAACCAATGGTGGTTAAAATTTCCGACCCTGCCGGGAATCGAACCCGGGACCCCGCTGACCAAAGGCCAGCACGCTAACCGTTTAGCCATGGAGCCGGACTAACACAAAGTGACTAATGAGGAGTTAGTGGAAGGACGGGGGTGAGAGACAGTGTTGGCGAGTGGAGTAGACTTAGGGGCAGTGTTTACACGTCTGCACTTGGTCTGTGTGGTGGTGTTATGTGTGCTTGGAACTGGGAGTTCAGGCCCAGAACCAGTATTTGTT
This sequence comes from Anabrus simplex, assembly GCF_040414725.1. Lineage (NCBI taxonomy): Eukaryota > Metazoa > Arthropoda > Insecta > Orthoptera > Tettigoniidae > Anabrus > Anabrus simplex. The sequence continues at coordinate 125,843,763 of NC_090265.1, read as the reverse complement.
TGTGTGGGTGGGGGAGGGTTGGTTTGAACTTGGGTGGTTTGGGTAGGTGAGGAAGGGGGGGGGGGGGTTGGCGGAGGGGGGAACGGGTTGGTTTGAGCTTTGGTGTGGCGAGTGTGGATGGTTTTGGTTTTGGTTCCTGAGGACCTGGTTCCATTGCTGGTGTGGGTGGTTTGGTGGGTGGGGGAAGGACTGCATTGGTTTAGGAAATTGTTAACAGGATTGACTGTGAATACCGGTGTGCTTTAGTTTGTCGAGGATGACTGGTAATAATTTGTTGCGGATGAGAGTGTTGAGGAGGTGATTGTTTTGAGTCTCCTCAATAACAGCTATTTGGTTGCTGATGATTGGTTCTGTGGCTTGGATGACAGTTTGGCGGGTGAGAGTGATGGGTCGTGGGTTGGTAAGGGGAATGATGAGGAAGTTATATTTTGAGGCGGTAGGGAATGGAGTGTCTTTGCGGGTGTAGTGAGAAAATTGTTCAAAGGGGTGTTCTTCTTCGATTTTTTCTTCTTCTTCTTCGTGTTGGTTGGATGAAGTGGAGGGGATGCCATTGTTGGAGAGGAGATCTGACAATGTAGAACAGTCTGAGGGGTTAATGGGGACTATGTAAACAAAGCTGTCGGGATCTTCTGCTATTCTGTGGATAAGATGGGTTGCTAGGCGGAGGGTTGTTGCAATTATTTGTCGGTGGCAATGTAAAGAAGACTGGGTTTTAGTGCTTGGGGTATGAACAACTAGAACATTTTCGTCATTGAGGGGACAGGATTGACTGAAGGTGACAGTTAGAGGGAGGCTGAAATTTGAATATGGGCCCCAGCTACTCAGTCCACCAGGGGTATCCATATCGTAGGGTGGGGGGGGGGAGATGGGGATGCTTGTTAGGGGTAGGAAGAGCACTTGAAAAGTTCAAACTCCGTGGAGGACCAGTGTCTGAAAAGGCGCACTCAGTGGGTACCAGTCGTATCAGGTGTAGTTTTATCGGGTCGCGCCGAGACAATACACGAGCAGATACACTGAGCGCTAGACAAATTTGCTTTCTTCTTCCCTAGGCTCCTTAGTGTGCCCGTACAATGGCAGGCTGGCTGGGCTGGTCTGGTCTGGTCTGGTCTGCTTCCCCGGTTCGAATGGCGAAGGCCGCGATCCCTGGTGATCTGGATGTTCCACATATCTCCGAAGAGTTAGGTGGTTTGTGACGTGCCGATACCGGTGTCTTTTCCGAGCACCACTGTCGTTCTGTAGTGCGTATAAATCAGTTGTGTGTGTGTGTGTGTGTTATACTAGTTGATCTGGCAGTCCAGTCCAAGTACATCACTGAGGACGGACCGCGCTGGAAATGCTGGGCAGGTGGTCTAAGTATTGCTGGCTCAGGGGCTCGCTGCGCACGGACTTGATGCTTGGCGGGCGACGATGACGAGCTGGCGGATGGCAGGGTGCAAGCTCGGTACTTGGCTCTCCGTAGTGTGCTTAGTTCAAGCGCTTGACAGAGTTGAAGATGACGGTACGAAGCAGCCCTCAGCCATTTTCGATCTACAACGAGGTTTTGGGAGTGGTTGACGGGTGCTGCGGTGTCCACCAACCGAGAGCCGCCTACCGAGTCCAGCTGCAGGAGGGGATGAAGCGCCCCGATAGAACGCCGCGGGTATTCGACGCCGAGATAGAACGATCAGGGATGTGATTGGGGGGCGAGTTACCCCGACGTGACAGCAAGCTCGAGGCGGCCGACATTTGTGATAAGCTGTGCGGCGCTGAGATCCGTCCAGGGAGGATGATCGGCGGGAAGCGGAACTACGAGGAGACTGACGATGTCCCATGAGATGGAGGCAGCGATGGCAACGACGGGGCTGGAGGGACCCCTACTAGGAAACGGAGCACCAATGGAAGGAGAACCAATGACAAACGAACGAGGATGTCATATGACCATAATACTCGTTCCGGCACGAAGCTGCATGCCAGTACGAACATCGAATTCCGCACCCCGTAGGAAAAGGAAATTCAGCCGGGCTAAATGTGGGACAAGCAAACCAGTCCCGTGCATCACACCGGAGGACTACGAAGGAGCTCAAGCTCTGAAAGTAGACGTGGGTATGGACGAAAGGAAAACCACCGAAGTTCTCGCTGCCACGCGAGAACTTTCGGATCGAAATCACCGGGAACAAGGACACCATCAACCGGACCCAGAGGATCCCCCATGGCAAGGTGAAGGCCAACCGAACAAACTGCCTGGCACCGTATCATGGAGCAGCCTTAAGGAGAATAGCAATGTAATGGTTATAGCGTCCGTCATGCTAACTTGCTATGGGTGGTGACGTCACCGTATCGGCCCACCCGCTGAAGCTTCGACCGCGCCAATCACGAGCAAGACCAAAAATGCTAGACCGGCTCCCTCTCGCTTCCGTTCATGGTAGCGCGGCATGCGACTATGGAACTTACCGGACGATTAATCTGGAGTCTTCTATCTCGCGAGGTTCCTGAACACATCCAGCATCCGGACTGTTCTAGAAGGAGCAGCGCAGATATATAAGGGAGGAGTGACTTGTCTGGGTTGCCAACACATTACAATATACTTGGTACAAACAACATTCAGCTCCGTCTGCCGGTAAGCCTATGACACGATTCCTGCCACACAATGCAGGGACAACATTTGTTTATGTTACGGGGTTACCTGTGGAGCAGAAAGAGGTTAAAGAAGGTGCTGGGGTGAATGGGTCTAACTACAATATCAAAATTAATTTAAAAACTTGAACGGAAGGTTATATTTTTTCAGAAAACAACAACTTAACAATTTTCACTTGGTGAACGTGAAAACATATCAGGTACAATGTCAATCTTGAAACCAGATTAGGAAAAATCCAAGATTCAGAACTTTAACAATTTTGGGGTTCAAGCCCCTAGTTTTACAAGTTTTACAATGGAAGTGGTATTACTTAGTTAAGGGCAGAGATCCTCTAATTCAAGAGCACTTGCTCCCTAAATCACAATCTCAAGCCTCCCAGAGGCATTCATTAATCTTACAAATATTTTGAAAAAGAGCGAACAGGCTCTCAGTATCTTCTAGTCTCTTCAAGGCAATATCAGAAAATTACAATCACTGGCCCCTCAAAGCACAACTTACAAATTGAAAGATAATGTAATACAGGGGTATCTAGTACCCAACCTACAGGGCCTTTGTGAAAGGAACAGGTTAAGTAAACGACTCGAAACACAAACTGAATGGAGGCAAACACTGCGCTCCAGATAATGAAATATTAAAACCTACGGGCCTCTCGGCCGATGAAAACAGAGGCTAATCCCAAGCTACTTGAAGTGGCGCGCATGGAAATCACTTTAACATATTACAGGAAGGAAACCGTTACAAAACGAAGTCACCTCAAACCAAGATGAAGGGGAGCTCGAGAGGGTACTTCACTCTCTATCCCCGGTTTACAGTTAAAGCTTAATGAAGTTTTACATTAGCCAACAGAAAATTTACATTTTAGAAGAGTAGGTTACATAGTTAAAGATTCGGACCTTCCCCTTGGAATAATTTGCGGCTACAGCAAGAAAGATGGAATTATGTGGCCATTATCTTATAGATGTTCTGCTGCCGACGAATGTGGCCTCCTGCTTAAACACACACACTCAGATAGACGATGATCAATTGGCTAAGAAACGTTAAAAGCCACAGTTTATAAACCCTCGGGGAAGGTTCGAGATCATTCAAGACTAAACTAGCCTCACCCTCTTAATTTTATTGGTTGTGTTCAAAAGTAACACTCAAAATCAAACAAGAAGCCTGTGATAGGTTGAACATTAATTACAGAAACTTTTCATCGGCCGGACTCAAAACTGGCGGAAATAAAAAGGAAGTGTTGCCAACCCAAAAATAAATGAACATCAATCAGTTACAAAAACCTAGAAATACAAAACTTATCTAAATTATAAGTTCTTTCACTTTGCACCAGAGGGCATAATCATAAATTTTTAGTAGTGTCATCTGTAGAAAAATGTCCAAACTTCTTGATGTATATCAAAACAAAACAAGGAGAAATTCAGTCTGTTTAGGAAACTGCACCATAACAAAATTACTAAATATTTCAGTGGAGACATCTTCTGATTAAAATTCTAAGTTCCTGTTGTAGTATTTTCCACTTTAGTTCGATAGAGGAGTTCATTTAGGCGCTAATTTTGAATGCGCGGCGTTGAGGTGTACCTTGCGGTACAGTTTATATGAGGAGTTTACAGGGGGGGGTGCAAGGAAAGGAACTCATTAAAGTATGTGATTATAACTAAGGCCTAAAACATTATACTGAAAGTTAATGGAATGCCCAGGATGATCTCAAACAATTTGGAAAATGTGCTTATCAGAAGTCTAGGGACCGAGATAGCCAAATGAATTAAAGAACAAGACCAAAATAGCATAGTTATACACAGTTAAATCCAGTCATACATAGAGAGAAAGGAACAAGAAGGGACCTCGCGTCTTTCCACATTTACCTGCTATTGTGTTCATCATATTGTGTGTTCCTTCTTGTTTCTATATACAGGACTTTATTTGACACTTGCTAATTCCTTTCGTACACAGTACTTATACACAGTTAAATTAGCCATGAGGCATTTACCGACTACTATAAAGGGGAATAAGGAAGTTATTGGGACAATGCACGTGTTGTAAATAAAAATAATCAAATATTTCCATCATTGCCATTATTTCTCTCCTCGAAACACATTTACATTCATCTTTATTTGAGATTGTTATTAATTTAAAACATAACCATGTTTTCTGTAGGCCTTGTCTGTGACAATAACTAAATATGTTTCCAGTCACAAGTTTTACTGAACGTTATACTTCAGAATGTGTTTCACAATCTAGGCTCCAACATCAGGTGGTGATTTGTGATATTCAATTGTTGCTCTACCTGATACATAACTGTTTTCAAAGAATGCACATAGCCCCTACTCTTAAATGAAATAGATTTTATAAACAGTTGTATATCAGGTAGACCAACAATTTAATGTCATCATTTAGTCACTTGACAATGGAGCCTAGACTCTGAAACATGTTATTAAGTACAACATGCAATAAAAAATGAGACTGGTAACAAATTTAATTATTCATAAATTATGGATAATTATACCTTTCAATATTAAGTCTGAAAGCTTCCCCGAATTAACTAAGAGCCTCCCTAATCCTTTGTTTTCAACTAGTTCTGTGGCCCTCTTTAGTTTCAGATTTCTTATTGTTACGGTAAATCATTAGGTCAAATACCGGTAATTTTTATGAACAGTGAGGTTCATCTGAGAAAATTCCCTTCCAGCCTCGCCAGAAGAAATAACTACTCTATTCAGAAAGCACAGCATCTTACATGTTTCATGGGCATTTCTTCTCTGAATTTCAGATCTCTGAAGGCTTCAATGACACCCCTTTCACTGAGCTGAAATTTTCATGCCAGCATGCACTGATATAAATGGAAGAATGTTCTGTTTTGAGAAACTGAACAACAAAGTCGACATGCAACTACTAATTCTTTTCATTCCATTAACCTTAAGTAATATCTAATTTTATTACTTACCATATGTTTCAGCCTACAAGTATGGAACACTGTTCCAATCTTTTCTGCCAAAAAAACCCCTGCTCCTATGTAGCCTATCCTTCACCATTCGACTTGCATGGCCCAACCACCAAAGCTCGTTTGTGCGTACAGCCTCATTTATCAAGTTTATTTCGAACTTACTTTACCTTTTACATCCTATCGGGAATACCACCTGCTATTGTTCTTACCTGTTTTTTTTGTACCAGCAATGACAAGACTGATGCCGTGGTGCCATCCATCTGCATATGAAGATCAACTGCCAGAGGTAGGGTATGACATATTTGGAGCTACTTACCATCATGCATATCAGGTGAATACTTGTTCAAAATGCCATTGAGAAAGTTCCACTCCTCTTGTCGAGTGTCAGTGAACCCGTGTAACCATTAAAATAGCAAATATCATCATTACCAACATCTATAAGCCTCCAGCATCAATACAGTCACCTCATGTCCTTTCGTCACTTCCTCTAATTCTATTGTTTACCTGGGTGATTGTCACTTCCTTTCCCTGTTGTATGTTCTTTTGATATTCCTTTCTCTACATGTCTTGATTTGCACATCTTTATTCCTTTCCATTACTTACCCATTTGTTGCCTCTCCTCCTTTTAGTGTTTGTTCTGTGTTCTTAGTCTTTTACCACTCACATTCACCTTTGCCCTTTTGTTTCTTTCCTTTTCCTGTATTTATCCAACTTTCTTCCTACATCTTCCTACATCAAGATCTGTCAAGATGGCCCCTCAATAAATGTTGAAAACTTGCATTCCTGATGAAGCTGGGAAGTAAAAATGAGCTCATTGGGGGTTGAGAAGAGGTGGATGAAGAACTTGTATTGATGAGGATGAGAACCAATCTCTTTAAAGATGGCAGTGTATCAAGATGTGGAGATTGTCCTTGTCTTTTTGTGGGTTCTTTTCTATTTCTCTCTCTTCTCACACTAACCTGTCATAGTGATTTTCCTGCTGTATGTTCCTTTTGATATTCCTACATTCCTACATATGACTTGCTCTAGTTTGTTTCTTTCCATTACTTATGTTGACTCACACGGAGCCTTTTCTCCCATATTGTTTGTCCTGTGTTCATAGTCTTTTACCATCTGTATTCATCATCTTTACCTTTTTCTCTCTTCCTTTTTCTTGTGTTTAGCCAGGATGCTTCTTATCTTACACATGGGTGAATAAATTTCTGGAAAACACAACTCAGAGAATTAGAGTAGGTGAAGTGTTACCTGATCCTGTAATGATGATTAAGACGGATGTCCCACAGGACAGTATTATTGGACCTTTATGTTTTCTTCTATATATACCGTATTTTATCACGTAATTCCCCACCTCTTTTTCTCGAAAACACTAGGGAGTGAATTATCCGAGTGGTGCTTCTAGACATTCAGAAAGGAAGGGAAACGATGTATTAGGTAAAAGTTATATTTACGGTAATACCGGTATGTGAAAAAAGTGGTACCTACGGTATTTATTTTCAATTAACACAAAAGAATACCACGGTTTCATTAGGCTACAATGAAGAGCAGCAGTGCATTGTTTCATTGTTTCTTTTCTCTCACTATTCTGCGGCCTCACTTTCGTCACCATCATCACTATTTTCAGGCTCAGATAACACATCATCTTCTTCATTTTCACTATTCCACAACATGTCATCCTCGGAACCGTCAATGGCACAAGAAATTCCAGGGTTTTTTTAACTTTTCTTAACAATATCGACACTAACTTTCTCCCAAGCCCGGATTAGCCACTTGCACATTGTCAGTATTGACGGCTTCCTTATCTTGCCTCCTGGAGTCAGCTGATGAGATCCCGCCGCCATCCATTCTGAATACAGGCGTCGAAGATGTTCTTTGAAAGGTTTGTTGACGCTGACATCTAAAGGTTGAAGAATGGACGTTAAACCTCCAGGGATAATGACAGGATGGGACTTCATCATTTTCATTTTCTCTTTTACAGCTTCCACAATGTGACTCCGAAAACTGTCTAGGACAAGGGACTTCTTTTGTAATAATGCCCCTGGTCGTCTTCCCCAGACTTTCTCCAACCAATCCAGAATCAAATCTGCTGTCATCCAGCCCTTTTCTTGAACTCGTAAGTGAATTCCATTTGGGGTAGTCTCCTTTGGTAATGTCTTCCTTTTAAAGATGGAATATGGTGGAAGTTTATTGCCGTCTGCTGTAATGCACAACATCATTGTTCATCTTAGATTCTCTGCTCCAGTCGTCTTCACGAGGACACTTTTTGAGCCAGTTGGAGCAACGGTGGTGTTATGCAGCATATAAAAAAACACTGGCATCTAGTCAGCGTTACCAACCTGAGAAAGTAAATAGTCATATTGCTGTCGCACTTGTATTACGTAACGATGGAACTCTATTACCTTATCTGTGTAGTCTCGAGGTAAATGCTGGCACAAAGATCTTCTCCTCCGTAAACTGAGATTTTGCCGTCTCATAAAACGAATCACCCAACCAATGCTCGCTTTAAAATCCTTTCTGTCAATGTTGAACGTGGCAGCTATCTCGCGAGCTTTGTTCTGAACCATTCCGAAGTTCATTGACATAAGAAGTTACACCATTATCAATTTCGGGATATTTCCCCGTTTTAGGCCCACGGAAAGATTTGGAGCTTGCCTTTGCAGTCATGAGTTTATATTTTTGTCTCCGCCAATACCGTATTGAATTAGGATCAACGGAGAAAAGTCTTCCTGCAGCTTTCACTCCATTTGTATCGGCGTAAGATAATTTAAATTTTGCCGTGTAGTTTGAATATTTCAACATTATGATGACTTGTAACAAACTGACCTAGAAACACATCTGCAACTTCACTGTTCAAATTTACGGTATGTTGTGACAATGGAAACATTTTTATGTCAAGCACCGCTGTGTTCATTGTTGTCCATTATCAAGTCATTTGAAGGCCGCTCCAGCAAGAACAAACCAGGAGAGGGAATTATGCGCGATATTTAATAAAATAATTTTTAATGATGAAAAATAGTAGGGGAGGGAAATATGCGAGGGGGGACTTATGCGATAAAATACGGTATATATATATATATATATTGTAACAGTAAATATGGTACTTTAACGAGCATGAATTAGACGCAGGGTGTGTACCGTTCTGATTGAAGTGCTTACAGAGGAAGAGGGTTTTTGAAAAAAAATCTTAAGTTATTTTTTTAAAAGTTCTGAATTTATTAACAAAGTTCAAAATTATATCACCTTCATACAGCAAATATGCAGAAAATGGTTCTTTCCTCATCCAGGCTGGTGATGTACTCGAAATCCGGCTGCTCTCCTCGTACTGCCATCAGTCTCCTCTCAGCACCATGGAACCACGATTTCTTCCACGATGCAAATTCTAGAAGTTCTGGAATATTCATACGACGTCCAGAAGATCGGGATAACGTAGTAATGTGAGCATTGAGATTTGGTTGCACGGAGAATGACTTGTGACTGTACACATTAGCACCTGGGACACGGAAAGAGTTTCTTGAGTAACAGATTTGAATGTTGAACAAAGGAATCACTCATAGTGTAACGTAATCAAATGTCAATAAAATTGACTAAAGAAAATGTGATACTTGAAACAGTTTGACATTATCACACACGAAATATTTGTTTAGGGTTATGTGCAATTTTAACTCAGTCACTTGAAAAAGAAAATGTTTCACTTGTAAACCGGTTTGGTTCATTAATTTGAAATGAAACATGTTTCACTCTTCCACCGTCCGTGGCTTGATCACACACACAAAACAGTACTGTCTACTGAAAACCCGCAGTTTAAATGCACAGTTCATTGATAGTCATGAATAAAGTTTAATTTCATGGTAAATGTGCATCTTAAACACAGTCTAATGTCTACCATGAATGTAAAGTTCGAATACGTAATTCAATTCTTAACACAGTTCAATGCCTACCACGAGTGCATGGCCTAATTACTCGTCTCATCTCTTAACACAGTTCAATGTCTACCATAAATGCACGGCCCAAATAAATATCCATAGTCAGTCATTAACACACGGCTCATTCTCTATAGCGAATGCACAGTTCAAATAAGTGTTTCACAGTCTATCATTAACTCGCAGTTCAATGTTTGAACAGATTAAATGCGTAATCACGGTCCAATGTCTACTCTGAATGCACGAGATATTGGAAAATTCCACGATTTCTATAAGTCCGATGACATAGTCGTAGATTGAAATTAATTCATTGTCACAGTCTGAAAAGTTCTGACACACAAAATTTGCGAAATATTTTAATTAGCTGTCAATGCGAATATCGTTCACAATTTATCACTGTTTGGATTGTTTCATCAATCATGGGTTATGAACACTTGTAAGAAATGTAAGTTTGAAACATCTGTCCGAATAAATCGCCATTAAAGTTTAAATCAATCTTAACTGAGGCTAGATTCTATCACTTGTGAATCACAAGAAATTTTCAAGTTCACACACAGTGTCGTAAAGTTTAAGTCGAAGACTCGGCAAAATAAGACTTGCAACTTGCGGAAATAAGTTTGAATGTGGAGTTGAACTCGACGAAATGAGACTATCACTCGCGTAGCGTTGAAATTCTTATAAGTCCTAACTCAGTACTGTGGAGTTTAAGTCTTTAACTCGGCGAAATGAGACTATCACTCGCGTAGCGTCGCGGTCCCCACGAGCCGCCCGGCTGTGGCATAGAGGATCTGTGTTCTCGCCCGGTGCTCGCCGCACGAACTCCACACACACTTTGATATACACTGTTTTGCTGAGGGAAGCAACTCTCAATTTATACACGATCCAAGCCAAAATATGTCTACATTTCGCTCAAAAACTTTGTGGTATCTTGCCGAATTTTTACCAAACCTTGTGGGAATAGAGATAAAATATGGAACTACATGATGATGTAGTTGATTTTACCCAATTATTACTGTGAGGGAAGTTATTAGTCGAAGAAACTTTCGAACATTCCATGCTCACTTAGGCTCTCTCTCTGTCACGGGGAGGCAGGCTGTGACGTCAACCCGCTCTACGTCACATGCACAGGTTGCTCCCTGTCCCTGGCTGTCTTCTGGTGCTGGGCCGGCGGGTAGTGCGAAGTTTAAATTTTAACTGCGGGGACTTGGTTCCATACCGCTGTTCCCGGTACAATATATATACATGATATGAGTCACAATATGAAAACACAGTAGTTAAAACAAAAACACTTTATGCATCCGAAACTATTACAATTGATGGCAAATCTTGAATAAAGATGATAAAAAAACAAAAAAAGGAAAATCCCCAGGAAAATCTTAGGACCAAAATGCAAAAATGGAATTTCAATGAAAAATGAATCACATGAAATCTACCGAGTCACAGAAAAAATCACACATAAAATCAGGAAATGGCAATTATAACTTTATGGTCACTTATATAGAATGGATAGTAACAGGCTCACAAAGAAAATTTTAAACTTAGCCTTTTCAATGAAAAATCACAATAATTGACTAAAAAAATCAGTGAAGATCTAAATGAAATTAGCATTAATAAAGAAATAATTCAAGATTGAATAAAATTCGGAACCTTAATTCACAAACACAAATTTTCTGTAAAGCCCACCGAACTAAATACAGGATGGACTGAACAACATAAAAAGGAATACAGCAAGAGGATGAAGAGATATTGGGAAAAGAAGTAAAACAAAAAAAGTGCTAATAAGTTAAAACGCACTCCTTAGTTGAGCATAACGAATCAAGAAAGATAAATGATATGAATAAAGAACTGGAGTCACCGATAAGGCTATTTGCAGATGATATACTGTATAGAGTAGTAAATGAGTCGCGGGATTGAGAATGACTGCACAGGGACCTAGAAAATGGATAATGGTATGATGGCAAATGAAATGAAAAGTCAAGTTGTAAGTTTCACTAGTTTCAATTGCTGTATTGATTAGGTGACAGTGCCTCATGGGGAACACTGCAAGTACTTAGGTGTTAATATAAGGAATGATCTTCTTTGGGGTAATCATATTAACCAGGTTGTGAAGAAAGGTTACAGATCACTTCACATGTTATGAGAGTATTTAGGGGTTGTTGTAAAGATGTAAAGGCGAGGGGTATAATTCTCTGGTAAGACCCCATTTAGATTATGGTTCCAGGGTATGGGATCCACACCACGACTACTTGATATGAGAACTGGAAAAGATCCAAAGGAGAGCAACACAATTTGTCCTGGGTGATTTGGGACAAAGGAGTAGTGTTACGAATATGTTGCAAACTTTGGGCTGGGGAACCTTAGTAGTAAGGAGAAAAGATGCTCGACTATGTGGTATGTTTAAAGATATTAACCTGTGTGTGAACAAAAGTAAGATTCTATACTTGAACAATGATGAGATGTTTATAATCTATTACCCCATTAATGGAGCAGATTTTATGAAAAGCAGCATAAAACAATGACTGAACTACTTGTTATGATTTTTTTTTCTCTTAACATGTCAGCAAACATAAGTTTCTTTTATACTTGAAGAGCAATGAGATGTTTCAAATGGATTTCACATCACTAGTTTGTCAAATGGCACATGTATATAACACCTTTTTTGTTATGCTAATTTTACTATTTAACTTTCATTCTTCGCCAGGCTGAAGATGCCCCCAAGAGGGACGAAACATGTATCTGTAATTTCGCTTTAAGAATAAAAACTTTTGTAAATACTGTAAAGGTGGAACTTTTAATGTTAATATCTTTAAACTGTTCGAAGTTGACAATACGGGCTAAATATGTCTACGTGGTATGTTTCGAGCTGTCAGTGGTGAGGTGGCATAGATTGACATTAGTAGATGAATACGCTAGAGCAGAGCTTTTAAAAGTATGAAAAGATCATAATATGAAGATAAAACTGAAATTCAAGAGGACAATTTGGGGCAAATATTCATCTATAGGATGAGGAGTAAGGTATTGGAATATATCATCAAGTAAAATGTTCAATAAATTTTCAAGTTCTTTGAAAATGTTGAAGAAAAAGCTAGGTAAACAATTGATAAGTAATCTTCCACCTGAGTGATAGCCCTGAGTGCAGTTTATTGATGGTTATTGTGCAGATTGTTTGGTTGATTTCCACATCAAGATCGAAGATCGGTCCAGACAGCCCCCTCAATAAGTGTCTAAGCTTATACCCTCCTGATGAATCTGGAGAGTAGAAACAAGCTTTTCGGGGCTGAGAAGAGAGGGATGTAGAAAAACTGGATCTGATGAGGATGAGAGCCAACCTCCTTGAAGACCACTTTGTATGAAGATTGTCTTTGTCCTTTTGTGTTTTCTGTTTCTCCTTCTTCTCAAATTGATCTGTTGTGTTTCTCCTGTTGTATTTTCCTTTTAATATTCCAAACTTTCTGTATACTCTAATAAGAATCTGCTGTTTCTATCCTCCTGTGTGTAACAATGAATAGCCTCATGCTTGATGAGTGAATTTGCAACTGCTTATCCCATACTAGCACAGAAGTCCAGTAAATGCCTCCCATTCCTAGTGATTTCCTAATCTTCATCACCTTTACCCATCACCTTCCCATATTCTTCAGTTCTATTTCCAATTCTCACAATAAAATCGCCCATTAGTGCTATCCTATCCTTGCTGTTGACCCTGACTATGGTGTTGCTCTGTGTTTCGTAAAATTTGTCTACTTGATACTCGCATGATGAATACACAGAGGTGATTGTCATCCTAATTCCTCCAACCCCTAGTCTATTCTCATCATCATACATTCGTTTACATGCCTGACAAAAACTATGTTGCACGCTACAATTTTACTAATGAACAATCTCATCCCACACTCTACCCTCTCCTTTTAACACCTGTTAAGAACACCTTATAACCTCCTATCTCTTCCTTGTTATCTCTCCTTACTCAAATACTATTAGTTCCAAACTCACCCAGAGTTTACTGTCTCTGACAGGTTTGTTTTCATTCTTCTGTAACAACCCACTGAACTCTATTTAGCTAAATTGTTTCAAATGAGTTCCTTGTCTGTCAAATGGAAGTCAATTCCACCACTCCCATTGCTCATAGGCTTCCTTAGAACATTCCAAGCATGCTTAAATGTCTGTGATAGGTTCCACTGGTAGTTTCCATAGTCCTAGCTGCCTTGAGCACAAGGTGGGCCATAGCTCAGAGTGTACGAGATGCCCACTCCTATTCCAGCAACTGGTATCTTGACTTTCAGGACCACTTACGAAGACGTTCAGCCGTTGGACATGGGTCATAAACTAGGACACAACCGCAGGAACCCACACCACAAACCACTAAATATACTTTTATAACAATAAATGAGGCAAGTAACTTTCATTTAAAGTTCGAAGTGCCCACTGAGAACCATGTCATTAAAAAAAAAAACTGCAAGTATCTCATCTAATAACAGATAAAATTCCTTTTCCATCAAAGGAATTTTGTATCCAAAGTCATGCCCACATGAAAAATGCCTCCAATAATTTTTAACTTATCAGCACCTGTTTAACAAATATGATTCTGCCATGGCAAAGATAAATTATTTTCACAATAAAAATACATTAAACTTGCATTACAGGGTGTGATAGGCACTCATATTACCAGGCATGTCCCATGTTCTACAGCAAGTCAAACTATGCCATCTCTTGTATGTATTAATCGTTTCATAGTTATATTCCAAGAAACAGAAGTAAAAAAAAATAAACATTATTAGATACTATCATATTCAGTTAATTAGCACTGACAGTTAAAAGCAAAGAGCAGTATAAAGCACTTTGTTAGGTAACAGGATAGTCTAGAGTAGCATGCAAATTATGATGGCTGATAGAACTGCACCTGAAAACATTTCTTAACTGAAATTCAAGTACAATTTTGAAGAAATATATAGAGGTAGTCAATCCCAGATCCACCTGTCATGTTCACACAATCTCCACTGATATGAGATAGAATAAATTTGTTACTTCCATTGATCTGTCTGTGTCTCATTTTTGGCTTTCACAATATCAAAATAATTAAGTATGGGCAATGCTAGTAATACCATTTCCTATGCAGTTGGTCTCCGTCATGAATGGTGTAACGTGTAAGGTTTAGTACACACATTTCGGAGGGCTTAGAAGATAGATACGCAACTGCACCTTCAAGCTCAGCCAGGAAAGCAAGAGGAAAGACTTGCTCCTCATTTCCGCAGTAGACCTCTTATGATGCCTGGGCTTTCTAGAGCAGGGCGAACTATGGAGAACCTGACCAGCTGCGGATTGAGGACTCAATATACTGTACATACAGTACATTAATTGAGAGCCATAACAGTCCTCATTGCTATTCGTATTTTTCTTGTGTGATGAGAATATTTTCAGATCGAACATGTACTGGCAAAGGATAAGGAGGAGAAGACCATAAGTCCCTTGGCTCTTATAACAATTGTTCTGTTCCCTGTCAAAGAAACCTTGATATAAGAGATGAAAGGAGATATGATCAGACGAAGAGCACATTTGGATTTTTTAAACAAAGCAAGTAAAGTATAATTTGTTTTAATATAATTGGCACCAATATAAAACTCTTTAACACAGTGTGAAATGCCATCCAAATAGGTAAAATGAGGATTGCACAACAAACAACAACATAATTACACTATACAGTACCAGTTAGCAAAAGTATCAAGTATTTATGTATATACACATTTCCGAAAATCACAGATATACTTTTTTTAAGTACCTACAATAACTTAAAGTGTAAAATCAGTCAATGATAGTTACGTGAAATTAATAAAACCCACATTCAAGTTAACCAGCAGATTCAGAACTGTGACTGAAGATCTATAGGAGAGATACGGTATTGTAGCAAATACCCTGTGCTCTAGAAACAGGCTCATTAAACAGCTCGATTTGCATACACATGCCATGGTAAATTCCCATCTTAAAGATTAATATTACAATATTCAGCATTAAGTACATTGGTTTAAAATTCCTTGTTTCTTCAAGTCAACTGTATCATCAAATTATTTTTAAAAATGAATCGTCAAACTATACTCTAATTTGTACTTGTATTATCGTCCTTGATCACAGGCTTAGATAGGAGAGGAGATTGGGAGCCCAATGATGACAATGGTCGTTCTAGAGTTGTGTCTGCAATCCATGCAATGCTAGGATTAGCCGGCCCTACAGTCCAAGGACGTCGGACCTGCAAGAGCCGGACGGACGGCGATGGAAACGAATCTTCACTACTGCTGGAACTCACACCACAACTCGTTGATGCATCCTGGACAGCATTTTGTCTATTAGTGGGAGGTGTGAGCGTTGTAGGCAATAAAACAAACCCACCAGTCCTATCCTCACACTGAAGCAGATGGCTCATTTCACCACACTCTCCTGATGATGGCTCTTCGTACGAGAACTTCCTTCCTGTCAATTCACAGTTTTTATTTTCTAACTTACCCCCACCAGGATATCCTTCTAAATGTTTAGATATCACTGTCTGGTAATTTTTTGAATTGTCAATAGTCACAACTTTCTGAAGTAAATCCTCACTGCATGTCTCACTCTTAACCATCAAGAAATTGTCACCAATTGCAATGGGCCCAGATAGGATCTTTTCCTCTTTCCTACTACTTGCAGAAATCTTGCGCTTACCATCATCGTCACCACAGCAGGTCTCCAATTCTTCTTGTGCAAGTGGTGCTCGAGTACTGGGTCGAGGTAATGCTGCTTTCTCTGGTGCATTCTGTACAAATATGACACGGTTGAATGCTCGCCAGCGTCGACACAAGTGTAAATAAGCTTTGCACTGAATGTACATAAAGACAAGTCCACCAGTGAAGCCAATGGCCACAACTATGAGCTTTGTCCAAAATGGCCATTCCAAGAGACCACGCTGGATCTCCTCTGCTGTACGATCAATAAGGACATACAGAGACCAAACAACGCATGTCAGAGCCACAGCATGGAATGTGACTGAACAAAGCAATTTACGGCGCTCCACACAGGACATTTCCAAAGTCTCCCACTGAAACATTCAGGAAAATCAAAATATCTAATTATTCTATTTCAGAAAAATGAAATTTGAAAAAATATCAGCAAAACTGATCCTTATAAATGAATCAACATCCCAAAGCTGTTAATGATATTACTAAGCTATAATAGGACAAATATAAAGGTGCAATTCCATAACAACATCCGTCTCAATGATGAGCATTTAGGGCTGTCACCCAGGTGGCAGATTCCCTATCAACTGTTTACCTAGCCTTTTCTTAAATGTTTTCAAAGGACTTGGAAATTTATCAAACATTTGCCTATTTAAAGTACATGTACAAGCGTGCCTCGCAACTCTGTAAGTAATGATAGTTTTTTCTACCAATAATTTAAAATGGATAATGAAGTCTACAAGCAGTAATAATTGAAGTGGACATTGTTATCATGGTATTAGATCCACACCAAGAGAAATTTTAAAAACAACTAGTTTAAAAGGGAACAAAATAGCAGCAACAAAATTCAAAAATAACTTTTTTCTGATATATTACCAGAAGCTAGCTGTATCTTGCAAATACTGTAAAATAGAGGGCGAATAAATCACCAATGAGTGTGTAGCTCAGCAATGGTTCCAGTGATTCAATAGTGTCCCAGGGTAGATCATTTGAATCTTGGTGCAGGTGGTTGGTATTTAAGATACTTAAAACACAAGAGACCTGTATGATGCATGTGAAGGTTTTGTTGGTTGCTAGCATTTCTGCAGTACTGCCAATCAGAGATTGTTAAAGATACAGGGAAAAGTAGTACTTTGTTTTTTTGCTAGTGGCTTTACGTCGCACCGACACAGATAGGTCTTATGGCGACGATGGGATAGGAAAGGCCTAGGAGTTGGAAGGAAGCGGCCGTGGCCTTAATTAAGGTACAGACTCAGCATTTGCCTGGTGTGAAAATGGGAAACCATGGAAAACCATCTTCAGGGTTGCCGACAGTGGGATTCGAACCCACTACCTCCCAGATGCAAGCTCACAGCCGCGCGCCTCTAACCACACGGCCAACTCGCCCACTTAAGTAGTAAATCAAGTTCAGTCTGAACAATATTTATGAATGCATGTTTATACATATGAATGAGGAGAGAAAGAAATGGAGGCAAATGTAAAGAAGAACAGTGCTGTAGATACAGTATTTGTAGATATGGTATTTGCGCCTTTCTTACGTGCACTTTGCAATCCTGTGAAATATTTGTAGTAATGTGATAGAAATGTACACAAGCTTATTTCTCATGTTAAATGTAAACAAACAAACAAACAAACAAACAAACAAACAAACAAACAAACAAACAAACAAACAAACAAACAAACAAACAAACAAACAAACAAACAAACAAATCCTATGACACTACAGCCATGATGAACCTTGGACTACCAAACGACTGCTGCTTGGTCCGAAGGCTTGCAGATTACAAGCTTATGAGTACTCAGTGTCAGTGGCAGCTGGTGGTATCTGAAGCTGGGTGTTGCACCAACATTTTCAGTGTCACATTTTTATAGCTTACAGCTTATAGCTTACAGTTTTCGGAGATGCCGAGGTTCTTTTACATGCCAGTAAATCTACTGACACGAGGATGACGTATTTGAGCACCTTCAAATACCACCAGACTGAGCCAGAATCGAACCTGTCACGTTGGGGTCAGAAGGCCAGCGCCTCAACCGTCTGAGCCACTCAGCCTGGCACAGTTACTTTTGCCTCACTTGAATTGAAAATTTGCCGTCCAGTTTTTCATTGAAGCAAGATGTTGGTAATATTATGGCTGGGTTGGTATGGCGTAAAAAAGAAATCACCCAGCAAGTTACGAAGCATTAGTACAGCGAACGACCGAAGATAGTTGATTTTAACATGTTTTCGAATACATGTGAGGTTTATTAAACTAAAACATTAGGAGAAAAAGACGACAAATGATGTGCAAAATTATTGGGAGTTGTGCAACCCTGCAACAATACCACGCACCGCCCCTGCTCAGTGTGTTGAATCCTGTTGGTTGTTATTTTTAGCTTATTAGACAATGCCAATATTTTACCATCAGGCAGCTCCCAACATAGGCTGAGTGAACCTTGAGTCAGACCTCAGGTGCAGGTAAACATACCTTATATACCCAGGTATTGAAACCGAGACCTCCGAGTAAGATGCAGGCTTGCTACCCTAGACGGTGGGACCAGCGTTAAAAATAAAGTCCCTGAAAGTACTAACAAATCAGGATATCAGGCATGGCGAACTAATTATGAGGAAACTTTTGCTAGGGTAATATCCTTGCACCAATCCTTTTTTAACCCAATCAAATATGTAAATATGTTGTGCGATGACGAGCCGCCTGTGCTAAACTCGTAAATTTGTTTTTGTGCAGTGCTCAATTTGCTAAGCTCATAAAAATATGAGCAGCGCCTGAGCAGTTCAAATGGCATGCCAGAAAATCAAGGAAGTTCTAAAGGAGCGATAGTTTACTTTTCCCATATATTTACGTAAGGATTTTGTTTCCTAGCAATGATGAAATATACATCTTCTGTGTTTCCGAACACAACAAAAATGGCTGTGCTGTGAAAGAGGAGATGCTTTGGCAATGATGAAACTGAACAGTTTTTAGTTGATAAAATGCATTCATCAGTACTGTTTCCATTCTTTTGAATGCTTAAAACTTCTATCTCACCAAAACAAGAAAGAAATCACCTATTGCAGACTTCCATTCTGCTCTTATCAACCAGCACGCTCAAAGATTCCATGCACCATCCATCAAACTTAAGGTAGGAAGATCATCAACATCTCAGGACTAACCTGTACGACTGACTGCTCGGCACTTCCCCTCCATGGTAGCTGCTACTGACAAAAAGAAGAAAAACGCTTCTTGTGTGTGTGTAGTTTGTTCACAAAGATGAAGGACAAAAGGAAAAGAAAGAAATTGTGTTATATGTGTCAAACATGTGATGATCATTACATGATGATTCTCTGGAAATAGATTTCTTTTTGTGTTTGTTCAGTTCTGCACTGGTCCAGGTTATTGTGGAGGCTACCAATGAATATTACATGAAGGTCTTGATAGTTTACCTAATTTTTTTAACAGTAGACTTCAGAAGTGGAGTGATATGAATGTGAATGAAATGGATGTGCTTTTTAGACTCAGAATGTTCTTTACAAGACTGAAAAAACTTTCAATTTCAGAATATTGGTCCACAAACGCCCTGCTTCACACCCTTATATTTTCTCAGATTATGATAAGAGACAGATATCTAATTCTTCTCAACATGCTTCATTTTTCCAAGCCTACCCCTACAGTCAAAAATGACAAACTATACAAACTGAGAGCTATAATAGATCATTTTAGGAATACTTTCAAAAGTATACAGTGGCCCTTCCAAAACCTCTGTACCGATTAATCCCTGGTAGCTTTCAGAGGAAGGCTAGCATTCAAGCAATACATTCCAAGCAAATGACACAGATTTGAAGTAAAGCTGTTTGTCATTTGTGATGTAGAAACTGGCTTCATTTTACATTTTATTGTGAACGTTGTGAAAGGAACAGATCTTGATGACAAGTAACTCTGCTATTGGAACCATGCCTTGGAAAGGGCCATTTGTGGGTAACTGGTATTCCAGCCCTTCTCTGTTTCATTAACTGCATGAAAATAAGACAAATGCCTGTGGCACAGTGAAGCAGAACAGGAAGGGAATGTCTCCACTGCTCAAGAAATTGAAACGAGGGAAGACTGAACCATATCACACTGGAAATATAATGGCAGTGAAGTGGATGGATCGTAGAGAAGTAAGACTGCTAACTACAATGTATGATGATGAAATTACTGAGACTGGAAAAAAGGATAGGAAGATGAAACGACCAATATTCAAGTCTAAGACCGTACTACATTAAGACAACACGGATCCTGCAGACAAGACTGACATGATGATTAGCAAGCTAGACAGTAGGAGGAAAAGTATAAAATGGTACAAGAAACTTGGTTTCCATTTAAACGACTTCATTCTTTTGAATGCCTACAATTTGTATCTCATCAAAACAGGAAAGAAACCACCTATTGCAGACTTCCATTCTACTCTCACCAATTAACCCATTCAAAGATTCCACATACCATCCATCAAAACCCTGTATGACTGACTGCTTGGCACTTCCCCTCCATGGTACCTGCTACTGATAAGAACGCTTTGTGCGCGCGCGCACGCGCGCACGTGTGTGTGTGTGTAGTTTGTTCGCAGACAAAGATGGAAGACAAAAGGATGTGGTGTAGGGTTGCGTGTTGTATCTTGCTTTGAACAATACCATAGTAACGTCCATTTTTAGATTCTGAACATCATCATTGTAAATTTATGCTTAACTAGCTGATGTACCCGTGCTTCGCTACGGAATTCTACATTGTATACAGAATTCTAGATTAGGTTGTGTACACATTGTGGGCAAGATTGTATTAAATTGCATAGCACTTAATGTTACCCTAGAAACGCGACGGGGAAGTCACCAAACGTCTTTTCTCATATGAAGACTGGGTTAGGGAATTTTCATTGTAATGGTAAGCTCCCTTGCCTACCATCAGTCACAATCAGGTTGGGGAGTTTTCATTGTAATGGCACGCACTCACTCTCCACCTGCCTTTTTACATCCTCAGAAAGACCGTCTTAGTAGTTTTCCCAACTGAAATTAGCATAGGTCATTACAATGACGTCAGTAGGAATGGCGCAATTAAAAGCAATGCTTTCATACAAAATACTCTGTCAAATTAAAAACTACACATTTTCTCACTTTTAACGAACAGTACTACGCTGCTGATTTAACAGTCCAAAGTTCCAGAGCTGGAATGACCAAGCCGCAGACAGCCGTGATCCGTGAACACACTTCGTCTTATTTCGGCCGGGCGGGGGTGTCGAATGGTGGAGACTCCCTGGGCAAAAATATGCCCTTTTACTAATCTGTTTCCTAGGAGTACCCGATGAGTCAGAAAATCTCAATTCACTACACTGGCGGCAGAAAAATCTATCTGACTTGAGGGTAAATTTTTCCTCCAAGCCAGAGGAGAAACAATGAATGTAGAATTTAATAAAAGTGAAGAGGAAGAAGATTTTTTTAAGAAACGACTCTTTCCATGATTGAATTTTGAGTTATTTAGTGAATTGTGGTGCTATAATTTGGAATAGGCCTAATTCTAGACCAGATCATACTACTACTACTACTACTACTACGTGAGCCTCTGTATGCACACTGCTCATTCAAACCAGCACGCTAGAGTAGGGGTCGAATAGCAGGAATACTATGATGAACCAGTCTGCTACGTACCGACAGTATCAGAAAATGTATGAACCAGAGGAATGGCATGCTAAAGAAGAAAGTTTTGCAACTCCCCAGCTATTTCCCGCCAAATTCGGCCAGGCTGTTATACTCGGTACGCAGCAGTAATCCCACCTATCTGAGTTGAGTGGCAGCATAAGAGACAAAGAACATCACAATAAACAATGGTCAATGTAATGTTATTGTTAATCAATGTTATGCACTTTCAATATTGTAGGCCTTAACATTTAGTTTTCTTCTGACTCTGGGTAAAACTGAATAAAACATAAATAGTAGGAAATTGTGTTCTCTATAACTTTTGTTATGTAGTACTTTTCGATAGGACCAATAATAGGTACCGTATTTAAAAATTAAATTTTAGGCGCCTTCCCCTGAACTACAATTTCATCTAGGGTGAATAAAATTATTTACAACTTAGACTGTAGTTTCGTATTCCCCGACTCCATATACCGACTTTTATTAAATTCTGTTTACCCATTTTCTCGTGGCTCGACGTTGATATGGACTTGGCAACAAAAATACAAATTCATGAATATCTGTGTTATCAAAGCCAGTATGGTAAAAATGTACAAGACATAAATGGTCGGAAATTTAATTCTATATAGCTTTGGTTATGTAGTATTTATCGATAAGACCACTAATAATAAAAATATTTGAGAATTACATTTTAGGCCTTCCCCTATACTACCATTTCACTTAGCATGAGTAAAATTATTCATAGCCTAGATTGCAGTGGCTCATCCCCCGACTTCACATACCGATTTTCATTAAATTCTCTTCAACCGTTTTCTCGTGATGCGTATACAGACAGACAGAAATTACGGAAAAGTAAAAATTGAATTTCCTTGTTGCTATGCACATGACCGATTCAGAAATACCATCATTTTCAAATTCTGAGCAATGTACAGACAAAACTCTTATTTTATATATATAGATTTCTATTTGCACTGCCTAACAAAAAATCGTAGCACCCAGAAAGGGAGGAGGAAACGAAATGAAATGTCACGTGTTGAGAGGGTATGTGAAGTTATTTCAGTAATTACAAAATCGAGTCAAATTTACAAAGAACTTGGCAGCACGAGCCCACTTATCAGTATGACGGTGGATCCTCTCTGGCCTGGATGCATGCACTGATTCGTTTGGGAAGGGTGTCATAAAGCTGTTGTATCCTCTCCTAAGGCAAGCTGGCCCACAACTGTTGTAAATGATCCTTGATATTCTGGATACTGGCACTGGGATGGAGGTGACGTTCAAGCTGGTTCCACACGTTCTATCGGAGACAGATCTGGGCGCAGGAGTACCTCAACATCTGGACCACTGGGCGAGGTGGCCGTACGGTTAGGGGTGCGCAGCTGCGAGCTTGCATGCAGAAGATAGTGGGTTTGATCCCCACTGTCGGCAGCCCTCAAGATGGTTTTCCATGGTTTCCCATTTTCACACAAGGCAAATGCTGGGGCTGTATCTTAAGGCCACGGCCGCTTCCTTCCCACTTCTAGGCTTTTCCCATCCCATCATCACCATAAGACCTATCTGTGGCAGTGTGACGTAAAACAAATTGTAACAAAAGACATCCAGACCACGATTTATCGCTGAACACAATGTGACGCCATTCATTAGCAGTCCATGCTTCCTGGTCACAACACCACTCCAAAAGCAACCGTTTGTGTTGTGTTAACAGCAGCCAACACAAGGGATGTTAATTCCCTAGTCTTGGTGCTGCTAGTCTCCGACCAATGGTGTGGGATGACACAGAATGTTGCAGGGAGTCTATTACTTGTTCTCGGATGGCAGGCACAAATATGAAGGGGTTACGATGTGCTTGGTGCACAATATGGCAATCATCCCTTGGGATGGTCAAACGTGGTTGACCAAAATCTTGACGATAAGTATGCCTGCCTTTATGTTCCCATGTAATCCAACACTGGGCCACTGTCACATCCGAATGCCTCACAAATCTGGATATTGCACAATTCAACCAGCCGGCCAAATGGAGACCCACAAGGAGGCCCCTTTCAAACTCTGACAGGTGCTGACAACACTGTATCACACGAGTACGTGGCATCTCCGTGTCCTTCACAGAGATCACTCAACATCTGATGCTGTCTATGCTCCTTATATATCCTACCAAGCCTGGTAACAACACTAAACAAACAACACAAATACACTCCAGTGGCTG
Organism: Anabrus simplex; assembly: GCF_040414725.1. Classification (NCBI taxonomy): domain Eukaryota; kingdom Metazoa; phylum Arthropoda; class Insecta; order Orthoptera; family Tettigoniidae; genus Anabrus; species Anabrus simplex. Next base: position 125,819,761 of record NC_090265.1, on the reverse strand, counting down.
TTCTGTCACAGAGAATCGCAACTCTAATAATTTACATACTCGCCGATGGTGTGTACGTATACGAAGTTACATCGACATCGGACCATTTCTTCTGGGTGCTTCAGTTTTTTGTTATGCAGTGTATATCCCACTTCTCAGAGCTGGCTATAAGCAATTTCACCCATCAGTACATACATTCGTATAATGAAATAAAAGACATATGGTAAATAGTCAAAATTGTTAAAGAAAAATCCAGATGAAACAGGGAGTAGAACATAATAAACTTTTAGAAAATCTAAAAAAACTGGCACAAATTACACTGAGAATAATTTCCACACTTCTCGACAGACGCATGTAATATAACGACTATTAGAAAAACCAACTGTCAAAATTAACCATAAAATGCACAAAATCTGTCTGCATGTCGTGGGAGATAGACAATGTTATAAAGTAGGGAATTGTATATGGGGATGATGTACAGGGGGGACCTTGTGAGCCCTGTGACTCCTATGGTACCTACGATGGCCCAACAGGAACTCTGAAAAGTGATGGCTAAAAGGGCCACGGTTAAGTCTGGCAGAGGAGGAGACCTTCAGAACAGTAAAGCTGGCAAACGAGACATCCCTTCTCTCTTGGAGTTAAATATATATGTGAAACCATTGCCTTGTGGTGAAGTGGGATCTTCAAAATCTAAGGGAGACAACCAATACAGAAAACAGCAGGCTTGGAAGCTGTAAGTAACAGCCCCACCACCAATACTGGGTTGCTATGGGCTAATAACTTGCACAATCTTAAACAGCACTATTACAAAAACTGAAGTAAAACTAATTTTGGCATAAAATAGAAAATGAAAAGAGGTTTCTGGAATATTAGTATCTTGAGAAAGAGAAGCTAAAGTGGTTAAAGTGATGGAGAAACACACACTGGACAACCTTGGGTTAAGTGAAGTACAGTTGCCATACACTGGAGAAATACATACTCTTAAAAGCATGACCAACAAACAGTGAAAAAGTTAATATGGAAAGGACAGCAGAATCACAGTGAGACAGATCCAACTAGAGGGAAAAATATTCTAGACATAGTGCTGATAAAACCAGATGAGCTCTATAGAGAAACAGAAGTGATAGATGGTGAAAGTGATCACAAAGCTGTTTTTGTCATGGTTAAAAAAATTGTGATAGAAAGGAATGTGGTGAAAGTAGGACTAGCAATACCATATGGTTGATAAGAGAGGGGTGGGGAAATTTTAAAAAAATTATAATCAATGGGAAATGGTAAATAAAAATGTAAACAGCCTATGGGATGGATTTAAAGTGATTGTTGAGGAGTGTGAAAACAGACATGTACCTTTATAAGTAATAAGAAATGGTAATAACCCATTATATTATACAAGGCAAATAAAGAAATTAAGAAGGAGGTGCAGATTAGAAAAAATTGAGTCAGGAATGGTTGTGGGAGTAAGGAGAGACTGAAGGAGCTTACTGGGAAATTGAATTTAGCAGTCATATGAATTTCAGAGGGCAATGGAAGGATATGTATAGATACTGTAGGCATGAAAAAGAAGGAACATTGTAATTATCATCAAAATAAGGTGTGTTTATTATAATAATTATCTCACTGCTATGTACAACCAAGATAACAATTGGCATGTTGCCAATTAATATGCTGTAAGAGAGCAGTGAATAATAAATTACTAATATCAGCACTAGCACTGGAATCTTAGAATTATAAATCATGAACATACCGCCCACCAAAGGCTATCTGGCCTTTAGAAGAAGATTTAAGTGAATAATTAAGTGCAATTAGAAATATGTATAAATGAATAACATGATAATATCAATTAATTGTCAGTTGACAAAGAAGGCAATAAGAAGAAAAATAAATTGAATACCTTAAAGAAAATGAACAATTCTTGAATTGTAGTTTCTTCAAGTCCAGCACTGGGTCATATGAATTATTCTTCTACTGAGAGAACACACAGTTTATGAATTGGTCATTTTAAGATACCAGAGTTAGATCAGGGTGTTGCTACACGCACTCTTTTGTTAATACCAGGATGAACTGCTTCAATTACTCTGTATTTCCAGCAGAGTGGTGGTAGATTGTCATCTTTGATGAGAACCACAGTTCTAGGGCATGGATTAGGAGAACTTCTGGTCCACTTGTGACGTTGTTGCAAAGTGTTTAGATAAACCTTCGTCCATCTCCGCCAGAAATGTTGCTTCAGTTGTTGTAGGTATTGCCATCTACAGATTATATTAATTGGTTCTGATCCATTATCAAGTTTGAAGGGATGTGAGGGGTTCTTCGATCAAGAAATAAGCTGATGCTTGTTGTTTTAAGGGGCCTAACATCGAAGGTCATCGGCCCGAGAAATAAGCAGGTGAAAGATATGGAGGATCTAATGAGTCATCATTACCTTTAATAAGGGGTCTGGACTTAAGACATCCTTCCATTTGAGAAACTAAAATAGTCAGCTCTTCAAATGTAAGTGAACTCGTTCCCATTACTCGTCTGATATGATATTTCACAGATTTTATGGCAGCTTCTTTCCGTAATGAGGTGTAGATGGTGGAATGAAGTGCCATGTTAGTCCCACTGCAGCGGTAGCATTCATTAATTTTTTAATATGATAACTTTTTCTTAAGTCTTTGAATTTCTCTATTAGCTCCAAAAAAGTTAGTTGCATTGTTGCTGTATATCCTCTTCGTGATGTAAAATGATGCAGGGCTGCCAAGAAAGCACTCGTAGTAACATCTATTATTGTTTCAAGATGTAAACAAATAATGCTATATAAGACTTGTAATAAGTCTTACTTCACTTGTTGCCACTATTTACTACAAAAGGGCCAGCATAATCTAGACCTACGTGAAAGTACGAGAGGGTGTGACCCATTCTTTGGGTAAATTTTCCGTGAGTTGTTCTGCATTTTATGCACTAGAAGGTGATTACTAGCATGTAGTAGAAGTTTGTGTTCATTCATTATTACCAGTTTTGTTAAGTGATGATGAGCAGGTAGAATGATCTTATGTCTCGCTTCATAGGACAGAGGAGCACTGATAAGTCTTCCATCAACATGAATACAATCATCTTGATTACAAATAGGATTAAGGTTTTGAATGTTGCTCCTGGAGCTCAATTTGTACTACTTCAGTTCCTCGAATTCCTTAGCGTACGAAAGGGACTGATTGTATTACCTTAATACATTTTTTAATGCTATGTCTAGTTCTTTGGGAGACAATGTGTCAAAATTGCATGGTTTGATACATAAATTGTAAACAATATCCAATTTCATGTTGGAGTCTTAATAAGTCTGAGACTCTTCTGGATAAATTTATCATTGTAAGGAATAGTTATGGGCAGTGTGATGTTTCTTTGTTCAGCTAAGGTTTTTAATGAAGTGGTATCCTTATCACATGGACATGTGGTGGGATCATCTTTCAACCAATCAAGTCCATGCCACCAGAGTTCACAACTGATTAATGATGAAGCTTCGTACCCTCAAGAAATGAGATCTGCCGGATTATCTTTAGACGGTACATGATACCATGCTTTTAAGGAAGTTATGAATTGAATTTCTGCCATGTGATTGGCAACAAATGTTTTTCACTTCGTGGGAGGAAGCAAGCCAATTTAATACAACCATCGAATCTGTCCACATATGAACACTTTCAATAGTCAAAACAGACTGGTAAGCATTTTCTTTATACGTCTTGCTAGCAATAAAGCTCCATGTAGTTCTAAACATGGTAGTGTGATTTGTTTTAGTGGGACTACTTTTCATTTTGCACAAAGCAGAATGAGAGCAATCTTCCTTCCTGTGTCCAAGTATTTCATATTCTCCCATGAAATCAATGTATTCTTAATGTAGGTCTAAGTGCTTGTCTCTTAGAAGTCTTCTTTCCAATAAGTGAGAAGTTTGGAGTGCCATTTCCCTTGAATTACCAAGCTTTTCGTGTTCATTTTTCAGGGGAAGACTTACTGTATAACTTCCATATCTGTCTTGTTTGATATTCTCCTGAAAATGTCTTTCACATTCTTTTTCTTGGGGTGAATAAACAACATGATCTATTTCTTCGATGCTCCAAAACTTCTGGATTTGATTGTCAAGCGTGAGGTCATTTGCAAAGGAAGAATGATTGAGAATTTATTAAATCCTTTTGTGGTGTTGGTTGATAACTACCACTAAGTATCAAACTAAGATGTGTGTTTTGTAAAATTGGATAGTTGCCTGGACGATTTTTGCATTCCATCTTCAGAAGAAGCATGAATACTGGCGCTCCGATGGGAAGATCAGTAACCTGAGGTTAATAAAATCCTGGATCTGCTAATGAAATATCTTTTGGTATATTCCAGTTTTCACAATTAATGTATGAAGCAGGCATGTAACCCATAATTTTAGGAAGACCTACACGATATATATTTAGGCTATACTCATTCACATTAGAATGTATTTCTATGTTTACTGTTGCATCCGAATGTGAAAAGAGATCTCCGAAAGCTAGTAATGTTGTGTGGGTTTTACATCTTTTCAAACAATGTTGTTGAACAATCTTTTTTGAAATGAAATTACTCTGAGAACCATTATCAAGGATAGCTCAAACTATATGAAACTTTCCACTAGGGTCCTTGATTTTTACGAGGGATGTACTCAGCAATACTTGGAACTGCAGGTTTGGTTTTTAGGGAGTGATAGCTAGAGTACTGGTTATCTGTTCTTTGAGTTTGGTGTTCTGATATGTTTACTGTTTTTATGAAAGAATGTCTCGAGAGTCCACCTTTTCAATACTTAATGTGATTTTTATTAATTACATATATAATATTACAATGTCTAACTGCGGGACATGTTTCACCCAACTTTCATAGGCATCTTCAACTGCTTTCCTATATCTAAGATTGCTAACAAAATCTTAGGCTCATAATACATTTGTATGCCACTGGTAGAAGTTATTGAACTAACAACGGTTGCTCTGTCTGTAAAAAAACATTTATGAATAACATGCATTACAACTTATGAAAACACCCAAAACATAATTTTCATATTTTATAGAAGTTCATTAATATAAAAGTTCAAATGTGCATTTATAATATACTGTTGTTGTGGTCAGTGATCTGACTATTGTCTCCCTCGTTGCCTTCTGGTGTTTAAAATATGTTAAAATCGGGCTGCCTTCTGTTGCACTGATTGGAAGAGGGGACTTCCCAAGATTGTTCTTTCAGCAAAAACTTGGACCTTATTTGCTCCGTAATGAGGTAACAATTGATGTATTGAAAGTTTGTAATGAAAAAGGGGAAATAAGTAAGTTATAGAGACTTGAAAATAAAATATGAATGGAGGAGATAGGCAAAATAATTTTCACTCACCCCCTTGCTTCTTTGTTTGCCGACTCTCTCTGTAATGCATCCTATTCGACTGGCAGTGGTCAACACTGCTCACCTCGTGTTGTATCTGTGTACGCTGCGCAGAGAAGTGTGAGCTGAGGAGGGGTGGGGAGGTCTATCGGTGGGCGAAACTGTTAAAGGTAAAGATTTATTATCGGTTTGAAATATGTTCTCTTTTATTTCCAATATTTTAAACAAACATGGAATTTGATCATAAAGAGGATTTTTAGCCTCTATAGTGTCATTTAAATTATGATCACGATTGAGAAACTGGTCAATAATAATGTACATGTTTTTGAACTCTTTCATCAGTCTACCTTTTCAAATTCTCTTTAAGATGGTTAAATCCTTTTCGATGGATGTGCAGGCATGTCCTGTTTTTTTCATGCGAACACTCATGGCTGAAAATTTATGAGGTTTGTTTGCACTGAAGTGTTCTAAACATCATCATCATCATCATTTTACAGTTACAGTTTCTTGGGTAATGTTGGCGAACCTCTTCCATTCTATCTTATTGAGATACGTTCTGTTGTTAATGATGTCCTCCAGTGTCCTACCCCGATCTGCAATGTCCATCTTTAGGATGTCCATCCAGTGGACTGATTGAAGTACTGATTGAACATCACCAGCTTTGAATTTGTTGGTACTTTGGGATCCCAGAGGAGTGTTCGTACTTGCTGGTAAAAGTGAGAGTTCTTCTGCACTCTATTTGCCACCTCCTTTGTGGCTAGTGTATCTCGAGATATTACACTGCCGAGGTATGTAAAGCTTTCCACACTTTCTAGTGGATGGTTTCCTAGCATAATGTTTGTTAGTCGTCCCTCTATGTTTATTGCCATCACTATTGTTTTGAGTTCGCTTATTTTGAGACTGAACTCCTGGAACTTAACTTTCCATTCATTGAGTCTCGACTGTACTTGTTCCTCAGTTTCTCCCCAGATCATAACATCATCAGCAAAGGCCATTGCATTTAGTTCACAGGAGGTTTTCTTGATGTTCTTCATTATGTCATCCATGATGGTGAAAAACAATAACAGGGATAGTGCACTGCCTTGCTGGACTCCACTTTCGGTCTTAAACCAGGATGAATCTCCGTCACCCAATCACACACACCTGGTACAGTTCTCATACAGCATCTGAACTTTCCTCACCAGTCCCTCTGTCACATTCCTTTTTCTCAGGCATTCCCATATCTTCTCTCTTGCAATGCTGTCATATGTCTTCTCAATGTCAAGGAAAACTATACACAGATCTTTGTCTTTTTCCCAATATTTTTCCATTAACATACAGACACTGAAGATTAGGTCTGTTGTGGACCTGTTAGGCCTGAAGCCATACTGTTCCTCTTCAAACTGTGGCTCTAAGATGACTCGCAATCTGCTCTCTAAGATTTTCTCAAGAATCTTAAGCCCATGAGAAAGGAGTGTTATTCCCCAGTAGTTGGAGCATTTTTGGCGATTTCCTTTCTTAAAAAAGGGGATAATGACACCCTTGCTCCAATCAGTAGGCATCTTGCCATCTATCCAAACTGCACTGAGCACTCTGTGTAGCCACTGTAAACCCTGGACTCCTGCTGCTTTAATCATGTCCGTGCCAACTTCATTGATTCATGGGGATTTCCCTTACGGCATCTTCTTAAGGACTGCTTCTGTTTCTGCCCATGTAATGGGAGGTACCACTGTGCAGGTTTCAACAGCTGGTTCTTTTGTTCTCTGATCTGCTTCTGTCCTGTTCAATAGGTGATCAAAATGATTCCTCAGAACCTCTCTGATGTCCTCATTTCCTGGTCAGGTTTCCATTAGGATCCTCAATTGCTTTGATGATTTCAAATGAATTCCTTTTGTTTTTGATCACTCTGAACAATAGTTTCACATTGCCTCTGCTGTCTTCCTTCAGTTTTTCAGTAAATTTCTCCCTGCAATTTATCTTCTCCTCTTCTACTACTCTTAACTCTCAAATTCTTGTACTGGTAAACTTGCTTGTGATCTCTGATTTTCCCCTCATCCCTTACCTGTTCTGGCTTAGATTTCTCTCTATCTCATTCTTTTTGTGCCATGTTCCTTTCCTTTATTGAGGATCTTTCTCTCTCATTCCACCAAGGTCTTTCTTTTTCCCTTAGTCTCGCACTTGTCTTCCCGCAAACCTCTATTGCTTCTTTTATTAAGGTATTTTTAAATCTTGTCCACTCTACCTCACCACTCTCCACTTCTTCCGTAGGCAGTTGTCCTCTTACACGATCCTGATAGTCGGTCCTTTTTCCAATCTGTTATATTTCCCACACCTTAATCTTAGGTAATTTCCTAGTTGTTACCTTTGGTACATTAATGTCCTTCAGATCTGCTACTAATAACTGGTGGTCGCTATTGAGGTTCTCACTTGGAATCACCTTGACATCAGTCACAAGTCTATTCTTTCTTTATCTGTAATGACATAATCACTGACCGTCTTGCTCTTTCCATCCTAGCTGTAACGGGTAATCTTGTGACTGACTCTTTTGTTGAACCAACTGTATTTTACTACCAAACAGTTTCTTATGCAGAAGTCTAGGAGATGTTTGCCTTCCGAATTCCTTCTCCCATAGCCATGTGGTCCCATCACCTTCTCATAGCCATTCCTGTCTGTCCCGAGCTGTGCGTTGAGGTCCCCGATGATGACTGTACTCTCTTCACTGATGATCTCTTCTAGGTCTTCGAGAAATTTGTTCTTTTCATCTTGATTGCAACCCGTCTTAGGGGCATACAGTTGCACCAGTGTCAGCTTCTCTTTTTCAAGGTGAACTGTTGCCTTTATTATCCTCTCACTGATTTACTGGATTTCTGTAATACCATCTAACTCTTTAGACAATATCAATCCTACTCCATTTCTCATCTCTCTGTTGTTACCATTCTAGTAGAGGTTATAGTTTTTCCTCAACTCTTTCTTTCCTTTACCTTTCCATTTAGTTTCACTCAGTCCAAGGATTGATATTTGCCTTCTCTCCATTTCCCAGTCAAACTTAGTACATTGATTGTTCTTATTCGGGTGTGTTGTCTTCTCCGGGGTTGTTGCACAATCGCAAGAGTTGGCCTATCATCAGGCTGTAAGCCATCATACCTGGCGTGGGTCTGCAGGTGCTGTTGTCTACTTCGAGTTCTTTGTTTGCATCCGAGGCTCGTATAATTGTTGAAAGCAATTGCAGTTACTCTTCAACTGACTTGCTAGGTCTAACGTTAGAGAAGATTTTCTGGCAGGGTTGTCTCCCTTAGCCTTTAGCAGTCCCCTGCCACATCTGCGAGGCAGCAGCTTCCAGTTGAATTTATGTGTCATTTCCTACACAATGGCTTCAACAAGCCCCTTAAGGGTGAACTCCGCTGCCCATAGCCATTGGTTCTCCCTTAATTTTCAGGTTTGGTAACAGCTGCCCAATTCTTGGCCAGACAGTCGCAGGTCTGTCGCATATGGTAGCAGCATGTACCTGACCTGATCTGGTTAAAAAACTCCTTCCTGTCAGTCCAACATATGCAACTTTATACTGGGCACAGGTGAGTTTGTAAATCCTGGATCCAGAGTATTGATCTTTGTTAGAAATGACACTGTTGTAATTTAGAAACTTGCCTTGATTGGTATTGAGAGTTGAAAAGGAAGTTTTGAAATCGTGTTTTATTAAACAGATTGGATATTTGACATACATTGGGATTACTATACGTGAACATAGCAAATTTGGACTTTTTGTTTTTCCAGAATTAACTTTGAAATTTGTTTATTTCTTATAATTTTATTGACCATTTCGATGTTGGAACCCATTAAATTTTGCCATGTTCTGTATATACTGTAGTTATGTAATTCTTTGCATGAAAGGGGAAATTTAAATGCTCGATGCATCAAGCTATAGTAAGTTGCTTGTTTTGGGGTGTTTTGGTGTAGTAAGTTATTTTTAATTATGTTAGGTGAAAATGTTGGCTTTCTGTAAATTTGGTAAAAGAAATCTTTTCGTATAATGGTAACGTCTAAAAAATTAATGGAATGACTGATTTTGTTATCTACTGTAAATTTTATGTTTTGATCCAAGGAGTTAAGAAATTGCAGAACATTTATTCTATTGTTTAGGCATTGATATACAATGATGAACATGTTATCGATATAATAAACCCATAGTTCTAAATCTTGTATTTTCTTTACGATTTTGCTTTGTTCTAAGTGGTCAAGGTAGATGTTGGCCAAAATACCTGAAGCCGGAGCTTCCATTTATAGTCCTTTTTGACTGTATATTTTTTGGTTAAGGGTGAAAAAATTATTGTGAAGTACAAAGTCAAGAATTATAATAAATTCATCGATTTCAATTCTGCGAAAAATGAAGGTATCGGCCAAAGGAAAACAAGGGACATGACAGGCGTGAAAATGAAAGACTCCTTAGGCCTCATAACCTAATACCGTCGGGGTCGGAAAAGAACAAGAGTTGACCAAGGGAGGTAGGATAGGATATATGAAAGCGAAGAGCTTGACACAAGTAAGTGAAAGCAATGCCAGGATTCAGTTAATGGCCTCGTGGTCACCAAACCATGTTCTCAAGTTATGAGCCCCTGAGACCCCTTTTAGTCACCTCTTGCGAGAGGCAGGGGATACCATGGGTGTTGTTCTACTGCCCTCACCCACAGGAGATCCATATAAGAGAGACCCGCCGCCGACGGTACCTACCACGTATAGGAAACTGTGTTATTGTAATGGAAGATAGTGTGACGAGTATGCCTGCCCTCACATTCCTATGCAGTGCAATACCGGGCCAATGTCACATCTGAATGCCACACAAATCTGAATTTAGCACAATTTGAAAAGCCGACCAATGGAGATCCACAATGATGCCCCTTTGAAAGAATATCAGGTGTTGATAACGCTGTCACACATGAGTAAGTGGCATCTCCATGCAGTGTTCACCCAACATATGATGCTGTTCACACCCCTTATATACACTACCAGGTCTGGTAACAACACTAAACACGAACAACACTAATGCACTCTGATGGCCATTCTACCTGTCACAGAGAATTACAACTGTAATCATTTCCATACCCGCTGATGGTGTGTTCGCGTACGAAGTTACATTCACATCCAACCATTTCTTCCGGATGCTTCAATTTTTTTGTCGGGCAGTGTATATAAATGATATGAGTAAAGAACTGGAATGACAGATAAGGTTATTTGTGGATGATGTTCTACTGTATAGAGTAGTAAATGAGTTGCAGGAATGTGAGCAACTTCAGGGGGACCCAGACAATGATATGAGACGGACAGCAGATAATGGTAGAATGGTAAATGGGATGAAAAGCCAAGTTGCAAGTTTCATGAAGAAGAAAAGTCCTCTCAGTTATAATTACTGTGTTGATGAGGTGATAATATCTCATGGAGAACAATGTAATTACCTAGGTCTTAATATAAGAAACGATCTTCATTGGGGTAATCATACTGACGAGGTTCTTAAGAAAAGTTATGGATCTCTTAAAATGTTTATGAGAATATTTAGGGGTTCAAATCAAATCAAAATCTCTTTATTTGCAAATGAGGTGTATACCTCGGTGGCAAATGGTACACTAAAATACATCATTGTCAAGCACTAAATATTAAATTAACAACAGAAGAAAATTTTCCTATAATATAATATTATACAATTTACGCTAACAATTTTTCTATTAAACACACAGCTCATCCTTAATAAATTTATATTGTTTACAAAATTCTACTTATAATATCTCCTGTACTACTTACAAATGATACTATACAACTGGTATAAGATTAAACTTTACATTGCATTTATTTACTTATTATTATTATTATTATTATTAATTTTTTTTTTTTTTTTTTTTTTTTTTTTTACCCATTCTGGAACCTAAGTAGCATAACGACCTGCTGCGTCTTAACCAAAGCCCCTTTTGCCACCACTTTTCAGAGTTCCTGAAGAGCCTTCACAGCTACCGTAGCGGTCCCAGGGCCCTCGAAGTCCCCACTGTACTTCACCCCTACAGGCAGTCCTCTACTTTAGCTGTCCAAACTCCTTAGACCAGGGGATGGAATTAATTTATTCACACACATTTTTTTATTTACAATAACTTGCACTGGTCAAATGCCCTCTAACACTTAATTTATTTTCTCTGTTGCTGTTTACTCTCTTCTTGAATATCTGTACAGATTTTGGAAAAGGATCAAACACTACCCCTGGCAAACTGTTCCACTCCTTCACACCCTTCCCAATGAATGAAAATTTACCCCAATCGCTTCTGCTAAAATTCCTTCTAATTTTATATTTGTGGTCTGTCCTGCCGATATAATTATTTTCCAACTGAAGCCTCTCACAGATATCTCCCCTTGCTTCTTCTCCTGTATAGGCTCTATATAATCCTATAAGTCTAGTTTTCTCCCTTCTCTTACTTAAAGTTTCCCACCCAAGTTCCTTTAACATTTCTGATACACTACTCTTTCTCCTGAAATCCCCTGTTACAAATCTTGCTGCTTTCCTCTGCACACTATCTATTTCTTTTATTAGGTATTCTTGGTGAGGATCCCACACACTGTTTGCATATTCCAATAATGGACGAACCATACTTAAGTAACTTTTTTTTTTTTTAATTCTTTATTGCATCCTTTAAGTAGCCTCATTATGGCATGTAATGATCTGTATGCTTTCCCAACAATGTCATCAACATGACTCTACCAGTGCAAATTACATTCAAATCTCACACCTAAGTATTTGCACTTGCCATCTTTTAGGATAACTACCTCATCCAAAGTATATTCATATTCAGTTTTAAAGCTCCTGTTTGTAAAAGTTGTAACAGTTGATTTGCCTCCATTAACCTTCATATTATTTTCTTCAACCCATTGTTGCATACTTTCAAGGTCCCTTTGTAATTCTGAACAATCCTCAATGTTATTTATTTCCCTATAAACAATTATGTCATCTGCATACAATCTTATTTTTGATGTTATACATACATACATACATACATACATACATACATACATACATACATACATACATACATACATACATACATACATACATACATACACTGACTGACAGAGCAAATGCAACACTAAGAAGGAGTGGTTCGAAAGGGATGAAAGTTGGGAAAAAAACAGAGACGGCACGGACGAATAATTGATGTTTATTTCAAACCGATATGCAGGTTACACAATGCGCACGGCATTGACTCAGTAGGATGGAGAACCACCGCGAGCGGCGATGCACGCAGAAACACGTCGAGGTACAGAGTCAATAAGAGTGCGGATGGTGTCCTGAGGGATGGTTCTCCATTCTCTGTCAACCATTTGCCACAGTTGGTCGTCCGTACGAGGCTGGGGCAGAGTTTGCAAACGGCGTCCAATGAGATCCCACACGTGTTCGATTGGTGCGAGATCCGGAGAGTACGCTGGCCACGGAAGCATCTGTACACCTCGTAGAGCCTGTTGGGAGATGCGAGCAGTATGTGGGCGGGCATTATCCTGCTGAAACAGAGCATTGGGCAGCCCCTGAAGGTACGGGAGTGCCACCGGCCGCAGCACATGCTGCACGTAGCGGTGGGCATTTAACGTGCCTTGAATACGCACTAGAGGTGACGTGGAATCATACGCAATAGCGCCCCAAACCATGATGCCGCGTTGTCTAGCGGTAGGGAGCTCCACAGTTACTGCCGGATTTGACCTTTCTCCACGCCGACGCCACACTCGTCTGCGGTGACTATCACTGACAGAACAGAAGCGTGACTCATCGGAGAACACGACGTTCCGCCATTCCCTCATCCAAGTCGCTCTAGCCCGGCACCATGCCAGGCGTGCACGTCTATGCTGTGGAGTCAATGGTAGTCTTCTGAGCGGACGCCGGGAGTGCAGGCCTCCTTCAACCAATCGACGGGAAATTGTTCTGGTCGATATTGGAACAGCCAGGGTGTCTTGCACATGCTGAAGAATGGCGGTTGACGTGGCGTGCGGGGCTGCCACCGCTTGGCGGCGGAAGCGCCGATCCTCGCGTGCTGACGTCACTCGGGCTGCGCCTGGACCCCTCGCACGTGCCACATGTCCCTGCGCCAACCATCTTCGCCACAGGCGCTGCACCGTGGACACATCCCTATGGGTATCGGCTGCGATTTGACGAAGCGACCAACCTGCCCTTCTCAGCCCGATCACCATACCCCTCGTAAAGTCGTCTGTCTGCTGGAAATGCCTCCGTTGACGGCGGCCTGGCATTCTTAGCTATACACGTGTCCTGTGGCACACGACAACACGTTCTACAATGACTGTCGGCTGAGAAATCACGGTACGAAGTGGGCCATTCGCCAACGCCGTGTCCCATTTATCGTTCGCTACGTGCGCAGCACAGCGGTGCATTTCACATCATGAGCATACCTCAGTGACGTCAGTCTACCCTGCAATTGGCATAAAGTTCTGACCACTCCTTCTTGGTGTTGCATTTGCTCTGTCAGTCAGTGTACATACATACATTATCATTATAGACTGTTATGCCTTTCAGCGTTCAGTCTGCAAGCCTCTGAGAATTTACTAAACGTCGCCACAATCCTCGATTTGCAACTAGTGTTGTGGCCTCATTTAGTTCCATACCTCTTATCTTTAAATCGCTGGAAACTGAGTCTAACCATCGTCGCCTTGGTCTACCCTTACTTCTCTAACCCTCCACAACAGAGTCCATTATTCTCCTAGGTAACCTATCCTCCTCCATTCGCCTCACATGACCCCACCACCGAAGCCGGTTTATGCGTACAGCTTCATCCATAGAGTTAATTCCTAAATTAGCCTTTATATTCTCATCCCAAGTACCCTCCTGCCATTGTTCCCACCTGTTTGTACCAGCAATCATTCTTGCTACTTTCATATCTGTTACTTCTAACTTATGAATAAGATATCCTGAGTCCACCCAGCTTTCACTCCCGTAAAGCAATGTTGGTCTGAAAACAGATTGATGTAAAGATAGTTTCGTCTGGGAGCTGACTTCCTTCTTACAGAAAACTGCTGATCGCAACTGAGAGCTCACTGCATTAGCTTTACTACACCTTGATTCAATCTCACTTACTATATTACCATCCTGGGAGAACACACAACCTAAATACTTGAAATTATCGACCTGTTCTAGCTTTGTATCACCAATCTGACATTCAATTCTGTTGAATTTTTTACCTACTGACATCAATTTACTTGCATAGCACTTATGAAAGGCCTAGAGATACTTAGTTGACTACTGATCAGATAGTGGTCTGTATCATCGAAAAATCAGCGAAAAACTCGTACATTCCTAACAGATTTCCTGAATTTAAAGTCTGTTAAGATATAGTCTATTATGGATCTGGTACCCCTAGCCTCCCATGTGTAGCGGTGAATAGCCTTATGCTTGAAGAATGTATTTTTAACAGCTAAACCCATACTAGCACAGAAGTCCCAAAAACGCTTCCCATTCCCATTAGCTTCCATATCTTCTCCACATTTACCAATCACCCTTTCATATCCTTCAGTTCTATTCCCAACTCTCGCATTGAAATCGCCCATTAGCACTACTCTATCCTTGCTGTTGACCCTGACCACGATGTCACTCAATGCTTCATAAAACTTGTCAACGTCATCCTCATCTGCACCCTCACATGGTGAATACATGGACACAGTTCTTGTCCTAATTCCTCCAACTGACAAATCTACCCACATCATTCGCTCATTTACGTGCCTAACAGAAACTATGTTGCGTGCAATGGTATTCCTGATAAACAGCCCTACCCCAGACTCTGCCCTTCCCTTTCTAACACCCGTCAAGTACACGTTATAATCTCCTATCTCTTCCTCATCTCCCCTTACCCGAATATCACTTACTCCTAGCACATCCAGATGCATCCTCTTAGCTGACTCAGCCAGTTCTACCTTCCATAAGCCCCATTAATATTGATAGCTCCCCATCGAATTCCATTTCGTTCGCCAAGTTGTTTCCAAGGAGTCCCTCGCCTGTCAAATGGGAGTGGGACTCCATTACTCCCATAGGTCCGAGGCTTGCTTAAAATGTTCTGAGCTCGGTAAATTCATGAAGCAGGATGCTACCCTACTTGCACATAGTCCAAGTGAGGATCTCTCCTCTAACGGGTTATGGACCACCGGTGAAGTGTATAGTCCTAGCCGCCTGAGCACAAGGAGGGCCAAGACTCAGAATATGTCCGAGATGCCCACTCCCATTCCATAGCAACTGGTATCCCCACTCTCAGGAGCACTTACTAGGCCACTCAGCCATTGCCCATGGTTCACGAACTAGGACGTGACTACAGTAACCCACAAACACGAACCATTATATTGTTCCCTAAATCATTTGCGTATATTAAGAAAAGTAACGGACCGATTATACTACCCTGTGGAATTCCCTTCCAAACTTTCTCTTCCTGCGATACATTATTTCCTACTTTGACTTTCTGAACCCTTGAATTTAGAAATGTTTTTATCCAACGAGTAACCCTTCCGTCCAATCCTATTCCCTCCAATTTCTTTAATAATATTCCGTGTTCCACTCTCTCAAAGGCTTTGGAAAGATCTATGGCTATGCAATCTAACTGACCTCCTGAATCCAATTGATCTGATATGTCCTGCTGAAATCCCACCAGTTGTGCCTCACAAGAAAATTTCTTTCTAAATCCATATTGGCTCCTCATGAACCAATTTTTATCATCACATATCCCTATGATATACTTTGATATTAAACTCTCCAGTATTTTACAAACTATACTGGTCAGGCTGATTGGTCTGTAGTTCTCTGGTTTCCTGTCATAACCCCTCCACTTTTTTTTTTTTTTTTTTTTTTTTTTTTTTTTTTTTTTTTTTTTTTTTTTTTTGCGGCCGTGGCCTTAAGTAAGGTACAGCCCCAGCATTTGCCTGGTGTGAAAATGGGAACCACGGAAAACCATTTTCAGGACTGCCGACAGT
Source organism: Anabrus simplex (assembly GCF_040414725.1). Classification (NCBI taxonomy): domain Eukaryota; kingdom Metazoa; phylum Arthropoda; class Insecta; order Orthoptera; family Tettigoniidae; genus Anabrus; species Anabrus simplex. Next base: position 125,803,468 of record NC_090265.1, on the reverse strand, counting down.
GGGGTTCGAACCTACTATCTCCCGAATACTGGATACTAGCCGCACTTAAGCGACTGCAGCTATCGAGCTCGGTATCACCCTTTCCTTTATAAATTGGTATTATTATACATTCCTTCCATTCCTTTGGTATTACACTATTATTTATGACATAGTCAGAGAGTAATTTTAAATAAGGCACTAGGTACCACCCCATTGTCTTTAATACCTCCCCAGTAATTTGATCACTTCCTGCTGCTTTTCCTTGCTGAAGCAGTTGGATTTCTCTGAAAATATCTTCATCTGTGAATGAGAAGCTTCTTGTTTCCCTCTGTGTCTCTCCCTCTCTATCTCCTGTTTCGGTTTCCAACTCTTGACAATCATCTACTGAATCTCTGAATTCCCTACTAAATAGGTTTGCTTTTTCAGTATCTGTTAAATAGTGTTAAACCCCTTCTCCCACTATTGTAGGAATTTGGATTCCTTTTCCTTTTTGATTCCTGATAAATGAATACAGCTTTTTCCATTTCCCTCTGTGGTCATTACCCTCTTGAAGTATGCGATTCATATAATTCTCTTTTGCTTCCTTTTTCACTCTATTCAGTTCCCTCATTAGCTGTTTTCTAGTTTCTCTACACTCCCCAACCTCTTTGATGTTCCTGTTTACTATTCTACATTTTCTTTTTAATTTTCTTATTTTCCTTGTATAATAAACACGGTCTGAGGTCATTTTACCCTTCTTAACAGGTACAAATCTCTTCTCTCCTTCCCAAATGACTCCTTTAAATTTAGCCCAAAGTGTATCCACATTACTCCCTTAACTTATCCAACAACTGAATTGTGATTTAAGGTAAGTTCCAAATTCATCAACTTTAGTTTTTCTGTACAATTTCTTGTCTTGTGTAACCCTCTTATTAAGCCTTTTTGGTACGAGTCCTACATCCATTATTAAAGCCTTATGGTCACCTATTCCTTCAATTACCTCAGTTTTATCAACAATTTCCCATGGTTTAACCAAGAATACATCTAGTAAGTTATTGAGACGAGTCGGTTCTTGTACTACTTGTGTAAATCCTCCCTCCCAAATTAGCTTATTTGCCAGTTTCTGTTCATGGGCTTCACTTGCAGCTCCATTCCATTCAACTTCAGGCAAATTTAGATCTCCTCCAATTATTACCATATCATTATTATTGTTTTTATGAGTATAATCTATTATTTTCTCAAATATTTCCATGTCTCTTTCCTCTCTTCCTGGCCTGTATGTTCCTATAATTCCCACCTCCTTCATATTATGACAAACTAATTTTATCCCTAATATTTCATCCCTTTCATTGGTAAACCATTCACGTGAACAATAAGTTTCCTTCACCAGAATAAATACCCCCCCTCCCTTTTTATCTCCTCGGTCTCTACGATAGACTGTGTACCCTTCTGGAAATACTTCTCTATTACCCACCCCTTCTCTCAACCACGATTCCACTCCTATCACATCAGTCTCATAAGATTCCATCAATGTACCAAATTTTAATTGTTTATTTACTACACTTTGACAGTTTACCAAGAGCAATCTCAGACCCCCTTCCTCCCTAAAACTTGACTGGTGCAATTGGGTAACTTGAAATTCCTTACTTTCCTGAGTTTCATTTTCTAGTTGACTGAGCCAGCTTGAAGTACAGCTGGCTCTTTCTACTAGTTTTCCTGGTCAGTATTATAACTCAAGGGAGTTGCCTATTTTACAGTACATATCTTAAGATTAATAAAATGTAGAACAATATTTGCTATCTTTCGTTTACCTGAATTGTCTAGATGGTGGCCATGTTTTGTATAACAGTATCTCTCAAAACTGCTGCATTCAATAACTTGAGTATTCCGAAAATGTTTACAAATTTTAATAATATCTGTATTGACCTTGTCCACTTCAATGTTCAATGTAGTAAGGATGTAAAGGAGAAGTTATATAAGTCCCTAATATGACCCCAATTATAATATGGTTCTAGCATATGGGACACACACCAGGACTACTTGATACAAGAACTGGAAAATATTCAAAGGAAAGCAGCACGATTTGTTCTGGCTAACATCCGACAAAAGAGCAGTGTTATGAAAATTTTTCAAACTTTGGAATGGGAAGAATTAGGAGTATGGAGACGAGATGCTCGACTATGTGGTATGTCTTTCTGAAACGATGTTTCTTGAGGGTCGCCTTTTTCAATACATTATATGTTTTTTATTAATTTACATAAATAATGTTACATCATTACTGTATCTTAAGCGGAACATGTTTTGCCTATTTTTTTAGGCATCTTCAGCCGCTGTTCCTAATATCCAAGATCATAATTACTTGGATCCTAGGCTTTGTTTGCGATAAAATGCTTAAAATAGTTGGGCTAACATGAACTGCTCTGTCTAAAAAATTACGTTTACAAGTGCTATATATCTATTTTTTTTTTTAATGCTATTTGTTCCGGGCATCAACCCATGTGGATCTTTTACCCCTACTAACACCATATTGTATGAACCTGCGTGTAATTGGAATGGCGGTAGTGTGGATGTTGTGTGTGAGGAAAGGAATATTAAGGACGTCACAAACACCCATTCCCCAGGGCAGGGATATTAATCATTACAATTAAAAACCCCTGACCTGGCCGGGAATTGAACCCGGGGCTGCTGGGTGACAGGCGGACGCGTTGCCCCCTACACCGCGGGGCTGGACACTATATATCTTATAAAAACATCCGTTTAGAACACACAAAAATCATAACGAAAATACAAGGTTTAAATATATGGATGCGCTATGTTGATGACTCATCATCATAGACCAACATTTCAACAATAGAACAAACAGTTTGCAATAACTTCACTCATTAGATTAAAATATAAATTTCACAGTGGAAGATGAAACCATCAATTCCATACATTTTTTAGATATCACCATCACACGGAAAGACAACAGCTTTGAATACCACATTTATAGAAAGCCAACGTTTTCACCAAACACAATCAAGAACAACTCATTACATTTCGACATTCAAAAACGGGCAGTCTACTACATCGAACGTTTAAAATACCCCTCGCACCCAAAGACCTCAACAAAGAATTACAGTATATACGGAACACGGCCAAGTTCAAAGGGTGTGACATCGAAGTGGTCAGTAAAATAAGAAAAATTAGAAATACACAAATTTCAAAGTTAATTCCAGAAATAGAGAAAAATATCCAAATTCACCACTTTCACTTACAGCAATCCCAACATATGCCAAATTTCCAACCCATTTCAGAAACACGACTTCAAAATTTCTTTTAAAACACAAAATACCAACTAAGGCTTGTTCCTAAATCACAACAGTGTCAACTCCAACAAAGACCAATACTTGGGATCAGGGATTTATAAACTCACCTGTGCCCAATGTTTCGTTTCATACATCGGACAAAAATGAAGAAGTTTCTCAACAAGATACTTAGAACACTTTAATGCAAACAAATACCATAAATTTTTGGCAATGAGTGCCCATATGAAAGAAACAGCACATGCTCATTACACAAGCATAGAACAAGATTTAACCATACTAAAGAGAATAAAAAAAGGCACATTGACGATTGAGTCTGAAAAGATTTACATTTTCATAGACCAGTTTTTCAACTAAAACCATAATTTAAATGACATCACAGAGGCTAAAAATCCTCTTTATGACCAGATCCCATGTTTATTTAAAATATTAAAAGTAAAAGAGAACGTTCCAAAACATTAACAAATCTCCACACATAAAAGTTCCGCCCACAGACATACCCCCTTCTCTTACAACAACCAATGCCCCTTCCGCTTACCCCTCCCCAACCGATACCCCTCCACGCAACACACACAGATACAACACAAGGCACACAGCATTAGCCACTGCCAGTTGGACAGAAAGCATCACAGGATAAAGCCAGCTGCAAGAGAAGTGAGGGGGCGAGTCCGATTCCGTTTAGTATCCTCATTTTTTACTTTATATACATAGACTCCTCCTCTGCGAACCATGTGACCTTGCCGCGGTGGGGAGGCTTGCGTGTCCCAATGATGCAGACAGCCGAGCCGCAGGTGCAACCATATCGGATGGGTATCTGTTGAGAGACCAGACTAACGAATGGTTCATCGAAAGGGGGGTAGCAGCCTTTCGGTTGTTGCAGGGGCGGCAGTCTAGATGATTGACTGATACGGCCTTGTAATAATACTCAACATGGCTTAGCTGTGTTGATACTGCTACACGGCTGAAAGCAACGGGAAACTACAGCCGTAACCACCTCCCGAGGACATGCAGCTCTCTCTGTATGAAAGATGTACTGATGATGGCTTCCTCCCGGGTAAAATATTCCGGAGGTAAACTAGTCCCCCATTCGGATCTCCGGGTGGGGACTACACGAGAGGGGGCGATCATCAGGAAGATGGATACTGACATTCTGCGAGTCGGAGCGTGGAATGTTAGGAGTTTGAATCGTTGTGGTAGGTTAGAGAATCTGAAAAGGGAGATGGATAGGCTAAAGTTAGATGTAGTTGGTATAAGTGAAGTACGTTGGCAGGAAGAACAGGATTTTTGGTCAGGCGACTACCGAATTATCAACACGAAATCAAACAGGGGTAATGCAGGAGTTGGTTTAATAATGAATAAGAAAATAGGGCAGCGGATAAGCTACTACGACCAGCATAGTGAAAGAATTATTGTCGCCAAGATAGACACCAAACCAATGCCCACCACAATAGTGCAGGTCTATATGCCTACTAGTTCAGCGGATGATGAAGAAATTGAAAGAATATATGAGGAGATAGAAGATTTAATACAATATGTCAAAGGTGACGAGAATCTAATTGTGATGGGAGACTGGAACGCAGTGGTAGGCCAAGGAAGAGAAGGTAGAACAGTAGGAGAATTTGGATTGGGACAAAGGAACGAAAGAGGAAGTCGGCTGGTTGAATTCTGCACTGACCATAATTTAGTCCTCGCCAATACTTGGTTCAAACACCACAAACGACGGCTGTATACGTGGACGAGACCTGGAGACACTGGAAGGTATCAAATAGACTTCATTATGATTAGGCAGAGATTCAGAAACCAGGTGTTGGATTGCAAAACTTTCCCAGGAGCAGACGTGGACTCTGACCACAACTTGTTGGTCATGAAATGCCATCTGAAGTAGAAGAAATTGAAGAAAGGAAAGAATGCAAAAAGATGGGATCTAGACAAGTTGAAAGAAAAGAGTGTGATGGATCGTTTCAAGGAACATGTTGCACAACGACTAAATGAAAAGGCCGTAAGAAACACAGTAGAGGAAGAGTGGAGAGTCATGAAAAATGAAGTCAGTAGGGCTGCTGAAGAAATGTTAGGAAGGAAGGAAAGATCAACTAAGAATCAGTGGATAACTCAGGAGATACTAGACCTGATTGATGAACGACGAAAATACAAGAATGCTAGAAATGAAGAGGGCAGAAAAGAATACAGGCGATTAAAGAATCAAGTGGATAGAAAGTGCAAGGTAGCTAAGGAAGAATGGCTGAAGGAGAAGTGCAAGGATGTCGAAGGCTGTATGGTCCTGGGAAAGGTAGATGCTGCATACAGGAAAATCAAGGAAACCTTTGGAGAAAGGAAATCTAGGTGTATGAATATTAAGAGCTCAGATGGAAAGCCACTTCTAGGGAAAGAAGACAAAGCAGAAAGATGGCAGGAGCATATCCAACAGTTGTATCAAGGTAACGATGTAGATAATTTCGTTCTGGAACATGAAGAGGCTGTTGATGCTGATGAAATGGGAGACCCAATTTTGAGGTCAGAGTTTGACAGAGCTGTGAGTGACCTAAATAGGAACAAGGCACCTGGAATTGATGATATTCCCTCTGAATTACTGACTGCCTTAGGAGAAACCAGCATGGTAAGGTTATTTCATTTAGTGTGCAAGATGTATGAGACAGGAGAAGTCCCATCCGATTTTCGGCAGAATGTTGTTATACCTATTCCCAAGAAAGCCGGTGCTGACAGGTGTGAAAACTACCGCACTATTAGTTTAGTATCTCATGCCTGCAAAATTTTAACACGTATTATTTACAGAAGAATGGAAAAACAAGTTGAAGCTGAGTTGGGGGAAGATCAATTTGGCTTCAGAAGAAATGTAGGAACACGTGAAGCAATCCTGACTTTACGTCTGATCTTAGAGGATTGAATCAAGAAGGACAAGCCCACGTACATGGCATTCGTAGATCTAGAAAAGGCATTCGATAATGTTGATTGGACCAGGCTATTTATGATTCTGAAGATGATAGGGATCAGATACCGAGAACGAAGAATTATCTACAACCTGTATAAAAATCAGTCTGCAGCGATAAGAATCGAGGGCTTTGAAAAAGAAGCAGCAATCCAGAAAGGAGTGAAGCAAGGCTGCAGTTTGTCCCCTCTCCTTTTCAATGTTTACATAGAACAGGCAGTAAAGGAAATCAAAGAGAAATTTGGAAAGGGAATCACAGTCCAAGGAGAGGAAATCAAAACCTTGAGATTTGCCGATGATATTGTTATTTTATCTGAGACTGCAGAAGATCTCGAGAAGTTGCTGAATGGTATGGATGAAGTCTTAGGTAAGGAGTACAAGATGAAAATAAATAAGTCCAAAACGAAAGTAATGGAGTGCAGTCGAACGAAGGCAGGTGATATAGGAAATATTAGATTAGGAAACGACGTCTTAAAGGAAGTAGATGAATATTGTTACTTGGGTAGTAAAATAACCAACGATGGCAGAAGTAAGGAGGACATAAAATGCAGACTAGCACAAGCAAGGAAGAGCTTTCTTAAGAAAAGAAATTTGCTCACTTCAAATACTGATATCGGAATTAGAAAGATGTTTTTGAAGACTTTTGTGTGGAGCGTGGCATTGTATGGAAGTGAAACATGGACGATAACTAGCTCAGAAAGAAAGAGAATAGAAGCTTTTGAAATGTGGTGTTATAGAAGAATGCTGAAGGTAAGATGGATAGATCGAATCACGAATGAAGAGATACTGAATCGAATTGGTGAGAGGAGATCGATTTGGCTAAATTTGACAAGAAGAAGAGATAGAATGATAGGACACATCTTAAGACACCCAGGACTTGTTCAGTTGGTTTTTGAAGGAAGTGTAGGTGGCAAGAACGGTAGGGGTAGACCAAGGTATGAATATGACAAACAGATTAGAGCAGATGTAGGATGCAATAGTTACGTAGAAATGAAAAGGTTAGCACAGGATAGGGTGGCATGGAGAGCTGCATGAAACCAGTCTATGGACTGATGACTCAAACAACAACATACATAGACTTCACAACCATCAATTCCATAAATTTTTTAGATATCACCATCACACGAAAAGACGACAGCTTAAAATACCATATTTATAGAAAGCCAACATTTTCACCACACAAAATCAAGAACACCTCAATACATCCCAACATTCAAACAACTATCAATCCACCACTCTAATCCAACAACCAAAAGAACAATCTTGAGAAGTCCCCTCTTCTGACCCACATAACAGCAGGCAGCCCTGTTTTACTTAATTTGAATCATCACAGGGCAACGAAGAAGAAAAACAGTCAGACAACCGACGACATCAACAACATCCCATGAAACCACTACTGAATTTTTATCTCAAAAACAAACATCACAAAAAAAGTGACAATCAAGTCAGTGAGGTTTTCATAGGTGCACACATGTTGGACATTATAGACTGAGCCATCCATGTATATAATTGAGTTTTGAAGTGTAACAATCATATCAAGGATGTTTTTATAAGATGTATAGGATGTGTAAGCATAACTTTTTAGACAGATTAATTCATGTTAGCCCAACTATTTTAAGCATTTTACTGAAAACAAAGCCTGGATCCTAATAATTTTGATCTTAGATATTAGGAACAGTGGCTGAAGATGCCTAAAAATAGGCAAAACATGTCCTGCCTAAGATATAGTAATGATGTAATATTATTTATATAAATTTTAAAAAAATAATATATTGAAAAGGTGGACCCTCAAGAAACTTTCTTTCAGAAAGGTATATATTGCTCAATACGGACCTAACGATGAGATTTATAACTTGTAATCACAACTACAGGAAGAACAATATGGATTCAGACAACACCGATCAACTACCGATCTCATATTTGCACTTAGAATACTGTTAGAAAAGCATTGGGAGAAGGGCAAAGACTTAACACTAGTGTTTTTGGATCTCGAAAAAGCATTTGATAGTGTTCCAAGGAAGACTATATGGGAATGTTTAAGAAAGAAGAATGTACCCAAAGGGCTCATCCAGAAAGTTAAAATGCTTTATGAAGACTGCTGCAGTTGCGTACAGATAGGAAACGGTAATTCTGATTGGTTCCAAACCACTAAAGGAGTGCAACAAGGCAGTACCCTTTCACCATTACTTTTTATCACTGTCATGGATGAAGTCATGAAAGAAATTAGCAGAAGAACAATATGGACATCAATGCATTTGCATTTGCAGATGATGTAGTAATTTGGGGAAATACAGAGAAGGAAGTCCAAGAGAGGCTGAACACCTGGAATGAACATTTGAAAGCACACGGATTAACAATAAATAAATCGAAAACTGTTACTATGTCTGTCAACAGGCAGAAGAAGAAAGGAAAAATAATGCTGGAAGGTACACAACTGGAAACAGTAGACCAATATAAATATCTTGGGTGCATCATTTCAAGTGATAACAGAATACAGCACGAGATTAACAACTGCATTCAAAAATCAGCTCAGTTTTACCATCAAGTTCGGAACCTCCTCTGGAACGAACAAGTTCCCTTAAGATCAAAGCAGATTCTATTCCAATCATACTTCACCCCCATAACATATGGCCTAGAAACCTGCACAACAACCCAACAAGTGGACAGCAAACTACAAGCCGCAGAAATGAAGTTCCTATGAACTATGGTACAGAAGACAAAAAGGGACAGGGTAAGGAATGAAAGAATAAGGGAGAAAGCTGGTGTGTACCCATCCCTGAATGAAAAAGTGACAAGGGCCCGTTTGAAATGGTTTGGCCATGTCAAACGAATGGACGATGGAAGGACAGCAAAACAATGGCTACAAACAGTCGTGGCCCGAAAACGACCGGTAGGAAGACCTAGGAAGAGGTGGCTGGATCAAGTGAAAGAGGACATAGGAACAAGAGGAATCAGCTGGAATGTCGTCTTGAGAGAAGAGTGGTACATGGACAGACAGAAGTGGAGAGTGCTCGTAAACCACACCCGGGCAACTGGAGTGGAAAACTGATGATGATGAATATGTGGTATGTTTCAAGTTGTCAGCAGAGAGATGGGTGGAATGACATTACTAGATGAATAATCTTAGGTGGAGCCTTTAAAACTAGGAAAGATCACACTATGAAAATGAAGTTGGATTTCAAGAGCACAAATTGGGAAAATATTAATTTATAGGACAAGGAGTAAGGGATTAGAATACATTATCAAGGGAAATGTTGAATCAATTACCAAGTTCTTTGAAATTTTTAAGAAAAAGCTAGGTAAAAAAATTTATAGGGAATCTGTCACCCAAGCGATAGCCCTAAATGCAGATCATTCTTCTTCCTAGCGTTATTCCTGCACTGTGGTGGGGTCCTCTTGTCGGCACATCCGTCTCCATTTGGCCCAATTCAAGGCATCCTCATGGGTGACTCCCACATATTCCATGTCTCCACCGCTTCTTGGGTCTACTACATGGTCTCCGTCCACCAGGGTCAAAGCACATGGCTGCCATTGCCACTGAGTCGTGATTGCTGCGTACCATGTGTCCATACCATCTAAGCCTGGTTTCCCACAGTTTCGCCCCAATGGGCGCAATTTCCATCCCTTGTCAAACATCAGCGTTCATGGCATGGTCAAATCGTGTTAGTCCAAGACACCACCGAAACATCTGTATTTCCATCATGTGCCGAACCTGATCGTTCTTTGCTGTTGCTGGCCAACAATCTGACCCATAAAGTGCAACTGGGCGCACTACAGTTCTGTAGATCTTCGACTTATGACTTAGGGGCATCCATGGATCACACAGGAACCCAGTCACTTGGCACCATTTCATCCAATGCAGATCACTGATGCTTGAAATTAAAAGGGGCACATTTCTTTACTCCAGCCTCATGGGGAAAGAAGCTGAACAGAGAGAGAAAGTAGGATTTTTAACCTCTTAACCGGGGAGTTTCCACTGAGAAATGAACATCTGTAGCAGGGAATATATTTTGACTGAAAGCGAGTTAATTTGTCAGGTCCATTACTCTTTTGCAAATGACAAAGGAACTCGTCGCGCCCTTCATATGCTTCCGTGAAAGACGAAGGAACTCGTCCTGTCCATTATGCATACATGCCTTTGCAGAAGACGAGTTGGTTAATCCTACCCGTTTGACATAAATATGTCTTATGACTGGTGGTCATCTAAAAATTTGCGTTACGGAAGTTAGAGTCACAAAATGTGTGACGGTAGTGTAATCCTAGCAACAGTGTAAGGTGTGGATCGATGGTCCAAAAATGTTACCTAGCAACCATGCAGGCTATGTCTTATGATTGGTGGTCATCTGAAATTAGCAGCTGTTGATGGATAGCCATGGTTGAGAGACATACAGTATTTATGATCATTTATTTTTGCAAAGAGAAAAGTGGTTTCTTTTAATTTGCATTTGGTGATTCAATATTTGATTCGACTTCTTGCAACTACATTATGATACTATGACTAATACTAGGTAACAACCAATAAAACGATGCCACTGTTGTAATGAATTACATTATGATTACACTGTACAAATTTTTCTTATAAAAATATAGCACGAAAAGCAGTGAAAATAAAAGTAAAGTACTGTACTGGGCATAATGTTACAAAAAGAATTGTAAGAATCTCCAAAAAAAAAATTTTCTTCAATGAGTCTCTTCTTGTTTCGTTGAGGCCCCTTTGATTACGTGGTTCCTAACTCCGGCGATCTTTCTTCTTAGCTCAGAATTCCTTCATCTTTGCACTGTAGGTTGCTTTCCTTTCCTGAGTCCACTCCCACTCTAGGACACAATGTTTAAGCTGCCAGTGACTGGAGAGCGTCAGATGTTCTGATCAGCATTCTAAATTTACCCCTGTTGAATATATCCTTGGAATCAACTTTTTAAAATTCTAGTTCTTTACAAACCAGTTTTATCTATTTAGCATTTGTCCCCTTCCCTCTAGAAATGGTACTGAAGATTGTTGAGTTCAGTCTCTTGTTGTCCGTTCTGACTATGTGACCATAGAAGTAAGTCTCCTTTTCTCATAGCTGATGTTATGCTCTCTAAATGTTGGTAAAGGTCGTTATGCCTGTTTCTGTATTCATCTCCCTCTTTAAAGGGGCTCATTATTTTTCTCAGGATCTTTTGTCTATTTATAATGGTACAGAAGCAAGCTCACTGAGTTTCACCACTTGTGTTATCCTCTCTGTCCAAAGAGCTGTCATCTAATTCGTCATCTGAATCTATGAGATGAAGAATAGTTTCATCATCCAAATGTGCATGTTTAGCAATTATGGTACAGAAGAAAATGCAATGAAATATTGGCGCGCAGTGTAGCGCAGCAAGACTGGAACCTATTGACATCTATCAAGTGATCATAGAACTATACTCAGCAACAAAAAGTGATGGGATAACACATCCCACCCAGCAGATAACAGTTTTTGAAGGCTCTAGACAAGTTAACTTGTCTTTACCTGATTAACTACTACAGTGGTATAAGAATTAACTTGTCATACCCGGTTAAGAGGTTAATGAGTAAACCTGCAAAGAGGACTTCTATGGATTAGAAACCCATCTCGGAGAGACTAATGACAGCTCGATTAAGGACCCGTGTTCACAATGTGACTGTTCTCTTATTCAATGTAACACTCCCATAGAAAAAATAAAAGGACTTTACTGCAAGTAAAATGAGATTATTAACCCGGCAACGGGCGCGTGGCGAGTTGGAACGGGAGCGGGCGCATGGTGAGATTTCCTCTCACCTACGAAATGAATGAAGAAAATCATCTTTATAATACATACTGTACCCTGGTGGGGGTGTCAGGTGCATCATTCAATTATAATTATTTATTAAGGAATATATTTCATATTCGCAAAGCAGTAATATCTTGCAATATATATTGTAAGTACTGACCAGTTTGGAAGGTATTGTGAAACCTACCATAGACTGTTGTCTCCACTAGAGATTAGGAAACACAATGGCCAGCAAAATTAGTATTCTCAGAAATTATTGCCAAGTTGGAAAGAGAAGGGAATGGTTATTTCTGAGTCAATGGAAAGTCCCCAGCCTGGGTGCGAAGTAATATTTGGAACAGGGAAATACAGCGCGCAAGATTCCTGGAAATGACGTCAGGGGAAGACCAGAGTGGCAGCCGGGGGTGACGCGAGCTGTTGGCACTTAAGGAAAAAAATATGAAATTTCATACTCCCGCGTAGCTATGGGCCAATAATAAAATTCACTGAGAAAAGCAGCCGAGCCAACTTCACATTATAGGAGGCGCTAGCAAATGTAACTTCACTAATTAAATTGATAAAATAAAACTGATTATAAATTTGAGATAAGGAGAAATTTAGAAGCCTAACCAAATATTAAAAGTTATTAATTAAAGAAGATTGACTGTCATAATTCTGAGAAATCAATGACGCTATTCGCTAAACGCAAGAGACGCCACAAATGGCGTGTATTTACCCGCCCAGAATACAGGAGTTAAATTCAACAATTATATTAATTACCAGCAATCAAATTTAGTTGAGATTTGACAAAGAGGCTAGAATAATATAATCACATCAGTGGGTCCCAAGTTCAAGCCACTGGCAGGTCTGCATATAGTCAAAGGGGGATATTGGAACTGCTCCCTCTAAGGTGACATCTCGTGAACTCGGAGAGGGGATGGACATGCACTTAAATAGTAGGGCAGGGCGACGGTGAAGACGATTGTAAATTTTTGTTGGAGCTAGAGGTGTGACGGTTCAGAGAAAATGTGTCACTGCTCCAACTGCTCCAGTGACACGACTGGAGCAGTGACACGTTGCCGGTCCAGTGACAAATCGGTCCAACCACAGATGGAGCTGAGGAGCATGGGATAGCATGCAGAGCGCGGTGACACGCTGCCCGTCCAGTGACAAACCGGTCCAGCAACAGATGGAGCTGAGGATCATGGCTCCGCGGTGACACGCTACCGGTCCAGTGACAACCGGTACAAGCACAAATGGAGCTGAGGAACACTGTTTGCAGCCCATAAATATTTTCTCCACCAATTTTTAGTTCAAAATCTGCTAAATTTCAAACTGAAGTAAAAGAGCATAAATCAACTGTGTTAATAGAGGGGATTAACTCAACACTCACCGCACTATATGCTCTGAAACAGATCTGCAGATCTGACGTCCTGTGGTTGCATATGAAGCCACATGGTACTACTCTCTTTCAAAATATATGCTGGCAGTTCAAAGTGCAAAGCACATCCGGAAATTCTCAAATCTGTTTCGAAAGTTACTTTCACTTTCATTACTGTTTTCATTGGTTTTGATAAGTACGGAAAAAAATAATGTCTAACACTTTCGCATTTATATTGCACTACCAATAGATGCACCGTCCGTGTTTGGGATTACTAGGATGCTTAACCAACTAGTCTTTTAAAGTTTAATTCTTTAACCACTTTTTACGAAATATCTGACTGTACATTTAACCTTTTCTTTTGACATATTGACATACCAAACATAACCTGACGTCAAAAGAAACACGATATCAAACACGACACTACCCGTCTCCTCTCATCAAGAGCACAGTAACGATTGCAACCAATTCTGGCTAAGGTTGTGGGCCAGAGCTGCTCTCATTGTGTTATACGGGCCCGCCTGAAAAAATTACAACTCGGACCCTGTCAAATAAAATGTAAAATGTATGAATAAAACCAAACTCCATTGCGCAACAGCGCCGAAGGGTCATGACCTACCAAGCGAAAGCAAACCTATGAATAACTACTGCAAATTAAATCACCGAGCTTGATAGCTGCAGTTGCTTAAGTGCGGCCAGTATCCAGTATTCGGGAGATAGTGGGTTCGAACCCCACTGTCGGCAGCCCTGAAGATGGTCTTCCGTGGTTTCCCATTTTCACACCAGGCAAATTTAATTAATTAAGACCACGGCCGCTTCCTTCCCACTCCTAGCCCTTTCCTGTCCCATCGTCGCCGTAAGACCTATCTGTGTCGGTGCGACGTAAAGCAACTTGCAAATGAAATCACAACAGGAAGATGTAATGCAATACATTGTCAATTTATGTAAGCAAATGAATTATTCATTACTGTAAGATTTCGAACAAAATATTTTAAGGTTCTTTAAGTTGATGCCATCCTGGTGGGAACATCCAAATGTTGTCCATCGATATTATCACTGGGAAATTAAATTAAAATTACCAATCTCTATTCCCTGACAGGTTTACAGGACGCGTGTGCGTCTCCGATAACCCTTCCAAAAATATGAATTCATGCTCCGTACGTGTGAATGAGTCATGCACTCAAATGCTATTACTTAGGAAATGTATACATGGCATCATGCACCCACACGATTACGCGAAGCGCTGTGCTAGTATTTACTTGACTCACCTAATTTACCAAATGATAAATTAAAGTATACATGGCATCACGCACCCACACGATTACGCGAAGCGCTGTGCTAGTATTTACTTGACTCACATAATTTACCAAATGATAAATTAAAATCCACCAGAATGATATTATTATTATTATTATTATTATTATTATTAGTATTATTATTATTATTAGTATTATTATTATTATTGCTGGCCCCGTGATGTAGGGTTAGCGTGCCTGCCTCTTACCCGGAGGCCCCGGGTTCGATTCCCGGCCAGGTCAGGATTTTTACCTGAACCTGAGGGCTGATTCGAGGTCCACTCAGCCTACGTGATTAGAATTGAGGAGCTATATGACGGTGAGATAGCGGCCCCGGTCTAGAAAGCCAAGAATAACGGCCGAGGGGAATCGTCGTGCTGACCACACGACACCTCGTAATCTGCATGCCTTCGGGCTGAGCAGCGGTCACTTGGTAGGCCAAGGCCCTTCGAGGGCTGTAGTGCCATGGAGTTTGGTTTGGTTTATTATTATTATTATTATTATTATTATTATTATTATTATTATTATTATTATTATTATTATTATTATTATTATTATTATTATAGCAAGGAGTCCGCGGGCCCCTTGCAGGCCCTAATGTTACGCCCCTGTAGTAAAAGAGTGGTAGTATGCAGCATAAGTTTAGTACAATGGGATTAAATACACTATTATACCGTAGTAATTTATACATTTTTCTACTTTTTGTTTTTCTCCAGGTGATGAAAGGTTAGCGCTGAAAATAGTTAACAGAAGTTCGAAAAATCCATCAAAAAATCCACTGTCCGCTAAATGGAGAATTTATCCGCTGCCCCATTTAAAAATCCGCCAAATTTAGCGGAAAATCCGCTGAGTTGGCAACACTACTGAGGTACATAGCATAGTAGGCTTACGTAGCTAGGGGATGCACGATTTGCTTTGTTCTCCGCTGATATCATGACCACGCCCGTCTTATCAGATTCGATAATGGCACACTATTGGTAGGATGAAGTTGAAAGACCCGAAAATACTTTTTTTAAAATCTTCAATCAATTAATACATACATAGTAATTTTATTTGTTTTACGTCCCAAAAACCACATTTGCGGTTTTCGAAGACGCCGAGGTGCCGGAATTGTATTCTTCAGGAGTTCTTTAACTTGACAGTAAATCTACTGACCGAACAACTGGCTATACGGTTTGGGTTACGTACTGTCGACTTCCATTTTGGAGATAATGGGTTCGAACCCCACTAACCGAAGCCTTGAAAGTGGTTTCCGTTGTTTCCCATTTTCACACCAGGCAAATGCTGGGGATGTTCCTTAATTAAGGCCACGGTCGCTTACCACTCCTAGCCCTTTCCTATTCCGTCGTCACAAGTCTGTCGGTGCGACGTAAAGCAGACGATACGAGGCTGTCAAATTTGAGCGACCTCAAATACCACTGGACTGAGCCAGGATCGAACCTGCCAAGTTGGGGCTAGAAAGCCAGCGCTTTCACAGTGTGATAAATACATAGTGACCGGGCGAGTTGGCCGTGCGGTTAGGGGCGTGCAGCTGTGAGCTTGCATCCGAGAGATAATGGGTTCGAACCCCACTGTCGGCAGCTCTGAAGATGTTTTCCCGTGGTTTCCCATTTTCACACCAGGCAGATGCTGAGGCTTACGTTAATTATGGCCACGGCCGCTTCCTTCCAATTCCTAGACCTTTCCTGTCCCATCGTCCCCTTAAGACCTATCTGTGTCGGTGCGACGTAAAGCAAATTGTAAAAATAAAAAAGTGTGAAAATAGATTGTTTACATAGCACTTATAGGAGATTTTGACATATAACCAGTGAATCATCACCTAATCAGTGGGATATGTAAGGCCATGACGTCATCATTCCGTATCGTTGTAAAAAACTAATAATTTCAAACATGCTTTCAATTACTTCTGACTGATTACGTTCAAATGCATATCGCTCTAATTCGTGTATATACTGCATTTATTAATGAACTGAGAGGACAGATACAGAACTCTGAGATCATGAAATTACACAGTAAGCACAAGATAAGTTCATCCTCTCATTTACTTAAATAGGGATGCAGGGAGGGAAATTTACAGTATGTATATTGAATTTTGTGGTGAGAAGTATCTACTGCGTGTACGTATGCGTAAATGGTGACATTATTCGCACAAGTTCTTCGCCGCTGACACTGTAGCAAGCAATAACGAGGAAATTAAGTATTTTTGCCAAAGTCTCAAGCCACTCAGTGTCCGAGTGTCGTTTGAACAGCGATAGTCTGTTGTTCTTGTCAATGATAAGAGGATTTCACGATGTCTCTTTCAAAACCACCTCGTGCAAAGAAAAGTGTCGTGTGGGAACATTTTCAGCAAGTGGATTCCACATTTGCGAAGTGTAACATTTGTAAAAATACAGTTAGTTATAAAACCTCGACAACGAACTTGAGAAAACATATACTCAGAAATCACCCGACAGTGAAAATTATTGAAAGTACATCTCAGCCCACAACAAGCAAAACCTTTTCAGTAGGCTCAGAGAGTGATATAAATGCCGTTTCCATCCCGTCCACATCATCCGCCACCGATGAAATTACAATAGGATCAAAACCATCTACATCCTCCGCAAATGTAAGTATCATGCAGCAAACGCAGATTTCTAATTTCATTCCTAAAAAAGTTGCAGGAAGGGATAAAAAATACATTGACGAAAATCTCCTTCAGTTGTTCATAAAGGATTATCAACCTTTTACTCTGGTAGAAGATGAAGGGTTCAGACAATTTGTGAAGTCGTTGAACGCGGCTTATGTGTTACCTACTAGGAAGCAAATATCAGCCTCACTCATTCCGGCTAAATATGAGGAATATAGAATAAAAATGATGGCGTTATTAGCTAGGGCTAAAACCATAACCATCACAACTGACTGCTGGACCTCTAGAGCTAATGATAGTTTCTTAGCTTTGACAGGCCACACAATTATTGACGGAAAGTTTATAAATCCGTTATTAGACTGTTGTCTAATGGAAGACAGTCACACAAGTGATCATCTTGCCAGACAAATAAAGTCAATTACCGATTACTGGGGAATAACAAATAAAATAATATTTTCAGTGTCTGATAACGCCCCGAACATAACTGGGGCGTTATCATCATTGCAATTTAAACACAATGGTTGTGCAGCTCACAAACTGCATCTGATTGTGCAGAAAGGACTCGATGTCACGCAGGCCGCTTCCTTAATAGACAAGATGAAAACAATAGTCAAACACTTCAGAAGCTCAACTAAGTCGTGGAATAAGCTGTGCGAATTTCAGAAGAAGGAAGGAATTGATACGCCACTCAAACTTAAGAACTCAGTCCCTACAAGATGGAATTCTGTTTTGGAAATGGCAGAGAGAATTGTGAAACTAGAAATTCCTTTAAAATCTGCTATTGCCCATATTGATGCTAATCTTCCTGTTCTAAGTGGTAGTGAGTGGCAGTTAGCTAAGGGTATTTGCGTCATTCTAAAACCCTTCGCAGAAATGACTAACACCTTGAGCTCCCAGAGTTTCCCACCAGCTTCGTGCTTAATAGTGATGGTTGGCGGCTTGTTGGATGTACTTAAGGGATTTTTGGCAGATTGGAAGTTGCAAATAGTTCATCCTGTAATTAAAGTTCTTATTGAAGAAACCAACAAAGTGGAAAGGTTTGGGTTGATCGAGCGTAGTGGCACGCTATCCGTATGTACACTACTTGACCCCCGCTTCAAAATGATGCCTTTCCGAGAATTAGTTAATGCAGAAAGAGCCAAGACATTGGTGAAACAATTTCTGACGAAACGAGCTGCAGAAGACATTGCTCAGCCTGAAAGCCTTCAAAAGAACAGCGCAGCAGATGAAGAAGAAGAAGAAACAAGGGGTCCTTCAATATGGAAATCGTTTCTAGAAGTTTCTAAAACTGCAAGGAAAACAGGGAAACGTGAGTACATAATCTTTTTTTTTTTTTGTTTTTTGTTTTTGTTTAACGTCTATTCTCATCACTTAGTTAGAAAGAAGGCACGTTAAAAATTATTAATTTCTATTTCTATTTTCATTATTAGGGGCTGCCTGACCTAGGTGGTAAAGGCGTGCTCGGTTCGCCCGGAAGGACGTGGGTTCGAATCCCCATCAGGAAGTCGTAAAATTTAAGAAACAAGATTTCCACTTCCGGAGGTCCATATGGCCCTGAGGTTCACTCATCCTACACCAAAAATGAGTACCAGGTTAATTCCTGGGGGAAAAGGCGGCCGAGCGTAGAGCTAACCACTCTACCTCATCACGTGCCGAGGTTAACAATGGTCGAAGCCTTTACCTTCCACTCCTCCAAGGGCCTTCCTGGCCTGTACGGAGGTGACTTTGCTTTGCTTTTTAATTTTCATTATTACAAGTCGCTGTTTTACTATTCTCTGAAGAATGGTGATAACGAAGTAAAGCTTTAACATATTTTTTTACTGATTCAATACTTTTAATTCAATGTAATTATTCAGTAAACTTGTAGAACATTTGACCACTGCTTTATTCTTTTCTGTTCCGTTATTTTCAGACACATGTGAAAGCAGAGCACTGATCGAGCTGCAGCGGTACTTGGATGAAGACTGCATTAGTCTGAGGGATGATCCCATCGAGTGGTGGTTTATGAACAGGCACAATTACCCACTCTTCTCTCAGGTAGCTCAAGAAAGGCTTTGTGTCGTGGCCACGTCTGTACCTTGTGAGCAACTCTTTTCCAAGGCCGGATTAATTATATCGGACAGAAGATCCATGCTGTCTCCTAGTAAAACAAGAATGTTGTTGTTTCTGAAGTCCAATATGCATTTAGTGGAATAAAAACTGGACTTTTCCATTAGGCACTGTTACTAACAGTGGCGTATTTTTGTAAGAGTTTGATTTATTTGCCTCCATAGCGTGTGTTCTGATCTCTAGTTACTTTTATAGCCTCATAGCAATGATGTGAAATGTGAGCCAGTGATGGGAAGAGTACAAGGAAAAAGTTAGTGCTCTAAATTGCAGTTTCTTGATCAATATTTTACTTGTCAGGCTGTGTGACTATGAGGGTTGAGGCGCTGGCCTTCTGAGCTCAACTTGGCAGGTTCGATTCTGGCTAAGGCCGGTGGTATTTGAAGGTGCTCAAATACGTCAGCCTCGTGTTGGTAGATTTACTGGCACGTAAATGAACTTTGCGGGACTGAATTCCGGCACCTCGGCGTCTCCGAAAACCGTCAAAAAGTGGTTAGTGGGACGTAAAGAAAAATAACATTATTGATATTTTACTCTATTACAATATTACAAATTAAGTTCTCAACAAGCAATCAAACAAATTACATTTACTTTACAGAATGCTACTCAAGAAAATCACTGACATTTTTTCGTATGTTTAAAATATAAAGAGCCGTGCACGTAGAGGCGCGCGGCTGTGAGCTTGCATCCGGGAGATAGTAGGTTCGAATCCCACTATCGGCAGCCCTGAAGATGGTTTTCCGTGGTTTCCCATTTTCAAACCAGGCAAATGCTGGGGCTGTACCTTAATTAAGGCCACGGCCGCTTCCTTCCAACTCCTAGGTCTTTCCTATCCCATCGTCGCCATAAGACCTATCTGTGTCAGTGCGACGTAAAGCCCCTAGCAAAAAAAAAATAAAGAGATTACTTCATTTCGCGTTTTTTTTTTTTTTTTTTTTTTTTTTTTAGTATACAGACAGGATAATAGCTAATAACACCAGGTGAGACCAAACACGATTGCTTTGAACTTTCAAAATAATATTTTAATTTTGGTTAATAATGACTTTCGGCGTGTCAAATAAATAAAACATTGGCTCTTAAAATTCTTATGGCTAGCCTCGGCCTCTTTGAGGGAAAGTACACCTTTGCAAAGACGCGCAACGAGAGTACTTTAAACTTTAAGAAATACCTGTGTTTAATTTTACGTCGGTAGATGCAGAGTGGGTCACGGCCCATAAGTGGCCATGGTTGGTCCGTGGTCCAACAGCTCTGCGCTCCGACCGGCTAACCGAGCAGAGGAGGGGTGGCAACGGTTCTACCGTGGGTCTACGCCTCTGCATTCGGGGCACGGGACAGGGCTGGACCTCATGGCTGGCCTCAACCCTCAGCTGTCCTGAGAATGGTTTTCCGTGGTTTTCCATTCTCCTGCTCTAAGGCGAATGCCGGGACAGTTCCTAGTATAGACCACAGCCTCCAACCGCCTCACCTTCTCCGAGCATCTCCTTCACTGTTACAAATCTCCCGGCCTGAGAGACGACGTTATCTTCTAAGAGGTCCGCCTCCCCCTTCAGGGGAGGAACGAAAACATTTTTAATACTAGTAGTTTAATTTTAAGAGCATTTGGGGTAGGTATGGTGTCCGGCTCATTGGCTGAATGGTCAGCGTTGAGGCCTTCGGTTCAGAGGGTCCCGGGTTCGATTCCCGGCCTGGTCGGGGATTTTAATCGCCTTTGATTAATTCTTCTGGCCCGGGGACTGGGTGTTTGTCCCAACACTTTCCTCTTCATATTTAGACAACACTATCAACCGCCTCAGAAACACGCAATAGTTATTACATCCCTCCATATGGGGTTGGCGTCAGGAAGGGCATCCGACCCTAAAACAGGGCAAAATCCACGTGCTACACAGTTCGTACCCCCGAGCCCACAGGTGTAGGAAAAGCGGCAGAAGAAGAAGAAGAAGTTGTGATAGGTATGATGTCTTTGCAAGTACTGCAGAGGTAAGAAAGTACCTCATCCACAGCTGGTAAAGCTACTGGTTCCGCTGTATTAGAACTGAAAAAGTAACCGGTATCTTTATCATAATTTACTTTTTCCCTGATTCAGCTTCCGTGCGATGTATATCAATTACTAGAAAGCAACGATTACAATTTTATGTAATGATAATGTTAGACCTACTGATTTAAGTCCCACTAACTACTTTTTATGGTTTTCGGAGACGTCGAGGTGCCAGATTTTTTTCCACAGGAGCTCTTTTACGTGCCAGGCTAACATATTTGAGCACCTTCAAATACCACCGGACTAAGTCAGAATCTAACCTGCCGAGTTCGGCTCAGAAGGCAAGCGCTGTACCGACCAAGCTACTCCGCCCGGCACAATTTTATTTTAAGAAGTAGGCCTAAATTACAAGTAGAATTACTGTTTGGAAAAAGTAACGATTACAAGTACTTTTTTAAATGTAATAGTTACAAGTAATCCTTACTTTTACCCAGTTACTTCCCAACTCGGAAAAGAGAACATTTTGTGTGCAATTCTTCCCTAGGATTCTGACATGTGAATGACCTTTAATATGTTTAGAAATCGCCGATGATCATTTTGAAATATCTAAAGTTTTAAAAAGTATTCAGTGTTGTGAATTTAAAATGTTCATTGATGATATTCGCCAGATTAAATTATTACATATAGTATCAAAAGTGGCGTTTGAATATATTTTTTCTTTGTTAAGAAAAAGAGCCAATTAATAGTAATCACAATATATTATTATTATTATTATTATTATTATTATTATTATTATTATTATTTGTAGAAATGTTTTAGTGATGAAGTAGATTACTGTGGATTTCTTTCGTTCACATTAAATAATGAACACCGTACCGGTATGTCTCCGTCCTGTTCTTGTCACATCCTCCCTAACGGTACGGGACGACGACGGCTGTGTCGCTGGACCGTTTGCGGATAGCAGTAGCAACACTGTCACAGCAGTGGACCGGTACAGGACGCTGTGAGTCGCAGCGCAAGACCGTCACAATTTGGTCACAGTAGCAGACAGCAGTGGACCGGTAGCAGCAAACTGCGAGTCGCAGCGCAAGACTGTCACAGTAGCAGTGGACCGGTAGCAGCCAACTGCGAGTCGCAGCGCAAGACTGTCACAGTAGCAGTGGACCGGTAGCAGCCAACTGTGAGTCGCAGCGCAAGACTGTCACAGTAGCAGTGGACCGGTAGAGAAGAGGCTCCTGGAGCAGGTTGTCACTGCTCCATTCGGAGAATAGGTGACGCGTACCGGTACAGCAGTACCGACTCACCTCTAGTTGGAGCTGTTACTACGTCAGTGCATGTAGACACTTTGTAAAAGTTGTTAGAGCAGTTACTAAGCTCGTTAGCACAGTGATCCAGTACGTGAAGTAGTACGTGTTACGGAATTAAACATTCAACATTATCAGGAGTTCAAATACCGCAGAAAGTTACAAGTAGTTGCCTACCGACAGATCCATAGAAATGTATAAGCATTTACGGAACTAATTAAATATAAACCTATGGATAGGAGTGATATATTCTATCTAGAGAACAGTGCATATTACGCGAGGACAGTCGCGGGTGTTCGGCATAATTTCACCAGTGAACAGTCGATTACACACGTGCGTCGGACGGTCCCGAAAACGCGGTAAAAATATGTGTTAAAAGTGATAAAAGACTAGCCTACATACTTAGGAAGTGCCTGTTAACAACAGAGAAGAAAAGTGAGGGAAGAAAAACAACCGAAAATCCCGTAAGTGTGGGAAAATTGAGAAGATCAATACCCGTAAGACTGGCGGAATTTTAACCTCAAAAAGGTTAGTTGCATGTTGGAACTACATGCCGGTGTGTTGAACAGCGAAACCGCTAGATCGTAACGCTGCCAACGCAGGCTGCAGAGAAGACAAATTCTCATCTCTTGCTGCAAATGCGACAAGACTTTCTAGCACAACATACAAGGGAATCTTTCATCTCATGTAAAAGATGCGGTTAGACTTTCCAGAACACACAGAGGAGGAACTCCCATCTCATGCCAAGAGTGCAACAAGACATTCTATCACCGCACAGGGGTGAAGCATTCACTTAATGCGACAAGACATTTAACACCTCACAGAAGAGAAACTCCCATCTCATGCTACAAATGCGACAAGACTTTCTATTAAGCAGAGACTTGGGAAGTGCACAGAAAGAATCTGTTGCCTTCGGGATCGGGAGAACATCGTAGAAGAAAGAATAATACGAGACAGTCTGGCAAGTACCGAAATTCATAGAAGCCGACTACTATAACCATACAGCAAATTGTTTTAAAATCTTTGGGAATTCGGAAGAAGATTTTTCAGCTGATTATGTGGGAGGGAGCCCTAATGAACAGAGATTTTGTTTCTCACAAGATGGCGGACGAAGCTGAACAACGGTTTAAAAGTGCTCTGAAAAGCATTGAAGACATAGCGGATGCAGGAGGATATATGAAAAAGGAAACGAAGGAACAGCTGCAGGAAGCGGTGAAGATCATTCATGAGTACTTTCAAACAACTAAACATGCCTTTGAAGATAAGAATAATGTTCAAGAAATAAATGTCGAAGAGGTTATGAATGTCAGGAGACAAATGATAGTTTCATAGCGCGACAACTCGTGACATCTCCCGACCTCACCTATGAACCTCCAAGTAGCAAGCTGGCAATGGAATGGTCTCCGCCAACTGGCAGCAATAGTTTCACAGCAAAGCAACTAGCGACATCTCTCGGCTACAACAACGACGACATCTCCAAGATACAAAGAGATCAGCAGGCAACTAGTAGTGATGAACGAAGACTGACTAAGGGAAATGATGACGAATTGGTGACACTTAATGGTCAGTCACCTGACCTGGCTAGAGATACACAACACCAAACACGAACGGAAGAAGATATAGAAGGAATAATAATAGAAAAGATGAACCAACAGATAAAATACATGGTTGAAAATCCGACATATAATATAAAGATGATGATAAAAGAGGAAATGAAAATAATGGTGACACAAAGACAGGAACCAGCTCAAACACATGGCGTAACAGAGACAAAGGCAACAAGACAAGAGCGCAGGGGCCAGCAAGAACGACCCAACGACGCCGAAATAAATATAATAGAAGAGGAAGAGTGGAAGTGAGCAACAAGGCAACCTAGAACCCCAGTAAATGATAAGAGTAAACTAGAGAATCAGGATAGGGAGTGGACAACAGCGGTGAGAGGCGGGAACAGACAACGGGAAAACGAGACAGGAAAAGAAGTGAACGGAAGAAAAATGGGAATGAGACAAGGGGAAAGTAAAATAAAGGCAGCAGAACGATACGCCTGGTTATACGTGGGAAAACTGGACAAAGATACGACGGAGGAAGCTATCATAGAATACTTGAAGGAAAACGGAGTAAAAGGGAAAATATACTGCAACCTGGTGAATGACAAAATAGGAAGCAGAGCCTTCAAAATAGGCATTCCAATGCAAGACCTAGAAACAGTCTACAATGGAAACTTCTGGCCAGAAGATGTAATATGTCGGCCCTTTTGGCAACCCTGGAAGTTCAGAGGCCCGGCAACCAGGGACTAATATAATAACATGGAACGTAGAAGGCCTGAGGGGAGTCTTGAGCCTGCTTCCGAGAAATATCATGGCTGATTATGACATTGGAGTACTCACAGAGACAATGGTAAAAGAGGACACAGAACTGAACATCCCAGAATTCTACAATTTTCATGCCTATGCGATACAGTGTGTGAGAAGAGGAAGACCAGCGGGCGGTGTGCTATGCATCATCAAACCACAACTGGCCCCCTTCAAACTACTATTAAGAGAAGAAAACATGCTGGTAGTCAGGACAAGAATTGGAGTTATAGTAGCAGTCTACTTTAATCCAGATCACACCGCGACAGACATAATAGATAAACTAGGGATGGCCTTGGATCATAGTAGAAGTATGGATAAGATAGTCATTGCGGGAGATCTGAATTGCGCAATAAATAGGCAAGATAGAAAATGCAAAGAAGTAATGGAATATCTAACAAATGAAGGCTTTACAATACACAACAGACAGGAGGACTGGACATACATAGGGCATAACGGAGCTAGCACAATAGACCTAATAATTACAAAGGGCTTTAGATCAAAACACCTTGCCACCACAGCGAAAAAAGAAGCAGCAGTCATCTGTAAACACATTCCAGTACAATTAAATATAGAAAACGGTAGAAGTAGCAAATTAGAAGAAAGACGAAATATAACATTTGGCAAGACCCTGGACATGGAAAAAATTAAAGGGAAAATGAAAGAAAAAGATAAGGTTGAAAGAGCAATAAGAGCAGGAAATATTGATGAGGCCGCTACATGGCTGAAATCAACTATAATAAGTGGGACCACCACACAAGATTCAAATAGGAAGGCGAGGCCATGGTTCGACAGAGAATGTTATGAACAAAGAAAATTGACACTGAAAACACTACATAAAACTAGAGGACAAATGGCAAGCGCAACCACCGAAGAATACCAACGAGAACGAAAGAAATACAAGGACCTAATAAAAAGGAAGAAAAAGCAACACCTGGAAAAAGAACATAAGAAAATGGTAGAGGAGGCAGAAGAAGACCCCTACCGAGCTCTGAGGCCAAAAGGGCAGAAAATACAGCCCAACATACCTATGGAAACATGGACAGATCATATAAGAATAGTAATTTGCTCAAAAGAAACAAGACCCATGATTAAGACACCTATGACTCCACAAGCTGATGAGATCTTCACCACGGATGAAATTACGAAAGTGATACGGAAAATGAGGAATAACAGAGTACCAGGAGTAGATAGAATAAGAAGTGAACACTTAAAGCAGACAGCACAAGAATACTTACCGATATGGACCTCCCTTCTAAATAAATGTTTAGAATTAGGAAGTATACCAGACGAATGGAGAAAGTCAACAATCAAGCTATTATACAAGGGAAAAGGAGACACAGAGAACCCAAACACGTATAGAGGAATAGTGTTGGAATCTACATTACTGAAATTCCTAACAGGAATCCTCGCCAAAAGGCTGGCAGAGAAGCTAGAACCCCTTCTACCAGAGGAACAGTTTGGTTTTAGAAAGGGAAGGTCCACGACTCTGGCAGTAGAAAACCTGTTGGAACAAATAAAACAGATGTTAGAAAGACCAAAAGGAAAACTATATGTGGTTTTTGTTGATTACTCAAAAGCCTTCGATACGGTCAACAGAAAGGTATTAATAGATAAACTGGAGGAACTAATTGGAAGAACGAGCACAATGACCCTGATATCGAATAAACTGGCAGAAAACTACATATAGATAGATAGATGATGGAATAGGCATATCTGACTGGCTGTCGCAGACGAACGGTGTCCTCCAAGGCGATCCACTCAGCCCTATCCTGTTTAATGTTCTCACGAACGATGTCACCAAAGGAATGGCAGGAACAAGCACATACGTATACGCTGATGACATAGCCATCGCAGCGACAGATATAGATAAACTGCAAATATCGCTAAACACACTATGTGAATGGGCAGAGAGAAACGACATCCAGATAAACGAAGAGAAGATGGAATTGGTAGTATTTAGGAAAGGAGGAAGACTCACTGAAGCAGAGAACATCAAATGCAATGGCAAACTACTCAAGAGGGCTAACAATTTTAAATATCTATGTATCACAATTCAAACAACAGGAAAGAGTTTCAGTTTACATATAAGATCTAGAGCAGTGGCGGCCACTAGGGCTATGAATGAAATCAGGAACATCACACAACTATCGATCAGCACAGCTATGGACTTGTTTAGGTTAAAGATACTACCTGTTCTGACGTATGGCTTAGAATTAGTGGCAGAATACCTCACGTACAAACAGCTGGAAGAACTGGAGCGAGTAAAGGCTAGATACCTGAAGAGAATTTTAGGAGTCTCGCAGAATGCAAGATCGAGGCTAGTGTATGAGCTTACCAGGGAGACCTTCTTAATAGAGGATCTGAGATGCGAGCTCATACTTCAAGCTAGTACCAGCTTCAAACAGCTTATACAAGATCTGCATGAGAAGAAAAACAACATACCAGAGGACTTCTATGCAACATCTGCTATGCAAGACAGGACCTGGATGGAAGCTAATCATGATATGCGACACGTGACGACGAGATTGGCGATCCATGGTTTCCACCACAAGGTGTGCTGCAACAAATTATTTCACGAACCAAATGACGAATGTGTGTGCGAGTTGTGCTTGGAATTCTGTGATAGATACCATATTGTAAAATGCAGGAATAGACAGAAATCCATCATAGCTTATAGCAAAGAAAAGTAATGTGTATGTAATGTAAATGTAATGTAATGGTATTCTGCACGTCATGTGCGCATTTTTCAATAATAATAAAAATAATAATAAACTGATACCTGGTCAGCCATGCAAACATGAGCCGGGAGAAACGCAAACAGTCACGGAAGTGCCTGGTTCAAAACTTGTTTGTTAAAATTAGAGTGTAAAATTTTCCTAGTGTTAATTTTTATTTGTTTTTCTACAATTTAAAATGTGTCAAATTGAAAGATGTAAAGGATTACCTTTACTTGCTGACATGGAGTCCAGCAGCATGGCGTGCTAAACTGGACGGGCCATGTGCTCCCCGTCCAAGTTTAGCAGACTATAGGCTGAGATGAGTACCATATCAATATAATTTTTTAGATTGCTAGATGTTAGCAGAAGATCATATTCTTTAATTATGGTAACTTGATTGTTAAACGAGCCGCTTACCGACTCATCAAATTTAGATATAGGTAGACAAAGGGACGAATTAATATGTAAATAATTATATCAAGTACTAATAATATTTTTGATTATTTAGTAGAGTAGATTTGGGGTTGATTTTGTTTGTTCAAGTGCTTGAAGTGTTAGTGATTGTATAGGAACACGTTTGACGTAAAGATAAATTGATATTCATTTTAGTAGTGCTCCAAGGTGTTTATCTGACTTAGGTCAGTTATCGTAAACTTTATAGATATTAAGGCATGTTGTAAGATTATCCAGAGATAGAGGGTTGCCAGTGAATTTAAATGTTGTGGGACTGGAATGAAGTCCGTTTGTTTGTCTGTAAATATCAATGATTATGTGTCCTGTGAAGTTTCGCCATTGGACAGAAATATTAATAATCAGTAGAAGTATCGGAGTGATAAATGAACATGGGTAATGTCTAAATGTGTGTTTAATAATAATGCTTTGTGAATAATGGCACGGGCCTAGTTTTATAGAATGATTGCAAGTTAAAGTAATTTAAGTAGGGGGATAACATGTGGCGTGGAAGACTTCAATTCGGACAGAAAATTTGATTTTAACATTAATTGTTGATTGAACATTTTTGGACTCCATAATAATCATAATAATTTGTTTAGAAATGATAGAGGCACTAGTATATGGTAGTCACCCTATGTTGAAGGCCCCGAGTGGTTTAAGCCCATTTTTGATTTTGGAACTCGAGTGGGACAAAAATCCGGCATGAGGTAAAACTGAGTCGTACTGATGTTGATGAAGAAAGAGATGAATCCCGAGGCCTACATCGATATTATATGCCGATTCCGGTGTCATGAGTGGCAGAAGAGTCCACGCACCGAGGATTAATAAATTAAGGGGAGTTTGAAAGGCCTATCCTGCCAATGTTAAATAAGCCAAGATTATGTTCCTATATTTTTGGAACCAAGGAAGATACGACTCGTAATTTTTTACAGATGACATTTCTATATTATTTATGTGGACTGAAGCAGAATTAAAATATAGAAACCAAAAGAACAAGATATATTAATTTTTTTAAAAGGTGGCATTTTTTTCAAAAAAATATTTGTAGATGGACACCCCTTACTTCATGTATATGGAAACTTGTGCTATGATTCTGTTTCAGTTAGGACAGAAAGATATAATAAAGCATCTTACAAAGTTGCATGTATGTATCACAAGTAGTTTTTCAGATAGAGGAACATTAAATGTTAAAAAAGTCATTTTGAGAAAATCAGGTTTAAAACTTGAAATTATATGAGCTCACTCAGATGTTTAAATTAAGGTTCAAAAGCACCCCGCAGTATAGTCAGTATCCTCTTCCTGGTACCCCTCCTTCTCTAAAAACCTTTTACTTCGCGATGACCATGATGCTTTGGTGTTGAACTCTGCTGCACGCTATGCCTTGGCAATTCTTAATTTGTCTAAATACTACAGTCCCTTCATAGTATGACGGCCAGGGTTGATGTTGAGATGCAATAACACTCTTACTCTTCCCATGCTCCCACCAATGAATGTTAATACAGCACTCACTCACTCACTCCCCATTTCAAAGTTCTTAACCCCACGAATTAATACATTTTTGGGCACTTGAGTCCAGATAATATTCTTGGACGACTCGTTGGGATTCAGAGTGTGAAGGTCTGGATGAACTAGGTCTCTGTAGATTGGCTTGATAGCTTCCATAACTGCTACAGGTATAGAATTATTGTGCTCAAAATACTCTCCTGAAACTCCAGCCCTCCAGATCCCAGTTCTTCAAAATGTTTACCTAATTTAGATTCACTTGCATTGGTAGGGGGCGTGTCTGTCTTCTTGTTAGGTTTCACATTTTGACAAGCTGTTTCTACACTGTCGGCAGATTCTACCTCTTGTGAACCACATGTCTTGCGTTTTTAGTATGCTGGTTGCCACAAAACTTACGTTTCTCAAATAGACTATCACTTCTAGGTATATTTATACCTTGTTTACCAAAATAAGTGCAATCAAACTACACGGAAGCACTTCCAGTGACACTAATTCACATAAAATTCAACATTCATTACACAAAAGCAAGCATAGCTGCAGATATATTTGAAACAGAAGAGTAACGAAAATTGAGCGCCGAGTATTCTCTATCGATAGGCGAAAACCACAGCCTTCTACGTGCAATAGTTTGAGATATTCGTAAATAAAAAGATGCATGTCCAAAATCAACCAGCCTGACGGATATGCAAGCAATGTAATAAAATAAAAAATAAAATACTTCTAGTGCTCACACAGAGATAAATTATATACCATTTTAATCACGAAACACTAAATAATATTGTAGGACTTATTTTGAAAAATGTCAAAAAATTCAAATTTTTGCCTTTCAAACTCCCCTTAAATGGTTTGAAGAGTTCCAATGGAATAAATGGACTTCAAATGAGAAGGAAGGAATAATTTAGCACTCGCAGGGACTGGAGGGAGTTTCCCAGCTGCGAGGTGCCATGGGGTTTGAGATTTGTCTTGGGAGGACATGGTGTTTCCATAAATTAACGACAGTACGAAATGAAATAAGGTTGCGGTTCGAATACCGTTCCTATGGGATTTAACATATGTGACTAATTCTAAAGATTGGAAATTAAAATATAAAATTTCAAAATGATGATGATGATGATAATAATAATAATAATAATAATAATAATAATAATAATAATAATAATAATAATAATAATAATAATAATAATAATAATAATATTCCAAGTAAATCGTGTCTTAACTGATTGCTTAGTGCCAAACTAGACAGGAATTGTAAAGTGTTATGCATTAAATATAATAATAGTTAATCCCGTGTAACAAGTGAAATTAATTTATCATAATAATAATTTGAAGGGGCATAAGAAGAAGAATTTATTATATTAAATTTGAGAATAATAATAATGGTGAAAAATGAAATTGAAATATTTAATCAATGATGATTATGTGTTACGATAATGATGATTTCCACTGATGATGATGATAATAATAATAATAATAATAAAATTAAATATTTTTTTATTATTTCCGATGATGACATTGGCGGATACTAGGGATGTCAGCTGGCGAAATAACGTAATAATGTCAAGCTGTTGTAAATAATAAGCTAACTTTGTGATGTTTAATGTGATGGCAAATCCCTACATCTGGACCATTAGGTTAGAGTCTCTTTGTCATTTCCTTCAGTTAACGATAGCATATCTTGGTTAGGAACCCGGGGACGGTATTGTACTATCCCGGGTTGGTCTAATCTCAATAAAGGTGGAAGTGATGACATAATTCATGTGATCACGCCCACCTGACCAACAGGTAATAATAGGTCCCGTCCATAAATGGTCGTGATGTTGTCACGAGGGTGGTATTTCAACCCTCAGCAATCAACAGTTCAATCACCCAAGTGGATGGGTAGTCTACAGTGTAAACTTTTAATATGTGAATTTTCAGGAATGATTTGCCAAATTAGGGGCAAAATAAGGGTCAGCGAATTTTGTGTGTTCCAATTTATTTTTTAAATAAAATGCTCCTTTAGCATTTGAAGGAAACAGTTCCAGGTTCTTGTTCTTGTAGAATAGTAAAACCCTTGGTGACTGTTTAAAATATCTGTCCCCTTTCCTAGGACGGAGCCTCCCATTTTCCCTTTGATCTGATTTAATATATTTTTGTTTGTTTTTACGATGAGCCTTAAATTTAATAATTTGAGTGCCCCATTCAACCCTGTAGTACTGATTAGATGCCACCCAGATATTTAATTGGAGATTCCGTATCTTCATATTTTTTAAAAATTGTTTATTAGTTGCCATAGATTCAAACCATTACACCCCCTGAGATAAATGCTGATTGGAACTCAGGCTTTGAGCGGGTGCAATACTTAGATTTAATTGGTTATTTAAAGCTTTTTGTATTTATTTTCATAACGATTATTGTATTTTACAACATTTTAGTTAGAAATGTAGGAAATTCTACGGGCGTGAGGTGAGTTGGAACGGGAGCAGGCGCGTGGTGACATTTTCTCTCATCCATGATATGAATTAAGAAAATCATCTTTATAGTACATATTTAGATTTAATTGGTGATTTAAAGCTTTCTGTATTTATTTTCATACGAATTATTGTATGTTACAATATTTTAGTTAGAAATGTAGGATATTCTAGCTTGCTTAACAATGCCAGAGATACAAACGTAACAAGGCGCAAGGTGAGGGAAAATCTCGCTGAACTGTAAGGATTACAACAACGCACCACAAACGAAAACAATGAACCTTCACCAAAAAGCAACAGTTCTACACTTACACGCAAAACAATGAACTTGAAACACCTAGGAGAGACTCGTGCGCAAAACCATTACGCAGTGGGATATGACGAAATCAAGGAGCGAGAAATTCCCTCACCACGCGCCCATTGCCGGGTTAACAGAGTGGGAAAGATGGATTTTATTATTGTGCTGGGGGATTTGAATGCTAAGGTTTGTTCTAACAATGATGGTCTAGAACAACAGATGGGAGTACCTGTGGTTGGCGACTTAAATGAAAATGTGGAGCTCTTCATTTGTATCCGTGCCAATCATGACCTGGTAGTGGATGCACCCTTATTTCTATATAAACAGTGCCACAAGATTACATGGGTATCATTACAATGTTTCAAATAACCAGATAGACCATATCACCATAAGTAGAAAGTTTAGAAGATCAAAAGTGATCACCATTTGATAGGTGTGGAGTTTAAAATAAAAACTGTGGCAAGTGGAAGGAAATTTGAATGGTGAAACAAGTAATTTGATCTAGGTAAATTGCAAGATGAATGCAAAAGGAAAGAATGCCAGATAAAATTTAGAAATCACTTTGAAGCTCTTACTGCTGAAAAAGAACCTGCTACTGAACTTAAACCAGAACCTGATTTTCAATCAACATGGAAGAAACTTAAGGCTGTATACCTGGAAGTTAGTGAGCCAGTATTTAAAATTCCACACTCATGTAAGAAAGGAATGTATGTTTGACAGTATTTGGGAAAAAATAGAGGCCACAAAGCAAGTTACAAAGGTTAATATGAGTAAAAAACAAGACAACAGAAAGCAGTAGTGCAAAAGCAATGTGCAGAATCTGATAACAGCATGATGAAAAGTGTAAGGAAAGATATTATACAGTGAGTGAATGAGTAACCATGAAGGTCAGAAGAGGCATCGTTGCGGAAAGATGCTAAGGAACTGTATAGCATCACAAAGAAACTGTCAAAGAGAGGTTTTATCAGGAATAAGTCTGTTAACAAGAGAGGTGAACTAATGACCACCCAGGAAGAACAACTAGAAAGATGGAAGGAACATTTCTTAGAGGTGTTCAACAGAGATACCGATAAAGAGCAGATTGTTAACCAACAAGTGGAGTTCGTAGACAGCAACCCAATAATACATTTTCAACCAACAACCTGTTCGGAAGTAGAGAAGACACTGAAAGATAAAAACTGGAAAAGCACCTGGTATGAAAAATATCACCCTAGAAATACTTAAAGCAGATATAGAGACCTCAGCAAATTTGCTGCAACCACTGTTGGAAATGAGAAGCTACCAGACGAATGGACCTGATTGTTAAGATACAAAAGAAAGGGGATATTACTGAGTGTGATAACTGGAGAGGAATTACACTGTTGTCTGTACGCAACAAGGTGCTTTCAAGAATCACTTTAGATCAGGGCCATCCAGCAACTGCGCTCCGAGAGCGCGCCCGCGCTCGGGGAGCACTGGGCAGTCAGACTAGCGCTCCTTCACCTACCACCACCACTGTGTGGCAGCGAGGAGACCTGAGACAGACGGACGATGTTCAGACCACGCTGACTAGATACATACGTACAGTCGTGCGACCGACGGCTTTTGTGGGTTTGTTGACATCATATTGATAGGGCTGTTTTGCTATAACAAATATACCGCATATACAAACCGAAAGGTATTCCGATGTATCGAATATGCAGGAAACAAAATCAAGTGTTAAGTAAAAAATAGTGTGATTTATTAAAAACTGAAATTTGAACATCTCTGAGAGAAAAATTCAACAAAATTTTACCAATACGTACAGATAGTACTGACCTTGAGTGACTTTAGCTCAGTCGTTTTTACGAGCTTTCAGTTTTGGAGCATACAATCTTCTCCAAATTGGGTACAATATTTCTGGACACAGCTTTTCTTAGGCAATTGCGCACCGAGCTCGATAGCTGCAGTCGCTTAAGTGCGACCAGTATCCAGTATTCGGGAGATAGTAGGTTCGAACCCCACTATCGGCAGTCCTGAAGATGGTTTTCCGTAGTTTCCCATATTCACATTAGGCAAATGCTGAGGCTGTGCCTTAATTAAGGCCAGGGCCGCTTCTTTCCCACTCC
Organism: Anabrus simplex; assembly: GCF_040414725.1. NCBI lineage: Eukaryota > Metazoa > Arthropoda > Insecta > Orthoptera > Tettigoniidae > Anabrus > Anabrus simplex. Next base: position 125,768,964 of record NC_090265.1, on the reverse strand, counting down.
TCGCCCTTTCCTGTCCCATCTTCGCCATAAGACCTATCTGTGTCGGTGCGACGTAAAGCAACTAGAAAAAAAATGTTGCGCAAGTTTCTAGCGCTCATCGCCGCACGATGTTTGCTTTTGGTAAACTTAAGAACCGAAAAGAAACGCTCACAAATGTACGTTGAGCCGAACATTGACAGAACTTTACATGCATGTTTATACAAAAGGGGGTATTCTTCTTGCGGAAAGCCGCTGTAGAATTCTTCTAAACTTCGTGACATTAGAAAGCTGTCTTTAAGACGAACATTTCGCTGCAGTTCAAAAGTCTAATTGAAACAGCTGTGGATCACTGTCTGCACTAAGAGAAGATGGTCGAACAAATACATCTAACACCGCTTGGAGTTCTGATAATTCTGAAAATTTCTTTTCAAACTCTTCTTGTAATTGGCGAATTACCAGCAAGTACTCATCAAAGTCAACACCTTCTTTCACTGTTTCAAGCAATAGAAAATGTCCCGTGTTCCTTTCACGCAACTGGTTTTCCCACAAAATCAATTTTCTTTTGAACGCTTGAATTTTTTCCCACCAAATCGCAGATTCTGTGCTTTTCGCCCTGAAGCGATGTGTTCAAAGTATTCAGATGGGCAGTAATGTCACTTAAAATGCCAAGTCCGGCCACCCGCCGGATACCGTGGTTCAAATCCCGGTCACTCCATGTGAGATTTGTGCTGGAGCAAGCGGTGAGAGGCGTCCACTAGGCACTCCTTGATTACAGTCCCTTCCGTGAAGGGTTTCCCAGCTTTGGCGATTCGCAGCGAACATTTGTAGCTTGCTCCACCAACCTCACTTTCCTCTATCTCCTGTCAGACAAAAATATGGCAAGTCACAATTTTAGTGTTCTTCAGATAATTCAATCATTTCTTCATTCCCGTTTGTAAACAAGCATTTTCAAATTAAAACAATAATACCTACAGAATAGTGCTGCTTGAAATTTTCTTTCAATTCTTCCAAATTCGATTGCAAACTGGCGTCTGTCGAATCACCGTAATTATTCCTGTGGTTGGCACTGTAGTGCCGTTCCAAATTGTGTTCTTGTAAACACATTAAATCTCGGCGGTACACCAAACATTTCGCATGCCATTTTATAACCTGCACAGAAAAATGAAATTTCCCAGTCTGCTTTAAAGGCTGCTGCTTCACCACTCCTTTTTTTTTTTTTGTATGATGTTCACTCATGACAACTGCGAAACTGATTTAGTTACACGCTGTCAACAAAGCGCATTGGACTAGACTAGCGACTGAGGGATCGGCTACTCGCTCAGCCAGCCAAGCTCTTCCCACCACTACCGAAACCACCTTCCCCCAAAGCGCTCGGAGCACTGGCTTAGAGCGCGGCCAGAGCGCTAGCGCTCAGAGAGCGCTGTTTGGATGGCCCTGCCTTAGATAGAGTGAAGGATGAGTTTGAATTAAGCCTTAGGAAGGAACAGGCCTGCTTCCGCAAATATTGTGTCAGCCTCATAAATACTCTAAAAATTATTTTGGTACCGAGTGCAGAATGGCAAAACACTTTCTACCGGACTTTAATAGATTTTGAGAAGGCCTGTGACCCTCTCAATAGAAGAGTTAGCCTATGTGGGAAACAATTGATGAATATGGTATACCATGAATGATCCTAAACCTTATAAAGAATATTTATGAATGAATATTGAATTTTCACAACTGCATTGTAATTGAAATAGACTTTCAACCTATTAGGTCATGTTATATGTATATAGTATGTGTTGAGATGTTAAGTACAGAACAAACAGCTAGAGCTATACCAAATGCATATATAAGAAGGAGATGCGCACCAGACTTATAATTAATTTCAAGAATATTCCTAGTTATGAAGTACCTAAATTCATTCAAAGTTTTTTATAAGAACACTACTTTCATAATAAGTTCCATTAAAAACTCCATAGAACTGTGCAATAACATATAAAACATTAACTTAAATTAAAATTATACAACGCATTCTTTTGATATTATCAATATGTACTCAAATATCCCCATAGCAGATACTATTAAATTGATCAACAATGCAAATAAACACAGCAATCTAAGTGAAGTTGAAATAGATGACTTTTTTATAATTTTAAATTTTGTTTTGGAATATAATTATTTTATTTTCAATAACAATATATCTGAGGATTGGATTAGGCATGGGGTCACCTGCATCACAAATCCTGGCAGGCATTTACATGGACAATTTGGAAAGTACGAAATTAATTAATAAAATTAAAGGTAATGTTTACTGGGTATGGACTGTTGATGATACTTCTGTCATTTTAGATCAGCAATATACAGATGAAGGTTCACTGTTAAATTTTCTTAATTCCATGGACCCTTTTATAAAATTCACAAAGGAGCCAGAAGCTAAACTAGAAATATTTCTGTTGACATTTCCATATTATTTCCCGTTTCTTTGAAGATATAAAAGAATGGCTGACAGAGGCAGGTGTAAGGACTATGGGTGGGAGTGGGAACTCAGGAAGATGAGGGAAGACATAGCGAGTTTGAGGGAGATAATTAGACTTTAATGAAGATAGGTCTCTGTCAATCAATGCACAGGATATGGTAGGTAGGCAAGAGGAAGGGGAAGGAAGAGAAGTGGAAGACAGGTGGGCAAATTTAATGTCAAGAAAAATAGCAGCTAAGGGTTTTCCTCAGGCATCGGCCCCAGGAGAGGTTTCAGTGAGGAATCGGTATGAGTCACTGCAGGTAGATCAGCAAAGGGAAGATGGAGCTCAGGGAGGTGTTGTAGGGGAGAGCAAGAGGAAAAGGACCACTAGGAAAGAGAAATGTAGAGCAGAGGATAGGAAGAAGGAGGTGGAACAGGGTAGTGAGCAGGAGAAAAGGGAAGAGCGAGTGGGTTCTGCAGGCATGGGTGAAGTTAAAGCAGACCGGGAGAAGAGGGGATCAAATTAGGATGGTAGGGTCGAGGCACTGGTCATGGATGACTCAACTGTAAGGCATGTGGGTAAAGTGTGTGGAGAAAGGGAATCAGAGTCGAGTGTTAACCAAGAATCAGGTTAAGGTAGATGTTGAGAAAAACAGAATAACACAAGGCAAGGAGGAATAGGTACTAACATAGTTGGGGATGTGTGGGATCTGGTTACAGTAGCACGGAAGAAGTTTAAGAAAACAGAGATTATCAGTGGGATACTGTGTAGAAGGGATACTGAGTGGAGGGTAATGGTGGGGATTTAAATGGGACTACGGAATGAGTATGTGGGAAACTGGGAGAGAGATTTCTAGAACCTAATGGGTGGGTGGGATATAGGGATCTATGTTCAGAAGGCCTTCACTTGAACTGCAGTGGTACGTATAAGTTAGGAAGTTTGTTTAGAAGGGTTATAGGAACGTACATTCAGGGAAACGGGATGGACTAGGGAGCGGTGATGAGGGTACAAGGATCTGGACGTCAAGTACGGATGAAATAAAAATATTAAGTGTTGAACTGTACAAGTATTGTAAAGAAAGGAATAGAATTAAGTAATTTAAAAGATATATACTTACCAGATACTGTAATAGGAGTTGACTCATGGCTGAAAAATGATATAACGGATGCAGAAAATTTCTCATGGAACTGGAGTGTTTGGAAAATTCTAAATTCCCATAGAGGGAATTAGATATTTTTCACCAACAGAGCATGTTGAAAATGTCAAAAACATATCAAATGTAAGGCTTTTCAGGCGTTTGCTCTATTAACCAGTTCACCTGCACCCATCCCACTCTGATGAGTCTAGTGTCAGACCTAAGACGAAACGCTGGTTAATAGAGCAAACGCCTGAAAAGCCTTACATTTGATATGTTTTTGACATTTTTGACTGGGGTGTTTATCATAGGGACAGGATAGGAATTGTAGGAGGAGGAGGATTCATTCTGGTGAAAGAAGAATTTCTAAGCTATGAAAAATTTAAAGACGAAAGACATGAAATTCTAGGTGTAAGGCTCATTTCTAAAGATAATAGGCACCTTGATGTTTTAGGAGTGTACAGAAAAAGTGTGACGCAGACACCGATTCAGAATTATCTGGTAAGAAAATCAGCTATGTGCGAAACGATACAGAAAGGAATGTGATTGTAGCAGGAGATCTCAATTTACACGTGTCAACTGGGAAGGTATGGAGAATGACAGGAAGCATGACCAACAAACAGCAAATAGGTAAATTTGGTAAGGACAGCTGAATCAGAAAGTGGTGGAACCAACTAGAGGGAAAAATATTCTGGACGTGGTGCTGGTAAAACCAGATGAGCTCTAAAGAGTAAATGAAGTAATACAAAGGGCGTACTATATTGTTTTACACTATTTTTTTCTACTCAAATGAAGTATATTACACATCAGTTGTTACGTCCACCTTCTCAACATGATCTCCTTGTAACTGTATGCGATTTGCCATCGATGTGTCAGTCTCTCCAGACCTTCCTGAAACCATTCTTTCAGAGTGCTGCGAACCCATGTCTTGACAGTTGTGTCCAGTTCTGCAAAATCTGCAAAACTGCGACCATGCAGACATTTCTTCATGTTCCTGAACAGGTGATGGCACTGTTTGACATTTCTTTGGTGATGGACTGCCCTTGTGCTTCCATTGCATCGAGTGTTGTTTCGTTTGTGGCTCATGGTAATGGAGCCATGTCTCATCACCAGTCACAAGCCTAGCCATGAAGTCGGCTGGATCTTGATCTTGTAAAAGCTCTCTGCACACGTTCACACGCCTCTGCTTTTCGTCTCCAGACAAGAGTCTAGGCACCCAAATAGATGACACCTTCCCCAACTGTAAGTGGCCGTGCATGATCCGCTGGAGGGTGTTTCGGCTAATTCCCATGGCTGCCTCCATTTCCGTAAATGTGATGCATTTGTTTCCTTGGATGGTCTGCTCTACCCGGACAATGTTGGCTGCTGTTGACACTATCACATTCCTTCCAGAACTGGTTCCCTTGTCCACAGATGTGCGCCCTGTTTTCCAACCTCCACCCAGTTGTAAACTGTTTTCCCTGACAGCACATGTTCTCCACAGACTGCCACCAAGCGCTGATGATTTTCTGCAGTGGACACGCCTTCTTTCCATAGGAACCAAGTCATATAGCACTGTCCCTGACGGTTGATTTTCATGTTGTCTGCTCCTACGCTGACAGTGTCGTTATGAAATGGCTATTACGAGTGCATTCGTTGGCCCCTATGCGTGTGCTGCTACCAAACGGTGGAACAAGACACTAGTTACCTTCAAAAGTGAAACGTGAACCATACCCGGATGTACAAAAAATAAAGTATAAAACAATATAGTACGCCACTCGTAGATGGTATTAGTGAACATGAAGCCGTTTCTGTTGTATTTAAAAATAAATGTGATAGAAAGGAAGGTCGTAAAAGTAGGACTATTAGGCAGTATCATGTGGCTGATAAGACAAACACAAGGTAGTTTTTAAAAAGTAATTATGATCAGTGGAAAACGGTAAATAAAAATGTAAACAGACTGTGGGATGGGTTCAAAGCAATTGTTGAGGAATGTGAAAAAAGGTTTGTACCTTTGAAGGTGGTAAGGAATGGTAAAGACCCACTATATTATAACAGAGAAGTAAAGAAACTAGGAAGGAGGTGCAGGTTGGAAAAAAAAAAAAAAAAAAGAGTTAGATATGGTTGTGGAAGTAAGGAGAAATTAAAAGAACTTACTACAAAATTGAATTTAGCAAAGAAGTCAGCTAAGGATAACATGATGGCAAGCATAAATGATAGTCATACAAAGTTTAGTGAAAAATAGAAGGGTATATATAGGTATTTTATGGCACAAACAGGTTCCAAGAAAGACATTCCAGGAATCATTAATGAACAAGGCAAGCATGTATGCGAGGATCTACAGAAGGCAGAAGTATTAGTCAGAAGTAAGTAAAGATTGTTGGTTACAAGAAAATGTCCAGATAGAAGAGGTGACTAATACTAATGAAGTATTGAAATTTACCTATATAAAGACATTTACAAAAAGATACAATAGTTGAAAACTAAAAAACAGCTGGAATTGATAAGATTTCTGAGGATATACTAAAGACAATGGGTTGGGATATAGTACAATATCTGAAGTACTTATTCAATTACTGTTTGCATGAAGGAACTATACCAAATGAAGAGTTGCTATACTAGTCCATGTGTATAAAGGAAAAAATGATAAACATACAGCTGAAAATTACAGGCCAATCAGTTTGACATGTGTTACACGTAAGCTTTGGGAAAGCATTATTTCTGATTATAGTAGACATGTTTGCAAAATAAATAACTGGTTCAATAGAAGGCAGTTCAGATTTAGGAAGGGATATTCCACTAAAGCTCAGCTTGTAGGTTTCCAGTAAGATAGAGCAGATATCCTCGATTCTGGAGGTCAAATGGACTGTATTGCAATTGACCTATTCAAGGCATTTAACAGGGTAGATCATGGGTGACTGACAAAAATGAGTGCAACTGGACTAGACAAAGCATTATCTGATCCTCTAACCACTAAGAGGGGAATTTCTCAATGAAGTATTATCAATATTATTGGACCTTCATGTTATATATATATCAATGATATGTGTAAAGATGTGGTATCAGAGATAAGGCTTTTTGTAAATAAATAAATAAATAAATAAATAAATTACAAGATTCTGAACAACTGCAATAATACCTCAACAATGTTGTGAGATGGACAGCAGGCAATGGTATGAATATAAACGGGGTTAAAAGTCAGGTTGTGAGTTACACTAATAGGAAACGTCCTCTCAGGCTTAATTACTGTGTTGACGGGATGAAAGTCCCTTATGGGGACCACTACAAGTACCTAGGTGTTAATATAGGAATAGATCTTCATTGGGGTAATTGCATAAATATGATTGTAAATAAAGGGTATAGATCTCTGCACATGGTTATGAAGGTATTTAGGGGTTGTAGTAAGGATGTAAAAGAGAGGACATGTAAGTCTCCCAACTAGAGTACGGTTCCAGTGTATGGGACCCTCACCAGGATTACTTGATTCGAGAACTGGAAAAAATCCAAAGGAAAGGAGCTTGTTTCTTTCTGGGTGATTTCTGACAAAAGAGTAGCATTATGAAAATGTTGCAAAGTTTGGGCTGGTTAAACTTGGCAGAAAGGAGACGAGCTGTTCGGCTAAGTTGTATATTCCAGGCTGTCAGTGTAGATGTGGTGTAGAATTACATTAGTAGACTGATAAGTTTGAGTGGTGTTATTAAAAGTAGGAAAGATCACAATGAAAAATGAAAACCTACAACCTGTTTTCCAGTCAGTGACCGGGTCAGGGATGTAATGAATGAATCATATATAGGCTGTTATTACGATGGGGTCGCCACTCCCAAAGTGATATATATTAATGAATGATAGATGCTACGAAATGAGAATGGAGAGTGTTGCTGGAATGAAAGATGACAGGGAAAACCGGAGTACCTGGAGAAAAACCTGTCCCGCCTCCGCTTTGTCCAGCACAAATCTCACATGGAATGACCGGGATTTGAACCACGGTATCCAGCGGTGAGAGGCCGACGCGCTGCCGTCTGAGCCACGGAGGCTCAAAGATCACAATATGAAGTAAAAATTGGAATTCAAGAGGACAAATTGGGGCAAATATTCATTCATAGGAAGAGGAGTTAGGCATTGAAATAATTTACCAAGGGAGATGTTCAATAAATTTCCAAATTCTTTGCAATTATTTCTCAATCAATCACTACTGATCTGCATTAGGGCAGTCGCCCAGGTGGCAGATTCCCTATCTGTTTTTTACATAGTCTTTTCTTAAACAACTTATTGTGAGTCAAAATATCTACAGGCCCCTAATAACTTCCAGTGGTTTACCGGAAAGGACTGTTAATGATGGGGTTAGGTTAGGGTTTGGGTAGATCACGCAGCAACCTTAAAACTTACTGTTACGCCCTTCCCGCATCCAGGATAGGTGACGTAGAGAAATTCCGACCAGATCTCAGTTCCAGTTCCATCTTAGGCCAGAGAGATTGGCGCACTCTGTGTGGATGTGGACTACAGTGAAGTCAGCCAAGATCACAGCTGTCTACTGCCTCAAAAGTGTACCTTCACACATGGAGACATTCTCTCTCTCTCTCTCTCTCTCTCTCTCTCTCTGATTCTTCTTGTCCTTTCAGTTACCATGTACTTCATTGATCTCTACACCAAGGACTTTGGCAGCTGTTTCAAACTCTCTGAAAATGATTTACGTGCTTCTTTATTTCTGGCAATAACAATTACATCATCTGCATAGGCTAGGATTTCTACAAGTCTATATGTTGCCTTCTGGTTTGTGTTATTGTATTGCTCTTATTGCTCTTTCTAGTGCTAGATTAAATAAAACTGGAGATAATAGCTCTCCCTGCCTTAGCCCTTCTTCCATTGAAAACGACCTCGACAGACACCCTTGCACTTTAACCTGACTTCTGCTGTTCTCCAGGGCCATTTTAATTATTTTATTCTGTCAAAACCAGCTTGATCTCCCTTAAAACTCTCACTACTCTTCTACTCACTCTTAGTTGCAGCAATAGATAGTATTTTGTAATTAATACTCAGTAGAGATACACCTCAGTAGTTTTTGCACTGCAAACGTGACCCTTTCTATTGTATGGGGCAGATGGTAGCCAGTGTCCAATCATCTGGCAGTTTTTCAGTTTTCCGAAGCACTTTAATTATCTCATGTATCCTTCTTATTAATATTTCACTACATGCTATACCATTTCTGATGTTATATGATCCTTTCCAGGAGCTTTATTATCCTTAAGTTGTTTATTTCTCCTATTTCACCATTCGGGCAGCAAATCTTCAAAATATTGTGCCCATGTTCCTAGGAATTCCTGCTCCCCTACAACAATAATGTCTGCCTTATCTTTCAGCACATTCATTTTAGGTTGGTACGCTCTTTTTGTTTGGCACACGCTATGGAAGAATTTTCGTTCCTGTTTGTTTTCAAAGTCATACTGAAGTATATCAACTTTTTTCCTTTCTTCTACTCTCTTTTTATTTCTTTAACATGTTCGCATTATTTTGAGTGGATCTTCGTAGCATTCTTTCTTGAGCTAGGTTTCTAATGTTCAAGGCTTTTAAAACCTCTTCATCAAACCATTTATTTCTATTCTCCTTTATTCTCCCTCCGAGAATCTCTTGAGCTGTTACATTTATTGCCAGTTTGATTTCATCCCACAGTAGGTCAATATCCTCATCTGTAGTTTCTTCCTCTTGCAGTTTCTCTTGTAACTTATATGTTATTCTTCCTGTATTTTCTGGTCTTTAACCCTAGAACTGGCAATGTTAAATTCTGTACCGGCAGACATTCTGTGTGATATTTACCTACCAAGAGGATTCTATTTTCATCCTACTGTGAACGATGTTCCATGGCACTCTTGCATATCGTTGAAAAGCTAATAAACCAAAGATTCAGATGGTGACGTTAACTTTTATGTGATACTTGATAAGAAAAAGAAATTGAAACTTGAAAATGGTGGAATTATTATTTTTAACAATGTAAAATATGAGATGAAACATCAAAACACAAAATCCAAATATATAAAATATATAAATATATAAATATATAAAATGATGAAAGTTTCAGGTCTATGAAATAATATTTGTTTGACTGGTAAGAAAAAATATATTTTCCCATATATGCCGGCCGGCCTATAACCTACGCGGGTGCACAAACTTGTTATAATAAATGTTATTACAGCAGCTATGCTACATGCAGTACAAGCTAACTAAAACAAAAATATTGTAGAGGGAAATAACAACAAAGGTGCACTTTTAACTCACCAATACGTATAATTACAGCCTCAAAATAAGAGTGGTAGCAATAACAAGTACAGAGCCATCACACAATGTTTCGGTTCGTATAGCAAGGAAATATGAGATTGTTTCTATAATGAAAATGAGTAAGAAGCATCTGTAAACTTCAAGGATCACAAGACAAAACATGTCACACCATCTGTTGGCGGAAAAGTGCTACTAAACAAAGAAATAAAAAAGCGTCGAAGAATTTACTCTGCCGATACAGAAATGGGCAAACCGTTGATTCATCGACGCTTGGCGGTTCTAGGGTTAAGTACCTCTACATTGTAAACCTTGTTTTTCTGAAGTTTAGTATCTTTGGTTTCGACAGCAAGTTTCTCCTGTATTATTATTCTCACCAGAAAATGGTTTGAGTCGATATCTGCACCTCAGCAGCCCATCACATCCATGATATGAGAAGTGTGCGCTGTGTCTATTATCACAAGATCTATTTGATTCGTTGTCAATCCATCCAGTAATATCCACCTCTTCTTACGTATATCTTTGTGCGGAAAGCAGGTACTTTTAATTTTCATTCCTATCCTGAAGGCAAAGTCAATCCATTTCCATCCATTTTCATTTGTTTTTAGGTGTTTGCTATGAAGGCCTGCAACAGGTGATTTTCTTTTTCTTTGCCTACTTTAGTGTTACAATCTCCTAGGACAATTTTAATATATAATTTTTTGGTAACCTATCATACACTTGCTCCAACTTTTCATAAAATATTTCTTTATCTTCTTTAGTTTCATCCTCACTGGATGCATGCACACTGATTAGCAAGATGTTAGAAAACTTCCCTCTCAGACTTAAAACAACATATCTGGATTTTACTGTCTCGGGAGCCCATTTACATTAAGAGAAAATACGAACAAGCATTGGGAATATAGGCAGGACATGATAATGTAACTAATTTAGAAAAGGACTATCATAATATTCCAGTGAAAAAGTTTGGGGAAGTCTGTTACGCAGGTATTGGAAAAAAAAAAAAAAAAAGAGAGAGAAGAGAAGAGAAGGGTACAAGTGATGAATTTAAGAGCTACAGTTATAACAAGCCAAAAGCAGTAGGGTATGAAATTGAAGCAAGCTAGCCAGCCAGCCAACCAGACAAGAGAGAGTACTCTGGCACTTACTGTAAAGGTTGACATGCTAATGGCAGAGAAAATAGCATATGAAGGTAAGAGAATGAATACAATGTTATCTGCTAATGATAGGAAGTGTTGAGGAAAGGACTAAAAAAGGCAAAAATAATTTGATGCAGTAAATGGGAAGACTGAATGAAGAATGGGGAATGAGAACAAACATGGAGAAAAATAAGAACGATGACGGAAAGAGCAAGTGGGTAATGGATTTTGGGAGTGTTCTCTATGACTATCTATTATGAAACAAAGATATACCAATTGAGGCAAAATAAATAATGTACAAAACTAGTTGCATACAGTAACTATTGAGCTATATACAGCTATTAACAAAGAAGGTGTGAGGATATTTTAACATATGAATTTCTTAATTCAAGTACCTCTAAACATGTAAACAGAACTGTATGAATTGTTTGTCCGTGTAGTCCTGTAACATGCTCTGCATGTAATTGCTCTATCTCCTCCCCTTCTTGGTATGGCTAAGCGGATGCGGATGGCGTGCGATGTAGTCCTCAATATTTTCCTGGGGTTTATCCCAGTTTCCACCCCCTTTTGGGGTGGGAATTTGTTACTGGTTTATTTATTTTACCTGTTATTTATCTGTTGGGTATGTAAATTCTATCCTTTTATCGTTTGATCTGCACTCTCCTCCAACCTCCCATCCTATTCCGGCATTCCAGTTAGTATATATCATATCATAAGATGTGTCCGTTTCTTAATTTCATTACTGGCCCTTTTTCTAAAACTCCTTTTTCTTCTGGTTTATGGATTTAAGTATTTACCATGGTCAGTAATTTCCTGTACGTCCTTCCATTTAGGAGGCATTCAAACTTGTACCTTTCCATTTGTAACTCTGTATCCTTAATTATGCGGTTTTTAATTCTCCTTATGTCAGATACTATTCATATTACATCATGTTTTATGGGGAACTTTGGGCAATTTCTTAGATTGAATTATTTCATCTTGACTTTAAATAGTGAAGGGGTTTCTTGTATTACAGGCCTATCCATCTGTTGGGTAAGCTAACCTTGAAAGTGGTTATCATTTATTGTAATGAAGTACCGGTACGTAATGAGAAAAAAGAAACTACCTTATTTGCAATGATTTGTCTCATGTTTTGACCGCATGTCATTATTTTTCCACTCGTCTTGATGATTACTGTGTGACGTTTTTTGTTGAAAAAAAAATCAATAATTGAGTCAGATTTGATTTGGTGGTGTGACACGTTGGTCCTGATTTCACTTGAGATCTACCCTGCATATTCTGGATTCATATTTAATTACCTATTACTGATTTAATCCTAGTCTTGTTCTGGATTATCTGCAATAACCTCTGTTGTAATCTGTACCTTCTATCTATGGAAATATTGAATTAAGGAGTGTGCTCTCCTCCCTGTGAACTTCAGCCTGACGATTTTAAGGTGATACTGTAGTTATTGGATATCGCCTCTCTGGTTGACCTTCAGTGTCAATTCTTGGATTCTGCTGATTTTGAAATAATACGAAGTATTGAATTTGGTAGTTTTCACTCCATTGGATTGCATTGACCTTGATGTGTCAATGACTATATGATCAGTCCTTGTTTTAACATCGCATTTCTTTAATTAGTTTCGCAAATTCCGCCCTTGCTTTCCTTGTACGGTTTTCAGCTCCTGTGATACATTAAGGTATTTTCACCGTACTAAGGTATTGGTTTCATATCTCTCTTTATTTCCCTGTTAATTTTACTAATTACTTGTTCCTTTTCTTGCCAATTATCCTTTAAAAAATACAATGCAGATCATTCGACTTTGTAACCTTTATATTCCTTATTAAAGGATAAAGGGAAATGATGATGATGATGATTAAATTTGTATTTCCTAAAATTGTGTTTTCCTTTGAGACAAACATTGGTATTAAACTCTAAATTTGGTAAGATGGTACTGATACAGAGGTCACCTTGCATGATCCACTCCTAGCTCCCTCTCCATTCATTTGCCGATTGAGGTAAGTTTTGTTAAATGGAAATTCTAAGTTCCCATGGAGGGAATTAGATTCTTTTCCACCAATAGAGCATATCAAAAATCAGATCAAAAATTAGATGGATGGCTTTTCCGGCATTTGCTCTATTAACCAGCATTTCGTCTTAGGTCTGACACTAGACTCTTCAGAGTGGGATGTGTCAGACCCTACCCACTGACGCTGGGGTGTATGCAGGTGAACTTATCAGAAGCTTATTTATGAAGCACAGTCTGATAACTGCATACGGGAGATAAAACTCCACAATGGAATTAATGCCCGCCTAGCAAGAGTCTGAAGAGTCTAGTGTTAATAGAGCAAATGCCGGAAAAGCCATCCATCTAATTTTTGATCTGATTTTTGATATGCTCTATTGGTGGAAAAGAATCTAATTCCTCCATGGGAACTTAGAATTTCCATTTGGAATTGCTAGGCGGGCATTAATTCCATTGTGGAGTTTTATCTCCCGTATGCAGTTATCAGACTGTGCTTCATAAATAAGCTTCTGATAAGTTCACCTGCATACACCCCAGCGTCAGTGGGTAGGGTCTGACACATCCCACTCTGAAGAGTCTAGTGTCAGACCTAAGACGAAACGCTGGTTAATAGAGCAAATGCCGGAAAAGCCATCCATCTAATTTTTGATCCGTAAGTTTTGTTGTTCTTGAATGTTGATTTAATATTTAATGTTTTGATTCCCTTGGGGTTGGTGACACCATCATGGAATTTGTGTTGTGGGTGTAACTGTATGGTGTGTTATTCTTAACCTAACCTGAATCTAGTACTGGGTATCTTATTATTATTTACCTAGCCACTGTGTTATCTTAATTTTAATTTTCTGCATGCTAGTGTGTTAATGATGTATTTTTAATTGAGTGATCCGCACGTCACAGTGTTAAATTGATTCCACCTATATGTTGCACGTCATAAAGGGTGAAAGACTATATGCAGCTATTAATAAAGCTACTCTTCTATTAAAGGTATTAGAAATTTAACTTCTGCGAAGCGAATTACCCAAGACAATAAGAGGACTGGGAAATTAAGACATATAGATAGAATTAAAGGTGGGAAAGTTAAGTGAACATATATAGAAAATAGACTAAAATAGCTTGGACAGATAAAATGGATAAATGAAGAAATACAGAAACAAATTACAGAATTATGTATGAAAGAATAGTTCAAAAGAGACCCAGATTATGATGGATAGACCTGATTAACAACAGTATAGAGCAAATAGGATCTGGATTTAAAGATGGTGAAAGATGAGCAGAGAAGGTTAATGTGAAATGGAGAGGAAGCATATGTGCCCTGAACTGGCTGCATCTGAACAGGTAAAATGATGATGAAGAAGGTCACTGAAATTACATACATACATTATCATTATAGACTGTTATGCCTTTCTGCATTCAGTCTGCAAGCCTCTGTGAATTTACTAAGCGTCGCCACAATCCTCTATTTGCAACTAAAGCTGTGGCCTCATTTAATTCGACCTCTTATCTTTAAATCATTTGAAAATGAGTCTAACAATCGTCGTCTTGGTCTACCCTTACGTCTCTTACCCTCCATAACAGGAGTCCATTATTCTCCTACGTAACCTATCCTCCTCCATTCGCTTCACATGACCCCACCACCGAAGCCGGTTTATGTGTACAGGTCCATCCATCGAGTTCATTCCTAAATGAGCCTTTATCTCCTCATTCCAAGTACCTCCTGCCATTGTTCCCACCTGTTTCTGCCAGCAATTTTTCTCGCTACTTTCATGTCTGTTATTTCTAACTTATGAATAAGATATCCTGAGTCCACCCAGCTTTCACTCCCGTAAAGCAATGTTGGTCTGAAAACAGACCGATGTAAAGATAGTTTCGTCTGGGAGCTGACTTCCTTCTTACAGAATACTGTTGATCACAAATTGCGAGCTCACTGCATTAGCTTTACTACACCTTGATTCAATCTCACTTACTATATTACCATCCTGGGAGAACACACAACCTAAATACTTGAAAATATTAGCCTTTTCTAGCTTTGCATCATCAATCTGACATTCAATTCTGTTGAATTTCTTACCTACTGACATCAATTTAGTCTTCGAAAGGCTAATTTTCATACCATAATCATTGCACCTATTTTCAAGTTCCAAGATATTAGATTGCAGGCTTTCGGCACAATCTATCATTACGACCAAGTCGTCAGCATAGGCCAGACTGCTTATTACATTTCCACCTAACTGAATCCCTCCCTGCCATTTTATACCTTTCAGCAGATGATCCATGTAAACTACAAACAGCAAAGGTGAAAGATTACAACCTTGTCTAACCCCTGTAAGTACCCTGAACCAAGAACTCATTCTACAGTCAATTCTCACTGAAGCCCAATTGTCAACATAAATGCCTTTGATTGATTTTAATAATCTACCCTTAATTCCATAGTCCCCCAGTATGGCGAACATCTTTTCTCTTGGTACTCTGTCATATGCTTTTTCTAGATCTACGAAACATAAACACAACTGCCTATTCCTCTCGTAGCATTTTTCAATTACCTGGCGCATACTGAAAATCTCATCCTGACAGCCTCTCTGTGGTCTGAAACCACACTGGTTTTCATCCAACTTCCTCTCAACGATTGACCGCACCCTCCCTTCCAAGATGCCAGTGAATACTTTGCCTAAGCAATGAGATACCTTGATAGTTGTTGCAATCCTTCCTGTTCCCTTGCTTATAGATAGGTGCAATTACTGCTTTTGTCCAATCTGCAGGTACCTTACCTACATTCCATGCTAATCTTACTACACTATGAAGCCATTTCATCCCTGCCTTCCCACTATACTTCACCATTTCAGGTCTAATTTCATCTATTCCTGCTGCTTTATGACAATGGAGTTTATTTACCATCCTTTCCACTTCCTCAAGCGTAATTTCACCAGCCTCATTTTCCTCCTCCCCATGAGCTTGACTGTTCGCAACACCACCAGGAAGATTTCCTTTTACGTTGAGAAGATGTTCAAAATATTCCCTCCATCTCTCCAGTGATTCCCTGGGATCAATTATGAGTTCACCTGAATTACTCAAAACACTGTTCATTTCCTTCCTCCCTCCCTTCCTAAGATTCTTTATTACTGTCCAGAAACGTTTCCCTGCTGCTTGACCTAGCCTTTCCGGGTCATTACAAAAATCTTCCTACGACTTCTTTTTGGATTCAACAACTATTTGTTTCGCTCTGTTTCTTTCACCTACGTACAAATCCCTGTCTGCCTCGGCCCTTGTTTGGAGCCATTTCTGATAAGCCTTCTTTTTTTACAACTGAAAATATTTATAAAATACTCCTTATCAATACAAATCAAGTCATCTGTTAGATGAAACGAAGTCTATACATGTTTCAGCCTAATCTCAAGGCCATCTTCAGTAGCAGAATAATAATTACATAATACACAAACAAATTAAGAATCGTAATGAAGTGAAATGACAGTGATATCAAGAATCAATGTACTTCTGTCTAATTTCCTTGTCCTGGAGACTTTCTACCCGTATTCGTTTGCAGACACATTTCACTTTCTCTACTCTAGGCCTAGAGATACATAATCCACTACAGATCAGATAGTGGTCTGTATCATTGAAAAATCCCCGGAAAACTCGTACAATCCTAACAGATTTCCTGAATTCGAAGTCGGTTAAGATACAGTCTATTATGGATCTGGTACCCCTAGCCTCCCATGTGTAGCAATGAATAGCCTTATGCTTGAAGAATGTATTCGTAACAGCTAAACCCATACTAGCACAGAAGTCCAGCAAACGCTTCTCATTCCTATTAGCTTCCATATCTTCCCCACATTTACCAATCACCCTTTCGTATCCTTCAGTTCAATTTCCAACTCTCGCATTGAAATCGCCCATTAGCACTATTCTTTCCTTGCTATTGACCCTGACCACGATGTCACTCAATGCTTCATAAAACTTGTCAACTTCATCCTCATCTGTACCCTCACACGGTGAATACACTGAGACAATTCTCGTCCTAATTCTTCCAACTGACAAATCCACCCACATCATTCGCTCATTTACGTGCCTAACAAACTATGTTACGTGCAATGGTATTCCTGATAAACAGCCCTACCCCATACTCTGCCCTTCCTTTTCTAACACCTGTCAAGGACACTTTATAATCTCCTATCTCTTCCTCGTTATCTCCCCTTACCCGAATATCACTTACTCCTAGCACATCCAGATGCATCCTCTTAGCTGACTCAGCCAGTTTTACTTTCTTTCTTCCATAAGCCCCATTAATATTGATAGCTCCCCATCGAATTCCATTTCATTCGCCAAGTTGTTTCCAAGGAGTCCCTCGCCTGTCAAATGAGAGTGGGACTCCGTTACTCCCATAGGTCCGAGGCTTGCTTAAAATGTTCTGAGTAAATTCATGAAGCAGTATGCTACCCTACTTACACATAGTCCAAGTGAGGATCTCTCCTCTAACGGGTTATGGACCACCGGTGAATTGTATAATCCTAGCCGCCTGAGCACAAGGAGGGCCATGACTTAGAATATGTTAATAACAAAGACAAAATTTATGTACAGCACTTCAGTAGAATACCTAAATTACTTGAAAAACCATGCAGCTAAAATATAAAACCACTTTCATGTACAGTAACTTTGGTCATGAAGTGTTACTATAAATTCAAACAAAGGACATAAAACAAGATATTAAAACCAAATTTACTACATGCTATTAGATTTTTTTTAAGATGAAGAGAAATAAAAAAATAGATATGGAACTCATTAATAAAAAGAACATTTCAGCAAAAGACACTTATTACCTCACTGAAAGGTTTGATCTTGCTCTGCATAATAAACTGGAATTTGCACAATTCACAGCTACGAATGTCGGATGATTTGATCCACTGTTGCAAACATGCCTGGTGCACATATCGTAGTGAGCCAGCACAGTAACATGGTGCAATGAGGGGGACCTCATTATCTCCCTCGCAGTGACAGATCCTTAAGAAATAAACAAGATGACATTACTATAGTGGAAATCTCCACAAAAATTACAATGTTGTGTTCTACAAATATTAACATCATCTCCACTATGATGTAAGGGAGATTTGTGCCAAGAGTAATCTTTCCTTGACTGCATGGTGCAGGAGAAAGATAATGTGTACAGCATCTCCTAGTTGGAAATCCACTTCACTACTTTATGGTCAATAGCACTACATAGGATTTAGAACAAGGATAGAGGTAACCTTTATTTCCTAATTTTGGATGAACTACACAACTTTATTTAGTGAAGATATTTCTCTATTGTTTTTGCTACTTGCTTTACATCGCATTAACCCGGAGAGTCGTATGGTGACGATGGGATACAACAGGGCTAGAACTGGGAAGGAAGCGACCGTGGGCTTAACTAACGTTCAGCCCCAGCATTTGCCCGGTATGGAAATGGGAAACCATGGAAAACAATCACCAGGGCTGCCAACAATCGGACTCAAACCTACTATCTCTTGAATGCACACTAATTGCAACACCTCAAAAATCTTATTCTTCTTCACACTTTCCTCCATCTCCTGATTCCATACAGTAATTTGTTCTTGTACTTCCATTTCATCTTCTCCCGATATTACTATGTTGTCTGCAAAAAGTAAGGCCTTTGTCTCTTTGCTTCCCATTTTTTGTTGTACATCTTCTTGCGGATTTCATCCATGACTGTGATGAGTAGAGGGCATAACACATTTCCTTGTCAAAGTCCTGTTTCTACATTGAACTAGTTTGTTTGTTCTATCTTAGTCTTCACATTACTTACACACTTTTCATACAAGGCTTTGATCATTTCTATTTCTGCTCTGCCTACCTTCTTTTTTATCAATGCATCCCAAACCAGTTCCCATGGTATACTGTCAAATGCCTTCTCAATATCTATTAATGTAATCACTAAATCCATCCTGAACTCTCATCTTTTCTCCATCATGTTCCTTAATGCAAAAATTACATCAAAAGTTGATCTATTTCTTCTAAATCCATATTCTTCTTCCTCCATTTCCTTTTCTACTTTTATCCTCAGTCTTCCCTCTATTATCCTCCCAAAGATCTTTGTTACATATGAAAAGAGGGCGATTACCTTATAGTTGCTACCGTACATTCTTTCTTATCACCCTTCTTGAATAATGGGATTATCAGACCCTTCCTCCAATTTTATGGTACCCTCCTTTTTTCTTCCATATCACTCGAAATAATCTATATATCCAATGTAACCCTGCTAGTCCTGCTGCCTTATCTCTGTAGACAACTCATCCAAACCCAAAACTTTGCCACTTTTTATCTTCTTTATAGCTCCTCCAACATTGTTATATCTTCATTTCGGTTTTCTTCCACCATTTCTTCATGTTCTTCCTCTTCCTCCAGGTCTTTGAATTCAATATTAAATAATTTAGCAAAATACTCCTCCCATCGCTGGAGAATATCCTCTCTTTATGTCCAAATTTGTCCTGTATCTGTCCTGAAGTTCTCCCAGCACTTCAGTTTCTCTTCCTGTACAATCTTTTAACATACTTCCTTTGCTTCATGATACTTTTGCCTACTGTCCGTATTTCTCCCTTCTATCCAGCTCTTCCATGCCTTTTGTTTTCCTCTGTTATTCCACCAGGTTGTCTCCTTTTCCTTCTTTTTCCCAGATACTCTACCACATATCTTCTGCACATTTCAGCATTCCTTGTTTGAACTTAGCCCATACCTCTTCAACACTGCCAACCTCTCCTTTCGGAATTTGTTTTTCCCTATCTTCTTGGAACTTCTCTTGTGATCCCTTTTTCTTTAATTTCCATACCTTTCTCTTGTCTCTTAATTTCACTATTTTATGTCTAAATTTAGCTACTACAATGTTATGGTATCCTTCACTAGATGTTATAATTAACATCTCTAAATGCAATGCTGAAAATACAATACAACATGAAACACTTAAGTTATTTAAGTTTCACAGGCACATTCAAAATCAATTCATGTTCCTTTCTTCTATACTTGCCTCTGAGAAGTATGAGTGGTATGCAAATAATTAGTGCATTGTAAGTACATATTTTTGTAGTAATACACATTCCTAGCATTAAAAGAAGTTGATACAAACATGCTAATGTTATTTTCTTACAATAAATGCTATTGGTCGTACTAATAAGTAAAGTATGTCCTGGTTTTGGACGTTTGGACTATGGCAACCCTACTAGTGACACCTGTGAAGTTTTCCTTACAAAAATTAATTAAAACTCAGCCATAGATCACCCAAGAGGGAGCCATCTTTAAGAGTACAAACAGAACATCAAAACTGATGTACAGGTAGCCTAGATGGTGCCAAATTAATATGCCTGCATACAGTAGCTGAAGCCATACAATCATTATTATCAAAGAGAGCAGAAGCCTTTTACTAGAGTGCTAACAAAGATAATTGTTGAGGAGCAACTAGTGATGTGCTGGAAAATAATTTTAAAAAACACAAAATAAACAACTTGCCCATAATGAAGCTGCGTGTGCATCAATTATTCAGTGAAGTGTGCATTGTACATTACATTGGTGACTGACCATTTGTAGAAGAAATGTCAAATGTCAAAACAGTAAACATGATAACTGCATTAACTGACCTTTAAATTTTAATACAATGCTAATTTTGAAAACAGTAATTAAAATTCTAGATGTTATGTTATAACAGTCTGGAAAGGGGTTCAGAATTTTTATGACAGACACATACATTTTCAAGTCTTGAATAATCCAAACCAAATTACCCACCCCATCTACCAAGAACAAAATTTCATAGGCTAATTTTTTTTTTTTTTGTCAATGATAGGATAGGACAGGGCTTGGACTGGGACGGAAGCAACTGTGGCCTTAATTAAGGTAATTAAGGTATGAAAATGGGAAACTACAGGAAACTATATTGGGGGAGGGGTGCCGAGTGGCTCCTGACCCCAACTTGGCAAGTTTGATCCTGGCACAGTCCAGTGATATTTGAAAGTGCTCAAACATGACAGCCTCATGTAGCTAGATTTATCGACACATTAAAGAACTCCTGCGGGACAAAATTCTGGCACCTCAGCATCTCCGAAAACACGGTACAACAATGAAAATGTTTCAGGCCGAAAAATAGCCTATTCTTACATATTTCCACCTGGTGAATTCAAAAATCACCATGAAAATGACCGATTAGCTCTTGCTTCAGAGATACAGCGACATATACTTTTTAAGTCTACATTTTCAGTTTCAAGGAAAATTTGTTTTGTCAACTGACAAAACACAATGTTCTAAAGCTGTTTGTAGGTTATAAACATAAGTACTGTTGCTGTGACTGTGAGTTTGTTTTAATTAGTGCAGAATTTCTGGTTTTGGAGTGCTTTTAACGTGTAAAATTTGTTAAATCAACATGCCACAGAAATGTGTAAATTCCGTGAACAATTTTTGTTACATTTCTGGTGAAATAACATTTTCGTCAAAGAAACGCAATCTGACGCCTCTTGTGAAGATTGCCTATCATTATTTTGATATCAAGGTAGGGGACGGGGATAAGTCATGGGCTCCACATATATGTTGCAACTCGTGTTCAGTTAAACTACGAGAATCAATGAAAAATAACACACGATTTATGGTTTTGCTGTGCCTATGGTTTGGCGGGAGCCTACAAACCATACAGATGACTGCTATTTCTGCTTGACTCCACCAATTAAGTCAGGATTGTCAATGAAGAAAAGAGGAACCGTTGAATATCCAAATCTTCGATCTGCTATTCGACCTATTCCACATTTAGATAGTTCACCAGTTCCTACTCCACCTCAAAATTATGAAATGGAAATAGAAAATGAAAACACTGTAAAAGTAGAAGAACCCAACAAGTCTTACTCATTCCATGACCCTGATTTTGAGGGAAAAGATGATAAACCGCACAGACTGAGTCATTACATAAAATCAGCTTCATGGTCCGTATCGCACTTCAATAGATTCACAATTAAGTATTTAATTTATTTTCCACCTAGTCGACTAGGGAAAAGAAAAGGACTAGTCGACTAGGTGGAAAATAAATTAAATACTTAATTGTGAATCAGACTGAGTCAAGCGGAATTGAGTGATCTCATTCGAGACCTTCACTCAACACAGGATAAGGCAGAACTTCTAGGGTCAAGACTACAGCAATGGAATCTTCTCCAACGTGATGTCAGGGTCTCACAGTACAGACAACGTCAGAGGAAATTGCTTCTTTTTTTCTTTTTTTAGAAGAAAAGCAATCTTGTTTTTTGCTGCAACATTAATGGTTTGATGAAAATTCTGAATATGAACCATGATCCAACTGAATGGAGGCTATTCATAGATGCCTCCAAGCTTAGTTTGAAAGCTGTATTACTTCACAACGGCAACCACCTTCCATCTATTCCTGTTGGTCATGCAGTTCACAAGAAGGAGACTTATGCAAACATGACAGCCCTCCTTGGCGCGATCAAATACACTGAGCACAAGAGGAAAGTCTGTGGCAATCTAAAAGTCATAGCTGTACTCTTAGGAATGAAACTGGGGTACACTAAATACTGCTGCTTTCTATGTATGGGGACAGTAGGGATAGAAAACCACATTATAAAAGCAGACTGGCCTAGAAGAAATCTTAACTCAAGCAAGAAAAATGTTGTTGCTGAGCCTCTTGTGGACCCAAAGGATGTTCTTCCACCCCTACATATAAAGCTTGGTTCGATGAAAAATTTTGTCGAAGGTATGACTCAAGAAGAACAGGCCTTTAAGTACTTAAGAGACAAATTTCCTACATTAAGTGATGCTAAAGTCAAGGAAGGTATTTTTGTTGGGCCACACATTCGTCGACTTATAAAGGATCCTATGTTTGAACGAGTTTGGAGGGAAAAGAAAAGGAAGCTTGGGAAGCCTTCAAAGGAGTTATTCATGAATTTTTTGGCAACACAAGAGATAATTACTCAGTTGGGGACAGTGCTTCTGCAAAAATACCATTGACTTGGATGCAACATGTCTCTTAAAATCCATTTTCTCCAATCCCATCTAGACTTTTTCCCTCCTAGTTATGGAGCTGTCGATGATAAACACTGAGAAAGGTTCCATCAAGATATTTCTGCAATGGAACAAAGATATCTAGGCCACTGGAATGAAGCAATGCTTGCGGATTACTGCTGGTTTCTGTGTAGGGATGCTCTGGAACTTACTTATAAGAGGCAAGCAAAACGACAACGATCTCACGAAGCCACCACATGCTTCTTTTCAGACCCAACCACCTGCTAGGTATTCTTCCATCAGTTTACAACTCTTAGAATGTTACTGTCATTTAAAAAGTTTCAAATAGACTTTCAACGTTGTTGGCATATGTAATTAAAATATATCACTTTCTCTCAATCCGTTAAAATAAAATAGTTCCAGGTATTGAATATCACAAAAACTAGAGCTAATAAAAAAATTTTCTCTGTGATATTAATTTTTCTCAACCCTAAATTAGTAAGAATTGACTCACGAAGTGAAGGAAACATTCAACTTTTTTTTTTTACAGTGAAACCGTAAAAGGAGTTAATGGGACGTAAAAACAATAACATTATTATTCATCATAAGAGGTGCCAACAGTGGGATTAGAACCCATCATCTCCCGAATGTAAGCTAACAGCTACACATCTCAAACAGCATAGCCAACTCTCTAGGTAGAAATGTTCTTATTTACAACACTTAACTTTTGACAGGAACAAAACATCATATTCAGATTGTGCTTATGAGAATGTACACCACCACTTCATGATTGTGAAACTTCCAGGACTACTTTCCTATAAATCACTTCTTGGCTGCTTTTGCCAAACCCCAGTGAGGTTGCAGATGAGATCTGTCATATACGTTAACTTTGTTAAATTTTATGGCCGGATACCCTTACTGATGCCAAATGAATGTATTAAACTGTTATGTGCTTCTGTAGTGGTTCGTATGAATGAAGAGGTGTGCATTACGATGAGCACAAATATCCAATCCCCGAGTCAGAGAAATTAACGAAAATAGGCTAAAAATACCAGCCTGGCTGGGAACTGAATCAACACTCTACACCGAAGGTCATTATGCTAATCATTCAGCCTAGGAGCTGGCTCCTTCCTATAAATCGCTATTATACAATGCAACTAACTTACCAGTATCAAGAATCTGTTGTAACTTTCCTGCAATTATAATCTTATTTTATTACAGTTTGCTGTATGTGCGTTGAGTCCACACACTATTTGATGCAGCTCTTTATACCACTATATTCTGTCCTAGCCTCCTTTTCCTATTACAATCTACATCTACTCAAATCTGTTTGTCATATCACTCTCACGCATGAATTTATATGCAACTGATGTACCAGTACTTCACATGTTCACATTTCAGGCAATGGTATGAAAACTCTGGACACAGAGGTGGTACATTACATTTACCACAAATATACTGGGTTGTACTTGTGCAGTTTTTGTCACAGCATCTGTTAACATTTCTAACCTCTGTTTTCTTTGGGTAGTGTTCTACTCTACCCACCCTCTTTTCAACAGGCACAGTACGTAGCCTATTTCTTGAGTGGTGGTAAGGGGCCGTTTGTGCTTGGCCGTCCTATCTTCCATGATGCTTCTTCAGCCTTACCACTGAACATAAGGCCTGTCACTTAACCCTTGAACTCTAGCAGGTCCGTAGGGGTCTTATTATCAATTTTCCATAATAACCAAGAATTTACAATTACTGTGACATTTGGCATATGGTTAAAAAAAATCCTCATGTACCATCTGCAATTTCTCTTATCATTCCTGTAAAGAGCCACCAAGGAATCCATCAGATAAAAATTTGTCAACATAGAGTTTTGAAATGTTTGGTGAAGATCATGGCATATGCGCAACATGTCATCAGGTATGCTGCAGTCAGAAAACAGAGGTAGTAAAGTTCTAAACAGTAAACATAGCCAGATACTCCAGCACAAACCAACATTTTATATCCCCATCTCTTTGGTTTTTTTGAAAGATTGCTTTTCAGAGAGGAGTGAGCCTTAAATGGTATCATTTCGTGCAAGGAATGAAATTCTTCGGGATTGAGAGATTTATGCAATTGCTGGTGCAAATGTTAAAAAAAAAGTCAGATCTTGATGGCTTTATCTCCACTGTTTTCCAGGATATTTGTGCTGTCGATAAAATGTAACTACCTCCTGATTTCCTCATACCTGTTTACGCTTATGTTGTCAGCTACTACGGGTAGACAGAGTAAAGACTTAGACAACCAGTAATGTCTCTGTCGTGGATATTTTATGTTGGTCATTATTAATGTTATGCCCAAGAATACATTGAATTCTGAGAAAGAGAGTTTGAAATTTTCCTTAATGTTCTGTGTGGTGTATAAACAACTTCGGTAAACGATTTCTTTCAAATAAATCTCCGACAAAAGACCTATAAAATAAATCCAGAAAAAATATCTCCTTGAATGTTCACTTTTGACCTAACTGATGGGGAGGAGGACTGCCCAAGAGTAGATTGTTTTTCTCTGAGAACCATGAAGGACTTCTTGGTGCATTGTTAGCAGAAGCTGGTGAAGATCTTCCAACAATTGGTGTGGGTTTAGGCGTAGAATTGAGTTGCTCGCAAAGCTTCGAGAACTAACTGCGAGGTTGGAGGCAGTACATTGAGCAATGCTATTTGGTGTGAGTATGTATAGTTCGTTTGAGAAAAGTTTGGGTTACCAAAGCTATTAGTAGACTCGGGTTCAATGTCGCTGTCTGTTTCACCTTAACTATACAGTATATCTTCATGCAATGTTGGATCATCAAGAGAATCATCACTAACATAGTCCAAAGTAATCAGCGCTTCGGTTCTTCAGGCTGCCTTTAATTTAAGATCTTGCCAAGTATCGAAAAGGGTAGCTATTACAGAGGTCATCATGTAGTTGCCATCATAATATGGGAACTGAAGATGTCAGAATGGTCTAGGGTACAAACACCCCCAGTCGCCCCACCATCCACAGCTACGCCTCGGTTCACGGAGTAAATACAGAGGCCTCTCATAGTCAGGTCGTGTCCAGGTCTCAGAGAAGATTCCTGTAGACAGACCATGGGAGCTGCATTGTCAGATATCAACTGACGTAATTAAGCAAGGTGATAAATATAACTATATTGCAGTGAGCCTCCAACAGTGCCATTGTGTGGATGAGTATCACAACGAAATCTACCTGCCATCATTGTCGTTTCTGTAGTCATGTGCTCTCGTCATACATAGTGTACTGTTCAGTGTTGTATATATCAGGGAATTGTACAAAAACATAGTATTTTCACACCTCTACTCGTTCCTTGTACCCTAATTAATATATCTAATAACATTTCACAGCGCCTACAAATGAACTGGCGATGGTCTGCTTCTTTACCGTAGCTGCTCCAGCGCTCCCTTAAAAAGTTGTAGAAGCAGCCTTTTCCAACCCGAGCGGGGGTCACCGCATCCGCAAAGAAGATTAGAATGATGTTGAGTGTTTCAGTGTAAATGTTGTCCTCAGAAGAGGGAGACACTGTGACTGACCACTCCATGGATGCTGAGCTCACTGAACAGGAATGATGGGCCTTCTTCCTGAGAGAACTGGGTTCCCCAGAAAGGAATTGACAAGAGAGCATTGGCGTCTCTCACTCTTGCCCACCGTTTTTGGACTCTGTGGAAGAGACCCGGCAGATGGTTTGCCTGTCTTCTTTGGGGATGCGGTGACTCCCAGATCGGGTTGGAAATGGCTTCTTGTACAACATTTTAAGGGAGTGCTGGGGCAGTTATGGTAAAGAAGCAGACCATCGCCAATTCATTTGCAGGTGCTGTGAAATGTTATTAGATATATTCATTAGGGTACAAGGAACGAGTAGAAGTGTGAAAATACTATGTTTTTGTACAATTCCATGATATAGGCCTATACAACACTGAACAGTACATTATATATGCTAAGGACAGCACATGATGACCATGTTTACTGGGTGACTGAGGGGTGATGGCATCATACCCGACATCATAGGATGTTAAGAGAGAGACAGGGAATTAACATCCAAAAACTAAGTCCGAATTTTTGTTACTGCACATGCACAATGAATTTAATTATTTAACATTTCTCCACGGACAAGAAAAATGTTTGTGACGTCATAAGTATGTCGTCACACCATGCCTTCTCCTTCTATAAACAGCGCATGTGGTAAACCTATGATAACATGACATAAGCCAAAGCAGTCAACCCTTTCTCATGGAAGGAATAAGGCATAACATCTACAGTTCTTAAGAGCTTGGGTTCATCTAAACACGCACATTCGTGACACGTAATGGATTATTAAAAAAAGTGCATACCATGACATATAAAAGTAGACAAATTTTTTATTTAAAATATTTGGAGAAACCTCCCCTGCGAACCATGTGACCTTATAATACCAATGTAGTTGGTCTGTTATTGGACATTATAAATTTTCCAGCTAACTCATTCCTGGCTGCCAGCATTTCTCCCCAGTGTGCTAAGTTGGGCTTGTCACTTGTGTCCAGGCGGGAGGTGGCTCAGTTCTGGTCTGTGCGATGTTCTCATAGTCGCAATTAGGCCCCAATGTCCAGATGCAGGGAGCACTGACAGGTGGACGTTATATGGACATTCAGACCATCTGCATCCCTTTCCAGCCCTAGCGTACCCTGATGAAGATGTCATGTTTCAACAGGACAATATGCCATGTCACCGCTCTGAGGTGGCACACAGGTGGTTGGAGGAACACTCCAGTAAAGTTACAACCATCAATTGGCCCTCCAGATCCCCCGATCTTAATCCAATCGAGCATTTATGGGATGCTGTCAATGCTGGTGTAAGCTCCATGAACCCCACACCAACTTCATAAGAGCAATTTGGGTAGCAGTGCAAGACGCATAAGTCCAGATCCCTCCAGAATGATTCTAGCACCTTGTAGAGTTGATGCCTCACCGTATTGCTGTCTTTTGAGGGCTCACAGAGAAGTAACTCATTATTAACATCAAATTCAGTGACTTCCCATGACTTTTTGCCACTCAGTGCAGTAGCCGTGATGACTAGTCTACTTTATTCTATGTCGTAGGGTATGACATGTTAGCCGTCCGGCTCCATGGCTAAATGGTTAGTGTGCTGGCCTTTGGTCACAGGGGTCCCGGGTTCGTTTCCCGACAGGGTCGGGAATTTTAACCATAAATGGTTAATTTTGCTGACACGGGGGACTGGGTGTATGTGTGGTCTTCTTCATAATTTCATCCTCATCACGACGCGCAGGTCGCCTACGGACGTCGAATCGAAAGACCTACATCTGGCGAGCCGAACTTGTCCTCGGACACTCCCTGTACTAAAAGCCATACGCCATTTCATTTTACCTGTTAGCCAGAACAAACAAGAATGGCTCAATGGTATCAATTCAAAGGACAAACATTTAGCTATGATGGCCACACTGGGAGAGTCTGAAGACCACTAATCAAGATGCTTGCAAAGAAACAGTAGGATATAAGACCAGAAAACATCAGGACTGGTTTGATGAAAATGATGAAGAAATTGAAGCATTGATCTCAGAGAAGAGAAAAGCCTTGCAAGCATGGCGAAGGGACATGAACTCCCACTCTAAGAAACAAGCCGTAAGTATTGCCAAAGCAAATGTCCAAAGAAAAAGCTGTCAGCTCAAGAATGCATGGTGGACAGCAAAGGCAAAAGAGTTGCAATATCTAGCAGATAAAGATTTACAACAATTCTTCCAAGCAACAAAAACAGTATATGGTCCCACCACCTTTGGGAGGAATCCTCTTTGGTCCAGCGATAAGAGTACACTTTTAAAAGATCAGTACTCCATCATGAATAGATGGAAAGAGTATTTTGAAGACCTCTTGAACCAGGATTCGATTATTGATGAACAGGTGTATGATATATTAAAACAAACTCCCATCAATGAAGAACTTGGCTCTCCACCAACACTAGATAAAGTTAAGCATGCTGTCAATCAAGTAAAGTGTCACAAAGCCTCTGGTCCTGATGGTATAGCCTACCAGTGGAAGCTCTCAAAGAAGGAGGAGAGGAACTAATAAGACACATACATGAACTGACTGTCAAAATTTGGAGCACAGAAGAAATGCCTCCCGATTTCAGAGACAGTCCGGTAGTTCCCATATTTAAGAAAGGGGATCAAAAAAACTACAATAACTATCGGGGAATATCCTTACTGCCGTGCCTGGGAAAGCTTATTGCTCGAATCTTGGCAAATCGTATTGTACCCTTGGTGGAGAAAATACTTCCAGAGAGTCGGTGTGGTTTCAGACCTTCTAAAGGGACCACAGATATGATATTCACAGCTCGCTCGTCAACTTCAGGAAAAATGTAGAGAACAAAATAGATCTCTTTATATTGCCTTTATTGATCTTACTAAGGCATTTGACTCTGTGAACCGAGAAGCTTTGTGGAAACTTTTAGCTCTATATGGTTTTCTACAGAAATTTATTGCCATCTTGAAATTGCTCTACACTGATATGATGGCAGCTGTCATTGGCAAGGGCTCTATTAGAGAGCCATTTCATATCAATACCGGTGTTAAGCACTTTGTTCTCCTTGTATGTTGCCGCTGTCATGGAACTTGTCAGAGATGATCTCCCTCCAGGAATTCATATAACTTACAGGATGGATGGTAAACTTTTAAATTTGAGCCGTTTAAAGGTAGGAACTCGGACATCGTCTGCAGCATTAGTTGAGTTACAGTACGCTGATGATAATGCTGTCGTAGCTCGGACACAAGAAGAGCTTGTGATAATCCTGAATGCTTTTTCTGCTGCATACAACAAGATCAGACTCAAACTGAATACTAGCAAAACATAGATCCTATACCAACCTGCCCCTAGAGAAGGTCAAAGAGATATCAATGTCACAATTGATGGAGTAAGCCTTCAAGTTGTAAACACCTTCCCATACCTTGGCAGCACCCTCTTGTCAAGCGCAAATATAGATTCAGAAATCCAACACAGAATTAACCATGCAGGAGCATCCTTTGCTAAGTTAAGATCTCGAGTTTTTGACAATCATGATGTCAATACCACAACAAAGATTCTTGTGCACATTTCTGTTGTAGTTCCAACCTTACTCTACGGATTTGAATCCTGGACATGCTACAGTCAACACCTTAAGAAGCTGGAACAGTATCATCAGGGTTGCTTGAGGAGAATACTGCAAATAACTTGGTGAGACAGGTGCACAAATATCAGCGTTCTTGAAGAGGTACACACCACCAGTACAGAATTGATGGTTTTAAGACGCCAGCTACAGTAGACAGGGCACGTAGTTCGCATGGCCAATAATCACATTCCCAAAACAAGTGTTTTACTCTGAGGTATCAGTAGGTAAACGCTGTGTAGGCGGTCAGGGGAAGCGATTTAAAGATGTAATCAAGGCTAACTTGAAGAGATGTAACACTGATGTTCATAAATGGGAGAACTTAGCCCTTGACCGTTCATCCTGGAGATCACTAGTCAATTACGGCACGCCGACGTACAGCAAATGACAAGAGGCAACATAGGAAGAAAAAGAAGTGCTGAGGAGACATAGAAATAACATGACTGCTCCACCTGGGACTACCTGTTATCACTGTGACAAATAGTGTAACTCCCGCACTGGACTGTATAGTCACCTCTAAATGCACAGATGGAGAGGCATCCTGCCTGGAAGACAAACCTACTTGACGAGTGTTTGCTATCATCATGATGGCCACTCAAAATAACAACAACAACAATAATAATAATAATAATAATAATAATAATAATAATAATAATAATAATAATAATAATAATAATAATATCTGGTCTGGCCGGCGTTCTCATATTCTCAATTAGGCCCCATTGTCCAGATGCAGGGAGTGCCGACACGTGGACGTTATATGGACATTCAGACCATCTGCATCCCTTTCCGGCCCTAGAGTACCCTGATGAAGATGCCATGTTTCAACAGGATGAGTTATTATTATTATTATTATTATTATTATTATTATTATTATTATTATTATGACTATATGTTATGAATATGAGAGCTACAGGCAATATCGTGAAAGACTTAGGGTAAAACTCTAGGAGAGTGAATGCTAATGAGACATCTTGGTCCGCTTAACTGTCACTTGCCTGAAACTATATGTATCATTCAGTGGTGAAATTTAAATATGTAGGCCTACAAAATATACTGTAAGTAAACAAATTATTTCTTACGGGAACTTACCATAACAGGCCAATGGAGGTAAACTGATATACAAATACATCTAAATGAAGTTCACCCCCCTGTGGTTTCCTTCACTCAACATACACTGTAGGCCTAAGCATATCAATGGTAATTCCCTCCTCCTGTCTTTACCAGACTTTCTTCATATCCTATACATCTCACATCAAGACTGTCCAAATAACCCCTAAATGACTGTTCATGCCCACCCTCCTTATCAAGCTGGGGGCAAAAACTGAATGTCGAATTGACAGGGGTTGATTGAGTATTGGAGGAAGCACTAGGATTGATAAGAGAGCCCACCTATTTAAAGATGGTAGTTATGAAGATATGGTGATTGTCCCAGTTGTAGTTCCTCTTACAGCAATAACCAACCACCACTATTTGTCCTGGTCCTTATGTGCTTTCATGTTTGTCCTTATCTCCTAGGCTATTTCTCCCTATTCCCACACTGACCCATTGTGTTTATCCTATCCTACTATGTTCCTACTCATATTCCTTTCCCTCTATAGGCCTATACAAGATAAAGATCAATTAACACATAAATCTAGTCCACAAACAGGCACTTATTTAGATATGTATCTCAGAGGAGGTCCAGCATCATTTGCAAGAGTTGGTATTTTGCCTACAAGGTGCAAATTACGGATATTTATCTTTAAAGTACCAATATAGGGCAATCAATGGTCTCATGTACTATCAAAATAGATCTGCAATGTAAATAAACAAACGTAACCTTAAAATTCATTCTAGCTGGTGGAATCTAGTACTATACCACATTAAATATAGGAGCTATATTATACATTCTGATAGGGGAAGTATTTCCTGAATGTAATACTTATAGCATACTTCTTACCTACAAATATCATGGTTGTTGGAAAGACTTGAAGCCTGTGAAGAACACCGTTCTGGTGGATGGGTACCAGATGTGGCAAAAACTGTTTCCTATGGAAACATTAAGCACATCATAAATCAGCCAACATCCAGATTTAAACCCATATCAAAATTCTGCCCAACTCACAGCAACAGAACAAGTATGCTACACTAAATACACTCTGAAAATACAGGATTACCTGTAATTTCCAGTCTTGGTTTGGACTCCCAGTATTAGCACTCTCTTTTCCCCAGTCAAGCGGCGAAACACTTATTTGTTGCAAGGGCATTGCAAAACCGTCCACACAGTTTAATTTCTACTAGTCCATTCTGTAAACAAGTATGCCAATGAAACACCAGAGGTAAGTGATAACAAAGGGAAGATCCCAACTTCATTTGTGTGCTTGTCTACGTACAATGATCATTGCGTTCTCAAAAAATCTTCAATTTCCTTCGTCATACTTCCACCAAATATTTATCTAAGTGTTGGAGAAAGCTTTTAAAAATCGGTCGAAAATTACATCACAACCTAAATAACACTGCGAACTCAACATTGACAGCTACATAATTTCAAACATCACCATGATTGACATCTTATAACATCAATGAAGACTGAGCAAATACAGTTAAAACGTATCAGAAAATTACAAAATTTGATGACGGTAAAAGACAGCGCATTTTGGAGAGTGGGCGTGGTTCTTCAACTAATAGCAAATTTTTATCCAATCAGCTGTTTGTATTAGTTTCCTTATTACCTAGCGCCATTAGCGCAAAACGAAATCACAGGAACAGGATAATCACAAAATTACTAAAGTCAAAGAGTATTCTCTGAAACAGATTGTCCCAGATATAATTCTATATAGAATCTCCGTATGAACATTACAAACAGCACCATATAAAAAATCTCACTCTTTTTTAAATATTAACGTATGGCTTGCTCCTAAATAAGTAAAGATACAACTAAACAACGCCTAACGAAATGTTTCAAACATCAATCCTTATGTCTTTGATACTCTGAATGTACTAGATTTATAACAACGAATAGCAATGGAAGGTAACTTACACGGCCTGCTGATAAGACTCATCAATGACAACAAGGATCATGTAAGAGAAATGGCAAAGTGAGATGCATTCAACCAAATATTGTGTTTGCTTGTACAGAGTGTACCCCATCTTTTGATATGATGATTTGCTACACTTTTGCAAGGAATGGAGTCATACAGGGTGACCATCTATTTATGAGCCCCCTAATATTCCACATAGCAACATCGGACGTTTTCAGTGCAGTCAAAAGAAACAAACAAAATAAAAAATATATATCTAAGCTCACGAATGCTAATATTGCTTCTAAACAAGCAAACAATATTCAAATAAGTACTTCAGATATGGAACTATATCCCAACAGATTGTCTTTAGTATGTCCCCCGAAACAGTATCAACTCCAGCTGCTTTTATAGTTTTCAAATTTTGTTGCCATTGTTGTCTTAGGTAAATTGAACTAATTCTTTAGTATTGGTCACGTCCTCTATCTGGACATTATCCTTGTAACCAACAATTTTTACATACTGCTGACTGAATACTTCTGCCTTTTGAAGATCCTCGCATACACACTCCCCTTGTTCATTAATGATTCCTGGAATGTGCTTCTTGGAACCTGTTTTTTCCTTAAAATACCTATACGTACTCATCCATTTTTCAGTAAAGTGTGTATGCCCGCCAATTATGCTTGCCATCATGTTAATCTTAGCTTAATTCTTTGCTAGATTAAATTTCCTAGTAAGTTCTTTCAATTTCTTCTTACTTCCACAGCCATTTTTAACTCTATTTTTAATTCCAACCTGCACCTTCTTCTTAGTCTCTTAGTCTCTTAACTTCTCTGTTATAGTATAGTGGATCTTTACCATTCTTTACCACCTTTGTAGATACAAACCTATTTTCACATTCCTCAAAGACTGCTTTAAACCCACCCCAGAGTCTGTTTACATTTTTATTTACCGTGTTCCACCGTGTTCTCCTGAATCAGATGCCCTTCCCGTACGAACTTATTTGCCATTTTTTGGTCATGTTTCCTGTCGTTCGTATTACCTTCCCCATTGACATTTGGTAAATTGAGATCACCCGCTACAATCACGTTAATTTTACTTATTAAAACCTCCCTCATGCCTCTTTTATCAGCCGTATGGTACTGCCTAATAGTCCTAATTTTAATATCTTCCTATCTCTCACTTTTATCTTTAACTACCACAAAAACAGCTTCGTGATCACTTATACCATCTGGTTTTACCGGCACCACAGCCAGAATATTCTTCCCTCTAGTTGGCTCCATCAGTTCCTGAATCAGATGCCCTTCCCATACGAACTTATTTGCCATTTTTCGGTCATGTTTCCTGTCGTTTGCATTACCTTCCCCATTGACATTTGGTAAATTGAGATCACCCGCTACAATCACGTTCATTTTCTTATCGTTTCCCACATAGCTGATTATCAAATAATTGAATCAGCGTCTGCGATACCTTTCTCGCTCTGTACACTCCAAGAACATCAAGTTGCCTATTATCTCTAGAGATGAGCCTTACACCTAGACTTTCATGTTTGTCATTTTTAACTTTTTCGTAGCTTACATATTCTTATTTCACCAGAATGAATACTATCCCTCCTACCATTCTATCCTATCACTACTATACACACTCTAGTTTCGTGAGAAAAATCTGCATCCATTTTATCATTTCTCAGCCATGATTCAACTCTTATTACTGTTACCGAGTTTTGGTGGTAGTTATGCATGAAAGAAGGTGCTGGGTGGTGAATAGGTCTCAAGCTACTAAAGTGAAATTAATTTTAAAAATTTAACAAGGTTATATTTTCTTTTCAAAATTAGGTAACAACAAATAGAACAGGTACTTAGTAGCCGAAACACCATTGAACAATACATTTACATAAGTACCCCATTTGGGGCTTCAAAAGTCAGAAACATAATTCTTGGGCAATCAGCTCAGTTTTACCCCAAACACAATTTTAACAGAGGGGCAGAAAACCCCATTCATACCTAGGAGCCCTTGCTCCAAATTACACTGAAAAGCCTCCTCGAGGCATACAATATACCATTTTCAAAAGAGCCACTCGCTCTCAATTTAAGCCTTTCCCAGGCCACACCAAACTCCACTTTTAAGCTGTCCTCAAAGGACATATACACAGGGGTAAAATACCCAACCTACTGAGGTCTATTAAATGACAAGAAGGTTAATTAAATGACCTCTAAAACAATTTGAGAGGAGGCGAACTTGCACTCCTAATACACTTTGATTAAGACCTACTTGGCGCTAGGCCGTTAATACAAGGGCTAATCCCATACTAAAGAGGTGACTTAAGAAGAGAACAATTTGTTTTACATTATCGAAGAATAGGTTGAGAAAAATAAGTTCACCTCAAAACAATATGAGTGGGAGCTCGAGAGGGTTAGCACTCTCTATCCCAGAATGTAGCTTTACAAGAGAATCGAAGAAAAGAGTAGTTACATTTTAGGAAAAGGTTACATGGTAGAACGCTTCGCACCCGCCCCGAGAGTTAAACTGCTGAGCAAGAAAAGGAAAAAAATTTATTAATCGGCCATTACCTTATTGTTGACCGCTGCAGAAGAAAGAGGCGCTACCCGCCTCCTGCGATGTACTTAATACACTGAAAGATGGAACAGAAGTGGCACGGAGACCCAAAAATCAGCAGTTTATAACCTCTCGTGGAAGGTTCTAGGCGTTAGGGGAATGAAAACACCCGCCCACAATTATTTTATTGGCTAGGACCCCGCAATCGATTCAAGTTGGGGGAAGATACATCTGATTGGATAGAAATTAATTTAAGAAATTCGGGATTGGCTACATGCAAAACAAGGGGAAAGAGAGGGGTATACAGCCAACTTAAACAATAACAGAAAGAAATTTAGCAAAGAACAAACATTTGAAATAAAAATTTCTTCAACAAAATAGTTCTTTGACTCCGCACTAGGTTGCACTATTGTTGATCTTCAGTAGTGTCATCTAGAAGAGAAAGTTCACACTTCTTACTTCAAGCTAAACAAAAACACATCAAAAGTGACACAGTTCAAAAACTCAAAATTTTCCACGTGGTGACATCTTCTGAGAAAGTAGAGAATTAATAGAGTAGATAAAGTTCAACCTTCCTCCAGAAGAGGAGTTTCAACTGGCGCAACTTTTAAATAAACGGTGTAGAGGTGTACCGCCCGGTACAGACCTCCCCCCCCAAAAGTTCCTCCAGGGGTGACGCATGAGATCAGTTTGAAACAAAGTCCAAGTAATGATGTTGATATGAAGATAGATAGCAGGAGCATTTACAAGATTTCTTAATTCAGTTTCAAAATGTTGTTGTTGCAGGTGAATGAAAGTCTTTATGTTTGTAGAATTTGAATTTCTGAAGATAAACTTTTACTACTTAAAAGTGAAGAAAATTTTGCAATGTCCACCAAATATTGTTGTTGAATTCCCAAGTGTAATTATTGCTTATGGTGACTGTCCATGTAGTTGATGTAGATTAAGTTGGATGGCCAGACCGGCCGTTGCAGCTTGCGTCGAAAGGAGGCCGCTCGGACCCCTCAAGTTCCCTGAGATACCGCTCGCCCGCACTAAGAGGGGAGCAGAGGTGTTGAAATACGCCGCGCCCGCGGTGAACATATACAGGCTGCGGGCCAGTAGCAGGTCGTGCGCCGCACATCAGCCTTGGCCGGGAGGAGAGCTCCGGCTCGCCGTACACATGTCGTCCTCGCTGGAGAGGAGGGGGCCCATCCCCCTCCCCAGTTGCTGCACGGCGCTGCGCGGCTGCGGGGGCATTGAAACATAAAAGCTCGGCGGCAAAATTGTGTTGGACCATCATTTTTTTTTTTTTTGAGGGCACAGGCATGTAGATTGAGGGGCCAGCGGCGTGGCGATATCCATGGCATATCATCTAAGCCAGCCACTGTATTTAGTTGAGCAGGAGACGGGAGAGTGGTAATGGCCGTGACAAGGACAGGATGGCAGTTTAACAATCGGGGGAGGTTTACAGAAATGCTTACATATAAAATAAAATAGAAGGAGCAGAATGCCTTAAAAGTGGAACTCAAAAAAAAAATATATATAACCATCATATTCCTATCAAATTATATGAAGCAAGTTGACACAAAATTTACACCGGTTTCACCTGGGACAGGTGAACCCTAAATATCCTCTCGGTGGCTGGATTGCTTACTAACAATGTAACCGGTGTGAGAAAATCGAGAATGATGCATGGCCCATGGAATCTGGGGGCAAGCTTGCCCGCGGGAACAAAATTTTTGACCATAACCTGGTCACCTACCTTCAAAGGGGTGGATCTCCGTCCACGATCATACCTTTCCCTAACCTTTTCATGAGACACTTTAAGATTGGCTTTAGCCTTCTTCCAAAGATCTTTAATGTTATCCGGATCTATTGTCTCGGGTAGAATGTCATTCAGAGACCAGAGGTTAGAGAGCGGCGAGTTGGGAACAAACTTGAACATCAAAGAAGCTGGAGTAAACTTGTGAGATTCATGAACCGCCGAATTCAAAGCAAAAGCTATCCAATGCAGGGACGTGTCCCACCTGGAATGATCTTCATGATGATAGCCATAAGTGCAGACCTGAGATTACGGTTAACCCGTTCAGCCAGAGATGGTTGAGGGTAATAAGCAGAAGTAGTTACATGAGAGATGGACAAGTCAAAACAGAATTTACGAAAAAGATTTGATGTGAACGCCTTAGCATTATCAGATACAATATATTGGGACGGACCAAAAGAAGCAAAAATGGAATTTAGACAGGTAATGGTGGACTGAGCGGTAGCCAGCTTAGTCGGAAATAACCAAGAAAATCTGGTAAAACCATCTACACATACAAAGATGAACTTGTTGGCATTACCCTTTGACTGGGGGAAGGGTCCTACATAATCAATATACAGGCGTTCCATGGGGCGCGACGCTTGATGCGAAGACAAAAGGCCTACCTTGGTGGACATGGTGGGTTTACTCAGCAAACATGATTTACAAGCTTTTACAAGTTCACGGATTTCACCGTCCATACCTTTCCAGATGAACATTTCACGAATCTTTTCACGGGTTTTAAAGATTCCAAGATGCCCTCCTAATGGGGTCTCATGATAATACTTGAAGATCATAGGTACCAGAACGGCTGGAACGACAACTTTCATCATCTTATCATGCCTCGATGGGCAACATAGAACACCATTCCTCAGAACATAAGGGACAACCTGTTCCCCAGAAGAAAGGGTTTCCATTATCGGAGCCAGCGTCGGATCTTCAAGTTGGTATTTCTCAATATCTCTAAAAAGCATGGGAGCATCTGTTAGGATGGCATTAACCTCGGATAGTATGGACTCGGAAGCTGATGAACTGTCGACCGGTTCGTGGGTCTCGACCTCGTTTGAAAACATACGGCTGAGTCCATCAGCAACAACATTTTCAGTACCTCTGATATGCCTGACATCGAATTGGAAGGCAGAAATACGAATGGCCCAACGGGCTATACGACCAGTACGACGCGGCCTACCTAAGACCCAGCTTAAGGCTTGATTATCTGTTTCCAGGTCGAATTTGACATGTTCCAGATAGAGACGGAACTTCTCTAAGGCGAATAAGACTGCCAAACCTTCAAGCTCATA
Source organism: Anabrus simplex (assembly GCF_040414725.1). Classification (NCBI taxonomy): domain Eukaryota; kingdom Metazoa; phylum Arthropoda; class Insecta; order Orthoptera; family Tettigoniidae; genus Anabrus; species Anabrus simplex. The sequence goes on along the minus strand of NC_090265.1, from coordinate 125,730,250 downwards.
GATGGAATACTTGGCTTCTTGAGCCGACAAAGTCCTAGATGCATAGGCGATGGGTCGCCTCCCTAGTTCAGTCTCTTGAAGAAGGACTGCAGCTACAGCTGACGACGACGCGTCCGTTTGGACGATGAATTTCTTTGAGAAATCAGGCATAGCAAGGACAGGGGCATTACAGAGAGCTAATTTCAGATCTTCAAAAGCGGCTTGTTGAGAAGGTCCCCACTCGAATTTGATGCCTTTCCTACGAAGAAGGTTTAAGGGCGCCGCTCTATTAGCAAAGTTAGGAATGAACTTTCTGAAGAAATTCACCATACCAATAAACCTGGCGATGCCTTTAATGTCCTTGGGAGGTTTAAAATCACGGATGGCCTGTGTTCTAGAATGATCGACTGCTACACCATCAGGTGACACAATATGCCCTAGGAAAGACATAGAGGGCTTAGCAAAGGCAACCTTGGACAACTTAACAGTTAACCCAGCCTTACGAAGGCGATTCAGAACTTCTCGCAGATGATCTAGATGTTCTTCGAAGGTCTCCGAAAACACGACGACATCATCCAAGTAGTGATATAAGTATTCAAATTTGATGTCTGAGAAGACCCTATCTAGTAGCCTAGTGAGCACAGCTGCCCCCGTGGGGAGCCCGAAAGGCACGCGGTTGTATTCGTATAAATTCCAGTCCGTGGCAAACGCTGTAAGGTGTTTAGACTCTTCGGCAAGGGGAATTTGATTATAGGCCTGATTCAAGTCCAAGATAGTGAAGAACTTGGCCTTACGAAACCATGAAAAACAAGAATGAAGGTCAGGAAGGGGCACAGATTGCAACACCACCTTCCGATTGAGAGCCCTGTAATCAATGACAGGCCTGAAGCCTCCTTGGGGTTTCGGGACTAGAAAAATAGGCGATGAATACGCCGACTTAGAGGGCCTAATAATACCATCCTTCAACATCTGATCGATGATTTCTTTCAGGGCCTTCATTTTAGGTGGAGATAGCCTATAAGGTGGAAAACGGACAGGAATCGAATCCGTGACCTCAATTTTGTATTCAATAAGATCAGTAACACCAAGAGTATCAGTGAATACCTCTGGAAATGACTGACATAATTTACGAATACTATTAGCCTGCTCCTCAGGTAGATGTCTAAGGTCTAACAACATCTCATCCTGGGTAGGCGAAATAGAGAAACATGACACAGAATTACACGTTAATAGTGGGATTTTACAACTAGAAGCAAATTTGAATGTGCACGACCTAGACTGGAGATCGAGCACAAGACCAGTGTGAGAAATAAAGTCCGCTCCCAGTATGATGGGGCAAGACAAGTGCTTAGCCACAAACAGTTTGATTTTCCATGTAAACTTAAAAATACGAATTTTGACCAGTAAAGAACCTAGAATTTCTAATGGAGATGTATTAGCCGAAACATATTTAACAGGAGAAGAGTCATAGACAGGTAGTTTACAAACAGATTTCAATTTGGAGTACAATTCAGCCGAAATAATGGAACAAACACTGCCTGAATCTAATAGAGCTGTTATAGGTTCGTTATTTATCTCAATCTTAAGAAAAGGAACAGGTGCGGGGATATCCGCCGCAATCCTAAGACACTCTTTGGGGCATTCAAAAGATGTATTCGAAGACTTATCGTTCCCTGAATTCTCGACCTTTTTGCCAGGGGCTGAGCCTTGGGAAGATGGATTAGTTGACTCAGCCGAAGCCACTAGTCACTTTTGACTGTTGTTGGAAGTTACCCCAGGAGTTGAGCAGGAGGGGGTGCTATTCGAATTGGGACAATTCTTGGCGATATGTGAGAAAGCCCCACATTTAAAACAGGCCTGTGATGAACCAGCTCCATTATTTGCCCTACTAGACTTGATCAGAGGACACTTATTGCGCAGATGGTCAGGCGACCCGCAAGCATAACATTTACGAGGGGTGACTGATCGGCGAGGTGGAGGCCGAGTGTTACTAAAGGAAGGCGGAGGTTCTTTCGCAACACGCAAGGAATCGGCGTATCTAACTCCTTCCGCTGAGACGGCCAATGCTTCAAGTTCCGAGAAAGTTTGCGGGCATGCCGCGAAACACAAATATGACCTGTAGGGTGGGGAGATCCCTTCAACAATAGCTTGCACGATCTGATCCTCAGGGAAGTGGAGAGCAAACACCCTAGTATAAAACTTAATGTCCTGTATGAAATCGGCCAAGTTTTCATCCAAGCGCTGTACCCGATAATAGTATTTCTGAATCAGAGATGACCTCGCGCGGGCAGGAATGAAATTTGCAAGCAAGTGTGCGTGAAAATCTTCAATAGATGATTGTTCAGCAATAGCTCTTACTATTTTATCTGAGAGAACACCAATAGCATAAGGATAGATAATTTGCAAAATTTGACAAGGGGAAAGAGAAAACACAAGGGCGTGATCCTGAAATTCAACTAGAAATCTTAAAAATGAAATTACATCACTGGTGGTGTTAACAGAAAACTTAGAAATACCTCTGAGCAACATTGCCAATGGATGAGGCAAGCTGCTAAACCCGGGTGACATAGTAGGTAAAGGTTTCAATGGCAAAGAAGTTAATTCAGAACGAATGTTACTCAGCGATGCACGGCGTTCAGACTCGTTGTCCAATGGGGCAGAGATAGTTTGAGCAGCGATGGTTTTCCTATTAACTTCTCCCTTGGGAGGCGCTTCCTCACTACCTGCATTCACTATGGTGGGCTGATCAGATTTGGGAGGAACTTCCCCAGTTAACAATTGAGTGACTTTACTAGACAATTCAGAAATAGTTTCAAGGAGCGTATTAGCTTCCTTCCTCTGAACGTCATTCACCTTTAGAGACAACAGATCATTAACTCTATTTGAAAAGTGATATAGTCTGCCTTGCACACGCTTAATTTGATTAGGAGACGGATCATTTTCATCAAAAAAACTAACTACAGATGCTAGCCCCGAAATATTCTCGACGATCGTGGAAAGAGAGTCATCAATTTCTTTCTCTCCCAAATTGGGGATGGAAATGGGCAAATCAAGGGACTCTCTAAGTTTGTTAGTGTCGATAGCAACCGTGCCTCCACATTACACGTTTCTAATAGTTAATTCGTAGATCAACTCCTCTTTGCGCAAATAGTTAAGGAGGAGAACATCGCGAGGGCCGGGCATGATGACGGAAAAATTTTGAACAACCTCAATAAAAAATTTCCAGCAACTGAGAAAATGGTTAGAGTTCGGATCAAAACAATGTGTAGCCGTCAGAAGGGGCTAAATTGAGACCCATTCAACCACGCTCTGCTACCACTTGTTACCGAGTTTTGGTGGTAGTTATGCATGAAAGAAGGTGCTGGGTGGTGAATAGGTCTCAAGCTACTAAAGTGAAATTAATTTTAAAAATTTAACAAGGTTATATTTTCTTTTCAAAATTAGGTAACAACAAATAGAACAGGTACTTAGTAGCCGAAACACCATTGAACAATACATTTACATAAGTACCCCATTTGGGGCTTCAAAAGTCAGAAACATAATTCTTGGGCAATCAGCTCAGTTTTACCCCAAACACAATTTTAACAGAGGGGCAGAAAACCCCATTCATACCTAGGAGCCCTTGCTCCAAATTACACTGAAAAGCCTCCTCGAGGCATACAATATACCATTTTCAAAAGAGCCACTCGCTCTCAATTTAAGCCTTTCCCAGGCCACACCAAACTCCACTTTTAAGCTGTCCTCAAAGGACATATACACAGGGGTAAAATACCCAACCTACTGAGGTCTATTAAATGACAAGAAGGTTAATTAAATGACCTCTAAAACAATTTGAGAGGAGGCGAACTTGCACTCCTAATACACTTTGATTAAGACCTACTTGGCGCTAGGCCGTTAATACAAGGGCTAATCCCATACTAAAGAGGTGACTTAAGAAGAGAACAATTTGTTTTACATTATCGAAGAATAGGTTGAGAAAAATAAGTTCACCTCAAAACAATATGAGTGGGAGCTCGAGAGGGTTAGCACTCTCTATCCCAGAATGTAGCTTTACAAGAGAATCGAAGAAAAGAGTAGTTACATTTTAGGAAAAGGTTACATGGTAGAACGCTTCGCACCCGCCCCGAGAGTTAAACTGCTGAGCAAGAAAAGGAAAAAAAATTATTAATCGGCCATTACCTTATTGTTGACCGCTGCAGAAGAAAGAGGCGCTACCCGCCTCCTGCGATGTACTTAATACACTGAAAGATGGAACAGAAGTGGCACGGAGACCCAAAAATCAGCAGTTTATAACCTCTCGTGGAAGGTTCTAGGCGTTAGGGGAATGAAAACACCCGCCCACAATTATTTTATTGGCTAGGACCCCGCAATCGATTCAAGTTGGGGGAAGATACATCTGATTGGATAGAAATTAATTTAAGAAATTCGGGATTGGCTACATGCAAAACAAGGGGAAAGAGAGGGGTATACAGCCAACTTAAACAATAACAGAAAGAAATTTAGCAAAGAACAAACATTTGAAATAAAAATTTCTTCAACAAAATAGTTCTTTGACTCCGCACTAGGTTGCACTATTGTTGATCTTCAGTAGTGTCCTCTAGAAGAGAAAGTTCACACTTCTTACTTCAAGCTAAACAAAAACACATCAAAAGTGACACAGTTCAAAAACTCAAAATTTTCCACGTGGTGACATCTTCTGAGAAAGTAGAGAATTAATAGAGTAGATAAAGTTCAACCTTCCTCCAGAAGAGGAGTTTCAACTGGCGCAACTTTTAAATAAACGGTGTAGAGGTGTACCGCCCGGTACAATTACAATAACCGGTAAGTACAGTATATATCTATTAAATCATTTAATTCTCTTCTTTTTAATGCTATTTGATCGGGGTGTCGACCCATGTGGATCTCTTTACCCTACTGGCACCATATTGTATGAACCTGCGTGCAATTGGAATGGCGGTAGTGTGGAATGTATTGTGTGAGGAAAGGAAGATTAAGGACGTCGCAAACAGGTCAGGAATATTAATAATTACAATTAAAAACCCCTGACCGGGCAGGGAATCGAACACGGGCCTTCGGGTGACAGGCGGACGCGTTGCCCGCTACACCGCGTGGTCGGACTATTATATTCCTTTGTTTACGATACGTCTACATTTGAGCACTAACAGTTTTATGTCATCCCTACTTGATTTCCAGTTGTCTGTTCACTTATCGCCGCTTCCTAGGCCACCCCGTTTCCCTCAATGTACCTCCCTATAACCCTTCTATACAAATTTCCTAATTTAAAAGTATCACTGCGGTTTATGTGAAGGCCATCGGAGTGCAGATCCCTTCTCCTACCCACCCATTAGGATCTTGAAAAACCTCACTCCCAGTTTCCCACATACTCACTCGTCTCATTTAAATCCCAATCACCTTCCAGTCAGTACCCCTCCTACACAGTATTCCACTGATAACAATTTACGCTTCCTTAAACTCCACCCGCGCTGCATTTACCAGGTCCCACACATCCCCAAGTATGTTGGTACATATACCTGCTTGTTTTACGTCGTTAGTACCAACGTGAAAAACTACCACATTCTCCATTCCCTGGGGCCGATGACCTTCGATGGTAGGCCCCTTAAAACAACAAGCATAATCATGATCATTATCATCATCTCCTTTCCCTCCTCCTTCTCTTCTACCTTCCTCAACATCTGCCTTAACGTAATTTTTGGATAACACTTTACCCTGGTACCCTTTCTTCCACAACTTTAAGCACATGTCTAACGATGGAATAACCCACGACCAGAGCCTCAACCCTACCCTCCTTATTTGATCCCCTCCCTTCCTGGTCAGTCCTATCTGCAGAAGCTACTTCCTCCTCCGTTTTCTCCATCACATGATCCTGTTCCACCTGTCTTTTCCTATCCACTACTCCACATTTCCATTTCCTACTTTTTCCCTTTCTCCTACTCCAACACTTGCCAGCAACAGTTTCCTGTTAGTCAACTTCCCTCGTATGTTCTACCTGCAGTGACTCGTACCGATTTCTCGCAGACACGCGTCCTGAATTCTGATCATGAATGGAGCCCTTAGCCTTCAATCTCCTTCTCCTTAAAACATTAGACAAACTGTCTTCTACAATTCCCCCCTTCCCTTCCCATCCTTCTTATTCACCTACTGTATCCTGTACATTGTTTGAGGGAGGCCTACTTTCCATCTTGTCCTCTGAGAGAATTCTAATATCTCCCTCAAGCTCTCCAACTCCTCCCTCATACTCCTTAATGCCTGGCAACACCCACAGTTCCTACACTTGCACTCCTTAGTCATTCTTTACTGAATAATGAAAAGGAAAGGAAAATTAAGGTAACTTATTCTGTGCAAAATAAAAATGAAGCGAAAGAAATATTGTCTAGGATAGTTCACAAAGATTACACGACAATAAGTTAATTAATATAGGCTACTACTACACGACAATACTGCTTGATTGTACGGTTTTTTATTCCTTCTATACCCTAATAGGATGGAAATTGCTGTTAATTAATGGAAACAGAGAATAATACACACGAGTTACACAATCCTTAACTGCAATTAAGTCTACCTAAATTATTGCAAACGAATTCTGGTAAGAGAGTTACAACAGATACCAGAGATACTATACTGTCCCCTTAAAATTTGGCTATCATCAGATTATTTACGACAAGACGACATTAAAAGTTTTATTGTTCGCCAGGAGCTGTATTCATCATTTGGAAAGCTGTGTGTGAGCACCAAACTGGTTCTTTCCTATCGTTCAGAGGGACAATGAATTGATCCGTGTTCGACTGATTGCAGGGTAAATCACGTGACAAGCCAGTGTTCCCAGGCGAGACACGAGCTTGACACCCAGCCGTGCAAGCAGGCAAGCTTCTAGAAACAGTCACGACCAATCACAAGAGACCCCGTGAACCAATGATCGTCTCTAAAAAGCACACAACCCCCACGTGCAAAATCCTATAAAACGTCATGTTCGCTGTAAATCACTCTCTGCTACTACTCTGCTCTGCTCTAATCTACCCTGGTCAACTCTGGTCTACGCTACTCCTTCATCGGAACCACGTGGGAGGGAAAATTCAGCCGTGCAAGCAGACATACGCTCTGCTAAAATTAGTCCAGTTTACTATAAAATCTTATGAAGTGAACCTCAACATTAGTGATCCAAGTTAAGTTTATTTCTCCACGAGAACATTAAGTATTCCAGCGTGTGTGTGTGTGTGCACATTCTAATATATGTTGCATTAGTTACAGCTTACACTTCTGGAACATGGCAAGTTCATCCCAGCGAATCTCCGTGTACGTCAAGATGGATTTTTCCTCTACAATGTGCATCATAATTTAATCGTGGGACGTCTATTGCCGTGTCTCCATGACCTTCTAAGTATGTAAGGCACTTCTGATCGGAGAAGGTGACTGACGGGATAATGCCGGAATGACAGACTTCAACCTGGAATCGAACCTCACCTAAACTTGGGTGCCGTTTTAACTGTTTATTTTCTTTCTCATCTTTGTAAAACTATAGGATCTTTCTTCTCTAAATCGTAGCTCTATTAGTTCTTGTAGTAGATTGAGTTATTTCATTTTCATTTCTTGAGGTGTCATAGTAGTCGAGTTACATGTGTGTGACTGAAATTTCAAATCTATTAGATTAGCTGTGTAGTCTGTCTTTGAATGAGTGCTCATACGTAGGATTTAGACAGATTTAAAAATCACTGACCACGTGATAAATTTCATTTGTTTACCTGTGATATTGGAAATAATCTGGATTGGAGTTACGTGTAAAATTTTGTGAGATAGGTTCGAATTTAGTGTCATTTTAAGATCACTTGCATTCTTTAGGATCGAATTATCTAATTTCACGACATTTCAGGACTGATAGATTTAATAATCACTTAAAATAATAATAAATTTGAATAAAAGATCGGGTTAAGAATGGAATTAAACGGTCGTGGACTATAAATTACCTTAGATTCCTTATATGTGAGATTTAATGAGCTCAGTTCGTGATGCGCCTGGAATATGGCAGTCCTGCGGGATATTAATTGAATAATTTATTAATTGGATAATTTATTATTGTTGAATAATTTGTTGCTTGTGTCTTTGGGAGCACAATGTGATTTATTATAACTGGAGCACACGTTGAATACATTTCATGAATAGGGAGTAATAATAATGTGATTAAGGCTCACGAACGCTACATTTACGACTTGTAACCCAAGTGATGGTGATGATTATGGAATTCTATTAGAATCTACAAATTGATTTCAGAAATTTAGATGGATATCCGTCGCGGTTTAATGAATATTACATTTCAAGTCATACCACGAATTTTGATCACTACCCACTATTGGAGTGAGAATATTTCCAGACACGAATTCATCCTCCGGATATTTTTGACGCGACCATTCTAAAAATAATCAATAAATTTATAAGGGCAGTATTCGTTGTAAATATTGTGTATACAAAAATACGTGTTACCTTGTGTGAATGTGGTGGGTGTGTGTGTGTGTATTGTAATTATGAATATTTTCCATGTTTTCGATTGTTTAATGTATTTAATCTGGTCGTGCATTTATCGCAACGGCACGGATTGTGTTCAACGTTGTTTTGCCATCATGATGACTCGTTTAGCATATTTTAAGGAACAATTTGTTGAGATGAGTTGTGAGTAAGACCAGGTTAGAATTTAATTTGCAATTTTCCATAGATTTAGACGAAAGATCGTCTCGTCATTTTCCAGCAAAGGCAAGCGATTTATAAATTAATCTTTAACTAACTCACATGTGGATATGAGAAAATTTTCAATACCTTTATATTAAATTTCCAAAATATTTTCAAACTGATTTGAAACTTCAAAGGTCATGCAAGTATAAATTTAATATTCACAAATGGCATAATCAGTCTGGACTTTTTTTGCTAGGGGCTTTACGTCGCGCCGATACAGATAGGTCTTATGGCGACGATGGGATAGGAAAGGCCTAAGAGTTGGAATGAAGCGGCCGTGGCCTTAATTAAGGTACAGCCCCAGCATTTGCCTGGTGTGAAAATGGGAAACCACGGAAAACCATTTTCAGGGCTGCCGATAGTGGGATTCGAACCTACTATCTCCCGGATGCAAGCTCACAGCCGCGCGCCTCTACACGCACCAGTCTGGATTTAGGTGATAACGAGTAATGATAATAATAATTAATAGGTGACAAATACGTTGGAAAACTGTGTGTTATAATTACAGTGAGAATTATCTAGTGAGATACACTAATTTTTAAACACGATCGTGTAATGATAAAAGTAAATGTTACACAGATAAGGTTAGATATCAATAATAATAATAATAATAATAATAATAATAATAATAATAATAATAATAATAATAATAATAATAATAATTAATTGTAATTTTGGAATAAATTTTTATTTTCCATCAGAGTTTCCACTAGCATTATTAATGGACGTTACACAATGTAGTAATTGAAATTCATCAGAATTCAACATTGACCACGTGTTGAGATTGCAATAAATTAATGGAACCTTAAGTTAATTTTATTGTGGAATAATAAGCGAAATAGCTGCCTACTAATTTGTGTAAATCCTCATTGAAGTCTCTGGACACTTTCATTTATAATATTTTAATTTTAAAGGCAGTGATGAAACATTGAAATATTGAAAGAAATATTTGTGTAGTATTGCCCCCATTATTGCCGAGCTAAGCCCATCCACTGAGGGAGAGATACCCCGGTGGGATTCTCATTCCAGAACAGTAAAGCTGGAGGACGAGGATGATGTTTAATTGGTTGTCGATTGCTACAGGAAGACCAGACATTATGAAAGCTCACTGTAATTAAATCCCAGCAAGTATATTTTTGTGTTTTGATGCTTATGTTAATAAATGTAAGAGTGTTGTTCTAAATTTTATATTTTTATGCTTGGTCCTCCCCTTTTTTCCCTTAAATGCCTCTAAAAACGGAAAGCCAGGAACGAACGGCCCACCGCGGGATCTCTCGCTCAGTGGCTGGGCTTAGCTCGGCAATAATGGGGGCAATACTACACAAATATTTCACAGTAATAGAATAAACACACTATCTGTTTTACAAGTTGTTTTACGTCGCACCGACACAGAGAGGTAATGGCGACTATAGGACAGAAAAGCACCGGGAGTGGGAAGGAATCGGCCTTGGCCTTAATTAACGTACAGCCCCAGCATTTTCCTGATGAAAATGGGAAACGATCTTCAGGGCTGCCGACAGTGGGTTATGAACCACGCTATTTTCCAATAAGATATTATAATGCCCTACAATAATTTTAAACTATGTTCAAGCTATTTTCATATACTAATATACAGTACAATAATTTTAAACTACGTTCAGACGTATTCTCATTAACCTGGTTATTAACTTACTAAGCACAAACAGAAAAGGAAATTACAATAAGAAAAGATCAAAATTCGCAAAACTACCCAAAATAATAGAATAGGCACTATAATTCCGAATAAGTTACTATACTACACTACAATTATTTTTAAACTACTATCAGACGTATCCTAATTACTAAGCACAAATAGGAATGAAAATTCCAATTAGGCAAGAACTACCGGTACTCAAGGATTACAACAAAGTTAAACACGTAGACAGATTAATATTAGTACTACTTTTTCCTATTATGCTGTATTAGAAATGAAACCTGCCGTTTGCACAAAAATGAACACGAATATAACAGGCAAGATACTATCTAATATACCGTATCTACTCTACAATTCTCAACTGAAATGTGGTTATATGATAATTACAAATGGTGGATTACTATTATTGTCCCTACTCCGCGGTACGGAGAATAAAACTGTCCTTAATGCTGAAAAAATGAGGTTGTTTACATCACAGTCAGTGGAAGTAATACTTGAATACTTTGTTTCTCGTTATCATTAAATTCTCTCCACTTTCACTGTATTCTTATGGTTTACATAGGGTGATACATTTCGTTTCTTACTGTACTAAAAATAACTTAACTACATAATTGCTTCAAGTCTGTATTCGGAGTTCCGGGAGCTCCAAAAAATGCATGTTTGTACATACACATTTTATTTCCCTTTTTGTCTTGCGTACAGCAGGACGAGTTGCTAAGTCTTGCTGTACTGATCCGGTGGATAAATTCGTTAACCAGCGAACTTACTTTCACAAATTTAGAGGCGAATAAAATTACCTTCCAGATATGTCGTGAATGTTGAAGATTTTCGAGGTCGGCGACTGGGAAGTAGAAATACATTAACGGTACTTGGTCACGTCAGGGAGCAGAGTGGAATGCCTCGTAATGTCGCATATTCAATGTTACTTGTGATCGCTTTGAGAACTGAACGTATAATTTTAAATGGCAAGATTAGCGCTGAATCACATAGCTTACGAAGGACTTCACTTGGGACATTAATATAAATGTAACAGTAGATTCTTCTAGTTGTTAGATGATGGTGGTGATTTAGACAAAAGCTTATGTTTACCCTTCCATGAAAAAGAAAACTGGTAATATGTCGGCTTAAATATAAAAATAACTTTTCATGGTATATTTTATAATACAAAGTATATTCGAATATAGTATTTTTTATTAGCTTCTTATCGTATCAGTGTACTAAATCGCGATTTTCTTGTGCTTAGGTATAAAATTGTGTCGAACTTTGTTCTCGATGGAGTCCTTAATGTATGTGATAAAGCTGCTTTTATGAATGTTCATGAATACTGTATGCCTTTCCACTTGCTGATGGGACTCGGCCATGTTAGAAAATGTATACACATTCTTATCGTAATGACGTAAAATGAGAACAAGCGAGCAAGTTCGACTGGGGTCACCTAGCTGTAAATTCGGGAGATGATTGGTTCGAACCTCACTGTCGGCAACCCTGAATGTGGTTTTTCGCGATTTCTCATTTGCGCACCAGACAAGTGTTGAGATGACCTCAAATAAGTCCACAATCTCTTCCTTCTCAATCCTAGCCCTTTCTTATCCCATCGTTGCCGTAAGACTATCTGCATCGGAGCGGCGTAAAACAAATAGAAAATAATAACAGCAGCACGGGCGTAAGGTATTGTTTTCACTAAGTAGGCAACACTGAAAATGATGGCTTTCAAATATTTTTATCACGTACAGGATGTTATCTAGAGATTAGGCTGAATTATGTCGTGTAATCAATAAAATTATTACAAAAAATTGTTTATTTTATAGATGTGGCTAGCTTTTAGTTAACGGCTGAAGATTATTTGTTTAGTAAGTCTGATCTAATCTCGTGGCGTAGCACGTGTTCGCATCATCATGCATACGAGAGGAAGGCCAGATCTTCGACGTGGTTGCGAAGTCCGGTTTTTCTGTGCCTACTCTCCTTGAGTAAAAGGATGTTGGCGCGGAATATTTCAACTTACGTGGGTGGAGTGTGTTCCTGTTAGGAATAAGATGTATGATTCAGGATTATTCACTTCATTGAATGGTGTATATTAGCATTGTCATTTCACTTACGTATGGTTTAAGAACAATAACTTCGTTGACAGAAATTCGCTTTGACTATATCAATGTACAGTACATTAGTTTTCAAATCTAGGAAGTCCAAGCATCTCAGCAATTGTCTTTTTGCTCCCTGTTTCTTCAGTTTCACCAGTCCAGTTATTAAAAATGTGCAAATACATTGGATGCAATTAACTATTAACTGGAAAACAACAGGTAGGGAATCTGCCACCTGGGCGACTGCCCTAAATGCAGATCAGTATTGATTGATTGATTGATTCCTCAAAAGTATTTCTGTCTAAACTACGCCAGGGACTTGAATAGCAATTATTTGGATGTAGGAACTTGATTATTAGCTAACCGCTCATAAATACTGGAAGATCGAGGGTGTGAAATATAAATTACGTATACTTTAACTGGCTACTCAGAGCTACAAATGATCGATATACAAGAATAATCTGATTTTTATTTACATTTTATCGATACACTACACCCTTTGTTCACGACTGTAGCCAACAATGCCAATATAAGAATACGAAGAGCGACAATAATCAATAACAATACAACGACTGTTAACTATTTCGCAAGTGAAATACTGTATATTCTGTTAAAATCTTTCTTTATTTACAACAGTATCGCGTTATTTAAAGTAATTATTACCTTCGTGATAGGTAGAACCGTTGAACTGCTATTTGAAATACCCTGTCAAATGCTTGCACTAATGGACTATAACCGCTACAGAAGTTACGACTCTTTTTAATATCCCGTCTTTGTAAGCATTTTTTCACCAAACCTACTCATATTTTAATAATAATGTTAATAAGAAAAGATATTTCTTCTTTCACGCAGTCCAGAATTACAGGTTGTAATCTAGCGAACGCCTGCGGCACCACTCAGTGTGAAAATTATAAATAATACCACTAATCGTAGATTACTACATACAGTAAACGCCAATATTTGTGGAACTAAATGTAACGCACACAACAAAATTTGCTAATTTCGACAACTATTAACTACTTTATCACTGATATAATACAGAGCTCTTAGAACAGCCAACCACTCACTAGAGCACCCAACAATCCTTGACAAGTAATAGAGAAAAGCATAGGTGCTTTCATTATACAAGTAGAGAAATTCAAAATGTTTTACAAGCTTAATACACCTCGACATGCGTACCATTAATCAACAGTACCGGTATTCTCTAAGGAAGAAGTCAGATCACACATAAACCAATATCTATACCTCTCTGCTTTCAGACAAACTTAGTTGTAAGGGGGTGAAAGTTGGGTGAATTTAGAAAATCTTATTCGTAATTTAGAAGTAACTGGCATTAAAGCTGTGAGTATGATCGTTTGCAAAATAGATGGGAACAATGGAAAAATAGTACTCGGAATGGGGTGATAAAGGCTAAGTTAAGAATGGACTGTACGGACGAAGCTGTGCACTTATACCAGTATCATTTTTTGGGTCATTTGAGGCGAATGGAGGAGGAAAGGCTACCTACTAGAATAATGGACTCGGTCGTGAAGGGTGTAGACCAAGATGACGATTTTTGGAGTAAGTTTCTAAAGATTTAAAGATTACAGGTATAGAACTAATGAGACCCTTGAGCTAGTTACAAAAACAGGATTATGGAAGTGCTTATTTGCAGTAATCTGCGATTAGTGGTATTTATTTAAAGTTTTCAAACTGAGTATTTCCGTAGGCGTTCGCTAGATTGCAACCGGTAATTTAGGTCTGCATGAAAGAAGAAATATATCTTTCTTTTTAATAGTATTATTAAGATATCAATAGGTTTGTTGATAAAATACGGTACTTACAAAGACGGGATATTAAAAAGAGTCGTAACTTCGGCAGCGGATATATCTATTAGTGTAGGCATTTGGCAGGGTATTTCAAATAGCTGTTCAACAGTCTCACCGATCACGAAGGTAATAACTTCTTTTAATAACGCGATACTGTTGTAAATTTTGTTTAAAGAAAGTATTTCAACAGAACAGACAGTACTTCACTGGTGAAATAGTTAACAGTCGTAATTTTTATTGATTATTATCGCTCTTCTTATTCAAATATTGGCATTGTTGGCTACATTCTGTAAACAAAGGGTGTAGTCTATAAAGAAAATATAAATAAAAATCAGCTGATTCTTGTATTCCGATCATTTGTAGGTCTGAGTAGGCAGTTAAAAACCCGTATTTTATATTTCCCACCCTCGATGTTTCAGTATTTATGAGCGGTTAGGTAATAATCATTTCCTACATTCCAATAATTGCGATTCAAGTCCCTGACTTAGTTTAGACAGAAATACTTTTGAGAAATTATTGTAAACAACATCATATTTTTCAACATTTAAGGACAATTTTATTCTCCGTCCCGCAGAGCAGGGAAAATAATAGTAATCCACCATCTGTAAAGATCACAAAACTGCATTTCAGTTTAGAATTGTAATGTAGATACAGTATATTAGATAGTATCTTGCCAGTTATATTCGTGTGCAAACGGTAGGTTTCATTTCTATTACAGCATAGTAGGACAAAGTAGTACTAATATTAATCTGTATACGTGTTGAACTTTGTTGGTAATATTTGAGTACCTACGGTAGTTCTTGCGAATATCTAAATTTAGGCAAAATTGGAATTTGTATTTCTATTTATGCTTAGTAAGAATCTAGGACTCATCTGAACGGTGTTTTAACATTATTGCAGTGTAGTATAGTAACTTATTAGAAATTATAGTGCCTATTCTGTAATCTTGAGTAGTTTTGCGAATTTCGAAATTAAATGGTACCGTAATTTTCTTTTCTTTTTTGTTTGGTAATAACCTGTTGTAATTAGAATACGTAGTTAATTAATTAGAATAGTAATTAGAATACGTAGTTTAAAATTAGTGTAGTGTATTGTAGTATCTATACTTAGTCTGAACGTAGTTTAAAATTATTGTAGTGTATTATAGCATCTTATTAGAAAGTAGTGTGATTATTCTATTACTGTGAAATATGTGTATAGTATAGTACCGTTTCTGTGGTATCTGTAGTAACTCTCTTACTAAAATTCTGTTGTTGTAATTAGGGTAGACTTAACTGCAATTAAAAATAGTGTAATTCTTGTATTTTATTCTGTTTCCAGTAATTAACAGCAATTTTCATCGTGTTAGCGTGTTGGAAAAAAAATAGTACAATTAAGTAGTGTAGTAGTAGCCTATATTAAATAACTTACTGCCGTGTGATCTTTGTGAACTAACCTAGACAATAGTTCTTTCCTTTCATTTTTATTTTGCACAGAATAAGTTATTTCTTTTTCCTTTTCTTTCCATTATTTAGTAAAAAATGGCTAAGCAGTGCGAGTGTAGGGACTGTGGGTGTGGCCAGGCATTAACGAGTATGAGGGAGGAGTTGGAGAGCTTGAGGGAGATAATTAGAATTCTCTCAGAGGACAGGAAGGAAAGTAGGCCTCCAAACAATGTAAAGGATACAATAGGTGTAATAGAGGGATTGGAAGGAAAAGGGTTGAATTGTGGAAGACCGGTGGTCTAATGTTTTAAGGGGAAGGAGATTGCAGGCTAAGGGCTCCATTCAGGATCAAAATTCAGGACATGTGTCGGTGAGAAAACGGTACGAGTCACTGCTGGTAGAACAACCGGGGGAAGATGAGGAACCGGAAACTGTTGCCGAGAAGCTTGGAAGCAGGAAAAAGGGAAGAGTTAGGAAAGGGAAATGCGGAGTAGTGGATACGAAAAGACAGGTGGAACAGGGTCATGGGATGGAGGAAAGGGAGGAGGAAGTAGCTTATGCAGCTGTCAGGAAAGATAGCACTGACCAGGAGGGGAGGGCATCAAACCAGGTGGGTAGGATTGAGGCTCTGGTCATGGGGGATTCTATCGTTAGACATGTCGGGAAAGTGTGTGGAGGAAAGGGTACCAGGATAGAGCGTTATCCAGGAATTAGGTTAAGGCAGATGTTGAGGAAAGTAGAAGAGAAAGAGGAGGGAAAGGAGAAGGTGGTAGTGTTTCACGTTGGTACCAACAACGTAAGGCAAGCTGATATAAGTACCAACATAGTTAGAGATGTGTGGGATCTGGTAAATGCAGCACGGATGAAGTTTGAGAAAGCGGAGATTTTTATCAGTGGAATTCTGTGTAGGAGGGATACTGACTGGAGAGTGATTGGGGATTTCAAAGAGACCATGGAGTGGGTATGTGGGAAACTGGGAGTGAAATTTCTAGATCCTAATGGGTGGGTAGGAGAGAGGGATCTGCGCTCAGATGGCCTTCACTTAAACCGCAGTGGTACATATAAGTTAGCAAATTTGTTTAGAAGCGTTATAGGCAGGTACATTCAGGGAAACAGGGTGGACTAGGGAGCGGTGCTAAAGGAACAGGGAACTGTAAATCACGTAGGGACGACTTAAAACTGTTAGTGCTCAACTGTAGAAGTATAGTAGAGAAAGGAATAGAATTAAGTAATTTAATAGATATGTACTTACCAGATATTGTAATAGGAGTTGAATCATGGCTGAGAAATGATATAATGGATGCGGAAATTTTCTCACGTTACTGGAGGGTGTATCGTAGAGATAAGATACTAATGGCAGGAGGGGGAGTATTCATTCTGGTGAAAGAAGAATTTGTAAGCTACTAAAAAGTTAAAGATGAGACACAAGAAATTCTAGGGGTAAGGCTCATTTCTAAAGATAATAGGCAACTTGATGTCTTTGGAGTGTACAGACCAGGAAAGGGTAGCGCAGATGCTGATTCAGAATTATTTGATAAGATAATCAGCTATGTGGGAAACGATAAGGAAAGGAACGTGATTGTAGCGGGTGATCTCAATTTACTAAATGTCAATAGGGGAAGGTAATGCGAACGACAGGAAGCATGACCAACAAATGGCAAACAAGTTAATATGGGAATGGCACCTGATTCAGAAAGTGATGCAACCAACTAGAGGGAAGAACATTCTGGATGTGGCTGGTAAAACAAGATGAGCTCTATAGAGAAACCGAAGTAATAGATTGTGTTAGTGATCACGAAGCGGTTTTTGTCGTAGTTAAAAATAAATGTGAAAGAAAGGAAGAGATTGAAATCAGGACTGTTAGGCAGTACCATACGGCTGATAAAACAGGAATGAGGGAGGTTTTAATAAGTAACTATGATCGGAGGAACACGGTAAATAAGAATGTAAACAGACTCTGGGGTCGGTTAAAGTAATTGTTGAAGAATGCTAAAATAGGTTTGTACCTTTAAAGGTGTTAAGGGATGGTAAAGACCCACTATATTATAACAGGGAAGTAAAGAGTCTAAGAAGGAGGTGCAGGTTGGAAAGAAATAGGGTTAGAAATGGCTGTGGAAGTAAGGAGAAATTGAAAGAACTTACTAGGAAATTGAATCTAGCAAAGAAGTCAGCTAAGGATAACATGACGGCAAGCATAATTGGTGGCCATACTAATTTTAGTGAAAAATGGAAGCGTATGTATAGGTACTTTAAGGCAGAAACAGGTTCCAAGAAGGACATTCCAGGAATCATTAAGGAACAAGGGTAGTATGTATGCGAGGATTTTCAAAAGGCAGAAGTATGTAAAGATTGTTGGTTACAAGGATAATGTCCAGATAGAGAAGGTGACTAATACTAAAGAAGTATTAAAATTTACCTATGAAAGCAATAATATTTAAAGTAAGATACAAAAGTTGAAAAATAGAAAAGCATCTGGAATTGATAAGCTTTTGGGGGATATAATAAAGACAATGGGTTGGGATATAGTACCATATCTGAAGTACTTGTTTGATTATTGTTTGATTGAAGGAACTTTACCAAATGAATGGAGAGTTGCTATAGTAGCCCCTGTAAAGTAAAGGGTGATTGACATAAAGCTGAAAATTAGAGGCCAATCAGTTTGACATCCATTGTATGTAAGCTTTGGGAAAGCATTATTTCTGTTTATATAAGACATGCTTGCAAAATTAATAACTGGTTTGATAGAAGATGTTCTAAAATCATCTAAAACATAATGTTGTGAGATGGATGGTAGGCAATGGTATGGTTATAAACGGGTATAAATGTCAGGCTGTGAGTTTCACAAATAGGAAAAGTCCTCTCAGTTTTTATTACTGCGTTGATGGGGTGAAAATTCCCTTTGGGGATCATTGTAAATACATAGGTATTAATATAAGGAAAGATCTTCACTGGTGTAATCACATAAATATAATTGTAAATAAAGGGCACAGATCTCTGCACATGGTTATGAGAGTATTTAGGGCTTGTAGTAAGGATGTAAAGGAGAGAGCTTATTTGTCTCTGGTGAGACCTCAACTAGAGTATGGTTCCAGTGTATGGGAACTTTAACAGGATTACTTGATTCAGGAACTGGAAAAATCCAAAGAAAAGCAGCTCGATTTGTTCAGGGTGATTTCCGACAAAAGAGTAGCGTTACAAATATTTTGCAAAGTTTGGGCTGGGAAGACTTGGGAGAAAGGAGACGAGCTGCTCGACTAAGTGGTATATTCCGTGCTGTCAGTGGAGAGATGGTGTGGGAGGACATCAGTAGACGAATAACTTTGGATGGTATCTTTAAAAGTAGAAAAGATCCGTACACTTCATTTTGCCACCAAATAAACGCACTAGATAGAATTATTGACCGCGAAGCTGTTTTTGTGGTAGTTAAAAATAAATTTTAAAGAAGGAAGGTATTAGAATTAGGACAGTTAGGCTGTGCCGTATGGCTGATAGAACAGACAGGAGGGAGGTTAAAAAAGTAACTGTGATCGGTGAAAACTGTAAATAAAGATATAAAGAGTCTGGAGGATGGGTTTAAAGCAATAGTTGAGGAATGTGAAAATAGCTTTGCACTTTAAAGGTGGTAAGGAATGGTACAGACGGTAAAGACCCACTATGTGGTAGCAGAGAAATTAAGAGACTAAGAAGGAGGTGCAGATTGGAAAGAATTAGAAGGACCGAGCTCACTAGCTGCAGACGCTTAAGTGCGGCCAGTATCCAGTATTCGGGAGATAGTAGGTTCAAACCCCACTGTCGACGCCCTGAATATGGTTTTCTGTGGTGTCCCTTTTTCACACCAGGCAAATGTTGAGGCTGTACCTTAATTAATGCCACGGACGCTTTCTTCCTACTCCCTGCCCTTTCATGTCACATCGTCGCCGTAAGACATATCTATGTCGGTGCGACGTAAAGCCAATAGCAAAACAAGGAATAGAAGTAACTTACTAGGAAATTGAATCTAGCAAAGAATTGTACTAAGGGTAAGATAATGGCAAGCATACTTGGCGATCATGCAAATTTTAGTGAAAGGTAGAAGAGTATGTATGTATAGCAAGCGAGGCTCCATAATACGATCTGCAGAGCTGGAGAACACCACAATGAAATATATACAGTAATATTTAGCGATTAGCGATTCCATCCTTTATTTTGAGTGTTTATATCGAGCCAAAGATCGATACCCATACAGCTGCTGGTCATATGGCAACCCTGTTTAGATCTGTGAACGAGAAAACATTAGGAGAGCACTCTTAACTACAGCTTTCTTTCTGATAGGTGGCTAAGTGTCGCCCGTAAGGTCATGTATGAACAGCACACCTTGCAGTACGTCTGACCTATTCCCGTGACCATAGAGTTAGTAAATAATACATTAGACAGCGCCACCGTCCGTGAGAGAATCGCTGCAGTGAGCGAGCATGTTGAAATCTCAGCTGTTTGCGAAAAGCTCCCTCCATTGTACTCATCAGTGTAAATAGAGAACTTAAACTGTGCGGTTATTGATATGGTTTAAAATTCTTACATGTCATCATTCTCAGATACTACAGTATAGTTGTGATGCTTCTGTTCAGTGGACAGAAAGCTCAAATAGCTTAAATACAGGATAAATGCGTGATAAAAGTTGATGGCTGTGATCAAGTACGGTAACATAAAATCATTTTACTGTCCATGTTCAGACTTCAAACAATGTACCTTATGATTGTGGGTATGTATATTTTTCTATCTTTGGTGTAAATGATCAGGACTTCAAATTCTATCCAACTACCGAAAACATGCTCTCTCTCGTACGAAATAAATGAGCGAGTTCTTAGACCTACAAGTAATCATGACTATATTTCTCCGTAATGGTAGTGAATTCTTCCGAGTTAGGTGGTCATGAAAATGAAAGCAGAAACGCTAGTACCATCAGATGATGTTCCCCATCCATTAAAGAAAGCTGACTGCCAAAGATGTATGCAGGTCTCGGAAACTTAGTAAATACGAATGTGTCGATAGGTCAACATTTTTCGATAAGGCAAAGAGGGGCTTTATTTTTGGCAGCTTTTTAATTGTTGTTTTTTTTGTACAAGTCAGTTATTTATATTGTCGACGTCCCTCGAAATCGGGGTCTTACAAATTGAGATGAACGTCTATCAGTATTATTTCGGTATATTTCCGAGAAGTGCACACTGATCGGACATGGAGTAAAGCGTTTCCGCGGGGTTGGAGGACGGATTCACACGAGCTCAGCTGACACTTTCCGCATGCAATATGAATTTAGATTTGTCTATTACACTTACTGCAATGGACAGTGGTCACAGAGCAGAACCACCAACATTATACAGCACGAGCCGCCACTGATGTATAGGTACTTTAATGCAGAAAATGGTTCCCAGAAGGATTTTCCAGGAATCATTTATGAACAAGGGGAGTGTGTATGCGAGGATCTTCAAAAGTCAGAAGTATTCAGTCATCACTATGTACAGAAAATGTACAGGTAGAAGAGGTGACGCGTGCTAAAGATGTATTAAAATGTACTTGTGATAAAAATGACATTTACAGTAAGATACAAATGTTGAAAACTAGAAAAGCAGCTGTAATTGGTAAGGTTTCGTGGGATATACTAAACAAAATGGGTTGGGATATAGTACCATATCTGAAGTACTTATTTAATTATATTCTGCATAATGGAGCTATACCAAATGAATAGAACGTTGCTATAGTAGCCCCTGTGTATAAAGGAAATTTGAAAAGTACAGGCCAGTCAGTTTGACATACATTGCAGGTAAGTTTTGGGAACGCATTCTTCCTGGTTCTATTAGACATGATTTCGAAATTAATAATTGGTTTGTTAGAAGGCTGTTTGGGTTTAGGAAAGGTTATTCCACTGAAGCTCAACTTGTACTTTTCCAGCAACTTATAGCAGATATCCTGGATTCAGGAGGTAAAATGGACTGTATCGCGATAGAACTATCTAAGGCATTTCATAGGGTAGATCATGGGAGACAACTGGCAAAAATGAGTGCAATCGGAATTGACAAAATAGTGACTGAATGGGTGGCTATATTTCTAGAAAAACGAGCTCAGCTGACACTTTCCGCATGCAATATGAATTTAGATTTGTCTATTACACTTACTGCAATGGACAGTGGTCACAGAGCAGAACCACCAACATTATACAGCACGAGCCGCCACTGATGTAATAATTAAGTGGGGTATTCCTCAAGGCAGTATTATTGGGCGCTTTTGTTTTCTTATATATATATATGTGTGTGTGTGTGTGTGTATAGAATTGGTATCAGAGATAAGGCTTTTGGCAGATGATGTTATTCTGTACGGAGTAACAAATAAGTTACAAGATGGTGAACAACTGCAAAATTACAACGATAATGTAGTAATATGGACAGTAGGCAATGGTATCATGATAAACTGGGTTAAAAGTCAGGCTGTGAGTTTCATAAATAGGTAAAGTCCTCTCAGTTTCAATTACGGGGTTGATGGGGTAAAAGTTCCTTCTGGGGATCATTGTAAGTACATAGGTTTTAATATTAGGCAAGATTTTCGTTGGGATAATCACATAAATATGATTGTAAATAAAGAGTACAGGCCTCTGCACATGGTTATCAAGGTATTTAGGGATTGTAGTAAGGAGGTAATGGAGAGGGCATATAAATCTTGGTAAGATCCCAACTAGAGTATGGTTCCAGTGTATGTGACCCTCAAAATGATTACTTGATTCAAGAACTGGAAAAATCCAAAGAAATGCTGCTCGATTTGTTCTGGGTAATTTCCGAAAAAAGAGTAGCGTTACAAAAATGTTGCAAAGATTGGGGCTAGGAAGACTTGGGAGAAAGTAGACGAGCTGTTCGGCTAACTGGTATGTTTTTTATTTGCTCAAGAAAGGGCATCTGAGCCAAGGCTCTCGTAGTGCAATTCAAGGATTAAATATTCGCAAAGTATACAAAATATTTAAAATGGAATAATACCCTATTTCTAAATACTTTACAGTCTTAGATAAGAGGAAACCCTTAGAAATATATAATACCAATTTACTTTACTTAGTTTGTAAGATTTAGAGCTCATTTCGTTTTGCCCATTTATTATTTATTTTTTGTTAAAATGTTGAAATTGTTTTGCCTGTAGTATATGATTAAGGAGAGCATTGTACACTTTCAGAGAAAAGTGACATAAGAAGTTACAACCATACGTAATAGCTTTTACAAATTTGATATGTCTATATTTGCTCCTCGAATGTTATATGAGTTTCTGTCAGAATTTATGATACAGGTAGTGTTTGTATGAACCAATTTATGGTTAATTTTATATACCATCATAGATGAAGCTATATTACGTAACATTGTACAGAAAAACTAAAGTTGATGAATTTGGGACTCACCTTAAATCACAATTCAGTTGTTGGATAAGTGAAGGGAGTAATGTTGATACACTTTAGGCTAAATTTAAAGGAATCATTTGGGAAGGAGAGAAGAGATTTATACCTGTTAAGAAGGGTAAAATGACCTCAGACCCTGTTTATTATACAAGAGAAATACGAAAATTAAAAAGAAAATGTAGAATAGTAAACAAGAAAATCAAAAAGGGTAGGGAGAGTAGAGAAACTAGAAAACAGCTAATGAGGGAACTGAATATAGTGGAAAAGGAAGCAAAAGAGAATGTTATGAATGGCACACTTCAAGAGGGTAATGACCACAAAGGGAAATCGAAAAAGCTGTATTCATGTATCAGGAATAAAAAAGGAAAAGAATCCAAATTCCTACAATGGTGGGACAAGGGGGTGAACACTATTTAACAGATACTGAGAAATCAAACCTCTTTAGTAGGGAATTCAGAGATTCAGTAGATGATTGTCAAGAGTTGGAAACCGAAACAGAAGATAGAGAGGCAGAGACACAGAGGGAAGCAAGAAGCTTCTCATTCACTTATGAAGATATTTTCAGAGAAATCCAACTGCTTCAGCAAGGAAAATCAGCAGCAAGTGATCAAATTACTGGGGAGGTGTTAAAGACAATTTGGTGGTACATAGTGCCTTATTTAAAATTTCCCTTTGACTATGTCATAAATAATAGTGTAATACCAAAGGAATGGAAGGAATCTAAAATAATACCAATTTATAAAGGAAAGGGTGATAAAAGGAAACCAGAGAACTACAGGCCAATCAGCGTGACCAGTATAGTTTGTAAAATACTGGAAAGTTTAATATCAAAGTACATCAGAGGGATATGTGATGATAAAAATTGGTTCATGAGGAGCCAGTATGGATTTAGAGGGAAATTTTCTTGTGAGGCACAACTGGTGGGATTTCAGCAGGACATATCAGATCAATTGGATTCAGGAGGCCAGTTAGATTGCATAGCCATAGATCCTTCCAAAGCCTTTGATAGAGTGGAACATGGAATATTATTAAAGAAATTAAGGGAATAGGATTGGACGTAAGGGTTACACGTTGGATAAAACATTTCAAAATTGAAGGGTTCAGAAAGTCAAAGTAGGAAATAATGTATCGCAGGAAGAGAAAGCAAATACAGTAGAGATAATACGCGACACTGAGCGAGATATCGAGGGACAGCTACTGGAGCTCACTCTAGCGGATAGACCTGAACAGTACTGATTCTCTCATAAGAGCACGTGTATTTTTGTGTGAAGTTTTTGGTGTTATTTATGCGTTTTCAGTGAGTTGACGTAATTAAATAGTAGCGTGTGTCATTCCTTGATATCTCCTCTCAACATGAGGGGAAAGGTATGTGCTGTGTTTGGCTGCAGTAATTATGAAGTAGAGAAAAATGCGCGGTCGTTCTTCAGGTTCCCTCGTGACAAGAACATGTAAGTAATATTGTGTTTGCATATATATTTTTCCAGTGACAGAGAATTTTATAGTTCTTCATAATCTTCTGACCTGCTCGACCCATATTTTAACTGCCATAAAATGTAATACGCCTATTTTATTCTATAGTGCAGCAGTTAACCTTCAATACCGATGTGTTGTTGTAGGTGTGATCTGTGTTTTTGAAATGTCACAGAAGCTATTTGGATAAGGTGTACAAGAAAGAAGGGACGTTACGCTTACATAAGAATTGTAAGATCTGTTCAGATCATTTCCAAGCCAGCGACTTTAGAAATCCTCGACAATACAGCCACGGGTATGTTACATTTTTGCTCTAATTATATGTAAATATTCCTTAAAGCAGTACTTTCGACAATATTTTCATCCTTTCCTTTCCTTATCTCTCTCCTCTGATTAAAGCCGGGATTTTATAGATTATCTTTCTGTTAGTAGGCTTCATGTTAGGAGGAAAATTGTGCAGCTATTAAATGTTAATTCGCCGGGCTGAGTGGCTCAGACGGTTAAGGCGCTGGCCTTCTGATCCCAACATGGCAGGTTCGATCCTGGCTCAGTCCGGTGGTATTTGAAGGTGCTCAAATACGTCAACCTCGTGTCGGTAGATTTATTGGCACGTAAAAGAAGTCCTGTGGGACTAAATGCCGGCAGCTCGGCGTCTCCGAAAACCGTAAAAGAGTAGTTAGTGGGACGTAAACAAAAAACATTGTTATTATTATTATTATTATTATTATTATTAAATATTATTTCATTGCATCATATGTGTAAGGAATATCTTTCTGTTAGTAGTCTTCATGTTAAGAGGAAAATTGTCCAGTTATTAAATGTTAATTCATTGCAACATTTGTGTAAGGAACGTGCTGATATTTTTATTGACAAGTATCTTAATGTGATGATACAATGTTTTTAAATGAGAAAAAATATAAATCCAACCGTAAGAGTTCAGGCAGGAATGCTAAAGCTAAAAAAGTAATGCATAAATGAAAGATCAAGCCATTTCACACCAGTCCATTTCACTTCTTGTTTATATGTCTAATTTCAGTCTTTGAATAATAACCTTTTAACTAATTCTTCATTCATTTATCCAGAATTGGTTTACCAACTTCGAAGTTAATATCTCAATAACACTTTCTTTCTAGACGTAATTTATTTATCCATTTCCGTATATACATTTCCATTGATATTTGAATTTAGCGCGATATGTTCAGGTCAAGTCACTAGGAGCGCCACCGTCGAATTATCTCCAATTTTAACAAGGTGAAATCCGTAAGTGTCGCGTATTATCTCTACTGTGTTTGGAGAAAGTTCGGAAGGGAATTGCACAAGGTATTAAAATCGGTCTGCTACTTTTCTTAATATACATAAATGATTTAGGGAATAATATAAGATCAAAAATAAGATTGTATGTAGATGACATAATTGTTTATAGGGAAATAAATAACATTGAGGATTGTTCTAATTACAAAGGGACCTTGAGAGTATCCAACATTGAGTTGAAGAGAATAACATGAAGGTTAATGGAGGCAAATCAACTGTTACACCATTTACAAAGAGGAGTTTTAAAACTGAATTTGAATATACTTTGGATGAGGTAGTTAGCCCAAAAGATCCCAAGTGCAAATACTTAGGTGTGAGATTTGAAAGTAATTTGCACTGGAAGGGTCATGTGGATGACATTGTTGGGAAAACATACAGATCATTACATGTCATAATGAGGCTACTTAAAGAATGCAACAAAGAATTAAATGAGAAAAGTTACTTACGTATGGTTCGTCCATTACTGGAATATGCAAACAGTGTTTGGGACCCTCACCAAGAATACCCAATAAAAGAAATAGACAGTGTCCAGGGGAAAGCAGCAAGATTTGTAACAGGGGATTTCAGGAGAAAGAGTAGTGTATCAGAAAAGTTAAAGGAACTAGGGTGATAAATTTTAAGTAAGAGAAGGGAGAAAACTAGACTTATAGGTTTATATAGAGCCTATACAGGAGAAGCAGCATGGGGAGATATCCGTGAGAGGCTTCACTTGGAAAATAAAAATTAGAAGGAATTTTATCAGAAGCGATTGGGGTAAATTTTCATTCATTTGGGAAGGGTGTGAAGGAGTTGAACAGTTTACCAGGGGTAGTGTTTGATCCTTTTCCAAAATCTGTACAGATATTCAAGAAGAGAATAAACAGCAACAGAGAAAATAAATGAAATGTTAGAGGGCATTCGACCAGTGCAAGTTAATGTAAATAAAATGTGTGTGAATAAATTAATTCCATCCCCTGGTCTAAGGAGTTTGGACATCCAAAGTAGGGGACTGCCTGTAGGGGTGAAGTACAGTGGGGATTTCGAGGGCCCTGGGACCACTACGGTAGCTGTGAAGGCCCTTCAGGAAGTCTGAAAAGTGGTGGCAAAAGGTGTTCTGGTTAAAACTCAGTAGGTCATTATGCTACATAGGTTCCAGAATGGGTTAAAAAAAGTAAATAAATGCAATGTAAATGTTAATCTCATACCAGTTGTGTAGTATCATTTGAAGTAATTAAACATACTGTATATAAGTTGACTATATTTGTAAGTAGTACAGGAGATATTATAAGTAGAATTTTGTAAACCATATAAATTTATTAAGGATGAGCTGTGTGTTTAATAGAAAAAAATTGTTAGTGTAGATAGTATAATATTGTATTATAGGAAAATTTACTTCTCTTGTTAATTTAATATTAAATGCTTGACAATAATGTATTTTAATGTACCATTTGCCACCGAGGTAGACACCTCATTTGCAAATAAAGAGGTTTTGATTTGATGTTGACTGGTGGAATTCTGCATTTCTTATACAAATAATCCTTAGGTGTTATGGGCTTTAAATTATAAAGTATTTTAGTACCGTTTTTTGTAAAAATGGCAACTCTCTCAAGAAGTTCCTTATTGCAACATCCCCAAACATGAATCCTATAAGTCAGGTGACTTTCAATGAGAGCATGATAAATAGA
Source organism: Anabrus simplex (assembly GCF_040414725.1). Taxonomy (NCBI): domain Eukaryota; kingdom Metazoa; phylum Arthropoda; class Insecta; order Orthoptera; family Tettigoniidae; genus Anabrus; species Anabrus simplex. The sequence goes on along the minus strand of NC_090265.1, from coordinate 125,702,700 downwards.
TAGTAAAAATGTATGGTTGTATTTATGTCTTAGTCTGTGTAGCATGCCAATTGCTAGAGTTATTTATTTGCATATGGTTTTAACTTGCTCGTTCCAGTCAAGCATTTCAACTATTTTTAACCTAGAAATTTAGTAAATTGTACCCTAGGTAAAGGATAATCGAAATATGTTCATGTAAGATCAAGAAGAGTTGCCCATAAGGGCTTATAAAAATCATGTAGTTGGTCATGCGAAGATTAATGGATAGTCTACTTTTTAAGCCAAGTTTGTAATAAGCCAATATCATGCTGCATTTCTGAGCTGTCAGTGGAGAGATGGCTTGGAATGACATCAGTAGACGAATAAGTTAATGGTGTCTTTAAAAGTAATAAAGATCACAATATTGAGATAAAAATGGAACTCAAGGGGCCAATTTGGGGCAAATAATCGTTTACAGGAAGGGATGTTAAGGACTGGAATAACTTACCAAGGGATATGTTCAATAAATTTCCAATTTCTATGTAATGATTTACAAAAACGTTAGGAAAACAACAGGTATGGGATCTGCCATCTGGGCAACTGCCCTAAATGCATATCAGTAGAGATTGATTTATCTGACCGCAATTGTGCTCGATTGATTGATGTGACCTTCGGGGTCTGATTCATATAAAATGTTCATTTATGTATGTAATAGCAAAATACCCGTGCTCCTCTACATTTTTCAACAGAAAGTAATTATTCAAAGTTTTACATTTTGGGGTGTCCCCTGTTAACTGAGCCTGTATATACACCATTATTCCGTAAGTCAAAAGGGTTTAGGGAAATTCGTGTTTATTTTCTGTTCTAACACTCATTTCAACCCCGTACAAGAGAACTGGAATGTTTTAAACCCTATCTTATTTAACATCTAGGACGTAAAATTTCGCAGTCTGTGAAATTTTTTTTGTACGCCGAACAGTAATGGAGGAATGAATGATTTTTAGGACCGTATGTTTATAAATGTTCATTAACATCTAGCGTATAGAATACCATCCTTCACAGAAAATTTTAAGTTAGCGCCTGAAACGGTTTCGGAAGGATTGATACTGTGTTTTTGGGTGTCAACCACCAAAAAGACCCCTAAGGGGAGACTTATTTTGAAGTATACGAAATGTTACCGCTAGGCCATAAAAGAAGAACCTTCTCGTAAAATTACAATTTCGTACATCAAAAGGTTTTAGAGGGATGAGTAGTTTCGTTTCCAGAGCTAACCCCATTTAACACTTCAGGTGTGGAACGTTTAAAAATATTTCCTATTCACACCTAAGATTTAAAATATATACAGCTATTTGGAATTTTATCTTTGTACAAAAAAAACGTTTCGGAGGAAAGAATGAGTTGTGTTTGTTATCGGATCTTAACTCCTGTTTATATCTCTCAGGGGTTAAATTTGTTTCAAATCTTATGTTATTTAATCCCTAGGACATCATTTGAAATTTTTATTTCGTTACTCCAACGGTTTCATATAAATGGATATTTTTCTCATCACTCCCCACCCTTCCATTGAAAATCCCTTAGGGGAATATTGTTTTAAGGCCTCTTCCTATTTAATATCTAAGACCAAATTTTATATTTATAGAGGTCAACACTTACCTCTGATAAAAATCGAGATGAAACCTCCATTTTTATTTAGGCCTAGTATGTACATGTATTAAGCATTTGGAATTTAATGAGTAATTTGAGAGTTTTAAATCTTTAAGAATTAGACTTTCACCGTGTGTAAGAATACGTACTTAACATTAATGGTAATAGAGTCTCAAGAAATGTTCCTCCAATGGTGTACTACGTTTATTTCTCTTAAACTCCTGGGTATTAATAAATCTTTTGTTAATATATAAGAGATATTGGAAACTCGGTAAGGTGTCTTGGCTGTTGTGAAGCCTTAGTTTTAGAACTTCAATATCTTCTCCAATCCTTATATACCGGGACGTGAAAAATGTTGAATTATATCATATTTGCCATCTACGACATCCGAAGTTCTTGTAAAATTACACATTCTTACGTCACGCGATTTGAAGAGATGGACGATTTTGTGTCAATTCTTCACCCCCACTAGCCAAATCTCTTAGGGGTGTATTTTTAAGACCTGTTATTATTTAATATCTAAAAGTTATAGAAGCAACCATCACGTGAAATTTTAAGCTGTGTATCAAACAGTTTCAGAGAAATGACTGTTTATGTCAACAGAAATCACTCTCAACTAAAACCCCATAGGGTTGTGCTTTACACCACTTTTTGGTTGAAATGTAAGACATTCAGGAGCAATAAAAATGCGAAGTTTTAACCTCGTACTTCAAACAGTTTCAGAGAAGTACATATTTTTTCTTCATACCCCTAAAGCCGGTCAAAATACCCCGGGGGTTTATGTTCCTTCAATACCACTTCTTACTTAAAGTCTAAGATGTACGGGAACAGTAATCATGTGAAATTTCAACGTTGAATGTCAAACGATTTCAGAGAAATAGATATGTTTGTCATGGGACATCCCCCCAGTCAATACCATTTAGGGGTGCGTTGTTTGAAAACCACTTGATACTTAAAATCTAATTCGTTGAGGAGTAACCATCTTGTGAACATTCAACCTCGTATGTCAAGCGATTTCAGAGAAAAAGATTTTTTTGCCATCGGGCCACAAACGCACTCCCAATCAATCACTATCCATCACTACTGATATGCATTTAGGGCAGTCACCCAGGTGGCAGGTTCCCTGTCTGTTGTTTTCCTAGCCTTTTCCTAAATGATTTCAAAGAAATTGGAAATTTATTGAACGTCTCCCTTGGTAAGTTATCCCAATCCCTAACTCCCCTTCCTATAAATGAATATTTGCCCCAGTTTGTCCTCTTGAATTCCAACTTTATCTTCATTTTGTGATCTTTCCTACTTTTATAAACGCCACTCAAACATATTCGTCTACTAATGTCATTCCACGCCATCTCTCCGCTGACAGCTCGGAACATACCACTTAGTCGAGCAGCTCTTCTTCTTTCTCTCAATTCCTCCCAACCCAAACTTTGCAGCATTTTTGTAATGCTACTCTTTTGTCGGAAATCACCCAGAACAAATCGAAAGAGCTGCATGAATTTCATAATGATTATCCATTTTGCCCTAAGAATATAATATCGCCATATATCACATCAAAAACGAACGTGTTAATTGCAAACTTAAATGATAAATGTAAGTATGTAATACACTACCGTAACTTGAAACAATATTTGCAAACTGGGTTGAAGCTTACTAAAATTCATAGGGTTCTTGATTTTCAACAGTCACCATGGCTAAGACCCTACATCGATTTCAATACTAATTTAAGGATGATGTCTACAAATGCTTTTGAGAAAGACTTCTACAAATTCATGATTAATTCAGTCTTCAGAAAAACTATTGAAAAAGTTGATAAAAGACTAGACGTAAAATTAGTTACCAAATGGGAGAATGTTGGTAAAAGATATTGTGCTAACAACTTAATAATAAACCAAACATCCATAGCTGTGCAATTATTCATGAAGATTTAGTAGCAATACAAATGAATCGATTAAAAGTAACCTATGACAAACCAATTTATGTAGGCTTTACAGTTCTTGAATTATCCAAAACGCTCATGTACGATTTTCAATATGAATATATGAAGAAGTACGCTGAAAATTTAAAGCTGCTCTACACAGACACTGATTCTTTCATATACGAGATTAAAACAAATGACGTTTATAATGATATAAAACCAGATCTAGACAGGTTTGATACAAGAGACTACCCAGAAAAAATGTTCATAATCTCTCACTGGTTAACAAAAAGGTTCTTGGGAAAATGAAAGATGAATGCAAAGGAAAGCTCGTTAACAGTTTTGTAGGCACTGAATATAAATCATACAGCGTTATACGTGAAAATGATTAAGTAATTAAGAAACTGAAAGGCATTAAGAAGAATATTGTTGAGAATGAACTGAGTGTAGATGATTTTAAGAACTGTATTACCAATAGTTCACCAGTATTAATGAAGAAAATGTATGTTTTTAAAAGCATAAATCATCAGCTTTATACTCAGTTAATAAACAAAGTTGCTCTAAGTAATGATGATAATAAGAGATTTATTATACCTAACTCAACTGATACTCTAGCCTGGGGTAATAGACTCATTGACCATTATTATTTCACATAGGTTTACATCTAGTTTATGTACGGTAATTTTGTTTTGTTAGATGAGGTGTACTTGTACAACATTGTTGTAGATACTGTGTTATCAATAATACAATACAATACAATCAATACTGATCTGCATTTAGGGCAGTCGCCCAGGTGGCAGATTCCCTATCTGTTGCTTTCCTAGCCTTTTCCTAAATGATTTCAAAGAAATTGGAAATTTATTGAACATCCCCCTTGGTAAGTTATTCCAATCCCTAACTCCCCTTCCTATAAATGAATATTTGTCCCAGTTTGTCCTCTTGAATTCCAACTTTATCTTCATATTGTGATCTTTCCTACTTTTATAAACGTCATTCAAATTTATTCGTCTACTAATGTCATTCCACGCCAACTCTCCGCTGACTGCTCGGAACATACCACTTAGTCGAGCAGCTCCTCTTCTTTCTCTCAATTCTTCCCAACCCAAACATTGCAACATTTTTGTAACGCTACTCTTTTGTCGGAAATCACCCAGAACAAATCGAGCTGCTTTTCTTTGGATTTTTTCCAGTTCTTGAATCAGGTAATCCTGGTGAGGGTCCCATACACTGGAACTATACTCTAGTTGGTGTCTTACCAGAGACTTATATGCTCTCAACTTTACATCCTTACTATAACCCCTAAACACCCTCATAACCATGTGCAGAGATGTGTACCTTTTATTTACAGTCCCATTTATGTGATTACCCCAATGATGATCTTTCCTTATATTAACACCTAGATACTTACAATGATCCCCAAAAGGAACTTTCACCCCATCAACGCAGTAATTAAAACTGAGAGGACTTTTCCTATTTGTGAAACTCACAACCTGACTTTTAATCCCGTTTATCATCATACCTTTGCCTGCTGTCCATCTCACAACATTTTCGAGGTCACGTTGCAGTTGCTCACAATCTTGTAACTTATTTATCACTCTATAGAGAATAACATCATCCGCAAAAAGCCTTACCTCCGATTCCACTCCTTTACTCATATCATTTATATATATAAGAAAACATAAAGGTCCGATAATACTGCCTTGAGGAATTCCCCTCTTAATTATTACAGGGTCAGATAAAGCTTCACCTACCCTAATTCTCTGAGATCTATTTTCTAGAATATAGCAACCCATTCAGTCACTCTTTTGTCTAGTCCAATTGCACTCATGTTTGCCAGTAGTCTCCCATGATCCACCCTATCAAATGCTTTAGACAGGTCAATCGCGATACAGTCCATTTGACCTCCAGAATCCAAGATATCTGCTATATCTTGCTGGAATCCTACAAGTTGAACTTCAGTGGAATAACCTTTCCTAAAACCGAATTGCCTTCTATCGAACCAGTTATTAATTTCACAAACATGTCTAATATAATCAGAAAGAATGCCTTCCCAAAGCTTACATATAATGCATGTCAAACTTACTGGCCTGTAATTTTCAGCTTTATGTCTATCACCCTTTCCTTTACATGCAAGGGCTACTATAGCAACTCTCCATTCATCTGGTATAGCTCCTCCGACCATACAATAATCAAATAAGTACTTCAGATATGGTACTATATCCCAACCCATTGTCTTTAGTATATCCCCAGAAATCTAATCAATTCCAGCCGCTTTTCTAGTTTTCAACTTTTGTATCTTATTGTAAATGTCATTGTTATCATATGTAAATGTTATTACTTCTTTGGCCTTAGTCTCCTCCTCTATCTCGACATTTTCCTTGTAACCAACAATCTTTATATACTGCTGACTGAATACTTCTGCCTTTTGAAGATCCTCACATACACACTCCCCTTGTTCATTAATTATTCCTGGAAAGTCCTTCTTGGAACCTGTTTCTACCTTAAAATACCTATACATACCCTTCCATTTTTCACTAAAATTCGTATGACTGCCAATTATGCTTAACATCTTGTTATCCTTAGCTACCTTCTTTGCTAGATTCAATTTTCTAGTAAGTTCCTTCAATTTCTCCTTACTTCCACAGCCATTTCTAACTCTATTTCTTTCCAGTCTGCACATCCTTCTTAGTCTCTTTATTTCTCTATTATAATAAGGTGGGTCTTTACCATTCCTTACCACCCTTAAAGGTACAAACCAGTTTTCGCATTTCTCAACAATTTCTTTTAACCCATCCCAGAGTCTGTTTACATTTTTATTTACCGTTTTCCACCGATCATAATTACTTTTTAGAAACTGCCTCATGCCTGCTTTATCGGCCATATGGTACTGCCTAACAGTCCTACTTTTAAGACCTTCCTTTCTATCACATTTATTTTTAACTACCACAAAAACAGCTTCATGATCACTAATACCATCTATTACTTCTGTTTCCCTATAGAGCCCATCTAGTTTTATCAGCACGACATCCAGGATATTTTTCCCTCTGGTTGGTTCCATCACTTTCTGAATCAGCTGTCCTTCCCGTATTAACTTATTTGCCATTTGTTGGTCATGCTTCCTGTCGTTCGTATTTCCTTCCCAATTTACATCTGGCAAATTCAGCCGTGCTGCATTTACCAGATCCCACACATCTCCAATTATGTTGGTACTTATATCAGCTTGCCTTACGTTGTTGGTACCAACGTGAAACACTACCACCTTCTCCTTCCCCTCCTTCCTCTCTTCTACTTTTCTCAACTTCTGCCTCAAACTAATTCCTGGATAACATTCTACCCTGGTACCCTTTCCTCCACACACTTTCCCCACGTGTCTAACGAAGGAGTCCCCCATGACCAGAGCCTCAACCCTACCCACCTCATTTGATCCCCTCCCCTCCTGGTCAGCCCTATCTTTCCTGATAGCTGCAGAAGCTACTTCCTCCTCCCTTTTCTCCTTCCCATGACCCTGTTCCAACTGTCTTTTCCTATCCTCTACTCTACGTTTTCCTTTCCTACCTTTTCCCTTCCTCCTACTTCCACACATCTCAGTAACAGTTCCCTGTCCCTCATCTTCCCTCTGTTGTTCTACCTGTAGTGACTCGTACCGATTTCGCACAGACACCTGTCCTGAATTCTGATCCTGAATAGAGCCCTTAGCCTGCAATCTCCTTGGGCAACCATCCACTTTTAACACTAATCAGAGGGAAAATTTTGAAACAGTCCTACACTTCGAAAAATTGAGGTATCAGCCAAAGAAAAACAACGGCCACGAAGTTCGTGAAAATGAAAGACTCTCAAGGCTTCGACTGCTCTAATAACGTCGGGGTCGGAAAAGAACAAGAGTTGACCAAGGAAGGTCGGATACGATAGAATAAGTGAGTTGCGTGGCCCAAGTACTGGAAAGAATGCCAAGACAGCTAAGGGCCCCGTGGTCACCAACCCACGCTCTCAAGTTAAGAGTCTCTGGGGCCCACTTTAGTCGCCTCTTACGACAGGAAGGGGATACCCTGGATGTATTCTACTGTCCCCAAAAGATGGTTCTATCCTGACATCTGTATTATGTTTATGTCAACATCATTTGAAAACCGGTGATAATTTGTAGGACTACAGTCTTCAGTTTACTTTTGGCGAAAAAATCAAGGTAACACATCATCATCATCATCAGAAGAAAAGAAGAATACCGAGCAAGTGGCCGTGCGGTTTCGGTCACGTAGACATCAACTTGCATTCGAGAGATAGTCTGTTCGAACTCCACTGTTGGCAACCCTGAAGATGATTTTCCGTGGTTTCCCCAGTTTTCACACCAGTCAAATGTTGGGGCTGTTCCTTAATTATGAGGTCACAGTCGCTTCCTTCCCACTCCTTGCCCTTTCCTGTCCCATCGTCACCCTAAGGCCTATCTGTGTCGGTGCGTCGTCAACCATATTGTAAAAATAAGAAGAAGATTACTTACGCATTATGTGAATATTGGGCTACACTTATCATTCGAATCACATATATCACTGTTGTAGGAGTGGTATAACACTTGCGGTACATAACTGCGAACCTGTGTGTTTAGGCTTTCATAATCTTTCCCCCCTCCCCCGTGGGTGAGGGTGGTAGAATAACACGCAGGCTATCCCCTTGCCTGTCGTAAGAGGTGACTAAAAGACGCGCCAGGGTCTCTGAACTTGGAAGCCCGGATTGGCGACTACGGGGCCCTTAACTGACTCCTGGCTGTTTTTCTGTTACTTAGCTTACTTGTGCCAGGCTCCATACTTCATTTTCCTAAACGACCTCTCTTGTGTACTTAACTCGAAAAAAGGGAAACACGAATAATATTATTATACAGTTCCTATTACATTTGCTGTTTCTTTTAAGAAAACATATTGTTTGGAAACTTCCCTATAACATTTTAAAGACTTGGGTGGATTAGAAACATTTTTAGGATCGTATTCCACTTGAGTGTTAACGTCCATCTACACTCTTCGGTTCCAATTGAGATTCATCAAAATGATATCAGAAGAAAATACATAATGGGTGCGACAAATACAAAAATTGTTCATATAAACATGTGATTCTTCAAGAAAAATTCCATTGCAATAACTTACTAACCTCGAACAAGACGGAATGATAAGTGGGTTGCCATTTATCACGCCTCTAAGTCTTTACCGTATCCACTGAGCTCACCATTGCTTATCACTGAAAAGCGAAACACTATAATACCGCCAGTTGACTTATTCTGACAATTTGGTGTAGCGCAGTATCCCATTTCCCTTAAGAATGCAAATATATTTCATATTATCACATCGTGCCCGCCCTCATCATAACGATGCTTAAGACTCAATATGGCCGTCACCGCAAAGGATAGTGGTAGCGTGACCAGACCTTCATATACTGACCTTGGCAAATAGATAGGCCGCCAGCACCACGTGTCGAGCTGCGTAACTACTCCGATTACAGTGCGTGGACCAGATTGTCAAAGCCGGTAAGGAGGTAAATAGAGAGGCGCATGAAGTCGGCCGTGGTTAAATTTACACAGAGATATTGATTTCAAAAATGACAAAAATCACACCGAATACCGTTTTTGACCACTTTTCGGCACTTAGCACATTTAATATCCAACAAAATTTGATGATTTACTCGGGCAGATTCAGATACAGTAAATATACGTGATGCCATGTTGTCTGGCTTGAGAGGAAGGAATATTATGTCGTCAGCTACTCCCCTCCAGTCAAATCCGCTTAGGGTTATATTATTCTAGGACCACGTCGTATTTAAAATCTATTCCATATAAGGGTGACAGCAGTGTGAAATTTCTATCTCAGGTGAGTCGGTTTCAGAGATATGAATATTTATGCATTAGGATTCTCCCATCCGGGCAAAACCTGAATTATTTTAAGACCACTTATTTAAAATCTAAGGTGTACTGGAGCAACCGACATGTGAAATTTCAATCTGGTATATCAAACGGTTTTACAGAAATGAATATTTTTCGATTTCAAATATTAACCTCCACTGAATGTTGTTTCTAAACATAGGTGTGTTATTTAACATCTAGTTCACAAAGGGGTTTGGGCAGTCAAAGTAGGGGACTGCCTGTAGGGGTGACGTACAATGGGGACTTCGAAGGCCCTGGGACCGCTACGGTAGCTATGATGGCCCTCCACAAACTCTGAAAAGTGGTGGCAAAAGGGGCTCTGGTTACGACGCAGCAGGTCGTTATACTACTTAGTTTCCAGAATGGGTAAAAAATAAATAAATAAATAAATGCAATGTACATTTTAATCTTATACTAGTTGTGTAGTATTATTTGAAGTAATTCCACAAACTGTAAATCAGTTGACTATATTTGTAAGTCCAGGAGATATTACAAGTAGAATTTTGTAAACGATATAAATTTATTAACGATAAGCTGGGTGTTTAATTATACAGACGCCCAGAAGACTTAACAGCATATGCAGAGAAAAGGAAAAAAATATAAAGAACTAATAAAAAAGAAAAAAGAAGAATATACAGAGAAACAAGGAAGGAAACAAGCCGAGGAAGCAAAATCAGACCCATACATAGCGCTGAAAAAGAAGACGTCAATTGCAACAGGAGAAATTCATATGGAGAAGTGGGAACATCATTTCTCGAACATACTGAATAAGGAAGGGCTGAAGCAAGCATATGACATAGAAACAGCAGAACCCGCGCATGCTGTGGAGCCAATAACAACGTATGAAATTAGGAAAGCAATACAAGGAGGGAGATACAAGAAATCCGCAGGACCAGACAAAATTTACATGGAACACTTAAAAGATTCACTTGGCGAGATGGAAGAACTGTGGAAAGACCTAATGAACAAATGTATACAGACTGGGAAGATACCAGAGGGATGGAACACAGCGACTCTAAAGATATTGTTCAAAGGAAAAGGGAGCAGAACATCACTAGACTCATTTAGAGGAGTAGCACTAGAAAATGCATCCTTTAAAGTTTTCACGAAGATACTAAATGAAAGATTACTGGAAGCCTTCAGTGGGTACATTCCAGAAAATCAATTCGGTTTTATGAAAGGCAGGAGCACGGTCCAGGCAGTGAAATACCTAATAAATCAGGTAGAAGAAGCCTTAAGACACAAAGGAGGGAAATATCACGCAGTCTTTGTTGATTTCAAGAAGGCATTCGACTCAATCGACAGACGAAAGCTAATCGAGAAAATGAAATTGACAATCGGCGAGAGAGACCCACTAGTGGGAATAGTTGAAGCATGTCTACGGAGGAACATAATCCGAATAAACAACAACGTAGAAATTTCTGAAGACATAATACAGACGAACGGAGTTATGCAAGGGGATCCCATGAGTCCCACACTTTTCAACATTTATACAGCAGATGTGAACCGCATAGTAGAGGAAGGATCAAAAGCAGAGCTGATCCTATACGCAGATGACATGCTGATCGGAGCGAAAGAAAAGGAGGATGTGCAAAGGGCAGTCCGCAGACTAGAGACCTGGGTGGAGGAAAACAGCCTACAGATAAATGAAGAAAAGACAGTACAAATGACCTTCAGAAAAGGTGGGAAATCAACGCCCAAAGACAACATAACATTACACCATAAGCCATTACAAAAGGTACGAAATTACAAATATTTGGGAATAACACTACAGACAACGGCGGCGTCCTTTGGTATACATATTCAAGAAAGAACGGCAGCAGCAATCAGAGCCTCATACAGCATCCAAAACATTTCAAACCTTTCAATCAGCACGGCGATGAGACTTTTCAAGACGACAGTAGCGCCAGTGATAACATATGGAATTGAGATCGTGTGGGAAAAGCTGAAGATCGGAGACCTAATGAGAATAGAAAGAATAAAAGCAATGTTCATGAAGAGGATTACCCGAGTCGGAAAGACAGCGCCATCCCGGATGGTATACGAAATGCTGCGGGAGACGTATTTCATAGAAGACATACGATCACAGTTCTACCTACAATCAACGCAAGCAAGCAGGGCACTAGTAAACATCAGGGAAAGGAAGAAAAGTGAAATCGACCTCGACTTCTACGCCTCACCAGCGATGACGGACGATAGATGGACTAGAGAGTGCAACACACAGCGCCACGTGATAACACGACTCTCCATACATGGGTTTCACCACAAGGTATGCGTAAACCAGAAGTTCCATGAGCCAGACGAAGATTGTAAGTGCATTTTGTGTGGACAGAAGTGTAGAAGATATCACATCATAACATGCACGAAAAGAACCAGGACAATTACAGACTATAGCAAAGACTAAAATGTGAAATTTATTTAATGCTCAAACTTGAGTGTATATTTCTCTATTAATTAATTAATAGAAAAAATTGTTAGCGTAAATTGTATAATATTGTATTATTTATTTATTTTGTGCCTTTCTATGTGGCGAAGTTAGGTCTCACGGCCCTCTCATACACTTAACCACTACATACATACATACACATAATTTGGAAAAAATAACATTAACAGTCCCTAGGAATTACCTAAATTTATGGAACAATATTATAATAGATTATAATTGTTATTTTTAATCATTTATATTATCTAGCCTATCTACATCCACATCACCTAACAATAGTTCTAAATCACACTTGCGGGCCGATGACCTTTGATGTTAAGCCCCTCAAAACAACAAGCATCATCATCATCATCAAATCACACTTGCACTCATACACACTAACATTCATACAAGCTGATCACGTATTTTTGAGAGGTAATCTCGACGAGACCGTTTAAATGAGACTGTTGATGTGCTATTACGTCTACTGAAAGGGAGTGTGTTCCATAGCCTTGCCCCAGACACTTGGAAAGTTTGGCTGTACACAAATGAATGATTAACCGGTATCATAAGGGTAGAAGTCGATCTGTGTCCATGAATAGACGAGAGGAAAATTATAGGAAAATTTTCTTCTCTATTTAATTAAAAATTTAGTGCTTGACAATAATGTATTTTAGTGTACTATTTGCCACCGAGGTAGACACCTCATTTAGAAATAAAGAGATTTTGATTATATTTCAATTTTGTTCGGAAAACGATTTCAGATTGATGAATATTTTGGTTTTGAGCGTTTAACTTCCGTTCTATTCCCTTAGATGTGAAATTTTTTGAAACCCTACCTTTGTGGGTGCGTACGTTGTAATAGCATTGTGTCCCCAAAATCTCATATGTTTATGTAGAGTAGTTTTGCCTGGGCGTTGATATGCGATCAGTCAGGACATTATCTTATATATTTAGATAAGTATCGTAATAAAAATACTTCAATTTTTTCAAGACCCGATTAAGTGGATTTTCCTAAAACGAAGAATGCCTGTTTCTTTATTTCTAAAGACAATTCAAAAGACCATTTTTCATGTCTGTGACATCTTCAGTTTTTGAGTTATAGGTATGTTCTTAAAAGCACCCGTTTTTCAGTCCTTTCCACACCAAACCTCTGCCCTGCGAAAACCAAAAATACGTGTTCCTTTATTTTTAAAGGAGATGCCTAATCGCAATTTTCACGTTTTTAAAGTTTTCTTGTTTTTGAGATGTAAATATTGGCATAAACATAATTCAAACCATTTTTCACTTCTTTTCACCCACTCCTTTAAGTGGATTTTTTGAAAACAAAATAATACGTTTTTCCTTATTTTAAAGGAGATTTCAAATACCAATTTTCACGCCTGTAATCTTCAGCTTTTGAGTTCATAGTTGGCCGTGCTTATTTGGATCTTATCTTGAAGTTCTTAGGTAATTCTTTTGCTTTTTCGTATTTTCTTAGTTCGTTTGTTTGTTGTTGTGTCAAATGTTCTCTCAGATCGTGTTCGCTGTATGTAAACAATATGGAAGCTAAGTTCAAAATAGTTCAGGTGTTTTGTGACCAATTTCGTGAACGTGGGTGCATGTTGTAGGTGCGATTAGTGTTTTCAGTTTTAGTGCGATTGTTTCATCATTGTCGGTGTTCTCTTTATCTTTTAGTTTGGAAATGTTGAGTAATAACTGCAATTTACTTGACATCAGAATGAGAGAATTTCTCGAAGCTGGCAATGGCTTACTGTTTCGTAATTAGGTATTGCTTTAGTAATATGCTCAGAATTTGTTATTCGATAGATGCGCCTTAAGATTATGTTATGAGTTTCATATTCACATTACTACAGAGGATACTGTTGAATTAGTATTTTCCAAAGGAGTGACTGGTACGTAGTACTCGGTTCTTGTTACTTTTTCTCAGGTTTATAATGCAATGATAACTATTGAAATGGAAGGAGGCACAGCTACTGTGACATTCGTTTCGTTGGATGAGGAAAAACCTGGGTATGAGAGGTAATGCTTTATGCTAGTTCATAAATCAATTTTTAGTTGGGGTTACATAGAGCACATGACGTGTTATGCGGAAGAGTTTATTTAGATCAAGGCATTTTTCATCATTTTGTTCTTCAATAACATATTTTCATATTCCCATCACTGATTGTTCAAGGCTTCCTTTTCTTATTTCCTGAATGGCTGTGCTCTTTAGTCCATTCCCGATGGAGATAGATCAGTCCTTCCCTGCATGAAGCTTATTGGAAACTTTATATTATTCATATTTGTGTAGTGTTCAAAATCAAATCAAAATCACTTTATTTGCAAATGAGGTGTTGGAGAGGATTGGTATTGCATTTGATTTGTGTTGAAGTTTGGTGCAATATCTTTTGAAGATTTGCTACTTAGAATTTAATAAAATTTCCATTCTGTTTATTTTAGGAATAACAGCGATGAAACTTTCTGTTCGGACTCTAGTAATGGTGTGCGTTCAAAGTGTAGGAGTGCTACGAACATACTACATAAGAGACGAGTCCTTCACCCGTTATTAGGTAAGTTTAGAACCTGGCAAACTTCAGTACGAGTAGCATGTTGTCATGAATGTACGGTACAACTACATTAATGGCACAAGACTAGCACCGTGAGCAAACCCTGCAACGGGAATGAAAGACGATTTTCTTTTTTCATAATGGCTTACCAAGGTTAACAGAGCTTTGGTTGTGAGTTGAAAATAATTCAATCATTCACTACTGATCTGCATGTAGGGCTGTCGCATAGGTAGGTAGATTCTCAATTTGTTGTACTTGTCAAATATGTCAGGTAAAAAAAAAAAAAAAAAAAAAAAAAAAAAAAAAAAATAAAATCACACCTCTACTCCTTCCTTGTACCTTAATGAATGTCTGTAATTGCATTTGACGGCATCTACAAGTAAACTGGCGATGGTCGGCTTGTGTACCGTAATACCAATATAATTTGGTTTCCCTATAGGAATCAACATCTATAGCCTATCATTGTGTATTGTAACTGAAACTTGTCTCCTTCCCAGCCCAAAGTACAATATGTTTATAACATTACTCTTTTGTCTGAAATCACCCAGAAAAAAACATGGTGCTTTTCTTTGGATCTTTTCCAGTTCTTGAGTCAAGTAATCCTGGTGAGTGTCCCCTACACTGAAACTGCACTCAAATTGGGACTTATATGCCCTCACCTTTACATCTTTACTATAACCTGTAAATACTCTCTTAACCATATGAAGATGTCAGTAATCTTTATTTACAAACTTGTTAATGTAATTGCCCCAATGAAGATCTTTCACTATATTCATTTTTGACCATTGGTTTCTTTACAGCATAAGAGTTTTGATGTGTGTATGTACGAGGGCAAGTCAATAAGTATGTGTAGTTTTGCTCTAATTGTCTTTAGGTTGACTCTGTGGCATTGTGTGCTCACCAGCTGCTAGATGGCACCATTGTCTTTGTCTGTGGTAGGTTTCAGCGTTATCAGATCAGTACAGCTTGTGCTGTTGTGTAGTAAAAATGGCCGCACCACTCTCTGTTTGCACCAAAGAAGAACAGCATTCCGTAATCTGTTTTTTGTGGTCTGAGGGTGTACCAGGAGCGGAAATTCATAGAAGACTTTCAGCACAATACGGGGACAATATTTTGCCACAGCAGATGCTTCCATTCCATGCTCTGACGTTTGCTATCTGGTTCGAAGTGGTAAACCCATGTTTCATCTCCATTGATGTTTCAGAAATGTTTCACCTTCGTTAGCATGACACTCCTGTAGGTCCTGAGAGATTCTCACATGATTGCGCTTCTGCTCTTCATTGAGTTGTTTTGGAACCCATTTTGAACAGACTTGTGAAAATTAAGCCTGTTATGCATGAGTTCATGTGCAGAACCATGGCTAATGTACGTATGGTTTGCCACGTCATTAGCAGTCGCTCGTCTGTTATTCAGAATCATATCACACACTTGTTCAGTATTGGCATCAGTTACGGCTGCAGATGGACGCACGGATCTTTCCTCTTCTTCACGCACGTGCGACCCCTTTTGAACTGTTCGGTCCACTGGTAAACACTTTGCTGTGGGAAAACATTGTCCCCATATCATGCTGTAAGTCTTCTATAAATTTCCACTCCTCGTACACCCTCAGACCACAAAAAACGAATTACGGAACGCTGTTCTTCCTTGGTGCAAACAGAGAGTGGCACTGCCATCTTTACGTCGCAACAGTGCAAGATGTACTGTTCTGATAACGCTGAAACCTACCACAGATGTAGACAATGGTGCCATCTAGTGGCTGGTGAGCATACAACACCATAAGACAATTAGAGCAGAATTGCAGATACTTATTGGCTTGCCTACGTATTTATTAATCACCATGAGATTATGTTCAGTATATATGCTGCAGGATGCAAGACATACCGGATCATATTTTGTTTAGGTGTGTGTGTATTCATATATCACCATTGGTTTAGGAGGCTTTTTGTGCTGTGTTACGGTAATGATATCTTTCTAGGTAAATACCTGTAAGTTGTAAAGAATAACCAGTCAGCAGCTTCAGGGTGCAGAAAGAGAATAACTTAGGTACCATACAGGGATGCTGTTATATATTAAAAAAGGGAATGCTTAGTAACAAGCTGTACCAGTATTTTAAAATGGGAGAAAGCGAACATCTTGGTGGAATGATGAAGCCAGGGCACCTTCAGTTTTGTAAAAAATTGTATCAAAAATGGCTTCAAATACAACTGATGGATATATTGAATTGTACATAGATGAAAGAAACAGAGTGAAACAAATCATTGTGGAATCCAAGAAGTCATGGGATGATTTCAGTAATACACTGGAAAGGCTTGGTCAAGCAGCAGGCGAACCTTTCTGGAGAGTAATAAAGAATCTTATAAAGGGAGGGGAAAAGGAGATAAATAGTGTTTTGAACAAGTCTGGTGAACTCATAGTTGATCACAGGGAATCATTGGACACGTGGAAAGAATATTTTAAAAAGCTTTCTATTAAAGTCGCAAACTGGCAAGTTCTTGGCAAGGACAACAATGATGGTAGTGAAATAACACTTGAGGAAGTGGAAACTTTAAACTACATTGTCATAACGGAGTAGGAATAGACGAAATTAGATCTGATAGGCTGGTATGAAATAGCTTCCTAGACTGAGTAACGTCATTAAGGTACCTTATGACTGGACGAAAGCACCAATTTATTGCACCCTATCTATTAGATTGATAACTGTTTTTATTGACATAGTTAAGGCCATTCGGCCTCCTCTTACATTAAACCAATTATTATACAGGAAGAACTGCAACAACTATTGAGGTATTTCATTGATCAGTATACTTTTTTTTTTGCTAAAGGCTTTACGTCGCACCGACACAGATAGGTCTAATGGCGACGATAAGATAGGAAAGGCCTAGGAGTTTGAAGGAAGCGGCCGTGGCCTTAATTAAGCTACAGCCCCAGCAGTTGCCTGGTGTGAAAATGGGAAACCACGGAAAACCATTTTCAGGGCTGCCGATAGTGGGATTCGAACCTACTATCTCCCGGATGCAAGCTCACAGCCACGCGCCTCTACGCGCACGGCCAACTCGCCCGGTGATCAGTATACTAGACAAGATGTTCACTGGCATTCTAGAAAGGAGGGTGCAATCAATAATCGTAAGTTTGATGAAAATGATTAGTATTGAGGTCTTAGGTTCAGAGGGTCCCGGGTTCAATTCCTGGTCGATTCGGGGATTTTAATCGTGTGTGATTAAATCTTCTGCCTTGGGGACTGGATGTTTGTGTTTGTCCTAACACTTTCATCTTCATATTCAGACAATGCACTACACTACCAACTTCTACAGGAACATGCAATAGTGATTACATCCCTCCATATAAGGTTAGCATCAGGAAGGGCATCTGGCCGTAAACCGGGCCCAAATCCACATGTGCTACAAATTCGCAACCACGACCCCACAGATGTGGAAAAAGCGGTAGAAGAAGAACAAGAAGTTTGATGAAAACAAGTGCGGTTTAGTTTCAGCACACAGAGGAGTTGTCAGGACCACAGTTTTTGTAACTTATGCACCATTCATTGATCCTTCAAGAGGAATAAACAGTTATGTTTATGTTTTATAGATCTTGAGAAGGTATATGACAGAGTACCAAGAGAAGGGATGTTAGCTGTACTGAGGGATTCATGCAAGTGTGATAATCTGATGTAACTTGAAAAAATTATTCTCTCACCCATGGGTAAATAATGCAAGTATCAAGCTGAAATTATTATTATTATTATTATTATTATTATTATTATTATTATTATTATTATTATTATTATTATTATTATTATTACTTGTATGGCTATGAAGTGTTTACATCCATTTAGTTGGCTTATTATTATTATTATTATTATTATTATTATTATTATTACTACAATACAATCACGTTGTTTGTGAGGTTATGTCATGAAACGTGTGCTGTACATAAATATTTATATGAGTTCAGTTAATGTAAATTCCTGTAAATGAATATTATATAATTTATTATTACCTCTCTATGATGTGTAATCCGCTACAGAATTGTGAAACACGCTGTAACATCCAGAATGGCTCTAGATCAGATGAGGTGATGCTAGAATATTCTATACATTATAACCATGTTGTTAGGCACTTGAGAATTTACGAGAAGGTATTATGGTAATGTATCTTTCTAGAAGCCTGGCCAGGCACATATGTAAAAAGGTGGCCTTTTTTCAATCAATGAATACTGATCTGCATTTAGGGCAGTTGCCCAGGTGGCAGATTCCCTATCTATTGTTTTCCTAGCCTTTTCCTAAATGATTTCAAAGGTAAGGTAAGGGTTATTCTGGGTAAGGTAAGGGTTATTCTGAGAAATTGGAAATTTATCGAATGTCTCCCTAGGTAAGTTATTCCAATCCCTAACTCCCCTTCCTATAAATGAATATTTGCCCCAATTTGTCCTCTTGAATTCCAACTTTATCTTCATATTGTGATCTTTCCTACTTTTATAAACGCCACTCAAACTTATTCGTCTACTGATGTCATTCCATGCCATCTCTCTGCTGACAGCTTGGAACATTCTCTCAATTCTTCCCAACTCAAACTTTGCAACATTTTTGTAATGCTACTCTTTTGTCGGAAATCACCCAGAACAAATCGAGCTGCTTTTCTTTGGATTTTTTCCAGTTCTTGAATCAGGTAATCCTGGTGAAAATGAAATGGTGTATGGCTTTTAGTGCCGGGAGTGTCCGAGGACATGTTCGGCTCGCCAGGTGCAGGTCTTTCGATTTGACGCCCGTAGGTGACCGTGTCGGGATGAGGATGAAATGATGATGAAGACGACACATACACCCAGCCCCAGTGCCGGTGAAATTAACCAATGATGGTTAAAATTCCCGACCCTGCCGGGAATCGAACCCGGGACCCCTCTGACCAAAGGCCAGCACGCTAACCATTTAGCCATGGAGCCAGACAGGTAATCCTGGTGAGGGTCCCATACACTAGAAACATACTCTAGTTGGGGTCTTACCAGAGACTTATATGCCCTCTCCTTTACATCCTTACTACAACCCCTAAATACTCTCATAACCATGTGCAGAGATCTGTACCCTTTATTTACAATCCCATTTATGATTCCCCCAATGAAGATCTTTCCTTATATAAACACCTAGATACTTACAATGATCCCCAAAAGGAACTTTCACCCCATCAACGCAGTAATTAAAACTGAGAGGACTTTTCCTATTTGTGAAACTCACAACCTGACTTTTAACCCCGTTTATCTCCTTCCCCTTAGAACATTAGACCACCTGTCTTCTACAACTCCCCCCTTTCCTTCCCCTCCCTCTTGTACACCTACTGTAACCTGTACATTGTTTGAGGGAGTCCTATCTTCCTTCCTGTCTTCTGTGAAAATAGTAATTATCTCCCTCAAACTCTCCAATTCCTCCCTCATACCCCTCAATGCCTTGCCGCACCCACAGTTCATACACTCGCGCTTTACGCGCTTTTTACGGAAAAAATGAAAATAAAAATAAAATAACTTATTTGCAAAAAATAAATGAACGGAGGGATATATTGTCTGGGATAGTACTCAAAGATCACACTACAATAAGGTAATTAATATAAGACTACACTACAATACTACTTAGTCGTACACTATTTTTTATCCTACAACCTCTAACAGGATATAAACTGCTGTTAATTACTGAATATCGAAAGTGATATACAATGGTAGACGAGTTATTGTTTAGTAAGAGTCATGGTTTACCAGGAGTTATACTTGTGACCACATGTTATGACATGTTGGTAAGCAGTCATTTGTTTTAAGGTTGCGATCTGTGTGTGGCTTAGTGATAGGCATTTGTTAAAGAGTGCGGTTTGTTGATGTCTATATTTGGTTTGTGACAGCAGTTGATTAGGTTATGTGTATGTTTATGTGAAGTTAAGGTGAAATAAATAAGTGTACCAACTGACAGCATTTTGTGTGTGTCTTTGTGGATACAACAGGATTAAGGGTTGATTATTATGAACAATCAAAGGCATTTATGTCAACAATTGGGCTGTCTGAGAATAGATGGTAGGATGAGTTCTTGGTTCAAGTTATGTAGGTTAGGTGTGGCTGTAACCTTTCACCTTTATTGTTCATAGTTTGTGCATTAGTTGTTTGTTTGATTCCGACTCTCTGTGACCCCATAGACCAAAACACACCATTTCCTACTGTACTGTATTATGTCCTGAGGACTTTTCATTTTGAAATCCATGCCTTCTTTGATATCATCAACTTCTCAGCTGTTCTACCATCAGTCTTCCCCAGCATTAAGGTCTCTTCCAGTGAATCCTGTCTTCTCAAAATATAACCAAAGTACTTTAGTTTTTGCTTCAGCATTTGTCCCTCCAATGAACAGCCTGGGTTGATTTAATGTAATATGGATTTGTTAAATCTCTGTACAGTCCACGGAACTTTAAATAGATGTCTCCATCACCCTAGTTCAAATGTGTCTATTCTTCAACATTCAACCTTTCTTATTGTCCAGGTCTTGCTTTCGTACATTACTGCTGGAATGCCTGTACTATATGGATCTTTGTTTTTAAAGTTATTGTCTCTA
Source organism: Anabrus simplex (assembly GCF_040414725.1). Classification (NCBI taxonomy): domain Eukaryota; kingdom Metazoa; phylum Arthropoda; class Insecta; order Orthoptera; family Tettigoniidae; genus Anabrus; species Anabrus simplex. Next base: position 125,681,739 of record NC_090265.1, on the reverse strand, counting down.
CTCTTGAAAACTGCTCCCAAGGAGTTAGCGTCTTTTAATTTCATGGTTGCAGTCACCGTCAGCAGTGATCATTGTTTCTCCCTCTATATTCCAAAAAAGTGATAAGATTAGTTGCCATGATTCTTGTTTTCTTGACATTCAACATTTGTCCAGCCTTTGTACTTTCTTCTTTCAGTTTTGGTAGGAAATACTTTAGCTCTTCTTCATTTTCTGCCATCTGGGTGGTATCAACCACGTCTAAAGTTATTTATATTTCTGTTTCATCGAACTTGGTTTTCCTCATCATACATAATATGTTGAATAAATAGGGTGACAATATGCAGCCTTTTCATGCACCTTTCACAGTCTTGACCCATTTTGTTGTTCCATATAAGGTTCTCACCACAGCTTCTTGGTCATTGTAGAGATTCGTCAAAAGTCAAATAAGATGATCTTTATTCCCAAGTTCATTATTTATTTTATGGTCAACACAGTCAAAGGCTTTAGCATAGTCAATAAAGCAGAGATACAGGTCTCTCCATAATTCTCTTGCCTTTTCCATAATCTAGCAAATGTTAGCAATTTGACCTCTATTTTTTCTGCCTTTACAGAAACCGGCTTGTACTTCAAGTAGTTCACACAAAAGGAATACAGTATTTGTGTGACATATAAAGTCAGTATGGAACAAAAAACATGAGATTCACTTCATGGAGTTCTTGGTACTGTAGGCATCATTATCATCATCACCACCACCATCATCATCATCATCATCATCATCTACTAAAGGCAGTGCGTAGTCGCTGTAGCCACATCTGATGATCTTCTGCTAGCCTCTTCATGTTGCTATATGAACCACATGCCAGTTCACCGACGGAGTTCTTGATGTATGACATCCTTCGTCATCCCCTGGGAGCTTACATCCAAGGAACTTTGTTTTCCTCTTCTTTATTGTATAATAATAATAATAATGCTATTTGCTTTATGTCCCACTAACTACTTTTATGGTTTTCGGAGACGCCAAGGTGCCGGAATTTAGTCCCGCAGGAGTTCTTTTACGTGCCAGCAAATCTACCAACACGAGGCTGACATATTTGAGCACTTTCAAATACCACTGGACTGAGCCAGGATCGAACCTGCCATGTTGGGGTCAGAAGGCCAGCGCCTCAACCGTCTGAGACATTATTATACAGAGTAATAAAATCAAAAAGAATACATCAAGGAAAAATCAAGGCATTAGAGAGAGAAGATGGATCCATAGTACATGACAAAAAGGTTCTTCAGAAGGTGATGGCAAAGTATTTTGAAAACTTCATAATGAGGATGACTGCTCAGAGGAAGAAGGAGATAAGAAAATGGAAATAATAGATGGAGAAAAAGAAGAGAACCCAATAACATGGTTGGAACTTGAAAGGGCAGTGAAAGCAATGACTCCAGGTATAGCAAGTGGAAAAGACAAATTCAATGCTGATAAGATTAAGGCAACAGGAAGCAGTGGACTGCAGTGGTTATACCGAACCCTCAATGCCATATGGAAAGGTATCTGAAGATTGGCAACGAGGAAGCAGTGTACCATTGTTCATAAAAGGAAATAGGAAGAAATGTGAAAATTATAGAGGTATAACCCTATTATCACATGGGCTAAAAATAATGGAGAAAGTTATAGACAAAATACTGAGGGATATAATAGAAACATAATTAGAGGAAGAACAATATGGCTTTAGACCAAGTAGATCAACAGTAGACTTGATATTTGCAGTGCAAACGGTAATGGAAAAGAACAAGGAAATCATCTTCGTATTTTTTGATTTGGAAAAGCTTATGATACAGTTAAGAGAAAACATGTATGGGAATGCCTATGGAAAAGAATGTACCAAAATCATTAATTAACAAGATAAAAATGTATCATGAGAGTAAAAGCAGTGTACAAGTGCGGAGTGATGACTGAGACATTTTATACAAGAAAAGGTCTCAAGCAAGGAAGTGCACTGTCGCCATTATTGTTTATTATATTGATGGACGAAATGATAAATTGTGTAAAAAAAGATTATCCAGTAGTGATGAAGTGAATGCTTCGGTATTTGCAGATGATGTGGTGATTTGGGGAAAGGGAGAAAAGGAAGTACAAAGGAGTCTGGACATTTGGAATGAAAATCTAAAGGAGTTTGCAATGGTAATTAGTAAAAAAGAAAACTGTAGTCATGCACTGTGGAAAAGAGAAAAAGGGAAGCCATGTGAACATAGACGGAGAACGGTTAGAGCATGTAGAACAGTTTGCATGTCTGGGTAGCATTATTAATGGAAGTAATGAAATCAACCCTGAAATTAATAACGGACTAAGTAAAGGTATAACATTTTATCAAGTCAGAGAGCTTTTATGGGATGACAATTTACCCAGGAGAACAAAATTAACATTATATAATTTTATATATAAAATCAATACTCAGCACTTGCCAGAAACATGTCAAACCACTTTTTGAATGATAACACAGCTTGCTATTAAATAAAATTGAACACCTCACTCACAGTGGTCATTGGGGACACATAATAAATGCTTATTTAGGCCCTAAGTTGATGGGGACTATATATGTATAACCTACCTTAAAATATCTTAAGAATGTACTTCAGTTACTGTATCTATATTAGAAGTCTATAACTTGTATTAATACTACAGTAGGTTTTTACAGTTGGCCTCATGTCACACCAACACAGATAGATCTTATGGCGATGATGAGATAGAAAAGGGCTAAGAGTCGGAAGGAAGCGGATGTGGCCTCAATTAAGATACAGCTCCAGCATTTACCTGGTGTGAAAATGGGAAACCATGGAAATCCATCTTCGGGACTGCCGACAGTGGGGTTCGAACCAACTGTCTCCCGAATGAAAGCTCATAGCTGCATGCCCCTAAATACCTTAGAACAAAATGTAATTGCTACGAACAACAATCAGTCAACATTGATCTGCATTTAGGGCAGTTGCCCAGGTGGCAGATTTCCTATCTGTTGCTTTCCTAGCCTTTTCTTAACTGATTCCAAATAATTTGGAAATTTATTGAACATCTCTCTTGGTAAATTATTCCTTTCCGCTCCGGCAACCCGGGTGTGGGTGTTTGCGATCCTTTTGCAGTTTGTCCTGTTCGTGCACAGCTGATGTTCTACCTTTTGCTGCCAATTTACATCACGTTGTGCAAGGTCTTTGAAAATTTACTTTTCCCAGCTATCACGAGGCCTCCCTCTGGGCCTCTTACCAACAATGTTCCTTGTATAGTATGCTCTTAGGGTCATAATTAAGCTGCCTCTGTGGATGCGTGGTAGAGTGTCGGCCTCCGGATTCCAAGATAGCGGGTCCAAACCCGGCAGAGGTAGTCGGTTTTGAAGGGCAGAAAAAAGTCCATTCGACACTCCATGTCGTACGATGTCGGCATGTAAAAGATCTCTGGTGATACATTTGGTATTTACCCGACAAAATTAATTAAATCTCAGCCATAGATGCCCAAGAGTGATCCGGTTTACTCTGTCTGCCATCAAGCGGACCTAGAGTAAAACGGAACGTCGAAATTGACGAGCAGACAGCCAGATGGCGTCAAATCGAAATGTTTGCAAACGGTAGCTGAGGCCATTCGATTATTATTATTATTATTATTATTATTATTATTATTATTATTATTATTATTATTAGGGTCCTAATTGGAGCCATCCTTCTCGTATATCCATACCATCGTAATCTGCTTAATTCTAAGGTTCCCAACAGGCTCCTGTCCAATCCAAGTTGTTGCCAAATACTTTCAGTACTTATTTTTTCTCTCCTTGCCTTTTGGAGACATGGCCGAAGGAACTTCATTTCAGTGGCTTTTAGGCGACTTTGTGCAGATCTAATCAACGTTGCTGCTTCCAGTCCTTGTGTTAGAATTGGTACAAGATATGTTTTATACAGCGTGAGCTTGCAAGCTTGGGGAAATGAGTCATCCCGAAGTAATTGACGAAGGGAGTGGTAGAATTTTGATGCAGCTTGTATTCTATTGCCTATTTCTTGGTTTATGGTATTGTCAGAAGAAACAAAGCTCCCTAAGTACTTGAAGTTATTGACAATATCTACTACTTCTTTTTGCACTTGCAGGTGGACTGCTTCAGGATTTCGACTCATCACTAAACTGACGGTTTTAGTTCGGCTGATGATCATTCCCATTCTTTCAAATTCTTCTTGCCAAAGATCTAATTTAGCTTGAAGTTCTGCTTCTGTCTCACCCCATAGGATAACATCATCAGCAAATACAAGTGCAGTTGTTGTCTGGTCCTTCATTTTCACTGCTTTTATAACCTTGACCATTATAGTAATGAATATATAAAGGAATATTTGCCCCAGTTTGTCCTCTTGAATTCCAACTTTATCTTCATATTGTAACGTGTTGGCGGGGTGAATAAGTCGTCGGCTCCAACAGGCAGATACTCCATCAGTCTGACATCTCAGCCCAGGCTATCACTGACTGCGCTCTTCGCTAACTCACACCAGCGAACTCAATCTCACTCACTCACTAACTAACTCTCACTCACTGCAGGCAGGTCGTTCCTCTCTTATATACCTGCACAATATTGTGATCTTTCCTACTTTTAAAAACACCACTCAAACTTATTTGTCTACTAATGTCATTCCATGCCATCTCTCCACTGACAGATCGGAACATACCACATATAAAACAAATTCCAACTTGTACGTTTGAGAAGTTCCAACTTTCCACCACTTTAAAATCGTATGATTTTTTTAGATTAAAATAACATTAATTTACTTTAAAATTTATCTCTACATGTTTCGTTTTTCATAGAAAACATCTTCAGTCGTGATCTTGAATGACAGTTAAAATATGCACAAAAGCACAGGTTACATAAGTAAAATACAATTAACCACTCATATTAAAAACAACTTGTCCTTGACAAGGAAAAAGGTCTAAGTGTCTAAAGAGTCTTTCTGTTTTTCTTCATTATCACTATTTGACATCTCTTGATGTAAATGATGTGTTATTCATGAAATGCCACTTGGAAAATTATTCAAAGATAAAGGTATCTTAGAACTAGGAGGACAGTTTTGAGCGCAGTAGGAGGCCCGGTGTGAGTCAACTGTGTGGGGTGTCAGGTGATTTCGATACAACTGCATCATAAGAAATTGCTTTCCATCTCAAACACAATTAGTCCATTTCATCTGACAAAAAGATTTCCCTTTCCATTCACATCAAGTGTTGGATGTTAGTTACAAAAATTTGCATAGTTGTACACTGCTGTTTCATTTATTCATTAAAAATAAATTCATGAGCATTAAGAATTAAGAGTGTCTCTGCACAGGATTCCTTACTAAAACATGTTCCACTCGCATGATAAACCCATAACCACACAAATGGCCAGCCATTACCTTACAGTTCCGTAGGTAACCCAAGACCCACGATGACTGAAGGTTCATGATATACTAGCCCCATAACAGAGTTAAAGCTAGTACACAAGTACAATACAAGGAGATGAAAATGGTAAAGTACAAATTACCAATCAAAAACACAGAGAAAACAAGACACTTACCTTGAAGAAATGCGCTAGGGACACAAAAGGCTGAGAATGAAGTTAATACCTGTGGCATTGTTTAATTAATCAAAATAGTGAAAGAAACCCTTATACCATTAACTAAAATAATAGTTTTATTTCTGGAAAATTACTAAAACAACATGAATAACCAAAATGGTTATCGTCCTTTTTCAAGAAACAAAACAAACGAACTACCTAGGAAAATAGTGAATTAATAGACAAATAGAATTCAATTACCGATGACACGGCCAGTCTTTCTTTAAAAATTTAAGGAAACAATATTGTAATCATAGTAATTATAATAAATTAATGACATTTCTGTGAAGTCTGAGCAATAACATGCCCCTTTTGACTGGTTTTCAAGAAAATATCCCTTATTTTAGGATAAGGTTTTGTTTAGGGAGCTTTTCGCAAGGGCATCAAATTTTACTCCACAAATTAATTAACGTTAGATACTCCAATAACTTCCAAGGCAAGAAATTAACCCAGAGAAGGCAGCAAACTATTTAAAACATTAAAGGGGAAACCAAATTGGCAAATGCTTCACAAGAGCAAAATATATTATAGGGTAAGGTGGTACAATTTCGATCACTAAAGGCAAATTTCGTTGCCACGGAAAAAATACATAAGCTAGAGTGAATTTAAATAGTGTTACAAATACTCTGAAATGTAGTGAATGTATTCCTATATGTATTACTATATTACAGTGGTTAGTTTAGATACAAGATTAAAAAACATAGTTTAATGTAATTGATCGAAAATGTACCTCGCCGGGTACAATTATGATCACCTACTGGTACAACTTCGATCACTGGCATCTTCCACATACGAGTGTTTTTTTCCTATTGCACCAACACATATTTCATGATACCAAACATTACATTTCTGGCAACGAATCCAGTCACCTTTTTTCATTGATTGTACACAGTAATAGTTCATCAAACAAAATCCACACTCATCGTCGTTTCCTGGCAATCTTCTGCTTCGAATAATACTTTCGTCTACACTGGCAGACCCGTGTTTACCCTTATCGTTACTTTTCTTCTGTGCCTGTTGAAAAAGACGTCTCTTGCTTCTGATTTTTTCCAGATTTTCGTCTGAAATCAGTCGCACTGATGTCTGCGTTTTCCGTTTACGGAATGACACTTTCTTCTCTAGCGTTGGCAGAATTACTCTGACAGTATCTTGGGGTGAGTTCTTGTTTGATGCTGGCGTTATGGTGTCGATCTTGTCTTCATTTACTTCGTTTGATGTTGTGACAAGTCCCGTTTCTGAAGTGCTCATACTGCTGGCAGTAGTTGGAATGCTAGGGGATGAAGAAGCTGGAGTTTCAAATGAACTGCTCGCACTGCTGAAAGTAGCTGCAACAGATGAGGTAGTAGGGGACTGAAATAACGCAGCAGGAGCAAACTTTTCTTCTGGAACAGTGTCCTTAGAAAATGGCATTATTCCTGTACACTGAAAAATCTTTGATAGCAGATCCAGCTGACGCCGATTGATACCAGGCAGTAGAGAAAATAGGGCAGAATCTTGATTTTGTAAGATTGTCATTGGGGTTACGATGAATCCACTCGGTTACATTTCTGTGGTAATGATCCTTCAGGGACTTAAAGAATGTTCTGTCTAACGGCTGTAGAGCATGTGTACTGTGTGGGGGCAATCCCAAAAGTTCTATCTCGTTCTCCTGACAGTATTCTATAGCTTGCAGGCTCGTATGGCTCCCGTGATTGTCGAGAATGATTAGAACCTTTCCTGTCATTTTATATTTCTTGAAGTGTCGAAGCCAGGTCATGAATTCTTCGTTAATGTACCCCGAATCGCTCATCTCCACGATGGAACCAGGAGGTAATCCATCATGGAATTCAGGGCGCTTCCTAACTCCCTTAAAAATGACCATTGGTGGAATGTACGAACCTGATGCACTCATACACGCAACCACTGTCACATTTTCTCCTCTTTCCACATTTGTTAATGAAACAACCTCGCGTTTGCCCTTCCGACTGACTATTTTAGGAGGTCTGTTGTTGAGAGGAAAGCCGGTCTCGTCCATATTGTATATGCGCTCAGGTTTATCAAGCATGTCATTTTCTTCCAAAATATTTTCCAAATTTTGGAAGTAATGACTTACCTCCTCTTTATTTAACCCTTCAGCTCTGGCTCGTGATAGACCTTCAGGTTTTCTCAGACTTAAATGAGGATATCTTTTCAAAAAGGCTCGAAACCAATCAATCCCTGCAATCTTATCATCTAAGCTCCAGGGATGTTTGACATTGTTCGTTTCAGCTAACTCAAATGCAGCTTTCCTCACCTGAACAGGCGTCAGACCCAATCCTCGTTGCTCTAGCGATAGAAGCCTCTCGACTAAGGCCCCTTCCATTTCAAGTGTGAGTACCGTTGGGCGACCAATTTTGTCTCCAACTCGTGGATTTAATCCAGCTTGTATTTTCTTTTTAATTTTCATTTTGCCATGTAGCGTACTGAAAGGAATGTCATATAATTCTGATGCACCTCGAATGCTTAGATGCCCATTAATTACACTGTTCACTGCCGCTCCCATCGCTATCTGATTCCATTTATTATAAATGTTATTTTCTGGTCTTTTCCGCGGCATCTGAAATAAACGAATACATTCGGATGAGAATGTGCAGAATACAGCCCTGTCAATAAATTAACCTAATGCATAGGCTATTTTATTTTATTTTGTGAGTGAAAACGAATAAATTTCCAAACATCGTTCGACCTATGAGTTCATAAAGGCAGCGTTTGCTTCTGAATACCATGAAATCATAAATGTGAATTTGAGTTAGGAACCATATTGTTTGTTTCTCAGAGAGTAGGAAATTAAAACATTCTTTTTTTTAAGTCAGAAGAAAGTTAGATTCTGAAATCCTTAAATAACATCATCATCCTCTTTTGCTTCATAATAACACATTCCTTTTTATATGATTGTGCCCTCGTTCCGAGGTGGTGCAGCTCTTTGCAGCCACACCCCCAATGGAGATGAGCTGCATGTACTATTTTCACCACATACCACCTCTCCTGCCATTTATAAATCTCTGGCAGTACTGGGAATCGAACCTAGGCTCCCCGAGGAGGGAAGCTAATAGCGTTAACCGTTACGCTACGGAGGTGGACAAGACTTTTATTGTAACACAATATTGCTATTTAACTGCTTAAACCAATATATGTCCTCCGATCGAAATTGTACTAGTGTATCGAAATTGTACCTGTCTGCTGATCGAAAATGTACTGTTGGTATTACTGTATCTATCGTCACATACTATCCCTGCATGCCAACAGATGGCAGCACATGTCACAGAGGAGTTCTCTGTGGTAGTGCCAGCACACGCAGAAATAAACAGCATGGTTCTAACCTCACAATATCATTGTCTGCCAGCCTATGAAAACTAGGCAGTTTTATAACAGAGCACAAAACTAAGCAAGTCAACTCACCTTGCTACAAGAAGAAATATGTATCTCTGAAGCACAAACTGCTGTATTCTTGACACAACCACTAGCAACACAGTACACCTTCCGCACTGTAACGCCATACTTAGGCAAGTACTACCAACACTCCGAAGTGGAAAATATATGCTAAACCTTAGTTTGATCGAAATTGTACCCATATCGAAACTGTACCATCTTACCCTAATAGGAAAACAATTACGCATCTGACCAGAAGAATCAACAGAGCAACAACACTCAAAGCAGTCACGATCGCCATGGCAACCCATACACACTAAAAGCGCAAGATAATCGACCAATCACCGAACCAGAACATTACAAAGGTCGTTAACATGAGTAGAACAAAAGAAAATCAAAGCCTAATCGAAACACCAAATTACAAGATGAAATAAAATGTAAAGTGGGTTCAAAAGATTAAATAAATAAAGAGACCAAACTAAAATTTTCATGCACTTGCGGAACCTCACATAAGCAGTAAACGACCCACAGGCGAATTTTCTTTATTTACATCATCGTGCAAAACTTATTCCCTAAAGGAATTGTGATAATTTTGAAACAACATTTTTCCAGCACCAAATATGCTAACATCGGTTTAACATATCTTACAGAAATTTTTTAAGATTACATCTTCAACTGATTTTACAATTTTATTCTGATAAGAATCATTTAATAACCTCTTGTGAAGAGAAAGTCAATTTTGAACAAATCAAACACACGGCGGTTTCCCATGAAGTAAATATTCCGAAGAATCATAGTTCGTGGTCACTGAATTAAATATTGAATAAAGCTTAAAGGACTTACATGTGCAGATCCAATCTCCAGTAAACTGTAAGTTGAATTATATGATACAAAGATGTTCAAAAATATCCAAAGTCTACATCACAGTAAAGAAAACAGAAGGGCGATGAGCATTTTTTGAAAAACAAATCAGAAATCTTCTTAGGATGTGAGAACCCTCTTATTAAAATAACTACCCCCGGGTCCATATCCCAAGCCAACGCTAGGACCCCGGTAGCCTACAGCATACATCTGCTCTCCATGGCTTCAGATCTCCAAGTCACTTCACAACCGTGGCTGATATCCGCTCGCCAACATGGCTAGATTAGTTTTATGTAGATGGCATGCGCTGATTGGCCGATGAGAGGGAGGAGGGGCGACCAGTTTAGACCGCCAACATAAGATTGCAGCTTTTAGCAGAAAAGGCCAGTTTAATCGATAAAAAATATATGAAGCTTCCAAAGGAGTTCAAGTTTATTTCACAGACATAAATAAAATTAACATAGGGTATGTGATCCAAAATCACATGTGAAGTACAGAAGGAACCTCATAGCTGAAAAGTTTAAATGATACGGATCTCCACGGCGAGATAGCCAGCCCAAAAATGTTTTTGGGAAGGGGGTTTCGCACACGTTTCTTCCATCATAGCCTCCCTCCCTGAAACACACCATAATACCATGCGTATCCACTTTATAGTGCGGTGGTCCAGAAGTAAACTAAATTTTGGTGAAGTAGTCCAAGAGACAATGGCCACCGATATTAAGTTAATTTGGGAGGGAGGATTTACACAGGTAGTACAAGAACCAACTCGTCTCAATAACTTGCTAGATGTATTCTTGGTTAAACCATGGGAAATTGTTGATAAAACTGAGGTAATTGAAGGAATAGGTGACCATAAGGCTGTAATAATGGATGTAGGACTCGTACCAAAAATGCTTAATAAGAGGGTCACAAAAGACAAGAAATTATACAGAAAAACTAAAGTTGATGAATTTGGGACTTACCTTAAATCACAATTCAGTTGTTGGATAAGTGAAGGGAATAATGTGGATACACTTTGGGCTAAATTTAAAGGAATAATTTGGGAAGGAGAGAAGAGATTTGTACCTGTTAAGAAGGGTAAAATGACCTCAGACCCTGTTTATTACACAAGGGAAATAAGAAAATTAAAAAGAAAATGTAGAATAGTAAACAGGAAAATCAAAGAAGGTAGGGAGAATAGAGAAACTAGAAAACAACTAATGAGGGAACTGAATAGAGTGAAAAAGGAAGCAAAAGAGAATTATATGAATGGCATTCTTCAAGAGGGTAGTGACCACAAAGGGAAATGGAAAAAGCTGTATTCATATATTAGGAATCAAAAAGGAAAAGGAATCCAAATTCCTACAATGGTGGGAGAAGGGGGTGAACACTATTTAACAGATACTGAGAAAGCAAACCTCTTTAGTAGGGAATTCCGAGATTCAGTAGAAGATTGTCAGGACTTGGAAACCGTAACAGAAGATAGAGAGGGAGAGACACAGAGGGAAACAAGAAGCTTCTCATTCACAAATGAAGATATTTTCAGAGAAATCCAACTGCTTCAGCAAGGAAAAGCAGCAGGAAGTGATCAAATTACTGGGGAGGTATTAAAGACAATGGGGTGGTATATAGTGCCTTATTTAAAATTTCTCTTTGACTATGTCATAAATAATAGTGTGATACCAAAGGAATGGAAGGAATCTATAATAATACCAATTTATAAAGGAAAGGGTGATAAAAGGAAACCAGAGAACTACAGACCAATCAGCCTGACCAGTATAGTTTGTAAAATACTGGAGAGTTTAATAGCAAAGTACATCAGAGGGATATGTGATGATAAAAATTGGTTCATGAGGAGCCAGTATGGATTTAGAAAGAAATTTTCTTGCGAGGCACAACTGGTGGGATTTCAGCAGGACATATCAGATCAGTTAGATTCAGGAGGCCAGTTAGATTGCATAGCCATAGATCTTTCCAAAGCCTTTGATAGAGTGGAACATGGAATATTATTAAAGAAATTGGAGGGAATAGGATTGGACGTAAGGGTTATACGTTGGATAAGAACATTTCTAAATTCAAGGGTTCAGAAAGTCAAAGTAGGAAATAATATATCACAGGAAGAGAAAGTCTGGAAGGGAATTGCACAGGGTAGTATAATCGGTCCGTTACTTTTCTTAATATACGCAAATGACTTAGGGAACAATATAACATCGAAAATAAGATTGTATGCAGATGACATAATTGTTTATAGGGAAATAAATAACATTGAGGATTGTTCAGAATTACAAAGGGACCTTGACAGTATCCAGGAATGGGTTGAAGAAAATAATATGAAGATTAATGGAGCCAAATCAACTGTTACAACTTTTACAAACAGGAGCTTTAAAACTGAATTTGAATATACTTTGCATGAGGTAGTTATCCCAAAAGATGGCAAGTGCAAATACTTAGGTGTGAGATTTGAAAGTAATTTGCACTGGAAGGGTCATGTTGATGACGTTGTTGGGAAAGCATACAGATCGTTACATGTCATAATGAGGCTACTTAAAGGATGCAACAAAGAATTAAAAGAAAAATGTTACTTAAGTATGGTTCGTCCATTATTGGAATATGCAAACAGTGTTTGGGATCCTCACCAAGAATACCTAATAAAAGAACTAGATGGTGTGCAGAGGAAAGCAGCAAGGTTTGTAACAGGGGATTTCAGGAGAAAGAGTAGTGTATCAGAAATGTTAAAGGAACTTGGGTGGGAAACTTTAAGTAAGAGAAGGGAGAAAAGTAGACTTATAGGATTATATAGAGCCTATACAGGAGAAGAAGCATGGGTAGATATCCGTGAGAGGCTTCGGTTGGAAAATAATTATATTGGTAGAACTGACCACAAGTACAAAATTAGAAGGAATTTTAGCAGAAGCGATTGGGGTAAATTTTCTTTCATAGGGAAGGGCGTGAAGGAGTGGAACAGTTTACCAGGGGTAGTGTTTGATCCTTTTCCAAAATCTGTACAGATATTCAAGAAGAGAATAAACAACAACAGAGATAATAAATTAAATGTTAGAGGGCATTCGACCAGTGCAGGATATTGTAAATAATAAATGTGTGTGATTAAATTAATTCCATCCCCTGGTCTAAGGAGTTTGGACAGCCCAAGTAGGGGACTGCCTGTAGGGGTGAAGTACAGTGGGGACTTCGAGGGCCCTGGGACCGCTACGGTAGCTGTGAAGGCCCTTCAGGAACTCTGAAAAGTGGTGGCAAAAGGGGCTCTGGTTAAGACGCAGCAGGTCGTTATGCTACTTAGGTTCCAAAATGGGTAAAATATAAATATGTAAATAAATGCTATGTAAATTTTAATCTTATACCAGTTGTATAGTATTATTAGAAGTAATTTCACATACCGTACTGTATATGAGTTGACTATGTTTGTAAGATATTATAAGTAGAATTTTGTAAACAATATAAATTTATTAAGGATGATGTGTGTGTTTAATAGAAAAAATTATTAGCGTAAATTGTATAATATTGTATTCTAGGAAAATTTTATTCGTCTCATGTTAATTTAAAATTTAGTGCTTGACAATAATGTATTTTAGTGTACCATTTGCCACCGAGGTAGACACCTCATTTGCAAATAAAGAGATTTTGATTTGATTTTGATTTGATTTGATTTGAAGTTCATCTTTATGTATATTCATACATACATACATTATCATTATAGACTGTTATGCCTTTCAGCGTTCAGTCTACAAGCCTCTGAGAATTTACTAAACGTCGCCACAATCCTCGATATGCAACTAGTGTTGTGGCCTCATTTAGTTCTATATCTCTTATCTTTAAATCGTTAGAAACAGAGTCTAACCATCGTCGTCTTGGTCTCCCTTTACTTCTCTTACCCTCCATAACAGAGTCCATTATTCTCCTAGGTAACCTATCCTCCTCCATTCGCCTCACATGACCCCACCACCGAAGCCGGTTTATGCGTACAGCTTCATCCATCGAGTTCATTCCTAAATTAGCCTTTATCTCCTCATTCCGAGTTCCCTCCTGCCATTGTTCCCACATGTTTGTACCAGCAATCATTCTTGCTACTTTCATGTCTGTTACTTCTAACTTATGAATAAGATATCCTGAGTCCACCCAGCTTTCGCTCCCATAAAGCAAAGTTGGTCTGAAAACAGACCGATGTAAAGATAGTTTCGTCTGGGAGCTGACTTCCTTCTTACAGAATACTGCTGATCGCAACTGCGAGCTCACTGCATTAGCTTTACTACACCTTGATTCAATCTCACTTACTATATTACCATCCTGGGAAAACACACAACCTAAATACTTGAAATTATTGACCTGTTCTAGCTTTGTATCACCAATCTGACATTCAATTCTGTTGGATTTCTTACCTACTGACATCAGTTTAGTCTTCGAGAGGCTAATTTTCATACCATACTCATTGCACCTATTTTCAAGTTCCAAGATGTTAGACTGCAGGCTTTCGCCACAGTCTGCCATTAAGACCAAGTCGTCAGCATAGGCCAGGCTGTTTACTACATTTTCACCTAACTGAATCCCTCCCTGCCATTTTATACCTTTCAGCATATGATCCATGTAAACTACAAACAGCAAAGGTGAAAGATTACAGCCTTGTCTAACTCCTGTAAGTACCCTGAACCAAGAACTCATTCTACCATCAATTCTCACTGAAGCCCAATTGTCAACATAAATGCCCTTGATTGATTTTAATAATCTACCTTTAATTCCATAGTCCCCCAGTATAGCGAACATCTTTTCCCTCGGTACCCTGTCATATGCTTTCTCTAGATCTACGAAACACAAACACAACTGCCTATTCCTCTCGTAGCATTTTTCAATTACCTGGCGCATACTGAAAATCTGATCCTGACAGCCTCTCTGTGGTCTGAAACCACACTGGTTTTCATCCAACTTCCTCTCAACGACTGATCGCACCCTCCCTTCCAAGATGCCAGTGAATACTTTGCCTGGTATACTAAGCAATGAGATACCTCGATAGTTGTTGCAATCCTTCCTGTTCCCTTGCTTATAGATAGGTGCAATTACTGCTTTTGTCCAATCTGAAAGTACCTTACCAATACTCCACGCTAATTTTACTACTCTATGAAGCCATTTCATCCCTGCCTTCCCACTATACTTCACCATTTCAGGTCTAATTTCATCTATTCCTGCTGCCTTATGACAATGGAGTTTATTTACTATCCTTTCCACTTCCTCAAGCATAATTTCACCAACATCATTTTCCTCCTCCCCATGAGCTTGACTGTTTGCAACACCACCATGATGATTTCCTTTTACATTGAGAAGATGTTCAAAATATTCCCTCCACCTCTCCAGTGATTCCCTGGGATCTGTTATGAGTTCACCTGAATTACTCAAAACACTGTTCATTTCCTTTTTCCCTCCCTTCCTAAGATTCTTTATAACTGTCCAGAAAGGTTTCCCTGCTGCTTGACCTAGCCTTTCCAGGTTAATACCAAAATCTTCCCATGACTTCTTTTTGGATTCAACAACTATTTGTTTCGCTCTGTTTCTTTCATCTACGTACAAATCCCTGTCTGCCTCGGCCCTTGTTTGGAGCCATTTCTGATAAGCCTTCTTTTTACGTTTACAGGCTGCTCTCACTTCATCATTCCACCAAGATGTTCGCCTTTTCCCATCTTTACACACAGTTGTTCCTAGGCATTCCCTTGCTGTTTCTACTACAGCATCCCTGTATGCCACCCATTCACTTTCTATATCCTGAACCTGCTTACTGTCTACTGTTTGAAACTTCTCACTAATCATATCCATGTACTTCTGTCTAATTTCCTCGTCCTGGAGATTTTCTACCCTTATTCGTTTGCAGACAGATTTCACTTTCTCTACCCTAGGCCTAGAGATACTTAGTTCACTACAGATCAGATAATGGTCTGTATCATCGAAAAATCCCCGAAAAACTCGTACATTCCTAAAAGATTTCCTGAATTCAAAGTCTGTTAAGATATAGTCTATTATGGATCTGGTACCCCTAGCCTCCCATGTGTAGCGGTGAATAGCCTTATGTTTGAAGAATGTATTCGTAATAGCTAAACCCATACTAGCACAGAAGTCCAGCAAACGCTTCCCATTCCCATTAGCTTCCATATCTTCCCCACATTTACCAATCACCCTTTCGTATCCTTCAGTTCTATTCCCAACTCTCGCATTGAAATCGCCCATTAGCACTATTCTATCCTTGCTGTTGACCCTGACCACGATGTCACTCAATGCTTCATAAAACTTGTCAATTTCATCCTCATCTGCACCCTCACATGGTGAATACACGGACACAATTTTTGTCCTAATTCCTCCCACTGAGAAATCTACCCACATCATTCGCTCACTTACGTGCCTAACAGAAACTATGTTGCGTGCAGTGGTATTCCTGATAAAGAGCCCTACCCCAGACTCTGCCCTTCCCTTTCTAACACCCGTCAAGTACACTTTATAATCTCCTATCTCTTCCTCCTTATCTCCCCTTACCCGAATATCACTTACTCCTAGCACATCCAGATGCATCCTCTTTGCTGACTCAGCAAGTTCTACCTTCTTTCTTCCATAAGCCCCATTAATATTGATAGCTCCCCATCGAATTCCATTTTGTTCGCCAAGTTGTTTCCAAGGAGTTCCTCGCCTGTCAAATGGGAGTGGGACTCCATTACTCCCATAGGTCCGAGGCTTGCTTAAGGTGTTCTGAGCTTGGTAAATTCATGAAGCAGGATGCTGCCCTACTTGCACATAGTCCAACTGAGGATCTCTCCTCTAACGGGTTATGGACCACCGGTGAATTGTGTAGTCCTAGCCGCCTGAGCACAAGGAGGGCTACGACTCAGAATATGTCCGAGATGCCCACTCCCATTCCGTAGCAACTGGTATCCCGACTCTCAGGACCACTTACTAGGCCACTCAGCCGTTGCCCATGGTTCACGAACTAGGACGTGACTACAGTAACCCACAAACATGAACCATTATGTATATTCAACATGTTGGAAATAGCAGCACCTTTTACAGTTCCACGTCATGTCCAGTTCCAAAACTTATAGTGAGTGCGATCAAAATTAGTTAGTTAACCAGAAGATACAGTTTGCAAATTTCACACTAGATTAAAAGAGAGGTCCTAGCATAGAAGTCCTTCCAAATTGCATGTTTGCACTGAATTGTTACCAACATCAGTGTCACTTATTGGGTAACGACCAAACACATCACTAAGATCATTTATGAAGTTCAATCGTTATTTAGCAAGCTTCGAAAATTCTAACGCAGTTCCTAACCTAAGTCTTTTTTCTTTGATAGCGCACACGTTGCCAGACTATTTTCCAACAGATCAGTGATAACAGTATGCCAATTCTTTTATCTCAAATTTACCTCCTACTACATTTTCAGGTTTAAATACATCTTTAGGATATTTAATACTAGTCCTATTCATCAGGTTTCCTTGGATTTTGAGGAGGTGCATCATCTTGTTTCCTTAATTTGCATAATCGGTCAAAATAGCACAAAGGGAAAGTAGAAACAAGGTTGCAAAAGGGGGAAGAAAACAGAGGGGAGAAACAAAATTGGTGAGTATATATGATATGTTACACCGGGCGAGTTGGCCGTGCGGTTAGGAGCGCGCAGCTCGCATCTGGGAGATAGTGGGTTCGAACCCCACTGTCGGCAGCCCTGAAGATGGTTTTCAGTGGTTTCCCATTTTCACACCAGGCAAATGCTGGGGTTGTACCTTAATTAAGGCCATGGCCGCCTCCTTCCCATTCCTAGGCCTTTCCTCTCCCATCATCGCCATAAGACCTATCTGTGTCGGTGCGACGTAAAGCAACTAGCCAAAAAAAAAGTTTATGTTACAGAGATCAAAAGATCCACACATTAATCTTACATACCATTAACTTACAATAAACCAATTCAGGGCCAGAGCATACCACAGACTAAAGAAATAAGAAGTGAGTCAATAAGATACATAGAATACAAAATCACAGGAACTACACAGAAATAAAGAAAGCTTAGGAAATGAGATTACTGACTAGGCGCTAGAGTTAACCTCAAACACTGGTGCAAACCATTTGAGTTAATAGGATATTGGAAATCCAACTGGACCCCTTGACGTCACAAGTGCACATAAAACATGCTCACACACAATTCTTACATGCGATTACCAGATAAAGTTGGTACTAGTTGCAGAGAAAACATCAGGGAGAAGAATAAATAAACATACTTCACCGATAAATCACCAGAACACAATTAGCAACACAAACCAATTGACATAGGAACTTTTGAAAATTACAATACTAAGAGAACACATGGCACCACCAGTAATAATCACAATACAACTAGGCATTGAGCAAAAGACAACATGTGTTTGGCCAAGAAATGTTCACACCAACAAAATTAAGTTAAGCTGAGATAGGGACCTAAACAAAGAATATTTTAGCAGAAAATGGGCACAAAACTACAATAATGGTGAGCTCATCAATTTGCACAACCTCTCGAATTAACAATCATTTAATTTTTTAATTAGGTCAGGTTCAACAACTCATGTACATTATCACCCACATCACCTAGGAAATCAAGAATGGATGTTCGAACTAGACTTACTAACAGACCAGAAGAATACTGAAAGACCAGCTCAAACAAATAACAAAGCTCATGGCTAAAGAGGTAACAATTATTCGGTCAATGGTAGCGTTGACAGACACGTTTGGAGACCCCTATAGTTTTCAGGATGGTGGGTTCGTGATTAATTTGTCATCCACAACACATCCATCAAATAATGCATGGATAGAAAGAAATTAATTTATGATAAGTCCACCTTTAACACCATGAGAAATACAGGATAGGAACGGTCCAAACAAGAAGCTCAGGAGGGTACACAATCTGAAGTTATAAAACCAACAGACTCCACGGAATTACCAAAGAATGTACATTCCGCAAGGGCACATCCAGTTGAATGAAAAAGGTTAAGAAACACACCTCCAATTAGATTACCAGCAAGAGAAATGAGGAGCAATGACCCACACAACATACACCACCGGATGTCCACACGGGACCTCAACATAAGTACAGTTTACAAACTTCATCATATAGATCCATATTGATACAGTTAAAATTAAGAAACTTTACAAGTGAACTATTTAATTAAAAAACATATTAAATTATTTAGGGACATGTTTCGTCTCTAATCTACCACATGATTTTATGGCTGATTTGTAATCTACCACATGATTTTATGGCTGATGAAGTCTCATGTAGAGACGAAACATGTCCCTAAATAATTTAATATGTTTTTTAATTAAATAGTTCACTTGTAAAGTGATGTGTATTGATTGGGTGAACCAAAACCTAAAATTGTTTCTTAGTTTTTACCTCAACATAAACAGAACTAAAAATATGTGATATCCACATATTTACACTGTCATTTACCAGTTAAACAGGTACTTCCACAGGGGATCAAGCAAAGAAAATATAAATGGCAGTTAATGAGGCAGGTTGATCGAAAATGCTTGATACAATAATGAAGAAGGAAGGAACACCCCCAAAAGACCCCATAATTTTTCAGCAGGGTGACTTCAGTATTGACTGGGAAACTAGATAATCCCATACTTATCTAGCAAAACCACAGAACGTTAAGTCGACCAATCCATAATATCTACAGGTACTAATGGTTCTGCTGAGAAAATACCATAGGTTGGCAGGATAACTTTAAATGAACGTTACAGTACTACAAGTTATATAATGATATTGGTCCAAAGGTTATGCAGGAAAACAGAAGATGAAGAAACCAGAACCCACAAAGAACCAACAAGTATCTCTTAACAGGACAAGGTTATTCACCCAGAGTTGTAGACACATGCAACTAAATAATGGTCAAATCTACAGGGACACAGAGGTAACCTCAAAGGCAACATACCACCCAACCAAAGTGCCATAATCATCCAATTCACAACACAATAACCATAATGACTACCAAGATACATGAGTCAGCTCATAAGAGATTAAAGGATCGCAATCCTCAACAACATGCCATGCAGCCATTATGCCACCCCAAATTCAACTCAAAATTAAAACCATAGTATGGTAATAAACCATAAACCCAGGACCAGAACCATACCACTTAGGTTCAAGAGGAGATTCACTCCTCAGTTTAACAATCTTTTTTCACAGAACCCAACACGAACAGTTAGTAGATACGGTAAATCACCCTTCACCACATGCTGTCCACAACTCAAAATAGGAAAACAATACACAAAAATATGACCAAGGTTCAGAACAAATAATCCAACCACTATGCTCACAATGGTGGACAGAACTAAATCCCACAAGGGAAAGAAAATGATAATAGGGTATTTAAAAAAATTCAAGAAGGATAGGTTAGGTTACTAAATTCTAGATCATAAAATTTACAAGGTAGGTAAAACTAGTGACATATCACTCGCAGAATAATATACCATACCCAGTTGACAGCGAGATAACTAAGAAGAGGGCCGGGACCCATTGGAAATAGACAAGTACAAGAAATCAGTAGTCGGAAAAGGAAGCAGGTTAAAATGCAAAGTCATTACTTTCATTTTTGTCCATATTGAAAATAGCGATCTCACTTAATTTACAAAAGGTATACATTTATTATTCAACCTATTCAATACATACAGTACCACGTTGTGTGGTTAATTAGACATAAAAGATGTGAATATTATGGACATGTTTCGCCTTTCTTATTGGGCATCATCAGCATATTAACTAATCTTAAAACAAACATTTTTTAAAAAGATGATAACATTTATGGTTTATAAGAATTGAGCTAAGATTTGTTATGATATTAAAATTTATGAAACAGTGGTTAAAAGATATGATATTGGGAAGTACAAGCACATGTTAAAATCATTGTAGTGTAATTTAAAATCTTGTCTAAAAAAGTATTTGTAACGATAAAAAGTTCTAAAAACGGCACATGTCTGGAACTGAAATGGATCCTCTTCTTCGGGACATGTAATGCTCCGCCCAATTCCGCTCTCCCTCAGCATGCCCCCCTCCCTCCATCACATCCTTACAACACGCGAAGTAGGAACTCCAGACAGACCAACGCTGCTAACACAACAAGTTAGATATACATACAGCATTTCAGTAAGTACCCACTTTACATAACACACAATACTGGACATTTACATACGTTTTAAACACACACGTCAAATACATCTTTTTGTTCTTTTGCAGTTTCATGACACACTATTCATCGAAGTTCCTACATCTTCTAGAAGACTACACTTTTATGTGAAAATCAAGTATAACCTTCAGATACTGATATAATCTCTCCTCATAGCAGCTCCAACCAGTACGCTTTTGCAACGGTTATATCAGAGAGTATCTTAAACCAATCAACTTACTGAAGATACATCATAACATTCGCCTTTTCTTAACCTATCTTTTAATGTTGGAATGTATAATATAAACAAAATTCACCCTCTGATCTACGTTAGCAGCTACCGCAGCAAATATATGCTGACTTTCACAACGAAGAGGATCCATTTCAGTTCCAGACACACACCGTTTTTAGAACTTTTTATCATTACAAATACTTTTTTAGACAAGATTTTAAATTAGTCTACAATAATTTTAACATGTGCTTGTACTTCCCAATATCATATTTTTTAACCACTGTTTCATAAATTTTAATATCATAACAAATCTTAGCTCAATTCTTATAAACCATAAATGTTATCGTCTCTTTAAAAAAATATTTGTATTAAGATTAGTTAATATGCTGATGATGCCCAATAAGAAGGGCGAAACATGTCCATAATATTCACATATTTTATGTCTAATTAACCACACAACGTGGTACTGTATGTATTGAATAGGTTGAATAATAAATGTATACCTTTTGTAAATTAAGTAAAATGCAAAGTCTGTGCATGAGGCGAACAGGCTACCAACACCGACCAACAGCACTGCACAATAACAAATTATCGCCCAATAAATAGATGACACAGAAAACAGCTCCAGTCACTACCAAGCACCTCACACACTCACACCAACCATGAAAAGAGGATAAAAATGGAAAACTTTTCAGGCAGCAAAGTACACACCTTTCTCACTACCTGCACAAAGACGCGACAGCTCAGCTTTTTAGTGTCATCTTCAGCCAAAATGTGAGAACAGCATAGGTACATATATAAAAAATCCACAATACACAAAATATTATAACATTATGCGTAAATGTGAGTAAAATGGGGAATAAAATAGTGAATAGATTTTCAATCACAAGTTCAGACTTTGACAGTCATTATCGGAACAACACATGGAAGGTGAATTAAAATAGCAATCTGACCATACAAACACGAGTTAAGAACTCAATAGACATAGTTTTTAAGAATACATATAACACTTTAAAACATTTGTTATCGCCATAAGACCTATCTGTGTCGGTGCGACGTAAAGCCCCTAGCAAAAAAAAAAAAAAAATTTGTTTAAGTCCGAGTTGTACTTGGTAGTCGAGGGTTTGACTTTTAAGCCACTTTTTTCATTAAATGATATCACTTATTGACTAGAAGTGTAATGAATATTTTCATTAAGTAAAGATTTTATCACTTTTTGACCATAAGTTCAATATTCAGTTTGCATCATTTATTCCTCTGAGAGCTTTGAAGTCAGTGTTACATCACAGCTGTGTTGTTGCCTGTGGTCTAATATTTTAATGTTGTAATATAATGTGTGAGGTGGTGTTTGAACCAAGGTCCTAAGATGTTCGCAGTTCAATGCGGGACCGCGGGTGGCAAAGCTGTGACGCTTGGTGAAGAGGAACCGAGCGTGATGGCCAAGCTTGGGTTGCTTCCCTGACTCAGCGAAGAGAACGTCAATTTTGAACAAATCAAACACACGGTGGTTTCACATGAAGTAAATATTCCGAAGAATCATAGTTCGTGGTCACTGAAGTAAATATTGAATAAAGCTTGAAGGACTTAAGTGTGCAGATCCAATCTCCAGTAAACTGTAAATCGAATTATGATACTCACAGAGATGTTAAAATATATGCTAAGTCTCAATTCATCACAGGAAAGGAAAACAGAAGGACGATGAGTATTGTTAGAAAAACAAATCAGAAATCTTCTTAGGGTGTGAGAACCCTCAAATTAAAATAACTACCCCGGGTCCATATTCGAAGCCAACTCTAGGACCCCAGGAGTCCACAGCATACGTCTGCTCTCCATGGCTTCAGGTCTCCAAGTCACTTCACAATCATGACTGATCTCCGCTCGCCAACATGGCTAGACTAGCTTTATGTAGGTGGCATGCGCTGATTGACCGATGAGAGGGAGGAGGGGCGACCAGTTTAGACCGCCAACATAAGATTGCAGCACTTAGCAGAGGCCACAGGAAAAGGCCAGTTTAATCCTTAAAAAATATATGAAGCTTCCAAAGGAGCCCGAGTTTAGTTCACAGACATAAATAAAATTAACATACGGTATGTGATCCAAAATCACATGTGAAGTACAGAAGGAACCTCATAGCTTAGACGTTTAAATGATACGGATTTCCACGGCAAGATAGCCAGTCCAAAAATGTTTTTGGGAGGGGGTTTCCACATGTTTCTTCCGTCATAAACATTACATGACCTTGAGACATTGGACCCATGTCAGGCACTAAGGAAATAGATACTTAGAAAGTAAAATCTGACAGCCACAAATTATTTCTGCTTATCTCAAGTGGAGATTATCGAATACAAAACAAACGTAAAAATTACAAGGATTTTTCTGATGTCAGTTTACAGTAATATTACATGAAAATACACTGGAGAAGTTTTAATTGAAATATCTTTTTTGAGTTAATATTTGGCCCCAAAGTGAATACCTTTCGGTCTTTGGAATGGCCAAGATACCTCTTAACAATGGAGAAGGCAATGTTGAGAACCACTGATAGAACCTAGCAAAATGTAAGTTATAATATCTCTTCATTTACCGTGCCGGTCGATTTCACCTGAGAATAACAGGAAAAATGAAATATATATCAGGTATAAAGCCCTCTTTTGTTCCAGCATGAGCAATAACCAGTCCTTATACCCTCAGAAATAGGTCAACGAATCACTCCTTCAGCGTCACGTCCAAATTTCTGTGTTTTTTCCTTAGGTGTTTGTAGGTGACCCTGAATGAGAAATGCACATTTGAAGCTGAAGACACCTAGAAATAGTTTGGTTGCTCTTTTAGGTACTACACTACTTGATAGCATCCATAACGAGGCTGGGCATCATGCACAAAATGGTCACACCACTTCTCAATCTGCACCAAAAGGGAATTGTCTGTGGGGATGATTGAAACTACAGCACTGAACTTAAGATTATTCGAGTTTGGATAAAAGGACCTACTGGGAGAAGCAACCTGACAAGATGTATCCTTGATGCAGGAAGTCAATCTAGCTTCCTCAATTCATCTTTGATTGATTCACTGCAACTTCAGGACACCAATAAGAAAAATCTAGTAGTCACTCTATTTGAGTCCTCTCCTAACATCTCCAGTCACAGACAACAAATTTATTTCAAAAGTTGTAGATATTCTGTTGACACCCATCTCACACTCACAGTCTTCAAGAGAACCAATACATATTCACCTCAGCTAGCTATATACCATAGAGCATTAGCACACTTACCTCCATTGGCAAAATGGAACTAGCTGATCCCAAGAATAATTTGAAAGAACAACCCATTGAAATTCTCATGGGCACAGATCACTATTGGCAGATTATCTTGTTAGAATCACCAATCAGAATCTGTTTGTTTTTGGTCTCACTCCTTTCACACTTTGGATAGGTCCAAGCAGCAGTAGATCTTGCACTATCATAAACCAAATCATGGTCCTTCATGTATCTTCCAACATGGAATCATTAACAGTGCTGAACCTATATCTGACAACACTGTGCACCAGCTTTGGGAACTAAAAATCGTCATCATAAAAGGTCGGCTGGAGTGCATGCTGAGGGCCAAGGACACTAATTTTACAATAAGTCTATGATTCCCCCTAGATGGAAGGCGACTGAAGAGTAATGTCACTCCTCAGGAAGAAAGATGTAATCATCTAAGACAATTTGTCACAGCACAGTGGCAATTTTATGTGTTAGAGTAAAGACTGCACTCTGATAAAGAATTTAGAGCCATATTTTACAGTCAGATGCTAGATTATATCTCCCAAAAAGGAAATGGAAATGACCCGGCAGGTTGGCCGTGCGGTTAGGAGCACGCAGCTGTGAGCTCGCATCTGGGAGATAGTGAGTTCAAACTCCCCTGTCGGCAGCCCTGCAGATGGTTTTCCGTGGTTTCCCATTTTCACACCAGGCAAATGTCTGGGGCTGTACCTTAATTAAGGCCACGGCCGCTTCCTTTCAACTCCTAGCAATTTCCTATCACATCATCGCTGTAAGACCTACCTGTTTCAGAGCGACGTGAAGCCACTAGCAAAAAAAAAATCATAATAATAAAAAACTGCAGAACAAATATTCTCCCCTTTACACACGCATCCCCAAAGATAATTTTGTAACCATAGGTCCTATCGTTAAGTTTTTCATAATATTTCTGTAAAATGTTGTTTGCAGACCGAACACTGAAACGTATAAGAGTGTATAATGAAGATATATGAAGTGTGTTTTTAAAGTAAGTACATTTTTGATATAGGAAAAACAAGTAATGCAATTTTTTAAACAATTCCTTTTTTACATGTAAGCTTTATCACAGATGTTTTTCATTTATTTTAAAAAATTGTATAACAAGAAACTTCGAATTACTCTCTCAGACTAAAAGACGCTTACAGACATGAAGTGCGCTTGCGCTATGATATGAGTGTATTGGTGTGTGATTTGCTGTTTCAACATTGGTTGTTCCCCCTCCTGTTCCTTCCCCTTCCCTTCTAAAGGGTAGTCTTGATGGTTGGTTATGTCTAGCATTTGATTCTCATTATTTATTTGTCACTCTATCTGAGCACCTACTTTGGGATACCTTTCGAACCAGAGGGTACTGGGCTGCGAGCATCGGAGCGTGAGTGAATGTTGCATGTATATATTGAGTGAAAGGTTAATGCTTGTGGCAGCGAATGGGTGTGTAATTGGTTAAGAGTTGTGCTTCTGTGTGTGCTGTACTGTATGAATGTGCCAGGCTCGTAGCCCAGGGGCCTATGCCCCAGTTGAAGGCCGTTTCATTTTTGTAATATGTACTTCTTTAATGTGACATTCTAGTAAAACTTGTATTTCTTTTATATTACCTGTTGGTAACAGATCTTCTGTTCTCTGTTAAATGTATGAGGCCAATAGAAGTTTATTGGTTTATTATTGGAAGGGTGGAATGATATTGTAAATATTTTGTTACCTTTGAATAAATGACAGATGAATTCACAGATGGAAAACTCCCTTACCTCGGTCCACCTTGCTTCCCCTCTGGGTATGTTCCTTTTTTCCTCGGCCCTAATGCTAGCACTTTCTCAGCCTGTACCTTAAACTACTTCTCAACGTAAATTCCAGGAATATTAAGGCACTTGTCATATCATGAAGCCAGCTTCTGAATTCCATCCGCATAGTAATCTGCCGCCTGATGTGCCAGCCACTGTCTCGCGTTTCCTTTTAGGTCATCATAATAATAATCATCATCATCATCATAGCATTGACTTCCTAAATGCTTTTTCAGGTGCAGGAACAAGCAGTAGTCACTAGACACTAGATCATGACTAGACAGAGGATGACCAAATTGTCCCCAACCATTTTAAGTGATGGGGTCTTGGGGTCAATTAATCGTGTGAGATCGCACATTGTCATGAAGCAAATGAATCTCCCTTGTGAGCATGACAAGCCGTTTGTTTTGGATTGCGTGAGCACAACTTCCAATAATCTAAGCATCCTGACACAATTTAATAAAGAACACTCCTTGAAATTTCAGGCAACTCATAACTTAATGACAAAATCTTTAAGCATCTGTTTTCTCGAGCCTTTGGATCAACTTTTTGCACCAAGTCTTCAGTATTGACAGATGACAACAAATATATTAGTAAATGATCCGCCTAGTCAATACTGTTTATTGATTTTTATTTACCTTTCACCGGGACATGGTTTTATTACATTCGTTAAACAAATGTAAACAAATGAATGCCCTTGAGAAGTTAGAAATTTACAAGTTACAAAAATTTGATAGTGAAAATAGCCTTAATGAGCACGTGGTAGAGGACAACCAGTAATATCCAGTAATATCCTATTAGAATTTAGTGTGCTTATTTTATTATTGTAAAATATTTGTGTAGTACTGGTGTAGTAGAGGTATCCGTAGAAACTCTCACTAAAAAATTGTTGAAATTAGGATAGGCTTAATTGCAGTTTGGAATTGTGTAGTTCTTGTGTATTACTTTCGATATTCAGTAATTAACAGCAGTTTTTATCCTGTTAGGGGTTGTAGGATTTAAAAAAAAATAGAGCACGACTAAGTAGTATTGTAGTGTAGTCCTATATTAATTACCTTATTGTTGTGTACTATCCCAGACAATATATCCCTCCGTTCATTTATTTTTTTTGCAAATAAGTTACTTTATTTTTTTAATTTATAATTTTTCCCCCGTAAAGAATGGCTAAGGAACGCTAGTGTACTTATTGTGGGTGTGGTGAGGCATTGAGGGGTGTGAGGGAGGAGTTGGAAAGTTTGAGGGAGATAATTAGGATTCTCACAGAAGACAGGAAGGAAGATAGGACTCCCTCAAACAATGTACAGGTTACAGTAGGTGTACAAGAGGGAGGGGAAGGAAAGGGAGGAGTTGTAGAAGACAGGTGGTCTAATGTTCTAAGGGGAAGGAGATTGCAGGCCAAGGGCTCTTTTCAGGATCAGAATTCAGGACAGGTGTCTGTGCGAAATCGGTACGAGTCACTCCAGGTAGAAAAACAGAGGGAAGATGAGGGACAGGGAACTGTTGCTGAGATGCATGGAAGTAGGAGGAAGGGAAAAGGTAGGAAAGGGAAATGTAGAGTAGAGGATAGGAAAAGACAGGTGGAACAGGGTCATGGGAAGAAGAAAAGGGAGGAGGAAGTAGTTTCTGCAGCTATCAGGAAAGATAGGGCTGACCAGGAGGGGAGGGGATCAAATGAGGTGGGTAGGGTTGAGGCTCTGGTCATGGGGGATTCCATCGTTAGACACGTGGGGAAAGTGTGTGGAGGAAAGGGAACCAGGGTAGAATGTTATCCAGGAATTAGGTTGAGGCAGATGTTGAGGAAAGTAGAAGAGAGGGAGGAGGGGAAGGAGAAGGTGGTAGTGTTTCACGTTGGTACCAACAACGTAAGGCAAGCTGATATAAGTACCAACATAATTGGAGATGTGTGGGATCTGGTAAATGCAGCACGGGTGAAGTTTAAGAAAGTGGAGATTGTTATTAGTGGAATACTGTGTAGGAGGGATACTGACTGGAGGGTGATTGGGGATTTAAATGAGACTATGGAGTGGGTGTGTGGGAAACTGGGAGTGAAATTTCTAGATCCTAATGGGTGGGTAGGAGATAGGGATCTGCGCTCGGATGGCCTTCAATTAAACCGCAGTGGTACGTATAAGTTAGGAAATTTGTTTGGAAGGGTAATAGGGAGGTACATTCAGGGAAACGGGATGGCCTAGGGAGCGGTGATAAGGGAACAGGGAACTGGAAATCAAGTAGGGATGACATAAAATTGTTAGTGCTGAACTGTAGAAGTATTGTAAAGAAAGGAATAGAATTAAGTAATTTAATAGATATATATTTACCAGATATTGTAATAGGAGTTGAATCATGGCTGAGAAATGATATAAATGATGCAGAAATTTTCTCACGGCACTGGAATGTGTATCGTAGAGATAGGATAGGAAAGGTGGGAGGGGGAGTTTTCATTCTGGTGAAAGAAGAATTTGTAAGCTACGAAAAAGTTAAAGATGAGACACATGAAATTCTAGGTGTAAGGCTCATTTCTAAAGATAATAGGCAACTTGATATATTTGGAGTGTACAGATCGGGAAAGGGTAGCACTGACGCGGATTCGGAATTATTTGATAGGATAGTCAGCTATGTGGGAAACGACATGGAAAGAAATGTGATTGTAGCGGGAGATCTGAATTTGCCAGATGTAAATTGGGAAGGAAATGCGAACGACAGGAAGCATGACCAACAAATGGCAAATAAGTTAATATGGGAAGGACAGCTGATTCAGAAAGTGATGGAACCAACCAGAGGGAAAAATATCCTGGATGTGGTGCTGATAAAACCAGATGAGCTCTATAGGGAAACTGAAGTAATAGATGGTATTAGTGATCATGAAGCTGTTTTTGTGGTAGTTAAAAATAAATGCGATAGAAAGGAAGGTCTTAAAAGTAGGACTGTTTGGCAGTACCATATGGCTGATAAAGCAGGTATGAGGCAGTTTCTAAAAAGTAACTATGATCGGTGGAAAACGGTAAATAAAAATGTAAACAGACTCTGGGATGGGTTTAAAGAAATTGTTGAGGAATGCAAAAACAGGTTTGTACCTTTAAGGGTGGTAAGGAATGGTAAAGACCCACCTTATTATAATAGAGAAATAAAGAGACTAAGAAGGAGGTGCAGACTGGAAAGAAATAGTTAGAAATGGCTGTGGAAGTAAGGAGAAATTGAAGGAACTTACTAGAAAATTAAATCTAGCAAAGAAGGCAACTAAGGATAACATGATGGCAAGCATAATTGGCAGTCATACAAATTTTAGTGAAAAATGGAAGGGTATGTATAGGTATTTTAAGGCAGAAACAGGTTCCAAGAAGGACATTCCAGGAATAATTAATGAACAAGGGGAGTGTGTATGTGAGGATCTTCAAAAGGCAGAAGTATTCAGTCAGCAGTATGTAAAGATTGTTGGTTACAAGGATAATGTCGAGATAGAGGAAGAGACTAAGGCCAAAGAAGTAATAAAATTTACATATGATAACAATGACATTTACAATAAGATACAAAAGTTGAAAACTAGAAAAGCGGCTGGAATTGATCAGATTTCTGGGGATATACTAAAGACAATGGGTTGGAATGTAATACCATATCTGAACTACTTATTTGATTATTGTTTGGTCGAAGGAGCTATACCAGATGAATGGAGAGTTGCTATAGTAGCCCCTGTGTATAAAGGAAAGGGTGATAGACATAAAGCTGAAAATTACAGGCCAGTAAGTTTGACATGCATTGTATGTAAGCTTTGGGAAGGCATTCTTTCTGATTATATTAGACATGTTTGTGAAATTAATAACTGGTTCGATAGAAGGCAATTCGGTTTTAGGAAAGGTTATTCCACTGAAGCTCAACTTGTAGGATTCTAGCAAGATATAGCAGATATCTTGGATTCTGGAGGTCAAATGGACTGTATCGTGATTGACCTGTCAAAAGCATTTGATAGGGTGGATCATGGGAGACTACTGGCAAAAATGAGTGCAATTGGACTAGACAAAAGAGTGACTGAATGGGTTGCTATATTTCTAGAAAATAGATCTCAGAGAGTTAGAGTAGGTGAAGCTTTGTCTGACCCTGTAATAGTTGAGAGGGGAGTTCCTCAGGGCAGTGTTATCGGACCTTTATGTTTTCTTATATATATAAATGATATGAGTAAAGGAGTGGAATCGGAGGTAAGGCTTTTTGCGGATGATGTTATTCTCTATAGAGTGATAAATAAGTTACAAGATTGTGAGCAACTGCAACGTGACCTCGAAAATGTTGTGAGATGGACAGCAGGCAATGGTATGTTGATAAACGGGGCTAAAAGTCAGGTTGTGAGTTTCACAAATAGGAAAAGTCCTCTCAGTTTTAATTACTGCGTTGATGGGGTGAAAGTTCCTTTTGGGGATCATTGTAAGTATCTAGGTGTTAATATAAGGAAAGATCTTCACTGGGCTAATCACATAAATGGGATTGTAAATAAAGGGTACCGATCTCTACACATGGTTATGAGGGTGTTTAGGGGTTGTAGTAAGGATGTAAAGGAGAGTGCATATAAGTCTCTGGTAAGACCCTAACTAGAGTATGGTTCCAGTGTATGGGACCCTCACCAGGATTACCTGATCAAGAACTGGAAAAAATCCAAAGAAAAGCAGCTCGATTTGTTCTGGGTGATTTCCGACAAAAGAGTAGCGTTACAAAAATGTTGCAATGTTTGGGTTGGGAAGAATTGAGAGAAAGAAGAAGAGCTGCTCGACTAAGTGGTATGTTGATATAGATGTTGATTCCCATAGGGAATCTGAAATATTTGTCCTGAATGAGCAAATTTATAATACCAATATAAATGGTCCGTTATTGGACATTATAAATTTTTCAGCTAGCTCATTCTTGGTTGCCAGCGTTTCGCCCTCATGTGCTAGGGTGGGCTCATCAGTTGGTACCTAGCACACTTACCAATACGCTGGCTAGTGCATACCGTGGAGGCCACTGCGTAGGCTAACTGGAGCCACCGGCAGTGCCAATGCACTACGAGACTTTGTCTCATCACTAAAAATTGATGCCTGCTTGGCCATCAGATGATATAGATGTTGATTCCCATAGGGAATCTGAAATATTTGTCCTGAATGAGCAAATTTATAATACCAATATAAATGGTCCGTTATTGGACATTATAAATTTTCCAGCTAGCTCATTCTTGGTTGCCAGCGTTTCGCCCTCATGTGCTAGGGTGGGCTCATCAGTTGGTACCTAGCACACTTACCAATACGCTGGCTAGTGCATACCGTGGAGGCCACTGCGTAGGCTAACTGGAGCCACCGGCAGTGCCAATGCACTGCGAGACTTTGTCTCATCACTAAAAATTGATGCCTGCTTGGCCATCAGATGATATAGATGTTGATTCCCATAGGGAATCTGAAATATTTGTCCTGAATGAGCAAATTTATAATACCAATGTAAATGGTCCGTTATTGGACATTATAAATTTTCCAGCTAGCTCATTCTTGGTTGCCAGCGTTTCGCCCTCATTCCCTATGGGAATCAACATCTATATCATCTGATGGCCAAGCAGGCATCAATTTTTAGTGATGAGACAAAGTCTCGTAGTGCATTGGCACTGCCGGTGGCTCCAGTTAGCCTACGCAGTGGCCTCCACGGTATGCACTAGCCAGCGTATTGGTAAGTGTGCTAGGTACCAACTGATGAGCCCACCCTAGCACATGAGGGCGAAACGCTGGCAACCAAGAATGAGCTAGCTGGAAAATTTATAATGTCCAATAAGGGACCATTTATATTGGTATTATAAATTTGCTCATTCAGGACAAATATTTCAGATTCCCTATGGGAATCAACATCTATATCATCTGATGGCCAAGCAGGCATCAATTTTTAGTGATGAGACAAAGTCTCGTAGTGCATTGGCACTGCCGGTGGCTCCAGTTAGCCTACGCAGTGGCCTCCACGGTATGCACTAGCCAGCGTATTGGTAAGTGTGCTAGGTACCAACTGATGAGCCCACCCTAGCACATGAGGGCGAAACGCTGGCAACCAAGAATGAGCTAGCTGGAAAATTTATAATGTCCAATAACGGACCATTTATATTGGTATTATAAATTTGCTCATTCAGGACAAATATTTCAGATTCCCTATGGGAATCAACATCTATATCATCTGATGGCCAAGCAGGCATCAATTTTTAGTGATGAGACAAAGTCTCGTAGTGCATTGGCACTGCCGGTGGCTCCAGTTAGCCTACGCAGTGGCCTCCACGGTATGCACTAGCCAGCGTATTGGTAAGTTTGCTAGGTACCAACTGATGAGCCCACCCTAGCACATGAGGGCGAAACGCTGGCAACCAAGAATGAGCTAGCTGGAAAATTTATAATGTCCAATAACGGACCATTTATATTGGTATTATAAGTGGTATGTTCCGAGCTGTCAGCGGAGAGATGGCGTGGAATGACATTAGTAGACGAATAGGTTTGAATGGCGTTTATAAAAGTAGGAAAGATCACGATATGAAGATAAAGTTGGAATTCAAGAGGACAAATTGGGGCAAATATTCATTTATAGGAAGGGGAGTTAGGGATTGGAATAACTTACCAAGGGAGATGTTCAATAAATTTCCAATTTCTTTGAAATCATTTCGGAAAAGGGTAGGAAAGCAACAGATAGGGAATCTGCCACCTGGGCGACTGCCCTAAATGCAGATCAGTATTGATTGATTAAAGTTTAAATTGGTGACCCAATATCCTAGAAAGAGGGCAAAAGAGGATGAGGAAAAGCGCGTAAGGAGGGAAGTATGATGATAGCATCAGGGGCGATACTCTCCATCCCTCTTTCCATTCATCGCACATCCCACGTCAACTCCGTAACCAGTCGCCGCACAACGCCAGTTGCTTTTATATCTCCTCAATAGATGCACGCCACACGCAATACTTCTATCATCATATTGGTAAGTTTTAATATTTTTGCGCGTTGTATTCTCATTTTGTTCATGTCGTAGTCTTTTATTTAATTTCTATTTCCTTTCCTTCTTACAGACCATTTTAACTTTATTTTAACCTGGCCGCATAAGACACCCATTAACGGAGGGTATCAGCAGTATTACAAGTTTTAGTGCAATCTCATTTTATTCTTAATACCACTCCATTTGAACTTTACAAGATAACATTGCAACATCACGGATACTGTGAACTCGCATCATAATAAGACGCTGTGCTCAACATTTTAATTCAAACAGACATTATCATATTGTGTTTTATTGTACATGACAAGATGGAATTTAATTCCATGTCTTTATCCTTCAAATTTTTTAAATGTTACATTGTAATGGTCATAGTTTTAGATTATTTAATGAGGGCCACCCTCTTTTACTAGGTCTTATTGTGTACTGGAATTTTAATCCACTAGCTGAAGAAGAGAATGTATATATATTCTCGAAACATGTACTAGACATAATGTTGAGGTGAAAGGTAAATAAAAATCAATGAATAGTATTGACTAGGTGGATCATTTACCAATATATTTGTTGTGATTAAGTCAATAGGGATCCAATACCGGCCACTATGGTCAAGATTATTAATATTGACAGATGGTCGCCCATTATGCATCTCGTCATGGACATTAGTACGGCCTTCTTTAAATGGTCTAACCCATTTTCTTACCATTCCTTTGCTCATAGTGTTTTCTCCATACCCTTCACTAATCTGCTGATGAATTTCAACAGCTTCCACGCCTTTTTCATTTAAAACTCGAATCACAGCGCTTACTTCACACTCAGCGGGACTGTTAATTGTCAGAGGCATTTTCATATGCACAAACAAACGTAAATATGGGTGAATGGTTTGTGGCTAGCCTACAGATGTACGTTCTGGGCACATATGCTCTGAACGACAATCGAAGTGCTGCAGCGGCAATATTTAAGAATGGTACTTTAAAAACATACCGTATTTACGCGAATAATCCTCTCATATTTTTTTTAAAACAGTTGAGGCACGAAATTGGGGTGCAGGTTTTATTCGCGTCAAGGTTGACAACACGCTCCTGGTTCACAAAGTTTTCTATGTTGGGTGTACAGTTATGCTTTGCATGAACGCAGATGGAAGAAAAACTGCTCCCACACATCATATTTAAACGGAAAACAATTCATACATTTAATTCGAAACTGCTTTTACATTTTAAAAAGTAGTACTTTACAGAGAAATTTAAATTCGAATTTTCTCGGCGTCACGATAGAACGCGTCTTCTGGAATGTGCAAGGTTAGCATTCCGCACTTTCTCTCGCTTTGGTGTGTCTACAGTGTGTTTCATAGTTGCTAAGTTTGAGTGAAATCATAATTCGTTTATATTCAGCATTTTAATGAACACCATAATATCATGTAGCAGGCAGTATGCAGAGAAGCAGAATCCGCCAACACTGGCAATGCCGACAGTTGGCAATAAAGCATGGCTCGTGATTACAATCATTTCGTATGCTCCGAACAATATTGTCAGTGCGTATGTAACTGCATATTTTTAACACCGAGATCAACGGACTTACGGTTTTAAAGGTGGTGGGGTCACTGAACTGTGTTGCAATGCAGACGGAAGCGGAAGACTTCCTCCCCTTGTCATAGGAAAGTTCAATAAGCCACAAAGTTTCCGTGCAATTACAAGGCATCTAAAACATTACAGTAATCCAAAAAATAAGGCACTTGTACAGGGAAGCCATCATAAGTTACCCTTGTC
The DNA here is from genome assembly GCF_040414725.1 of Anabrus simplex. NCBI lineage: Eukaryota > Metazoa > Arthropoda > Insecta > Orthoptera > Tettigoniidae > Anabrus > Anabrus simplex. The sequence goes on along the minus strand of NC_090265.1, from coordinate 125,646,752 downwards.
TTTGAATATTGTTTTTTCTTTCTTTCGTTACATGAGGTTATGTTTGCCATTGACTTATCCAAGTGTTTTATTTGAATAATGTAAATTCACCTTGCTGGATACATTTCGCAAATGACATTTGAGAGGTTTCAGTTGTGGTTCTTAGAGTACTTTGTGACGTGGCAAGGTTTGACACTTCTGAATTACAAAAGAAATGCCATGGCAGGAAATCGTACAAGGATAGCCACAGTCCTGTGTTGCAATGCAGACGGAAGCAAGAGACTTCCTACTTCCTTCCCTCGTCATATGAATGTTCGATAAGCCACATGTTTTAAGGGCATCGTGTACTTTCCGTTCAAGTACGAGGCATCTAAACTGCATACAGTACAGTAATCCAATGAATAAAGCACTTGCATAGGGGAGCCAGCATAGATTTCTCCTCGTCCGTGAATCAAATTTTTTCCTTCATTGCGTGATGTTATGTTTGCTAGCGAGTTATCCAATTGCATTATTTGAATACTCTAAAAGCACCTTGTTGGATACATTTCGGAAATAGCTTTTTCCATGGCATTTGAAAGGTTTAAACTGTAAATCAATGTTAATTGCTTGCAGTAACGGGTCGTAGAATATTTTGTGTCACGGCTAGGGTTGGCATTTCCGAATTACAAGTTGGCAGCTAATTCAAAATCATGTAATTCAAAGTCACATTTTTGCGTCTGTACGACTTCGAATTAACGAGGTTTTACTGTATCAAAAAACTAGCAAACAAGTTCGCAGATGTGTCTGTTTCAAGTGTTTACATTGCACGAAAAGAATTATCCACCACTGGTCGTGTTACTATCCAAGAAAAAAGAGACTGCGTGTGAGAAGTGTTTTAGACGTGGAGTGTGATGAATTTGTAATTTAGCAGAGGATTCTAGTGATGCAAGAGACAAAGAATCTTCTGATCTACAGCGAATCGAGATTCAGATGAATGAAATATCTGTCACGTAAGAACGCCTACTTGCTCATTTTCATGGCAGATATATTTTATATCTGTGGTAATGCATTTTTATCATCTCAGATATGTTCAAGCAAAGTAGCTATATCCGTCATGTTCATATTTGCGTAAATACCATGTGGAATTCGAGGAGTGATATGAAATGTTTGTTTATGCCTACGTTACTCTTTCGATGAAAGGAATTTTAGTTCATTTTTTTCAAAATGGTCTTTCCTGAAATTAGTGTGCTTGGATTATTCGGCAATGGGGATTGTTCGTGTAAATGCATACATCAACGCTTTTAACTTCGGCACCTGAATAAATCTGAGTTGTAAAAGTTATGGGACAGAGAATGATATATGATTAAAAGGAATATTGAATTGAGATTGTGCCCGCCTGGTGGCCATGATCGTTAAGGCGCTGAAGTCTAAAACGGTCTAACACCGAGGTTAGCCGGTTCGAGTCCCGTTGGTCGAAAAAATTTTCACCATCAGAATGTTGGCCGGCAGGGTAGGGGAGGTGGTGGTATACAATTTCTAATCACTAGATTGCGTGCCAAAAGCCTGGATTAAATTCCAAACCTCTCCGCAGTGCTCATATGGAGTGAGGGCATATGACGCTGTTGATTGTGATTTGTCCGTCGGATGGGGACGTTAAGCCTTGAGCAGACCCCTTGGTGCTATTCGACAGGAGTAGGCTATGTGCCGGCACCGGGTTTCACCCTCTCCCTACTATCATATATCACGTCATTCATTTCATCTCTCATTAACTCCTCTGGTGAGGTTGACGTCAGGAAGGGCATCTGGTCATAAAAAACCGCCACGACAAATTCATCTCACCTCATACCCGACCCCGTAGGGAAACGGGGCAAGGGTTGGACAAACACATTGAATTGAGATTGTGAGAAATGTTATAATTATTTATTATTGATTTAAGCCCACTAAGGAGCGCTGATGACTAGTTCTTCCTCGATGCTCTTCTTCGTTCCCAATATTTCTTGAGCCCTGCTGATAATTTCTCCTTTCTCTCCTGTGAAAGGGGCTTCCGACTTCTAGGGACTCTAGGAGGTGGGGTCCAAGACTGCACCATAGCACAAAATTTGAAACGATCTTCTATATCAATGTCTGAAATCCCAGCCGAATCCAAGTCCTTCTGTACTTCATTAAGCCACAAGCTTCCAGTCTTGTAGCTTTTAAGAGAAGATCTTCTTGGTAACCCTGTTGGTGTCCATTCGTTGTAGGTGTCCGTAGAACTTAAGCCTCCTACGTTGCATGCTGGTATTGGCGGATTCTAACTGTCGATACAGCTCAGAGTTCGATTTAAGTCTGTAGGTTCCATCTGGGAGCAATCTCCGTCCATGAATTTTCTTGAGGATACGTCTTCCGGTTTTCTCCAGATCATCCATGATGCCTTTTTTGTTCATTAGGAGGGTCTGAGGCATACAAAAACTGTAGTCTGACAACAGTTTTGTAATGACAGATCTTAGCATTTTTTGAAATGCACCTCTTATTATAATGGTTGTGGGATAGTTGTTACGCTGCATTTTGTTACATCTTTCTAAGATGGATGTTCCGTCTCTACCATTGGGGTGGACCCATTCACCAAGATAGCGGAAGCGATTTACTCTCCCAATCGTTCCATGTATGGTCATCAAGGTGGGGGGGGGGGGGGGGGGTGTTTCCGGGATACCGAATCTCAAAGTACTTAGTTTTGTCATACGATATTTGTAATCCTGCCTTCACCGCTATCTTGTGCAGGGCTTCGATAGCAATGACAGCATCCTTAGAGTTGTTGGTTAGGATTGCAATGTCATCTGCGAATGCTAGGCACCTGATCTCAATCTTTCGGGTCCTGGCTCCAATGGCATCTGGTTTGATTTCTAGATTCCTCAGTGTACATTCCCAGTTTTTGATGACTTTATCAAGCACTGTCGTACTCCTGTTTTTATCTTGAAACTCGGAGATAGTTCTTCCCGAACTTCACCTTAGATGTTGTGTCCATAAGAGTCTGTCGGATGAGGGTGAGTGTATTGTAATCGACACCTCGTTCTTGCAGTACGGAGAAGAGTGTCTGGCGGTCGATGGAATCATAAGCTTTTTTAAAGTCGACGAAAACCACAGCGATGTTCATACTCCTTACTTGTTTTAGTTGGAGAATGGTTTTTAGATTGAAGATCTGCTCAGTACAGGACCATCCCCGCCGAAATCCTCCTTGATATTCACCAATCGTTCGATCACATTGGCTTTCCACATTGTCCAGTAAAATCCTGGATAGCACTTTGTATGCTACTGACAGCAGAGATATCCCTCGGTAGTTGTTGACATCACTGCGGTCACCTTTATTCTGTAAAGGGTGTATGATAGCTGATTTCCAGTCATCAGGGATCCTGCCAGTCTCCCAGCAGTCGATCAAGATCTGGTGTATGGCCTCTGTGATCTTATTTTTCCACCTGCTTTTAGAGCTTCCGCAATGATGCCATCTTCCCCGGGTGCCTTGCCGTTCTTAAGATGTCTGATGGCATTAGCAACTTGCTGCATTGTTGGTGGGTCAGATGGGAGGTGTATCTCTGGAAGATCTTCAACAGGTAATCTTTCCATGGGCTCTTCACAGTTAAGCAACTGCTCAAAGTAGTTTGCCAAAAGTTCCACGTTCCAACGGTTACAGGTGACCAAATCCCCATCTGTATTCTTAAAGTGAAGACATTGTGGTTTATAACTCGAGAGTTCCTCTTTAAAGGCCCGATAAAATTTTCTGGTGTTGTACATTTTGAATTCTTCATCTAACTTCTCCAGTCTTGACCGATCGTAAGATCTTTTCACACATCTGATGGTCTTACTCAACAGTTTCCGCATCATTCTGAAATTTTCCCAGTCTTCCTTTCGTTTAGTCGAGTACCACTTCGTCCAGGCTGCAGCACGCTCATCAACTGCAAGATCGCATTCAGTATTCCACCATCTATGTCGTCTCTTCCTTCGAGGTTGTCCAAGTTTATTGGTCGTTTCGCATATGGTGGACTTCAGTTGGTTGTTACTTGAAAAGTTTTGCATTCTCTCAGAAGCAGTATAGTTTAATATATTACAATCATTTCTATGGTGACATTAAGCTCTCTCAAGAAGCATGTAGCCACTCAGTAAGCAGTCGTCAATGCAGCACATGTTCAGCTGAAGTGCCCCCTGTGGGTGCGGACGGTAGAGTAACACCCAGGGTATCCCCTGCCTGTCGTATGAGGTGACTAAAAGGGACCCCAGGGGCTCTCAACTTGGAAACGTGGGCTGGCGGCCATGGGGCCTTAGCCGATTCCTAGCATTGCTTCCACTTACTTGTGCCAGGCTCCTCACTTCCGTCTATCCTATCCAACCTCCCTTGGTCAACTCTTGTTCTTTTCATGCCCTTTGTAGCCCCTGTCTTCCTTTGGCCGATACTTTCATTTTTTGAAGTGTCAGATCCCTTCCATTTTTCCCTTTTATTAGTGTTATATAGAGGATGGTTGCCTAGTTGTACCTCCTCTTAAAACAATAATCACACTACTCAACAAGGTTTTTATAACAAGGACAAGAATAACTATTTTTAGGTAATTTGGATGTCCTGATTACAAATGTGGCCTTGAAAAGTTGCGTATAATCACATTTTTTATATAGCCTACTCATATTTTTTAGTTAGCGAATCTTATAAAAATGTGTTAAAACCTACCCACTTTGAAAGAGGTTAATGTTCTTTAACATAGATCTTTTGCACAAAAGTACCATTTGAAAATACCTTATTTTCTCTTTTGTGGTTTGAATTAGTGTTACCCTCCGCGGTGGTTTATTGTTTTATTACCCTTATTATGCGTTAGCATGGAGGGTAGTCACATCTGGCTATAACTGACTAATGGAAAGAAACTATAGTTGCTTGCCATTGTATTGTTAAAATACGGTTGCTTGCTGTTGTATTGTGAGACAAGAAACGTTTAGTTCTGATTGTGGAAGTATGAGCGGTACTAGTTATTCTGCAATAGTATTAAATGGATCGCAATCGTCGTTCATGTAAAAATTCTCCAAATAGTTTCTGCTATGTTTGTGGGGAATTAACTGTGAAAATGCAACGTCGATCAATTACAGACAATGTAAAAAATATATATATTACCTGTATTTTGGCTGTAAAGTAGATGATCAAGATAAAAATGGGGCACCACAGTGTGTTGTGTAACGTGTTACGTGAAGTTAACAGAGTGGTTGCAGGGGAAAAATAACTATGACTTTTGCTGTTCCAATGATTTGGCGACAGCCTACCAGTCATCTGGAAAATTGTTACTTCTGTATTACCAAAACACAGGGATTTTCAAGGAAAACTAAAGGTAACGTTATGTATCCTAATCCGTCATCAGCCACAAGACCCGTACCACATTGTCCAGAGCTTCCCATCCCTATCCTTCCTCCCCCCCAGTGGGTAAGATTATGTCATTCCAGCGGAACACGAACAATCAGAATCCTCAGACTACCCTTCAACTTCTGCTGATCCTACCTACATTCCCAAACATCATAAAACATCTCAGCTGATACAACAGTTAGGGATTTAGGTATTTCCAAGCAACATGCTGAACTATTAGGTTCTAGACTACAAGAATGGAACTTATTAGCAAGATATACCAAGATTCTAGTGTTCAGAAAATGAAATGATAAGTTGACTACTTATTTTGCAATGTAAAATTCTGTTTAATTAGTTAATGTTATTTGCTTTACGTCCCACTAACTACTTTTAACGGTTTTCGGGGACACCGAGGTGCCAGAATTTAGTCTTGCAGGAGTTCTTGTATGTGCCAGTAAATCTACTGACACGAGGCTGGCATTTGAACACCTTCAAATACCACCGGACTGACCCAGGATCGAACCTGCCAAGTTGGGGTCAGAAGGCCAGCGCCTCAACCATTTGAGCCACTCACCCTGGCAAAATACTGTTTGTGCGTGCAAAAATGTGATTGGACTGAAGGATGAATTAGATATTGAATACAGTCAAGAAGAATGGAGACTGTTCATCGATTCATCAATACTAAGCTTAACAGTTTTATTACACAATGGCAATACAAAACCTTCCATTCCAGTTGCTCATTCAGTCGCTATGAAAGAAACTTATGGAAACATGTCACTAATTTTGAATGCAGTAAATTATAATGAACCTCACTGGGCAGTCTGTGGCGATTTGAAAGTAGTAGCCTTTTTGCTTGGATTACAAGGAGGGTTTACTAAATTTTGTTATATTTTACGTTTGTGGGACAGTCCAGCAACTGCACAGCATTATGTGGTGAAGGACTGGCCTATCAGAAAAGGTTATATTCCTGGTGAACATAATATTAAATATCCTCCACTAGTGCAATGTGAAAAAGTACTTCTTCCGCCTCTACATATACAACTAGGGCTAATTAAAATATTCAACCAATCATCAGCTGAAGTGCACAGAGATTGCAATGTAGGGTTACATAAAGTTAAGGCGCAAGTTTTGAAATGTGAACAAATGAATTCACTTTTATACAATTGCAGGTAGATTCCCAATATTTTTAAATTGCAATCCATCTGCTGCTTTGAAGAGGAAACCCTAGTGACTTCCATTTTTTTTTTTTTATCTGGGAAAGGAGGTCAAATTAAAAAACAAAAATGTTTTCTGAGCATGATAAGAAATAATTACATTCTTTAGATGGATTTTATTATATTCTATGCAGTATTGTCTCTACCATTGTAAAGATATGAGGATCCAATCTTTAATAGTTTATTAATTATATTTCTGGAAAAAGTTGACTGTCAAAAATGTTACTGTATTCAATGTTTAATGTAATGAACTCTATTGTGCAGAGGTAGCTGATATTGTGCTGAAATGAGTATCTCCAACCACTTTATTTTTCTAAGATATTTCCTTCAAAACGGTCAGGTTGGATGGGCTGATACTGAAATTGAAGACCGTTCCCTGTTCAAAACTAACCACACTGTCATCAGGTATGTTGAGAAACAGGTATTTGTGTAAAGGTGACAAGATCAGTAAATCATACTCAATTATGATTGGTCTCTTACCGGGTGCAGTCTTGGCTCCATTGCTATTCGTTCTGTATATTAATGACATGTTGAAAACAACATTTAAGAAGGTCTGATATGCCGATATATAAGCAGGCTACTCAAACAAGGAAAATAACTTCTGACTTAGACAAACTCAATCGCTTTTATAGGCAGTAGAGATTATATCCTACTCCAGCAAAAAACTGAAATAACAGCTTTCCATCTAAATAATTACTTAGTGGATCAACCGTTAAATGTCACTCAGTGTGGTGAAATAGTTAAGTACAGTCTCTACCCCAAGTACTTGGGAGTAATCCTTGACCGTTCTTTAACATATAAGATACAAGATGGTTGGAGAAAAGCTGAAAATCTGGAATAATGTCATCTAAAAACTAGCAGGAACAACTTGGGGAGCACAAGCAGAAGCTCTACGGACAGCTGCTTTGGCGCCGGTATGTTCTGCGTCAGAATACTATGTTCCAGTATGCTTGCCTTCCTATCACCGAAACACCTTGGTTTCACACTGTAACAAATACCTCCACAGCTGAGATGCCATCAAACAGCAATTCATGCTTGGGAGAAATTCAGCAACCTGAAGTTCCTCCAGCAGCTACCTATCCAAGGAAATGTGTTATGTTGATCAGCACTTTTCCTTAAGTTAAGGAAACCATTCTGGACCATTAGCTGGCATGAGGAATGTAAGATCGATGATACATGGAAGGTAACCTGGAAGAGCATTCCAAATTTCAGCCATGATCAGCATGATGACCCCATTCATCTGTCAGGACTCGAATCACCTACAGGAATCTGGTGCCGATTGAACCTTTTGAGGGCTGATCATGTCCGAATTAAGGCAACACTGCACAAATAGGGAATAACATATTCACCAGTATGTGACAGTGGATTTTCATAAGAGGCTGTGATCCACATTATTGAAGAATGCCCCAGGAGATTTTTGGAGGTAGCTGGGCTGAACTGATATTTGCCACGCCATAAGCAGTAGAGTAGATCAAGTTGCTGGATATGAAACTTCAGTTTGCTCAGGCTTTAATATATATATTACTTGGACATTTTGTAGATTTATCTGTTCATTGCACTGTAAATAGCCATCATGTTCCATTCGATTAATAATAACTTTTTATGTCCAACTAGCATATGCACAGGAATTGGTAATATATTTCTAGATTCCTTCATGAAATTATGCAAAGTTACACCCTGCATTGAAACATTTAATATGGCATGTTAAACTGATATTCTTCTACAAAAGCAAGTGGCAGCACTCTTAACGTGAAGTACAATAAAACTGAACAAAGTGGAGACGAATGAAGATGATCACAGAGTTTATTGAATGGTACAGTTCCTGGTCTGAAGTTTTGCATAATTCTCCTTACTTCTCAGTTACATATTGTTGTTCTTCTGTAACCGGGAGTGGTGCTGTGGCTGAAGACTCATGAAACCAATAGTTGATGATAACCTCTCTTACTGTCTGTTCTATCGAAAATAGTAAAATGGCTCTTTACTTAAGCCTTTAACCCACCTTGGAATGACACGACAGCAGGATGATCTCCAATAAGTTTGGTTGTGTATATTTTTGTGGGAATACAAAATCATGGTTACAATTTCATATAGACTCCCAGTCAGTTCAGGGATTTAGAAACAATGTTGGCATTAAGACCTACCCAAGGACAGGTGGATTCTAAATATGAAGTGTGGTAGAAATATATTCAGTAGTTTTCAAGTTATAAGAAATTACAGACAGACACCAAAGCTAAAATATATGCAAATGGTCATTATTGCACCTAAAATGGATAATTGAACGAAAATTCCGCCAAAATAGTCAGTGTACAGACACACGGATGTTACGATTTTAATATGTAGGTATGGAATCTGCTCCATGTAAAACACCTTTTGGGCTATATCCAATGGACTTAGCCTATAAAACCATTAATAATATACGGTAACATTAATATTTCCCTTATTAATCATCCTATCGAAAAAGTGCCCATGAGAAAAAAGTTTTAGAAATGAATTTCCATCAAGGTTGGTCAGTTCCCATCCACGCTGGTCTGGTATATTTTGTGGGAGAGTAAAATCACTGTTTCGGTTTCCTATAAACCCCCAGTCCACTCCGGGAATTTGAAATGCTATGGACCGTAAAACTTACCTTTAATTTAATAATAATAATAAATAAATAAATAAATAATAAAAAACTTACCTTTTAACAGGTGGATGCTCAATATGAAGTTTGGTTAAAATATTTCCTGTAGTTTTGAATTTATAAGAGATACGCATTACACGCACCCACTTTTAGGCTAAGTCCGCTTGAACTTTGAAAAACGGTCTGTTAATAATATCTCCCTTATTAATCTTCATATCAAAATGATGCACATGAGAAAAATGTTTTGGAAATTGATTTCCATTAAGTTTGGTTGTGTATATTTTGTGGGAGCACAAATTCACAGTTTCGGTTTCGTATAAAACCCAGTCAGTTCGGGGATATAGAAACAATATTGGTCCTAAAACCTACCCAAGGACAGGTGGATTCTAAATATGAAGTTTGGTAGAAATATCTCTAGTAGTTTTCAAGTTACAAGAACTCAGACAAACAGGCACGAAAGCCAAAACATATGCAGATGGTCATTATTACTCCTGAAATTGATAATTGAACGAAAATTTCTCCAAAATAGTCAATGTACAGACACACGGTCATTACAATTTTATTTATATAGATTTCACATGGAATGCCTTGTGCAGTTTACACTTCAGAAGGTTGTTTCCTCATGTCCTGAAAGCAAGATGCAATAATGATACTACTGAGAAATGATGATGTTGCACGGAACTTATTAATGGCACTTGGAATGAAATATACAGGTTGTTTCAAAAAGGATTTTATAATTTTACAAGACCATAGAAATGAACGTCCGTATCTTACGGAGATGCTTCTCATCTTATAACTAAATAGATCGAGTTTTGACACGGCAAATTTGAAATGTATGGCCTGTTTGTTTTACCAGTTCCTAATCGTAAAAATTGACAAAAATGACTAAGTGAACACATTCACTTCCAGCAACTTGGGGCCGCCACCACCACACTACCATAATGAATTTTATGCCATACTTGGTCAGCGATTTCTAGGTCATTGGAATGGTCATGCAGGTCTAATTGCATGGCCACCTTGCTCATCAGATCTGACCCCCTTCGATTTTTTCATGTGGGGGTTTGTCCAAGATTGTGTTTGTGTGCCTCCTCTTCCTGCTAATCTTGCCAAGCTGAGAACTCAAATTACTGACAAAGTCGCAGCTGTGTCTCCTGAAGTACTGACTCGTGTGTGGAATGAGATTACCTTTCGATTTGATGTCTTGTTTTGTCTTAAAATGACACCTTAACCATCACTGTAAGATTTGTGGAAATGTCTGTGAGCTTTTAAAATTGTAAAAATAATATTTTTGAAACACCCTGTATTTGAAAATTCATATGAATTAAATGTGGTGCGGTAAAAGGGCTGGCAAAATTGTTCTTTTACTACATATTGATTTGACTCCATCACCTGTCTGTGGACATGAGCAGCTGTGTTTGCTCTCATCTCGGGAGAGTAAGGGTGTGAAATGTGGGATCACTAGCTGAATCTGGTATTGTTTCCACTTGTGTCAGATTGCTAACTTTCACCTTTACTGTACAACTTCCCTTGGTCAGTTCTTGTTTTCTGTGGCCTAGGGAGTCTGTCATTTTCATGCTGTTGGTGGTACTTCTCTTCCTTTCCCAATACCTCCATTTTTTGAAGTGTCAGACCTCTTCCATTTTTTCCCCTTGATTAGTGTTAAAAGAGGATGGTTGCCCAGTTGCACTTCATCTTCAAGCAATAATCACCTCGACCACCAAAACAAATCTGTGATGTTCACTCATGTATCTCTAGTAATTGCTATTCTGACTTCTTCTTTTTTTCTACCGCTTTTCCCACACCTGTGGGGTCGCCGGTACGAACTGTGTCACACATGTAGACTTGGCCCTGTTTTACGACTGGATGCCTTTCCTGATGCCAACCCTATGCATTGCATGTTTCTGTGGTGGTTGGTAGTGTAGTGTGTTGTGTGAATATGAAGAGCAAAGTGTTGGGACAAACACAGATGCCCAATCCCCGAGCCAGAAGAATTAATCAGAGGCAATTAAAATTCCCGACCCGGCCGGGAATCAAACCCGGGACCCTCTGAACCAAAGGCCTCAACACTGACCATTCAGCCAATGAGTCGGACAGTTGCTATCCTGACTCTCAGAACTATTTGGGTCACACAGTTCTTGATCATGTTTCCTGAACTAGGAAGTGGCTGCAGGAACCCAGGTCATGAGTCATTTTCCCTTAAAGTTTTGATCAAATTTGTATAGAATACCTAGTAGTCTTCTTTCATCCATCTGATAGGTGTGAAATTTGCTGACTAATGACATCAAATTCAGCTGTCTGCATCTTGTTTTCCTTAATATACTTGTACTTTTTAATACCTGTAGTGAGTTGAGAGAACTTCGGGAGGTGGTTGCATTAGATTGAATGGGTTGAGTCACAGTAACTGTTGTATTTTATAATGAATTTTTGGTTTGTTGATCTGTTCTTCGTAGTTCATGAGCCACTGGTAGTTTTGAATAATGTTAGATGCTAGGAACAATATTGATTGCTAGTCCTGTATATTAACAATATGATGATGTGTGTCTGTTTATTATGGCATCTATATTATATGTACTGTAATTGTCCTTAATCATTAAGAATGGGAAAGCTCAGTTGTATGTTTGTGTTGAGTATATTTAAGATCATCTGAGAAGTAATGGCTATGAAGTATGATTCCTGAAGTTAAAATAAAAGCCACGGTGTATTTACATCTCTTAGTTTAGTGGCAATTACTTATTAATATTGTAGCTTGTTAGACCATGCCTATTTGATAAAGTCCAAATTAGTTAATATTACAAATTACAGAATACAGAGATGTATTGTACAAACTTTGGACAACAATGTGTAACTGCATACCAGGAATCTCATTCTGAAACAGGGGCCAGTGACCTCGATGTTAGGTCCCTTCAAGCAACAATTATCATCATCAGCATTATTCTGAATCCTCTTGCTCTCAGTATAGCTAATTAGAAACTGATGCTGAGTTTCAGGAAATACTAGAAGCAAATTGTCAAGAATACACAAGACGTTTTGCAGTATCGAGAATGTTGCAAAAGAAAGGTAATGCTGTTATGTATTGAGATAAAACGTTGCTCATTGTTTGAAAAAATAAGTAAAATAAGATTCTGAAAATTGTAGAATTCTCACCTCATTTTTAGGGCTATGACCATAGGCAGTTACAAGCCTTGTATGACTGTTGTACACTTGAGAATATTCTGTCAGATTTTTATTGCTTGTGGAGTATTTATTGTAATTAAATGTAATTATTGAGGTGTATCGAGTGGAATTGCTGTGCATATTAACGCGCTATGGCTAAACAGGCAAACTCTGCATGTGGGAGGCGGGTAGGTTCAAACCTCACTGTCGGCTGTCCTGAGAATGTTTTTCTGTGGTTTCACATTTTCACTTCAAGACGAATGCCAGGATCATTCCTGTTCATAGGCCACTGCCGATACACCTCCTAACCCAATTTCATTCACCAACATTCCTTTTAATCGTCATTAGGTTGTCAATTGAGGTTGGTATCAGGAAGGACACCTGGCCATAAAAACATGGCATGTTATTTCATCTCACCTCATCCCTGACCCCTTATCAGAAAATGGGACTAAGGGGTAAACATACCTACTTTGTAATTATTGAGGTGGAGGTGTACCAAGTGCATGTCTAGTGATATAGGGGGATTTATCTGGAAATACGTTATATTATTCTAGCACAGTTAAAATTTTGCTTCTGCTCATTAGGAGATTTGTTCTTCATTAAAATGCTTGATTGTAAGAAATTTTAATTTTTTCCTGGTGATTTTCCTAAAGAGCAATTCTATGGAAAATATTTTGACATAGTACAACTTAAATCCAAATTGAGGACATAGTTTACATTTGAACACTTTAAAGATAAGGCTGTGGCTCAAAAATTATGAAACAATGTTAGGTTTATGGACCACCCAATCAATACACATCACTTTACAAGTGAAAATTATTTAATATAAAAACATATTAAACACATTTTGGGACATGTTTCGTCTCTGTTTGAGATTTCTTCAGCCATAAAATCACATGGTAGATTACAAAACTTATTGTTAAGAAAATGAAAAAAAAGAATGGAAAGAAAATGGAAGAGTTTTGTAATATACCGTGTGATTTTATAGCTGAAGTCTCAAATAGAGACAAAACATGTCCCAAAATGCGTTTAATATGTTTTTATATTAAATAATTTTTGCTTGTAAAGTGATGATGGTTCATGGTGTGGGTTACTGTAGTCATGTCCTAGTTCGTGAACCATGGGCAACGGCTGAGTGGCCTAGTAAGTGGTCCTGAGAGTCGGGATACCAGTTGCTATGGAATGCGAGTGGGCATCTCGGACATATTCTGAGTCATGACCCTCCTTGTGCTCAGGCAGCTAGGACTATACAATCCACCGGTGGTCAATAACCCGTTAGAGGAGAGATCCCCACTTGGACTATGTGTAAGTAGGGTAGCATCCTGCTTCATGAATTAATCGCACTCAGAACATTTTAAGCAAGCCTCGGACCTATGGGAGTAATGGAGTCTCACTCCCATTCGACAGGCAAGGGACTCCTTGGAAACAACTTGGCAAACAAAATGGAATTCAATGGGGAGCTATCAGTATTAATGGGGCTTATGGAAGAAAGAAAGTAGAACTGGCTGAGTCAGCTAAGAGGATGCATCTGGATGTGCTAGGAGTAAGTGATATTCGGGTAAGCGGAGATAACGAGGAAGAGATAGGAGATTATAACGTGTACTTGATCGGTGTTAAAAAGGGAAGGGCAGAGTATGGGTAGGGCTGTTTATCAGGAATGCCATTGCACGCAATATTGTTTCTGTTAGGCACATACATGAGCGAATGATGTGGGTAGATTTCTCAGTTGGAGGAATTAGCACGAGAATTGTCTCAGAGTATTCACCATGTGAGGGTGCAGATGAGGATGAAGTTGACAAGTTTTATGAAGCATTGAGTGACATCGTTGTCTGGGTCAACAGCAATGATAGAATAGTGCTAATGGGCGATTTCTTTGCGAGAGTTGGAAATAGAACTGAAGGATACAAAAGGGTGATTGGTAAATGTGGGGAAGATATGGAAGCTAATGGGAATGGGAAGCGTTTGCTGGACTTCTGTGCTAGTATGGGCTTAGCAGTTATGAATACATTCTTCAAGCATAAGGCTATTCACCGCTACACATGGGAGGCTAGGGGTACCAGATCCATAATAGACTATATCTTAAGGGCACGTGTCCTCTGAAGACCATAGTAAAATAGTGGAAAATCACTATATTTGCCTTCATAATTTGGCCAGATACACTTGTTCTAGGTGGACAAAAATTATGTGCAGTGAGTGAACATTGTAGATTGTTTTCATATTATTAGTTATTGGTTCATTTTAATTGTTATTTTTTTTATTAGAGTTTATTTCTTGCATTGTTTTTTAAGTCTGCAAAATCACTCCAAGCTGTCGGATGGGTAAACTCAGAAACTACTCGTGTGATATGAATGATATTTTTACAAGTGCTACCCACAGCATGTAGCTACAAAGTAGAGTACAATCATGATATTTGGTAAAATAGTTCTTTTCTGGGAAAATTTCTAAAATTGTTATTAATATTTTCGTAAATTTTGTTGAATATTTTATGGCCCATGCTAAATAAATAAAGAGCTATGTTCATGATTGTAGTCTGCTTTTCAGATAATTGCACACTGAAACTGTGTGCCAGATTTCAGTGGTCTATCATTAAAGGTTACTGAGATAGTAAAATAAATATTCTAAAAAAATACAATTTTTCAGGAGAGCCAATTAAAGTAAAAATTTAAGTTTGTGACCAACCCGTCTAGTTTCAATGCATTCCAGCTCCATATTCCTCATGGTTGAGGACACACTCATCATCCTGCTGATTTTTCATATTCCTTCTCTTTGTTCTGGCTTCTTTCGAGCTTTCAAATACAACCCTCTCAGCATAAATTATCCTATGGCGATCAATTGAAGCTAATGCTGAGGCCATATTTTCCCCTGGAGACATTCCTAATGGCTCCAGTACCTTACATCTGGATGCAGCACCTGCATTGAAGGAGATTACTGCATCCAATACACCCATTTTTAGAGTAGGAAGACCTACAAATCTGAATTTTGGCACACGTTCCCAAATGCAATGATGGAAACCCTCATTACGGCTCTGTGTTCGTCCATATAAACATTTTTCAAAGAGATTTTTGGCACTAAGATCTATATAAATAGGTTTTATATGGCTTCGATAACAACATAAGGTAATGAATGTTTATGTGAATTATCTTTACCCTCAGCCTTTGCTCTCTGGTACCCACACCAGGAGTCTGTACCTGGAGGATATAACACGTGTTGTGGGTGGTCATCAGCTGATGCTTTGTGAAGTAAACTAGCCCACACAGATTTTCTCATAGTTTCCAAATTACCCTGGTTTCTCCTTGTAGCTAAGCCATAGTACATTTGTAATAAGCCCTGGAGGTGGTTTTCTATGGTTTACCATTTTCACACCAGGCAAATGCTGGATCTTTACAAATAGAGAATGTCTTGCATGCTACTGGCTTCTGTTTACAACCTAACACGTTGCAGCTGGTAGGTCTAAGAGCAATCAGTTCTTACGCACAGCAGCCAATCGATAAAATACTACTTACCACTTTCCAATATCTTTACTGGTGGAAAAGTTATGACACTTTCAAATATTTGATTTTTAAAGGGGCTTGGCTAGTTAGTGCAGACATTTTTAAAAACAACATTTAGGACAAAATATGCTTGCTAACATATGTAAACTATATATATTCTGAAAGAGAGAGCTCCAAAGAATAGTAATACACGAAAATAAAAAATTCAAATTTTTGAAAATAATTCACGTACACGTGCCCTTAACTGACTTCGAATTCAGGAAATCTGTTAGGAATGTATGAGTTTTCCGGGGATTTTTCGATCAAGAAGTTACATGTATGGGAGAGCAGTTTGTGAAACGCGTTTACGAAATCTGTAGTGAACTAAGTATCTCTAGGCCTAGGGTAGAGAAAGTGAAATCTGTCTGCAAACGAATAAGGGTAGAAAATCTCCAGGACGAGGAAATTACACAGAAGTACATGGATATGATTAGTGAGAAGTTTCGAACAGTAGACAGTAAGCAGGTTCCGGATATAGAAAGAGAATGGATGGCATACAGGGATGCTGTAGTAGAAACAGCAAGGGAATGCCTAGGAACAACTGTGTGTAAAGATGGGAAAAGATGAACATCTTGGTGGAATCATGAAGTGAGAGCACCTTGTAAACGTAAAAAGCAGGCTTATCGGAAATGGCTGCAAACAAGGGCCGAGGCAGACAGGGATTTGCATGTCGATGAAAGAAACAGAATGAAACAAATAGTTGCTGAATCCAAAAAGAAGTCGTGGGAAGATTTCGATAATAACCTGGAAAGGCTAGGTCAAGCAGCAGGGAAACCTTTCTGGACAGTAATAAAGAATCTTAGGAAGGGAGGGAAAAAGGAAATTGAACAGGGTTTTGAGTCATTCAGATGAACTCGTAATAGATCCCAGGGAACCACTGGAGAGGTGGAGGGAGTATTTTGAACATCTTCTCAACGTAAAAGGAAATCTTCTTGGTGGTGTTGCGAACAGCCAAGCTCATGGGGAGGAGGAAAATGATGTTGGTGAAATTACGCTTGATGAAGTGGAAAGGATTGTAAGTAAACTCCATTTTCATAAAGCAGCCAGGATAGATGAAATTAGACCTGAAATGGTGAAGTATAGTGGGAAGGCAGGGATGAAATGGCTTCATAGAGTAGTAAGATTAGCATGGAGTGTTTGGTAAGGTACCTTCAGATTGGACAAAAGCAGTAATTGCACCCATTTATAAGCAAGGGAACAGGAAGGATTGCAACAACTATCGAGGTATCTCATTGCTTAGTATACCAGGCAAAGTATTTACTGGCATCTTGGAAGGGAGAGTGCGATCAGTGGTTGAGAGGAAGTTGGATGAAAACCAGTGTGGTTTCAGACCACAGAGAGGCTGTCAGAGTCAGATTTTCAGTATGTTCCAGGTAATTGAAAAATGCTGCGAGAGGAATAGGCAGTTGTGTTTATGTTTCGTAGATCTAGAGAAAGCATATGACAGGGTACCAAGAGAAAAGATGTTTACTATACTGGGGGAGTATGGAATTAAATGTAGATTATTAAAATCAATCAGAGGCATTTATATTGACAATTGGGCTTCAGTGAGAATTGATGGTAAAATGAGTTCTTGGTTCAGGGTACTTACAGGGGTTAGACAAGGCTGTAATTTTTCACCTTTGTTGTTCGTAGTTTACATGGATCATCTGCTGAAAGGTATATAAAGTGGCAGGGAGGGATTCAGTTAGGTGGAAATGTAGTAAGCAGTCTGGCCTATGCTGACGACTTGGTCTTAATGGCAGATTATGCCGAAACCCTGCAGTCTAATATCTTGGAACTTGAAAATAGGTGCAATGAGTATGGTATGAAAATTAGCTTTTCGAAGACTAAATTGATGTCAGTAGGTAAGAAATTCAACAGAATTGAATTGAATGTCAGATTGGTGATACAAAGCTAGAACAGGTAGATAATTTCAAGTATTTAGGTTGTGTGTTCTCCCAGGATGGTAATATAGTTAGTGAGATTGAATCAAGGTGTAGTAAAGCTAATGCAGTGAGCGATCAACAGTACTTAGTAAGAAGGAAGTCAGCTCCCAGACGAAACTATCTTTACATCGGTCTGTTTTCAGACCAACTTTGCTTTACGGGAGCGAAAGCTGGGTGGACTCAGGGTATCTTATTCATAAGTTAGAAGTAACAGACATGAAAGTAGTGAGAATGATTGCTGGTACAAACATGTGGGAACAATGGCAGGAGGGTACTCGGAATTAGGAGATAAAGGCTAATTTAGGAATGAACTTGATGGATGAAGCTGTACGCATAAACCGGTTTCGGTGGTGGGGTCATGTGAGGCGAATTGAGGAGAATAGGTTACCTAAGAGAATAATGGACTCTGTTATGGAGGGTAAGAGAAGTAGAGGTAGACCAGGACGACGGACTCAGTTTCTAACGATTTAAAGATAAGAGGTATAGAACTAAATGAGGCCATAGCACTAGTTGCAAATAGAGGATTGTGGCGACGTTTAGTAATTTCGCAGTGGCTTGCAGTCTGAACGGTGAAAGGCATAAGAGTCTATAATGATATGTATGTATGTATGTATGTATGTATGTGTGTATGTATGTATGTATGTATGTATGTATGTATGTAAAGTGATATGTATTTTTTGGGTGGACCATAAACCTAACATTGTTTCATAATTTTAACTGTATCAATACGTGTCATATGATGAAGTTTGTAAATTGTACAGTGGCTCAAATCTGCAAGTTCTTATTGATCAGTGATCTCCATAGTGATCATTTCCATTGTGCACGTTGATTACAACTGTTCCTGATATATCACCATGTCTGTAGAATGCTCTTTCTTGGCCCTAAAGCGTATAAAATCTTTCGTTCGCAATTCCCAAAGTCGGAATCGTCTCTCTGCATTAGGAGTGATCTCTATAGAGAAGGATCTTCTTGTTGTGATGAAAGCGCATGATGAGTTCTACAGTGACGTCACCAAGGAACTCTGCAAAATGAATCGCAGGGTCGAGTTCACCTACATGTAATTGAGGTGAGTAGAATTGGAATTTACTTAATACATTGTGCTACTGCATGGTTACTAGTTGCAGCTTCCCTGGAGAATCCAGGATATACCACTGTTGCTGACCTAAGCTCACAAAAAATTAGTCAGCGTAGTGCACAAGCACAGATTTATCATTAAGCCTGTATAGATGGCGCAGAGAACGACTCCCATGCTCAACCGCATATGCACTGCCTCTGCGCGAGCATGAGGCAGTAGCAGTCAGTGAGACATTGATGTTTTTCACGCGGACAGTGTGCGTCAACATGGGTGGTTGTAAGGATGTGACAGAGTAGCTCTACATGGCTTGTGACTCAAAATCACTTTCAAACCCGACAGAAATTGCTGCAGTCTGTTAATGAAGCTCCCAACCTGTTGGCGAGAGAACATTGCAACGGGATCTCCATGCAATGAATATTTGGAGTTGGTCACCTCGCAAGAGGCCATTGCTCACACAGGCACATGAAGCTGCATGTCTTCAGTGGGCTAGAAATCATCTAATGTGGACAGTAGTTGACTGGCAGAACATAATGTGGTCTGACGAATCATGTTTTTGCCTGTTTTCCAATGATGCACATCATCAAGTGCATGGAAGGCGAAATGAAGCATTTCATCCTGGATGTGTGCAAGGTCAGGTTCAAGTCATAGGTGGGTCTGTGACGTTTTGAGGAGTGTTTTTCATATTATGGATTGGGCTGACTAGCTGAGTTGACCACTAACGTGAACCATCATGATTATTTAAACATTCTGGATGATCAGTAGTTGCCTTTCAGTCAACATCTGCATGATGAGTATGCTATTGATACCCCAATTTTTCAAGATGACAACAGCAAATGAAGTTCTATAAGCCAGATTTTCAGTAGTTTTTTATAATCTTCTTGTGGAAAATAAAAAACTTACTAATACTTGCTGTTAATGGAGATTTTATAAATGTATATTCACAACAATGACAGTGTAATGCAGAGGTGCTTAACGTTCGTCCCAGATTTTTTTTTTTTTCATTTATGTTTTTCGTAGATACCGGAAAAACTAGATAATAAAAAGTTTATTGTAATTTACGGTGAAACGGGATAAAACCACAAGAAAAATCTCTGAATTATTCATTGTTTTTTCTTGACATTGTTTCTTTTACTGGGCTGTAGAAAAGTTCTAAGATGTGTAATTATTCCCACCATAAACACAGGTAAGGGTTAATTTTCATTCGTTCATTTCTTGGAATTACAGCTGCAGACTTTCCTGGAAAGAGAAAGGCCTTCTGTATTCCACAGGGGATTAAACAGGTACAGTTGTCTTGGGACATCCACAGGAAATGGTCAGTTTATACCTGGAAAGTGCTTTGAGAAGTTCATTGTGGTTTATTACTTTACTGTGAACTAGCGTTTCTTACGAGCTGCTGTTATTCAAAGTAGTTTTAATAATTTATTTGTGAACAAACATGTCCCTTTCCAAACGTAGAGAAGTGGATAGTGAGTGCCGTGTTTTTAAAGAAAAATGGACTGACGACTGTTTTTGTGTTGATAATAGTGGGAAAGTAATGTGTCTGATATGTAAGGAAAATATCTCAGTTTTTAAAGAATACAGCATCAGGCAGCATTATGATTCGAAGCACAAATCTGTATATATAATAAATGCGATGGGGTATTGTGGAAGGAAAAGATTTCAAATTTAATTTAAGGTCTCACCGCTCAAAAACAGATGTTCACGAAACAGATCGAGGAAAATATAGCTGCAGTCCGCGCTAGTTATGAAGTTGCACATTTATTAGCCACGAAAGGGAAACCGTTTTCTGATGGGGAGTCAGTGAAGAACTGTATACTTTCTGTAATAGAAGAAATGTGTCCTGAAAAGAAACAACTGATAAATTTGGTCAGCTTATCGCGGAGCACAGTGACGAGAAGAACAACTTGGGGGTAATTTGTGCTCACAACTACGCGAAAAATCAAAATCATTCAAGTGCTTTTTGTTGGCTTTGGATGAAAGTAATGACGTCCGTGATACAGCACAACTTTTAATTTTTATTCGTGGGATTGACAAAGCATTGGAAGTAACTGAGGAGCTGGTATCTTTAAGAAGCATCCATGGAACTATAACAGGCAAGGATTTGTTTCTCCAACTGAGTGAAACATTGAAGGATATCGATTTAGGATGGGATGTATTGGCAGCTATAACAACAGATTGAGCAAGGAATATGAGTGGTACAAAAACTGGATTGATTGGAAGAATAAGAAACAAATTTACTAACAGAAATACTGATATACCTCTTGAATTACACTGCATTATTTATCAACAAGTCCACGAACCTGCTACGCAGGCGTAGCAGGGGGAGAGGTGATACTCCCACGTGGCGCGTCCCAGGTGGCGGATAGGGGGGTCCTAACCGGCTTGCCGGCGGACTTGAGGGAAATAAAATACCTCTCGCGGACCAAACACACTACCCCCTGCGGGTGGGGGACGCACATGTTGAATACACCCGCGGTATCCCCTGCCTGTCGTAAGAGGCGACTAAAAGGGGCGACCAAGGGCTGACTGAATTAGAACCATGAAACTAATTTTGAATCGTACCATCACGCGGGGAACACCACGGGTTGCCTGTACTTGCGAGTAGTACCACTGTATTAGGTATGAAATAAGTTTGTGATTAGTAGCAGCTGGAGGGGGTTCTCCTGTGGGTTTCCAGTACCCGTGCGTCGTACCCATGTGAGCAACACCGCGGGTCTGGGCGTTGCCTGTGAGTTGTACCACTGTATGAGCGACACCGTGGGTCTGCGTTTGCTGTGATTGGTACCCACTCTGTGAGGAACACCACGGGCTGTGTGGTTAGTACACCTAGGTGAGGAACCTTATCGGTCTGCGTTGGCTATGAGTGGCGCCATTGTGTGAGAAACACCATAGGTCTGCGTTCCCTGTACGAAGTGCAAACCTTGTGAGTAGTACCTTCTTGTGTGGAACACCGTGAGTCTTCGCTGCTTTTGATTAGTACCCCGACATGACTAATACCATGGTTCTACTTTACTCGCGACATGTACCATTCTGTGGGGCCTTAGACATGGATTTTGCCCCCCTTTAGACATCAAGCATCCTTATGCTTTATAAGTGGTCCCTTGGTCAGTAATACTATTATTTTCGATCTTTTTTTTAAGTCTGATCCACTGTTTTGTTTGTTTGTTTGTTTGGTTGGTTGGTTGGTTGGTTGGTTGCTTTTTGTTGGGTTCATGTCCATCAAATCATTGTTCATGACAATTTTTATTTTATTTTGGTCAGTGGATGTATTTGACCTTTTTGTTATTTCATTTCGTACCATTAGGGGCCGATGACCTCGATGTTAGGCCCCTTTAAACAACAAGCATCATCATCATCATCATTATCAACAAGTGCTATGTGGAAAAGTATTAAATTTACAACATGTGATGAACACAGTGACACCTACAATTAATTGTATTCAATCACATGGACTCAATCATCGGCAGTTCCAGTCATTTCTGGTTAAAATTGATTGTCATACGGCAATGTAATTTATCATAGCGAGGTATGCTGGCTTAGTTGTGGTAATATATTGAAATGCTTCTTTCATCTTCGTGAAGAAATAAGCACACCTGGTACATGCAGTATTTTTTAAGGAGCAACATCATTTAATTGTCATGCGCGCTCAGAACTATCAGCTTGATATGTTTACGTGTAGCAGAGCGAGCCAGCGAGACCGCAAACAGCTGTCTATGACGTAGGCACAGGAACGAGGTAGACTACCCGCCCAACTCTTCATCTCACCACGCAGCAAGAACCACAGTTCTAGAACAAGGTCAAATATTCTCGATCTTTCAATCCAGAAAATTTTCAAAACTTCTGTAATAATAATCATATCGCCTTGGGAGATACATCATCTTGTAGGAAATTACAAGAACATCTCCTCTACCAAATCTCAAGAAAATCCACCAAGGGACTTTCGCATCATTCCACTTACAAATAATCACTATGTCTGATAACATATCAGCCACAAGCATATAAAAGGCGAGGCCTCCAGACAGTGGATACACAGTCATCACTGGGAGCTCTGACCCATCAGGCTCGCCATGTAACATTGTCATATTGTTCATCGAAGTGCTGTTTTAAAATTACAATATAATTATTAAATTAATGTAGTAATGGTCCACCTTTCAATACTATAATATGCAATATTCTAAATTACATGTAATAAAAAACTTACTACATTACTACATTAATTTAATAATTATATTGTAATTACAATTCAATATGGATCAGAACCATGAAGTTTATAACCTATGCTGTTTTAAATTCTGTCACCCATACTGTTCGAGTGGACTTAAGCTCTGCAAATCTTTAAGATATTCTGATAAGTAGTCGAACTTAGACTCTACATCGTCGAGTGTTGTAAAAATGAATTATTTTCTAAGTGATATGAATAGAGATCATTTTGTTAACTGTATTTCTTCAGTGAAGTGTAACTGATTACATTGCTATGCAAAGGTGATCTTTGAAGTGTTTGAAATATTTCACCTTAATAACATAAGTATTGCCATCTTGTGCAATTCAACACTCAAGTGCTTCAGAACAAGTGATTAATTTTGTGCTCAATAAACTGTGTTTAAATTGAGCGATATTCGAATTCACACTTGTAAATAATTATTTCTAACTTTATTTCCAAAAGACTCTCTGTGCTAAGAGTGAATAACAATTTAGTATTTCATCGCTATCAGCAGTGTCCTACGGATAAACTCTTGAATAGCTATTTCTTATAGGTCAAATGCGATAATATTACTCGTTGTGGAAAGTAACCACATACTGTGCTACAAGTGAACAATGTTTATTTCATTATTTTCAGTGGCAAATAACTATGAACTGTGATTTATTGAATCAGTGCTATCTGCCACAAGCGAACGATATTTAATACTAAATAACCATGAACTGTGATCTATTCTTTCATCAATCCACTACAAGTAAACAGTATTTAATTTCATTATTTTCAGTGGTCAATAACCATGAACTGTGAAATTCTTTCATTTCTTAAATCAATGCTATCCGCATTTTCAACTTCTCAAGTGACATTTAATATCCTCTATCTACAAGTGTCAAATGAAGTTAATGCATGCTTCAAATTTTCGTGTTGTGCGCCTACAATAAAGTCAGTCGTTGGTGCCAAGTGATTCTGAAAGTGTCGGGGGGACTGTACGATAATGGACACTCATATAAGTAAAATTGCAAGTGATTACCCCGCATCCAGATCGTCGTGGAACTTCGAGAGCTTCTAGATCTTCAGGTTCGAGGCATGGGTTTGATTCCATTGCTGGTGAACGGACTTAGGAGGATAAGTCCAATTCCATGGTGGCGAGGGGACCCTGGAGAATGAGATCGATTCCATGGTGACGAGAGGACCCGGGAGCACGAGGTTGCCTGGAGAACCATTCTAGAAGGTGATTCGGAAGACGACAATTTACAGCACTAAGGTGATATAAATCCAAAAGAAAAATTTTTTCTCTTGTAGATAGGACCTCTCCTCCCATAACAAGCCCTAGCTAAAATACGTGGAATTTGCCCTGAGAACTTTTATTTCATGCTTCATAAATTATCAGTTGAGTCGGGCTATCTTTTACCGATACAATATTGAAATGCTTCTTTCATCTTTGTGAAGAAATAAGCACATTTATGAACATAAAACAGAAAGAAGTGACAGAATTTGGGAACGAAAACTGGATGTGGGATTTGGCAATACTCACGGATTTAACGCATCATTTAAATATTTTGAATAAGTTATTATAAGGGAAAGGCATGCTTTTAAATGAAATGTATAGTTACGTGTTGGTGTTCCAAAATAAATTTAAATTATTTCGACAGCAATTAGAGAAGGGCACTTTTCATGTTGTACTGAGCTTCAAAATGCGAACTCAAACAGTTCAGTGCGGTATGATCTATTTATCAAGTTGATTAACCTACTGAAGAATGAGTTTGAAACCAGATTTAAAGACTTATCTGTGAATGCGGGGAAAATTAATTTGTTCGAAAATCCATTTGCAGTTGAAGTCGGTGATGCACCTGTGCAACTACAGATCAAATTAATTGAACTTCAGTGTTGTTCCCAATTAAGAGACAAGTTCGCGGAAGGAAATCTTATTAAATTTTACAGGGCGCTTAATAATTTAAAAAATTCCGGCTTTCTTAAAATTTGCGAGTAAATTCTTGTGTGCATTTGCGAGTACTTACATTTGTGAACAAACATTTTCAAAAATGAAGTTTATAGAATCAAAATTACGTTCCCGGATCAGTGATGAACACATTCCAATCTGAGGGTGGCTGTGTCAAATCTATCTCCAGACATTTCAGCACTGTCTCTTCAAGCGAAGGCCCAGGCCTCTCATTAATTGATAAGTTCATCCCAAGTTACAGATATTGTTTACTTTTCTCAGTTTGTTTTGTATTGTTGTTCAGGTTTTGTTTATGTTGCCAAATAGCCATGTGAGAGTTTCGTTGGTTAATTTGTTGGTGATTGAAGAAGGGGGGGACCTGGGTGTGTAGATATATTTGTGTTAGGGAAGGTCGGGGAGAACAACGTGGCCCCCGGTACATTTAGGAATCTGCTATTCGGCCTGCCCGCAAATTCAGTTGAGCACCCCTGTTTTTTTTTTTTTGTTTTTTTTTTTTCTCATTCTGATGCTTTTTTCGTGCAAAATATCTTTAAACAATATTTATTTGACAAGAAATGTATCAAGATGCTACTTATAAACAGTCACAAAAGTAAATGCACAATAAAACACTACATAAATACAACTCCAAGATACACTGTTTCTTTTTTTATTTTATTGTTACTAATTATCATCAGCACTACACACTAAGACACACAGGTCGTCGGGGGCATCAACTAGAAAGGCCTGCATCAGGCCAGGCCACTCTGGAGTTTACACAACATCATCAGTGGCAAATTAAGTCTGCAGTAGCTAGAATGGGTTGGGATGAGGCAAAGCCGGTGAGGGTAAGTTGTTGCATAATCCAAACATGACTTTGCCTGTTGGCAGGGGTGAGGAAGGGAGGGTTTCAGTTGACAAGAGAATAGTGGTGTTCATCTTGTAAATTCCTTACATAAACAAATTGCTGCTGCTTTTGTTGTTGCAATTTCACATAAAGGATTGGGATATTTGGACCAGTGAAGAATTGATTGTTGCTTTAAAGGACAAAATAATTTTCATTATCAGCCCCACTGTGCAATGATAATGCATTGTCTGTCAAGCACTGCCCTACATACATGTCACAACGGAGCTTTGAACGCGAGGTTCAATGCAGAATGACTAGGAACAAAAGAAGAAATAGCGCTTCAATGTGCTGAGGGTTAAGGGACGAAATAAAAGAAAATAAGTCTCCTCACTGTCCTGAGGGAAAATGACAAAATAAAATAAAATAAATATCCTTGCTAATAATATAATATTTGTATGGCCTCAGCTACCATGTGCAGACATTTTAATTCGACGCCATCTGGCTGTCTGCTCGTCAGTTTCCATGTTCCGTTTTACTCTAGGCCTACTAGATGGTAGACAGAGTAAACCGGATCTCTTGGGCGTCTATGGCTGAGTTTTAATTTTGTCAGGTAAACACCAAATATGTCACCAGATTTCTTTTACATGCCGACATCGTACGACGTGGAGTGTCGAATGGACTTTTTTCCGCCCTTCAAAACTCTGACTACCTCTACCGGGTTTGAACCCGCTATCTTGGGATCTGGAGACCGACACTCTACCACTGAACCAGAGAAGTAGCTGAGGGAAAACAACAAAAAATTGTATGGTGTGGTCCAATGACGTACTCTTAAGCAAGTTCTTGATTTACTGTAAAAGAGGTTACAAAGTGACCATCCCTGCCTAAACACATGCTTTGGCATGGTGAAGCCAACTTGCTCACACAGGTTTACACATCCATGCGTCACATCTTATTGGGGCCACAGCATCAAATACACGCCATTGGAGGTCGTCAAAAGTCCTGTACCTCATTACTGTAAACAAGTTCTTTCATATGCCCAAAAACAGAGGTAAAAATCCAAGGAATTTAAATCGGCATTGAGCTGCCCACTACACAGGACCTTTCTGACCAGTCCAGTGGTCCGGAAATATGTTGTCTAAAAACTTGCTCATAGGTCAAGCAATATGGATGTGTGAACCGTTATATAAGAACCACATATCCCTAAGTACTGTATATTCGAAGGAATATTATCAATATCTTCTGGTAGTATCAATCAGTACTTCACGTATAACCCTAAAAATAATAATATCATTTTTACGTCCCACTAACTACCTCTGATGGTTTTTCTAGCCTCTGGAGGAGCCGGGTGTAGTCCCGCAGGAGTTCTTTTACATGCCAGTAAATCTACCGACACGAGGGTGATGTATTTGAGCACTTCCAAATCAGGGCGCAGTGATTTAAATAAATTGATTTTTGAAACAAAAATTCATGATTTAAATCAATTATTTTATAATTATCTACGATTAAAATCAGTTGGCTTAACTTATTCTCATCTCATTACCTGCTGTCCATGTGTCCATTGTTCAAATTCATATAAAAATCAACTATTTAAGTTATTCATATAGGCTACATTTGAAATGTCATCTTTGGACGGAATTTTCACTTCTTAATTTTTGTTTCCTCATGAAAGCCTAATTCTTCTACTTTAAGAAAATATATGGTTTTTACATCTTTTGTGCATAAATATGCTCAGAAAATTATTTAAAAGTATTAATGCACAGGTGGACGTGTCACCACTGCACAAAGAACTTCATAGTTCCTTTTGATTTTTTCAATTCAAGTTTGGCGCTCATTGTAATCAATACTTCAAATCACAGCCTACAAGATCATATCGGCCATCTGTACTCTAACGCCCCTCTTTGATAATACGTCTTTCAGTCATGCCCATCCATCAGTACTTCACATAACAGCCTGCATGGTTGCTAGGTAACATCGCATCACACATTTTATACTGCTAATTTCATGGCAAAAGTTTCCACATGACACCCTGCCATAAGACATATCTATGTCAAAATATTGTTTTCATGGTAACCAGTATAAACAGGTTGCAAAATTCTGTTATACTACAAAGAGTACCTTCTACTCCATTAATCATTCAGAATTCTGAAAACTCGTAAGTATGTTGTGACCTGGCTATACTCCTCCATCATCTGCTTGCTATAACTGGACCCCTTCATGAAGAAATTTACCAGGGTGAGAGAGATACATGTTTCAAGGATTTATTTGGGCATACAGTTCGTGTGAGCTTAGATGGATGTGCATAACGAGCCCATTGTGCGTGTTAAGTGTCCAGTGAAAATGGGAATGTACATCTGTTCAACACAGCTGATACATCTGGGCATGTCCCCTATCCCACTATCTCTCCCTCCTCATTATGCACTCTTTGTATCCTAAGCAATGCACAAGGTTCTCACACTGCGTTTCAGTAAATCAGGTTCCCAGTTACTCTGTAGCTTTTGTGATGTTCAGCAACTTCTCAATCACAGGTTGTTGTGGATAGCCATTTCATGCAGCAGAATGAAGGCCCCAATAATGGACCAGGTAGACCACCCACTGTACCGTAGAGTACATCCGGTACATGATACATGTTGGAAATTATTACAATAGCACTTCGTAAATGAATGTTGTTTTTGATTCGTTTTTACATGTCATTTATGATATCAACTAATGGTACAGTTTTCACCTTTCGTGTTCCAGGTGCAGAAGAATGGTCCAATTTCAAAAATATATCTTGTGTTGCAAGCATTGTTCATGGAGATTGAATTTCTTGTTCTTGTTCTTCTACCGCTTTTGCGACATCTTTGGGGTCGCGGTTGTGAACTTTGTCGAACAAGTGGATTTGGCCCTGTTTTACGGCCGAATGCCCTTCCTGATGCCAACACTGTATGGAGGGACCTAATGACTATTACGTGTTTCTCTGGTGGTTGGTAGTGTGGTGTGTTGTCTGAATATGAAGAGAAGAGTGCTGGGACAAACACAAACACCCATTCTCCAAGCCAGAAGAATTAATTAGACACGATTAAAATCCCCGACCCGGTAGGGACTCAAACCCAGGACCTTCTAAACTAAAGGCTTCAACACTGACCATTCAGCCATCGAGTTAGACGTTCATGGAAATGGAATGATTTTTTTTTTTTTTTTTACGGCGTCGCTGTTGACTGTCAAAAGTAAACCTCTTATTTGGTATCATGTCATTTTATTGCAGACAATGCGGGAAAGGCTGTTTTTTAGGTAACATCTTAGTGATAGTATGCTGTTCCTCACCTGCTCTCACACCTGATGAGCTACAACAGTCCATCTCTGTTTCAAGAGTGCTTGCGATCATTTTGGTCTCTCCATTTATGTTCAGAAATCCAAAGTACTTATACAGCCTGCACCTGAGTCGAACCTCCCAGCTTTCAATATCTCCATTGTGGATACTTCACTGGAGCAGGTCGACCACTTTTTATATCTAGGAAGTATCCTCTTAACAAATGCTAACTATTCACAAGATGTGGATAGGAAAATTGGTGCTGCCCACTCGGCATTTGGACGTTTATCCTGTCTTGTCTTCATGAGTAAGGACGTTACAGTTCATACCAAGATCATGTTTATTTTTGCATGCTGTTGTCATATCATCACCGCTTTATGGTTGAGAAACTTGGACCCCCTACCATCAGGATATCAAAAAGCTAGAGCGCTTCCATCTTCAAAATCTTAGATCCATCTTGAACATCAAATGGGAGGACCGTGTCACCAACCTTGCAGTTCTTGAGATAGCGCATGCTATAAACATTGAGGCTTCTATCCATGGCCACAAGCTCGGATGAATAGGGCATAATGCCAATATAAATGGTCCGTTATTGGACATTATAAATTTTCATCATGGATAGGGCATGTACTTCGCATGAGTGAAATCAGGCTTCCTCGTCAACTCCTGTATGATGAACTCTGCTCTGGCACAAGACTTCATGGAGCCTCTTTGAGTTGTTTCAAGGATCAGCTGAAGCATACTATGAAAAGAGCTGGAATTAACACTCAATCCTGGGATACGCTTGCTGAGAATTGTACACTTCGGCACCACACTGTTTCTACATCAGTTACGGTGTTTGAAGAGGAATGACGACGACATGAAGAGGATAAATGGAAGCTCCATCAAGCTCAACCCTACCCTGTCCTAGCCATTCCATGTGATCTGTGTGGATGTATATTTCATACCAAGATTTGGCTGCTAAGTCATATGAAACATATTCACAAAACATTGTGAGTGTGAAAATGTAAACTGCTGAAGAATATGTTTACTCGTATAAAGTTGCAGCCGATGACGACGACAGGAGAATAAGCGTTCTTGGAGACCTGATCTGGTGTTTAAATTAGTTCAGGGGTTTTCAAAAATTTCCTGGCCATGATGTACTGGTACACTTCAGTCATTTGCCCCACAACATGATCACAACCATACTACTGTATAGCTAATAAAATCATAACATTTACTTTTAACACAGAAACACAAATGTATTATCATCATCATCATCATCATCATCATCATCATTATTATTATTATTATTATTATTATTATGATCATCACGAACATGAATTTTAAGTGACCGTAACACCCAAGGGGCATCTACGGGCTTCTGGACCCCCCCAATGAATTTATATTGACAACTGTGTCATTTATGGTTTTTAAAACTTTTTATCATATCCATTATGTGTGTTTTAATGAATGTTTCTTCTGACATTTTGTGTGTTCCTATCTTCTAAACTAAAAATGTCTTAAAACTAACAGACAAAACATATCCCTGTAATTAAGTGTTCTCCTGGTAACACAAATAATACATGCATTGAAATTTTAATTAAATGGAAGCCTGTCGAACAGTTTGTGATGTGTAGCGAATATTAGTGCTGCGGAAATTACAGTGGACTTCGTTGAAGATATACTAGACAAGGAGAGTGATACTAATTTCAGCTTTGATGACATTGATTTAGAAAACAGTATTGGAGAAGCTATTAGTTCAAGTGGCAGAAACGAAAGAGATGAATTCATTCCTGTAGGGTCAAGGGAGTAATCAGACTCGTGGAATACAGGCAACAATGACCCGAACATAAAACCTCATGGACACACTGATGGAATGGCAAGTGTTCAAACAAGACATAAGACAGACTAAAATGGTATAAGTAATATTGTTCCTCCACATGTTGGACATAGCTGTTTACAACAGCCTGGTCATTTGGAGAGCTTTAAATTTGCTGGCAGGACCTAGTGTTTACAGTACACTATGTCTTCTGGTATGGGCTAGAGTAATTTTGTTACTTTCATTGATCTGTCTCTGTCATATAGTTGGCTTTGACAATATGAAAGTGACTGAGGTATGAGTGATGCTAGTAATGCCATTCCTTCTGCAGCCAGTCCCTGCTATGAATGGTGTGAAAATGTTGCTCATAAGGTCGGTTGGTGCATGCATTTCAGTGGGCTTGGGCTTGTAATAGTAGCAACTTCTGGCTCGGTGAGGAAAGCAACGGGAAACTACCTCACTCCTCATTTCCCTAGTACGCCTCTTCAGTGATGCCTAGGCCATCTATGACAGCTGATGGCAGAGCTGTTGAGGATCCAACCAGCCTTAGGGCTGAAGACGGAACATACACATACAAATGATGGGAAGGGAATCACACTCCTTGATTTCTGTCTCATGATAGCATGTGGCCTGATAGAATAGCACCATGTGCCACACTCCATCCATGTGAGGTAGAAAAATTGAAACCCTCACCCTTTAGGCTAAAAGAGAGACATTTCATCTCCAGGATTTCATCCACAGACAAGAAAATAGATGTTAGCTGGTGATGTGTGTTGTGAAGATAAAAGGGGTTAGGAAAGGCGAAAGAACAATATGCACTGCCTACAGAAATGTATCCTTGTGCTTCAACCCCTGTTTCCAACATGTAACATTATTTATTTTAACATTTGTCACCTATATGCCAGAACAATGAATGTCCCAAAATGCAGATTTAGACTTTAGACAAAGTAAATAGAGCAAACATTGAACTACTGTTTGTAACAGATAAATAACACTAAGTAGAGGAAAGGAATATATCCAAACAAATAATTGTATAATTGGAAAGGAAATCATCAGAGAATGCTGCAGTTAAATTGGAGACATGCCAGAGTACTGGACATATCTTTAAAGTATTAGCAAGATCTTAGAAGTGAAAGAAAAAGGGATTATGAGTATCACTCTGTATAAGCCAGACTGACTTATTGTAAATTCTAATAGAGTTGTTTAGAGAAGATTACTGAAATCTTACCCAACATAAATAAAATCCTGTCCAGTAATACCTCAGTGGGTAGGGAAGGAGCATATGAATAGAATCGCAACTACTGAGCAAATTGGCTGCACGGTTCAGGTCATGTAGTTTGCCACCTCAGACTACAAGGGTAACACAAAACAAGGCACAAACAGAGTTAAAAGGGGAAGGTAAGAGCAAACTACACAATATAAGAAATCACTACAAACTCGGAACAGTAGTTGGCATTACTTGGATCTCCAACAAAACCTGTACGTAAATATCAGTAGGGCCAACTAGTGAACAACAAACCGGGAAGATGAAAAGGCTGGGAACCTACCAAAGGCATGGACATGGCTTAGATAGCGGATTCCGAAATAAATCACCGTGATCCTTAGATTTTAAAAATATTATTTACAAGATAATTTTACAAATACATTCCAAGTTATGAGCTATAAGTTCAGTGATATACATAGGTTATTTCGTAGCAGTGTAAATTCAAATTTCAGATCAACTATACATCTAGTTACCAATGCAGTAGTACAATGCAATTTACAGGTTATCCAAAATCTAGCGTACCTCAAGTGATACAGAACTACTTGAGGCAAACCCCAAGGGAAATAACGTTAAACTATATGCTACATATTTTAGTGAAACAAGAAATGGGAATGCCTCGGAAAGGAACAGGTAAGTCCAGATGAAAAACTAAGGCGTCATAAGTAACTAATTTGGTGAATCTAGGCGAGGTTAGGGCAGACTCCTGTATGAAAAGCAAATCGGAACATTACGGAAATTTTAGCAGGAACGGAATTCAAGAGTGCTTACCCGAGGAGAGTGCCATCCCGGAAACCGGGGGACGTCATCCAGATAGGCTGCTCGCAGACAGATAGACCAAGACTGACGGATTTCAGGATACAGAATTAATTCAAACACTGCCTCGCTCACTATATATAGGAAATTCCGGCCTTGGAGGCAGCCAATCAGCGTGCACGAGTTCCCTATCGCCACCTAGACTCACCAATCACAACCTTACTTTTGATCACGAACTTTGACTAACATTCTAGAATACGCATGATCGCGAAAGTCGTATTTTTCCAGAATAGACAGAACACACTTTCTAGAACACATACCAACAAAGTAACACACCCTGTACAAAAGTTATGTAACTTTCTGGATCTTTCCAGGAACTATAGACAGAATTCTACTATTTACAAATGCATATGTTACAACATTATACAGTACAGGTTAGGTCAATAAAAATAAAACATCATATCATATTTTACAAAGTCTTCAAAAAATACATTCCACTCGCATTACATAGTTCACTTGTAACATAGTTGTTAGCATCCTTTTGGGAGATGATGGGTTCAAACCCCATTGGTTGCAGCCCTGAATATGTTTTTCTATGGTTTCCTATTTTCACACCAGGCAAATACTGGGGTTGTTCTTTAATTCAGACCACAGCTGCTTTCTTTCTGGTCCTAGCTCTGTCCTATCACCTTGTCACCATAAGACATTTGAGTCAGTATGAGATAAAACCAATTGTGAAAATAAAATAAAAATCAAAGCTGTGGAAGCAGGGAGAATGTTAAATGTATTAAAATGGGGATAAATTTGCTGAGTTTGAGACAATATGCCACATGTGATGGATTGGTAGAATTTGCATGGGATGTGGATGGGTCAAACTGTGAATGCTTGCTTGGCATATTCACGCCAGTGGCTTTCTTTTCCCTACATATCTTTCCTTCCTCTTTGAAGTCTAACGACAATGGGATTAGGATGGTAAGAACAGTTTTCAAATGAAACTGGGAGTTTCCAGTCTGGATCTGCATGTTGGCGGTAGATGTGCATGGTTGTCTTTCTGTGGCTTGTTTGCTCATCAGAAGTACAAGCACAAACAGAATTGAGTGCAAATAGATTGTAAGCAGGAGAAACTAAGATTTGAAACAAGTAACAGCTTATATAAATTGAAAAAGTACATTGGTTCCACCAAGTCAATACCTATAAGTTTATTTACAATTCAAAGTTGTAAATGCATCTTATTAAAATAACAGGACATGTTTTGGCCATATTTGGCCTTCTTCATCTATCAAGAATTAACTTAAAATTAATATACTAAAAGTCACAAAACATGAATAAAATTCACACTCGTATGATATACGGTATTTTAAAATTAAAATAAATGCATGTTGAATCATCACCAGATGAAGAAGTCGCTAGATGTAATGTGTTGAAGTTAGAACAGTTCTATATAAAATAAGGATGATTGTAATTAAAAGTTTCTTCTGTCCGTAAAATTAGATTCATGCCAAAATAATGACAGTTGATTCAGTAAATTTGTTGTTCCACTTAATATAAAAACTTGTAAAATATTATAAATTCACAAATGTAGATCTGATTGATTTAATGCCTGCCAAACTATTGAGTGGAAATCAATGGCTGTCTGGTCATGTTGTATGATATGAAATCTAGAAGGAAAACAAAAAATTACTAAGATGAGTATTAAAACTAGGGAAGCAAGATTTAGGAAAAGAAGAACCATGTAGATTAATATCAAGAAAAACAGACATAAAACTCACAACAGCTCTGTGTTTGCCATATCATGCCTGTATGCTGGCTAAGTTGACACTAAGTTGGTAACATGTTCGTCCTCGTGTGAGTGTAAACACTGTTATCGGTAGAGGGGAGTGCGAGAGGAGAGGGGGAATGTAAACAAACAGAGTGAGGAGTTGAATGCGTACTTGAGACCGGCATATAATATGGTGATGGCAATAAATTGAACTTATTATAAAAATTTATGATTTCATCATATAGGACATTGACTTTCTCCAAAATTTCATTGAGGTTGAAGGCTGCATTAAATCTTTGATCCAAGTGAATGTGGCTATCTTCCCAGATATTGAGTAATTTGCCCTTCTGTAAGGTCTTCCATTGTATTCATGTCATTTTCAATGGAAGTATAGGAGTGATTCAAATCTTCCATGTGCTCACTCATGGCCGAGAATCTATTGTATCTATTTGCCTTGACATGTTTTCGGTAACGTATATTAAAATTTTGGCCTGTGTGACGTACGTAGCTTGCCCGGCATTGATTGCGTTTCACTGTATAGACCCCCGAATTTAAAAACTTATTATTATTAATGACATTCGTATTGTAATCTAGCATTGGTATTATCGGTCTTAAAAGGAACTTGAAGATTATGTTTCTTGAAATTATTAGTGACTTGAAAAAGTTTGTTACTGTTATGTGTGAATGTAATGTACTTCTTTTTACTGTCGGCACTATCTTTCTTTAAGGTGGTGACAGGTTTATTTTTCACCTTAGTGATGATTTTATTCATGTAGCTTTTGTTATAGCCATTTTTTTTACAGCTGTTTCATAGATGATATTAATCTCTTTTTTATAATTATACTTGGAGAGCGGAATATTCAAGGCTCTATGTATCAAACTGTAAAAATAAGTTTTCTTATCAGAATTTGGGTGAAGAGAGTCCTGTTTTATTACATTAATCGTCTGAGTGGGTTTTCTATAGGGGTTGTAGGTAATATGGTTGTGATTCCTGGAGATTTTGAGGTCCGAATAATTCAGAGGTTTACATGACTTCCAGCTCTGTCTTGTGGGGGTGGGAATTTTTACAAATAGACAGACGGGCTGGGTGTGAAAAGACCACTTTGGCCCGTAGTGGCTAATTTCTTTATGGAGCATTTTGAGGAGGAGGCTGTGGATTCAGCACCCGTTAAACCTATGATTTGGTCGAGGTATGTTGATGATACCTTTGTGGTCTGGACAGAAGGTCCTGAGAAACTTCACCTATTTCTAAACCACCTGTATCAGCAACTTCCTTCAATTAAATTCATTATGGAGATGGAGTCAGATGGATGCCTTCCTTTCGTGGATGTTCTCGTAAAAGGAAAGCGGACAGCTCCTTAGGATGTATAATGTATATAAGAAAATATTTATTTATGATTTATTTATTTATGATTTTCATTACTTTTAATCCTTAGGACGTACCATCTATCGTAAGTCTACCAACACAAATCACTATCTTCATGGAGATTCTTACCACCATCCAGCTCAAAAAACAAGGCATATTCACCAAGAGGGCGATACGAATTTGTGAGCCTTATATTCACAACACGACAGAAGGAATTGCCTAGGTCCTCCGCAAACACAATATAAAAATCGTGTTTGGCCCCATCACTAAAATTGCTCACGGTCTAGGTAAAACCAAGGACAAATTGTCCCCACTTTGACATCCTAAGGTATACAAAATTCCCTGTTCTTGCTGCAAGGTATACATTGGCCAAACTTGCCGGTCCATTGGTACTCATATCAAGGAACATGAACGAAATATTCGTCTTGACCAGCCAGACAAATCAGCAATAGCTGAGCACACTCTATCCTCGGGCGATGATGTCATGTTCCAGGATGCTCGAGCTCTTGCCCACGCTAGACACTACAGGTCCAGGATTATATGGGAAGCTGTGGAAATACGTAGAAATTCTAACAATTTCAACAGGGACACTGGCTAGGTTACCAGCCATTAGGGATTTACGTAGGTAGTTCCCTTCCCTGTCCCTTCACTATTGTTATTTCATGCTGGTGTTTTACAAATTCGTACGTTCCTCATCACCAGATGTTTCATTCCAGGCATGAGTCAGTGTGATACTTTCATATGTGTGTACATCTGTTATGCGACTCCCTCTCAGACTGATTCTGATGGTTCCGTCAGCTTCCGCTTCGATACCAATAGAATAAAATTGACAATGTATAGTGCAAATGTCCAACTCAATACAATCAAATTGACACTTGTTAATTTTATTATTTCAATATAGGCACCCTTTCTTGGTGCAATACAGATGAATTAAAATGACAGCTATATTCACAATGTAGTTACAAAATAAAATAGAGTAAATATACAATGTAACATGATATAATAGATAAGATAGGACAAAGCTTCATAAACATAATTACTATGCTACTTTAAGAATTTAGTTACATTACTCCTGAAAATAAATGATGTTAGTAAAATTTTTATATTTTATATTTTTATATTTTTTGGAAGTTATAGAAAAATGTCATAGAGAATTTTTACCATAACTAGTAGAATAAATCTGACTGTAGTGAATGTTATAAATAATTCTTGTTTCATAATTATGAATCTATGAATTTGTTAATATTGATGTGTTTGAGCGGACTAATTTATTTTGAATTTTATAGATCAAATTTATAAAAGCCGTTATGCAGAGATTTGGAAGTGATAATGTATTACAATTCTTTTATAAATCTTTAGTCATTGTCATAATGGGAAATTTGAAAATTATTTTTAGTGCTCTCTTCCTAAGGACCTCTACCCTTTCAAATAATTCTTTATTACAGCATGCCCAGACTATAAGATAAGTACCATTAGAAAATCAATCAATCAATACTGATCTGCATTTAGGGCAGTCGCCCAGGTGGCAGATTCCCTATCTGTTGCTTTCCTAGCCTTTTCCTAAATGATTTCAAAGAAATTTGGAAATTTATTGAACATCTCCCTTGGTAAGTTAATCCAATCCCTAACTCCCCTTCCTATATATGAATATTTGCCCCAGTTTGTCCTCTTGAATTCCAACTTTATATTCATATTGTGATCTTTCCTATTTTTATAAACACCATTCAAACTTATTCGTCTACTAATGTCATTCCACGCCATCTCTCCGCTGACAGCTCGGAATATACCACTTATTACAAGTAACAACTCTCATTATTGTTCCGTATTGAAGATGATGTTAGGCATAGATATCAAGGATAATTTCATAAAAAACCACCTATTCAATACTTTCCACGTTTAATGTGGTTATTATCTACATGATTTTATGTAGACATATTTGGTCAGGTACATGTTTCACCCATTATTTTGGGCATCTTCAGCCTGTAAACAACCTTTAGGTCAAGGTTTGGGACCTTTTTAACCAATATAAACATACCAATATATACACTATATACAATAAATACATTATATACAATATATACAAACATTAATGAACTCTTAAGATGGGTAACATAAGTTAATACAGTTAAGTTTTTTGGTCCTAATCTATCTAATATGAAAAATGTCCAAAACTAAAATGGATCTTCTTTTTGGTAAAGAGGATTACATATCGGGGTTTATGTGACCCCTATATCATACTAGCTGATGTACCCGTGCTTCGCTACGGGATTCTCAGAAAGACTGACTTTGTGGTTTTCTTAACATGAAATCAACATACGTCATTACAAAAACGTAAGTATGAATGTAACGATTAAAAGCAATGCTATCATATAAAATACTCGATCAAATGGAAAGCCGCATGTTTTATCACTTTTAACGAACAGTGCTGCGGTTAGATTGCGGTGCCAATCTAATAGTCCAAAGTTCCAGAGCTGGGATGACCAGGCCGCAGATTGCCATGAACACTCATCTGCCATTAATCCGCTAAATATGCACACTGTTCATTCCAATCAGTGCCTCAGAGTAGGGATTATATAGCCCGAATGCTGTGATGATCCAGTGTGTTACGTACCAGTAGTATCAGGAAATTTATAAACCAGGGGAATGTCATGCTAAAGAAGAAAGTTATCTAACTCCACAGCTACTTCCCATCAATATTCAGGCAGGCTGTTACACTCTGTATGACTGGGCGAGTTGACCGTGTGGTTAGCGGTGCGCAGCTGTGAGCTTGCATCCGAGAGATAGTGGATGCGAACCCCATTGTCGGCAGCGCTGATGGTGGTATTCCGTGGTTTCCCACTTTCACACCAGTCAAATGCTAGGCCTGTACCTTAATTAAGGCCTAAGGCACTCCTAGCCCTTTCCTATCCCATCATCGCCATAAAACCTATCTATGTCGGTGCGACGTAAATCAAATAAAAATACTCTGTACGCAGCAGTAATCCTGTCTACCAGAGATGAAGGGCAACAGATGACACAAAGCACATCACGACAAACAATGGTCAATTTAATGTTATTGTTGATCAATGTTATGAGCTTTCTATATTGTAGGCCTTCACATTTAGTTTTCTTTCGACTCCGTGATTTGTAAAATATTTTATACCATAAACTGTAGTTTCTTATTCTCCGACTTTACATATCGATTTTCATTAAATACTGTTTACCCATTTCTGGTTACTCGGCGCTGATATGGACTTAGTAACAAAAATCCAAAATCATTAATATCTTTGTGATCATAGCCAGTACGGTAACAATGTATAAGACATGAATAATAGGAAATTTAATAGTATATAACCCTAGTTATGTAGCATTCATCGATTACACCCCTAATAAGAAATATTTGAGAATATTTGAAAACTACCATTTCACTCAGCGTGAATAAAATAATTTACAACCTAGACTATAGCGACTTATTTCCTGACTTTGCATACCGATTTTCATCAAGATAGGACTACTAATAACAACAATATTTGAGAATTATATTTTAGGCCTTCCCCTAAACTACAATTTTTTTCAGCGTGGATACAATTATTGATAGCCTAGATTGTAGCAACTTATTCCCCAACTTTGAATATCCATTTTATATAAAATACGACCACTAATAACATAAATAGTTGAGAATTCAATTTTAGGCCTTCCCCTAAACTACCATTTCACTCAGCGTGAGTAAAATGATTTATAGCCTAGATTGTAGAGGCTCATCCCCCGACTTCACATACCGATTTTCATTAGACCACTAATAACATAAATAGTTGAGAATTCAATTTTAGGCCTTTCCCTAAACTACCATTTCACTCAGCGTGAGTAAAATGATTTATAGCCTAGATTGTAGAGGCTCATCCCCTGACTTCACATACCGATTTTCATTAAATTCTCTTCAACCGTTTTCTTGTGATGCGTGTACATACATACATACATACATACATACATACAGACAGACAGACAGACAGACAGAAATTACGGAAAAGTAAAAAGTGCATTTTCTTGTTACTATGGACATGACCGATACAGAAAT
Source organism: Anabrus simplex (assembly GCF_040414725.1). Lineage (NCBI taxonomy): Eukaryota > Metazoa > Arthropoda > Insecta > Orthoptera > Tettigoniidae > Anabrus > Anabrus simplex. Next base: position 125,606,663 of record NC_090265.1, on the reverse strand, counting down.
ACCATTATTTTCAAATTCTGAGCAATGTACAGACAAAACTCTTATTTTATATATATATAGATATATATAGATTAAGTTCTTGACGTACCGTGTTTGGTGACAGGATGTGTCGTCAACAATAAGTGTAGATTTGAACTGATTGTTGCTTGTAGGTTGGTCAAGATTGAAAATAAAAATTTAAATTAAATGTGTTTTAACTTGGCAGTTCTATTCTGGTTAACTTAAAATGTTCAAAAATAAAAATAAAATGAAACGGATCTTCTTTTTTATCATAAGTCTTGAGAAAGGGTGATATTAAAACTGGGGCTTATTTGACCCACGATTTTCATTTTCATGTTCTTGACATAACTAATATTTAAATGTGTTGTCATGCACAAGTGGAGATTTAAAAAACCGATTGTTGTAGATAGACTGGTCAAGAACATTGTGAATGAAACTGTTAGCGTCTTGACTTTGGGTCTCATGTAACGTCAAGGAATTGACAAGAGTACAATATTAAGCTGTTTCATAGTTTTAGGCTGCTGCTTAATTGAGAAGGAACATCCTAGACACTTGATACAGTCTTGTATGAATATTGTTCCCGTTGATGTGTTGCTTGGTCTTTGGGAGGGATCTTAAGAATATCTGTAATGAAGTAGAAAAGTAATATTGAATTAAAAATTTTAGAGCACGCGTTGTGATAAAATGTATTAAATTAACACCTCTTAAATGTAAAATGACTTTCTTGTTCAATTAATACTAGATGGACCTGTCTGTTCCAGCAGCGCCTGTCTTATCAACATTTCTACTCCTGGTGTTGTACTGGTGCGGTAATGGAGGGGCGGGGCATGGAGGGAGAGTGGGGGTAGGCTGGTCTATGAGCGTGTGTGCTGTTGCTGGAGGGGAGTTTCTAGAAGCGATATGGGCGGGTTTATCTTTTGGCATGGCGAATGAAGCATTTGAGTGTGGAGATTTAAATAATTGAGGGATTTTGTTTGATCTGAATTCACGATATTAATTAATCTAGGTGTTAATTCGTACAAAGGATTTTTAATTTCATTGACGTCGTTGAGATTTTCATTTATATTGTAGGTTTGGTCTAAAAAGAAGTGTAGATTTTCAGTTCATTCATTAATTTCCCTTTACCTATGCTTCTAATGATGGTAAGATCTTTCTCTATGGATGTAAAGTGATGGCCCGTTTCTCTCATATGTTGGCTCATCACTGAGTACTTTTGTGTTTTTGAGCGTTATAATGTTCCAGATATCTCGTGTTAAAGCTCCGGCCAGTCTGTCCGATATAAGAAAAATCACACTGTGTACATGTTAGTTTATATATGCCGGACCTTGAATAATGGTTGCTATTGTGATTGACCTTGTTGTGGTTAAAAAATATGTTTCGATTGGTGTTAACTGTCCTGAAGGTTATATTGATATTGTGTTTCTTTAAAGTATTTGCGATCTGATGGACAGCTGGGTTGTTATATGTAAATGTGGTGAAACTAGTCTTTTTAGGTTTTTCTGGGATGAGGTTAGTGGACAATTTAATTTTGATTTTATTAATCAAATTAATTTTGATTTTATTAATCAAACGATTGACCATATCTATTTTAAACCCGTTGAGTTGAGCAAGATTCCTTATGTACTTCAGTTCATTTTTTAAATTGTTGGGAGAAAGAGGAATTTTTAAAGCTCTATAAATTAAATTATAGAAAGAGGCTTGTTTTTGGGACTTGGGGTGTAGGGATGAATTCAGAATAGTTAACGGAGAGTGTGTAGATTTTCTTTATATTCGAAAATCGAAGGTATTATGTCCGCATGTAATAGTTAAGTCCAAAAAGTTTAATGAGTTCCTAACATCATCCTCTTTAGTAAACTTAACATTGGGGTCAATTTTGTTTAGGGACTCCAAGATTTCGTCACTATTAGTGACATTTTTGTCGAAAATTACGAAAGTATCGTCTACAAATCTCAGCCATAAACATACGCCTTTTATTTGTGTTATAATTTTCGTGTGTTCTATTGTGTCCATATAAATGTCTGCTAAGATGCCAGAAAGAGGGTCGTCCATCGCTAAGCCTGTTTGATGGTAAAACTTTCGATTGAAAGAGAAAAAGTTGTTGCTTAAGACAAAATTTAATATCTTCATGAATTCTTCAATTTCCATCTTACTAAGGCCGCTGTGTTTATTGATATCATCACTGATGATTCTTACAGTTTCTTTGGAAGGGATGTTTGGGTACATATTTACGACGTCATAGGAGCACATTGAGTGATTGGGTCGCAGCTTAAACTTGTTTAAAATTTCGCAAAAAATGAATGAATTTTTTAAAGGATGTTTATTATTGAATACGTAATGTTTTTTTTTTAGGAAGCCGTGAATGAATTTTGATACTTTATAGGTGGGGCTGTTTCTACAGTTTATGATAGGGCGTATTGGAAAGTCCTTCTTATGAATCTTTGGTAAGGCTCTGGCTGTCGGAACACTAGGGTTCATGTTAAAAAGTTTTTGTTGTTCTTGTTCATTGAAAAGAAAGTTAGAACTTCTTATTAGAGTTTTTAGATATCGCTGAATTCTCGTGGTTGGATCTTTGTTGACTATTGTGTATATTTTGTCCTTTAAAAAGTCTTCTGTTTTTTGAATGTATGTGTTTTGATCTAGGTCGAAATTTGAATTTGCGTTTATTTCTTCCGCTAATTTTGGTAGTTTCTTTTTACCTCAAATCTGGTATCATTTTGTGTTTCTAAAGGGAGTTTAGAAATGTTAGCCTCGATCTCAGCTACTGTATTGATAATATCCGTTTCTTTTTTCTTGCTAGGCCAGTTATGTTTTAATCCTTTATTCAATAAGTCTACATAAAATCATGTAGATAATAACCACATTAAACGTGGAAAGTATTAAATAGGTGTTTTTTTTATTAAATTATACTTGATATCTATGCCTACATACCACTTAGTCGAGCAGCTCTTCTTCTTTCTCTCAATTCTTCCCAACCCAAACATTGCAACATTTTTGTAACGCTACTCTTTTGTCGAAAATCACCCAGAACAAATCGAGCTGCTTTTCTTTGGATTTTTTGCAGTTCCTGAATCGGGTAATCCTGGTGAGGGTCCCATACACTGGAACCATACTCTAGTTAGGGTCTTACCAGAGACATATGCACTCTCCTTTACATCCTTACTACAACCTCTAAACACCCTCATAACCATGTGCAGAAATCTGTACCCTTTATTTACAATCCCATTTATGTGATTACCCCAATGAAGATCTTTCCTTATATTAACACCTAGATACATACAATGATCCCCAAAAGGAACTTTCACCCCATCAACGCATTAATTAAAACTGAGAGGACTTTTCCTATTTGTGAAACTCAAACCTGACTTTTAACCCCGTTTATCAACATACCATTGCCTGCTGTCCATCTCACAACATTTTCGAGGTCACGTTGCAGTTGCTCACAATCTTGTAACTTATTTATCACTCTGTAGAGAATAACATCATCCGCAAAAAGCCTTACCTTCGATTCCACTCCTTTACTCATATCATTTATATATATAAGAAAACATAAAGGTCCGATAATACTGCCTTGAGGAATTCCCTAATTATTACAGGGTCAGATAAAGCTTCACCTACTCTAATTCTCTGAGATCTATTTTCTAGAAATATAGCAACCCATTCAGTCACTCTTTTGTCTAGTCCAATTGCACTCATTTTTGCCAGTAGTCTCCCATGATCCACCCTATCAAATGCTTTAGACAGGCCAATCGCGATACAGTCCATTTTACCTCCAGAATCCAAGATATCTGCTATATCTTGCTAGAATCCTACAAGTTGAGCTTCAGTGGAATAACCTTTCCTAAAACCGAATTGCCTTCTATCGAACCAGTTATTAATTTCGCAAACATGTCTAATATAATCAGAAAGAATGCCTTCCCAAAGCTTACATACAATGCATGTCAAACTTACTGGCCTGTAATTTTCAGCTTTATGTCTATCACCCTTTCCTTTATACACAGGGGCTACTATAGCAACTCTCCATTCATCTGGTATAGCTCCTCCGACCAAACAGTAATCAAATAAGTACTTCAGATATGGTACTATATCCCAACCCATTGTCTTTAGTATATCCCCAGAAATCTGATCAATTCCAGCCGCTTTTCTAGTTTTCAACTTTTGTATCTTATTGTAAATGTCATTGTTATCATATGTAAATTTTATTACTTCTTTGGCCTTAGTCTCCTCCTCTATCTCGACATTATCCTTGTAACCAACAATCTTTACATACTGCTGACTGAATACTTCTGCCTTTTGAAGATCCTCACATACACACTCCCCTTGTTCATTAATTATTCCTGGAATGTCCTTCTTGGAACCTGTTTCTGTCTTAAAATACCTATACATACCCTTCCATTTTTCACTCAAATTCGTATGACTGCCAATTATGCTTGCCATCATGTTATCCTTAGCTGCCTTCTTTGCTAGATTCAATTTTCTTGTAAGTTCCTTCAATTTCTCCTTACTTCCACAGCCATTTCTAACTCTATTTCTTTCCAGTCTGCACCTCCTTCTTAGTCTCTTTATTTCTCTATTATAATAAGGTGGGTCTTTACCATTCCTTACCACCCTTAAAGGTACAAACCTGTTTTTGCATTCCTCAACAATTTCTTTAAACCCATCCCAGAATCTGTTTACATTTTTATTTACCGTTTTCCACCGATCATAGTTACCTTTTAGAAACTGCCTCATGCCTGCTTTATCAGCCATATGGTACTGCCTAACAGTCCTGCTTTTAAGACCTTCCTTTCTATCACATTTATTTTTAACTACCACAAAAACAGCTTCATGATCACTAATACCATGTGTTACTTCAGTTTCCCTATAGAGCTCATCTGGTTTTATCAGCACCACATCCAGAATATTTTTCCCTCTGGTTGGTTCCATCACTTTCTGAATCAGCTGTCCTTCCCATATTAACTTATTTGCCATTTGTTGGTCATGCTTCCTGTCGTTCGTATTTTCTTCCCAATTGACATCTGGCAAATTCAGATCTCCCGCTACAATCACATTTCTTTCCATGTCGTTTCCCACATAGCTGACTATCCTATCAAATAATTCTGAATCAGCGTCAGTGCTACCCTTTCCCGATCTGTACACTCCAAATATATCAAGTTGCCGATTATCTTTAGAAATGAGCCTTACACCTAGAATTTCATGTGTCTCATCTTTAACTTTTTCGTAGCTTACAAATTCTTCTTTCACCAGAATGAACACTCCCCCTCCCACCCTTCCTATCCTATCTCTACGATACACACTCCAGTGCCATGAAAAAATTTCTGCATCCATTATATCATTTCTTAGCCATGATTCAACCTATTACAATATCTGGTAAATATATATCTATTAAATTACTTAATTCTATTCCTTTCCTTACAATACTTCTACGATAGCAAAGATGGCGGCGTGCATGCTGGTCGTTACAAGTGTTCTCCGTGCATTAATCATAGTTTTGTTGATAAAAAGTGCCGTGACGTACGCGAAAAGTGTAACAGTGCATTCGGATAAGTCTTGTGGTGATTTAAAGAAGGTTCATCTACTGGAAAAACTGTTGGTAAGTGAGAAATGTTCTCTTAAGTGTCTCACTTGGTGTGGCAGTGAAATCCTTGGGCTGCTGGCGGTAGGGCGGCCGCATCGTAATGGGGAAGGGAGAGTTGTCAGATTTCCTATTGCTGGGCGGCCACTGTGGTGCCTAACTCTCGCGCTAATTGGAGACATTGAATTGAACCCCGGACCTCAGCATTGTACAATATGTGAAAGCAGCGGGCGTCGTTATCAACTATTTGTAAACTGCAATAATTGTTCGTCAAGTAGTCACAGGACATGTGCACAAATTTCTACTTCAGAATACAGGAAATTAAAGAAGGGAGGAAGAACGTGGACTTGCTGGCAATGCGAAATGCCGCCACTAACGAACTCTTTCTTTACCAATACCAGTGACTCTGTAAATAGCTACAACTGTAAATATGTAAGTAATAATCTAACTCTCTTTGCGTTTAATGCACGCAGCATTTTACGTCCAGGTAGAAAAGAATATGTTCTCGCTTCGCTCTCAAGCCTAGATCCCTCTGTTGTGTGTATCAGTGAAACATGGCTTTCAGACACAATTAATGACTCAGAAGTGCTACCAGATTCTTTCATCCTAACCACAGGAGGCGGAGTTCTTATTTCCGCAAAACCAGAGTATAATCCAACTAGACGTCCCGAGTTGGAGACGACAGCTGAAGCCGTGTGGGTAGAAATTACGTGCGGTAGTAATAAATTCCTCATCGGATCTGTATATCGTACACCGAAGTCCTCACAAACAATGAACGATGCCTTGCTCTCCTCTCTGGATCGTGTGCAACAAGTACAGAATAATTATGACGCAATTTATATTGCTGGTGACTTCAATCTTGAAATTACTTGGTCTAGAAATGCCACCCCAGTACCAAACAATCCTCTTGCTAATAGTTTTCTCTCCACCATCTACGACATTTTCCTCCATCAGTTAGTCTTCGAAGCGACTCGTATTACTCAAAATTCCCGCTCCACACTAGACCTGTTCCTTACTAACTCTCCATCATCCGTCCAGTTCCTGGATGTAATACCTGGATTTTGTGATCACCAAGCCATAATTACAACTTTGAGCTACAGAAAACCCTCCCCAAAACTCCACTCCAGAACAATATATAATTTTTCCCGTACCAACTGGAACGATCTTTCCTCTCTTGTATCAAAAACTCTTCCTATTCCCCTCGTGTCCTTCACTGGCGATATAAATATCAACGAGATCTGGGAAAACTGGAAAAAAGTATTTTTTGAATGTGTCGATCAAGTTGTGCCGAAAGTTTCTGTCTCTAATAAGCGAAAAACGTCATGGATCAATAAAGAGATAACATCAGGTATTCGAAAGAGAAATTGTTTATACAGGAAATGGAAGGAAAACCCAAGTGACAGTAGGTGGGAGAAGTACAGACTGGCTAGGAACAAACTCAAAATCATTAATCCGTGATGCCTACAGTTCATATATCCACAGCCTTAGTTCCAATAGTAAAGAGCTATGGGCTTTCATTAGAAACAAGTACAACGGACTATCAGTTTCCTCTCCCCAAGAAATAGCAGACACATTCAATAGTAAATTTAAAAATAACTTCTCCACTGCTGACAAGGATGAAGACATGTTCACTCCAAGGTCAACCCCTCCCTTTCTGCCCCTAACTAGCCTGTACTTCACTGCTAACGAGGTCGTAACAAGTCTTCGGAGAACTAGACCTCATGCTGCGAACGGCCCAGACAACGTGCCGGCCAGAATTCTCCATCACTGTGCAGAAGCATTAGCACCTTCTCTCTGTGCAATATTTAACATTTCAATGAACAGTGGGACTGTTCCAGAAGAATGGAAGAAAGCAAATGTCGTTCCCGTATTCAAAGATGGTGACAGGGAAAATGTAGACAACTATCGCCCAATCTCTATTACATCTGGCTTATGTAAATGCATGGAACGCCTAATTGTTAAACATGTGCTGGATTTTCTGAATGAGAGAAACCTGTTGAATAACAACCAACATGGATTCCTCCCTGGAAAATCCTGTACTACACTTTTAACAACAGTAATTGATGAGTGGCAACATTCCCTGGACCAGTCTAATATATCCCAAGTGGACTGCGTAACTCTCGACTGGAGTAAGGCCTTTGATCAGGTACCTCATCAACGACTGTTGTTAAAACTTAACAAGTATGGCATTCAAGGCAACCTGCAGGCATGGTTTCAATCATTCCTGGTAGGTCGGACGCAGAGCGTTGTGTTCAGTGGGGCCAGGTCAAAACAAACCTCAGTCACCTCGGGTGTGATTCAAGGTAGTGTGATAGGGCCGCTGCTATACACAATTTTTACGCTGGATCTGCCAGGTTGTGTATCGTCTTCTGTGGCACAGTACGCTGATGACACCATCATTTACAGAGCTATTCGCAATGAGAACGACGTAAATAAGTTACAGTCAGATCTCGATAACGTGGTTCTGTGGTGCAAAATAAATAGAATGTGTATAAATGTACAGAAGTGTAAATATATCCACTTTAGTAAAGCAAGATCACAGTTACAACACGAAATTTCACTGTGTGGTAAAAACCTGATGCCTTGTACCTCAATAAAATTGCTTGGCATTCACATCTGCAGCAATTTAAAATGGAATAACCATGTTGAGGAAATAAGGTGCAAAGCATACAGAGTCCTGGGATTCATCCGCAGATCTCTACTGGGAGCCAAGAAGAAAGCCGTTCAGACAGCCTATTTGTCATTAGTACGGCCAATACTGTTGTACGGGCTTCCCTCCTGGCACCCTACTACAGTGGAGAACATGACGAAACTAGAGAGAGTTCAATGCCGAGCAGAACGACTAATTACTCAACACAGTCATTTAAATACAGCCAGGTCACTGCCCTCCATAAAATCCCTCTGTAAACAAATAGATATTACTTTCCTGAGAAAATCCCTCGCAGGTAACATTCATATAAACCCTTTCAGCCGCTTACAGCTGAACTGTCGTTCCGCTCAAAGAGGTCGAGGTGTGTCCCTTTTCCCTCCATTTGCAAGAACAGCATCATATCAAAGTGGCTTCTTTAGTCGTTCTGCTCGGTTGTGGAATGAACTCCCACCGCAGATAAAGGAACTACCTGCAGAAAAATTTTGTAAAGACCTAAAAAGGATATATATATAACGAAACCCTCTGTACAAAACATAATTTATCTACTGTGTGAATGTTCAGTATGAGTGGGGGTTGGATGAAAGTTATGGGGTCCCGAGTGATTGAGACGGTAAATGTGTATGAGTGAGCCGGCCTAGCTAAAATATATGTGCCCTTTCTCCATTCACCATCCCTAAATTGTAACTACAATTAGTGGAAAATAAATAATAATAATAATAAACAGTTCAACACTAACAATTTTATGTCATCCCTACTTGATTTCCAGTTCCCTGTTCCCTTATCACCGCTCCCTAGGCCATTCCGTTTCCCTGAATGTACCTCCCTATTACCCTTCCAAACAAATTTCCTAAATTATACGTACCACTGCGGTTTAAATGAAGGCCATCTGAGCGCAGATCCCTATCTCCTACCCACCCATTAGGATCTAGAAATTTCACTCCCAGTTTCCCCACATACCCACTTCATAGTCTCATTTAAATCCCCAATCACCCTCCAGTCAGTATCCCTTCTACACAGTATTCCACTAATAACAATCTCCGCTTTCTTAAACTTCACCCGTTCTGCATTTACCAGATCCCACACATCTCCAACTATGTTGGTACTTATATCAGCTTGCCTTACGTTGTTGGTACCAACGTGGTTTTCAATAAGAGCATAGTAAATACCTCTCAGCAACCCACGAGAGAATTTATATCTCAATCTAATGACAATACTATGGTAACCAGTCACAGGGATAATTTTATTAGAGATAGTCTCCACTTAATTACTCCACGATAGATTTTCATCTATAATCATTCCTAAGAATTTAGTGCTCTGCACTTTCAATTATTTGTGATTGAAGAAAAGCATATTTATATCCAAATGTAATGCATATAAAGGTTTGTGAAAAATTATGTTTGTTTTTGTTAGGTTAATAGTTAATCAGTGGAATCAAGCCAAGTTTCAACTAATAAAGTATACTGCTGCATATTTTTTCAAGTTCATGATTCCTAGAGCCTGTATAGAAAATATTAATGGCATCAGCAAAAATGGTTAGTCTTCCATTTAAGCTAAGCTGACCGATATGAAAATAAGAAACAAGAAACAATAAAGGCCCCAGCACAGAACCCTGAAGCACACCAATTGAGATTGCCTTTACATTACTATCAGTATAATTACATGTTACAAACTGCTCCCTTTTAGAGAGGTAATCAACAAACCAGTCTGGTGCAGTACCTCTAATGCCAGCTGCTTCTAATTTATGAAGTAGAATTTTCTGATCAACTGTGTCAAAGGCCTTTTTTAAGATCCATAAATAAACCAGCCCTAACATACCTGAGTCTTAAAGCTTGTTGTAGTTTAATAATAATAGCCTCAATAGCATTATTGGTACTCAAGTGAGATAAGAAACTATATTGGAATTGTTAAAAATAATAATCTTTTTTAACCACTTGTTTTAAAATCTAAAAGCAAAAGAACTTTTTGTCAATAAGGTTCGTGCTGAGCAAATATGTCTGAAAAGAGAAGAAAATCAGAATAAACATGTGTAATAAAAAGGAAATAGTAACCTATTTGCTCAGTATTAAAAGAATTAAAAAACACAACGGTTCCACCTAATCGATACGGAAAATGTGGATGATTGCTTGCAACTATTTGCTCAGCATGAACTTTATTGAAAAACAGCTCATCAATTACGACTTTGACTCAAGTGCTTTTGCAAGGTCCCTTCTATCATATAATTCAATTGTGCCATCTCAAGTCTGTTCATTTTGTGTTTACTTTTTAAAAACAGCTGTGTTGCATTTGACACAACTCTTACTGATAGTTGTTATTCAATGCGGCAGAATTTTATCAACTAAGTACACAAGATGATTATTTTAACTTCAAGCAGCAGTGTTACAGCTCAGCTCCAATTTTAATATATTAATTGTATGTGTAACAGCACAGCTCCAGTATTGATATTTTAATTGTATATGTACAGGGGTTACTTATTAGATCATTTTAGATTAATATAAATGACAAAATTCAAATAGTGGACATGAAATTCACTAATTATTGTACTGTATCATAGGCTGAGAGATTTTTTTTTCCTTGTACATAATATTTTTAAAGTGTCAGTTTGATTTTATTTAGTTGGACATTTGCACTATATACAGTATTGTCAGTTTTAGTCTATGGCTGAAGACCCATAATGGGGTCAAAACCGGTTTCAATGTATAATTTGACGTCATAATGGTATTGAATACGTGGGCATTCATTTTAATTTCTCATTAATGTCAGTGGAGAGATGGCGTGGAATGACATCAGTAAACAAATAATTTTGGGTGGTGTTTTTAAAAGTAGGAGAGATCACAATATGAAGCAAAAATGGTATTCAAGAGATTGGGGCAAATATTACTTTATAGAAAGAGCGAGTTAGAGATTGGAAAGATTTACTAAGGGAGATGTTAAATAAATTTCCAAATTCTTTGCAATTATTTAAGAAAAGTCTAAGTAAACAACAGATAGGGAACTGCCACCTGGGCGACTGCCCTGAATGCAGTTCGGTGATTGATTGATTGATTGATTGATTGATTGATTGATTGATTGATTGATTGATTGATTGATTGGTTGATTGATTGATTGATTGAAGTGTACCTTGTACGGCATTATTTTTATTGACAAATGATAACCTACTAAAACATCTGTAGTGGCCAAGATGCTGCGTTACTACAGATAAGATTATCCTAACCCACATTCCAGACTTTGAAGTCAGAATAACCTTCTGTAGAATTCATTAAGTGCTAATGAAAAAAAATGTGGAAAGTTGTTCATAAACTAAATAATGTAAATAGTGGTGAATTTTTTAAATGTGTGTAATCATTGAGGTTCGCTTGGTTATCTTTCTTTGCAATATAAATTTCGATACCTTCTTGAATATTAGATGATTTGTTTTTATTTTTGATGTGTACAATTTTTAGATCTGTTTTGAAGGCTTTGAAGTGGTATGAATTGTCATATATGTGTTCGCTGAATGCTGAGTGTCTGTTGTATCTAACTGGGTTTTTCTTTGTATCTGGTGTGGAAACTATATTTCATGTAGCTGATGTACGTGGCATTACAATATGTTTCTTGGCATTTGAGTTCATAAATTCCTGATTTAGAAAAATTGTCTTTTTTATTTGGATTACATTTACCAGTTTGTTTTTGTAATGTGTTTGATCTGAATGCTATTTTGAATCCTTCCTTTTTTAACACATTAGCCATTTTCTCCAGATTGATGAATACCATATGGAGGTCTTTACGTAGTTCATGGTGTTTCTCAATCAAGAAATGAGCATTTAATGGGTTGCCTATTATACCGGTAATTTTCATTATGTCATTTGTCCGGTTACGTCATTAACAACCACTGGAAGAAGTTTTTCGAGGGGTTACTAAATGAGGAGCTTGCACGCTACAGAGCAGTTTCGCAGTGTGCAGCTGAGGGGCGTGTGCCTGAAGTCACCCGTTCTAACATTGAGGTAGCTGTGTCAAAGATGAAGAACGGCAAACAGTTAGCCCTGATGATATTCCAGGTGAACTACGGAAAGTTCTATGTCCCAAAGGAAATGAGTGGTTGACAAAATTGTTCAACAAAATCGTCGTTGTATTTCCAATGCCAAAACAGTTCAGTCAAAGTTTCCATGTGCCCTCCTAAAAGCAAAAGGGTGATGTCCAAGAATGTGGGAATTACTGAAGCATCAAACTCATTACACAGACACTCAAAATTGGAGAAATGTTTCTACAAATTCACTAGCAGATATTTCTTCAGCACTTATTTATTCACCTGAAACATCTACTGGGGTTCTCTACAAAACGTTAAAGCTGACTTGCTTGCTTTCTGATATCACATAATGTTGAACTTCCCATGTGAAATTCTTCCATTAATTGCGTTCTACTAACTCCTTTGTACATCTTATCCAGCAATTGCAGGCTAAAGCATCAGAATATTTCTTTTATGCTTTGCATATATTGTGATAGTACATATATCACACGCCCAAATTATATGTAGAAATTAGAGATATTATTGTCAGTATTCGATTTATTATTATTATTATTATTATTATTATTATTATTATTATTATTATTATTATTATTATTATTATTATCTGTATTTCATTTGTATATTTTGTCATTTATATTTGTAAGCTGGGAGATATCCACCTATGTATGTATGAATAATTTGTTTTGCACGAGTGGGAAAACATTGCTATATTGGAATCTGGTAATTCGTATGACTCATGCGGACATCCCAGTGTCTGATGAGATGTGTTTGATGATGTTATTGTACTAGGAAAGTTCTATGAGTCATGTGATATACCCCAGCGTTTATTTCTTGGGACCAAGTATGGGTTCAGGGCATGGTCTTGACGAGAGCATATCTCATGATTGGCTGGCAAGGACCAATCCAGACGTATTATCTGAGAGGAAGGGAAATGCTGATGTCTATAAAGGTTGATCAAACGGCGGGAACCAGACAATCACTACGGAAGAGAACCACAACTGACACACTGTACGGGAAGGAAGTGGTGCTGATACACGGTACTGGAGTGACACGGCTCCAATGGACTGGAGTTCAAACGTTCGTAGAGCGTAGTTTTGTTATGTTCGTGGAAAGTGGCTGATTGTGTGGAGTGCTTGCGCATTAAGTATTGTAGCACTTATGGTGGCCTGGCATTATATGTTGGTGAAAGCTATCTCAGACTTTCCATAATTTATGTTCAGGGTCGACAAGCGTGTGATACTTAAATGTATATATCTTAACAACAAGTGTTAAAGTCTGTGAACACAGTATTACGAGGTACAGTATCTGTGTGATGTTATAACTGCCGATTATGAGAATCGGTAAGTAGTATTGATACAGAGACAGTGAAGGGTATTTATCTACATATATGTACATTGTGGATCGGACTATCTACAAATGGTAGCTTAGTTCTCGCTTTCGTTTTCCCACTGTTTTCATTATTGTTGTTGTTGTTGTAAATATGGAGTCTTCCAGCAATCTTCTGTGTGTGTATTATATGTATAATTTTGTGTGTTGATGAAGTGCTCATGCACAGATTTTGTTAAGAATATAGTTAGCTATTTTAGAATCAGTGGAGTTATTGATGAACCTAGGTGCAGTTCCTACCTATTTAGTCGTTTTCAGGAGGTTAGGTAAGGCTTGCAGCAGATGTACCAGTACGCAGCATTATGTACACGCCCTGGGTTATAAAGTTTATCATGCTCTTATTTAAATTCGAGGGATCCATTCTGGTGAACTCTGGCGCCCATACTACGGACATTTTGGTTAATTATGTTTTTTTTAATTTTAATAAGTTTTTGAGTAATTTTATTTATATATTTTTATTCATGATTTTATTTATTAGTATTCATCAAATTATTACTTATTACAATATATCCCTCTTGCTGCAATTCCACACACTGATAAACAAACTGTATGCATCTTGTCTACACTAATACTACTGCTGGTGTATTGACAAGGCACTTCACCTAAATTTAACTGTTGGTTACTGAATGGCATGAGCATGTCTGTTAATGATGATAGGAGCAATAAAGGTCAGTGAACATCCATCACGCCAGAGTTTCTTGGAACTCTTCAGAGCTGTCTTTTTTTGCTGAGTGAAAGTGCCATTGTTTTGGAATTGTTGGTTATCTGAATGCTGGATTCTACTGTAGTTTCTTTCTAAAATGAAACTTTTAATGTCACCAAAATATCAAAGTTCCTTCTGACTTACATAATCTCTCACTCTGTTTTTATATTTTTATGCTATTCCACCATTACTTTGGACTTCTGGCTCTGTTGTATATGTATTAGCACAATTTTAGATTTGTTAATATGTTTTAAAGCCAAATTTTATGTTGATTTACTCCAGGTTCTAGCAGCCCATATCATAGCAGTAACTCCATGAGTCGTTTAATACCTCTGCAGTCGAAGGGGAGTATGAGTGCATCTGCTCAGAAGATAATGTCTGCACGAATGTTGAGAGTGAAACAGCTCCAGAATGAGCTGAGTGAGGCTCAGTTACAGCTCAGTGTAAGTTAATATTCATTGTGACTTTCACAAGTAGATCTTGAAGATAGTAGATGTTTGATGTTCAATTTTGTGATTTGAGATATGTTGTAATTTGTTTCCCATGATTTTCTTTCAGTATTCTTTGTTCATAGCTTTTTCTTGCTTTTGTTGTATATTGCTAATGTATATTTTTTACAGGAACTAGCAGCTGAGAATCGTGCTCTGCGGACCTTACAGAAGAGACAAGAAGTACTGCTTAAGCGGTATGAAAGCAAACAGGCTGCACTTCCTCAGATCATGCACTCATACGAGGAAGAAGTGCGAATACTTTCCTCTAGACTCAAGCAGGTGATGATTTTTGAACTATTAATACCTTAATAATCCTTCATTTCTATTTTCTTTGTGTATTATTTATGAGTGGACATTTGTAGACTTCGCAAAAGCCTACGACTCGATAGACAGGAACACACTACTGAACATCCTACGTGACAGAGGATTGGATTGTATGACACATGCATTGGAGGGGGAAACATTGAAGGCTACAACCGCTAGAGTAAGATACCAGAGTATGCTGTCAGACAGCTTCGAAATTAAGACAATATTATTTAACCTAGTTTTGGATGAAGTGGTGGAGCAGTGGAGACAGTTGAATAGAACCATGGGAATTGAAGGCGTACAGATTGGATATAAGATCAAAAACAATGTCATAGTGGATTGCCTTGCCTTCGCAGATGATATGGTGTTGTTACATGAAAAGGAAGAAGACGCGAAGTTGGCACTAGCAAATCTAGCCAAGACTGCAGCAAAGGTTGGTCTAAAAATAGCCTACAACAAAACGAAGGTACTAAATACAAAGACCGAGGAATGTAAAAAGGCCAAGTGGTAGGGAGAGTCGACAGCTTCCAGTGCCTAGGTGAGAACATCAGGGTAAAGTGCAAAGCAACAAAAGTTCCACAGACAGAGCTCAACTGCTGCTGAAACTACGATATGCTGCCATGACTACATGTGGAAAGAAGAACCTCTTGAGGAACGTCAAACTGCGACACTACACGATAACCATCAGGAATGCTGCACTATATGCAACTGAAACGCTGACATTGGGCAAGAGAGCATGCATACAATACATATATGGGGCACCAAAAAGCAAGGTGAAATCTGGGTACACAGATCAAGGCAAGAACTATATGAGAGTATAGAACCAATCTCAAGTGTGATAAGAAAGAGAAAGTTAGGATTTGTTGGACATTTCATGAGGATGGATGACAGTAGGCTGACGAAGAAGATACGGAATGCAACCTGCTTAACTGGAAATAAGTGGATGAAGGAAGTCAGAGAAGTTTGGGAGACTATTGGCATAAAGGAAAAATATCCACTGATGACAGTACAGGATAGGTCCAAATACAGAAAGCTTGTGGAAGGTCACAGATGGCCGGACACCAGGATCCAGATTCAGATCACGGAAGCAGAGAAAAAGAGGAGGAGTGAGAGCATGAAGAGGTATTGGTAAGTAAGAAGACATGCCGAACAAGTCACTCGTGATCCTCAGGGGTCGTAACCAACCGAATAGAATGGAATTTATAAGTGGAAGCTCTTCAGTGGACCCGATCTTCTGCATGAGGTAGTTAATGGAAAAGAGTTAGGAATATGGAAAGGATCTGGTCATGATATTCATAGATCTGACAAAGGCATATGATAGTGTTCCCAGGGAGAAGGTATGGGAAACCATGGTCAAAAAGAGACTGGATACATAAAGTGTAGAAATTATGCAAGCAGTGTACAATGACTGCGTCAGCAGTGTGCAGAATCTGGTTGCCAAGACTGAATGGTTTAGAAATTGAACTGGACCAAGACATGGAAGTGTGCTGTCACCTCTTTTGTTTCTAACGGTTATGGATGAAGTTGTAAAGAAGACAAAAGAAGCATATGGGAATGGGCAGATGAAGTTATTACTATGTGTAAACTATATTGTAGTCTGGGGAACAAACAGCAAAGATGTACAAGAACAACTTGATGTACTGCATGAGAAAATTGAAAAGTATGGTATGAAAATTAGCGCAGAGAAAAACAAGACCATGGTGATATCGAGAGCAGAAAGACAAGGCAAAGGCAATGAGAAAATTGGTGGTCAAATGACACTTTCAAATACCCATGGAGTGAATTAATGCAGAATACAAGGTTGGATATGGAGATTAGCAACAGGGCAATGCATACTACCAGAATATAAGAACATTGTCTGGAATACGGAAGGACCAAGGAGGTGTAAAGAAATAATGTACAAAATATATTGTGTACCCATATTGACTTATGGGGCTGAGATATGGACAAGTAGGCAGGAGAGTAGAATTGAAGCCAGTGAAATGAAATACCTAGGAAGTATGATAGGGAAGACAAGGAACGATTGAGAAACGGAGATGGAAGAAAGGAGGTTGGAATGGAAAGCCTAAATGAGAGAATTGGCAGGAGTAAACTAACATGATTTGGACATGTAAAGAGGATGGAGGAAGAATACCAAAACAGATGATGGAGATGAAGTTTGAGTGAAAGAGAGCGAGAAGGAGACCTAGAACAAGGTGGATCGATTCAATAAAGTGGAGTGCAAGAAGAAGAAACCTGGACTGGGAAAAATGATGGAAGAGGAATGGTGGAAGGAGATAGGAAGGTTGAGAAGTGCCATAAATACTGCGACCTGGCAGGAGCTAGATAAGGGGAAAGAAGGATGAGTTTTCAATTCATGGTAATGTGATGATGATTTATGTTTTAAGGAGGCCATTATTTCAAGGTCACTGAGATATACTCTGTTGTTGGGAGGGTTTGAATACATCCACGCGTAATCTCAGCCTATCGTAGCTGACTAAAAATTTTTTTTTTAAAGACCGATTCAGAATTTAAATGTGTGTACTGCTGGAGGAAGGGCTTATGTGTGCGACTATGCCCGAAAGCCCAGCCGGCATCCACAGCCCATTGGGTGGAAGTATTGTGTTATGTTATAGGGTACTGTCCCCGTATAAGTAGGAAATTGTGGTTTTGTTCCATGCTAATCATTGATCCCAGGCAGGTCCAATCCATGGCGTAAAATAAATAAATAAATAAATGGCTAGGCTATAAATATTGGACAACAAATATTAATTGGTAACTGATAAGGCTAGGGTAGCTTAATCTATTGTAATGGTCATAGCGTCCGCCATGCCAACTGGCAGTGCGCCCGGCCCGGCACCGTATAGGCCTACTCCTTATGCTTCAGCTGCGCCAATCGCAAGCAGCGCTTTAGTGCTAGGCCAGCCTTACTCGCTTCTGCTCGCGGTCCCGTAGCCGAGGAGTATGGAAATGACTCCACAATTAATCTGGAGTGTTCCATCTCGCGATATTCCTGGATCCATCCAGCACCCGGACGATTCTAGAAGGGCCAGCGCAGGTATATAAGAGAGGAATGACCTGCCTGCAGTCAGTGATAGTTAGACTGAGTTAGAAGTTGGTGTGGTTCAGTTGTGAGCGACTGCCAGTGTAGTGAAGTATGTGAACTGCCGTGGTTATCGGACTAGTGTGCTACAGTGCAGACTGTCGGCGAAGGAGAGAACGTGTAGCCATGCGACGTGGGACCTTGTGTGTGAGTGTAAAACTGTGATAACAAGTGAGCAACGAAGGGAGAGAGAGCGCGAGAACTGCGTAAGTGTGTGTTATGAGCAAAAGTGGTGTGTAGTCTTGTGTAGTCTAGCGCGTAGCTAATAAATCTTAGTATTGAAGCTACCAGTCTAGTGTTAATTGATCCTACTACCCCGCCAACTCGTTACACTATAAATGATGGCCAGACTACAACATAAGTTTGATGAAAAATTTGTTAACAAAATAACATAAATAAAATTAAATGAACTTGTGCACTACTTTAAACACAGTTGATAGAGTTCATCTCCATTATGTGCTTCATTTACACACTGTTTAAACTGGGTGTGAATTTACCATTAATTTATGCAATTGGCTGTGGACTTATTGCTGAATTTTTGACTGTTGAAGTGAATACCCAATATCCCATTTCTGAATCCTAACTGGGTGATTTCCGACAAAAGAGTAGCGTTACAAAAATGTTACAATGTTTGGGTTGGGAAGAATTGAGAGAAAGAAGAAGAGCTGCTCGACTAAGTGGTATGTAATACCAATATAAATGGTCCGTTATTGGACATTACTCATTCATGACAAATATTTCAGATTCCCTATGGGAATCAACATCTATATCATAAGTGGTATGTTCCGAGCTGTCAGCGGAGAGATGGCGTGGAATGACATTAGTAGACGAATAAGTTTGAATGGCGTTTATAAAAGTAGGAAAGATCACAATATGAAGATAAAGTTTGAATTCAAGAGGACAAACTGGGGCAAATATTCATTTATAGGAAGGGGAGTTAGGGATTGGAATAACTTACCAAGGGAGATGTTCAATAAATTTCCAATTTCTTTGAAATCATTTAGGAAAAGGCTAGGAAAGCAACAGATAGGGAATCTGCCACCTGGGCGACTGCCCTAAATGCAGATCAGTATTGATTGATTGATTGATTGATTGATTGATTGATTGATTGATTGATTGATTGATTGATTGATTGATTGATTGATTGATTGATTGATTGATTGATTGATTGAACTTTGGTTAACTAGTCATCTTGGAGGTAAAACCTTTAGATGAGAACAACTTTACATAATAGCTTAAGTGGGTCAAGAGTATGTTACAGAAATTCCTCCACATGGGAGATAAACAAACACATATATAACATTGATTTGGATCACATACTAAAATACACACACTAACACAAGCAAGGATCTCGTCTTCATCAAGCAAGTACTGAAAATCAAATAGTGCTACAACATTGATCTCTGAAAGTAAATGGTCATTACAACTTGGGAATAAATATTGAATAAATTTCACCTTCACATATGCTATCCCCTTGTCTTGCATTCTAATTGTTGTCAACATTGGAAACAATCTTCCATAAAACACACACACACACACACACACACACACACACACACACACACACACACACACACACACACACCAAAAGTCAAATCGAACAACCTCTAGGAATATGGGTAACAAAAAATCATGGGCCACCTCACATGACTCCTCCCGAGTAGCAAAATATCATCATCAGAATTATCCCTTGCCGGCAATTAAAATTAACGGAGTCTCCTAGCCCCTTACATGCAACTAATTAATTAGGGATACTATATCCCTCACAAAATAACACTAGCCTACAATGCCGTCTGAAGTTGAAGAAATTGAAGAAAAGAAGGAATGTAAGGAGATGGGATCTAGACACGTTCAAAGAAAAGAGTGTGAGGGACTGTCTCAAGGAATGTCTTGCACAAGGAATAAATAAAAAAGCTGAAGGAAACACAATAGAGAGAGAATGGACAGTCATGGAGAATAAGGTCTCTAGGCCTCTGAAGAAGTGTTACGAAGAAAGGAAAAATCAACTAAGAATCAATGGATAACTCAGGAGATACGAGACCTGATTGATGAATGACAAAAGTACAAGGATGCAAACAATGAAGAGGATAGAAAGGAATACAGGCTATTAAAGAATGAAATGGATACAAAGTGTAGGACAGCTAAGGAAGAATGACTGAAAGGAAAGTGTTGAAGGTTGTATGGTCCTAGGAAAGGTAGATGCTGCATACAAGAAAATCAAGGGAACTTTTGGAGAAAGGAAAACTAGGTGTATTAATATTAAGAGCTCAGATGGAAAACGGCTTTTAGGGAAAGAAAACAAGGCAGAAAGATTGCAGGAACGTATCCAACAGTTGTATCAAAGTAAAGACGTAGATGATGTGGTTCTGGAACAAGAAGAGGCTGTTGATGCTGATGAAATGAGAGACCCATTGACAGAGCTTTGAGAGACATAAATAGGTACAAGACAGCTGGAATTGATGACATAACCGCTGAATTACTGACTGCCTTAGGAGACACCAGCATGGCAAGGTTAATCCATCTAGTGTTTAAGATGTACGAGACAGGAGAAATGCCATCCGATTTTTGGCAGAACGTTGTTATACCTATTCCCCAGAAAGCCTGTGCTTGCAAGTGTGAAAACTACCGCACCATTTGTGTAGTATATCATGCCTGCAAAATGTTAACATGTATTATTTACAGAAGAATAGAAAGACCAGTTGAAACTGAGTTGGGAGATGTTCAATTTGGCTTTAGAAGAAATGTAGGAACATGTGAAGCAATCCTGACTTTACGTCGGATCTTAGAGGATCGAATTAAGAAAGACAAGCTCACATATATGGCATTCGTAGATCTTGAAAAGGGATTTGATAATGCTGATTGGACGAAGCTATTTGAGATTCTGAAGGTGATCAGGAACAGCTACCGAGAACAAAGAATTATCTACAATCTGTATAAAAATCAGTCTGCAGTGATAAGAATCGAGGGCTTTGAAAATGAAGCAGCAGTCCAGTTTGTCCCCCCTTCTTTTCATTGTTTATATAGAACAGGCAGTAAAAGAAATCAAAGAGGAATTTGGGAAGGGAATCATAATCCAAGGAGAGGAAATCAAAACCCTAAGATTTGCCGATGATATTGTTATTTTTCCTGAGACTGAAGATCAGGAGAAATGCTGAATGGTATGGGCAGAGTTTTGGATAAGGAGTACAAGATGAAAAAACTTGAAAACAAAAGTAATGGAGTGAAGTCGAACGAAATCAGGTGATGTAGGAAATATTATATTAGGAATTGAAGTCTTAAAGATAGTAGATGAATATTGTTACTTCGGTCGTAAAATAACTATGATGGCAGAAGTAAGGAGGACATAAAATGCAAACTAGCACAAGCAAAGAAGACCTTTCTGAAGAAAATAAATATGCTCAGTTCGAACACTGATATAGGAATTAGAAAAAAGTTTTTGAAGACTTTTGTCTGGAGCGTGGCATTGTATGGAAGTGGAACATAGACGATAACTAGTTCAGAAAGAAAGAGAATAGAAGCTTTTGAAATGCAGTGTTACAGAAGAATGCTGAAGGTGAGATGCATAGATCGAATCGCGAATGAAAAAATACTGAATCGAATTTGTGAGAGGAGATCCCGGACTTGTGCAGTTGGTTTTCAAGGGAAGTGTTAGGCGGTAAGAATGGTAGAGGTAGACCAAGGTATGAACGTTTATTTTATTTATTTATTGACTTTAGCAGTGGATAAGTTAGGGCTCGTGGCCCTTTCTTACACTTAACCACGTAATTAATTTGCAGATAATACGTATATTAAAGACATGTACTATTCCATTATAAAATCAAAGATAAGCTAAGAATTACAGATTTGGACAACATATAATGAAGAAAGAAAGCAGAGTTCAACAAATAAAATAGAATAAAATAAAATAAATTTGGAGCAGAAAGCTAAAAAGAAAGAGACAAAGTCATAATGAAAAAAGTAAGATACAAACTGAAAAATATAAGCAATGCATAAAGAGAACACAATACGTCTATACGAACGTGATTGTGAAGAAGAAAATGAAGATTTTTCAAGCCTCACAGGATGATGAATTATCAAGTTTATCACCAGAAGAATCAGTCGCAAAAAGACGAACGGAGGTGAGAATCTGAATCGTTTACAAGTTCCGTAATGATCTGTTCACTTATTCGTGAGCTGTATGGTTGTGTAGGATTTCTTTTAATGTACTAGGTCCGGGATCCATATTTCAGTGTACAGGATCAGTAGAATACAGTAACGGTCAAAAGTTTATGACCACATATAAAAACATGAAATGCCATCTCAAACCTAAAATTGTGCTACTAGACCTCTGTATCTGATTTCTGTTATCTGATTTCATTGAGTTACGCTAAGTGCTGTAGAAGTTATACATTTTTAACTGTTGGGAAGTCACATCAGAAAGTGAATTTTTTTAGAAATACTGTGTACTATATACTCTAATTGGTTGCAAGTTTCACAACCACAATCCTTTTGTAGACTTACAAGGGGACATTCCCTACTTGTCACCACCGATTTCACTCAAATTTATAGAACATGCAGGGCTTGCCTAGAAATGAAAGTACCCTAAGTGGTAACTCGAGATGGCCAAGCGTATAGAAAATAAAAATAAAAATGTTCACGCGGCTCTCGCACACCGAGCAGTTGTTGGTGTACCGGTAAGAGCTTGAACTAGTAATTCAATGGTCGCAGGTTTGGCTCCCTGTGTGGAGAATATTTTTCTCAATTTTTATATTATTCATTTATTTTAATTTATTTTATTTATTTATATGCAAAAGGCATATAGAACGTCATTTTTTTTAATGAGCGCACAATTGTAGAAAACTTGGAGTTGCGAACTTTCCCGACGGGTTCAAACAGAAATTCTTCTTTTTTTCTCCTTTACTAGCTATCTCCCCTCCTTGGGGAATGTACCATAAACGTGAATAGTCGTTTTGCAGTAAGATTTGTTTTCACCTGACAAGTGAAGGTGAAGGTTGTACACAAACAATAAATTCTTGGCACGGGTAGAAAAAAGTCTGACAATGAAATCCCAATTTTTTACCTTGTATATGCCTTTTGCATATAAATAAATAAATACATAAATAAAATGAATTATTCATCTCTTTGCGTAATTGGAAAATGAATAATATAAAAGTTGATAGAAAAAAAACAGACTCCACATGAGGATTTAAAGATAAAAATTTCATTGTTCCGTATTGAAAGTATTAACGTTAAAAATTAAATAATTGAAAAAGAGGTTCAACCTATTTAATACATAAGAGAAAGAAATGTAGTGATTACATTCTTATTTAATAGTAACTATAAATGGGACTGGTTTCGACCCTAGTCCAGGTCATCGTCAGTCATAAAAACATGTAAAACAATGCATATGAAAAAGAAAAAGATTAAGTGAACTCTGGATCGGTATAAGATGAAACATAAATTAACGATGGGGGTAGAAATTGTGAGTCACTTAAAAGAAAAACAGTACGTAATATTAAGAATGGTAGTATGGCACACGCAAAGATAGGTGAAGTCTCACAATGTTTATGAATATTGGAGAACGGTCAAATGGGTCAGTTTCCACACTCTGTCAGGCACAAAGTCACAACACTATCAAACAACAACATATGAAGATCATAAATAACTTGAAGTCGCAGACGAATAGATTTGTAGAAGCGAACCGCCAGCTCACGGTGATCAGCGCGGCGCATTCAAGGTCATGCGCTGCGGTCTCGAACGCCAAAGTAGAATGGAGAATATCCTGAAGGTCCAGTATTTGTCTCGGTTGCGGGAAGTTAAGTACGTATATATAGAAATATACAACGCAAATCAGTATAATTGAATGAGTAATTGTGCTCCTGCTAAGTTCTTGGAGCACAATTACTCATTCAATTATACTGATTTGCGTTGTATATTTCTATATATACGTACTTAACTTCCCGCAACCGAGACAAATACTGGACCTTCAGGATATTCTCCATTCTACTTTGGCGTTCGAGACCGCAGCGCATGACCTTGAATGCGCCGCGCTGATCACCGTTTGCTGGCGGTTCGCTTCTACAAATCTATTCGTCTGCGACTTCAAGTTATTTATGATCTTCATATGTTGTTGTTTGATAGTGTTGTGACTTTGTGCCTGACAGAGTGTGGAAACTGACCCATTTGACCGTTCTCCAATATTCATAAACATTGTGAGACTTCACCTATCTTTGCGTGTGCCATACTACCGTTCTTAATATTACGTACTGTTTTTCTTTTAAGTGACTCACAATTTCTACCCCCATCGTTTATTTATGTTTCATCTTATACCGATCCAGAGTTCACTTAATCTTTTTCTTTTTCATATGCATTGTTTTACATGTTTTTATGGCTGACGATGACCTGGACTAGGGTCGAAACCGGTCCCATTTATAGTTACTATTAAATAAGAATGTAATCACTACATTTCTTTCTCTTATGTATTGAATAGGTTGAACCTCTTTTTCAGTTATTTAATCCACATGAGGAGTCGAACCCACGACCATCGAATTACCAGTCCGAGCTCTTACCGCTATGGCAACGACTGCTCGGCATGCGTACTAGCGTAAATGGCTTATACGGTGCGAGAGCCGCGTCAACATTTTTATTTTTATTTTCTATACGCTTGGCCATCTGGAGTTCCCACTTCGGGTACTTTCATTTCTAGCCGAGCCCTGCATGTTCTATAAATATGAGCGAAATTGGTGGGGATGAGTAGGAAATGCCCCCTTGTTAGTAATAGGTGGAAGTAATTTTAGTATAAATATTCAAATTCTGAGAAAATGCAGCATCGAATTTTGTGTGTTAATTTTCTTTTCAAACCAGTGCTATAATGGTCAATTTTTCCTTGTTCTTATAATAGGTCACAGTGTGAGCTATCAGCATCAGAAATGTGTTCTTGGATGCCATCTGCAGAGTGCAAACGAAACTATCTGGGCAGATAAGTCTGACGCTGATAGCTTGCCCTAAGACCTTGGATCATGCATGACGCATGACAATGACAAACACAGAGAAAAATCAACCAACTTGGCACTGCTTTGAAAAATTAAAACATGAAGAAAAAAAAGTTGCCGCATAATTTTGGAATGTTTATATTTATACTAAAATGGCCCCAACCTATTGCTAAGTCAGCAAAAATATCTTGGTAGTAATACTTGCAACAAATTAGAGTATACAGTACATCATATTACCAAAATTTTTGATATTTTGGTCTGACCTTCCAGGAGTTAAAAATTCATGACTTCTACAGTACTTGGACTAATTCAATTAAATCCTATTCAATGTGAGATCTCAGAAAGAAAATTACAGAGGTCTAATGGCATAATTTCTGGTTCTAGATGACATTTCGTGATTTATTTATGTGGTCCCCAAATTTTGATCGGTACTGTACTTCAGAGATGTTTGCTGACTCTTAACTCACTACAGTTTCATACTATTTATTTATTGAATTTCCAATGAAAATAGGAGGGAACCCTATTTTGCAAAAGCATATTAGGGCTATAGTTTAACAATTACATACAATTTGCAACAGATTGAACATTATGATGAAAGCTTATTAAAGATGCAGTGGATGAAAGTTAAAAAATTTATAACATTGTTTTTTAAATATATGAAATAGAGGTTGGTTCAATTCAGTGTCACAGAAGTTCAGGTGACATACTAGGGTATATCTTGGTCTTTCGAAAGCAAGACAATAAAAAATTAAGCGCTGAACTGTTTGAGAGAATCCACAAAAGCAAAAATAATCGCTCGAAATATGATTTAAATTTGCCATGGCCAGATAGAAATTGTGTAAGCACTACAATAGGCACAAGCACTTTGCACTGGAATCGATGCTGGATCACAGAAAAGAACAGTTCTCTCATTACGGATCCTTTTGTGCTTGTGGCCCAGATGTTGTTCCACTGAATTTCAATTTCATACTAAAGCTATGAAGTCATGTAATCTACATTAAAATACATACGCATATATCTGAGCTTATGTTACTGGAGTGTGTGAGGAGTACATATGTCAGCAATTATGCAAGATCTAGCTGAGCGTACATGGCTATGAAAAATTGTCCATAGGCTGCATCACCATTAGTCACTATTGAACGATAACACCATCTATCGGTAGTAAAGGAAATCGACGATGCGTTAATGCAACAACTAATTTGATAATAAGAATAGCATTCGAGCAACTGAATTTCAAAGTTTGTGGTAGTTATACTAGCAGCGGCATTCAGGCGCACGACACATGGTGGTAATATTACTATCATCGGGTGCATAGTGTTAACCTGCCTTAACATCCTTCAAGGCAGCATAGGTGTCATCCATGGTGACAGACATGCCGAGTATACTGACTGAGGATTTTCTATTTTCAGATTATTATTCTGACTGTTGGTCACACTAGTGTGATGTATATAAGGCAGTGCTACAACTTATGATATTTTGAATGGTAAGTTGCACCGACACAAGTAGAGCCAGGTATGCGTGCTATTCATTCTCATCTTTAATATGCATCTCCCATAGAAGAACTGATTGTCCCTTAAAACTTGATAAAGAAGCTGGCATTTTTGACCAGCTTATATATATCTGTAAAATTAAAAGTTTCTTTGTTTGTTATACAGATTTGCACGCCTTCTCTGATATCTACCAAAATTGTCTTAGAAGGACTGAACACAGTTCAGTTGTATGCCCCTGGCTGCGAGAAACAATACTCGGAAAGTCCCAAAAGGGACTCTGAAAACAGCATCCCCAATCTTGGAAACTGATCAAGGAATAGCCAGCCAGAACCATGGTAACACCAGCTCATAATGTTCCTTTCATCTTTCCTTCTAACTCTGAGAGTTAGTACTCAAACAATGGCAGAGCTAACTTCAACAATTGCATATTTTGTGGTACCATCTCTTGACGTCCTCAAAACATGCATCTTTAAGTCTTTTGCTCTATGATGCAGTCTAGCAATTACTGTCATTCTCCAGAAAATTAACATTAATTCTATTTTTTAAAATTGTGTGGCTACTTCTAGCCAAGTGCAGCCCTTGTAAGGCAGAACCTCCGATGAGGGCAGGCGGCATCTGCCATGTGTAGGCAACTGCGTGTTATTGTGGTGGAGGATAGTGTTATGTGTGGTGTGTGAGTTACAGGGATGTTGGGGACAGCACAAACACCCAGCCCCCGAGCGATTGGAATTAACCAATGAAGGTTAAAATCCCCAACCCGGCCGGAAATCGAACCTGGGGCCCTCTGAACCGAAGACCAGTACGCTGACCATTCAGCCAACGAGTTGGACATTAATTATATGAATGAATATGGAATGATTGCTTTCAGGTGTGGATTACTTGCTTCAATCAGATGTACAATAGTTTAGCATCCCTCTTTGCTTCTTAATTTTAAAACAATGCCTTTATTACATATTTTCTTGACTTCGTTTAGTCAAACCTGTAAAGACTTTGGTTTAGTCTTAGATTGCAGCAAATGGAAACTCTACTCTGAATCTTTCAACTCAACTTCATCATTAGGGGAAATCTTAACTACATGCTTAGTAAGAGAAACATCAGAGTAAGAAAGCTTTCACAACTGTAAACAAGATTCAAGTACAGTTGCTGAAAGTAGCTGGGATTAATTTTCTCATGGTCAGTTTCATGTAGCGTGCTCCAGTGTTGGAACTCAGAGGAATTAATACAATTATGCTCCTGATATTGTACATATAATGTTTATCCTATGGCACTGGATTAATAATTTCGCAGTTAGGAAAGATGTTCAAAATTAACAAACAAATGTCAATCATTCGCAATAAGTTCAAAAAGTAAACAAAATGCAGAAAAACAAATGTAATTCAGCTTATATTTTTAATATATTTTCAAGTGCTTTTTGGTATAATATTACATTCTATTCATGTGTGTTACAGACTTTCTGTGGAGCATAGAGATGTAAGAAGAGGCATGAATGGGTGGACAGAGAAAAGATCAAAGTGTAAACTAAAACTCTAAAATTCAAAATTTTATTTCCTCCTCCCCCCCTCCTCTGAATTGACTTAAATGAACAAAACCGAATAGCAGTTGGATAGATAAAGGTTAGCTTGTCAGCTCTAGTATCAGTATTAGAAAACCTTAGAACAATCAGGTACAGAATGAGCTTGAAGCTCTCAAGTTACACATTCCAGAAGAGTGTCTTAGCTCCACACCATTGACCCTCTATGAGACTACTCTCCAAAACTTATTACAATCAAGCCTCTCCAAGGCACAATCTAAAATTTTACATTATATTAACTATAACCAGTTTTCACTGTCTTACTTGTTCGACAGCCTAAGTTACATTTAAATAGGAAGTTAAACTTCAACAGAGACAATAAGTGCTCATTCTACATGGCCTTAGTGATCAAAAGAAAAGGTTAAAGTTATCGGCCATAAACCAAAATGCTAGGAGATGAACACTTGCACTCCAGTAAAATACACTAGAAAATTCTTAAAAACCTTATGTGGGCTTATGGCCCAAAGTTACAGAGGCTAAGCCTATACTACAGAGGTGACTAAATGGAGAGAAAAATTTTAAATTCCAAAAAGAAGAGATCAGTTTTAAAGTTTACGAAATCATTGTCACCCCAATACCAAGTTGAATGGGAAAAAGGAGTGTCCAAACTCTTTATTCCCTAAATTGGAATAAAGTCTTTAGACTTGTTTGAAAGTTTACATTGAAAGATTGAGTTTTACATTAAGAAAGAATTTTGAAACCTTCCTCTCTAGTTAGCTTTCTGAAACTATTACATGATTAAAAGATGTCTGCCATTACCTTGAGCTGGTGGACCTTCCAGAGATGGGCAAGGCTTGCCCCCTGCCTCCTCTATGAACACACTCTAAACCTCTTGACTGGAGCAATCAAAGGATAACATGGCCCAAAAGGTCCCAGCTTTTATAATGGAGAGGAAGTTTCCAGAACTCTCAGGGCCGAAACCCTGTACACACCCACGATTTTGATTGGTTACAAAATTAAATACCAAAATTTGTGATTGGTGGAAAATTTAAGGAGGAGAGAAGAGATAGAAGAAGTGCTAGAAACCTTAGAACAGCAAAAACAATGTACAAACAATCCAGTTTGGCAAACTGATAAATACAAAATTCTCTTGAAAATTAATTGTCCATCCTCCCACCAGAGGGGGCACATAAGTCGACAGTACAAACATCTGAAGATAAACGTTCAAACTTCTTTCAATTCACATTTTGAAAGTACATGTTACAGATGCCCTTCTAAAAGGCGTTCAGTTTAAATGCATGGAGTGCATGTGTATTATTTCATTACCTTGAAACTTCGCAATTACATGCACGGGAATATTAATGAACCTCATGATACGTAGGTGGTTTGAAAAGTTTTCGGAATGTACTAGAATTAAGTATCTTACCTCGGTGGAACTGCTTTTAATTTTCAACATAGTCTCCCTGTAGACTAATTCATTTGGTCCAGCGATGTTCCAATGCCTTGATCCCATCTCGAAAATGAGATTCCTCCAGGACTGCAAAATACTTCTCCAATTTGGCTGTCAGTTCTTTCCTTGCAGAAAATCTCCGTCCACCGAGGAAAATTTTCAGCTTGGGGAATAGATGAAAGTCTGATGGTGCCAAATCAGGTGAATAAAGTGGACGTGGCAACAATTCGTACCCCAGTTCATGAAGTTTTGCCATGGCAGTAACACTTGTGTGCGGCGGAGCGTTGTCCTGATGAAAGATGACCTTTTCCTTGCCAAACCAGGCCTTGTTTCGCGTATATTTTCCTGTAGTTGGTCTAGGAGGTTCGCATGGTATTGCCCCGTAATTGTTTGGCCAGTAGGAAGATAATCTATCAGCAGAATGCCTTTTGCATCCCAGAAAACTGAGGCCATGACCTTTCCGGCCAAACGCACTGCCTTTGCTTTCTTTGGTGGTGGTGATTCAGCATGTTTCCACTGCTTTGACTGCTGTTTTGTCTCTGGGCTATAGTAGTGGACCCAAGTTTCATCTGTAGTCACAAACCGGTGCAAAAAATCTTGTTGGTTGCACTGAAAACGGGCCAGACTTTGTTCGGACATTTCCAATCTGGTGCGTTTATTGTCCAATGTCAAGAGCCGCGGCACCCATCTTGCGGATAATTTTTTCATACCCAATTCTTCGGTTAAAATATAATATACCCATTCAGAAGACATCGCTACAGCTTCATCAATCTCCCGCACTTTCAGTTGACGATCCTCCATGACCATTTTATGCACTTTTGCGATAAATTCTGGGGTTGTAACACTTTTTGGCCGTCCACTACACGGATCATCATCCAAGCTCTCCCGA
Organism: Anabrus simplex; assembly: GCF_040414725.1. NCBI lineage: Eukaryota > Metazoa > Arthropoda > Insecta > Orthoptera > Tettigoniidae > Anabrus > Anabrus simplex. Next base: position 125,576,160 of record NC_090265.1, on the reverse strand, counting down.
CCAAATTTAAACTCGCTGGTCCACTTGGCAACAGTTGAAAATGAAGGAGCAGAGTCCCCCAGTGTGTTCTGAAAGTCGGCATGAATTTCCTTTGCTTCCATACCTTTCTTTACAAAGTATTTAATCACTGCTCAAATCTCAGTTTTTTCCATTGTCACAAATCACTACACAGGAACAACAACAAAGAGTCATCACTACCACACTCCTGCAGCTAGAGCACTGACGCGCCACGTGTTCACTCATAAAGGATGTGTGATTATTGCGCGGGAACCTCGGTGCTCTAGCACTGGCATCTAGCGGTGATTCCGAGAACTTTTCAAACCGTCCTCGTACATTGTGGGTGGAGCCTGCAGAAACTGCTAGTACCTTGCATATTAAGTTCCATGAACCTGCTACACCTGATACTCCCACGTGGCGCGTCCCAGGTGACGGATAGGGGGGTCCTAACCGGCTTGCCGGCGGACTTGAGGAAATAAAATACCTCTCGCGGACCAAACACACACTCCCTGTGGGTGGGGGAGGCAGGCGAATAATACACCCACGGTATCCCCTGCCTGTCTTGTGAGGCGACTAAAAGGGGGCGACCAAGGGATAATTGTATTAGGACCATGAAACTACTTTTGATTAGTACCATCACGCACGGAACACCACGGGTTGCTTTTACTTGCGAGTAGTACCACTCTGTTAGGCACTGAATAGTTTTGTGATTCGTAGCAGTCAAGTGGGGTTCACTGTAGGTTTCCAGTACCCGTGAGTTGTACCCATGTGAGCAACACCACGGATCTGGGCGTTGCCTGTGAGTTGTACCACTATATGAGCGACACCGTAGGTCTTCGTTGCCTGTGATTAGTACCCGCTATGTGAGGAACACCACGGGAATACCGGCGCCGGTGATTAGTACACCTAGGTGAGGAACCTCATCGGTTTGCGTTGGCTATGGTTGACGCCATTGTGTGAGAAACACTCTAGGTCTGCGTTACCTTTATGACGTACAATGCTTGTGAGTAGTACCTTAATGTTTGGAACACCGTGAGTTTATGCTACCTTTGATTAGTACAGCAGCTTGAGAAATACCATGGTTCTCCTTTCCTAGCGGTAAGTGCCATTATACGGGATCGTTTACATATATATTGACCCATTCAGAGAAGCATCATCGATTCAGGATTGGGCCTTGGAAGCAGTCCCTTGGTCAGTAATATTGTTTCTGGGAATGTGAGGCATTGCTTGTCATATCCACTGATTGTTTTAAATTCATGTTCATCAATTCATTCCTCATCATCACGTTTTGAAATCGGGTCATTGGATGAATTTTGTACTTTTAAATTGTAATCCCATTTCGTCTAATTTCGTACCATAGGGGCCGATGACCTAGATGTCATTGGCCCCTCTAAACAACAAGCATCATCATCATCATCATCATCATCATCATCATCACATATTGAGTTGCAGAACATGGAAGATGGGTCTCAGATTTTTATGTGAATAGCTCTTAAAAGGAGCTGCTGAAAAGCATATTTATTTGTGAATTCTTCCTCCTCCTCCTCCTCATCCTCCAATTCCTCACCGATACATCTTTCCTTTGATTCCTTCTCTCTTCCCTACCTACCCTATCCTGTACATTGAGAGAGACCTATCTTCATTCCTGTCCTCCATTACAAGTCTAATTATCTCCCTCAACCTCGCTATCTCTTCCGTCATCCTCTTTAGTTTCCACGTATGCCCACAGTCCTTACACCTGCCTTTCTCAGCCTTTCTTTTATCTCTTCAAAGAAATGTGAAATAACATGGAAATTTTAACTGAAGGCGATATTAATGTTGTAGATGTGTTCATCAATGTTAAATAAATGAGTAGCCCCTAGTGCATTGTATGTTGACGTCCTAATAGCCAATCAGAGCGCTTGTAATTCAAAAGTTTAAACTCAACATCAAATTTCGTTTACGAAAAAAAAAGAACAAACTCATCAGCTCATATTGTAAGATGTGATATTCTTTCTTCATGCACTTGTGTGCAATTCTTACATTATTTGTTTAATTATTTACTTGGGATTGATTGTACAACAGGATGTAGATATTGCAATGGAAGTGTCTTCTAGAATCAAAAAGGATTGAGGAACTGTAGAGAGATGACAGAAGTGCTCTGTGATAGGAAGGTGCCAATAAAATAGGAAAAATTTACAGGACAGCCTTGAGACCAGCTGTACGCCATTGAAATGATGCCTCTAAGGAAGAACAATGTCAGCAGGTTAGAGGTAACAAAGATGAGGTTTCTTCAATGGATGTGTGGTGCCACCAGGAGGGATTGCCTCCAAAATGACTACGTACAAGGCACTCTGAAAACTACCAACATTGGGCAAAGATTCAGGTGGCAAGATTAAAGTGGTTTGGCCATCTAATGAAGAGGGACAATGACTATATTGGCAAAAAAGATTATATGCATGCAAATTGATGAAAAGAGGGAGTGTTGGTAACCAAAGAAGAGGTGGGTGGACCTGGTGCAAGAAGACTCGATGGAAAGGAATCTAAATATTGAAGTAGCCCAGGACAGAGAACGATGGATGAGACTCCTTAGAAACAGCAACTCTGCATAGTGCAGGATAAACTGTGGAAGAAGATGATAAGGTCGCTGCAGTTGCTCCTTCCTTACAGTAATATCGTACTGGTGCAGCAGGTTCACGATTGGAAGTTGAGTTTTACATTATGGTTATTGTGGTGGCATTTGTTTGTTGAGTTTTATATTATTGTTATTCTGGTGGCATTTGTTTGTTCAGTTTTATATTATTGTTATTCTTGTGGCATTTGTTTGATTACTAAAATAAATGAGAATGACCAATAAAGCTGCAAGGAATGATAGTGATTTAAAATATATGAATAAGTTTGATATGTTCAGTAATATTGTTGAGGACATCAGAATCAGAAGAACCTATGCAACTTATATTCTCTCACTGGGTACCTAATGGTAAAATATTGTTCGTATATTCAACTCTGTATTGTATGTATCATGTTGAATGTCACTCTAACAAGACAAAATATTTCGTCAGGCCAGGGCACAAATTCGCACTCTGGAGGAACGGTTGAGGACCCGTGATAATGAACTGAGTTCTCTGAAGGACAAATGTCATCACCTAGAGGAACTGTCTCAGAGCAAGCATCTCCGACAAAGGGAACAATTGCAGCAGCGATTAGAGCTCCTTCAAGATCAGTTACATGAGAAAGAGAAGACTGTCCAGGTAAGAGAATAATGGCCCCAGATAGAACCGTTGGGTTACAAAGTAAGCTTTGAGTCTTTTTTTTATTTTTTTTTAAATATTCTTTGCAGCGATATGGAGTGCATTGATTGTGCTAATTCTGCTCATCATGCTGTACCAGTTTCTATCACTCATCCTGACCAGTTAAAAACAGAAAACATGATAAACCTTTTACTGATGAAAATAGCCATTTACTCTTAGAGATGTGAATTCTTTTTCATATATTTTAAGAACATAAATCATTTACTCTGATACTGATTCAGTTTCAGACTACTGATATAGTACTAGGCTCACCAAAGCTTTTATTTTTCAGCTTCCTTGGAATTGGTTAGGATCTGTTATGATGTTGGTAGATAAAACAAATGGTCTTTGTTAAGAAGCTTTAGATTGTATGATTGGTAATTTGAATGTGTAATATCCACGTGTGCTTGCATGGTAAACCACTGGCTTCAATCTGTTTCCTATATGTATACTGTTAGTTTTCTCACATGAGCATTTAATAGTTTTAAATGATGTTAATTAGTATTGTAAGACATGTCTGACAGGGATACCTACGACAGGATGGAGCAGGCTGTACAGCCAGCGACTCTACACCAAGTTTTGGGTGGTGGTAATAAACCTGACTCTGAAGGAGCCAATGGCTTCAGGCAGAGAAGCTCCTTTTGGTGGATGCTAGCGACCATAGTGGAGGAAATGCCTCTGAAACCAAGCATGCAGAGGTTAGGAGTGGCCTCATTGAAACCTGTCACTTTGCTATAAAATGCCTTTGGGTGTGGTGAATCCACTCTTATAATAATCTATATGAAGCGTTAAAGTGGATCGGGACAAGGAGAGTGCAAAATAAAGGTCAGTGATCCACTGCCCAACCCAGTAGCTACCTGGACAAGGGTAACAGAGGAAGAAGACTGGTTCATTAGCTTCCTCTGTGCATCAGTGGTAGAGTATTGCCTCCAGATGCAAAGAACATTGATTGAATGCTGGCAGAGGTAATCATATTTTTGAATGGTGGAAAAAAGTCCATTTGACTTTTTTTTTTGTGAGCATGGCGCAGTATTATTTAAACGCGTAATACCTTTTGGGACACCATGTTCCTTCGGTGAATTCCCATGTTATGTTAGCAAAAAAGGTTATCTTTCCAGATCAAATCAGAACTAAACAACGTAAAACAAATTTATTTAAATTTGACTGGGGGCGAAAGAGCTCCTTGTCTCCAATTATAGGTTGATTAGCCTTCAGCCAAAACCACTAACTTGGGGCTTTTTCGGCTCACGTTAGCAAGTTCGTGCATGATGTGATTCTTCTCGTGGTATCATTCTTTGGATGGCTCTCTGGTGAAATGAACGGTATCCATGTGGATTACCACTGGGAGCCACACCGCTTTCTCTAGGTAAATTTCCTTTTCTTTGATATTGTAATTGTTAAAATATTATTTTGGCTTTAACGTGTTGATGGTGATTTGTCCGTCAGATGGCGACGTTAAACCTTGAGCAGACCCCTTGGTGCTATTCGACAGGAGTAGACTATGTGTTGGCACTGGGTTTCACCCTTTCCCTTCCTACTATCATATATCACGTCATTCATTTCATCTCATTAACTCCTCTGATGAGTTTAACTTTAGAAACGGCATCCGGTCATAAAAACCCGCCTCAACGGGCGACCTAAACGCACTCTACAGTGTGATGGTAGTAGTGCCAGACACATAGCTTAGATCCTTTCCAACAGAACAAAGATGACCTGGGCCACTATAGCTCAATTGGTAGAGCAACTGACGCAAAATCGGGAGGTTATGGGTTCGGATCCCACTGGCGTCTGGTTGGCCATTTTTGTTCTGTACTTAACATCTCTTCAACAAGTACTAAATGTAAATCACTTCACTTACTTCACTTAATTCCTCTCGTTCCCACTGGAACATAGGGCATCCATGAAACGCCTCCATTGTGCTCGTCGACTTGCCAATGCTTCCTTTCAAGTCTTCCCTGCTTCAAGAGCCTCCTCCTCTACAGTCCTCTTCTAAGTCATCCTAGGACAACCTCTCATCTGTGCCCCTTGTGGATTCCATTCCAATGCTGTGCGTTCTATAGATCCCGCTGGCTTTCGCAGTGTATGACCTATCCATTTCCATTTCCTCCTCTTGATTTCCACTGCGACTGGAACTTGATTTGTTGTTCTCCATAGCGCGTCATTGGATATAATTTCAGGCCATCTGATGTTTATGATGCGCCGTAAGCAACGGTTTATAAATATCTGCAGGAGATTAGTGATAGTTCGTGTAACGTTCCAAGTTTCACAAGCATACAGAAGGACTGATTTAACATTTGCATTGAAAATTTTATTTTCGTTTTCCTTGAAATGTTGTTACTCTTCCATACTGTATACAGCTGCATGAAAGCTCCATTTCCTTTCCTTATTCTGCCTCTCACGTCCTCTTCCACCCCTCCTTCTCTTGTCACTACACAGGAGTGGAATCGTGGTTGAGAGAAGGGGTGGGTAATAGAGAAGTATTTCCAGAAGGGTATACAGTCTATCGTAGAGACCGAGGAGATAAAATGGGAGGGGGGTGTTTATTCTGGTGAAGGAAACTTACTCTTCACATGAATGGTTTACTGATGAAAGGGATGAAATATTAGGGATAAAATTAGTTTGTGATAATATGAAGGAGGTGGAAATTATAGGAACATATAGGCCTGGAAAAGAAGAAAGAGACATGGAAATATTTGAGAAAATAATAGATTATACTCATAACAACAATAATAATGATATGGTAATAATTGGGGAAGATCTAAACTTGCCTGAAGTTGAATGGAATGGAGCTGCAAGTGAAGCCCATGAACAGAAACTGGCAAATAAGTTAATTTGGGAGGGAGGATAACACAAGTAGTACAAGAACCGACTCGTCTCAGTAACTTACTAGATTTATTCTTGGTTATACCATGGGAAATTGTTGATAAAACTGAGGTAATTGAAGGAATAGGTGACTATAAGGCTGTAATAATGGATGTAGGACTGGTACCAAAAAGGCTTAATAAGAGGGTCACACATGACAAGAAACTGTACAGAGAAACTAAAGTTGATGAATTTGGGACTTACCTTAAATCACAATTCAGTTGTTGGATAAGTGAAGGAAGTAATGTGGATACACTTTGGGCAAAATTTAAAGGAATCATTTGGAAAGTAGAGAAGAGATTTGTACCTGTTAAGAAGGGTAAAATGACCTCAGACCCTGTTTATTATACAAGGGAAATAAGAAAATTAAAAAGAAAATGTAGAATAGTAAACAGGAAAATCAAAGAGAAACTAGAAAACAGCTAATGAGGGAATTGAATAGAGTGAAAAAGGAAGCAAAAGAGAATTATATGAATGGCATACTTCAAGAGGGTAATGACCACAAAGGGAAATGGAAAAAGCTGTATTCATATATCGGGAATCAAAAAGGGAAAGGGATCCAAATTCCTACAATGGTGGGAGAAGGGGGTGAACACTATTTGACAGATACTGAGAAAGCAAACCTGTTTAGTAGGGAATTCAGAGATTCAGTAGAAAATTGTTAGGACTTGGAAACCATACCAGAAGATAGAGAGGGAGAGACACACAGGGAAACAAGAAGCTTCTCATTCACAAATGAAGATATTTTCATAGAAATCCAGCTGCTTCAGCAAGGAAAAGCAGCAGGAAGTGATCAAATTACTGGGGAGGTATTAAAGACAATGGGGTGGCACATAGTGCCTTATTTAAAATTTCTCTTTGACTATGTCATAAATAATAGTGTAATACCAAAGGAATGGAAGGAATCTATAATAATACCAATTTATAAAGGAAAGGGTGATGAAAGGAAACCAGAGAACTACAGACCAATCAGCCTGACCAGTATAGTTTGTAAAATACTGGAAAGTTTAATATCAAAGTACGTCAGAGGGATATGTGATGATAAAAATTGGTTCATGAGGAGCCAGTATGGATTTAGAAAGAAATTTTCTTGTGAGGCACAACTGGTGGGATTTCATCAGGACATATCAGAACACTTGGATTCAGGAGGCCAGTTAGATTGCATAGCCATAGATCTTTCCAAAGCCTTTGATAGAGTGGAACATGGAATATTATTAAAGAAATTGGAGGGAATAGGATTGGACATAAGGGTTACACATTGGATAAAAACATTTCTAAATTGAAGGTTTCAGAAAGTCAAAGTAGGAAATAATGTATCGCAGGATGGGAAAGTTTGGAAGGGAATTGCACAGGGTAGTATAATTGGTCCGTTACTTTTCTTAATATACGCAAATGATTTAGGGAATAATATAACATCAAAAATAAGATTGTATGCAGATGACATAATTGTTTATAGGGAAATAAATAACATTGAGGATTGTTCAGAATTACAAAGGGACCTTGAGCGTATCCAACAATGGGTTGAAGAAAATAATATGAAGGTTAATGGAGGCAAATCAACTGTTACAACATTTACAAACAAGAGTTTTAAAACTGAATTTGAATATACTTTGGATGAGGTAGTTATCCCAAAAGATTGCAAGTGCAAATACTTAGGTGTGAGATTTGAAAGTAATTTGCACTGGAAGGGTCATATGGATGACATTGTTGGGAAAGCATACAGATCGTTACATGTCATAATGAGGCTACTTAAAGGATGCAACAAAGAATTGAAAGAGAAAAGTTACTTACGTATGGTTTGTCCATTATTGGAATATGCAAACAGTGTTTGGGATCCTCACCAAGAACACCTAATAAAAGAAATAGATCGTGTGCAGAGGAAAGCGGCAAGATTTGTAACAGGGGATTTCAGGAGAAAGAGTAGTGTATCAGAAATGTTAAAGGAACTTGGGTGGGAAACTTTAAGTAAGAGAAGGGAGAAAACTAGACTTATAGGATTATATAGAGCCTATACAGGAGAAGAAGCATAGGGAGAAATCCGTGAGAGGCTTCAGTTGGAAAATAATTATATCGGCAGGACTGACCACAAATATAAAATTAGAAGGAATTTTAGCAGAAGCAATTGAGGTAAATTTTCATTCATTGGGAAGGGCGTGAAGGAGTGGAACAGTTTACCAGGGGTAGTGTTTGATCCTTTTCCAAAATCTGTACAGATATTCAAGAAGACAATAAACAGCAACAGAGAAAATAAATGAAATGTTAGAGGGCATTCGACCAGTGCAGGTTATTGTAAATAAAAAAATGTGTGTGAATAAATTAATTCCATCCCCTGGTCTAAGGAGTTTGGGCAGTCAAAGTAGGGGACTGCCTGTAGGGGTGAAGTACAGTGGGGACTTGGAGGGCCCTGGGACCGCTACGGTAGCTGTGAAGGCCCTTCGGGAACTCTGAAAAGTGGTGGCAAAAGGGGCTCTGGTTAAAACACAGCAGGTCATTATGCTACTTAGGTTCCAAAAAGGGGTAAAAAATAAATAAATAAATAAATAAATGCAATGTAAATTTTAATCATACCAGTTGTATAGTATTATTTGAAGTAATTCCACATGCTGTATATGAGTTGACTATATTTGTAAGTACAGGAGATATTATAAGTAGAATTTTGTAAACAGTATAAATTTATTAAGGATGAGCTGTGTGTTTAATAGAAAAAATTGTTTGCATAAATTGTATAATATTGTATTCTAGGAAAATTTTCTTCTCTTGTTACCGGTAATCTAAAATTTAGTGCTTGACAGTAATGTATTTTAGTGTACCACTTGCCACCGAGGTAGACACCTCATTTGCAAATAAAGAGATTTAGATTTAGATTTGATTTGATTTTGATTTGAAGTAGGTTAAATGTTTTAACCTCTTCAATCTCTTCTCCTGCCACAAACAATCTTCATCAATTTTAGCATTTACTCTCATTTCCTTGGTCTTAACAACATTTATATTGAGTTCTGCAGCCTCTGCTTCCTTCCGTAATCCTTCTAACTTGTGTTTCATATCACTAATTCTTGAAGACAAAAGGTAAATATCTGCAAATTCTAAATCTTTCAGTCTCCCCCCATTCCCCATTGTATTCCTCTTTTCCTTCCACCCAACATATTTCTCATAACATTATCGAACACCACTAAAAATATTGTTGGCAAACTCCACTTGTGACATTCACATAATCTGAGAGTTTTCCCTCGTGTACTACTTTACATCTATACCCATACATTGCCTTCATGAGATTCAAGATCTTATCCGGTACTCCGTTTTTCACCAAGGTCTTCTACATTACGGTCCTATTTACTGAATCAAATGCTCGTTCGAAGTCTATGAATGTCAAGTACAATGTGGCCTGCCATTCATTACTTTGCTCTAGAATTATTCTTAGCGTATTTATTAGATCAACGCAGCTGCATTGTCTATGGAAACCAGCTTGTTCTTTTCAAAGACGCTGTTCAATTGAGTCCTTTACTCTGTTTAGAATTATTCTAGAGATAATTTTATTTGGTATGCTCAGTAGTGTTATTCCTCTCCAATTCTTACACACTGTGGTGTCACCTTTTTTGGGGAGTTTCAAGATCAAGCCCTCTTTCCAATCAGCTGAAATTTTCTCTTCTTTCCGTATTTTCCCCAGTAATGGTAGCAGCAAATTATTGGTGGCCTCTTCATCCACTTTTGGTATTTCTGGATCTATATTATCTATACCTGCTGCTTTACCATTCTTTAATTGTTTCAATGCTCACCTAACTTCGTGCCTTGTTGGGGGATCTAGCTTTATTCTTAGGTCTTCACTATCTAAGCCTTCATTTACTTCTTCTTGTATTCCATCATCTCTGTCTAAAGTTTCTGAAAAGTACTCTTGCAATCTTCTCAGTTGTTCTTCTTGTGATAACAACATATTTGCTTGCATATCCCTCACTGGTTTACTCTTCCTATAACCTCCTCTTGACAACTTCCTTGTAATAGTATAGAGTTGTTTCATATCACCCTTCTTCTCAGCTTCCTCTGCAATTTGTGCCTGCTGGTCAATCCATCTTCTTTTATTGCTTCTCACACTCCTTTTAACCATTTTGTCAATTTCTGAATATTTCCTTTCGGCTTCTGACTTCTGTTGTCTTGTTCTGCTTTGGTTTACTATAGCTTTTGCCTCTTTTCATTTTTCAATTAAGTCCCATGTTTCTTCAGACATCCAGTCTTTCTGTTGATAGCTCCTATAACCAATTACTTTTTCACACGTTTGTATATAAGTGTTCTTAACATTTTCCCAAGTTCTTTCCACATTCAACTCTTCCTCTTTTTCGAGATTTGAAAGGACTTCAAACCGATTTTTCAACTCCAGACTAAATTCTTTCCTCCTTTTTTCACTGTTTAACCTTTGTATGTTGAACCTCTTTTTTCTTGTTGCAAACTTCTTCGATGCAGACTTTATTTTCAATTTAAACTCAGCTACTACTAGATGATGATCACTACCAACATCAGCTACTCTTCTGTTCCTCACATCTGTCAATGATCTTCTAAATTTCTTGCTAATAGCTATGGGTCGATCTGATTTTCTGTTTTGTAATCTGGCAATACCATGTAACCTTTTGTGAGGAAAGATTGTCCCTCCAATCACCATTTCCTGGCTGACACACACATTTACAAATCTCTCTCCATTATCATTCATTTCATCTAATCCATGTTTCCCTATCAAATGCTCTAGTCCCTCATTATTTGATTCAATCTTCGCATTCATATCGCCCATAATAATAGCAATACAGTGGAATCTTGGCTTGCGAGCATAATTTGTTCCGGCAGCATGTTTGTTATCCAAAGCGCTCGTATATCAAAGCGAATTTTCCATTAAGAAACAATTGAAACCCAGACGATTCGTCCACAACACAAAAATATTTATTCGTATAATATTTCTTTAAAAAAAATATAACGTAAAACAAATTAAACTGCACTTTACCAAGCAGTAGAATCATTTTTGGTGTGAGGAAGACGAGATATGACATGAGAAGAGTTACTGTTTAACACAAATTTCACTAACGGATTCACTGCTATCTGTTAGCTCACTGAAATTATTTTCTTTTTGTGCAGCTTCAACGAGGAACCTGTCCAATGACTGTTGTTTTTGCCTCTTTCTGAGGTTGTCACGAAAATGTGACATTGCATTGTCATCGAACAGATTGATCGTCCGCACTGCTACAGCCTTATTCACGTGGTGTTTTTCTACAAAATTTTGTTCCGTTTCCCACATTTTGCACTTCTCCCGAATCTCAGTTGAAGTGATAGATTCCATTGGCTTTTCCTCCTCTTACCCGAACGAGATCTCCTCCGCAACCTCCTCCAGTTGTTCGCGATTCAGGTCCATCAGTTCGTTTGTGGTCAGTTCCTGGCTCTGTTCTTCCACCAGCTCTTGATGTCCACATCATTCATCTCCAGCCCCGTGGTCTTCCCTAAGGACACAATTTCAATGACAATTGGCAGCTCATTGTCACCAACGATCTCCTCAGAGTCACGTCCAAGAACACAGTCAGGCCTCAGATTTCCCCAAGCAGAAGTGAGAATTCTCTTGGTGACCCTATCCCAGGCTTTATCGATGATCTTCAGGCAGTTCACGAGGTGGAAATGACTTCTCCAAAACTCTTGGAGGTTTGTTCCTTCGGTCACTTCGAAGCATCGCTGAAATATTGCTTTGGTGTATAAGTGGCTTCTTGAACTTCGAAATGACTCGCTGATCCATAGGCTGGAGTAGTGGAGTAGTGTTGGGAGGAAGAAACGTAACCTTAATGCACTTGAATTCTTCCAGTAAGTCGTCCTCAAGGCCTGGAGGATGAGCAGGAGCATTGTCCATAACCAGCAAGACTTTGAGTGGCAAATTATTTTCTGAAAGGTATTTCTTTACTACAGGACCAAACACCTCGTTCATCCATTCAAGGGAGAAAATACGAGTGACCTTCACATAACATTTCACTGGCTTTTCTGCACCTTGCCTTTCTTGAAGGCTCCTTTTGCTGCATCTACCCTTTTATTTCTTCTTTAATGTTGTGCAAATCGTTGACGTAGACTTATAAAATCTTGCGATATCAGCCACTCGCATACCTCGTTCGTGCTTTTCGATAATTCCTTTCTTAACTTTCATCGTAATCATATCCTTCCGACCAAATTTTTTTCAGTCATCTTTTTGTTCACTAGGCCCATCGTTGCAGTACATTTATAACGCTAATAAAAGAAACAAAACATGTACACTTGTACAGCGAGGCACATTAACTGAAGTCCAGCAAGGGAGATGATTACACGCACTCTCACAGGAAAGAGAGAGGCAGAGGGGAGGGGAAAACATAGGCACGCATGATGCTCGTACTGCGGAACCTCACTCGCTTATCAAATTACAATTTATTTAAAATATCTGCTCGTCTTGCAAAACACTTGTAGACAAAGTTACTCGCATTCCAAGGTTTCACTGTATCTCTTTTCTTTATATTCTTCATAGTTTCACTCAACTGATGATAAAACTGATCCTTTATGTCGGCATCAGATACTTCTGTTGTTACATTTCAAATTTTACCGTGAAATCTAGCTGTCATCATTCTGTCTGAGATGGGACTCCATTAAATTAAACTGTTCCTGGATGTTCTATTTAGCAACATACCCACTCCATTTCTCCGTTCAGCATCCTCCCCAGACTGTCCAGAATAAATAAATGTATTCCGATTTTGTGTCATGATCTCTCCAAAATCGCAGCACCTCACTTCGCTTAAACCAAGAATTTCAAAGCCATAATTTTGCATCTCTTTCTCAACCTGCTTTAGTTTACCTTCTTCTGTCAAAGTTCTAACATTCCAACAACCAATTCTCATTTTCCGTTTTGGGCCAAAGTTCATCATCGAGATATCCATCTGGTTTCGTTTCACTTCAGTTTCTCAAATAAGTGGATTTAAGATGTGCGAGTTATTAGCCCACAGCACCCGAGCTTGGTGGTGGGGCTGCCACCTGAGCCTCCAAGCCTGCTGTTTTCTGTAGGGGTTGTCTCCCTTAGCCTTTGAAGATCCCTCTTCACCACATGGCAGTGGTTTCCCCCATTTCTTCAACCCCAAGGGAAAAGGGTTGCCTCATCTGCCAGATTTGCCATTCCAAAGGTCTCCTTCTCTGCTGCATCTGCCATTGAGGACTTCACCAGAGCCCCATTAGCTGTCACTTTTCAGGGTTCCTGAAGGGCCTTTACAGCTACCATAGCGGTCCTGGGGCATGCACAGTCCCTACTGTACATCACCCCTACAGGCAATCCCCTACTACATGCCGTTGCCAACCTCCCACAATGTGGACGAGGGGTTGGACGTATGGGAGGCAAATGTACATAACACGACCTAATATGTTGAAAGTTGATTTTGATTACAATGTGGTCGTGAAAATTCAATATTCATTGACTTGGCCCTCAACGGGCGACCTAAACACACTTTACAGTGTGATGGCAGTGGTGCCAGACACATAGCTTAGATCCTTTCCAAAAGAACAATAATAACCTAGGCCACCATTGCTCAATTGGTAGAGCAACTGACGCAAAATCGGGAGGTTGTGGGTTCGGATTCCACTGGTGTCCAGTTGGCCATTTTTATTCTCTTCTCTTCTCTTTAATCTCTTCAACATGTACTAAATGTACGTAACACGACCTAATAGGTTGAAAGTCAATTTCGATTATTATTTTTTAGTTATCATATAGAAAGTTCCAGGCTCACCTTTCTTACCTTTGTGTTTAACCAATCTGTAATGTTGAGTTTTTTATTTCATTAGATAAAATCACATTTTATTTACCATGAGTTTTCTTTGTAATGGAAATTTAACATGACTACTTTTCTAGGGTTAGTTTGTATATTTTTATGTCAATTTTAAAAATTGAATTGTGTGATGTAAAGTCACAATAACTTCCTTTCTTCAGTGACATATGCTTCGCTAGCCCCTGTTGTGTTTTTAATTTTTATTTAATAAATAGGGCTTGGATGTTTAAGACCTAAAAATAGCCAAAATAAGCAAGCAAATTTCAAAAGTAATGAAATATGACCTCAAAAGTGAAAAAAATATGACATGAAAATGATTAATGTAAATATGGCCATTTTGAAATAAATTATACATCAAAATGGCAATTCCTTTGATACATCTTTGTTAACTAAATTCTTTATTATTACTTTCATATTAATTTCTTAAATATACACATTTAGTAGTTATTCACAGTCTATTATCCTTGATTCACTTCCCAAACATTTGTGATTAGGCCTACATACCTATAAAGTACCAAGTTCACTTAGATGATCAGATTATACAACATTTTAAAAGTCAAAACATGTTTGCACCCTTCATTGGTGGTTTAAAATACGAGAAAACTAGAAACCAATCTTTTAAAAAAAATATTTTGTAATGTTTAAGCCGAGATTTTATTAATATTATTCATATGTGTTACAGTTTAAATTGAGCACGATGAAACAAATTCAATTGATGTCTTTCAATACATTATGGTAGGATGGCAGGGCCTATAGTGCAAACTCACATACCTTTTTCATTCTTTTCCACGGGTGGAATTGAAGTGTATGACAAGATTCATCTTCAAAGCCTCGGGCGTGAAAGACCTCCGATTATCACTAAACACATTCTTGTAAGAAGAGAAGCTCCTTTCTACGTCACAGGATGTTATTGGTGCATATTTAAAAATGTTGAAGCAATGCTGTCGAGTATGCACTCATGTTGAAGTGTATTGGTACCTTCTCCTCTAACATCATCATTTATCTTGCACACATGGTGAAAACCGTCATTTTGATTCGGCACATTTTGAAGTTTCCATTTTTCACTGTTGCCAACTATTTCATGTGATTGTTGTAATGAAAGTTCAGCACTTCTCACAATTTCAATACTTGCATGAATTTCTAAGCAGCTTCTAAACGAGTAATTGCATTCGATATCTTCTCAAAGTTCGAATTCATATATGCCAGATTTTCGAACAAACTGTTGGAAAACAATTCCTGCACAGTCTTGATAGAAGAGGCATCATCTTTGTTGAAGCTGTTAACAATGTTTTTGATAGTGGAGTAGTTTTTCGCAATAAAACACTGCAGCATCGAGCCACGTCCCCCACCTAGTAAGAACTTGCTGTGGAGGAAGTTGTCTCGAAGGAGCTAACTCCTTGGAAGTCACAACCCACTTTGGTGCTTTCAAAAAATGTTTTTTGATGTTAGATATTAATTGGTCGACTTCAGGAAAATTTCCTTGAATTTCTTCTGCCATCCTATGCAGAGCATACGTAAGACAAGTGAGGTGAGTCATTATTGAATAAAACATCTTGAGGCCTTCAGCTGCTTTCACCATGTACGGAGCAGCATCAGTAACAAAGAGAAGAACGTTTTCCTGCTTAATTTAATCCTTCCACAAAATTTTTAGTGCATTATCAAAAGTAATTGCAGTCGTTGAATGATTTCCTCTCTCTAAAACTTCTGAGGTTAGTAGAAAAACATCCCCATTAGCACGGAGTGTTCCAATAATTACATTCTCTATATATCTCCCTGCAGTGTCCGTCGTCTCATCAATAGGTATCCAAATCTCATTGTCTACTACGCTGTGTCGTATTCTATTTAGGGCCTGTTCTACGACAGCCAGATAAAAGTGCGGTATAAATTTATTTGGCAGTTTGCATATTTATCTGGAAGTTCAGTTGAGAACGCATACTATGACTTTCGATTATGTGCAGTCTGATAAAATATTCTCGAATATAGCTATGCCGAAATTTGAGAAGCAGTTAACGCTCTTATCTGGAAGTCAGCTGTCAGCAGTAGAAATAATTCAAGATGGCTGCTTGTCGTGATGATGGTTTGATGAATCAATTTGATTTTGAGTCTGATTCTGATGACGAATTTCTGGAGCAAATGCTTCATCGTATCAGAAAAGTTAAAAGGATTAGGCCACATCCAAATAACTTCAAAGAATGGAATGATAAAGAATTTGTAAAACGTTTCAGGTTAACAAAACCGACTGCACTTCTTGTACTAGATGAAATCCGTGATCAACTGAAACATGCTACAAATCGGTGAGTAACCTACTCTATATTGTTTGGAATAATAATATTATATATAACTAGAGCTATAATTAGTCTGGATGTGAAATATAGTAGGTAACGTGTGACATACCTGTAGCAGAAGCAAGGTTAGAACATCTCTTCATGTGGGTTTGTTGGCATGTAACCTTATATCGACACATTCACGACCGAAGACTAATATATATTGATGAGGTTATTTACCGTATACGACAGGCAAACAATTCTAGTTCACTGTACAGAATGAATAATCACTTTGTATGATAAAAAGTATTCAGAACAATAGGCTACACTATTTTCCATATTCTAGGAGATGTCATGCTCCTCGTCAGTCATGAATGTGTTAAGATAACCGTTTACTTGCCATAAAATCAGTTTATTAGTATATAGGCCTCTTATATAATATGAGGCCTGACATAAATTAAATTGCAGGAAATGCAAGGCCTGAAGTTAACATGTAGGGCCTAGACCTAATTACAAATATTAGGTCTCACTGAAGGCCTGTATTACATATTAGCCTATATCACAGCAACACTATGTATTTTTGATATTGAATTATGGCAGACCCTAGCCTATATACCATATATACATTTGTATGATAGGATTCTAACCAGGTGTTTTTTCTTTTTCCAGAAATTATGCATTACCTCCAATGAATCAGTTATTACTGGCACTGAGGTTCTATGCCACTGGGGTAACACTGACAACAGCAGGTGATTTTTGTGGTGTTCATAAAGTTACTGCTGGAACTGTTGTCAGTCGAGTTATTGCCGCAATTGCTTCGCTTCGGAAAACATATATCAAGATGCCTGAAGGAGAGAGAGAATTTCATAGTCTTCAGAGTGATTTTTATAGGTTGGCAGCTTTTACCCGTACAGTAGGTTCATTGGACTGCACCCATACTAGGATTAAATCTCCAGGTGGAGATGCCCCTGAAGACTTCAGGAGCAGAAAAGGTTACTTTTTTGTGAATGTGCAGACTGTATGTGACAAAAAGCTAAGGATTAGGGACATTGTGGCAAGTTGGCCAGGTTCAAGCCACAACCCTACCTTCAATAATTCTGTTTTGAAGGCAAGGTTGGAGAGAGGCGACTTCAGCAATTCGGTCCTTGTGTGGTCTGCACTTGCTACCTCCTCTTAGGAACCCAGCTACTCGAGCTCAACAGTTGTTAATGGGATCACAGTAAACAGTCTCTGGTATGCAGAGGATACTGTTCTGCTTGCAACAAGTGCTGAAGATCTGCACATATTACTAAACTGTATGGTCGAACACAGTGCTGCAGATCTGCATTTAAACACGAAAAAGATCAAAGTAATGGTCATAAACAAACATGTAATTGAACCTGTTAATTTCACATTAGCTGGCACATGACTGGAGCAAATACAACCCTTTAAGTATCTTAGATGTGTATTTGATCACAGCTATTGAAATTCGGGGCAGGTCCAGGATTGAACAGGCAAGACTGTATTCAAGAGAATGAGCAAACTAGTCTGTCCCAGTGAGAATCTCTCCTCTAACTGCTTGAGCACAGGGAGGGCCACAACTCGTCTGAGATGCCCACTTCTATTCCATAGCCACTGGTATCCTGACCCTCTGTACTACTTTTTAGGCCACTCAGCCATTGCCTATGGTTCACGAGCTAGGACATGACTACAGTAACCTAGGGTGACCAGGTTTTTGCAATGAAAAAATGGGACACACAGGCATGTCACGTTGATTGTCTATCGAGAAAGCAGATTCTATAACTGGGGTAACATGAGTGATGTTCACCTTGTAAATCATTTACTTGCTCATTACAGGTCTTAGCTCTAAGTCAAGAAATGTCTGATTTCTTGAACAATCAAGGATATTTTATGTGAAAAGATATGATCCCACAGGGAGACTGTTGGGTCCTGCAAGAAAATAACATTTTACTCTGGCTTATTTGAAAATGCACCTCAGTAAGCATTCCATGAAGGATAACATCCATAATCTGCCAGTGAAGAAAAGTTTCCTATATATCTTGAAATAATTCTGTATTATTAATTTGTCTACTTGTGTCAACATTAGGTAAAAAAAAAAAAAAAATTGTACACAGGTATCTACAAATTTGTACAAAAATTTAATTGTAAAATTTGCTTGTACAAATGCAAACTAGTACCACAGATGGTCATTTTAGTAGTCCATAAATGTGGGCTTTGGGTATAAAGCAGATATAATAAGATAGAAATAATGAAAGAAACATATAAGAAGAAGAAACACAATGACAAGTCATTGTGGGAATAGGAAGGAATAGAAAGAAAACACAAAAAGACAAGAACCAGCTCTTCATCTTCATACACTACCATCTCCAGATAGATTGGCTCTCACCAAGTGAGTGACTGCGCAGTTCGGTTCACATAGCTGTCAGCTTTCATTTCGGAGATAGTGGGTTTGAACCCCACTCTCAGCAGCCCTGAAGATGGTTAACATGGTTTCCCATTTTCACACCAGGCAGATGCAGGCTGGGACTGTAGTTAATTCAGGCCATGGCCGTTTCCTTCCCACTTTTAGCCCTTTCTTATCCCAATGTTGCCATAAGACCTATCTGTGTCGGTGCACCATAAAGTAAATTGTAAAATAAAATAGATCGACTCTCTCCTCAGTAATCCCAGTTCTTCTACGTCCATTACTCCTCAATCCCTGATGAGCTTGTTTTTGCTTCCCAGCTTCAATTAATTAGGGCAGGTTTCAATACTCACTGAGGAGCCATCTTGACAGATCTTCAGTCTTGTGACATGCGGGGTATAGGAAAAGAAGAAAGCTAGATGAACAAAGGAAAAAGGAAGAGACAAAAGATAAAGATGATTACAGATGGTAACAGAAACACAGAGCAAACACAAGGAACCCAACGGACCAGTATGGTGTTGCCGAAAACCTTCAGTGTGTTGGTCCGACGTTAAACCACTATTATTACAAGTAACAACTCTCACTAGCCAAATAAAAAAATAAAAATTTAATGGAAAGGACTAAACAAGTGCAAATCAAGTTTTATGAAGAAAGATATTAACAGTGAGGGAACATGTAACAACGAGCAAGTTGGCTGTGTGGTTAGAGTCGTGTAGCTGTTAGCTTGCAGTCAGGAGGTGGTGGGTTTGAATCCCTCCATCGGCAGTTCTGAAGATTGTTTTCCATGGTTTTGCATTTTCATACCAGGCAAATGCTGGCCTGTATCTTAACTAAGGCCACGGCCACTACCTTCCCAATCCTAGTCCTTTCCAATCCTTCCGTCACCTTTGATGTGTTAGTGCAATGTTAGACCACTAGAAAAAGGAATTCAAAACTGGAAAATCACAATGTCAGATAAGTTGTGGGAAGAGGGATAAATAGAAAGAAAAGAAACAAAAAGGCGAGGACAAACTCCACGTCTTCATACACTGCTATCTTCAGATCTATTGTCCCTGTTCTTTTGTGTTTCCTTTCTGTTTTTCCCTTTTCTCACACTGTTATGTGTTTTTATATACCTGATATTCCTGATAAATGTTCTTGATGTATGTACTGTATGTTTACTGTGCAGTTGATGTAATGCTTTCTCAATCATTTACAATATTTGTGTGAGAAATATTACAAATTTAAACTTTAATTGCATGTTTTAATGCATATTTATATGGAAATTTATTGGACTTATCCTGTATCATTTATGTCAACATGTGTAATTGGTGTACTACAGTTGCTGACTCGCAAGGTGATGCTTGAAGGAAAGAATTACAAGCACCAGTTGGCTGTGGAGGCTACTCGTCATAGGACAGTTCGAAATGAGCTTGCTAATGCTCTTGAGAAAATCTCAGAGCTCGAGATTCAACTAAAGAAGAAGGACAAATTCTTAGCGAGCAGCTTGCCACGACCTGTATCACTACTGTCATTACAAACTCCAACCAGGTAACTAAGATTGCTAGTGGTCTCATAGAAGCACTTATCGACACAGTTGGCAGAGTAACAAATATTTATCACTGAATGGAATCTATTGCGTTATATTTATGTCCTCTTGGAACTACAGTAATCTGTGATATAAGGAAAATGATAAAAACCTAAATCTTTTTGACAACAATTATGAATATCTGGGTCATCTAACCCAGCAACTGGGTCCTTTGTTGTTACTTTATGCATTCCTATTTTCTTTTTAAGTATTGCCCAGAGATTTTCAACAAGGTTCATATTTTGGCTATTCCTAGGCCAAGGGAGCACAGAAACATCCATTTCCTCCAGAAACTTTCCCACACACTTCGCTTCATAATGCATTAAGAAAAAAAAAAGCAATCATTGTTGTTAAACCACTTTCTCATTTGAGGCAGAACTCTGTCTTTTAATACTCCTTAGTATATAGAAACTTCAATAATGTACGGATTTCCTGTACCTTTCGATGAAAAACAATCCAGATCAAAACTGATGTAGGATATTTCGTGGTTTACGTATGCAGTCCTGATGAAATTACTCTGACTTTTTCCTTGTCACATGTGGCTACTTTCCTTGGTAACACAAGGCATGAATTCATAGCTGAAACACCCCTGGAAGAAAATACAAAGCATTTCATCACTATCACACTTAGCTTTGAAAAAATTACTAGTGATATTCACAGATGCTGTCTGGCCAGTTACCCTGCTATGGTAATGAGTAGACGATACAACCAGCGTCTCAACGCTGAATGTTGGGTGGCAGTCAATAACCCAATTCTCTAAGGTGGCCAACAGCTTCGGGGAGGATGAGTTTCCTTAGGTAGGGTGATGGTCCCCTCAGTGTAGGAAATGGTACTGGGACCCATTGAGTAGTGTCTGACCCCAGGTTAGGGGTAGCTGCAAAAAGTGTCCATATTCCATGTTAGAAGCGTCCTGATCACCTAATGGTCGTAGTTCTAAAATACCTTTGGGAATGGCAACCCCAATGTAATAACTGCCTAAAATGGCATATTTAAAACGGCCTCTGAAAGGCTAGGAAGTTCCTGGAAGCGACACCTTGTTCTTATGCTGGGGGGAACTGCAAGAAGTGGCTGACCCGTAGATAATAGAAGGTGGCAATAATCAATGTCATGTCACTGAATGGAAAGTCAGAAGACGTGATTGATATGGAGAAGGAGAATATGGCTATGATGGAATTGAGTGAGGTTAAATGGAGAGGAAACAAAAGAAGAAGTTGAGGAAGGAAAACACTCTCTACTGGAGTGGAGGATGTACAGTTAAGAATGGAGTGAGGATAACAACCAACAAGAACTTGGATAAGTATATAGTTACAGGGGACTACATAAGTGTTAGAATACACTGAAGGACAGGAAATAGAATAAAGGATTTCATCCAGGTGTATTCTCCCCAGACTGGATGCAAAGAAGATGATATGGACAAATTCCTGAAGACACTGGAGAGAGAAATAAAGGATGTGGAAGTGACTATCGTGGGACACTTTAATGCAATGGTGGGATGTGACAGAAAAGTAATGGAAGAAGTAATTGGAGCTTGCGGATATGGAAAAAGAAATGGTGAGGGGAAAAAGGTTGGTGGAATTTTGTGTGAGAAATTGGTTAAGTGTGGGCAATACATGGTTCAAGAAGAAGAATAGTAGAAACATCACAAGATATAGATGGGGAAATAGAAGAACAAAGACAGTAATTATTTGTTCTTAGGTAGAAAGAACAAATCATTGATGGAGACCATAGAATAGTGGTAGCAAAAAGGTAAGAAAAATAGTTAAAATGAAAGAAATGAAAGAAAGAAATGAAAGAACTTAAAAATATGGAAATTGAAATATATGGAAGTAAAAAAAAAAAAAATCTAGTATCAGTTGAAACAGTACATATCCAGAACTGAAGTGGAAAGTGTGGAAGTAGAATGGGATATGTTCAAGAAAACATTTCTAAGCTGAGCGGAGAGTGCTTGTTGCAGAATAGCAAGAAAAAGTGAAAGATAAGGGGACCTCATTGTCGAATGAGAGGGTAAAAGGAAGCAGTGAAAAATAAGGAGAGAATGATGGTGGTTACTGTTTTAAGAAGAAGTACAATAAGAAGAGTATAGAAAGTATGGAATAGGGATAAAATGGAATAAAGTAGTAAGTGAAAAGAAGAAGAGAAGCTGGGAAGGATTTACACAAGTGTTAGAAGAGGATATGCATGAGTAGTAAAAGAATGCTGTATGGATTTGTAAGAAGAGAAAGAAAAAGAGTTTACACAACATCACTCTCATTAGTATTGAATGGGTGGACATTCCCATCCCCTTCTTGGATAGTGATCGATCGTCAGTATAGACCACAATGAAATTTATTATTTATGCGAAGGAATGTAGACAAGATGATAGCGGTAGAGTGTGAGGAGACAGAATCTGAGAGTGAAATCACAATGCAAGAAGAGGAAACTGCTGTCAGACGAATAAAAGTGGGAAAAGCAACGGAATTGGGTGAATTGTCTCTGGAAATGATAAAGCAGCTGCTGGATTAATTTGCCTACAATGACTGTATAGGCTATTTATATGTATATGGAAAGAAAAATCAGGACCAAATGACTTGAGTAAAGAAGTAATAATGCCTGTATGCAAGAATGGGGGCCAGAAGATGTCTGATAATTATCGAGGAATCACACTCATATCTCAGGTAGCAAATATATTTGAAGTGGTACGTAAAGAGAACGAGAAGGTGGAAGGACAATTATAAGAAGAGCAGTATGGCTCTTGAAATGGAAGATCAACACAAGACCCTATTTTCACAATGAGGCAATTAATAAAAAAACATTGGAAATAAAAGATATTGTGATGACATTCCTTGATTTAGGTATCGATAGTAATGCAACACTCAGGATTTGGAAAACAAGTGATAGAATATATGCAGACCGTGTACAAAAATTGTTGTGTTAGTGTCCAGGGACATGATGGGAAGACAGAGTGGTTTTTGAGTGAAACTGGACTACAACAAGGGAGTGTGCTATCACCACTGTTATTCATAATGGTTATAGACTAAATTGTGAAGGAGACAAAGGTGAAATGTGAGGACAAGAAGCAAATGATATTGTGGTGCACGGAGCAAACAGAGGGGAAGTACAAGTGCAACTTGGCATGTTAGTGTGATAATATTACACTAAGTAAACAAAGAAGTGAAAAGTAAATACAGGGAAAAACTAAAGATGATGCAAGCAAATGGGAAAAGGGAAACTACTTCCCCCTTTGCGAAAATCAAATGATCATAAATATCTCTCTCGGTCATAGCCATCTATAAACAGTATGCGGCAGGTAATTGAAAGGGCTTACAATAATGTACCCAGAGCAAAGGTTTTTTTTTTTTTTGCTAGGGGCTTTACGTCGCACCGACACAGATAGGTCTTATGGCGACGATGAGATAGGAAAGGCCTAGGAGTTGGAAAGAAGCGGCCGTGGCCTTAATTAAGGTACAGTCCCAGCATTTGCCTGGTGTGAAAATGGGAAACCACGGAAAACCATCTTCAGGGCTGCCGATAGTGGGATTCAAACCTACTATCTCCCGGATGCAAGCTCACAGCCGCACGCCTCTACGCGCACGGCCAACTCGCCCGGTGAGAGCAAAGGTTCAGGATATAGAAAGTGAATGGGTGGCATACCGGGAAGCTGTAGTAGAAACAGCAAGGGAATGCCTAGGAACAACTGTGTGTAAAGATGGGAAAAGGCGAACATCATGGTGGAATGATGAAGTGAGAGCAGCCTGTAAACGTAAAAAGAAGGCTTATCAGAAATGGCTCCAAACAAGGGCAGAGGCAGACCGGGATTTGTACGTAGATGAAAGAAACAGAGTGAAACAAATAGTTGTTGAATCCAAAAAGAAGTCATGGGAAGATTTTGGTAACAACCTGGAAAGGCTAGTTCAAGCAGCAGGGAAACCTTTCTGGACAGTAATAAAGAATTAAAAAATGCTACGACAGGAATAGGCAGTTGTGTTTATGTTTCGTATATCTAGAGAAAGCATATGACAGGGTACCAAGGGAAAAGATGTTCGCCATACTGGGGGACTATGGAATTAAAGGTAGATTATTAAAATCAATCAAAGGCATTTATGTTGACAATTGGGCTTCAGTGAGAATTGATGGTAGAATGAGTTCTTGGTTCAGGGTACTTACAGGGGTTAGACAAGGCTGTAATCTTTCACTTTTGCTTTTCATAGTTTACATGGATCATCTGCTGAAAGGTATAAAATGGCAGGGGGGGATTCAGTTAGGTGGAAATGTAGTAAGCAGTCTGGTGTATACTGACGACTTGGTCTTAATGGCAGATTGTGCCGAAATCCTGCAGTCTAATATCTTGGAACTTGAAATTAGGTGCAATAAGCATGGTATGAAAATTAGCCTCTCGAAGACTAAATTGATGTCAGTAGGTAAGAAATTCAACAGAATTGAATGTCAGATTGGTGATACAAAGCTAGAACAGGTCGATAATTTCAAGTATTTAGGTTGTGTGTTCTCCCAGGATGGTAATATAGTAAGTGAGATTGAATCAAGGTGTTGTAAAGCTAATGCAGTGAGCTCGCAGTTGTGATCAACAGTATTCTGTAAGAAGGAAGTTAGCTCCCAGACAAAACTACCTTTACATCGGTCTGTTTTCAGACCAACTTTGCTTTACGGGAGCGAAAGCTGGGTGGACTCAGGATATCTTATTCATAAGTTAGAAGTAACAGACATGAAAGTAGCAAGCATGATCGCTAGTACAAACAGGTGGGAACAATGGCAGGAGGGTACTCGGAATGAGGAGATAAAGGCTAATTTAGGAATGAACTCTATGGATGAAACTGTACGCATAAACCGGCTTTGGTGGTGGGGTCATGTGTGGCGAATGGAGTAGGATAGGTTGCCTAGGAGAATAATGGACTCTGCTAAAGAGGGTAAGAGAAGTAGAGGTAGACCAAGACGACAATGGTTAGACTCAGTTGCTAACGATTTAAAGATAAGCGGTATAGAACTAAATGAGGCCACAACACTAGTTGCAAATCGAGGATTGTGGCAACGTTTAGTAAATTCACAGAGGCTTGCAGACTGAACTCTGAAAGGCATAACAGTCTATAATGATAATGTATGTATGTATGTAGAATTCTGCAAAATAATCACTCTGAATGAGAAAAAGAATAGAAATAAAAATTCAAATACAAGGTGTACAACTTTGCTTCTGTCGTTTTGTCCCCAACATTGGAGGCTTGAATGGAACATATTACTTACACATGTATCATTCAAAGTAGTGTCCATTGCTGGCCACGACTTTCTCCCATCTTTCGGGCAGTGTTCGAATCCCGTGTCGAAAAAGTTCATCTTTTGAAGCAATCCACGAATCGATTCAATTTGTGACTTCATCATGAGATCGGAAGTGTCGGTCGGTCAGGCCATGCGCCATTGATCGAAACAGGTGATAATCAGAGAGAGCAATGTCTGGAGAATACGGCGGGTGGGGTAGGACATCCCATTTTAACATTCCCAGGTTGTTTTGACCTCTTTTGCAACGTGGGGTCGAGCGTTGTCGTGTTGCAAAATCACTTTATCGTGCCTCTCACTGTATTGCGGCCGTTTTTCTTTCAGTGCTCCGCTCAGATGCATTAATCGCGTTCAATAACGAGCACCTCTGATTGTTTCACCGGGTTTTAACACCTCATAGTACACGACGCCGAGCTGGTCCCACCAAATGCAGAGCATGATCTTGGAGCCGTGAATATTCGGTTTTGCCGTCGACGTTGAAGCATGGCCGGGATATCCCCATGAATTTTTGCATTTAGGGTTATCGTAATGAACCCATTTTTCATCCCCGTTCAACGTCTCTTGGTTTCAACTCATACGGGACCCAAGTTCCTTCTTTCTGAATCATGCCCATGGTCTTGAGACGTTTTGAAATGGCTTGCTGTGTCACTCCCACTGATCGTGCCAATTGTTCTTGAGTTTGACGCGAGTCTTCACTCAGCAATGTCTCCAATTCTGCATCTTCGAAAATTTTCTCTCTTCCACCGCTATGCCGGTCTTCGACGTTAAAATCACCATTCTTGAAGCGTTGAAACCACTCACGACGCATTCTGCCACTAATAGCGTCCTCACCATACGTACGTGTGAGAATTCGATGAGTCTCAGCCGCTGTTTTCTCATATTGAAACAAAACAGTGACACCTCCCGCAAATGTCGAGAATTAGGCTCGTAGACTGCCATGCTCAATCGAGAACAACTCTATGATACAGACACACATCGACTAATGTTTGAATGGGGTTCCGAGGTCCAAGCTAATTGTCTGACGTCTGCGATCTGTTTCGTTCAACCGCTGTGTACCGTTGTCGCCATCTGTCGGCAAACAGCGGAAGCAAAGTTGTACACCTTGTAATTTTACTCACAAAAAATTGTTGAGATGAAGACTTATCACCAGATATATTATGTTGTTGTCCAAAGTTTGAGACCACAGTTGAAGCTCTTAGGAGTAAGGTTGTATATTTATACTAACAGATAACTAACACTTAACACTAACACTAATAGGAACTATACAGACAATAAAAATATTTAAACCTAACATAACTTTATAAAAAACTTGAATATTTTATTGAAGTAGGACTAACTTTTAATATGTTTTGTTTATTTAGGGCACTTATGAAGAGTTGCACATTTAGTATGCAGGCCTTTATCACACTTGACGCACACAGTTGCGACCTCTTTGACTGTTGCAGAGAGCTACATACAACACACCGTCTCCTTAATTTACCTGAAGAAATTTTACACCACATGCAGGAATATTTTTATTTTTTATTTTGTCTGTTCTCAACCGATTTATTATTTAGAGATTCGCCCCCTGTGGGTGGGGAACACAGATGAAGAATATTCCCACGGTATCCTCAGCCTGTTGTAAGAGGCTACTAAAAGAGGAGGCCAAGCGATGGTGGACTTAAAACCATGAGACTACTTGTGATTGGTACCGTTACGTGAGGTACACCATAGGTTGACATTACTTGTAATTAGTACCACCATGAGAGGAAAACCATGGGTCTACATTGCCTAGGAGCAGTACCATTATATACAGAACACCAAAGGTCTGGGCGTTGCCTGTGATTAGTACCATCGTGTGCATCCCACCGAGGCAGGGAAGCAGGCGCTTGGTTGCACAGATGAGTGTCTAGTGGGAGGAGGTGCCGAGCGCTGCATTCGAATGTGTTGGTTCCACTGTGTTCAGAATGGGTCTATGTTACTGTGATTAGTACCACCGTGTGAGGAACACCACGGGTTTGCACATTGCCCAATATTAGTACCACCATGTGAGGAACACTATGGGTTTGTGCATTGCCCGTTATTAGTACCACTATGTGAGGAACGCCATGGGTCTGCGTTGCCCGAGAGTAGTACCATTATGTTCAGAACATCATGGGTCTGTGTTGCCTGTGGGTGGTACCATAATGTGTAATACATGTGGGTCTACGTTGTATATGATTAGTATCACTATGTGAGCAACACCATGACTATACATGGTATACGGTATATGAGGAACACCAAGGATCTAGCCAGCGCCTGTGATTAGTTTCACTATGTGGGGAACACCATCGGTCTGCGTTGCTTGTGAGTAGTACCCTTATGTGAGGAACGCTGTGTCTGTGTTATCTGTGAGTGGTGGCATTATGTGTGACATACCATGGGTCTGCATTACCTATGATTAGTAGCACCATGCGAGGAACACCATGAATCTACGTTACCTGTAATTAGTGCCACTATCAGAGGAACACCATTGTTCTGCTTTACCAGTGATTAGTACGATTATGAGGGGCAGGTGACCTTGATTTTGGACCCCTTTGGACAACGAGCATCATCTCAGAAAATAAGGCATTGTGAATTGGATCCACTGATTGATTTGGATTCATGATTATTTTTCGTCATCATTCGTTTTAGATTCTAGTCAGTGGGTACATTTTGTTTTAATTATCGTTTAATTTTGTTGAACCTCATATCATTAGAGGCCCTAGCTATTAGGCCCCTTTAAACAACAATCATCATCATCTTAGAGATTCCATTATACTGAAGTAGAACTGGAGCCTAGTCATTTTCTTTCCGTTACAATTTTCTACCTCCCCTGTGAACCAAGTGACCTTGCCGCGGTGGGGAGGCTTGCATGTCCCAATGAAGCAGATAGCCGAGCCGCAGGTGCAACCATATCGGATGGGTATCTGTTGAGAGACCAGACTAAGGAATGGTTCATCAAAAGTGGGGTAGCAGCCTTTCGGAAGTTGCAAGGGCGGCAGTCTGGATGATTGGCTGATATGGCCTTGTAATAATACTCAACATGGCTTAGCTGTGTTGATACTGCTACACGGCTGAAAGCAACGGGAAACTACAGCCGTACTAACTCCCAAGGACATGCAGCTCTTTTTTTATGAATGATGTACTGATGATGGCTTCCTCCCGGGTAAAATATTCCGGAGGTAAACTAGTCCCCCATTTGGATCTCCGGGTGAGGACTACATGAGAGGGGGCGATCATCAGGAAGATGGATACTGACATTCTGCGAGTCGGAGCATGGAATGTTAGAAGTTGAGATTGTAGAATTGTGGTAGATTAGAGAATCTGAAAAGGGAGATGGATAGACTAAAGTTAGATGTAGTTGGTATAAGAGTAGTACGTTGGCAGGAAGAACTGGATTTCTGGTCAGGCGACTACCGAATTATCAACACAAAATCACACAGAGCAAAATGCAGGAGTTGGTTTAATAATGAATAAGAAAATAGGGCAGCGGGTAGAGCTACTACGGCCAGCATAGTGAAAGAATTATTGTCGTCAAGATAGACACCAAACCAATGCCTACCACAATAGTGCAGATCTATATGCCTACTAGCTCAGCGGATGATGAGGAAATCGAAAGAACATATGAAGAGATAAAAGATATAATATATACCGGGCGAGTTGGCCATGCGCATAGAGGCGCGCGGCTGTGAGCTTGCATCCGGGAGATAGTAGGTTCAAATCCGACTATCGGCAGCCCTGAAGATGGTTTTCCGTGGTTTCCCATTTTCACACCAGGCAAATGCTGGGGCTGTACCTTAATTAAGGCCACGGCCGCTTCCTTCCAACTCCTAGGCCTTTCCTATCCCGTCGTCGCCATAAGACCTATCTGTGTCGGTGCGACGTAAAGCCCCTTACAAGATATTAGAATCATTCCGTATTGACGGTTTTCACTTTACAATGGCGAAAAATGAAAGTATCCTCCAAATCAATACATCATATATTCCGTCATTAGACGGAGTAAACAAGATCAGACATGTTTCGGCTCGTTTGAGCCATCTTCAGTGAAAAAAAAATTAGGGGGGTTGGAATAATTTACATAATATGAGTTGAAAAAATGCTAAAAAACATAATGAAAGCGCAAATGAAAAAACAAACAAAAGAGAGCCTATACGGAAACAAAATTAGCACAAATATACAATATTTACATCAATATGCAGAGCAAAAAACAACTTATTGTGACAAAATTCAGTTTCTCTGAATGTATTGATTTGGAGGATACTTTCATTTTTCGCCATTGTAAAGTAAAGCCCCTAGCAAAAAAAATATATATAATATATTCAGTTTCTCTGAATTTTGTCACAATAAGTTGTTTTTTGCTCTGCATATTGATGTAAATATTGTATATTTGTGCTAATTTTGTTTCCGTATAGGCTCTCTTTTGTTTGTTTTTTCATTTGCGCTTTCATTATGTTTTTTAGCATTTTTTCAACTCGTATTATGTAAATTATTCCAACCCCCCTAATTTTTTTCACTGAAGATGGCTCAAACGAGCCGAAACATGTCTGATCTTGTTTACTCCGTCTAATGACGGAATATATGATGTATTGATTTGGAGGATACTTTCATTTTTCGCCATTGTAAAGTAAAGCCCCTAGCAAAAAAAAATAATATAATATTAATATAATATAATATAATATAATATAATATAATATAATATAATATAATATAATATAATATAATATAATATAATATATAACAATATAACAATAATACGAGAATCTAATTGTGAAGGGAGACTGGAATGCAGTAGTAGGCCAAGGAAAATAAGGTAATACAGTAGGAGAATTTGGATTGGGACAAAGGAACGAAAGAGGAAGTCGGCTGGTTGAATTCTGCACTGATCATAATTTAGTCCTTGCCAATACTTGGTTCAAACACCACAAATGACGGCTTTATACATGGACGAGACCTGGAGACACTGGAAGGTATCAAATAGACTTCATTATGATTAGGCAGAGATTCCGAAACCAGGTATTGGATTGCAAAACTTTCCCAGGAGCAAGCGTGGACTCTGACCACAACTTGTTGGTCATGAAATGCCATCTGAAGCTGAAGAAATTGAAGAAAGGAAAGAATGCAAAAAGATAGGATCTAGACAAGTTGAAAGAAAAGAGTGTGATGGATTGCTTCAAGGATCATATTGCACAAGGACTAAATGAAAAGGCTGAAGGAAACACAATAGAGGGAGAGTGAAAGTCATGAAAAATGAAGTCAGTAGTGCTGCTGAAGAAATGTTAGGAAAGAAGGAAAGATCAACTAAGAATCAGTGAATAACTCAGGAGATACTAGACCTGATTGATGAGCGACAAAAATACAAGAATACTAGAAATGAAGAGGGCAGAAAAAAATACAGGCGATTAAAGAATGAAGTGGATAGAAAGTGCAAGGTAGCTAAGGAAGAATGGCTGAAGGAGAAGTGCAAGGATGTCCAAGGTTGTTATGGTCCTAGGAAAGGTAGATGCTGCATACAGAAAAATCAAGTAAATCTTTCGAGAAAGGAAATCTAGGTGTATGAATATTAAGAGTTTAGATGGAAAACCACTTCTGGGGAAAGAAGGCAAAGCAGAAAGATGGCAGGAACATATCCAACAGTTGTATCAAGTTGAAGATGTAGATAATTTGGTTCTGGAACAAGAAGAGGCTGTTGATACTGATGAAATGGGAGACCCAATTTTGAGGTCAGAGTGTGACGGAGCTGTGAGCGATCTAAATAGGAACAAGGCACCTGGAATTGATAACATTCCCTCTGTATTACTGACTGCCTTAGGAGAAACCAGCATGGCAAGGTTATTCCATTTAGTGTGTAAGGTGTATGAGACAGGAGAAGTCCCATGCAATTTTTGGCAGAATGTTGTTATACCTATTCCCAAGAAAGCCAGTGCTGACAGGTGCGAAAACTATCGCTCCATTAGTTTAGTATCTCATGCCTGCAAAATGTTAACACGTATTGTTTACAGAAGAATGGAAAAATAAGTTAAAGCTGAGTTGGGAGAAGATCGTTTTGACTTCAGAAGAAATGTAAGGAACACATGAAGCAATCCTGACTTTACGTCTGATCTTAGAGGATCGAATCATGAAGGACAAGCCCACATACATGGCATTCATAGATCTAGAAAAGGCATTCGATAATGTTGATTGGACCAAGCTATTTAAGATTCTGAAGGTGATTGGGATCAGATACCGAGAACGAAGAATTATCTACAATCTGTATAAAAGTCAGTCTGCAGTGATAAGAATCGAGTGCTTTGAAAAAGAAGCAGCAATCCAGAAAGGAGTGAGGCAAGGCTGCAGCTTGTCTCCCCTCCTTTTCAGTGTTTACATAGAACAGGCAGTAAAGGAAATCAAAGAGGAATTTGGAAAGGGAATCACAATCCAAGGAGAGGAAATCAAAACCTTGAGATTTGCCGATGATATTGTTATTTTATCTGAGACTGCAGAAGATCTCGAGAAGCTGCTGAATGGTATGGACGAAGTCTTGGGTAAGGAATACAAGATGAAAATAAATAAGTCCAAAACAAAAGTAATGGAGTGCATTCGAACGAAGGCAGGTTATAAGGAAATATGAAAATAGGAAATTAAGTCTTAAAGGAAGTAGATGAATATTGTTACTTGGGTAGTAAAATAACTAACGATGGCAGAAGTGATGAAGACATAAAATGCAGATTAGCACAAGCAAGGAAGAGCTTTCTTAAGAAAAGGAATTTGCTCACTTCAAACATTGATATAGGAATTAGAAAGATGTTTTTGAAGACTTTCATGTGGAGCGTGGCATTGTATGGTAGTGAAATATGGATGATAACTAGCTCAGAAAGAAAGAAAATAGAAGCTTTTGAAATGTGGTGTTACAGAAGAATGCTGAAGATGAGATAGATAGATCGAATCACAGATGAAGAGGAGCAGATCGATTTGGCTAAATTTGACGAGAAGAAGAGATAGAATGATAGGACACTTCTTAAGACACCCAGGACTTATTCAGTTGTTTTATGATGGAAGTGTAGGTGGTAAGAACGGTAGGGGTAGACCAAGGTATGAATATGACAAGCAGATTAGAGCAGATGTACAATGCAGTAGCTACCTAGAAATGAAAAGGTTAGCACAGGATAGGGTGGCATGGGAAGCTGCATCATACCAGTCTATGGACTGATGACTCAAACAACAACACAATTTTCTAAATACAACAAATAAGAATTTAAGACCATTCTTGAAATTATATTGAATGCAACCTTTTTCCAGAATTTCAAAGTCCTATGTTCGTCTAAATAAAAGTATGTACATCATCTTGTCATTTGTATCAGTACCCCCCATATAACAATTATAATCCAAGATCACATTAGGTTTCCTCTCGAGTTGATTACTGTTTCTAGCAGTTGCAGGCATTTCTGTTTCTATTGTGCTCTACGTGTAGTTATAAGCACCACCTTATTTTTCTGAGATTTTTTCCCGTTTAGATCCCACTAGTAAAATTGGCCACTGCCTGAAATATTTATTACAAATTAATTTGAATGACCTTTTTGCACCATCTGGTATTCCCTTCCTGTTTCTTTGTATAGTACTGGTAATAAATGTTCCAACTGAATGTAAATGTTTTGCAAGGGGGGTTGTTGTAAAATAGTTATCTGCATAAACGTGAAAAACCGACCGAACTCAATAGCTGCAGTCGCTTAAGTGCGGCCAGTATCCAGTATTCGGGAGATAGTAGGTTCGGACCCCACTGTCGGCAGCCCTGAAAATGGTTTTCCTTGGTTTCCCATTTTCACACCAGGCAAATGCTGGGGCTGTACCTTAAGTAAGGCCACGGCCGCTTCCTTCCCACTCCTATCCCTTTCATGTCCCATCGTCGCCGTAAGACCTATCTGTGTCGGTGCGACGTAAAACAACTAGCAAAAACATGAAAACCTTTCATAAAATAATTCCCTGGAAACAGAAGTTCTGTCACTACAGTGTAGTCCAGTCCATTAATTTTTATTTTGTTTTTGTCTTCAATGGATTTTTCTCCTCAGTTAAAAATTCCAACACACCGGGCAAGTTGGCCGTGCGCGTAGAGGCACGCGGCTGTGAGCTTGCATCCGGGAGAGAGTAGGTTCGAATCCCACTATCGGCAGCCCTGAAAATGGTTTTCCGTGGTTTCCCATTTTCACACCAGGCAAATGCTGGGGCTGTACCTTAACTAAGGCCACGGCCGCTTCCTTCCAACTCCTAGGCCTTTCCTATTCCATCGTCGCCATAAGACTTATCTGTGTCGGAGCGACGTAAAGCCCCTAGCAAAAAAAAAAAAAAAAAAAAAAAAATCCAACACAATACTTACTAACTGCATCACACATTATCCTCCACTTGTGATGGTGCTTATTTGCCATATATTGGAATAGTTGTGTATAGCATTAAGTTCCAACTACATTTTTTGCAATGGATAATTACTGGTGAGGAGTATAATGGTGTCTAAATAGCGTATTAGCATGATCTACAAGAGGCTGGAATCGAGCCCAGGGATAGTTTGGAGAGCCAAGAGGAAAAAGCTTACTGTTGTCAACTAAATGAAAATATTTTAAAAGAAACTGAAAACTATTCCTTGAGAACATTTCTCCATACCAAGGGGTAATGAAATGGTCTACATTATTCCAGTAGGAAACAATGGTAGGTTTTCTTATCAGTCCCATATTCAGGATGACAGGAATAAATGCCCATATTTCATTAATTGTGGTGCATCTCCAACATCGAGATCGGGAATAGGGTGACAGTTCATTACAAGCAAGGAGGTGGTCAGCGTAGCGATTGGTCTCTGTGACTATAAGATTTAACAGAGAGAAAGTGAAAAATAAAATGAAGTATGATATTGGTGGAGAATCAGATGGAGGGCCATGTTTAGGTCCGGGAAGTTCCATGAAGTAGACAGGAGGTTGAGGAATGTTGTCAGGTTCAATGGGAGAAATTTCCATAAAATGTTCTCCAGAAACATCATCATTGTCTTCATCACTAGTTTCATCTACCACCACTTTCACAGCAGCTTTAGTGTCTTTGGAAACAAATAAACGGCTCTTCTTTAGCTGCAATGGTCCCGGGGGCGTGTCTGGTATAATTTCATCACTACTCTCTGAACTAAATTCACTATCACTATCCGATAACAAATCATCCGTGTTAACTTCGCACTATTCCAAATACTCCATTAATTTTTCGTTATCAGTATCTGCTGAAAAAATCACGTGAACCATTTGCCATTTTGTTGTCACAAATCCTCTCATTGCAAGGAGCAATCTGTTTCTGACCAATTAGCCATAGTTCTAAACACAGAAAACGACTCTTGTGAAAGCTAGAACACCCTCTTTAAACTGGTAACTCGTAGCTCCCTTCAGCGTAGGTTGTCACAAAAGTATGCATGTCACTATAGGTTGCCACAAAATTGTATATATCATAGAATTTTAAGCTGACAGATGTAATCGGCTCTGGCAACTTCCGACTGGATTTTTAAAAGCCGACCAGGTCAGCTTTGGCATTTTAAAGGACTGGTGCTCACACTGCCGCCTGACTTCCAGGGAGTTAAATGTGTGAATATGTGCTAAATGAGACTATTAAATAAACACTGTTTAAAGTATTACCAATTTTAATTAGAATATTCAAGTAGGGACATAACATAACAGTGTAGAAATAATTTGTGCTAGTAGTATTAGTAGTAGTAGTGTTGATATTATTATTATTATTATTATTATTATTATTATTATTATTATTATTGTTATTATTATTATTATTATTATTATTATTATTATTATTATTATTATTATTATTATTATTATTATTATTATTCTGCTGACACATTCTTGACGGTGAAGTGCATTTAATGATGATTAAAACTTTGGATAATTAAGTACCTAGTAAGAAATTGACCTTTAAACAAATTGTCACTTACCGTCAGCAAATTTGAATTGAATTCACCAATAAAGTATTACTAATATTTGACCTTCTAAAATAAATAATAATGTTTTGGATTCAATTTACCTAATAAATTATAAGTGTGATATCTAAACACACCAAGATCCAGTGCCTGATATTCAGTATCCCAGTTTAGGTTTAATCTCTCCTCAAAATTAAAATATCAGAAAGGTTATTAATGAATGCTGACTCACAGGCATTAGTAATTACAAGAACCACAATAATTACATGGAGTGGCAGTAGTTATTTCAGAGCTATACTGGGTGTATCTTAATTATAGTGACAAAAAAATTAGGGATGCTCATTGTGTTATGTAAAGAATGATTTCACAATCAGATTGATGGAGAAAATTCTTCCTTTAGAGAAAATGAGTCTGCATTTTTAGTTCTGGGTGCGCAATTCAAATCGACAAACTCACTGTACTTGCCATGCCAGAATGGTTACTGCTGCCTGGTGCTGTGTTTGAGGGAAGGGACGGAAGTGGGGTGATAACGCTTCACGTGAATGCATTAGTTTCTCGTTCGTTTAGCACAGTCCCATCCCAGCCCTTGTAGATTGTTCTGTCCATATTGGCTACTAAGTTTGCAGTATAAATTGGTGAGAATGGCTCCATTTTGGTACACCAACAAAGAAATGGCTGATATGCACCTAGCCTATGGTGCAGGAAATGGCGACGGGACAGACGCTGCGTGATTTATTGTATCCAAAACCCTATTTGCCACCAACCTCATTGTTCAACCTTCGTGTCCATTGGCAGGCGACTGATTGAAGGAAGGTGGAAGAAAACTCTCATGTGACAGTAATGAGCACATTTCAGCATCGGTTTTGTGTCAATATTTGGGCCGGCATTGGTGGTGACTATTTACTTGGGTCACATGCCCTTTCTTCTCGCCTGAACGATAAGGAATGCTACCGTTTCATGGCAGAATCACTGCCTGGGTTATTGGAAGATGTTCCTCTGGGTATTCAGTACCGAATGTGGCTGTGTCATAGTGGCACTCCACCTCATTTCACTCGCCGTGTCACACAGCCATCATTATTCATGGAGATGGGTGAGCCGTGGTGGGCCAGTTAATTGGCCTCCACACTTGGCTGATTTAACTCCCATAGACTTTTCTTGTTATATGAAAATCAAATTAGAAGGTGGGAATATTAAATATTTACTGAAATCAAACCATTGGGCGTATTGTTTCTTCGTTCAGTATTTCATTCCTTTTACAGTCTTGTGAGTAAATGAATGCATGATCGTTTGGCAGCAGCACTGCATCTTCGCACATGTTGAATAATAAAGAACGTTACTGAGACCAACAGACGAGGGGAGAAATAATTGGGTGCATCGTGAGTCTTAATTATTGTGTGTTCTTGTACTGTTTGTGCAATTTTGGCTGCTTAATAAACAATCTATGGATATTGCCTGTAAGAGACAAGGACAATTCTGCGTGAGTCAAACGAAGACAGTCGCACGGAGCATTATTACCCTACTTCCACTCCCTTCCCTGAAGCACAGCAGCAGGAAGTGGTATGCATTCTTGCACAGCAAATACGGCAAGTACGTCAATTTGAATCGCACGTCTGGAAGTAACAAAGTAGTCTCATTTTCTCGAAAATAATTTTCTCCACCGAATCAATTGCGTCACCATTCTTTATATAAGATGAAGAGCATCCATTTTTTTTTGTTGGTATAATT
Organism: Anabrus simplex; assembly: GCF_040414725.1. Lineage (NCBI taxonomy): Eukaryota > Metazoa > Arthropoda > Insecta > Orthoptera > Tettigoniidae > Anabrus > Anabrus simplex. The sequence goes on along the minus strand of NC_090265.1, from coordinate 125,539,095 downwards.
AAGATATACAGTACCCTGTATATCTCATGAAGGAAGGTGCACAGTCAGGATCAATTCATACATTCTTTATAGAGTCTCAGCTTTTTTTTCTTAAACCTCCATCACTAACACAATTGATGAATAAAAGATATATGTGAGACCACACCCAGAATAATAAAACAAACCAAAACAAGAAAATATTAGGAAACAATGAAGTCCAGCAATAAGTGGTACTCAGATACCCAATTGGGGCATTAAATCTTAAGCATTATAATTGTAGTAATGTCTACATAATTCTTACTTTGGAGATATCATTCGTAGAGTTATAACAAACCTGTATTGTTACGAATAAAACACATACATATTTCTATTCAAACATGAATGGCCACACTTACTAATTGCTATCTATTTACAAGACTCCATTCTTTACATACAGCAGGGAGTCCCAGCTCGTTGGAATCACCTGAGAGGGCTTTAATCCTATTCACAAGCTTGCCTTACTTTCTCTTCTCCAAGTCCAGTCATCTCATACAGCAACTGCATGCAGACAGCCGAGGTTTGAACATAGAGCTACTCGCCACATAACACACGGTGACTGTTCCTTGGTTCGACTCGAGAGACAGCCCTGTAATTCACACAGACACATGCAGTGAGCAGCTAAACAGCAACAGTTCAACATTGATAAACAGCAGGACAGTATTCCTCACAAAATGATTATTAATGCAGTTCCAATTGCACTCACAATAGCGGCTTTCCTCGCTGACTCATGGCGATCCTCAGTCTACAGAATTACACACACACACGGTACTCTAAGGCAGTATACAGTCTTCTGTCCCATACGCTGTCTTCAGTCCAGCTACTCACTCGATGCTCTGACGCATCAACAATCACAACTCCTTGTTCAGACCTTGGTGGGACAATAGCGACAGCCAACACCTCTGTCGCCCTCAGCCCAGCCACTGAACCCCAGCACACTGAGTCCAACTTTGGCTTCAACACTGAGTCCCACAGTGACTCTAACACTGACTCCACCATTGAGTCCAACACTGACTGTCCATCCGCAGCTATTGCAATGTGGCTGGAGATGGAACATTCTCGTTGCAATTCCCAGAAACTCGCAGATAAACCAGTCAATGAGAAAAATACACGGAAAGGCTGGTCCTGCCCCACAGACCGGCTGTATGTTGCTCAATATTATGTTCATGTACAGTTTGACCCCAGGTTTAATCCAGACTTCAATCTAAAAGAAATATCAGAAAAAATCAGTGTTCTCAATAAGGGATTAATCAATTTTGTGTCAAATAATGGAAAATTCACTACACGTCATGGAGAGGCGATTGCTTCTCTCTCATACCTAACTTCTCCTACTCTCCTCCCCTCTTCCCAACAACAGCAGACCACACTCAGTACTTATAAGCGATCAGTCAAATGTCAACAAGACATATGAGTGTACGCAGGATGGAACCCGCTCGAGGGAACAAAGGATATTGGAGTAAGTACTTACATTCAGCATTTTCTGACAGTTTAACTCCCTACTTTCACATTCACTCTTAACAAAACCTCTTCTATTTTCTATCTAGACTCCCGCAAAACACAATACAACAAAAGATCATTCCGTTTTCGATACTGTATATAAGCTCCATCCTATGACAAACACTTGCAATATACTAGAGGAGCTCCCACAATTTTAAATTGTAATAGAGTTTAAAATAAGACTGCAACAAAATAACCCCACTTTTATAGATAGTGCGCATTAAGAACTATAAGAAGAAGGTTGTAAATGTTGCACCACAAAGTACAACTTTCTAATGGATTGTGCATTTAACATTTAGACACCTGACAAGTGGATTCTTAAATCGCCATGCTATTTGTATTGTATTTTTTCATTTACACATCATTCATGTATATATCATTGTTTTAGTATATTTAGAATGTACTTTTGTCAATTTTAAATATTAACCAGTTGAAGATGGCTCAAAAGAACTGAAACATGTCCTGGTAAAAACATGAAATAAATGTCTTTCCATTATTTTTAATAATGTAAAGTTGTTTTTAAAAAGTGTAGGTGGAACATTATAATTATTCCCCTAGGAGTATTTGTTAGTCAATATGGAACCCTCGTGAAGTTTATTGTACATAACTCTAAACCGTATTGCTTGGTTTTCTTGACTGGATCCACTGGCTTCCATATCAGACAGCTCCTCAGTTGGTGTCTCAAGGCTTTGTTAACATAGTAAGGCTTTGTTAACATAGTTCCAGTCCTCAGACCAGAATCAAAATCCTTGGGATGGCTGGAAATCAAACAAGGGACATTTGGGTAAGAGGCAGACATACTACTCCTACACTACTGGTCTGGCTAGTGCATTTGTGGAGAGTTATAAATTGATAAGATGTACAAATATTTATTGCATTAGTGAGATTATATGAGGCGGTCCGTTCCAAAACTCGTCTTATCCATCATAAGTGATTTTTCAGGAAAAGCGAAAAACCTGTAATTTTTGTAATATAAGTCTCACTTGTTTAAATGTATTACGACGTGTTCAAGTCCAATGTCATAGGGTCGTCTTACTGAAGAATTATAAATATAATTAGTAGAACCTCAATAAATTACATTTGTATTTTGTTTAAGACGAGTTTTGGAGCACCCAAAAAATTCAAAATATATTACCTCACACAACTTATTTTAAAACAAGAAAAATGAAAGGATTGAGAATATAATGTTGTAATAAAACTCACCAGTACACTCATGCACCTTTTTGCTATCAGTATAATGATATTCACAAATAAATTAAACACAGCAGTGTGATTTATCATATTTACATCCTATCCATAGTATTTGGAGAGAATGCTTCCTTTATAGGCTACACTGCATTCACAATAGAGGTAACTTGAACAATAAAACATCACTTTGTTGTTAATCAAACTCTCAAATCTGTTCCCTCCTCTTGAGGTCCATCATAAAGAACTTCTGTTTCTTCAAAAAGATTGTTTTCGTCTACAGAAATTGAGGTGAACAGATTCTTATAAAAAGAAAGCAACTCATTCCTATCCCAATCCATTCCAAAATGCTTTTCAAGCAAACTTTTTACGTCCTTTACTTTGGCGGGATTCAAGTTGACTCCTGGCAATAATTCAGGTGGCTATAGCATATCTTGGAGGCGTTTTCCCTTTTTCATTACGGATTTTCCTAAACCGATCTCTGAGTTGTAATGAGGTTCTCCCCATAAGGGTGACATTTCCCAGTGAGTCTTTGCTAATAACAAATCATTTCACTGAAGAAAATTCAAAGTGCCAAGATGCAGGCATTTTCATTATAGTTTCAGAAACCATTTTCCAATTGTTCACCGAGCAGTCTCTGCCAAACTTGAAGACTTCAGCATGTTTGCTAAAGATGTCTTCATATTCTGCTGGATTACAGATTGTACGGCATTTCCGTATCTCTCTCTCTCTCGACTTGAGCAAATACCTTGTCAGAGGGCAGAAATGAGTGGCCTGTCATAGGAAAGACCAATTCAACACTTTCTATATTAGGCGGAGCTGTGTGTGTCAAGAAATATGAGCACATTGCAATCATTGTAGAATTGCGGGTCTGTCCTCCGCAGCCATCCGCACGAATTCGTATAGTAGTGAAGTTTGACAAATCAGTTTGTGATAATAGATGGTAAACTGCAGATGACGTTTCATTAGACCCCTTGTTGAATTCATGCTCCATCCATGTGTACGTAAAAACATTCTCCTTTGTCAACTTGGCATGTGAGGTACCCCTCACAATGGAAAAATTATAGGTGTACAATTGGCGACTGTAATAAGCAATCTGATCTGGAACTTTTGGATTCACAAGATTCTTTTGGCAGTCAAATGAAATTATTGCCATGCTGTCCCTTTCTTCTTGGAACTTTTTGAAAAAAGCTGCAGCCCTTAGTTTGTGTACTCTAAGTTCCAAGATTAAATCATTCTTCAGTGATACGTTCGAACTTTCAAGTTTAATTTTCTCCTTGAGCTCTATGCACTTTGAGCAAGCGTCAGTAACTGGTGTTCCGAATCCTATGTTGTAGCAACGCGTAAAAATTTCACGGAAGAACCACCGCTTCACCCTGAGTTCTTCGGGTGATTTCTTGTTATACGTTTTGTAAAGCTTAGCGATGCTTAAATTTCCGGGTAGATGCTGTCTGACCGGTGAATTTCCGCAGCAATAGTGACTTTCACAACACTGCAAACTTTCAATGAAACGTTTCACGGAGTGCCTCTTTTCAGTGTACTCTGGTTTGATCCTAGCTCCTCCCCTCTTTTCTGTTGGAAGTTTCCCTGTCGTGAAGTGATTTCTGGCAATCCTCTGAACCCGATCTTTGCTGACATGCAATACATTCAAGAATGTCTTTTTGCAGACCTGAATGTGAAACTGTTCTGTATTAGCAAGTTTTATATACCTTCCACAACAAGAGCAATATTTTCGGTCATCTTAATACACTCTATTCACAGCACAAAACTGCATGAAAGACTAACACAGTTCAAGAACATCTCAAAGAGTGGAAAGACTGGCATAAAACACGGGTAAATTGTAGCGTGAGTCACGTGCTGAAATTATCCTTTCCTATTGGTTGACTGTATATGGCGAGTTTTGGAACGACAAACGCCGTGGATAAGGCGAGTTATGGAACAATAGCCTAAGTTTGGTGACAGATTTCTATGGGAAAAGGCGAGTTTTGGTGCTTAATTTTGTGATAGAACTATTGCAAACATCACCAAGAAGGCAATGCTACCTCTAATTCGTTTTTTAAAAAAAATGGATAAGACGAGTCAATAACTCAATATTGTCAATAACTAATTTGGTAGAACATGAGAAGAAATGTGGGGAAGGTACTGCTTCCCAAACCAAGGTGATATTGGTAGAGGAGAAGTGGTAGAAGATTCAGTGCCCTGATTACACATTGAAATAGGTGAATTGAAATACTGTTCACCTGTTTGTGGGCGATGTGGCAAGATCCGCGGCTACAACTCGCTTGCTCGGCAGGGAACACGGATATATACGGCGATTCTAATTATTTATTTTTCTCAGTTGTCTGCGTGCAGAGGTTTATTTATTTTTCAGCAGCGTGTTCTGGATGAGTCTGCCCTCTGATGTGAATTTTTTCAACTCTGCTCTTCCATTACCAATGTTTCATCCACAGTTGCATCATAAAGAAAATGTACGTCCGGGCAAGAACGACCTAAAGACTCACACTGGAGCTTGAGCTCATCGCCTTATCATCCCTCTCGTGCAATAATATTGCTGTAGAAGGTATTTCTAGATATTATGATACTAAACAGACCTCTCTGATGACACATTAGAACTCTGACCTAATTTATTATTCTGTCTGGCTCAGTCCAGTGGTATTTGAAGGTGCTCAGATACGTCAGCCCCTTGTCGGTAGTCTCTAGCAAGGAAGTGCACTGTCGTCATTATTGTTTATTATATTGATGGATGAAATCATAAAATGTGTTAAACAGAGTATCAGTAGTGATGAAGTGAATGCTTTGGTATTTGCAGATGATGTGGTGATTTGGGGAAAGGGAGAAAAGGAAGTACAAAGGAAACTGGACATTTAGAATGAAAATCTGAAGGAGTTTGGAATGGTAATTAATAAAAAGAAAACTGTAGTCATGCACTGTGGAAAAGAGGAAAAGAGAAGCCAAGTGAACATAGATGGAGAACAGTTAGAGAATGTAGAACAGTTTACATATCTGGGTAGCTTTATTAATGGAAGTAATAAAATCAACCCTGAAAGTATAACAGACTAAATAACGGTACAACATTTTATCATCAAGTCAGAGAGCTTTTATGGGATGACGAAGTACCCAAGAGAACGAAATTAACATTATATAAACAGTATTTCATACCAATTGTAACATACGGACTAGAAACGCTGCTAATTAATAAGAGACAAGATAGTAAGATCCAAGCAGTAGAAATGAAATTTTTAAGAACATCGGTTAAAAAGACAAGAAGAGATACAATTCAAAATATTAAAATCAGAGAAGAGCTAAATATAGAACCATTAGTACAGAAGATACAGAAAGCAAGACTGAGATGGTTTGGACATGTAAAAAGAATGGGAAAAGAACCGGTAGCAAGAAGGGAATTAGAAAGAGAAGTTAAGGGAAAGAGACCGGTTGGAAGATCGAGAAGAAGGTGGATGGATCAGATTTGGAAGGACATTAGATAAGCTGGATTGGATGTGGCAGAAGTAATGGAGCAGGAAAAGTGGAAGGTCAGAAAGGAGTGGAGGAGGCTTGTTAACCACACCCGGGCGACTGGAGTGGGACATTGATGTTGATGGTAAACAAAATGTTGAAATTTATTGGGGAGGATAGTGAAGTTGGTGAAGTAAGTTCTGCTGAAGTTGAATTCATAAGTGACGGGAATTTACCTGAAACAAGTACTACAGGCTCGAATGTACAGGGTTTGGGCCCTGCTGATGAAAATGAGCAGCAGTTGCAAAAGAGACAGCCAGTGTTGCCAACTTAGCGGATTTTCCACTAAATTTGGCAGAATTAGAAGACTGTTGGCGGAGAAATATATCATTTAGCGGACAGCGGACTTTTTGGCGGAATTCTAGATTTATTTTAGTAGAATTTAGCCTTTTATCCATTGTATGATTTTTAAAAATTTCTACTGCAATATGTCTCCTAGCTATTCTGTATTTCTTGTCAGGAGCTAGCAGTCACATGCGGAAAACATGATATTTGGATTCGATGTTATGAGATCATGGTATCATACATTTGTAATGTGTGGGGAAAGGTTGCTTATCTCTTAGTTGACAAATTACGACAGATAATGAAACTGTGTATATTTATGCTATGAAGGAAGACCGTTTAATGAAGTGGCCTGTTCTGTATGTGGCCCTTGAGGTAGGGGATTCACCTAGTTTGCACCCGGCACTAAAACGCCTACAAGTTTTAGTTTGCCGCCTCATAGACAGGGCGGTTAACTTCAGTAAGTCACTGTGAGTGTGCTTAACGGTAACGTGTTCGTGCTTCGCATTGTCTAATTATTGGTGAATTAGGAAGTGTTTGAAGTGTAGCTTGTCTTGAATCGTGGTCTTAGGTTTGAATATTTTTGTTATTACAGTTGTACTATATTTCATTGCCATGTCTAAATGAAGGACAAAAAGTATACGCAGAAGTTTAGGAAAGGATGGCTAAATCACGAATCGCTACTAAAAGAGTGGCTAATTGAGGTGTCTTCTTATTCTGGTAACTCTAATGCATGGTGCAAGTACTGTCAGTACTCTATGAAGCCTAAACTGTCGGATTTGCTTCTCCATTCCAAAAGCAAAAAACATCTATTTGCCGCTGAACGTTTTTCATTCCAGTAACAAATGAAGTTATACTTTAACGTTATCAGACACAGTAATGAATTCGCAGCAGCTCAAGTAGCATTAGCCTTATTTAGTGAAAATCACTGCGCAATAAGATCTGTGGATCACCTTTCTGACCTTACGAAAAAGTATTTTAAGGGAGCGGAACACGCATCGAGTTTGCGTTTACATCTAACAAAGTGCAGTGGTATTATAAAGAATATCCTTTTCCCTCATTTTAGGGACGAACTAAAAACTGACATTAGTGACAGTGATTTAGTGTTCTTTTAGATGAATCCACTGACATAAGTGTGTCAAAACTGCTCGCTGTGTGTACAGTTCATTTCTCGAAAACACAAAGCTGAATTGGTTCCACTTTCCTGGGTATAGTAGAACTTGAACAGGGTAACGCTATGGCAATTGTAGCAGGGCTGAAGTGTGTGCTTTTGGATTTAGGATTAGATATCCAGAAAATGCGAGGAATTGGAACCGACAATGCATCAGTTGTGGTAGGCGTCAATAACGGCGTGCATAAACGTGTGTGACCCCGTGTGTGTCTGTCATTCTGTACAGTTGGCCGTGTCAACAGCTGCAGGGGAGGCTTTACCTAGAAATTTAGAATTCCTGCTGTCAGAGACATATTCATGGTTTTCCAGATCGTCATTACGCCAGCCATCGTACAAATGTTTGTACAACACGATCAATGAAGAAGTTGATCCTCTTAAGATTGTTCATAAAGCTAACACGAGATGGATCTCAATTGAGATGGCAGTCAGTCGCGTCCTTTCTCAATGGGTGGATTTACGGAAACATTTTGAAATAGTTAGGTTGACTGACAAATGCTATACTGCTGAACTACTCTGCGATGCGTACCATGATGTTACAAACAAAGTTTACTTGATTTTCTTGAAACCTTATCTAGCGGAATGTCTGCATGTAAATCAATCGTTTCAATCGAACTCGGCAGATCCTTGTAAACTGTTGAATGATCTGGTTGTAGTGATTACGGGACTGACGAGAAGAATTGTGTTACCAGGATATAAGGAAGATCTACTGACAATTGACGTACGACATCACAAAACCCATAGAATTTGCCTCGGACAGGAAGTAGAAAGTTTGTTGACAGAACTGAAAAATCATAATATGTTAACCTTGGATGCGGAAGATAATCTTCGGAGAAGATGCGCGAATTTTCTGTTATGTCTTGCGTCCGAATTGCAACGTCGTCCGCCACAAAATGTAAACATTCTTCAGAAAGTGTCACTATTGTCACCATCCCAATGCCTACATATTATAATAGAACCCATCGTACTGTTAGCTGAGGAAATGGAACTGCCTAATTGTGACATAACCAAAATTGACTTTCCATGGACAAAATTAACAACGGTGACGTGGCAAAATACAAGCAATACGGTAGAATTTTGGAATGAGGTTAGGTTATACAGGGACTCATCGGGTTTGAATCCGTTCCTAGAACTTTCTGACTTGGCACTGATGCTGTTAGTCTTGCCGTGTTCGAATGCTGAGGTAGAGAGAGCATTTAGCCAGTTAAACTTGGTGAAAACATCACAGCGTAACCGGTTGAATATTCAAATGATTAATTCCATCCTAAAATGTTGCCACGACTACGATTTACCCACAGACGTACTTCGCCAGATCGGAACCATGGCAGCATACCGCAGCATGGACGATCCACATCGTAGGACTAGCACAACAACAGACGAGTCCGCCTTTGAACTCTTTGACATGAATGAGGACGACTAATTGACTTTTTAAGAATATTCATCTCACCCATCCCAGTGAAACTCGGAGATCAGGTGACTGTAGATATTTACTTTATTATTATTATTATTATTATTATTATTATTATTATTATTATTATTATTATTATTATTATTATTACTCATTTTTATTGCTCATTATTTGAGATCGGATTTATTGGCGGAATTTTAGCAGATTTTTAGTAGTATTTAGCGGATCTTGAAAATATAAGTTGGCAACACTGGAGACAGCACATGTTCGATTGCAGTTCAAGTAGCAATCTTGACAGTGACAATAGTTACGATAATACTGATGATATTCCAACCAGTGCAACTTCTTCATCAACTTAGACAGAAAATGGACAAAGGAGGTCCTGCTTTGATCCGAAATTCTATCATGGAGTAAATGGGGAGTTTTTAGAAAAAATTAAACCAAGCAAAATATTTTAATTATTTTTTGATGTCGAGATATGCCAGAACATAGCTGAAGAGACAAATCTTTATGCCCAGCAGAAAATCACACATAAAACCCAGTTTAGTAAGATGAAACGAAGGAGCAGAGATCAACACTGGATCCCTACAAATAAGAATGAAATAAAGCTTCTTATGGGCATACTGCTGCTGCAGAGGATTGTACAGAATCCTAAATTAGGACAATTTTCTTGCAGTCGCGTGTTGACCATGCCTATTTTCTATGAGCTGATGACAGAGAAAAGATTTTTCCTCCACAGCTCGTCCACATTTCTCTGACAATGATACAAGGATAAATTCCTCCAAAATTGACAAGATAAAGCCAGTATTTGACCACCTGGTAGCAAAAGTTTCAGAAGTTTATACCCCTGATGGCAAAGTGTCAATTGATGAGGCCCTCTTGTTATGAAAAGGATGGCTAGGGTGGAAAGTTTACATACCAAGAAAACGATCATGTTTCCAGAAACCGGGACAGCATGTGCACACTGCTGCACAATTTGCACATCCTTGTTGAGTTTTGCTTCTTCTTGGTTGGAGGAATTGCTGAAGGAAAATTACAGTCAATTAGTTGATTTGGATAATTGGTACTTTTAAAGAAAATTCCTCTCTGTGATGATAGTTATTTTCTCAATAACAGCCATGAAAAAATCAAGAGCATACTGCTTCCTTCTGTGGCTTGTGAAGTGGATCAGTGCCTTCCTACTGCAGAGTAGAAAAATATCTCCTGCAAAGTAGAAAAATATCTCCTTGTAAAATATCTCTCTCTGTTGTGACAACAGGTTGTTCACATTGTGTTGCTCTGCTTTGTCAACACCCTCAGAATGCGAACATAGCTGCTGATTTATCAGCCTCTTATCTTCCTTCCGTTCATGTAGTTTTGCACATCTGCATTATGGATAGTAGACAAGATGCAGACATTTTGTTGGTTTTTGCATTTCAGTTGGTTCATTGGAATTCAACAGTTTCCCCTTTCATGAGTTTCTTGTTCCAGAAAGATGGAGGCATATCCATTCCTGGAGGATGCACAGTATCATACTTAATTAGGCATGGTAAAAGAATTTTGCCAAGTTGGAGAAAGAACAACTTACCACATCTGAAACAAGTAGCCGGGGGGTTATAACTTAGCAAGACTAAAATGGTAATGGGTAGGACACGTAGCTCGACAAGACTACAACAGGTGGACCTCTAAGATTGTTCACTGGAGACCATGGGGACACAAGAGAGGCATTGGAAGACCCCAGAAGAGATGGCTCGACGACGTAAAGCTGTTGGCTGGAACACGCTGGTTCCAAGTGGCTCAAGACCGAAGACGATGGAAACATATGGAAGAGGCCTATATCCAGCAGTGGATTGAAATAGGCTAGAAAAGAAGAAAGAAGAAGAATAACCTCAAACAACAGAGGTTGCTCAGATGAGATCAAGAGACATGTTTCAGTGGCTCACACATTGACTGCCAAGCTAAACAAAATCTGAAAAGACAGGGAGCTTGCTAAGAACACTAAACTGAAGTTGGTCAATGATTTAATATTCTCGATTGTCTCATATGCTGCTGTGACATGGACTGTCAAGGCAGGTGACAGGAATTATATAGAAGCATTCTAAATGTGGGTACATCACCATGTCCTACAAATATCTTGCACAGAACACCACACCAACCCATCACTTCTTAAAGAGCTAAATGTAAAAAGGCTAATGGGAAAAAGTTACCCGATCCTTTTTAAGATGATTAGCCACATCTCCAGATGAAAAAAGCAATGGAGATGTTGGAACTAGAAAGAAAAGTGCAAAGAAATCAACCTCAAGGATAAGCACTAACCAGTTGGGTAGATCAGATGAAAATATTAGTGTGGAATTCTACCCATGAGGCAGTGCAGTTGTCTCAGGACTGCAGAGTATGGCAGAAGCTTTTAGTTCTACATGACATATCATCATTACTAGAGCCCTGAATTCCATGCACTATCAAATCTCAAAATATGCATGCATTCATGCACTGTCATATGGCAAAACATGCACGATAAACTGGAAAATAAGCACGATTAAAATTAAGTTCCTTTTGGTGGTTCATGTTTGTGGGTTACTGTAGTCACGTCCTAGTTCGTGAACCATGGGCAACGGCTGAGTGGCCTAGTAAGTGGTCCTGAGAGTCAGGATACCAGTTGCTATGGAATGGGAGTGGGCATCTTGGACATATTCAGAGTCATGGCCCTCCTTGTGCTCAGGCGGCTAGGACTATACAATTCACCAGTGGTCCATAACCTGTTAGAGGAGAGATCCTCACTTGGACTATGTGGAAGTAGGGTAGCATCATGCTTCATGAATTTACCAAGCTCAGAACATTTTAAGCAAGCCTCGGGCCTATGGGAGTAATGGAGTCCCACTCCCATTTGACAGGCGAGGGACTCCTTGGAAACAACTTGCCGAACGAAATGGAATTCGATGGGGAGCTATCAATATTAATGGGGCTTATGGAAGAAAGAAGGTAGAACTGGCTGAGTCAGCAAAGAGGATCCATCTGGATGTGCTAGGAGTAAGTGTTGACAAGTTTTATGAAGCATTGAGTGACATCATGGTCAGGGTCAACAGCAAGGATAGAATAGTGCTAATGGGCGATTTCAATGCGAGAGTTGGGAATAGAACTGAAGGACACGAAAGGGTGATTGGTAAATGTGAGGAAGATATGGAAGCTAATGGGAATGGGAAGCGTTTGCTGGAGTTCTGTACTAGTATGGGTTTAGCTGTTACGAATACATTCTTCAAGCATAAGGCTATTCACCACTACACATGGGAGCTTAGGGGTATCAGATCCATAATAGACCATATCTTAACAGACTTCGAATTCAGGAAATCTGTTAGGAATGTACGAGTTTTTCGTGGAGTTTTCGATGATACAGACCACTGTCTGATCTGTAGTGAACTAAGTACCTCTAGGCCTAGGGTAGAGAAAGTAAAATTGGTCTGCAAACAAATAAGGGTAGAAAATCTCCAGGACGAGGAAATTAGACAGAAGTACATGGATATGATTAGTGAGAAGTTTCAAACAGTAGACGGTAAGCAGGTTCAGGATATAGAAAGTGAATGGGTGGCATACAGGGATGCTGTAGTAGAAACAGCAAGGGAATGCCTAGGAACAACTGTGTGTAAAGATGGGAAAAGACGAACATCTTGGTGGAATGATGAAGTGAGAGCAGCCTGTAAACATAAAAAGAAGGCTTATCAGAAATGGCTCCAAACAAGGGCCGAAGCAGACAGGGATTTGTACGTAGATGAAAGAAACAGAGCGAAACAAATAGTTGTTGAATCCAAAAAGAAGTCGTGGGAAGATTTTGGTAATAACCTGGAAAGGCTAGGTCAAGCAGCAGGGAAACCTTTCTGGACAGTAATAAAGAATCTTAAGAAGAGAGGGAAAAAGGAAACGAAGAGTGTTTTGAGTGATTCAGGTGAACTCATAATAGATCCCAGGGAATCACTGGAGAGGTGGAGGGAATATTTTGAACATCTTCTCAAAGTAAAAGGAAATCATCCTGGTGGTGTTGCAAACAGCCAAGCTCATGGGGAATAGGAAAATGATGTTGGTGAAATTATGCTTGAGGAAGTGGAAAGGATGGTAAATAAACTCCATTGTCATAAAGCAGCAGGAATAGATGAAATTAGTATAGTGGGAAGGCAGGGATGAAATGGCCTCATAGAGTAGTAAAATTAGCATGGAGTGTTGGTAAGGTACCTTCAGATTGGACAAAAGCAGTAATTGCACCTATCTATAAGCAAGAGAACAGGAAGGATTGCAACAACTATCAAGGTATCTCATTGATTAGTATACCAGGCAAAGTATTCACTGGCACTTGGAGGGGAGGATGCGATCAGTTGTTGAGAGGAAGTTGTTTGAAAACCAGTGTGGTTTCAGACCACAGAGAGGCTGTCAGGATCAGATTTTCAGTATGCACCAGGTAATTGAAAAATGCTACGTGAGGAATAGGTAGTTGTGTTTATGTTTCGTAGATCTAGAGAAAGCATATGACAGGGTACCGAGGGGCAAGATGTTCACTATACTGGGGGACTATGGAATTAAAGGTAGATTATTAAAATCAATCAAAGGCATTTATGTTGACAATTGGGCTTCAGTGAGAATTGATGGTAGAATGAGTTCTTGGTTCAGGTTACTTACAGGGGTTAGACAAGGCTGTAATCTTTCACCTTTGCTGTTCGTAGTTTACATGGATCATCTGCTGAAAGATATAAAATGGCAGAGAGGGATTCATTTAGGTGGATATGTAGTAAACAGTTTGGCCTGTGCTGACGACTTGGTCTTAATGGCAGACTGTGCCGAAAGCCTGGGAACTTGAAAATAGGTGCAATGTGTATGGTATGAAAATTAGCCTCTAAATTGATGTCAGTAGGTAAGAAATTCAACAGAATTGAATGTCAGATTGGTGATACAAAGCTAGAACAGGTCGATAATTTCAAGTATTTAAGTTGTGTGTTTTCCCAGGATGGTAATATAGTAAGTGAGATTGAATCAAGGTGTCGTAAAGCTAATGCAGTGAGCTCGCAGTTGCGATCAGCAGTATTCTGTAAGAAGGAAGTCAGCTCCCAGACGAAACTATCTTTACAACGATCTGTTTTCAGACCAACTTTGCTTTACAGGACCGAAAGCTGGGTGGACTCAGGATATCTTATTCATAAGTTAGAAGTAACAGACATGAAATTAGCAAGAACGATTGCTGGTACAAACAGGTGGGAACAATGGCAGGAGTGTACTCGGAATGAGGAGATAAAGGCTAATTTAGGAATGAACTTGATGGATGAAGCTGTACGCATAAGCCGGCTTCAGTGGTGGGGTCATGTGAGTCGAATGGAGGAGGATAGGTTACCTAGGAGAATAATGGACTCTGTTATGGAGGGTAAGAGAAGTAGAGGGAGACCAAGACGACGATGGTTAGACTCGATTTCTAACGATTTAAAGATAAGAGGTATAGAACTAAATGAGGCCACAACTCTAGTTGCAAATCAAGGATTGTGGCAACGTTTAGTAAATTCACAAAGGCTTGCAGACTGAACGCTGAAAGGTATAACAGTCTATAATGATAATGTATGTATGTTTGAAACACTGTACAACAACTAAATTCTCTAAATTTTCTTGATTTAAGCTCATCCGTTTATCGGTCAGCACCTTCTTAAGCTCAGAAAATTACCTTTCTGCGTCACAAGAAATGACAGGTGCATACTTAAATGAAGACATTTGGGACAAAGTGAGGTCAGATTGTACGTCTTTTGAATTTTCACCACAATACGTCTTATATAAGCTTGACGAATTCAAAATCAGGATTTGAACGGATCACTTTGTTCAATTTATATCTAGCTGCTGCAGCTACTTCTCCGTGCGATGATGGCGGCAGACACATTTGAATGTCCTTAATAGCTTGTAATTATTGCCTGCTACGATAACAAAGTGATGAGTGAGATCCGGGTAGGAAAATCCAGGGTTAACAATGGCAGAGGGTTCAGTGCAAAACCAAGGTTTGTAAGTTTCTTGCTCACTTAACGCAGCGTCACCGAAGTGCGATACAAGTTTTGTTTTCGTCTAACATAGACGAAAAAATGAGCCGTTAATGAGTAATGCACAATTTACGGTTCAATTTATAACAATGTATAACTGGGGCAGCTTATTCCTAAGAATTACAGAGATTCGCGTTGGGCCTTCCGCTTTACGTCAATGTTTACTCAAGCAACAGATAAGAAAGTTTTTGGTTAATTGTATTATAGGTCCTCTACCTTATGTGGTACTAAATTAAGTTGTCAGATAGGGTGCCAGGAATACATTCTTGCCGTCTCTCAGAAATAGACCTACTGTATAACGTAGAATAAGAGTCCCAAATTCTGCAAACCAACATTCATAAAAGACAAGAACACTCATATTATGCAATATAAACGTCCAAATATTCGGTAGTAATCCAAGATCTTCAGAATATGCATTATGCATGAAGTCTCCCCTAAAAAGGCCAAATTATGCAAACATGCAGGAAAAAAAAATGGTTATTTGGAATCGTTAAGCCATAAAACGAATATTTCCAAAGTTTGAGAATTGTAACTAGCTTATTTAAAAACATGCATTTGCATGGAAATCTGGGCTCTAATCATCACATTGTTAAGGATACAAAGAGAGATAACTAAATAACTAAATAACCATATTTATTATTGTCAGAAAAATACAAGGTACTTTTTCAATTTTACTAATCTTTGGAATGACAGAAGTTGTTGAATAATTGTGGGTAATGTAGGCCTCTTGGTTCATTACATTTGATATGTGGGCTCCTTTCGAATGCCTTGCATTAGAAGTATACATCTCATCAATTGTTGTGTTCTTTTCTGCTAGCCAATACACTCAGGACAAAGAAGCTCAAGATCTTTGAAAAAGTTCATTGCATTTCAAACAAAAGCAATTTAATGAGGGATTCACGTTCTTATCAATCAGTCAAGCAGTCATCAATGATCTGCATTTAGGACTGTTGTCCAGGTGCCAGATTTCCTATCATTTGTTTGTCTAGGTCTTTTTGAAATATTTTCAAAGAACTTGGAAATTTATTGAACATTTCCCTTGATAAATTATCTCAATCCCTTACTCCTCACCCTATAAAAGAATATTTCCCTCATGTGTCCTCTTGAATTCCAAATTTATTTTCATGTTATGATGTTTCCTACATTTAAAAGCTCCATTAAAGCTTATTTTTCTACTAATGTCATTCCACATCATCTCTCCACTGACAGCTCAAAACATACCACTTAGTCCAGCGTCTTGTCTCTTTACTCTCAAGTCTTCTCTGCCTAAAGTTTGCGGTATTTTAGTAACGCTACTCCTTGTCGGAAATTACCCAGAACAAATTGTGCTGCTCTCCTTTGAGTCTTTTCCCTTTCTATAAAATTCACCTTATTAATGGCCTATATTGGTCCGTATTGACTACTTACAGTGATAAACTTACTGCACTGAAGAAAACAGGAGATAAAGAATCTGCCTTATAAATACTAATCAAAAAACTATTTAATATATGTTAATTAATCATACATGTTTCAAGAACATATCACTCTCTTCTTCAGCGAGGTATTTCAGTGACTTGATTAAAATTAAAATAAATAGATGTTCAATTATTATCATAATATTACTTAAACAATTCAAATATACCTATTACATAATGTCTGTTCTTTCATCTTCAGAGATCTTAAACTAATGAAATGGTCCACTCAGATAACACTAAACACATGTTGTTAAAAGACTGTGAATGCAAATCAGCTGTGGTAACCATTGTAATAAGGGTTCAACTTCTTGACTCTTATTGGAACAGTGTTCTGAACCTTGATAGGGATGGAGGTCATAGACTCATTACTATGTATTTTACCGGGCGAGTTGTCCATGCGGTTAGGAGCGCGCAGCTATGAGCTTGTATCCAGGAGATAGTGGGTTCGAACCCTACTGTCGGCAGCCCTGAAGATGGTTTTCCATGGTTTCCCATTTTCACACCTGGCATGTGCTGGGGCTGTACCTTAATTAATGCCACGGCCGCTTCCTTTCAACTCCTAGCCCTTTCCTGTCCCATTATCGCCATATGACATTTTTTTACATACAAATTTACCAATTTAAGCAACAAGTTTTCTTCTGCCAAAATTTCATTCAAATTTAAGTCACTATTACCTTTCTCCAAGATATTTATAATCAGAAAGAGAGTTACTCTAATAACCATATCCAGAAAGGAAATTACCTAAATGTCTTGGAGAAACCATTCATATACTCGTCACAAACAGGTAATAGTGACTTAAATTTGAATGAAATTTTGGCAGAAAAAACTCATTGAAATTGGCAAATACATATGTTAAAAAAAGAAAATAGAAAATTAAATGGTAATGAGTCTATGACCTTTATCCATATCAAGGTTCAGAACACTCTTCCAATAAGAGTTAAGAAGTCAGAGCCCTACTACAGCTTTTGGTAGCCTCTCAGCCAAAATAAAAACATCCTGTCTCCTTCCAACTTCTTCATTTGTAGAGCATTCGCATGTGCAATATCAAATAGATTGTCCAAATCTTCACATTTGTTTGCTTTTTTTTTCGAATACAAGTTAATTCATTTTTGTGAACAATGCTGATTAGCTCTTGGCAGAATTCTTGCTTTACCAGGTGAGTGGGCCATGCGGTTAGGGGCGTACAGCTTTGAGCTTGCATCCAGGAAATAGTGGGTTCGAACCCCCACTGTCGGCAGCCCTGAAAATGTTTTTCTGTGGTGTCCTGTTTTCACACTAGGCAAATGCTGGGTCTGTACCTTAATTAAGGCCACGGCCGCTTCCTTTCCACTCCTAGGCCTTTCCTATCCCATCGTCATGATAAGACCTATCTGCATCGGTGCGACGTAAAGCAACACTTTTCTTTTGGGTATCGCTGACTTACGTAGATATCGACATCGGCCGGCTGCCAACAAACTTCCATACACTTTCAGTCCAACCAGATAAAGGCAGCAACATTCCATCAACTCGATCCCATTATAGGACCGTTGCGACCATATAGTGTAGTGCAACATCCAGACAGGCTCAGTAGTATGTCCACCAGATGGACCAAACGTTTTTGCAGCAACTGCAACACAAACAGATATGCAGCAAAAAAGGGAATAGATCAGGTGAGGCCAGCATCCAACAATTCTGAAGGGTTTTGATGAAGAATTGAAGAAAAACGATGATATTCAAGGGTGTTATTTTGTTTTCTTTAATTCCAGTAATGAAATGAGCATCACCCAACTGGTGGTTCAGCAAATCCTCCATCGGGAGACTCCCTTCCACACTTGGAATACCAGAAACCCAAGGCAAGCCCTATTTATTAATTTGGGAAAGGATGAAGGATAAAACATGAAATTCTACAGGAGTTTACTCCAGAACCTAAAAGGTTACAGTTACAGTTCCCCAAGTTGTGACCATAAAAACAAAATCTTACATAACCTAATCATTATCTTACAAAATCCAATATATTTAAAAGAAATACCCAAGGAGGATAACTAATATAAATACAATTCCTATTCCTTAACTTACTGACATTAATCATACACAAGGTCTATATACACATGGATAACACATGTGTGGGCTGGCCAGCCATAATTTAATTCAGACATTTCTTACAACTAAGACATAAATGGTTACAGATAAAGGAATTCTCATAACCAATACCAATAAGTAGAGTATCTTTATCTGCGATAAATGCACTCTACTGATCCTCTTCCTTTCAGGATCACTTACCAATAAAGATACTGGGGTAAGAAATTTCAAAATCGTGCAGGGACCTCAAAGTCTGGGAGCTAACTTACTAATAACATGGTCCGCAGCACTACTGACAGGATGAGTTTTAACAAAATTCTGGTCACCCACAGACAGATTGTGTGGCCTTCGCCCATGATTGTAGTTACATTGAACTTTAGCGTAATAAACCTTCAAATTTTGATGTGCACGATGCCAAGTAGCACGATTTGTTTCTGAGTTGGTGACATCCAGAAGGAAATCGTTAATGGATCGTAGATTCAAAAGTGGAGAATGAGGAGTAAAAGGTAGCATTAATGAAACAGGCATTTGCTTATGACTCTCATGGACAGCAGTATTAACCCCTCAGCACCGACCTCTATACGTGGTATAGACCCTCTTTCTTTCCGCAGCCGCTGACCTCTATACGTGGTATAGACCCATACATGGTTTCACATTTATGGCTATAGCGCGAAGAGCTTTCGAGTTATGGATATGTAAATTGTTTTGTTTCCAAGAAGACATATTCGGGTTTATCCGTGTTGTAAATAAGAATTGAAAATCGTTAAATGAAGTTGTTTTTGCAAGGATAAGTATTTGTCAGGTTAGTCTGAGCAATAATCTCTGCTTTAAAAAAAAGTCTGTTTGCTTCATTCTTTCCCACAGAATAAAATAATGATATTCTGAGAAGCTTGTCTTTTCGCGTGATGTTCTTTGCTATAATTTTACATTAAGAGTGGAGTTTATTTATTATATTTGTCTTTATTTCTCAGCTTGTAATATTTTCGTAACTCTCCACGAGCGCACTGTGTAGGCATGAGTTAGTGCTTCTTTCAGTCATATGATATGAGAACCAGTTGTTCTTGGTAATATCTCGTTTAAAATACAATGTCTCGACCTTTTATCTGAAATATGTATCGAGATGGTTTTTTCGACATAAATGTTATTCCCCTCATCCCGTTTCATCCTGCTGCTTTCGGTCTCGCTACAGCTACATCAGCCCGTGTGATGCGCCGTGCTCAATGGCTAGCACCAGCTGTGGTTTGACTGATAGTAACGTGCTTGAAATATTGTATAATTCAGATGAAAGTTTAGTCAGAAGTAGTAGTGACAGTATTAGCAGCAGTGATAATGAAATAGATGATGTGGCTGTAGCGGATGCACTGGTAAATGATGAGAGTGACGATGAGGAGGAACCAGTATTGGAAATTTTGCGTGGAAGGAAATGGATAATTATACAGGTCAAAGGGAAGTTTTCAACAGTGAACTCTGATTCCCGTATTCTGTAATAATATTCAGACAAGTCACAGGGACAAACATTGAGCAGTTATCTTATCGGGTTCAGCTGATGGAAGGTTTGTTTACAAAATACGCTCGCTTGGTCGGGGAACGAAATATTCAAGGCGGCGCGCATCAGATAATACAGTTCCAAGGTTGAAGGAAAGATGTTTTATCAGGAAATTAGCACCCAAGAGTGAGAAATCCAAACCTCAGAGACAACGTATCGTATGTTCAAAACACAGCGAAAAGAAGACATCGGTGTACTGCTGCCAGGAGTGTGACTTGGGTTTCTGTCTCGAAGAGTGCTTTGAACTTTATCACATGAAACTAAATTACTAAGGAAATGTGAAACAGTTATGTAATTATCTGCATGTACATAGTTCTATCATAAGGAAGCTGCCTCTGTGGATCAGCGGTAGAGTGTCGGCCTCCGGATCCCAAGATAGCGGGTTCAAACCCGGCAGAGGTAGTCGGATTTTTGAAGGGCGGAAAAAAGTCCATTCGACACTCCATGTCGTACGATGTCGGCATGTAAAAGATCTCTGGTGACACATTTGGTGTTTACCCGACAAAATTAATTAAATCTCAGCCATAGACGCCCAAGAGAGTTTCGGTTTACTCGGTCTGCCATCTAGTGGGGGCCTAGAGTAAAACGGAACGTCTAAATTGACGAGCAGACAGCCAGATGGCGTCAAATTGAAATGTCTGCACACGGTAGCTGAGGCCATACGATTATTATTATTATTATTATTATCATAAGGAATTCCAAATTATGTGAATATCGGGTTACTCTTATACTTGTAGTAATGCATGAAGTGAATCAATGTATTTCAGTCGCGCGTAGTTGAAATCTCATCCGGCATCGGGATAGGAAGCTCTTTAAATGGCTGCGACGCTGAGGGGTTAAAGGCAAAAGACAACCAATTGAGCGATAAATCCACTTAGAGTGATCAGCAGAGTGTTAGGCAGTAAGACCAGATCTAAGATTTCGATTAACTCTTTCGGCGTAATTAGGCCTTGGATAACACGGGGTAGTGGTTATGTGAGAAATTGACAAATCAAAACAGAAATTACGGAACTGAACAAAGGTAAAAGCTTTGGCATTGTCGCTCACTAAATATTGACAAGGTCCAAAGGAAGCAAAGATCTGTTTCAAACAAGAGATGGTAGTATTAGCATTAGCCATACGAGTTGGGAACACCCACGTAAAACACGAAAAATCATCAACACACACAAGTATGAAACGTTGGCCAGTCCATGACCTCAAGAAAGGACCAATGTAATCTATGAATAATCTCCCCATAGGATGAGTAGCTTGCTCAGATGACAACAGACCTAGGTGGGTATTAGGTACAGGTTTACTAATGTTACAAGTTTTGCAAGATTTGATTAAGAGAAATGAATTTCATTTTTGAATGGTCCATTTTGAACTGTGATTACAATAGGGATATATAGAACTAGCACCAATAGAGCGCACTGCTGTTGTTCTGGGTAAGCGCAATGCACTCTTCATTTGTCTTCTGTGTACTCATGCCGCTAAATATCCACAAATTTAAGTTGCTTAAATTGTTATTTTCGTGACTATGCCGAGCTATTGCAGTGTTCCTCTTTGAAAAAATCGGGGAAGCTCATTTTCGTTTCACCAGTTTCTACAAAATAAAGAAATGAGGAAGAAATGGTTACATGCTATTAGAAGGAAAAATTTCGGTGAGAAGAATCTGACCGAAAATATTAAAGTGTGTTCCCATTATTTTCAACTCGGTGGATAAATGCGATTTACGAAGGGAAATAATTCCTATTTTCTACCTACAAACTGATTAGGCATTTTGATAACAACCACCGAATTTATGCGTTTGTATTTAAAGGTGAGAGATCAAGATTAAAACCGGGCACTGTTCCATCACTTTTTCCGTGGACCACGAACACAACAAAATCAAGGAAGGGGCGATACACCAGAAAATTGCTGGATTACCACGATAAGCCTCCAATATCGGAATATGCAGAAATCACCTCCTTTGAAGTACGGGAAGAAATCGTGAATATGCAGGAAGAAGTGAATGTTACATTTTTGTGGCTCTCATTTTCAAAGACATCAGCACTCAAAAAATACTACAGGTAATTTGGTTGTTGAGCAAACAATGCATAATCCTGATGCCATATTGTTTTATACAGGATTTGTAGATGACCAACATTGTAATTTGGTGTTTGCTGTTCTGGAAAAAACAGATACAATTTACAGATATTCTCTCTCGAACCCAGACTGTGTTTCTTCTTGACAGTTATGAAGCTAAGGACCAACAAATCTGACAAAGAACTAGGCCTTAACTTCAGAATCCATAAAACTACTGTTGGGAGAATATTTAATGTTTGGATCAATTTCATGTACTGCCAATTTAAAGAATTGAACATTTGGCCTGATAGAGAAAATGCCCTTGAAAACAGCCCCCTTGCTTTCAGACAGAAATACCCCTCGACTAGAGTTATAACTGGTGCAACTGAGATTATAATAGTAAAACTTGTTCCAAGGGCAAACATTCCAGTTTCATAGGGCTAACTGGCCTCAGCCGTTAGGTAGGGGGATGCTGAAAAGTTTATAAATTTTGGCTGCATGTTTTTGAACACTGAATAATACCAGTCTTGGGGAAGTGCTCTAATGCGTAGCTTACAGCAGCAATGTGCTTATAACATGCCTTGGGGCCTGCTCCAGCAAAATGTTCACATTCCCTCCTATAATGTCACCAGGTACTCCTAAAATAAGTTTCACATTATAGGTCTTATATTTTGTGTACTCGGATTTCACAGCACTGCATTTTAGAATTTCGCCCGACTGAAATTAACCTTTTATAAACAAAACAAGCTTTTCACTGAAAAGTCTGTATCCAGCATAACACAATGATTTGTAGTTGGAAACAGGTGCTCCATCTATTTCCGATTTTCTAAACATGAAATAATCCATCAGATGGAAATTTGTGATAGTGATCTTCACCTTATGGCTGATGGTCAAATATTCAAAGGAACCGGCACTGGGAAACTCAAGAATAGTCACATGCTTGTGGTGGTGGACAAAGGCTGTATCTACAGTTTCATGTAAGCCATCAACCTTAAAAAAAATAAAAAATAAATACATGAATCGAAGTTTACAAGCAAGGGGAGCAAGTGCGTGTTTAAATATCTATTTATGAATTAAGTCTTGTGGATGTACATATATTTATCAATGCGCAGTACTCAAAGGCATGCTGACCCCTATTCATTATTTGGATGATAAAGCGTGTTAGAATTTTCTAATTACCGCTGTACTAACTCTTCCTTCCTCTCGCTTGTTTAAGCGTTTCTGGTCCGTAGCTCATATTGCAGCTGTTTAAGGCTTAAACGCTGAAAATCGTCCGTAATATACTAGGGGATATACCTATACAATTAATTAATATAGTCTTGGAGTAAAATTAGAGAAGATACAATCGGCTTTAGCTCAGACAACTCGGCCACATTCTATACATTACTTGCAGCTGACAGGGAGAAACATAAGACGATCGCCTTGCGCTTACCCAGTAGTACACAAGCGCTATCTGGCACGAACTTTCTCTGCCTACATCCCTATTAAATAAAAAATTAAGGGTAAAATATTTCCACCTTTTCAATACAGAATCAAGTAATGTGGGTTTTATTATGAAAGAAACATTTATTGGAACTAGCTTCAACCTATTACGCGTCACATGATGCAGAGTTTTAAAAATGAGTTTTAAAAACTCTGCATTGTGTGATGCGTAATTTTCAAGAATCTTAGTTATCCTTCAATGACAACTATATGCAATGATATGTGCATTTTTAAAAATAATCTGAAACTTTGATTACCAATGAGACCTTACCTGCAATATGTCCAAGCCATCGAAGCGCAACTATCGGAACTTCATAAGGAGTGATATATACAAACCTCAAGAATCTTCAACACCCAAATTCTTCTTCTTCTTGAATTCTTCCTTCAACAGCTAAGTGCATCAATTTGTGCATTTTATGCATTATCCAAAACTTTTATGACAATTTTGACTTTTTCACATTTATAGTGTCAAACCACTGTGTTTTCACGACTTTTTTTTTTACAATAGGCATAGCTATCAAGGATAATTTAATAAAAAACCACCTATTCAATACTTTCCACGTTTAATGTGGTTATTATCTACATGATTTAATGTAGACTTATTTAGGTCAGGTACATGTTTCACCCATTATTTTGGGCATCTTCAGCCTGTATACAACCTTTAGGTCGAGGTTTGGGACCTTTTTAACCAATATATACACTATATACAATATATACATTATATACAATATATACAAACATTAATGAACTCTTAAGATGGGTAACATAAGTTAATACAGTTAAGTTTTTTGGTCCTAATCTATCTAATATGAAAAATGTCCAAAACTAAAATGGATCTTCTTTTTGGTAAACAGGATTACATATCGGGGTTTATGTGACCCCTATATCATATCATGTTCTTGACGTACAGTGTCTGTTGACAGGATGTGTCGTCAACAATAAGTGGAGATTTGAACTGACTGTTGATTGTAGGATGGTCAAGATTGAAAATATAAATTTAAATTAAATGTGTTTTAACTTGGCAGTTCTATTCTGGTTAACTTAAAATGTTCAAAAATAAAATGAAATGGATCTTCTTTTTTATCATAAGTCTTGAGAAAGGGTGATATTAAAACTGGGGCTTATTTGACCCACGATTTTCATTTTCGTGTTCTTGACATAACTAATATTTAAATGTGTTGTCATGCACAAGTGGAGATTTAAAAAACCGATTGTTGTAGGTAGACTGGTCAAGAACGTTGTGAATGAAACTGTTAGCGTCTTGATTTTGGGTCTCATGTAACGTCAAGGAATTGACAAGAATACAATATTAAGCTGTCTCATAGTTTTAGGCTGCTGCTTAATTGAGAAGGAACATCCTAGACACCTGATACAGTCTTGTATGAATATTGTTCCCGTTGATGTGTTGCTTGGTCTTTGGGAGGGATCTTAAGAATATCTGTAATGAAGTAAAAAAAGTAATATTGAATTAAAAATTTAGAGCATGCGTTGTGATAAAATGTATTAAATTAACACCTCTTAACTGTAAAATGACTTACTTGTTCAATTAATACTAGATGGACCTGTCTGTTCCGGCAGCGCCTGTCTTATCAACATTTCTACTCCTGATGTTGTACTGGTGCGGTAATGGAGGGTCGGGGCATGGAGGGAGAGTGGGGGCAGGCTGGTCTATGGGTGTGTGTGCTATTGCTGGAGGGGAGTTTCTAGAAGCGATATGGGCGGGTTTAACTTTTGGCATGGTGGATGAAGCATTTGAGTGTGGAGATTTAAATAATTGAGGGATTTTGTTTTGATCTGAATTCACGATATTAATTAATCTAGGTGTTAATTCGTACAAAAGATTTATAATTTCATTGACGTCGTTGAGATTTTTATTTATATTGTAGGTTTGTCTAAAAAGATGTGTAGATTTTCCAGTTCATTCATTAATTACCCTTTACCTATGCTTCTAATAATGGTAAGATCTTTCTCTATGGATGTAAAGTGATGGCCCGTTTCTCTCATATGTTGGCTCATCGCTGAGTACTTATTGTGTTTTTGAGCGTTATAATGTTCCAGATATCTCGTGTTAAAGCTCCGGCCAGTTTGTCCGATATAAGAAAAATCACATTGTGTACATGTTAGTTTATATATGCCGGACCTTGAATAATGATTGCTATTGTGATTGACCTTGTCGTGGTTAAAAAATATGTTTCGATTGGTGTTAACTGTTCTGAAGGCTATATTAATATTGTGCTTCTTTAAAGTATTTGCGATCTGATGGACAGCTGGGTTGTTATATGTAAATGTGGTGAAACTAGTCTTTTTAGGTTTTTCTGGGACGAGGTTAGTGGACAATTTAATTTTGATTTTATTAATCAAACGATTGACCATATCTATTTTAAACCCGTTGAGTTGAGCAAGATTCCTTATGTACTTCAGTTCAATTTTTAAATTGTTGGGAGAAAGAGGAATTTTAAAAGCTCTATAAATTAAATTATAGAAAGAGGCTTGTTTTTGGGACTTGGGGTGTAGGGATGAATTCAGAATAGTTAAGGGAGAGTGTGTAGGTTTCCTGTATATTCGAAAATCGAAGGTATTATGTCCGCGTGTAATAGTTAAGTCCAAAAAGTTTAATGAGTTCCTAACCTCATCCTCTTTAGTAAACTTAACACTGGGATCAATTTTGTTTAGGGACTCCAAGATCTCGTCACTATTAGTGACATTTTTGTCGAAAATTACAAAAGTATCTTCTACAAATCTGAGCCATAAACATGCGCATTTTATTTGTGTTATAATTTTTGTGTGTTCTATTGTGTCCATATAAATGTCTGCTAAGATGCCAGAAAGAGGGTCGCCCATTGCTAAGCCTTTTTGTTGGTAAAACTTTCCATTGAAAGAGAAAAAGTTGTTGCTTAAGACAAAATTTAATATCTTCATGAATTCTTCAATTTCCATCTTACTAAGGCTGCTGTGTTTATTGATATTATCATTGATGATTCTTACAGTTTCTTTGGTAGGGATGTTTGGGTACATATTTACGACGTCATAGGAGCACATTGAGTGATTGGGTCGCAGCTTAAACTTGTTTAGAATTTCGCAAAAAGTGACTGAATTTTTTAAAGGATGTTTATTATTGAATACGTAATGTTTTTTTAGGAAGCCGTGAATGAATTTTGATACTTTATAGGTGGGGCTGTTTCTACTGTTTATGATAGGGCGTATTGGAATGTCCTCCAAGACATGTCCAAGAAGGACATTCTACTGAGGCTATCAGCCACGAATGCGATAAGCTTCAAACTGAAATACTGAGGTGCATACTGCCCAATGCGCAAGACGACCGGTACGTCTTTGTTTGACCAATACCCAACTCAATGCCTGGTTATCAGTTTCAAGATCGAAAGGGATATCTTCAAGATACATTCTGAACCATTCTAAAGAAAAAACAACAGCTAAGGCTTCTAATTCGTAAATAGAATAGTTTCACTCAGCAGGATTTAGACTACGTGAAGCATAAGAAATGGGGTGCCGTCCACCTTCACCTGTTGAAGAAGCATTGGTTTGAAGAATGAAACTTTTAGAAAAATCTGTCATTGCAAGAACAGGAGTGTTACATAAAGCATATTTCAAATCATAAAAGGCTTCAGTTTGCGCATCACCCCACATGAATTTTGCACCCTTTCTTCTCAAGGCATTCAAAGGAGCTGCTCTTTCAGCAAAATTGGGGATGAATTTACGAAAGGAATTGATCATGCCAATGAATCTGGCTACAGCTTCGACATCTTTAAGGGTAGGAAAATTTTGGATGGCAGACATACGAGCCTGATCAATGGAGACACCTTTCTCTGACACAATATGCTCCATGAATGACATTTGGGGTTGTGCGAAAGTAACGTTGGTAGCCTCCAGGGTTAGGCCTGCTTTACGCAGTCTTTCAAGGACTTAATTGAGATGGATAAGGTGCTCTTCAAATGTTTCACTGAAAATGACCAAGTCGTCAAGGTAATTGTACACAAACTTGAATTTAATGTCTGACAGAATATTATGTAGTAAACGAGTAAGGACAGTTGCTTCAGTACTCAAAACCACATGGGACCCTTTCAAATTCATAGAGGTTCCAATCATTGGCAAAGGAGGTGGTTGGATTCCTCAGCAAGAGGTATATCTGATAATATGCCTGATTCAAATCCAAAGTAGTAAAAATTTTGGTGTTAGCAAACCAAGAAAAACAAGAGTGAAGGTCAAGAAGGGGAACAGACTGAAGAACAACTTTCTTGTTCAACATCTGATAATCAACAACAGGATGAAAATAACGTTGCAGTTTAGGGACAAGAAACGTGGGAGAAGAATAAGCAGATTTAGAAGGACATATTACACCATCAGCAAACATTTGGTCAATAACGGCCTTAAGGGTTTTTATTTTAGGTGGAGACAGGCGATACGGAGGAGAGTGAACAGGGATGTTATCAGTGATTTCAATTTTGTACTTTAAAACATTAGTTACACCTAACTTGTCAGTAAATATGTCAGGAAATTCATTTCAGAGAGGGGCCAATGACCTGCGATATTAGGCCCCTTAAAACAACAAGCATCATCATCATCATTATTGCAGAGAGTCTTAAGTTGGTTGGCCTGATAATCAGGCAAATGATCAAAATCAAAAGCTTTGGGTTTACCGGTATCTTCAGGAATAGCATTAAGATGATAAGGAAGAATAGGGGAGCAGTTACACAAGTTATAGATTCTTATGGAAAAATAAAATGGAATTCATGGAACTGCAGATCCAAAATCATACTAGTTGTAGCAATAAAATTTGCAGCTAAAATGAAAGGACAAGATAAATCTTTAGAAACTAGTACAGGCATATTCTATATAAAAGCTCTGATTCTGATATTTACATTTAGAGATCCTACTATATTCAAAGCTTAGAATTAGCAGTATGGCAAGTTAAAGGCACTGATTTCAGCGGAGGTAACTTACAAACAGTTTTCATGGAATTATACCAATTCTCACTCATCAATATGATGCTACTTCCTGGATCTACCAATGCACATACAGGTTCATTATTTAGCTCTAAGCATATGTAAGGGAACATACAAGGGGGAATAGCAGAAATGCCACAAGATTATGGAAAATTTACATTAGGTTCAGACTGGGCAATAACATCAGCCTCAGAATTAGGTGAATCATCCTTTAACATACAATTATAACAAACACAATTTGAAGCAAACCATTTGAGATTCATCATGAGAATTGGTGGTTAGTCATCTAGAATTACTATTGCCAGGACACCCAGGTCCAGAAGAATGACATGGGCACTGCCTGGAGAAGTGTCCATTCAACCCACAGTATTGACAAGAATTACTGGTGGATGAGAGACTACTCAAATCGGGTTTTAAATTGCCAAAGGGCCCCAATCTTAGGACAATACGTCTGGAAATGTTCAATAAAACCACAACTAAAACATGCGCAAGAATTACGTGGCTTTGAAGAAAGTGAAGAAGCAGCTTTAGTAACCTGCGGAAAAGATGTACTCATAGGAGGATGAGCTAACACAACCTGTAGTTGGTTGGCATATATAATACCTTGCAAGTGATAAATATCATTGTGGTTCCATATTGAAGATTACTATATTTCTTATATTGCTAATTAATTTATTAATCAACCACCTATTCAATACTTTACAGTCTTATACAATTAGGATTTGATCCTTTTTACATTATAAAATATGAGACATGTTTCGCCTTTCATAGAAGGCATCTTCAGTCATCGTACCTCCGCAAGGTGAAATCAGGCACCTGATTTATAATTGAATTGTCTGTTTCAAAAACGACACTTCTCCAACGTACCAAATTGTTCAGAAAACAGGAAAAACTGTGTGTAGTGTGTAATGTCATTTCTATCCTTCCGATATATATTATGTTTATTCTACTGTTGAAATGACTGTGACAGATAGGTTGTTTATATGAATTAGTGCAATACATTCCTTTACAGACTTTGTTGAAAATGGTGGAGACGTGCTGTTTCTGCAACAAACACCATTAATGAGAATATAAGGAAGTGTATAATTGATTTTAACGTCATTTTAATTTCAAAAGGAACTTTATTAAATAAAGTACAAATTTTGTACTGAGAAAATACAGTGTTTAAACCCATTATTCCAGTATTCGGGAGATAGTAGGTTCGACCCCACTGTCGGCAGTCCTGAAAATGGTTTTCTGTGGTTTCCTATTTACACACCAGGCAAATGCTGGGGCTGTACCTTAATTAAGACCACGGCCGCTTCCTTCCCACCCCTAGCCCTTTCCTGTCCCATCGTCGCCATAAGACCTATCTGTGTCGGTGCGACGTAAAGCAACTAGAAAAAAAAACATTATTTAGTTATTTGTAAGACTTACTTAGTTGCACATATTATGATTAGACCACATTGTATAGAAAAATAAACAGAAGAATACTCCTTTTATGTCCCTTTCCAAAGTTCAAAATATATACAGTATAAAACAAAACAACGCAATATAATACAAGTAACATGTAAGTCTCTTATCTTTGAACAATGCTTCTCACTTCTATTGCGCTGATGTTGTCCATGCAAACAGTTCATTATAAAACTCATGGTGTTCTTCTGGTATGTAAGATTCCAACTTCTTTATGTCTGCTGATTTCTTTTCATTTCATGGAACACAGCCTTGTGGATAAGCAAGTCTAGTTGGTAACACAGGGAGACGGGTTGCAGAAATAAGCAACTTGAAAGTATGAACGCACAGTCCATCAATACAGTATTTTCCTAAGACATGATTTGCCTCATACTGAAACTCCATAAATTGATTTATATGAAATGCGACTTTTGCATCTCTTTTCACACCTCTTCTTAACGACTCAAGTGAAGTAAAAACAGAACCTCTCCAGGATAAGTGTTCTTTCTGCACAAAACGGAAACTTCCATTCGCGACTGACAGGCAGAGATATATTGTAGAAGTGTTTTTTTCTCCACAAAATGGTAGCCCTTCACGCATTAATCATGGCAGTATTAATAACTCATATAGTGTCAAAAAGTGGAGAAGTGCTGTTTCTGCAACAAACGATTCAATTAAAGTATAATTATTGAGATTTAATATTAACATACTTAAAATAGGAGCAGTCTAAAAGAAAGATTGAATGGCAGCTTTTAGCTGTTGATTAAAAGTTGTGTGCCGGGCTGAGTGGCTCAGACGGTTAAGGCGCTGGCCTTCTGACCCCAACTTGGCAGGTTCGATCCTGGCTCAGTCCGGTGGTATTTGAAGGTGCTCAAATACGACAGCCTTGTGTCGGTAGATTTACTGGCACGTAAAAGAACTCCTGCGGGACTAAATTCCGGCACCTCGGCGTCTCCGAAGACCTTAAAAAGTAGTTAGTGGGACGTAAAGCAAATAACATTATTATTATTATTATTATTATTATTATTATTATTATTATTATTATTATTATTATTATTATTATTATTATTATTATTAAAAGTTGTGTCAAAGTACAGTGCTTATTTATAAAGTTATTTACATAACCAAATAACAGTCTATCGTTTCATCGCAGTTTGTGTTGAGCCCTGTATAAATTTTTATTGAATTATTAAAATATTGTCCACTGAATATACCAAAAATAGATCTGAGATTCTGATAATTACAAAAAGTTGAAATATTTTTTCATTTGACTTGTTTATAAAACTATTTACAATTACTACCCATTACTATTTGTCAGAATGTTAGGAAATAAATTCCAACGACATGAGAATAGCTAAGTGAGACCTTAAACGGAAATAATGTCGTAAAAATTGAAAAATCATCTGGTTGTAGTCTTTGATTCAAGATTTTTGACTTGCAATAAGTAATTGATGATTTATCATTTGGCGTAAACCAACAACTTGATTTGAATATCTTGACGTATTTGCATACTTGAAATAGGAGCAGTTTGAAAGAATTAAATAACGATTTTTGGTATTATTGTGAATAACAATATTATCAGCCATTGGCTGTTGATTAATAGTTGCGTCAAGGGTACATAGTACATTGTTTAGTTGCAGTGGTCTGTTTTGAATTTTTAAAATATAACAGGTTTTTAAATTGTTAGGAAACACATTCCAACGATATGAGAACATTTAATTGAGATCTTATTCGGAAAGAATGTCATAAAAACATTGAAATACAATCTGGTTGAAGTTTTTGGTTTGAGATTTTTTAACTTGCAAAAGGATTGATGATATAACATTTGGCGTAGATTATAGTGGAAAGAACAAATGTTGAAGTAAAACAGTAACTTAATAGGAGTATCTTGATTTAAAATAAGCCTTCATTAATCTTGTTAGTGAAGTGAAGTTATGGGTTGTACAGGTTCATGGTGTTGGTGCAGGCTGAATGCTAGCGTGTTGGTCCAACACCATGAAGCTGTACAACTCACAACTTCACTTCACCAACAAGATTAATGAAGGCTTATTTTAAGTCAAGATACTCCTATTAAGTTATTGTTTTACTTCAACATTTGTTCTCTCCACTATAATTTACGCCAACTGTTATATTGTCAATCCTGTTGCAAGTTAAAAAATCTCAAACTGAAAACTTCAACCAGATGTTTTTTCATTTTTTGTACGGCATTCTTTCCGAATAAGATCTCAGTTAAATATTCTCATATCACTGGAATGTGTTTTCTAACAATTTAAAAACCTGTTATATATGGTATTAAAAATTCAAAATAGACCACTGCAACTAAACAATGTACTATGTACCCTTGACGCAAATATTAATCAACAGCCAATGGCTGATAATAATATTGTTCACAATAATAATACCAAAAATTGTTATTTAATTCTTTCAAACTGCTCGTATTTTAAGTATGTAAATACATCAAGATATTCAAATCATGTTGTTGGTTTACGCCAAATGATAAATCATCAATTACTTATTGCAAGTCAAAAATCTCGAACCAAAGACTACAACCAGATGATTTTTTTCAACTTTTACGACATTATTTCTAATTAAGGTCTCACTTACCTATTCTCATGTCGCTGGAATTTATTTCCTAACACTCTGACAAATTGTAATGTGTAATGATTGTAAATAGTTTTATAAACAAGTCAAATGAAAAAAATATTTCAATTTTTTGTAAATATCAGAATCTCAGATCTATTTCTGGTATATTCAGTGGACAATATTTTAATAATTCAATAAAAATTTATACAGGGCTCAACACAAACTGTGATGAAACCATAGACTGTTATTTTGTTATGTAAATAACTTTATAAATAAGCACTGTACTTTGTACCTTTGACACAACTTTTAATCAACAGCTGACTGCTGTCATTCAATCTTTCTTTTATAGACTGCTCCTATTTTAAGTATGTTAATATTAAATCTCAATAATTATACTTTAATTATAAATCATGTGCCTGATTTCACCTTGAGGAGGTACATACAATGACTGAAGATGCCTTCTATGAAAGGCGAAACATGTCTCATATTTTATAATGTAAAAAGGATCAAATCCTAATTGTATAGGACTGTAAAGTACTGAATGGGTGGTTAATTAATTAACAATGTAATAAATATATCTAATATCTTCGGCAGAAACGGTAATAGCTTCCAATTGAGCAAAAGTTGCTGGTCGTGGTGAAAGAGCAAGATGTGACTAATAGTTAGGAGCAAGACCCTCAACAATGCTGGCAACCATTTGAGACTCAGAATAGTTAAGCATAAAAATTCTAGCACTGAATATACTCTGACAAAGATTCGTTCAAATGCTGCACTCTGAAATAGTGTTTCTGCACTAACAAAGACAAGGCATGAGAAGGAATGATGAATTCAAGTACATGCGCATGAAACTGATCCACAGTCCATCTCAAAGGAATATCTCTAATAATATGCTCAGAAAGAGCTCCAGATATATATGGATATAAGACTTGAAAAATGTGATCATTACTCGAATTATATTAATAGCCTGATCTTTAAATTCTATTAAAATGCAAAGGAAAGAAATAGCCTCATCAATGGAATTGGCAGTAAATTTAGACACTCCCTTAAACATAGTTGTCAATGGATGAGGTCAGTTGGAGAAAATTGGGGAAAAGGCAGGTGTGGAAGATATCTGGGAAGGACTAGAATGGTCCTGAGAAGGAATTACAGCAGCATAATAACCCTGATTTGACGGCACTTGAGAAAAGGATGGAGCCCTGAAAGTGAGCTTAGGACTGGCATTAGACTGTAATGTAACAGGCACAGATATCCTCGTCTGCGAAACGTTTTCACAAATTTGAGAAACCATCAGAGCACTGACTACTTGTTTAGGGGTTATACAACCTAAAGGAACGTTTAGTACGGATGACACTTGGATAGGAGAATAATTTTGCACTATCGCATGGGAAACAGGTTGTGCAGCAAAGGTAGGCTGACACTGAGAAACGATAGAGTTACAAGGTCCCATTGAAATATTGGCTGGCATGCCAACATGTGCAGCAGACACATTACATGCATAATTTACAGGCACCATGAACCAGCTCGTACCGGCAATTACTGACACAAGTAAACAAAGGCAAGAAATAGCACAAACAAGAAAATACTAAACAGGAAACGTAGATACTCACCCAAAGCAGAAACTGGACCATAAAACAGAGGCATTTCGAACCATAACCTTGCGGTTTTGACGGTGGTAAATGATTGTAGAATGAAAGAAAAACACTGCTTAATTTCCTTTTTTTAAAACAAAAACTATATTGTTCAATTCCCAAGATTTAAAAAAAAAACATTAACACATAATAATAGGACATAACCTACAATGACCAGAGAGGTGCACCTCTAAAAACTATTGAATGCATTGCTTAAAGGTCGATTAATTAACAAAATAAACTTGGAACTCAATTGAAGAAACAAAATTGTTTAACAAATAGATTAGATTTGAAAAATTAGGAATAGAGTGACGTCATTGGATTTCAAAACTAATAAATGGTAAAATAGAAAGAAAAAAAAATCAAAGCAAGGTAGTAAAAATCAAGAATGTCCACGGTCAAATCTATATTGACCCTCAGAAGGGCACAAGAAGTTACCTTAAATTTACGCAGGTTTACATGAAAATTAATATAAATTTTCTTCTTTTTAAACGCCTTCTTTGGGAATAATTTGTACATTAGGCAAGGCGAGACCGCGAGATTCTTCTTTGAAACCGGTTCACAACGGATACAAGTAGAAACAAATTAACACGCCCAGAAAGCATATCCAAGTCGGAAGGCTCACGTCAAATCAAAAGACACAAAAGGGCAAAATGACCCATAAGAAACCACCCAACTACAAAAGGGTAAAATAGCATCAAGGTGGATTACGTCCCCAACAAAAGGAGAAAACCAACATTAATTAACCAGAAAGCAGCACAAATCAGAACAGAGTGAGCACACAATAACTGAAAAGTGCATAAAATGCCAGGCAGCTCAATCAAAAGGAAAAGCTCCCGGAATAAATCACATATCGCAGGAAGAAGAATAAATAGCCCACAGAAACCCAACATAAAAACTTGCACGTCGCCAATTTATTTTCAGGAAACACGTCCACCATTTCAATAATCAGGAACAAACGTTCTTATGGGCGACGGTAACCATAGAAATGTAAACAAGACAGAGCATTACCCCAGCAAAAGGAAAAATCAACAGCAAGAGAAAACCGAGATCAGAGAGGAAAAAAATTAAGCAGAAAACAGATTCCGATCCACAGAGAAAATCTTGCAATCTCATGCAATTTGATAGCATTACATGATTCCCCTTTTTAAAAAATTAAATTTACATTACTCCAAACTTCTTCTACACCGTTGAAACAGAAAAGTCTTCTAGCTCATAAAGCCGAAAGTTTTTTATGCATGAAATTTCCAAGTAGGCTCGAAATGAAGGATTACCAGAATAGGAGATCGTAGAGCGTAGTAATGTCCACAAATTAAGTTTGGGTTTGAGATGATTCAAATCAGTTCCAGTAGAAAATTTAAATAAGATATGTTTGAAAAATATAACTTACATTTCGTCCATGAAGCCCAACTAACGCATGGCGTCAGATAGATAAACAGCTACCTACATTCTTGAAGAACTCAAAACAAGCTAAATAAATAATCCACGTCCACTCATTTGAAGAAAGAAAATTTTAAATTAGAAGAATAAATCACTTCCGGGCCGTAGCCCCGTATTCATTACACGTTACCCAGGCATATTGCGGTGGGTAAAAGCTCCTTTGTAGAACAAACTTGCAAAGCTTGCATACAGCATGCCTTCCAACAACGCACTCACCCACGCCAGCAAGGCGAGGTACACCAACAGAGCATAGGCTCGCAACCGGACCAAATCAAACTTGCTCCAAGGCTGGCCCGAGATCAGACCAGTAGATAATGGGGTAATGGTGACGTACAACAAATTAAACATTTAAAGTACCCCATGGACAGACGGACTGAATACAGATACAGTTAGCTACATTAGTCGCACAGTTCACAAAATAAAAGAGAATAGGAAAAAGATTTCCAAGTGACATACATTTCAATGGCAAATTGCCCCGGTCTAAAATGTTGAAGGGAAAGGCTTAAATCGTGTCTGACTGGCACAACCAAAGCACTTGAAAAGAGAGCAGAAGAAGAAACCTGAGGTGCGTTACTCACATTAGATTCCCAAATAACATTAGCACTTGTGACCATGGTACATGCTTGAGAAGCTGTAGAAATAGAAATTGGAGTAACTTGGGAGTTGTTTGAGGAACAACTGGAGATTCAGTCAGTAGGTAATTACGATCACTTTCACAAGATCCTGCAGGGGTAGGGACTTGGACATCAGATATTGAATTAGACGATTCAAGCCCTTCAAGCAAGCCTACAATTTTGTTAAACAATTCGGAAAATGATGTGAACAACGATTCACACTCCTGCCGCTCATTTTCCAGCAAATTAAGAGACAACAAATCCCGGATACCATCCGTGTAATGTTGTAATTGACCTTTATCCTGCACTAATTGATTTTCAGAGGGCTGAGAAGAATGAAAAAACAAAATTATAGCATTAAACTCAGGTAATTTATCTTTAATCACTGCCAAAGACACGCGCAATTCTTCTGCGGTTAGCTCAGGAACAGTCACCGGTAAGTTAAGAGAAGAAGCTAATAAACTCGTATTGTCCCTAACAGTCCTTGCGGGATTTACTTTACAAATCCGGAGTTCATAACGTAATTCCTCCTTTCTCAAATGAGAAGGAGTGGAACGGCTCGAGAATCATGAAAGGAAGAAACTAAAATACAAGATAATTCTGTGCATTTGCAATCTTAACTAATTTTTAAGGTTAGCTTGGGTCAGTCACCGTCTACTGATCCTTCGTTCACAACACACGCTCTGCTATCAAATGAAACCGTTAAAACGGATTGTTACACAATAACAACTCTTATTATAATTTGGATCCACCTTATTCAATACATGAAAACTGTTGTTTAGATGAAATTACAACATATATTTCAATCAGAACTAGTTTCGACGCCCATTTGCGTCATCATCAGCTGATATAGGTTCTTGGAACACAATAAACATCAAATAGTAATAATAATAAAAGGTACCGTATATGAATTTATGAACGCAGTAAAACACAGTAAAATAAACTCAAGGTTCATAGACGTGGAGTACCATAAAACATAAACAACAGGTTGGGAAACATGACAACTACAAAATGGATGTGGAAAGCGGTATGGACCTTATGAGGTTAATGGATGTATCCGTTGTGAATGAACAAATAGTAGATGGTAATTTACCTTTAAAATTTTTTCATTAAGGTAAACAAAACAGAATAATAAAAGGATGAATCAAAACACAACATAGAAAGAACTAAACAAACTTATTGATAAGATAAAGATAAGTGTTAACTGTGCCTGCAGATATGCGGTGCATACAAGGAAAATTTTAGGTTACACTTCAGTGTACAATGATGCATTATGATTTAAATGAGTGCTAATCTCAATCTACACAAATTAGGAAAAAGAAAGAAATAAAATCTTAACACAAAGGCACAGAAATCTTGTGCCAGTACCTAAAACACTTCCAGTAAAGAGCATAGAATTTATGCGCGTGAGATAAGAGATACAGAACTACGAGGAACAAGCCTGAGGAAAAGTTAAATTACATGTTAGTTACAAGGTTAAAGAAAGGAAAAGGGAATTGCCTCCCAAAACAAAATTGCACATGCTTAACTGAAAAGCTAAGTCATTTCGATAATTTTAAAGTTGAATGTGAATCTCTAGGATAAACTCCTGTGCAAGAAAAGAAACAATTACATTTAAATGAAGTTAATGTCCAAAATAAAAGAAGAAATATTGCTTACCCTGAGACAGGTATCCCATGACGGGACCGATGCAGGACCGTGTCCGCTCTCTAGGATGGTCAAAAATCAAAGACGCAGAGACAACTTTGCTCCCACGGAAGGAGCGGATGAGATCGGGAAACAGGAAATGGTGCAACCACCAAAGTAACCAATCAGGAGACGGAAATTACCCTCGACTTTCATATTCACCAATTATATTTTATGTCATTTTTACCAATCAGAGAAGTCTCTTAATTTTTTCGCTGACAAATATTCCAGAGAGTTCTTTTATGCAACAGAATGTTTTCTTCCAAAACGGCACGTGCAGATACACGTTGTTACACAAGTTACATACAAAAAAAAATTCACATATAAATAATAATTTTGATACAACGCAAAAGATTTCTGAGACAGATCTTATACAACATAAATAATTTTTTAAACAATAAATGAAGAAATTTTCATTGATTCTTCACTGCTGTCTTAATACTGGAAAGTTACCTGTGTTGCAGACTGCTGGTCATAGTCCAAATTGTTGTGAATTCACGTAGACAGTGAATCAACATGCCAGATACTCACTGATAAACTGACGTGATACAAACAAAATGTAGATGTTACAGTAACTAATTTTGATTCACCATGTAAATTAGGAATACCAGTGTGCCTGATCTTCAAGGTGCTCTCAAGCATAATGGCGAAGAAGATATCAAAGTACTTAGCAGAGATAAGAGTCATCAAACCAGTATATATTTTAGTACTATTCTTTCTCTCAGTGAGATCTTACTCAGCCCCTGCTAGTTTTGTTTGAAACAGAACTGTGGAAATTACATTTATAATTGTATGCCTTAAATTTATATTTAAAAAGAAATTAATGTAGGTTCACGACTTTCCTCATTAAGAGTACATACTATGATATATTTTATTCTCTATGAAAATGTTAAAAATTTTAGTTTATATCTTGGCTTCTGATTATGAAGTGGCTAAGTATTATTTATTTTCAAATGTGTACTGTGATTGTTGATTTTGAAATAATTTATGTTGTATATTACTATAGATAAAGTAGAGTTCCTATGCTTTTGAAATCAGGTGCAAGAAAATGAGTAAAAGACTAAGTGAATCATTTAAGAGGGTGACAGATGAACATACAGAAAAAGTTTCATCAGAAAATGAATTGTTCAGTGGAACTGGAGAAGAAAATGAGGTTGTGGAATATGATTCAGATTGGGAAATTTCTAAATCTGATGAAGAAAATGCAGCTTCAGATGGTGTGTTGTATTAGACAAATATGGGAGAAGGTAAGCACACAACCTATAATACCTAAAGGCTCTCTTGCGAATTAGTTATAGAACCGCCTGGCGTAACTTCAAGTTGGGTCTTCTTCTAATCCAATTTTACACAGATTTTATAGATACAGTCATAAACACATGCAGATGAAAAGGCATCTACATGCAATATAGAATATACAGTGGTATCACCAAAGAAATGAAGCCACTCAACAGTATTAGTGAAATTTCAAATCAAAATGCTTTTTATTCTAAAATAAGCTATTTTACATTCCATGAGGAATTTTGTAATAGTTTCTTTTTATCACTTTTATCAACACTGATACAATTATTTATGTGTAAATAACTTCTGATTTAAGTCTTGTTCCTCTGGTCAAATTCATAGAGCCACTTAACAAAATCCATTCTTTATTAACCAAGTACTGACTTATTTAATATAAACTGAGTGAGTTGGCCATGCAGTTAGCGTCATGTAGCTGGGAATTTGCCTTCGGGAGGTGGTGGGTTCGAATCCCACTGTCGGCTGCCCTGAAGGTGGTTTTCTGTTGTTTCCCATTTTCACACCAAGCAAATGCTGGGGCTGTACCTTAATTCAGGTCATGGTCGCTTCCTTCCTGCTCCTAGCCCTTTCCCATTGTCACCGAAAACCTTTGATGTGTTAGTGCGACATTAAACCACTAACAAAAAAAAATTTAAAAAAAGATACAAACACTACAACATATCTGTAAAATTAAACATTACTGAGACATGTTTCATTTCACAAGAACATTCTAAGATTCTGTCAGGTCACTTTTAAAACATGTGTATATGATCACAGTATTGTTTACATTTTGTTGTCAATGACTATGAATGAATAATACTATGAGCAAGCGTGAAAAACTAAAAGTCCATGTTCAACAATTTCATAAATTTGTTTCATAACAAACTGGTTTTTTTGGGATTGGTGAAATGTGGTTATAGCCTATCTGTCTTTATGTGTAATAGTAAAATGATTACAGGAAACCAACTTTGGAATGACTTATTGTGCAGTAACAAGTTGAAGAGTACTTTGTAAACTTTATGTTTAATGATACAATAATAGAGTGAGGCCCTAAGTTGCAGACCTCTTCCTTAATTCAGTCAATTTATTGTAGTACATGATAGGTGATGTAGAAGGCAGTGACTGAATGAAATGGATGTCATTGAATGCTTCAGCTTTCAGATAGATTTTTATGGTTAGATCAACTTAATTACTTTTAATTGGTCAGGAAGTGATTTATAGTGCCCCTCCCCCCTTCTTTTTGTACTTGTATTTGTATTTGTGAGAGTTAATTTTTATTATTTCTTTTTTTTTTAATTGTACTGGATGTTTGTTTATCTCCTTCACCTTGGTTTGCCATATTGCATAAGTTTCACATAAGTTATAAATATTTCTAATTTTCTTCTCAACATAGGAATTTTAAACTGTGTTTGTTGTACATCTGAACAATAATCTGTGAAATTTTATGAATATTTGTCTCTTGATCACTTTTGGGTTACCATGGTTGCCAGGTCATTAGTTTAAAGTTTAAAGATTGGCTGATGATGACATCTAACAATGTCGAAACCGGTACTGAGTAACTGAATTAAAATGTTGTAATTCAAACTGAACAAAATTATTTTGTATTGAAAAGGTGGATCTTTTGTAATTTGTATTGCCTTTTGTTAAGGTAATTAGTTACTGTATCTTTATTCCAGCCATCATCTTCATGCTGGATTTGTGTTGGTCTTGGTGTTCTTTCAAGTTTATCATTCATTACTCTGTTTCTTTTTAATACATGTGATGTATGAAATTGGTTGCGATATTAATTTTTCTATTGGGTAGGTGAGGTGCTATATAACCTCAGTATTATCAGACTATCAGACTATTGTCATATTATTTATCACCCTAACCTTGTTCTTTTCAGTTTACTGTCACACAGATGTTTTTGTTTGAAGCTTTTGAATTAATGGAAGATAATCCCAGTTCTAATATAAATACTGGCCAACAAAGTAACTCTGTATGTGGTGGTTCATCTCAAGATTCCAAGCTTGGTTATATGTACAGTAGAAAAATTTTCTCAGGGAAGAGAGGCATTAGTATTCACTTAACCAAGGCCCATCCTGATATGCAGCGGAAGATTCTTGTTCTCGACAAAGTCATAGCCAGCTTTTACCAAGTGATGACTGTCTCAGTGAGACTACAGAATGGATCTGGCCGTCTTTACCTTGTGACATTCGAAGTCAAGGTGCAAAATTGGAACAGAATTCGAAGAAAGCCTAGTTGATGTTTCATTCTCCAACAGAGCAAATGATTTTGTGGAATTCCTTGCCAGGTCGATTAATGCCTTCCCTGGGTCTAAACACCCTGCCAAAGAATTCTGTGAGCTGAGGAAATACAATAAGGCATTCATTATTAAGAGAACTTATGCTGAATCATTTAGCCCCGAAAAGCACTCAGAGACCAGGCAAAATGACAGGCTAAATGTGCTTATTAATTAACCCAAATCCAGTTTTACGATCAAAGATGGAAGGCAGTTCGCAAAGTTCTTGGAAAGAATGAAATCCCTTACCGAATACCTGTATCTGTCATTGAAAGCTATTTCTCTTGCCTGTATTCAGTCACCAATCCAAGTACTAAAGGAAGTTATCCTAATGCATTATCTGAATGTGATCGTGTTGTTCTACAGTCAGTATTCAAAATGCAGCAAAGGAGATCCCATTGAAGAAAACTAATAAGAGGAGCCGACTTTCACTTAATACCATGCAGCTCATTAAGGACAGGAAGACAGTGGACTGGGATACAGCAGAATACAAAAATCTTAACAAGACCATTTGCAAGGAAATAAGAAAAGATCTAAGGAAATTTAATAATAACATGATCATGCAGACAATTGAAGAAAAAAAACATGAAGATTTTAAAAAACAACATGTGTACAGAAAGACCAAAAATTACAGAACTTAAGAACCAAAATGGAGAAATAGTCACAGATAGGCAAAACATTACTGAAGTTATTAGAAATTTCTAGTACAAGCTGTATACATCAACCATTAATAAACCACCCAGTGATGAACAACTAGCCCAAAATTATACACATGAAGTAACACCGGAAGTAACCACTGCTGAGATTGAAAATATACTTAAACAACTAAGGAATAAAAAATCCCCTGGGGAGGATAATGTAACAAATGAAATGATGAAATTAGGTGGAAGAGACCTGCTAGAAGCCGTGAGAATACTCATCAACAAATGTATTAACTCTGGAAGAATACCAGAAAATTGGAAAAAATGCTAAAGTGATACTTCTCTTCAAGAAAGGTGATAAGGAAAATTTAGAGAACTATCATCCTGTGAGTTTGTTATCACACCTCTACAAGCTCGTGACTAAAATTGTAACCAACCGCCTCACAAGAGAACTGGATTTTTATCAACCTGCCGAGCAAGCAGGATTTCGTAAAGGCTTCTCAACTGTTGAACACATCCAGACTATTCATCTTCTTCTTGAGAAAACCACTGAGTACAGCATCAAGATTCATCTGGCCTTCATTGATTATAATAAAGCTTTTGACTCAGTGGAGATTTGGGCAATCATGAAGACACTTCAAAATGCCATGATAAACTCAAGGTATATAAAGCTCCTGGAAAACATTTATGATCAAGCAACAATGGTACCGGTAGTCAGAGTAGACGAAGACCTCATCACCAATAAAATCCCAGTTGGCAAAGGAGTTTGACAAGGTGACACAATCTCTCCAAAGCTGTTTACCCTTGCCTTGGAAGATGTATTCAAAACCCTTCATTGGGATAATACAGGAATAAAAATCAATGGGTTATATTTGAACCACCTGAATTTTACCAATGACATTGTGCTCATAAGTGAAAATCTAGATGAGCTAGAAAGCATGATCCAAGAATTAAAAACTGCCTCTGCTAAGATTGGTTTGGAAATGAATATTAATAAAACGAAAATACTATGCCCAGACAGTCGACCACTTAAAATGGGAAACCAATATATAGAAGCTGTCGATGAGTGCGTCTATCTGGGACACAAGATAAAACTTGGAAAAGACAACCAACGTGCAGAAATTCCTCGCAGAATAGGTATGAGTTGGACAGCATTCCGAAAACTCTCATCCTCACCAACAAGGCTGTTCCAATTAACCTGAAGACCAAGGTTTATAATACGTGCGTGCTGCCAGTTACGACTTACGGTCTGGAAACGATGACTCTGACGAAGGAAAGTTCTCACAAGCTTCAGCGAACATAACGAGCCATGGAGCGACAGATGCTAGGGATGAGCCTTAGGGATAAGATCCGTTCAGAGGACATCAGGAGAAGAACTAATGTAACAGACATCCTAGAGAGAGTAGCAAGACTAAAATGGCAATGGGTAGGACACGTAGCTTGACAAGACTACAACAGGTGGGCCTCTAGGATTGTTCACTGGAGACCATGGGAACACAAGAGAGGCATTGGAAGACCCCAGAAGAGATGGGTCGACGACATAAAGCTGTTGGCTGGAACACGCTGGTTCCTAGTGGCCCAAAGACCAAAGACGATGGAAGCATATGGAAGAGGCCTATATCCAGCAGTGGATTGAAATAGGCTAGAAAAAACAAGAAGAAGAAGAAGATTGTGTTGTTCTGGATGAGACCTACCAGCTTATAATATCAAAGGAAGAATCATTGATGCCTCTAAAGGTATCTCTGTAGATACTTCACTTGGTTCTAACCATGTAATAATGCAAGTAGTTAAAGGTGACTGCATCTCTGAAGTAATTGCCATCATAGCCACGAGAATGATCATGCTTTCCGAAGACTAGAACCATTTTGATGTACATATCAGAAGATGAAACTGATCCTTCGAACTAGAGGCCAATAACCAGAAGTTAATTATTAAGGAGGGTAATTGAACCGATCCTCGTCTGCATGGTGCGGGAATTTTAGAGAGGAGTCACTAAATCTCCCAGAGGAATCACAAATATTCCATTACTGTAATTCTTACAGTGTCAGAAAGGGACAAAACTGATGCTACAGAAGTTTTTCATCAGAAAAGTATTTGATAACATCGGACATGTACATCTAAGAGAAATACTCCAGAATTCTTCTGCTCCAACAAAGCTTGTAGGGTTGATTTTGCAGTTGCAGGAAGAGAATGTTAATCAGATTGAAATGAACCACTCAAAATCTAATTGTATCAGACTGAAAAGAGGCGTCATGCAGGATTTACCTCTGTCGCCAATGCTCTATGACCTTGTAACAGATCATATTGTAAATGAGTTCTCTGAAGTGTCTGTATGTGTTGAATATGGTTATTACCCCTAGGTAGTTGGGCTTAAACCTCTCACAGTCCTTGGTTTTGCTGATGATGCTTTGATTATCTGCAGACATCTTCTGCAATGGATCTGACTAAGATGGCAATACTCATATTTAAAGAGATTGGCTTAGACATTTATACACAAAAATCTGTGTCCATTAGAATCATTAAAGGCCAGCTCACAGGGGAGAGCCTTCCTACCCATGAAGATGAAATCAGAGGAATGAACTAAATGAAACC
Source organism: Anabrus simplex (assembly GCF_040414725.1). Classification (NCBI taxonomy): domain Eukaryota; kingdom Metazoa; phylum Arthropoda; class Insecta; order Orthoptera; family Tettigoniidae; genus Anabrus; species Anabrus simplex. The sequence goes on along the minus strand of NC_090265.1, from coordinate 125,494,280 downwards.
ATCCATTATCTTGGAGTCTTTGTAGTAAACTCAAGCCTCGTTTTTCCTCTCCATTGCTTCACACTGACCTGATCTTCCTGATATTAAAATATGCAGCCATAGAAATTACAAGGCTTGTAGTCTTTTCCGTGTGCAGTGGGAAGTAACTCTCCAGCATATGAACTTCCTAAGAAACCTGGTAAATAATTGATACACCTGTATTATGAAAACCAGAAACCTTATAGAAGAAAGCTTAAATGCTTACTGATGCAAGGATAGATAGATATAAATACATTGAAAGATCTGCAGTGTGAGAAGTGTGTCACGTTTCACAAAAAGGAAAGGCATTGCCCTCTTTAGTGAATATCCTCCAGTAAACCATTGGACTGCGCACCATGAGGGTTTATCATGCAGTGAATGGTGGTGGAAAATGAGAGCAAATGGGGTTGCAGTTTGTGTGATGCCGCGCAAGACCCTGGACAACAACCGCTGTGACAGTTACAGTGAGGTAGAAACCTTTTCTCGTGTCTTAGGATCTTGCTTTCATGGTGATCTACTACAGGATCTGAGTCACAACAAAATTCAAAGTGTCTGTGCTCAAGCCCTTTGATACACTGGATACTCTGTTCATGAGGAGGTATATGGTTATCAGTTATTGGGAGCACCCATAGGGTCGATATGACAGCATTCAGGAATTCAACACAAACCTTCATTATTGATTCTACCATGCTGTTTGAGTCCAACACCAGTCAACCAAATGAAGTCAGTGAAGGAAAGAAGATGATATACAAGCCTACCATCTCCTCTTACTAGAAGTATGGTATTGCAAACATGAAGTTATTCGCTTGTTAACTGGAGCAAGGGGAGCCATACCGATGAACTTTGTCACCTTCTATCAAAGTTTCAATATAGATGATCCACTGTAGTCCTGGCAGTCTTGAAAGGATCACTGTCCACATTTTATAATCACTTATATTAATAGTACTACCATCTATCTTCTTCTTCTAGTCCCTATCGGCAACCATCTTGGCTGTGTCTTCTCTGTTGTGAGCTGTTTGGAGTAACTCTGCCGATGTCTTTTAGAGTCCAGTCTCCGAGGTTTTTTAGCCAGGAGATTCGTCTCCTGCCAGCACCTCCCTTTCCAGGTATCTTTCCTTGTGGGATTTCTTGCAGGAGATGGTACCTGCTTCTGTTTCTCATGATGTGACCGAGGTATTCTAGCTTCCTCGTTTTTTCAGTGGTCAGTACTTCCTTATCTTTTCTCATTCTTTGAATGATCTCTGCATTTGTGACATGATCTGTCCATGACACTCTTAGCATCCTTTGGTATAGGCACATCTCGAAGGGGTCTAATATTATACTGAGCAACTTCGTCAAAGTCCATGTTTCAACTCTGTAATAGAGAACAGAAAATACATAGCAGCGAAGGAGTCTCATTTTTGTAACTAGTGTTAAGTCATGGCTTTTAAACAGTTTTTCCATTTTGTTGAACAGTCCTAGCTTTTCCAATGTGGGACTTCACTTTAACCAAATTATCCCATTGATCATTAACAATGGTGCCGAGATAACTGTATTTCCGGACTCGTTCAACAGGTTTATGGTCAATTACTAGATGGCATGCAGGGATGAAGTTTTTACTTATGACCATAACTTTGGTTTTCTTTATATTAATGTCAAGACCATATTCATGGCTAGTGAATGCTACTCTTTCAATGAGATATTGTAAACTTTCTAAACTATATGCAAAAATTACAGTGTCATCAGCATATCGAATGTTGTTTATTCCTTGTCCATTTAAAAGCACTCCCATTTGTATATCATCCAGTGCTTCCCTGAAGATATATTCTGAATAGATGTTAAATAGCAATGGAGACATTATACAACCCTGTCATACACCCCGTTGGATATGTATGTCTTCCGTATTTTTCTCTCCCAGTCTAACAGAAGCAGTCTGATTCCAGTATAAGTTGACAGTGATTCTTAGATCCTTATCCTCTAGACCAGGGATGGCGAACCTTTTCCAAATAGTGTGCCATTTTAAGTCTGGTTTATTATTCTCAACTGTTGACTGTGCCACTTCTTATTTTCCTTAAAGGAATGACTACAACGTACAACAACCCCCCCCCCCCTCCCAATCACGACTTCTTTCCAAATTCCCAATTATGTTTCATAATATGTTATTTATTCACTGATTTATTTATTTATTTATTTATTTATTTATTTATTTATTTATTTATTTATTTATTTATTTATTTACTTACTTATTTATTTATTTATTTATTTATTTATTTATTTATTTATTTATTTATTTATTTATTTATTTATTTATTTATTTATTTATTTATTTATTTATTTATTTATTTCTTAGATATATCTTGTAAATACAGTTGTTTGCATGCTCAGTAGTCGTATTTTTCAAATACTGAAAATATACCTTTTAAATATGTGAAAATACCTATTATTATTTGTAAATAAATAAATAACAAGCTCCCATTGTAACACAATTCGTTATTAAATATCATTACCTGGCGAGTTGGCCGTGTGGTTAGGGGCGTGCAGCTGTAAGCTTGTATCTGGGAGAGAGTGGGTTTCGAGCCCCACTATAGGCAGCCCCGAAGAAGGTTTTCTGCGGTTTCCCATTTTCACACCAGGCAAATGTCGGAGCTGTATCTCAATTAAGGCCACGGCGGTTTCCTTCCCACTCGTAAGCCTTTCCTATCCCATAGTCGCCACAAGACCTATCTGTGTCGGTACGGTGCAAATCAAATTGTAAAAAGATAAATATTATTAGATATAAAAATCAAAATAAGCCTCTGTGTCTCAGGTGGCAGCGCGCCGGCCTCTCACCGCTGGGTTCCGTGGTTCAAATCTTGGTCACTCCATGTGAGATTTGTGCTGGACAAAGCGGAGGTAAGAAAGGTTTTTTCCGGGTACTCAGGTTTTCCCTGTCATCTTCCGTTCCAGCAACACTCTCCGGTATCATTTCATTCCATCTTTCAGTCATTAATCATTGCTCCAGAGGAGTGCGTTAGGCTTCGGCAGCCGGCACAATTTCTATCCTCGCCGCTAGATGGAGGCTTCATTCATTCCATTCCTGACCTGTTCAAAGGACTGGAAACAGGCTGTGGATTTTCAGTTTCACAAAAATCAAAAATAGTACTATTGGCAATGGACTTCACTTCCTCCATTGGCTTAATTATCTTTCCATGTTGTCGTAGTTCGCATGCTCAACAATTTAACTAATTTCTACCTCATCACATTTCCGTAAGGAAATAAGAAAAAATAGCTATCCTTGCTTGCAAGGTCACATCCATGCTTTCATCAAAACACACTGCATACATCTGGGGGTTAATCCAAATTAGCTTTCAATTACTCCGAAACTTCTTCACTCTTTTTAATTATTCTATCCCTGACAGCAGTTCAGCTGGCTGACATTCCTTTCATTCTGTTAATTATTTGATTATTAGGGAAGATTTCAAATAATGTGTCGGACATCAATAAGGAAATTCATTTCAAGAACTCACCGTCAGAAAACGGTTTCCCGTGCATGCTGCACTATGCAGTAAGACAGATGGAAACAGACGAACTGATATTATTCCTTGGCCGGAAAGATGATACAAAAGAACTAGTTTGATTTGTGTAATGTTCGATATTTTGTGACACGAACTCTCTTCTTTCTTCATTCGGCATTGATCAAACATTTGAGTGATTAGTTTCGAAATGGCGCTTTACATGAAATGTGAGGGATACAATTGTGTTCGATCGCAGGCAACACACCTTTCTATCAGTCCGAGTTCCCTCGTCCACTGTTCTTGAAAAATCCTGTCACTACCTTTGTTAAGTGTTGTTCTTTTCGGCACGGAAAACCTGTTCGCAAGGCCCGCATACAAAACCACCAGGAAACGACACTGTTATCTCACTTGACTTTCGGACCTATTAGTGTAGCAGTGGTTTTTACGTATATTGCACGTCCGGATGGAACTAGTATTTAGATTTTCGATATTTATTTCTTACACGTGAAACACCATAAGATATGTATTATCTGTAATACAAGTCGTATATGAAAAGAATATGTTCATGTGGCGTGCCACCAAAATCGTGCTCGCGTGTCACCTAGTGACACGCGTGGCATAGGTTCGCCATCCCTGCTCTAGACCAATACTTCGTAATATTTCAATCATCTTGTCATGTTGCACTCTATCAAAGGCCTTCTGTTAGTCAATATAACAGGTATAAATATCACAATTTATGTCTCTACATTGCTGAAATAGCACCTGAATGCTAAATAGAGCTTCCCGTGTGCCAAATGCAATTCGGAAACCAAACTGTGTAAGTGAAATTTGATCTTCGCTGAAGAATACACCCACGGTATCCTCTGCCTGTCGTAAGAGGTGACTAAAAGGGGCCCAAGGGGGCTCTCAACTTGGGAGTGTGGCTTGGTGACCACGGGGCCCTTAGCTGAGTCCTGGCATTGCTTCCACTTACTTGTGCCAGGCTTCTTACTTTCGTCTATCCTGTCCGACCTCCCTTGGTCAACTCTTGTTCTTTTCCGACCCCAACGGTATTAGAGCATTCGGGGCCTAGGGAGTCTTTCACTTTCACACCCTTCGTGGCTCTTGCCTTTCTTCGTCTGTTACTTCATTTTTTGAAGTGACGGATCCCTTCTCTTTTCTTCTTTTTTCTCTCTGTCTACACCCTGTGGGTGGGGGATGCAAATGAAAAATACATCCACGGTATCCCCTGCCTGTCGTGAGAGGCGACTAAAAGGGGCGACCAAGGTATTATTGCATTAGAACCATGAAACTACTTTTGATTAGTACCATCTCACAGGGAACACCATGGGTCACCTTTACTTGTGAGTAGTACCACTATATTAGGTACACCAAAGGTTTGTGATTAGTAGTAGCAGAGAGAGGTTCACTGTGAGTTTCCAGTACCTGTGATTAGTATCATTGTAAGAAACACCATGGGTCTGGGCATTGCCTGTGATTAGTACCACTATATGAGCGACACCATTGGTCTGCGTTGCCTGTGATTAGTACCCACTATATGAGGAACATCTCGGGAATACCAGCGTCCATGATTAGTACACGTAGGTGAGGAGCACCATCGGTTTGCGCTGCCTATGAGTAGCGCCGTTATGTGAGAAACTCCATCGGTCTGCATTACCTGTGCGACGTACAATACTTGTGAGTTGTACCATCATGTGTGGATTACCGTGAGTCTACGCTACTTTTGATTAGTACCCCAACATGACAAATACCATGGTTCTACTTTACTAGCGATAAGTACCATTATGAGGGGCCGTTGCCTTGATTTTAGACCCCTTTAGACAATATGTATCCTTGATTCAGGATTGTGCTTTGGAAATGGTCCCTTGGTCAGTAATACTATTTTTTATGATAGTTTTTGGATCGGATCCAAAGATTGTTTTAAATTCATATCCATCCATTCCTTTTTCATAACATTTTTTATTTTGGTCAGTGGATGATTTTGAACTTTTAATTTGTTATTACATTTCGTACCATTAGGGGCCGATGACCTAGATGTTAGGCCCCTTTAAACAACAACAATCATCATAATCATCATTTGATCTTCGCAGAGTTTGTATTTTCGTCTGCGAATGACCTTCCGAAAAAGTTTCAACAAATGGCTCGTAAGGCTTGTTATTCTGAAATCGCTACATAACTTAGCTCCGGTTGTTTTAGGTAATGCAGTAAATTCTGATTTTAGCCACTCATAAGGAATGTTGCCAGAATCGTAGATGTCATTGAACATTACAGTCAGCACATTGTCCTCTTTAAAAAGTTTTAAAAATTCTGCATTGATGTTCTCTGGGCCGAAGGCTTTGCCATCTTTAATTACCTTTATTGCTCTTCGTACTTCCTGTACTAGAATACTTGGCCCTGTTTCACAGTTTAGCTGTGAAGGTTCCTGTCAGTTGTCCAGAAACAGGTATTCTATATATTCCTTCCATATATGTTTGATTTCTTCTAGGTTGACTATGACTTTTCCTTCACTATCTACCAGCTTGTTTGCTGTCCTTGTTTTGAATTTTCCCGTCAGCTCCCTAATTTTATGATGAATGTTGAAACCGTCATATTTTAGTTGTAACGCTTCTATTTCAGCACATTTTTCCTGCATTTTGTTTTCTTTTACTTTACTTATTTTATTCCTGATCTCTGTATTAATGTTTTTATATTCATCTGTGTTACGATTTGCTATCCTCCTCCTCTCCATTAATTTAAGGATCTCATCAGTCATCCAGTTATTCTTTTTGACAAAATTTGTTCACAGATGTTTATCTTTAATTAATTCCATTGTGTATTTTAATTTTTCACTTCAGTGCACAAATTATTAGGTTCAGTGCTTAGTATGTTATTTAGTTGTTCAACTTGATCTCTTATTTATTTATTATGGCTTCTTTCATGTGGCGAAGTTAGGGCACACGGCCATCTCTTACACTTAACCACAATACAACAAATAATATTAAGGTTGCCTATTACTAATTATACTACTTATACTATTTCCTAAATTCAGCTTAAGTTGTATACCCACACAATATGCAGCTTATTAGCTTATTAGCTCGTTACTTCAGTACTCTTTTCTATCTCACACAGACACTTGCACACACACTTATCAATTACCCTTACGTTTACATTATATAAAACAAACAGAAACAATTTTTAATTTTACAATTTCCAATCACACGCACACAATACACACCAATACACACTTCAATCGGTAACTCTCAACAGGTAATCTCGGCAAGATATTTTAAATTTGAGGGAAGAGTCAGTGCCCCTGACACTTATTGGCAGAGAATTCCAAAGCCTGGAACCGGTTACAGTAAAAGATTTATTATACACAGAAGAGTGGTGAAGAGGAATAGCTAGAGTGGAACCGAGCTAGTGTTATGGTTATGGAAGGACGAGAGGAAGTGAAGTTTAGATGAAATATACTGGGGGGAGTTACTATGCAGGAGTTTGTGTATTAAGACAAGTATATGATATTCACTTCTCTTAACAGGTTTTAACCAGTTCAGTGCTTGATAGTAAGGAGTAATATGCACGTCATACCTTAGGTTAAAAATGAATCTAAGGCAACAATTCATAATACGCTGCAGTTTCCTAGTTTGTTCTTTAGTAGCGTCTACAAAGATAACATCACAGTAGTCAAGGATAGGAAGAATTAGGGTCTGTGTTAATCTTTGCCGCATATTTAGTGGTATAATATCTTTATTTAATTTCAGTGGGTGTAGAGTAGCAAACACCTTCTGACTTACGTTTTTGATATGTTCTGTCCAATTTAGAGTTTCAGTCATCGTCACCCCAAGATTTCTCACTGTTTTACTGTACGGGATTGTGCTATTATTTATTTGTAGAGGAGGAATGATCGAATCGTTGATCTTGTGTAGGAGCTTCTGCGAACCGACAATGGTAGCTTGCGATTTTGACGGATTTATGAGAAGTCTGTTTGCGAGAGCATATTCACTGAGTTTTTTCATGTCATCATTTATGCATTTCACTGCGTTTGTTAATTCGCTTGAGCTGCAATGGTAATAAATTTGGAGATCATCAGCATATAGGTGATAATTACACGTTTTTAAAGAAGATGAAATGTCATTGATATACGATGTAAAAAGCAACGGTCCTAAAGTACTACCTTGTGGCTTGCCAACTTTCCTTGTACGCCATTCTGAATTTCTTTCATGAGTTATCACCTGCTGCCTCTGATCTTTCAAATATGACGTAAAAAACTTCAGTACGGTACTGAAGGGTCAAACAAGTAAGATTCCATTTTCTTAATTAGTAGCTGTAAGTCTCTTGTATCAAATGCACCACTGAAATCCAGTAGCATTAGTACTGTAACTTGTCGTTGCTCCATAGCTAGTCTGATGTCTTCTGTCACTTTAAAGCCCGATTGTAATGGGTCAAGGGGAGAATAGTTATTTAAATATTTCAATACTTGCTCGTACACCAGTCTTTCCAAAGCCTTAGAAAGCGCTCAAAGAATAGAAACTGGGCGATAGTCAGAGGTCAGTTTAGGATTATTTATCTTGGGCACTGGGATGACATTAGCTTGTTTCCAGAGTGCAGGGAAAATTCTATTTCTAAGACAATAATTGAATATATGTGTGATAATCGGGAGGATAGCGCCTATTATATTATGTATGAAATGCATAGGGATGTCATCTACTTCTACTGCTTTAGATTTAATAGAATATAGTACTTTTTTAATTTGGTTGCTAGTGACCTCTTGGAATGAAAATTGAGGACGGTTAAGTAGAGGGATGGCTGGTTGATTCGTATTTAATTCTGCCTGATTGATTGGTTTAAACGCGATTCGTTCTTCAGAGAAATATGTAATAAGCTCGTCTAGGGGAACAGTTGATTCGTGTTGCTGTTGTTGGCCCTTTACAATACCAAGAGAGCGTAGTTCTTTCCAGGAATTCCTGGCATTCAGTTTACCTGAAAGACAGTTTAAGTACTTAAATTTCTGATTTCTGATTTCTTGCTTAATTCTGTTCCTAAGTACCCGATAGTTTTCAAAATCGGATTCGTTACGGGTACGTTTGTACCGTCGGAACCATGAATCACGGCGAGCCATCAAATTCTTAATTTCGTCATTTAACCATGGGTGACTCACTTTCACTTGTCGTTTGGGAGCATGTTTGTCGTATAGACTAGTAATGAGGGAATTTAGTTTGTCTATTTCTGCGTAATTTCATCTAGTAGTAGAATATCATTCCAGGGTAGGTTGTAGGCATCATACTTCAGTTGATCTAAATTAATATCTCTTATATTCCGACAAGTGGTGAACTTAGGTTTGTATTTGGGTATGCGAAGAGAATATGATAAATAAACTAGGTCGTGTGTTGAGATCGATGGAACAGGAATTTGGCCGTGATTTAAGGCTTTCTGGGGATTGTTTGTTATGATTAGATCGATTAGTGAGTGTGAAGTGTGATTATTGCTGTATATATGGTTGGTAGGATTTAATGGGAGAATCGCAAGGTTACAGGAAAATAGTATTTAAAGTTAAAAACTTCATGATCGTTCCGTATTGAATAGAGAAATAAGAAGATGTACAATATTAGAAGGATCCACCTTTCAATACTCCATTGTAAGTTGAACTAAAAAGAAGTCACAACTTGTTTATTGGGACCGGTTTCGACACATTACAAGTGTCATCATCAACCAAATAGTAAAATAGGGCAAGATATAAAGATCTTAAAACAACTAATACATTGAACACAGGCAAAAAATTACTACGATATGAATAAGTGTCCTTCTGAGCTGATTCTTTCAGTAAGTTTATATTTAAGTCTCCTAATAGTACGATATGTTCGTAAGTTGGTACTAGGTTGAATAAACAAGCTTCCAACTCCGTCATGTTCACTATATCTGGAGGTTTATAAACTGCGGCAAAGAGGACTTTCGTCCCTTTAACGGTGATCTCCACGAACATGAACTCTGATACCGGTTGAGTGGCATTTTGTGATGTGCATATTACTCTACCTCTCAAGTCATTTCTGAAATAAAGGGCTACACCGCCACCCTTCCTACCATCCGTTCTATCCCAGCGGACGAGTTCGTAATTATTAATATTTACAATGGCGGAAGGGATGGTAGGCCTTAGCCAAGTTTCACTAATACAAAAAACATGTACGTCATTGTCATTAACAATTGTATGTATTTCATCTATGTGAGCAGGGAGAGAGAGCGCGTTCATATGGCAACATTGCAAACCATGTGGCGTGGAGGAGAGAGCCTGTCTCAACAAGAGACTTGTTGCGACAGGGGGTTGCGGACCGGACCCAGACTCAGGTAGCGGACGTTGAGCTAACATTACAAGGAGAAACAATGAGAACTCACCGCTGGCTCCCGTTGAAAGAGACCGTTGACTGTTGCACACACACATTCACACTCACATTTCAAAAAAATATACACATAACTAACACTATTTGAGGCAAATTTGAAACTCATGGTAAACAAGAGTCCTGTTACATATTTTAAAACTAGCCCTATTATAACACATTCACTCATTGTCACTGATTCTGTGCTCCGCTACGCTGCCTGATAAGAACGTTTAGGTCCCTAGGAGTGATCAGAGTGGTTTTCTTGCCGTCTGGTGTAATTACAGTCACACGTCCATCCTGTGTATGCACATTCCGCAGTCCAAATGCGTCGCATGCCTTATTCAAAATCCCTTTTCTTGTTGATGATGTTGATGATGATGTTGACCATGATGTTTGTGCCCTTCAGTAATCACTTCGCCCATCAGACTTGGTCCCGCTGATGGTAACACAGAAACTTCACAATTATTGGCCTGTTCCCAGTGGCCACTACGTTGGCAGTCGTCCTGCGCTGGCCACCCAATCTATGACATCTATCGATACTGTCCATGCCAATATCTACCTTAAGTCTGTTCTTAATGACGTCTATGACAGCCCCATAGGTGTCCTCCTCAGGTGATTCCTTAACCCCATGTATCAGTAGGCAATTTTGCCTACTGTACTGGGCTGCTTCATCAGCCATCTCTTGTTTATCCATTCTTTGATGGATCTCCGCAATGGCCTGCTTCATGTCAGCTATCTCAGCACCCATGGAACCTCAGAAGTACTTAAAGTCGGAGCTTAGGCTGGTGAGCAGCTCCTGGGGGTTGGCGGCACTGCTGTCTGCACTGCGGTCGGAAGCCGTCATGGCTTCCTCCAAGCAAGCTTGAAATTCAGCCGTGCATTTCTCGTACGCTGACAACCTCTTCTCGATGTCCTTGAGAGTCATTTTGACCGTTTTAAATCAAAACATGCACTTAGTGATGACGGTTGAACACACAGTGCAGAGCAAGTTTACACGTGACTGGCCGTAGTCGCCATCTTGTCTCATCTTGTGGACAGTTAAAATATAGGATGAAATTCTATAAGAGTTTAAAACTCTACTGTATAAGTTCTTGTTAAAATGACTTCATTGGACTCAGTATACTGTGTCATTTCCAGCAGCCTTCTTCTGGGGGAAGTATTTATTCGTGTTGCAAATAAGTGTTACATACTACCCACATTCCAGACATACTTTGCATCAGAGTAACATCGTGTATGATTCATCAAAAACTTAAGTTTGAAAGGAGGGTGAAATATTGTGTTTTAACTAAATTTAAATTAATAGCATGAAGGGGGGGTAGTTTTTCAGAATGTGTGATCATTGAAGTTATTTTGGCTGACTTATTTTTTTGTGATATATATTTCTATTACCTCCTTAATGTTAATGAATTGCCTTTATTTTTGATGTTAAAATGTTGATGTCTGTGAAATGCTGGGAGTTGTCATATACATGTTCTGCAAAGGCTGAATGTTGATTATATTTCATTGCATTTTTGTGTTCTTTGTACTTGGTGTGGAAATTTAATTTTGTTTGGCCAACATATTGCAATTTGGCTCATGACGTTCGAGTTTGTATGAAGTGTGGCTATTAATAAATGGGACTGATACCATAGATATGATTTATTGCAGGAATCTTACAACTTCACTTATTCACCTACTAAGTGCACCCCTTCTCTGTCTATACACTACTATATACAAATCGTCCACTGTTCAAAATAATGCTGAAAGTCACTAACTGTTAACTCATGCTTTACCTTCACCATTTTTGCTTTTACCTCTTCCACAGACTGAAAATGAGTTCCTTCAATACACTTTTACTTTGGGGAAGAGAAAAGTCACCATCGGCCAGGTCTGGTAAGTATGGGAGATGTTCGAAACCTGGAATATGTTTATCAGCCAAACACAGTTCACAGTTAGGGCATTCTGATGGAGGGACCAGCTTTGAACTCATTTTTCTTTGTACAGTTCTTCATGCAAAATTTCTCATACAGACACTTTATCAGTATTCGCCATATCTCCCATCATCCTAATACTACCCGCACAGTTTCACTAATTTTCTGAATGTTTCTCAGTTTTTGATGTGATTGAATGACCTGGATGCTCATGGCCTTTCACCTCCTCCTTTCCATCTCTGTAGCGTAACGGGTAGTGTTATTGGCTGCCGTCCTCAGGGGCCCGGGTTCGATCCCCGGTACTGCTAGAAATTTAAGATTGGCAGAAGGGCTGGTATGTGGTTGAAAATGGTACATGCAGCTTACCACCATTGGGGGTATACCTGAAAAGAGATGCACCACCTCCGGATGAGGACACAAGTTTACTTTTTACCTCCTTCTGACTCCTCACTAAGCATTTTGTGCCTCTCAAAAACTTAAGTACCGAGCTCGATAGCTGCAGTCGCTTAAGTGCGGCCAGTATCCAGTAATACCAATATAAATGGTCCGTTATTGGACATTATAAATTTTCTAGCTAACTCATTCTTGGTTGCCAGCATTTCACCCTCGTGTGCTAGGGTGGGCTCATCAGTTGGTACCTAGCACACCTACCAATACGCTGGCTAGTGCATACCGTGGAGGCCACTGCGTAGGCTAACTGGAACCACCGGCAGTGCCAATGCACTAAGAGACTTTGTCTCATCACCAAAAATTGATGCCTGCTAGGCCATCAGATGATATAGATGTTGATTCCCATAGGGAATCTGAAATATTTGTCCTGAATGAGTAAATTTATAATACCAATATAAATGGTCCGTTATTGGACATTATAAATTTTCCAGCTAACTCATTCTTGGTTGCCAGCGTTTCGCCCTCGTGTGCTAGGGTGTGCTCATCAGTTGGTACCTAGCACACCAACCAATACCATTTACTCATTCAGGACAAATATTTCAGATTCCCTATGGGAATCAACATCTATATCATCTGATGGCCTAGCAGGCATCAGTTTTTGGTGATGAGACAAAGTCTCTTAGTGCATTGGCACTGCCGGTGGCTCCAGTTAGCCTATGCAGTGGCCTCCACGGTATGCACTAGCCAGCGTATTGGTAGGTGTGCTAGGTACCAACTGATGAGCCCACCCTAGCACACGAGGGTGAAATGCTGGCAACCAAGAATGAGTTAGCTGGAAAATTTATAATGTCCAATAACGGACCATTTATATTGGTATTATAAATTTACTCATTCAGGACAAATATTTCAGATTTCCTATGGGAATCAACATCTATATCAGTATCCAGTAATTGGGAGATAGTGGGTTCGAGCCCCACTGTCGGCAGCCCTGAAGATGGTTTTCCGTGGTTTTCCATTTTCACACCAGGCAAATGCCGGGGCTGTACCTTAATTAAGGCCATGGCCGCTTCCTTCCAATTCCTAGGCCTTTCCTATCCCATTGTCGCCGTAAGACATATCTGTTGATGTAGATGTTGACTCCCATAGGGAACTTAAAATATTTGTCCTGAATGAGTAAATTTATAATACCAATATAATGGTCCGTTATTGGACATTATAAATTTTCCAGCTAACTCATTCTTGGTTGCCTGTGTTTCGCCCTCGTGTGCTAAGTTAGGCTCGTCAGTTGGGACTTAGCACACCACCCAAGACGCAAGGCTAGTGCATACCGTGGAGGCCACTGCATCTACATCATTTGATGGCCAGGCAGGCATCTATTTTTGGATATGAGACATAGCTCTCATAGTGCATTGGCACTGCTGGTGGCTTCAAATAGCCTATGCAGTGGCCTCCACGGTATGCACTAGCCTTGCGTCTTGGGTGGTGTGCTAAGTCCCAACTGACGAGCCTAACTTAGCACACGAGGGCGAAACGCAGGCAACCAAGAATAAGTTAGCTGGAAAATTTATAATGTCCAATAACGGACCATTATATTGGTATTATAAATTTACTCATTCAGGACAAATATTTTAGGTTCCCTATGGGAGTCAACATCTACATCATTTGATGGCCAGGCAGGCATCTATTTTTGGATATGAGACATAGCTCTCATAGTGCATTGGCACTGCTGGTGGCTTCAAATAGCCTATGCAGTGGCCTCCACGGTATGCACTAGCCTTGCGTCTTGGGTGGTGTGCTAAGTCCCAACTGACGAGCCTAACTTAGCACACGAGGGCGAAACGCAGGCAACCAAGAATGAGCTAGCTGGAAAATTTATAATGTCCAATAACGGACCATTATATTGGTATTAGACATATCTGTGTCGGTGCGACGTAAAGCAAAAAAAAAAAAAAAACTTAAGTACATGACATAGAAGAGAATCTCTGTACACCTCCTTCGTTAATAGCACTCTTTGATGTTTCTTTTCACAAGAAATTTCAAATTCACACAATACTTGGATCTTTAAACTAGGCATGATTTCTGACTCCCGGATGAGACAGCATCCACTTAAAACTGAGCTCAAGAGCAGACTAGCAAAGACAGCAAGACAAAACCACCTGCACTGCAATCCTGTAGTTTCAAGGACAACATCTTTCTCAGTTCCCCTCCTGCTACACCCCTGGAAGGCAGAAGAGCAGTACTGTTTTTACCTCCTCCCTCTTCTTCTTGGGATTATACTTGTTAGACTGATGGGCTTTGATCTTTGCCCGGTGTTCCATTTTCTGGTGTAGTTCCTTTCTTTCTGCCAACCAGAGAGTACCTTTCTTCTTCAGTGTATTTTCCTGAAAACCACAGACTTTCTTCAGGATCTGTCTCACAGCCTGTCTGTTTTGTAAGTATGTCAGCCCCAGTTCTTTTAGGTCCTTCTCTGTCTCTGTCAGCCATGTGGTAAGAACTTCTTTGTTTTGCCAGAAGGTGAAGGTGATTGGTCAGTCTGTTGGGTTGCCACATGACCATAGAAAGCTACCCTCCTTTTTATGGCACAGTCAGAGGGCCTATCTGTTTGGGAATAGAACTCTGAATTGTGACATCTCCAGTATTCCTCATTTTCCAGTATTCCTCATCTTCCAGTGCTGGGCCTGTGATCTTTCTAAGAATTCTTGTCCCTCTGACTTCCAGCTTTCCAATTAAAAATTTTCTGTTTAGTGACAGACGCTCCATGGCATGCACTGGCTGCTGGACGGACAGCTGTTGTGTAGTGTTTCAGCTTCAGATTTCATGAGAAGTATCGCTTGTTGTAGGTGTTTTGAGACAGTTGATAGGCCAGTTCCAGCTTGTAGACTCTCACAGGGACGGATGTTTTCTCTAACAAGGTGGGTTCAATCCTGTTCCTGACGTACTTGCACTTCTCCATACACTTGATTTTACTCTCTTCTAGTGACATCTTAATCAGTCATCAATGATCTGCATTTAGGACTGTCGCCCAGGTGGCAGATTCTCTATCAGTTATTTACTTAGCCTTTTCTTAATTTTTTTTTCAGAGAATTTGTAAGTTTTTCAAACATTTTCCTTGATAAATTGTACCAATCACTTACTCCTCATCCAGTAAATGAATATAAGCAACAATTTGTCCTCTTGAATTCATCTTCATATTATAGACTTTCCTGCTTTTAAAAACTCTGCTGAAGTTTATTCGTCTACTATTGTCATTCCATGCCATCTCTCCACTGACAGATCGGAACATACCACTTTTTAGAGCAGCTCGTTTCCTTACTCCCAAGTCTTTCCAGCCTAAAGTGTGCGAAATTTTTATTACACTGCTATTTTGTTGGCAATCACCAAGAACAAATAGTGCTGTTTTCCATTTGATCTTTTCCAGTTCTTGTATCAAGTTGCCCTGCTGTAGGTCCTCTACACTCAAACCATACTCTAATTGAGTTCTTACCAGGAACTAATATGCCCTCGCCTTTACTTCCTACAACCCCTAATTACCCTCATAACCATGTTGTTTCATTCATCACCAATCACTACTGATCTGCATTTAGGGCAGTCGTCCAGATGGCAATTCCCTATCTGTTCTTTTCCTATCCTTTTCTTAAATGATTGCAAAGAAATTGTCAATTTATTGAACATCTCCCTTGGTAAGTTATTCCAATCCCTAACTCCCCTTCCTATAAACGAATATTTGCCTCATTTGTCCTCTTGAATTCCAACTTTATCTTCATATTGTGATCTTTCCTACTTTTAAAGACACCACTCAAACTTACTCGTCTACTAATGTCATTCCACGCCATCTCTCCACTGACAGCTCAGAACATACCACTTAGTTGAGCAGCTCATCTCCTTCCTTCCAAGTCTTTCCAGCACAAATCGAGCTGCTTTTCTTTGGATATTTTCCAGTTCTTGAATCAGGTAATCCTGGTGAGGGTCCCATACACTGGAACCATACTCTAGTTGGTGTCTTACCAGAGATTTATATGCTCTCTCCTTTACATCCTTACTACAACCCCTAAATACCATCATAACCATGTGCAGAGATCTGTACCCTGCATTTACAATTGCTTTTCTTTTTTTAATTCTCCCAGCATCATCATCATCATCATGTTCCAACTCAAGTTTCCCAGGTGTGGTGTTCAAGCGCTCATCATCTCTTCCTGTCTGTATATATCTTCTGTTCTAGGACATCTTCCCATTTGAGACCTTTCTCCTCCACATCTGATTTCACTGTCTATCCAGCGTTTCCTTGGTTTTCCCCTTGGTCTCCTACATTTCCTTTCTCCCATGCCTCTCTTGTTAACCATATGATATTGCCTTGTAGTCCTACTTTTACAACCGTCCTTTCCATCACATTTATTTTTAACTACAAAAGAAAACAGCTTCATGATCTCTTATACCATCTATCACATGAGTTTTTCGATAGAGCTCATCTGATTTTATCAGCGCCATGTCTAGAATATTTTACCCTCTAGTTGGTTCCATCACTTTCTGATTCAGCTGTCTTTCCCATATTAATTTATTCACCATTTTTGGTCATGCTTTCTGTTGTTCGCATTCCCTTTCCAGTTAACATTTAGTAAATTCAAAATCACCCGCTACAGTATCGTTCCTTTCTATTGTTAACCTCTTTGATGTTGGAGGAGTACTTGGTCTTCTCCAGTGACACTGTGGTCACTTATATTCTGAGACAATTGACCTGGATCACTGCTGTTTCCTGTGATGCAACTGTCAGTGCCATGTCATCTGCAATGGCCAGTCAGTCTACTGTCAGCACTTATCTCTTGTGACCCACGTAGATCCCACTCTGGTCACTGAAATTGTCCAGTTACTTTTGCCATTCTCTCACAACTTTTTCAAGGACACAGTTGAAAAGGAGTAGGGAAAGCCATTGCGTAGTCTGGCCTATGTTCTAATCTCTAAGGTCCCGTTTGTTAGTAGCCACACCTTGTATACTTGAGAGAGAGAGAGAGAGAGAGAGAGAGAGAGAGAGAGAGAGAGAATGTGTGTGGGTTTTTAAAAAAAAATCAATTTTACATTTGCTAGTGCTTTTGTAGTGTGTTGTTCATTGTGATTTTGTAGTGTGTTGTTTGTTCTGAAGGCTATTTTTAAACCTTACTTTTTAAATGCATTAGCTATCTTGTTCATGTTATGTTTGTGATATTGAGAACTATGTAGTTAACACAGATTACCTTGATTGAACAAAAAGGGGACAAACCCACCAGTGGGTCATGACATATCCCTTATATTTTACTTTGTTCCTAATGAACAAACTCTGAAAACAATAGAGGCCATGAAAGCATCAATGGTAACTATGTATTTGTTGTTTTAGGTGGGGGTTTTCTTGTGTCTTGTCATTGCTTTCTTAACACATTGATGACAATGTATTTTCAGAGTTTATTCATTAGAAACAAAGTAAAATATATGGGATATGTCATGACCCACTGGTGGATCTTGTCCCCTTTTTCTACCATCACAGTAATCTGCCCCAGACTAGTCAGTCGCTCCCAGGCGTGCTCAGTTCGAACAACTCAAATTATGAAAATAACTTAAAATTACACCCTGGATTTTGATGGGGAACATATCTCTAATATGGACAAGATGAGGTCAACCTATAGCTATAACTAATGCAAGTCGAGTTATGACATCAGTTTTGAGGGAAACATGTTTATTAAAAATAAATAAGAAATACAAAAGGTATAGCAAAAATAATCATCAAATCTGACAAGAAAATACATGACTCAGATCTTTCTCAGTGGTTGTAGAGTTCATCTTCAGGATCAAAATATAATATTACAATGAATCAAGTGTATGCGAACACACATATTTAACATTTAGCAAGAAAAATAATGAACTTTTGCACTTTAACACTGTGACTTGCGAGCACAAATCACGCTTCTGGTTGGTTTGTTAATTCTTTTCACTTCAGATGAGTATTGTCCGCCTCCGTAGCGTAACGGTTAGTGTTATTAGCTGCTGTCCTCGGGGGCCCGGGTTCGATTCCCGGTACTACCAGAAATTTAAGAATGGCAGGAGGGCTGGTGTGTGGTTGAAATGGTACATGCAGCTCACCTCCAATGGGGGTGTGCCTGAAAAGAGCTGCAGTACCTTGGGATGAGGACACGAGTTTATAGTCCGACTCGTTGGCTGAATGGTCAGCGTACTGGCCTTCGGTTCAGAGGGTCCCGGGTTCGATTCCCGGCCGGGTCGGGGATTTTAACCTTAATTGGTTAATTCCAATGGCCCGGGGGCTGGGTGTTTGTGCTGTCCCCAACATCCCTACAACTCACACACCACACACAACACTATCCTCCACCACAATAACATGCAGTTACCTACAACATGCTGCCCACCCTCATCGGAGGGTCTGCCTCACAAGGGCTGCACTCGGCTAGAAATAGCCACACGAAATTATTATAAGATGAGTATTTCCCCTTTCCTGCACACTTTACATTGCAGTGGAGGTCCCTAACCTTAAAAGAAAAACATGTTTTAATGTGCTTTGGGGTGAAAATAACTAATCTAACTATACCAAAAAAAATGGTAAAACATCTTACAAAAATATACACCTCGATAATTAGTATCCACATGAACACGAATCACCTGTGGATCGGAACCGCACACAAATAATGATCACATAAATGGCAATATATACACAAATCAAAGAGCAAACACATGTTGTCATATTTTCCCTGGCATCGCCAAGAAAAGCATGCCGCATTCAGGCAACTCTCAATCACACAGTCTCGATGGAAAATATTTGTGAAATAATTTTACACTTACTGTAGAGCAGTCACTTCCTAGATTACATGTCACAAAACCAATCATCTGGTGGAACGCGGGTTCCTGAAATAAAATGCATGGCTCAAAATTCAACAGAATAAACAGAGTGGGCTTTGACATTCATCAAATAACCCAACGTTGGTCTCTGAAAAATATTACATGACACAAATAATCCTCAGCGTGGTTATATCATAAATGACTCAGTTAAAATCTAAATGCCGCGCTATGAAAGTCTCGTCTATGGCATCAGCCATAGTGACATCGATAAAGTACCAATAAAATCAACAAAATAGGCCGCTATACAAACCTCTCCTCGGTTGAAACACAAATCATCCTCGCCTACCACATGGCCAAATGACTCAAAAGCGGAGATTCAGTCTTCCAAAATTGCACCAAATACTAAAAAATTATCCGGTGTCCAAACCTTAACACACGCTACTCACAAGTTTACCCAAGGCAAGTTACTCAAATATGAAAATGCAGGCCTTTAAGAATGAGGAACGTGTCCCCTTACTCATCATCACACAATATATCACATGTCCTAAAGTTGCCAAATTTGACGCAAATATAAATGACATCATCTTACTTTCACTCTCAGAAAAAAAAAAAACATACCATGCTGGTCACATATAAGAGCACTCGCACTCATTAAGTTAAACTTTAGATAAAGTAACCAACTCTGCTATAATACAATAACTCAAAGACTAAGAAATTACCACCGTAGATATAATTCATGTCAGAAAATCTGAAAGTTACTGAAATATCTTACGTGTAACTTGAGAAATTTGCATTAATAATAATAATAATAATAATAATAATAATAATAATAATAATAATAATAATAATAATAATAATAATAATAATAATGTTGTTGTTGTTTGAGTCATAAATCCAAAGACTGGTTGGATGCAGCTCTCCATGCCACCCTATCCCGTGCTAACCTTTTAATTTCTACGTAACTATTGCATCCTACATCTGCTCTAATCTGCTTGTCATATTCATACCATGGTCTACCCCGACCATTCTTACCGCCTACACTTCCTTCAAAAACCAACTGAATTAGTCCTGGGTGTCTTAAGATGTGTCCTATCATTCCGTCTCTTCTCGTCAAACTTAGCCAAATAGGTTTCCTCTCACCAATTCAATTCAGTATCTCCTCATTTGCGATTCGATTTATCCATCTCAACTTCAGTATTCTTCTGTAACACCGCATTTCAAAAGCTTCTATACTCTTTCTTTCTGAGTTAGTTATCATCCATGTTTCACTTCCATACAATGCCACACTCCAGATGAAAGTCTTCAGAAACATCTTTCTAGTTCCTGTATCAATGTTCAAAGTGAGCAAATTTCTTTTCTTAAGAAAGCTCTTCCTTGCTTGTGCTAGTCTTCATTTTATGTCCCCCTTACTTCTTCCATCGTTAGTTATTTTACTACCCAAGTAACAATATTCATCTGCTTCCTTTAAGACTTCATTTCCTAATCTAATATTTCCTGCATCATCTGCCTTCGTTCGACTGCATTCCATTACTTTTGTTTTGGACTTATTTATTTTCATCTTGTACTCCTTACCCAAGACATCGTCCATACCAATCAGCAACTACTCGAGATCTTCTGCAGTCTCAGATAACATAACAATATCATCGGCAAATCTCAAGGTTTTTCTATCCTCTCCTTGGATTGTGATTACCTTTCCAAATTCCTCTTTGATTTCCTTTACTGCCTGTTCTATGTAAACATTGAAAAGGAGGGAGGACAAACTGCAGCCTTGCCTCACTCTTTTCTGGTTTGCTGCTTCTTTTTCAAAGCCCTTGATTCTTATCACTGAGACTGATTTTTATACAGATTGTAAATAATTCTTTGTTCTCAGTATCTCATCTCAATCACCTTCAGAATCTTAAATAGCTTGGTCCAATCAACATTATCGAATGCCTTTTCTAGATCTACAAACACCATGTATGCAGGCTTGTCCTTCTTAATTTGATCCTCTTAGACTGCCTCACGTGTTCCTACATTTCTTCTGACGCCAAATTGATCTTCCAACTCAGCTTCAACTTGTCTTTCCGTTCTTCTGTAAATAATACGTGTTACAGTTTTGCAGGCATGAGATACTAAACTAATAGTGCGGTAGTTTTCACACTTGTTAGCACCGAACGATGCCATGTAGTTATGTAAACGATGAAAGTTTCAGACCCATTGGATTGTTGCTACAGGTCTCCCCACGTGATTGGTTGCGGAGGAATCAACTCCAGTATACGGACTCTGGTGTAGCGTAGTTGACTTGCAGTCTGTGCAGTGAAGTGTTCCCCGTCAAACATACGTCAACGACAGAGAAAGCACGCTATCAACAACTGTCGCCGTTTGAGAGGGCTCGGATAATTGGGCTGTGTGAGGCTGGATTATCACTATGGACTGTCGCTGCACGTGTTGGCCGACAGGCATCTACAGTACAACGTGTATGGCAGCAGTGGTCAAATGAAGGTACCCAAACCCGTAGTCCTGGCACAGGCCCAGCTTGACAGACAACTGTGAGAGAGGATCGCCGCATCATTCGAATGGCCCGGATGGAACCCCATGCAACAGCAGCGCAAATTTGAGCAGCTGTGTCTGGAATCAACTCCAGTATACGGACTCTGGTGTAGCGTAGTTGACTTGCAGTCTGTGCAGTGAAGTGTTACCCGTCAAACATGCGTCGAGGACAGAGAAGAGCACGCTATCAACAACTGTCGCCGTTTGAGAGGGCTCGGATAATTGGGCTGTGTGAGCCTGGATTATCGCTATGGACTGCACTGCACGTGTTGGTCAACAGGCATCTACGGTACAACGTGTATGGCAGCAGTGGTCAAATGAAGGTACCCAAACTCGTAGACCTGGCATAGGCCCTGCACGACAGACAACTGTGAGAGGGGATCGCCGCATCATTCGGATGGCCCGGATGGAACCCCATGCAACAGCAGCGCAAATTTGAGCAACTGTGGCTGGAATCAACTCCAGTATACAGACTCTGGTGTAGCGTAGTTGACTTGCAGTCTGTGCAGTGAAGTGTTCCCAGTCAAACATGCGTCGACAACAGAGAAGAGCACGCTATCAACAACTGTCGCCTTTTGAGAGGGCTCGGATAATTGGGCTGTGTGAGGATGGATTATCGCTAACGACTGTCGCTGCACGTGTTGGCCGACAGGCAACTACAGTACGTGTATGGCAGCAGTGGTCAAATGAAGGTACCCAGACTCGTAGACCTGGCACAGGCCCAGCGCGACAGACAACTGTGAGAGAGGATTGCTGCATCATTCGAATGGCCCGGATGAAACCCCATGCAACAGCAGCACAAATTTGAGCAGCTGTGGCTGGAATCAGCTCCAGTATACGGATTCTGATGTAGCATAGTTGACTTGCAGTCTGTGCAGTGAAGTGTTACCCGTCAAACATGCGTCGACGACAGAGGAGAGCACGCTATCAACAACTGTCGCCGTTTGAGAGGGCTCGGATAATTGGGCTGTGTGAGCCTGGATTATCGCTATGGACTGTCACTGCATGTGTTGGCTGACAGGCATCTACCGTACAACATGTATGGCAGCAGTGGTCAAATGAAGATACCCACACTCGTAGACCTGGCAAAGGGCCAGCGCGACAGACAACTGTGAGAGAGGATTGCCCCATCATTCGGATGGCTCGGATGGAACCCCATGCAACAGCAGTGCAAATTTGAGCAGCTGTGGCTGGAATCAACTCCAGTATACGGACTCTGGTGTAGCGTAGTTGACTTGCAGTCTGTGCAGTGAAGTGTTACCCGTCAAACATGCGTCGACGACAGAGAAGAGCACGCTATCAACAACTGTCGCCGTTTGAGAGTTCTCGGATAAATGGGCTGTGTAAGGCTGGATTATCGCTAAGGACTGTCACTGCACGTGTTGGCCGACAGGCATCTATGGTACAACGTGTATGGCAGTTGTGGTCAAATGAAGGTACCCGCACTTGTAGACCTGGCACAGGGCAGCGCGACAGACAACTGTGAGAGAGGATCGCCCAGAAGGAACCCCATGCAACAGCAGCGCAAATTTGAGCAGCTTACGTTACACAACAAACAGTTGGTAATCGCCTGCATGCAGCTGGCTTACAAGCCCGTGTCCCTGCAGAAGGTGTTCCATTGACCCCACAGCAGCGACATGTAAGGCTGGCTTGTGTCGAGAAAGATCGATGTGGGTCGACGAATGGCATAGGGTCGTCTTTAGTGATGAATCGCGCTTCTGTCTTGCCCGCAGTGATTGCCGGAATCGTGTGCGCCGACGTACCGGGGAGATCTTGTCGAGAGGCCACACAGGGCCAACACCAAACATAATGGTCTAGGGAGCTATTGGCTTTAATGTGAAATCACAATTAGTGCTTGTTGAGGGCTCTATGACTGCTCAACAGTACATTGATTGGGTACTCAATCCAGTGGTTGTCCCTATGATGGCGAACATTGCTAATGGGATGTTTCAGCAGGACAATGCCCGGGTTCATACTGCACGCATCTCCAGAGAAGCTCTCCACGACTTCACAACCTTAGAATGGCCCGCCAGATCCCCGAACCTCAGTCCTATTGAGCATGTGTGGGACACGATGGGTCGACAACGAGCCAACCGTCCTCAGCCACCCACAACTCTGGAACAACTGACCCGTGCAGTGCAGCAAGCATGGGCCACAATTCGTCAGGAAGCGATTCAGGGCCTTATTGACACCATGCCTCGACAAATTCATCAAAAAATCAGATGTAAGGCTTTTCAGACATTCGCTCTATTAACCAGCGTTTTGTCTTAGGTCTGACACTAGACTCATCGGAGTGGGATGTGTCAGACCCTACCAACTGATGCTGGGGTGTATGCAGGTGAACTTATCAGAAGTCCTATATAAGAGGCACAGTCTGATAACTGCTTACGGGAGATAAAACTCACAATGGAATGTATTGCAGCTCGTGGTGGGCACATCCTGTATTGATTGTTGTCCAAACTTGCGGTTAGAGGGACCTGAAAGTGTAATAATCGAATCACAACCGAACACTCGTCCTGCATGTTCAATTGCAGCAATGTAGCACCACTCCTTCTGGGTGTTGCAATTTCCATTTTCTTCAGTGTATTTTTAGTAGTGAAGGTTTGTGAATTCAATCACAAGCTTTCCAAAAGTCTACGAAAGTGATAATCTTTTATTTCTGTCTACTTTAGTAGATGTCCATTTATAATTTAGTGTTATGATTTGATCTGGTCAACTATGCCATGGTCGAAATCCTCCCTGGTACTCCCCTAATTCTTTTTCCAGTTGATATTTGCATCAGTTGTAAATTATTCTCGAGAATATTTTATAAGTTCAAGCCAAGAGTGATATTCCTCTGTAGTTATCAGGATTGGTTCTATCTCCTTTTTTGTGTAAAGGGTGGATTATTGCAGTTGTCTAATGGTCCGGTCCGTTTTCATCATTCCAAATTTTAATCAAGCATTGGTGAAGTGATTCTCTAATTGATTCTGCTTCATTTTTGCACAACTCAGCAAAAAGCTGGGTGAATCAATATTTTCTGGTGGAGTTTTAATGGGCATGTCTGTGTTTATATGAAGTAGTTCTTTTGGTTCTTCACACTTCAATAATTTATTGAATGTGTCTGCTAGAATTTGTGTATTATCTTTATTATTATGTGCCATCTCTCCATTCTTATCTTTTTGCATAAGTGTTGCCAGTTCATATTTTTGAAGTAGTTTACTAAATATTTTATAGTAATCCCTAGAATTGGTCTTTTTTGTTATCTATTTCTATTTGTTGAATAATGCTTTTTTGCTGTTTTCTTTTAATATTTCTGATGGTTTTTTAAGTTAGTTTTCTTTTTTTTTTTTTTTTTGCTAGGGGCTTTACGTCGCACCGACACAGATAGGTCTTATGGCGACGATGGGATAGTAAAGGCCTAGGAGTTGGAAGGAAGCGGCCGTGGCCTTAATTAAGGTACAGCCCCAGCATTTGCCTAGTGTGAAAATGGGAAACCACGGAAAACCATCTTCAGGGTTGCCGATAGTGGGATTCGAACCTACTATCTCCCGGATGGTTAGTTTTCTTTGCTTGGTAAATTCTTCATACGTTGTCTCTGTTTTCTGACTTTGATGATTTAACCATGCCTGATGTCTACTTTCAAATGCTTTATCACACCTCATTCCACCATTAATGCTTTTCCTTGGACTTGGCAAGGCTATTTTCTCAGCTATGTCTTTTAGTTTTGGGATGATCTCTTCTAATTTATCTCAGTGCCTCGAGTTAGTTCTTTATACTGTTCATTGTTTATTAGTTTATGGGGATAATAAACATTTCTCAATTTACATTTTGATTTTGGTTTCTTTACTGGTGTGAATTTAATTTTGATTTTCACCATGTAATGGTCAGACCCTATGTCTATATCTCTAAATACTTTAACATTTTGGATTTCCTTATGATAATTCTTTTCCATAAAGACATGATCTAATTGTCATTCTCCTTTTCTCCAATCTGGGCATTTCCATGTCTTAAGTTTATTAGGTTTCCTCATTAAAAAACGCAGATTTTGATATCATATTATGGTTTCCAAAAGTCTATTAATCTGATGCCATTTTTATTCGTCTGTTTTTGAGCTGGCCATTTTCCTATTATGTGCCTGTATCCCTTTTCTTTACCTAATTGTGCATTGAAGTCGCCTATTCAAATTTTGGTATGATTTTTATTTATATTTGTCACTGTTTGATCCAGGAGGTCCCAGAATTAATCTACCTCTTCTCTGGTTTTTCTCCTATTGTTTTATCATTTGTAAGAACATGGGCATTAATTATTGTGTAGATTTTATTCGATTTTATTACGTTTATGTTCCTTGATATGGGTACCAATGGACCGGCATGTTTGGCCGTAATATTTGTCTCAACCAAGCAGACAAATCAGCAATAGCTGAGCACGCTCTATCGTCCGGTCATGATGTCATGTTCCAAGATGCTTGAGCTCTTACCCACACTAGACACTACAGGTCCAGGATTATACGGGAAGCTGTGGAAATACGTAGATGTCCTAACAATTTCAACAGGGACACTGGCTATCAATTAAGTAACACCTGGTTGCCAGCCATTAAGAATTTACATAGGTAGTTCCCTTTCCTGTCCCTTCACTATTGTTATTTCATCTCTGTGTTTTCCAAATTCGTACGTTCCTCATCGCCAGATGTTTCCTTCCAGGCGTGTGTCAATGTCATATGTTTCGTACACATGTTATGTGAAACTCTTAGCCTGATTCTGATGGTTCGGTCAGTTCCTGCTTTGAACGCTAGCGCTGTGCCACATCTGGGGAGCCATCTGGTGGCGAACAAACGTACCATTTCCACTTCTGTGATAACGTCTAAATTTAAAGAGTCATTGTTTAAGAAGCCTTTCTCGTGGACAGTCGAGATTTTCTTCTGATGACGCAGAGCACAGTTCTCTGCGAAACGTAAAGAATTTCACCTTATTTTCTTGACACGGCATAAGTCCAAAAGCCTATGCAGTATCATGTCTATAAGTACGGGCTGTGAAAGCATCAGTGGCAATAATATTTTGGTTACGAAGGCTGATAAAGGGGGTTCAGTAGTATTAATGGACAAAGATATGTACATCAAAAAAACAGAAGAGTTCTTCAATGATAACAGTTACACAGTAGTTACAAAAGACTCATTAATAAGAGTACAATAGAATTTAAAGTCTTTAATTAAGAAATCAATGTTTTTATTTAATGAACAGGACCAACATAAACTCATCAATATGAATCCTAACATACCATTAGCGAGGGCCTTACCTAAGGTACATAAAAAAGATATCCCAATCTACCCTATTATTAATTGTCATAATAGTCCAACTTATAAGGTATCTAAATACATCCAAAATTTCCTATAAAAAACACTACATTTTTAAGAATAGCCTAAACAATCTTTGAAGAACTCGATCAATTTTTGAGACATCTATATATATAAAATAAGAGTTTTGTCTGTACATTGCTCAGAATTTGAAAAGAATTGTACAGTAAAACCTCCCTATAACGGACACCTTCAGGACCGAAAAAAATGTCCGTTATGAAGGTGTGTCCGCCCGCGAGAGGTTATGAAACCGGTACCATTAAACATAAGTTGGAACACAATAACCCATGTATAGTATGTGTTAACAATTCTCGCAAATGTACCTTTAATTGTATACTGTATACAGTATTGTACAATATACTGCACTGTACTCACATGAGAAAGTTGTAGATGGGCTGCTGCAGCTGCGATGCACTGTATTAAAGAGAGAAAAACACTTCTATGGAAACCTCTATTGAGCACACTGTACACTATTACCGTTCACCATATTAAAATTAAAAAGAACGTATGAGTTTTTGAAACGTCAAATCAGTATGTAGATGTAGCAATCTGTAGCACAGTACAGTAAAACATTAGCATTTGAAAAAATCCTTAATGTTCGTTTGTTTTGTTCATTTCGGTTTAGCAATGATGTTTTCACTATATGCAATTAAATCCTGGGTCAAATTTACACCTTTTTCATCGTTTTGTTTACAATAAAATTCTTTCAGTTGCTTAACAATGCCGAGAGCCTCACTGTACGAGGTTATTGGCAGCACATTCATTTCCGTATTTTCTTCAAAGTCGTCATTAGCATCATCTTCACTCCCGCTTTCATCAGAATCTTCATTTTTGTCCCTCTTCCCTTGGATTGACTGAAGAATCGTTTTCGTGTCTCCACTCTCACACTCTGTTGGAATATCTGAATCAATTTCGATATAGGTGTTCACTTGTACACTGTAACCTGCTCCATTAATCAACTCTTGTGTTGTTTCCATGCTGTCAGGAAGGGTATCCGATTCTATTTCGGGATGTCCACCACTAGCGGGAAACCCAGCTTTCAGAAAGCAGTTACGAACTGTTGAGGCCGTGACGTTTTTCCATGCATTGGTTATCCATGAAATTGCTTGGAGAACATTCAGCCCCTTTGTCAGTGTTTGAAGGGTTACTTCATTCCCGTGAAGTTCTGATACTATGTGCTTCATCACTAACTGTCTGTACATAACCTTGAAGTTCTGGATCACTCCTTGGTCAAGCGGCTGAGAAACTGATGTTACATTTGGTGGGAGAAAGACGATCTTCACATTTTGCAAGTTAATTGTATCCGGATGCGATGCTGCATTATCGAGGAATAATAACACTTTTCGCCCCTGGCGTATCATTTTTCTGTCCAATTGTCCTAGCCAGTCTGTCATTATTTCTCTGGTCATCCATGCTTTCCTATTCGCTTTCCATTAAATGCCAAACTTCATAACGTCCATATTTTTAAAACACCTTGGTTTTGCAGCTTTTCCTATCACAAGGGGCTCCTCCCGTTCTCCACTCATACTTGCACATAACAAGACAGTAAGACGTTCTTTTGCAACTTTTCCACCAGTACAACGATTTCCTTTGAAACACAAAGTTTTGTCGGGTAAAGCATGGAAAAATAATCCAGTTTCATCGGCATTCAAAATATTTTCCGGAGCATACCCGTCTATGATTGAAGGTATTTTTTCTTGCCAGTTGTCAACAACCTCCATATTAACACTGGATGATTCTCCACAAATCATCTGAAGTCGCTTTCTGAATCTTTCTAGCCAGCCATTCGAGGCTTTGAAATCTCCAATACCTAATTCTGTCGCGAATTCTAACGCTTTTGCTTGTATCATTGGTCCTGAGACAGGGACATTCTGACTTCTTATTTTAGCGAACCACTCTAGCGTTGCCTTGTCAATGAGAGCTCCACTACCACTTTGAAACAGTTTAATGCGCTGTTCGTTGCCATTTAAATGCCATTCTTTCACTAGTTCCTCTTGCTTTTTCACAATTTCAGCTGCCTGTGTCTTTCCAATCTTAAACACTTCTGACAGTTTACGCACACCACACTTCTCACGTTTATGATAGTCTATTATGCCTACCTTTTCTTTTAAAGTTAAAAACTTCTTCGGAGCCATGTTTTCACACACTTACTGACGTAAAATTGAACACATCAAAAGCCCACGAGTCAATGAAAAGTAACCTGACAGTGAAGGTACGAATTCCAGGGCTGTCGAGCATGTCAGATCACACAACTTCCGGAAGTGATAGCGTAGCATAGTGTTGCCTTCCAAGAATGTGTACAGCCAGGATCAAAAGTTACGGTGTCTGTGATTCTTGGAAGTACCGGCTGTGCAAAAAGTAAGCGAATACATACTGTACAGGACACAAATACAGAATTTTTTGAAAAAGAAAGTGTCCGTTAGGAGAGGTTTAATTGGAGTTTCTCGTGGCTATGGTGTGTCCGTGTCCGTAATAAAGGGTGTCCGTATAAGAGGGGTAAATTACTCATACACAACATGGCATTTAATTACGGATCTAGAAAATCGTCCGCCGATGAGAGGTGTCCGTTAAGACAGGTTTTACTGTATTTCTGTATCGATCATGTCCACAGTAACAAGAAAATGCAGTTTTTACTTTTCCGTAATTTCTGTCTGTCTGTCTGTCTGTCTGTCTGTCTGTCTGTCTGTCTGTCTGTCTGTCTGTCTGTCTGTCTGTCTGTCTGTCTGTCTGTCTGTCTGTCTGTCTGTCTGTCTGTCTGTCTGTCTGTCTGTACATATGTATGTATGTATGTACACACATCACGAGAAAACGACTAAAGAGAATTTAATAAAAAACACCCGTATGTAAAGTCGGGGGATGAGCCGCTACAATCTAGGCTATAAATCATTTTATTCACGCTGAGTGAAATGGTAGTTTAGGGGAAGGCCTAAAATTAAATCCTCACTGAGCTCGATAGCTGCAGTCGCTTAAGTGCGGCCAGTATCAAGTATTCGGGAGATAGTAGGTTCGAACCCCACTGTCGGCAGCCCTGAGAATGGTTTTACGTGGTTTCCCATTTTCGGGGCTATACCTTAATTAAGGCCACAGCCGCTTCCTTCCCACTCCTAGCCCTTCCCTGTCCCATCATCGCCATAAGACCTATCTGTGTCGGTGCGACGTAAAGCAACTAGCAAAAAAAATAATTAAATTCTCAAATATTTATATTATTAGTGGTCATATCAATAAATACTACATAACTAAAGTTATACAGAATTAAATTTCCGATTATTTACGTCCTATGCATTTTTACCGTACCGGCTATGATGACGCAGATATTCATGAATTTGGATTTTTGTTGCTAAGTCCATATCAGTGCCGAGCTCCGACAAAATGGGTAAACAGAATTTAATGAAAATCGGTATATAGAGTCGGGGAATAAGAAATTACAGTTTAAGCTATAAACAATGTTATTCACCCTGGGTGAAATGGTAGTTTAGGGGAAGGCACCTAAAATTTAATTTTTAAATACCTATGTTCTTGGTCCTATGGAAAAGTACTACATAACAAAAGTTATAGAGAATACAATTTCCAATCATTTATGTTTTATTCAGTTTTACCATACCGACTATGATAAGAGTAGTATTTCAGAACCGGAAGACAATTAATAATGTGAAGGCCTACAATATTGAAAGCGTGTAACATTGATCAACAATAACATTACACTCACCGTTGTTTGTTGTAATGTTCTTTGTCTCTTATGCTGACATTCAACTCTGATAGATGGAATTACTGCTGCATACAGAGTATAACAGCCTAACTGAATATTGGCGGGAAATAGCTGAGGAGTTAGATAATTTTCTCTTTTAGAATGCCATTCCTCTGGTTCATGCATTTTCTGATACTGCTGGTACGTAACACACTGGTTCATCTTAGTATGCCAGCTATTCGATACCTACTCTGATGCGCTGTTTTGAATGAGCAGTGTTCGCACTTAAGTCAGAGGCTCAGTTAGTAGTAGTAGGAGTAGTAGTGTGAACTGGTCCAGAATTACAATTTAGGCCTATTCCAAATTATAGTACCACAATTTACTAAATAACTCAAAATTCAACCCTGAAAAGAGCCATTTCTTAAGAAAAGCATCTTCTTCTTCACTTTTATTAAATCTACATTAATTTTATTCCAAAGCGAAGATGCGGTTTCTTCTCTGGTTTGGAGGAAAAATTGCCTCCACGTCAGATAGTTCTTTCCCCCGCCAGTGCAGTGAATTGAGATTTTTTCGACTCATCGGGTACTCCCAGAAAACAGGTAAGTAAACGGGCATAGTTATTGCCCTTGTACTATCCACTATTCGAACTCGCCCCCCTCGCCGAAAAAAGGGACAAAGATTGTTCACGTATCACGGATATCTGCATCTTGGTCATTCCAGCTCTGTAACTTTGGACTGTTTGTTCAGCAGCGTAGTACTGTTCGTTAAAAGTGAGAAAATGTGTGGTTTTTCATTCGATCGAGTATTTCATATGAAAGCATTGCTTTTAATCACGCCATTCCTACTGACGTCATTGTGATGACCCATGTTCATTTCAGTTGGGAAAACCAGTAGTCTATAAAGGCAGGCAGAGAGTGAGTGTCTGCCATTATAATGAAAACTCCCCAACCTGATTGTGACTGATGGTAGGCAAGCTGGCCTACCATTGCAGTGAAAATTCCCTAACCCAGTCTTAACGTTAAGAGCTATGCAACTTAATACAATCTTGCTCACAACGTTTACACTACCTAACCTAGAATTCTGTATAAAATTTAGAATTCTGTAGCGAAACTTGAAACCCAATCAAGTAAAGTGCTCATTCGATGTAGTCAATATGTACCCTAATATTCCCGTAAAAGAAACTGTCAAAATCATTTACAATAATATTTCCAAACACAGCGGCCTCAGCAGGATGGAGGTGAACAAATTCATGAAGATATTATAATTCGTATTGACTAACAACTTTTTTCGTTTAATGGTAAAATTTTCCAACAAAGTGGACTGGCAATGGGAGACCCTATATCTGGCATCATGGCGGACATATACATGGACACGATCGAGCACACAAAGATAAAAGATAATATCAGAGGCATAGATTTATGGTTAGGAAATGTATATGACACATTTGTTGTTATTGATAAAAATATCACTAATAGTAATGAGATACTGGAAAGTTTAAATTGGATTGACCCCAACTTGAAATTTACTAAAGAAGACGAATCTAATAAGACTTTGAATTTTTTAGACATAACAGTTACAAGATTAAATAAATAACACTTTTGAATTTCAAATACACAGGAAACCTACACCATAAACAATTCATCATTGCACCCCAGTTCTCAAAAATGGGAATCTTTCCATAGTTTGATTCATAGAGATTTGAGAATTCCGCTCTCCCCTAGTAAATCTATATAAATAAAATTGTTTCTGTTTGTCTGTTTGTCTGTTCCACCATCACGTCGAAACGGCTGGATAGATCTCAACCAAACTTCATATTTAGAGTATACTGACCCCGGGGAAGGTTTCGATATGCATATCATTTTAAAATCTTTGAAAAGACGGGGGTTTTATAGGAAAAACGGTTTTCCTCCATTTTCTCTTATACTATTATAGGCAAAATATCGAATTTGTCGTATAAGGACGAGACAAAGCTCAATTTAATCCTCTTGACGCAAAGAACAAAACTCGGTAAGCCCTACGGGCCCGAAAACCATGTTTTAAGGCCCTAAAACCAACCGTTACGGAGATATTGGCACCACACTACCCCTGCTCTAGGAATCGGATAAAGAAATGAACTGCCGTAACCATGGCAACGTCAGCTCCAGGATTCTAGAGCAGTGAGATTATGCATGTACGTTTGGGCATAGCTGTCAACCAAAATAGGTACAAATAAGACTTAATATCTGGGAAAAAAATATACTGTTGTGTAAGGCACTCATAGGACTCCTTTGGGCGGGGATGGAAAGGGGGTGAAGAACGAGTGTAAAAATCTATCTATATAAATAAAATTGTTTCTGTTTGTCTGTCTGTTTGTCTGTTCCACCATCACGTCGAAACGGCTGGATAGATCTCAACCAAACTTCATATTTAGGGTATACTCATCCCGGAGAAGGTTTTGATATGCATATCATTTTAAAATCCTTGAATAGACAGGGGGTTTATAGGAAAACCAGAATGGTTTTTCCACCATCACGTCGAAACGGCTGGATAGATCTCAACCAAACTTCATATTTAGAGGATACTCATCGCGGGGAAGTTTTCCATATGCATATCATTTTAAAATATTTGAATATATGGGGGGTTTATAGGAAAATCAGAATGGTTTTTCCACCATCACGTCGAAACGGCTGGATGGATCTCAACCAAACATTGTATTTAGAGTATACTAATCCCGGGGAAGGTTTAGATATGCATATCATTTTAAAATCCTTGAATAGACGGGGGGTTTATAGGAAAACCAGAGTGGTTTTCCCACCATCACGTCGAAACGGCTGGATAGATCTCAGCCAAACTTCATATTTAGAGTATACTCATCCCAGGAAAGGTTCCGATATGCATATAATTTTAAAATCTTTGAATAGACGGGGTGTTTATAGGAAAACCACAGTGGTTTTCCTCTATTTTCTCTTATACTATTGATTTTCTGTAAACTTCGTTTACCGTACGTGAAACGTCTCTTCATTATAAACAACTTTCGTTATGTTCATAATTTACCTTACTCTTCACATGACGGAGAAATTTACAATTTTCTGCTGGTATCATGCTCTGCATTTAGTGACCGACAGACCGACAACGAACCTACAGGTTACCATGGCAACGTCTCTGACTGCATGCCAGTAGGGAAGTAACGTATTGCCATTTTCCTCATCATGCTTTTAAATTCGTGGTTGTTCCTTGGGTAGATGGCAAGAGAGGCATCAATCGGCTCATCTGCGGGATATTGGCGGAATATCGTTGGAGGTTATAACCGCCCTCGAATAGATTAAGTAATAACACCATTAGTCATCTTCATATTTGTTTACCTAAGAATCACTGAACCTAAATTTCTCCTCTGTTAGCGCTTTATTATATCCATAACTCACGGCATTTATTTATTTGTCGTTATCCGGCTGTCCTCAGTTATAATCCATTTTCTATTAGTTTCAACATTCTTAACTGTATTATTTTCTTCCTTAATTACGCCGTATGTACGTGAATGCTAGAAACTACTGGATGCATTTCCACCAAGATTCGTATTTAGAATACACCTGTCCTTGATAGGTTTCAGGGCAAATATTGTTTCTAAATCCCTGAACTAACTGGGGGTTTATACGAAACCGAAACAGTGATTTTGCACTTCCAAAAAATATACACAACAAAAGTTTATGGAAGTCTACCTACCTTGGTAGAAATTAATGTCTAAACCTTTTTTTCTCATGTGCATCATTTCGATACGAGGATCAATAAGGGAGATATCATTAAAGGACCGTTTTTCTGTACAAGTCCCATCGGACTTAACTCACGAGCGGGTGCGTGTAAAGCGTATTCCTTACAACTTGAAAACTACTGAAGACATTCGAAACAAAATTTATATTTAGCATCCACCTGTCCAAAGGTAGGTTTTAAACGTAAATAACATTTCATGTTCCGGAATGGACTGGCGGTTTATAAGGAACCGAAATGGTGATTTTACTCTTCCACAATATATACAGAACAAGACCAACCTGACTGGAAATCGACCAAACCTGATGGAATTCCACCTCTAAACCTTTTTTTTCATGTGCATTTTTTCGTCAGGAGGATTAATAAGGGAGATATCATGAATGGTCACTTTTGCAGGTTAAGTCCAGCGGACATAGCCCAAAAGGTGTTTTACATGGAGCAGATTCCTTATCTATATAAATCAAATCGTAACGACTGTGTACCTCTACACTGACTATTTTGGCGAAATTTTCGTACAGCTTTCCGTTTAAGGGGTAATAATAACAATCTCCATAATTTTTGATTTCCTGAAAGTCCTAATTTTTACCCGCCTCGCCCAAAATCCACATTGTGGCATAATCTGCCAGAAGAATAAGAAGATACTTGAAATTTGACAAAATTATACGTTTTAGCCTGTAACGAATGAAAAATCCTATATCATTAAATTTTTCATTTTTTATCCCCGAAGAATATCGAAATATGCAGGCAATTTTAATGATGGTGCAGACCTTCGGAAATTCCTATCACGTAACGGATTGCACAATCTCCGTTCAATTTGGAATGATCTACAACCTTGGTCTTATGACTTTATGCCGTATCTGTATCCCTTTTACGTTTGATTTTTCTCTATTAATCGATGTTAAGTCAATTTGGAATTTTCACATGCATTATTCATACTTTCAATTACTTATATGAAATACAGAATCATCAAACTCTTCACGAAAATTGGCCCACTCAGTAGCAATATGTGAGCCAAATGCTACGTATGTAGCTGTCACATTATTATCCGAAAAGTAATGTAATGTGAGATGATCTTACAAAACCTTTACCCTGTTCCACGTTTCTAAATCTGACCCAAGAATAGATGACATATCATTGGACCAGCCATTTAGGCCACTAAATCCGGCGTGTCTTATGGTATAATCCTTTGTCGATATGACGTACGTTTAGTAGCAGTTAATCTGTAAATGAAGGTCTTCAATATTGTAAACACGCATATACTTTCGTATGTCGATCTATATATATTCACTGATGTCGATTTAGCGATCGAGAAAGGGTCGGTCTGCTATTGTAATCAGTACTCCCCACACCGACTTTGACTGGCAGTAGGAAAGGGTTCCTTCTCCAACTCCTGTGTAACTGTCATTAGTAAGGAAGGCCTACAATTGTAATGAATAGTTCCCTTCTCGATTTGACTTGCAGAAGGTAAGTGAGCATGCAGTTTTGTTTAAAACTCCCCTACCCGATTGTGTTTGGCAGTAGGCAAGGGTGCCCGCCATTATAAAGAAATGTACTCATCTAAAATGTGACTGGCATTAGGCATAGTGGCCTGCTATTTTGATGGAAACTCACCAACTTGGTGTGACTGGCAGTACGCTGGCTGGCAGTAGGAAAAGGGGCCTGTCATTATAATGATAACTGCACAACTCAATTTCGAGTGATAGTAGGGTAATTGCCTGCCATTATAATAAAAACTGTAATCTGTCTGGAGGTAGGAAAGGGGGGCTGCCATTTTAACGAAAACTCCCCAAATCGATTCTGTCCGCATAGTAGGCAATGGGGCCTGCAATTATAATGTAAACTTCCCAACCTGATTGTGAATGCCAGTAGGCAAGTGAGCCTGCCGTTATATCACAAATCCGTAATAAACACTTTACATTGGAAACGTACGGGGACCTCCCCATGCTCTTTCTCGGATAACGCTAAGAGACATGCAATTTTAAAACTATCTTATTTACTGCATGTACACTATTTACTTCGATATTCGAATACAATGTAGGATACCGTAGCGAAGCACGGGTACATTCGCTAGTTGAAAATAGAATTAAACTACATAAGGAGTCTAGCCAAATTGAATGGATCTAAAGTTGAGATGGTCAGCTGACTAATTAATAAAATCAGAAATAGGTTGTCTACAAATCTGACACCAGACAGAACAAAAAAAAAAAAAAGCCACATTTACATGTCCTATGATTCACCAAATTACGAATACATTCAAAAAACATGATATGAACATAGCCTTTAGAACAGCTAATACAAACCAAAGTATATTTTTTAATCATGGTTAAGTTAATCAGGGAAACTATTGTTACTCAGGATCAGGAGTTTATAGATTAACATGCTCAGAATGTGGATTTTCATATATTGGGCAAACTGAGAGAAGCTTTTTTACGAGGTATATGGAGAACTTTAACACAGAAAAGCATTATAAATTCTTAGCAATGAGTATACACATGAGGGAGACAGGAAACCATTTTACTTTCATAGAAAAAGATTTGACAATAATTAGGAGTATGGAGAAAGATAAGCTTTTGAATGAACTAGATAGCCTGTACATATTTTTGGACCAGAACTATAATAAAAATCATATCCCCAATGACTTTATCGAAGTTAAAAGTCCATTACATGAATTAACACCCGAATTATTAAATACGGTTAAATCAGGTCAGAAAGGAATCCAACAGATGTTTAAGTTGTTAAGTATAAAGGCTTCCGCCCCTCCTCCAAACGTTAAGCATGCTCCTGCCACTTGTAAGAATACCCCTCGTATACTTTCGTTGGTGCAAAAGGGTCCGCCTACCTTCTTTCCCCCTCCAGGTTCCCCACCACCTCTGCCACACAGTTACAGTACTAGGAGCCACACTGGCAGACACGTTAATAACTCCGGACTGGTAGGACGTATCTAACATCTTGAATAACAAGTAAGTACCTATTTAAATTTTGATCAGTTAGGAGAATTCATACGTATCCACAACATTAAGTTTTCTTTTTTCATTGCAGATCCCACAATCCGTTTAAACTTAGTCGAAGGTCAAGCACGAAGCTTTATACTTCGTAAACTGCGTAACACAACCTATTATCTACATTGAAAATAAGTTTAACAGCAACTTCAACTGGGCCCTACTTTTGGCTTCCGTACATATTCTACGTTCTGCCTGTTGTGTCTTAAGGCAATATGAATTCTAGTGTATTCACAATTCATCATGATGACACTCTGTTTTAATACACATATCTCAGATACACTACATCATATAACTTTTGTATTCAGTTTCCTTTCCGTAAGATTGGAGTTTACTTTGGAGCTGTTTGAGATTTAAAAACTTATTACTGTCTATAAGATGAAGATCTATTATTAGTTTCAGACACAAGGCTTTGGATTGACAGTGTAATCACTCATGTTATCATGTTTTAATAAGTGTTTAATGTTGCCTTTTTAGATATAATATAAGTTAGTTTTAGAGTCTATAGTAATTTTAATACTGGCAATTGACTTCTTAATATGTTCGCTATTGCTAATAGTTGTTTTACTCTAGCTATGATCTCATCTAGCACTTCTTTACGTCTCAGACATTCTTATATGTGCTTACGTGGTACATGATCATATGCCTTCTCAGTATCCAAGAATACAACTATTACCATTCTACTCTTATCCCAATATTTTTAAAAGAGCATTCTTGTCGAAAAAATGAGGTCTAGTCTTGATCTGTTCGCTCTAAATCCATGTTGTTCTTCCTCAAGTTTAGGTTGAACAAATTTTCTGATTTCTCTCCAGGATGGTCTCATATATTTTTAAACCATGAGATAGAAGAGTTACGCCTCTATAGTTGTTGCACTTCTTTCGGGCACCTTTCTTAAGTAGTGGGGATTTCATTTTCTTCCCTTAGTAGCACTATATGAGCGACACCGTAGGATTACGGAACCCATGATTCTGGCTTGCCTATGATTAGTACCCACTATATGAGGAGCACCACGGGATAGTACGAGTCCCTGTGGTTAGTACACTTAGGTGATAAACACCATAGGTTTGCATTGCCTGTCAATGGCACCGCAATGTGCGAAACACAGTAGGTCTGTAATACATGTGCGAATTAATTACCTGTGAGTAGTACTATAATGTGTGGAATATCGCGAGTCTACGCTACTCTTGATTAGTACTGCAACATGACAAATACCATAGTTCTACTTTTCTAGCAATAAGTACCATTATGAGGGGCCGGTAACTTGGATTTTGGACCCCTTTCGACTACAAGCATCATCGATTCAATATCGTGCTATATAAGCAGTCCCTTGGTCAGTAATACTATTGTTTTACGCCAGCTACTGTGCATGTGAGGCCCTGTGGGTTGGTTCCACTGATCGTTTTAAATTCACATCCATCCATACGTCCGCCCGCCTGCCCGCCTGCCCGCCCACTCACCCACCCACTCTTCGTCCTCATGTTTTGAATTGTGGTCAGTGGAGGATTTTGGGTTTTTTAATTTGTCATTTCATTTTGTCTCATTTCGTACCAATAGTACCAATGACCTAGATGTTAGGCCCATTTAAACAATAAGTATCCATCCATTATTTTCTTCACAAATTTTATTTAGTACTCTGTATAACCATTATATTCCGGGTTCTCCAAGTGCTTTGTGATCGTGTCCACACTGAACTCATCCAATTCTGCAGACTTGTTGTTTTTCATTTCACATATTGCTGTCTGCACTTCCAGCCAGGTCAAACTTTCTACAATATAATTTATATGATTTAGAGGGTCACCTTGTGTGTTGTCAGTTGTATTATAAAAAAAAGTTAAAGATAACAAACATGAAATTCTAGGTGTAAGGCTCTTCTCTAAAGATAATAGGCAACTTGATGTATTTGGAGTGTACAGACCGGGTAAGAGTAGTGCTGACGCTGATTCAGAATTATTTGATAAGATAATCAGCTGTGTTGGAAAGAATAAGAAAAGGAACGTGATTGTAGCGGGTGATCTGAATTTACCAAATGTTAATTGGGAAGGTAATTCAAATGACAGGAAACATGACCAACAAATGGCAAATAAGTCAATATTGGAAGGGTATCTGATTCAGAAAGTGATGAAACCAGCTAGAGGGAAGAATATTCTGGATGTGGTGCTGGTAAAACCAGATGAGCTCTATAGAGAAACTGAAGTAATATATGGTATTAGTGATCACGAAGATGTTTTTGTGGTAGTTAAAAATAAATATGAAAGAAAGGAAAGTATTAAAATTAGGAATCTTAGACAGTACCATATAGCTAATAAAACAGGCACGAGGGAGTTTTTAAAAAGTAACTATGATCGGTGGAAAACGGTAAATAAATATGTAAACAGACTCTGGAATGGGTTTACAGCAATTGTTGAGTAATGTGAAAATAGGTTTGTACCTTTAAAGGTGGTAAGGAATGGTAAAGATCCATTATATTATAACAGAGAAGTAAAGAGACTAAGAAGGAGGTGCAGGTTGGAAAGAAATAGAGTTAGAAATGGCTGTGGAAGTAAGGGGAATTTGAAGGAACTTACTAGGAAATTGAATATAGCAAAGAAGTCAACTAAGGATAACATGATGGCAAGCATATTTGGCAGTCATACAAATTTTAGTGAAAAATGGAAGAGTATGTATAGGTACTTTAAGGCAGAAACAGGTTCCAAGAAGGATATTCCAGGAATCATTAATGAACGAGCGGAGTGTGTATGCATAGACTCTTCAAAAGGCAAAAGTATTCAGTCAGCAGTATGTAAAGATTGTTGGATACAATGATAATGTCCAGATAGAGAAGGTGACTGATACTAAAGAAGTATTAAAATTTACCTATGACAGCAATGACATTTACAGTAAGATACAAAAGTTGAAAACTAGAAAAGCAGCTGGAATTGATAAGGTTTTGGGGGATATACTAAAGACAATGGGTTGGGATATAATACCATATCTGAAGTACTTATTTGATTATTGTTTGCATGAAGGAGCTATACCAAATGAATGGAGAGTTGCTATAGTA
The DNA here is from genome assembly GCF_040414725.1 of Anabrus simplex. Taxonomy (NCBI): domain Eukaryota; kingdom Metazoa; phylum Arthropoda; class Insecta; order Orthoptera; family Tettigoniidae; genus Anabrus; species Anabrus simplex. The sequence continues at coordinate 125,454,000 of NC_090265.1, read as the reverse complement.
GCCCCTTTGTATAAAGTAAAGGGTGATAGACATAAAGCTGAAAATTACAGGCCAGTCAGTTTGACATGCATTGCATGTAAGATTTTGGGAAAGCTGATTATATTAAACATGTTTGCAAAATTAATAACTGGTTTGATAGATGGCAGTTTGGGTTTAGGAAATGTTATTCCACTGAAGCTCAACTTGTAGGATTCCAGCAAGATATAGCAGATATCCTGTATTCAGGACGTAAAATGGACTGTATCGTGATTGACCTGTGTAAGGCATTTGATAGGGTAGGTCATTGCAAAATGAGTGCAATTGGACTTGACAAAAGTGTGACTGAATGGGTGGCTATGTTTCTAGAAAATAGAACTCAGAGAATTAGAGTGGGCGAAGCTTTATCTCTCCCTTTAATAATTAAGAGGGGAATTCCTGAAGGCAGTATTATTGCACCTTTATGTTTTGTTATATATATCTCAATGATATGTGTAAAGAAGGCTTTGTGCTGATGATTTTATTCTGTACGGAATAATAAATAAGTTACAAGATTGTGAGCAACTGCAAAATGACCTCGATAATGCTGTGAGATAGACATTAGGCAATGGTATGATGATAAACAGGGTTAAAATTCAGGTTGTGAGAGTCACACAAATAGGGAAATCCTCTCATTTTTAATTACTGTGTTAATGGGGGTGAAAGTTCGTTGTGGGGATCATTGTAAGTACCTAGTTGTTAATATAAGGAAAGATCTTCATTGGGGTAATCGCATAAATATGATTGTAAATAAAGGGTACAGATCTCTGCACATGGATATGAGGGTATTTAGGGGTTGTAGTAGGGATATGAAGGAGAGGGCATATAAGTCTCAGGTAAGACCCCAACTAGAGTATGGTTCCAGTGTATGGGACCCTCACCAGGATTACTTGATTCAAGAACTGGAAAAAATCGAAAGAAAAGCAGCTTGATTTGTTCTGGGTGATTTCCGACAACAGAGTAGCATAACAAAAATGTTGCAAAGTTTGGGCTGGGAAGACTTGGGAGAAAGGAGACGAGCTGCTCGACTAAGTGCTATGTGGATGTAAAGGAGAGAGCATATAAGTCTCTGATAAGACCCCAACTAGAGTATGGTTCCAGTGTAGGGACCCTCACCAATGTCGAATAATGGACCAACTATATTGGTATCATAAGTGGTATTTTCTGAGCCATCAGTGGAGAGATAACGTGGAATGACATCAGTAGGTGAATAAGTTTGAGTCGTGTCTTTAAGAGTAGGAAAGAGCACAATATGAAGATAAAGTTGGAATTCAAGAGGACAAATTGGGGCAAATATTCGTTTATAGGAAGGGGAGATAGGGATTGAAATCACTTACCAAGGGAGATGTTCAATAAATTTCCATATTCTTTGCAATCATTTAAGGAAAGGCTAGGAAAAGAACTGATAGGGAATCTGCCACCTGGGTGACTGCCATAAATGCAGAACAATTAAAAGTACTAATTGCTCTTATCTTTAAACAAGAGAACAGGAAGAATTGCAAAAACTATCAAGGTATCTCATTGGTCAGTCTTGAAAGCGATTGCAATTACTCTCCAACTGACTTGCAGGGCCTAACATTAGAGAAGATTTTCTGTCAGTGTTATCTCCCTTAGCCTTTAGCAGTCCCCCGCCACATCTGCAAGGCAGCAGCTTCCTATTGTATTTATGTGTCATTTCCTACACAAAGGCTTCAACAAGCCCCCTAAGGGTGAACTCTTCTGCCCATAGCCATTGATTCTCTCTTAGTTTGTCAGTTTTAGTAACGGCCACCCAACCCTCAGCCAGACAGTCGCAGGTAGTACTGTCTACTGTCGCATATGGTAGCAGGATATACCGTAGTGTTTTGGGTAAATCAGGTGAACTCATAGTAGATCCCAGTGAATCGCTGGACGGGTGGAAGGAATATTTTGAAAAACTTCTCAATGTAAAAGGTAATCTTCCTGGTGACATTGCGAACAACCAATCTTATGGGGAGTAGGACAATGATGTTGATGAAATTACACTTATGGAAATGGAAATGGTAAATGAACCCCATTGTTATAGAGCAACAGGAATAGATAATATTAGACCTGAAATGGTGAAATATAGTGGGAAGGCAGGGATGAAATGGCTTCATCTTGTAATAAGTTTAGCATGGAGTGTTAGTATAGTACCTTTTGGTCAGTATATCAGGCAAGATGTTCACTTGGATTTTGAAAGGGATGCGATCAGTGGTTGAGAGCAAGTTGGATGGATACTAGTGTGGTTTCAGACCACAGAGGGCTTATCAGGATCAGATTTTCAGTATGTGCCTGGTAATTGAAAAATGCTATGAGGGGAATAGACAGTTACACTATTTATGTTTTGTAGATCTAGATAATGCATATGACACAGTATCAAGGGAAAAGATGTTCGCTGTACTCGGGAGCTATGGTATTAAAGGTAGATTCAAAATTAATAAAAAGCACTTATAGTGACAATTAGTTTGTAGTGAGGATTGTTGGTAGAATGAGTTCTTGGTTCAAGGTACTTACGGGGGTTAGACAAGGCTGTGATCTTTCACTTTTGTTGTTCATAATTTCCCTGAATCATCTGCTCTAAAGTGTGATAGGGAGGGATTCAGTTAGGTGGAAACATTGTTAGCTGTTGGCCTATGCTGATGACATCGCCTTAATTTCAGATTGTGTCGAAAGCGAGCAGTCTATCTTGGAACTTCAGAATAGATGTAATGAATATGGTATGAAAATTAGCCTGTCCAAGGTTAAATCCATTTCTGTAGGAAAGAAATCCAAAAGAATTGAATTTCAGATTGGGGTTACAAAGCTGGAACAGATAGAGAATTTCAAATATTTAGGATGCATGTTCTCCCAGGATGACAGTGTAGTAAATGAGATTGAATCAAAATGCTGTAACGCTTTTGCATGAGCTCGCAGTTGCGTTCATCATTACTCTGTAAGAAGGAAGTCAGCTCCTGGATGAAACCATCTTTAGAACAGTCTGTTTTCAGACCAACTTTGCTTTAGGGGAGTGAACGCTTTGTGGACTCAGGATATCTTATTCATAAGTCAGAAGTAAGAGATATGAAAGTAGCGAGAATGATTGCTGGTACAAACAGGTGGGAACAATGGCAGGAGAGTGCTCGGAATGAAGATATAAAGGCAAGTTAAGAATGAACTTGATGGATGAGGCTGTACGCATAAACCAGCTTCGGTAGTGGGGTCATGTGAGGCGAATGGAGGGGGATAGGTTAACTAGGATAGTGATGGGCTCTGTTATGGAGGGTAAGAGAAGTAAAGGGAGACCAAGGCAACGATGGTTATACTCAGTTTCTAACAATTTAAAGATAAGTGTTATAAAACTAAACGAGGCCACAGAACTAATTACAAATAGAAAATTGTGGCAGCGGTTAGTAAATTTAGAGTGGCTTGTGACTCAATGCTGAAAGGCATAGCTATCTATAGTTGCGGCCACCAAATTAGGCGGGTGAAGAAAACTGTGCTGTCATCAGATATGGGAACAGCAAAGCGACAGATGGTCGAGAGTCGCTTACCTCTGAGCGCGGATCGGCAACGCTGATCCTGCAGTACTGTCTAGTTGAAGCCGGTCAGCTCCGGTCCACCTTACCTGAGTCCAAAGAGGATATAATAGAATAGAGATGAAAGTCAATAATAAATATTGGTTCTAAGACAGATTGCGCCGCAATGCGTATTGTGTGCAATACCTTACTATTATTATCAACAGATAGCGCAGAGAGGTGACTTCCACCATAGTGACGCACATCCGGTTATGCTCACCACCCCTCCCATCTTCGCCCCTCCTTTCAACACTCCCCTCCCCCTCCTTCTACGACGATTATAATGCAGTTCTACTATTTCCAGTCCCAATACATTATAATTCATATATTTTTATTTTCAAGTACTTGCTATGACCTAAATAACGATCTGATACCTCCTAGTTCGTACGGCATACTGTGTTATTGAAAGCCTAACCTCACACCACAATGCACCTTTACCTTGAGATGAATGATTGACACATTACCACAAAGCTGATATTATGACAAATAATAAATCCCTTCTAAAGTAAGACACCAGAGCACAGCATACACAAGGTATGGGTATCACATCAGTATGCAAGTGCCACATGAAAATAAAAATAACAGAATTAAGTGCACTGAGACAGGAAATATATAGAAATACATTAAAAGAATCAATCAGCTTCCAGCCCCTGAGGTGTATTCAAACAGGAAATACAGGATTTCAGGAGGACTGGCAGAGATATATTTCTAATAAACAAACACAAGGAATAAATATTTACAGTACAAGCACATGGGCACTTGGGATTAAAACAACACAAATACTGTAGCATCATGGCAAACAGAATATTTCACAGAAAATTAAGTGCAGAGCATGTCAGGGATGGTACCACAACAAATGTGTTGATTTAACAGAACAGGATGTGGACATAATAGAATCGGAGGGACTGTTATGGAAGTGTAAGACATGTCAGGTTGTAGCCAGTGATGATAAAGTGCAGGCGCCATCTGTTAGTGATATCTACCAACTACTAACTGAGTTGAAGAATGAAGTAGCGAAAGTTAAAACAGAGATGAAAAGTGTAAAGACTGAACTAAAGAACGTGAAAATAAAGAACATGGAAACCAAACGGGAACTGGGCAAGAGTTTAGAATTGACTCGTGAGAAACTTGACACCGCCGCGGAGCTAATTAAGCAACAATCAAAAGAAATAGCGCTGTGCTTAGAAAACATTGACAAACTGAAAGAGGAGAATCTTCAACTTAAAATGCAGCTTAACAATGTAACATTGGAGCTTGATGATTTAGACCAGTATGGTAGGAGGAATTCCATCAAAATTCATGGAATTCCTGAAACGAAAACAGAAGATAGGCTGGAATTAGTGAAGGTGTTAGGTCGAGCATTGGACATTGAAGTGAACAATGAAATGATCGACACCTGCCACAGATTAAAGAAACAACCCCATCAGTCCTCAGCAGGAATCATTGTGAAGTTTGTGCGGAGAACAGATACTTTATTTGGAGACGAAAAGTGAAGAGGAATCTGAACGCATCCCAGCTTGGGTTTCCAAGTAATGGAATAATCTACATAAACCAGAACTTAACTCCTTATCATAAGAAGATTCTTGGGCATGCGCGCAGATTGAAGAATGAGAAGAACTACGCGTATTTGTGGGTTGATCATTCAGGCAACATAAAGCTTCACAAGCGGGAAAACACTTAAAGACGTCAGTAAGTTAAACTAAAATGACTTATCTCTCAAACTCATAATGGACTATTAATATAATTTCTGTTTATTATCAGAATGTGAAAGGACTTACCAAACTAAATGAATTTTGCGTAAATAGTACCGATTCAGAACATGGTGTATTGTTAATTCTCGAGGCATGATTGAGTAGTGACGTCAGCAATAGTGAACTATTAGATAATAAGTATAATGTATATCGTAGAGATAGAATGGGTACCAAGAGGGGAGGAGGGGTACTTATTGCTGTCAATCAGGAGATTATGTCACAGCAACTAGATTTAAAATTTAAGGATATTGAGGCAGTATGTGTTAAAATAGTGTTACACCATCATACATACTACATTGTATCTGCATACTTTCCACCTGCCAGTGATCTAGAAACATACTTAACATTTTATGATTTATTTGAAACTAATGAAAAACTTCAAAGCCAGGATGTCATACGTGTAGGCGATTTCAACCTTCCATTAATAGTTAGTTCAGATTATGATATGTTAAATGGTGGAATCGCATACAAGTCTCTCAATAATGTTTTGAATGTTAATGATAGAACTCTTGATCTCATTTTAACTAATGTAAGTGGTGTAACTGTGAGCAGAGAGCAATATCCGTTAGTCCCAGGAGATCCACACCACCCTGCACTAACAATTCTTTTAGAACCAAGAGGTGAACGTGGTTGAATAAAGCAAACTCATACTATAGCGTATGATTTTCAGAAAGCAAATTTTTTTGGTATATATAACATGTTTCGAGAAACGGACTGGTATGAGTTGGAAAAAATTGAAGATGTAGATGAAGCAGTAGAACATTTTGACGAGAAAGTAAATTCTGTATTTGAAGCCACGGTCCCCAAAAGAGCATTTTTTTTATATTTTTTTTTCGAGAACTATATACCCAGTTTGGTTTACTGCGGAAATAATCCATAATATTAAGTTGCATAGAAGACGACAAAAATTTTCTGATCACAGTAAACATGTATATAAACAACTTAGGAAATATGTTAAAACCTTAATCAAGAAAGCTTACAATCTTTATATCTCTGAAATTCAAAACAACATCACGAAAGATACTAAATCATTCTGGAATTTTATTAAAAATAAGCGGACTCAAAAAGATTCACCCTAACAGAGTATGAAAATAATATTACATTAGATAATAGTCAATGTATTTCCAATGGTTTTGCAACGTTCTTTAAATCTGTATACTCTTCTTCACCTTCTTACGCTACTCCGGAAACACCGTGATTACTAGTAAACGATTTCCTAGAGGTAGAATTTATAACCACAATTGAATATAAAGCAGCTATTATGAAATTAAAGTCCAAAAAATCATGTGGCCCTGATGGGATACCTCCCTACATCCTAATAGTATGTTCCAAAGTGTTACTCATTCCTCTTCTGAGAGTGTATAATTTGATACTTTCGGTGGGCTTGGCAGACTGATATGTAATACCAACTCTGACTCGGTGAGGAAAGCAACGGGAAACTACCTCACTCCTCATTTCCCTAGTACGCCTCTTCAGTGATGCCAAGGCCATTTATGACAGCTGATGGCAGAGCTGTTGAGGATCCCACCAGCGGCATCGCTGATGGACTGAACATACATACATATGGAAATCAATTACACCGCTGATATCAGCTGCCTTTTCTGAAGCTTGCAGTATAATTTGTTTTAGATCATTGTATGAGGTAACATCAGGAGCTTGGGAGAGAACATACTGCCTCGTGCTCCAAAATGATGTGTTCAGTTAGATATTTATTTCAGTTGCTACATAACCTTGGCAACAGCACAATTTCTCTGACCCGCCTATTTTGGTGGCTGCGACTTTAGAAAGAAGATATATGTATATACATATGTGTGTGTTTTGTTGTTGTTGGATGTCATCTAAAACAAATCTTGGTGCTTTCCTTTGGATATTTTCCAGTTCTCAGATTAAGTAATACTGTTGACTATCCCATACACTGGAACCATGCTCCAGCCCCTAAAAACCCTCACACTATATGAAGTGATATGTAACCTGTATTTCTGATACCCTTAATGTGATTACCCAAGAGAATATTTTTCCTTATATGAACACCTGAATACTTACAGTGATTCCCATGAGGTACTTCCACTCCAACACTGTAATTATAACTCAGTGGACATTTCCTCATGGTGAAACTTAACAACCTGACTTACCACCCTGTTTACCATCATATCTCTGTTTGCTGTCCATTTCACAACATTGTCAAGGTATTTTTGCATTCGCTCACATTTGTGTGTCATATTTACATAGGTCGAGTCATAAGTCATGGCAACTTTTTTTTTTTTTTTTTCATGAACAGGAGGCAACACAGAAAATCTGAAATGCATTTGGAAACGTACTGTATGTACTTGCGTATTATGCCACTAGATGGTGTATGTAAACAACAGTGTGGGTCTAAACATGCCCCCAAGTTCAGTGTGTGAGTGAGAGCATTACAAAATGGAAGTCAACAAGCAGGAGCAACGATCGTATATTAAAATAGCAGTTCTCCGTGGCAGAAATGCACCCCAATGCCATGCAGGGCTGCGGGAAGCATTAGGTGGACAACGGTTTGCTAACAAAGAGGACATTGTAACAGCATTTCGGAGAGAGGTGTCACACGTTAGCGATACACATGCAGCGAATGGTATTCAGCGCCTGCCCCACCGCTGGCAACGCACAGTGGAAACCGTGGGTAATTATTTCGAAGGTCTGTAACCAGTGGAGACCTGTCCTTTGTATGTAGTCTTGTGTATTTGCTGTGTATACCATAATAAAACAATGTTTACCAATGGCCTGTGTTCTGTCACCTTCATACGAGAATCTCCTGAAGTCAGGATTTGTCTTCAGGCACTATGCATAAGTACATGCCCTATATTTCCAAATGCATATCTCAGATTGTCCGTGTTGTCTCCTGTTCGCAAGAAAAAAAAATAGTTGCCATGACTCGACCCTCATAGTACTCTGTACAGTATTACATCATTAGCAAAAAGTCGTATCTGTGATTGCAGTTATATAGTCAAACATAAACATCCAGTAATTGTACCTTGTAAAGAAAACCTCTTTATTGATATAGGGTCAGATAATGCTTTGCCCACTCTGAGATCTGTTTTCTAGAAATTTAGCCACGCATTCATTCACTTTTGTGTCTAATCCAATAATCCCCATTTTCATCAGTAATCATTCATCATCTACCTTGTCAAAGGCCTTGGATAGATCAATAGCAATGCAGTCCATTTGACTTTGTGAATCTAAAATGTTGGCCATATCGTAGTGGAATCTTGCAAGTGTCACTGGAATAACCTTTCCTAAACCCAAACTACCTTCTATCAAATTGGTTAGTAATCAGAAACAACATTTTGCCAGAACTTACATGCAGCATGTGTCAAGCTGACCGGCCTGTAATTACATGGTTTACCACTCTTTCCTTTGTACACAGGTGCTACTATAGATACTCTCCATTGATTTGGTGTAACTCCTTCGTGCAGACATTAATCAGATATGGTATTATGACCCCAGAAATCTTACCAATTCCAGCTGCTTTTCTAGTTTCATATTTTATATTTTTTTGTTATCATGGGTAAATTTCAGTACTTCGCTAGCATTAGTCACTTCCTCTACCTAGACATTATCTGTATATCCACCTATACTTACTGCATTGCATGTTCAAAGATAATTTCTAGTTACAAGCTCTCAGAAACACAAACTGAATACCAAGACGTAATTAGAACAATGAAAATATTACTTACCTTCATCAACATCCAATATGCCCCTTAAAATAAAATAAAAATATATATTAAAACTGAGCAGGAAAAGGTCAAATGGATTCTTAGCTAACAGACTACAAAAATAGAATATGTTGATATGACTGAAATGAGAAGATTTCATTTAGAGAAAATCAATGTTTAATTGAATAAATAGATTTACAGTTACAATTAATGGTAGGCCCTAATTCTTGTTTGGTTTCTATTTAAGGACATTACTCAAGCTTCAAAATAAATAAAAAGAAATCATTAATGATAATTCTTCCTATTTAAGGAAATTACTCAAACTTCAAAATAAAATAAAAAGAATCATTTCCTTATCATATCTTTCAAATGTATAGAAGTAATTTAAGAACGTTGACAATTGTGATAGAATCGGTCCTCTTGATATGAGCCCCTGGCGCCTCTAAGAGCCATACTAGGGAGATCCCATCACAATACCCACTGCAAAAGATGCGGTGATGCTGAAACATTAGTTCAAGTCTTGGGTTTCTTTCCTTTTGGGAAAACTCTTAGAAACACCCACCATCACACCTTCAGGTCATCTATTGTGCAGTCCCTCCAAGGCAGTGGCTTTCAAGTACAGGAGGAGGTTCATGGTTTTTGCAACATATGGCAGCACAAGGAGAATTGATATGATCGCCATTAAGGGAAAAGCAGTTATGTTGTAACAGATACTGAGAAAGCAAACCTATTTAGTAGGGAATTTAGAGATTCAGTAGATGATTGTCAAGAGTTGGAAACCGAAACAGAAGATGGAGAGAGACAGAGGGAAACAAGAAGCTTCTCATTCACAAACGAAGATATTTTCAGAGAAATCCAACTGCTTCAGCAAGGAAAAGCAGCAGGAAGTGATCAAATTACTGGGGAGGTATTAAAGACAATGGGGTGGTACATAGTGCCTTATTTAAAATTTCTCTTTGACTATGTCATAAATAATAGTGTAATACCAAAGGAATGGAAGGAATCTATAATAATACCAATTTATAAAGGAAAGGGTGATGAAAGGAAACCAGAGAACTACAGACCAATCAGCCTGACCAGTATAGTTTGTAAAATACTGGAGAGTTTAATATCGAAGTACATGAGAGGGATATGTGATGATAAAAATTGGTTCATGAGGAGCCAGTATGGATTTAGAAAGAAATTTTCTTGTGAGGCACAACTGGTGGGATTTCAGCAGGACATATCAGATCAGTTGGATTCAGGAGGTCAGTTAGATTGCATAGCCATAGATCTTTCCAAAGCCTTTGATAGAGTGGAACATGGAATATTATTAAAGAAATTGGAGGGAATAGGATTGGACGTAAGGGTTACACGTTGGATAAAAACATTTCTAAATTCAAGGGTTCAGAAAGTCAAAGTAGGAAATAATGTATCTCAGGAAGAGAAAGTTTGGAAGGGAATTGCACAGGGTAGTATAATCGGTCCGTTACTTTTCTTAATATACGCTAATGATTTAGGGAACAATATAACATCAAAAATAAGATTATATGCAGATGACATAATTGTTTATAGGGAAATAAACAACATTGAGGATTGTTCAGAATTACAAAGGGACCTAGAAAGTATCCAACAATGGGTTGAAGAAAATCATATGAAGGTTAATGGAGGCAAATCAACTGTTACAACTTTTACAAACAAGAGCTTTAAAACTGAATTTGAATATACTTTGGATGAGGTAGTTATCCCAAAAGATGGCAAGTGCAAATACTTAGGTGTGAGATTTGAAAGTAATTTGCACTGGAAGGGTCATATTGATGACATTGTTGGGAAAGCATACAGATCGTTACATGTCATAATGAAGCTACTTAAAGGGTGCAACAAAGAATTAAAAGAAAAAAGTTACTTGAGTATGGTTCGTCCATTATTGGAATATGCAAACAGTGTTTGGGATCCTCACCAAGAATACCTAATAAAAGAAATAGTGTGCAGAGGAAAGCAGCAAGATTTGTAACAGGGGATTTCAGGAAAAAGAGTAGTGTATCAGAAATGTTAAAGGAACTTGGGTGGGAAACTTTAAGTAAAAGAAGGGAGAAAACTAGACTTATAGGATTATATAGAGCCTATACAGGAGAAGAAGCATGGGGAGATATCCGTGAGAGGCTTCAGTTGGAAAATAATTATATCGGCAGGACTGACCACAAATATAAAATTAGAAGGAATTTTAGCAGAAGCAATTGGGGTAAATTTTCATTCATTGGGAAGGGTGTGAAGGAGTGGAACAGTTTACCAGGGGTAGTGTTTGATCCTTTTCCAAAATCTGTACAGATATTCAAGAAGAGAATAAACAGCAACAGAGAAAATAAATGAAGTGTTAGAGGGCATTCGACTAGTGCAGGTTATTGTAAATAAAAAAAATGTGTGTGAATAAATTAATTCCATCCCCTGGTCTAAGGAGTTTGGACAGCCAAAGTAGGGGACTGCCTGTAGGGGTGAAGTACAGTGGGGACTTCGAGGGCCCTGGGACCGCTACGGTAGCTGTGAAGGCCCTTCAGGAACTCTGAAAAGTGGTGGCAAAAGGGGCTCTGGTTAAGACGCAGCAGGTCGTTATGCTACTTAGGATCCAGAACGGATTTAAAAAAAAAAAAATAGTAAATAAATAAATGCAATGTAAATATTTATCTTATACCAGTTGTATAGTATCATTTGAAGTAATTCCACATACTGTATATCAGTTGACTATATTTGTAAGTAGTACAGGAGATATTATAAGTAGAATTTTGTAAACAATATAAGTTTATTAAGGATGAGCTGTGTGTTTAATAGAAAACATTGTTAGTGTAAATTGTATAATATTGTATTATAGGAAAATTTTCTTCTCTTGTTAATTTAATATTTAGTGCTTGACAGTAATGTATTTTAGTGTACCATTTGCCACCGAGGTAGACACCTCATTTGCAAATAAAGAGATTTTGATTTAGACTCTACGATAAGATACGAGTCGCATCTAACTCATCCAGCCAAAGTTGACGATGAAAAGAAACGGATACATTTGCCTACAGTTCCATATGACACAGAAAAATACCAGCTAGAGGATATTCAAGTGATGGGTCTTATGATCAGTGCCAGGGGGATGATCCCCAAACAAGGTGGTAGAAATCTTGGAATCAGGACTGATGAACTCCTGGACTGGGGGCTGAAAGATCTCATGGGGTCTATCCTCATTTTGAGACATCACCTGTACTCACCAGATTAAGATCAACTGAATTCAAATTTGAATCTTTTTTTTTTTAATTGATAGGAATTATTTATCAAGTTGTTCATTAAACTTTTCAAACGTTTTTGTAGCTTTTAATTTATTTGCTTAGTTAATTTTTATTAATTTGTTTTCAGTATTGTTTAAATTTGTAGATCTAACTTCACAATCATTTTTAATTTTTAGAGTTCTTTAGAAACTATTTATTTTTTAAATCAGTATTCACTGTATTGTGTATGCTTCATCTTTGGGCAGCCTCTAGATGGAGGAAGAATTTGTAATAAAGTAATAAAATAAGAGTGAAACAATATAAAATCAGGACTAAATTCCTATTAGGTAAAGGTTAAAAAGGATAAATCCAGAACATCACAGTCAAGGTCCCATTCCGTTTGCCATCAGTTTTCAAATCCATATCAATCATAAAAACAAAACCCCATCCAAAATAATGATCAACACAAGGAAACAATGACCATCCCCACTTCTAGCTAATGACGCAGGAAACAGAAGAATGAAGGTAACCAAAACAACAGCCAAATACAGGTAGAAAGAAACTAAATAAATCAAGTTAAACAAGCTAATCTTCACCTTTTTTAGGTTCAAAAAAATATTATATTAACCTCGATTATAGTTAACTAAAGAAATACACTGCTATAACATGGCTCAGAGAGCGAGTTGGATTAAATAATTGTACCAGCGTAGGCAACCCCTATTTAAAGGTTACATAACCACGCATATAGAACCAATTAGTAACTGAACACAACAAGAGATATTACTGTAAGATAAGTTACATGACCTCCCTTGTTAGCCATGTGACCTTGCCATGGTGGGGAGGCGGGTGCATCCTAGTGAAGCAGATAGCCGAGCCGTAGGTGCATCCATATCAGATGATATCTGTCGAGAGACCAGACTAACAAACGGTTCATTGAAATGGGGTAGCATGCTTTCGGAAGTCGCAAGGGCGTCTAGATGATGACTGATATGGCCTTGTGATAATACTTAACACGGCTTAGCTATGCCGCTACTCTACGTGGCTGAAAGCAACGGGACGCTACAGCCGTAAATAATTCCCGAGAACATGCAGCTCTCTCCATATGAAAGTATGAATTCTTCTAAGATAGAATAATTATTGTGTTCCATCTATTCAGTAGACTTTTAAATGACTTTACACTATTAAATAATAGAAAGACATTTAGTCTACATTTTACCAACACATGTTTCAGTTCATTGGAACCATCTTCAGCTTCTTAATATATAAAAATTGACAACAGTACATTCTAGAAATGCTAAAATGATATATAGACAAATGATGTGAAAATGAGAATATACACTAAAAACAGCGTGGCGATCATAAAAACCACTTGTTAGGTGGCTAAATGTTAAATGCACATTCCATTATAATGTTCTTTGTGGTGCAACATTTACAATCCTCTTCTTGTAGTTCTTAATGCGCACTGTGTATAAATAAAAGTGGGCTTGTCTTGTTGCATCATAAGATATAAACTTCATGTTTTGATCCATATTGAGTTGTGATCACAATAATAACAAAAATTATGTCTAAAATGGTCCACCTTTTCAATACTATATTATATAATGTTTACATTTTTTAGTTGAGGAACTAGTTTCGGCCTTGGTGACCACCATCATTTTTTAGTAGAGGAACTAGTTTCGGCCTTGGTGACCACCATCAGCCATAAGACAAATTTATACAAACATGTCTAATAACTAAAACAAATGTACACATATGCACATCTGACATTAAGAGGCATTAAAGGCATTAGAGATCATGAAATGAACAATGTACACAACACTTAAATATAAATTGAAATTAAAATAGGGATCTTAATAAGATCTAAAATCCTTGGATATATTGCATTGTTTCCTAATGTTAATGTTTCCTTAATGCTTCCCGTTAAAACTTTCTTGAGTAATTGTCTTGAAAACACTGAAAGGTTCCTCTATTGGAAATTGTCAAATGGTGAGTCAAGTGCGGCACACGAAAATATGTCTAAATAGCTGACACATTCCTAGATTGTAAGTGAATCTTTCTTACAACTGGTAGAGAAGTAACATTCATAATTCAACATGCTAACTAAGAAACAGTCTTAGGTTTGGTCTAACCTAACACTGTTTCTTAGTTTTAAATGTATCAATACGGATCTATACAATGAAGTTCATAAATTATATTCAACATGGTACCAGTAAAGTTAACCTACGTAAATGATAGTCAAAAGTTAATGAACTAAATGGAGAGAGAGCGCTTATTAAGCAACATAGGTTTTCTGAGACTCACCTTTCGTTACAGCGTGAGGTGCGTGGCCTACTGTTGTGTGTCTCGTACTAACTGGATCGTAAGACTCGGAGGGAAATCTGGGAAGTGAGAGGGCGGGGCTGAAGGATGTGAGAAACCAGACAGCTGCTGAGAAAGGGTACTGTGAATATTGTGAAAAAATGAATTGTGATTTTTTGGTTTGACATTTCTAAAAATGGGAATTAGAAGGTCAAGCAGGATATTTGGATTTTCTGAAATGTCATTAAGATTATAGTTCATATTATAATACTGATCTATATGTATGAAACAGCTTTCTATAATGTTAAGGAGGGGTCCTTTGTTGATGATTTTGAGAATTTCCACATCATGTTACATGTCTGTGAATTTATGATTAGAGTCACCTATATGCTGTCCCACAGCAAAAACCTATTGCACTTCAGGGCATTAATATATTCTAAGTATCTTCTTATATTAAAGCTTCTTCTAGTTCTGTCCAACGTAGGATGAACCACAGCTGTTGCAATTAATCCTGTACACTCTGTGCCCCTCACTGCACACACACCTACTAACACAAATGCTTACCTTGTGGACTGGTCGGAACAGGCTAAAAACAGCCCGGAACTGGACTCGTACCTCATCAATCAATGATATGAAGCAGAAAGGTGATGATAACCCGCACCCCCAAATAAAAGAATGGGATCAAAAACATAAACTTATTAACACAAGTAGGAATTCAAATAAAAACATAAAGTGAACAAAAATTAAGAGGGAATTCAGACAAGAGATTACTTACGTATCACAGACTTAAGGGCTCTAAAACGCGTAGTTGTGTTTCCCACAATAAGTGCCATCTGGTAGATAATAACAAAATTGTAAGGAAAAGTTGTGAATTGCAATTACAACTAGAATTAGAACATACCTCTTTCTTGGCGAAGTAATTAATTATTTGGAACAAAGCATCCCTTTCACCAAAGTGAGAAGTTGGATACGTACAATGAAAGCAAACATTTACTTTCTTAAATCACACAAACGAGCATTCGGTAATACCAGACAGGAGTACAAATCGTATCTTATTTTAAAAGACGTGGTTCACAACAATCACCTCAAAGGATCCGCATCCCCATACAATAAACAAAAGAACACTGGAAGATGGCCCGGCAAGAAACAAAAAAAGACAATATAAGAACAATGAGAGGTTGCCATAGTTACGAGATCATTAAATGTATCCAACAATGAAAAATATAAAATGGAGAGCAAATCCTTAAAATAAACAATCAAACCGGCGTGTAAACCGAGAACGCAAGCAAATAAAATGGAAAATAAGGGCGGTGTTAAATAGACACCTGTGAGATACAGAAAAATAAATATATTCAAACAAATAAATCCACGCCAACTCACTCACGCATGGTGTAAAGACCAAATGTGTGCAGGACAAAATGAATATTACTATCAAGACACGTTACGAGAAAACTCATACTGCATGATAAATACAATCACTGGCCCACGAACTTGATTAAAACTTACCAAGTCGTAACCCGAGGATCGTGCGTAATAGATAGGCTCATCCACTTACGATCATGACCTTTATCCAGTACCCATGCTAGATGACATATTCATATCACCTCTCGTAGGGTGAGCATGAATTGCGCAACATAAGCGTTAACACAGCATCAACACCAACAAGCTCAGCCAGTTATAACCACGAAGAAAACATAGCATAGGATCTCAATCCGGAACAAAAGGCAAACACACATCATTCACACAGAGCTATTTTCCGTTCCCACATATTGAATAATTTGTACAAAAAACAAACGCACACAAAAGAAGCAAATTAAACCTACGGCAAACCAAAAATCAACATAAATACCTTAGATCCCGAAAAATAGAACCAGCAGATTCTATATAATCAAAATCATTGACTCTGAGCAGAAGAGTCGCGTAGAGTGGACGAAAAATTCATTTGATAAACCACACAAAATCTAGTGCAATAATTTTGTAGCTTAACGTTTTCACATTTCTCTCATCAGACATTGTTGTCTCTCACAGAGAACGGAAGGCAAAGAGTGTCACAAGAGAGAAATGCTTCATCATATATTGATGGCACAAGATGCCACTTGTCAAGGAGAAGCTAAAGATACGTCATGTTTGGGAATATTACAAATTGATACGTTGGAGACATTGCCGCGAGAGCAACGTCAGAATGGTGCAACACAAGGACAAACTTGGTGTGGCACAACTCCTGATTTTGAAAAACTATTGAACTTGTTTATGGATCTAGTATTATGTAAGACATCTGCATTTCTATTATTGATTTTTAAAACTGCTTTTAAACCGTGCTTTTTAAAGATGTTGGTAACTTTGAAAATTTGTTTGTTAAACATAAAAGTAGAAGAAGAGATGTTACTTTGTCTTTCTTTTTTCAAAGATGTTTGTGGGACGCTATACAATATACTTAAACCGTTGTATCCATTAGATTTAGCAGTACTATGAATAGTGTTGAACTCATGGTTTACCGAGCCTTCAACATTCCAATGTCAAAAAGAGACCTAAAAATGTGGAACGTGAGACTGTTTCTGTTCCTAGTAATTTTGAGAACAAAAAATTCAGAACTTTGTCATTTTCGGACTCTATGGTGAACTTGATATGGGAATTTAGCAATGTTTGACTGTTATTGATTCATTGGTCTGTGACAGCAAAAATGCCATCTACATATCTTACCCAGAAGAAAATTCTTTTCATTTTATTGACAATCTTAGACTGTTCCAAACTGTGTCTGTATATTTCGGCTAGGATTCACAAGGCTGATGAACCGTAGGTAAACCATTTTGCTGGTATATTACATCATTGAATGTGAAAAAATTGCTGTTTAACATGAATTTTAAGATGTTCAAAAATTCTTCAATTTCCAGTTTACTGAGTTTGCTGTTTGTTTAAATTGTCTTTGATTAATTTAATAGTTTTGTCTTTTGGATTGTTGTATTACATGTTGGTAATATTAAAAGAGTATATGGTATGGTGAGGTTGTAACTTAATGTTTTAGAAATATTGCAAAATATTTTTTGACAGAAACTCTGTTCGAAAAATGATAGTGTTTTGCCAGGAATTTTTGAATAAATTTGGCATTTCTATAAGTGGGACTATTTCTGAAATTTGTGATTGGTCTTATTGGGACACCTTCATTACGAATTTTTGGTAACGCTCTTGCAGTAGGGAGCCTTGGGTTCATAATTAACAATTTAGAATTTTCATATTTATTGAGAAAAATGCATGAATTGTTGAGTAATTGTTTCAATTGCTTTTGTATTTTATCTGGCATTGAAATGCAATCAGTGTAACGCCAGTCATAACCACGAAGAAAACATAGCAAAAGGTCTCATTTCAGAACAACAGGCAAACACACATTATTCAAGGACATGTTGATCAACATATACAAAAACATCCATACACAGTTCAACAAAAGGGCTTTAAAAAAAAGACATTTGCTTTATGGTATGTCGCACGACACAGATAGATAAGTCTTATAGCGACAGTGGGATAGGAAAGGGCTAGGAATGGGAAGGAAGCAGCCGTGGCCTTATATAAGATACAGCCCCACCATTTGCCTGGTATGAAAATGGGAAACCACAGAAAAACATCTTCAGGGCTGCCGACAATGGGGTTCGAACTCACTATCTCCCAAATACTGGATACTGGCGCACTTAAGCGACTGCAGGTACCGAGGTTGGTAGTTGTAATTTTAACAAGAAAACATGCTCTGCCGTTGTGGTACAGATTGTAATTTACGGAAATGTTCACAAGAAACTACATGAATGATTAAATTTATTAGCCACTAAGGAAAAGGATTCAACACCCCCCCCCCCTTGTTTATATTCTGAATGAAAATGACTTTAAAGATAAATTTGAGTGCCACTGTAATGAGATGACAGAAAATAAACATTAATTAAATTGAGCATGAAAGCCCTCTTCCATATTCCAGGGCATTCGAACATGAGCTGACAAGAATACAATTCTGCTGGTATAACCTTACCTTTCACTCATTCATCCCTGAAAATAATACGGTAATATGCTTGGTATGACTCCACTAATGAAAGAAGCTGTTAACTGTAAAGTAACTTAACTTACTCTACTAAGAACCTTAATCAAGATGGCTCATCATTATCTCCCACAATTACACAACAGCATAAACTTATATTCACATACAAATGATCAACTCCAGGAGACACTCCCATAACATTTGTAAAGAATAACAATACTTGTAAAAATGAAAACAAATATGCTACAAAGAAAATAACATCTACTATTCTTCAGCATATTTTGTTCTTTTTTCACAACAAAGAGTTCAAAACGACCATAATCACTTGCGAGTCAAAGCATCACCTCAGTATAAATAACATTGACAACCACGTATATGTAAAACCTAGACACCACTACCTGTCTTATGGTACTTTTGGATATTCATATTTACTAAGAGCATCTCTAACTCTATTTACACCGGGCGAGTTGGCCGTGCGCGTAGAGGCGCGCGGCTGTGAGCTTGCATCCGGGAGATAGTAGGTTCGAATCCCACTATCGGCAGCCCTGAAAATGGTTTTCCGTGGTTTCCCATTTTCACACCAGGCAAATGCTGGGGCTGTACCTTAATTAAGGCCATGGCCGCTTCCTTCCAACTCCTAGGCCTTTCCTATCCCATCGTCGCCATAAGACTTATCTGTGTCGGTGCGACGTCAAGCCCCTAGCAAAAGAAAAAACAACCTCTATTTACACAGCACTTCTCCAGCTTCTGGACCTCACAGTTATTCCTCATTCATATGGAGAGCTGGTTAATGTTTTCTTAGCAGATCCCCAAAATCATAGCTTGGTTAAGGTTATGGCACAAGATGCATGGCTATTTTTTATTTTTTTACACAGTGGGTGGTGTGAATAAAAATGAGCATGCACTCTGTACCCGTGAATTTGGAGGAGGCACTCGCAATGAGGTGAATAAAAACCGCCTGTCGGTAGCAGTCACTCACAGCAGACCTGTGAACTTGAGCACACACTCCAGTCGCTTGAGTAGCAGAGTGAGCGTTCCAGATTTCTGGTGAATAAAGATAAAGCAGGCACTCATTCCAGTAAGTGCTTGCTTATGTTTCCTTGAGCTAATTCAGTAGGTGACTCAAAATGATAGTGTCAAGTTCAGTAGCATGGCAAAGTTTATGGAGGTGGTTAATTTATGATATAGATGTTGATTCCCATAGGGAATCTGAAATACTTGTCCCAAATGAGTAAATTTATAAAACCAATATAAATGGTCCCTTATTCCCTATGGGAATCAACATCTGAATCATCTGATGGCCAAGCAGGCATCAATGTTCGGTAGTGAGACAAAGTCTCTCATAGTGCATTGACACTGCCGGTAGCTTCAAGTAGCCTACGCAGTGGCCTCAACGGTATGCACTGGCCATGCTCTTGGTAAGTCTGCTAGGTACCAACCGACGAGCCCAACCTAGCACACGGGGTGAAATGCTGGCAACCGGGAATGAGTTAGCTGGAAAATTTATAATGTTCAATAAGGGACCATTTATATTGGTGGTTAATTGGAAAAGAAAATTATATAATCTTCGCAGAGAATCATCTCAACTTGATTACAAAGTGTTAGATAGGTCCAGTAAAGAGCATATTGATTGTTTAGTGGAGCATTTCCTTGGGCATTCCAAAGAAACAAGAGGTGGTGCACTAAGAAACAAAGAAAAATTGAGAATCTTCTTGCGTTATTGCAACCCCATTAAGAAGAACACAAATATAAATGAAAACACATAAATACAAAATGAACACAAGTCACAAATACTTACCATGAGGGCAGTAGCACAAAATACAACATGTGAAGGGCCAAAACATGAAGGATAAAAGGACTGGATCTTAAAATTAACGCTTGAAAGATTGCCAGGTCAATATCACTAACTACTAAATGAGAAGCGAGATTAAAGTTAAATTTAAAAATTTTACTTAATAAAATAACTTTACATTTCATCCAATATATATAATTAAATATATTTTTAAAACCAATAATTCAGCGAAATTAAATTGTGGAATAATACTTCATAATGAATTTTAAGTAGACATCAATGAAGTTGATATCAACATAGGCTTCTTAAAAGAATTAAGTATTTAGAAGGTTTAAACTTATATCTTTAAATAATCTTGTAAATAACGTTTAATTAAAATATTGAAAAACTAAAATATAAAAGGAAAAATAGGTTGCAACCAATTTAATAATTTATAAATACTTGAACCATAAGGTAAATTCATAAATAAATTAATGTTTTTTTCTATTTTGCTTTACGTCGCGCCAACACAGATAGGTCTTATGGCAATGATGGGACAGGAAAGGCCTAAGAATGGGAAGGAAGCAGCTGTGACCTTAATTAAGGTACAGCCCCAGCATTTGCCTGGTGTGAAAATGGGAAACCATGGAAAATCATCTTCAGGGCTGGCGACAGTGGGGTTCGAACCAACTATCTCCCGGATGCGAGCTCACAGCTGTGCGCCCCTGACCGCACGGCCAACTAGCCCAGTAAATAAATTAAATAGATGATCATCTTACTTAATAATCATACCCACTTGGTAATTAGTATACGGGCCCACAACTACTAGCACTGTTTAAAATTTAAATTTGCAATACTTCCTAGATTAATAATTACAAGCGACACACAAGGACACACGTACTAAAACAGACTGTGGCTCCAACAGCGAATAAATATTACACAAATAATTAAAAGAAGATTAAATGACAAAAAAAAAAAAATAGCAGAAAGCTTTCCCAACTAAGTCAAGTATTACAAGGGAAAAAATGAAATTAACATTCCACAAAAAATAACAGGACATGGAAGCACACAACAGGAGCTAGTCATTACCGACGCCAAGCCATCATTTCATAAAAGTAGTCAAAGCCACCAAAATGAAATACATGCCCATCAGATAAGATAAGATGACACATTATGTAATAATAAACAAAGGCAAAGACTGCAAACAATGAGTTTATCATATGCTGCACCTTCTGATATAATAAGATTGTATCTCAGGTCCTCAATCAGGAAAGTTTCTCTCGCAAGCTCATATACAAGTCGAGATCTTGTAGTCTTTGATACACTCAGGACTCACTTCAGGTACCTGGATTTTATCTTTTCCAGATCTTCTAATTGCTTCACACTCAGAAATTCTCTTGTGATCTCAAGCCCATAGTTTAACACTGGTAACACTTTTACTTAAAAGAGCACTATGGCTGTCTCTACTGCAATTTGTGCGATGTTCTCAATGTCATTCATTGCTTTCAGAGCTGCAATCATTCTAGCTCTTATATGGATCCTGAAACTGCTGCATGTGATCTGCAAGGTTACACCTAGGTATCTGAAACTGCTAACTCTGTAAAGGCGGACGTTATTACACGATATGTGCTCTGCTTCCTTTCCTAAATACGACTAGTTCAGTCTTCCCCTCATTAATTTTCATTTCATTCTTGTCTGACCAGTCCGCTAGCAAGTTCATCACACGTTGTAGTTCTGTTATGTCTTCAGCCGCTATTGCCGTGTCATTAGTATACAAGTACATTTCTGTGTCAGTGTTTTCTTTTATCTCTGACACTACATCTGAGGTGAAAGTGTTAAATAATATAGGGCTGAGTGGATTGCCTTGAAGAATTCCTATAGTCTGTGGCATCCAGTCTGGCGATCTGATGCTGTCAGATAGTCAAAACTCATTCTTTGATATGATTGGTAATTTTAACCGTGTGATGTTTGTGTCGTCATTGGAATTGAATTTAAACCAGGATAACAGCTCTTCCATGTGAATCTTAGGTGTCGACAGGCTCTGCTCCACAAATTCCTTGTTCTGCTCTGTTCGCTTGTTGTGATTTAACCTATATTCTTTGACCACGTGAGTGTCGTTTTTTGTTCAGAAAGTTGGCGTTCCGTGAATGTTTTGCCCTTTTAAGGTTATGACATTTTTTAATGAAGTGTTTTAGTTTTTGTATTATAACATTGTGCTTCGCAGTTTCGTGTATTCCTTGGACTAATTACATTTGTCCCACGTATGTGTCTTTTACCATGTGCATATTCTTTGTTCACAAGGTTGGCGTAATGTTCATTTAATGGTTTAAGACTTTGTTTTTTGACATGTTTTAATGATACCAATATAAATGGTCCGTTATTGGACATTATAAATTTATTCATTCGTGACAAATTTTCAGATTTCCTATGGGAATCAACATCTACATCATGTTTTAATGAAGTGTTTGACTGCCTTGAGTGTTTATGTTATTTTATGCAACGTTCAGTGATCCAGATTCCTTTTGATGTTTCAGTAGATATCGAGACATTTGTTCTCGGACATTTTCATATGCTATATTCCTATTATAGGATTCATGAATAAATCCAACAAGAAATGGTACTTCCAGACATTTAAAGAATCATATTCTGTTGATTTTCCATGCATACTTAAATAAAAAAAAGGGAGAAATTTGACTTTTGCACGGTATGTGGGTATGATATCAATATTGCACATGGTGGAAGAAACTAATTAAGTAATCATGTGAAGTGCGGTAAACACGTAAGTTATGTTAAATCGAAGGAAGATAACAAGAAAATCAATACCTTTTTTTTACAAGTCTGGAAACGTTGACAGTGATGTAATTAGGGCCTAGTATCTGTTTACTTCCTTTTTGGTGACGCACAATGTGCCTTTAAGTGCAGCTGGTCATGCTGGTGCTTTACTTAAGAAGATGTTTCCCACATCAGAAGTTGCAAAGAAATATAGCTACCGAGCTCGATAGCTGCAGTCGCTTAAGTGCGGCCAGTATCCAGTATTCGGGAGATAGTAGGTTTGAACTCCACTGTCGGCAGCCCTGAAGATGGTTTTCCGTGGTTTCCCATTTTCACACCAGGCAAATGCTGGGGCTGTACCTTAATTAAGGCCACGGCCGCCTCCTTCCCACTCCTAGCCCTTTCCTGTCCCATCGTCGCCGTAAGACCTATCTGTGTCGGTGCGACGTAAAGCAACTAGAAAAAAAAAAAGAAATATAGCTGTGATTGCATGAAAACAACATGCATTGTAAATAAAATGGCAAAAAATGCATAATATGAAGTTTTTAAGTGCCATTTTCTTTGGCAACAGATGGAAGCAATTATATGAATGCCAAGTTGTATCCTATTGTTTGTACATTCTATGATATTCCGCGGGAAAAGGTAGTGAGCACTGTGCCTTGCATACCAGCCTTAGACTGGGACTCAGCAGGGGCTAAACATAGGTAACCACCGAGCTCGATAGCTGCAGTCGCTTAAGTGCGGCCAGTATCCAGTATTCGGGAGATAGTAGGTTCGAACCCCACTGTCGGCAGCCCTGAAAATGGTTTTCCGTGGTTTCCCATTTTCACACCAGGCAAATGCTGGGGCTGTACCTTAATTAAGGCCACGGCCGCTTCCTTCCCACTCCCAGCCATTTCCTGTCCCGTCGTCGCCATAAGACCTATCTGTGTCGGTGCGACGTAAAGCAACTAGCAAAAAAAAACATAGGTAACCTGATGTTATCACAGCTGAATTCTCATAACATGCCAATTGAAAACTGTGTGGTTTTCTGCTCTGACAATGCTCCTATTATGATAGTACACAAAAATGGGGTTTCAGCAGTTCTGAAGGAAGTTCAACCAGGTATTGCCATCATGGGTTGCATTTGCCACCTGATTAATCTAGCAGCTGAAAAAGGTGCTGGCAGATTACCACATAAAGTGGATGAGATCCTTGTTGATATATTTTATTTATTAGAGAAGAGTGTCAAAAGAAAGGAACACCTTCAGAAATTTCAGAACTTGAACAATAAAGAAGGCAGATGTTTGGATAGACTACTGGACCAATGGAATCTGCTTCTTTCTATCTTTCTTCAAGGAGGAAGTAATATTATGTACCCAGACCATTTCCACAAGCTCGACATCTTTCAGAATACCTAAAGTTGAACAGAATGGATCCAAATATCAGAAGAAGAGAATTCTTGATTGTCCTACTACACATTCTTACAAATGTGACAAACTCATCCTAAAAGGTAAGACTTCTGCTACAACATGCGAGGAAAAATTGTTCATGTTCCTGTCCTCAAACTGGAACAATGCCTTTTGCACTTTCCTTCATGTAATTGTTCCTGGATTTGACTAATTCAGTGTTGCCCTTTAGACTTCTTCCCCACAATTTCTCTTTTTATTAGAACTTCTAATGGATTTCCTAAAGCAGTTGTTCACCAAGTTTGTTAAGCAACAAAATTGTCAAAAGCTCCTCATTGCTTGAAGTTGAGTGCAGCTTGATTCAAAATCAAAGAAGTGTTGATGAGTTAGTTATTGGCATTCAGACTTCGAACATAGTATCTCCAAGATACATATAAATCCCTTTTCTTTTCACCAGTGAGAAACTACTTTTGTACTGCCTGTGACTACATCAACGACAAGTTTCCACTCAAGGATGATGTGTTAAAGCATGCTCAACTTGCTAGGTTAGACAAAATTGAAGATGCACAGTTTTCTTCCATTAGTTTTTTTCTTGGAAAAGTTTCCTATCATGTTATACAAGGAAGAGAATTAAACTACAGATGAGGTGGTGAATGAGCTTCAGAGGCAGTTCACAGCTCTTCAGGTAGATGACACTTCGGCTGCAAATCAAGATGCTGCAAGTGATTCCAGTTGGGCATAAATATCAAGAATTTGTGGAGCCGATGGACTTCTTAAGTATAACCAAATTTCTAGAGTACTGCTCTCTATTCTCACCATACCCCATAGCAAAGCAGAATATGAACTTGTTTTCATCCTTGTGAAGAAAAATAGAACAGAGTTCAGATCATTCATGTCCATTGAATCTCAGGAGTCTACTTCTATTTTGAAGACTAGGAGTTCTGGTCCCTGTTATGACAAAATATTTTCTCAAGACTTTTTGCAGGAAGCTAAAAAGGTCATATCTAAGACTTAACTGGCATGTGATTTGCAGTGTGTATTATATTATTTCTTGCCTGTTTTATGTTAAACTGAGGCAAAAGAAAAAGATCAACGGTCTGTAAAGCAGAAGAGGAAGATTCTCAATGGTTTAAAGGGCGGAAGAACCAAACTCTGGGGCTTACAACCTTAGTTTTAATTTGGTGGAGCAGGCAATGTCTACCCTACCAACTAACTTTAACGTAAGGCATGTGATGGAAAAACCTTCAGGATAGACTACTCCAGGGGGCAGCCAGAAACGGAAATCCCCCACCGCCGTGAGCGGTGCAACCAGGCCTTTGGATTCTGGAGAGCCTAGAATGTCATGCAGGGAAGAGTCGGAATTTCCCAGAACCTCATCAAGAAAGATACGAACCAAGCAAAAACATCCGCTCAGAACACTGAACATCAACATGCTCCTAAAAGTTAGAAATTAAAATAACTTACTGATGTTCTGAGAAAGAGATATTTACATACTTGAACTTCAAGAGACAAGATACCATGATGGAAATCACACGGAATCTAGTGGTTATAGAATTTACAAAGGAAAACCGGCAATGAAAAACAACACAAATATAACGATCCTAGGTACGGCCTTTATGGTTAAAAGTAACATTCTGGAGTCCATCATCAATTTCACCTCACCAACAGAGAGAATCTCGTTTCTGTCCTTTAGATCTGGCAATAAAGCATACATGATTATCAATGTACATGCGCCGATAAATGACGATAACAAAGAAAACCCAGAGAAAGTAGATGACTTTTGGGAAATTCTTGAAGACACAACGTCCAAAATTCCACACCATATGAAAATTTTGATTGGTGATTTTAATGCTCAGATAGCTAAAGAAAGAAGGTGCAGGAAAATTGTGGGGGACTACCCAGCACATAACAGAATGAACTGAAATGGCAAAAGATTAATCAGTTTCTGGACATTTTAACTTGAAACTCATGTCTACACACTTCGAGGCACTCCCAAGCAAGAAGAAAACATGGGCATTTCCTAACACGTCGCTGGGGGAGTTTCAGATTGACCGTGTTGCTATTACCACCAGAAACCAAACGGAAATATTGAAGGTCAAGGTAAGAAAAAACTTAAACATAGATTCGGGCCACTACCTCTTGGAGATTAAAGTAAGATTCCAACCAAAACATACCTAAACAAAGAACCATGGGGAAGCTTAGAAGTGATACAGATACTCTGAAACAAAACAAAGAGACATATTGTGAAAAATTGACGAAGTTGAATATGAACAGCTGGGAAGAGATCAAAAAGTCAATGTTTAAAGCGGCTGAAGGTTTGGAGAATCCATCAAGGAAACAAAAACACAGGGGGTGGAATGAAAAGTGTGATGAAGCTTTGGACAGAAGACTACAAGCATGGAAGAGGTGGCATTCGAACAAAACCAAGGAGAGATGGGAAACATTCAGGGAAGAAACGAAGAAAACAGCTAAGATCATATGGTCAGAGAAAACAAATTATGATAGAAGTAGGTTGGATAAGATAGAAGATGGTTTTCGAAGGAACAACAATGGTGCATTTTACAAAACTTTCAAAGAGGAACTACAGGGATACCAGCCATCAAGTTTGTGTTTCAAGCGGGAGGATGGTGGTGTACTAACGAACAACAAAGAAAATCGTCGGTTTCTCGCAGATTACTTCAAAATGTTGCCGATTTTGCAGAACCTGTGGAAAGATGGATGGATACGAAAAATCTATCTCAGGATAACCAAGATTCCAAGCCACTGAGTCTAGAAGAGATCAAGGAAATAATAAATGAGTTTAAAAACAGCAAAGCACCAGGTGAAGATTGGAATTATTGCAGAAATGTGGAAGTTTGGAGGGAAACTGCAACAGAAGCAATCCACACCGTCATAGGAAAAATCTGGAGAGATGAAAAGATCCCCAATGATTGGAAATGTGCTCTTATACACCCACTTCACAAGAAAGGTCTCCAGACGAACATCAGTAGAGGCATCTCTTTACTCCCAGTCACATATAAGATACTCTCTAAAGTACTAATGAGAAGAGTTGAAGAACAAGCAGACCATCTCATTGGTGACTACCAAGCTGGATTTAGAAAAGGAAGATCATGCGCAGAACAAATATTTAACCTGAAGAGCATTCTCAGAATAAGAGCTTTGAGAAGCCATTACACCGTGGTAATATTTGTTGATTTTAAGAAAGCGTATGATTCAGTTGACAGGGAGACTCTGTTTAATATCTTAGACATCATCATTATAGACTGTTATGCCTTTCAGCGTTCAGTCTGCAAGCCTCTGTTAATTTACTAAACGTCGCCACAATCCTCAATTTGCAACTAGTGTTGTGGCCTCATTTAGTTCTATACCTCTTATCTTTAAATCGTAAGAAACCGAGTCTAACCATTGTCGTCTTGGTCTACTTCTACTTCTCTTTTTTTTGCTAGGGGCTTTACGTCGCACCGACACAGATAGGTCTTATGGCGACGATGGGATAGGAAAGGCCTAGGAGTTGGAAGGAAGCGGCCGTGGCCTTAATTAAGGTACAGCCCCAGCATTTGCCTGGTGTGAAAATGGGAAACCACGGAAAACCATTTTCAGGGCTGCTGATAGTGGGATTCGAACCTACTATCTCCCGGATGCAAGCTCACAGCCGCGCGCCTCTACACGCACGGCCAACTCGCCCGGTCTCTACTTCTCTTACCCTCCATAGCAGAGTCCATTATTCTCCTAGGTAACCTATCCTCCTCCATTCGCCTCACATGACCCCACCACCGAAGCTGGTATATGCGTACAGCTTCATCCATAGAGTTCATTCCTAATTTAGCCTTTATCTCCTCATTCCGAGTATCCTCCTGCCATTGTTCCCACCTGTTTGTACCAGCAATCATTCTTGCTACTTTCATGTCTGTTACTTCTAACTTATGAATAAGATATCCTGAGTCCACCCAGCTTTCGCTCCCGTAAAGCAAAGTTGGTCTGAAAACAGACCGATGTAAAGATAGACTTGTCTGGGAGTTGACTTCCTTCTTACAGAATACTGTTGATCGCAACTGCGAGCTCACTGCATTAGCTTTACAACACCTTGATTCAATCTCACCTACTATATTACCATCCTGGGAAAACACACAACCTAAATACTTGAAATTATTGACCTGTTCTAGCTTTGTATCACCAATCTGACATTCAATTCTGTTGAATTTCTTACCTACTGACATTAATTTAGTCTTTGAGAGGCTAATTTTCATACCATACTCCTTGCACATATTTTCAAGTTCCAAGATATTACACTGCAGGCTTTCAGCACAGTCTGCCAATAAGACCAGGTCGTCAGCATAGGCCGACTGCTTACTACATTTCCACCTAACTGAATCCCTCCCTGCCATTTTATACCTTTCAGCAGATGATCCATGTAAACTACAAACAGCAAAGGTGAAAGATTATAGCCTTATCTAACCCCTGTAAGTACCCTGAACCAAGAACTCATTCTACCATCAATTCTCATTGAAGCCCAATTGTCAACATAAATACCTTTGATTGATTTTAATAGTCTTCCTTTAATTCCATAGTCCCCCAGTATGGCGAACATCTTTTCCCTCGGTACTCTTTCATATGCTTTCTCTAGATCTACGAAACATAAACACAACTGCCTATTCCTCTCGTAGCATTTTTCAATTACCTGGCGCATACTAAAAATCTGATCCTGACAGCCTCTCTGTGATCTGAAACCACACTGGGTTTCATCCAACTTCCTCTCAACGACTGATCGCACCCTCCCTTCCAAGATGCCAGTGAATACTTTGCCTGGTATACTAATCAATGAGATACCTCAATAGTTGTTGCAATCCTTCCTGTTCCCTTGCTTATAGATGGATGCAGTTACTGCTTTTGTCTGATCTGAAGGTACCTTACTAACACTCCATGCTAATTTTACTACTTTATGAAGCCATTTCATCCCTGCCTTCCCACTATACTTCACCATTTCAGGTCTAATTTCATCTATTCCTGCTGCTTTATGACAATGGAGTTTATTTACCATCCTTTCCACTTCCTCAAGCATAATTTCACCAACATCATTTTCCACCTCCCCATGAGCTTGGTTGTTCGCAACACCACCAGGATGATTTCCTTTTACATTGAGAAGATGTTCAAAATATTCCCTCCACCTCTCCAGTGATTTCCTGGGATCTATTATGAGTTCACCTGAATTACTCAAAACACTGTTCATTTCCTTTCTCCCTCCCTTCCTAAGATTCTTTATTACTGTCCAGAAAGGTTTCCCTGCTGCTTGACCTAGCTTTTCCAGGTTCTTACCAAAATCTTGCCATGACTTCTTTTTGTATTCAACAACTATTTGTTTTGCTCTGTTTCTTTCATCTACATAGAAATCCCTGTCTTCCTCGGCCCTTGTTTGGAGCCATTTCTGATAAGCCTTCTTTTTACGTTTACAAGCTGCTCTCGCTTCATCATTCCACCAAGATGTTCGCCTTTTCCCATCTTTACACACAGTTGTTCCTAGGCATTCCCTTGCTGTTTCTACTACCGCATTCCTGTATGCCACCCATTCACTTTCTATATCCTGAACCTGCTTACTGTCTACTGTTTGAAACTTCTCACTAATCATATCCATGTACTTCTGTCTAATTTCCTCGTCCTGGATATTTTCTACCCTTATTCGTTTGCAGACAGATTTCACTTTCTCTACCCTAGGTCTTGAGATACTTAGTTCACTGCAGATCAGATAGTGGTCTGTATCATCAAAAAATCCGTGGAAAACTCATACATTCCTAACAGATTTCCTGAATTCGAAGTCTGTTAAGATATGGTCTATTATGGATCTGGTACCCCTAGCCTCCCATGTGTAGCGGTGAATAGCCTTATGCTTGAAGAATGTATTCGTAACAGCAAACCCATACTAGCACAGAAGGCCAGCAAACGCTTCCCATTCCCATTAGCTTCCATATCTTCCCCACATTTACCAATCACCCTTTCGTACCCTTCAGTTCTATTCCCAACCCTCGGATTGAAATCGCCCATTAGCACTATTCTATCCTTGCTGTTGACCCTGACCACAATGTCACTCAATGCTTCATAAAACTTGTCAACTTCATCCTCATCTGCACCCTCACTTGGTGAATACACTGAGACAATTCTCGTCCTAATTCCTCCAACTGACAAATCCACCCACATCATTCGCTCATTTACGTGCCTAACAGAAACTATGTTGCATGCAATGGTATTCCTGATAAAGAGCCCTACCCCAGACTCGACCTTCCTTTTCTAACACCCATCAAGTACACTTTATAATCTCCTATCTCTTCCTCGTTATCTCCCCTTACCCGAATATCACTTACTCCTAGCACATCCAAATGCATCCTCT
This sequence comes from Anabrus simplex, assembly GCF_040414725.1. Lineage (NCBI taxonomy): Eukaryota > Metazoa > Arthropoda > Insecta > Orthoptera > Tettigoniidae > Anabrus > Anabrus simplex. The sequence continues at coordinate 125,423,147 of NC_090265.1, read as the reverse complement.
TTGCTGACTCAGCCAGTTCTACTTTCTTTCTTCCATAAGCCCCATTAATATTGATAGCTCCCCATCGAATTCCATTTCGTTCGCCAAGTTATTTCCAAGGAGTCCCTCGTCTGTCAAATGGGAGTGGGACTCCGTTACTCCCATAGGTCCGAGGCTTGCTTAAAATGTTCTGAGCTCAGTAAATTCATGAAGCAGGATGGTACCCTACTTGCACATAGTCCAAGTGAGGATCCCTCCTCTAATGGGTTATGGACCACCGGTGAATTGTATAGTCCTAGCCGCCTTAGCACAAGGAGGGCCATAACTCAGAATATGTCCGAGATGCCCACTCCCATTCCATAGCAACTGGTATCCCGACTCCCAGGACCACTTACTAGGCCACTCAGCCGTTGCCCATGGTTCATGAACTAGGACGTGACTACAGTAACCCACAAACATGAACCATCTTAGAAGAATTCGGAATTGACAGGAAAACAAGAATGTTAATAAAAGAAACCCTGACAGAAACTTTCTCAAAAATCAAATTCTTCGGTGAAATAAAATTGGAAGTCAGACAAAGGGACTGCCTATCACCATTGCTCTTTCGCATTGTTTTAGAAAAATCATTAGAACCTGGGAAAAAGCTTTGGAAGTGAAAGGAGTAAGGGGAATAAAGGGGAATACATTTAGGGAGGAAAGGACAGAACTTAGAAATTAAGTGTTTGACTTTCGCAGATGATCTTACCCTCTTGGCTGACAACAGGTGCACGTTATGTAGACATTCTTTCAGACCATCTGCATCCCTTTCAGCCCCTAGAGTACCCTGATGGTGATGCCATGTTTCAACAGGGCGATGCGCCATGTGCACCATGTAACTGCTCTATGGGGGCACGCAGGTGGTTGGAGGAGCACTCCAGTGAAGTTACGACCATGGATTGGCCCTCCAGATTCCCCAATCTTAATCCAGTTGAGCATTTATGGGATGCTGTCAATGCCGGTGTGTGCTCCATGAACCCCGCACCAACTACACAAGACCAATATTGTGGGTAACAGTGCAGGATACGTGGGTCCAGCTCCCTCCAGAATGATTCTAACACCTTGTAGAGTCGATGCCTCGCCGTACAGCTGCCGTTTTGAGAGCTCGCGTAGGAGCAACTCTTAATTAACATTACATTCAATGTCTTCAAATGACTTTTGGCCATCCAATGTATATCATGCTATAATACACACTGCTCCGTTTTTCAGAATTTGCCATTAGTGTAGGATTCCTATAGATATTGTATTCTAAATGGTTGTTTAATCTAGTGACCGTTAAGTCCAAGTAATTGAGTGAGTGATTGGTTTCTGCTTCTACCATGAATTTAGTGTGGTGATCCAATGTATTTAGCAGAGGATCTAAGCACAATTGACCCAGAAACAGTATGTTTGATAACTTAGCAACTACAATAGTAAATAGTTGCAGCGATAAATAAACTACCTACCAAACAACAGGATGAGGTTAGATTTGAAGTCAAAAAGAGACTACCTAATTACTAGACCTAGGATTTTAGGCTCTAAAAAAATCAGTTTTAGGTGCCTAAAATAGGCTTTTAAAACAAGTAAATAGGCTTCTAAAAGAGAAAATAGCCACTTAAAATATGTTTTAAAAATGTGTGGATAGGCAGGAAATAGACCTTAAAATATTATAATATACACTTATACTGTAATGTGATACTTTTTTACTTAAACAAACGTGGTATCCCTATTCTTAACCGAAATAACTGCAAAATTGAGAAATGTTTATTATCCCCATAAACTAATAAACAATGAACAGTATAAAGAACTAACTCGAGGCACTGAGATAAATTAGAAGAGATCATCCCAAAACTAAAAGACATAGCTGAGAAAAGAGCCTTGCCAAGTCCACTGGGTTCTTCTGCAGTACACTAGACCACTTGTCTCTTATTTTATTCCCTACTTTGCCCCTAGCACTTTGTATGTTATTCTCGGCTTCCTCAATTACAGAAAATTGCTGTTTGAGACTGTTTCCTTTTTCCTCCATTTTTGTAATGGTGACTGGAAGAAATGAAAAATTTGCCTGAATATACGCAATGTCTCTGTGAACATTGGAACAATCATTTAACAGCTCTTTGACAGGCGACACACATGCAGAGTTGTCCGTTAAAGGCAAATTGTCTATCACAGTCATGATTTCCTCAAGATGTTCTGCATAATACAGGGCAGCTTCCATCCAGGAACTCCAACTGGTGATGATTGGCTGTGGTGGAAGGGGAATAGAGGGGAGTTTCTCTCGAAAGATGGCTATTCTTGATGGAGCCTTACAGAACACTTTCTTCATTGTTGAAATTAGAGTATTTACTGCAGGAAACTCGGCCCTAACTGTTTCTGCGAGTCTATGCAAGGCATGGGCCTTGCAAGTAACATGAATTAAAGAAGGATAGAAAGTTTTGAGGAGAGGTGCAGTGGCAATCATGTAGGAAGCAGCATCAGAGACAAGGAGAAGGACTTTAGAATCATCAACACATTGAAGTATGCAATGCTTTGACTATTGACTTTCTCAAGCTGTTTAGAGCAAAGAAGGTGAGCGGTAGATGCCTGATTGGGTTACAGTTTTCCCACTATAAGGTTAGCAATGTACCTGCCCACAGAGTCGGTGGTTTCGTCCACACACAACCGTATGCAAGACTCCCCAATATCCTCCCTGATTGACAAAATGACCTCATTGTAACAAATATCTAATTAGTTTTTCTTTAATGTAGATGCTGATGGGATGTGCTGCTTGGTGAATTTCTGTAAAAAAAAATCTCTGGAAACCGGATTATGCACAGCATTCCAGGGGATATTTGCTGCAACTAGGGCTTTACACATACCAGCATAGAAACCATTATGGGTTGTAGGAGATATAGTTTGTGGGAGCAGAGTCTGTCTAATTTTACTTTTCATGGCTGCTTTCGCTTTGTGACTGGCAGTATCTGCATGCTGTTGAAGGTGGCATTTTTTCTCATGTGAAATCTAAAACACAATAAAGTGATGTCAATTAGAAACTAAGATGAGGAATAGAAAAGTTGTGCTATTGAATAAAATTTGTAATTTTGAACTATTTAAATTAAGCCATTATTACTCTAATGTTAATTAAGAACAAGAACACTACAGTCCCCGAAGGGCCTTGGCTTTCAATAACGATTGCTGCCCAGCTCATGGCCTGCAGATATTGGGTGGCGTGTGGTCAGCACGATACATCCCTCAGCCGTATTGCCTTGCCTCCGTGACCCCTACCCACTGCAGCTTCTAACTGTCCTCATGATGCTGGGTCAACACCGTTCCAGACCTCGTAGATTTCTAAATTACTGCCGGTACTGGAAATTGAACCCACGTCGCCTGGACTAGATCTCTGCAATTAATTAGAGGAGCCAACATCAAAACCTTAGTTTTAGATTAATATGAAATTTAAAATATGTGCACATACCTGTTTATTGCAGTACTGGCAGAAAATAATCTTGCCATCAAACGTTATCCCTGGAAATTGTACAAGCCATTGTTGTATAAGCGCACTCTTAGATGATTTCGTTTTAGGCATGATAAACTATATTCACTTAAACAGATGTTCTTTCACTGGCGACTTGACACAGTATGTCCCTTCTTACTACCTGCTCCTTGTTCTTCCTAGATAATCCTCCCCCTCACCCCGTCACTCGACACAGTACGTCCTTTACTACATGCTCGTTGTTCTTCTGAGCTAATCCTCTACCTCCACCCTTCACTCAGCATTCCTATGGTGACAGTTGTCTGGGAAGAACACATTTCTGTGAAAAATCCACCCTCTGCTGTTGTGCTCGTTCCAGGGATGTCCATTGTGAGATTGTAAAAATTACAGAAGTTGAATTTTATTTAAAATGTAGAAAATAGGGAGTTTTAGGCACCTAAATAGTAAAATAGGCTCTAAAGGTCCAAATAGGCATTTTAGGGCACTATAAAACTCTATTAATTTAAGGGATTTATCATGAAACGTCAACATATTTTTAAAAAAACATGTTATTTCGTAAGGAACGAAATAGGCATTTGCCTTAAAATCCCAGGTCTACTAATTACATGAAAAATATGAAAACGAAACACAATCATAACAACATCAACATTAATAATACCAACAACCAACAATTAGCATACCTCAAAATCAAAATATAAACCAACAACTTTATCATAACCAAAGCTGATACGGGCAACACGACAGTAATTATGGATAAGTGACTACATTAGTAAGACCACACAATTTTTCAGCAACGATACCTTCAAAACCATTAAAAAGGACCCTACCACTAAAATTCAAAACAAATTAAAATTGCTACTGAAAAATATTACCTTTCTCCTTAGTGATCAAGAATCTAGTAAAATGATAATTATGAATTTGAAAATCCCAACAGCAAAAGTGTTTCCCAAAATCCATAAAGGTAACACACCCATGAGACCTATCATTAACTGCAAACCCAGTCCCACATACAAAACAGCTCAGTTTGTACAAACCTTCAAAAACACAATAGAATTTTGCAACAACACAAAATCTCCATCCATACCATAAATCGTATCATATGATATTACAAGTATATACCCAAGTATACCCATCAGACACATCATTCTGCAAATGGAATAGCTTTAACATACAGAATGTCTTCAGATGTTTATACAGTACTGATGCCTCTAAAGTCACTCTGATAATTTTGTCACTTTACTTGGATGTAGATTTTGGCCCTCAAAAGCAACCTTGCCTAACATCGTATCTTAATTGTGATCTGTTTAGACATTGTAAACATGCAGAAGCTACCTGATTCAGATTACGACCATGGTTTGGCCCTCCAGATCCCCCGATCTTAATCCAGTTGAGCATTTATGGGATGCTGTCGATGCCGGTGTACGCTCCATGAACCCCGCACCAACTACACAAGACCAAGGCCAATCCGTAATCATAATCTGAATCAGGTTGTTTCTGCATGTTTACAATGTCTAAACAGATCACAATAAAGATATGAGGTTGGGCAAGGTTGCTTTTGAGTGAAACATAAATGGTTGTAACTTACTACGTAATTATACAATGGCACATATGTTTTGTGTATTCGTAATTTACACATCAATCCCCTTCACATAAACTCCAGCTTAATTGCAGTCACGGTTGCAACTTGTACTAATCTCTTGTGAAAGACAGACAACTGCTTGGCTGTAGTATAAATCCTCCTCTGGACTCCATAGGGAATGTTCATGCCTACACCTGCATGTCAATTCTGTCTAGAACAGGTGAAACATTGACACATGTAAAATGTAACTATGGTGTAATAGCCCAGAGTACATCTTTCTATTAAATTTAAGTGTTGCTGCAATGAATTTATGTCAGTGCTATGAAGGGTGTTCATTATTGTTCTCATGTCAAATAGCCATTATTTATGCATGTAAATGTACATAACATCAAACAGAAAATTTAAATCTATTAAAATACTCATTCATATTTTAGGTATACTTTTCTTTTTCACTCACCTCCTTTCATTACAGATATTCATTAACTTATGGCTTATTAATTAATACAATATATTATTTCCAGATTTCGAGGTTTTCAGAGTCAAACAAGGACTGAAATTGTGCAAATTAATCACTCAAACCATGTGTTAGAAGAGGAAGATAATGTTGATGAGGATGAGGATGGAGAGGAAATTGACCAAAGACATGAGGATGATCAACAGCAGGATTACAGTGAATCCTCATACACTGTAAGTTTCATAATGTGTTTTATTACGGTATATAATATTCCTCATTAATATTTTCTTGTCAGTATTACATATTTTTTTCCCTTTTCTCTTTGAAGGATCCTCATACTAACACATCACAAATGTCAAGCTTAGAAATTGGAAAGGAAATGGGAGAAAGTAATCCATCCAATGTATCAATGTCTCTGGATTATCAAGCCAAACGACTTCAATTTAGTAATCATTATCAGAAGAATGCAAATGCTGTACAGGAAACTACTTATACTGAATCTGCTAATGGTCTTTCCAGCAGATCTCTCTCTCTAGATCAGCCCAAATTAGAGATTGATATGATCTTCAAACCAAACAAGGAGGTTCCTTTCCATCCTGAAACTGACAGGTCCATAAGAACCACCATAGAATGTAGTAGTAGTTCTATACCAGCAGCAACAGGTAATTTTAGTATTCAAAATGTAGATGAAAGTAGGAGAGGGTTGCAAAGTAGTCTTGAAGATGAAAAGAAGAAAGGGAATAATCTTGAGTTTCTATCTTCTTTAGCATCTGATATGAATATAAATGAGAAAACATTAAAATATCAAGCCAAGTTTGTTGATCGGAATGATACAGGTGAAGATAGTTTACCCTCAGGTCAGAAGAAAGATATTGTTCTTGACAGTTCCACCAAAGAAGACAAAGTTGAAGAGTCTGACATTTTAGCAAAACAAAGTAAAAAAGATAGCTTGACAGGGAGTTTTGAACCTCAGTGTATAATCCAGAAAAATTCTCTCACTTTAGATAATCACAAAGATGTGAATATTGGTAGTCGAAGAAGTTCTGTTGAGAATGTGGCCAAGGGTTCTGCTCCAGTAGATGATACCCCACAACGATCACAAGAAATCACTTGGGAAGAATTAGAGCAAAGAATGAAATCACACTCTTCGAGAGTCAAATCTGAAGTAGAAAAACATCTTCTGGATACATCTGCCATGGAACGGCCAAAAAGTAAAACTATTGATGAATCTAAAAAGAAATCCTTATTAGATGTAATGAAATCTATAGATGACAACATGGAGCCATTAGTTAATAAACACCCTACCATTCCTTCCAGCCTATTTGTGGGTTCTGTAAGGGATTCTTCAACACACAGTAAGCCATTTACTTCTCAGCAACTTTCTAAGAGGAAAAAGAACTTCTTGGAAGATCTCTTTCCTAACGCCCCTCCTGATATACTTGTAGATCCAGTTGCAGATGGTGTCGAACCTACTGTGTTTAAACGGAATTAGTTGTTATTGAAAATGCCTCCCAAATGTGCCTGTTATTTGTCATATTTATACAGTCATAGGAAATTTTGTTAAAGACTGTGACTGATTAGATGTAAGTGTTATATGTTCTCGAGTATTTTTTGAATTTCAATGGGTTTTTTAATTGTTATTTAGAATCTTTTTTGTAGGGTTTTAACGAAAGCATGGCTGCATATAAGTCAAGACTAAAACTAACATTAAGTGTTATTTAGTGCTTTGTTATTATGTATAGAAATCATGATACTTTGTTAAAGCACTTGTGTTGTAGGTTTTAAGTCCTAGAGCTATATTATGGTTGAGTTGTTTTTGAGATGTATCTTTATTGAGTTGTTGACATTTTATGTACATAAAGTATAAAATTAATTTGTGAGATAGAATAATTCTTATACATTCCACATATCTACTGACGTGTTACAGCTTTTTCTAGTCTACTGCAGATTATAATTATTTTGTTTTTACTTTACACTTGTTTTTTATATAGTGTTACAGTTTAGTATAGCAGAGTTTTATTATATATGTTGAAATTAATTTATAGATTTACAACCTTTATTCAGAAAATAAAATATATCTATTTGAATTTTGATTACTGTAATATATTTTAGTACCTGTCGTACATTAAAGTCTTGTATTCAGTGTGTTCTTTTTGTTCCAATCTGATCTTATCATATTTCAGAATTAGGATTGAATTATTGAATGGAAATATTACTTTTTTTTTTTTTTCATATTCATTTTGTTATCATTGTTGCATTGTAATTTGAATGTTATGGTGAAAATAATTTTTAATTAGAGATAATGGCAGGTACTTGAATATAATGGTAAAATTTATTGATCCTTGATCCTTTGCCCAATCATCTAAGAAATTATGCTATTTAAGAATAGCTTCATTTCATCGCTCCTCTCTAAGCAGTCATTCTGATCAGAAATGAGTAATATGGTCTCAAAATCTTGCCAAATTTTATGACAAGTACAGCTGTATAATCCTGTAGTCTCTGTATGAGCACTCCAGCAGCTGTGATGGCCACTATGTTTGGCATGTTTCTGGAATGTATACAAAATATTGTTGTGTTTCTTAGCAAGTTGTTAAGCATTCACAAGCTAAATGATAGCATTTCACACTCATCTTGTAAAATTTTGATTAAAAAATATACAAACAATATAAGCAGAAAGAAATAATTTGGCAAGTGATGATTAAACCAATGCCAAAAACAGGTAACTTAATTGAGCTATAAAAGTACAATGGGAAGGAAACCTACTAATAAGCAATAATGTGATAGATATGTACATTGTGTTATTGTTTGTTGTATGTCCTTCGGTAAGATACTGTCTGTTTGTGTTTATTCTGTTGGTGAATATATGCAAGGAATTCATACTCTTCATTTCTTTGTAGGTAAATACACTGACCAGCTAGAAAAGGTGGAACACTTTAATTTCTTATATAAAAAATCTTAATTTGTTTTGATTATCTAACATTTATTTACGTTTTACAAAAATTAGATATTTGGCTACAGAAAACACTAAAACATGTTTTACAACATGCATTTATGTATGATAGAAATCGGTTAAAGGATATTCCACCATTCACTTTATATAATGTGCATCATTTATACCTTTAATAAATGAATACTAATTTTGATTCTCTTGGAATCATCATCAGTTCAAATACATAAATCAGAAAGGTATTAGGAATAACACATTTATGAATTATGTAGAAGGTTGCCGAGGTGTTGGGGGAACATCCTTCGTTCCTTGTAGTGGCTGCTATAATTTGAAAGTGACACTATTGATGTTAAAAATTATATGAGGGTACGGCCGTGGTTGTATGAAACAATGTAGTTGCAAAAAGGTGGATGTTCTCTTACTCCTCGCTCTCGTAATCCTGCTGCTAGGAAAGCTGGAGGTGCACTGGCTCATCCATCTCTGCGTGTCTGGCAAGTCCGTACCATCATATAACTTTTAACATCATCATCATCATCATCAATGTCACTTGCCACTACAAGCAACGAAGGATGTTCCCCCAACTCCTCGGCAACCTTGTAAATAATTCATAAATAAGTAACAGCTGGGCACACCCCAATTCTAGAACCTCTGACTGCCTTAACATTAGCACTCTTACAAGATTTTCACCACATTTAACGTGTCAATTCTAACATGTTTTTTAACCTATTTGACGGTTCGACTAAGAATAAATGAACATGATCAAGTTTTCATATGTTTAACATACGTTTTTAAATCTGTGGTTACATCTACAGCATGACAGGAACTTTATAAGATCCTCAACCACAAGCTTTTACATATATATTTTTTTAACTCTGCATAAAATTGTGCATACATGCTCAATTATTTGTGACTTTGGCTCTAAGCAAGTCAACGTGTTTTTATGACATACAGCTCATGTTAACCATTTTAAGCATATTTTTAAGGCAAATTTTATGTAAAATGTGTGTTATTCCTAATACCTTACTGATCTATGTATTTATTTGAACTGATGATGATTTCAAGAGAATCGAAACTAGTCTTTATTTATTAAAGGTATAAATGATACACATTATATGAAGTGTCAAATTTTGGACCATCCCTGGACTGATTCCTATCAAATAAGTCAAACATGCATAAACTCACAGATTTCCTTACATTTTACAATTCTTGAAATTTTTCAGTTTTGTTAAAATTTTCTTCAGAGTATTTTTGTCAGTTCTGTACTAACCTTTTAACCAAGTATTTATTTTTCACCTGTTGAGTAATTTATTTTGGTAATTTTGCCCTCCTCAAGTATAAACTTTTTTTTTTTTTCACTAGCACAAAGTTAACATGAAACATTAAAAAAAGTCAAACAACACACTCTCTCTCTCTCTCTCTCTCTCTCTCTCTTACACACACACACACACTCAATTGTGCCGGTTCTTCAGAAAAGAAAAGCTTGAAAATATTCTTCTTCTTTTACCTCCTCTTTGTTCTGTATTGGCCTTCACGTTAGCACCACACTCAGATGTTCAAAAATATCTATAGGTTCAGAGCTATCCTCAAATTGTACATGCAGTCCAGCATTGGCGGTAAATAAGAAACTTTTGCGCTATTCCAAATGCTCATTCTGTTTGAATGTCTACCTGCACCATCTTCTGCATCATTGCCATCACTTGCATCACTAAAATGAATGTCACTATTGATATCACTGTCTTCTGAATCTAATAACATATGCACAATATAATAATAATAATAATAATAATAATAATAATAATAATAATAATAATAATAATAATAATTTTCAGCTACATCCTTCAATTTGTTTTCGTCTCCAGAGCCACTATATGTCACCATGCTATTAGCACTGTCTTCTAGATACAAGAGCAGTGTACTGTAGGTAGTACAGGCAAATATCATGAAGGCAATTTCCCTGCCCTCCACTTGCAACCAACACTCAATATATTGCACAAAGGTTCGCTTGTCTTTTAATTTCTACCAGTCACGCACCAACTTACCACTCTGAAAATTTTCTTTCCGCAGCTCAGTTTCTGTGCTGTTCAGCAAAGACAATTACGTTTAGCTTGAAGCTCACTGAATAGTTTCTGTAGTTACCCATGACCATAAATAAATGCTTCACACATTAATGTGTTGCTATGAAAATTACTGTCAGTAACTACTCAATATTATTGTGTTAAAATACAAAATATTTCTATAAACATACCAAAAACAAAATACAACTTAAATTCTCACGCATAAATTTCTACATTAATCATGTCACTCACAAACAAACACATGCATCTGTAGATTCCAGGGCAGGTGATATTTACGTGAGAATACCTAATAAACACAAAACAGGAAAAACCCACATACCTCCAGGACATGGTGAGGCCCACTTGAGATGAATTACAAGGGTTACAAACAGGGGTATACTTACTCATACATTTCCCAATACCAGAATGTTCAGTTATGTATTATAGCAGACCACAAGAATATGGCCCATGGAGACTGATTACACAACAGTGTTATGAAAAAAGGACACATTTATTTCAATGTTTACCAGTGATAAGGACAAATATTAAATTTTTTGGGGAATTAGATTGTCAGTAACTCATTTTGTCGCCATTTGCCTGCGCGTTCTAATACCAGTGTACCCCTGGTTGCAAGGCTTTAAAAGTTGTACCGGTACTAGAAAACAAGTGTGTGCAGTGCTGGTATTTCCCAGTGACATTGCCGACAAGCAATAACTTACAGGCTTCCACATTTCAAATGAGAACTCCATAGTGTCCATATTCTGAAAGTCAGGGGAAAAAATTTTGGTCTGGTAAAGTCTGGGACAATAAATCTGAAAAATCAGGGAAATTTTCTCCAGTGATGGATTTGAGGGGATATTTTTATGCTCTAATCTGCTGTGGCCCAGGATGTTGTATCATTTCCTTTTCAGGTATTTTTTCACAAAAAGTGCACAATAATTCTACATTTTTGTTGTGTCCTTGTTTCATTTCTTTCAACCACTTTTATGTTATTCTTTTTTTTATTTCAGTTCTAGGATGCTTGCTTGAAACTCATGACAATGCCAAATAAGCAGTGTACGTTTAATAAATTTTGGCTAGACAGTAAATTGTTTCTCGAAATGAGTGGTTGTTTGGACATATTGATAAGTGATGCATCTTCAGCAGCTTTACAATAGTAAAGTGTGTTGTAAATCATTCAAACTTAGTAATATGGATAAACAAGCAGTCACTTCTCATGCTAAAGGACCTACTCATATAAAATACATGACAGCTAAGTCTTCCCAGCCAATTTCTTTCTTTGCAAAGAATACCTCTACGCCATCTCCACTTGAATATATGGAGCCAAGAGTTACCACTACATCCACAGCTACAAAGGAATTAGCAATGCCAGGAACAAGACAGAGGAGTTAAAGACTTTCAGTGTTTATTTATTCACATCAGAAGCAATACATCATATAAATTATTAAGAATGAGAAATAATCAGATAGGTCTTAACTGGTGAAAACATACTAGAGGTACATTCAAGTAACAATTATATCCTATCGGACCAGAATTTGGCGAGATCTCGACCATTTGGTGTGGCCTTCACCAAATCTTGCATGGTGCAAACGAGAGGGCAGGAGTTGCAATTAAGGAGGTGCACCATGGTTTGTTCTTCTCCGCAGGCACAGAGTGTTGACTCTTCAGATAGACCCCACTTCATATTGTTCTTAGATTGACCGACCCCAGACCGCAGCCTGTTCAGACTCTTCCATGTAGACCAAGACTCTTCATAACCGGCTGGAAGAGTTTCAGATAGATCCATCCATCCATTGAGATGGAGGTTTCTGGACCTCCAGTAAGTTTGCTTTGATGATTGAGGTGACTCCGAAAGGCACTCAGTTGAATGAAGAAAACTTCTCCTCAATTTCAATCGTTGTTGAGCAGCAGGTTGATAATCATGCAACGGATGTGTTTGGGAAATGTCTACTTTAGATCTTTCATGTTTGGCAGCTACTTCATGTCTGATATCTGGGGGAGCAATGCCAGCCAAGCAATATCTTGTCACAAGGTGTAGATCTTAGGCAATCAGTTATAAGCCAGCAAGTTTCATTTAAAGGAATATCTACCTGTTTGGCATGACACGATCTATACCAAACAGGCCATGCATATTCTGCTGCAGAGTAGCTCAGTGCTAAAGCAGTAGTTCTCATTGTTTGAGCTTGCATTCCCCAGCTGGTACCACATAACTTGCAAAGAATGGAATTTTGTGTAGATACTTTGTGTTTCGTGTTAACACAATGTTGTTCATACGTGAGTGCACAATTCAGAGTTACCCCTAGATATTTAGGTGTTGACCAATGATCCAAGAAGCACCTTCCCAGAAGATCTTCAGTTTTCTTCTTGCCTGCATATTCTTTAAGTGAAAAGGGCAAACTTTCGTCTTTGAGGTGTTAGGCTTGGTTTTCTCTGTAGTATGGACTCAGTTCATCTAAGGACTCGATTAGTCTCCTTTCAACACTCTCAAATTGATCACCCTGGGTGACAATAGCTTGATCATCTGCATAAATGAAGCTTTTTGTTCCTTTTGGCAAGGGTTGATCATTCGTGTAAATATTAAATAATATTGGAAACAAAACACTACCTTGGGGTAGGCCATTCCTGAGGTTCTTTCAGCGACAATGTCGTGCTTGGAAATCTACAAAGAATTTTCGATTTCAAGAAGACATCGAAGGAATTCAGTCAGCTTGTTGTCCTTTGTCATCTTACAAAGTTTACTCAACAGAATTTGGTGATTAACTGTGCATAGGCCGCAGTTAGTCGATGAAGACTGCACCAGTTATTTTCCGATTTTCAAAACTATCTTCAATATATTGGGTCAAATGGAGGATTTGTGATGTACAGTTCTTCCCTCTTCTAAAACCAGCTTGTTCTGGGATCAAAAGTGGTTCAATTATTTTTGTAAGCCTTACCAGAATCATTCATTTCTAAGATCTTGAATAAATGACAGGGCAAGGAAATTGGTCTGTAATTTTTAGGATCATGTGGATCTTTTCCTGGTTTAAGGAGTGCTATAACTCTAGATTTCCTCCAAATTTTGGGTATTCTGCATGTTCGAATGCAATTGTTAAGAAGATTTAGTACCCATTCTCTAGTAACAGGTCCAAAATTCTTGATTTGTTGAATACAGACTTCATCTACACCAGGAGCCTTTCCGTTTTTACTGATATTTATAGCCTCATTCAGTTCTGCCGTGGTAAAGGGATTAGAAAGCATACTGGTCTCTGGTATGAATTTTGTCTTAGTAACATCCACTTTTGTTTTAGAACTGGAGTTTACAGACTTGCCATTTTGGACAAGTTGGTGAGCAATTTGGTTTGAAGATACGTTACAAAGTGATGATGCTTTATTAGGATCATTACTGAGACGCCTGAGTAGCCTCCAGGCCTTCTGGCTACTCGTATCCATGTTAACCTTTTCCATCAATTTTAACCACTGTACTTTCAGTGTGAATATGGGCTCTCCAGGTTGTCACTGTAAAGATGTCTCTCAACTCTTGTGATAAAACCTTCGCAGCATTTAAAACAATGTTCCCAGTAAGTAAAATTGCTCAAAACCTTTACTGTGGGCAAGACTAAGACTTCCTATGTTATAAATCATGGATTAGCCCCATATTTTAAAGAAAGTTTGCAGAATGACTTAAGACAATGATGTGACTACGTTGTTTGTTTTGATGAATCGTTAAACAAATTTGTTCAAAGAGACAAATGGACTTGCGTGCAAGGCGCGTGCTGTGTGTGCTGTGTGTGCTGTGTAGGAGAGCTCTGTGTTACCAGCCTGAATTAGCAAGATAATTAGCAGATAGGTCCGGTGAGTGTGTGTCAGTAATTACACCAGACAACTGAGGTCTAGTTCTAGTAAAAACATGTCCGTAAAAAGTGTAAATAAGCGTGTGTCGGACTTTGAAACAAAGTTTGTTAAACGGATGGATGAGTTCCAAGCTCGCATGGAACAGTTGACATCAGCCAGTGCCAGCAGGGCTGCCAACACTAACGACCGCGCCGATGAAAATCTGTCTTCCCTCTGTTCCGAGTTCAAAGACTTTTGCCAGTACATCTCGGCGGAAATTTCTTGTGTAAAGGAGGAGTTACTAATTGTTCAACAGCGTCTTGACCAGCACGAAGCCAGGGCTGACGAAGCCGAACAATACAGTAGACGGAACTGTCTACTCATAGACAGGGTGAAAGAAGAACCGGCTGAGAATGTCTATGCCAAAGTGATAGAGACAGTAAAATCTTACCTACAAGTGGAATTATTGATGGATGACATCGATCGCTGTCATAGATTGGGACCTCTACGCAGATCAGCTGCAGAAGTCGTGACCTCGGGAAACAGGCTGATTATAGTCAAATTCGTCCGGTTTCATGTTCGCGTTCGTGTCTGGCACGCTAAGAAGCTCTTCAAAGGCACCAAATTATTGGTTACGGAGTCATTGACTGCTTCTAGAAAAGATCTGTTAAATCAAGCCCGAGACCAGCTCGGAGTGCGTAACGTTTGGACCCAGGAAGGAAGAATAGTAGTTCTAGGCAAAAACAAAAACAAATTCACTGTGACCACTAAAGCGGAACTAAATGCTGTTATTTCAGGGCTAGGTGATCAATAGAGTACATGACTCATGGATTTACGTTTTAATTTTAAGTGGTTTTATTATAAGTTTAGTGTGAGTGAATGTTTAAATGATTCAATTGACTTACGTAGGCAAGAGGAAACCATGGTAAGTTGCCGTCTGTTTATTTTTGATTATGGCTAACACAGGTAATAACGTAGCTTTCTCCCTGGGCAGGGTAAACAACCTTCACCTTGATACTGAACCCTCTGACCCTTCTCTTTCCCTGACCCCCTCTCACCCCGCGCGCAGTCACCTGGAGAGAGAATTCTTGTCCTTTCCCCGCTCATTATTGTGTGCCCATGTCAATGCTCAGTCTATAATTGCCCATCACACTGAGCTGAAAGCTATTTTTGAAGGAAGCATGGTAAATATTGTAGCAATTAGTGAGAGTTGGATGAAGGACTCGGTCCCTCTGAACTCGGTAAATATAGAAGGATTTAATACAGTTTTTCACAATAGACCGAAGCGCCGTGGAGGAGGAGTAGCTCTATACTACAAAAACGATTTAACGGGGAACATTATACAAACTTCGACATTATCTACTGACACCTTAACTGAATATATGTTTGTAGAACTATCTGTTGATAAGACTAAAGTACTGATTGGAGTTGTTTACAAACCACCAAAAGCAGGAAACTTCACCGACTTCGAAGAAAATTTACTAAGACTCGTACCTACCTACGAACATGTACTCATATTTGGCGACTTTAACACAAACCTGTTAATAGACTCCGTTGAAGCAAATCGTTTACAGAAGATATTTACCTCTTGTAACATGTCAGTGTTGCCACTTAACCCCACTCGTCACGTGCACACGGCTAACGGATCCTCACACACTCTAATAGATTTACTTATCACAAACAATCCTCAGAAAATACTAAAACACGGACAAACTTCTGTACCTGGTATATCATACCATGATCTCATATATTTAGCTTATTCTTTGAAAGTTCCCAAAACAAAGCCGAAGTGGATAACCTATAGAGACATGAAAAAGTTAAATCCTCAACAATTGATACAAGATGCTAATCTCTGCCCGTGGGATGAAATACTGCACTTGACTGACAATGACGAAAAAGTAAAGAGGTTTAACACATTATTGTTGGGATTGTATAACAAACACGTACCTAAACGTACTGCTAGGGTGACTCGCAAAGCTGCTCCATGGTTATCAAATGACATTAAGTCCGCAATGGCTGAACGAGATGCACTACACAGATGTTACAAGCAGACATTATCAACTGAAGATTTTGAAAAGTACCGTGTGCTTAGAAATAAAGTTAAACAAATAATCAGAAACAAAAAATATGCGTACTTCCAACAATTAGCCAGTAACTTGAACACAAAAAGTACCTGGAAACAACTCAGATCCGTAGGTATTGGGAGGCAAACTACAAACTCCAATACGCATGACATAAATCCAGATGAATTAAATACCCACTTTACTAGAGAAATAGTTAATACCCACCCTCATATTATACAAACAACAATAAATTCTCTTCAGTCTACTCCATTACCACAACGGCCTTTGTTCAAATTTCGTAAAGTAAATGAAAACGATGTAAGAAGAAAACTAACATCAATCAAATCGCAAGCAATTGGAGTGGACGACATTCCGATATCCTTCGTCGTTACCTTGATAGATGTAGTACTGCCAATTTTAACCCACATATGTAACTCATGTCTTTCAGAAGGCTACTTCCCAACTGTTTGGAAGGATGCCTTAATTTTCCCAGTACCAAAAAAATCTCTAGCAAATTCTTCATCTGATTATCGACCTGTCTGTATACTTTCTTCACTTTCGAAAGTCTTAGAAAAACTCATGCATGAACAACTGCTCCAATATTTGATGCACCATTCGTTACTTGATCGCCTGCAATCTGGATTTAAAAAAGGACATAGTACATCTACTGCTCTTCTAAAAGTTACGGATGACGTAAGAAAAGCAATGGACGAACATACAGTGACCGTGCTCATTCTCCTAGACTTCAGCAGTGCTTTTAACACTATCAGTACGGACATATTAATAGCGAAATTGCATTCCTTCCATCTTAGCCACGCTGCTCTCAAATTGTTCGCTTCCTACCTCCATAATCGACGACAGTGTGTTGTCATGAATGATAAGAGAACGGAGTGGAAGTACAAAGGTAATGGTGTGCCACAAGGTTCTATACTCGGCCCCCTGTTATTTATTTTATATTTGAATGACATCTCTTCTAAGTTGAAAAACTGCAACTACCATCTCTATGCCGACGACCTTCAAATTTACTGTCACACAAAAGTGAATGACATAAATTCAGCTATTGAAAATATGAACCGAAACTTAGAGCAGATCAGCTGTTATGCAGCTGAGAATTCTCTCTCCATCAACCCAACGAAAACACAAGCTATCATACTAGGGCAGAGAAAACTGCTTGCCCATCTACACAGTCTATAAATTCCAGTCATTCAACTAAATAGCGTTGCTATGCCATTCTGTAAATCAGTAAAAAGCCTTGGAGTCACTATAAATGAAACTTTAAACTGGGATGAGCATGTCACTAACATATGCAGGAAAGTTCACTCATCACTTCATCCCCTTAAGATTCACCAGACTGTATTACCTCTTAACTTAAAAATAAAACTGGTTCAAACATTGATACTTCCAATTTTTAACTATTGTGATGTTGTGTTGCTGGATGCTACCAGTGAACAAAATAGAAAATTGCAGAGAGCTTTAAACTCCTGCATTAGATTTATTTTTTCATTGAATTTTGCCTCACATGTATCCCCTTTTTATGCACAACTTTCTTGGTTAAAAGTAGAGCAGCAGAGGAATCACCATGTATCAACCCTTATCTCTCGACTCTTGACTGAAAATATACCTGAATATCTCTCCAGTAATTTCCGTTTTCTATCCTCCTTTCATGACCGTGACATGCGATCTGGGTCAACAATTGCAATACCTCCACATCATACATCTGCCTTCCGTAATTCTTTCCTTGTGTCGGGCGCTAGAATATGGAATGCTTTACCCCCTGAAATTAGAAATTGTTCCTCATTAATTACCTTCAAAAGACAGTCTAAAGATTTCCTCTTGAATACCTAGGCTATATTATGTAGTTATGTGTGAATGTCTGGAGTAAATAGTTCCCAACAGTTTACATAAATTACTGTTATATTTTATGATTTCCACCTAGAGTAGTTAATATTGAATTTATTTTTCTAATTTTAGACTTAGGATGTAATCTTTTAGTTTTAGACTATATTAAGTTATATTACTATTATATTATTTATACTGTGTTAAGTTTGAATATGAAGTTTGGATTCAGTTTTAAGCCGCATAATGTGGTTAAGTGTAAGAGAGGGCCAAGAGCCCTAACTTTGCCACAAATAAAGACATCAATAAATAAATAAATAAATAAATCTTCAAAAAGTTGCAACAAGGTATTGGAACTGTATTTTTAGGCAGGGCAACTGCAGATCACTTATTACATGGGTTTGTACATGGTCTCTCCTTACCTTTAGGAAATATTTTGCAAGTTTCAATGCATGGGCCAAATGTTAACTTAAGTTTTATTAAAAAACTTTTGTGAGTGCTAAACCCCAAAGGCAAATCTCTTCTTGATATAGGCAGATGCAGTTTCCATACAGTGAATGGAGCCATGAAAACTGGGATCTCCAAAATTGTCTGGGACCTTTTTCATTTTTTCAGGTCTCTGTACAATCCTTTTAAAAATAGCCCTGCTCGACATGCTAAATATACAGACATAACAACAAGCACCACATTTCCTCACAAGTTCACTGCAATAAGATGGTTAGAAAATGGATGCTGTGCCAATCAAGCTCTTAAACGATCGCACTGACAAATTTGTGAAAGAGTACACTGAGAAAAACAATGAAAACCTTCAATACCTTAGAGAAACTGTGAAGAATCAACTACTTAAGGCAAAATTAAGTGCTTTTAGAAGTATTTTTGTCAGATCAAATCAAATCAAATTGAAATACTTTATTTGCAAATGTGTCTACCTTAGTGGCAAATGATACACAAAAATACATTGTTCTCAACAACTAAATTTTAAATTTAAAAGAAAAGAAGACATTTTTCCTAAAATACAGATTTATACAATTTACATTAACAGTTTTTCTTTTAAACACACAGCTCATCCTTAATAAATAAGATTTAAATGTGCATTGCCTTTTTTAACGCATTTTGGTACCTAACATGCATAACGACCTGCTGTCTTAACCAGAGCCCCTTTTGCCACTGCTTTCCAGAGTTCCTGAAGGGCCCTCACAGCTACTATAGCAGTCCCAGGGCCTTCAAGTCTTCACTGTACTTCACCCCTACAGGTAGTCCCCTACTTTAGCTGTCCAGTCTCCATAGACAAAGGGAATGGAATTCATTTATTCACAAAAATGCTTTATTTAAAATAACCTACACAGGTCAAATGCCCTCTAACATTTCTTTTTTCTGTTGCTGTTTATTCTTTTCTTGAATATGTGTACAGATTTTGGAAAAGGATCAAACACTTTTCCAGGTAAACTGTTCCACTCCTTCATGGCCTTCCCAATGAATGAAAATTTACCCCAATTATTTCTGCTAAAATCCCATCTAATTTTATACTTGTGATCAGCCATGCTGATATAATTATTTTCCAACTGAAGCCTATCGTGTATTTCCCCCATTCTTCCTCTCCTGTATAGGCTCTATATAATCCTATATAAGTCTAGTTTTCTCCATTCTCTTACTTAAAGTTTCCCACCCAAGTTTCTCTTAACATTTCTGATACACTACTTTTTCTTCTAAAATCCTGTTACAAATCTTGCTGCTTTCCTCTGCGCACCATCTATTTCTTTTATTAGGTATTCCAGGTGAGGATCCCAAACACTGTTTGCATATTCCAATAATGGACGAACCATACTTAAGTAAATTTTCTCTTTTAATTCTTTGTTGCATACTTTAAGTAGCCTCATTATGACATGTAACGGTTTGTACACTTTCCTAACAATGTCATCAACATGACCCTTCCAGTGAAAATTACTTTCAAAACTCACACCTAAGTATTTGTACTTGCCATCTTGAGGGACAATTACCTCATCCAAAGTATATTTAAATTCATTTTTTAAGCTCCTGTTTGTAAAAGTTGTTACAATTGATTTTCCTCCATTAATCTTCATATTATTCTCTTCAACCCATTGTTGGATACTGTCAAGGTCCCTTTGTAATTCTGTACAATCTTCAATGTTATTTATTTCCCTATAAATAATTATATCATCTGCATACAATCTTATTTTTGATGTTATATTCTTCCCTAAATCATTTGCATATATTAAGAATAGTGATGGGCCAATTATACTACCCTGTAGAATAATCCCTTCCAAACCTTCTCTTCCTGTGATACATGATTTCCTACTTTGACTTTGTGAACCCTTGAATTTAGAAATGTTCTTATCCAACCTGTAACTCTTATATCCAATCCTATTCCCTCCAGTTTCTGTAATAATATTCCATGTTGCACTCTGTCAAATGCCTTGGAAAGGTCTATGCCTACGCAATCCAACTGATCTGATATGTCTTGCTGAAATCCCACCAGTTGTGTCTCACAAGAAAATTTCTTTCTAATTCCATACTGGCTCTTCATGAACCAATTTTTATCGTCACATACCCCTCCAATATATTTTGCTATTAAACTCTCTAGTATTTTACAAACTATATTGGTGAGGCCGACTGATCTATAGTTCTCAGGTTTCCTTTTATCATCCTTTCCTTTATAAACTGGTATTGTTATAGATTCCTTCTATTCCTTTGGTATTACACTATTATTTATAATATAGTCAAAGATAAATTTTAAATAAGGCACTAGGTACCACCCCATTGTTTTTAATATCTCCCCAGTAATTTGATCACTCCCTGCTGCTTTTTCTTCCTTAAGCAGTTAGATTTCTCTGAAAAGATCCTTATTTGTGAATGAGA
The DNA here is from genome assembly GCF_040414725.1 of Anabrus simplex. Classification (NCBI taxonomy): domain Eukaryota; kingdom Metazoa; phylum Arthropoda; class Insecta; order Orthoptera; family Tettigoniidae; genus Anabrus; species Anabrus simplex. The sequence continues at coordinate 125,402,064 of NC_090265.1, read as the reverse complement.
AGCTTCTTGTGTCCTTATGTGTGTCTCTTTCTCTACCTTCTGTTTTGGTTTCCAACTCCCGACAATCTTCTACTGAATCTATAAATTCCGTGCTAAATAGATTTGCTTTCTCATTATCTTATTACACACCGGGCGAGTTGGCCGTGCGCGTAGAGGCGCGCGGCTGTAAGCTTGCATCCGGGAGATAGTAGGTTCGAATCCCACTATCGGCAGCCCTGAAAATGGTTTTCCGTGGTTTCCCATTTTCACACCAGGCAAATGCTGGGGCTGTACCTTAATTAAGGCCACGGTCGCTTCCTTCCAACTCCTAGGCCTTTCCTATCCCATCGTCGCCATAAGACCTATCTGTGTCGGTGCGACGTAAAGCCCCTAGCAAAAAAAAAAAAAAAAAAAAAAAAATCTTATTACAAGTTGTCCATTTCATGACCGTATCGATGTTTAATCAAGAAGTAAGTATAAATAACCACCTAATCGATACTTTATTAATGCCTCAGGCAAAATTGAATAAAATTAAAACTTACAGGACATGTTTCGACCACTTAGTGGTCCTCTTCAGCTGTATAAATAAAGAACTGAAAAGAAAAACATTATGACAATAAGCACAAATAAAAGTTCTTTGGAGACTCCTTTGATAAAAATGGAGGTCATCAGAATAGGTCATCTTGCCTCTCGTTCTTGTTTGGAAAAGATGTTTATTCTGCGCTGTCTAGAGGGTCTGTCTTTGAGTGCGACCTGGTGAAGTAACGATGTGATACAGTTTGACAGTTCATGGAAAGCTCTGGAGAGAAGGGAAGTAGAGTTTTATCGTCATCTAAAATAACATGTGAGGAAGGAGGGAGATTGGGCTGTGCTTCTGCGATGTCGTGTTTGATTATATCTCTCGTTCGTCTAGTCTGTTTCATGTCTACCCATTCTAAGTATTTGCTAATATTCTCATATAAGATGTTTTTATGCTCGTTTTCGTTGAGATTCTCTTCACCGTTTTCCAATTTATCAAGAACGATGTGGAAGTTTTCCAGGTTGTTCATAAGATTACCTTTATTAATCATACAGATAATTTGAAGGTCCTGTTTTATATTGGTGAATTTGTGGTTGGACTCTTTCATATGGGATCCCATGGCGGAGAATCTTTTGTATCTTTCAGCATTGACATGTTCTTGATATCTAATTGAGAAGTTCCTTCCAGATTGTCCCACGTAAGTTTTTTTACATTGAGCACAAGTCAGCTTATAAATACCCGATTCCTGGAATTTGTCTTCCTAACATGTTGTCTGATACCTCATCCACACAATGTTTACAAATCCATGCATTACTATTTACACTATTGCTATCTACTGAAATGCATTCCAAATGTTACCACCTAGAACAAATTCTACACTGTACACCATTTCTCAGACGCTTTTTGTTCAAACCGCGCTTATTTCCACTCATTTTACAAAAGAATGAAGACCGAACACACTCCCGTGTACACGTTTTCTCTGCCATTTCGAACCTTTCCTCAGAAGATTTCGAAGTCATAAATCTGTGTTGCCTTACCCTTTTATGTCACTTGAAGAACTTATGAAAAACATAATGATGACATTTGTTAAGTCTAAAAAGATAGCTGAAGCAAGTACTTCCCAAAAGTTAATAAATTTTGACTTACAAGATAGTGCCAATATACTTTCAGTAGAAAAAAGTGGTTATTGGATATACTGCCAAGAGCTTTAAATGTACTGAAAAGGAAAAAAGTTCCTTTTAAGAATGAGTTCAAAAATTTCTTGATCACCATGTTAGAAAAACTCAGAGAGAAAAGTCCTCTGAAATCACATTTAAGTCTGAAAAGATAGCTGAAGCAAGTACTTCCCAAAAGTTAATAAATTTAGACTTACAAGATAGTGCCAATATGCTTTCAGTAGAAAAAAGTGGATATTGGATATACTGCCTAGACCCTACAATGATATTGCTCAAATCCAGTTTGGCAATGAAAAGCATTGATGTCGTTCTTGAAAACTTGCACAGCCATGCAAGAATATGTGATAAAAGTGCTGAAAAGGCCATATGACAGTTCTGTCTGCTGACCGAGTAAGCTCAAAACAATGCAGGAGTCAACAAACAAATTAATGACTTCATTTCTAAAAGAACGAATGACTTTGGATTGGATGAATTTTACTACAATCTTTTAGGAGATGGTCTGTAATGAAACTTTGTTTCATTTTATCCCTTGGTAATGCATTTGTTGAGACAGGCTTTTCTGTCAATAAAAATTTACTAGCCGAAAATCTTCTAGAAGAATCACTTCTGTCCCAAGAATAATTTATGATAGTCTGAAACACATTGGTAGTTCGAGGAATATTGCTATCAATAGAAGTATGCTGACCTTGATCTGAGCTTCAAGACAAAGATATCAGTCATACTTGGAAAAGAAAAAAGAAAAGCAATTGGAAGAGGAAAAGAAGAAAATGGAGAAAAAGAAAATTGAATTACAATTGAAAGATTTAGAAGAAAAACAGAAAAAGTTGAAAATTTAAAGAGAACAGCTGGATGCTGAAATTGAAAGGAAGAAAATAGTTCTAGAACTCATAAAATGAAAACAGTAATCTTTTCGATAAGTGCAAACTTTTATTTTTTTCATTCCCATCTTTTGTAACTGATTTGTCTTCAAATTTGAACTGTTTTGAATATATTCGGATTGGGACAAGGAACGAAAGAGGAACTCGGCTGGTTGAATTCTGCACTGATCATAATTTAGTCCTTGCCAATACTTGGTTCAAACACCACAAACGACGGCTTTATACGTGGATGAGACCTGGAGACACTGGATATCAAATAGACATTATGATTGTTGAAAGAAAAAAAAAAAGGAAGTGGAGAGAAAATTAGGCCAGCTGTGTGAATGGTGGAGGCTGGAATTTCCGTTTTTGTTCCTTGTAAAACATGCTGTTCAGCAAATTAACTTGTCACTCAGTTTTTGTGAGTCAGGAAATTTTTTCTTAGTAGGTTAAGGAAAGTCAGGGGAACTTGAGAGAACATTTCTGTGGATACTATGGAACTATGTCACTATATCATGGGTGAATAAATTGGACATTGTCTCGCGACCATGTTATTAAACTAAATGAATCGTGCTGCTTTTCTTTTGACTTTTTACAAGTTCTCAAATCAAGTAATCGTAATGAGGGTCCCATACACTGGAACCATACTCTAATTGCCATGCTTCATACATATACCGGTATTATTTATTTGTTTATTTATTTATTTATACATTTGATTTTGACTATTTAAATTATTTTGATGTATATATGCAAGTATTATGTGTATCTTCAACTTGTATCAAATACAGTTTGGTTATAAATTAATTTTTTGAGAAATACAAATATTGGTATTAAGAAGTTCTTCGTGTAGTGGTTGCAACCTACTGTTTAAAACAATTGTATAAAAAGTGTGATGATAATGTGGTGAAATATGGTATTTTATTTCTTCTACCACATTTTTCCGTTTTATCTGATGACCTTTTGTTTATTTTGCAACGCACATATGTATTGAACAAGAAACGTCTTAATTGGAGTCAATATAGCATCGTCACTTCACACTCAAAAGGCTAGCACACAGTGAGCTATCTGCTGACGAATGAAAGAACCACTTACAATAGACCAACGGTAAGGTATTCTTAAATTCAAACCATCATGAGAGAAGTCTGCCTCGTGAATAGATGAGATTTTCTTCAGAAGGCATGGAGCAAGGTTTTCTGTGATATATAAATAATTAAAACTCGTTCTCTAAATTTTGTTTCCATTGAATTTGTTCATTGAGCTTGATAACTTAGTTGTGCTTCCACTTCAAAAATCACCACCACCACTGCCTCTCATCAATGAAGAGAACTGAGATGCACTGCTCCCAGGACCATCCCAGACGCTCCTCTCGAAATGAAGGCATGCTGCTCCTTATTGTCGTCCAGGTCTCCTGGATGAAAGATAAAGTTTCTTATAACCTCCTCCTTACTATTCAGTGAGTCGCTCTCCCATGTCTGACATTTTCCAGTAGTTTTCTTGCCTGAACTGCTGTGTCGTGGCAATCTGTAAGAAGTTGGGGTTCGAATCCTGGACTGGCCAGCATGTAGTCCTGACTTAAACCCATTGAACATGTATGGAATACACTTGGAAGGCATGTTGGATAATGTTACAAAAACACCTTTGCACTATTGAGAACATTATTGTTGGAGGAGTGGGATCGCATTCCAAACAGATGCCACCCAACAACTTGTGAACAGTATGCCTGAGTGTGTTTACAGGCCATCATAGATGTTAGGGGTGGAAACACCCATTTTTAGTGATCAGTGTTGTCATGAAGTGCAAAACAAACAATAAATTTCTTTGGTTTATTTGGCCATAAATTCAATAACAATTGACAAATATGAACTGAAAAATGTTCAAGAATTGCACAGTGTTAGCTACAATGTGAATTAATGCATGTTGAAGAACTTGTTTTGGTATATTCTATAGCCAGATATCTAGCTTCTGTAAAGTTTAAATTAATATTAAAAAATCAATGTATTTTAGGGGAATAAATTAAAATTTTATGTAAGAAATTAAAGTGTTACACTTTTTTTGCCAGTCATTGTACATGCAAAAAATTCATTTATTTCATTGCAGATAAATACTTCAGTGAAAACTCTCTTGTATCAAAGATTTTAAAATTTATTCTTATAAAAATTCTCTGTGTATCAAATTATATTACTGCATAATTTTCTTCTACCATTTTAGCTACCAAGTTCATTTCTGGAAAATACCATGTAATTATATTTTAGTTCAGATTCTAGATATTTTAATGGATTAGTAGTGGTGTCCAAATCATGATCCCAAGTTCATATGCTCGATGGGGACTAAGGCAGACAATTTTTAAATGACAGCAAAAATCTTGGCTCTCTGTGTCACTGTTCTCATTTTAAAGGTGTCTGGTGGCACACTCAGTGTCACCCAACAAAATTATATTCAGCCATAAAGTCCATCCAGAAAATTCTGCCTCCTTTGCTAGACAATCGGTATGGTGAAATTGCAGAGGTGCCAACTATTACGGATTGACCGTAACTATTACGGATTTCACCTCATGATTATGGAATTACGGTCAAAGGGGAAATTGTTACGGAAAAGCTGATATTATCATGAAAATATAATTTTCTATGGAAAAAAAGAAGAAAAGAAGGATAAAGGCTCCAAAGGATTGAACATTTCTCCTAAATTGTCCTCGTTTCAGTGAATGAATTTTACAGCGCTTGTGGCAAAAGGAAGTCATGATCGAATAATTATCGTTGCCAACCAACAAGCTAGAATAACATTGAGAGGCGGAAGCACTGCCTGGGTGAAGCTAATAGAACAAACGTCCGCCATGTTTCCTGTGATCACACAAGCAAGGGAGTGTTGTTCTTGAATGACAAAAAGTGTAGAAAATACACATTTTAGAATCTATATCTGCCCTATATTATAATAAATAATTGCATTAAACAATTATACTGTAGTGGTACAGTACTCCTGGGGATGCAATGTTTTTAAAAATATGAGGTTGTAACCTATTGAAGGTCCATATCATTTTAAGGATTTATATCATAAATGATTATGTCTACGGTTTTTATTGTAATTTACACTTAACCACAACAGCCAAGCAGGGTAATGCTCTTGTTCCGATTTCGAGGCTATTTGAATGTCACAGTGCAACAATTTCGAACTACTCTACAATCAGCTAACGTGATGTTGGCCTCGTGCCGCCACATGATGAAGTGGTAGTATTCATAGTCTATGATTTTTAATGCTTTAGTCCAGCTCCATGGCTAAATGGTTAGTATGCAGGCTTTTGGTTACAGGGATCCCGGGTTCGATTCCCGGCAGGGTCATGAATTTTAACCATCATTGGTTAATTTCTCTGGCACGAAGGTTGGGTGTATGTGTCATCTTTATCATCATTTCATCCTCATCACGACGTGCAGGTCGCCTATGAGTGTAAAATCGAAAGACCTGCATGTTGTGAGCCCTCGGACACTCCCGGCACTAAAAGCCATACGCCATTTCATTATTTTAATGCGTTAAGGTTTTGGCTAACGGTCTTTAATTCTGCTCAAGTGATTCTAAAATGCGTATTTTCTACCCTTTTCGTCATTCAAGAGCAACGCTCCCTTGTTTGTGTGACCACAGCATGATGGCGGACGTTCGTTCTATTAGCTTCACCCAGGCAGCGCTTCCGCCTCTATGTTATTCTAGCTCGTTAGTTGGCAACGATACTTATTCGATTGTGACTTCCTTTTGCTACCCATAAGTGTTATAAAATTAGTCCAACCACAACTTTCAAGAATAATAATAATAAGAAGAAGAAGCATTGTAAAATTCATTGTGAACGAGGAGCTCAGGCGCTGTTCTGCACTATAAATCCTTCAATAATGTTGTATTGTTGTGTTAAGCGGACGCGACAGTTGACAGAGGCATTGAGAAAGAAGTGAGGCCCACATTAAGCACATCTGCACTGGAATCGCTTATGGTTCAGAAGATGAACATGTCATCACAGTGGGAAGGATGCTTCAAGAAAAACTACACTGAAAAGCAGCTGCTGCGCGAGAAACAAGCTACAAGGAATGTTTTATCAGTTTATCACAGAAGTAACAGGTTGTGTGCAAATGTTATTATGTAATGTGATACACTTTCGAATAAATTGCTAGAGGGAAGGGCAAAAGGGTTGTCATTATCAAGAAGGGAGGAGCAAGGTTTGGACTTGACTTGAAATTTTTCTCGGGGACGGAGGGTGATTACTGATAATCCACTTCAAAGGTTGGCACCTCTGAAATTAGTAGCAGACCAGCTAGATGGCACAACTTCAGAACGTCTACAACCTGGTAACTGAGGCCATATTATGATTATTATTGCTACGGAGCACAGAGGTGAAAGAAGGTGCGGGCATGAATGGGTGGACAGAGAAAAGATATAAGATCTTAATTTAAAACTCTAAAATTTGAAATTTTATTTCTTTCCTTGTATTTTAAAACTTTGTTAAATAACAACAAATAACAGTAGAGTAGACAGAAGGTGAGCTCGTCGGCAGTAGTAACAATAATGATTGGACATCCCTAAAACAATCAGGTACACAGTGATTTGGAGAAAGAGCTTGTAGCTCCAAAGTTACACAGTTCAATAGAACATCACTGCTCCATTCAATAAACACGCTTTAACACTCTGGGAGACTGCTTTCCAAAACATATTACAATCAAGCCTCTTCAAGGCACAATCTAACTTTTACACTAGATTATTAAACAACAGATTTACTGTCTTACCTGCTCAACAGTCTGATTTGCGCTTGAATATCATAGTTAACCTTTAACAGTGGCAATAAGTGCCCATTCTACATGGCCTTAGTGAAAAAAAAAAAAAAAAAAAAAAGGTTTAAACTATCGGCAGTAAACCAAAATGTTAGGAGGCGAAAGTAGTAGGAGATTGTATGTTCTAAAACAATGGGAGCTGAATCAGCATTTTCCCATGAGGTCATTGACCCCATGACGTCACGGTCACGAGGTCATGGTGTTGTGACCACGTGCTATTGTTTACAAACAAGATCACATGCACTTGTTTTGACCGCTGTCATCTTGACAGCTCCTAACCTAACCTAACCTAACCTCACAGCTGTCATCTTGACAGGACTTAGTCACAAACGACATGCTTTTGATGGGCATGAGGTGCGGAATTTTTAAAAGGAGAATGACTCCAACCTCACAGCTGTCATATTGAGAGGACTTAGCCACACACCATGTGCTCTTAACAGATAAGAGGCATGGAATTTTGAAAAATAGAACAACTCTAACCCCACTGCTCTTATCTTGATGGGACTTACACACACAACGTGCCTTTAACAGGTGTGAGGCACAGAATTTTGAAAAAGAGTACAACTCTAACCTCACAGCTGTCATCTTGATGGGACTTAGCCAAACACCACGTGCTTTTTGACAAGTGTGAGGTGCAGAATTTTGAACAAGAGAACAACCCTAACCTTACAGCCGAACTACGCAGTTGCTGTTTTGGGCGCAGTTTTACGGTTAGATGCTCCTCCCGACGCAATTTTGGAGGAGCCTAACTACACATTCGCTATTTTGGGCCTAGTTTTATGGGTAGGTCCCTTCCCTACGCCATTTTGGAGGGGCCTCACTACACCGTCGCTATCTTGGCCAAGTTTTACGGAGCCACACACCATGTGCTTTTAGCATGTATGAGGTGTGGAATTTTTTAGAAAGAGAATGACTCTAACCTCACAGCTGTCATCTTGACGGGACTTAGCCATACACCGCGTGCTTTTGACAAGTGTCAGGCATGGAATTTTGAAAAAGAGAATGACCTTAACCTTACAGCTGAATTACACAGTCACTGTCATGGGCGCATTTTTACGGTTGGATGCCCATCCCATGCCTAACTACACTGTCGCTATCTTGGACCTAGTTTTACAGTTAGATACCTTTCCCGATGCTATTTTGGTGGGGCCTAATTACACACACAGTCACCATTTTGAGCCCCAGCTGCCGAGACGTCAGCTCAAGGCTTTACATCTCCATCCGACAAGTCAAAACATGCATAACTATGGCGATGTGATCTTAATACGGACTGATGCAGGCCTTTAGAGCTGTGACGTCATAGTATGACAAATCCCAAGGCTTTACGTCTCTATACTGACATCTTTACTTAGTTGTGCATGTGTTATCTGCGTAAGGCTTTACATCTCTATCCGACAGATATATGTCCTCCTCTTGGAGGGGCCTAACCTTACAGTACATAGTTTTACGGCTAGATGCCCTACCCGACGCCGTCTTGCTAGATTCCCTTCCCAACACCATCCTGGACGGGCTTAACCTCGAAGGGGCCCTAGTTTTACGGCGAGATGCCCTTCGCGACGACATCTTGATGGATCCCCCTTCCCGACACCATCTTAGAGGCTTTACATCTCCATCCGACGGACAAATAACTATGATTACACCTCCTCTTCCTTTACCTAAAACGCATCTCTACTTAGTTGTGCACCTGTATTATCGTGAGGTTCGCTCAAGGCTTTACGTCTCCATCCGACAGATTTTTTAATGCTATTTGTTCGGGGCATCCACCTAGAAAGATCTTTTGCCCCTACTTGCACCAAATGTTAGGAACCTGCATGTATTTGGAAATTGTGAAAGTGTAAAATGTTGAATGTGAAGAAAGGAATGTTACGAACAACACAAACACCTTGTCCCCAGGCCAGGGATACAATCAATTACAATTTTAAAACCCTGACCCGGCCAGGAATCGAACCCGGGGCCGCCGGGTGACAGGCGGACGCGTTGTCCCCTACACCACGGGGCCGGACCATCTGACAAATAGATACCCTTCTCCTCCTTATCATCTCGCTCTTCCCTCCTCCTTATCGTCTGTCCCTTGTTTTTTACGGATAGATGCCTTCCACCCCCTCCTCCTCATTGTCTGTCCTAGTTTTACAGATAGGCTACTGCATGCCCTTTATGACGCAGGGAAGATAAAAAGATGAAATGAATGATGCAAAATACTGGTTAAATCCTGTCTTCAGCTGTACCTATCCTTGTTGCTATTTTGTTGATGACATGTTTTTTAGGCTATACGTCTCCATCCGATGGACAAATAACGTGATGTTACATGGCCTGTCTCCTCCTTATAAACAAATCTAATCTAAAGGCAGTAAAGTACAACAGATATTCAGCTTTTGCAGAACACATTTACAACAATAACCACAGCTTTTTAGGGATCAAAAAGGACATGAAGTTAATCTTTAAGGGTAATTATGGATTTGAATTATTAAATTCACATGAAAAAATGGAGATATTTTTGGCGCAGACAAGGGAACCAGATAAATTTTTAAATGAAACAGTCTCAAGCAACATTTTGTTTACAATCTTGAGTTGACGTAACATCAGGTGCTTTCAACGAAACCTTGAGGTGACGTAACATCATGTGCTTGCAGCGCGGTTCCGTACTTAAAGCTGAATGTTTGTCAGTACTTGACCAACAGCCTGAGCACGAGGATAAGCCAGCCCTTCCTATGGTATGTCCATACCTTTTACAACAACATTGTAAGTTTAAATGTATTATTTTCATATTTTTACACTTGTTTTTTCTTTTTCTTATTTTACAGTTGATGTCAACAGGGCTACATTTTAAACTCTTATGTGAAATTAAATTTAAATTTTAACACTGATGATGGACCTTGGTGTCCAAAAACCGGTTATGTTTTAATAAAGTGTGTGCTGATACGACTGTATATAATTAATAATAATAATAATAATAATAATAATAATAATAATAATAATAATAATAATAATAATAATAAAATTAACTACATCAGCACTGTTAATAAGAAATGGCTTTGATATTTTATAAATGATGATAGGGCTCAAGCAAACTGTGCAGGTTTTATCCTGTTACAGAGGACCGGAAATGCATTCTGCTGTGCCCTCTACTAAGAACAAGATGGCAACAATTTCGTGTTTAGAACATACAGTACATAGTCTGTTGTTACCTTACTCATAAATGAAAAATATTCGTGTGATTTGTAATAATCAGTAAATAATTGAATATTTAGCATACATTCCCTTGTGTTCTGAACAGAAATACTTACCTTACTTATAAATATAAAAAAAACTCTATTACATGCATGACATAGTCACTCCGTGTCAGAAAAAATCTCTATTACAGACATGGATTCAAACTATGATCTTACTGTTTAGTGTCAGAAAAAAATCCCTATTACATGCATGGATTTCAACTCTGAAACTAAACGACAAACTACCTCTCCTTATTTCACAAGCTGTCCGCACATGATTGATGGCACAAACACGTAGTCACCATGACAGAATTTTAAAAAATTACTATTACATGCATGGAATCGAACACTGAAACTCTCTGTTGTGTAGTGGAAAACAATGTGTAAAGAATGTGTAAGATAACAACAGGCTATACATGATAGCAAATGCACTGCATTAGGTCAGAAAACTACACCACTGCTCATTTTCGCTAGTACACTTATTTAGTGTTATATGCACATGCAGACATTTAATTTGCTAGCACTCTGTAATGTAAAATAAACGCAAGACACAAAATACAGAATTGATTGTTACATAGAAAAAACAAGCAAATGCTGTGAACTAGCCCTTACACACATACATATTTTATTACTGCACACAGTGAAAATAACTTAGATGTAGCAAACACATGAGTTTAATTCTCTGCACACTTCATTTACATGCCTGCAGTAAAAAACTTAGATATAGCAAACACACGAGTTTAATTCTTCATTCACATTTTTTGTCTTTAATTTTGTTTACCTGAGATTACCAATATATACTTACATGTGGTAAAAAATAAGGGGAATATTAAATCATATTTTAATATTTTTGTATGCGGGTGTGTGCTTTGTCCAAAGCCATCAAAAGAAATGAATGAGATACAATGAACACCGTGTCTACCTGCGCATCGCTGGAAGCTAGACCGGATGTTTGACTCAGCATGCAAGTACAACAGCTTTCACTTACTTACAGTACCAATTCTGTAAAGTATTGAGAATTATATTAAAATAATTATCTCATTTGCATTGCAGTGTTAATGAAAAAAATGTGAAAACCATAAAAATTTACAATATGACTATCTGTTGTATTGTTAATTGATTCTGACACTGTTCAGTTTCCATTACCTCTCTATCAGATATCCTTTCAGTTTTCGTGACCTGCTCAGGGAATCAAACCCGGGACCTGATCACGGTCACTATCTTTCTATCGGTGGATAAATGTATAGCTGAGTAGTCACTGTTATGTACAGTCTCTCTAGTATGGAAGACCCTCTAGTCCCTCTCTGAGACTACATGCTATTATTATTATGATGATTATTTAGAAGTTGCTCTTATCATCATAAAAAATAATTTTTAACTCTCTAATTCTTTACTGTTGGCAGAAGATGCCAGGAGGCACCCCAACTTATGAGCCGTTTTCAAACTCGCATGAAAAAAAAAAATTCTGTTATTCATAAATCACCGGGCATGTTGCCCAACCATATGCGATCTGCGCATTGTGATGTCCAGTACCAAACTCCATAGCACTACACACCTTGAATGGCTTTGGCCTACCAAGCAGCCGCTGCACAGCCCCAAAGGCCTGCAGATTATGTGGTGTCGTGTGGTCAGCATAACAAATCCTCTTGACCGTTATTCTTAGCTGTCGAGAGCGGAGACTGCAGTTTTTATGGTTAGATAGACAGCCTACTGTGTTTTCCTTATTACAACATGCAGGACATAACAGCCATCAATTCAAAAGACTTGGGCCTAACTACACTCAATTACTATTTTGTGCACAGTTTTACAGTTAGATGTTCCTCCTAACAGTAGGGTTCAAACCCCAATTGCTTGCTTACAGCTGCATGACTATCCACACAGCCTACCATGTTTTCCTTATTACAACACACAGGACATCAAACAGGGCATCAGTTCAAAAGACCTGGGCCTAACTACACTCAATTACTCACTCAATTGAGTCAACCTCAACACGGCATGCACGTCGCCTACAAGGGCGTTAAATAAAACAGACCTACGGCAGACCTTCTCCGAGAGGGCAGCTACATGTTGTAATTATTATTATTTAGAAATTGCTTCTTAATTAATTATCATGATATGACTGTAGAGAAAATAGGAAACCACAAATATCTATCTTTAGAGCTAACAACAGTAGGGTTCAAACCCGCCGGATGCAAGGTTACAGCTGGGAGAATGATTTGACTAGCACATAAATCTAAAGTATCGTATTTCGATAGCTATGGAGACTTACCTCCTCCATTCGAGCTCATACATTATTTCGGAAGCAGTGCAGACATTGTTTTGTCACTGTCAGATAAGACGTAAATCCATGAGCTGACATCTGTTAAAATTACTCGTGCTGTAACGTCACGTTATTCGTCCGTCGGATAGAGACGTAAAGCCTTAAACAGAGTAAAACTGGGCCAGACCCCACCAAAATAGTGTCTGTGAGGATAGGCCCCTTCAAAACGGCATCTGTGTGGTTAGGCTTGCTTTTGTACGCAAGGATATGACTGTGACGTAACGTTATTTGTCCGTCGGGTGGAGACGTAAAGCCATAAGCAGACTACTCAATAACACAGATGCACAACTAAGTAGTCTGTCAGATGGAGACATAAAGCCTTGAGCTGACCTCTTTTAAAATCACAGATGGTGACTGTCTAGTTAGACCCATCCAAAATGGCAACAGGAGGGGCGTCTGTCCATAAAACTGGACCCAAGATAGTGACTATGTAGTTAGGTCCCTCCAAGATGACGTCGGGAAGGGCATCTGGCCATAAAACTAGGTTGGGCCATATCCCTTTGGTGGGAGGATCAAAGTGGCGACAGAAAGGTCACCTGACCGTATAACTGTGCCCTGTGTAGTCAGGCCCATCGGAAAGGGCATCTGACCGTAAAACTGGGCCCTGTGTAGTTAGGCCCCTTCACGATAACGTTGGGAAGGGCATCTGGCCGTAAAACTAGGTTAGGTCATATGTGCCCCCTCTGGTGGGAGAATCAAACCGGGATCTGACCTAAAACTAGGCCCTGTGTAGTTAGGCCCCATCCGTGAGGTTAGGCATGCTTATGCGAATCCCCCATTGCCCTACTACTCAAGATGGCGTCGGCAAATTCCGCGAATCCCCATTGCCCTACTACACAAGATGGCATCGAGAAAGGCATCTAACTGTAAAAGTGAGGTTAGGTCCCTCCATGAGTTTAGGCTTGCTCTCTTACGCGAATCACATTGCCCTACTACTCAAGATGGCGTCGCGAGAATCCCCATTGCCCTACTACTCAAGATGGCGTCGGGAAGGGCATCTGGCCGTAAAAGTGAGGTTAGGACCCTCCACGAGGTTAGGCTTGCTTTGTTACGCGAATCCACATTGCCCAACTACTTCAGATGGTGTCGCGAGAATCCCCGTTGCCCTACTACTCAAGATGGCATCGAGAAGGGCATCTAGCTGTAAAAGTGAGGTTAGGCCCCTCCAAGATGGCAACTGTTAGCGCGGGAAGGACAACAGGCCGTAAAAATAAGGGTAGGCCCCTCCATGAGGTTAGGCTTGCTTTCTTACGTGAATCCACGTTGCCCAACTACTTAAAATGGTGCCGGGAAGGACATCTGGCTGTAAAAGTGAGGTTAGGTCCCTCCATGAGGTTAGGCTTGCTCTCTTACGCGAATCCACATTGCCCAACTACTTAAGATGGCGTCATGAGAATCCCCATCGCCCTACTACTCAAGATGGCATCGAGAAGGGCATCTAGCTGTAAAAGTGAGGTTAGGCCACTCCAAGATGGTGACTGTTGGCGTCGGGAAGGGCAACAGGCCGTAAATGTGAGGTTAGGCCCCTCCAAAATGGTGACTGTGAGGTTAGGCTTGCTCTCTTATGTAAAATCTGCAAATCGGCATTGCCCCACTACTATACCAGGGGTCAATGACGTCATAGGAAAATGCTGATGCAGCACCCATTGTGAACACTTGCACTCCTTTGAAAGTACACTGAAACACATAAAACCCTATGTGGGCTAAGCCAACACTACAGAGGTGGCTAGATTGAGAAAATTTAATTTCCAAAAGAAAAGATAAGGTTTAAATTTTACGAAATCATAGTCACCCACAATACCAAGTTGAATGGGAATTAAAAGAGGGTTAACACTCTTTATTCCCTAATTTACAATAAAGTCCTTAGAATTACTGGAATCTTTACATTGAAAAGATAATCAATTTGCATTAAGAAAGAATTTTGAATCCTTCCCCTCAAGTCAGCTTTCTGAGATTATCTCATGATTAAAAGATGTCTGCCATTACCTTGAGCTGGTGGGCCATCCAACAACGGGCAAGGCTTGCCCCCTGCCTCCACAACGAACACACCCTCAACCTCTTGACTGGAGCGATGGAAAACACAACATGGCCCAAAAGGTCCCAGCTTTTATAGCAGAGGGTAAGATTCCAGAACTCTCTGGGCCGAAGCCCTGTACACGCCCTCAGTTTTATTTGGCTAATTGAATAAATATCCAAAATCTTGGATTAGCTAAAATTTTACGTAGGAGTGAAGAGATGGAAGTGCTAGTGACCTTAGAACACCAAAAATGATCTACAAACGATTCAGTTTAGCAAACTGATAAATACCAAATTATCTTGAAAATGAATTGTCCATCCTCCCACCAGAGGGGGCACATAAGTCGACAGTAGAGACATCTGAAAGTAATGTTCAAAACTTCTTCTGATTTGCAGTTCACTGTTCATAAAACAGATAGCCTACTAAAGGGTGCTCTGTTTGAATGTACGGAGTATGGGTAAGTCCTTAACAATTATTATTATTATTAATGGCAGTAGTAGTAGTATTACTATTAGTTCATATTATCTATCATTACTTACTTGCATGTTCATTATTACTGTCAAGTTCTTTTATCTACCTGTCAATATTTGTTGCTGTTCATATCACAACAGTAGGTACGATGAACACTAGATCTTCTTAGGGATAGAAAGAAGAAAATAGAAAACTCGAATATAAATTAAACTTCTGAACGTTTCTATTATTATTATTTTTATTATTATTATTATTATTATTGTACCGGGCGGTACACCTCCATGCCGCTAATTTAAAAGGTGCGCCAGTTGAAACTCCTCTGCTGGAGGAAGTCTGAACTTTATCGACGGTATTAATTTTCAAGTTTCTCAGAAGATGTCACTACTTGGAAAGTTTG
The DNA here is from genome assembly GCF_040414725.1 of Anabrus simplex. Lineage (NCBI taxonomy): Eukaryota > Metazoa > Arthropoda > Insecta > Orthoptera > Tettigoniidae > Anabrus > Anabrus simplex. Next base: position 125,386,317 of record NC_090265.1, on the reverse strand, counting down.
GAGTTTTTGAACTGTGCCACTTTTCATGTATTTTTGTTTTACCGGTAGTAAGAAGTGTGAACTTTCTCTTCTAGAGGACACTACTGAAAAACTACAATGGTGCACGCTAGTGCGATGTGAAAGAACTGTTTTTTGGAGAAATTTTTATTTCAAAAGTTTGTTTCTTGTTAAATTTTTTTCTGTTATTGTTTAAGTTGGCTGTATACCCCTCTCCTTCCCCTTGTTTTGTATTTAGCCAATCCCGAATTTCTTTAATTAATTTCTGACCAATCTGATGTATCTTCCCCCAACTTGAATATGCTGCTTATCCCTAACCAATAAAGTGATTGTGGGCGGGTGTTTTCTTACCTGAAACGCCTCGAACTTTCCGCGAGAGTATATAAACTGCTGATTTTAGGGTCTCTGCGCCACTTCTGTTCCATCTTTTAGTGTGTAAAGTACATAGCAGGGGGCGGGAAGCGCCTCTTTCTTCGGCAGCGGTCAACAACAAGGTAATGGCCGATTAATAACTTCTTTCTTTGCTAGCTCAGCAGTTTAACTCTCGGGGCAGGTCCGAAGTTTTTCCATAATGTAACCTTCCTTAAAATGTAAAGACCCTTGGTATCTATTCTATCTTTAAACTGCATATCGGGATAGAGAGTGCTTAACCCTCTCGAGCTCCCACTCATATTGTTCTGAGGTGAACTTATTTTTCTCAACCGATTCTTCCGTAACAGTAATGTAAATTGTTTCTGTCTTTCTTAAGTCACCTCTTTAGTATGGGATTAGCCCTTGTATTAACGGCCTAGTGCCAAGTAGGTTTTAAACAAAGTGTATTAGGAGCGCAAGTTTGCCTCCTCTCAAATTGTTATTTTAGAGGTCATGTAATTAATCTTTTTCTCACTTAATAGACCTCAGTAGGTTGGGTATTTTACCCCTGTGTCTATGTCCTGAGAGGACAACTTGAAGGTGGAGTTTGGTATGGCCTTTTATAGGCTTAATGTTGAGAGCGAGTGGCTCTTTCTCGAAAATTGAGTGTTGTATGCCTCGGGGAGGCTTTTCTGTGTAATTTGGAGCAAGTGCTCCTGAGCATGAATGGGGTTTTCTGCCCCTCTGTTAAAACTTATTTTGGAGTAAGGTTGGGCTGATTGCCCAAGAATTGTGAAGTCGGGGCGCGAAGCCCAAATCCGGTAAATATTGTAACTACATTTTGTTGCCTTGCTACTCTGTACCTGCCATGCTTGTTATTTCTTTATTTTGAAAAGAAAATATAACCTTGTTAATTTTACATGAACTCTAATTTCGTAGCTTGAGACCCGTTCACACCCGCACCTTCTTTCACCTCTAACTACCGCAAAAACACGGTAACAATTATTATTATTATTATTATTATTATTATTATTATTATTATTATTATTATTATTATTATTATTATTATTATTATTATTATTATTATTAAGTGTGGGGGGGGGGTGTCTCTTCCTAGAGTTAGACAGCACTGTGAACATGTAATGGTGATATGATGCAGGACTCTATCCCAGTATGCAGTTCTGAATTCTGCCTAGAGGTATGGTATACCTGTTTGAGGTTGCCACCTAGGAGCCTATGTTAGAACTTTTCTCTTAGAAAGAATTGTAATAGTTAGGGGTTGGCACCACCTCTTAAATCACTGCTAAGGGTTGCCTCCATTGTTTTCTCTACAACCAATCAAATGCCAGTCTGTAATATTAAAAGAGACTTGCTGATGCCTGATAAAGCTGTAATCATTGTATAACCATTTGTAAATACTTTTTTAACTGTTGTACACTGCAAGTGTAATTGCTCCACAGCTATTGTTTACTGCAAATTGTCAAGACTCTTGAACTGTTGCAAATTGTAAATATTCTAACTATTGACTTAACCTTGGTACCAAGAAGAAGACTATTCCAGGAACGAAGAAGAATAAGACCACTGTAAATGTATTCTTAAAAACTCTGTAAATACTGAAGTCAACTACATTGTATATACTCTGTAAAATCTTGAAGATCAATAAAACACTTAGCCAAGAGGCTGAAATCCCCCCTCCATCTCCATCATGTCAAACCACCCTAACCCATCTCCCTACTTCATCAAACCTCCTGACCCACTGAATCTCTTAGTCAGAAAGAAGGCATTACCTTCTCGGTAGCCCGCTCCTCACCGCATGGAAAGGGACTGAAAACATTTGCTTGCTCTCTTGCCTGTCTTTACTTGTGGTTTATCGACTAAGGTTCCCACCTCGCTTAAGGCAGCTGGCACACTGGGGCAACCAGTAGGGTAGTCTACTACATCATAAACATGTGACTTCAGGAACATCTAGTGGCCTAGGGAGAAAACTGTTTCCTTAGAATGTAAAGTTTAGGGTAGTGTCGTTTCCTTGTCCAGTTTTAAATGTAAGAATTTTGCTTAATTATTTCTGTATCATGTAAGTTTTCTAGTTTTTTCAACCAATGAGTGTAACAACCCTAATGGTTGTAATATCTTAAAAGGAAGCACAAGTGTGGATCTTCGTTCCCCTTTTCTCAATCTTGTTTCTTGTGGCAATATCTAAATTTAACTTTTTTCCCTATTTTGTCTGCAAGTTTGATTCTTTCCAGTACCAAGTAACATGGGGTTATCCTCTGATTCACTGGGCCTCATGCCCCATTAGGTTTTACTGTAATGTAATATCATGGGATCACTTGGTTTGTTTCTGCATCTCTTTCTCTTTTGTGTTGGCCTATTTTCTAAATTGGCCGATGACCTTAGATGTTAGGTCCCTTTAAACAATAAGCATCATCATCATCATATTTTGTAAATTTTGTTTCTAATTCTTTCTTGGAATTAACTTATTCTTGGCCTGTCTGTAGTATGAGCTTAGCTCCAATTTACTTTCAGATTCTCCCCGTTTATTTGTTACATTGTCATTGCCTTCCCTTGCAAATGAAAGTGCTGCAAGTGTTCAATGGTGTTTGTACTAGTATTTGGAGGTGCATAGGCCTTGTAAAATGGGAACTCAGTTTATCCCTTGTTATTAATGAGGCTCTGAGAGTACTTAACCTGTTATAAAGTGTGATAGTCATTAACTATTTAAGTTTGTTATTCATAGTGATCAGTCACCCACTGTTGTTATCTAATTTTGTTAAACAAGAAAAGAGATACTAAATATATAGAGTTTTGCCTTTATGCAGTCACTTTATTCATCCAACCCTATAACCCTGCTGCTCCTTCTTCCAGTCCCTGCTCACCACTGTAACAAGTGGTACCAGAGCGTGGTTGAATAGGCCTGAAAGAAATCTAATTTTAACTATTATTACGATTTGGGCATGTAGGCCTACTCTAAAAATTTCCTTGCTAATATTAGTTCACCATATCTAACGCTCAGGACATTTCTTGCCCGTGGTATCTTCGCAAGGAGAAATTAATTTACAAACCCCTTATTAGAAAAGTGCCATTTGCTGTCACTGGAAATGCTGACATACCCCTTAAAAAGTCAGAGTTTGATCTGTCAGTTGTAATTCCTGTATTCCTTAAAAAAGCTTTTGATGAGTATTCATGCAAATATTACAGAGAGTTCTTAGCTTCCTGGAAAGTAGTGATCCTTCCCCTAAACAGCTGAAACATATTCAAGCCTTGCTTTTGTATATCTTCACCATTTGAGGACCTTTTATCTCTTAAGTTAACTTCTGAGCAACATAAAACTGCTGATGCTTAATTAGAAAAAACTGTTTATATTTTTAAATTTTTTATCAGTCGGCCGTATTGGCACCAAGGGTAATGATTTGAGTTGATATTCCTGAGGAGGGCAATAGTGATCTTGATTATTCAGAAAATTAGTTTCAGCCTGATAAGTATGCTCTGTTGCCACGTCAGTCACAACCATTACCTTCTGACCGGGTTAACTCTATTTTTTCTCAGGGCTTCAGTAACCTGCAATAACCTTGGTGTTAAAGGGGGGCTTCTAAATTGTCAGTCAATTCTACCAGCAATGTTATTGACTCTTTCTGTTTCTTAGGGAAATTTCGTGGTCATCCATTGGTGTTTGGATTTTATCCTGTGCAAGCCTTTCTGATCATTTACCCTTATACTATGGGTGTACGTGCTAACAAAAATTGTTAAGGCTATCTCAGATAAGAGTTCACTTGAGCAGTTTCATGCACATCTCCAGGCCCATTTTATTTCCTCCAGGGCACTTTCTTCCCTTCTACAAAAATTCTATTTTTGTGTGCAGCGTCTCGATGAAAAATCTCGCAGACTTCATTCAAGATATTAAATATTATTCTAGAGTTTTTGCTTTGAAGTATTCTGAGGTCCAGATGGTTGTTACTGTTATTGAAGGCATTTCCCCTGAATATCATTCCTATTTGTGTTTTTCATCTATTCCACAAAATGTTCTTTGAATTAGAGGCTATGTCAATCTCTGCTGACAGTGTGATTTATGCCAACATCTTAAGAGTTGTGCCTGATTCTTCACCTTCCAATTTTGTATCTAGCTCTTCCTTGCAGAAGACGTATGTATCTCATAAGTGTTTTGCTTGAGGGTCATCTGATCATCTTAAAAACAAGTGTCCCATGGTGCAACCTAGCCCTAAGCCCTGGTTAGGGGGAACTTCTACATGTTATAATTGTATCTCTTCAGCATATTAGTAAATACTATAAAAGTCTAAATCTTCTAGTTGTAGTTGATATTCTAAACCGGACCACATTTGAGTAGATTGTATGGCTGAGTCAGCTGTTCCCAACCCAGCTAAGGATAAATGTACTGATTTCTCATATGTTCTGAATACTGTTTCTTTCCAATGCTCAGCGAATGTCTTGAAATTTCAGCAAATACTTTGTGTCTGCCCCCTTCATTTCTGTTGAAATTAATAATGAACTGTAATGGCCCTCCTTGATTCTGGAAGTGTTGTTATTTATTAGTAGAGATTGGTATACATATGAGATCTGCTTGTAAATATCTGTTTATTCTCCCTCATTTCAAAAATATATTTCTGTTAATTTGTCTACTCTTGAAGTACTAGGTTCTATCCTGCATAACGTCAGATTTTCTATGTTCACATGGAAATTTTGTCTTTTCATCATTAGAAAGTTATCATGTGATGTTATTCTGGGTTTCAATTTCATGTGTGCCGGTCTAATTTCACACCTACTAAACCTTTTGTTCAAATTTTGCAGTAAATTTGTCTTTGGCAGCCTCCAAGTGGAGGAAGATTTTGACCCAGCAAGGTTTCTTCCTTACCATTTTGCCCCTCCCAAAATCAATGCTTTGAGGGAAGTCGTCAATCGAATTCTTGATGATGGAATTATTTGACCTTCTACTTCGGCTATTTGTCACCTATTTTTCTTGTGCTAAAACCTGCAATCTGTTTCTACAACTGATTTACACTTGTGCTTTTCATAGTTTGGTTAAGCTAAATATTTCACTACTTTCAGTCTCAACCAAGCTTACTATCAGATTCAGTTAGTTGAGGAATCATAACATCTTACTGCCTTACGTACTGATTGGAACTTAAACAAATCCAACCTGATTCCATTTGAATTTTCTACTGGTGCTGCTGTTCTCAGTAGGTTGCTTGATCAAATTCTATCAGATGTAAAGTTTCACTTCACCTGTCATTATTTAGATGATACTGTCTATAGTGAGTCTTTTGAAGAACATCTTGTTTATATTGATGAAGTTTAATAGCACTTTAGGAAGACTGATCATACAGTTAAACTGTGCAAGATTTCCTTTGCTAAACATAGCATGTCTTTTCTAGGGCATATTGTTTCACCTAACAGTGTGTCAATTGATCAATCTTGGATGCAGGGTATTCGGTATTTTAAAACTCCCACTGATGTTAAAGGGGTAACTCAATTCATTAGCATGATTAATTTCTTTACAAAGTATATTCCCAACTTAGTCCATTGTTCTGCTCCTCCAAATCTTCTGCACTGTAAGGGAGTTAAATTAGTGTGGAGTTCTTCTCAACAAGCAGCATTTGATGACCTGAGACTTGCTCTGTGTGATTCTCTGGTTCTGGCCATGACTGATTTTTAGAAGTTTATAGAACTAGTTACAAATAGAGGATTATGGTGGCATTTAGTTAATTCACAGAGGCTTGCAGACTGAACACTAAAAGCCATAGCAGTCTATAATTAGAGTCCTGCACGGATGCAGATATCCGCAAAGGTAGTGTCTTGGTGGATACAAACTGTATGCCAGTGCGGATAATTTTGCTGATGATTTCAAAATAAAGATGCTTATTGACATTCGCTCAGGTATACTCTTACTTTCACTTGTAGTTAGGCGACCCTTGACATTGGTATGGGAGAATGGTGATATATAGAGCCTTGAGACCATAAAGCTGTAAATCTGACCTAAGCCTAACTGGCTTCTTGTTGTTTGTTGCTTGTTGTTTAAAGGGGCCTAACATCGAAGGTCATCGGCCCTAACTGGCTTCTGCCTGCAATTAATGGAAGAAAGGAACAAAGGTCAATACGTCGGTAGTTGTCGCAAGAGAAAATCTCTCATGAATCTGTGACCATAGGGGCTGTGGTGCCAGATGTCAGGCCTATTGTATTATGTTAACAGATCTATCTGTTTCTATACCTTGGGTGTAATATACTGCAGGTAAATATTTATAATATCCGTGGATAACCATCTGCGGATGCGGATAACCATTCGCGGTTGCGGAGTGGATGTTTTTTTTAATATCCACGCAGGGCTCTATCTATAATGAAGATGGATGTATATATGTATGTTTATATTTCAGACTGACGCATCTTCATCTGCTGTTGTAGCAGTTTTGCAACACGATTCTGAATTAGGAAGGCAGTCGGTAGCATATTCTTCAAAAACTCTTACTTCTCAAAAATATAAATATTCTGTCTATGAGCTTGAAGGCCTTATTGTTCTTTCTGTCTTAGATAAATTCAGAATATGTCTATAACATGTAAATTTAGAGCTTGAGACCAACAACCAAGCTCATAGTTGTGTATTAGGAAAACCTCATTGTACTGGTCATTTGGCATGTTGTGTCATCAGAATTTCTACCTTTCAATTCAATGTGTGCCACAGTAGAGGTTTGGACAACGTGGTGGCCGATAGTTTAAGTTGAATATTTTATAGTAATCCTCCCAATACCGGTCATCGATAGGGGAGTAGCATCCTTTCGGAACTTGCAAGGGCGGCAGTCTTTATGATAGACTGATATGGCCTTGTAACAATCTCAACATGGCTTAGCTGTATTGATACTGCTTCACAGCTGAAGGCAATGGGAAACTATAGCCGTAACTAACTCCCGAGGACATGCAAATCTCTCTGTATGAATGATGTACTGAGGATGGCTTCCTCCCGGGTAAAATATTCCGGAGGTAAACTAGTCCCCCTTTGGGATCTCCGGGTGGGGACTACACGAGAGGAGGCGATCATCAGGAAGATGGATACTGACATTTTGCAAGTTGGAGCGTGGAATGTTAGGAGTTTTAATCATTGTGATAGGTTAGAGAATCTGAAAAGGGAGATGCATAGACTTAAGTTAGATGTAGTTGGTATAAGAAAATAGGGCAGCGAGTAAACTAATAAGACCAGCATAGTGAAAGAATTATTGTTGTCAAGATAGACAACAAACCAATGCCCTCCACAATAATGCAGGTCTACATGCCTACTAGTTCAACAAATAAGAGGAAATCAAAAGAATATATGAAGAGAGAAGACTTAATACAATATGTAAAAAGGTGATGAAAATCTAATTGTAATGGGAGACTGGAATGCAGTGGTAGGCCAAGGAGGAGAAGGTAATACAGTAGAAGAATTCAGTTTGGGCCAAAGGAACAAAAGAGGAAGTTGGCTGGTTGAATTCTGCACTGATCATAATTTAGTCCTTGCTAATACTTGGTTCAAACACCATAAACGACGGCTGTATATGTGGATGAGACCTGGAGACACTGGAAGGTATCAAATAGACTTCATTATGATTAGGCAGAGATTCAGAAACCAGGCGTTGGATTGCAAAACTTCCCCAGGAGCAGATGTGGACTCTGACCACAAATTATTGATCATGAAATACCATCTGAAGTTGAAGAAATTGAAGAAAGGAAATGCAAGGAGATGGGATCTAGAAAAGTTGGAAGAAAAGAGTGTGAGGGATTGCTTCAAGGGACATGTTTCACAAGGACTATATGAAAAGGCTGAAGGAAACACAATAGAGGAAGAGTATATAGTAATGAAAAATGAAGTCAGTAGTGCTGCTGAAGAAATGTTAGGAAGGAAGAAAAGATCAAGTAAGAATGCTAGAAATGAAGATGGCAGAAAAGAATACAGGCAATTAAAGCGAGAAAAGGTTATATGGTCCTAGGAATGGTAGATGCTGCATACAGGAAAATCAAGGAAACCTTTGGAGAAAGAAAATCTCGGTGTATGTATATTAAGAGCTCAGATGGAAAGCCACTTCTAGGGAAAGAAGACAAAGCAGAAAGATAGCAGGAACATATCCAACAGTTGTATCAAGGTAAAGACATAGATGATTTGGTTCTGGAAAAGAAGAGGATGTTGATGAAATGGGAAACCCAATTTTGAGGTCAGAATTCGACAGAGCTTTAAGAAAATACTGGACCTGATTGATGAGTGACGAAAGTACAAGAATGCAAAAGTGAAGTGAGCAGAAAAGAATACAGGCAATTAATGAAGTGGGTAGAAAGTGCAGACAGCTAAGGAAGAATGGCTGAAGGAGAAGTGCAAGGATGTTGAAGGTGGTATAGTCATAGGAAAGGTAGATGCTGCATACAGGAAAATCAAGGAAAACTTTGGAGAAAGGTTGTTTGCTAGTTGCTTTACATCGCACCGACACAGATAGGTCTTATGCGACGATTGAATAGGAAAAGCCTAGGAATGGGAAGGAAGCAGCTGTGGACTTAATTAAGGTACAGCCCCAGCATTTGCCTGGTGTTAAAATTGGAAACCCCAGAAAACCATCTTTAGGACTGCCAACTTTGGAGAAAGGAAATCTAGGTGTATGAATATTAAGAATGCAGATGGGAAACCACTTCTAGGGAAAGAAGACGAGGCAGAAAGGTGGCAGGAACATATTGAACAGTTGTATCAAGGTAATGATGTAGATGATATGGCTCTGGAACAAGAAAAGGCTGTTGATGCTGATGAAATGGGAGACCCAATTTTGAGGTCAGAATTCGACAGAGCTTTAAGAGACCTAAATAGGAACAAGGCACCTGAAATTGATGACATTCTCTCTGAATTACTGACTGCCTTGGGAGAAAACAGCATAGCGTGGTTATTCCATTTAGTATGTAAGATGTATGAGAGGGATAAGTGCCATCTGATTTTCGGTAGAATGTTGTTATACCTATTCCCAAGAAAGCCGGTGCTGATGAGTGTGAAAACTACTGCACCATTAGTTTATTATCTCATGCCTGCAAAATTTTAACACGTACTTTTTACAGAAGAATGGAAAGACAAGTTGACTGAGCTGGTAGAAGATGAGTTTGAATTCAGAAGAAATGTAGGAACACGTGAAGCAATCCTGAATTTATGTCTGATCTTAGAGGATCGAATTAGGAAGGACAAGCCCACATACATGGCGTTCGTAGATCTAAAAAAGGCATTTGATAATGTTGATTGGACCAAGCTATTTGAGATTCTGAAGGTGATTGGGATTAGATACAGAGAACGAAGAATTATCTACAATCTGTATAAAAATCAATCTGCAGTGATAAGAATCAAGGGCTTTGAAAAAGAAGCAGCAATCCAGAAAAGTGTGAGGCAAGGTTGCACCTTGTCCCCCTTCCTTTTCAGTGTTTATATAGAACAGGCAAGAAAGGGAAGTTAAAGACGAATGTGGGAAGGGAACCACAATCCATGGAGAGGAAATCAAAACCCTGAGATTTGCTGGTGATATTGTTATTTCATCCAAGACTGCAGAAGATCTGGAGAAACTGCTGAATGATATGGACAGAGTCTTAGGTAAGGAGTTCATGATAAAAATAAATAAGTCCAAAATGAAAGTAATGGAGTGCAGTTGAACAAAGTCAGGTGATGTAGGAAACATTAGATTAGGAATTGAAGTCCTAAAGGAAGTAGATGAGTATTTTTACATGGGTAGTAAAGTAACTAGCAATGGCAGAAGTAAGGAGGACATAAAATGCAGACTAGCACAAGCAAGGAAGGCCTTCCTTAGGAGAAGAAATTTGCTCACTTCGAACACTGATATAGGAATTAGAAAGATGTTTTTGAAGACATTCGTCTGGAGTGTGGCATTGTATGGCAGTGAAACATAGACAATAACTAGCTCAGAAAGAAAGAGGATAGAAGCTTTTGAAATGTGGTGTTACAGAAGAATGCCGAAGTAAGATGGATAGATGAATCGAATCGAATTAGTGAGAGGATATCACTTTGGCTAAATTTGACCAGAAGAAGAGATAGATTGATAGGACACATCTTAAGATACCCAGGACTTGTGCAGTTGGTTTTTGAGGGAAGTGTAGGCGGTAAGAATGGCAGGGGTAGACCAAGGTATAGGCAGATTAAAAGAGATGTAGGATATAGTATTTATGTAGAAATGAAAAGGTTAGCATATGATAGGGTGGTATGAAGGCTGCATCAAACCAGTCTGAGGACTGATAACTCAAACAACAATAACAACTCGTTAGGATCAGAAATTTAAAATTGTAATCCTTCTGTCTTAGTTCCAGTCATATTTGATACCATCATCAATCCTGAGCTGGTGGTCATCTTGAAGTTTTCAAAACTCGAGAAAAAATCCGAGAGTACTTCATTTGGAGATCTGTGGATGGTGAAATCAAGAACTCATAAAATATTGTAAAATCTGCCATATTAGTAAGCCTGCTTTAATTACCCACTTGGGCTTGCTGTCTTCTCATCAGGCTACTCGACCCATGGATTGATTGGACTGTACATTGACTATGTTGGGCCTTTTCCCTAGTCAAGAGGAAATGGAAATAAATTTTCACTGGTGTGTGTTGATGAGTTTACCCATTTCACATGGATATTTTCTACTAGACTGAGTACTGCCCAGTCAATTTTAAACTGCTTAAATTCTATCTTGACATTTTTTGGTCCATGTCAGTTTCTTGTGTCTGACAACTCTAAAGCTTTCACCTCTAATCTGTTCCGTAAATTCTGCTTTAAATATGCCATTTCTCATCTCACGACCACAGCATATTAAAACCCCTGCCATTTTACGCTGAAAGAGTGAAACATAATCTTCGTTCAGCTCTCGCTGGCTTTTCATCAGGATGATCATTCCCACTGGGATACATTCTTACATTGGTTATCATACGCATTTCACTCTGCTATTCATGATACTCCAATGTCTCATTTGTCCTTAACTCCCCATTGTCTAATTTGTGGCCTATTAGTGAGTTGTTACCAGAGAGGAGATCGATTTAGTTTGACCAGAAGAAGAGATAGATTACGAGGCCCCAGGGGCTCTGAACTTTGGAGCGTGGGTTTGCGACCATGGGGCCCTTAGCTGAGTCCTGGCATTGCTTCCACTTACTTGTGCCAGGCTCCTCACTTTCATCTATCCTATCCGACCTCCCTTGGTCAACTCTTCTTCTTTTCTGACCCCGATGGTATTACGTATGGAGGCCTAGGGAGTCTTTCATTTTCATGCCCTTCACGGCCCTTGTCTTCCTTTGGCCGACACCTTCATTTTTTGAAGTGTCAGACCCCTTCCAGTTTCTCTCTCTTATTAGTGTTATATTAGAACGTGCATCAATAAATCATACCAAAAAGATGGACACTGGAGAGTAGCTTCTAATTAAACAATCTACAAGGAAATATCAAAATAGAACCAGTATTAAGCACAATCAGGAAGAAACGCATTTCATTTTTTGGGCATCTAATCAGGACACCAGAGAACAGGATCATCAGGAGAATAATAGAAAAATTATAGAATAGTAAGTGCAACATTAAGTGGATTACAGAAATCAAGAACTCGAACTCCGAACTCGATTCCTACTACCCAATTACCTTGATTACAGTCCTAGCCAAAATGATGGATAAAATCCTAGTCTGCCGCCTCCACTCCTACCTGCAATCCAATCATCTCCTACCCCCCTTAGAATTCGGTTTCCAGACCAAACTTTCCACTGAAAACCAACTCCTCCGTCTCATCCAAACTACATCCAATAACTTCAACCAAGCTCGTCCTACGCTCCTAATAACCTTTGACTTACAATTGGCTTTCAACTCTGTCTGGCACCCCATTTTCCTCTTTAAACTAAGGTTCTTCATCTTCCCCATCTCCTACATCCGCCTGATATCCTTTTCCCTACCAACTGCACTACCCAGATATCCATAAACAACCAACTCTCCCCACCCTTTCCTCTCACTCTAGGAGTCCTCCGTCTCCCATTCCGTTATCCCACCTCGGACCTCCACGACATATTCCCATTCCCCAAACTTGACTCCTACGTGCTCGCCCAATTTCAGCGCGCCTACCAACGAGCCCTCGACCGCGACCTCCCCTCCCTAAACCGCCTCTCCTCAATGGCCCCCCTCCCCACATTTCATCCAAACACCTTTCCACTTATACTGCTCCCTGCCCCCACCCTGAGATGATGCCACCCTGAGGACTGTGACCACACTAACCACCTACCTCTCTTCAACCCCACCTCACCAACCACAATAGCCCCCATCCCCCAATAGAAATAATACAATACATAACACACTTGTGAGCACACACACGCATCCTTGCCACTGCTCCCTCACTCCGATGTCCTCCTGCCCTGTGTACAGAATCCACATCACATCCAAATATTTGTTATTTACTCTATTTATTTTATTCAATTTACCACACTGTAACCAAAAATCCTGTGTCTATGTCATCATCTGTATATTTGGTAATATGTAATAAAATGAAACCCTTATGACCACATTGTATTGTATTAAAATTCTATGTAATCATTTTATTTTTCTACCCTTTAAACATGAAGTACTAATTTTGTATTAATCAACCAACATCTGTACATATTGTAACATGTACTGTAATACAATGAACCCCTATGACCATACTGTATTCTATTTAATTTCTGTGTAATCATTTTATTTTTCTACCTTATAAACAACAGTACTAATTTTGTATTAATCAACCAACTGGAAACACTCACCTCTTCATCAATTTCCTTAACACGTTCTGTATTTCCACTCAGTCAGTTTTTCTTCATGAATATAACTTACTTTCATTTAAAGGTTTATTTTGAAACATATCCACAAAATAAGTATATTCACTAAAGCTCTAGTTGGATCACTTCAGCCATGATATTGTACATTCATGACAAGTTCTTTTATCTAGCAAGTTACAAATCTATTTTTTCCTTGAGAAATACAGTCTACTATAAGCAATTTGATAATAAGTAGCTAGGCAAAACTCCTCCCTAACCCTTCATTTCCTAAAAACCATAATCACTTCTCATAGAAGATGTATTGTATTGCCTAGACATTAAAGTATTGAAGAAACTGATAATATTATAGGATTGTACATTTTAAGCAAGCCTCGGACCTATGGGAGTAATGGAGTCCCACTCCTATTTGACAGGCAAGGGACTCCTTGGAAACAACTTGGTGAGCGAAATGGAATTCGATGGGGAGCTATCAATATTAATGGGGCTTATGGAAGAAAGAAAGTAGAACTGGCTGAGTCAGCAAAGAGGATGCATCTTGATATGCTAGGAGTAAGTGATATTCGAGTAAGGGGAGATAACGAGGAAGAGATAGGAGATTATAAAGTGTACTTGATGGGTGTTAGAAAGGGAAGAGCAGAGTCTGGGGTAGGGCTCTATATCAGGAATACCATTGCACGCAACATAGTTTCTGTTAGGCACGTAAATGAGTGAATAATGTGGGTAGATGTGTCAGTTGGAGGAATTAGGACTAGAATTGTCTCCGTGTATTCACCATGTGAGGGCACAGATGAGGATGAATTTGACAAGTTTTATGAATCATTGAGTGACATGGATAGAATAGTGCTAATGGGCGATTTCAATGCGAGAGTTGGAAATAGAACTGAAGGACACGAAAGGGTGATTGGTAAATGTGGGGAAGATATGGAAGCAAATGGGAATGGGAAGCGTTTGCTGGACTTCTGTGCTAGTATAGGTTTAGCAGTTATGAATACATTCTTCAAGCATAAGGCTATGCACCGCTACACATGGGAGGCTAGGGGTACCAGATCCATAATAGACTATATCTTAACCGACTTCGAATTCAGGAAATCTGTTAGGAAAGTACGAGTTTTCCGGGGATTTTTCGATGATACAGACTACTATCTGATCTGTAGTGAACTAAATATCTCTAGGCCTACGGTAGAGAAGGTGAAATCTGTCTGCAAACGAATAAAGGTAGAAAATCTCCAGGAAAAGGAAATTAGACAGAAGTACATGGATATGATTAGTGAGAAGTTTCAAACAGTGGACAGTAAGCAGGTTCAGGATATAGAAAGTGAATGGGTGGCATACAGGGATGCTGTAGTAGAAACAGCAAGGGAATGCCTAGGAACAACTGTTTGTAAAGATGGGAAAAGGCAAACATCTTGGTGGAATGATGAAGTGAGAGCAGCTTGTAAACGTAAAAAGAAGGCTTATCAGAAATGGCTCCAAACAAGGGCCGAGGCAGACAGGGATTTGTACGTAGATGAAAGAAACAGAGTGAAACAAATGGTTGTTGAATTCTAAGAGAAGTCGTGGAAAGATTTTGGTAATAACCTGGAAAGGCTAGGTCAAGCAGCAGGGAAACCTTTCTGGACAGTAATAAAGAATCTTAGGAAGGGAGGGAAAATGGAAATGAACAGTGTTTTGTAATTAAGGTAAACTCATAATAGATTCCAGGGAATCACTGGAGAGGTGGAGGGAATATTTTGAACATCTTCTCAATGTAAAAGGAAATCATCCTGGTAGTGTTACGAACAACCAAGCTCATGGGGAGGGGGAAAATGATGTTGGTGAAATGCTTGAGGAAGTGGAAAGGATGGTAAATAAATTCCATTGTCATAAGGCAGCAGGGACAGATGAAATTAGACCTGAAATGGTGAAGTATAGTGGGAAGGCAGGGATGAAATGGCTTCACAGAGTAGTAAGATTAGCATGGAATGTTGGTACCTTCAGATTGGACAAAAGCAGTAACTGCATCCATCTATAAGCAAGGGAACAGGAAGGATTGTAACAACTATCAAGGTATCTCGTTGATTAGTATACCAGGCAAAGTATTCACTGGTATCTTGGACAGGAGGGTGCGATCAGTCGTTGAGAGGAAGTTGGATGAAAACCAGTGTGGTTTCAGACCACAGAGAGGCTGTCAGGATCAGATTTTCAGTATGCGCCAGGTAATTGAAAAATGCTACGAGAGGAATAGGCAGTTGTGTTTATGTTTCGTAGATCTAGAGAAAGCATATGACAGGGTACCGAGGGAAAAGATGTTCGCTATACTGGGGGACAAAGGAATTAAAGGTAGATTATTAAAATCAATCAAAGGCGTTTATGTTGACAATTGAGCTTCAGTGAGAATTGATGGTAGAATTAGTTCTTGGTGCAGGGTACTTACAGGGGTTAGACAAGGCTGTGATCTTTCACCTTTGCTGTTCGTAGTTTACATGGATCATCTGCTGAAAGGTCTAAAATGGCAGGGAGGGATTCAGTTAGGTGGAAATGTAGTAAGCAGTCTGGCCTATATTGATGACTTGGTCTTAATGGCAGATTGTGCCGAAAGCCTGCAGTCTAATATCTTGGAACTTGAAAATAGGTGCAATGAGTATGGTATGAAAATTAGCATCTCGAAGACTAAATTGATGTCAGTAGGTAAGAAATTCAACAGAATTGAATGTCACATTGGTGATACAAAGCTAGAACAGGTCGATAATTTCAAGTATTTAGGTTGTGTGTTCTTCCAGGATGGTAATATAGTAATTGGGATTGAATCAAGGTGTTGTAAAGCTAATGCAGTGAGCTCGCAGTTGCGATCAAAGTATTCTGTAAGAAGGAAGTCAGCTCCCAGATGAAACTATCTTTACATCGGTCTGTTTTCAGACCAACTTTGCTTTACGGGAGCGAAAGCTGGGTGGACTCAGGATATCTTATTCATAAGTTAGAAGTAACAGACATGAAAGTAGCAAGAATGATTGCTAGTACAAACAGGTGGGAACTATGGCAGGAGGGTACTCGGAATGAGGAGATAAAGGCTAATTTAGGAATGAACTCTATAGATGAAGCTGTACGCATAAACCGGCTATGGTGGTGGGGTCATGTGAGGCGAATGGAGGAGGATAGGTTACCTAGGAGAATAATGGACTCTGTTATGGAGGGTAAGAGAAGTAGAGGTAGACCAAGACGACAGTGCTTAGACTCAGTTTCTAACGATTTAAAGATAAGAGGTATAGAACTAAATGAGGCCACAACACTAGTTGCAAATCGAGGATTGTGGCGATGTTTAGTAAACTCACAGAGGCTTGCAGACTGAACGCTTAAAGGCATAACAGTCTATAATGATAATGTATGTATGTATGTATGTATGTATGTATGTATGTATGTATGTATGTATGTATGTATGTATGTATGTATGTATGTACAATTTTTATTGTGTATATTTGTGTCCTTTGTAAATGTTTTTATATCTTTCATTTTATTTTAATAACCATTGAACATATCTCAGATCTTTGTAATTCAGTGTTATGCTGTTGCTGATTCTGAATAAATAAATAAAAGAATAAAAAAATCAATTATGAGATGTCATGTAGTTGATAGAAGTCATGTTTCTTGGTGATAATGATTCACTATCATTGAAACTGTAAACCTCAAGAAAGAATTGTCTCATAGAAGTCCACCTTTTCAATACTATATGGGATTTATTAAAAATCAAAATCGAAGTTACATGTTAAAATATTGTGACATCTTTCACCTATAATATAATAGGCAACTCTTGGCATAAGGATGTAGTGACCCCATCGCCCAGTGGGAAACCACTGCAATGAACCACCCGAGTATTGGTGGTAAAACCATACCTCATTGGGTTAGGAGGAAATGCCAACCCAGAAACCTGAACCCAAGATTTACTACCTTTGAAAGTCAACCATGGAAAGGTCTTTTAGGAAAAAAATTCCACCCTCCTGTCCAAGAAAGCAGGAGAAGGCTACATCAGATTCGGTGGGTAGCCACCTAGAAGGCGTTAGCGAGTCAGAGCGTTGGCAATAATCCATTCCTATGCCAGCACATAAGAACAGAATCAAACAAGATCAGATCAACTACATTGCAACTCATAATATTAATTCTACTTAAAGCAGGAACACTAAAGAACTTGACGAACGAATTAGATAAACAGAAAATTTTAGTAGTAGGACTCTAGGAGATGAGCAATACTACAGAAGAACCATTCGAATCTCAAGGCTACACAATTTACAAAAGGAAACCTGAATTAAGGGTTATGAAACAAGGTCTCCAATTTGGAACTGGGTTTATATTCAATGTGAAAATAACAGATTCAATAATCGATTTTCAAGCCATTTCACCCAGAATTGCAACTTTGAGTTTAAAAGCATCCAACAAAATTTATACTATCATAAATGCCCATGCCCCTACTAATGAAAAGAATTTTCTAACAAAGGCTAGGAAAGAAGAGGAAAAGTTTTGGGATCTCCTTGACCAAACTGTAAACCAAATAAATATTAACAACATTAAGATCCTGTTAGGGGACTTCACTGTCCAACTCGGAAGATAAAAGAAATACCGAGATATCATTGGGAAATGGGCTCCACATAAATATACAAATAAGAACGGTCAAAGACTTGCTGAACTCTGCAGAGAACACAAACTGTTCTCAAAGTCCACATATTTCAAAAGGAGGCCCAAGAAACTTAAAACTTGGAAACATCCTGATTGGAGAAAAGGGGAATGGCAGCTGGATCATGTATTTATGGACAAAACCTTCCACAGTGAAATCTGCAATGTTAAAGTATTAAGAGGAGTAGATATAGGCTCAGATCATTACATAGTCTAAATCAAAATTAAGTTCACACCACTAGAAAAGAAACCAAAATGCAATAAACAAAAGAGGAAATTTGATCCACACCAATTAATTAGAAATGATAAATATAGAGAAGTCACACAAAACATAAAAATGACAGATACTTAGAAGAACTGGTTCCAAATCTCAGGCAACAAGCTGAAAATTTAGCCCCATTGAACACATGTAAAAGACATGCCTGGTGGACCTCAGAATGTGACAAAATTCATTAAGAAAGACATCAGGCATAGTTAAAATTTCAAACACCCAAAACAGAAGAAAGTGCAACCAACCTCAAAAATATCAGGAAAAAGTTCACACAAATTATCGGGCAAACCAAGAGACAATCACAGAAAGATCTAATCAACTCAATAGAAGAAAATTACCACAAAATCAATTCCAGAGACTTTTACAAAATGTTTGGAAGACAAGTACAAAAATTTGCCCCTCCCACGTTAATGCTGAAAAGTGAGGATGGAAAAACAACACATCAAAACCCATCGCACTACTGCCCTTGAAGGGCCTTGGCCTACCAAACGACCGCTGCTCAGCCCGAAGGCCTGCAGATTACGAGGTGTCGTGTGGTCAGCACGATGAATCCTCTCGGCCGTTATTCTTGGCTTTCTAGACCGGGAAAACAACACATAATGACAAGTAAAATGCCAAAATCATGGCAAAAGCATTCATTAAACTTTTGAATTGTGAAGACCCCAGGAACTTTTAGCAATTAATACAGACACGCCCATCAAAACCACACTTGAACTCATAAACCCCCAAGAGGTGGAAACAGCACTCAGGGAGCTGAAAAATTATAAGGCATGCGGAGAAGACCAAGGTTTTGCAGAAATGTGGAAATATGCCAGTGATACAGTTCGAACATCCTTACACATGATGGCCCTAACAAAAATCTGGATAACTGAAAAGTTCCCCGAACATTGGACCACAGCCATAATTCACCCACTTTACAAAAAAGGAGATAAAAGCAATCCAATCAATCAATCAATACTGATCTGCATTTAGGGCAGTCGCCCAGGTGGCAGATTCCCTATCTGTTGCTTTTCTAGCCTTTTCCTAAATGATTTCAACGAAATTAGAAATTTATTGAACATCTCCCTTGGTAAGTTATTCCAATCCCTAACTCCCCTTCCTATAAATGAATATTTGCCCCAGTTTGTCCTCTTGAATTCCAACTTTATCTTCATATTGTGATCTTTCCTACTTTTATAAACGCCATTCAAACTTATTCGTCTACTAATGTCATTCCACGCCAACTCTCCGCTGACAGCTCGGAACATACCACTTAGTCGAGCAGTTCTTCTTCTTTCTCTCAATTCTTCCCAACCCAAACATTGCAACATTTTTGTAACGCTACTCTTTTGTCGGAAATCACCCAGAACAAATCGAGCTGCTTTTCTTTGGATTTTTTCCAGTTCTTGAATCAGGTAATCCTGGTGAGGGTCCCATACACTGGAACCATACTCTAGTTGGGGTCTTACCAGAGACGTATATGCCCTCTCCTTTACATCCTTACTATAACCCCTAAACACCCTCATAACCATGTGCAGAGATCTGTACCCTTTATTTACAATCCCATTTATGTGATTACCCCAATGAAGATCTTTCCTTATATTAACACCTAGATACTTACAATGATCCCCAAAAGGAACTTTCACCCCATCAACGCAGTAATTAAAACTGAGAGGACTTTTCCTATTTGTGAAACTCACAACCTGACTTTTAACCCCGTTTATCATCATACCATTGCCTGCTGTCCATCTCACAACATTTTCGAGGTCATGTTGCAGTTGCTCACAATCTTGTAACTTATTTATCACTCTATAGAGAATAACATCATCCGCAAAAAGCCTTACCTCCGATTCCACTCCTTTACTCATATCGTTTATATATATAAGAAAACATAAAGGTCTGATAATACTGCCTTGAGGAATTCCCCTCTTAATTATTACAGGGTCAGATAAAGCTTCACCTACCCTAATTCTCTGAGATCTATTTTCTAGAAATATAGCAACCCATTCAGTCACTCTTTTGTCTAGTCATAGACCTTCAATGTTGAAAATTTTAAGAAATTTTGGGCTCCATCCAAAATTAATCAAATTGATAGATCTCACCTTAACCAACATTAAATCAAAAGCCAAGTTCAGAAGGGAATTCTCTGAGCCATTCATCATAAAAACAGGATTAAGACAAGAAGATTGCTTGTCACCACTGCTGTTCAACTGTGCCTTGGAATATATAATGAGGGAATGGTACAAGATTAACCCAAAGAACATCCAAATTGGAAGACCCAAAGACAACATGTTTAAACTGCCTAGGATTTGCCGATGACCTTGCTTTCTTGTCCAACAATATTCAGAAAACCAGACAAGTTATATCACTACAGGAAATAGCACAGAAAATTGGTCTTGGAATATCTTTTGAAAAGACAGTAATCATGTTTACTGACTCATCACTCATAAATAAAACTGTCATAGGAAACCAAGAAATCAAAACTGTAGATAAATTTAAATATACCGGGCGAGTTGGCCGTGCGCGTAGAGGCGCGCGGCTGTGAGCTTGCATCCGGGAGATAGTAGGTTCGACTCCCACTATCGGCAGCTCTGAAAATGGTTTTCCGTGGTTTCCCATTTTCACACCAGGCAAATGCTGGGGCTGTACCTTAATTAAGGCCACGTCCGCTTCCTTCCAACTCCTAGGCCTTTCCCATCCCATCGTCGCCATAAGACCTATCTGTGTTGGTGCGACGTAAAGCCCCTAGCGCAAAAAAAATAAAAATAAAAATTTAAATATCTGGGAGAAATCATAACATATAACCTAACATAACATAACATAACATATAACCTAACATATATAAATTGACCAGAGCACAATATGTCACCAAGAATACCTACAACAAAAAGGGCCTGTCAATAGCAACAAAATTAAAACACTACAAAACAGTCACTCAACCAGAAATAACATATGCAAGTGAAACCATCTTCAAAACAACTAACACTGCACAAATAGACAAAATACTCAAGATAGAGAGAAGAATCATTACAACATGCATCAACAGATCATATTAAAAAGACGGGCACTAGAGAGTAGCTTCTAATGAAACAGTCTACAAGGAAATAGAACCAGTAATGAGCACAATCAAGAAGAAACACTTTTTTTTTTTTTTTTTTTGACATCTAATCAGGACACCACAGAACAGGGATCATCAGAAAAATAATAGAAAAATTATGGAATAGTAAATGCAACATGAAGTGGATTACAGAAATCAAGGAAGATATGGATGAACTACAAATTACAGTGGAAGACCTAACAAACAAAACCAACAAACTCAGGAAATTCACAGACAAGCAAACCAGAAACAACAAACAGACAATAGGAAGGGTGATTTCCGATGAAGAAAGAAGGATAAGATCAGAGGGAATGAAGAAGTACTGAGCTGACAGGAAACTGAAAAATTCTTTGTATAAAGTTGGCTAGAGTGGTCCAATGAAGGCCATAAAATGTAAATAATAATAATAATAATAATAATAATAATAATAATAATAATAATAATAGACAACTTCAGCCATATTGTCCTTAACATTAAAATTGAAGTGGTAAACTAGACTTGAGGCTAAACGTACAATGCTACATAAAGTGGCTTATAAAATTAAAAGAACTATTACCAGAACACACTTATTTAGATAAAATAAGCACTTGAGTGAGATTGACATTTGTGTTGTGTCATTAAAACATCATAGTGGGAAAAATAACATTGGCCGTGTATGACAGTTAATAATTGAAAACACTCAGGTACACTTGTATTTGTATTCCTAAAACTTGTATCTTCCTAGGATAAAAGTGCTGCTACTGATTAAGGCCGTGAATGTGGCAATTTAAATTCGTGAACTTATGAGTCATGGTAGTTGGGCTTGATTTGTGTGCATCTTGAAGACAGAGCAGCCGTACATAGCTAGAGTAGAAAAGCGGATTTCACGAGAAGCTCTTTCTGTGGCTGGATGTGTTATTGTGCAAAAGAAATTCTGGTTATGGTGAGAGAATAGTCCACTTGTTGTCCACACTTTGCTGCTGACAGCCTAAGTGCTGCAGTATGCTGATCCGGCCATGGCCAAGGCTGCCAAGGCTGTCAGCAGCAAAGGTAAAAATCATGGACACTGGCTAGATCTATGGCATTCCTCATATAGTGGTACTAATCACAGGCTACATATACTCATGGTGTTGCTCACATAGTGGTACTAATCATAGGCATGTAGATCCACGGTATAACACACATTATGGCACCACACACAAGCAACACAGACCCATGGTGTTCTTCATGTAATGGTATTACTTCCATAGTAATTCTCTTCCGATGGTACCAATCACAGACCCAGCTGGAGGCAGTAGCGATATGTGTTCCTCAGGTAGTAGTGATCATTGCTCTCAGAGGAAGCACAACCAGGAACATGTAGTAGTACCAATCACAAGTAAATTCGACCCATGGTGTTCATCGCATAATGGTATTAATCACACATTGCCCCATGACTCCAAACGTATCATCCCTTGGTTGCCCTCTTTTATTCGCCTCTTATGACAGGTAGGGGATACCGTGGGTGTACTCTTCATCTACGTTCCCCACTCACAGGGGATAGAGGATGGTTGCCTTGTTGTACTTCCTCTTAAAACAATAATCACCACCACCACTAGCCACAGGGGGTAAAAGAAAAAAAAAAAGGATCTGACAATGAAAAACGAAGAAAGACGAGCCAAAAAGGGCATGAAAATGAAAGACTCCCTAGGCCTCGAATGCTCTAATACCATCGGGGTCAGAAAAGAACAAGATTTAACCAAGGGAGGTCAGACAGGATAGGTGAAAGTGAGAAGCCTGGCACAAGTAAGTGGAAGAAATGCCAGGACTCAGCTAAGGGCCTCATGGATGGTAACCCACGCTTCCAACTTGAGAGCCCCTGGGGCCCCTTTTAGTCGCTCCTTACAACAGGCAGGGAATAGCGTAGGTTCATTCTTTGTCTGCATCCCCCACCCACAGGGAGTAACAACTTTGACGTACTTAAACTAAGTATAGAAGTAATGTTTACATTACGCATCTACATCGTGAAAATATAACATGTAGACATGTGAACAAATTACTCTGATAAGCGATTATACTCATTAAATAACAACATTATTTCCTTCTCAAAAAATAAACACTAATATACTCATTAAATAACATTATATCTTTCTAAAAAAATAAATACTCTCTATTTCAAATCTAAATAAGATTGAAAACAAAATACAATATTACTGTTTGATGTATGACCTACATATAATTACCTAGCTGAATATTCTTACACATATTATCCTGCCAAAACCACAGCTGCCACTAATGAGTGTTCCTTCTTGACTACTGGAATCTTTCCGGCCATCATATGTAAGGTAAATATGTGCTGGCTCTTCCACACTATGTGCGAGATGTGCAACGTTGCCTTACAGCATAGACCTTGTGCAAAGCATCTGTTATTTTTCCTACGTCCAAGTTTCAGTCTTCAAAGAAGGATACAAAAGCTGGTCCCTGTTAAGGCTTTCGCCTTCAGAAAGGTGGAGACTTCCCAGAAGATTTTGAAGTTGTGTAGATCCAAACACCAGAACATTTAGAATATACAACGCATATTTAATTTTCACGACTGCGTTGTTCTCATACTTATCTCCTTTCAATACGGACCAGATATGTTTTTAATGTTGAATGCATTGTACTCGAAATAAACTTTCAACATATGAGGTCGTATTCAGTACATATACCCAGGTAGTATATATCAACGTGTCCCATGGCTGAATGGTTAGCATGCCGGCCTCTGGTCACAGGGGTCCTGGGTTTGATTCCCAGCAGGGTCGGGAAATTCAACCATAATTGGCTAATTCCCCTGGCATGGGGACAGGGTGTATGTGTCGTCTTCATCATCATTTCATCCTCATCACGACTCGCAGGTCGCCTACGGACATCAAATCAAAAGATCTGCACTAGGCCTCTCCAGAGGCCACATTCATTTCATTTCATTTCACATATCAAAGTGATGTTATGTACAGAACAAAAATGGCCAACCAGGCACCAGTGGGATCCGAATCCACAACTTCATTTGTATGTCTTTTCCAATGCTGACAATGGCTCAGAACTGAAACAATTAGACTTTAAAAAAATATAATATGTTAAGTAATGAGCCCCTCACCGCACACACACCTACTAACACAAATACTTACCTCGTGGACTAATCAGAACAGGCTAAAAACAGACCAGAGCTGGACTCGTACCTCATCAATCAACAATAGGAAGCAGAAAGGTGATAAACTGCACCCCCAAATAAAAGAATGGGATCAAAAACATAAATTTATTGACACAAGTAGGAATTCAAATAAAATTCAAATAAAAACATAAAGTGAACAAAAATTAAGAGGGGGTACAGGAAAGAGATTACTTATGTATCACAGATGTAAGGGCTTTAAAATGTGCAGTTGTGTTTCCCATAATAAATGCCATTTGGTAGAGAAGAACAATTAAGGAAATGTTGTGAATTGCAATTACAACTAGAATTATAACATACCTCTTTCTTGGTGAAGTAATTAATTATTTGGAACAAAGCATCTCTTTCACCAAAGCGAGAAGTTGGATTACATATAATGAAAGCAAGTAAGTCACACAAACGAGCATTCGGTAATACCAGACACGAGTTAAAATCGTATCTTATTTTTAAAAGACGTGGTTCACAACAATCACCTCTAAGGATCCGCATCCCCAGACAATAAAAAAAAGAACACCGGGAAGATGGTCTGGCAAGAAACAAAAAAAAAAAAAAAGACAATTTGTATATAAAAGATGAGAGGTTGTCATAGTTACGAGATCGTTAAATGTATCCAACAATGAAAAAGGTAAAATGGAGAGCAAATCTTTAAAATAAACAAACAAACCAGTGTGTAAGCTGAGAATACAAGCAAAAAAAAAAAAAAAAAAAAGGGTGGTGTTAAATAGACACCTGTGAGGTACACGTTACGAGGAAACTCGTGCTGCATTATAAATAAGATCACTGGCCCACGAACTTGATTAAAATTTACCAGGTCATAACCCAAGGATTGCCGCATAATACATAGGCTCATCCAGTTACGATCATGACCTTTATCCAGTATCCACGCTAGATGACATATTCATATCGCCTCTCCTAGGGCGAACATGAATTACACAACATTAGCGTTAATGCAACAGCAACACCAACACAAGCTCAGCCAGCCATAACCATAAAGAAACCATAGCTTAGGGTCTCAATTCAGAACAACAGACAAACACACATCATTCACACAGAGCTATTTTACATTCCCTCATATTGAAGAATTTGTACGGAAAAAAAACGCACACAAGAGAAACAAGTAACACCTACAGCAAATGAAAATTAAAAAACCTGTAGAACAGGGTCTCAGTACACGAGATCAGCATAACTATGGCAAACCAAAAATCAAAATAAATACCTTAGATCCCGAAGAATAGAACCAGCAGATTCTATATAATTAAAATCATTGACTCTGAGCAGAGAGTTGCATAGGATGGATGATAAATCCATTTCATAAACCACACAAAATCTAGTGCAATCATTTTGTAGCTTAACGAAAGATGGAGCTCTGCCATGGCAAAATCAATCAATACTGATCTGCATTTAGGGCAGTCGCCCAGGTGGCAGATTCCCTATCTGTTTTCACATTCCTCGCCTTAGACATCGTTGTCTCTCGCAGAGAGCGGAAGGCAAAGAGTGTCACAAGAGAGAAATGCCATCTGTCAAAAAGAAGCTAAAGATACGTCAAGTTTGGGAACAAATTGATAGTTCGAGACATTGCCAAGAGAGCGACGTCAGAATGGTGCAACACAAGGACAAACTTGGTGTGGCACAGTAATCTGTAAAATTATATAGTATTGAAATTTTGTATTTTCATTTTCATTTTATATTGAAGAGATGTTAAATACAGAACAACATGGCCAACCGGACACCATTGGGATCTGAACCCACAACCTTCTGATCTCCCGTTGAATGCCTTATCTGATCAAGTTATGGTAGCCTAGGTCATATTTGTTCTGTTGCAAAGGATCTAGGCTAAAGGTCTAGCACTACTACCATCACACTGTAGAGTGCGTGCTAGTCGCCTGTTCTGGGCCATTTCAATTAATAATCCATTTTCATGACAAAACTGAACTTGAATTATATATATGTACTAAACACAACCTAATACATTAAAACCTTATTTTGAGAAGAATATACAGTTCCCTTCTTTTCCAAAACAATTCATTAAGTCAATTGGATTGCAATATACTTAAATGGATTTTAGAGATACTGAGGTGCTGGAATTTAATCCTGCAGTAGTTCAGTGACATGCCGATACATCTCCTGACACAAGGCTGGTGATTTTGAACACTTTCAAATATCAATGTACTAAGCCAAAATCAAACCCATCAACTTGGGCTCAGAAAGCCAGTTCTCTTCCATATGACCCACTCAGCCCAGCATACTTCTTGGGATCGAGAGAGTTGACTTTGTAGTTTTGTTCATCGTCAGTTTACATTCAAGAAATACTGTGTTCAAACCCCACTGTCGGCAACCCTGATGATGGTTTTCCATGGTTTGCCATTTTCACACAAGGCAAATATTGCAGCAGCATCTTAAATAAGACTACAGCTGCTACCTTCGCAGTTCCAACCCTTCACTATGGTGACATAATGAAAAAACTAACCTGTAATAGTGTAACATAAGTTTTTCTTGGAAATGCCTTATACTTCCAGTTATATTGTGAGTTTTACATTTATTTATTTCCCACTGTGGGTCAGTGACCAATATCAATGTTCCAAATCCCTAATATGGATCATCAACAACAATCTTTATCAGTATCAATTGTAAAGGTTGAAGCTTATCCATTATTTGGAGAACTAACTTTATAAATTTAAATCTAACTTTTCTGGAAGGGTCGTACAGAAGGACTGTTTTGGAATATGACACTCTTGTCATCCTCTTCCCCTCTTTCCAAAATATTTTCCTTCATAGATGTTGCAAAGCAAATGTTTGTGCCTAATGAAGTGACCCACTGTTTTTATCCTTTCTTCTTGTGGAATGAATGATGAGGTCTCTTTTTTTCACCTTTATCCCTCAGAACCTGGACTTAACTCTTCCTATGTATCCATCTTGTTCAGGTTACTCTACTTCTAAACCTCTGGTACTTCCTCTTTCCCACTCTCCAACTTTCATGTCCATATACAAGTACACACTCAGAGCAATATAAAATCAAAAAGCTCTATCGAGTAAGGCAAGAGTATGTACTTAAGAATGAAGGGTTTACAACTGGTGTTCATATCATTCACAGAATTCTTGAGAGAGAGAGCTAACTATATATCTTTACTAGCTGATGTATCCATTCTTCACTATGGAATTCTACTCTGTATACAGTATTCTAGATTAAGCAGTGTACACGTTATGAGTAGATTGTATTAAATTGCATTGCTCTTAACATTACCCCATAAACGCGATGGGGAAGTCACCATATGTCTTTTCTTTCACAATGAAGCTGGGGAGTTTTCATTAAGATGGTAGGCCCACTTACCAACTGCCAGTCAAAATCGAGTTGGGCATTTTTCATTATAATGTGAGACACTCATCAATTGCCTTGTTACATCCTCAGAAAGACTGTCTTTGTGGTTGTCCCAACTGAAGCCAACACAGTCATTACAATGACGTCAGTATGAATAACGCAGTTAAAAGCAATGCTCGATCAAATGAAAAACTGCACATTTCCTCACTTTTAATAAACAGTATTATGCTGCCAATTTAATAGTCCAAAGTTCCAGAGCTGGAATGACCAGGCCACAGACAGTTGTGAATATTCCTCTGATATTATTCCATTAAAGACAAGCAAGTCTTTTACAGTAAAAAAATTGACTACCTCAAGGATCTGTATTAGCCCCACTACTTTTCAACTTGTACACCAGTGACATGCACCCCAGCATCAGTGGGTAGGGTCTGACACATCCCACTCTGAAGAGTCTAGTGTCAGATCTAAGACGAAACGCTGGTTAATAGAGCAAACGCCGGAAAAGCCATCCATCTAATTTTTGATCTGATTTTTTATATGCTCTATTGGTGGAAAAGAATCTAATTCCCTCCATGGGAACTTAGAATTTCCATGCCTGACACCATCAGCAAAAATTTCTGCTATGCTGACGACTTAGCCATTGCTGTCCAAACTGTCACATTAGAAGAAGGGGAAAGCATTCTCTCCAAAGACTTGGAAACCTTGAATGCATACTACATGAAATGGAGACTTTACCCAAATCCGGCTAAGACAGAAGTATGCTCATTCCATCTGTGTAAACAAATAGCTCACCAAAAGCTCAACATTGTGTTCTGCCATCAAAGAATTAAACATAATTTCAACCCCAAGTACCTTGGCATCACCTTAGACCATTCTTTAACATACAAAAAACACCTCAAAAATACAAGTCAGAAACTTAAGTCAAGAAACACCATCATGAAGAAACTAGCTGGTACGACATGGGGAGCTGATGCATCCTCACTACGCATTCCTGCCTTCACCATGGTTTATCCAGTGGCTGATTATTGTGCTCCAGTGTGTCAACATAGCGCTCATACTAGGAAGATCGACGTCCATTTGAACGAATGTACGAGAACCTAACAGGCACACTAAAATCCACCCCAATCCCGTGGCCACATACTATCAGTAACATACCACCTCCGGAACTGAGACGACAGGGAGCAATTATACGCGAGTGGAAAAAGTTACACCATCCTGATCATCCACAGAATCTCCCAATCCACGAGGTCCTTACTGACCTACCCCCTTCTCGTCTTAAATCGAGGAACCCTATATGGCATGACATAACTGGTTTCAATATCCAGGAAAAATGGCGTGAAACCTGGAGCTCTGCATAAGACCCCACATTTGGACTCCCAGGATTTCATCTGAAGAGACACCAATGGTCTAAACTCAACCGTATAAGAACAGACCACGCTAGATGTAATGCCATGCTACATAAGTGGGGACTTTGAGAATCCCCTGCCTGTGACTGCGGGGCCCCTTTCCAGTCAGTGCAGCACATTATTGAGGAGTGCTCTCTGAGGAAGTATGATGGACCAGACCGAGATGTCATCAGTGCTATACCACCCCTTCTTAGAATGGCTACAGCAACTGGACATTGATTTGTAAATGTAAACGCTACCAACATTCTTGTCCCTGTGTATATTGTAAACTTTCTTTTTCTTTGTATACTTGACATTCGATAAATAATGAGAAAAATAAAAAGATGATTCCGTTAAGTGTGCACACTGCTCATTCCAATCAGTGCCTCAGAGTAGGGGTTGAATAGCTGGAATACTATGATGAACCAGTGTGTTATTTACCAGTAGTATCAGAAAATTTATGAACCAGAGGAATGACATACTAAAGAAGAGAGTTATCTAACTCCCCAGCTACTTCCTGCCAATATTCCGGCAGGCTGTTTTACTCGATACGCAACAGTAATACCATCTGTCGGAGATGAGTGGCAGCAGAAGCTGCAAAGCACATCACAACACACAATGGTTAATTTAATGTTGTTGATCAATTTTATGAGCTTTCAATATTGTAGGCATTCACATTTAGTTTTCTTCCAGATCTGTGATATTAGGGCATCTAATGTAAAGGTTACATAAGTAAAACACAATTAACCACTCATATTAAAAACTTGTCCTTGACAAGATGAAAGGTCTAAATATTTAAAGATTCTTTGGTTTTTTCTTCATTGTCACTATTTGACATCTCTTGATGTGAAAGATGTGTTATGCATAAAATACCACCTAGAAAATTATCCCAAGGCAAAGGGGTCTTAAAGTTTCTTGATAAATAAATGAAACAACAGTGTACTACTATGCAAATTTTTGTGACATTCAACACTTGATGTGAATGGAAAGGGGGAATTTTCTTGTCAGATTAAATGGACTGATTGTGTTTGGATGGAAAGCAACTACCTATGATGTTGTTGCATCCAAATCTGAAAAGGAGGACAAAATTTTGAAGCTCAATAACGAAAGTGATCTGGCTGTCGTGTTTAATAAGACCTTGAGTTTACTCACCACCTGACACCTTTCACGGCTGACTCACACCAGGCCTCCTACTGTGTTCAAAACTGCTTTCCTCCTAGTGTGTGTGTGTGTGTGTGTGTGTGCGCGCACGCGCGTGCGTGTGTGTGTGGAGGGAGAGTACAACAACTGCAGAGGGAAGTGGAGGAGAAATGTTATGTCTAAGTAGGAAAAATTCTTCCTTCTGTAACCTATTTTGTTAGTGATGCCAAGTAGGTTTAATAAGGGAGGTATTGAATCAAGTAAAGGATTCCTATTTTCTATGTTGTTGTTCATATTACGTTTATTATTACAAAACTTGTCCAGGAAAATAAATAGGTTTTCCCTCGTATTCATAAGGAACCCCTTCTTCGCTCTTTTTATTACCTCTAGATATTGTTCTATGGAGGTATATATGTATGTCCGAACTCTTCCATATGGTTACATATAACAGAGAATTTTCCGTATTTACTGTTATTTACGTGTTCCATGTCTGCTCCATGGCTAAATGGTTAGCGTGCTGGCCTTTGGTCACAGGGGTTCCAGGTTCGATTCCTGGCAGGGTCGGGAATTTTAACCATCATTGGTTAATTTCGCTGGCACGGGGGCTGGGTGTATGTGTCATCTTCATCATCATTTCATCCTCATCATGACACACAGTTCACCTATGGGCGTTGAATCAAAAGACCTGTTCCTGGCGATCCGAACATGTCCTCGGACACTCCCGGCACTAAAAGCCATATGCCATTTCATTATGCGTTCCATGCATCTGGTTGCAAAGTCTTGGCCGGTTTGTCCAAGGTACGAGACTTCACAACTAGCACAATTAAGTCTGTAAACACCTGAATCTGTATAACTACTGTTTTTTGGGTTAACACTACTGTGATTAAAAATTATTTTGGCATTCATATTGTGGGTGGAGCCTGCTACTTGGACTTTCCTTTTTTTTTAACATGTTTGCTTTTTGTAAAACTGTAGGGTTATTATGAGAGAAAACAGCAAAGCTAGATTTTTTACCTGTGTCTGGGGTCAATTTTGAAAAATGTTTCCTCTTTACCTTACTTATGATTTTATTGATAAACTTTATATCCAAACCATTGAATATGGCTAATTTACATAAATATTTCAACTCTTTGGAACGTTCATCTTTAGAAAGGGGTAATATAAAAGCTGCTTTCGTATGCCCGGCTGGATGCATAGAGTTACATTTAATTATGATGGGTGAA
The DNA here is from genome assembly GCF_040414725.1 of Anabrus simplex. Classification (NCBI taxonomy): domain Eukaryota; kingdom Metazoa; phylum Arthropoda; class Insecta; order Orthoptera; family Tettigoniidae; genus Anabrus; species Anabrus simplex. The sequence goes on along the minus strand of NC_090265.1, from coordinate 125,354,980 downwards.
TGTATCGATTTCCTGAATACTTTATAGATGAAAATCTCTTGGACTCTCGTAATAGTGACATCTAAAAAGTTTATGGAATTATTTGCCTCATCCTCAACAGTGAAGTTGATGTTTTTATGTAATATATTAAGATATTGGAGAATATGCGGCTATTGTTTTTCCTCTGGTCAATGACGACAAATGTGTCGTCAACATATCTCAACCAGATCTTGTAGGCTCTGCACTTGTCCAAAAATTTCAGTGTTTTCCAAAAAATCTAGAAAGATGTCAGCTAAAATCCCGGAGGCCGGAGCTCTCATCGGAAGGCCCATTTGATGATAAATTTTGCGGTTAAATGTAAAGTAATTATTGCTTAAAACAAAATCTAAAATGTTGATAAATTCTCTATTTATAGCTTGCTTAAATGATTATGGGCCAAAAGATTGTCTCTGATAATGTTGAAGGTTTCTTTAACCGAAATGTCTGAGTACATGTACTTGATGTCGTAAGAACACGATATGAAACTGCGACAATTTAAACTGGTTCAATTTCTCAGAGAAATATACTGAGTTTCTTATGGCTATTTTCCTATGGAAATGGTAGTGTTTTAAGAAATTATGCATGTATTTAGAGATCTTATAAGTAGGACTGTTTTGGAAGTTAATGATCAGTCTAATGGGGACTCTGGTCTTATGCAATTTCAGGAGTGCTTCAACATGAACCCCAGTCTTCCAACAGCCCGAGGGGTTCAAGTGAAGGCCATCTGAGCGTAGATCCCTGTCTCCTACACACCCATTAGGATTTCCCATATGTATTCGCAATTCCCACATATCCATTCAAAAGTCTCATTTAAATCCCCCAATCACCTTTATTCAGTATCCCTCCTACACAGTATCCCACTGATAATCTCTGCTTCCTTAAGCTCCTTCCGTGCTGCTGTAGCCAGATCCAAAACATCCTCAACTACACTGCCAGAATAAAAAAATAAAAAAAGAACATGCATCATCCTCAAGGACTGTGTTCAGTGGCACCCGGGTATATGTGCATGCTGAGGGGTTGTGTTAATGATTCATTTGTCATGGTTATTGGTAATCAGATGGCGTTCAGGATGCCCGTAAGTAGTCTGTTTTGACTCTGCAGGCAGTAACTGTGCTGAGTTTAGAGGTGAACAGTGTTTGGAACATTCATTCTAGGGTACAACCATGCCCTGTCGACGAGTACATGCTCCTGTGGGAAGCTGGATGGACATATCGACAGATTGCTGCACATGTTGGGCAAAATGTATTGGTGGTGTGTTGCTGCTTTTAGCAGTGGTCTGTGGAATAGTCCCACACACCTAAACCAGGCTCTGGACATCCACGTAGTGCAGATGCATGTCAAGATCGATGCATTGTGCGAGCAGTGGTGGCCAACCAAAACATCATCCAAGAACAAAATCGTCACATATTGCACCTGCTGTGTCACAAAGGATCACTGGGAATTGTCTGCTTGCAGCAGCATTACGATCATGTGTGCCTCTGGCCACGCTACCACTGACACCACGACACTCCCAAGCATGGATACTCTGGTGTCGTGAAAGAGACTACTGGAGAGGAGAATGGCGCTCTATGTCTTCACTGACAAGAGTAGGTTCTGTCTGTATGCAAGTGATGGACATACACGTGTATGGCGTAGACCTGGTGAGCGGCCTGTTCCAGAGTGCATTTGCCCACAACACCCAAGTCCCACCCAGGCTTCGTGGTGTGGGGGGCTATCAGTTGGTGTTTCTGGAGGGTAACATAACCAGTGCTCACTACATTCCATAGGTTGTTGTCCTCTTGCTACTGCTATTTCTTCGACAGGAAGGTGACATGCTTTTTCAAGAGGACAATGCACGTCCACATACAGCTGCTGCAATGCAACATGCTCTACATGGTATACAACAACTGCCCAGGACAGCAAGATCACTGGATCTCTTGCCAAATGAACACATGTGACACATGATGAGGTGGGTACTTACATGTTCTCCAGAGCCTGGAAGAACCATTGCCAAATTGCATTAAAAGGTGCAAGATGCTTGGGACAGTCTATCTCAGGATGGTATTCGGCACCTTTATATTTGCATGAGAGAATACACACCTGAATTGCTGCCAGAGGAGGGATCCACTGTGTACTAATACGACTGTTTGGGAACCCTTTACTGTGACGTGTGTTTCATTTGGCCTGAATTTGTAATCATATACTCCTGCAATGATGAACTACCTGTCGCATCGCTTGTGAATAAAATGTCTTTGTGGAACCCCTGTGGGTAGGGGTGGTAGAATAACACCCATGGAATTCCCTGCCTGTCTTAACAGGCAACTAAAAGGGGCCTCAGGGGCTCTGATCTTGACGGAGGGAGGGGAGTGCGCGCGCGCACGTGAATTAGCAACCATGGGGGCCTTAGCTGAGTCCTGGTATTGCTTCTACTTGCTTGTGCCAAGCTCCAACCAGCCTTGGTCAACTGTTGTTCTTTTCCAAGCCTGACGGTATTAGGTATTGAGGCCTAGGGAGTCTTTAATTTTCACGCCCTTTGTGGCACTTGTCTTTCTTTGGTTGATATCTTCATTTTTTGAAGTGTCGGTTCCCTTTAATTTTTTCTGTCTGATTAGTGTTATATAGAGGATGGTTGCCTAGTTGTACTTCCTTTTATAACAATAATCATCACCAGCACCTGTCCTTGTGGATGCAGCATGTTTTTTTTTTTGCAGTGTATGTTAGTACCTATTCCTGTAGCCTTACTTTATTGGTATCAACATGGAAAATTATGACCTTCTCCTTACCCTCCTCCCTCCCTTCTTCTTTCCTCAACATCTGGCTTAACCTAATTCCTGGATAAGACACTACCCTGGTTACCTTTCCTCAACATACTTTCCCCACATGCCTGACAATTGAGTCACCCATGACCACAGCCTCAACCCAACCCTCATTAGATCCCCTCCACTCCTGGTCTCTCTTAACTTCCCCGACACCTGCAGAACTCACTTCCTCCTTACTTTTATCCCTCTCACTGCCCTGTTCCACCTACCTCTTACTATCCTGTGCTCACTCCCCTGTGGGTGGGGACCCTTAGCCGAGTCCTGGCATTGTTTTCACTTACTTGTGCCTTTCATCTATCCTATCTGACTTCCCTCAGTCAACTCTTGTTCTCTTCCAACCCCAACAGTATTACGCATGGAGGCCACGGAGTCTTTAATTTTCGCGCCCTTCATGGTTCTTGTCTTTCTTTGGCTGATACCTTCGTTTTTGAAGTGTTGGATCCCTTCCATTTTATCTCTCTGATTAGTGTTATATAGGGGATGGTTGCCTACTTGTACTTCCTCTTATAAAAATAACCACCACTATCCTGTGATCTACATTTCCCTTTCCCTTTCCTACCGGTCCTTTTCCTTTTGCCATGCCTCACCTCTGTAATACTTCCCTGATCTCTATCTTCCCTCTGCTGATTTACTTCCAGTGACTCATACCAATTCCTTGCTGACATCTCTCCTGGACCTACTCCCTGTGTAAAATCCTCAGCCGTCTTTGTCCTTGATGTTTAGACAGCCCACCTGTCTTCCACAACATCTCCCCTTCCTTCTCCTTCCTCTCGCCTTCCTACCATATCCTGTACATTGACTGAGAGAGCTTCATTCCTGTCCTCTGTTACAAGTCTAACTATCTCCCTCAAACTCGCTATCTCTTCCCTCATCATCCTTAGTTCTCACTAACATCCACAGTTTCTTACACCTGCCTCTCTCAGCCAAACTTTTATTTCTTCAAAGAAATAATATGGAAATATCAACAGAAGTAAAATAGCGTATTATATGAATAGAAGTAGGTCTATATGTCAGACGAAGGAAATAACGTATACTACACAAAGATTACATGATTATAATGCAATCAGGAAACAAACTGTTAGAATAACTACACTACAGTTTTAAAATTTATCCTGATTTTAAAATACTAAGAATAAAAGGCTAACTATACAAATGTAAAAATACACTAAATGCGCATAGTTATGGACAAACAGAAACAGAAAATGTAACGTGAAAATGTCAACAAATATTTATTTGATATAATTGAACTGTAACATGAAAACATCTACGAATATTTATTTATTTGGCATGTCTACTTGTGTAATGAAATGTTATCTAACATTATCGCCCATTGTTTGGAACTGTCGTCTATTGGTGGGATCTACCGTGCATATTTAATTTAAAAACTGTATCTCCTGTTATTACGTCTTTGCTGGATCCATCTAATACGGAATCAAAACGGAATATGAAACTTATAAATAATAAAATGGATCCGTCTAATTTGCTCGATTATCAATCGGTTGCTGTGCGCTTGCGCAGTGAGAACTCTGAATGCTGGGAGCTGTCTGACTTCCGCCTTGTCTGTGTGAGCGAGAAGGAGTGTCTTGAGTGCCACCGTCCAACATGGCTGTGTTAAGTCGAGCTCGTAAGAAGACATCTTGGCGTAGTCGGAGAGTGTTAGATATGGAGTGTGACTCTCCTGGATGAGTGCGAGGAAGCTAGGGCTATGCCCTTTTTTCTACTGTATATATATTTTTGCATGCTCCAACCTATATTTATCGCACCAGTGTAAGAAGAAAACTTTGTGTGAGTGTTAACCGTTCACCGGCATGGCAAGTTATTAATGTAACCTATGTTCTAAAATTGGATACCCCACTCAAGTAAGTACTGGAATTTATAACTAATTCAGGCGATCTTGTACGGCCATGGATTAAAAGTGAGTGATCTTATCATGGATTTGACCTACATTATAACACACTCTTTTGGCAACGTCGGTTGATTAATTAGAAACTGTTAAAGTTTATAAACAAAAGTTTTGGTTATGGACTAAATTCATAAATGTAACTAAGTTATGTGGGAATTTGGAATTGCTAGTTTTGTGTCTATGAGGTTGTATTTTGTGTGAGATGTTTAAACTTATTGTTTTGTCATTCGTGCTTTATTGCCAACTAATTCTTGTGATGATTATTATTATTATTTTTGTTATTTAACTTTGGTGTGTGTTTTCCTCCTTAAATTGTCTTCGTTGTTTGAGTTTGCCTTCTAACTGTGTTGCTATTGCGTTTGCTGGCTGATTATTTGTATGGGATCGTTATTTGCATTGTTCCGGATGTTAATTAAATGACACCTCATGTACGCATCTTAGCGTAATCCAAAGCCCCCTCCATTCTAAATTATCTAAGCTGTTGGCATACTGTTTAACAAATGGTAAATGTAATTTTCGTACTATCACCCATGGGACTAATTATTATTTTATTATTATTATTAAGGTCGAGTCTGTGAAAAATTGAAATTTGCTGATCAACATTTAATTTAATATTGGCCATTCCTTAACATCTTTTTGTCACTTACTACCCATTGTTTGGGGTTCCTTGCTTTGTTGATTATTACGTAATATGTCATCTCATTTTTTCCTATCTGATGGACACGTTTTAAAACTTGGTGGCTTTGATGACTATTATGGGATGATGGCTTGGCGTAGGTAAATGGTAGCTTCTGTTGTGGGCTTCTTTGTTCTGTTATTTAGTGTGGAACGTTTATTGTATTTTTTCCTTGATATACTTGATTTAGTTGGGATTGTTTCTGCTATAATTTTATTGTGATTTAATCTTGTTCAGTTAATTTGTTTATTTTTATTCGTGGTTGGAGCCACAAACTTCCTTGTATGTGTGTCCCTGTGTGTGACTTGTAATTATTTGTATAGGTAGTGTAGCAAATTTCAATTTTAAGCAGTATTAGTAGTTGCGGGCCCGTATACTGATGATCATCCATCTAAATTAATTATGAATTTCCATAGACTGATTATCTAGTGTTTATTGTTCAAATTTTTATGTAATGGTTGCAACCTATTTTATTTTAATATTTTAATCTTTCTATACCTTAAGTAAACGTTATTGACAATTTCATTTAATGATATGAGTTTTCCAATATTTGATTATTTGATAAAGTCTAAGGTGATATCAACTTCATTTCTCCTAATTTAAAATTCATTATGAAATATTTCTTATTTTAATTTTCCTTGCATTTTGGTTTTAAAAATTATATATATATTGTAACAGTAAATTTGGTACTTTGGTAGAGATGAGACGCAGGGCGTGTACCAGTCGCTGAAGTGCATACAGAGGGAGAGGGTTTGTTTAAAAGAAATCTTAAAAACTTTTGTTTCAGAGTTTATTAAAAAATTGAAATTAATATCACCTCTGTACAGCGTATACAGTTGAAAACGTTCCTCGTCTTAGGACTGGCGATGTCCTTAGATTCCGGCAGCTCCATTTCCATAGCAGCGAACCACCATTCGTCCCCCGATGGAAGTTCTAGAAGATCTATTCGGTGCTTTGTAGATCCATGGCGTCGAGGTAGTCCTTGTAAATGGTGAACATGAATGAACATCGTTCAGCTCTGGGCGAGTTAGTGCAAAGGCTGCTTCTGCACAGATGATAGAGTGTTTATAAATGCTTTTAACAAAGTCCAAACACAAATGTCTCGGTGAAATGTCACTTAACTTTATCACGTGTCAAGTGAAAGAAACATTCACAAAATAAAGTCCACTCGGAACTGATTGTCCAGTTTAAAGTTACTTAAAGTTTGTTGCACCTATGACAACATGAAGTAAGTTCATTGAAGCACTGTTCAATTTAAATGGAATAAAGATGTTCCGCTCGTGAATCAAACTCGTTCACGTGTTGAAACCAAAAGACGAAATTAACTGAGTACTGACAGTCCTTGGTTTTGACTGTTCGTAAACTAAATGTACACTGTTCATTAGAATGGAAATGCACTGTTCATTAAAATAGAGATGCGCTGTTCACACCTGCACAGTTCACAGTTCATGACCACAGCTTACGGATTGGTAAATTAAATTTGGATTAAACACAGTTTATAACTTAAAGTATCGAGCCCTCGGCAAGGAGCAATCAGATTCAAGTCCATAAAATTTCAATTTCGAATACTCGAAAATGTTTGCGGGTCTCGGACACTCGTATAGAGTAACAGTCAATAAATAATGTCCAGACGATACACAATTCACCTCACGTCCTATCGGAGTAAAAGGTTGTCACAATATAAGGAAATCTGAATAAGTCCACATTCAACGTGACTATATTAAAGTCCACGAACTTGAAACTTAACAGCGGCTTCACGCTCGATTACCACACCCGCGAACTGACGGTGCGAATACTACAGTCTAATGTGCTTATAGAAATCCCGGCCACAAACTGGTATCACATTCTGCAGCGCACTGCTGCTCACTATAACATGCTGCAATACACACTCACATTCACTTTCACACTGATCTGCTGAGCGAAGCAGCACGTATTTATATTTGATCCGAAACTCGTAGAACATTCTCCATCAATCCAGGCTTTGTAGTGCAGCGAGGCATGCCGTGACGTCACCCGCTCACTACGTCACACGCGCGCAGCCGTTGCTCGCTGCCTAGTCAGTTCTTCGTAAGCAGTCCGGAGCATAACACGTAAGTTTAAGATTTTCATAACGGGGACTTAGTCTGTACCGCCGTTACCGGTACATCTCCCCCTCCTCCTGGGGAAAAGAAAATTCGATAGGATTTTCTTTTAATGATATTCTCTCCTGAAATATTTCTTTAGGTTGGCTGCATTGTAAATGCCCTCGATGCTTCCATCCAATTTCTTAATTTTGTATGCCCCGTTCTCGAGAACCTCTGCAATCCTATATGGTCCTACATAAAGCGGGCAAAACTTTGCATAAATGCGAAGTTCGGGATGTGAAACAGCTGGTTTTCTTATCAATGGCCAGGGGGTTTAGATACGGAGTGACACATTTAGAAATGATACCATTATTTCCCATTTCCTTTATCACAGTCCTGGCTTCCTCTCGGTACTTCTCAGGAACTGGATAGGGCCGTTTTTTATAAGGAGAGGTGTCCTTGACATTCAATTGGTATTCAACATCTCTAATAACGCCGGGTTTGTCATCAAAAACTTCAGGGAATTTCTCAAATATTTGTTGAGTCGCTTCTGCCACGCGGGAATCGAACTCTGGGCTTTCAGCCGCACTGGTGAGAAATATGAAGTGATCATGACCTTCGTCGAACACATCCTCAACAATGGGCACTTCCTGGCCCTCGACGGGTCCCTCTTGACCGGGTCTACCCTCTTCGCAATCTATTTCATCGGCAGGCAAAGCATCGCTCATCTTGCCTCCGGTTTCTATGAATGGGGTACCCAGACCTTGGCACTTCAAATTATTACAGTCTACCAGCTGCAACTCTACAGAGTCGATATTAAAAAATCGTATGACGTTGGCAGGATAATCAATGATTCCCCCATACTTGGCTAGGAAATCTGACCCTAGGATGACGTTGAACTTCATTGGCGAAATAACTAGGAATATATGCTCGAACTGGACACCTTCAATGTCAAATGTAACAAAAGCTTGAAATTTACATTTGATATGCCTGTCCGGTACTATCCCTTTAATTTTAATCTGTGCGACTGGTATCAATAACATGTCTTCTCCTCCCTTCAACATTTCAATTAACCTCTCAGACATCAATGAAGCTTGAGCTCCAGAATCGATTAAGGCAGTTACATAAAGGGTATCCAAAGTAATATTAATAACTGGAAGGCTTCGTTGGACCTTCGGTGTTGTAGGAGTGGGATCTTCATACAAGAGATCTGAGTCATCCAAGTACCAGTAATTAATATTAGTGACACAAATTATTTCCCCTCTACTACGGTTTTCAGGCAATCTTATTGTTGTGTTGTCGAAGTTTTTTTCTTAATTGCGCCTGTCGATTCGAGGTTGGTCGCAGGCGTCGTGTTCTGTCTTCTGGCATGCTCTTGATATTCTAAAGAGGTAGCGCCAGGTAATCCTTCATCCCGGTTTCGATTCTGGATATATTCGCGAGTTTCTCTCCATCTTCTTTCGATCTCGGCTCTCGGCGAATCTCTATCTCGAGTAAGTGATTCGGTAGGTTTCTTCCATGTTTGATTACGTCTATAAGGCGCACTTTGCCTGTATGGACGTCTCCTGAATCGTCGGAAATGAGATAACGGATCTCTCCGTGGTTCTACTTCCTCACGGGGTTCGGGATTCGATCTTGGCGGGTTATTAACTTTGACATGGTTAGTTGCAACCTCTTTCGTCTTAGTAACCCTAGGTAGATTTTGTGTATGTGCAGTGTCAAGTTTCCTTAATAAATCATCAAGTTGTTCTAGGTCTTGAACATTGGCTGCCACAAGAATTTCTTGTACATGCGCCGGAAATTGTAAAGTTATTACCTGTATTAACTCCTGTTCTGGCAAAGGAGGATCAAAGAATTGCATCTTCTTTAATTGGGAAATGAGAAAATCAGAATATCGTGAAGAATTAATAGCTGTGTTGTATCTCCTAGAGTATAATTGTAACTTAATCAAGTGTTGAATTTCCGAATTCCAAAACCTCTTCAACAAGGCTTCCTTGAACTCATCATAGGTTTTAATGTTAAATTTAAATGCTGTGTACCAATTTAGTGCTTTCCCCTCCAATAATCTAGAAGCTATCCTCAATTGATGATCGGATCGTACTTTATTCTCTTGAAAGTACTCTTCAATATTGAGAAGGAATTCTTTCGCTGTGTACTCTTCCTTTCCGGAAAATTTTGCAGGTTTATCGTCTGATAATTTTAAAACTGTGGAAATGCTAGAAGTATCTCCACTAGACCCTTGACACTGGTGTGTAGACACCTCCTTCTCCACCTGAGAGATTCTATTATCAATCGTCTCTATTTTTCCTTGCAATTCGACCTTGATAGTCTTAACTTGCCCACGGATGGAGTTTTCCACGCTCTGGACTTCCTTTTCGAGGTCCTGCTTCACTTCATTTACATCGCGGCCTATGCGAATGATTTGAGTATGTGCGCTATCTAATTGGTTTTTTACAAGCTTATCTGTTTCCTCCTGCCTTGTTTTAAGTAAATTGACTTCATTACTTATTTTCTGAAAGTTAGTCTTAAAAGATTCATGGATGTTATCCTGAATAGAGGCTATTTTTGCTTGTGCCTGTGATAACTGACCATGAGATTCTTTAAATTCTGCCTTTAAGCTTTCAACTTCCTTAATCAATTGATGTGAGGTGGGAAAAGAAGCTTTTAAGTCTTCAACTATTTGTAGTTTAAGGTCCTGTTTTACTGTTTCTAAGTCATGGGTGAGGCGTTCGTTTATTTCCGTAAACTTAGAATTAATCTTCGCATTAGTTTCTGAGAATCGTTTTTCAATCTCGGAACCAGCTTTAGTAAGCCTATTTTCCAAATTAGCATTAACTTCGGTAAACTTGGTATTAATTATTTTAGTTACTTGTGTAATACGACTTTCTAAGTTGGCTGTAGTTGCAACCTTAGATTCGTTAATGCGAGCTTCTAAAGTAGTACCTAATTGAGCAGTTACGGCATTGGCCTCATCAATACGAGTATTAATCTCAGTAACACGAGTACCTAATTGAGCCTCTGATTTGGCAATACGTTCATTTAAGCTAATCTTAAGAGCTTCAATAGCAGCTAAAATATTTTCCATTTTGACGGTAATGTATTTAAACCAAGCAACAAGAAAATCATAAATCACTTGAAAAGAATTCAGATATCACCATTATTGTCCAATGGTTAAAGTTCATGTTCAAAGTCATTCAAACATTCTCAAAAGAAAAATCTCCAAGACATTTAACACACAAAAATGATCCCATATCATTAATAACACTTCTTATTATAGAGAAGTTAAATCTTGTTAGAAAGTTCACTGTAATATTAATAGTTATTCCACATAAAGCACTGGAAATGTATCTGAATTAAATTACTAAGTCACACGATTTAGTGCGATTTTGTCTATCACTGCACTTCTTAATTATTACTAGTACTTCAACATTGAGTCTAGAATGGTTAAGTGTCAATTTAATGTCTACTGCACTCATAATTAAGTTCTGATATTGCTGAAGCGCTAATTTCTAATTTTACTGCACTCCAAATCGGCCCCGATACGACTGGGGCGCCAATTTCTACCCCTCTCCTCTGTAACAGTAAATTTGGTACTTTGGTAGAGATGAGACGCAGGGCGTGTACCAGTCGCTGAAGTGCATACAGAGGGAGAGGGTTTGTTTAAAAGAAATCTTAAAAACTTTTGTTTCAGAGTTTATTAAAAAATTGAAATTAATATCACCTCTGTACAGCGTATACAGTTGAAAACGTTCCTCGTCTTAGGACTGGCGATGTCCTTAGATTCCGGCAGCTCCATTTCCATAGCAGCGAACCACCATTCGTCCCCCGATGGAAGTTCTAGAAGATCTATTCGGTGCTTTGTAGATCCATGGCGTCGAGGTAGTCCTTGTAAATGGTGAACATGAATGAACATCGTTCAGCTCTGGGCGAGTTAGTGCAAAGGCTGCTTCTGCACAGATGATAGAGTGTTTATAAATGCTTTTAACAAAGTCCAAACACAAATGTCTCGGTGAAATGTCACTTAACTTTATCACGTGTCAAGTGAAAGAAACATTCACAAAATAAAGTCCACTCGGAACTGATTGTCCAGTTTAAAGTTACTTAAAGTTTGTTGCACCTATGACAACATGAAGTAAGTTCATTGAAGCACTGTTCAATTTAAATGGAATAAAAATGTTCCGCTCGTGAATCAAACTCGTTCACGTGTTGAAACCAAAAGACGAAATTAACTGAGTACTGACAGTCCTTGGTTTTGACTGTTCGTAAACTAAATGTACACTGTTCATTAGAATGGAAATGCACTGTTCATTAAAATAGAGATGCGCTGTTCACACCTGCACAGTTCACAGTTCATGACCACAGCTTACGGATTGGTAAATTAAATTTGGATTAAACACAGTTTATAACTTAAAGTATCGAGCCCTCGGCAAGGAGCAATCAGATTCAAGTCCATAAAATTTCAATTTCGAATACTCGAAAATGTTTGCGGGTCTCGGACACTCGTATAGAGTAACAGTCAATAAATAATGTCCAGACGATACACAATTCACCTCACGTCCTATCGGAGTAAAAGGTTGTCACAATATAAGGAAATCTGAATAAGTCCACATTCAACGTGACTATATTAAAGTCCACGAACTTGAAACTTAACAGCGGCTTCACGCTCGATTACCACACCCGCGAACTGACGGTGCGAATACTACAGTCTAATGTGCTTATAGAAATCCCGGCCACAAACTGGTATCACATTCTGCAGCGCACTGCTGCTCACTATAACATGCTGCAATACACACTCACATTCACTTTCACACTGATCTGCTGAGCGAAGCAGCACGTATTTATATTTGATCCGAAACTCGTAGAACATTCTCCATCAATCCAGGCTTTGTAGTGCAGCGAGGCATGCCGTGACGTCACCCGCTCACTACGTCACACGCGCGCAGCCGTTGCTCGCTGCCTAGTCAGTTCTTCGTAAGCAGTCCGGAGCATAACACGTAAGTTTAAGATTTTCATAACGGGGACTTAGTCTGTACCGCCGTTACCGGTACAATATATATATATATTTGGAACAAGGAGACCCTACCCGAAGATTGGAAAATAGCTTTGATCCATCCATTACACAAAAAAGGCAGCATGAAGAACATCAACAACTACAGAGGAATATCTTTGCTACCCGTGACTTACAAAATTCTATCACTTGCCATCCTGGAGCGTTTGGAAGCATATGTTGAACATCAAATAGGTGAATACCAAGGAGGGTTCAGAAAAGGTCACTCAACAGCTGAACAGATCCAAAATCTCAAAACGATCATCAGATATTGTATACTAAGGTCCAAGCAGTATGTGTCTGTCTTTGTGGACTTTAAGAAAGCGTACGACTCCATTGACCGGGAAGTCCTGCTAAACATCTTAAATGAATCTGAAGTTGATTTGAAACTGCTGGCATTAATTAGAGCCACCCTGACCAATACAAAATCCAAGGTGAAGTTCTACAGATGTCTCTCGCATTCCTTTGACATCAAAACAGGAGTCCGGGCTATCCCCGATACTCTTCAACTGTGTTCTTGAAAAGATCATCAGAACCTGGCGGGTGAGATTACAGGAAACCAACTACAGTCCATTGAGAATAGGAACCAAATCCAAGGGGATCGCAACAGACTGCTTAGTGTTTGCCGATGATATTGCTGTTCTCTCAAACGACATAGAAACCGCTAGAGCTCAAGTTGAAATTTTAAAGGAAATTGCCGAACAAACTGGTTTGCAGATATCGTTTGAGAAAACAGAAGTAATGACTAATATCAAAGAGGCTCCACCAAAACTCCATACAAAATACGGGGACATCACCCGAGTAGACAAATTCAAATACCTGGGTGAGATCATCATGAAAAATGGACTGGACAAAGAAGCACTTCAGGAGCGAGTACGCAAACTGGAAATAGCCTACCAAACATCCCGCACAATCTACAACAAAAAATGCCTTTCCCAAAACACCAAGATACGTCACTATGAAACAGTTCTGAAGCCAGTAGTTCTATATGCAGCCGAAACCCTGTCTCTAAATGCCAACAAAGGACTCCTTGAAGAACTGGAGAAAAAAGAACACAAAATTGTGAGAGGAATCTTGGAATCAAAGTACAGAAATGGAATCCATCAAAAGAGATCCATCAAGGAAGTCTACAGCAAAATAGAGAAAATTACTGACACAATCAGAAAAAGACGGGCACGATTTTACGGTCATCTGAAAAGAATGGATGGAAGAAAGTTAACTAAAGAAATCTTTCACTTTTTTGATTCAAACCCCAAAACCACAATTCCCTGGTTTCAAAATACCAAAGAAGACCTGCAAATGCTACATATCTCAGCTGAAGATGCCCTTAACAGAGATCTCTTCCTCAAGAAAATATTGACGAACGGGCTAAACCGAGACGAGCAACCGAAGAGAAGACACGGTGCCCCTTGGACAGAGGAGCGTAAGCAGGTCCACTCACACAGAATGAGGGAAATTTGGGCTCTAAAGAAGGCCAAATGCAACAAGACTTAACGTGGTCCTTGATTGCCCCAGCAAATTATATATATATATTTAACTGTACATAAAATATTATGATATTTCATTTTTAATTTATTAAGTAAAATTCTTTAATTTAATTTTAATCTTGCCTCTTATTTAGTAGCTAGTAATATTGACCCGACAACCCTCCAAGCGTTAATTTTCAGATCCAGCCCTTTATCCCACATGTTTTGGCCCTTCACGCGTTGTATTTTTTGCTACTGCCCTCATGGTAAGTAATTGGTTTTGTTTTCATTTTGCTTTTGTGCATTTGCATTGTTATGTCTGTGTACATCTTGATGAGGTTGCAGAAAGGCAGCAAGATACTGTCTAATAAGAATAGTTACACTACAATTCTAAACTGTAGTTAAGCCTATCCTAATTACAGCAACAGGATTTTAGTAAGAGCAAATTTCTAAAGATATATTTCCCCGACTACACAAATTTCCTGTACTATAGAAATATTTTGCTATAATAGAATAACCACGCTAATTTCTAATAAAATAGCTATCTAAAATAATTCCAAACTGCATTCAGACATATCCTAATTACAAAAGGTTATTAGGCCTACTACATGAAAACAGAGATGAAAATTTCTGTTAAATGTTGAGATTTGAAAGTACTGCCAGAGGATTACCCAATAAAGCTAAATACACAGACCCCCAACCCCATGGTACAACAGCCCTAAAGGCCCATGGCCTACCAAACGACCACTGCTCAGCCCAAAGACCTGAAGACTACGAGGTGTCATGTGATCATCATGGCCGTTATTGTTTCTAGACCAGGGCCACCATCTCATCATCAGATAGCTCCTCAATTGTAATCACGTACATTGAGTGGACCTTGAACCAGCCCTAAGATCCAGGTAAAAATCCCTGACCTGGCTGGGTATCGAACCTGGCACCTCCGGGTAAGAGGCAGGCTCGCTACCCCTACACCGCGGGGCTGGCTGAATACATAGACAGATTATTATAATTACAGTATTATAACTGTTTTGTCTTACTATGCCCTACTAGAAATATAAACTGCCGTTAGTTAAATGCTAAAATAATGAAAGGGTTACTGTACATGAGGATTATACACAAATATAGCAGACAAGACACTTCTCTAATAAAATAACCACACTAGAATTCTCAACTGCACTTAGGTTTGTCCTAATTATAACAGGTTAAGTGAAAGAACAGAGCTGGAGTTAAAACTAAATATACTTGATATGTAGTCTTTTTTTATTTTCTACCAACGCACTAACAGAAGAGAGATTATTACTCTACTAGACTATTCATCATCATCATCATCATCATCTGTAGTTTGCAGCTGTTGGCTGGGTCTGCTTGGAACATAAGCCTCTCCATCTCCTCTTGTTTTCCCATCACTTCTCCCTAGTCACTCTTGCCCAGTCCTCTCCTCTTCTCTGTACACCTCTTCCACTCCTTTTATCCACCTGTCTCTTGGTCTTCCTCTTAGCCGTTTATCTTTATCTCCATTTGGTGCATCCTCCTCGGTATCCTTTCCTCCGTCATTCTCTTCATGTGTCCATACCATCTAAGTCTAAATGCCTCTATCCTATTCTGTAGTGGCTCTTCTTTTAGTATATCTCGAACCTTCTCATTTCTCATCTTATCCCATCTTGTCACTCCTATCCTGCTTCTCAGAAATTAAATTTCAATTGCCTGTATTCTATTCACGGCTCTCTGCCTCATTACCCAAGTCTCAGCTGCATACGTCAGAATAGGTATATAGTACACCCTGTATATCACCCTTTTGCTTCTCTGAGACATCCTTGCTCCAAACCAGGCTTCTGACACTTTTCAGGAATGCTCCTGCTTGTCTTCCACGCTCGATTATTTCCTTATCATTTCTTTCACTTTCCTCTATGATACTTCATAAGTACTTGAAACTCTCTACCTTCCTAAGCTGTTCCCCTCCAAGCATTATCCCTCTCGTAGGTCTCTCCTTCTTTCTAATTGTGATCACTATCTCGCTCTTTTGGGGATTAAATTTCATTCCATATTGTTCCACCTCACCTATCCAGGCATCTAACTGTTCCTGGATATCCTCTTCCTTTTCTCTCCAGACTAACAGGTCATCTGCAAACATCATCACTTTCATTTTTCCTTGCCACTTTTGTCATTATCTCGTCCACTGTTACTACGAAGAGCAAAGATGACAGAGCACTTCCTTGTTTTAATCCACCTTTTTGCTCAAACCGTTTGCGCCTGTCATGGAGACTCTCCAGGCTTGCCAAGATCATATAATGTCACGCTATAACAACATGAACACTAGACGCTCACTCTCACCTTGTAGAATTGAATCGAACCCATCAACTGAAATTTCCACTCCACTGTTCACATCAAGCGGAACAGAATCGAATGGGATTCTACGCTGGAAACACAAAGCACGCAATGGGCGGTTTGATAAAAATTTAATGTAGTAAGTTGCGTGATGCGACAGGGTGAAGTCATAATCAAAGTGGCCTCAACATTAATTAAATGCTGAAAAATGTATTTGTCCACAACACAGCAGCTTCTTATGCATTACCGTACTGTTTTTTAGGAATACATGTATGACAACCATAGGGAATGGAAATTCTAAGTTCCCATGGAGGGAATTAGATATTTTTCCACCAATAGAGCATGTCAAAAAACAGATCAGATGTAAGGCTTTTCAGGCATTTGCTCCATCAACCAGCGTTTCATCTTAGGTCTGACTCTAGACTCATCAGAGTGGGATGTGTCAGACCCTACCCACTGACGCTGGGGTGTATGCAGGTGAACTTATCAGAAGCCTATTATAAGAGGCACAGTCTGATAACTGCATACGGAAGATAAATCTCCACAATGGAATTATTGCCCGCCTAGCAATTCATTATCATCATCAGTTTTCCACTCCAGTTGCCCGGGTGTGGTTTACGAGCTCTCTCCACTTCTGTCTGTCCATGTACCACTCTCCTCTCAAGACGACATCCCAGCTGACTCCTCTTGTTCCTATGTCCTCTTTCACTTGGTCCAGCCATCTCTTCCTAGGTCTTCCTACCGGTCGCTTTCCGGCCACGACTGTGTGTAGCCATTGTTTTACTGTCCTTCTATCGTCCATTCGTTTGACATGGCCAAACCATTTCAAACGGCCCCTTGTTACTTTTTCATTCAGGGATGGGTACACACCAGCTTCCTCCCTTATTCTTTCATTCCTTACACTGTCCCTTTTTGTCTTCTGTACCATAGTTCATAGGAACTTCATTTCTGCAGCTTGTAGTCTGCTATCCACTTGTTGGATTGTTGTGCAGATTTCTACGCCATATGTTATTATGGGGGTGAAGTATGATTGGAATAGAATCTGCTTTGATCTTAAGGGAACTTGTTCGTTCCAGAGGAGGCTCTGAACTTGATGGTAAAACTGAGCTGATTTTTGAATGCGGTTGTTAATCTTGTGCTGTATTCTGTTATCACTTGAAATGATGCACCCAAGATATTTATATTGGTCTACTGTTTCCAGCATTATTTTTCCTTTTTTCTTCTGCCTGTTGACAGACATAGTAACAGTTTTCGATTTATTTATTGTTAATCCGTGTGCTTTCAAATGTTCATTCCAGGTGTTCTGCCTCTCTTGGACTTCCTTCTCTGTATTTCCCCAAATTACTACATCATCTGCAAATGCATTGATGTCCATATTGTTCTTCTGCTTAATTTCTTTCATGACTTCATCCATGACAGTGATAAAAAGTAAGGGTGAAAGGGTACTGCCTTGTTGCACTCCTTTAGTGGTTTGGAACCAATCAGAATTACTGTTTCCTATCTGTACGCAACTGCAGCAGTCTTCGTAAAGCATTTTAACTTTCTGGATAAGCCCTTTGGCTACATTTTTCTTTCCTAATCATTCCCATATAGTCTTCCTTGGAACACTATCAAATGCTTTTTTGAGATCCAAAAACACTAGTGTTAAGTCTTTGCCCTTCTCCCAATGCTTTTCTAACAGTATTCTAAGTGCAATTATGAGATTGGTAGTTGATCGGTGTTCTCTGAATCCATATTGTTCTTCCTGTAGTTGTGGTTCTATTATTTTCCTCAGCCTTTTTTCAAGTATTTTCTTAAATATTTTCAAACCATGAGACAATAAAGTGATCCCTCTATAATTGCTACATTTCTTCTGGCTTCCTTTTTTGAAGAGAGGTATTATTATTCCCTTTTTCCAATCATCTGGGACTTTCCTATCCTTCCATATTGCATTAATTACTCCATGAAGCCACTGTATTCCTATTGCACCAGTTGCTTTGATCATATCTACACGGACTTCATCAAATCCTGTTGATCTTTCTTTGGGCATACTATTAAGGGCCGTCTCTACTTCCTTCCATGTTGGCGGGCTCTCTTGGTCAGGCTCATCATTGCAGCTTAAACTGACCTGCGTGATACTGTTGTATAAATTATCACAATAGGATTTCATGATCTTCCTTATTTCTGTCTCTTCCCTAACTATGTTACCATCTGGTTCCTCTATTGCTGTTATGTATTCATTGTCTCTTCTTATATTTCGTATTGTTCGGTAAAGTAGTTTAGAATTAGCTTTGCTGTCTTGCTCTAGTTTATCTGTGAAATCAGTCCAAGCTTTCTGTTTTTCTTCGGTCACAATTTTCTTTACTCATAGCTTCTGATCTCTGTATTTCTGCTGCAGTTCGTTTACTCTAGATTCATTCCTTTGATTTCCTTTTTGCATTTCTTTGTCTCTGGCTTACCTGGTTTCATTTTTCGCTTTCACAGCAATCTTCACCCGATCGTTCCACCAAGGAGTTTCTTTTGCCTTCATTTTGCTATTAGTTTTACCACAAACTTCTACTGCAGCTCCAACAAAGTTTTCTTTGAATCTAGTCTAACTCGATGTTGCCTCCTTGTAATGCATCTGATGGTAATTTATTGATCACTTTTTTTTTGTGTATTCAACTTGTTTCTCTGCCTTCTTTAGCTCCCATGTCTTGATTTTTGGTTTCCTGTATTTCTGAGGTCTAGAAATTTTAATGTGCTTTATTGTTGCGAGGAGAAGTCTTTGGTCACTGTCCTTTCTTTCACTTGGTATAACTCTGACATCACATATGGTCTTTCCTGCTTCATTGTCTGATATAAAATAATCTATCAGAGTTTTAGTATCTCCATTCCAACTGTATCTTGTTAGTTTATGACTTAGCTGCTTCTGAAACCAACTGTTGTTTATTCTCAAGCCATTCCTTACACATAGATCTAGAAGACTTTCTCCTTCTGGGTTCCTGTCTCCATAACCATGTGGACCTAGTACATTTTCATATCCCAGCCTGTCTGATCCAACTTGAGCATTTACATCTCCCATTACTATGATATTTTCCACTCTTTCTATAGCTTCTTCTAAATCAGTACGGAATTGTTCTTTTTCCTCTTCGTTACAGCCAGTCTGTGGGGCATACACCTGGACTACTGTCAGCGCACTCTTGTTAAGAGAGATGTTCAACTTAATAATTCTTTCATTAACATATATTACCTCACTGATGACATCAATGTCCTCTCTTAATATAAGACCTACACCTATTTGTCTTCTGTTTTATTTCAATTCCAATGTAGTTTGTATCCTTTTCTTAGCTTTCTTGTGCCTATTCCCTTCCACTTTGCCTCACTCAGGCCAAGAATACAGAGGTTCCTCCTTTCCATCATATCTATCAGCTCCTCGCTTCTGCCAGTCAGGGTCAGGATATTTAATGTTCCAATTCTGTGTTTAGGACTCTTTCTTTTGGGCTTCTTCTCAGAACATCGTACTTGAACATCATCCTTACGGTCATCATACATTGCAGATGTTTGAGAAGATGTGTCTATCCGGTATTTTTGCATTCCGAGGCTCGTTTTGTAGTTGAAAGCAATCGATATAACCCTTCAGTTGACTTGCTAAGCCTAACACTGCTGGGGATTTTCTGTCAGGGGTATTCTCCCTTTGCCTTTGGCAGTCCCCTACCTCACTGCAAGGCAGCAGCTGATGAATTTATGTGTCATTTCCTACACAAGGGTCTCCTCAAACCTTCTAGGGGAAAACTCCTCCACTCGTAGCTGTTGGTCTTCCCCTAGTTTGTCGGGTTTAGTGTCGGCCGCCCGACCCTCGGCCAGACAGTCGCAGGTAGTACCGTCTACTGTCGCATACGGTAGCAATTCCGAATGGAAGTTCTAAGTTCCCATGGAGGGAATTAGATATTTTCCTACCAATAGAGCATGTCAAAAAACAGATCAGATGTAAGGCTTTTCAGGCGTTTGCTCTATCAACCAGCGTTTCGTCTTAGGTCTGACACTAGACTCATCAGAGTGGGATGTGTCAGACCCTACCCACTGACGCTGGGGTGTATGCAGGTGAACTTATCAGATAAGTTCACCTGCTCATTCCACCCTTACCATCACCACCACCACATCTGCACATACCCATCCTTTCGTTCCTTTCACTACTATATCTCTGTCTCATCCTTCCCCAATTATGTCATCGTCCCTCCCTATCTCTGACACCCCTGACAGACCCAGTCTTCTGTACATACCACCCGCTACCTTACACCTCAGCGACCTGAAGAAGAAGAAGAAGAAGAAGCCTCTGCTACGCCTGCCACTACATCAGCAACCGCCGCACCATCACCGTCGACACACCACCACCACCAACAACAACATCTCAGGCCATGTACAGCTGTGTCATTCGCGGTGTGAATCCCCCCATTTCTGACCGTGAAATACTCAGTGAACTCCACGCAGAAGGCGTCCCTGCCTGAAGAGCATTCCGGATCCAGAACGTCTAAGGTCCAACATACTTGGTCCGCCTCCATCTACCTACAGAAGATGATGTCCAACGCCTCATCAGCACGGGAGCGTACATATACCGCCAGCTACGTCAAGTGGAACCCTCTCGATCCCCTCCGCTACCTCTCCCTAGCCATCCCATCAACAATACACGTCGTCGCCCCCGGCCAGCCCCTCCTCCATACCAACATCGTCAACCCGTCCCTTCACCATTTCCAACACTTGATATCATCAGACTCCTCACGACCTCCTTATGCAACATCAGCGCAACCCTCCACCTCCTCACTCTTTCTTCCAACAAGAGCACCTTAGTATAACCCTCCACTCCTTCCACACATCCCCCGTAATTTCCATCTCCGTTGCCAAGCCATAATAAAGAATATCTTCCTTTTCCCATCTCCTTATTCTCACATTTATCCCCAACCCCGTCACCTCTCCTGGCCAGAGAGAGGGCGTTACCCTCTAGGTGGCCCGCCCCACCCCTTCAGGGTGGAGAATGAAAGCATTGGAAGTAAGTAAGTAAGTAAGTAAGTAAGTAAGTAAGTAAGTTCACCTGCATACACCCCAGCGTCAGTGGGTAGGGTCTGACACATCCCACTCTGATGAGTCTAGTGTCGGACCTAAGACGAAACACTGGTTGATAGAGCAAACGCCTGAAAAGCCTTAAATCTGAACCA
This sequence comes from Anabrus simplex, assembly GCF_040414725.1. Lineage (NCBI taxonomy): Eukaryota > Metazoa > Arthropoda > Insecta > Orthoptera > Tettigoniidae > Anabrus > Anabrus simplex. The sequence goes on along the minus strand of NC_090265.1, from coordinate 125,333,513 downwards.
TAGAGAATGCCACTTATAAAATTGTTCACGGTAAATACTGTACATTCCAAGCCATGTCAATTATCGTACTGACATACCGTACTGTATATGGACTCCAACATGATAATATGATTCTAAAATAAGGTCAACAATAATTGCAAATGAACTAAGTACCGTATAGGCCAGATCTACCACAAAATTGAATATTCTAACTTGTTTGATTTTTCATTCCCTTGCTTATTTCCTTCCAGGTATTCTCTCTTACATTGTTGTTGCAATACCACTTATGGGTCTTGCGTAGAGGAAATTACATTTTTGGAACTAAAATGACAAGATTTTCCGTGTCCATTATTAGTTAGGTGAATAAACTACTGTATTATGAAACAAAGAAACTTCCTGACTCTATGCAGAAAACAGCCGACTTGCCAGCTGATACATATTATGATGCCAAATAGCCGGCCAAAAGATCCCGATTGTCTACGAAATTGAACGAATGTTGATAACCAGCTGGGTGTTGGTGGGAGGGGGCCTGACACGCGCATGCAGAGGCATTGCAATACCACGCGTTGGAATAAAATTGAAAGTTATTTTTACCTTTATACGAGCTAAACATTGTATTACCGTGTCACTCATAATTATTACATTGCAGAAAAAGCGGAAGGCTGCAGGGCCAGACGGGATATATACTGAAAATCTACAAGACTCCCTGGAAATACTAGGTCCCGTATGGACAAAACTCTTCAATAGAAGTCTTGAAAGCAGATTTATTCCAGATAGCTGGAGGCAATCACGAATGAAAATCCTCTATAAAGGAAAAGGAGAAGCCGATGATGAAAACTCATACAGAGGAATAGCGTTAGAGAACAACTCCTTCAAGATTTACACAAGAATTCTCGCCCGGCGACTTGAGAGGGAAATTGAAATCCACATTTCGGAGGAGCAATTTGGATTCAGGAAAGGGAGAGGGACCCTGCACGCAATTGCAAATCTACTAAACGACATACATGAGGCACTAAGGCACAGAGGAGGAAAATTTCACGTTGTCTTCATTGATTATACAAAAGCCTTTGATTTCCTGAACTGAGCCAAGTTAATAAAGAAGCTAGAACATATGATTGGACAAAACAACCCTCTGGTCACTGCAATAAATAATTTGCTAGCATTCAATTTCGTTGAAATAGAAGACGGTGTATCAACCTCGTCCCCCATTACACAAACCAATGGGGTCCTCCAGGGTGATCCAATAAGCCCAATCTTATTCAATATCGCCACAGCAGATGTAACAAAGATAATACAGAATTCTCCAGTTGTGCTATACGCCTATGCTGATGATATGATACTAGGCTCAAGAAACAGGGAGGTCCTCCAGGAAGCAATGGACAAGTTACAGATCTGGGCTGACGAAAATGACCTACAATTAAATAAAGACAAAACTATTTACATGACATTTCGAAAAGGAGGAAGAGTTGTGGCACAAGACACAATCACGTTTTCAGGACAGACCATGAAAAGAGTAGGTAATTTCCGATACCTCGGCATCACTCTTCAATCTAATGGTACCTCTTACAGAATACACATAAGAGAAAGAACGGCAGCAGCCATACGAGGGATCTACGACATTGAAAACCCCACCATGATCTCGCTAGAAACAGCAATGCTTCTCTTCTGCAGCAAAATTCTCCCTACTCTCATTTGGGACCACCTTACTAAGACCGACTTAGAAACCCTAGAAAGAGTAAAAGCCAGATTCCTGAAAAGAATACTGGGGATAGCAAAAACAGCGCCGTCAAGACTAGCGTATATGCTTGCAAAAGAACGCTTTTTCATAGAGGATATGAGGTACATCCTACAGCTACCATCTACACCACAAGCAGATGCAGTCCTTAGGAAATGAAAGGAAAAACAAGAAGAAATATGGCCAGAATTTTTCACGACAGAAGCCATGCTAGACCGAAGATGGAGTGGACCAAACCAGGTTTTGCGTAGTGCCATTACTAGACTAGCCGTACATGGATTTCACCATAAATTGTGCATGAAAACATACTTCCATGACCCAGATGAAGACTGCTTATGCAAACTATGCAACAAAGTGTGTGAGCGATATCATTTTACAACTTGTACACAGAGACATAAGACTCTAAAGGAATACAACAAAGAATAGTGTATTTTGTATCTATTTGTTCAGTGTATACTAATTTTATGCACGTTTGTGCGCTCTTTCCTTAATAATAATTATTAGAACATAGCACAAGGATGAGGAGACATGAAATAAAATTCTCGCGGGGAAAGAAACTGTTTACATTTAGATGTGCTAGTGTTGCTACTGTGCCTTTATCACTCGCACAAAATACCCCAATACTTTCCCATGCACTCATTTCTGCAACTTCGAACCTGCGTTTCTTTCTTTCATTACCTATAGCATGAAGAGGATTAAAGCAGAAAAATAAACTCAATACCAGCTTGTCCATGCGGTACTTGCAAAACAGCCAGAAACTACGCCTGTTCCAATGACAACCAGTAGGAATGCAGGGGCGATATAGGCCTATGAATAGGTTCTAAGAATCTCTAAGAATAAGTTGCCGGACTTCCCATTCGCTGCCGTTAACTTGAAGCAGGTGTCTGGGGGTGTGAGGAAGATAGAAAGCACATGTTAACGAACTGTAGTACACGTCATGTCTTTTCGTCTTGTAAGCCTAAGCTACGAATTGCCAAACGTACTATAGTATCATAATTAGTGTGAATAGGAGTCAGTGAAGTTAGTTGTACTTGTAATATCAACGTACGAACGTCTTAAGTGAAAATGAGCAGAACTCAGAGGAAAGTGATCAAGCGAAAGGCACTAACAATTAAAAACAAAGTGGCGATTATAAGGAAAGTGGAGTCATCTACACTTTCCCGTGTTGCTTTGCTGAAGGAGCTGAGGATGCTGCCATCTACTTTGAACAGCATTATAGCGAAGAAAGAAGAGATCTTGGCTTCTGCAGGGAATACTTCAGCAAATTGCAAGAAAGTTAAATCTGGAAAGTACGATGAAGTAGAACAAGCTCTGCTAATATGGTTTAAACAGCAGCGAAGTTTAAACATATCTTTGAGTGGGACTACTGTGAAGGAGAAAGCCAAAGAAATTGCGTGCAAATTAAAGGTACCTTTTACCGCGTCGACGGGTGGCTGGACTGCTTTAAAAATTGAGCTGGTATTGTTTACAAAACAATTTGTGGCGAAGCAGAGAGTGTAAGTGCGGAGGAAAGGGGAGCGTGGAAGGAAACAGTTCTGCCTGCTAAAATAAGGAGTTACAAACCTTGCAACGTTTTTAATCTCGATGAATTCGCACTTTTTTACCAGCTTATCCCAGATAAATCTCTACTTTTGAGGGAGAATCTTGCCACGGGGGAAAATTAAGTAAATTGCGAGTTACGGTATTGGTTGGTGCTAATATGCAAGGAACTGAAAAACTACCTCCTACTGATGATAGGTAAGTCTAGGAAGCCACGTTGTTTCAAAAATGTCAGGACTTACACCGTGCAAGTACACCAGCAACAAGTCAGCTTGGATGACAAGTTCCCTGTTTGAAGAGTGTATGCAGGCATCAGATGCCAAAATGGGGCGCCAGAACAGGAAGTTTGTGGTGTTTACGGACCACTGCCCTGCTCATCCCAAGGAGTGGCCCCATTTAAGGAACATCAAGGTAGAATTTTTTTCCACCAAATACTACATCGGTACTACAGCCCATGGACCAAGGAATCATTAAGGTATTGAAGCAGAGGTACCGAAAATCAGTTGTGCGCCGTATGTTGCTACGCATGGAAGCAGGCAAACCCATCTATAAACCATATCTTTTGGACACAATGCATTTCATTGCCTTATCATGGGATTCAGTGGAGCCTGTAATAATAGCAAATTGCTTTAAGAAAGCAGGCTTCGGTGGTGGTACCAACAGCATTGTTATGGAAGTTTGTGATTAAGAGCCAGGGTGCTGGAAAAAAATACAGGAGAAGATGGAGATTACCAGTAGTTTCGACAATTTCACTGCCATTGATGATATGGTAATCACTTGCGAGGAGCAGACCATTGAGAGATCTACAAGGAAATTCAGGCAGGAAATGATGAGATTGAAGAAGAAGACAAAGAGGAGGAGGTTGAGGAAGACAATACGCCAAGACCATCTTGCAGTGAGGCAAGCATCTGCCTTGAAAAACTGAGACAGTTTATGGAAGGTTCAGTCAGTGTGCCTCAGAACACATGGAAGGCAATGTGGAAAATGGAGAGTTTTATACTTAAAGAAAGCAGTAAAAACCTAAAACAGTCAACCCTGGACAATTTCTTTTCCAAGTAGGAGCCTACACTGTTGTGTATGGAAATGTATTTAATGTCTAATGTAGTATAGAATTTACATAATTTACCATCTACCGTTTTAATGTTCTTAGTATTTCTTCTAATCTCTTGTATAAGGTTTTATATAATATGTTCCCTTCTATTATCAAGTATTTTTATAATACAGATGTTCAATTATTTTACTGTATCTCTAAAAATACACTGACTGACAGAGCAAATGCAACACCAAGAAGGAGTGGTTCGAAAGGGATGAAAGTTGGGGAAAAAACAGAGATGGCACGGACGAATAATTGATGTTTATTTCAAACCGATATGCAGGTTACACAATGCGCACAGCATCGCCTCAGTAGGATGCAGGACCACCGCGAGCGGCGATGCACGCAGAAACACGTCGAGGTACAGAGTCAATAAGAGTGCGGATAGTGTCCTGAGGGATGGTTCTCCATTCTCTGTCAACCATTTGCCACAGTTGGTCGTCCGTACGAGGCTGGGGCAGAGTTTGCAAACGGCGTCCAATGAGATCCCACACGTGTTCGATTGGTGAGAGATCCGGAGAGTGCGCTGGCCACGGAAGCATCTGTACACCTCGTAGAGCCTGTTGGGAGATGCGAGCAGTGTGTGGGCGGGCATTATCCTGCTGAAACAGAGCATTGGGCAGCCCCTGAAGGTATGGGAGTGCCACCGGCCGCAGCACATGCTGCACGTAGCGGTGGGCATTTAACGTGCCTTGAATACGCACTAGAGGTGACGTGGAATCATACGCAATAGCGCCCCAAACCATGATGCCGCGTTGTCTAGCGGTAGGGCGCTCCACAGTTACTGCCGGATTTGACCTTTCTCCACGCCGACGCCACACTCGTCTGCGATGACTATCACTGACAGAACAGAAGCGTGACTCATCGTAGAACACGATGTTCCGCCATTCCCTCATCCAAGTCGCTCTAGCCCGGCACCATGCCAGGCGTGCACGTCTATGCTGTGGAGTCAATGGTAGTCTTCTGAGCGGACGCCGGGAGTGCAGGCCTCCTTCAACCAATCGACGGGAAATTGTTCTGGTCGATATTGGAACAGCCAGGGTGTCTTGCACATGCTGAAGAATGGCGGTTGACGTGGCGTGCGGGGCTGCCACCGCTTGGCGGTGGATGCGCCGATCCTCGCGTGCTGACGTCACTCGGGCTGCGCCTGGACCCCTGGCACGTGCCACATGTCCCTGCGCCAACCATCTTCGCCACAGGCGCTGCACCGTGGACACATCCCTATGGGTATCGGCTGCGATTTGACGAAGCGACCAACCTGCCCTTCTCAGCCCGATCACCATACCCCTCGTAAAGTCGTCTGTCTGCTGGAAACGCCTCCGTTGATGGCGGCCTGGCATTCTTAGCTATACACGTGTCCTGTGGCACACGACAACACGTTCTACAATGACTGTCGGCTGAGAAATCACGGTACGAAGTGGGCCATTCGCCAACGCGTGTCCCATTTATCGTTCGCTACGTGCGCAGCACAGCGGCGCATTTCACATCATGAGCATACCTCAGTGACGTCAGTCTACCCTGCAATTGGCATAAAGTTCTGACCACTCCTTCTTGGTGTTGCATTTGCTCTGTCAGTCAGTGTACATGCCATGATAATCTAATATTTATATTGTGGCTTTCTTTTAGCAGCTATTATATATCAGCCTACTTTGGTATTGTTCACAAACAAGGAAATCTGTTGATTGTGTGTTTCACATGTATTTCAAAGTACAGAATACGTTTTCGGGCATTACCCCTTTAAGAAGTTTCCTGCTTAATTAGTTTTTATTTTGTGGTCCCTTGAAAAACTTCTTAACAGAATTTCACTGTATATCAAAGAGAACAAAATGGAAACTTACTTCATATTTCCAGTACAATTCAGCACAGTCCAGCAACATCATCTAGATGCACCTGGCACAACAAGATACACAGTCTTGCCAATTTCTACAATATTTTTCTGAAATTTAAATTTAGGACTCTTGCCTCTCTTTATTCTATATAAAATATATAAAAGCATATGGGAATAGCGAGATGAAGTTATTACTATATTCTGTTTAAAATTATTCATAGGTACATTCGTGTGGACATCTGATATCATATTGTCGGAAGTAGTTTGTTACATTATACAGTGCCTGTACATAAGAAAAAGGACCATTGAATAATGGCATTTTCCTCATATCGCTGTGATAACTACATAAAAGCAATTGTCAATTGAAGTTTTACAGAAGAAAATATGAGACACTAGTTTGAAATCAAGTGCAGCAGTGCCATTAACATTTACTGTGGCTAACTGGGTACACAAATTGTAGAAATGGTGCAGGCAATGTACAAGTACTGTGTCAGGGGTGCACAGACTCCATCTGGAAATCCAGAATGGTTTAGAAATTAAACTGGATTAAGACAGGAGAGTGGTGCTTTCACCTCTTTTGTTTCTAACTGTTACAGACAAAATTGTAAAGGAGACGAAGGAAGCATATGGGAATAGCGAGATGAAGTTATTACTATATGTAGACGATATTGTGATCTGGGCAACAAACAGCAAAGAAGTACAAGAACAACCTGATGCACTCAACAAGAACATTGAAAAGTATGGTGTGAAAATCAGCACAGATAAAACCAAGACCATGGTGATATCAAGAGGAGAAAGACAAAGGAAAGATTGTGAAAATCAGTGGTCAAAGCCTTGAAACTGTTGACAGTTTCAAATACCTAAGGAGTGAATTAAAGCAGAGTACAATAATGCAGACATGGAGATTAGCAGGAGGGTGCAACAGGGCAATGCATTCTACTAGTGTAAGGAACCTTAACTGGAATAAGTATGTACCACAGAAGTGTAAAGAGATAATGTACAAAATGTATTATACACCTCTATTGACCTATGCAGATGAGACCTGGACAATGACAAGTAGGGAGGAGAGTAGAAGCAGTGCAGCCATGGCCTTAATTAAAGTAAAGCCCCAGCATCTGACTGGTGTGAAAATAGGAAACCATGGAAAACCATCTTCAGGGCTCCTGGCAGTGGGGCTCGAACCCACTATCTTCTGAATGCAAGCCCACAGCTGCGCACCCCTAACTACAAGGCCAACTTGCTCGGTGCAAGAAGAAGAAACCTGGACTGGGACAAAATGATGGAAGAGGAATGGTGGAAGGAGAGAGGAAGGCGGAGAAGTGACATAAATGCCTCGATCTGGCAGGAGCTGGATTAGATGAAAGGAGGAGGATGATGATTACAATGGGTGTTTCCCTAATGGAGGGAAAATGAAACTGTGCTACCACTGTTTGGGAAAAAATTAGTCTTGTACATTTTCTATGCAAAAATATTTATTTAGAAAAATATTTTGTAATAACAAATCATTTCTGACATTATCATCTGCTCTGAACACTTATCCTCTAATGTATCAAAATTCTAGTGCAGTCTTGAGTGAGCAGAAACCAATATATATATAGAAAGAAACATTTAAACATTTACAAGAAATGACAACATATTACAGAGATTCGTTCACAGTTTTCAACTATAGTAAGTTATATTAATGATTTAGATGCAAACTAAAACATCAACACTTACCAGTATTATCATTATCTAAATCAATATAAGTATTCAGGTTGATCATACAAACAATGTTCCAGCTCTATAGTATTGAAGGTTCTCCCAAACATTTGAGTACATAAATTTTATGACACTTCTCTTTCAGGGAGATGGAATTATACAAATTATTGTTGCAGCAGAATACCACACTTCATCACTTGATCATTTGCAGTGACAAGACAAATTTGCATTTTTATTCCTTTATCAGTAGACATTCTTTCATGTTGCCACTGATGCTTTTACGGCCCGTACTTATAGACATGATACTGTATAGGCTTTTGGGCTTATGCTGTGTCAAGAAAATAAGGTGAAATTCTTTATGTTTCGCAGAGAACTGTACTTCTCATTTCATACATCAACTCTCTAGGCAAAGTTAAGCTTGGGAATAGTGGACATCGTTTCACTTCATAAACAATAGGTACTTTTCATTTTTTAAACCAATGAACATAAATGCCTTATTACTACAGTCCATATTTTTAGGCAGTAATAGGTTAGCATGAGAACTTACTGAAGCGAGTGGCAAGTATACTCTAGCCTGCACAACACTTATGCTATGAGTTTTGCATAAAAATTAGGGGCATGGCCCATCGGAACTCTTTAAAATTTATGTTACTCTTGCTACATTATGGAAGACCGGGCTAGGTGGCAATTGCTATTAAACAAATTAGTTTGTATTCTACAAGTGCAGCAATTTGTAAAGTTGTATGATTTGGTAGTGATGAAATCAACAAGCACGACTAAGGAGCAAAGGAAGCCTGTCAATCATATTATGGAGAGGAAAAAAAGAAATGTATGAGACTAGAGGTGCAATTACTATTTTAGGAGGAAAACTATATGATTATCTGCTAACTGTAAACTTTTAAGTGGTAGGTAGTTTATGTAAAAAGTCATATTGTAACATACTGCACTTCACTACTCATTAAACTGAGGTATTTTAAGTAAGACATAGAAACAAGTTCACTGTGCCAGTAGTTCCCTTCTGTCTGCACTAACAAAGTGATTAAATTTCATTGCTTTGCAACAAAAAATTTGAGAGGGATCTCATTTTCATTTCACAAATTGGCTACACTGATCAAATTTCAATTTTCTTCAACATACAAGCAAAATGTCCAAAGCGTACTAATGAGAACAGGAGAAGGAGAGGAACTATACCATCATTCTGGCTGACAGCTGATGGCAGAAAGGTTCTCCTAAATTGCATATCTGAAATGAAGCTTTCCTGAAAGGTGAATGTTTCAATTCAGGAGAAAGGATACAGAGATGACAATTTTAAAACACAGCTTAACATAATATAAAAATGATGACCAAGAGCTCTGCAGAAAAGACAGATCTGCCCTCTTTTTGAACATCTTCCACAGTCACTTAGTGGATGCTGTGAAGTTAGAAATGAGTGAGTTGGTGACAAACTAACATGTCTAGTCATTACAGAGACTCTGTGCAAATTGGATGGTAAATGAATAAAAACAGTAAAATCAATCAGCACAACTTCATGGTATTTCTTAGAAGGCCAGATGTAAGTGAGGATTAATCACGATTAACAAAATAGAATGAAGAAAAGAGAAAAGAAAATAATCTGCTCTGGATAACGCTTTGAAGAATCTTCCACAGTAAAATAGAGAAGTAAAAAATAAGGATATACCTGCCTAACAACTGACTAAAAAGCAATGATATACAATGAACACACTGCGTGATCCTGACCAGACAATTACTATCTAAAGCTGCTCATTTTGATCATGTGCATTTAAATGCCATTCTTCATCACAAGATACATGCAAAGTGAGTGCTGTGTTTCTGCAAAAGGTACAGTAGAAGTCCGCTATAGCGAATATGGCATATGCGAGAACTCCGTTATTTAAACCTAAGAATTTCATTTTTTGTCCATATTGAACTGAGAAGGATGATAGGAAAAACTTAAAACGGTCCACCTTTTCAATACAAAAAGTTATATTTTATTTATAACATGTATTTGTACTTGGAACTAGTTTCGACGCTGTGTTTGCGTCATCATCAGCCAAAATGGGAAACAGGCAAGCATGTAGGCATTTATGTTACACAAGGCGTTACATTAAACAATACACATCTTACAAGGAGATAAAAACAGGGACGAATATAGGAAACAAATGAATCGTTGAGAAAACAAAAGTTATACAAATTAAAAATAACCTTAACCACACATCTTGCAGTGCAAAAGTGTTCTTCTTGAATGATTCCTGAATGTAAAACACACGCGCACACATTTCTGAGGAGCCAGCAGGCAGGACAAAGTAAAGTGAAACCTTAAGAGTTCTTCTGAGAAGAGTTCATCATTTTTCTATGTTCCGACTAACTAATGAAGTCTCCCTTGAGTTCCTGATAAACATATACAACAGGAAATTCTCCTTCACTCTCCACACTAGCTATAAAGAACAACGGTAAAATTTTAAATATTGCGTAGAGACGTGAAAGCATGATTTTGAACATGATATAACTCCTTCAGATAACCCAGTTTTTACACAAGGTGTTACATTAATTAATACACGTCTTACGAGGAGACAAAAACAGGGACGAATGTGGAAACACATGCATCGTTGAGAAAGCAAAGTTATACATATTAAAAATAAGCTTAACCACACAACTTGCAGTGCGAAAATATTTGCCTTGAATGATTCCTGAATACAAAACGCACGCGCACACACTTCTAAAGAGCCAGCAGGCAGGAAAAAGTAAGGTGAAACCTTGAGAGTTCTTCTGAGAAGAGTTCATCATTCTTTCTATGATCTGACTAACTAATGAAGTCTCCCTTGAGTTCCTGATAAACATACACAACAGGAAAATTAAACAATACACATCTTACAAGGAGATAAAAAACAGGGAAAGTTATACATATTAAAAATAACCTTAACCACATATCTTGTAGTGCGAAAATATTCGTCTTGAATGATTCCTGAATACAAAACACACGCGCATACATTTCTGAAGAGCCAGGAGGCAGGAAAAAGTAAAGTGAAACCTTAAGAGTTCTTCTGAGAAGAGTTCATCATTTTTTCTATGTTCCGACTAACTAATGAAGTCTCCCTTGAGTTCCTGATAAACATACACAACAGGAAATTCTTCTTCACTCTCAACAATAGCTATAAAGATCAACGGTAAATTTCATTTTAAATATTGTGTAGAGACGTGAAGCATGATCTTGAATATAATATAACTCCTTCATTTAACCCAATTTTTTACACAAGGTGTTATATTAAACAATCCACATCTTACGAGGAGATAAAAACAGGGACGAATGTAGAAACAAATGCATTTTTGAGAAAGCAAAAATTATACATATTAAAATAAGCTTAACCACACAACTTGCAGTGCGAAAATATTTGTCTTGAATGAATCCTGAATACAAGATGCACGCACACACTTTCTAAAGAGCCAGCAGGCAGGAAAAGGTAAGGTGAAACCTTAAGAGTTCTTCTGAGAAGAGTTCATCATTCTTTCTATGTTCCAACTAACTAAAGAATTTTTTTCTGTCCCATGAAAATTCTGACATTAGACTGCGCATTATCCTTTAGTTACAGCAAGAATCCTATCGCTGATGCATCCACTATCATGAACGATTAAGAGTGTGTAATATTTTCCATTACCATATTTATGCACTCCAGCGATTATATTGAATGTGACTGATCATCTTTGGTATAGATTTTTCGCTATGTGCACTAGCGAACGCTCTCGTCGACATTAAACTCGAATTCACAATTAAGTATTTATTTATTTTCCACCTAGTCGATACAATGATTGCTTAAGGCAATTTTTAATGGTCAAAAGTGGTACATGTTTCGTATATTATCAACATCTTCAGCCACATAACACTGTTTAGATGAAAAATATATAAAATTGACAAAGTAATGCTTTAGAGGAAGTGACCTTAAAATTAACATAAGATTGACAATCTTGTCTTATGTTAATTTTAAGGTCACTTCCTCTAAAGCATTACTTTGTCAATTTTATATATTTTTCATCTAAACAGTGTTATGTGGCTGAAGATGTTGATAATATACGAAACATGTACCACTTTTGACCATTAAAAATTGCCTTAAGCAATCATTGTATCGACTAGGTGGAAAATAAATAAATACTTAATTGTGAATCTATTGAAGTGCGATACGGACCATGAAGCTGATTTTATGTAATTAAACTCGAAGGCAATATTGGAGTCGATTAGTTATACTCGTTGACTGGCAATACTCGTTGGTGTTCTATAAGCACAATTTTAAAATGAAAGAGAATATGTTTCCGTAATAAAGGCACAAATAACGTGGCCAATAGCAGTAGCTAACTCATTAGAAATAAAGGCTGAAGTAAACGATCGCTTAAATTTAAAACTATGTACTGTAATTAAGCAAGAATGTGATACACCTCAAAATATGGCACAGAGTGGATGACTGATTTTGGAGGTAAGTTTATGCAGTAAAATATCATTAGGCGTTTCTGCAGGGGACAAGGTAAGATAATGTGTTAAACAAGAAAACGTACTATTGAATACATAAATAAAAACTACCCAACACGAATATGTAAATACACTTGATATGTTTTTTCCCCGACATGCATGCATTTTACGTTGCGTATGCACGGGTACAGTGAAAGATATAGGCTATCTACCATTTCTAAAGATGCGATCAGACTTTTAAAGGCATGAAAAAGATGAGAACAAATATGAAAACCTTCTCCACTGGGGCTTATTAAATACAAATAGTGTATTAAAAGTTGTGAAGGGCCGATGACCTTAGATGTTAGGCCCCTTTAAACAACAAGCATCATCATTATCATCATCAAAAGGTATGAAAAACACCTGGCAACGCATATAAAAATGTTTGCAGTGGGGCCCCATAAAAGTATCAGCACATTATTGCAGATCATACACTTTCTAAACAAATGTCAGCCGAAGCCTTATATTTCGGACCAGTGGGTTAAACACTGTTTTCTGGTCACACTCTTCAACCATGAATTTGGAAGTTAAACTCATCTTGAATGTGAAGACACTTCGATCGACTCAAGTCGAAACTCGAAGATGGGAGTTTCAACCTCTACTGTATTTGTTTCAACATACGCGCCACAGTTGAAAGATGCGGATGCCTGTCCATTTTCTGGATTTTGTCTTCTATCAGAAAGCAATTTCACGACTTTTTCAATATCTATTAGGGGGCTATCACAAGATAAATATGCACCACGCTAGTCAACTTCACACGATTATATTCCTAATCCTTACGTAGTCTTATCACGCGACAAATATTCGCTACCTTTCACTGTGTCACTCAATACACAATAAATCTCTAACTTCAGAATGAAATACAAACACAAACAGGCTTACTAGGTTTTCAGCAATATCAATGAAAACCAGAAAGCAAAACTGAACTTTCCTGATACTTATGGCTTACTTCCCGAAGCTATAATTTACTCCCTACATTTTTAGAATTCAAGGCCATTTCCCGTTTTCACGTAACTCTCCCCGACCTGGCTCTTGTGATGAGGGCTCTAATCTGTATTGGAAATAACGTATGTTTAAACAGAATTAATACAACGTGAATCGGGACTTTGAATTTACAATGTACTAAGCAAGAAATCGTCAATGAGCAACCCACTACGAGGTTTCACAGTATTTTCTCACGTCTGGTTACATTTCGGGAAGGCTATTCCTGAGTAATTTATAGGGAAAAGTTTATCATTACTCTACTAGTGCTTGAAATATGATTTCATGATACATGTGAGGTTAAGTCAGGTTAGGTGACTCTGTTTTAATAACAAAACTAAACGTTTGGTACAGAAGCCACTGGAGTGATACTACTCAAATTTTTCAGAATTAAATTGAACACACGTGTTCATGTTGTCTTGGAATTAGAATAATAACTTACAAGTAAACCATAGTAGGGAAATCACAAGTTTTGAACAAATGGATTGCCGTTCCATACTTATTTTAATATGTGGGGTTTTCCTCCCCAACTTTTACAAAATCGGATATAACAATAATTTGCTATAGTGAGTACATTTTTCGCCGTAATGAATTCTCGCTATAACAGACTTCTACTGTATATAAAAGTGCAATACTACAAGTTTTTAAAATTTGTATTACCAGTACTTCTTTGCAAGTAGTTTAAAAATAAATTCTTGTTGTATTGTTTTAAAGATAAACCAAATCAAAACATGTAATTTCCTTACTGTACACTGCTGTGAATATAGTACCCAGCCATCCACTAAATTCCCAGATGGATTATATTATTATTAATAAAAGTTGAGATTTTTAGTATTTCTGAAGCTCAAATGTTTAGATTACATCTTCAATTTTTATGACCTATGTATCTGACGTTTAGCAGTTTTAAATTTGGAATAAAATGCCAATTCACTTGTTTCATTCAAAATAAATATCATAAATTTTTTTCTCAAAATACCAAGAATATTTCTTAAAGATTTATCATGTTGTAAAAAATACTTATTCCTCTAATAAGATATTTCTAATTGACTGTATTTCTATCAAGAGAACGGATTTATTTCATGGGCAATGCTCCTAATTATACATACGGATGAAGTTTCAAAGCCAGTAACACTACTCCTAAATATACATCTGCGAATGTCAACTTGTTTTTAAGTACTGTACTGAGATTTTCATATGTTCTTTACTTCTTCCTTGGTTCTTCTTCGAGCCATTCCTTTAAAAGTTACTGATTTAATACCAATGAACAGAAGTAAAATAAGAGAAGCACATCAAATTATGGGATTAAAGTACATCATATAATCCAAATAATTTTCAACTAATTTGCTAAAAAAAGCCCTAAATCAGAAATGCCTTAGTCCTCCAAAATGCAAAATTCAAAATCTAAAATAATAATCTTGGGTTTTAAAATGTTATAAACAACGAATTCTAGAATATAATTAACGTACCTATGATCTAAACACATAGAGCATCAAAGAATAACAATATACAGTAGAACATCTGTTAACCAGAACAAAGGGGGAAAGGTGGTTTCGGATAACAACATTTTTGGATAATTAAAATATAATTTTTGTAGTTAAGAAACTTTTTTGACATTTTAGACTGAAGTAAATGAACACAATACATATACAATGCTAGCAAAGCATTTTAGTAAACTCAAACTACTGTACATGTTTAGAACAAACCATGTTCCAAAAGTGCATATACTTATACTGTATATATTGCACTTTTTTTAGTCTTCTTTCTTTTGTTTTTTATATTTTTTATATCATTTTCTAGCTGCTATGTCACACCACAGTTTCATTAGCAGAACGTCATAAGGCTTTGATTCGTCACATCACAAACTGAGTTGGCAACAGAGAAGGGAAAGAGGCAGTCAAGGTCAGAGTCCACGCATTCATCCCCTTTGTTATATTATATGTTCATTTAATTAGTTTTTAGTGAATGTTTCGGTTAAACGGTATTTCAGTTAAAAGTGTTCCAGATATCAGAGGATCCACTGTAATATTGACCACTATATTTACTAATAAGGCACTTAGCTAATAAATAAGACATCCTTTGAAGTTCTATCCAAATCTGTGAATATTCATCCAAATTTACTGGGAAACTTGATGGATTCATTTACACAGAATATGTCAGTCTAGGACTCCAATCTTTAGACAAAGTAAATACTGTATGCTATTTCCTAATTAGCTCTCTACTTGCAGAATACATCGTGAGAAAGGACTTTGAATTACTACCATTAATCTTGTAATCTTGTAAAGACCATAATTATCCAAGCCACATACTTCTTAGGAGAAATTTAACTGCTCATCATTATAGACAGTTCCATCAACAGGTGGAGTCCACCTGGAGCATACTTTTGCACAGTACAATTCTAGTCACATGTGTACAGCATCTTTACAAACTACTGAAGAATGTGTTTGATTTACAGAATAATGCTCTTTGCGGTATTCTCCACAACTTTTAATTCTAAAACTTTTATTCCCATATATCTTCAAAAAGGAGATGGAATGATGGCATGACCCTGACAGGGAAGCATTTTTAATCTTTTCCATAACTAGTGATGAAGCCTGGATTGATCAATACACTCCTGAGTTAAAATGATGGTTACTGGAATGGCACTGCATGCAACCCCCCCCCCCCCCTCAAAGGAAAAACACTTTTGTCTTCTAGGATAGAAGTTTTCTCTTTGTTTACATTCTGCCTCATGCCAACACAACTGATACAAAGAAATAATACAAATCTCAAGAGGACATTGACATTCCAAACAGGACAAAGAATTATTGTTGACATGTCATAAACCTCACCAAAAAGAACTTCTGGTAAGTACAATGTTTGATCATATTAGGAGGACAATGAAGAGCTCATGATGTGGTTCAAATTATTGGTGACCAAAGCTGATTCTTAGAATAAACAGTGTTAGTACCTGGGCAGTGATGATTTGGAAAAGAATGAGGACAGATCAAATATAAACTGGAATTTTAATTTTACATTTTAGGGATTCAGCTGAAAGGTGCTCGCTTTTCTACATAATCTCATAATATAGAAATACATTTTTTTTCCATTGGCAGGTTTCCTGCGTTTGCAACCAGTTGCATACAAATTCCTCTATTCCTTCATTATCACTGGATCACTGACCCGCCCCAACGCCTCAAGTGGTTCACACAAATGATACTCGCAGGACAATAAATCTGGACTGAAAGTAGGGTGTTCTAGTGTTGTCCAGTGAACATCTTCCAGCCCATCAGGTGTTAAAGCAGCGGAATGGGGCCTGCATTATTATTGAGAATTATGCTGTTTTGGATTGGTTGTGATAAGCAGTTTCTGCATTGTTTAGAACTTGCCAGTAGCAGTCACATTCACTGTTCTTCGTTCATGGATAAAATCAACAAAATGCCCACAAAGTCTCAAAAACCTGTTATAAGGACATTTTCAGATGCCATATGCCTTTTGACCTTTATTAGCACATCTTCCCTTCTCTTCTGCAAATCCAGACTCACTTGTTGGGATTCAGGGGTATAGTGGTGGATCCAAGTTTCATCACTTCTTCCTTGTAGCAAGTCGGGAGTTGCTGGCAAATTTACAGACAAGAATGTTTTTGTTGCCTAATATGAGATGAGGAATGCACCTGGCAGACACTTTCTGGTAGTCAAGGTCATCAATTATGATGGACTGAGCACTCCTATATTTTTTTCTTACCATCTATGCTATTTTGGAAACCTTTATGCAGCCATCTGCTTCAATAACATCATGAACAGCACAAACATTTTGTTCTGTGACACTTGTCTTGGGTTGGCATCAGTTTGGTACATTTTCCAAAGCTTCCTGTCTTGCCAAAATCTTTCTATGCCACACAAACGCTTGCATATCTGAACTGTGCCTGCATTCTTCTTAGAAATTCAGAGGTTTGATGTCTTCTTTGGTAAGAAACTTTATGACTGTACCGTGAAGAAGATTTCCTTTCACTCTTTGTTTTATTTTATCAGTGTAATTGTGCTTGCAAGCTGTTTTAATTTAGATGTTATTTATATATGTCATGTTGTATTATGTTTTGCATTGCCCTTCCTAAATAAACGTGGTCCTCATGCCCTCATGGCCCCAGGATAAAGGGAAGTTTCTTCCCGTCCTGGGGTGTTTTCAACCTTAGGTTGGCTATCCTCCTCTTGCCTGCACGTCTGGTGACAAAACTCCCCTCCCCTTTGAGTGCGCGCGCGCCTCTCCCTGCTGGGCAGGCGAGCGCTCGCTGCTCCTTGCCGTCATTCTGATTCCGGTCTGCTTGACTTGCTCGCTGCATTTGCAGCCGGTCTCGCCGCGGCCTCGAACTGAGGACTCACCAGACGTGGAGGTAAGACGTTAAGACAGGAACCCCTTGTGTAGCGCGTTATGAAAGTTGAGGAAGCGGATTGCAATTGTAAAGAATTTCATGTTAAGGCTTTAGCCTACGTAAGGTTTCAATAGTTCTTTGCCCCGGGCAAGTTTCACTTAAAATAAAGTATGTATGATAGAGGTATTTTAAGCTCTGTAGACCTGAGTTCATTTGCTATGTTGTCCTTATGTATGGGACGGATAATGTTTTAAAATTGTATTAGCATAAACTACTCCGGTCTCTGAACTTTAAAGAGTTTTGCTCAATGTGTGAAATAATTCAGAACGAGAGGCGAACAGAAGGCTGTGATGTATTGAGCAAGCAGTATGTATTTAAGGTTCTTGCTGTTATGTATGACACTTTAGTGGCAAACGTTCTTGCGTATTTTTCTAGTAAAGATCATACTGGTTAGAGTTAGAATCTTGGTACTATTGAGCAGATTGGCATACCAAGAGACCCTAAGTTAGGTGTTGGTAAACTAAATCATGTATCGTTTACAGGGCTAGACCCCCGGTTTCTAATGAATGTTCTATTAATCAGTATATTGTGCCGGTCACATGTGTTTAAATTCTTTTAGTATGGTACTTTAAATTGGGACATGTCCCTGGTCTTGTTTAACTTTGTATACCGAGGTAACGCAAACTAATTTATATAATAAATTACTATCTGGAAAACTTTATGTGCCTTCAAGCCCCATTCCCTTGGCCCACCGCTTCTTGCTTCGAAAGCTATCGGGTGTGAACCCAGTACAATGACAATGCATTGTGCAAAAGATGGATGCATTTCTTGCCCACTCATTTTCACTACTGATAGGAGGAAACCCTTACAATGCGTGTGGGAACAGGAATTGTCTTCAGGCCTTCCTTCTGGTCCTCTTGGTACTTGAGGTACTAAGTGAAAATTCCGGTTTATATCTGACCCATCTTCTTATGGTCATATATCAATATGCAATTCTTGGTGCAAGTTTTATGGTCAAACTACATCTTTGCGAGTTGTTATATCTTAACTTGCTGGCCATGTCTTTAATTTAATTTTTTCTGTGCAAAATGTAACAATGTGAAGAAGAAAAAAGAAAAGAAAAAGCATTTAGTTACCATGCATGGAACTTAAGCAATTTTTGTTTTGTTTGAAGTTCTGTTATGAAAATATATATTGTTCCTAGATTGAAATTGCAATTATTTTGTGTACAAATTTTACATTATGTAGCAAAATTATTACTTCTAAGATTAATCATAATTACTCAGGCCTAATCTACATCAGAACAAAAAACTACTGAAGATTTTCTAACATGAAGACTCTGCCAACAGCAGTTGTCTGATTATTACTTCTAGTTTTAAATAAACTATGAACGGATTTTGGCAGCATGTTTTATTCAGTATTCTGTTAGAAATAAAAAAACTATCCTAACCGTCTACGTCCTTGAGGAATAATTTACGTTACTGCACCGTAACGTTTAAAAAAATACATTACCTGCAGCTGCTCTGATGGTTTTTCTTAGAAGAGTGATAGGCAGGTACTCACAACAAACAATTCAGTGGTTGTTTAACATACAGGAGGGAAATCAACACTCATTCGCAATGAATTTGTTCAAAGTATTGTAAATGAGATGGATTGATGTGACTGACTTTCATTGACATGATATAAAAAATGGGAGATGATGTTAACAAAATACACTCATTAATCCACCACCAATGTAGCACCACAGTATCAACAACTAAACTTGAAATATATATTTTAAAAACTCCTTAGCATGGTCCTATAAATCTCCCATAGCTACAATGATATTGGCAAGGGCAGTGCGAGCATCACTTTCATCGAACACTTGGAGCACTTCCATAGCCAGCTGTGAGTGCTCCTTCTGTAATTCCTTGGTGAGGGGAATGCCAGGACCTCTGCCCACTGCATTGTGAATCTACAGAAAAAAGAACATTTTTATTATTAGAGGAAAATTTTCCTTTGACTTCAAGAAGTAATAATCATGTTAGATGACTCAATGTCAAACAGTTACAGTACACAATACCTCAAAATCGTAATGAATGAAAGATCTGTGCTGAACCGAGAAGAATGGAATATTTTCAGTACGTTTCAAATTCTCTCCCATGAATACATTATTTCTGTCTTAATCCGTTTGAACCGGCCAGAGTTGGCTTTTCCCTCGAACTCAGCAAGGGATCCCACTTCTTTACACATATCATTGATATACATAAGAAAACATGAAGGTCCAATAATACTGCCTTGAGGAATTCCCCTCTTAATTTTTACAGGATGAGATAAAGCTTCGCCTACTCTAATTCTCTGAGTTCTATTTTCTAGAAACATAGCCACCCATTCAGTCACTCTTTTGTCAAGTCCAACTGCACTCATTTTTGCCAGTAGTCTCCCATGATCTACCCTATCAAATGCCTTAGATAGGTCAATCGCGATACAGTCCAACTGACCTCCTGAATCCAGGATATCTGCTATATCTTATTGGAATTCTACAAGTTGAGCTTCAGTGGAATACCCTTTTCTAAACCCGAACTGCCTTCTATCAAATCAATTATTAATTTTGCAAACATGTCTAATATAATCAGAAAGAATGTCTTCCCAAAGCTTACATGCAATGAATGTCAAACTGACTGGCCTGTAATTTTCAGCTTTATGTCTAATCACCCTTTCCCTTATACACTGGGGCTACTATAGCAACTCTCCATTCATTTGGTATGCCTCCTTCATGCAAACAATAATCAAATAAGTATTTCAGACATGGTACTATATCCCAACCCATTGTCTTCAGTATATCCCTCGAAACCTTATCAATTCCAGCTGCTATTCCAGTTTTCAACTTTTGTATCTTACTAATAGAACATATAAAAGAAATAGATGGTGTGCAGAGGAAAGCAGCAAGTTTTGTAACAGGAGATTTCAGGAGAAAAAGTAGTGTATTAGAAATGTTAGAGGAACTTGGGTGGGAAACTTTAAGTAAGAGAAGAGAGAAAACTAGACTTATAGGATTATATAGAGCCTATACAGGAGAATAAGCATGGGGAGAAATCTGTGAGAGGCTTCAGTTGGAAAATAATTATATCGGCAGAACTGACCACAAGTATAAAATTAGAAGGAATTTTAGCAGAAGCGATTGGGGTAAATTTTCATTCATTGGGAAGGGCATGAAGGAGTGGAACAGTTTACCAGCGGTAATGTTTGATCCTTTTCCAAAATCTGTACAGATAAACAAGAAGAGAATAAACAGCAACAGAGAAAATAAAAGAAATGTTAGAAAGAAATGCAGGATATTGTAAATAAAAAATGTGTGTGATTAAATTAATTCCATTCCCTGGTCTATGGAGTTTGGACAGCCGAAGTAGGGGACTGCCTGTAAGGGTGAAGTACAGAGGGGACTTTGAGGGCCCTGGGACCGCTACAGTAGCTGTGGAGGCCCTTAAGGAACTCTGAAAAGTGGTGGCAAAAGGGGCTCTGGTTAAGATGCAGCAGGCTTGCCATCATGTTAGCCTTAGCTGACTTCTTTGCTAGATTCAATTTCCTAGTAGGTTCCTTCAATTTCTCCTTACTTCCACAGCCATTTCTAACTCTATTTCTTTCCAACCTGCACCTCCTTCTTAGTCTCTTTACTTCTCTGTTATAATATAGTGGATCTTTACCATTCCTTACCACCTTTAAAGGTAGAAACCTATTTTCACATTCCTCAACTGCTTTAAACACATCCCAAAGTCTGTTTACATTTTTATTTATCATTTTCCACCAATCATAGTTACTGTTTAAAAACTCCCTCATGCCTGTTTTATCAGCCGTTTGGTACTGCCTAACAGTCCTAATTTTAATATATTCCTTTCTTTCACATTTATTTTTAACTACCACAAAAACAGCTTCGTGATCACTAATACCATCTATTACTTCGGTCTCTCTATAGAGCTCGTCTGGTTTCACCAGCACCACATCCAGAATATTCTTCCCTCTAGTTGGTTCCATCATTTTCTGAATCAGCTGACCTTCCCATATTAACTTATTTGCCATTTGTTGGTCATGCTTCCTGTCGTTCGCATTACCTTCCCAATTGACATTTGGTAAATTGATATCACCCGCTACAATCATTTTCCCTTCCTTATCATTTCACACATAGCTGATTATCTTATCAAATAAATCCGAATCAGCGTCTGCACTACCCTTTCCTGATCTGTACACTCCAAAGACATCAAGTTGCCTATTATCTTTAGAGATGAGCCTTACACCTAGAATTTCATGTTTGTCATCTTTAACTTTTTCGTAACTTACAAATTCTTCTTTCACCAGAGTGAATACTCCCCTTCCTACCATTCCTATCCTGTCTCTACGATATACACACTCCAGTTTCGTGAGAAAATTTCTGCATCCATTATATCATTTCTCAGCCATGATTCAACTCCTATTACAGTATCTGGTGAGCAGAGGAAACAATATGTTATAACGGATGCGGAGAAAGCAGCCAGGTCAACCAGACTCAAGACTTTTTGGGAGAAGAAAAGGAAGACAAATTTGTTGTAGTCTGATTTAAGTGCTCCAATGTGGGCGTAAACTCTGTAAATAAATAAATAAATCTGGTGAGCATATATCTATAAATTAATTATATTCCTTTCTTTACAATACTTCTACAGTTCAGAACTAATATTGTTATATCATCCCTACTTGATTTCCAGTTCCCTGTTCCCTTATCACTGCTCCCTAGACCACCCTGTTTCCCTGAATGTACCTTCCTATAACACTTCTAAACAAATTTCCTAACTTACATGTACCACTGCGGTTTAAGTGAAGGCCACCTGAGCGCAGATCCCTATCTCCTACCCACCCATTAGGATCTAAAAATCTCACTCCTAGTTTCCCATATACCCACTCCATAGTCTCATCTAAATCCCCAATTACCTTCCAGTCAGTATCCCTCCTACACAGTATTCTGCTGATAACAATCTCTGCTTCCTTAAACTTCACCTGTGCTGCATTTACCAGGTCCCACACATTCCCAACGATGCTGGTACTTGTACCTGCTTGTCTTACATTGTTAGTACCAACGTGAAACACTACCACCTTCTCCTTTCCCTCCTCCTTCTCTTCTACTTTCCTCAGCATCTGCCTTAACCTAATTCCTGCATAACAATCTACCCTGGTACCCTTTCCTCCACACACTTTCCCGACATGTCTAACAATGGAATCCCTCATGACCAGAGCCTCAACCCTACCCACCTCATTTAATCCCCTCCCCTCCTGGTCAGTCCTATCTTTCCTGACGGCTGTAGAAGCTACTTCCTCCTCCCTTTTCTCCATCCCATGATCCTGTTCCACCTGTCTTTTCCTATCCACTACTCCACATTTCCCTTTCCTACCTTTTCCCTTTCTCCTACTTCCACACTTCTCAGCAACAATTCCATGTTCCTTATCTTCCCTCGGTTGTTCTACCTGCAGTGACTCGCACTGAATTCTCAGACACCTGTCCTGAATTCTGATCCTGAATGGAGCCCTCAGCCTGCAATCACCTTCCCCTTAAAACATTAGAGCACCTCTCTTCTACAATTCCCCCCTTTTCTTCCCATCCCTCTTTTACACCTACTGTATCCTGTACATTGTTTGAGGGAGGCCTACTTTCTTTCCTGTCCTCTGAGAGAATCCTAATTATCTTCCTCAAACTCTCCAACTCCTCCCTCATACTCCTTAATGCCTGGCCACACCCACAGTTCCTGCACTTGCACTCCTTAGCCATTCTTTACTGAATAATGAAAAGAAAAGGAAAAATAAGCTAACTTATTCTGTGCAAAATAAAAATGAAAAGAAAGAAATATTGTCTAGGATAGTTCACAAAGATCACATGACAATGAGGTAATTAATATATGATTTTTTATTCCTACAACACCCAAACAGGATGCAAATTGCTGTTAATTACTGGAAACAGAGAATATTACATAAGATTTACCAATTCTAAACTGCAGTTAAGTGTACCCTAATTTACTACAACAGAATTCTAGTAAGAGAGTTACTACAGATACCACAGATACTATGCTATGCTACACAAATATTTCACAGTAATTGAATAAATAAACCATTTTCTAATAAAATACTATAATACACTACAATAATTTTAAACTACGTTCAGATACTACTGTCGCCGGTGGTGAGAAGTTCATAATGTGGATGTGATCATTTAATTCTTGTCTTGTCATTATGCTAAAGTTTTGTGAAAAAACTAAGGAACATTCAGACATTTTCAAGGAAGTCAATGAAATATTTCTTTTTGTTGTGAATTTATGTAAAAAATATTAATAGGATTTTCAGGACTCATAAGAAAGACATTTAATTCTATTTATTTAATCATTATGAGTATTGGTGGAGAAAATTATTTTGGTATTGGAGATCTCCTGTAGTGTGCTTGTTGTAACTTGCAATCTGTTAAACGACCTTTTGTACCACCCTGTATTTGCCACGTGGAGGCTTCGATAACAAAATTGCTGCATTTCGCAATCAAAACCTCTAGAATTTGTTGTCCATATATGGTAATTTGTTTTAATTGGTCGGAATAACGACCTTCTTCTTTGCGTATTTCTCAATTTCCAGCCTTTGGCTCCTCGGTAGGAGCAGGGCTCTGGTCCGCGTCTTTGGTTTTCATACATCTTCACCGTCGGACGCACTTGGAGTGTGGTCCTGTTAGTGGGATGTAAATTTATTTGCTTCGGAGTTGACCTTAGACCCTGGTTTTAGCTGTTTTGTTTTGTAATGCCTTAGTTCGTCAGCTAGGCATATCCTTTTCTGTTGGAGGCAATTCCCTTTTATTAACCTTTTTAATTGTGTAATGTAAAATGTAATTTTTCCATCTGGGGTTGCCTCCCATAGCCCTCCATCAATTTAATAATAATAATAATAATAATAATAATAATAATAATAATAATAATAATAATAATAATGTTATTGGCTTTACGTCCCACTAACTACGTTTACGGTTTTCGGAGACGCTGAGGTGCCAGAATTTAGTCCCACAGGAGTTCTTTTACGTGCCAGTAAATCTACCAACACAAGGCTGACGTATTTGAGCACCTTCAAATACCACCAGACTGAGCCAGGATCAAATCTACCAAGTTGGGGTCAGAAAGCCAGCGCCTTAACCGTCTGAGCCACTCAGCCCGGCCTGCATCAATTTAGTGTACGCTGTTTGGGGCTATGCGTCTCTCGCTGACGTGTATTAAGAAGGCAGCAACTCTAAAGGCCTCTGCATTAAATTTTAAATTTCTTTGTAAATTTTTCTTGTAAATTACATGTAATAATCTGTAATAATCTAGTTTCCTTGTAAGATTGTTGTAATTGATTTTATATTCCCTGTTAAATTTTCCTTGTGAATTTTAATTGCAGAAGTTGATTTCATTTTCTTAAATGTAATCTTAATATTTTATTACAATTTTGGTTTTCTGAAGAACCATAGATAGGAACCTCGTGGTTCGATTCACCTTAGTTTTGCTTGATTGATCATGTTACTTTATTTTATATTGCTGTTATTCAACTATGTTAAAATTTTCTTATTTGTTAGTAAATGCAAACTGAAGGGTAACCGCTCGCATGTCTCCTTCCCTACAACGTCATGTAAGATCACATCCTCTTAGGAATCCCAGTCCGCTTCCCACATTCTTTCTCTAGTTGTCATGTTGGTAACCCTGCTAATCTTTGCTTCTAGCCATGTGTATGTTTGTAATTGGTGTCTTATCGCTTGACATATGTTCCTTCAGGTTTATTACTTTTATTATAACCTTATTACCTTGATTTATATGTGCTTTAAATTAATGTGACCAGCTCCAAAAAGGGGGTTACAACTACAATACACTACAATAATTTTAAACTACGTTCAGATGTATTCTAATTACAACAGGTTATTACTAAACATAAACAGAAAAGGAAATTACAATTAAAGTTTGAAATTCGCCAAGACTACTCAAAATAATAGAATAAGCACTCTAATTTCTAATAAGTTGCTATAATACACTACAATAATTTTTAAACTACGTTCTGACGTATCCTAATGCCCTTCTTCATCAGAGGAGTTAACGAGATGAAACTAATGATGTGATATAAGAGTAACTAAAACCGACTATATTCACTAAATATGTAGGCCTAAAAGTCATGTGTTCACCATTTATTGTCTTCTTTATTTTTTTAAATTGAGAAATGCTGCCTTCCAACGAAGGTAGCCAGTAATATTCAGAATACAATCACAAATTTGTTAAAGAAGATTGTAGAATTTATAGTTCTTTATACCCAAAAGTCACTGGAAAAAATGGGACACTGTTGCATACTGGACCCTCCCCCTTCCTTTTTGTGGCTATAAGAGCAGGATAAAAGGGGGTCTAATATGTGAGAATATACAGTGTTCTTAGATAAGTGTAAAAACAAAAGGAAATTATAGATAGGATCATCATCGTAAGATCATCAGGCAAACCAATGTGATATGTTACAAATAAAGAAGTATTTAATGATATTTTGAGTATCTGTTTTGTTAAGGTGAAGTTTACAAGACAATATTGACAGTGATGTAGGTCAACAATGATTCATAATTGTTTTGAAATACATGTAGCCAAGTCTTGAGTTTATTCCCAGATGTGTCTAGTTAAAAGACGGTGATCACCTGCCTTTGCAACATTGCTACATAATGCAGGTCAGGTTATAACTAGAGACAGCTGTGCTATTGGATAATGTGCTAGCAATGTGCTATTTAAAAGGCCAACAGTGAATGGGATAGTGAACAACACTCAGCATACTGTCTCCTCTTTAAAAGTAAGTGCAACTGTAGTGAAAACTAGACTTCAGTTTACTATTACAGAGGGGTCTATGGATACTTCTGATCAGATAGCGTACTTTTTCGTGAGAGTTTTATTATCTTATATACATACAAAACAAACATTTAGTTTACTGCTATTCAATAACTGTACCTTTTCATACTCCACATTCTCAACTGATTCCACTCCTTTATCAATTTCAGCAAACAGACTGGGATCATGCTGCAGGTGGAAGAGTACAGGAGCAGATGTCAAATTGAATGGCAACATGGAGTGCTGTGAACTCATTCTGAATGGCTCCAAATCCAGACAGGCCTAAGATCATAAATCAAAGTTCTCTCAAAAACAAGTGAAGTAACTAATAGAAACAGTTACCATCTGTGAACACAAACAAGAAATGAAACAATAAATATAGAGAGGAAAGAATGTAAAACACACAAATCTTAGATTAAATATTCAGAAGAAATATTTTACAATAACTCCACTGTGAGAGAGACAGGGGGGGGGAGGCGGAGGAGGAAAAATAATTCCTATTCAAGGTAACACTGCTGATTACTCAGTGCTCTGGAGAAAAATGTGCGTGCTCTTATAAAAGGGAAGAAGGAAAATATGTGCAGTCTGTAATAATTTTCTAACTTCTTAAATATGATGGATGTAAACATTACTTAAATAATAGAGCAAGCCCAGCATAGGAGAATGATGGGTGTAAAAGGATGCTAACATAGTTTTACTGACTGTTCAGTGCAGTTTGAGAACAAACTTGGTAACAGTACATAGTACCTACATGTGGTCATGTTATGAACAATCCTGGGAAAACAAAGGCACAGTGTAGTGTGCAAGTCATCTGTCCTCTGTAGATCAGTGGTACTGTGTTGGCCTCCAGATCCCAAGAAAGCGGCTTCAAACCTGGAGGAGGTAGTTGGATTTTTGAAGGGCAGAAAGAAGTCCAAAGAAATCTCTGGTGACACATTGGTGTTTATCTAAGAAAATTAATTAAAACTCAGCCACAGATGCCGAAGAAAGATTCGGTTTACTCTGCTATCTAGTAGTCCAGAGTAAAAAAAACATCAAAATTGACAAGCAGACAGATGGAATCAAATTAAAATGTTTGCACACAGTAGCTGAGGTCATATTATTATTATTATTATTATTATTATTATTATTATTATTATTATTATTATTATTATTATTATTATTATTGCCTGAGACCATACAGAACTACAGTAATGCTTCTTACAACTGATGGGCCGATGACCTTTGATGTTAGGCCCCTTTAAACAACAATCATCATCATCATCATCATCATCATCTTACAACTGAAGCAACTAGAGAAGTTTGTTTACTATTGGAAACACTACAAAGAAAATGCATGGGGTCATTTCTACTACACATATGGACGGTTTCAAAACAGCAGAGAATGTAAAGACAGAACGTGAAACACAAATGCACCTTACAGCGAAGATCAGCCTTTCAGTGGAGACCAATGTACAACACAATGATGGTGACAATATTCTGCTCAAGTCACACAACAACTTGATGACAAATGATATTAGTGGAAATGAAATAATCTCTGTGCCTTAGAAAGAGCTGTGCAATAATAATAATAATAATAATAATAATAATAATAATAATAATAATAATAATAATAATAATAATAATAATAATAATAATAATAATAATAATAATAATAATAATAATAATACTTTATTAGCAAACAACATGCATGAGGCCACTATTCAGCTTCAAACACTGCACTCTATAGCTAAAGCGGGCCTCATGATCAACATTGGAAAGACCGAGTTTATGACCAACATCAAAGATGCCCCTACAACAATGGGGGTCAGTGATACAAAACACATCAAGAGAGCTAAAAATGTGAAGTACCTTGGAGAGTGGATATCGGAGGACCGAAGTGAAACGATGGCTCTTGAACAAAGGAGAATCAAATTAGACAAGGCCTACCATGCCTGCAGAAAACTGTATGCCTCAAAGCATTTATCAAAGAATGTAAAACTGAGACACTACAATGCAGTAGTCAGATCATCAGTCCTCTACACAGCAGAATGCCTATACCTAACTAAAAAGACCCCACTGAGAGCCCTGGAAGTGCAAGAACGGAAATTCCTGAGAAGAATAATAGGGCCAAGGATCCTACCAGATGGAAGGCGATGGTACAAACCCAACAATGAGCTCTACCAGCATCAAGAAAACCTCATAGATGCCATCAGGAGAAAACGTCTGACTTTCTATGGACACCTATACAGAATGGATCCTAATAGATTATCCCATAAGATCTTCAAGGTTGCTAACAAAGGTAAAGCTACTGGATTCCCTTGGACCAAACAAGTGGACAAAGATCTTGCAGAGCTTAATATTAATCAAGCCGCCATTACTGACAGAAATGCATACCGTTTAATGGTCAAAACTAAACCATTCCTAATATCCCTTACATCAGCTAGCCACAAAGGAGCCGGGAATTGGTCAGAGGAGCGCAGGAAAGAATTCAGCAATAAAATGAAGGAATACTGGGCCAACAGGAAGGCTCAAGAGGCCACTAAGAACACAATCCAGTACGCTAAAAGGGGCAGACGATGACAAAAACACAGCTAGAACACAAGCACCATGGTCCACAGATGGCCTAAACGCAAAAAAAAAAAAAAAAAAAAATAATAATAATAACAACAACAATCTGAAACCCATCAAAACATGACGGTCAATGGGGTAAATATTTATTGAAGGACTTCCTTATATACGACATTCCTTGTAGGCATGATGATACATTTGTGGTCTGGACAGGAGGTCTTGAGAAATTTCATCTATTTCTAAACCACCTAAATCAGCAACATCCTTCAATTAAATTCACTATGGATATGGAGTCGGATGGATGCCTTCCTTTCTTGGATGTTCTAGCAAGAAAGAAACCAGGCAGCTTCTTAGGACATACCGTCTATTGTAAGCCTACCCACACAAATCGCTATCTTCATGCAGATTATCACCACCATTCAGCACAAAAACAAGGAATTCTAACGACGCTCACTAAGAGAGCGATACAAATTTGTGAACCATCAAATATCCAGGAGGAGATGGACACACTCAAAGTCACGTTCATGGGTAATGGTTACAGCGATATGCAGATTCATAGAGCCCTGCATCCCAGAGGAATGAACAAGCAAAGCTCACAGAAAGAAGTGAAGGGAACTGCCCATCTGCCTTACATTTACAACACCACATATCGAATTGCCAAGATTCTCCGCAAACACAATATAAAAACGATGTTTAGCACTGTCATTAAAACTGCTCACAGTCTAGGTAAAAGCAAGGACAAATTGTCCCCACTTTTACATCCTGGGGTACACAAAAATACCTGTACTTGTGGCAAGGTATAAATTGGCCAAACATGCCGGTCCATTGGTACCCTTATCAAGGAACACCAACCAGCCAGACAAATCAACAATAGCTGAGCACATCCTATCGTCGGGTCATGATGTCGTGTTCCAAGATGCTCGAGCTCTTACCCACACTAGACACTACAGGTCCAGAATTATACGGAAAGCTGTGGAAATACGTAGAAATCCTAAAAATTTCAACAGGGACACTGGCTAACAATTAAGTACGTGGTTGCCAGCCATTAAGGATTTACGTAGGTAGTTCCCTTCCCTGTCCCTTCACTATTGTTATTTCGTTTTGGTGTTTTCCGAATACATATGTTCCTCATCACTAGATGTTTCATTCCAGGCTTGTGTCAGTGTCATGCTTTCATAATGTGTGTACACCTGTTATCCCTTTCAGACCGTGTATGCACAATTGTGCGGGTTCGTATTTATCCCTGACCATATTTGACGTTTTCTCGGCGCTAGACCGGACTGCAGTGAATGTGCGGGACATGTGTCGTGTATTTCGATTGTTTTTAGTTTGCGCTTGACCGCCAGGGCGAAGGAAGAAGAGTTTAAAAAGCACAGTTGATCGGCGAGATGGCGGGAAGCAGTAGTGCCAAAAGTAAGTATTTATTTATTGCGTTTATATTAATCTAGAAGCTTTACTGAATACCGGAATAATATTCAATGAAGTGTGTACATTGGTTAGTGAACGTAAATTTTGAAGATACATCATCGTATGTGATACCACAAGGTTTTGAATTTTGATACGCACAATTGTGCGGGCTAGGTCTTCTTACAGACAATGCATAATGGAGTGCTGTGTTGTCACACTTGAGTTCTTGTGATATTGCTTTAATATAATGTAATTTTTCATAATAAATCCTGTATGTCGTGATATTGCTTACACCAGCAAACAGAAGTAGGTAGTAGTAAGGCCGAAAGTACTCATTTACATGCCTCATTTATTTTATGTTTCAGAGTTCAAATCACTGGAAAATGACAAAGGAAAATTTTTGGAATTGCTAGAAAAAAGTGACTCTGAAATTGTGGCGTTACAATTAATAAATAAACTTGAAATCTGACGGTGTACGTCTTCGTATATCTGTATAATATATTTGGACTTTTCGTATGTGTTGTTGGACCATTTGCATGGCACATTTGACACTCCTATGTTGGTAACACAGTGTATTCGACTGCCTGAAATTGTACGTTAACGCCACCTATGTGCGAGCCGTGGAACTTGTGGTGAGTTTGAATGCTGTTAGACAGATAGTGCATAACTCGCAAAACTGTGGAAGCGTGCAGGGCGCTTGGAAACGGCTGTCGGCTGTCTGAATTTTGAACTCGCTGGAGCATGACGTGGAGAACTGGGTGTCTCAGGCCAGCTGGCATATTCAGCATGCCTAGTACAGGCATTGAGTGAAAAATATTCTGTATCCCTTTCAGGGATTGGGAATTGTAAATAATGTATATAACATTAGTGTATAAGATGAATAAGGTGAGGTATTTGTTTTAAAGTGTAGTGTTGCCTTGTGGTTGATAGTGATTGTTCGGTTGCTTAATTCATTATGGGTTATTTGGTATGTAATTTTCGTCATTTCTGTAAGTACCGCCTCTCCTTATTTGTGGATACGTTTTTTCTAATTTTTGTATGCGCATCGTAGTTTGTGTTCATAATTTTGGTGAGACGTAATTTATGTTCATTCATTTTCGTCATGTGGACTTGTATTTTTGGAGCCGTAGTATGTGCATTGTGACGTCCGTTAAACCCTTGGTGTGTTTTGGTCTTTTCCCATTTTATTTTTCATATTATTCGTCTTTTTCTGCTAAATTTGTGTATGTTTCTAGTGACGTTCCCTTCATGCGGGTGTTTTTCATTTGATTTATTGCTGCCCGTACTTGTAAATTCTGCCGGTGTTTTACGTTTAATATTATTGTGACATCTTGTTTTATTTATTTTCATTATTTTATTACGGGTTAGTTTCTCCTCTCTAACTGTACATTTTGAATTGTGCACCAAGCAATCTCTATTGACACTAATTTTCCCAAATAAACTGATTTATTTCACCTTTTTATTTTCTGCTAAAGATGTAGTAGTTTGTATTAATTTTTGAATTAATATAGTTTTTGAAAAAGGTGTACAAAGTTTTCTTGTAAATGCTTGTTCTGGTTCTCTTGTTGATCCCACCCTTGTTCCTTGGGAAATGGGTCCCGTGTGTTTAATATTCACTCTTCCACATTTATTTTAATTTTATTTTTGTGTTTTGGTTGCATTTTGGTTTTGTTGCTTCCTTGTTGTGATACGCTTATCCGATGGTGTCACTAGCCAGACATCATTTTGATATCACTTGTGTGAGGGGGCGTGTCAACATCGAAGGTCTTTCGGATGATGATGATGATGATGATGATGATGATGATAATTCTGCTGGTCTTCTTGAAAGACCAGAAGTTTTGTGCAATTCTCAAAGTGACAGTGAAGGAGATGAACCTGATGCAGTACCATCACCAAAATTAACAGCACCCACTCCAAATTCTAGACCTTTACTCTGGAGACGGAAGCCTTTTTTATCGAAACCTACACAGTCACCCTTTAATTACGTGGAAACAGTGGTAAGCACTAGTTTTATTTCTAATTGTATTTTGTAGATTAACAGAAATTATTCAATGGCCTCAGACTTTTTTTTTTTTCATTTTTTCAGGAACACACAGTCAAGAGGCCATTGATATATTTCTCAGAATACTTCCCAGAATATTTTTTTGAAACTACTGCCTACTACACCAACAATTACTCATTGTCTAAGAATGGAAAAGAATTGAAAACTAGTGCATCCACAATTAAAAAATTCTTTGGAGTAAAAATCGTTATGGGGAATATTCCGTATCCATGAATGAGAATGTATTGGCGTGATGATGTACAATTGAACATTGTGGCATCTGCAATAGCTAGAGACAGGTTTTTCGATCTTAGACAGTGTTTACATTTTGTGGAGACTGTTGCAGTGAATTCTGAAGAAGTTACAACTAACAGACTGTGGAAGGTGCAACCAATTATTGACACTGTTCGTAAGAAATTTCTTGCCATCCCATGTGAATCCAAGTCCTACTCTGTCGATGAACAAATGATCCCGTTTACTGGGCGGTGTAAGCTCAGACAGTATGTGAGGAATAAACCAAGGCCAGTAGGACTAAAGAATTTCGTTATTACTACCTCTTTTGGATTAGTAGTAGACTTCAAAATTTACCAGGGCACAATCACACCATTACCAGAGAGACAATTGGGACTAGGGCCTTCAGTAGTTTTGCGATTAGCAGACTCTTCCACCTGGTAGTTATGTATATTTTGATCGCTTCTTCACAACTGTGGGACTGATGGATAAGTTGATAGAACTTAATCAGGAGGGTACAGGTACCATCATGGTTAATAGGTTGAAAGGGGTACATTTCAGTCAGGATTCAAAGCTTAGACAGAGTGACTATGAAGAATTTTGTAGAAACGATGAGAAGTTGGTAGCAGTGAAATGGCAAGATAGCAAGTGTGTTACACTTTTGTCAACATGAGTGGAGCAGAACCAGTGGCAAATGTGAAAAGATGGTCTAAGAAAGAGGGAAAATATAATGAGGTACTATGTCCCTTTGTTGTATGCTGTTCCAATCCATGTATGGGTGGTGTTGATATTTGTGACCAGCAAATGGAGTGCTACCGTACATTGATAATAACCAAGAAATGGACCCTCAAGGTATCCCTGCATTTCTTGGACCTCGCCTTGGTAAATGCATGGGTGGAATACTGGGACGATTGCAGAAAGGCTCATATTCCTGCCAAAGATAATTTGGACTTGCCTGGGTTTCGAACAGCTGTCTCAGAAGCCCTAATTGCTGCACCAACCAAAAAACATAGATATTCAACAGAAGATGACTGCTCCAGCGGTGACGCATCGAGAACTAGAGTTGCGAAAATCCCTGCTCTGGACAAGAGACTCGATAGCTATGATCACTGACCTGTAGTTGATGAATTAAAATCGGCAAGGTGCTGCTGCCAAAAGGACTGCAAGAGTCGAACTCGTACACGATGTACGAAGTGTAATGTGTACTTCTGTTTGAACAAGGATTTTAACTGTTTTAAGTTGTTTCACACTATGAATTAGAACATTTGAACATGTACTGAGCTGAATTTGTGTGTGTGTGTGTGTGTGTGTGTGTGTGTGTGTGTGTGTGTGTGTGAATTAAGTCTTGACACGCACAATTGTGTGGGTCCTTTTTTTCGGATGTTAGTTTTTATTTTGTAAAATAAACTATCAGTATGTGTACTGAGGATCACTTTAGTCAGTTTTTGACATGCAAACAAAAATTCACACATCCAGTTTTCTTTCAGGTCTGAAAGGGTTATGTGACCTCCTCTCAGACTGATTCTGATGGTGCCGTCAGCTTCCGCTTTGAATGCTAGCACTGTACCACGAACAGTGAACCATCTGGTGATGAATGAACGTACCACTTCTATTACTGACGTCTAAATTCAAACTTTCATTCTTGCAGAAGTCCTCTTCGTGAACAGTCGAGATTTTCTTCTGAAGATGCAGAGCAAAGATTTCTGCAAAACATAAAGAATTTCACCTTTCTTTCTTGACATGGCCCAAAAAGCCTATATCATGTCTATAATTATGGGCCGTGAAAGCATCAATGGTAACATCTTAAAAAAACACTCTATAAAATATGAAGGGTCCAGGGGAATAACTAGACAACTCCATTTTTTCTGATTTGTTTGTTTTTGGTCATAAATGTTACTCACATTGAGGTCTACATGATGGTAGATTTTCGAGGAAAACAACATGATATGTCCGGAGATATTGAACAAATAAAAATACCTATACAGGGGATAAACCTGTTAAACGCCATCTGAACAGGGAAAGAACTTGTTAACTATATTCGTGTTTCCTTTGCGCCCGGCAATAGCGCTGACAGCAGGCCTGAGTCAGTAACCCGCCATTTTGCCTTGGTTATCTGTTGCTTGTGTGTTGTGGTGCTTGTGTTTCCCGTGACCAGAAGTATTGCAGTGACCTGTCATACATTATTTGGTGTTGTTTCATCACTATGTCCAACAATCAATCTTCCAATGAGGAAGTGAATAACATTCCAACTGTTGTCCACTTCAAGGAAGAGAAAAAGACATGGCTGTTTAAGTGATGTTAAGAAGAAGTTAAATCTACAAAGTCAAGAGCAGGGTGTGTCATGTAAGTGCCGAAGTAAATGTTCTGAAACTGTTGCTGAAAATGACAGGAATCTTATCATAAAAAAACATGACTGAAATGAACAGTAACGATGAAGTCAATTTAGATTTAACAGGTCTTATTTCTATACTGCTAGTGAATCATAGAACAGCCAAAACTGAGGATGAAGCAAGGTTTAGGGATGCAACTTATTGTTATCGGATCCGTTTTGTATGTGATGGAAGTCCAATAGAAGTGCAAATGTGCAAAGATGCCTTCATATCGATACATGGCACAAGTAGAGGTAAAGTTGATTATATTTTATCTGCAATGAGAAGTACAGGCCTACCTCCTGAAGATGGAAGAGGTAAACATCATAATCAACCTCATAAAATAAGTGACAAAACACTAAATTCTGTTCATAATCATATCGTGTCTTTTAAAGGTCGTGGTAGTCGACTACAGCCTAAATTGGTTCATGCGTTCATGAACGTACCATTTGTTGATAATTTTCGCTGTTTTCGGTACCTTCCCTATTTTTCTAAATCTATGTTACATGTTGTTCTTACCTTAATTACTTTTTTCGGTCTGGCTACTTTTCGTTAATTGATTACAAGTTTCCTTCGACGTGCAATCATGTCACAGGTTAAACGAACTCTGTTCGTATATTTTCCTTCTCTTCTTCGCTGCCCTACGTCATTCCTTTTTGGTTTTTGATTGGTTGCAGTATCTTAACATGACTGCTTACGTCACTGGCAACTTTTCTCTTGATTGGTACCGAAAGTGTATCCTTCTGCGCTTTCTTGTCCTTTCATTGGTTCCTTTCGTTATTTGCATTTAGTATTTGTTATATTTATTAATTGTAAATTTTTAAAGATATTCTTTCTGGGCTCCCTCTTTCTTATTATTTTGTTATTTTTTGTTAAGATTTCCATGCACAGTTTGTAAATTACTTCTGTTAGTTTTGCAGCACTATGTTGCGTCCCTTCTGGAATCTTCCTTAGTGCTATTTAAGGGACAAGCCTACGGGAATGCTTCGCCTTTACATTCCGGGTCTGGCCGGAATTGCCGCTGGTGTTCTACAGCAGCTCCTATGCTGTACTTTCATTAGCAACATACTCGCTGCATGCATAGTGGATTAGCGACTTTTCGTCAGCGTGCACCACGCTGCAGTCCACTCGAGGTCATTTACCTCGCCTTCTTCGCTCATGTGTGGTGCGCTCCAAGCATGACTGTCAACCAGCTAGCTGCACTGATGTGGCCCCTGTCGGCCTTGTGTTTTCCACTTGAATATGAAAACAATACCAGCCTAGGGTTTGGTCTTTTTGCACCAAGATCTACTGAATTTTTTAATGACCATTTTTGCTAACTGTGTCTATGGACACGTTTTATCTAGATGTCGGCTGGTTTGTCTACAAAACTTATTGACTGCAGCTCTTTAATGAATAATGAAGTTACTGGACAAAAGGTCCCTTTTTCTTTGAACTTATTACTCCCCGGCGGAGAATTGTGTACTAAAATTCAATTCAAGAACTGTTGCGCTACAGCGTAAAATTTTCTCATAAAAATTTCCTACATTTAACCTTGTTATTTTGATAGCTTTAATCTTATTAATTGTTCATAATTATTCAACTTATTATCGGTCTGGTTTTTAACCAGCCTTCAAAGTAACGGAAATCATTCAGATATTGTATTCTGATTTTTGCAGCTGTCGTAAGACAATAGTCTTAATTATTTACATTTTTATGCGCACAGCCTGTGGCAACTTTTTCGCTCAAGGCCAAGCACTGGAATATTATATTTAAACATTAATTATTGTTAAAATTTTCCTAGTTCTTGTTGGTATTTCTACATTATTTATACAATAAATTTTGTAACTGCTGATCTCCTTTCTTATTTCCCGAGAAACCTTGGAAACCCCCTCCGGCTTTCCACTGTTTTCTCCAAAATGATTCCAGAAAAGTATACTTGCCACATGAGCTAAATAATTCAAAAATGTTTCTCATGTTTAAAGGAAGTCTACCCAAACAAGCGCAATATTAGTTATGAAACGTATCGTATAATTTTCAATCGCGATTTTAACATTTTCTTTGGATATACGAGAAGTGATACCTGCAGCTCATGTGACAAATATGTAGCACAAAAGAAGAACCTGGAAGTACAAATTGCAAAATAGAGAAGTGATGAAAATAAGGTACAATTACAGAAATACCTTCACATTATTGATACAGATCGTGAACTATATCTCAGGAGAGCAAAGGCACTTTATGACAGAAAAACATCCGCCAAGAGAAGTAGCCGACAGAGCGAAAGTAAGGAAGCAATCGGTATGGAGTTTTGTAAAACATTCATAACAACCAACGACACATACCGGTATTACAAAAGACAATTATCCGTTTATGCTTTCAATGTCCATGTTTTATCCAGTGGTGAGAGTGTTTTTTTTTTTTTTACATGTATCCCGAGATGTCATATCATGGGCATTTATTCATCAACGAACAATGTCATTTGGATGTATTGATTGTGTAGTCTCGGATGGCTGAACAGTCCGATTTTGGATGCACAGATTTTATTGCAGTGACAGCACACACTAGTAGTTGCAGCAGATGATTGTGCAAGAACGCCATCCCTCACATTCGCTCGTTCTTTCCTATGGTTCCTCCTCTCAGCTTCTAATCTTCTCCTATCTTTTTCTAGATGTTCAACTCCGTTGTATACAATGCTACGCCATTTGGGCCTATCCTCGGCTGTAGTTTCCCCGCTGACCGTATCAATATGACATCTTTTAAGATTACACTTTAGAACATCCTTATATCGTTTAAGCTGCCCTCCATGGTTACGCTGGCCATTCTTTAGTTGGGAGTACAAGATTTTCTTTGGGAGGCGTGTATCTGGCATGCAAACGATATGACCAACCCAGCGTAGCTGATGCCTGACTATCTTTGCCTCCATGCTTGTAGTGTTGGCTTCCTTGAGGATGCTAATGTTCGTTCGACAATCTTGCCATTTAACTTTCAGTATTCTCTGCAAGCATTGTTGATGGTATTTTTCCAGGCATTTTAGGTTTCTCCTATAGGTTGTCCAGGTCTTGCAACCATAGATAAGAGTAGGATAACAGCATTGTAAACGTACAGTTTGGTTCTCACACTGATATCATGATGTCAAACACTCTTCCTATCTTCCCTTCTTAGGAGACGACTGAAAGCCGCACTAGCGCATCTTAAACGATAATGGATTTCTGCATCAATGTTTGCACATGTCGAGAGATGGCTTCCAAGGTAAGGAAAATGATTCATGTTCTGCAGAGACTGGCCATTGATTGTAATAGCCGGAGTTCTCTTATTGGAATTAGATGCCGACTGGTAAAGGATCTTAGTCTTATTAATATTAATTTCCAGTCCAATACTTTCATATGCTTGATAAAAAGCATTGAGGATTGATTGGAGATCTTCCTCTGTGTTGGCTAAGATAACATTGTCATCTGTGTACTGAAGCTCTATAAGTGACACTGAGGACACCTTGGTCTTAGCTTGCAGTCTGTTAATATTAAACAGATTTTCATCAGTTCTATACAGAAGTTCTACACCTGATGGCAGTTTATCATCCACAAAGTGTAGTATAGTTCCAACAAATAGTGAGAACAATGTTGGAGCAATTACACAACCTTGGTTGACTCCAGTAGAAATACGGAAAGGGTCTCCTGGTTTTGTATTAGAAAGAACAGTAGCAAACATGCCGTCGTACAGCAGTCTGAGTATCTGTATGTATTTGTTTGGACATCCAATCAGAGCTAGAATTCTCCATAGAGCTTCTCGATTAACAGAATCAAACACCTTGACAAGATATATAAAAGCCATGCACAAGGATTGGTTTTGCTCTCTGGACTTTTCCTGTACTTGTCCTGCACTGAAAATCATATCAATTGTACTTCTGTTTGGCCTGAAACCACACTGAGTTTCTGGTAGACACTTTTCAGTCAATGGCAGTAGATGATTAGACAATACTATGGCAAGAATTTTTCCTGCAACAGAGAATAATGATATTCCTCTATACGGTAATTGTTACACAGAGTCTTGTTCCCTTTCTTGAAGACAGTGATGATGGAAGCATCCCGTAGGTCAGCAGGGATTGTTCCCTGTTCCATATTTTCACAATCAACATGTGTGTATTAGGTGGCCATGACTATATCATTACTTATATGAGAAGCTCTGTATTAGTACTTTTATAATTCTGTTTTTTCTGAATTGATATAGATTTGATGCTGTTGTTATGAAACTTAAAAGTCATCTTTGTAATATACACTTACTGGTGTCCTGAATTTTATAGTAGTTTTTTTGGAAAATATGAAAATTATGGTGCTGTGAAGGATTAGTGACAGTTGCTATGGTTATTATAAACAAGTCTTTTATATTCTTTGAAGATTAAAGTTTCCTTATACGGTGAATATTTTAACATTATGATATTTTATACACTTTATATGTATTTTATCTATATCATGAAGAACTTGGCATATTACCTATTTGTTATTGTTCTGTATATTATCTAAAATTAACTTTATGTGGAATACATAACCTCTCCTGGCAGTGAAAAGGACAGTGAAATGGACAAAGACTGGAAGAAGAAAAATACTTTTAGATGTGCTACCTGGAATGTACAAGGTATCTCACACAAAGATGACCAGCTGGACGACATTCTCGCAAAAAAAAAAGACATTTTAATTGTGGCAATTTCAGAAACAAAAAGAAAGCTTCAGGGATCAAAAGAGACAGTAAATTATTTACAGATTTACAGTGGGGTTGACAGAGATACTAGAGCACAGGCAGGTGTACTGCTCATGGTACACAAAAGATTAAGATCAACAATTGATAACTACACTTTTTGGAATGAAAGGATTATCCAATTAAGACTAAAACTATTCAGGGGTTATCTTACAGTTATAGGGGTATACGCTCCAGTGGAGGGCAATTCAAACGAAAGTGATGGGTTCTATAATGATCTGCAAAAGATAGTCAATAAAATTAACAAACAAGATATGCTACTATTACTGGGAGACTTCAATGCCAGAGTTGGTAATGAGAAAATTCAGAATCACATCGGAATCCACGGAGAAACAACCCGTAATAACAATGGAACGAAATTAATAGATTTCACTGTCTTCAATCAGTTAAAGATTATGAACACAATGTTCCCACACAAGGACACCCACAAGTATACGTGGTCTGCACGAAATCAGAAATCGATTATAGATTATATCATTTGTAATAGTAAATTGGCAGATTTAGTCTTGGATACAAGAGTCTATCGAGGCCCTGAATTGGAAACTGATCACTATCTATTAGTAGCACCTATTCGTCTGAGGCCTAGATGGTATAAAAGAAACACACAAACAACACAAGAAATTAAAACTCCTTATAAGGTTAACCTATTAAGAGACCCCAGTATAAAATGGCTGTACCAGAACAGACTTAACGAACTTACACAGATGACACAGTGACAATGTGAAAATGGAGTGGTCTAATTTGTGTTCAATTTTAAAGCAGTCTGCTTTTGAGAGTTTGGGAGTTAAGAAAAAATGGCAGAGGAAAAAGGGTTTTACGAATCTGGGATGAAGAGATTGAAAAGGTTATTTCAGACAAAAGAAATGCTTATAAAAAATTTTTGTCAACTGGCAAATTAGAAGATAAAATAGAGTATCACCACAAGAGAGCAATAGCAAAAAGGGAAGTGCAGAAAAAGCACAGAAAGAGTTGGGAAAACTTTGTTTCACAACTGGAGACTGATATAACAAGACCACAACCACAGACCTATAAAATACTCAAGAAACTAAATAATGATGTAAAAGAAGACATACGCATTAATGCAATACCTCTAACGGAGTGGCTCATTTATTTTTGGAACCTTTGGAGAGGTTCAAATATCGAGCCATTTCTTCTGCCAACATCTCTTAACAAGTCTTCGGAAATCATTACACTGGAGCTAATACTCAGAAAACTTAGAAATGGAAAAGCATCTGGAGAAGATTCAATAAATGCAGAATTATTCAAGTATTCCAGTGACATCTTCAAGCAAAGATTTCTCAAATTCATCAATTTAATTTGGAATGGCAACAGACCACCAGAGAATTGGCAAAAAGCTATAGTTATTCCTCTTCATAAGAAGGGCAGTGTGAAAGATTGTGGAAATTACAGAGGGATAAGTATACTCAACTCAGGTTACAAAATTTACTCAAATATTGTCAGAGAAAAATTATTCAGGTATTATGAAAATGTGATTGGAAATGAACAACATGGATTTCGAAAGGGACGCTCATGTGCTGATGCTTACTTTACCTTGAAAATCTTAGTCGAAAAACGCAGGGAATTTAACTTGGAAACTCACATAGCATTTGTTGATTTTAAGAAAGCCTTTGACCTAGTTAATAGGAACAGACTTCTTAATATCTTAGCAGAAGATAATGTCCCACAACAGTTAATACATAACATATACAACATGTACAGTGACAACCTTATTGCAATAAAGTTAGGTAATCATCAGACTGAATGGAAACCGATCAGCAGAGGTGTGAGACAAGGTTGTGGACTTTCTCCTTTGTTGTTCATAATCTATATGAACAACATAATACAGGAATGGAGGCATGAAAGGCATGGATCAATCCCAGTCAGCAGATATCTCACACATCTAGATGCCATACTCTTTGCTGATGATGTTGCATTGGTAGCATCATCAGAAGATGATCTTCAGTGGTCAGTATTTAATCTCCAGAAAGTCTCTTCAAAATTCAACATGATCATTTCACCACAAAAGAGCAAAATAATGGCCTTTAAGGGGAAGGACCCTATCCCAAGTAAAATCTGTTTAGATAATAAAATTTTGGAAAGAGTCAACGAATTCAATTATCTGGGATACAATTTATCATACCAAGGGGAAATTGATATCTCTGCAAAAATAACCAAATTTACCAGAACAACAGGAATCATAAATCATATCATGAAGCCATCTCTTGTCCAAAAACACACTCGCTTACGTCTTTATAACACTTTAGCCAGACCAACGCTTTGCTACGGCAGTGAGGCATGGACA
Source organism: Anabrus simplex (assembly GCF_040414725.1). Lineage (NCBI taxonomy): Eukaryota > Metazoa > Arthropoda > Insecta > Orthoptera > Tettigoniidae > Anabrus > Anabrus simplex. The sequence goes on along the minus strand of NC_090265.1, from coordinate 125,291,337 downwards.
ATAAGAACTCAAGACATTTCCAGAATTACAGCACGTGAAATGACATTCATGCGCAGAACAGCAGGCTATACGAAATGGGATCGTATAAGAAATGAAGATGTGCTTAAGGGACTGAATGTGAAATCAGTAATCAATTACATCTATGATTACCAAGAAAACTGGAAACGTCATGTTCAAAGGATGGAATCTGGAAGACTACCAAAGGAGATCCTACGCTATCAACCAAGAGGACAGAGATCTATAGGACGTCCAATGAAGCGATGGAAAGAAAATGCAAGACCGTAACAGGCCACATGGCCCAGTACTTGGAAGGATGATGATGATGATTATGACATAACCTCTCCTGCCCAAACGCCAACCTCACCTTCCCGAGATGAAAAAACCTGTTCCCAGCCCTGTTGACAGAGTCACGGCGGTATAACCGTTACATCCATTATGGAGGAAATGCTGTGATTTCAGCTAGTCCATTAGCTGAGAGGTGGCAGCCCCACCAATGGTCTTACTTCCTTCAGGCTAGCAACCCGTCAGAAGGACATTTGATTGCTTTCAAGTCTTGCAAAAAGTAAAATGCAAGACCGTAACGGGTCACATGGCCCAATACTTGGAAGGAAGATGATGATGACATGTGTGTATGCTGAATTAGCAAACAACCACCCTCCTAGAAGAGCTCGGATGGAATTCCATCTTTTCCGGGTGCCTTTTTATTCTTCAGCTGTTGAATGGCCTTCTCAATTTCTTGAATAGAAGGTACTTCACCTAAGTGATCTTGAATTGGCTGTTGTGGAATATCAGCAAACACATCCTCGACATGAGAGTTTCTGTTCAGGAGGTCTTGAAAATGTTCTTTCCAACAGGAAGCTATCGAGTCAGGGTCTTTAAGAACTTCAGTACCGTCTTTGGATTTTAGACAATTAAGACCTTTGGTGGAGGGACCATAAATAGCTTTGGTAGCACTGAAAAAGGCACTAGTATTGTTGGAGGCGATTAAATTCTCCATTTCCATTGATTTGTCTATCCACCATTTATTCTTGATCATCCTGCATCTCTTCTGCACTTCCATTTTGAGTTATTCATATCTATGTTTCTTGGGAAATGAATTTGGATCATTTTGCCAAGCGTTGTAGGCTTTCCGCTTTTCATCAATTGGGTCACATATTTCTTTGTCGTTCTCATCAAACCAGTCCTGATGTTTCCTCTTATTAATGGAATGGCAAAAGTTAGTCTATTGGATCATAATATTTAAACATTTCTTTTTACATTAGTGGGAGATCACACATTTACCTTATATGGTTTTGGGATGGCTTAAATATTCGATAGTAACATTACTTCCTTGAAGAATGAGAATCGCTATTAAAGTGGAGTGCCATTTGAATGGCTAGAATGCTGGTAGAGAGCTTGATTGAGTTTCTCTAAATAACGGATTATTTCATCTCCGTATAAACAAGCTGTATGTTGTTTATGTTGTGAAGCTTTTGAAGTTATTCTGTGTAAGCCTGAAAAGGAGTTAAACTGGATTCTGGTTGTAAGTGTGCATCTAGTGAGCGTGTTGAAATCCTTTAGACATTAGGAGGAAGTCCGGTTGTGTAACTTGTGTGAGGTGGTCTGAACAGTCGCTTTATCTCTGCTTCCAGCATCGGCGTTATGTGTGTTGATATTTTGTATTATCCCCATAAGACGTGGACATGAGTAGGACATCCCATTGAAGCTTTATGACGGGATCAGCAAGTTCATTTCCAAATTGTACCATATGTTGTATATATTAGTGTAAACTGTGTAAAAAAAAAAAAAAAAAAAAGTTTTTAAGAATAGTTCTAGTACAAGTTAATCTCCCAATAGACTGTAAAAATGTACAGATGTTTTAAATCCCACTCCAGCATCCATGCTATTCTCATTACCAGCACATGAGAATTGACAGTTAATATTATTTCCATTGGATGTGAACTTATGTTGGATGTCACATTTGAACTTTTAAACAAGAACAGCTTGTTCACTCCAATATGACCTAATGTTCTTGTACTCCAGAGCAAATTGTTATAAAAAAATATTGTTTTAGAATAATTCTAGTAAACATCCACTTGGGGTTAGAAATCATGGCTGACGATGCCTGCAACGACAGACGAAATGTACCATACTTAAACTTAATACAATAACAATGTTATAGTCCTAAAGACTTTACTAGTATTGAATAGGTGGTTTCAATAAATTAACTGTTTAACATTTAACAATTTAATAATGTGATAATATCGGTTTGGTGAATCAGAAATCTACAACAGACATTCCAGAAGACTAGATGAATGTATTTAGGAATTCTCACAGGAAACCTTCTCCTTTTCATGTTGAAGAAGTAACTCCAGAAATGATCAAAAGCTGGACACGTCATCTGAATGGGTTATACAAAAAGAAATAGCCATTTCCAACCAGAGCTGGGAAGAAATATGAAGTACTGCAGCAGCACAGTACTTTGGTTCGCTACAGAACAACTTACATTGGTGGATGGCTAGAAGCAGCAATACTACAACCTTGAAGTAAGAAAGGTGCAGAGACCAGATCTAGAAGAGGGTCAATTCACTTTACCTGAAACATTGTATACAGGTAAGATACTATTTTTGTATAAAACTTCTGCTATATTACGGCAATTCATTACATAAATCTCTCGGAAACATTATCACCCTTTACTTTCTTGTTTGCAGATCAATTGCCAGTGCCTTATGAGAAGTACAAAGACCTTCAGAGTTTGAAAGGCCACTGCAGCCTCCAAGCAGCTGAGTATTTCAAAAACCTTCCATATTGAGATATAAAGACAATGTGATAATACTATTATTGAGTTTCATAATGTGCCGTACATTGGTAACAATGAACTTTTTGGGACAAGATAATTAAGTGAATTCTCACCTCTGCGAACATGCTTCGATTCCCTGTCAGTGAGCATGGGAGAACATTTGTCCTAAAATTAACTTTGAACCACAGTGGATGATGTAAAACTAACCTGCACCACCCTCCATTCTGTGTGTAGCAGATGCCTTATAGATTCCTACCACAGAGGGAAAAGCTGACCCCACCGGGACTGAATCCAGGATGGCATTGTTGCCATTGTAACAAGTACCTGATCCAAGCAGAGAAAGTGTCTTGATTTCACAGCTCAATGGTCAGAGCATTCGGCCAGAAATTGAGAGCTTCTGGATTCGAGTTCCAGTGGAGTCACCATCATTTTCCTGTGGTCAACAGCCATAATTATGGCATCAACCACTCACAGAATACAAGATGGAGCAAGTTATTCATTAAAAAAAAATCCAATGGAATACCTTGTTAAGTCTAGGAGTTAACATGTTTCTTCCACTGCAGATTATGTACTCAAGCCGTTTTTACAACTATTACATTTTTGTTATTATTACATATCATAAGCATCCTTTGAAAACACGTGGTCAACATGTCAGTTTAAAAGGGATTTACATCTATATATCTAAACACTATAGCGTTTCAAAGGTTGTTTTACATCTCCTGTAAAATTTATAAAATGGTGGTTATGAAGTTCTTTCCCAGACCCTTCATATAGAAGAGAACTTCCAAAATAAATAAAAAACTGTTGCAATATTATTACAAAATTTTCGTCAGAAATCTTCAGATATGCTGGAACAACCAACGCAATCTTTGCTGCCAGAATGCTCATTGAAAAGCATCGAGAGAAATAATGGCCACTGCATATTGCCTTCCTTGATCTTGAAAAGGTTTTCGACTGTGTTCCACACTGTGTGATCTGGTATGCACTTCGTGACCATGGTGTACCAGAAATGCTTATCAATTGGATCAAGATGCTTTACATGAACACCACAAGTAGTGTATGTTGTGCTGTTGGCATCTCAAAGAGCTTCCCAGTGAAAGTCGGTGTACACCAAGGCTCCGCATTGCCCCCATTGCTCTTTGTTCTATTCATGGACACAATTATACGGGATTTGCAGAGGAGTGTCCCTTGGACTCTCTTATATGCAGATGATGTCGCACTTGCCGATACCACCAGAAGTGGATTGCAACGTCAAGTTGAAGATTGGAACAGCCGTCTCTCACAAAACGGTCTTAGACAACAAAAAGAAGACTGAATAGCTGGAAACCATCCCAAGTAATGGCTCAATTCAAGTTGATGCAGAGACCTTAATGAAGACTGTAAGCTTCAGGTATCTAGGATCTCACCTACAGACTGATGGTGGAATACATGATGAAGTGCGAAGTACGATAAAGGCAACATGGATGAGATGGAAGGAAGTCACAGCCGTACTCTGCGACAGAAGGATGCCACTACATCTGAAGTCCAAAATATATTGCATGGTAGTACACCCTGTTGCTTTATACGGTGTTGAATGTCGACCAGCTGACAAACCTACAGAGCGCCAATTACACACTATGGAAATGTGCATGCTCCATTGGTCGATGAACATCACACTCCTGCATCACGTCAAAAACGACACTGTTCACCAGCAAATGGGCATTGCACCCATCACTAAGGAGGCACAGGAAAAACGTCTCCAATGGTATGGTCATGTCCTGCACACTGCACCTGGAACAGTAGCAATTTACCCACTCCTTTGAAATTAATGGGCAACAACTACACAGACGTTCAAAGCAGCGCTGGCATGACACAGTGAATGCTGATATGAAGACTCTGGACTTAAGACCACATGATGCCCAAGACCAAGCAAAATGGCGAGTCAAGATTAGAACAGCAGACCCTGTACCAGCGGGAAAACATTAGGAAGAAGAAGAAGAATATCTGCAGATATCTGGTGACGAATGAATGTACTACTTCCACTTCTATTATTAACGTCTAAATTCAAACTTTCATTCTTGGGGAAGTCTCCCTCGTGAACAGTTGAGATTTTCTTCTGAAGACGCAGAGCAAAGTTCTTTGTGAAATGGAAGGAATTTCACCTTATTTTCTTGATGCAACAAAAGCCCAAAAAAGCCTACATTATGTCTCTTTTTAAGACGTTTATGTTTTGTTTGATGATTTATGGGTTGACTTTCTTTGTTTTATTAGTTCTAAATTTGATTCTTCTGATTTTTGGACTTGATGGTTTATCCAAGCTTGGTGTCTTCTGTCTATCGCCTGGTCGCATTCTTCATTCCACCATTCGTGTTTACTCCTGGGATTCATTGGAGTCAACTCTTCTACTATCAATTTTAATCTGGTGGTCAGTTCTTTTATTGATGATGATGATGATAATAATACAAATTCATACCAGTTGACACAATATGCAAGGAATGCCAAAATGATTAAAGTTAACAACTATGATTCAACTGTAACTGCATCACACCACGTTACAAGAGAAAGCCCAATAAAGGATGCAAAACACATTTTGTGTCTACCGAAAGGAATAGGGATGCAAGAATTATTTAAGAAGTCCACCATTTCTCTCAATACACAAGGTGACTCACCTCTGTAGAGATGAATGCACCTGGAACGTTAGACCTTGTTCCTGTCTCATAGCATCAAAGACAGCTGTAATTCTTTCTGTCGCAGAGAGTTTTCTGCACATTTCGAGGTGTATACCCTATGCTTGATGTCACTCAGATAGAAATCCATCTGTGTGAGGTCGGGGGACCAAGGGGGCCGTGGTATGGTGCCTTGTCAGCTAATCTACCTTGGTACAAATGCTGCCGACATGTAATCACAACCTCTACCAGCAAAAAGTGCTGGAGCGCCATCATGCTGAAACCACAGGTGCTGGGGCATGTCTGGTAGCATCTCCTCTAGTAGACTGGGAAAGTCATTTATGATGTAAACAAAATAATTCTGGTCTGAGACACATAGAGGTATGAAGTGTCGTCCAATTAGACAGTCATCAATTATGCCAGACAAACATTTATTTTCAATGTTTATTGTAATCTGGATGTATGTACTTTGTGTGGGTTAGTGTCAGTCTGCATGTAGGCATTGTGCATGTACTGTGTGAATATGAGGGTGTTGTGCATGTACTGAGGGAATGAAGCTTCATCGGATCATAGTAATCTTTCAAAACACCCTTCATTTTCTGCTTGCTGGAGGACCCTCCAAGTGATTTTTATACATGCAAGTATGTCTTGCAGTGAAAGCTAGCCGACATCATACTAGGAGATAACCAGTTTGTGTGTTATTTCCCATAACCTGAAGATGATTTGCTTCCTGAATAAATTGTCTATGAGGATATCGACATAGCAGAAATCTTTCCTTGTACAATCTCTCAGAAGTACTAGCATTTCCATTGCACTCTCCCAGTTTAATTATCACATCAGTTATTACTTGAACTGAGTGTGGTGAGCCATTCTTCTCTCCGTTCGTAATACCACGTGTTCATTCACAGAGCCTCACTGTACAACAACAGAGAGGAAAGTCATGTACTCTTGTGCTGTTGTGTTGTTACAGAGCTAGTCACAAAGTGTCCGTGTCCATCACTTGGTATTGTCAACTGCTACAAAGTAGAACATGCCAAGCCCAGAAGAACGCTGGGCCCAAAAGCATGCTAAATAAAACGTTGTAGCCTGTTCTTCTCCTTAAACCATTATGTATGTGCTGGAAAAATAGCAATGTGGGCACACATGTCTGTTGAAAACAAGCCTTGTAAATGCAAATATTCCTGCACAAAGAATCTCCGCTGAAGTACTTTGGACCACCGAGACCCGACACTCATAGTTATCAACTTTCTGGAATCACAAGGCCATTTCCCTGTAAGCAGGTCTGAGAGGACAGTTCTCTACTGTACGGTATTGTCAACAAACTCCAGAAAGCAGGGATCTCTATACATACAGTATACACACATGCAACTTTCACATCAGTATAGATGTTAACATTTCCATCGCATACTATACATGCAAAAACGTTCTCTCCCTCAGCAGACAGGGAAATATTCTGGTCAAATGGAGTACTGGAATAATGGAGTAGATCCCTTGATCAGCGAGTGTAAATAACATAACAGAAATAAGATTATGGTCCTAGATGGAGTGGAATGCCCAGATTATGTGATATTTCCACAGTTGAGCTGTACTGCATTAGGCTTCATCAGGATTTGGAAGGGTCACCGCACAGATGTTATATGGCCATCCTACATCCATAACGTGGTTTGCCCCCTTCTTGTGCTCCCTTGATTTGAAGAAGTAGAGCAGTACTCAAGAACCTTACCAAAACTTGGGTCAGTATGACTCGTTAACAAAAGAGAAGTACGAGAAGTACCCATTATTGAATATTACACTGTGCTGTGGTGCAACACTAGAAATACAATTTGGTCAGGTGTCACTGTGACTTACTCACTTGTCTGCGGTCCTCCCAGGGAAGTGTTGAAAGCTATTGTCACAACCCAGGCTTAGGTTTCAGTGATGGGAGTCTGGCCGTAATACTATCCCACTCACCATATGCTATTTCCGCTCTAGCAGTCCTCTGGTGGAGGAGGGGGTAATATTTGTAGGCAGATGTTTTCTTGGGATACTCTGGTTTCCTTCCGTGTATCTCTCATCCCCCCTTCCCTCCACCCTTACACAATTCTTAATTACTACAGTCAGTGTTCCAGCGACAGTTTGCTCCACCGTGCTAACCCATACCATGGAAGTTAACCCCATCCTTTGCTTGTCATTGCAGAAATTTTTTATTATTATTATTATTATTATTATTATTATTATTATCCTTTCCAACATCAAGCGGAGTGGCCACGCATATTAACAAGCTACAACTATGGAGTCGAGCTGTGCATTCCAGAGATTAGGAGGTTTGAAACCCATCATCGGTTGTCTCTGTGGTTTCCCATTTTCACTTCCAGGTCAGGTAAGTGCCAGGACAGTTCCTATTCATAGTTCACAGCCAATACCTTACACCTTCTTACCCAGTTTCATTCACCATCATTCATTCCATCATTAACTCCTCAAGTGAGGTTGGCATCAGGAAGGGCATCTGGCTGTTAAAACATACCATATACATCTCACCTCATCCCCAACCCGTATCAAGAAATGCCATTTACAGGCAAAAATATACAGTATTATCCTTCTAATGAAGGGAATTTTCATTGCAAACAAAATATGTTACAAAAACTGATATTCGATGCAGCTGATAACAGATTTTATTTGTACACAAATGTTCTCAAAAAGTTCAACTTTTCTCCTAATATCCACTGTGCCTTAACTTGGCCAAGACAAATGTAAAGTACACAAACCTGTTCTTGATCCCTGAGCTCCATAGTGTTGAATGGGAACTTGGGATCGAGAAAAGGTTCGCATACTATATGTGTTACATCAGGCTTTGTTTTTATTTCCTGTCGCTCCCCTTTGGACATCTTCCCCTGAATGGTCACTCTGCAGCTCAAATATTGTTCTGGCATTCTCCTAGTATGAACAGCATACCAGACTTTCCTGCATTTTACAGTTTAAGATCAACCATTCCATTGCACATCCCACTCACAGAAGTGGTGTCGCCCTGTGTCTGAATGAAACATTAGTATGGTTATTTACATTGATGTGGTTCAAGAAATGAATGTGTCCTCATTCTTAATACCATCTCATGTCATGCAATGTTCTTTTTTAGGGCAACACAACATGAAAAAACACTACTGCCTCTATGCGTCTGGTGTTCATGCAGCATACTCTGTGCTTGTGCGTTTACACAATGGGCGATTGAAGCAAGCCTATATCTTCATAACACCACTTTGTAGAATTTTGAAGTGGAGTGAGTTACATTTTGTTATCGGAGAAGTTTTACGCCTCTTCAACTTCCTATAACACTTATTGAAAGAAAAAAAAACACACACTCTCTCTCTCTCTCTCTCTCTCTCTCTCATTTCATTTCATTTAATGGAATGAAAAAAAAAACCCCTCTGTATTATGTTTTCACTTATTTACCTGCCATGCTAGTGCCAGGTGTTTCCCAAATCGATATCCTTGCTCTTGCAGTTCTGTTCCATGACCTGCAAGAATAAGTGTACCTTGGCAAGATTTGCCAAGTAAACTGCCCGCAGACAATACATTTCGTACTGTCCAGTCTTCTTTGGCATCTGCAACACCCGCTGGTGAAGGAAGAGGATTGTTTTGTTTGTCCCGCCGTCCAATAAATTCTGCTTCTGATAGGTCACGAACCGCACTGCTCATCAATTCTACAAGCTGGAAAAGTTATATATTAACATAAAATGGTTGTAACAGATAGAATTAATCAGTATCTTGGATTGTATGGGAATTTCTGAGTTGTTTTGGTGTGTGTGGAGGGGTCTGCTTTGGAGTCATAGGGTTTTAAATCACATGTTGCCAAGATATGTTTTATAACTTGCAATGTTTTATTTGTCTTTGTCTCTCAGTAAAGTATGGTCACAATCAGTAGGCACTATGTGAGCTATGTTTTCAGTATGTAATGCTATCTTTCTATAAAAAGGGAGAAAAATAATCCAAAAAACATTTTTTTTTTAATTTGTGAAGTGTATGAAGAGAATGCTGTAGGTGAATTAATGTCTTAAAGTTGGTATCTCGTCAAATTTCAATAGCATTCATTTATACAAGCTACACCTCTACAGAATCAGCCTGTTAGAAAATGTTTACCAAAACATTCAACCAGAGAGAATTGAACTCGTGAGGCCTCATATGTCATCAGTCACAAACAGAAAGGTGTATAAGACTGGCTCAAGTCCCTAACTGCAAACAGTCTATTAAATGGAACTTCAAATTTTAGCTCCTTTCAGTCCCTGGAGAGATTTTTAAATGGAAAATCATGTAGTGACTTAAGTGCAGTCAAGAAGAAGGTATAAGACTCTTTGCCTTCCATTCAGCTAAGTTACAGGAAGACAGGAATTAAAAATTCAGGGTAGATAAAGCAGATAAAGCATCATCATCATCATCATCATCATCATCATCATCATTTCCCAACTCCAGTTTCCCGGGTATGGTGTACAGCGCTCGCCATCTCCTTCTGTCTTCATACAACTTCTGATCCAGTACATCCTCCCATTTGTACCCTCTCTCCTCCACATCTGATCTTACAGTCTCTATCCAACGTTTTCTTGGTCTTCCCTATGGTCTTCTTCCTACGAGATTAAAGTCGAAATATTTTCTGGCAGGTCTTTCCCTGTTCATTCTCATTATGTGCCCATACCACTGACGTCTGCGTTTCTTTATGACACTGATAATAGGAACCTCAATACCAGCTACTTTCCTATTCACTTCATTTCTGATCTTGTCCTTTCTGGGTGTTTAGTTCATGGTTCTAATGAATCTCATTTCAGTTGCTTGGATTCTACTGAAGTCTTTGTTTAGTAGGGTACATGTCTCTAAACTGTACGTGAGGATTGGTATGAAGTAAGTGTGGTACATGATTGTTTTCGCTTTCTGTGGTATTTTGCAGTCCAGAGGAGATTCCTGACTTGACTGTAGAAGTTTGATGTTTTCTGTGTCCTGCTGAGTATTTCCTGCCTAACAGTGTTGTCTTTCGATATTGTGCTTCCAAGGTACTTGAAGTGGGAAGCTGATTCAATTTTTGCTCCTTCCAGAAATATATTTGAGCTTGTTCCTTCCCTGTTGATAGTCATTTCCACTGTCTTTGTTTTGCTAATCTTCAGTCCAAAATTTTTGAATGTGTTGTTCCATTCATTAAGTTTCTTCTGAACTTCAGCTTCTGTCTCTCCCCATAAAAGCACATCATCAGCAAATACCAGGGCGTTTGGTTCACTGTCCATTTTCTTGATAGACTTGATGACCTTGTCCATTACTATCACAAACAGGAGTGGTGACAGAGCACTTCCTTGTTGGACACCTCTCTTTGTTTCAAACCATTTAGATCGTCCATTGCCTATCTGGACACAGCTGTAGCACTTCTGGTATAGCATCTTGACTTTGTCAATTAAGTACTTTGGCACCTTTAGGTCTTCCAGACATTCCCATATATTGTTTCGAGGAATACTATCATATGCTTTTTCCTTGTCCACAAATGCAATCACAAGATTTCTTCCATATTCCCAGTACTTTTCTGTCAGCATCTTTACTGCAAAGATAAGATCCACAGTACTTCGACCTTTCCTGAACCCGTGTTGTTCTTCCTCAAGCAAAGGTTCCACTATCTTCCTAAGTCTTGTTTCTATGATCTTTTCCAGCAGCTTCAGTGAGTGTGACAACAGCATGATGCCTCTGTAATTTCCACATTTCCGTTGGTTGTCCTTTTTGAACAGCGGGATGATGACTCCTTTACTCCAATCTTCTGGAATTTTGTTACTTTCCCAAATCACTGATAACACTGTATATAGCCAATTCAAGCCTGGTATTCCAGCTGCCTTTATCATGTCTGAGCTGAGATCACCAAAGCCTGGGGACTTCCCATTTCGCATGCTCTTTAGTGCTGTTTCTACCTCAAACCATGTTAATGGGTATTTGTTGCTTTTGGCTTCATCTACACTACAATTATTGGTGGTGTTGCCCCCATCTCCATTTAACAGCATGTTGAAGTACTTCTTCATTTCATCCCTGATCCCTTCCTCTGTTTGTATTAAGCTACCATCATCCGTTTCCAGTGCAAGGATGTTTATATTTTCATTTCTTTTATTGTTTACTATTTTCCTACTTCCTTCACAGTCTTCCTCCATCCTTGTAGTAAAGTCATCCCAACACTTTTCCTTTTCTTCCTGTATCAGTCTTTTTACAGCCAGTTTCTTTTCCGGTATTCATGTGCTAGATGTTCAATTTCTAATTCATTTTGTCTATCATCTGTTTTCTGTTTCTCGAGGTCTAATTTTCTTTTCAGTATATTTCTATCTTTTACTGCTGTCTTCACTCGGTCATTCCACCAAGGTGTTTCCTTCTCTTTTGGCGTGGCACTTGTTTTTCCACAAATTTCCGTGGCTTCTTTTACAAGGGTTTCTTTGAATAAGGACCATTCTTCTTCTACTCCCCCTTTCTCAGTTTTGGGTAATTTAACAGTTATCCTTGCTTCATAGTTTCCTTTCTTCTCCATGTCTTTCAACAGCCATGTCTTAATCTTTGGTATTTTCTTTTGTTTAATTTTGGGCACAAGAACATCTTTTAGGTCAGCGATTAATAGCCGATGGTTGCTATCTAGGCACTCGCTGGGTATGACTTTAACATCTGAAACATACTGACCTGCTTTTCTATCAGTGATGATGAAGTCGATCATAAGTCTTGAGCTTTCCATCCCAGCTGTATCTCGTTATTTTATAGCTGTCCCTCTTCTGAAAGCATGTAATCTTGAAATAAAGAACAGCAGGTATAATATGAAAATTTCATCATCATAATGATTTTCATTTCACATTTCCAGCTTCCTGGGTCGGGTTGTGAATCGAGGACCTCCATCGCTGCCTGTCTCTCCACCACTCTTCTCCTTTTTAAAGTACTTCTTCTGGTTTTCCTCCTCTCTTCTCTATGCACTCCCACACTGAATCTGTCCGTCTCTATCAGGGTCTTCCTTGTGGTCTCTTTCCTGTTAACTTCTCTGAAAAAACATTTTTTTCTTCTTTTTTTGGGCACTCTCTCTCTTCTCCCATTCTCATCATATGGCCATACCACTTCAGTTTTGTTGTTTCTATCTTGTCTTGAAGTTTCGACATTCCTGTCCGCCTTATCCCTTCATTTCTATCATTTCTGGTCTTGCCCTCGATACCTTTAAGGAATTTCATCTCCACTGCCTGTATTCTACTCTCCTCTCGTTTTGTTGCAGTCCACGATCCAGTTAGTATGGGTTCATAATAGGTTGAATATAATACTTTCTTACATTTCTTTGGGGCATCTTGGTTCTGCAAAATACTCTGGTAGAAGCTGTTTGCTTGTTGTATTCTTTTACCAATTTCCTCGGTTATCTTTCCATCTTCTGTCATCACACTTTCCAAGTACTTGAAACTTTTAACCACTTCCAGAATTTTCCCATTCAGTTTTATCTTTCCTCTTCCTTCCTTCCCCTTGTCATCACTATTGTTTTACTTTTCTCTATGCTACATTCATCCCAAATTTTTCTATCTCTTGATTCCATACACCTACTTGTTTTAGCACTTCGGTTTCATCCTCACTCCATATCACTATATCATCTGCAAACAACATGGCTTTTGTTGCCTGTCTTCCCAATCTCTGTTTATGTTCTTATGAATTTCATCCTTAACTATGGGAGGTAGTACACTTCCCTGCCAGAGACCAGTTTCAACTTTAAACCATTTTGTTTTTCCTACACTAATCTTCACACTACTAACACAATTTTTGTACATAGCTTTCATCATATGCACTTTCACTCTGTTAACTTGCTTTTTCCTTAATGTGTCCCATACAAACTGTCTAGGCACATTGTCATACGCTTTCTCAATATCAATAAATGTCATGTCTTTTCCAAACTCCCGTCTTTTCTCCATCATATGTCTTAATGTAAAGATCAGGTCAAACGTTTATCTGTCATTCCTAAAACTACACTGTTCTTCTTCCATTTCTCCTTCTAGCACCCTCCTCAGTGTTCCTTCAAATACACTCTCAAAGAGCTAAGCTACATGGGCAATAAGTGTGAGCCCTCTGTAGTTATTACATTCCTTTTTATCACCTTTTTAAAATATCGGGATAATTAAACCCTTTCCCCACTCTTCTGGGATCTCTTTCTTCTTCCAGATTATTCTAAGTAATCTATACAGCCACTGTAGGCCGATTGGTCCTGCTGCTTTTATCATTTCTGCAGTAACCTCAACCACTTTACTGTATGGCTTCCTCTATTTTTAACATTGATATCTCCTTTTCTTCTTTCCCCATTGTTTCTTCTTGCTCCTTCTCATCTACCAGTTCACTGTATTTAATATTTAGCAATTCTGAGAAGTATTCTTCCAATCTTTTTAGTGTGTCATCTCTTTGTGTCAATATCTGCCCTGTTTCAGTTTTTACAAATTTTGTATATTCCCTATTTCTTAAACTATTCTTCACCAAACCATGCAAAACCTTTTTACTTCCCTTTATATCCTCCTGTAAAATTCCTGTGAAAATTTCCCAGCTCTTCCGTTTCTCTTACTGTAGTATTTTCTTACATTCCTTTTTGGCTCCTTGATATTTCTGCCAATTCTCTGTACTATTGCTGCCTATCCACTTTCTCCAAGCCATTTGTTACCCTTCAACTCCTTCCTTTAACCTGACGTTCCACCAAGGAGTCACCATTTCCTTTTTCCTCCCTGATAGTCTTCACAGGTGTTTTGCTGCAAACTTTACAAAACCATTTCTGAAACACGTCCATTCCTTTTCCACATTGTTCACGTCATATTTGGACATTTCTTTCTTCAGATCCTCTTGAAACTTTTCCCTTATTTCTTTCTCTTTTAACTTCCATCCCTTTATTTTTCTTTCCCTTTTTTCTATTAACTTTGTTATTTTACTGTGTCTTAATTTGGCTACCACCACTTTATGGTCTTCTTCGAAATCTGCTCTTGGCATTGTTTTCTCTTTTTCCACCAGAATAAGATCAATCAATGTCTTTGTCTTTTTCTACCTCCCCAACCATATCTAGTTATTTTTTATGAGTTCTTTTTTCTAAACCACGTATTGCCAACAATTAATCCATTCCTTCTACAAAAATCCATTACCAAATCTCCTTCTTCATCTTGGTTTCCATAACTATAGGGGCCAATTATCTCTTCTTTTCTCTGTGTGCTTCTTCCAATATAAGCATTCATGTCTCCCATTATTATAACCTCTTTGTCTTCAATACAACTTTCCAGTTCTTTTAGAAACTTTTCTAAACATTCATCTGCACTCCCCGATTGGGGTGCATAAACCTGTATAAAATCCTTAATTCCACTCTCAAGTTCAAGTCTAACTTGAATTATCCTGTCACTGATCTGGTCAATTTTGTCCGCATATTGCGCTAGATCTTCTCCCAATATAACACCAAAAGCATTTGTTGCCATTTTTCCTCCACTTCAATATACCCCTTTATATTCAATACCCTTTCTTCAATTTTTTCTTACCTCTCCCCTTCCATTTTGTCACTCATTCCCATCAATTGCTATGTCTTTCTTCTCTATATACTCTAACAGTTCTTCTACCTTGCCATTCAAAGTCATGACAGTGCTGATACTGTAACGAATTGGCGGGGTAGTAGGATCAATTAACACCAAACTGGTAGCTTTAATACTAAGATTTATTAGCTAGGCACTAAACTACAAAAGACTACACACAATTTTTGCTCATAACACACACTTACGCAGTTCGCGCGCTCTCTCTCCCTTCGTTTCTCACTTGTTCTCACACTAAACAGTTTTACACTCACACACAAGGTCCTGCGTCGCACGGCTACATGTTCTCTCCTTCGCCGACAGCCCGCACTATAGTACACTAGTCCGATAATCATGGCAGTTCACATACTTCACTATACTGGCAGTCACTCAGGACTGAACCAACTTCTAACTCAGTCTATCTCTCCCTGACTGCAGGCAGGTCGTTCCTCCCTTACATACCTGCACTGGCCCTTCTAGATTCGTCCGGATGCTGGATGGACCCAGGAACATCGCGAGATAGAACACTCCAGATTAATCGTGGAGTCATTTCCATACTCCTCTGTTACGGGACCATGAGCGGAAATGAGTGGGGCTGGCCTAGCACTTAACCGCTGCTTGTGATTGGTGCAGCTGAAGCGTAAGGGGTGGGCCTATACAGTGCCGGGCCGGGCCCACTACCAGTTGGCATGGCGGACGCTATGACCATTACACTGCCCCCTCCTCAAGGGTGCTCGTCCCGCGCTGCTCCACGATACGGTGCCAAGCGATCCAGGTGAACAACCATCTTCTTCCCTCTGGGAGGCTGCCGGATCTGATAGACGACGTTGATCCTGGTGACGATTGTATATGGGCCTTCCCATTGTGGGTGCAGTTTTGGTGATTCCCTTTTGTCCGTACCGGATGGTACAGCCACACTGTCACCTTCCTGAAAACCCGCAGAGTTCGCGAGCATGTTGTAGCGGGCCCTGTCGCTGGCTACCCTTAGATGATGTCGGGCATAATCGTGGATGTCGTTGAGCTGATCCACCAACTCCCATGCACAGTCTGTCGCTGGTTGCTGCTGGTCTGGTGCAGACCCGAACATTAGATCGCATGGCAGGCGGAGCTCCCTTCCGAAGACCATGATGGCAGGTGTCATGCCCGTCGTCTCATGGATGGACGCTCGATAGGCCATCAAGAAGTAGGTGACCCTCTCGTCCCAGTCCTTCTGGTGCACCGAAACCACCTTCCTAAGGTGCTCTTCGACGGTTTTCACAAAACGCTCCACCATACCATCTGAGAGAGGGTGGAGAGGCGTCGTATGTGTCTTCTGCACTCCTACGCACTGCGGAACCTCTTGCATCAACCTGGACTCAAAGTTTCTGCCTTGGTCGCTATGAAGTTCCCTCAGGACACCGAATCGACAGAAGAAGTTCTTGACCAAGACGTCAGCCATGGTCGTTGGCTCTTGGTTCGAGATGGCGTAGACCTCCGGCCACTTTGTGAAGTAGTCCATAGCCAGGAGTAGGTAATAGTTCCCGGCATCAGATTCGGCGAATGGTGCTCCAACGTTGTACTGCATCATTTGGCCCCTACTCCTGGTACGTGGACCCCGGCTCACCGTGTAGGTGTCACACAGCTGGCACATCCTCTCAACATCGTTCCTTAAGTCCACCCAGTAGTAACGCTGTTAGGCACGATCTAGTGTCTTATTCACTCCCAAGTGGCTGGCAGTAGCGCCCGCATGCAACTCGGTCAGCACCTCTTTTCTCATGCTCCTGGGGGATTATCAGCTGTGCAATGTGCTTCCTTCCGTCGGTTGATTCCCACGTGCGGGTAAGTACCCCGTCACTAACCATGAGAGACGACCACTGGGCCCAGTACGCCTTATAGGTTGGATTGCGTTCGGCGATGTCTTTCCATTCCGGCCTCTGCCCCGACTCTACTTCTCGTAAGATCAGCCCGGTGTTGTTGTCCTTCAGCTGCTCCCTCCTGAGAGCGTCTTGATCCCATCCTTCAGCGGCGGTGGCCCTCACAGACCGGACGTCCAAGATGCCTACCTGTCTCTCCACTTTCTGGCAGTGTGTACAGTTTGTAGGGCACAGTCTTCTCGATAGAGCGTCGGAGTTGCAGAGCTTCTTTCCTTGTCGGTGCTTGGTGGTGAAGGCGTTGCACCCAGCGAACTGTCTGACCTTCCAGGTTTCTGAAGCTTAGGAGCCAGGTCAATGCAGTGTGGTCGGTGCACAGGCGGAAAGGCTGCCCATACAGATACTTGTGGAAGTGCTCCAAGGTCTTCACGATGGCCAGCAATTCCCAACGCGTCACGCAGTAATTTCTCTCAGCTTTTGACAACGTCTTGCTGAAATAGGCGATCACCTTTTCCAGGCCGTCTTGTACTTGTGACAGCACCCCACCAATTCCCACGTAGCTGGCGTCGGTATCGACGAACTTCTCCCCAGGCATGGGATATCCGGGAATGGGTGCAGTACACGGTGACTCCTTCAGCTTCCTGAAGGCAGCCTCCGCCTCGCTTGACCATTGGAAAGACCTCCTCTCCTCGGTGAGCTGTCTAAGAGACTCTGAGAGTCTGCGTAGCCAGATATAAATCTGCGGTAATACGTGCAAAGGCCGAGAAAACTGCTTAGTTCTCGCTTGTCCTTCGGCACTGGCCAGTCGTTGACAGCTTCTAACTTCTCTGGATCTGTGGCTACTCCCTCCGATGACACGATGTGGCCCTGGCAGCGGACCTCCTGGAACAGCTGGCATTTTCCGGGATTTAGTTTTAGGTGTGCCCCACGTAGTCTTCAAACATTTTCCGCAGGTTCTCCACGTGCTGTTTGAACGTGCGTCCCACAATAATTATGTCATCCAGGTACACAAGGCAAGCGTCGTGAGTTAACCCTCTCAGCCTGGCCTCCATCAGTCGCTCAAAAGTCGCTGGTGCGTTGCAGAGGCCTCACCATCTCATCCAGGGTGAACTTGAACTATCCTACCTCTGGGCCACTCTAGAGGAGGGATGTTGTCCTCAATTAATAGCACCAAAGAATCAACATCAATACGTTGATTGGTATCATGCCACTTGATGCGTTTTTGCAATTCCTGCAAGTATTCTCGCTGCCATCTCCGCCACAACCGCTGCCGAATTTTCTGCAAGTGCTGCCAACGTGACAAGCGGTTATCGGGTTCTCTCAACAAATCCCTTTGCACGGGTTGCACGATCGAGTCACTTAGTAGAAAATGTGCTGGTGTTAAGAGTTCTAAATCATTTGCATAATTTGGCAAGGGAGTAAGGGGGCGTGAATTTAATACAGCCTCTATATTGCAAAGAATAGTGTAGGTTTCTTTGAAAGTTAGCACGCGTCCCTGTGTTTCAGTCAGCAAATCTTTTCATCATCTTTACAGCTGCTTCCCACAATCGCCCAAAGTGGGGTGACCGGGGAGGAATGAAACTCCACTGTATCTGCTGCTGAGCGAGTGAGGGGTAAAGGTCGTTGACCCCTTTTACAAAAAGGACTGGATATCTTGTAGTGCGTTGGCTGCTCCAATGAAATTCTTCCCATTATCAGAGAAAAGCTGCTTGCACAAACCTCTTCTCACCATAAAGCGTTGCAGTGCAGCTAAGAAAGCTTCGGTCGTTAGCGCCGACACCAACTCCAAATGCCTTGGTACTGAAGCATGTAAATACAGCTACGTAACTCTTGTAAGTATGAATGCGGCCTCTTCTGTGGCTTTCTCTTACAGATATTGGACCTGCATAGTCCACTCCTGTGGTAACAAAGGGTCGAACAACTAACGTAACCCTTTCTTTTGGTAAATCTGCCATGCGTACCTCTGGAGCTGTAGGATGGTAACAAAAGCACTTCAGACACCTCTTGACAATCCTTTTCGCTTCTCTTCTGCGGCTGATAGGCCAATATCATTGTCGAGTTGCATGTAGCAGTTGCTCTGGGGGACAATGCTTCAGACGACGATGTTCATTTTCCATGATCATTCTGGTGATGTGATGATTTGCTGGTAGAAGCACAGGATGTCTCTGTTCTGATGTTAGCTCCGAAAAACGAAACCTTCATCCAACCTTAATCAATCCGTCACTATCCAGAAACGGACTGAGTGAATTTAGAGAACTCTTCTTTGGGAGGTCTTGATTATTAATTAAGCAATGTAGTACTTGAGGGAATGCTTCTAATTGTGTCCATTTGACTACCTGTTTCTCTGGTTTACAAGTTTCTTGTATTTCTAGTGCACCCTTTTTCCTTTCTGGCGGTTTGAGTTTGCAATTATAAATTAATCTTTGACAATATGCTACTATACGGCATAATTTTGGAAATGACGAGAATTTATTCAGTAGAATGCTAGTTGATGTTGCTGTCAATGTAACTGCTGTGACCTTCAGCTCTGGTAGTTCTGTTTCAAATTCTTCTGAATGCTCTGGTTGTTGATGTTGTGTGCGAAGCCAAGAAGGTCCACTCCATCACAGCTTTTTATGTTCGAGTTCTGCTGAAGTAATTCCTCTTGAGAGAAGATCAGCTGTATTTTCAGTCAAAGGAACATGCTTCCAGGTGGTTGCATCAGTGGCTTCTTGAATCTTTGCAATCCTGTTTGCCACAAATGTCTTCAGCAGCCTTAGCTCAGTGTTGATCCATTCCAAAACAATTGTACTGTCACTCCATAATCTGATCTGACCAATTTTTTCTTTCAAAGCACTCACTGTTGTTTTGACAAGTTGTGCAAGAAGAAGGGCTGCCTCCAATTTGAGTCTTGGCAATGAAATGGTTTTTAAAGGAGCTAATTTCATCTTCGCACAAAGTAAATTGGAAATGTAGAGACCACTTTGCGTTTGACAAACTGCATAAATGCATGCTCCAAAAGCCTTCTCTGAAGAATCACTAAATCCAAACAAATCAAAAGAGCCAGAGCAATTCCCAGGATTTATATTTCTCATAATTCTGATGTTGTTCAGTCTTTCTAATGATGTATAATACTCGTTCCAAATCTGAAGGTGTTCTCGAGACAATGGCTAATCCCATTCAAATCCATCTACCCATAAGTTGCATCAACAAATTCCCTTTGATCAGTAATGGACCCACGAGTCCTAGTGGATCAAAAATCTGTGCGATTTTGGAGGCGACTTCTCTTTTGGATCTTGGTGACTGCTTTGCCAGCTCAACTCGAAACTGAAGGCAATATTGTACTGAGTCCCAGAGGAGTCCAGGAGTCTTACTAGCTTCACCTTAGTCTAAAACCAGTAAAGTCCCCCCGTCGCTTTTGCTCTCCAAATCCCGCAAGATCTCTTTGCTGTTGGGCCTCCATCTCCTCAAATGCATTCCACCACTCGAGTATATTTTGTATTTGCCGCCATAGCCCGATCACGTCTTCTAGAATGTCTCTTCCACTTAAGCAGTCATCCATATAAAAATCATCGCAAATAGCCTTTGCTGCCGCTGAAAATTCATTTTCATGAAGAGTAGCCAATTCATTTAGGCATCTCATGGCATGGTAAGGTGCTGATGCTGTTCCATATGTTACTGTATTTAATTGATAGATCCTCACAGGGGCTGAAGATTCCTCTTTCCACAAAATCTGCTGGAATGCTCGATCTTCAGGATGGATGAGGATTTGCCGAAACATCTTTTCCACATCTGCCGTCATGACGTACTTATGGCAGTGAAATCTAAGTACAATGTGAAAAAGATCTCGCTGTAAATTAGGTCCAGTCATGAGTGATGTCCCGAGTGATGTTTCTGCCGAGGCATCAAATACCACTCTGACCTTTGTGGTGTCACTATTTGGACGTACCACTGGTTGATGGGGTATGAAGTATGAATTTGGTACATCTTGATTTTGGTTTGTTTCAATCAAGCTCATATGTCCTAGTTTTTCATATTCATATTCATTCATGAAATCTGCATAAGCAGTTTTGAGTTCAGGGTGTCTGCTTAATCTCTTGACTAATGATTGTAGTCTAGTGCGTGTATTCTTGATTCTCTGAGGATGACATCTGGCTTAATAGAGAGCCTTACGATGAATCTACCTGTTGTATCTCTCGAAACGGTGTCTGTGAACTGTCTTTCACATATTCTTTCTTCTGATGTGTAATGTTGAATCTCCGGAGTTACTTCTTGTTTCCAAAATTTCTCCATCTGATCTGATAATTGTTGATTGCTAATTTTCATGCATGTTGTTGTTGATCCTTGTTTGTTCTCAAAAACTTCACCGCCTATATTCCAGCCTACTCGGGTGTTTTGCAGAGCTGGTTGTCCTTCAGCTTCATTCTTGGGTGGACCTATGACTATTTTCCAATAAAGTCCTGCACCAATTAACATGTCTATGTCTCCAGGCTTGTTGAATGTGGGATCTGCCAAGCGAATGTCCTTTGGAATAATAATCTTGTCCTTCTTGATCTCCAACTGTGGCAATCGTCCCGTTATAGTTGGCAAAACTAGAAATTCTGCTTCCACCTCAAATCCGTCATTCCTTGAAGCGAGGTGTTCTCTAGTGATCCTTTTTGTTTCCATTTTGGAACAATCTACTCCAATGATCTGTGTGTTTGTCTTGACATTCGGTAAACGAAGTTTCTTATACAGACCTTCCTTTATTAGATTCGACCGAGATCCCGGATCCAGTAAGGCTCGGAATGTCATTCTTCTTCCGTGAACATCTTTCACATCAATTAAAGCTGTTGACAAAAGTGTTTGTGATGTTATTCCTTTTGCCAAGCTCACATTGAGTGAAGCAGGTGAATGCTGAGATTTGACACACAGGTTTATGGGCACTTGATTTTCTTTAACATTTTGTTTCTGTTTGTCATCTTCCTCAGCATGTAAAAGTGTGTTGTGAAGAAGTCCACACTTCTTGCAATATGTCCTGGTTTCAAACAGTTGTTACACTGTCCTTTTTCTCGAAGCAGTTTTCTTCTGTCTTCAACTGATTGTTTAATTAATTCTTCACATGTAAAAATGGGGTGACTTCCACCACACAGATTACAGCTTGCCTGAGACGTCGTCATAACAACTTTCTTGCTAGGTTGTCTGTCCTTCGGATTTGCTTTCGTGTTCAATGCCTTGGTTTTGCTATGATTTAAAAGCATACATGATTGGGAACGCTAAGTTAAAAATTTCAAGATATCATCCAATGTTGGCATCTTTTCTGGAGTGTTGCCTTTCACCCTTTCCTACAAGTCTCTTTGCTCAATGAAATCCAGCTGCTTCTTTGCTAGATGAATAACATGATGTATCCCAATATTGTACTGGTTGCTACATTGCTTTTAATGAAGCCATGTGAGTTTGAATATGAAATTGTAATTGTCTGAGTGATTCAGATTTGCTCTCTTTAAAAACTGTACAAAACTTGAAAAGTTCATCTAGATGTGTCTCGATTATCATCATTTGATTATCATATGTATCTACAAGCAACTTCCACGCACTTGTGTAGTTTTCTTCAGAAATGGTAAAACTTTGAATGACTTTGCGTGCCTTGCCCTGCAGAAGACCGATCAGATACTGATATTTTTGGATATTTGTTAGTTGAGTGTCATTATGAATGGTTGACTCAAAACTGTTCTTAAAAAAAACCATTTTGTGAATTTGCTGTTAAAGTCCGGTAATTTAATTTCTGGTAATTTCTGCATTCTTCTGTTATGATGTTGTGGAACTTCCTGTTGATGAACGGCGTTGTTTACTGCCGTGTTCATTTGAGCTAGTAAATTATTTTGAACACCCTCTGCTTCATCTATTATCGTTTGCAGTTGTGTAACTGCGCTGAAGTAAATAGATTCAAATAGCTCTCGCTCTTCCTCACATTCCTCTTCAAACTGTAATGCAGCTGTTTCATCAGTGATCTCAGTTTCCTCTATTTTCATTTGTACTTCTTCAAAAGAATTCCATAGCTCTTCACATTTTTTAATTCTAGCCTTCGCCTCCGATTTTGACATGTCAGCTGAAATCAACTTTATTATTCTTGTTAATGTGCCTTTACTCGACCACGCGATTGTTTCAATTTCGTTAGTTGCGACATATAGAAATTAAGGTTATGCTGTGAAAGTTCGAAGGGATTGCGTGAAAGTTATGTACAAGTTCAAAGGAATCGTATTGCTGAATTGAGGTTATATGACAAAGGAATTTGGATCTTTTTTATTTATGACAACAGAAGGATCAATGGATTGCAATTATTATTTTCTCATTATTATTATGTTGATCACTGCATGTTTATGTTACGAACATGCACTAAGGGAAAGAGGCTAGAATCTAAGAGTCCTCACGGAGATTCTTGCAGTGAGTGGTGAGAAGAATGTAAATCTTGAAATCTTGTCTTTACTTCTTTGTATGTACGTAACATTGAATCGTACTTGCCTGATTACTGATTTATGCTGCACTCCGTTGAAGTTGTTGGCCTCAGCGGTCTGATTTTCGTTATGAAGGAGAATGCAATATCCGTGAATGATTCCACTAATTCAAGATGTGTTGTATTTTTACTCCGCTGCTTAACCTCAATTGCGACGCATTGTTTTCACTTCTGCGTTTCACATTTCATGATCTTGCTTGTATTGAACATCTCAGGTTATTGAGAATCATGCTGTTGGGCGCCAATGTTTGTTTTTGATTTTGAAGTAAAGGAACTTGGTGCCTTCTATACTTTATTGCATTTGATAGTCTTAATGATGCGATATCACAACTTGATGACAGACATGACTGTTGCATGCGTAACCATTTTCAACAATAAAAAATCATCTGACCAATCGGTAATAGGCTTGCAAAGTGCCAACTTCAATTAATGAAATACATTTGCAAAAATTAAAAGTCTCTTCATAACATATACAAAACTTCTAAAATAGTTCTCTGGAGCTATAATAAGGGATATAATACTACAATTACAGTATATATAATATATGAAATGATTAAATAAATCTACCTATAATACAGTATAGTGGAGTGTATTTTAAAGCAACTAATGTTATCACAGTACAGTAGCCTTATATACATTAAAGACATGATATTCAAAGTTGAACTAAACAGGCTTGATAATACACTGCTGTACCTATTACAGTATATGTCATAAAAATGAGAACTCTGTATTGAAGCTTCATAGACTACATTTAGAATGGTACTTAATCAGTTTTTCGCTGCTGTCATATGAATCTATACTCCAAAGAGATGCAATTGCCTAATGTTCAACCCATGGCGACGTTGCTGTCTTCCACCATCTTACATGCAGAATGCTGTTCGACCCGTTCTTTTGCCATTCTTGCAACAGGACGGTGATGTGCTGTTCCAACAGGATAATGCTCACCCACTGCCCGTGAAGCTTAACATACTGTAATGGTCGTAGCGTCCGCTATGTCAACTGACATTGGGCCTGGCACGGCACCGTATAAACCCAACCCTTACGCTTCAACTGCGCCAATCACTAGCAGTGCTTAAACGCCAGGACAGTCCCACTCGCTTCCGCTCGCGGTCCCATAGCAAAGGAGTATGAGAATGACTCCACGATTAATCTGGAGTGTTTCATCTCGCGATGTTCCTGGATCCATCCAGCATCCGGACGATTCTAGAAGAGCCAGCGCAGGTATATAAGAGAGGAACGACCTGCCTGGAGTTAGTGAGAGTTAGACTGAGTTAGAAGTTGGTGTGGTTCAGTCGTGAGCTACTGCCAGTGTAGTGAAGTATGTGAACTGCCGTGATTATCGGACTAGTGTGCTACAATGTGGACTGTCGGCGAAGGAGAGAACGTGTAGCCGAGCAACGCGGGACCTTGCGTGTGAGTGTAAAACTGTGTAATGTGAGAACACGTGAGAAACGAAGGGAGAGAGAGCGCGCAAACTGCATGTGTGTTATGAGCAAAAGTTGTGTATAGACTTGTGTAGTTTAGTGCCTAGCTAATAAATTTTAGTACTGAAGCTACCAGTCTAGTGTTAATTGATCCTACTACCCTGCCAACTCGTTACAACTGGTGTCAGAATCGGGATCGACCGGTAGCAGTAATTTCGTAACTAGGAATTTCTGGTGAATCGATAAATGGATAGCGAACAGTTTCAGGCTCTCCTCAGTAAGTTCACTGAACTCTCATCCAAACAGGACGAAATCAAGAGTGAACTGAATCTGGAATTAAATGAACTTAAGGGTGGACAAGGTAAATAAGAACACGAAATGCGCTCTCTCGAAAAAAAATTAAAGAGTGACATTATGCAGGACGTACAGGAACTGGTTGAAAAACAGATCAAAGAAATACCGCTGTTTGTGGAGTTAGGAGTTCGAGACCTGAAAGAAGAAGTAAGTGCCCTGCGTACGAGAGTGACAGCCATGGAGACTCGTGCTAGGGCCACCCGCAGCAACAGCGGCTCCAGCGCCGGGAAAGAAAACCCCCCGCGCTTTGATGGGACAACATCTTGGCGGACCATCCGGGCCCAATTCGAGACCGTGTGCGGGCACAACGGTTGGAAATCGGAGGAAAAGGCCATGTACCTAATCGCTGCACTGCAAGGACCAGCAGCGGAAGTACTACACAGCCTTCAGCCGGGTTCCACTTACGACGAGATCGTTAGAGCGCTCGACAGCCGGTACAGTGACTACCAGCTGGCAGCCGTCTAACGAGTCCAGCTGAGGAAGAGGACCCAGCGCGCTAATGAGACGCTGCAAGAATTTGCGCAAGATGTGGAGCAGCTAGCCCACAAGGCTCTGGATGGGCTGCCTCTGGACCACATTCAGCGGGAGGCAGCCTATACATTCATTGATGGGCTCCGCAATGCTGAGATCCATCAAAAACTGATGCTCAGCGGGGAGCATGACCTCAGAGAGGCCCTGACGTTAGCCCTGAGGGTGGAGGCAGTGAAGGGAACAACGTCACCATCACCAAGAATACGAGCCGTGAAAAGCAAGGACGCGCTGCAGACCCGCGCCGTTACGGGAAAACGATGCACGCCGCCGCTGAGACGCTGACGCACCAATGAGATCACCTGTTGGAATTGTGGTGAGCGTGGCCACCTGCGGAGAAACTGCCGTATGGAGGTGGCCCCTGATTAGGGAAACGAGTAAGGGCCGACAAGGGGATGGGCTCGTCAGCGCCGTCACTACCGTCCCCTCGTTTCACGCTAAACATGGTCACGGAGCGGAGCAACGACAGCTTGATCACCGACGGGTGGCTCGGAGACAGGCCGTGTCGAGTCACGATAGACACGGGGGGCGGCATTGACCATCGCCAGGCGGGACATCGCTGAGGGACAGCCAGAGAGGGAACCCCACCGCCCTTATCTGCTGCGGACCGCCTCAGGAGACACTATCCCTGTCTTGAAGGAGGCGCTACTTCAAATAACGCTGGGATAATGACACCTACGAGTCTGGGCCTTCGTAGCCGCCATCACGGCTAAAGTCATTTTGGACCTAGACGCGCTACGAAAATACGAGGTGACTGTCGACGTGAGACGACGTGTATTGTGGCTCGGCAAACAAGAGGTAATGCTGCGAAGCCCAGGGACGCAACCTCGAGTAGCGCGGTTAACATTGACCAGCGACGAAGTGATACCAGCCAACAGTGAGGTGATGGTTACGGCACGGTTAGAGGAACCCATACAAGGGGACAGCATTCTCGTGTAACCCGGTTTGCCGACCACCGATCAAGGACTCTACCTGGCCAGGATGATGGTTCCGGCACAAAGCTGCGTGCTGGTACGAATATTGAATTCGACGTCACAGGAGTAGAGGATACCCAGCGGGACCGAGCTTGGGACTTGTGAACCAATCACGTGCGTTGTGCCAGTGGACGACGAAGACGCACAGACCCTGGAAGCAGGCGAAGGATTGGATAAGCTCTGGAAGATTATATCCGACGCCCGGAAACATTTAGAGGCGAGACAGCTCAGGGAGGCTAAGGAACTAATCCATGAGTTTCAGGACATTATCACTGCTACCGGACATGACTACGGAAAGACGGACAGAGTGTACCATCGCATTAACACCGTCAACGCCGCTCCAATCCGACAGCCACCTTGTAGAGTACCCCTGGCAAAGAAGGTGGAAATCAACCAGATGCTAGATGACATGAGGCAGCGGGGAGTCATCAAGGAGTTGAAAAGCCCATGGTCATCGCCAGTCATCCTGGTGAAGAAAAAGAACGGTGAATTCCATTTCTGCCTCGACTATCGGAAGTTGGACGACATCACGAAGAAGGACTGTTTCCCGTTACCTCGGATAGATGGCACCCTGGACACGTTATCTGGAGCCTAGTGGTTTTCGACTCTGGACTTGAAGTCTGGATACTGGCAAGTAGTGCTCCATCCCAAAGACAAGGAGAAGACGGCGTTCTCAACCGGCTAAGGGCTCTACCAGTTCACCGTGATGCCCTTCGGCCTCTGCAACGCACCGGCGACTTTCGAGCGACTGATGGAGGCCGTGCTGAGGAGGCTAACTCGCGATGCTTGCCTCGTGTACCTGGATGACATAATTATTGTGGGACGCACGTTCAAAGAGCACGTGGAGAACCTTCGGAAAGTGTTCAAAAGGCTACGTGGGGCTC
This sequence comes from Anabrus simplex, assembly GCF_040414725.1. Lineage (NCBI taxonomy): Eukaryota > Metazoa > Arthropoda > Insecta > Orthoptera > Tettigoniidae > Anabrus > Anabrus simplex. Next base: position 125,263,903 of record NC_090265.1, on the reverse strand, counting down.
ACCTAAAGTTAAATCCCGGAAAATGCCAGCTGGTCCAGAAGGAGGTCCACTACCTGGACCAAATTGTGTCATCGGAGGGAGTAGCCAGGAATCTGGAGAAGTTAGAAGCTGTCAATGACTGGCCAGTGCCGAAGGACAAGTGTTAAACTAAGGAGTTTTCTCGGCCTTTGCACATATTACCACAGATTTATAGCTGGCTACACAGACATCTCACAGCCTCTTACACGGCTCACCGAGGAGAGGAGGTCTTTCCAAAGGTCAAGCGAGGCGGAGGCTGCCATCCGGAAGCTGAAGGAGTCGCTGTGTACTGCACCCATCCTCGGATATCCCAAGCCTGTGGAGAAGTCCATCGTCGATACTGGCGGCAGCGACGTGATAATTGGTGGGGTACTGTCACAAACACAAGACGGCCAGGAGATGGTGATTGCCTATTTCGGCAAGACGTTGTCAAAAGCTGAGAGAAATTACAGGGTGACGCATCGGGAATTGCTGGCCATCATGAAGACCTTGGAGCACTTCCACAAGTATCTGTATGGGCAGCCTTTCCGCCTGCACACCGACCACACCGCATTGACCTGGCTCCTAAGCTTCAGAAATCTGGAAGGTCAGAGAGTTCGGTGGGTGCAACGCCTTCAGGAGTACGACTTCACCACCGAGAACCGACAAGGAAAGAAGCACTGCAACGCCGACGCTCTATCGAGATGACCGTGCCCTGTGAACTGTACACACTGCCAGAAAGTGGAGAGACAAGCAGGCATCGTGGACATCCGGGCCGTGAGAGCCACCACCGCTGAAGGATGGGATTTAGATGCACTCAGGAGGGAGCAGCTGAAGGACGACAACATCGAGCTGATCTTACGAGAAGTAGAGTCGGGGCAGCGGCCGGAATGGAAAGACATCGCCGAATGCAGTCCAAACTATAAGGTGTACTGGGCCCAGTGGTCGTCTCTCATGGTTAGTGACGGGGTAATTACTCGCATGTGGGAATCAACCGACGGAAGGAAGCACATTGCACAGCTGATAATCCCCAGGAGCATGAGAAAAGAGGTGCTGACCGAGTTGCATGCGGGCGCTACTGCCAGCCACTTGGGAGTGAATAAGACACTAGATCAGTGGTTCCCAACCTTTTCCAGCTGACACCCCCCTTTTAAGGTACGGGTGGTCATCGCGCCCCCCCTCCCCCGTCATTTCTATAACCTCTCCGATAAACTGACCTGGAGGATATAGACCTAACCTAATGACACTACGTAATGAATTATTCCGTTATTCAATTATTTACGAAAAATAATATGAAGTACGAGCTTTATATCTATGACATACTAACTTCATTTGAGCACAATACAAAGAACACACTTTTACAATAAATCCTTAAATTAGTCAACAAATGTCAGTGAGAGGGTTGACACTGGTTTCTCTTGGTAAGATTCGGTATGTTTGGTTTGATATTTGACAGAGCACAGAGGAGATCACTTGCAACATCTAGCCGACAGCGTTGCTTTGTTTTTATGACACTCAGCGTTGAAAATCCTGACTCGCATAAATATGTCGCTGAAAATGGGACAAGGGCACGCAATGCTTCTTTGGCCATTTCAGGATACATTGCAAGACAGTTTACCCAAACGTCCGCCAGTCCTAATATTTAGTAATCATCTTTTAGCTTTGAATCACACTTCAAATCTATGGCTCTTCTTGAAGTTGTGCTGGCAATGCTTCAATATCAATGCCAAACAGACTTCCTGTTAACATCCAGGACCATTCATCTGACGAGGTATCAGGAAAGTAGAAATTGAATTATTGTGCCAGGGAATCCAAATGTGACTGAATTTGCACCTTAAGTTAATTACGATCACGTTCATTTTCTGGCAAAATGTCATTGGAGGTGGTGAAAGGATGAGAAGTTGTTCAACTGAAGCCGGCGTTTCCATAACCGTATTTTTTCCAGGAAAGCTCTGATGGCATCATAAGCAAGCATAATATTGGAGTTTTTGCTTTGAAGCTTTAAGTTCGAACTGTTCAAAGCTTCAAAAAATCGCAAAGATATGCCAATGAGACGATAAAATTGGCATCAGTAAACAACTTCATACAGATCGTTCTTACCTCCACCAAGAAGAAAAATTTCAACTTCAGACTTTAATTCAAACAGCCGAGCCAACGTGTTCCCTTTTGATAGCCAGCAAAAAGGAGAGTTTTGTGATCAGCTTGAAGGTCAACACAAAGGGCTTCAAACAATCTTGTCTGTAAAGAACTATTCTTCACAGAGTTCACAATTCTTATAGCGACTTTTAGTGTGTTATTAAAATCTTGGGGCAAGGTTTTGGCCGCCAAAGCCTGCCTGTGAATTATACAGTGGGTTCCCATGATGTTTGGGCTTTTATCTTTCGCCAATTTGAGAAACCCAGAACGTGACCCAATCATAGCAGGTGCACCATCCGTACATACACCCACTACATTAACCAGGAACGTCCACGTTCTTGGAAAAAAACTATCGATGGCAGAAAACACATCACAAGCTTTCGAAGTTGTTTTCAAACATTGGTAGACGAACATTTCTTCTCTTAAAATTCCATTGTCGACAAATCGACAATATACAATCAGTTGACACAACGGGCCACATCGGTTGTTTCATCACACTGATTTGAAAACACTGGAGATTCTTTCACCTCCAAAATTTGCATTTTAATGTCTTTTGACAGTTCTTGAAGTCTGCACTTCACTGTGTTATCAAAAAGAGAAATTTTAGACAATTTCTGCCGACTCCCTTCATCCAAAACTATATTTACGGCTAATAACATACATGGCTTTATTAATGTTTCCCCAAATGTATATGCTTTTTTGTCTTTGGCAATCAGAAGAGCTAGTTCATATGATGCTTCCACTGCTTTCTCATTTTCTTGGTTAAAAGTACCCGATGAATCTAATTTCATACATTTTAGTGAGTTGAGCTTAGTTGCAAAAAATTATGTGAGTTTGTCTTTTAAGCCTGAATGCTTCGTGTTTAAATGTCTCTCCAAACGCACAGGCCTCATCGCATCGTTACGCAGAACGCAGTAGCAGATTACGCATTGAGGCTGTTGTATTCCGTTCCGTTCAACGACTGTGAAGCCATATTTAATGTAGTCATCATTGTACAGTCTCTCCTTGGACATCGTTTTCAATTTTTTTAAGTCACCATATTAAATAACACAATTCACACAGTTGCACTGTTACAGTGAAGCATACACAACAGTCACAATAAACTTGACAGACACGTCCACTGCGAAAGTATATGAGGCACAGAATCAACAGTCAAAGGGCTTGGCCACTGATGGTCTATCGGCGATGTGTTGTCATGGCCATCACTGCGCCATCTCTGATGGTACAGTTGTACTATGTAGCTCTCGCCAATTTGACTGCAAGGGAAGAATAAGAATATATAGGGGTGGGAACAGAGCTTTCAAGAACGAGCTACCCACAAAACGAGTCTATATGCCGCAGAGTGAGAGGGAAGGAGGAACTTCCACTTCATTTGTTGCTTCTGAAACTCCGATATTCTTTATTCTTCAGAGTTAATGTCGACTCCTGACTGTAGTAACTTATTGCCAGTTAAGATTTTTGGTGAGAAAATGTGACTGTTTCATTAATTGCTGTGGTTAAACATTAATTAGTTGTAGCCCAAAATACCAGTAGGCCTACATAGAATTTCACGCTAGCCGTGAAAGCCTAACATCTTATATTAAATACATTTATTATAATTTAGCCTACTATTGTTACCTTATCTCCTGTTGTTCTCGCCACTAGATCAATTTGATATAATACCGAAATTTATACAAGTACCTCCTTCATGTAATATATTTTGTTTATGAGAAAACCCTTGTACAGTATGTAGCAATAATACTGGAAAATGAAAGCAACTACTACATCGTTGATGACTAGAAACATGTCGCGTCTGGTCATAGTTTACTTTCACGCAAGTAGGTCCACAAAGTGTGCAATTAAACATGCGTTGATTGGTCTTGTTCCTGCACCTGCTCTCAGGCTTCATTTTGCTCCTCACAACACAGCAAATTCCTTATTTCACCTCCAACCTCGCGGCTCCGCAGAGGTTTGTGTCGACAGTAGGCAATTACCAGTGCTTTTGAACGATTGACTTGGCGCGACAATCACTTGGAGAGATTCAAAAAAATGTTTATTACACAAAATTGTAATTTTCGAGTTAAAAAAATTAATTCGGAAATCACATCATGCCCACCCTGATAAAGCCCCACGCCCCCCAGGTTGGGAACCCCTGCACTAGATATTGATCGACAGCGTTACTACTGGGTGCACTTGAGGAACGATGTGGAGAGGATGTGCCAGCTGTGTGACACCTGCACGGCGAGCCGGGGTCCACGTACCAGGAGTAGGAGCCAAATGATGCAGTACAACGTTGGAGCACCATTCGAGAGGATCGCCATTGATGTCGCTGGACCATTCCCCGAATCTGATGCCGGGAACCATTACCTACTCCTGGCTATGGACTACTTCACAAAGTGGCCAGAGGTCTACGCCATCCCGAACCAAGAGGCATTGACAATGGCCGACGTCTTGGTCAAGGACTTCTCCTGTCGATTTGGTGTCCCGAGGGAACTTCATAGTGACCAAGGTAGAAACTTTGAGTCCAGGTTGATGCAAGAGGTTCTGCAACGCTTAAGAGTACGGAAGACACGTACGACGCCTCTCCACCCTCAGTCAGATGGTATGGTGGAGCGTTTTGTGATAACCGTTGAAGAGCACCTCAGGAAGGTGGTTTCGGCACACCAGAAGGACTGAGAGGAGAGGGTCCCCTTCTTCTTGATGGACTATGGAGCGTCCACCCATGAGACGACGGGCATGACACCTGCCAACATGGTCTTCAGAAGGGAGCTCCACCTGCTATGCGATTTAATGTTAATAATAATGTTATTTGTTTTACGTCCCACTAACTACTTTTTAAGGTCTTTGGAGACGCCGACGTGCCGGAATTTAGTCCCACAGGAGTTCTTTTACATGCCAGTAAATCTACCGACACGGGGCTGTCGTATTTGAGCACCTTCAAATACCACCAGACTGAGCCAGGATCGAACCTGCCAAGTTGGGGTTAGAAGGCCAGCGCCTTAACCGTCTGAGCCACTCAGCCCGGCGATTTAATGTTGGGTCTGCACCAGACCAGCAGTAACCAGCGACAGACTATGCATGGGAGTTGGTGGATCGGCTCAACGACATGCACGATTATGCCTGACATCATTTAAGTGTAGCCAGCGACAGAATGAAAGCCCGCTACGACATGCTCGCGAACTCTGCGGGTTTCCAAGAAGGTGACAGAGTGTTTGTACCCTCCGGTGCAGATGAAATGGAAGTCACCAAAACTGCAGCCACAATGGGAAGGCCCATATACAATCATCACCAGGATCAACAACATCGTCTGCCGGATCCGGCGGCCTCCCCGAGGGAAGATGATGTTTGTTCACCTGGATCGCTTGACACCGTATCGTGGAGCAGCTCGGGACGAGCAGCCTTGAGGAGGGGGCAGTGTAATGGTCATAGCGTCCGCTATGTCAACTGCCATTGGGCCTGGCCCGGCACCGTACAGACCCGCCCCTTAAGCTTCAACTGCACCAATCACTAGCAGCGCTTACGTGTTAGGGCAGCCCCACTCGCTTTCGCTCGCGGTCCTGTAGCAGAGCAGTATGGAAATGACTCCACGATTAATCTGGAGTGTTCTATCTCGCGATGTTCCTGGGTCCATCCAGCATCCGGACGAATCTAGAAGGGCCAGTGCAGGTATATAAGAGAGGAACGACCTGCCTGGAGTCAGGGAGAGATAGACTGAGTTAGAAGTTGGTGTGGTTCAGTCCTGAGCGACTCCCGGTATAGTGAAGTATGTGAACTGCCATGATTATCGGACTAGTGTGCTACAATGTGGACTGTCGGCGAAGGAAAGAACGTGTAGCCGTGCGACGTGGAACCTTGTGTGTGAGTGTAAAACTGTGTAGTGTGAGAACAAGTGAGAAACGAAGGGAGAGAGAGCACATGGACTGCGTAAGTGCGTGTTATGAGCAAATGTTGTGTGTAGTCTTGTGTAGTTTAGTGCCTAGCTAATAAATCTTAGTATTGAAGCTACCAGTCTAGTGTTAATTGATCCTACTACGCCGCCAACTCGTTACAATACTCTGCAAGACGTACAGCAAATTTTCTTGCCAGTACAATCTCCGGACTTGTCTCTAATCAAGCATGTGTGGGTCATGGTGGGATGAAAATGACTCTTGTGACTTGTCACAACCCACAACTCTTACAGAACTACATGAACAGGTTGAGGAGACGTGAAATAATGGATCTCAAGACAGTACTTGCCACCTGTATGATCAAGAGTATGCCAGAGTCAGTGCCTGCATTGACGCCCGTGGAGGCTACATTGTGTACTAATATGGGTGTTTCAGCATGGTTGCATACCTAGTATCTCAGAACCGCTTGAGCTACTGATCTGTAAATGCAATCATTTCATGTATTCCTTATGTTTCTACAATAAAGGTGTTCTATTCTACTTTTTTTTTTTTTTTTTTTGGCAGTGTATATAATATTAATTAAAACCAAATTTTATTCCTTTCTTTACAATATTTCTACAGTTGAACACTTCATTTTACTTAACTTCCAACTCCCTGTAATCTTATCACCACTCCCTAGTGCACTACATTAACAATGATGTCATACTTTCTGTAATAATTCACATCTTTAACTCATCTATTCTCGACAAGACATTTCCCACTACTGTATCTGGAAACAAGCCTAAATACGGCCTTTAGGAAAAGCATCAGCTCATCTCATAGCTTCAGACTGCTTTTTCTTCTATCTGCTTTTTGTAAAGCAGTTGAGTATATTATTAACGTACAAATAACCAATTACTTGATCAGCTATGATCTGCTGGATTCTCTACAGTCAGGCTTCAGACCAAGACACTGTACTACCAATGCTATCCTTAAGGTAACTGATGAAATACATACGACAATGGACAAAAGACAGACAACTCTCCCTGTATCGCTGGACTAAAGTAAAGCATTCAATACATTAGACTTGGACATTTTATTGTCAAAATTGCATTCTCTTCACTTTTTAGACAATATCTTATCATGGAAGTATTCTTACCTTCATGACCGATGACATTGTATTTCTAATGGTCGGAATGTACTGTCATGGCATACTCTAAAGTGTGGTGTATGACAAGGCTCTGTGCTGGGTCCCCTTCTATTCTCTCCATATGTTAATGATATCTCTCAAAGGCTGAAGTATTGCAATCATCTTTATGCTGATGATCAACAGATTTATACGCATGTGGCTCCAGGTGACCTTCATTTAGCTGTATATCATCTGAATGAAGACGTCCCTTTTATAGCATCATGGTCTTCGTCATAAGGTCTTAAAATTAACCCTGCTAAATCTCAAGTGACACTTCTTGCCTATCCCAAGCTCCTATCAAAAGTTAACTAAGTGGACCTGTTCCTTCTCATTATCATTTGTGGCAGTAGAACACCACGTACATGTGCAGTGAAATAGCTAGGCATTATCCTGAATGAAAACTTGTCCTAGACAGCTCATGTTTCAAACATAATGAAATAGGTATTTTCTTCCCTCCACTCTCTAAACTAGCTAAAACACATTTTTCTTCACTGTGACGTAGTGTACAGACACACAGGTGTGATCCTGCAAACTCGATGAAGAAAAAATGCATGTGCGATTTATATGCAATCCCCAAGCATGCAACAGCATCCTTCTTGCATTGCCGACCCACAGAACTACCATATTCACCGACTCCTTCACAATTTTTGCATCATGTGAAAGGAGAAAAATTCCTGAGAATATTAAGGCTACGCAAAGTGGAAATGCTTTCAAAGCAGCTGTTTAGGAATTTTTGTGTAACTGAACTGCTAATTACCAATTAAAGTATTTCCCTCTTATATCCAACAAATATAAATCGCTGACTCTTGTTAAATTCATATACTGTATATTCAAAATGATTGTTGGGGTTTCAAAAAATCATAATACACAGTGCAATTGATGTAGGAATACGAATCTTCTTTTATTGTGCACTGTAATCTCAAAGGTTTTTTTTTTCATAAATTACAAAGGCTCAATATGGGCACCTTTTGTCACTCTACACACATCTACTCAATAGTACATTTCTTTCCACACATGCCCCAAAATGTCAGCGGTGATGTTAAAGAAGGTGGCTCGGGTGCGTTGCTTCATTTCCAGAATGTTCTCTGGTAGAAGAGGAATGAACACTTGAGCTTTAACATATCCCCACAGGAAGAAATCACATGGTGTTAAATCTGGTAAATGTGGTGACCAGAGTAAGAGCATCTAATCGCAATCCATTCTGCATCTGATTCGTCATTGTGATAGTTTTTGGTTTAAAAACGCTCCAACCTCCCTATGTAAATGAGTGGTGCACCATCCTGTTACAGCATGTAATCGTCCCTGTCGTCACTCAACTGGGGTAACAGCCATTCTGTAAGCATGTCCACATTAAGTCAGCCCTGACACTGCCTGTTCGTTGAAGAAGAATGAGCCATAGACCTTTGTCTTTGAAACAGCACAGAACACATTGATCTTTGGGGAGTCATGCACATGTTCCACATAACAATGGGTGTTTGTTGCTCCCCGAATTTGAATGTTTTATGTATTTACCTTTCCACTCACATGGAAGGTTACTTTGTCGCTGAAAACTAGTCCGTCACGAACACCATCATCTTGTTCACATCATTCTTGCAGTGCAATGCAAAAATTCAAACGTAGGACTTTGTCATTATCTACTAAAGATTGGCGTAACTGTAAGCGATTTGGCTTTATTTTACTGGCTTTATAGCACACGCCATAATGTAGTTTGAGGTACATTCAGTTCAGTTCTCTACTGACTCTTGTTGTCGATTTCTTAGGGAGATAAGCACTCCTGATCCGATTCACTTGTGCTTCTGACACAGCGGGACACTCACTGCTTTTCCCTTTACACAAACAACCTGTGTCCACAAACTGAGCATATCATCTACGAATGGAGTTGTCAGAGGGAGGATCCTTCCTGTATTTAGTTAAAATATGATGCTGGACTATGGCAACTGATCAATATTAATGATATTCGAGAGTACAAAAGCCTTTCTCCTTACCACTGACCGCCATTTTGTAAACACTGCTTTAGCCGCTATCTGATGCTAACTAATGTCACTATAGTTCATGCAGAACAAAACTTTGAAGTTTGTCTAACCATCAATGCAACAATAATAGCACGATTTCCATCATTTCTAAAACAAAATCAGGATTCAAATAAGTTTGTTTCTTTCTGTTATATTTATAGCTTAGTTATAAAAAATTTAGTTATTAATGACTAGGGACTGGAAAATTTTGCATTTTGTGACAGACTCAGATTTTAATGTGAATTTCAACTGAAAATGCAAATAATAAGAAATTAGCAAACACTTGCAATTTTGCAGCTGATTAATTAAAAATGCATGATTTCTTTTTTTAGTGAAAACTGCATTTATCGACAGAATGAAGTCCAAAGTTCAATTTTTCATCCATTATTATTCATTAGTATTAATTCAATTGATTGATTAACAATACATTTATACAACAGTCATACAAATTTTTATTGATTATTACTGATAGACGTTCGATGTGTGTCATTTTCTTCCTGAATTTCTGGATTCAAACAACTTTTCTGTTGATTATTACTGGAAAGCTATATTGGCACGAGACAAGATGCAAGATGCATAGTTCCACTTCCCATCAATCCTCTTCAAACAGCGTTATGCACATGGTGAAGAGAATAAATCTGCATTAATTGTTGAGGTTATCGGGTGCATGGCAATCAATCAATCAATCAATCAATCAATCAATCAATCAATCAATCAATCAATCAATCACTACTGATCTGCATTTAGGGCAGTCGCGCAGGTGGCAGATTCCCTATCTGTTGTTTTCCTAGCTTTTCTTAAATGATTGCAAAGAAATTGGAAAATTATTGAACATCACCCTTGGTAAGTTATTCCAATCCCTAACTTCCATTCCTATTAATGAATATTTGCCCCAATTTGTCCTCTTGAATTCCAACTTTATCTTCATATTGTGATCTTTCCTACTTTTAAAGACACCACTCAAACTTATTCGTCTACGGATGTCATTCCACGCCATCTCTCCACTGACAGCTCAGAACATACCACTTAGTCAAGCAGCTCATCTCCCCTCTCCCAAGTCTTCCAAACCCAAACTTTGTAACATTTTTGGAACACTACTTTTTTGTTGGAAATCACCCAGAACAAATCGAGCTGCTTTTCTTTTGATTTTTTCCAGTTCTTGAATCAAGTAATCTAGGTGAGGGTCCCATACACTGGAACCATACTCTAGTTGGGGTCTTACCAGAGACTTATATGCCCTCTCCTTTACATCCTTACTATAACCCCTAAACACCCTCATAACCATGTGCAAAGATCTGTATCCCTTATTTACAATCCCATTTATGTGATTACCCCCAATGAAGATCTTTCCTTATATTAACACCCAGATACTTACAATGATCCCCAAAAGGAACTTTCACCCCATCAATGCAGTAATTAAAACTGAGAGGACTTTTCCTATTTGTGAAACTCACAACCTGACTTTTGACCCCGTTTATCAACATACCATTGCCTACTGTCCATCTCACAACATTACCGAGGTCATTTTGCAGTTGCTCACAATCTTGTAACTTATTTATTACTCTGTACAGAATAACATCATCTGCAAAAAGCCTTATCTCTGATTCCACTTCTTTACACATATTATTGATATATATAAGAAAACAAAGGTCCAATAATACTGCCTTGAGGAATTCCCCTCTTAATTATTACAGGGACAGATAAAGCTTCGCCTACTCTAATTCTCTGAGTTCTATTTTCTAGAAACATAGCCACCCATTCAGTCACTCTTTTGTCAAGTCCAATTGCACTCATTTTTGCCAGTGGTCTCCCATGATCTATCCTATAAATGCCCGTGAGAGGGCTCAGCAATATTCAAATGAATATTCAACATTCAAACATACCACAGATTCATTAACAGTGTTTTGCAGATTTTGTAATTGTTATGATGCTTTCACACATTTGTTGGGCTGCATAAAACAACATTAGTAGGCACAAGAGAATTGCCAGATACATGGTTGTGAACAACTTGCTTAAAATAATGCATTAAACTGGTTAGATATATAAGAAGTCCACCTGGCCTTAATATTGCCAGGATAAATGAATGAATGAATGAATGAATGAATGAATGAATGAATGAATGAATGAATGAATGGATGAATCCTACTACAGTCTCAAAGAAATCTGAAGGAAAGATTTATGAGTCTTTCATTTTATACATTCAAGTTTGCACAAGAACCTATGAACACCTACAACTGATAAATTACAGTCTGCATGAGAACCTATGAATTGATATGTAAGCAAATAAAATGTGAAGGGCTTGAATATAGGTTAAAAGGCTAACCTGATTCACCATTAAATGATCTCAATTAATAATATCATAGTATGTTAATTTTTGTATTTCTCTGTTAGATCCTGAGAGGCAGAAATGATTATTTCAAAATTAAGCTACAATTAATGTACTTTCTTTTAGGTTATCTCAACATTCAGAATAACTTACCTCTTGATTTCTCAGTGAAGCCAGTTCCAGGCACGAGTTGGCTAGAAGGTAATCACCACTTAGCAAAGCAATCTTATTTCCAAAGGTCATATCATTGAGAACTGGCTGTTCAGAGAACATACCAGGGTAGATGTTGACCAATCCCTTATGCACTAAATGACTAGTGCGAATCATCTCTGTTACTTCCGCTAAAGCACGCTGGCTGAGAAAGGGAAAAGTAAAAAACAAATTTCAGACCTTCTTTATAGGAGGAGACATTTCATTATGAATCTATTAATTCTGTTCCTGAGTGTGAGAAAATCCTACAAAACAACAAATACTTATATGCCAGAACAATTAAGTACACCTTTAACCATTAAAGAATAGTAGCTTTGTTGAGCTCAAAATGAGGTCTTCCATGCCATGTGTATTAAAGGCAAAGTGCAAATTAATGGACAGGAAGTGAGAAAATTATCAAGTTGATAAAATTGTTTCCCAGGTTGATGATAGCAATATCTTGTTTTTCCTGCCAGGCAGAATGATTCTCCCTCTCTTATACTCTTATGGATATTTACTATTAATTATTTCCAGGGTCTATTAATGTTTCAAGCCAGTTTCTTATCAAAATCACAGTTAATCATAATAACATCTGTTAAACTTGACCATGTGAGAGTTCAGCTATTTTTAATATACATTACTCCATGTGGCTGTGTCGGGACAGTCCAGTTCGCTGCGGTAATAGAGTAGACCGTACAGCCAGCGAATGCACAGAATCTCAGGCAGTGAGAAATAACTCGACCCCAGAAGAGGACAAATGGTTTTGGGCGAATGAGTTTTCTCAGGTGAGGTGATGGCCTCCAGTGTAGGGAATGACACTGGAACTCATCAAGCAGCGACTGTCCCCAAGTTAGGGGCAGGTGCAGAAGGTGTCTGTACTCCGTGTTAGGAGCGGCCTCAAAACCTGCTGGCAACAGCTCTGAAATGGCTTCGGGAGTGGCGAATCCATCGTAATAGCAGCCTAAAATGAGTACAAATACAGAGTGGCCTCAGCAAGTGCTAGGGTGTCCCCTGCAAGCGACAAGCAGTACTTCAGGTGCTGGGGGAGCTGTGAGAATTGGGCAACCAGTATCACAATATATCCAAATCGGGACAGTCACCATCCTAACCCTGACAGACAAAACCAAAGAACTGACAGAGTTCATGAAAAAGGAGGCCATAGCAATCCTTGGTCTTAGTGAAATGAAACGGAAAGGAAGAGAGGAAAGAAAACTGAAGGAAGGGCACAGGCTGTTTTACAGTGGTGGCAGGATGCAGTAAATGGAGAAGGAATGATCATTAGAAAGGATATCCTGGAATATGTGGAGGAGATGAAGAAGATCAATGACAGAATTATCATAGCAAGGATACAGTTTGAGACAGGAACACAAGATTTGTTCCAAGTAAATGCTGCACAAACTGGAAATAAAGAAAATATAGAACGATTCCTTGAAGAAATGGAGAAATACATCAAAGCAAGGAAGTAATTATAATGGGAGATCTGAACACATAAATGGGAAGAGAGAGACTGGGAAGAGAATAGATTTTGGGTCATATAGATATGACAACAAGAATCAAAAAGGGAACACACAAGTGGAAAAGAGAGAGACTGGGAAGAGAAGTGATTCTGGAGCATGTGGATATGGCAACAAGAATCAAGAAAGGGATATGTTAATGGAATTTTGCCAGAGGAACCACATATAGTAAAACCTCTATTATCCATTCTAATGCCCAGGAAGGGGTGAACAGTTAATTTAAAAAACCTGATAACCCATATTACTAATCTTAATGGACTTCAAAGTACAGTAGAGTCTCGTTAATCCAAACTAATTGGGACCGGAGTCTGCTCGGATTAAGAAATGTTCAGATTAACCGGAAAATATTTTCTAATAATAATCTTATTGTTTTTACATCCCGCTAACTACTTTTATGGTTTCTGGAGACGCCTAGGTGCCAGAATTTTCTCCCGCAGGAGTTCCTTTACGTGCCAGTAAATCTACTTACACGAGGCTGACGTATTTGAGCACCTTCAAATACCACTGGACTGAGCTAGGATCGAACCTGCCAAGTTGGGGTCAGAAGGTCAGCGCCTCAATCGTCTGAGGAAAATAGTTTCTACAATACAGTACAGTACATACTGTAATTTGAAATGTCCATTCTTTTGCGGTTACTGATGTGATGTTTTTTTTGAGACGCTGGTTTAACAATGCATCTTTGAGTAGGTTCCAATCACTACAGCAAAAGAAACAAAGAGACTTTGTAAAGATAAACGACCAGTGATTGATGGTTTATGATGGGTAATTACGTTTCCATTAAATGATTCTAGTAAAATATGACTAATAAAATGCAAATAAATCCTCATTCTGTAATATGTCCTTTCATTTCAATAATGACATTTAAAAAAATTAATATTTCAGTTCGGATTAACCAGACTTTCGGATTAACGGTACTCTAGTGTACGTACTATATAACTCTCTTTAAAACCGAAATGTAGTCAATGCAACAACAATACATACTAAATATTTACATAAATTACCAGCAGCACATGAATAAATTAATTTACCTGGTGTCATTTAAGCTGCTTTAAAAAAAATCTGTACTTTTTTTTTCACTCTCCTACAACTTACCGGTAATTTCTTCTGTATGTCCATACTGACCTTGAGATTGTGACTGAGAGTTTTTACGGCTGACTTGTCACATAGCCTGTTGCCAAGCATTTTAGAGCTGCTGCAGCCAGTATCTCCTTAGGTGTTCAGGGTTGAGGGCAGGCATTTACTCTTATCTCCAATCAATATGGTTTTCCCACTAATACTTGGGTGGCTGACTGCAGTGGTTCCCCACTGGGCGATGGGGTTGCCACATCCCAACACCCTGACATGGCCCAGGACAGAACTAAATGGAGACAACGGATCCATGTAGTGGACCCCATCAGCAGGAGGGACAAACGCTGAAGAAAGAGATGATGATGTCCATTCTGAACTTTCTAATTATAAGAATGTCTGAAATATCCGTATCGTCCTCATGCTCCAAGAATTCCATTAAAGTTTCAGCTGACTCCAGTACGGTCTGAAGCGGTGTGTGATTGTTTGTGACGCACTCTTCTTCCTCACCGCACTCTTCTTCCTCACCCCCCTCACTTTCATCGTCACTTCACAGCTGACTGCCGAGTTCCCGTTTGCGCTTCTCATTACTACTTCATCATCAGTTAAAACATGATGCCCACATCAGTATGAAGCTACTCCTTAATGTTACTTTCATCCACTTCATATCAAATTCACTACTAGATCTTCCATCATACAAGATTTCAAATGATAAATATAGGATGTCCATAAAAACATTTGTTCTTCAGACTAAGGTATGTCAATTTGGATAAGCCACTAACTGTAAGCTTCATACTCCTAGTTGGCCCAAGATACTCAATTGTTCATATCTCATTCTCAATAAGTTTGTCTAAACAATGACTCTTCAAGTACTGGTATTTCCCAACATCATCGCTGACCAACTCCCACAGCCCGGGTGTGGTGAACAAGCCCCCCCTTTCTGCCCATGAACCAATTCTACTTTCAAAATCATCTCCCAATCGTCCTCTCTCCTCTACATCCTTCTTCACTAAATCGGTTGATTTTTGTCTAAGTCTGCCTGCAGGTTTTTTTCTTCCTATACTTCTTTTCTATATTTCCTACTTGCAGTCCCATTGGCACTCATTCTTTTCACATCAATTTTGTCTTCTTGATCCTTTGCAGTAAAGTGTCTCCTATTCCCACCTCTTCACAGATTTTTTTTTTTGTTCCTAATGTTGTCTTTCCTGGTCTTCTGCATCACGGTGCATACAAAATTCATTTCTGTGTTTGGAGTTTCGAATTATCCTTTCTCCATCACAGCGGTAAATAAGAAGGATGACAAAGTGCTACTTTGCTGTACACCTCTCTCTATTTGAAACCATAATGACAGCTCGGAGCCCAAGCAGGTCAGCAAGATTTATGGCAAACAGTAGCCACTGAATACGAGGTGGGTGACATCACTGTGAGGATCCGAGTGCACTATATATGAACAATGTGATGTGACTACATCTTGCATAATAATGCACACTTACAGGATTAAATTTGCAGTTATACAATGTATACATATCTTAACAGATTATAAAGGAAAAGACAACATGCACTTATTTCAGTGGAAGGAATCTCGAAAATTAAGTTCATTTTACTGGAAATAAAGCAACTCACAGTTGATTCTTCTTTGCAGCATATTTTTTCATTGTGTATACTTTCAGCTTTCTTTTTATGTTATGCTCTAATATGAATAAATATCCTGGTTCTTACATAATGACTAAAACTTTCTCCCTGGCTTGTGATCACTGAAACAAGCTACAGTATTTAATCACACCGTTACACTTTGAAATGGTTTCAGGTCCATGGAAACTACAAAATATTGCTTAAAAGTCATTTACTGTGTTCAGCCTTTCCTTTGTAGGAGAAATAAGCCATTAGATATAATCCATATAGACTCATTAGGAATGTCTGCAATGTATGCCGCATGATATATGTCTCAGTTTATAACGTTCTCAATTGAACTGTAGAATTATTTTTTGCTTATGTCTTTAATTCGTGATTACTGGAGGTTGTTATTATTATTATTATTATTATTATTATTATCATTATTATTATTATTATTAATAATCTTTCTTCAATTTTGTCCATCAAAGGACCATGGAAAGTAACCCCGTGCATTCATCTTAATCCTTCTTTTCTCGACTTCCAATAGTTCTTCATCCTTTCATTTTGCTATTTCCTCCTCTCTTGTGTCCAGATGTTATTATTACCTTTCCTCTTTTCCTTCTCCTAGAAACCCTTGAAATGTTGTATCAATCTTCCGAAAGTTGTTCTGTCTCTGTCATATCTTTTTTTACTTCTTGGATCCACTGGTTGTCATTCTTGCTCTTGTACACACGGTTAAACACCCATTTTGTCACTCTACTGTTATCCATCCTCATTACGTGACCAAAAAATTTAATTCTCCTCCTTCAGATCGTGTCTAACAGCCTTTCTTTTTCTTCATCCTTGTATAGATCTTTATTTATCCCATGTCTAAACTCTCCTTCCTTCGTTTTCAATGGTCCCCAAATTTTCCTCAATATTTTGCTTTCTTTTTTCTCTATCTCTTCCATTTCACCACTTTTCACAGAGAACATGCATTCTGTGGCATACAGACTCTCTGGTTTGATTACTGTGTTGTAGTGTTTGGTTTTAGTTTTCCTTGAGAGGTTCTTTTTGTTGTAGGTATCTTTAGTGAGTTGCTACGCTAGTTCCAGTTTTTTTGCTCCTGATCTGTTTGCTTCCTTATCGAGTCCATTAACCTGAATTATTTCACCTAGTTATTTAAATTTATTAACCTTGTTGATTTTCCCGTACTCTGTTTTTAGTGGTGTGGGTGAATCATTAATATTCAACATGCATTTAGTCTTCTCAAAAGATATCTGAAGTCCAACTTTTCCTGCTACTTCTTTCAGAAAGTTGATTTGCTCTAAGGCAGTCTCTATACTTCCAGAGAGGACTGCTATGTCATCAGCAAAGGCCAAACAGTTTCCACCAACCCCTTTGTGCTTTGAACCTAAACTTATCTCATGATGGAATCCCCTTTCTTTAAGTCTTTCTTCCCATACTCTTATTACCTTTTCCAGGACAATATTGGAAAAAACTGGGGAAAACCCATCTCCCTGCCTGACAATGGTTTTAATTTCAAATTCATCTGAGATCTCTCTCATAAATTTCACTCTGGACTTTGTTTCAGTCAGAGTTGGTTAATTATATTGATTGATTTTGTGTCAACTCCAAATTCCTCTAAAATGTTCAGTAGCAAAATTCTGTCTACTGAATTGTATGTTTTTTTGAAGTCCACAAAAACTATGACATACTTTTTGTTCTTTGTAACCCTGTCTGGTATTATAGTTTTCAGGTTTAAAATCTGTTCTGCACATGATCTGCCTCTTCTAAACCAACCTTGGTATTCTCCAATTTGTTTGTCTATTATTGGTTCAGTTCTATTATGAAGAGCTTTTGACAGTATTTTATATGTAACTGCTACTAGGGAGATTCCTCTGTAATGGTTCACATCTGTTTTGGTAACCATTCTGATACAGGGTGTTTACAAATGAATATCGGAGTTTTAACGCCTTATAATATTGAATACGTTAAACTTACAGTTATACATTATATGTCAAATGAAAGAGCAACTCAGTTTTGTTTGTTGGCACCAGTGCGCATGTACGTGCAATGGTTTCGCCGCAATCCGCTAGACAGCGGTAGTAGCAAAGATGGCGACTAGTGAACAGAAAGCTTTTTGTGTTTTGCAGTTTGCAAAGACAGAATCTGTAGTTACTGTGCAACGTGCGTTCCGCATTAAGTTTGGTTGTGATCCTCCAAGTCATTCGCAGATGGTATCATACGTTTGAAGACACCGGTTGCCTTTGTAAAGGGAAGAGCAAGGGACGACCAAGATTAAATGAAGAGACTGTTGAGCGAGTGAGAGAGTCATTCACTCGTAGCCCAAAGAAATCAGTCCGGAAGGCTAGTCGTGAATTACAACTTCCTGCGTCGACCATTTGGAAAGTTGTAAGAAAACGCTTACAACTACGTCCTTACCGTTTACAGTTATTACAGGCTCTAAAGCCGGCAGACCATTTGGGGCATTTGGGGCTCAGAAAATCCTCACAAGTTGGTACAAATGCAACGAGATTCCCCTAAAGTGAATGTTTTTTGTGCCGTATCCCGGCGAAAGGTTTATGGGCCTTTCTTTTATGGTGAACACACTGTAACTGGTACTTCTTACCTTGATACACTAGAGCAATGGCTCTTCCCTCAGTTGGAAGAAAATGAGCCAGAGAACTTCATTTTCCATCAAGATGGTGCGCCACCTCACTGGCATAACGACGTACGCGATTGGTTGAACGTCACTGTACCCGAGCGCTGGATAGGCCGCAAGGGCCCCAATGACAGGACTTGCTTGGCATGGCCTCCACGTTCTCCCGACCTAACGCCATGCGATTTTTTCCTTTGGGGCTTCATCAAGGATCGTGTGTACGTGCCTCCGCTACCAGCTGACCTTCCTGAATTAAGAAACCGGATTGAAGCAGCTGTTGCTGAGATTACTGAAGACACACTTAATAACGTTTGGGAAGAACTCGACTATAGACTTGATGTATGCCGTGTAACAAATGGTAGTCACATTGAACATTTGTAAAGTTCGTAATAAAACTGTTTGAGTTGCTCTTTCATTTGACATTTAATTTATAACTGTAAGTTTAATGTATTCAATATTATAAGGCGTTAAAACTCCGATATTACCGAGCTCGATAGCTGCAGTCGCTTAAGTGCGGCCAGTATCCAGTAATCGGGAGATAGTGGGTTCGAGCCCCACTGTCGGCAGCCCTGAAGATGGTTTTCCGTGGTTTCCCATTTTCACACCAGGCAAATGCCGGGGCTGTACCTTAATTAAGGCCACGGCCGCTTCCTTCCACTTCCTAGGCCTTTCCTATCCCATCGTCGCCAAAAGACCTATCTGTGTCGGTGCGACGTAAAACAAATAGCAAAAAAAAAAAAAAAAAAAAAAAAACTCCGATATTCATTTGTAAACACCCTGTATAATGGGTGTATCAGTGCGTTCTTCCAATCGTCAGAGATTTTCTCCGTTCGCCATATTTCTTGGATTATGCTTGTCAGTTCTCATCTTACTTGACTGCCTGCTTCTTTCCACAGTTCTGAAACAATCAAATCTTCCCCTGCAGCCCTACTGTTTTTCAGACTTCGGATTATGTCATATTTCTTTCTCATCTGGTGGGTCCCAGGGTTTAGCTTTTGTTTGTGGTTGACTGAATTCTAATTTCTTCAAGTTCTTTGCAGTTCAGTAGTTTTTTGAAATAACGTGCCAAGATTTCATGATTGTCCTTGTTTTTAGTCCAAATTTTCCATTTTCGTCTTTAAAACCGAGACTGGGTGGTTGATACTTTGTTTCCTCTTTGAATGGTTTGTAAAAATTCCTTGTATAATGTTTAGTGAAATCTTCTTCAATTTGCATAAGCTGACTTCTTTCATATTTTCTCTTCACATTTCTTATAGTTTTAGAAGTTTGTTTCCGCACTGTCTTGAAAGTATGAAAATTCCCATCAGTTTTAGAGGAGTGCTACCTTCTCCAGGCTGTCAGTCTCTCATTTATGGCCTCTTCACATTCTTCATTCCACCATCTATGCTTCTTTTCCCTCTTCAGAGGGCATAGTTCCTGTGCAGCTTAAGTTACTTTTGTTCTCAGATCCTCCCAATTCTTTGCACTGTACTTTTCTAACTTCTCTTTGAATTTTTGGTTTATTTCTGAGTTGCTTTTTAACATTTCAACATCAAATTTAGTTCTCCTGTTTGTTCTCTTGTTTTGTCTATTTTGAGGGATGAATCTCATTTTTATGGTCGTGAGGTAATGATCACTCTCAATCTTGGTTCTTTTTTTTTTTTTTTTTTTTTTTTTTTACCTTGACATTTTGGATCTCCTTTTTGCTCTTAGCAGAGATAGCTATCTGGTCAGTTTGGAATTCCCCGAGGTGTAGGTTCAGAGACCGCCAGGTTTTTTGTTTTCTACTCAGCTTTTAAAGTAGGTACACATTAGTTTGAGATTCAAAGCCTTGCATAGCTCTACAAGCCTAATTCCATTTTTATTTGTTCTTTAATGGGCGAGTTGGCCGTGCGCGTAGAGGCGCGCGGCTGTGAGCTTGCATCCGGGAGATAGTAGGTTCAAATCCCACTATCGGCAGCCCTGAAGATGGTTTTCCGTGGTTTCCCATTTTCACACCAGGCAAATGCTGGGGCTGTACCTTAATTAAGGCCATGGCCGCTTCCTTCCAACTCCTAGGCCTTTCCTATCCCATCGTCGCCGTAAGACCTATCTGTGTCGGTGCGACGTAAAGCCCCTAGCAAAAAAAAAAAAAAAATTTGTTCTTTTGTGTGCTGGGAACTCTCCTACAATCTTCTTATAAATCCTTTCTCTCCCAACTTATGCAATGAAGTCTCCAAGTACCACTTTGACGTGATCTGCAGGAATTTTGTGGATTTCGTTTTCCAAGAGTTCCCAGTACTCTTCCACTTTGTCAAGATTTTTCCTGTTATCATTTATTGGAGCACGAGTATTAATTAATGTATAATTTTTTTTTTCCACATCGTATGGTCAACAGAGACTGTCTTTCAGAGGGTGAATACAAGTTTTGGATTGATTCCACTATGCTCTTCTGTACTATGAATGCAGTTCCTTGGTGGGGGGACATTCTTCATTATTCTCTTCCCTGGTTTTCCTCTGTGTATTCTGTAATTTTCTGAGTCTAACATATTACTTTCTGTATACAGTATCCGGTTTCCTGAAGAGCAAGTATTAAGATTTCCTGGTTGTCTAGAATTTTGATTAGTTCTTTTAGTTTTCTAACTTTCAGAAGTGTGTTAATATTTAGCGTACCAAAGAAGTATTTTTGTTTTGGTCTCAGTTTGCTCTTAGTTGAAGGGTCACCAGTAGAAGGCTCAGACTCTTTGCATGCTGTTCTGGGCTCTCCAGAATCCCTAGGCCTAGTTGCACGGCATACTGCCATGGTGGATTGACGTTTACGATTACCACCTGGAGTAGTTATTCCATAAGTTTTCATTAGGTTACTTGACTTTCTTAAATTATTATTATTATTATTATTATTATTATTATTATTATTATTATTATTATTATTATTATTATTATTAACTAGTACGCCTGGAGTAAAAAAGGAACATCGAAGTTGACGAGCAGGCAGCCAGATAGCGTCATATTAAAATGGCTGCAAAAGGTAGCTGAGGCCATGCTAAAGGCGGCAGGTGAGACGGTCAAGTAAAGTTCTTTGCTACACCCTGCTTAAATAGAAAGTTAAGTTGCAGAAAATGTTGATCCATGTGAACTAAGTGATATATTTAAGTTCCTTCTTCTTTGAAACGTAAACACCATGTCCCTGAAGGAAGTAGCTAGGAAGATATCAGCTTTCAAAGATTCCATGAAAGACTTTCAAGCTCTCCTGGACTCAGGAGTCAGTGCCGCCAACCCACCGAATGTACTCCAAGCGCTGGGTGGCGAGTTCCAGACATTTAAGAAACAGGCCAGTGAAGACATCTCTAAGCTAAAAGAGGAGTTGAAGGGCTCTGGAAGATCTACTTCAGATACAAGATTATGTACTGGATGAGGCTGAACAGTACAGTCGCTGGAACTGTCTTTTTTTTTTTGCACAGTGTCCCAGAACAGCTGTCCGAGGATGTTTACATCAAAATGCTAGAGACACTGAAAAATAAACTTTCAGCTGAACTGTAACTTCTTGATGTGGATCGCTGGCACAGGCTGGGCCACTGAAATCGAATGTATGCTGACGGGGTCTCGCATGGATATCGACTGATCGCTACTAAGTTCCTTTGATAACATGATCATGATTGAGTGTGGCATGTGAAGCGCGCTTTGAAGGGTAGTGGGCTCATGCTAAGTGAGTCCTTCACAAGTGTGAGAAAAAATCTCCTTAATCAGGCAAGGGATTTATGGGGATTGCACAAATGCTGGACTCAAGATGGATGCATTTGTGTTTTAAGGGAAGATGGAAGTAAAATTCAATTATGCACGATGGCACAGTTTAAAAACATTGCAGGGAGTAGGATGAACTCGTGAACTTAGAGAAAGAAATAATGTATGTACTAATTAGCGTGTGTGCTTGTGAAAGTCAGTGGATGTACTCACCAGGTTGCTCGGATAAGCTCATTTTAATTTTATTTCCTACTGCATAGTTTCATATGCATGTTGACCAGCATAACGATAATACCACTGACCTACATTCCTCTCCACAGCCCTCACCCACCCCTTCTCTTTCGTCCCTACCACCTTCAACGGGACTTTGTGTTGCAAGAGCAGCTCAGTACCCACCCACGGTTATTAGAATGTTACCACCTAAATGGCCAGTCATTATTAGCTCACCTGGAAGAGCTACAGGCTATTTTTGAAGTGAACATTGTACATATTATTGGAATAAGTGACAGCTGGATGTGTAAAGAAAAGCTGTCATCGGCAGCTAACCTTGATGGATACTAAATATTATGCCCGGATCGTATTAACTAAATAGGTGGTGGGCTTCTACTTTATTACAGAAATGACTTAAAATGTAAGATAATTTCCACTTCTGACCCAAGACTTATATTGCGACCAGAATTTATGTTTGTAAAATTAGACTGCCATAAAAATATATTAATAGGGATTGTATACAAGCCACCTACAATAAGACAGACTGATGATTTGGAGGAGGCAATAGCAAATCTTATCTTGGCATATGATGACATTATAATCATGGGTGACTTTAACACTGACCTTTTAAAACAGACTAGTGAAGCGAACAACCTACTGAATTTATTTCTTACCCCTCAATGCTACTAATCATGTTCATTACTCTGACCGCACAAGTCATACCTTAATTGATCTTGTGACAAATCAAACTCAGAAAGTAATTAAGCATGGACAGATCCCTGCTCCTGGCATCTCCTCACGTGACCTATTGTACCGGTACCTGTGTTATTCTACACAAGTACCTAAGTACAAACCATGCTACAGTACAATATGAGACTTATGACATACGGACTGGAATAAACTATGCCACAATGCATAGAACTCGCCTTGGGATAGTACACGTAATTTTCAGAAATAAACCTCTATAAAGTAAGCAAATTCAATTCACTTGTACAGGAAATATTTCAACAAGCACGCACCAAGGAAACAGGTAAGAATCAACCACCATTCATCCAGGTGGCTAACGACCGAGATAAGATCTGCTATGGCCAGCCGTGACAAACTGTACAAACAATACAAACTGACGGATGACACAGATGATTTCGAGCAGTATAGGATTCTGAGAAACAGAACCAAGTAGCTAATTAGGAATTCTAAATATTATTACTTTCAAGAACTGATGAACAATAACAGCCCGAGATAAAACTGGAGTAAATTATGTATCTTCGGTATAGGTAAAACCATACAGCAACATGTACACTCGAAATCGTTAGTATCTCATGGCCAGAAATATTCATTTCAGGCAAGAAATCAGTACAGCCCTCAGAACCACCCAGTACCTGCTTACACACTCTCTCTCATAGGTCACATCCATTAGACGTGTTAACACATGCACACATCTGAAGAGTGAGGGGAGGTGGAGAAAACTAAGTACGAGGAAACGAGGAACGAAACACACGCGGAGGGGAAGGTACTTGCTTCCCCGCCTGCCCACACGTCCCACTGGCTCAACAATGATGGGAGGAACAACATGGCTCCTTCAAGGCAACATATGTAGTGTGTATATCAACTCATTGAGGGTCAAATTCTACAGTTTCTTCGTAATTCTTGTGTGCGAAGTCTGGCTGAAATGTTAGCGGTCTCGACTATGACTTCATTATCAAATGGCATCGCGCTCAACCACTGTAAGAAAAATTACCCTTATTTTCATCAACACAGGCCCTGTTAAATACTTTTTTTTTTTTCGTTATTTGCTTTACGACACATAGGTCTTATGGTGACGATGTGATAGGGAAGGAAGCGGCCGTGGCCTTAATTACGGTACAGCCCCAGCATTTGCCTGGTGTGAAAATGGGAAACTACGGAAAACCATCTTCAGGGCTGCCGACAGTGGGATTCGAACCCACTATTTCCCGGACACGAGCTCACAGCTGTCCGCCCCTGACTGCACGGCCAGCTCGCCCGGTGTTAAATACTACTACTACTACTACTACTAATACTACTACTAATAATAATAGTAATATTTATTCTCAAAAATGAAACCTGGCACTAAATAATTATGATTATCAGAGACGCAAGGGCGTTTGGAAAACCGTTTCTATGAAGTTATTGCCAGCGCTCATCAAACAATTACATGCCATATATTGGGGTGGAATTACATCGTACACACTTCATCGCAATTAAATTACAGTTAATTGTTTTCCTTGATTAGGAAAAGCTAGTATAGCCAGAATGTTTAACCATAGCAACATCTTAATCAGTTCCTGAAAAAATTGGAGTTGAGAGTCACCTCCGAGTGCGCAACATCACAAGCCACACCTCCTGGAAGAGGAACGCATGTGACATAGCCTTGGTTACTTCTCCTTCATCCTCAGGGTTGGCCAAAATCTTCGCCCAAATGTTACCAGTTTCCTTTTCCACCTGGAATTCTTGTGATCGCGATTGTACCAAGCATATCACCAGAGTCTTTAAATGATCATTTCGCATAGTGAAAAATAGCCTCTACCTCCTTCCCTAAAAGTTCACTACCCTTGTTTCAACAGCATTCTATTCATGAGCAATTCTCTTTAAAAAAATATCAGCTCAAATGAAGTTAAAGGTGTAATATACTCTATTACATCTAATGTCACAGGTAATGATGACATTTCTATATCACAGATTAAGGATATCTTAGGAACTGTTCTGCCAATACTAACTACTACCTGACAAACCGAATGTTCCCAGATGTTTGAAAAGATGCACTAATCAGACTCATCCCGAAGAGCTCCAAGTTAGATTCTCCTTCAGATTATTGTCCAGTATCCATCCTATCACCCTTATCCAAGGTACTTGAGCATCTAATTCACACACAAGTTACTGAATACCTTACCAAGCATTTCCTCCTCAACTCCCTCCAATCCGGCTTCAGGAAAGGACAGAGCACTGCGACAGCTTTACTATGAGTGACAGATGATATTAGACGTGCAATGGACCAACGGGACGTGACTGTACTAGCATTATTAGATCTCAGTAGTGTCTTTGACACTGTCAACTGTCAGTAACTACTGCAGAAACTTCAACAACTAAATTTTAATAGTGTGTCACCTCGGTTTTTTCCTCTTACCTTAAAAATCGCCGGCAATGATTGACAGTGGGAAATGTGACTTCTTGTTGAGGGTGCGTCGGCAAAAGCTTCATCAACAGCTTTTGAATGTTTGTACTTGGAACAATCTGGAACACACTCGCTATTTTGGTTGACATGTTTGGCAACCCGATTTATTTTAATATGTTGTTCTGTCCTTGTCTTTTTTTGTGCTTTTTCTTAAATATCTTACGGCTGATGATGTCTACAAGTTATACGAAACATGTCACAATAAACTTATGGTATTGTAAAGGTGGAATATTGACTTAACCTAAAAGTATACGTACGACAATACGGACCTTACGATGAAATTTATTTTTATGTAATTACTGAGCATATCGCGTGAGCAAGCAACTTCCTTCTCAGTCATCTTGTCAACAACAGTATAGAGATTTCTTGATCGATATTTTAATCAATTCTCTTTGCCAAAGAAGCATACCAGAGCACTCTGGTGACACTTTGAGACACCAAGAACAGATTTCAATTACAAATGTTTCCGGAAAAAACCAACAGATGCCACAAACATCTCCAATATGCGACCTTGCACCCCGGCATATCAGGCCGCTTGTGGAGTCCTGGCCCAGCTGCTCAAGCGTGTATCAGTTCGCTTATGGGTGCATAGGAGTTAATGATATACGAGGGCAGATCAGAAAATAAGTTGCACTTCTCAGTTATGGCCATTTATCACACCATCTATACAACAGCAACATGACTATAACGACATGCACTGTAACATCACTTTTCCACATAGTTTCCAAGAGACTCCAAACATTTCTGCAAATGCACAACCAACTTATCGATGCCAGATGCATAGAAATTTCCTCCAGCATTCTGCGAACACTCGGAGACAGCGGCCTTCACCTCCTCATCGGTCTGGAAACGTCGACCACCGAGCTCTGTTTTGAGCTTACCGAACAGATGAAAGTCACATGGCGCTAGGTCGGGACTGTAAGGTGGATGTTGCCAGACCTCCCACTTGAAACGTTACAGCAGTTCTCTCGTTTGGCGGGCCTTGTGAGGTGTTGCGTTATCGTGCAACAAAATCACACCGGTGCTCAATTTCCCCCGGCGCTTCTCTTTAATCGCTTTACGCAACCGGTGCAACGTTTGACAAAATGACGCAGCGTTGATCATTGTTCATTTCGGCATGAATTCCACGTGCAGCAAAACCTCCATGTCAAAGAACACTGTCGCCATAACCTTACCGGCTGAAGGTTGAACCTTGGCCTTCTTTCGTTGTGGTGATGAGGGGTGCACCCATTTCATTGATGTTCGCTTCGCTTCGGGGGTGAAGTGGTGGACCCACGTTTCGTCGCCTGTGACGATTCGCTGCAAAAACCTGTTGCCATCTGCGGCATAGAGTTGCAAAAATGCCAGGGAGGATTGGAAACGTTGTCCCTTGTGCTCATCGGTGAGAAGACGTGGGACCCATCTTTGACACAGCCTCGTGAACAATGGCGAACATACTGCCATACGACATGTTCAGCTGCGTCGCGATTTTTCTCAGTTTAATGCGCCAGTTCAGTCTAATGATTGCATTCACACTGTTGACCTTTGCACGGGTGCTGGAAGTTGCGGGCCTGCCTTCGCGATGGTTGTCCGTGATATCCGTGCGTTGGGCTTAGAATTGCTGACAACACTTTACGATACCTTGCCGGGAAATGGCCCGCTCCCCATACACAGCACTAATTTCACGATGAATGTCCAAGCAATTCTTCATTTTGGCCCATAGGAATCGGATTGTCGCACGCACCTCATATTTGGAGTGAACGTCCAGTTGACGTGCCATTGCATTTGGCCGCTATTCACACAATACTAGACGAGACACCACAGCGACCTGCCTAACAGATGTGTGGGCTATGTCTGTCCCTTGATCCGCTGTGCCCAAGCTTGCGACACACAGCATGCTGCTGCGGCACGTTAGTGCAACTAACCTTTTGATCCGCCTACGTCTTAAATTCTGCGAACTGCAAGTGTACGCAGATGAGGTACAGATTTACTACCATTCAAAACCAAGTGATATTGATACTGCAATTATTAAAATAAATTCCGACCTACAACATCTTAATGACTATGCAAATAAAAACAGTTTATTAATAAACCCGAATAAAACACAAGTTATTATTATCGGTACCAGTAAAAACCTATATTTCCTCCAGCAACAGGAATCTCTTCAATAATTTTAAATAATAAAATCATACCCTACTCTACTTCAGTCACTAACTTAGGAATTATTATGAATGACACCCTAAACTGGACTCAACAGGATGCAGCACATGCAATAAAGTACATAAATGCTTATATCCTCTGAAACGATTCTGTAATGTATTCTTGGTTCGACTTAAAGTACAACTATTTCACTCTCTGATACTACCTATACCTGACTATTGTGACACTGTGTTGACTGAAATAAACTGTGACAGTAAAACGAAACTGGACCAGAACCTGAACAGCTGCATAAGATATATCTTTAAACCGCGATATGATGCTCGTATATCACCTTATAACAAGGAGCTGTCGTGGCTTCAAGTGCTCAACTGCTGTAAACTTCACATGTTATCACTTCTGCACAAAATACTTTTCACTAATATTCCCAATTATCTTTCTTCACCTTTTTCTTACCTCTCGTCCTATCATGACCACATTACGAAATCTTGCTCCTCTCTTGACATACTTATAAACTGTACTGCTGTTTACAACTGCTCCTTCATAATCTCTGCGTCCATGTCATGGAATTCGCTACCTGCGAACATTTGAAACAATCCCTATCACAGCAAGTTTAAAGTGGCTTGCCGCGAGTATTTGCTGAGTAGATCTCGCTGACTTGCTGGATAATTGTTGAGTGAATGAAGGAATGAATGAGATGAATGAATGGATTACTGTAGTTATGTCATTTAAGTGTACTTTGTTTAAAATTAAGGATTCTATTACTATTGTTATTGCTATTAATATTATTTGTGTTGTTTGTATTTGTAATTATAAGTTATGTAGATGTATACTCTTCTAGTGGTAAAGTGTAAGAGAGGACCTTGAGCTCTAACTTCACCACCAAAAGGCATTATCTATCTATCTATCTATTATTATTATTATTATTATTATTGGAAAGATCCCTTAAGGTCAATGACAGCGCAATGTCCTCTGCTTTCCATTTTGCTTGTCTTTTTCTGTTCACCAAGCTCCAAATTTGCCCTGGCATGAAACAAATTGATAATACCTTCTGTACTTCTTTATTTATTTATTATTATTATTATTTACATATTTTACGCCCACATTGGAGCACTGAAATCAATACATTTGAGTTAATTTCTTCTTCTTCTTCTCCCAGAACTTTTTCATCCTCTCCGACCTGGAAGCCCTTTGTGTGTCCGATATAGTATATTGTTTCCGTTCAACTGCTTTTAGTTTGAGACTTATGCTTTTGTTCTTCAAAATCCTCTTCTCTTTTCTGTCTTTGATTTGTTGCCGAGTTATACCCAATTCTTCCAAATCGTCCTGAACTTCTTTGAACCAATTATTATTGATTTTATTCTTCAAAAAGTAATCGAATAGTTGTTTCAATATCCTGGTGTCTGCTAATCTTGATATGTGACAGAAAAAGGAAATTCTTCTTTTACGCATTGTAGATATTATTGATTCAAATTCACGATAGACAATGTTGTTAGGCAACAATCTCCACTGTCCATCAACTTGGTGTTTTTTATTAATAATTGTTCTAAGAATTCTTCTCTCAGGTTTCTGTAATTTGTCTGTTGTAGATTTTACATTTAATTTGAATAAAGTTTCACTAGCATAGGTTGCCTCTGGTTTAACTATGGAATTATAGTGTTTCAGCTTAGCGTTTATCGAAAGAGATTTTTTTTTATAGGTTGGCCAGGTAAGTCTTTGTGCTTGTTTAAATTTAGTTGTTCTGTGTTCTATTGCTTCTTTTTCATTTGTGTTCCATGTTATTATTTCCCCAAGATATTTGAATTTCTGAACAATTTTAATCTCTTTATTACTGTTCAGCTGAATAACTGGTAAATCAACTTTAAAAGTTGGCATCATTTCTGTTTTTTCAAATGAAATTTGTAATCCCATTTTTTTAGCTATAATTTCTAGTTGTTCAATTTGAAATTTAGCCTCTTCTATTGTATTTGCAAGTAATGCTAAATCGTCCGCAAAAGCAAGGCAGTTGAGTTTAATATTTCTACCGATCTTGATAGTTGGTTGGCATTTCTTGTTCCATTCACGCATAACCTTCTCCAATGCACAATTAAATAACAATGGTGAAAGTCCGTCTCCTTGTCGAAGTCCAGTTCTTATAGTGAATGATTCTGATAATTCACCTCTAAATTTAACTTTTGCCTTCGTATTTTTAAAAGTCATATTAATGAGGTTAACAAGTTTTTGATGTAAGCCAAATTCTTTACTTCTTTATTACAAATGGTTTTTTTTTTTTTTGGGGGGGGGGGGGTGACATCAGACCAAGGACACTCTTAAGTGTAATTATTGCTCTTCTTTAAAGCTGTGTTATCCTTCAACAGTGGTGCATTACTTTTATTTAGGACTGTGATTTCTGCTTCATATTTGCTTTGAACTTCATAAAATTCCTACCTTAGCTTCTCAATGTCTTGCTCCTTTGACTCAATAGTTGATTTAAACACAATAATTTCTTATAATTCTTGTTAATTTATTGTTGACAAACTTTCTGAAGTGAGGAGTGTTCTTTTGACACCTTCCCTTTTTTCTTTCCTCTGCTCAATTCATTTTTAAAGGTGCAATAGGAAATGCTTGTGGGAACTCAGGACTTTTTTTCCTTCTTTCTTTCAGCCATCTATGGACTACGGTTGAGAATATTTCTGTATTTTTAGCCTTCACTCTCTGCAAATATCTTTTCAGTCTTACTCCTACTTCCTTCTTCTGTTCTTCTGCATAGGATCTCCCTTTTCTCACTAGTGTTCCCCCAGTCTCCTGGAAACCATGGAACTTTTTAAAGAGTTGTCTAAATTGATTTCTGTCAACGATGTAATCTTCCGGAACTACCATCTTTGTCAAATCCAACCTCACTTCTCAAAACCATTTCAGACTGTCTTCCGTTAGATATTAAAGGATTCTCTTTGTTAGTCTGTTACTGACCATCATCAACAAGTGTCCATAGAACTGTAACCTTCCTACACCTCTTTCATAGGTAGTTTTTCTCCATGCCAGCTACATATCTGTTGAGAATGAATGACACCCAGTTTCAAGCTCTTTTTCAATGGCAACCCTTAAAGTTCATTCTTTAAATATCTTTCATAATCCTCAGGAAGAAGATGAACAGAACATACGTGTGCACTATCAACATTTATGATGCTTTTGTGTTTACATCACACAACCCTTCCCTTTTAATTTTCTTGTTTTTAGGAAACATATAAAACATAACTTGTGAGTTGTTCTTACCAGGTCGAAATGGAACAGTTATTATGACAACCCGTGCCAGTACTAATGACGAAATATAAAACTAATCCCGATGCAGGAGTATAACAGCATAATGAACATTTAATTCATAATAGCAGTGAACACAGATATGACCAAATAACAGAAACCTCGGTGTTAGCTAACAGCAACATAAAAGCGTGGTAACTTGAAGCCTTGCTACATCTGAGAGTCATCATGGAGATGTCATCGTGAAACTCAGCTCAGCTCAGCTGGCGCCACCAGTAACGCATCCATGAATAGCCTACCTATTGTTAATTCTACTTAGGCCATCTTGCCCACAGCTTCTCTTCTTTTCATACAGCATCTTCTATTTTGCAAGTAAGCTATCATGAACCTTCAGTTCCTTCAGGCACTCCCAAATATGCTCCCTTGGCATGATGTGTAAGCCTTTTCTATGTCTATAAACAATACTTCTCCATTAACATCCTGACAGCAAAGATAAGGTATGTTGTTATGTTGTTATCAATCTATCATCACTGATCTGCATTAAGGGCAGGTACCCAGGTGGCAGATTCTCTATCTATTGTTTACCTAATCTTTTCTTATATAACTGCCAAGAATTTGAAAATTTATTGAACATCCCCCTTGGTGAATTATTCCAATCTCTATCTAACTCCTCTTCCTATAAATTAATATTTGCCTCAAACTTTATCTTCATATTAAAAAAATAAAAAAAAAAAAAAAAACCACACTCAAATGTATTCAACTACTAATGTCATTCCACGCCATACAGCTTTTAGTCAAGCAGCTCGTCTCCGTTCTCTCACAAGTCTTCCCAGCCCAAACTTTGCAACATTTTCGTAAAGCTGCTCTTTTGTTGGAAATCATCCAGAACAAATCCAGCTGCTTTTCTTTGGGTTTCTTCAATTCTTGAATCAAGTAATACTGGATAGGGTCCCATACACTGGAACTATACTCTAATTGGGGTCTTACCAAAGACTTATATGCCATCTCCTTTACATCCTTATTAAAACCCCTAAATACCCTCATAACCATGTGAAGATATAAATGTAACCTTTATTTACAATTATGTTAATGTGATTTCCTCAATGAAGATCTTTCCTGATATTAACAAGTAGATACTTAAAATGATCCTCATAAGGAACTTTCACCTGATCAATGCAGTAATTAAAAGTGAAAGGACTTGGCTTACAGTATTAGTGAAACTCATAACCTGACTTTTAATACAGTTTATCATCATACCACTGCCTGTCGTCCATCAACAACATTGTCAAGGTCATTTTGCAATCATTCACAGTCCTGTAACGTATTTATCACTACAGCGTATAACATCACCCGCAAAAAGCCTTATCTCTGATTTCAGTTCTTCACTCATATCATTCATATACTATATATGAAAACATAAAGGTCCAAAAATTCTACCTTGAGGGATTCCCATCTTTATGATTACAGGATCAGATAATGCTTTCCCTACTCTATTTCTCAGAGTTCTAATTTCTAGAAATATATCTACCCATTCAGTCACTTTTTCGACTAGTCCAACAGCAGTCACTTTTGCCAGCAGTCTTCCATGATCTATCCTCTCAAATGCTTTAGATAGGTCACACATGATACAGTCCATTTGATCTCCTGGAATCCTACAAGTTGAGCTTCAATGGAATAACCTTTCCTAAACTCGAACTGCCTTCTATCTAACCGATTATTAATTCTAATATAATAATATTAATTGTCTAATATAATCAGAAAGAATGCTTTCCCAAAGCCTACATGCAACACATGTCAAACTGACTGGCCTGTAATTTTTGGCTTTATGATTATCACCCTTACCTTTATATACAGGGGCTATTACAGCAACTCTCCATTCATTTGGTATAGCTCCTCCATGCAAATAGTAAATCAAGTATCTCAGTATGGTAGTATATCCCAACACATTGTCTTTAATATATCCCCAGAAATCTTATCATTTCCAGCTACTTTCCTAGATTTCAACTTTTGTGTCTTATTGCAAATGTCTTTGTTATCATAAGTAAATTTAAATACTTTATTAATATTAGTTATTCCTCTTCCAATAATGGTTCTACTTTTCTCTTAATCTACTTTCTATGATCTTTCCTAAATATTTTAGGCCATGAGATGGCTCAGCATGATGTCACATTAGATGGTGTATTTCCTTTTGCTCCCCTTCTTGAAAGAAAAGCACAATTATGCCCTTCTTCCAGTCTTCTGGGATGACATTTTCCTGCCATACTGCATATAACCACTAGATTGTTGGAGTTTCCACTCCTTGAAACATGTCTACTCTTACTGCTTTCTCTTTCCTCAAACTTTTTGAGTATTTTCTTTCTCCAGCCAAGTATTGGTGATTGTATACTTGTACTTGCCTCTTCAATGCTTGACAATGTACTTGTCACTCCATTCAACACTAGAACCACGGCTGGGTCATTTGTGACCCAGCTGTTAGTTCTTTCTTCCCTATCATCTTCGTGTCTCTACCTGGAGTGCTAGATTTTTATGACTTTTCATAAATAAGGGTCTTCAACAACCACACGTAATTTTAGTTTTCGGGGGCAACCCCCTGTTTAAAAGATTCTAATTTAAATAGAACTGCGACTGGGTCAGATTTGACCCATCATTGATAATAATGTGTTCACATCTGTTCTTCCATTTAGCTTCTTATACTTTTAGTCCATGTGTCACCGGGATTCTCGAACCATATATACTCTGCCCAAGCTGGCAACATTGCACTGGCTGCAGAGGAAGAGAGAGGTATGAAACCGCTTAGTCACATCCGAACAATCATGCAGTAAGGGCACTACTCATGCTTTGTTGTGCAACAGGTTGTTAGTTTTGCAGTATTGGTGTGTAAATAGTGTATGAATAGTTGACAATGGCTGCAAGTCAATGACTTACTACTGAACAAAATATTATTGATGCTATAAATGACATTTCTGATGATGAATCTGAAAGGGAATCCTTGGATTTTTCTTCTGATGAAGGATCACAGCTCGTACCTTCAGATTTGCCACCAGAAGATGATGATGTCATGCCATTTGAAGCTGTAGCAAATCCTGATAGGATCAGGTATGCATTACTAAATTTTTGTTTTGTAATTTCTGGACTATAATTTAGATTCTTTGCAAATTTCAGTTTACAGTTTCTTTAGCACTGTGATTTTTATGTTTGGGCTATTAGGTTCATATAGCCTGGTGCATTTTTACTTGCTGTAAATATTATTTTTGGGTGCAAAATCTAAGAGAAAATTTATCTTTGTATCTAATCAGGTCTTGCAATGCCAGGGACTTCTCGGGGGCGTGGCGAGGAGCACTGTTCTATTCCTTCATCGGGAGAGGAGGACATCGCTAACGGTCAGGGAATTGCACCATTTGAGGACAACAGAGATGATGCACCCTAACTGAAACGAGGTAAGTTTTGTGTTGAGATCCTGATTCAGCTTCCAGCAGGTACAGACATTGTATCTCCAGATGGCACAACCTGGAAAGTTGGGGTAACTGGTGATGTTACAGCTAGTAGGCGTGGAGCTCAAAATGTGTTCAGAGATCACGGTGCATTTAGAAGGGAAGAGGTGCTCGTCAAGAGTTATATATGCTCCATGTATATAGCTACCAGATTGCTGATACCAATGCAAATTTGTCATATTTTAGTCAAAGTCAGAAAGACTAAATGCCTCTGTAAATGTACGCAGTTTATGGCCTCGAAACCAGACAAATATGGGCAGAGGTATTGGATGGAGGTAGACAAAGACTCCAAATATGTCGTGAACGCTTTCCCGTATCTCGGGAAAGATGATGCTAGGCCAAATAACGAACATCTTGGTGATTTTGTAGCAAAGAAGTTGATGGAACCTTATGAAGAAGGGAAATAAAGTCACATGTGAAAATTTCTTCACCTCATTATCTCTCTCCAAAACAATGAAATCAAATGCAACAAGTCAGTACCTTGAACAAGTCTCGCACAATATGGACAGCACAGTTCTGCTGAAAATACATGATACATTGTTGACAATCTTTCAAGGAAAGAGCAACAAAAATGTTCTTGTTCTCTGCACTATGCACCCTGATGTGAAAATAGAGCCTGGTAACAAAAATATTCACATTTTACAACGGCACAAAATAAAGAATAGATGTGGTTGATCAAATGGCTTGCAAATACTGGTGCTGGCCAGTTCATATGTTCTACAACTTGCTGGATTTGGCAGGAATAAATGTCTGGGTAGTGTACAACGCACTGAATGAAAAGAAACTGAAATGCAGGAACTTCACTTTGCAGCTGGGTGAAGAGCTCGCTGAGAAATATACAGCAACTAGGATTGCAAATGCCTGCACCATTATTCCACGTGAGATTCTTGAGAGGCAGGAAAAGTGCACACTTTGTCAGGTAAAGTCGAACTGCAAAGGAAACATCGTTTGTGAAGTTCCATTCCTGCAAAATGACTATTTGCAGCATACTGTACATCATCGACTAGTTACACAATTGTCTAAATGTTCCTTATTTGTATTCTTCATATTCTAAATTGGTATTTTCTTTAGTTACCAAATCCCCATCCATTCATTAATAATTACAACAAAAAAAGGGTAGGTGGGTCATAAGTGACCAAGCCGCAGTTCTAGGGGGTCACCACAGTTCTAGTGTTAAGAGCTTATTGAAAAAGACCTTGAATCCGTTCCTTATTTGGCACCAAGGTTCTGTTGTCGTGTTCTATTACTTTTACACCCTCATGGTTGCTCCTTCTACCCTTCACTACCCTATATAGTAGTTACTTGTTTCCTCAACTGTCATCTTCCACTCTATCTGTGAACTCAATCAATTCTTTTCTTTCCCTTCCTCTTTTCTATATAGAGGACCATCCATCTTGACTGTAAGTTTCTTTATCCTGTAATGTTACAGTTGTCTAAGAACTTCTTGACTTTCTTCGTCTTGGGTAGTTTTCTTTGTTTTCTTTATTTAGTATCTTCCTTGCTCGGTTTCTCCCTTTCATGCTATTCTGATGCTGTCAAACAATTCTTTGGCTTATCCCACAAATGTATATTTACAGATTTTTCCACTCTTCCTCTACTGTTGTTTATTTATATGTATTTCCTACAATGATAGATTACCTAAACCTGACAAAGTATACCAAGGCAATATGTGTGTTAAGATACGTGAAAAACAGTTACGAGGCTGAATGGAGTTTTTCTTCTTCATAAGCTTCCTACAATATTACTGAGAACTGTATTTCTGGTAGGTGTCACCTTGGGGCTGGGCTGCTTCTAATTTCCGTTTTTTTAAATTTTCTTTCTTCTGAGCAGCAATGATCGTATGTTTTAAGTCTGTGATCTGCAATTATGACCAGTGTTCATGCTCTTGCTGGGAATGACCATGATGTCAGTCAACCATTTCCTTC
Source organism: Anabrus simplex (assembly GCF_040414725.1). Taxonomy (NCBI): domain Eukaryota; kingdom Metazoa; phylum Arthropoda; class Insecta; order Orthoptera; family Tettigoniidae; genus Anabrus; species Anabrus simplex. The sequence continues at coordinate 125,227,487 of NC_090265.1, read as the reverse complement.
TGTCATTGCTTGTGATCACAGGGTTGATCAAATTTTTATGTTTGCCATCCCAACTATATCTTTTATTCTGAGGTTCTATCTTTCTTTTGAAGTGTTCATAATGTTCAATCCATTTCTTCACTGAGCTCGATAGCCGCAGTCGCTTAAGTGCAGCCAGTATCCAGTAATCGGGAGATAGTGGGCTCGAGCCCCACGGTCGGCAGCCCTGAGATGGTTTTCCGTGGTTTCCCATTTTCACACCAGGCAAATGCTTGGGCTGTACCTTAATTAATGCCACGGCTGCTTCGTTCCAATTCCTAGGCCTTTCCTGTCCCATCGTCGCCACAAGACCTATCTGTGTCGGTGCGACATAAAGCAAAAAAAAAAAAATCCATTTCTTCTGCATTTCTGTTTCCAAAACCACACAGCGGGTTGGTTATGTAGTTAGTTTCAGTTATGTAGCTGTCAGCTTGCATTCAGGAGAGAGTGAGTTTGAACCCCACTGTTGGCACCTGGGGCACCTTTTAATTGCCTCTTATGACAAACAGAGGATATAGTGGTTGTTGCTTTGCCGCCCCCAACCACAGGAGGAGGGCAATTCACATTCCATTCCATTCAGCACGCACCTATCCTAATCAAATAATATTTCTTCACGGATACACATTTTTTCCTTTGTGCCATGCTTGTAAATTAAATTTTAATTTAACAGTGTTAAACTATTTAAGACCCCCCTCATAGAGAATTAATTCTACTTAAATACCTAGCCTAGTCTTTAAGTCCATCCGGGCAGCGAAAAGAAAGTACCATAATTTTATAAATTAAAAAACACACACATGAATATTTAAAAAAGAATTATGCAATACAAGAGACATGATCATAATAATCTTAATATGGGGGAAAGTAAGGTTCTTTGAAACGACCATACCTTCTTAACTCTTAAAACAGGGAATGTAGCTACCTAAATGAATCCTTCCCCAACTGCAATTCTGAATAATCACAGAGTGTTGCCACAATGTACTAATATCATTAATGTACAAGGGAATTCTTGATATATTCAATCAACAGCATATGTTTTATCATTTCCCAGCAAACATTATGATATGAGTAAAGAAGTGGAATCAGAGATAGGGCTTTATGCAGGTGATGTTATTCTGTACAGAGTAATAAATTAAGTTACAAGAATGTGAGAAACTGCAAAATGACCTCGATAATGTTGTGAGATGGACAGTAGGCAATGGTATGGTGATAAAGGGGATTAAAAGTCAGGTTGTGAGTTTCACAAATAGGAAAAGTCCTCTCAGTTTTAATTACTGCGTTGATGGGGTGAAAGTTCCTTTTGATGATAATTGTAAGTACCTAGGTGTTAATATAAGGAAAGATCTTCATTGGGGTAATCACACAAATGGGATTGTAAATAAAGGATACACATCTCTGCACATGGTTATGCATGTATTTAGGGTTGTATGAGGGGGAATCAAATATAAACAGGATTTTATTTATTTAAATTCATTTATTGAAAACCCCAAGGCAATTACAATTTATTTTTCCACATAGTTTCCTGCTTTGGAAATGCATTTGTCCCAGCGTATCGGCAGCTTTTTGATGACCTCATTGTAAAAAGAACAGGGTCGTGTCACCAGCCAGTTGCGCACAAAGTCTTCCACACTCTAGTCATCTTCAAATCATTTCCCTTCTAGAGTTTCTTTAAGCGGTCTGAACAAATGGAAATCACAGGGCGATAAGTCCAGGCTGTAAGGAGGATGATCAAGTGTAGTCCAGTGCATTTCCTCTACTTTAGAGACAGAGCTGCAGTACTGGGCCGTGCATTGTCGTGGAGGAGGATGACCTGATATAGATGTTGATTCCCATACGGAATGTCCAATAACGGACCATTTATATTGGAGGATTACCTGATGAATTGGTTGGTCTCGCCTTTTGCGGCAATATGCAACCCTTGCCTTGTTCAACAGCTCGCAGTAGTAAGCAGCATTGATTGTGCGTTGCTCATGCAAAAAATCAGTCATTACAAGATATTAAGAATCATTCTCTATTGACTGTTTTCACTTTACAAAGCAAAAAATTAAATGTATTTATTAATTTATAAATTCATTTATTGCTCCATCTAATGATGGAATTATGTTTTGTATTGAATTAGGAGGATAAATTTAATTTTTTCCTTTGTAAAGTGAAAAAATCATTCAGCAAAATACCTTGCCGATCGAAAAAACTGTTGCAAGAACCTTGCCAGCTGACAGTCGAGTCTTAGCTTTCATTGGTGCTGCCTCCCCTTTCCTCTGCCACTCCTTACTGGCTTGTTTGGATTCGGGAGTGTAGTGGTGGACCCATGTTTTGTCGCAGGCGACGATCCAACAAAAAAAAAAATGCATCACCTTCTTTCGCAAACCTTGCTGTAAGCCTCTGACAGACCTTCAAACGTCTCAACTTCAGATTTTTTCGGCCAAAAGGTGAGGGACCCATCTGGAACACACTTTACAGAACTGTAGGTTGTTTGTGATGATTGCTTGACAGCTTCCATAACTGATTCCGCCTTGTTCTGCAATTTCTGGTACTCTTGATTGTCAATTTTCGTCAATAATGTCTTTAACCGCATGAATGTTTTCGTCTGTAATGCCGGTTCGAGGACGGCGATCATGTTGCTGATTTTCCACACGTTTTCGTCCTTCCTTGAACGTTTTATGCCAGGCAAACACACGTGTCCTTGACAATGCTTGATCACTGAACTGTGCAGTCAATCTCTGGCAAATTACTGCCGCTATAACTCCTTCACAAGCAAGAAATTTTATAATTATGCGTTGCGCAGTGGAGGGGTGCACCTGTTGCTCCGACATCGTGAGCGTTACTGACGAAATGGCACGAAATATATAACAGCACGCTCTCCCCACTCCCAACAGTCCCGCGTAAACGTAGCAAAAGCGCGGGGCCAGTCCTACCAACTGCTGATTTTCAAGAACAAAAATCCAGTTTATATTTGATCGACCTTCATAGTAAGGATGTAAAGGAGAAAGCATATAAGTCTCTGGTAAGACCCCAACTAGAGTATGGTTCCAGTGTGAGGGACTCTCACCAGGATTACTTGATACAGGAACTGGAAAAAATCCAAAGAAAAGTAGCTCGATTTGTTCTGGGTGATTTCCGACAAAAGAGTAGTGTTACATGTAATAAATATCATTTTTGGTCCGTATTGATGATATTTGATTGAAATAATAACATTAAGTTATTTATTAGACCACCTAATCAATACAATATCGTCTTGGATGATTTACATAAATTTGTTAACTAATAGTGGTACATGTTTCGCCTTCCCTGAAGGCATCATCAGCCATAGTCTTAACCTTAAATTAAAAATAAGTGTCTAAATAACATGTAGTAATTAAATGAATTTTAAAATCTTGAAGAGATTTGAAGTAAAATAACATTAAAAATAACAATGATGGTTTGAAAATACAATGTGATGAAATATAATAGTGGAAGTATTAACAAAATTAACATTAAAAGGCTGCTAAAATAAGTGCAATGGATAAAAATAACAGATTGTTATACAACAAGTAGTAAGATTGCATAAAAGTAAAGTTGATAGTCTGGCGGTTATAATTAGACGATGGCGAAAAATCGTATATAATAAAAGTAAAGAAGAGAGAATAAAAGTCAAAGTTAGTCGAGAGATCCGAAGTTAATCATGATCTTGAAGATAAAAGACGAAAGTCAGATGCATATGGTGAAGTTGTAGAACACGTTGACGATATGAAGTTGGTGGAATGTAGAATGGCGTCTGCAGGGTACTGCATCCCTGGGAAGGACATGGCCTGTTTGATATCATCCCATGATATCTGCTCGCAATGAAGAGGCTGTCTTGGACACTATCTGGCAAAACCCTTACACTAACACACGGGTCATTGTACAGGCCATAAACATCAGCTGGGTCTTAGTTATGCGGAGATTGCATACCCAGCAGTTTCACTTGTACCATCTCTACTTGCACCAGGAGTTCAATGATCATGATCTCGATGCTCGGGTGGACCCTACAGCAAGTGGACACTGATCCTGCCTTTTTAGCGATCATCTTATTTATGAAGCATACCCACTGAGTATGACAGGCAGGTTTTCAGGTACAGTGGGGCTTGAACGCATGGTGAGGCATCATGGGTGATCGCTTCATTCGTCCCCATTTCTTTGAGGGATCTCTGACACGAGAATGTTATCTGTGGTTTCTCCAAGGTGAATTACCACCATTCTTGGAACATATGCTACTGCTTGACGGCTGCAGGATGTGGTTTCAACATGACATGACTCCACCACATGTGACGGTGGTCATACGGAACCATATTCATGTGATGTATTCTGATAAACTGATAGGAAGTGGAGGACTTGTCCTCTGGCCTACTAGATCAACTGATCTTACGCCCCTGGATTCTATTCTGTGGGGAAGTGTAAAACAACTGGTGTATGCACAGAAGTCTACCAATCCTGGTCATTTTAAACTGCTCATCACCAAGGCATGCTATATCAACTGAAGGATTCTCCTGTTTCAAAAATGCTGACAGTCCATTAAATTTACCTACCATAGTATTTGCAATCTCGCAACAAAAGATAAAATGTTTTCCTATTTCAGCAGCTTGATCTTTATTTCTCTATCCAACACCTCAAATATTCCTTCCCATATGTTATCACATTCCACCAAAGCAAGCCATAGAGTAACAATCTGTTTGTTCTCACTAAATTAAGTAAACACCAATGGATACAATTTGCAATCATTGTTATCACTACTACAAGCACCAGAAAATGAGTACGGTGCATTTTGAAGACTGCTGATTATTTCAGATACTGTTCATTCAGGCGTGCATTTCACTATTGCAGCTGCAAATTCCATACTTGTTAGCAATTTCCAAATCAGGAAACATGGCTTTTAATAATGGTCGAGCATGGCCTGGTGCAGATAAGGGAAGGTTATGCTCAATCAAAAAAATTTGTGAAATAACACTCAGCCTATACAACATTATCATCATCACTTTTGTACATACATACATACATTGTCATTATAGACTGTTATGCCTTTCAGCGTTCAGTCTGCACCTCTGTGAATTTACTAAACGTCGCCACAATCCTCTATTTGCAACTAGTGCCTCATTTAGTTCTATACCTCTTATCTTTAAATCGGTAGAAACTGAGTCTAACCATCATCGTCTTAGTCTACCTCTACTTCTCTTACCCTCCATAACGGGGTCCATTATTCTCCTAGGTAACCTATCCTCCTCCATTCGCTTCACATGACCCCATCACCGAAGCCAGTTTATGCATGCAGCTTCATCCATCGAGTTCATTCCTAAATTAGCCTTTATCTCCGCATTCCAAGCACCCTCCTGCTATTGTTCCCACCTGTTTGTACCAGCAATCATTCTCGCTACTTTTATGTCTGTACTAAAAATAAAATAAAGCCGGGCTGAGTAGCTCAGACGGTAGAGTTCTGGCCTTTTGAGCCCAACTTGTCAGGACTGATCCTGGCTCAGTACGGTGGTATTTGAAGGTGCTCAAATACGTCAGTCTCGTGTCAGTAGATTTATTGGCATGTGAAAGAACACATGTTGGAAATAATTCTGGCATCTCCAAAAACTGTAAAAGTAGTTAGTGGGATGTAAAACCAATATAATTGACAGCGTCCTGAATCGCCCTTTGATGTGCTTGTACCCCTTCAAGGTTTTCTTTTAGATTTCAAATAGCGTCAGCAGTCATCGCGTCCTCCATGTTCAACTGAAAAATGACACTTACATGTTTCAAAAAACACATGGTTCGGTGACAGTTTGGATGGTCCTAGTAATGGAAACTCGTCCATATACTGCTTTCAGTAATCCTGATTTTTGTCCTTCATCACTTGGCTCTTCATTGCCTTTATACTTAAACATTTTGTTAATATATTTAACACAGAAATAGGCTTGCACTATAGTAGTATAATACAGGGATTCGGCGGCCTCCTCCCGCGGAAAATTTGAATTTTGGCGGGAAATTTGAATTTTGGCGGGAAATGTGAATTTTGGCGGGAGATTTGAATTTGTAAACAAAGCCACGTGCTTTTTGATAGCTGTCTTCGACAACAACGCATCGCTAACCTCACTGCTGCCATCTGCCATCTTGACGGGCCTAAACCTCAGTAGTGCCAACTTAACCTAACCAGCGTGAGGTAAACAAAGCCACGTGTTTTTTTTGACAGCCACGTGCTTTTTGACAGACAACAACGCATCGCTAACCTCAGTACTGCCATCTTGACGGGCCTAAACCTCAGTAGTACCAACTTAACCTAACTAGCGCGTGGTAAACAAAGCCACATGCTTTTTGACAACCACGTGCTTTTTTGACAGCTGTCATCCGCCATCTTTAAACCACAGAGCACTGTGCTGCCCTCTTTATCGTAGTAGATGTAAAATTCGTCACCTGTCATCGGCAGTGCTGCCATCTTGGCGGGCTACCAACTTAACCTCACTAGCGTGAGATAAACAAATCCACGTGCAGCTGTCATCCGCCATCTTTAATCCAGAGAGCATCGTGCTGCCCTCTTTAGCTACTTACCTTTGAAATGTGGTACGTCACAGCAGTCATCCGCCATCTTGCATCCGAAACCTCAGTGCTGCACTCTTTAGCTAGATACCTTTGAAATGTAGTGACGGCAAATTCTTTATGCTCTTGTTTGGAAACAAAGCCATGTGCAGCTGTCATCCGCCATCTTTAATCCATAGAGCACCGTGCTAGCCTCTTTAGCTACTTACCTTTGAAATGTGGTACGTCACTGCTGTCATCCGCCATCCTGCATTGCAAACCTCATTGCTGCACTCTTTAGCTGAAATGTAGTGGCGGCAAATTACACGTGCTCTTGTTTGGAAACAAAGCCACGTGCAGCTGTCATCCGCCATCTTTAATCCAGAGAGGACCGTGCTGCCCTCTTTAGCTACTTACCTTTGAAATGTGGTACGTCACAGCTGTCATCCGCCATCTTGCATCGCAAACCTCAGTGCTGCACTCTTTAGCTAGATACCTTTGAAATGTAGTGACGGCAAATTCCACGTGCTCTTGTTTGGAAACAAACCTATGCGCTTTTTTTGTCAGCTATCATCCGCCATCTTTAATCTAGAGAGCACCGTGCTGCCCTCTATGTGGTGGTGGTAAATTCTACACGCTCTTGTTTGGAAACAAACCCATGTGCTTTTTTGACAGCTGTCAACCGCCAGAGAGCACCGTGCTGTCCTCTTTATGCCGGTGGCAAATTCTACGTGCTTTTTGACAGCTGTCATCCGCAAGAGAGCACCGTGCTGCCATCTTTAGCTAGATACCTTTGAAATGTGGTGGCGGCAAATTCCACGTGCTCTTGTTTAGTAAACAAAGCCACGTGCTTTTTTGACAGCTATCATCCGCCATCTTTAATCAATAGAGCACTATGCTGCTATCATGCGGATAATTTCGTCAGCTGTCATCCACCATCTTTAATCTACAGAGCGTCGTGCTGCTCTCTGTAGTAGCGGGCAATTTGAAAAGTTCTGTTACTTGTCATCCGTCATCTTTAATCAACAAAGCTTCGTACTGCTATCTTTAGCTACATACATTTAACATGTGGTGGCGGATAATTTGAAAATAAAAAACATTCCGTTAGCTATCATCCGCCATCTTTATTCAACAGAGCATCGTGCTGCTATCTCTAGCTACATACATTTAACATGTGGTGACGGCAATTTGAAATTCTATCTAGATGCCATCTTTAATCAACAGAGCACCGTGCTGCTATCCCTTTGAATTGTGGTGACAGATAATTTGAAATTCCGTTAGCTATCATCATTAAACATTAGTGCATTCGCTAACCTAACCTCTCATCTACTATCTTGAAGGAGATTATACGACACCTCCTCTAGTTTCCTGCTCTTCCTCCTCCTCCTCCCCTACCACCTGCACCTCCTCCTCCTCTGTCAAGGCATAACTTTATCGAACACGCATCGCGAAGGCAAGAGTGTGCAGCGATATGCATGTTTAGACTTGCGGATTACGAAAGAAACATAACAAGACTTGAATCGAACACTGCACTCGATGACGTTAACTTCTACATGTGATTAAAACATTGTCTGGTGTGTTCAGAACACTACATATGTAGAATCGAACGCTGTACAACATGTTAGGGGATACCTTTGTTCTAAGAAAATCAGATTGAAACATAACAAGACTAGAATCGAACACTGCACTCGATGTCGTTAACCTTAACATGTGATCAGAACATTGACTGATGTGTTCAGATCACTAAACAAGTAGAACCGAACACTGTACAACATGTTAGGGGATACCTTTGTTCTAAGAAAATTAGATTGCAACATAACAAGACTAGAATCGAACACTACACTCGATGTCGTTAACCTTAACATGTGATCAGAACATTGATCGATGTGTTCAGATCACTAAACAAGTAGAACCGAACACTGTACAACATGTCAGGGGATACCTTTGTTCTAAGGAAATTAGATTGAAACATAACAAGACTAGAACCGAACACTGTACAACATGTTAGGGGATATCTTTGTTCTAAGAAGATCAGATTGAAACATAACAAGACTAGAATTGAACACTGCACTCGATGTCGTTAACCTTAACATGTGATCAGAACATTGATTGATGTGTTCAGATCACTAAACAAGTAGAACCGAACACTGTACAACATGTTAGGGGATACCTTTGTTCTAAGAAAATTAGATTAAAACATAACAAGACTAGAATCGAACACTGCACTCGATGTCGTTAACCTTAACATGTGATCCGATACAACATGTTAGGGGATACCTTTGTTCTAAGAAAATTAGATTGAAACATAGCAAGACTAGAATCGAACACTGTAAGAACATTGTTTGATGTGTTCAGACCAAAAGTACAACTTCAATGATTTACCTAGTGTAAAAATCAAAAACACACACTGTGCGCATATCGCATAGCTATCTCGAGTATCACTTGCCTAGTATGAAAATCAAAAACACACACTGCACATATCGCATAGCTAACTCGACAACACTTCAAATGATTTGCTTAGTACGAAAATTAAAAAATCTATACCACGTAGCTAACTCGTTCATCACACTGCTAAGACGCTTAGTAATTGCAAATACACTGATATATGTCATACGAAATTCAAGAAAGCACTCTGCGTAGCCAACTCGCTCGGGTCACTCGCTTAGTAATTGCAACACGACTAGAACACTGATACACGTTACTCTTTTCTTTTCTCGAAACACATACACACACGGATAAAAATGTTGCGAGATACTACATACTTACATGATTTTTCTTAAAAAATAGGGGATGTAAGATCATAAATTATGTGTACACATGTTGTCTCCTCCAAGTTGTAAGACGAAATAGACGCAGTACTGCGAGTTTCCGCTCTAGCTGGCGAACGGAAGTAGCATGATATCTCAGCAAAAAAATATGCGTGAGCTTGCATACACGCAAGTCAGACACAATGATGGATACCGCGATTCAAATCCTGGCAACTTATGCCGTCAGGAAGGGCATCCGGCGAGCATCTAGCTGTAAATCCCCGATTCTCATCTTAGAAGTTGTAAAACATTCTTAATCCCAGTTCTTTGACGTCAGGAAGGGCAACCGGTCGAAAACAATAGTGTATGATGTAAGAGGCTAGATACTGCCAGTTTTGCGTTAGGAACGGCAACTAGTCTTAAAACAATTTCTTGCGATTTAAAATCTTAGTTTTGCGTCAGGAAGGGCATCCGGCTGTAAAACAATAGTTCGTGATACAGCGATTTAAAATATAAGAAGAGCATCTAGCTATAAATCCCCGATTCTCGTGTTAGAAGTTGTAAAACAGATTCTTAATCCGAGTTCTTTGACGTCAGGAAGGGCAACCGGTCGAAGAAAATAGTGTATGATGTAAGAGCTTAGATACTACCAGTTTTGCGTCAGGAAGGGCAACTAGTCTTAAAACAAAACAGATTATAATCCTAGTTCTTTGACGTCAGGAAGGGCAACCGGTCGAAAACAATAGTATATTATGTAAGAGGCTAGATACTGCTAGTTTTGTGTCAGGAAGGGCAACTAGTCTTAAAACAAATTCTTGCGATTTAAAATCTTAGTTTTGCGCCAGGAAGGGCATCCGGCTGTAAAACAATAGTTCGTGATACAGCGATTTAAAATCTAAGAAGAGCATCTAGCTGTAAATCCCCGATTCTCGTGTTGGAAGTTGTAAAACATTCCTAATCCGAGTTCTTTGACGTCAGGAAGGGCAACCGGTCGAAAACAATAGTGTATGATGTAAGAGGCTAGATACTGCTAGTTTTGCGTCAGGAAGGGCAACTATTCTTAAAACAAATTCTTGCGATTGAAAATCTTAGTTTTGCGTCAGGAAGGGCATCCGGCTGTAAAACAATAGTTCGTGATAGTGATTTAAAATCTAAGAAGAGCATCTAGCTGTAAATCCCCGATTCGCGTGTTAGAAGTTGTAAAACAGATTCTTAATCCGAGTTCTTTGACGTCAGGAAGGGCAACCGGTCGAAAACAATAGTGTATGATGTAAGAGGCTAGATACTGCCAGTTTTGCGTCAGGAAGGGCAACTAGTCTTAAAACAAATTCTTGCGATCTAAAATCTTAGTTTTGCGTCAGGAAGGGCATCCGGCTGTAAAACTATAGTTCATGATACAGCGATTTAAAATCTAAGAAGAGCATCTAGCTGTAAATCCCCGATTCTCGTGTTAGAAGTTGTAAAACAGATTCTTAATCCGAGTTCTTTGACGTCAGGAAGGGCAACCGGTCGAAAACAATAGTGTATGATGTAAGAGGCTAGATACTGCCAGTTTTGCGTTAGGAAGGGCAACTAGTCGTAAAACAAATTCTTGCGATTTAAAATCTTAGTTTTGCGTCAGGAAGGGCATCCGGCTGTAAAACAATAGTTCGTTATACAGCGATTTAAAATCTAAGAAGTGCATCTAGCAGTAAATCCCCGATTCTCGTGTTAGAAGTTGTAAAACAGATTCTTAATCCGAGTTCTTTGACGTCAGGAAGGGCAACCGGTCGAAGACAATAGTGTATGATGTAAGAGCTTAGATACTACCAGTTTTGCGTCAGGAAGGGCAACTAGTCTTTAAACAAAACAGATTATAATCCTAGTTCTTTGACGTCGGGAAGGGCAACCGGTCGAAAACAATAGTATATTATGTAAGAGGCTAGATACTGCTAGTTTTGTGTCAGGAAGGGCAACTAGTCTTAAAACAAATTCTTGCGATTTAAAATCTTAGTTTTGCGTCAGGAAGGGCATCCGGATGTAAAACAATAGTTCGTGATACAGCGATTTAAAATCTAAGAAGAGCATCTAGCTGTAAAACCCCGATTCTCGTGTTAGAAGTTGTAAAACAGATTCTTAATCCGAGTTCATTGACGTCAGGAAGGGCAACCGGTCGAAAACAACAGTGTATGATGTAAGAGGCTAGATACTGCCAGTTTTGCGTCAGGAAGGGCAACTAGTCTTAAAACAAATTCTTGCGATTTAAAAATCTTAGTTTTGCGTCAGGAAGGGCATCCGGCTGTAAAACTATAGTTCATGATACAGCGATTTAAAATCTAAGAAGAGCATCTAGCTGTAAATCCCCGATTCTCGTGTTAGAAGTTGTAAAACAGATTCTTAATCCGAGTTCTTTGACGTCAGGAAGGGCAACCGGTCGAAAACAATAGTGTATGATGTAAGAGGCTAGATACTGCCAGTATTGCGTCAGGAAGGGCAGCTAGTCTTAAAACAAATTCTTGCGATTTAAAATCTGTAAAACATATTTTTATTCCCAAGAGAATCGAACCCGAGACTGTCGGGTGAGAGGCATGCACACTAAACCAAACTGTAGGCTATAGGTTACATTTTTTTTGTTCCACAGTCTTTGAAGTTGTATCGGCGCAGTCATTCAGAGCGAGGCGTGGAATGCATGTGTTGGCTGAAATTGTACACGTATCTTCCGGCTATAGTAACCTTGAACGAAGACACTGCGTGGTGATAAGCTACTTGTAACTCACCGTGTAAACTCCTAACATAAAATATCATGATTGTACGGAGAGGTTAAAACACAGTGCCAGCATATAGCCCACTCCTATCGAAAGAGCCTGCACGGCGCCGGCATGTAGACTACTCCTGTTGAAGGAGCCTGTACAAGGTTTAACAACTTCCATCAACAGCCCTTACATAACGCTGGCTTTTTGCACGCCCTCGAAACTACCTAAGAATGTAATATACAATAGTAGGGAGAGGGTAAAACCCGGTACGGCACATAGCCTACTCCTACCGAAGAAGCCCGCACAAGGCTTATTGCCTCCATCCGACATATGAATCACCATCAACGTCTTGTACTCACAATCATTTTCGAAGGAGTCTGCATAAGGTTTAACGCCCCCTATCAACAGCCCTTACTTAATGCTGGCTTTTTTGCACACCCCGCCTCTTAGATCACACACCATAATTTTACGACCGGTTGCCCTTCCTGACTATGATTTTAAATTGCAGTATACGCGATAAATTTGTTATAGCGGGTTTTATAACTAGATATCCCAGTGCCGGCACATAGCCTACTCCTACCAAAGAAGCCTGCACACAGCTTAACGCCTCCATCCGACAAATGAATCACCCTCAACACTCTTCAATCATTCTCGCTACTTCGGGAGATAGCAGGTTCGAACTCCTACTGTCGGAAGCCGTAAAAAAATTGCAAATGCTAGGCAAGGGATCTGCGCGATCGTCGTAACATGATCTAGCCAGATGCCCTTCCTGACGGCATAAGTTGCCAGAATTTGAATCGCGGTATCCATCATTGGGTCTGACTTGCGTGTATGCAAGCTCACGCATATTTTTTTGCTGAGATATCATGCTACTTCCGTTCGCCAGCTAGAGCGGAAACTCGCAGTACTGCGTCTATTTCGTCTTACAACTTGGAGGAGACAACATGTGTACATATAATTTATGATCTTTCATCCCCCTATTTTTTTTTAAAAAAACATGTAAGTATGTAGTATCTCGCAACATTCTTATCCGTGTGTGTATGTGTTTCGAGAAAAAAAAAGAGTAACGTGTATCAGTGTTCTAGTCGTGTTGCAGTTACTAAGCGAGTGACCCGAGCGAGTTGGTTACGCAGTGTGCTTTCTTGATTTTCGTATGACATATATCAGTGTATTTGCAATTACTAAGCGTCTTAGCAGTGTGATGAACGAGTTAGCTACGCGGTATAGATTTTTTAATTTTCGTACTAGGCAAATCATTTGAAGTGTTGTCGAGTTAGCTATGCGATATGTGCACAGTGTGCTTTTGATTTTCATACTAGGCAAGTGATACTCGAGATAGCTATGCGATATGCGCACAGTGTGTGTTTTTGATTTTTACACTAGGTAAATCATTGAAGTTGTACTTTTGCTCTGAACACATCAAACAATGTTCTTACAGTGTTCGATTCTAGTCTTGCTATGTTTCAATCTAATTTTCTTAGAACAAAGGTATCCCCTAACATGTTGTATCGGATCACATGTTAAGGTTAACGACATCGAGTGCAGTGTTCGATTCTAGTCTTGTTATGTTTTAATCTAATTTTCTTAGAACAAAGGTATCCCCTAACATGTTGTACAGTGTTCGGTTCTACTTGTTTAGTGATCAGAACACATCAATCAATGTTCTGATCACATGTTAAGGTTAACGACATCGAGTGCAGTGTTCAATTCTAGTCTTGTTATGTTTCAATCTGATCTTCTTAGAAAAAAGGTATCCCCTAACATGTTGTACAGTGTTCGGTTCTAGTCTTGCTATGTTTCAATCTAATTTTCTTAGAACAAAGGTATCCCCTAACATGTTGTATCGGATTACATGTTAAGGTTAACGACATCGAGTGCAGTGTTCGATTCCAGTCTTGTTATGTTTTAATCTAATTTTCTTAGAACAAAGGTGTCCCCTAACATGTTGTACAGTGTTCGGTTCTACTTGTTTAGTGATCTGAACACATCGATCAATGTTCTGATCACATGTTAAGGTTAACGACATCGAGTGTAGTGTTCGATTCTAGTCTTGTTATGTTGCAATCTAATTTTCTTAGAACAAAGGTATCCCCTAACATGTTGTACAGTGTTCGGTTCTACTTGTTTAGTGATCTGAACACATCAATCAATGTTCTGATTACATGTTAAGGTTAACGACATCGAGTGCAGTGTTCGATTCTAGTCTTGTTATGTTTCAATCTGATCTTCTTAGAACAAAGGTATCCCCTAACATGTTGTACAGCGTTCGATTCTACTTATGTAGTGTTCTGAACACACCAGACAATGTTTTAATCACATGTTGAAGTTAACGACATCGAGTGCAGTGTTCGATTCAAGTCTTGTTATGTTTCTTTCGTAATCCGCAAGTCTAAACATGCATATCGCTGCACACTCTTGCCTTCGCGATGCGTGTTCGATAAAGTTATGCCTTGACAGAGGAGGAGGAGGTGCAGGTGTAAGGGGAGGAGGAGGAGGAAGAGCAGGAGGTAGAGAAGGTGTCGTATAATCTCCTTCAAGATAGTAGATGAGAGGTTAGGTTAGCGAATGCACTAATGTTTAATGATGATAGCTAACGGAATTTCAAATTATCCGTCACCACAATTCAAAGGGATAGCAGCACGGTGCTCTGTTGATTAAAGATGGTATCTAGATAGAATTTCAAATTGCCGTCACCACATGTTAAATGTATGTAGCTAGAGATAGCAGCACGATGCTCTGTTGAATAAAGATGGCGGATGATAGCTAACGGAAGGTTTTTTATTTTCAAATTATCCGCCACCACATGTTAAATGTATGTAGCTAAAGATAGCAGTACGAAGCTTTGTTGATTGAAGATGACGTGGCTTTGTTTACTAAACAAGAGCACGTGGAATTTGCCGCCACCACATTTCAAAGGTATCTAGCTAAAGATGGCAGCACGGTGCTCTCTTGCGGATGACAGCTGTCAAAAGGCACGTAGAATTTGCCACCGGCATAAAGAGGGCAGCACGGTGCTCTCTGGCGGTTGACAGCTGTCAGAAATGCACATGGGTTTGTTTCCAAACAAGAGTGTGTAGAATTTACCACCACCACATAGAGGGCAGCACGGTGCTCTCTAGATTAAAGATGGCGGATGATAGCTGACAAAAAAGCGCATAGGTTTGTTTCCAAACAAGAGCACGTGGAATTTGCCGTCACTACATTTCAAAGGTATCTAGCTAAAGAGTGCAGCACTGAGGTTTGCGATGCAAGATGGCGGATGACAGCTGTGACGTACCACATTTCAAAGGTAAGTAGCTAAAGAGGGCAGCACGGTGCTCTCTGGATTAAAGATGGCGGATGACAGCTGCACGTGGCTTTGTGGAATTTGCCGCCACTACATTTCAGCTAAAGAGTGCAGCACTGTGGTTTGCGATGCAAGATGGCGGATGACGGCTGTGACGTACCACATTTCAAAGGTAAGTAGCTAAAGAGGGCAGCACGGTGCTCTATGGATTAAAGATGGCGGATGACAGCTGCACGTGGCTTTGTTTCCAAACAAGAGCATAAAGAATTTGCCGCCACTACATTTCAAAGGTATCTAGCTAAAGAGTGCAGCACTGAGGTTTCGGATGCAAGATGGCGGATGACTGCTGTGACGTACCACATTTCAAAGGTAAGTAGCTAAAGAGGGCAGCACGATGCTCTCTGGATTAAAGATGGCGGATGACAGTTGCACGTGGATTTGTTTATCTCACGCTAGTGAGGTTAAGTTGGTAGCACTAAGGTTTAGGCCCGCCAAGATGGCAGCACTGCCGATGACAGGTGACGAATTTTACATCTACTACGATAAAGAGGGCAGCATAGTGCTCTGTGGTTTAAAGATGGCGGATGACAGCTGTCAAAAAAGCACGTGGTTGTCAAAAAGCATGTGGCTTTGTTTACCACGCGCTAGTTAGGTTAAGTTGGTACTACTGAGGTTTAGGCCCGTCAAGATGGCAGTACTGAGGTTAGCGATGCGTTGTTGTCTGTCAAAAAGCACGTGGCTGTCAAAAAAAACACGTGGCTTTGTTTACCTCACGCTGGTTAGGTTAAGTTGGCACTACTGAGGTTTAGGCCCGTCAAGATGGCAGCAGTGAGGTTAGCGATGCGTTGTTGTCGATGACAGCTGTCAAAAAGCACGTGGCTTTGTTTACAAATTCAAATCTCCCGCCAAAATTCAAATTTCCCGCCAAAATTCAAATTTCCCGCGGGAGGAGGCCGCCGAATCCCTGTATTATACTACTCACTATGCGACATCAGCATTGCTTTGTAACACTTTGTGATTAATAACTTATGAATTTGTGATTTGTAACGAAAGCAGGCAACTCATTACCAGTGGTGGTTCGTGACATTTTTCTCTGGCAGGGCTGTGCCGCCATCTCTTTCCCCTCCCCAATCAGTTGAGTTTTCATTCACCAGCAGCACGATACTTTTAGATTAATAATAATAATAATAATAATAATAATAATAAAAATAATAATAATAACAACTCTGCCATTGCCGGTCGCAAGCCTGGGGCCTCATTTTGCAAGTGATGAGGAAGGAGGAGCAGCAGCAGGAGTAACAACCTCATAAAAAAAACCAGGGTCCGTCTGGCTCCGGATGGTAGCACCCTGTTGTAGGGCCCCTACCTAGGGTTACTAGGCGAAACTGCTCAATGGTCTCAGCGGCGGAAGAGGAATCTATCTATTTCTCAATGACACAGAGAGCGGAAGAACCTAAGGGAGCACACACCGAAAAGGAAAGCTACTTGAAACCCAGGCGCGACTCTTCCTGAATCGGGCAGCTTCCTGGTCAGCATAAAAGGTCCGTTATTGGACATTATAAATTTTCCAGCTAACTCATTCCTGGTTGCCAGCGTTTCGCCCCCGTGTGCTAGGCTGGGCTCATCAGTTGGTACCTAGCACACCTACCAAGACCCATGGCTAGTGCATACCGTGGAGGCCACTGCGTAGGCTAATTGTCGCCACCGGCAGTGCCAATGCACTGAGAGACTTTGTCTCATTACCAAAAATTGTGCCTGCTTGGCCATCAGATGATATAGATGTTGATTCCCATAGGGAATCTGAAGTATTTGTTCCGAATGAGTAAATTTATAATACCAATATAAAAGGTCTGTTAGCTGGAAAATTTATAATGTCCAATAATTTAATGTTGTCAATACGAGAATATTGTTCATGAAAAAACTTGTTGGTGAATAAACACTTTCTAATGTGAAGTAGAATTTGAATTGTTCTCGTATGTTCCAAATTGGGCTTGTTGGTATATCTGTAATGAAAGATAAAAAATATATGTTTATGGTTTTGATTATAATTCTGTATAAACTTCTTATCGAAAGAATTGTCACTTACTTTTCTTTCTGCTGTGTAATTGTCTAGTGTTACTCACTAGCCTCTTGAGAACTACTTGTTGTTCTGTTCGCACTCCTTGTATTATATGAATGAGTGTGGATGAGTTTACGTTTTGGCGGGGAGTGGGAAGGGGAAGTGAAGGTAGGCGGTGCGTTGATAGCTGCAATAGATTGTGGAAGGGACTACCTAGGAGAAGTAAGGGGAAGAGTTGAGTTTGTTTACGTCAATAAGCCATTAACATTTATCGGATTAAAATGTTTAGAGAATTTATTTATATCAGATTTAAGCATTTGTATTAATTGCGGTACTTGTACTAAGATGGGGTTCTTTATTTCAATTTCGTCATTTAGGTTTTTATTTTTGTTGCATTGCTGATCTAAATGAATGTGTATGTTTTCCAATTCCACCATTTCTTTTCCTTTTTCTACTCTTCTTAAAATTCTTAAATCCCTTTCAGTAGTTGTAAAACTGTGTCCAGTTTCTAGCATGTGTTCTCCCATTGCAGAATGTTTCTTGTCTTTTGCTACATTTACATGTTCGAGATATCTTATCATAAAGTTCCAGCCAGTTTGGCCAACATACGATAAATTGCATTCTGCACACGCAAGCCTATATATTCCAGATCCTTGATATTGATTTATAACTTTGTGATTGTAGAAAATATTTCGGTTCGTGTTTTGGGTTTTGAAGGCAATGTTAATATCTCGTTTTTTGATGGTATTAGTGACTTGGTACATAGCTGGGTTAGTGAATGTAAAATTTGCAAATTTGGATTTCTTATTTTTATCTGGTATGAGATTTGTGGCCAATTTTATTTTCACCTTATTAATGATCTTGTTAACCATCTCTATTTTATAACCGTTATTGAGTGCCAGGTCCTTTATGAAATTAAGTTCTTTCTTTAAACTCTTACTTGTTAGTGGAATTTTTAGGGCTCTATAAACCAAACTCAAAATTGCAGCCTGTTTGTCAAAATTGGGGTGGAGTGACTCGTTTTTAATCGTTATTGGAGTAAACGTCGGGTTTCTATAAATCTGGAAATCGAATTTATTTCCTGCTCTCTTTACATTTATATCTAGAAAACTTAGCAAATTGTTATTTTCATCTTCTTTAGTGAATTTTATGTTACTGTCTAATTTACTTAAAAAACCCAAAATATCATCACTATTATTCAGTTTACTGTCTATTATAACAAAAACGTGTCATCCACGTATCTAGCCAAAGGTTTAGTCCTTCTATGTTATTCAAAATTTTAACATGTTCTAAATGATCCATATAAATGTTAGCTAGTATACTGATGCAAGGTCACCCATTCCCAAGCACAATTTGTTGATAATTCTTTTGATTAAATGTGAAGTAATTATTATTTAAAACAAATCTCAATACATTTATGAATTCTTCTATTGCACACCTACTTAATTTGCTGTGACTGAATAAATTGAGTTTGATTACATTAATGGTTTCATTAATCGGTATGCAAGGGTACATGTTAGTTATATCATATGAACACATTTTATGATGCAGCTACAGTTCGAATTTATTAAGCTTATCACAGAATTCTATTGAGTTATTGATTGTATAATTATTGTAAAATTTATAGTGCTTTAAAAAAAATGCTGTATTAATTTAGAAGTCTTATACATTATGCTATTCATGCAGTTGCTTATAGGTCGCATGGGTATATTAACTTTATGGACTTTGGGCATGGCTCTGGCTGTTAGTATCTTGGGATTCATATTTATCAGCTTCTGACACTCTGGTTCATTAAAGAAGAAAGGCGAAATTTTAAGCAATTTCTTTAGATTCCGTTGATTTTTGACTGTAGGATCTTTCTGTATTATCGAATAGGCTCCATTCGAAAAAAAAAATTCTGTTTTCTTAATGTAATCATGCTTATTTAAAATAACTGCAGTTTCCCCTTTATCAGCTTTGGTTGCTATTATATCACTTTTGTTGATTTTAGTCTTTAATTCTTTGATTTGTTTAGTGAGGTTGGGATTTAAGTTCTTATTTATTTCTTTTACTAAAGTTGGAAGTTTATTTTTAACCTTGAATGTTGTATTATTTTGTGATTCTAAAGGCAATTTTCCTATATTAGATTCTACTTCAGATATAGTGGTTATTACATCTTCTATTTGATGATGGTTAGGCCAATTACATTTTGATCCTTTATTCAGTAAGTTCATTTCACTATTCGTAAAGGCGATATCCGACAAATTTACAGTAGTTAGGATGTTTTAAAGAGAGAACAAAACAAAATCCGTAAAACGTAATACAAGAGTAAAACAGACTAATTCAGACCTTAAAAACAACCCAACCACTGTAAATTTGTCGGATATCGCCTTTACGAATAGTGAAATGAACTCAATAGAATTCTGTGATAAGCTTAATAAATTCGAACTGCAACCGCATCATAAAATGTGTTCATAAGATATAACTATCATGTACCCTTGCATACCGATTAATGAAACCATTAATGTAATCAAACTCAATTTATTCAGTCGCAGCAAATTAAGTAGGTGTGCAATAGAAGAATTCATAAATGTATTGAGATTTGTTTTAAATAATAATTACTTCACATTTAATCAAAAGATATATCATCAAATGTGCTTGGGAATGGGTGACCCTGCATCAGGTATACTAGCTAACATTTATATGGATCATTTAGGACATGTTAAAAAATTTTAAATAACATAGAAGGACTAAAACTTTGGCTGAGATACGTGGATGCCATGTTTGTTATAATAGACAGTAAAGTGAATAATACTGATAATATTTTGGATTTTTTAAAAAAATTAGACAACAACATAAAATTCACTAAAGAAAATGAAAGTAACAATTCACTAAGTTTCTAGATATAAATGTAAAGAGAGCAGGAAATAAACTCGATTTCCAGATTTATAGAAAACCGACGTTTACTCCAACAACGATCAAAAACAAGTCACTTCACCCTAATTCTCACAAACAGGCAGCATTTTTGTGTTTGGTTTATAGACCCCTCAAAATTCCACTAACAAGTAAGAGTTTAAAGAAAGAACTTAATTTCATAAAGGACCTGGCACTCAATAACGGTTATAAAATAGAGATGGTTAACAAGATCATTAATAAGGTGAAAATAAAATTGGCCACAAATCTCATACCAGATAAAAATAAGAAATCCAAATTTGCAACTTTTATATTTACTAACCCAGCTATGTACCAAGTCACTAATACCATCAAAAAACGAGATATTAACATTGCCTTCAAAACCCAAAACACGAACCGAAATATTTTCTACAATCACAAAGTTATAAATCAATATCAAGGATCTGGAATATATAGGCTTGCGTGTGCAGAATGCAATTTATCGTATGTTGGTCAAACTGGCCGGAGCTTTATGATAAGATATCTCGAACATGTAAATGCAGCAAAACACAAGAAACATTCTGCAATGGGAGAACACATGCTAGAAACTGGACACAGTTTTACAACTACTGAAAGGGATTTAAGAATTTTAAGAAGAGTAGAAAAAGGAAAAGAAATGGTGGAATTGGAAAACACATACATTCATTTAGATCAGCAATTCAACAAAAATAAAAACCTAAATGACAAAATTGAAATAAAGAAGCCCATCTTAGTAAAATTACCAGAATAAATACAAATGCTTAAATCTGATATAAATAAATTCTCTAAATATTTTAATCTGACAAAAGTTAATGGCTTATTGACGCAAACAAACTCAACTATTCCCGTTACTTCTCCTAGGCAGTCCCCTCCACAATCTATTGCAGCTATCAATGCACCGCTTACCTTCACTTCCCCTTCCCACTCCCCGCCAAAACGTAAACTCATCCACGCTCATTCATATAATGCAAGGAGTGCAAACAGAACAACAAGTAGTTCTCAAGAGGCTAGGAGTAACACTAGACAATTACGCAGCAGAAAGAAAAGTAAGTGACAATTCTTTCGATAAGAAGTTTATACAGAATTATAATCAAAACCATAAACATATATTTTTTATCTTTCATTATAGATATACCAACAAGCCCAATTTGGAACATACGAGAACAATTCAAATTCTACCTCACATTAGAAAGTGTTTATTCACAAACAAGTTTGTTCATGAACAATATTCTCGTACTGACAACATAAAATTAATGTCAATGTGTTTTGTACAAATGTTACTCCAGCAACATCGAGAACAAGTTAAATGTTCATAACATAGGCAATTATCAACTGTAGAAAATTGTTAATATATTTCACCAAGTTTCAACAACAATCATACAAGTCAAGCAACATTGAATCAATACAATTAGCCAGATCTCAAAAGGTTTTTAAAAATAATTTTAAAGGATGTTCACCAGATGAGTTTCGTCAATAAAATGTTAGACTTAGATAGATTTTTGACAAATATGTTTTAACTTAAAGACATAATTTTATTGTTACATGACTTGTAAAATATTATAAGACTTGTCAATGAGGTTTACAAGCATAATTTAATCCAATAGAATAGATTCATGATCTTATATAATGTTAAGTAAATGATAACTGGCTGATGATGCTCACGAAAAAGGAGCGAAATATGTACCATATCAACAACTTAATAAATATGTAAGTTTTTATTATGTTTTTGTTGTATTGAATAGGTGGTATTTAACAAAATTATAAGAATTTGTATCACAAGTAGATCTTCAATAGGACAATAAATGAAATTTTTAACCTTCAATCTAGTACCCCAGCCGGTTTAATCTGGGGCCAGAGTTCTGGTTCAAGTAGGGCAAAGGATTCTATGGGTCCTACACCATCATGTTTGGATCAGTCAGAGGGTCCATCACCCCGCAAACTCAGAACGAAAGAGAAGCAAAACTGCATCTTCAGTGCTCATGCTCCAATTAATGAAGATAACAGAAAGAATCCAGAGAAAGTAGAAGAATTTTGTCACAACTTGAAGAAGAACTGTTCAGAACCCCAGAAAAACATGTCAAGATCTTGATGGAAAATTTTAATGCTCAGATTGGAAAAGAGAGAAAATTTTGAAACATCGTTGGAACATACACGGCTCACAAAAGGACAAACAGAAATGGTGAAAGACTGATAGGTGTTTGTGAATCATTTGCCATGAAAATAATGTCCACTCAATTCAAGAAAGCTCCCAAGAGGATGATGACATGGCGATCACCTAACTCCATGTTAGGAGAATTCCAAATTGACCATGTAGCAACCACCAGCCCGAAGGCAATAGTGCGGAAAGGTGCTAATTTTGATTCCGACCACTATCTAACAAGGATAAAAGAGAAGGCCCACACCTTGTAACCATAGAAAGAAACCCCTCAGAATAGAGAAGTACAGAATTGAAGAACTCAAAGTCACCAAAGAAATAGTAGTGTTGTATCAGAAAGAACTCGACATGTTGGAGCCCTATGAGTGGGACAAAATGGCTCGAAGGATTCAGGAAGCAGCAAAACAAACAATTTTTCTTGCTAAGAAGAAGAAACATCCATGGTGTAATGATGAGTGTGAAGATGCTCTACAAAGATGATCAGAAGCTTGGAACAAGTGGAACTCCAACAAACAGAACTTCGAAGAATTTTTAAGATCCAAAGGAAAAGCACAGAAAAAGTGTTCAAGAATGCCAAACGAAGGTTCGAAAGAGACCAGCTGTGAGAAATAGAAGAGAATTTCAAGAAAAACAACACCAGGAACTTCTATCAGACGTTTAAGACAAAACTTCGAG
This sequence comes from Anabrus simplex, assembly GCF_040414725.1. NCBI lineage: Eukaryota > Metazoa > Arthropoda > Insecta > Orthoptera > Tettigoniidae > Anabrus > Anabrus simplex. The sequence continues at coordinate 125,204,398 of NC_090265.1, read as the reverse complement.
GTTACTCGTCACCCAACATTTGTTTCAAAAATGATCAAGGTAAGCAGATTATGAGCAACAAACATAACTGTGAACACTTGGCTAAATATTTCAAAGAACTGCTCAACTGTGATTCACCTCAAGAAAAACTGACGTTCCAGAAACCAGAAAGCACACTGCATGAATCAACGCCGCCAGATATGAACAAAATAAAGGAAATCATCAAGAGCTTGAGATATAACAAAGCATCTGGCAAGGACTCAATTGTTGCTGAACTTCTGAAACATGCAGGGATAACCTCTTGGAACAACTTGAAACACTCTTTCAACAGATCTGGTCTACAGACGAGATCCCAGAAGAATGGAGGGAGGCTATCATCCACCCCCTGCACAAGAAAGGAGACTAAACAAATGTCAATAACTATAGAGGGATATCACTTTTGCCAGTAGCCTACAAGATACTTTCTATAGCACTCAAGCGTAGGATGGAAGGACATATAGATAAACAATTAGGAGAATATCAAGCTGGGCTGCAAAAGGGGCGGTCATATGCAGAACATACTTTTACCATTAAGACCTTAATCAAAACTAAGACATTAGCAGCAGATAAGAAAGTGATAATGACATTCGTGGATTTCAAAAAAGCATACGACTTCATAGACCAGGACACACTAATGGAAGTTCTTAAGGAATTTGGAGTAGACAATAACACAATAACCCTCATTCAACAAACACTAAAAAAAAAAAAAGGTTGCAGGTAAAATTTTTAGGAGAACTGTCAGAGCCCTTTGAAATCAAAACAGGTTTAAGACAAGGAGATGGCCTCTCTCCAATTTTGTTCAACTGTGTTTTAGAGAAAGTTATCACGGAAGGGCGAAAAGAAATGAGCAAGTCCAACTTTCCAAATGGAAACTGGGCTTAAATTTGAATGCCTTGCATTTGCAGATGATATACTCTTTTTTGCAGAGAATTTGCAAATTGCAACTAAGCAGATTGAAGTACTCAAAGATACAGCAGACAAAACAGGATTGCAAATATCTTTTGAGAAGACAGAGTACATGAACATAAATACCACTGACCCAACCTGGACAATGAGGACGAAGTACGGTGATATCAAAAGAGCTATAAAATTTAAGTACCTAGGAGAGATTTTGACTCCAAACATGAATGAGAAAGCAGCAATTCAAGAACGTGCAAGAAAGATGGAAACTGCATTTAGATTATATCAGAACACCTACAAATCTAAGTCACTCTCCTACCAGGCCAAATTCAAGCACTACAGCACGATAGTCAAACTTCAATGTTTATATGCAGCTGAGACAATAGCCACAAAGGGACTCTCAGATTTGGAAAAGAAAGAAAGAAAGGAGGTTCCTTAGAAAGATTCTTGGACCCAGAAAATCATCAGACAAGTTTACGTTTCGCATGAGACCAAACCAAGAACTATACCAACAACACCACCACCACAATGAAAAGGAGGAGATTGACGTTCTATGGACATATTAAGAGGATGGGATCGGAGAGACTAGTCAACAGGATCCTCACCTTCCAGGAGAACAGGAAGATACAAGTTCCATGGGTAAAAGAAGTCCACTGAGATTTAGAAAAATGTGGGATCACGTCAGAAGATATAACAAACAGAAAAATCTTCAGGCAGAGAGTTGCGGAGGTGAAGAACCTAGCTGATGAGAAAACGAGGAAGAATAGTGTGTTCTCGGCAGAAGAACGAGCACGAGCAAGCCAACGGATGAAGGAATACTGGCAAAAGAGGAAGGAGAAAGAACTTGAGAAAGCAATGGAAGTTGCATAATCGCAGCCCATAGATGGCTGAAACGAAAAAGTAAAATAATAATAATAATAAAAATAAAAATAATAATCTGATGGCACTAGCTGACTGCTTGCATTACAATATTAATTAATAAATTAACTACACTACAATGGCATTTATGCACACACATTAATAGGCTAACAGCTAATGCAATCCTGACCATTATGGAACTGCACTGTTTCACTGATCACAATCACAACTGATAACAACAACATTCATGAAAACAAATAAACAGTGCACTCCCGAATTTCTCTCTCCTTGTTCAAATTTCAAAGCATGACAACGTATTTAACAATTTGATCACACTACAAACAGTCTCGTCACGTTATGGTTACATTCTGAATCTTTATTTTAGCTACTTTATACAACTGAATTGTTTAAATTGTCACTAGAATGGAATTCATTGTTTTGTAAAATGTTTTGGAATTAATCTCGAACAACAATTAATATGAGACGTGGGGAGAAAAGCCTAGATACGTTGTAAAGTGGTTGGTGATGTGCTGAGGGCTCCGCCGTTCAGCGCTTACACCCGCCTGCGCTCTTCCTTCCCCTGACAAGCCAATATCATCCTTCCAGGCTTCTCCCGCACCCTGCACCCTTGCTAAACTCTAGGAACCTATTGAGGGCTCTGCCGGACAGACCATACACCCGCCTGCACTCTTCCTTCTCCTGACAAGCCCACATCATTCTTCCAGGCTCCTCCCGCATCCCGCACACTTGCAAAGTGTGGGACCTACTCAGGGCTTTGCTGCAGCAGTCCGAACGCCTCACGACTAAAGACAAAACATCGAGCGTGCTGGACAGCAATCACGGTCTGAAAGCTGTTGCTATTTTCTTGAAAATAGAAAAGCAAAATGTTTACAGCCGAAATAATAAAGATAACATTGTATAACTGAATATCACACAATTACAACACATAAGTTCGACTTCGCTACATTTGTCCATCTCTTTACGTAATCAATTACAGTGTGAAATAATGTTAAATGTTTTCGAAAAGGCGGTGGGGCGGCGCCCAAAAGCCCTTCATACATGAACCACAACTGTTCACTACTAAACCAGTTGTAATAGAACAAGATTTGAACACATATGTTGGGAATGTGTTCAACAAAGATGTTACACTCATGGTCTAAGGTTGTAAACAAATATCACCACCTCACTTCTTCTTTTACAAGTTGTGTATGTCACACACATAGGTCTTATGGCGACGATGGGATAGGAAAGGGCTAGGAGTGGAAAGGAAGCATCCATGGCCTTAATTAAGGTACAGCCCCAGTATTTTCCTGGTGTGAAAATGGGAAACCACAGAAAACAATCTTCAGGGCCACCGACAGTGGGGTTTGAATCCACTATCTGCTGAATCCAAACTCACAGCTGCATGCCCCTAACTGCATAGCTAACGTTCTCGGTCACAATATTTTTTCATGAACTTTTAATAGCGAGTCTCCTACGTGATGTACAGTACAAAACTTGAGTTTTACATATTAGTGGGGAAAACAGGACAATTTAAAAAAGAGCACTTTGAATTACACTCCTCATCCATGATACAGCTACCTACAGTGGGACGTCAATGTAATGGAATTTTGCTTTAAGAGTATATTTTCTATTAATACTCGAGTGCACAATTTCTTCGAGGCAGCTGGTGAACTATATAATCTTCTGCAATAAGGTATGTACATTCCAAGTGTTAGTACTTTTTTCACTGTTTTATTCATTCTTCACGACTGTTTATTTCTGCAAAATTGGTATATAACTAGCCGTATTGCATTCCTGGAATGATGCTGATCCCTTCAAAATTTCACCCCATGGCATTGCATCTTTACGTTCACAAAGTTGGGATAGGTATAATACTAATATAAATGGTCCGTTATTGGACATTATAAATTTTCCAGCCAACACATTTGTGGTTGCCAGCGTTTCGCCCCCGTGTGCTAGGCTGGGCTCATCAGTTGGTACCTAGCACACCTACCAAGACCTACCAAGACACTGGCCGGTGCATACCGAGGAGGCCACTGCGTAGGCTAATTGTAGCCACCGGCAGTGCCATGGCACTATGAGAGACTCTGTCTCATTACCAAAAATTGATGCCTGCTTGGCTATCAGATGATAGCCTCTTGCTTGCAGGACGATTGCCGCCCCAAATCCCCAGCTGCATAAAGCGTACACGCTGTTGTGGGAAACATGATACACGAAGGCGACGGATGAAACACTCACGAAATAAAGCAACAAATAAATACGCTTGAAAATAAGGTTTCGTAAATTACACAAGTACGTAAGAATTTATCCTTTATCGAAGGGGAAGAGTATTGGTGGTACTAGAGGTTATATCAAATACAGTAGAGATAATACGCGACACTTACGGATTTCGCCTTGCTAAAATGGGAGACAATTCGACGGTGGCGCTCCTAGTGACTTGACCTGAACAAATCGCACTAAATTCAAATATCAATGGAAATGTATATATGGAAATGGATAAATAAATTACGTCTAGAAAGAAAGTGTTATTGAGATATTAACTTCGAAGTCGCTAAAGCAATTCTGGATAAATGAATGAAGAATTATTTAAAAGGTTATTATTCAAAGACTGAAATTAGACATATAAACAAGAAATGAAATGGACTGGTGTGAAATGGCTTGATCTTTCATTTATGCATTACTTTTTTAGCTTTAGCATTCCTGCCTGAACTCTTACGGTTGGATTTGTCGTTTTTCTCAATTAAAAACATTGTATCATCACATTAAGACACTTGTCAATAAAAATATCGGCACATTCCTTACACATATGATGCTATGAATTAACATTTAATAGCTGGACAATTTTCCTCTTAACATGAAGCCTACTAACAGAGAGATATTCCTTACACATATGATGCAATGAATTAACATTTAATAATAATAATAATAATAATAATAATAATAATAATAATAATAATAATAATAATGGTTTTTGTTTTACGTCCCACTAACTACTCTTTTACGGTTTTCGGAGACGCCGATGTGCCTGAATTTAGTCCCACAGGAGTTCTTTTACGTGCCAATAAATCTACCGACACGAGGCTGACATATTTGAGCACCTTCAAATACCACCGGACTGAGCCAGGATCGAACCTGCCAAGTTGGGGTCAGAAGGCCAGCGATTAACCGTCTGAGCCACTCAGCCCGGCGAATTAACATTTAATAGCTGGACAATTTTCCTCCTAACATGAAGCCTACTAACAGAAAGATAATCTATAAAATCCCGGCTTTAATCTGAGAAGAGGGATAAAGAAAGAAAAGTATGAAAATGTTGTCGATAGTGATGCTTTAAGAATATTTACGTACAATTAGAGCAAAAATGTAACATACCCTTGGCTGTATGGTCGAGGATTTCTAAAGTCGCTGGCCTGGAAATGATCTGAACAGATCTTATAATTCTTATATAAGCGTAACGTCCCTTCTTTCTTGTACACCTTATCCAAATCGCTTCTGTGACATTTCAAAACCCACAGATCACACCTACAACAACACATCGGTATTGAAGGTTAACTGCTGCACTATAGAATAAAATATGCGTATTACATTTTATGCCAGTTAAAATATGGGTCGAGCAGGTCAGAAGATTAAGAAGTACTATAAAAATCTCTGTCACTGGAAGAATATATATGCAAACACAATATTACTTACATGTTCTTGTCACGAGGGAACCTGAAGAACGACCGCGCATTTTTCTCTACTTCGTAATTACTGCAGCCAAACACAGCACATACCTTTCCCCTCATGTTGCGGGGAGATATCAAGGAATGATACACACTACTATTTATTTATGTCAACTCACTGAAAACGCATAAATAACACCAAAAACTTCACACAAAAATAGACGTGCTCTTATGAGAGAATCAGTACTGTTCAGGTCTATCCGCTAGAGTGAGCTGCAGTAGCTGTCCCTCGATATCTCGCTCAGTGTCGCGTATTATCTCTACTGTATTTGTTTATATTAGTAAAAAATAGGAAGAAGTAAAAATAAATCGGAAAATTGGAAGACGAGTTAAAAACCGGAAAGTTTCCGGGTAAATCGGAAGGGTTGGCAGGTATGAATTAGCCAACGCAGTGGCCTCCATGGTATAGACTGGCCAGCGTCTTGGTGGGTGTGCTAGGTACCAACTGATGAGCCCAGCCTAGCACACGGGGGCGAAACGCTGGCAACCACGAATGAGTTGGCTAAAAAATTTATAATGTCCAATAACGGACCATTTATATTAGTATTATAAATTTACTCATTCGGAACAAATATTTCAGATTCCCTATGGGAATCAACATCTATATCAAGTTGGGATATGTCGCACAATTCTTTCTTATAAATATATAAACTAGGGTTGGATTGGAGGGTCGTTCACTTTCAGAATGAACACATTTGCCTCTTACAAGCTATGATATATAACTTTACATTTTGACATGATAAAATTACTTTACAAAGGAAATTTAATATGTCCTCCTATTCAATACATACACATCTCCATCATTAGATGGAGTAATTATAGTCGAACATGTTTCAACTCGTTTGAGCCATCTTCAGTGAAAAAATGTAAAAGTTTTTTACATAATTAATGCTTAAAAATGTGTTAAAACATAATGAAGGAAAGAATGAAAAACAAAAGAGACACGACGGAATTAAAACAATTCAATATATACACATTTCCATCATTAGATGGAGTAATAATCAACTCGTTTGAGCCATCTTCAGTGAAAAAGGTAAAAGTTTTTTTACATCATTGATGCTGAAAATTGTGTAAAACCTAATGAAGGAAAGAATGAAAACAAATGAGACATGACAGAAACAAACAATAAGTGATTATGGCGAGGTTGTGGACCTCTTATTCTAAAACTTGCAGTGTGTTATAATTAGAAAAAAAGGGCAAATTCACTGTGCTAAAAATCCAAAATGACAGTCTGTCTCCGTTGAGTCACATCACAAGGGTAGTGAAGAGGGGAGCGAAAAACTTGAGAAACTTTGAGAGGAAAGACGTGCCAGTTAAAATGTATGTGAACACATAGTGGAAACCGCCAATGAGGTTCAAGTTTATTGAATAGTTGGACTCTCGAAAGGCCTGACCTTCTCAAATTTAACGGTCCCCTTTCTTACTGATAGTGTCTATTGTTGGCTCAGCTGTGTTTGCGAGGATGGGAGGGGTGAAGAGGGAAGGGGAGGGTGGTGCAGGCCTGGTGCGGAGAGGGGGGGAGTGGTGGTGAGTTGGAGAGATGGAGGCGGGGTTTGTTTTTATTACAGAAGTTCTGACAAATATATGGAATGAATGTTTCAAGTAGAATGTTCTTTTTTTCGTAGATTTCATTTAAATTATGAGAGGGGTTCATAAACTAATCTATATCAATGTAAATGCTCTCGAGAATCTTGCAATGATATCTCGTAATGATAACATGACACGCCTATAGTGAAGTTTTAACCCATCGAATTTGTGAAATCCACAACAGTAAGTACGACTTCTGTACTGCTGTTGTACATGTGAGAAATCCGTTGTAGTTGGCATCTCTGCAGAAGGTCCTTACAACATCGCGTGCAGCTCTGTATTGACCAGTTTGAGAAAGTGTTGCGTTAAATGACAAAGGTAAATGAAGTCCTGTCACATGTTTCCTAGCCTCTTTCAACCCAGTTCCATACCATACGTCACCATACCAACGGCCATTTTCAGAGCCAAATAAACAAATTGGTCTGTGGAAACTATTATGCAACCTTGCCACATCCCAGGCAATTGGCTGAAAAAAAAAGAAAAAAAAAAAAAAAAACTGTGTGGGATTTGAACCTTGTAATTCTCAAGCACCATTCACTTTCAGGCCTCCGACCGCGTTTCTGCCAAGCAAGTTATTGTGAGGCTTGACATATAGAGGGCAGTTCTCAGCTTATACAATACCTGTTCCTGGTCTCTGTGTGTACCTTTTGTTGTAAGGTACATGTTCTTCGTATCTGTGCTAGTTTTACGAGTTCATTCGGAATATTCATAATGAATTAATAGTGGTGCTCACGATTCCTGCTGTTTTCTAGCCCTAAACCACACATCTTGTTATATTACACTGGTTTAGGGAGAGGGACCAATATATTTCAGAATTGTAATAAACGCGACAGATTGTATAACACTAGATCGCAATGCGCGAGTGAAGCACTCGTGTATATATCCTAATGAATATTCACTATAATCTTATTTTAACATTAACAAAAGAATTTCTCATTCTCATTGATAGTTCTTCCTATAACATTGAGTTTATGCCACACTTGCATGATTTCGAAAACAACAGTTTAACTCTATACACTGTCTTTAATTCATTCTTCAGGTTGATCAGGCCTTTTGAAGAAATCAGTCTTTCAGAGAATGTATATACATCCTTGCTGAATTTATAGCATCTCTTATTATTTTTTTCTTTGGTCCAACGATCTTGGAGATAATTATGAAATATCGCAGACATAAAAAATATATTCAGAGTTCTAGATCATGGTACCCTAATAGAAATGTTTATAAAATTAATAAAATCACATTCATAAACACCAATCCTATTTGTTGTTTATGGGATAATACCCTTGCATAATTTAATCAAGAATTGCCATATACATGTCCTCACTGGGAAATATGTGTAGTTCTCGTTGAAGGTAGTCATGTCATCCTTCCAGTGCAACAGGACAGATACGACGACCTTCCTTACACTTGGATGCACCTTATTTGCTAAGGTCATCCCAAACCTTAATCACAGACATTTCCTTTTCAGACTGACGTCTTGAGTCCTCCTAGCTTCCAACAACTATTTTCAAAGGATGGTCTGGCCAGTCATGTTGCTCCAAGACATTAATAAACATGAATCGCCTCCTTGGTTCACAGACTTATGTACATACTTTTGAAGGCCAAGCTTCAAAGTGATGATTTTGTATAGACGTGATTGCTGCCCCTCACTTAACCTCTATTTCATGTAGCAATAATCTGTTCTGTGAGAAATAACACATTAGCTCCAGATTACACAAATAAACCACCACACATTGTACATTCTCCTAGAGAATGAAAAAGCAAATGAATACCATGTAGCTTCTTCCACAGACTGATCACAGAGAACAAACTTGTAATGAATACTGTCACATTTGTGCACACGTATATATAGTCTTGCTCCACGTGGCTGTAGAGTCTCCAAAATTTCACTGGTAGCAACGCTCTCTTTGACACATCTCCAAATGTCTCTCAGTCACTACAACCTTATTCAAAATTGGAGCCTTTGGATTGGCTACCAAGGGTCCGAAACGAAAATTAGTGCTATCTCGTGTTCATCCACACTGATGAAATACAATCTTCAGCCTATACTTCTCGACTGTACTCCGGGTTTTCAAGCCACTTGTTGCAACACTTTCAACGGACTTCAAACATCTTTACCGATATAGTCACTGTTAACAATAGAGTTCAATACGGATCTATCATAATAAAACTTTTTTTACTTAGTAACTGTTACCCATCTTGTAAAATCTTGAGTAATCTACACCACTATACCATATGTACAGATTCTTACCCGAAGTTAAATTTATACAAAAATATAATGATATACATATTCAATATTCCCTAACTACAAATCCTACTTATTATGTTCTTGCATCTTAATTTAACAAAATTACATTATTTTCAATTTAATGCAACTGTTCTCTTTCCCTTGGTACACTTTCTTTCGTAAATAAAATGTTTGTCTAATTCTTGAAATCCACAAGGGCAGCGAAAAGAGTCTACAGACCAGGAAAGGCTAGCGCAGATGCTGATTCAGAATTATTTGATAAGATAATCTGCTATGTGGGAAATGATAAGGAAAGGAACGTGATTGTAGCGGGTGATCTCAATTTACCAAATGTCAATTGGGAAGGTAATGCGAATGACAGGAAGCATGATCAACAAATGGCAAATAAGTTAATATGGGAAGGGCACCTGATTCAGAAAGTGATGGAACCAACTAGAGAGAAGAATATTCTGGATGTGGTGCTGGTAAAACCAGATGAGCTCTATAGAGAAACCGAAGTAATAGATGGTATTAGTGATCACGAAGCTGTTTTTGTGGTAATTAAAAATAAATGTGAAAGAAAGGAAGAGATTAAAATTAGGACTGTTAGGCAGTACCATATGGCTGATAAAACAGGCAGAGTTAGAAATGGCTGTGGAAGTAATGAGAAATTGAAGGAACTTACTAGGAAATCGAATCTAGCAAAGAAGTCAGCTCAGGATAACATGATGGCAAGCATAATTGGTGGCCACACTAATTTTAGTGAAAAATGGAAGAGTATGTCCTGAATGAGTAAATTTATAATACCAATATAATGGTCCGTTATTGGACATTATAAATTTCCCAGCTAACTCATATTTTAGGTTCCCTATGGGAATCAACATCTACATCATTTGATGGCCAGGCAGGCATCTATTTTCGGAAATGAGACATAGCTCTCATAGTGCATTGGCACTGCTGGTGGCTTCAAATAGCCTAAGCAGTGGCCTCCACGGTATGCACTAGCGTTGCGTCTTGGGTGGTGTGCTAAGTCCCAACTGACGAGCCTAACTTAGCACACGAGGGCGAAACGCAGGCAACCAAGAATGAGTTAGCTGGAAAATTTATAATGTCCAATAACGGACCATTATATTGGTATTATAAGTGGTATGTTCCGAGCTGTCAGTGGAGAGATGGCGTGGGAGGACATCAGTAGACGAATAAGTTTCGATGGTGTATTTAAAAGTAGGAAAGATCACAATATGAAGATAAAGTTGGAATTCAAGAGAACAAATTGGGGCAAATATTCGTTTATAGGAAGGGGAGTTAGTGATTGGAATAACTTAACAAGCGAGATGTTCAATAAATTTCCAATTTCTATGCAATCATTTAAGAAAAGGCTAGGAAAACAACAGATAGGGAATCTGCCACCTGGGCAACTGCCCTAAATGCAGATCAGTAGTGATTGATTGATTGATTGATTGATTGATTGATTGATTGATTGATTGATTGAAGAAAGTACCAGTACACGTGAATATTTAAAGAGGAATTATGCAGAACAAGAAACACGATCATAATAATCTTAATATGGGAAAAATTGTTTGAAACCTTCATACCTTCCTAAAATAGGGAACAATTGCTACCCAAATACAATACAATAGATTTATTTTGTCTGGCAAGATTAAGGCCATTAGGCCCTCTCTTCCATCTAACCAGAAAAGACAGTTTTTACACGTGCAAAATTGAAATAAGTACACTTACAACTGAAACATCTTGCAACTACTAAACAATACAATATTATGATTTTTAAAAAAAGGAAAAAATAGGAGAATGGTGATGATGATGAAGATGATTATTTACACAATTATGACATGATTAGCTAATTTCTATTATCCTTGGTAATAACAGTGGGATTATATAAAGTCTATAGTTTGAGGAAGGCTAAATCTACAATATCTCCATAGCATTACTTAGTAGGTAGCGGTGACAAAATTGCCTAAAACTAGCAGGTGAGGCTCCTCTGAGAGAGACGGGTAGTGCATTCCATTGTCGTGCTGAAGAAATAACAAATGAGTTTGTGTATCGTGTGGTGCGGTGAGGTGGAATAGATAAGAGTGTATCAGATTTTGACCGTGTTCCAAAACTGTGATTGGATGACAGGTGGTGAAATTGACTGTACAAGTAGGGAGGTGAGCATGAGGAGAGTATTCGACGAAGAAGGCATAAAGCATGAAGATTACAGCGCTGTTTGAGTTTTAGCCAACCGAGTTCATCGTAGGCAGGTGTAACATGGTCAAAGTAACGTAGGTCACATATATAGCGAACACAGGCGTTTTGCGCGCGTTGTAGTTTGTCGTTAAGAGTAGTAGTCAGGTCGTTGTACACGGCGTCACAGTAGTCGAAGTGAGGCAATACCAGAGTGCAAATAAGGCTTTCTTTCAATATTCGAGAAAATATGTTGCGGAATCTTCTAAGTGAGTTAAGTGTCGCAAATACTTTCCTGGAGATGCTGGTAACCTGCTGCTTCCAAGAAAGATGTTCGTCTATCATAACGCCGAGATCTTTGACAGATTCACTGAAATCAATGGGTGAATTTTGTAGGTAGAGTTTTGGTAAAGTGAATTTGCTTATAGTTTTTGAACAAAGCCGAGGATGTGAAATTATTATAGCTTGAGATTTTACGTTATTTAATCTAAGTCCATGCATGTCAGTCCAGTTACAGATTTCTTGTAAGTCTCTATTGAAATTTTTAATTTCGTCGGTTAGTCTTTCCGGTTCACAGTGCAAGTATAATTGTATATCGTCAGCATACATGTGGTGTCTGCAGCTGTTTACCGACGACGTAATATCATTTATATAGACATAAAATAGAAGCGGTCCTAGGACAGACCCCTGTGGAACACCAACCTCTACGGATCGCCAGGATGAATATTCATTGTTGTTGTTTCTTACACACTGCAGACGACCGTGGAGGTATGAATTCATCCACTGAAGACTGTTTGTCGAGAACTGGAGTTTAAATAGTTTGGAAAGTAGTATGTCTATGTCAACAGAGTCGAAAGCTTTAGAGAAATCAAGAAGAGCTAGTATGGTAACTTGTCTTTTGTCCATCGCATTGTGAATGTCGTCTGTAACCTTAAGTAGTGCAGTACTAGTGCTGTGGTTACGTTGAAAACCAGACTGGTGTTCGTCAAGAATATTGTGTATTTGCAAGTATTTGGAGACTTGTTGGTGTACAATGAATTCTAGGGCTTTTGAAAGGACCGATAATATGCTCACAGGTCTATAGTCAGTTACGTCTTCACGCGGTGATTTTTTAGCGAGCGGGACGACAACGGCAGCTTTCCATAAGGAGGGAAACGTGCCAGTCATTAGTGAGTGGTTAAATATATGAGTTATAGTAGGTAAAATTATGTCAATTATTGTTTTAATAAGTTCTATTTCTATGTTGTCTGTCCCTTTGGACTTCGATTTTATTCTAAATATGGCTTGTTTAACTTGCGTGGGTGTCACATGTGAAAAGTAGAATTTTTCTCTGTCAGGTGCAGGGGAGTTGTAATTGCTGTATAGTGTTCTATGTTTCCTTTCTCTGTCAATGGTATGTCCGGGAGTGGTAAAATATGTATTGAGGGAGTCCAGGGATACGTCAATAGGATGGTCGTCTCTTTGTTTACCTATTCCCATGTGTCTTAGTTCTTTCCAAGCCATAGCAGGTCTAGTATTTTGATTTAGCAGGGTATGTGCATGTCTAATTCTAGCATTGCGTACTGACTGCGATGTTTTATTTCGTAGCCGTTTAAATGCGTCAAAATTGTCTTGTGTCGGTTGTCGCTTAAACTTTCTATGTGCGGCATCTCGTCTTGCCATTAACTCTTTTAGTTCTAAGTTTAGCCACGGTGCTGGGGCTCGCGTTACCCGTACTGCTTTCGGCGGGGCGTGTCGATCATAGAGCGCTGTCAGATATTCGTTAAATATGTTTACTTTAATGTCAATGGCGTCAACTGTTAGTATATGGTGCCATGGAACATCTAGTGCGTCTTCAGTGAACATACTGTAGTCAATTTTAGAGAGATCTCTGAATGTAATAGTCCTTGGTTTTGTCTTTCGGGTCTTTAAGGAGTAGGATATGTATATTAGGTCATGAGCTGAAATTCCTGGTACAGATGTCTGTCTGTGTTGTAGTACTTTGTCTGTATTCATGACAATCATCAAGTCGATTGTCGTGTGTGACGTGGCGGTGTGGTGAGTAGGGAGTGTTTGCAAAATGCTCATATCGCAAGATGTAGTCATGTTTAAAAGCTGCCGACATTCGGCATTGTTGTTTCCGGTGTCTGTGTTAAAGTCGCCCATGACAATTACATGTTCATATTGCAGGAGTACGCGTAACAAAGCATTTTCTACGTCCTCCAAATGTCCAATCGCAGGTGGCTTGTACACCACACAGACAGCACATTTCTGATGGGCTACGATTATTTCTAAGAGCAGGAACTCCGGTCTTCTATTGTATTCGCTATCTGAACATGCAATTATCCTACGCTTTAAACTGGTTTTGACTATTGCTGCTACATCTCCTCCCCTCTTTCCAGCTCTGTCGTTCTGAAGTAAACAGTAGCCAGGTATGTTGAAAGTCTTCGAAGGGATCAGATCATGAAGCCAGGTTTCAGTAAGAAGGCAAACATCAAATACGTCCGGGACAAGTTCTTTAAGTTCGTGGAAATGGGCAGACAATGAATGTACATTTAGATGGGCTATATGGAGACCTTTCGGGAAAGAGGAAACTTTAGCTAGGAGCAGGTCTCTAGTTGAGTGAGAAGGAAGGGGGGTAATTCCAGGAGGGGTCAGTGGACAGTTGTCACAAGGCGTGTTCTGTTTGTGGAGAGTGGAGGGGTGAGTGAGGCCTTGAACGGGATTGTGGCTGGGACGGAATGTCCAGTGCTCGTTGCCACCTTATGAAAAAGTAATAATTATGCGAATGAGATAACCTAACTGAAGTGAGCTAATCTAATTACCTTATGAAAAATTAATAATTATGTGAATGAAACAATCTAAGTACAGTGAGCTAATCTAATTAAATTACACTAAGGTGGTATTTAAATAAAATGAAATATAGCAAATAGAGATCAGAACAGTCAAGTGAATTGTCCGTTTAGTTGCTATCTCTATCCTCCGGTAAGTCACACAGCTGGTTAATGCGCAGTTTGCCCCCATTGGGTTTCTTAATGATGATATCGCCGTCTGCAGTCCAACAGTTCGCTACATGGAAACGGTGAATGGCAGCCTTCAGTATGGAGAGTTTAGCGGACGTGAGATCTTCGCGGATGGTAACATGAGTGCCCTTTAGTCTCCTTTTGTTACGGAATACTTCTTGTCACGTACGATAGGAAGTAAACTTGACAATGATAGGTCGAGTTTTCCCTACTGATTTAGGCCCAACACGGTGACTTCTATCAATATCATTGATGTTTATATTCACGCCTATATCTCTGAAGACGTTTACAGCAAGTTCGTCAGTATTTTCTTGTGAGCTCTCCTGCACCCCAAAGATTCTAAGGTTGTTTCTCCTACTATATTGTTCGAGAGAGTCACTTCTAGCTTCGAATTCTGACCTAAGTGCCTGGATTTCCTTGTCCCGACACTCAAGTTTGTTCTTTAAATCCGCTACAAGTTCAGCATTGAACTGGAGAGATTTCTCTAGTTCCTTAACGACAAGTGTGGTCACTCGCTCCGATATCGCCTCTATAATTCTGTCCAGAAACTTACCCGAGCTGAGAGTCTCGTTCAGGATCCTCGTGACGGTCTCTTCCACGAGGTTGGCACTACCGTTCGCTTCCTTGCTGTTGCACTTATTACTCCTGGTCATCTTGTTTTACAATGGAATATTTTAATGAACTGATAAAAATATGACCACAACAGGGAGACACTTTCACTTTAAACACTTTCAGACTATGTTTGCACACTTTAACACAACGTTTGATATATGTTACTAGGAAATAACACCTGCTAATTCACTTTGACTGAGGAGCTGATCTCACGCACGTCCGTCAGCCATGATGCAAGCTTTACCTCACAAAGTATTCCCACAATGTACTATCATCATTAGTGTATAAGGGAACTCTTAAAACATTCAGTTAACAGCATCTGCTTTATCATTTTCCTTCAAATGTTATGATGATGCGGAGTAAACCAAAAAAGGACATCTCCTTATTTACAAAGTACAGTCCAGATTTATCGCTCTGCGACTACCATTTTTTTTTGACCACTCAAACAAGACCTAGGAGGACAGCGGTTTGATGATAATGCAAATGTAGAAGATTTCGTGCGCATCTGGCTCTGCACACGTCCCTCTTCTTTCTATTGGGATGGCAGTACAAGTAGTAACTACCAATCCGATGGAGAAAATGTGTATCAAAGGCAGGACGCTTTGTAGAAAAGTGATCTCTATATGTGTTTTTTAGGTTGATGCAAAATCCTGTTTATATTTGATACATCCTCGTACAAGGAAAACCATGTTAATTTCATTATAATTTGACTTCCAGAACCAGTAGCTGACAGGGGGTGTCAGCCATTGGCGTCCAAGACATCACTGATTAGTTTTACAATTTCTTTCCTCTTTTTTTTTAAATCCCTAGATTCAAAATGTTAAAAAAATGAAATTATTAACAAGAGACCATGGCTGATGCCATAGAAGAAGTGTGAAATGAGAGTTCTATGATGGCAGCGACCACGGCAGTTCCTAGGGTGACACTAATGTATAATGTCATTTGATTTCATTGTTTTTGTGGCTTAAATTTTTAAAACTATGAAGACTGATTTCATTGCATTTTAAATCCAAAGACTGATTTCATAGCTTTTTTTACGTTAAAAATTAAATAATTGAAAAAGAGGTTCAACCTATTCAATACATAAAAGAAAGGAATGTAGTGATTACATTCTTTTTTAGCATTAATAAAGTCTGATTTCATTTTATTTTTGAGACTTACATTTATATATTTTTTAAGTGCTAGGTACTGTTTTCCTTGACTAGCACTATTAGAAATGTTTCCTTGTAACATTTTCCAATTTTTCTAATTTTCCAATTTCTTTGCGATCATTTAAGAAAAGGCTAGGAGAACAACAGATAGGGAATTGGCCACCTCGTGCGTGTAGAGGCGCGCGGCTGTGAGCTTGCATCCGGGAGATAGTAGGTTCGAATCCCACTATCGGCAGCCCTGAAAATGGTTTTCCGTGGTTTCCCATTTTCACACCTGTACCTTAATTAAGGCCACGGCCGCTTCTTCCAACTCCTAGGCCTTTCCTATCCCATCGTCGCCATAAGACCTATCTGTGTCGGTGCGACGTAAAGCCCCTACCAAAAAAAAAAAAAATCTGCCACCTAGGCGACTGCCCTAAATGCAGATCAGTAGTGATTGATTGATTGATTGAAATTGATCAAGATCAAATGTTTCTGTGTGTTTTAAAATATGTCATCTATTGGGCCAAGACGTATGTCATCTATTACGAATCTTGATTTGAGGGGTGTTACCTATAGGGACTAACACTAAACATGAGGATAAATTTAATTATCAGTAGTTGAATTAAGAAAACGGAAAACTAAACCCATATTCCAGCAAAGTAGGCTGTAAGTCCAGGGCACTTAAGCTAGTTTCTGGTTCAATAAAATAGCATTATGTGTAAGCACAGTTTTTATTTTGCCATTTTTTTCTCTTAATGGTGTCAGCTATAGGTACCTTTTTTTTGTTGCTTTATGTTGCACCGACACAGATAAGTCTTATGGCGACGATGGGATAGGAAAGACCTAGGAATTGGAAGGAAGCGGCCGTGGCCTTAATTGAGGTACAGCTCCAGCATTTGCCTGGTGTGAAAAAGGGAAACCACAGAAAACCATCTTCAGGGCTGCTGACAGTGAGATTCGAACCCACTATCTCCTGGATGCAAGCTCACAGCCAGGCGCTCCTAACCGGACGGCCAACTCGCGTGGTGCTATATGTACCATTACGTTACTTTATATTACAAATTATTTTACGAACATTTCCTAACCTAAAATCGGGAGATCATACTTCTGTACGGTTACACATGACTAAAAAAAAATAAATATATATTTTCAGTTCTTCTTTCTTTTTTTGCTAACCCATTTACTAAAGAAATTTCATGTAAATCATCATTACTTAACTTGTCTAACCAAGACAAGGCAATGTGTTTCCTTTGTGTCATGCTTGTTGTTTAAAGGGGCCTAACATCTGGGTCATCGGCCCCTAAAGGCATGAAATGAGACAAAATGTAAGGACAGTTAAAAATCCATAATCCTCCACTGACCAGAATTCAAAACGTGAGGACGAAGAATGCATGGATGGATATGAAGTTAAAACAATCAGTGGATCCAATCCACAATGCCCCACATTCCCAGAAACTAGCATTAAACAATAGTATTACTGATCAAGGGCCGGCTTCTAAAGCACAATACTGAATCGATGATGCTTGTAGTCTAGACGGGTCCAAAATTCAGGTCATCAGCCCCTCATAATGGTACTTATCGCTAGGAAAGTAGAACCATGGTATTTGTCATGCTGGAGTACTAATCAAAAGTAGCATAGACTCTCGGTATTCCACACATTATGGTACTACTCACAGGTAATGTAATGTGCACATGTAACACAGACCAATGGTGTTTCACACATTGTGTCATTATTTACAGGCAACGCAAACCTATGGTGTTCTTCACATAAGTGGACTAACCACAGGTACTCTCACTATCCCGTGACAGAACCATGGTGTCGCTCATATAGTGGTATGAATCACAGGTACTGTAAAATGCATCCTGAGCACACACTGTCGCTATTAATCACAAACCTATTGTGTAACAAACATAGTGGTACTACACACAAGTAAAAGCGACCCATGGTGTTCCCTGCATGATGGTACTAATTACAATTAGTATCATGGTTCTAATTTGATTATCTCTTGGTTGCCCCTTTTAGTTGCCTCTTACGACAGGCAGGGGATACCGTGGGTGTATTCTTCATCTGCATCCCCCATCCACAGGGCGTAAATTTTAATTCAACAGTGTTAAACTATTTAAGGCTATGTTGTACACAAGTAATTCCATTTAAGTACCTCCAACATGTATATCTTTAATGCAACTATTTTCTTTCTCTTGGCTAATATACCATCCACTGGTACACTTTCTTTCAAAAATAAAATGTTTGTCTGGTTCTTCAAATCCACGTGGGCAGTGAAAAGAAAGTACCAGATTTTTATGAATTTAAAAACACACATGTATATTTAAAGAAGAATATTATGCTGTACAAGAGACATGATCATAATAATCTTAATACCGAGCTCGATAGCTGCAGTTGCTTAAGTGCGGCCAGTATCCAGTATTCGGGAGATAGTAGGTTCGAACCCCACTGTCGGCAGCCCTGAAAATGGTTTTCCGTGGTTTCCCATTTTCACACTGTACCTATACCTAATTAAGGCCACGGCCGCTTCCTTCCCCCCCAAAAAAAAATCTTAATATGGGTATCTATAGAGTTCCCTGTACTTGTGGCAAGGTTTATATTGGGCAGACTTCCCGAACGATATGTACTCACATTAAGGAACATTATAGATGTATCAGACTCAACCAACCTGATAAATCAGCTGTTGCTGATCATGTTTTAACACCTGTTTAATGTTAAAAACTTCATAATTGGTCCGTATTGAAAAAAGATTTACAATTAAGAGATGAAAGTATATGATTTTCCACCTGTTCAATACAAATTAAAATGTGATATACAATGAAATGTTGTTGCAATTTAGGCCAAATGTCCTACTAGTTTTTGGTGGAATTCAGTATAGGAAAATGTGATCACTTTTTCTTCTAATATATCAGAACAGAATTATCTTATGACACTGCATGCGAGTACAAGATTAAATTATTTCCTGTTGAATTAGCAAATGCATGATAACTCTGTGAGTAGGGTTATGTCCTTCAAAAATGTGGCATAATCCCAAAATATTACATCATGAATAGCTACACGGGTCATGAAAGTCTAAATGATAATAATTCCTACCCTCATAGTATAGATGTATCTTCAACGATTTACCTGGCAGAAGCTAAAAAGGCGAATGAACGGTCATTATTTCTTCAACTTGCTTCACTGAAGTCGTTAATGCTTAGCTTCCTTTGGTTATAGATGAATGTTTCTATGCATAAACCTTTCTCGAGAAATGCTTAATAGAATGGTGAAAACATCATCAATATCCATCCAGTGGTTCTTGAGATTAGCTCCATAGACAGACAGACAGACAGACAGACAGACAGACAGACAGACAGACAGACAGACAGACAGGATCAAGGACTTTATTTTATACAACGTAGAGATGTAAGAGGTTTTATTAGTTTTGTCATAATAGCAGATCAAAAGACCACACTTCATTCCACTTTTATGACTATTTGCAACATGGCTTCAATAGTATGCCAAGAGAGATTGTTTATTTAAAGAAAAGAAGATCATAATGCACAGCCACTCAGCTGTTTGACACTTGTGAACTTTTAATCAGCTGTGACATAATTTAGTTTTAGGAAGATATGTCACATAACTAACTTGAGATGATGGATATAGTGATGTTGTTTACCTATTATGCAAGTATTTCTCTATTCTCTAGAGGCATGGGAAGGGAGCTTATTCAAATTTTAGAAAATCAAAACACATGCAAATAACTCAGTGAAAAGGTTGTGTACCTATGAAGTACTCCAGCAGCCTTATCTTCTTCCATTTCCTGGACACTGACATGTCCTGCAGCCTTGGAAATGAGCAATACAATGAGTCCCCATGCTTGCATGTTATTCCTCCCATTGTACAAGAGACTCCTGTGACAAAAGAATTTCATGTTACAACAACAATGTACATTGTAATATTTAGCAGTACACTTCTTACCAATCTCAACTAGCCTACTTCATTGAAGACTGAGGGATTCTATAACATTAAGGACAAGCAAAATTGAGAAACATAATTGACATATTTTGCATTATACATTATGTACAATACTTGAGGTTAAGAGGAAATAAGTACAGTAGAGTCCCTCTAGTCCAACACATATGGGACTGGGCCTTGTCAGACAATAGAGATCTGTCAGATTACTGGATGTTCAATGAATCAACAGTTATTTAATTTAAAGTATTTAACTTATTGAAAAAAGTTAAACAATGCTGCATAATACTAAGTGTACATATTATAAGAAATGCAATACTGTATTCATAAAGACATATTAAATGAAAGGTATTTATTTAATGAACAGCAATTTATAATCATAATAAAAATAAAATCATTAATCTTTGTTACTTGTTCTTTGCTTTTAAAGACAATGAAAATGTCATGTGACTAAGACTTGCTGCATCAGACCACTGGACGTGTTGGACTACGGAGACACATATTTGAGGAAAGGAAGCTTAATATTTAATGTGAGTTGATATTGTGATCATAGCCACGTGACCTCCAGTTTTACATGGAATCTGAACCACAGCGATGTGACTAAGCTAATCATGAGAGAGAAATACAGCGAACTTCGGCTATACTGAACCTCTATGGACTCAAATATTTGGTTCACTATAGCCTAAGTCCACTTCTTCCAGGCAGAATTTAAACAAGTGACACAAAAGTTGGTTATCTGAAAAATACTATAAAAACAACATGTATATTACTGTAGAAACAGTTCTGTTAGTGACACACTGTACATATAAATCTAAGAATTTCATTTTTGTCCGTACTGAACTGAGAATGGAAGATAGGAAACTTAAAACGGTCCACCTTTTCAATACAAAATTGTTATAGTTTATTACAACATATATTTACATTTGGAACTAGTTTCGACGCTGTTTGGCGTCATCTTCAGCCAAAATGTGGGAAATAGGCTAGCATGTAGACATTTATATTACACAAGGCGTTATATTAAACAATACACATCTTGCAAGGAGATAAAAACAGGGACAAATATAGAAACAAATGAATCGTTGAGAAAGCAAAAGTTATACATATTAAAAATAACCTTAACCACACATCTTGTAGTGTGAAAATATTCGCCTTGAATGATTCCTGAATACAAAACGCACGCGCACACATTTCTGAAGAGCCAGCAGGCAGGAAAAAGTAAAGTGAAACCTTAAGAGTTCTTCTGAGAAGAGTTCATCATTTTTTCTGTGTTCCGACTAACTAATGAAGTTTCCCTTGAGTTCCTGATAAATACACACAACAGGAAATTCTCCTTCACTCTCAACAATAGCTATAAAGACCAACGGTAAATTGTATTTTAAATACTGTGCAGAGACGTGAAAGCATGATCTTGAACATGATATAACTTCTTCATTTAATCACCTTTGAAAGCCTCTCTCTATATTACGTAGCTTCATTAACACCACCCTTCTGTAGATGCACAAAATAATCTTGTAATCTTCACAGGTCCGGTATTCAGCTCGACGAGAATATAAAATTGGTATTAAGGAATTAGTTTTCTCCAAATGGTTATTGAGCTCTGAAGAAGACTTTTTGCAACCGCATACTGTACACTGTTTTAATTAAAATCTACTTAAAAGACAAAGGAGGAGGATACAAGCAGAAGCCCTCCATGGTGACCCATTCCCTAACGACTTTTTTCCAGAACACAGTTCAACGTGATTGGTGAGAGACAGTCTCCTTATCTTACACCAGTTCTGATTTCGAAGGGCCCAGAGATCTCCCCCCTGTACTTTATTTTGGAGTAAGTGTTGCTGATTGTCTGCCTGAATAAATTTCTTGTCTTGCTGTCTACTTCAAACTCTTCCAAAACTCCCATCAAGGTTTTTCTGTCAGTGGAGTCATATGCTTTTCTGAAGTTCACAAAAACTGACCCAGCATCTTGTATTTTATGACACACTTTATGTTGAAGATTTTTTTCCAGAAGCCTGCTTAATATTCTCCCAATTGTTGATTCAGTATATATTCTACTCTATTTAGTAATGCTTTACTGAAAATTTTGTATGGGACCAAAACTATGGACATTCCTCTGTAATTATTAACATCCATATTAACACCTTTCTTATGCAATGGATGTATCAGAGCCGTCTGCCAGTCTTTAGGGATCCTCTCCATTTCCTATATGTAAGAGTCAGAGATTTTATGACTTCAGTAGACTCCATTTTCAGAAGTTCTGCCATGATGCCATCTTCACCTGCAGATTTTTTGTCCTTTAACACTTGAATAATCCAGGTCACTTCTTCATCAGGAGGTAATGAGTTGGATGTTGTTGTCTTTGGTGGCTCCACTTCCAACTTTCCTGCAGACCATGACAGTTCAGTAGGTTTTTATATATCTGGCGAGAATTTCACAATTTTCCATGTTGTTCGTCCCTAGTTTCCCTTCTTCTGGTATCTGATAGCCTTTTAATTGCAATTTGAAGGTCTGGTAGAAGTTGCAGGTATTATTTTTATGAAAGTCACCTTGTGTTTTCTTCAACTGATCTCTTTTGTACCGTCTCTTGATCCTTCAGAATACCTGGGAGTTAGTTTTGTCTGGATTCTGAAGAAGGACAGGTCCTTTTCCTTTATGGTTGTGCTCCACCTCTTCCACGCCTCTGTCCTATGTCTGAGTGCCTCATCGCACTCTTCATTCCACAACTCCTGTCTCTTTTGCTTTGCCGGGAGGAGTGTCCTCTCAGCCGTATCATTGATCTTGTCTTGGATTTCATCCCATTTTCGTGATTAGAGATTCTTCAGTTCTTCTTGGTATTTTTTCTTTACATCCTTGGTGGAATTTTACCTACGTCATATCTTGGGAATTTTTGTCTCCTCGCTCTTTTTTTTTTCCAATTGGAAGAAATTTCATTTTAATTTTTGTCGGATAGTGGTCTGAGTCAATGTCTGTTCTCTGTGCTACTTTCACATTCATTATTTCTTTCTTTAGCCAAGAATAATGGCCGAGAGGATCTGTCGTGCTGACCACACGAAACGTCGTAATCTGTATGCCTTCGGGCTGAGGAGTGGTCGCTTGGTAGGCCATGGCCCTTCGGGGCTGTTGTGCCATGGGGTTTGGTTTGGTTTTGATTTCTTTCTTTGCTGACCTAGAAATTGGAACATGATCAATTTGAAACTCTCTTAAGATGGGATTCGGAGATCTCCAAATATTATTCTCTTGGTAAATGCTTGAAATTTGTTGACATCAGTCGAAGATCAAAGGTACGGCACAGATCAATGAGTCTCTCACCATTCTTATTTGTCCGTTTGTGCACTGGATATTCTCCTACTATTTTTCTGTACTATTTCTCTTTTCCAACCTGTGTGCTGAAATTGCCCATCAACACCTTGATATTCTTCTCTGGAATCTTTAACAACTGGTTTCCTATTTCTTCCCAGAACTCTGCCAGGATCCTTGTGATTATCTTCATTTATCAGGCCATTGGCATTTATTATGGAGTATGTTTTGTTTCCACATCCTAAATGCAGAAGTGAGAGTCTCTCCGATAAACTTTCAAAGCCTATTAAACTTTTGTCTACTATAAAAGTCGTTCCCATGAACTGAGAGTGAATTTGGATTAGCCACTCTGATCGCTGGTTTCCCTTTGTATAACCTATACTTTCCTCATCTCTGTACCTTGTTTACTAAATGGTCAAAATCTTTATACCTCATTCTTCCACTTGTTAGCTCTTTGAGTTTTCCAACCTTAAGAAGCGAGTTCACATTCAGGGATCCTAGCCAGTATCATTGTTTTGAGTTTGTAGTTTCCAGGGGACTCTGACTTCCCCTTGCGTTGTGGTGTAGGCTCTTCTGAACCCTTAGACCTGCTTGCACCACTGGTTGTGGCGGTGGATTCCTCATTTGAGCTACTACCTGGAGTAGTTTCATTCTCGAACTGGCTTTCCATAACGCATCAACTGTCTGATTATTAGACAGGCAAAGCATAGTCGTGTTTTGCTAAGTTAGAACTAGGATTGTAAGTCCTAGAGCCTTTAACCAGCCACCCCTCACATGGGGAAACGGACGCTGACCAGAACGCCACCCCGTGTGAGAACAGACATGTCTGGATTTTGAGATACTTCCACCTTATCCACCGATAGTAATTTCTTTCGCTTCCATTTTCTAAGCCATTGACTGGTTATCCATTGGGGGTGATACACTTATTGACTGAATAATTATAATAAACTAAGAGCCATGTTGTTGGACGGAAAGTACTTATTTACATAATAATTTATCTCTGTGGCCAACTAGCGACCATGTTGTTGGCTGAAAAGAAATATTGTAATGCTGGAAGGTGGAACAAGTAAAATGATGATAACTAGTGGCCATGTTGTTGGCTATAAAGACTTAATTGACAAATATCTCATTGATATAGAAATATGAGGATACAACACTTTCCCCAAGATGTTATTCTGTAACACTTCAACTGATAAATTTTGCTTGGTTAAAAATGTGACCAAAGAGTTGAAAGGAGAGAAAATAATAAACACAAACTACGTGATCTTGTAGGCACTATCTTTTAACTTCTGTGATTTGATTTCTCTCAATGAGGGAACGGAATACTAAATTACGGAACAAGTGACATCACATAAAAGACACGCATAAAAGTTAACCTCACTAACCACTTCAACGAATAGGAATTCAATTTACACAAAACGAAAAAGAAAAACTACACACACTTCCAGTCCTCCCTGACAAGAGCGTCACTCTACAAGCAAAATTTGCAAAAACATGTAAGAATAATGCATTAAAAATATATATTTACGGGAGCTCTTTCCTCCACCATTTGGTCAAATTCAAAGTCACCTTATTATTATTATCGTTTTAAAATTGTTTTGTAAACTATGTAGGGGTTCTTAATGAGTATTTAACGGGCCACCAATAATACTGGTTTTAACAGTAGTACGATGGTAGGCAACGTTTCTAAGACCCGAAAATAGTGAAGTCTCACGGAGAAAGGCTGAACTGAATGAAAAGTACTTAATTTTCATGTTTATTACAAGATGTAGCTGTTTTTGACTGTGGAGTGCTGCCTCTAGGGGCTTGGATTGTGTAGTACTGTTGAGGGGTTGGCACAAGATGGTTTAAGTGTTTTGTTTCTTAGCCTGTCTGTCTGTCTGTTCCATTCAAGCCAAACAATCAGCACCCAGCTTCTGCCTATAAATACTGCTAATCTTGGACCTTATGATTGATCCGGATCTTCACTGACTGAACGACAAGTGAGGTCCTCCTTACAGGAGGCTACAGACGTGCTGGGGCAGTATGTAAGGTAGGCGGATTGACTTCTCTAATTGGTGAACTCTATTGCTTGTGGCGACAGGAAGACACTAGCGTTCCCCTTTAGCATGTAATAGTTTGGGTGTGCTGCAATTACCTTAGTTTTAAATGTAGCGTTTCTTATTTCAGTTAAGTTGTAATATATAGGAGTCTAGGCTGTTTGCAGACAGAGTGTAATTATCCTAGTGAGTATCATGTAATTAGGATACACAAGTGTGTACCCTCGTTTCCCTTATTCACTTTGCTTTTTGGTGACTAAGGTTTCTTAATTTGTCTCCAAAATTTTGCCTAGTAATTTCTTTCTTAGTCACTAATGTAGTAGCCTATGACTTATCCCCGCCAATGGGCCTTCTGCCCCATTAAGTTTTATTGCAAGTATTGTCATGGGATTGCTTGAGTGGTCCAGCATCCCAGCATATTTTGTTTCTGGCCACTTATATTTAACCTTCCTTTTTTTTAAATTATACGGCCGTGTGTAGTACGAGCTTCTGCTCCTGTGTTCTAGATCATTCTGATCTCTATATTTTTATTGCTTCCCCTTAGAGTAAGGGCAGCATGTGTCATGCTAAATAGTTGTAGCGTTCCATTTGGAGTGAACTTTACTATGTAAATGGCCCGTCTGACCATTGGTAATAAAATTTAGGACTTGTATCTCCTCTACCTTGTATTCTTGAACTGGTAAGGAAGCTTCAGCATCTTGGATTAAAACCAAAGATTCTCTTATATCAAAGATTATATGTACCAGAGATTACATCAAGGACTGGCTAGTCTTGCTATATGTATACCAAAGATGATCTACCTATGATGTGTGTAAGGGTTGTATTCAAGAATAAGACTCTGAGGCAAAGTCGGCTTTGTACCCACCAAAGTCACTATTTTCCTATTCAAAGTCGAGACTTTGCGAAAAGTAGATTTTGGCCGAGACTTTGCTTCAAAGTCGCCAAGGGCCCATACTTAGACTTCACAAAGTCGACTGTAGGGGAAAATACAATGGCAGATGTTCTAAACATAATTCAGTTTGTGGAAGGTCTTGAAGATGTCCAGGTAATTATCCAAGCCACGCATACTCCTTGTCGAGTTATACAAGATGCGCAAAACTCGATTGAGTTCTACAGATATAGCAAATTCAAAATTAGGCACAGATTCTATAAACGAACTGCATTAGACATCTTCGCAATGTTCAAAAATATACTAATGACAGAAAGTCAAAGAGGACTACCTATTCCTCCAATGATACAACTGCTAATTGCTTTAAGATATTACGCCACGTGTAAGTAGCTTATTAATTCACTATTTGTTGTAATGCTTGTACACGTAACTGACTGAGGTTATGTTAAATTATTAAGCGCAATGTTTTATTTATAGGCCTAATTTTTTTTTTATATAGGCTACTTACAAATAGTTTCTGCTGACTTACAAAGTGTAAGCCAGCCAAAAGTCAGCATAATAATTAGAAGGGTATCTGTACTGATTGACAGGAAAAGACCTCAGTCTGTCAAGTTTTCACAAGCTAAAACTATTTTTTTCTTCCATGGTTGAGCAAAGAGCACGTAAAATTATGATACACTAGGACTGAAATGAAATAACTAAAAATGCTATTTTTTATTATTATTATTATTATTATTATTATTATTATTATTATTATTACAGACATTATAATTTCCAAACTCAAATACAGTTCATAAAATCTCGACTTTACAAAGTCTACTTCAGCCAAAGTCAACTATGGAGAAAGTAGTCTATGAAACAGAGCAAAGTTAGACTCTCCAGCTCAAAGTCTTGTTCTTGAATATGGCCCTAAGACCAACAAGTCTTGTACAATGGAGCTCTTTCTTCCCTGTTAATTATCAAGCACTAAAGCTTTTCCTTTGTAATACCTTATACATTATAAATTTTGTGTTTGTTGCTTTGAAAATAGTAAGCAAAAGAGAAGGAAATACAATTTTTGGCATACATCCTAAATTTAACATTTTTTGTGTGGTCATTTGTCCAGATGTCTGGGCCCTGCCACATCTCTTCTACTTCCACTGAACTTCAGTAACACTATCAATTTTCCTTTATGTCCATTTTCTGCTGACATCAACTCTTTTGGAACTGTATGTGTCGTTTTATTATATAATAAACCCCCAATATATCGCCACCCTCACTTATCGCCTGCAACTGGCAATGAACAGATCCTGATGAAAGTAGCACAGTAACTACCTCGATATAATGTCCTCCCACTTACCGCCAGCCGCCATTAAAACATAACCACGAATTAATGCCACCCTCTTTATTATACCAACTACACTCTGAACAAAACTATGGCGTTAAAACGAGGGACAACTGTATTATTATTATTATTATTATTATTATTATTATTATTATTATTATTATTACTTGTATTATATATTTTAAAAATTGATATCTTAATGTCAATTTATTTGCTTTTATTTTTGATGTGTAACTTTTAGATCTGTATTGACTTCTTTCACCTGTACTTGTAGTTTTATTACTATAATTATTTATATAGATTTATTATATACAGATTTATTTAAACATATACCACCAACAGAGACATCCTCCATTTACAGGTGGATTTTAAACAACATAATACAAATTACAAAGAAAGAATTTGTGAATAAATAACAAGAAAGTAGTACTGTATTTAAAAAACGAAAAAGACAAACAAAGAAACAAACACGATAAAATAATACAATATATTTAGAACACTTGTTGTTTGCACCAGCATATTTAGAATAGTTATTGTACAAAAATACAATTTTTCTAACATAATGTTTTAATTTTTAATTTTTGGAATTTGCTTTATGTCGCACCGACACAGACAGGTCTTACGGTGACGATGGGATAGGAAAGGCCTAGGAATGGGAAGGATGCGACCATGGCCTTAATTAAGGTGACTATGGGAAACTACAAAAAACCATCTTCAGGGCTGCCGACAGTGGGGTTCAAACCCACTATCTCCCGAATGCAAGCTCACAGCTGCGCACACTTAACTGCGCGGCGAACTTGCCCAGTAATATTTTAATATAAACCTGTTGTATCCATTTTTTATTTATACTAAATACTAAATAATGATAGAATATTTGATTTTTGATCAAAGGATATTATCTTTGTGAAACTACAGTTTCCACATGATGCATGAAGTCTTGAAGAGTCATAGTAAAATAAATTCTCTGATTACATGCAGCAATTTTGTTGGAAAGATGCCATATTCTAACTACCGGAGAATTTCTGTGGCTCTCTGTTTTAGAGTGTTCGCAATAAAACGTTTATCTTGTCTGTAAATTTGTAATATTCACATTAAAGTTCACTCTAGCAAGTAGCTCACTGTCATCACTCACATTATTTATGAGTTTGTACAAAAATATTTGTTGCAGAGTATCCCTTCTGTTACATAACGATGAAAGTTTAAATTCATTTAGCAAGTTATATATGAAACCTTTTCTTTCGGTGCTGAAGTATGATGTGTTTTGTAATACAGAATGCAAAGAAACTTTTTCTGAACTTTTTGGATCTTATTTGTATGGCACTGATGGCTGCAAGTATTCTGAAAAGGACTCTAGGTAAGCTGACCCATACAAATGTGATAGTGACAAACGTACCCCATAGACATGATTTAACAGACTGGTCAATTGTGAATAAAGCTGTCAAGGACACAAATGAGAAATTCAGGCAAATATGTAGTCATTTCAAAAATGTTACACTGTTAGACATTAGTAAATTAAACCGAACATCTCATACGAGGCATGGCATGCACTTGAATGGACTTGGGAAGCAATATGTAAGCAAGTTAATAAGTAACATCATTACAAGTAAAGATCAGGAAAAGACTGTCCTAGAACTACCTAGTCCGGGAAACGTGTGTTAGATTCTGGACCCAATAACATTTCAAACGAAAATGTGGGTCCAGAATTAAATACCGGTAATGACTTGGAGGGTAGGAACAGGCGGTTCAAAATATTTCATCAGAACATTCAATGTCTTAAAAATAAAATTTTAGAATTACAAGTAATTTGAAATTCAATACAGGATGTTATGTTTATCTGTTTGGATGAACATTGGTGTAATAATGATGAACTTGAACTCATTAATATTGAAGGTTATTATCTGGCAAGTAATTACAGTCGGGTTAATAAAGAGCATGGGGAGTTTGTATTTTTGCTAAGTCAGGAATTGAATGTAAAGAAAGGAAGGATCTTGAAGTGCATAATTCTGAATTAGATTTTGAACTAACTTCAGTGGAATTTAAGCTTCCCTATGGTAAAAGGGTAATTCTGTTAACCGTGTACCGTTCACCGGATGCTGATGTGGAGATTTTCTTAGAAAAATTAGATCAAGTCCTTCATAACATTTTCGGTAGGAATAGCAGCGCAGAAGTAATACTTTGTGGTGATTTTAACATAGATTTTGCTAAAGAAAACCTTCCATCAACATCACAACTACTGCATGTTCTTCAAAGCTGTAATCTAAAACACTTAATTTTTACACCCACTCGGGTAACTGCCACCTCAGCTACAACGATAGACAACATTTGTATTAATTTCCATTGTTCTAAAATGCAAGCATCCAATATAAATTTTGGATTATCAGATCATCATGCTCAAATTTTACAGCTAGAATTTGAGAATGCTAGCAAGCATTCAACCAAAATAAAGCAAGCACAATTAACTCGTTTTTTCTCTGCAGCTGCATGTGGCAGTTTCATTGAAAGCCTTAAACTTCAGACCTGGACTCCAATAACATTCGGTCATAGCATTGACCAAAAGTATAGAACCTTTTTAAGCATTTTTTTAAATGGAATTTGAATTTCATTTTCCAAAAAAACTTGCAGTAATTAATGAATCTTCAAAAAAGCCATGGATCACGAAGGGTATACAGATCTCAAGTCAAAAATGTAAATTACTAAGTAGATTAGCACAGCAGAGTTGTGACCAGGTTTTTTGTAAGTATGTTAAAAACTACAAATCAGTCTATCGAAGAGTTCTTAGGATGGCTAAGATAATGCACAATAACAAGAAAGTTAAAGGGTCGTGCAATAAATCACGAACCATATGGAAGGTAATCAAGGGAGAAACCAACAGACATGCAGTTGGAAATAAAGTTGCTGCCATAAAAAATGATAAGGGAATACAAATGAATGACCCTCATCATTTGGCTAATTATATAAATGATTTCTTTCTATCCCTACCATACAAACTTGAAAATGCAAATAAATCAGATGTATTACCAGAACTCCCAACCTTTGTGCAAAACGCTATGCAGTTAACTCCAGTAACAGAACTGGAAGTTTTTAAAATCATACAATCTTTGAAGAACAAAACTTCCACAGGTGTAGATGAAGTTCCCACAAAACTCATTAAAAAATGTGATCCCTATGTGGTACAGCCTTTAACTTATCTCATCAATGAATCATTTTCTAGTGGTCAGTTTCCTAATCTCCTCAAAATAGCTAAAGTTATCCCAGTCTTTAAAAGTGGAAACTTACACGATTTACATAACTACAGACCAATATCAATACTTACTGTTATTTCAAAAATATTTGAATGTGCTATGAAAGATCGGCTTACTAAATTTTTAATCAAATATAACTTGTTAAATAATGCACAACATGGGTTCAGAGCTGGCAGAAGTACTTTGTCTGCTTTATCACATTTTACACAGTTGGTCGTAAATGCTCTTGACAATGATGAAACTGTGATAGGACTATTTCTTGACCATTCAAAGGCATTTCATACTGTTGATCATGAAATATTGTTGCACAAATTATATCAGATTGGAGTTAGAGGAATTGTTAATGACTGGTTTAGATCATACCTGAATAAACGATCCCAGTTTGTTGAAATTACACATTGTAACAGTAAAGGGCATAATGAGACATATCACTCTCAGGTAAAAAGCATAGACTTAGGTACTCCACAGGGTAGTATTTTGGGGCCTGTTCTTTTCTTGATCTATGTGAATGACCTTCCTCACAATAATCAAGTAGAAACAGCAGTTCTGTATGCTGATGATACAAACATAATTATTAATAATCCTGACCCTACGTCTATAGAAACTACAGCAAATACAGTCCTGTCTAGGTTAGAATCATGGTTCAGGAAAAACAAATTAACATTGAACTTTAAAAAGACCCAATACATGGAATTCAAAGCATCTAACTACCATGACAAAACTGCAAAAAAACACAACCTTATATTAAATGCAAATGCAATTGAAAATACGTTGACCACAAAATTTTTAGCTGTCCATATAGATGAAAAATTAAGATGGGATTGTCATATTAAAAAAATAGGGAAGTCTCTGAGTTCTGTTTGTTTTGCCTTAAGGATTTTGTCTAATAGTTGTAGTGAAGAATATGTTAGAATGGCATATTTTGGATATTTCCATTCAGTCATCACTTATGCTATTGGTCTCTGGGGCTGTTACAAATCAAATCTTGATGTTATTTTTCGAATACAGAAACGAGCTATCAGAATTATATTGAGACGTAACAGGTTAGATCATTGCAGACCATTATTTAAGAGACTAAGGATACTCCCAGTACCAAGTATATACATCATGCAATGCATTCTACACGTGAAAAAAAATATTGATCACTTCAGAAAGAATTTTGACAATCACAATTACCAGACGCGAACAAGAAATAATATTTTTATCGAACACAAGAGTAAAACCATTGCCTTGAGACATGTAGACTCTGTTGGAATCAGATTGTATAATAAGCTTCCAAATACGATTAAAGATATTAGTCCCGTCAGTTCATTTACCACAGCTTTAAAAAATCTCCTGCTGAGTAGCTGCTTCTACAGTACAGAAGAATACATGATGAAGTGCTGGTAATGATGCTACTACTTATTAACTTGTAATCTAGTATATAGCCTTAAAAATATGTTAATGTCACATTGACTATGTTCACATTATTAACACCACACCAATATATTTTTATTTTGTCTTGTAAATATTGGTTATTAATATTATTTAAAAAAATTAAGATGTGCTGTCCTAACATGAGGTATGTGGTGTTTCTGTTCTTCTTCTTTTTCAAAATGTTCATTGTTGTGCATATATTATTGTTAGTATTAGGAAATCACTTGACAACTCCTATACCATTGGCATATTTCAAAATATGTAATTGTACAGTCTATGGAAGCTAAATAAATGAATGAATGAATGAATGAGGGGTCCACAACACATGAATATTCAAGTTTACTATGCACAAATGTATGGTAGAGAGTAATTAATGTACCAACATTTTTTAGTTCCCTCAAATTCCAAAACAAAAAACCTAAGATCTATAGGCCCCATTTGTAATTGTTTTAATGTGGCCTTTTGAGGACAATGTAGGTCTACTATCCATTAAAATTCCCAATTTTTTTTACTAATTTAGACCTTCCTAAAACAGTGATATCCATTTTATATTCAAATAGTACTGTAGGTTTACTCTCTGAAAAGATTACTGTAATATACTTACTGATATTAAAACATATTTTGTTGTTCCTACTCCACATATACACATTACTGACATCAGTCTGTAATTTTAAAGCATCCTTATGAGTGGTGACAGTTCTGTGTAATTTTTTTTGCTAGGGGTTTTACGTCGCACCGACACACGATAGGTCTTATGGCGATGATGGGATAGGACTAGGAGTTTGAAGGAAGCGGCCGTGGCCTTAATTAAGGTACAGCCCCAGCATTTGCCTGGTGTGAAAATGGGAAACCACGGAAAACCATTTTCAGGGCTGCCGATAGTGGGATTCGAACCTACTATCTCCCGGATGCAAGCTCACAGCCGCGTGCCTCTACGCGCACGGCCAACTCGCCCGGTCTGTGTAATTTAATATCATCGTCATACATTAGACATTTCGAATACCTGATGTCCTTTGGTAAGTCATTAATAAATATTGCGAAAAAAGAGGCCCTGAATTGTAGCCTTGAGGCACACCAGATGCAACACTGAATACAAATGAATTTGTTTGGAGATAGATTACAAAATGTTTTCTACTACAGAGATAAGATGATATTAATTTCAAAAACTAATGGGACAGGCCATAATTAGAAAGTTTTTGCAATAGGGTATCCAGTTTATCAAAGGCTTTTGAAAAAAATTGGTGTAAATAACATCTGTTTGATTCTTATTATCCATTCCATTACAATTATCTTGAGTAAAATTTGCAAGATTAGTAACTGTGGACCTGCCCAAGACAAAACCATGCTGAAAAGGAGTAATGTAACATTTTACATGAGCAAAAATTCAGCAATAAATTGTTTGTTCAAAAACCTTCGCCGGAGCACACAATATTGATACAGGTCTATACTTTTCCAGCATTGCATTATTGCCAGACATGACGATAGGGTATAATCTGCTAATCTTCCATAAATCTTGAAATATTTGAGTACTTGTAATTAAATTATATATTTTACATAGTCTGGCACCGTGCTGTAGCGGGCAACGCGCCCGCCTGTCACCTGGCGGCATCGGGTTCGATTCCTGGCTGGGTCGGGGGTTAATGATTGTGAATGATTAATATTTCTGGCCTGGGGACTGGGTGTTTGTATCGTCCTTAACGTTCCTCACATTCAACACTTTACACTTCCGCAATTACAATTACACGTAGGTTCATATCATATGGTGCAAGTAGTGGCAAAAGATCTACAGAGGTCGATGCCACGAACAAATATCATTAATATGTATATACACTGACTGACAGAGCAAATGCAACACCAAGAAGGAGTGGTCAGAACTTTATGCCAATTGCAGGGTAGACTGACGTCACTGAGGTATGCTCATGACGTGAAATGCGCCGCTGTGCTGCGCACGTAGCGAACGATAAATGGGACACGGCGTTGGCGAATGGCCCACTTCGTACCGTGATTTCTCAGCCGACAGTCATTGTAGAACGTGTTGTCGTGTGCCACAGGACACATGTATAGCTAAGAATGCCAGGCCGCCGTCAACGGAGGCATTTCCAGCAGACAGACGACTTTACGAGGGGTATGGTGATCGGGCTGAGAAGGGCAGGTTGGTCGCTTCGTCAAATCGCAGCCGATACCCACAGGGATGTGTCCACGGTGCAGCGCCTGTGGCGAAGATGGTTGGCGCAGGGACATGTGGCACGCGCGAGGGGTCCAGGCGCAGCCCGAGTGACGTCAGCACGCGAGGATCGGCGCATCCGCCGCCAAGCGGTGGCAGCCCCGCACGCCACGTCAACCGCCATTCTTCAGCATGTGCAAGACATAGACACCCTGGCTGTTCCAATATCGACCAGAACAATTTCCCGTCGATTGGTTGAAGGAGGCCTGCACTCCCGGCGTCTGCTCAGAAGACTACCATTGACTCCACAGCATAGACGTGCACGCCTGGCATGGTGCCGGGCTAGAGCGACTTGGATGAGGGAATGGCGGAACGTCGTGTTCTCCGATGAGTCACGCTTCTGTTCTGTCAGTGATAGTCACCGCAGACGAGTGTGGCGTCGGCGTGGAGAAAGGTCAAATCCGGCAGTAACTGTGGAGCGCCCTACCGCTAGACAACGCGGCATCATGGTTTGGGGCGCTATTGCGTATGATTCCACATCACCTCTAGTGCGTATTCAAGGCACGTTAAATGCCCACCGCTGCGTGCAGCATGTGCTGCGGCCGGTGGCACTCCCATACCTTCAGGGGCTGCCCAATGCTCTGTTTCAGCAGGATAATGCCCGCCCACACACTGCTCGCATCTCCCAACAGGCTCTACGAGGTGTACAGATGCTTCCGTGGCCAGCGTACTCTCCGGATCTCTCACCAATCGAACATGTGTGGGATCTCATTGGACGCCGTTTGCAAACTCTGCCCCAGCCTCGTACGGACGACCAACTGTGGCAAATGGTTGACAGAGAATGGAGAACCATCCCTCAGGACACCATCCGCACTCTTATTGACTCTGTACCTCGACGTGTTTCTGCGTGCATCGCCGCTCGCGGTGGTCCTACATCCTACTGAGTCGATGCCGTGCGCATTGTGTAACCTGCACATCGGTTTGAAATAAACATCAATTATTCGTCCGTGCCGTCTCTGTTTTTTCCCCAACTTTCATCCCTTTCGAACCACTCCTCCTTGGTGTTGCATTGTCACTGTCAGTCAGTGTATATATATATTACATAAAGGTGTCATAAGTATTTCAGAACATTCTTTTAATACATACACAGGTATACCATCGGGTCCACTTGACTTACTCTATTTAAGAATTTAATTGCCTTCCGATACTCACACTCGCTAATACTATATATTGGCAAGATGTGAGATACTTGCAATTTATCTGAATCGGTAATAACGTAAGAAAATGCTTGGTCTGAATAAACACTTTTAAAAACTCAGCAAAGTTGTCTGCAATAGCCTTACTATTATTTAGTGATGTTCCATTATATGACATCGAATTTGGAAGCATTATTGCTCTTCCTTCTGCATTTAATGAAATTCCAAAAAAACTTCAGGACTAGGCCTAGTTCTAATGTTTTCTCAGATTCGGCAATATAAGCTCTATATGTATATTTGATCAGAGATTTCCTTGTATTTGTTAAAATGATGCTCTGAAAATTTAGACTGCTTTCTGTGATATTCTTTTAGCTTTAATAAAGAAATAATATATTTGGTATACCAACATTGATAAGTTCTTTTCTTTGGTACACAGCATCCTCCATCACTAAATTAATTATTCTGTGAGGTTGTCTAATTCCTTCCACGATTCCTCTTGTAGTTGAACATACAGTTTATAGAAAGTAGCCTTATGAAAATTATAACTTTCAACCACTTGAGGTTTAATGGAAGAATTGGTTCATTTAATAGATAATTCAACTGAAAGAGCAGGTTGGTAAAAGTCTTCAGGTATTAACGAAAGAGATTCTCAGGTTACATTTATGATACTGGCCAAACTTGTTAAAATTTTGAGTTTTATTGTATGATGAATTCTGCACGGTATTAGATTCTATTTTATGTAACTGTAAACAGTTTGAAAGGAGTTTGTAATGACGCCCCCAAAGTAACAGATCAAAATTTGCACCATTTATTAAAGAAAGATTAAAATCACCTAAAATCAATGTGTTTCCATACAACAATTTGTCTATGTTATCAAATCTATAGGCTTTATATAGTTCCATACTAGAATCTGGTGGAAAGTATACTGCCAGTATAATGTACTTCTTTTACATTAACGTAATTTCTACGCTGAGTGCTTCTATATACCCTAATTCCAAATCAATGTTAATAGTGACAATGATGTCTTTTGAAACAGCAATTGGAACATCACCTCACTTTTTATCATTTCGATCCTGCCGGAAAACATTGTATCTATTGCAAATTACTTCATTATTGAAAACACCACTGTGAAGCCAAGTATCAGTTAACACCAGAATATCAAATTCAGTTGCAAGAGAACTTTATATTTTGGTATGGTAATTTTTGTGTTTAACCTCGAACATTCTGATAATATATGAATAAGTTATCATTAATTTTGTTCATTAGAGCATCTGTATCATTCCCTACTGTCCTCAAGGTGTATATATGTATCTTTCATTATCAAAATATGCTTTTGCTGGCAGGACCTAGTGTTTACAGTGCACTATGTCTTCTGGAATAGGCTAGAGCAATTTTGTTACTTTCATAGACCTGTCTCTGTCTTATCCTTGGCTTTGACAATATGAAAATGACTGAGGTATGAGCGATGCTAGTAATGCCAATCCTTATGCAGCCAGTCCCTGCTATGAATGGTGTGAAAATGTTGCTCATAGGGTCGGTTGGTGTATGCATTTCAGTGGGCTTGGCAGACTGTTATGTAATGGCAACTCTGGCCTGGCGAGGAAAGCAACGGGGAAACTACCTCACTCCTCATTTCCCTAGTACGCCTCTTCAGTGATGCCTAGGCCATCTATGACAGCTGATGGCAGAGCTGTTGAGGATCCCACCAGCGGCATCGCTGACGAACTGAACATACATACATTATAAAAATAATCCCTATCATAATCAGAAGAATTTAGACCTCTGATAGACTTCCGATCGCGATTTGATTCCCTTATTCCTTTTATTTCATGGTCTATGGAACGAAGTAGTTTGTACAGTATAATGAATATCAAATATCCAATAATATCCAATGCCAGTTCTATTTTTTTCACAGTATTATAAGTGTCCTGATTTGGCTTATCAGGAATCCCATAAATTTCTAATGTATTTTTTCTTCCATACTGTTCTTGGTTGTCTATTTGCACTTTTAACTCACTAATCTCCTTTTTTTACAGAGATTCTCTACGGATATGAAACATGTCTGGATGGTTTTAGCTTACTTCTTTAGAAGATAAAAATTTTCATCTAATTTTCCATGTGCTAGTTGAAGTGATGTTCCAAGTTCTTCTTCTGATCACGATTTGATTTCCTTATTCCTTTTATTTCACGGTCTATGGAACGAAGTAGTTTGTATATTCACTAATGGTAGGAGTTTCCAATTCACCCTCGATAATCGACATTTCACAATTTTCACTTTCACACCTAGATTTTAAACACTTAAAACAGCATCAAGATTTTTCTTCAGTTTGTAGGAATTGAATGATGATGTTTGTTGTTTGAAGGGGCCTAACAGCTAGCTCATCAGCCCCTAATGGTACAAGGTGTAATGAAATGAAGTTTGAAACTTCATAACTTATCCACTGACTAGAATCTAAAATGAATGATGATGAAAAACCGATACTAAAACAAAAACAATCAGTGGATCCAATTCACAATGTCTAAATTACTGGGATGATGGTCATTATCTGAAGGGGTCCAAAATTCAGGTCACTGGCCCCTCAAAATGGTACAAATCACCGGTAAAGCAGAATCATGGGGTTCCTCCTATAGTGGCACTAATCACAGGTAACGTAGACTGATGATGTGTCTCGCATGGTGGTACTAATCACAGGTAATGTAGACCCATGGTACGTCACACACAATGGCACCACTTACAGGTAACACAAACCCAGGGTATTTCACATATAAGGGTCTTTCTTTATTAATATCAGAAGTACCAAACTTCACATACAGATATTTAAAAAACATGATATCTACATTCCTACTATACAAATATACAGGCCTATTATACAATCACAGATAAAGCAACAATTCGAGAGCTAGATGATTCTTGCGCAGTATTGGGCAACATCAATAGCATTGGGGGAGGCTGCAATCAAGTCTTTCATAGTGCACACTGAAGGACATAAAACACACTGACATACTGTAGATGTTGGATCATCTGCTGCTCTCTGCAATCATAAAGCGATGAATCACTTGAGAAACTCCACGTCCGCAAATTTACTTTTGTTCTCCCGACTCCTGTACGGAACCTGTTAAGGGCTTTCCAGATTGTCCACTTCTCCTGGTGTCCACATGGAAGACTCTCCTTCGGCTCTATCCAGTTGGAAAGGGGGTTGATTCTTTCTTTCCACATTTTGAACCTAGCATTCTCTCCTTTCCCCTCAAGCTTAACTTATGTGCGGAGAAAGCTTTTTCTAGAATATAGCCTCTGTGTAGCTGGGTGGTAGAGAGGATATGCTTCTGAAGTAGATGACTGAAGCCTCTCTTTGTTAGCTGCTACCTCCCTACGAATCTCACCGGGAGCAATACCAGCTAAAAGCTGGATCTTCTCAATGGGTGTAGGTTTCAATCATCCAGAAATGATCCTGCAATTTTTGTTGAGAGCGAAGTCAACCTGCTATGTATGGGCTGACCTTTACCACACCGGGGAGGCATATTCTCCTGCAGAGTAGCATAGAGATAGAGCTGATGTTCTAATTGTTTGTGGTTGTGTTCCCCAACTTGTTCCAACACTAACCATTATATCTGTAAATACTGAAGGTTTATCTCCATCTAATGAAGGAATATTATATCAACTTTGTCAAATGTACGAATGTGATATATTATGCCTTCAGGAAACTCACAGGGATGAGCAACTACGGCGACCAAAAACAGCGGGAATGAGACTCATGGCCGAGATTCCCCACAGACAGTATGGCGCGAGGTTTTTGCCAAACCAGATTTACAAATTTTGCCTGCTGCAGTCACCACCAAAAATCAAATTGAGGTAGTAACTGTGGAACTCAGTAACTGCACAGTTTCGGGTGTCTACAAATTACAAAATGTAGATTTCTCCTTCCAAGCTCCAGATAACTACTACAAGAAAAAGACAAACTTTGTGGTTGGAGACTTCAACAGCCATAACAGTGCAAGGGGATATACAGATGACGATAATAACAGAGAGGCTGTGTTAGAATGGGCTGATGACTTCCAATTACAACTTATTCATGACCCTAAACTACCTCCATCCTTTAAGAGTAGTAGATGGCGACGAGGCTTCGACCCAGACTTGATATTTGTGAGTGAACATGTGGCACAGCAATGTGTGAAATCAATGTACAATCGGCCCATGATGTGTCAACTTTTCTCAGCAATTCAACCAATAAAGGTTCCATTTCAAAGGAGGTATAATTTCAAAAAAGCAGACTGGCAGAAGTTCAGCTTAACTCTTGATTAAACAATATCAGATATCCATCTAACACCAGAGTTTTATGATCAGTTTGTTGAAGCTGTGAGGGAAGCTTCCCACGTTTCCATACCACAACGATGCAGAGTTAACTATATACAAGGTCTAACTTCAGACACAGCTGCTCAAATGAACACATATATTTCACTGTTTCAGGAAGATCCACTAAGTGAAGACACTACCGCAGCTGGAAGGGAACTGTTTTCCTCAATTGTAGAGGCAAAGAAAGATGCTTGGATCAAACGTATGGAGGAAACAGACATGTCAAGGGAGAGCCGAAAGGCTTGGAAGCTTCTCAAACGACTTAGCAACAATCCAACCAACGGACCAGTCCATGCGAATGTTGCAGCAAACCATATAGCAAATCAACTTGTCATCAATGGAAAAACAAATCACCCAATAAGGAAAATAGAATGGTGATTTTACCATGTCAAAGCTCCATAATTCAGTTGCTTTGATGAATTATTCTCCTTGTGAACTGACA
This sequence comes from Anabrus simplex, assembly GCF_040414725.1. NCBI lineage: Eukaryota > Metazoa > Arthropoda > Insecta > Orthoptera > Tettigoniidae > Anabrus > Anabrus simplex. The sequence continues at coordinate 125,163,843 of NC_090265.1, read as the reverse complement.
CAAAATGGTTTTTACACAGCCTAAAAGATGTCTTCCAATTTGTTGAACTACAAGAATCGTTCTTCAAATTTTCTCTTCAGTTTGGTATTAAAAATCTGAGCATTTTCACAACAAACCTTCATTACAATATACCAAAGGAAGTTTAGGAAAATGAATTCTTTTCTCCTTCAAGTCTTGAATAAAGAAATCCAAGTTAGATGTTGCTTGGCTCCACCCACAAATTAGAAAATAACACTAACTACTAACTGAAACAGAAAAGAGGCTGCAGGTAAAAAAAAAAAAGTTAGAACTCGCTGCCATCTTTGGAGCAAATAAAAAAGCTGTTCACTCTCATATCTTCAAAATAAGGTATCTCATCTATGGAGCAAATATTGTTCTAGGCCAGGGGATGTAGTAGTCGCACATTATTAGTATAGTTTGTAAAATACTGGAGAGTTTAATATCAAAGTACATCAAAGGGATATGTGATGATAAAAATTGGTTCATGAGGAGCCAGTATGGATTTAGAAAGAAATTTTCTTGTGAGGCACAACTGGTGGGATTTCAGCAGGACATATCAAATCAATTGGATTCAGGAGGTCAGTTAGATTGCATAGCCGTAGATCTTTCCAAAGCCTTTGATAGAGTGGAACATGGAATATTATTAAAGAAATTGGAGGGAATAGGATTGGACGTAAGGGTTACACATTGGATAAAAACATTTCTAAATTCAAGGGTTCAGAAAGTCAAAGTAGGAAATAATGTATCATAGGAAGAGAAAGTTTGGAAGGGAATTCCACAGGGTAGTATAATCGGTCCGTTACTTTTCTTAATATATGCAAATGATTTAGGGAACTATATAACATCAAAAATAAGATTATATGCAGATGACATAATTGTTTATAGGGAAATAAATAACATTGAGGATTGTTCAGAATTACAAAGGGACCTTGAAAGTATCCAACAATGGGTTGAATAAAATAATATGAAGGTTAATGGAGGCAAATCAACTGTTACAACTTTTACAAACAGGAGCTTTAAAACTGAATTTGAATATACTTTGGATGAGGTAGTTATCCCAAAAGATGGCAAGTGCAAATACTTAGCTGTGAGATTTGAAAGTAATTTGCACTGGAAGGGTCATGTTGATGACATTGTTGGGAAAGCATACAGATCGTTACATGTCATAATGAGGCTACTTAAAGGAAGCAACAAAGAATTAAAAGAAAAAGTTACTTAAGTATGGTTCGTCCATTATTGGAATATGCAAACAGTGTTTGGAATCCTCACCAAGAATACCTAATAAAAGAAATATATAGTGTGCAGAGGAAAGCAGCAAGATTTGTAACAGAGGATTTCAGGAGAAAGAGTAGTGTATCAGAAATGTTAAAGGAACTTGGGTGGGAAACTTTAAGTAAGAGAAGAGAGAGAACTAGACTTACAGGATTATATAGAGCCTATACAAGAGAAGAAGCAAGGGGAGAAATCCGTGAGAGGCTTCAGTTGGAAAATAATTATATCGGCAGGACAGATCACAAATATAAAATTAGGAGGAATTTTAGCAGAAGCGATTGGAGTAAATTTTCATTCATTGGGAAGGATGTGAAGGAGTGGAACAGTTTACCAGGGGTAGTGAATGATCCTTTTCCAAAATCTGTACAGATATTCAAGAAGAGAATAAACAGTAACAGAGAAAATAAATGAAGTGTTAGAGGACATTCACCAGTGCAGGTTATTGTAAATAAAAAAATGTGTGTGAATAAATTAATTCCATCCTCTGGTCTAAGGAGTTGGACAGCCAAAGTAGGGGACTGCCTGTAGGGGTGAAGTACAGTGGGGACTTCGAGGACCCTGGGACCGCTACGGCAGCTGTGAAGGCCCTTCAGGAAGTCTGAAAAGTGGTGGCAAAAGGGGCTCTGGTTAAGACGCAGCAGGTCGTTATGCTACTTGGGTTCCAGAATGGGTAAAAAAAAAAAAAAAAAGTAAATAAATGCAATGTGAAGTTTAATCTTATACCAGTTGTATAGTATCATTTGAAGTAATTCCACATACTGTATATCAGTTGACTATATTTGTAAGTAGTACAAGAGATATTATTAAGTAGAATTTTGTAAACAATATAAATTTATTAAGGATGAGCTGTGTGTTTAATAGAAAAAATTGTTAGCGTAAATTGTATAATATTGTATTATAGAAAAATTTTCTTCTGTTGTTAACTTAATATTTAGTGCTTGACAATAATGTATTTTAGTGTACCATTTGCCATTGAGGCACAAACCTCATTTGCAAATAAACAGTTTTGATTTGATTTGATTACTCTCTCTGAAATACTTTTACTGTTCTATTGGTAGTTTGTTCTCTTTCTTTCTTCCTTTCTTACTCCTGACATCGTATAAGCTGCATAGGTCTGGGGAAAAAAGGCATCAGAGCCCGAACCTGGACCAGAGTCCATCATCTGAAGACCCCTGTTTTAAGGCATTATTTTTATCGATAACTAATAACCTAATAAATAAAATAATAAATATCTCGATTGGCTTAGACACTGCATAAATTCAGAGAATTTACTACAGATAAGACTATCCTACCCACATTCCAGACCTTTAAGTCAGAGAAACCTCCTGTGGGATTCATTAAGTGCTAATGCAAAAAGTTTGTAATGATATTCAGAAATTAAGTAGTGTGAATAGAGGTGAATTTTTTCAATGCATGTGGTCACTGAGGTTAACTTGGTTAGTTTCTTTTTTTTTTTTTTTTTTTTTTTTTTTTGCAATGTAAATGTTAATACTTTCTTTAATATTCAATTATTTTTTCTATGTGTAAACTTTTTAGATCTGTGTTGATGTCTGTGAAGTGGTGTGAATTGTCATATATGTGTTCGCTAAAGGATGAGTGTTGGTTGTATCTAACTGCATTTTTGTGTTCTTTGTACCTGGTGCAGAAATTAGGTTTTGTCTGGCTGATGTACGTGGCATTACAGTTTAGTTTTTGGCATTTGAGTTCAAATTCCTGACTGAAATAAATGGTCTTTTTTAAATTTAGATTACTTTTACCAATTTGTTTTTGTAATGTGTTATTTGTTCTGAATGCTATTTTAATGCTCAAGTTACAATGTAAATAAATTTCTCAACAAAATGTTAAAAGAAATGATAACAAAAATGATAAATCGATTAAAAACACATTAGAACTAACAAAGAAAGTATATAAACTGAAAGCAACGAAGAGCACTAGAATGATGTCTTTTGACACAACCAAAATGTACATTAACATACCAAAGAAGAGTTGTTTAAAATTATTATAAATATCTAAAAGAAAGCAATTCAGCATGAGAAACAAGAAAAAATCAATTTGTTTAAAAATGACCTTAAACCAAAACACATCCCTCTCATTTTTTTCTGGCTCCACTGTGAACTTGATTGCAGTGTGCAAGGAGTATAGTGTGTTTAGTAAGTGGTCTGCATTTGCGATTTCATTATCATACACGGATATTACGTCATCCACGTATCTGCTCCAATGCATTATTTTTTTGGAGCTTAAAAAGTTATAACTCTCCATTTCCTATTTTAGTTAAACTCAACTCTTATTAATTCATACCTAGTGTTGTAACTCCACTGTTGTCTGGTCCCAAGCCCGGAATGAGAAAGGAGGAGGGTTAGCAACCAGTTGTAAAAACTGCTAACGCCGAGTGTTGAGCGGCGGTAAATAACTCAACCCCCTAAGGTTGGCCAACGGCTTCGGATGGAGGAGCCTCCTTACGATTGGGTGTTGGTCCCCCAGTGGAGAAATGCCACTGAAATCCAGTGTATTCTGACCCAACAGCAAAGCAGGCTCCGTGATTACTCAGGGATTCGGTCCTGCATCTGTAACTGGGCAGGCCTATTTAGGACCACCGTTGCCCATCCTGAATGGGGAAGGCCCTAGTTCCCAAAGGCTGTGGAGGTGGAAGAGGTCATGTCAGATGGATTGGCTGTAAAGGCACAACTAAACTGTATTCTGAGTCTGCGGCAGTCCATTGCAGTTCTGGTGCTGGAAACTGCATGTCTCATGCTATATGTGCCACAGTGAATGGCTCCAGGACCATAGCGTTTAGGTCACTCCCCAGCATTTTTTTTTGCTATTTGCTTTACATCGCACTGACACAGATATGTCTTATGGCGACGATGGGATAGGAAAGGCCTAGGAATTGGAAGGAAGCGGCCGTGGCCTTAATTAAGGTACAGCCCCGGCATTTGCCTGGTGTGAAAATGGGAAACCACAGAAAACCATCTTCAGGGTTGCCGACAGTGGTGCTCGAACCCACTATCTCCCGATTACTGGATACTGGCCGCACTTAAGCGACTGCAGCTATCGAGCTTGGTTCCTGGCAATTGGCGATCCACCTTAAACAAACTCATGCCTTTGGCATTCTCTCCTGCTGTTCCTCCAAACGCCCAACGGCGATAGGATAAGGATGACTGAAGCAGGTTTGGGTAAACTGGAAGCTTCTAGTCTGGACCTGGACGTTGGTGGCAGATGTGTGATGGTCGCCTTCCAGAGACTCTGTGATTACTCAGGGATCCGGTCCTGCATCTGCGACTGGACAGGCCTATTTAGGACCACCGCTGCCCATCCTGAATAGGGAAGGCCCTAGAAAATATGGGCTAAACATTGGTAGTCACTTTCAAAACCTGTCTGTGAAATCGCACTCAGAGGGTTACTCCAACTTGCGGTCGAAATCATGAAAGAATGAAATCTACGTTCATCACTATCGGTGCATAGAACATCAGAACATTATTAGACAACGATAACAGACCAGAAAGAACAGCTCTCATCAGCCATGAGCTGAAGAGGCTCAACATTGATGTCACTCCAAGTGAAACCAGATTTGCAGGAGAAGGAAAAATCATCGAAGCTTCATCAGGCTACATCATCTTCTGGAAGGAAAGGAGTAAACTAAACGTTGCATCATTGGTGTGGGTTAAGACCAAACTGGTGAATGATCATCGACTCGCTCCCATCGCAGTAAATGAAAGACTCATGACTCTCCACATACCTCTTGCAGGTGCAGATACATTACTCTCATCACCTCATATGCCTCCACCCTTACGGAGGATTCTAAGAACCGCTTCTACCACCAACTGAACACAGTCCTCACCAAGGTGCCTGCTACAGACAAGCTTGCACTACTAGGAGATTTCAATACCAGAGTGGGGAGGGTCAACCTCTTATGGGGAAAAGTCACGGGTAAGCATGGAATTGGGAACTGCAATGCTAATGGTCGGTTACTTCTTGGCCTGTATGCTGAGCATGAGCTCTTTATCACCAATACCCGATTCCAACTGCCAAATCACTTCAAGACCACATGGATGCACCCATGCTCTAAACATTGGCATTTGATAGATTTTGTCTTCACCCGACAGTGCGACAAGAATGATGTCCTAATCACAAAAACAGCCCAGAATATTGATGACTGCTGGACAGATCATAAACTTCTGATTAGTCGATTCAGGATTACCATCCAAAGGAGGCCACAAACCCACTTCATGAATCCAACAAGGAAGAAGTTCAACACCTCTAAGCTTCAACTTGATAGTGTTGCCACAGAATACAAACCTCTGTTCTAGAACAACTAACTCACAATCCAATCAACACAAAGGATGTAGAATGTGAACGGACCACACTTCAAAATAACAATGAAGATAACTTGAAACTCAACAAGGCTAAATGGGATGTCTATCAATCCGTTTCTCAAGATCCATCCTCCAGAGAGAAGAAAATGCGCTTTCAGGAACTAAAACAGAAGTGTCAGTCTGAAATCACAGAAATTAAAAACAACTGGCAGCAGCAAAAAGCCAAAGAAATTCAGAAATTTTCAGATACCAGGGACTTATATAACTTTTATGCAGGACTGAAAGAGCTGTGGTCCTCTTTGCTCATTATCAGGAACTCTGAAAGCTACTGATAATACCACCATTCTTACAGACAGCCAGGACATCTTGAAACGATGGAAAGAGCACTTCAGCTCACTCTTGAACCGTAGTTCTGCTGCTGCTGAAGATTTTCTTCAACATGTTCTTCAACATACTCCCCAATTCATGTCTATTTTGCTGTTTATGTAGTTTGAATTTTATCAGAGAAATTGTATATTTTGTATAAACTACAACCCTAACATACCTTATGGTAAAATAGGGTTCACAGCACTTTGGAAATTAAATAAATAATAACATACTCCCCAACCCTGGATGGATACTCCTCCAACATTCCAAGAGTTTATTAAAGCTCTCAGCAGAATGAAAACAGAGAAGGCTCCAGGATCAGACAACATTCCTCTTGAACTCATTCAAAGTGGAAGCTCACCTCCAAAACCAGGCTTTTCTATCTGATTCTTCTAATCTGGGAAACCGAATATGTTCCTGCTGCCATCAATCAATCAATCAATCAATACTGATCTGCATTTAGGGCAGTCGCCCAGGTGGCAGATTCCCTATCTGTTGCTTTCCTAGCCTTTTCCGAAATGATTTCAAAGAAATTGGAAATTTATTGAACATCTCCCTTGGTAAGTTATTCCAATCCCTAACTCCCCTTCCTATAACTGAATATTTGCCCCAGTTTGTCCTCTTGAATTCCAACTTTATCTTCATATTGTGATCTTTCCTACTTTTATAGACGCCATTCAAACCTATTCGTCTACTAATGTCATTCCACGCCATCTCTCCACTGATAGCTCGGAACATACCACTTATTACATGTAATAAATATCATTTTTGGTCCGTATTGATGATATTTGATTGAAATAATAACACTAAGTCATCCATTAGACCACCCAATCAATACAAAATCGTCTTGGATGATTTACACCAATTTGCTACCTAATAGTGGCACATGTTTCGCCTTCCCTGAAGGCATCATCAGCCATAGTCTTAACCTTAAATTAAAAATAAGCGTCTAAATAACATGTAGTAATGAAATGAATTTTAAAATCTTGAAGAGATTTGAAGTAAAATAACATTAAAAATAACAATGATGGTTTGATAATACAATGTGATGAGATATAATAGTGGAAGTATTAACAAAATTAACATTAGAAGGCTGCTAAAATAAGTACAATGGATAAAACAACAGATTGTTATGCAACAAGTAGTAAGATTGCATAAAAGTAAAGTTGATAGTCTGACGGTTATAATTAGACGATGGCGAAAAATCGTATATAATCAAAGTAAAGAAGAGAGAATAAAAGTGAAAGTTAGTCGAGAGATCCGAAGTTAATCATGATCTTGAAGATAAAAGACGAAAGTCAGATGCATATGGTGAAGTTGTAGAACACGTTGAGGATATGATGTTGGTGAATAGAAGTTGAAGAACAGTTTCAAATAGGATCACTATGGACCATCTCAAAATTTGAAGTGATGTTCGAATGTTGTAAATTGTGAGTTTGTAGATATTCTAGTTGAAAAAGCATATGAAAGTGGAATCATTTGACGGTGACAAAGATAGCTTGTAACATTATGAGTTAGAAGTATTTGCAACAGTAGACTTCTTGCTACGTGTGTTATAACACAATAATACAATGTGATGAGATATAATAGTGGAAGTATTAACAAAATTAACATTATAACACGTAGCAAGAAGTCTACTGTTGCAAATACTTCTAACTCATAACATTACAAGCTATCTTTGTCACCGTCAAATGATTCCACTTTTATATGCTTTTTCAACTAGAATATCTACAAACTCACAATTTACAACATTTGAACATCACTTCAAATTTTGAGATGGTCCATAGTGATCCTATTTGAAACTGTTCTTCAACTTCTATTCACCAACTTCATATCCTCAACGTGTTCTACAACTTCACCATATGCATCTGACTTTCGTCTTTTATCTTCAAGATCATGATTAACTTCGGATCTCTCGACTAACTTTCACTTTTATTCTCTCTTCTTTACTTTGATTATATACGATTTTTCGCCATCGTCTAATTATAACCGCCAGACTATCAACTTTACTTTTATGCAATCTTACTACTTGTTGCATAACAATCTGTTGTTTTATCCATTGTACTTATTTTAGCAGCCTTCTAATGTTAATATTGTTAATACTTCCACTATTATATCTCATCACATTGTATTATCAAACCATCATTGTTATTTTTAATGTTATTTTACTTCAAATCTCTTCAAGATTTTAAAATTCATTTCATTACTACATGTTATTTAGACGCTTATTTTTAATTTAAGGTTAAGACTATGGCTGATGATGCCTTCAGGGAAGACGGAACATGTGCCACTATTAGCTAGCAAATTTATGTAAATCATCCAAGACGATTTTGTATTGATTGGGTGGTCTAATGGATGACTTAGTGTTATTATTTCAATCACATACCACTTAGTCGAGCAGCTCTTCTTCTTTCTCTCAATTCTTCCCAACCCAAACATTGCAACATTTTTGTAACGCTACTCTTTTGTCGGAAATCACCCAGAACAAATCGAGCTGCTTTTCTTTGGATTTTTTCCAGTTCTTGAATCAGGTAATACTGGTGAGGGTCCCATACACTGGAACCATACTCCAGTTGGGGTCTTACCAGAGACTTATATGCACTCTCCTTTACATCCTTACTACAATCCCTAAACACCCTCATAACCATGTGCAGAGATCGGTACCCTTTATTTACAATCCCATTTATGTGATTACCCCAGTGAAGATCTTTCCTTATATTAACACCTAGATACTTACAATGATCCCCAAAAGGAACTTTCATCCCATCAACGCAGTAATTAAAACTGAGAGGACTTTTCCTATTTGTGAAACTCACAACCTGACTTTTAGCCCCGTTTATCAACATACCATTGCCTGCTGTCCATCTCACAATATTTTCGAGGTCACGTTGCAGTTGCTGACAATCTTGTAACTTATTTATCACTCTATAGAGAATAACATCATCCGCAAAAAGCCTTACCTCCGATTCCACTCCTTTACTCATATCGTTTATATATATAAGAAAACATAAAGGTCCGATAACACTGCCCTGAGGAACTCCCCTCTCAACTATTACAGGGTCAGACAAAGCTTCACCTACTCTAACTCTCTGAGATCTATTTTCTAGAAATATAGCAACCCATTCAGTCACTCTTTTGTCTAGTCCAATTGCACTCATTTTTGCCAGTAGTCTCCCATGATCCACCCTATCAAATGCTTTAGACATGTCAATCGCGATACAGTCCATTTGACCTCCAGAATCCAAGATATCTGCTATATCTTGCTGGAATCCTACAAGTTGAGCTTCAGTGGAATAACCTTTCCTAAAACCGAATTGCCTTCTATCGAACCAGTTATTAATTTCACAAACATGTCTAATATAATCAGAAAGAATGCCTTCCCAAAGCTTACATACAATGCATGTCAAACTTACTGGCCTGTAATTTTCAGCTTTATGTCTATCACCCTTTCCTTTATACACAGGGGCTACTATAGCAACTCTCCATTCATCTGGTATAGCTCCTTCGGCCAAACAATAATCAAATAAGTACTTCAGATATGGTACTATATCCCAACCCATTGTCTTTAGTATATCCCCAGAAATCTGATCAATTCCAGCCGCTTTTCTAGTTTTCAACTTTTGTATCTTATTGTAAATGTCATTGTTATCATATGTAAATTTTATTACTTCTTTGGCCTTAGTCTCTTCCTCTATCTCGACATTATCCTTGTAACCAACAATCTTTACATACTGCTGACTGAATACTTCTGCCTTTTGAAGATCCTCACATACACACTCCCCTTGTTCATTAATTATTCCTGGAATGTCCTTCTTGGAACCTGTTTCTGCCTTAAAATACCTATACATACCCTTCCATTTTTTACTAAAATTTGTATGACTGCCAATTATGCTTGCTATCATGTTATCCTTAGCTGCCTTCTTTGCTAGATTCAATTTTCTAGTAAGTTCCTTCAATTTCTCCTTACTTCCACAGCCATTTCTAACTCTATTTCTTTCCAGTCTGCACCTCCTTCTTAGTCTCTTTATTTCTCTATTATAATAAGGTGGGTCTTTACCATTCCTTACCACCCTTAAAGGTACAAACCTGTTTTTGCATTCCTCAACAATTTCTTTAAACCCATCCCAGAGTCTGTTTACATTTTTATTTACCGTTTTCCACCGATCATAGTTACTTTTTAGAAACTGCCTCATACCTGCTTTATCAGCCATATGGTACTGCCTAACAGTCCTACTTCTAAGACCTTCCTTTCTATCACATTTATTTTTAACTACCACAAAAACAGCTTCATGATCACTAATACCATCTATTACTTCAGTTTCCCTATAGAGCTCATCTGGTTTTATCAGCACCGCATCCAAAATATTTTTCCCTCTGGTTGGTTCCATCACTTTCTGAATCAGCTGTCCTTCCCATATTAACTTATTTGCCATTTGTTGGTCATGCTTCCTGTCGTTCGCATTTCCTTCCCAATTGACATCTGGCAAATTCAGATCTCCCGCTACAATCACATTTCTTTCCATGTCGTTTCCCACATAGCTGACTATCCTATCAATAATTCCGAATCCGCGTCAGTGCTTCCCTTTCCCGATCTATACACTCCAAATATATCAAGTTGCCTATTATCTTTAGAAAAACTCCAGGATAGTTACAATCTTCAAGAAAGAGGATCGCAGTATTTGTGAAAACTACCGTGGTATATCCCTGCTCTACATAGCTGCAAAAATGTGTTAAGTGTCATACGGTACTTTCATATGTGTGTACACCGGCTATGCCCCCCTCCACACCATCTCATATCATTATTTATCCTCTGGTTTTCTCCACATTCTTCAGCTCTGTTCTATTCTATCCTGATGTCTTTCGGTACATTTTATTATTACTTATTTCTATTTATTTCTTCTACCACATTCGTCCCTGATTCGTGTATGTCCTCTATGTTACTTCTCATGCACACATGGTGTGATAAAACATCTTAGTGGGAGCTTAATGTTGTCATCAGCTCCCGCTTGGAGCGCTGTGCCAGTATACAGCGAGCCACCTGGTGATGAATGAGCATACCACTACAGTTCCAACCGTAATGCATCTTAAATTCAAATGCTCATTATTGTAGAAGTCTTCCTCGTGAACAGTCGAGATTTTCTTCTGAAGGCGCACAGCAAAGTTCTCTGCAAAACGTAAATAGTTTTACCTTGTTTCCTTGACATGGCATAAGCCCAAAAGCCCATAATTATCATTTCTCACATTGTTTAATATCTCATAGTAAAGAGGAAGGACCAGTCTGCCTAGTAACATCAGAATGCCATCACCAGGTGATGTAATAATGCCACCGTCTTGAGGTACTAAAATTGCCATGCTGTGCAGCTAACAGTTTGTGTAGCTCTGGCCTCCTATATGGAGCACATTATGTGAGGTGCCATTTGGTTTGTCTTTTTAAGTTCTACAAGTATATGGTGAAAATAATGAACATTTGACAAAACTGTTGTGCAAGGAAATGTGAAGAACTTTTCTCAAAATGTGACATATGGACAATAAATGGCTTCACAGTTATCGAAAACTCTTTCCAGAGTATCTTATTTGAATTCCAGAGTGTCCAAAATCACCGGTGCTGAGCGTCAAAGTCCTTTTCGGGAACGTCTCCAAATTAAGGCGGCTGAGTGGTGTGAGGTGAGTTCCACGCAAATACTGCACAAAGCATTATTTATATGTGTTGAAGAGAGGAAGGCAAAGGAGGGAGGTTATGATACACACTTGAAGAAGTGGAAGAAACTCCGGAAGATGGTTGAAACTTGGAGAATGTGATGGCGATCACGTCATCTGAAGTTCCCCGAAGCATTTCCACTTGGCATGAACCATCTGGTGATGACGAACGAACGAATGTGGAAAACACCAAAAGAAAACAATATAGAAAGGACAAGGAAGAGAACTACCTACATAAATCCTTGATGGCTCGCAACCATGTATTACTTAATTGATAGCCAGTGTCCCTGTTAAAATTGTTAGAATTTTACATATTTCCACAGCTTCCTGTATAATCCTAGACCTGTAGTGTTTAGTGTGGATAAAACCTCAAACATCCTGGAACATAACATCATGACCCGACGATAGGGCGTGCTCAGCTAATGCTGACTTGTTTGGCTGGTTGAGATGGACATTTCTTTGGTGTTCCTTGATGCGAGGCCCAATGGACCGGGCATGTTTGGCCAATGTATACCTTGCCGCCAGTACAAGGAATTATGTACACCCCAGAGTGTAATAGTGAGGACAATTTGTCCTTGCTTTAACCTAAATTGTGAGCAATTTTAGTGACAGTGCCAAACATGGTTTTTATATTGTGCTTGCGGAGGACCTTGGCAGTTCGGTCTGTGGTCTTGTGAATGTAAAGCAGGTAGGCAGTTCTCTTCACTTCTTCCTTCTGTGAATTTTGCTTAGTTGTCCTTCTGGGATGCAGGGCTCTATGAATCTGTACATCGTTGTAACCATTACCCTTGAACGTGACTAATGCTCCATAAAGGTATTAGCCACTATCAGCGAGAGCGGACTTCCCACAGCCACGTCTGTCTGTTTGTAAAATTGCCCACCCCACAAGAAATAGTATAATGTAAATCAAAAGCTAACAGTTTCCACCTATTCAACATTATTTACTGTAACCTTAAAACAGTTACTTGTATTTGACGAAACTAGTTTTGGCCTTGCTAGAGACCATCATCAGTCAAAATCAATAAAGTTAAGGCAAGGCATGAATTATAGACAAAATTTATGAAGCAAGCATGTGTTGTTGATATTCAGTGCAAGACAAGTGAAGATTTGGATGTCTATCACTAATCACAATCACACGTCTTGTGTAAGTTCTCACTTTTATTCCAATTTGAAGAATGCACTTCACAGAAGACCAGGTGAAACATTTAAATTACTAGCACACGAAGAATCTTTTTTTAATTCAGTTCAGCTGAAACAAGTGTGAACAGAATACTGTTGATGAGAAAGTGTTGAGATGTTCATTTGTTTCTAATATGGATCATTGAAAAAGTTGAAAAAGCAAAAGCAAAGAAATAGAATAAAGCTGAGTTGTAGATGGGACGTATAGTGTAGTCTAAGGTAAGGCAGAGGGATGTGGAATTGGGGGGGGGGGGGTGATTGCTGGAGGGAATCTGGAGAAAATAAAGGAGGAGGTTGAAAATAATTTTGTTTTACTGAAAATATAAATTAATAGATCAAATTAAGGGTTTGTTTTTTCTGATATCTCTTTAAGTTTTCATCAAATATATGTAACTTTTTAAAGTTTACAACAAATAGTATTGAATAGGTGGAGGAGACCTTTAGCTTTTGTTTTACATTACAGTATAGGGCCTATTGCTCTTCAATATGGAATAATATGAAATTTATTACCTATGACCACAAGAAATAGCTCGGAGTCATGCAGTGGTGAAACAGCTTAGTAATATCCTCACGGAACAGATGCTCAATGAGAGACATGACCAATGTATAGATGTTGTTTCCCATAGAGAACCTGAAATATTTGTCCTGAATGAGTATATTTTTATAATACCAATATAAATGGTCCGTTACTGGACTCATTTGGGACAAATATTTCAGGTTCCCTATGGGAATTAACATCTATACACCTGATGGCCACACAGGCATCAATTTTTGGTAATGAGACAAAGTCTCTCATAGTGCATTGGCACTGCCGGTGACTCCAAATAGCCTACGCAGTTGCCTCCACGGTATGCACAAGCCATGCGTCTTGGTGGGTGAGCTATTTACCAACTGATGAGCCCGGCTTAGCACACTGGGGTGAAACGCTGGCAACCAGGAATGAGTTAGCTGGAAAGTTTATAATGTCCAATAGCGGACCATTTATATTGGTATTAGACATGACCAAGTCAACTGGCACTTGAGTGAACAAGGACTCCACATCGAAACTCATCAGAAGTGCATTAGGTTGAAGGATTATGGTTCTGACTTTATGGCATGTTGCAGTTTCTGCAAAGTGTCATAATAGCGCTGCACATTGATTGTGGTTCCACGCTTAAGGAAGTCGACAAGCAGAGGACCCCTGCAGTCAAAGAAGAAGGTCATCATGACTTTACCGGAACTTGTGTGAACAGCCTTGCATTTTTTGGCATGGGACAATTGCAATGTTTCCATTGTTAGCTTTGCTGTTTCCTCTTGGGCTCGAAATGGTAGCACCACATTTCATCCCCTGTGACGATATGGGACAGAAATGCATACTCTTCCTCGTGGTACCGCTGCAGACGACTCAAATATGACGCTATTCTGTCAATCTTTTGTCCCACCGTCAGTTGATCCTGAACCCACTGCATGCAAATTTTGCGAAAATGCAAATGATCTTTGATAACTGCATGCACGGAGCCATGGCTAATGCCAACCTGAACACGAATTTCTTTCTCCATGATACATCAGTTTTCCCACATAAGGCCATCACATCAGGAGTAATGGCTCGATGCGCCTATCCTGGGCGCGCATTCAGTGATGTGTGCACTTCTCGGAATCTCCTATGCCACTCATGCACACTTGTGATCGACATGTAGTGTTCACCATACACAGCAGACATGCGGTGATGAGTTTTACGCACTCCAGTACCCTCCGCCACCAAAAAACGTACCAGACCTCTCTGATTGCCTCCATTTCTACAGTTGGACGAACACACTAGACCAGACCGTGCACCAACAAAGACATAACCCAACAACAGCATGCACCTGTGAGTTGTCACTATGCAGTTCCCTTACCGCAGTGATGGCAGTATCGATACGTGACAACAGCGTTGCCATCTTTTGCACGGAATGTGTCTTATGGCAGGTGTTTGGTTTCATTTGACTGACCCTTATATTATACCAAATCAAACTTCTACAAAATCTGCTGGGAAGATGCACACTTTCCAAAAGCTATACCAAGAATGAATATTGGTGGAGGTAAGAGAAGTTAAACTAAAATCATCACAACTCATCTGAGATGGAAAAATCAAAGAAAGTTAGACTGACTTATAAGACTAGGTCAAAGAGAGGTGTATGAACAAAATTAAATCAATAGGAGACTGAACTAACACCGCAGTACATGGAAAGAAATGTAATATAGGGCCTATGTAAAAGGTACATAATGCTACTGGTAAAGAATATTCAAGTAAAATATTTCAAAAGAATTGTTACTACAAATAATTTAAAACTTCTTACTCTCTTCACAGAACGACACTCAAGAGTGCCAAGTTTAAAAAGTTTAATTTTCTGCTGATTATGTAGCTGAGGTTTGAATCAGTGTGTAAGAAAGCAAGGCAGCAAACTTTTAGTAAAAGATCTAAAGGAAAGCAGCATAATTTGTTCTGAGTGATATTGGACAAAAGAGTAGTTACAAAATTGTTGCAAACATTAGGTTGGGAAGACTAGGGAGTAAAGAGATGAGCTGCTCAACTACGGTAAGTGGTGTGTTTTGAGCTGTCACTGGAGAGGTGGCGTGAAATGACATTAGTAAACAAATAAGCTTCAAAGTAGATTTTTAAAGTAGGAAGGACCATCATGTAAAGATTAATTTGGATTTCAAGAGTATAAATTGGGGCAAATACTTGGTTATAGGAAGAGGAATTAGAGACTGGAACAATTTACTAAGGGAGATAGTTGACTGCTTTCAGAGACTTTGAAATTGTTTAAGAAAAGATCACGTAAATAACTGATACTGAATCTGCCACCTGGGCAACAACCCAAAATGCAGATTTGTGGCAAGTGGTTAATGATGATCAATATTTTAGATTCAGAAGGTAAAATGGATTCTATCAATATTGACCTATCCAAGGCTTTTGATAGGGTAGATCATGGAAGGTTACTGACGAAAATGAGGACTGGACTAGACAAAAGAGTGGTTAAATGGGTGGCTAAATTTCTAGAAAAAAGAACTCGGAGAACTAGAGTAGGTGAAGTGTTGTGTGATCCTGTAATTAATATGAGGTGACTCTCGCAGGGCAGAATTTTTGGACCTTTATGTTTTGTTATGTAGGCTAGCCTATAGAAATTATATGAGTAAAGAACTGGAATCACAGAAAAAGCTTTTTACAGATGATGTTATACTGTGCACCCCGATACCAAAAAGAACCAACTGAACTAGAAGTAACCAAAAAGGGAAGGGAAGAAAGTGGAACCAACACCCAAATCAACCATGGAAGAGTCACAACTGCAGTTACAAGGCACAACGAAGTAGAGAAGTAGACAATGCAACAAACTAGGCCAAAGGATAAAGTGGTACACCACCAGATGGAGGATATGAACAACACCGACCAGGAGGACAACGGACACAACAATGCGAAGAGTGCAGAACAGATAATTATAAACACGCTCATAGCAGCAACCAAAGTGAACACGAATGGAGAGAAAGGGATGGCAATCACGATAATACGTGGAAGAATGATGGGAAAAGAAGAATGCAGAAAATGAATGAAGATAGTTTTGCGTATAAAACTTCAGCCAACAACGGAATAGACAAGTATAATACTCAGATGACAGGGAAACCTAGACCAATAACTCCACAAAGGAGTAATATGCAAAGCCGCCATCTTAACAAAACGCAAGCAGAAACGCCACCGAGAAAGGAATATGTGAAAGCTACCAAACAAGGAGAAATGAGACTAAAACCTGCAGAAAAGAGTGCATGGCTTTATGCTGCAAAACTAAGTCAAGACACTACTACAGATGACGTAGTTACATACTTTGAAACTATGGACAGAGAGGAATCAAGATTTGGCATTCTGAATTTCTACAATTTTCAGACATATGCAAGACAATACACAAATAGAGGAAGACCGTCCGGTGGTGTTGCCTGTGTAGTCAAACCACACCTGGGCCCAATAAAGCTACTATGGAGGGAGAAGGATATAACAGTTATAGAAACAAAACTACGTGTGATAGTGGCGGCTTATTGTAATCATGAACAAACTACTACGGACATAATATACTGTCTTGGAGCAGCTTCTAGCTGGTGATCTAAATTGTAGAATGGATATAGAAAATTCACAGAGTAATGAAGTAGTCATTTATCAAAGAATGCAAGGTTTTCAAGTCTGAAATCGAAGCCAAGACTGGGCATACATAATTCACAATGGGGCTAGTAAAATAGACCTCATATGCACCAGAGGAATTCCTGGAAAAAGTAGTGCCAATACAATAGCCTACTGCCAGAAGGAGCTGCTATCTGCAAACATATCCCAGTCAGCTTAGAAGTAGATGGTGAAGTTAAGGATGATATTCCAGCAACAGCAACTAACAATACAATCAAGAAAATAAACATAGATAAAGTGAGAGAAATTATGGAGGATATACCAAGGAGATATTGATGACGCTGCAACATGGATCCAATACTGCATCAATAGTGCAGCAGCCCCATATGTACAAGGGAGAAAAGCAAAACCATGGTTTGACGAATCATGCTATATTCAGAGGAAGGAGACCATGAAAAAAACTTCACAACACGAGATAAAAGAAAGACGACAAAATATTGGAAGAATATCGGCAGCAGAGGAAAAGCTATAAAGACATGCTCAAAAAGAAGAAAAGGGAATACAAAGAAGAGGCACAAAGAAAGGTCATTATGGAAGCTGAGTCAGACTTGTATAGGGCTCTACGACCAAACATTCAAAGATTCCAACCCAACATATCAATGGAAATCTGGGAAGAACATATCAAGGAAGTAACCTGTGCAAAAGAATCAAGACCTAAAATCAGACCCCCAGAAGACCTGGATATGACAGAATCCATTACAGAAAGGGAGATTTTAAAGGCTATGCAGAAAATGAGGAATAATACATCTCCTGGACCGGATGGAATCAGGACTGAACATCTAAAGCAGGGCCTCTCAAACACTCAAAATCTCACGCGTGCATATCGAGGTGCAGAGACTCCGTGCACTGTGCATCGTTCCGACTCGACTCAACTCGGCTTGACTCGGATGCTGTAGTGCGCTGAGAACGACGAAGCGTTAGGTGATAGACGGCTTGTTTATCAGTGAAATAGATAAGCGCAAGACAACAACATAATAATGGAGTAACCTGGACTTCCGAAAGTCCATATCAATCGAACTGGGAACTTTCGTATTTCTTTGTCAGTCGTGACGATAAAGCCAAAAATGCTTAATCCGTGGGACAATAATTATGTGATAACTTAATCAAAAATATCTATTTTCCATTACAAAGGCTTTGCTCAAATTCTACGAGAATTTTTCGAAAGAAGATTTTCCTAAGCTGCATCGAGAAGCAGCTAAGATTATTTATATGTTAGGTTCCACATGCATATGTGAAAGGTATTTTTTTCTACTTTGACTGGTACGAAAACTAGATTGCGTACGAGTAGGCCTATTTCTGATTGTAATTTAAAAAGGCTCTCAAATTGCTGTCAGCCGGTCCCTTGTTGCAGGCATAACTGGTATCATTGCAAAGATAAAGGAAGAGCTAGAGAAGATAAATTGTCTGCTCAAACCAAATTGAAAGAAGGGTGTTTTTTAACACCGGTAACGTTGTTCCATACAACAGTGTCACCGCTCACCGTACATAAACATTTCGCAGTGAGGGGAGGATCAGCGGGGAAGGTGGAGAAGGCGAAGACAGGCCGATCGGGTGAGACAGGTGTAGGGGAAGTTTGCACTCTGGTCAACCTAGTGAAGTCGTCTCCTGCACCTTGCGCCCGTGCACCCTGAGAGGCCCTGATCTAAAGCAAACTACAGATGAACTGTTACCAGTATGGATGGTTCTATTAAACAAATGTTTAGAACTCAGACGAATACCAAGTGAATGGAGGAAATCAACAATTAAACTACTATATAAGGGAAAGGGGAGTACTGATGATCCAAACTCGTACCAGGGAATTGCATTGGAGTCGGTTGCCCTGAAGCTATTAACAGGGATACTGACATCCAGGATAATTGTAATTATAGACACACTGCTGCCAGAAGAGCAATGTGGCTTCCGTAAACAAAATTCAGCACTCATGGCAGCAGAGAATCTACTACGACATATAACAATGACGTTGGAGAAACCTAAAGGCAAACTTTATGTATTACATGTCATAAACTTTATGTAGTCTTTGTTGATTACTCAATGGCTTTTGATTTAGTCAACAGAACTATACTTACCGGTATGAACAAGTTAGAAATGCTAACAGGCAGAACAAGAACAATGACCCTCATATCGAATATATTAGCAGAAAATTACATACAAGTCTATGACGGAGTTGGGAATTCAAGCTGGATAATGCAAACGAATGGAGTACTTCAAGGTGATCCCCTGAGCCCCACCCTATTTAATGCGTGCTCACATACGATGTTGGTGACAGAATTCGAGAAGCAACAAAGGCAAAATTATACATCTATGCAGATGATATGACAATAGCTTCAGAGCAGATAAATGACTTGCGAAAGGCAATAGACATATTAAGTGACTGGGCCCAGAAAAACGAAGTTACAATCAATGAGGACAAGACGGAAATGATAATTTTTCGAAACGGTGGAAGGCCAGCAGTTTCCGACGAAGTGACCTGCAACAACAAGGAACTGAAAATAGTCAACAATTTCAAATACCTAGGCATTACCCTACAGGTTACAGGAAGAAGCTTTAGGCTACACATAAGATCAAGTCAAGTTTTATGAAGCATTGAGTGACATCGTGGTCAGGGTCAACAGCAAGGATAGAATAGTGCTAATGGGCGATTTCAATGCGAGAGTTGGGAATAGAACTGAAGGATACGAAAGGGTGATTGGTAAATGTGGGGAAGATATGGAAGCTAATGGGAATGGGAAGCGTTTGCTGGACTTCTGTGCTAATATGGGTTTAGCTGTTACGAATACATTCTTCAAGCATAAGGCTATTCACCGGTACACATGAGAGGCTAGGGGTACCAGATCCATAATAGACTATATCTTAACAGACTTTGAATTCAGGAAATCTTTTAGGAATGTACGAGTTTTTCGGGGGTTTTTCGATGATACAGACCATTATCTGATCTGTAGTGAACTAAGTATCTCTAGGCCTAGGGTGGAGAAAGTGAAATCTGTCTGCAAACGAATAAGGGTAGAAAATCTCCAGGATGAGGAAATTAGACAGAAGTACATGGATATGATTAGTGAGAAGTTTCGAACAGTAGACAGTAAGCAGGTTCAGGATATAGAAAGTGAATGGGTGGCATACAGGGATGCTGTAGTAGAAACAGCAAGGGAATGCGTAGGAACAACTGTGTGTAAAGATGGAAAAAGGCGAACATCTTGGTGGAATGATGAAGTGAGAGCAGCCTGTAAACGTAAAAGGAAGGCTTATCAGAAATGGCTCCAATCAAGGGCCGAGGCAGACAGGGATTTGTACGTAGATGAAAGAAACAGAGCAAAACAAATAGTTGTTGAATACAAAAAGAAGTCATGGGAAGATTTTGGTAATAACCTGGAAAGGCTAGGTCAAGCAGCAGGGAAACCTTTCTGGACAGTAATAAAGAATCTTAGGAAGGGAGGGAAAAAGGAAATGAACAGTGTTTTGAGTAATTCAGGTGAACTCATAACAGATCCCAGGGAATCACTGGAGAGGTGGAGGGAATATTTTGAACATCTTCTCAATGTAAAAGGAAATCATCATGGTGGTGTTGCAAACAGTCAAGCTCATGGGGAGGAGGAAAATGATGTTGGTGAAATTATGCTTGAGGAAGTGGAAAGGATAGTAAATAAACTCCATTGTCATAAGGCAGCAGGAATAGATGAAATTAGACCTGAAATGGTGAAGTATAGTGGGAAGGCAGGGATGCAATGGCTTCATAGAGTAGTCAAATTAGCGTGGAGTGTTGGTAAGGTACCTTCAGATTGGACAAAAGCAGTAATTGCACCTATCTATAAGCAAGGGAACAGGAAGGATTGCAACAACTATCGAGGTATCTCATTGATTAGTATACCAGGCAAAGTATTCACAGGCATCTTGGAAGGGAGGGTGCGATCAGTCGTTGAGAGGAAGTTGGATGAAAACCAGTGTGGTTTCAGACCACAGAGAGGCTGTCAGGATCAGATTTTCAGTATGCGCCAGGTAATTGAAAAATGCTACGAGAGGAATAGGCAGTTGTGTTTATGTTTCGTAGATCTAGAGAAAGCATATGACAGGGTACCGAGGGAAAAGATGTTCGCTGTACTGGGGGACTATGGAATTAAAGGTAGATTATTAAAATCAATCAAAGGCATTTATGTTAACAATTGGGCTTCAGTGAGAATTGATGGTAGAATGAGTTCTTGGTTCAGGGTACTTACAGGAGTTAGACAAGGCTGTAATCTTTCACCTTTGCTGTTTGTAGTTTACATGGATCATATGCTGAAAGGTATAAAATGGCAGGGAGGGATTCAGTTAGGTGGAAATGTATTAAGCAGCCTGGCCTATGCTGACAACTTGGTCTTAATGGCAGACTGTGCCGAAAGCCTGCAGTCTAACATCTTGGAACTTGAAAATAGGTGCAATGAGTATGGTATGAAAATTAGCCTCTCGAAGACTAAATTGATGTCAGTAGGTAAGAAATCCAACAGAATTGAATGTCAGATTGGTGATACAAAGCTAGAACAGATCGATAATTTCAAGTATTTAGGTTGTGTGTTTTCCCAGGATGGTAATATAGTAAGTGAGATTGAATCAAGGTGTAGTAAAGCTAATGCAGTGAGCTCGCAGTTGCGATCAGCAGTATTCTGTAAGAAGGAAGTCAGCTCCCAGACAAAACTATCTTTACATCGGTCTGTTTTCAGACCAACTTTGCTATATAGGAGCGAAAGCTGGGTGGACTCAGGATATCTTATTCATAAGTTAGAAGTAACAGACATGAAAGTAGCAAGAATGATTGCTGGTACAAACAGGTGGGAACAATGGCAGGAGGGAACTCAGAATGAGGAGATAAAGGCTAATTTAGGAATGAACTCGATCGATGAAGCTGTACGCATAAACCGGCTTCGGTGGTGGGGTCATGTGAGGCGAATGGAGGAGGATAGGTTACCTAGGAGAATAATGGACTCTGTTATGGAGGATAAGAGAAGTAGAGGGAGACCAAGACGACGATGGTTAGACTCTGTTTCTAACGATTTAAAGATAAGAGGTATAGAACTAAATGAGGCCACAACACTAGTTGCAAATCGAGGATTGTGGCGACGTTTAGTAAATTCTCAGAGGCTTGCAGACTGAACGCTGAAAGGCATAACAGTCTATAATGATAATGTATGTATGTATGTATGTATGTATAAGATCAAAAACAGCTGCCGCAATAAATGCTATAAACGACATTGGACATATAAATCTCATTTCACTGGAAACAGCAATGTCACTTTTTCAAACGAAGGTGCTGCCCGTTCTGACATATGGACTTGAGCTAATATGGAAATTCCTTAACTTCATGCAAGAGATAGAAAAGACAAAATCCAGACTTCTCAAAAGAGCCCTTGGTGTATCAAAGACAACCAGATCCAGACTGGTATACGAGCTTGCAAGAGAAACGTTCCTAATAGGCTAGATGATCTACAGATGAGTCTACTACTACCGACTACAGAAAGTTACAACAAGCTGCTCCAAGACCTACAGAATAAAAAACGGAATATACCGATGGAATTCTTCACAACTAAAGCGATGCTAGACAGAAGATGGACGCAACCTCTGGGTGAAATGAGGCAAGTCGTGACCTGGCTTGCAGTTCATGGTTTCCATCACAAGATCTGCTCCCGAAAAGTGTTTCATGATCCAGATGAAAATTGCGTGTATGAACTATGTAACAGTATATGCGGAACTTACCACATGACCACGTGCCCAAACCGAATCAGGTCAAAAGTGGAATATAGCAAGGAGTGACATGACTGCTCAGTACTAGGAAATATGCTGTATTACTAAAAAGAATATGATATATGTATCATTATGGCCATTCAGCCGCAATAAATTCTTTATTATTATACTGTATAAGAGTAGTAAATGAGTTGCCGAATTGTGAGCGACTGCAGGGGGACCTAGAAAATATTGTGAGGCTGATAACAGACAATGGTATGATGATCAATATTATTAATGAAAAGGTGCGCCCAATAGGACATTTAATACATTCTGTTAATTTTCTGTGCTATAAGAGCATAGAGATTTTGTTCGCCTCTTGCAAACCGTAAAATGATACTGTTCACATTTCTGGCTGCATAATGTGCAAATACATTGATCATTTGCTTGTTGAAACTTTTTGTTAACACATAGTTTACGGTTTGCAAGAGTCGAACAAAATCTCTATGCTCTGATAGCACAGAAAATTAACAGAATGTATTAAATGCTCTTTCGGATGCACCTTTTCATTAACAATAATTTGTTGATAATGTGAAAATCGGAACAAGCATAGCTAAACGTAGGTGGACTGCAAAGAAAAAATCTGACTTGGAAGGAAGGCAGCGAAAATGTGCCAATTATTGTATTCTAAAATTAATTTTCCATGTTTATGGTTATCCCGTGGAATTGTGTAGATATTTTGAGACTGGGCTGTGGTGTTGATTTTGAAAAGTTCATGTAAGTTACATCTGAAATATGGGGAAAGCTCATAAATGCCGTAAAGTGTTCCATGTTTCTAAGGACATACAGTCTGTAGAATCGAGGAAAGAAGACACGGGTGTTTTGGGAAAGCCTCATGTTCTGGAGCCTACACCATCTGCTAATTGGAAGTTGTTTCTGGCCTCTTAAGGACCTACTGAACCTAAGAAATCCTTTTGGTATAGGAGTAACTTTGTGCATAAAGTGACGTCTAATTCACCATATAAATCTTCATCTGAGTTGAGTGAACCTAATACCAAGAGACTGACGATCATTGCTATGGATTGTGAAATGGTGGGGGTCGAGGATCAGAAGAAAAACATGTTAGCAAGAGTGTCTATTGTGAATAGGTTTGCTGAGTGTGTTTATGATACATATGTTAAACCAACAGAACCTGTGAAAGATTACAGAACATGGGTTAGTGGTATCAGTCATCACAATTTAGAAAATGGTGAAGATTTTTTTAAATGTTAAACGAGAAATAAGTGATATCTTGCGAGGACGTATAGTTGTTGGCCATGCATTAAAGAACGATTCCAGTGCCCTTGGCATAAAGCATCCTAAAAGAAGTATACGTGATACAGCTAAATATAGCACATTTAGAAAAATGTTCAGTATGAAGGCACCTTCCTTGCATAAATTAGCTAAAGTGTTACTGGGTGTTTCTATACAGAACAGCTAGAACAGCAACCTAAATAGTAATGTGGCACTTTGGTACCCATCCTGCTTGTTTGTGATAACTAGGCATGAATAGGTTAGAATGCAAACGTATTTGAACAAGGTGCAAGTATAATGTAGCTGCTCTACAGTTATGTTGGTGTTTACAGATCTATGATGATAAATTGGATGAAAATTCAAGTTGTAAATTTCACCAAGAGTCCTCTCAGTTTTAATTACTGTGTTGAGGGGGGGTGATAATACATCATGGGGAAGTCTCTAGTACATAGGTATTAAAATAAGGAATGATGAAAGGTTACAGATCTACTGATATTCACACCTATTTAGGTGATGTAGTAAGAATGTAAAGGAGAGGGCTAAGTCTCTGGTAAGACTCCAATTAGAGTAATTCTAAGACTACTTGATACAAGAACTGCAAAAAATCCAAAAGAAAGCAGCAAGATTTGTTCTGAGTGATTTCCAACAAAGGAGTAGTGTTACAAAAATGTTGCAAACTTTGGACTGGGTAGACTTGGAAGTAAGGAGACGAAGTATGTTTCGACCTGTCAGTGGAGAGAATGACGTGGAATGACATTAGTAGACAAATGAGCTTGAACGGAGCTTTTACAAGTTAAGTTGTAATTCAAGAGGACAAATCAGGGCAAATATTCGTTTATAAGTCGGGCTGATGACCTAGATGTTAAGACCCTTTAAACAACAAGCATCATCATTTATAGAACGAGGAGTAAGGGAGTGGAATCATCAAGGGAAATGTTTGATAAATTTCGAAGTTGTCTGAAATTTTCAAAAAAAAAAAAAAAAAAAAAAAAAATCCTAGGTAAATACTTGATACCAGTGAAACTGCCACCTGGGTGACAGTCCTAAATGCAGATCATTGTTCACCGATTGATGCAAGAGGTTGTAAAATAGTTAAGTTATAGACATGAATTTTACCAGGTCGAGAATTTACTAACTATATGAATAACGTTCAGTTAACTACATCGTTTTATAGGTAAGTACGGTAGTTACGGTAATAAAAACTTAAAACAGCGTAGTTATTCGGGGAGACACAATAATATTAAATAAATGAAAATGCTCAAAGTATGTAAGCTTAACTTACTGCGAACAATTAGCCTACAACATGAAAGTTATCATACTTAGCGGTTTTCAATAACGGATGGTTCGAGCCCACTAGTTTTCGTAAATGAAGAGCCACATTGGCTATCTCGTCGCTGAGCAGCCATCTCAAACTTAGAAACGATGTTGGATAACCAACAATCTTCTCCGCTTCAGAAACAGCCTTATTCCAATCCGGTTTTTGATTTTGAGCCAGCTTCCCAGCTGCCGTCCTTAGTTTTGCACTTGTGTGAAGACTTCTTGAAGAATAATCGTTCGTTGTACCAGAAAACTGTACTCCAGACGTCGATAGTCGAGCTGTGTATTTAATAACTGATGAAATAAAATTGTATCTGTGAGTCAACACAGCACAACACGATTTAATAGACGACATTGTCACTGTAGCACTACTTACAATGACGACCCCATTCCTTTCCCAACTGAGAAAGGTTGGAGAAAATATTTACGTCATGCCAAGACGATCCTTACTTTATAACGGTGCCATAACCTGCTTGTCAAAGTGAAAGTCTTTCCAACGTTCTATTTACGTACGATTTCAGATACTCGATATGATAAATGTTTGTAACTCAATGTACAGTATAAGGAGTATTAGGGCACTTAGAATTGTGAACATGTTTCTCAATTTATCACTACAGTAACGATTTTATTTATCAGAAATGGCATTTAAGCTGAAAGTCATTATTATATTACTTTCTCTTAAGCACGGAGGTTGGAGGACTACATTGGGCATCAGACTATACCACAGCACTTCCCAAATTCATGGTCTAAAGGACCAAAGGACCAAAGGACGCTAACGTATCGTAACGCACGGCGCTATAAAATTCCCAGCTGTTCGCTCAACTCCGCTAATCAGCAGCAATCATGGTTAGCATTGGCATGGCATATTTTTCCTCGGCTAATAGATATCGCGCTATTACACACTGCCCTACAAATAATGGTATTTTCTATTTGTTGATAAACTGCTTCTGCTCATACAGTATTTAGTTCTCAACTTCCTATGGTTTTAGTGTGTAGATTCATTCATGTTATGATTGTGTTGAATTCTATTTTTAAAACCGTAGGGATATTTTTGAACTGACAACTGTCTCCGAAAAGCCCTGTATTCTACACTTGAGGGTTTTTTCAGTAATAGCCATAAACAACCTTACAACTTCCCTTATTCCCTTATAAATATATGCTTTTGTGTACACAGACATATTTTAATGGGAATAGAACTTTTTTGTTTTAATGAAGTGAAGAAATATAGGGCTAAGTGTGTTTGGACATATTGGCATTCCTGGAATGGCGGCACTTTGCGCTTTATTGACAGAATTTCTTGCTGTGCGTTGTTTTAGGCATCATTTACTTCAAAGTACGAGAAAACGGGCGCAAATTTGCAGTATATATTAAGAGGTAGTAATGGTGGCTCTTTAATTAGTTGTTGTTTATTCCGTTATTCAGTGCTGTTAGTATCCACAAAGTTTCCGAATACTTTGCTTCTGCGGTTCTTAGGTATGCCTTCTAAAGGTAAACGAGTCGCGACGTACACGGTAAGCATGTAATATTGTGAAGGTTGCTGTTTTAACCGGTAGTGTTCATGAAAGTTTATTTTACGAAATACAGTATATTTTAGAGAGCGTCATGTCCAGGGTAAAATGTGATTTTTCTATTCCCTTCAGGTTACTTCGGGGCTGGTTGCATGTATAGATTTTATAGCTGACGCTGGTAAACAATTTGTAATGATGCGGCCGTATTCCACGTGGTTAGAGAGCTCATTATTTTCTAGGCAAGTTTCATATTTTCTCCCCGCTATTATGTGTGTAGTTTACTATTGTGTTTTAAAGTCCCTTGCTTCGGAAGCAACAAATCTTATCTTCTAGTCGATGGTGACCAAGTAGAAGCGTAGATCAAGACATTTAAACAGATATATTCAAATAAATTCGGAGTCTGTTTACTGACACCTGTCGTCAACGTGCATTGTTTTGAAAAGCAAAGGAGATCAATAATCAATTTATGTCAGTTCAAATATTTTTCTTTTAGCTGTGTTTTTGACATTACCTTCATAGTTAAAACAGGTGCAGTAGTAGGTGGATGTTGCATTCCATTAGGGACGGACGTCTTTTATGGCCTTAGGGTTTCTGTTGATATTCGGAAATGTTTTGAAGTATTTTACATATTATGTCAGTGTTGGATATTGATAGCTACAATGACCGTCAAAATGTTTCGGATAGACAGAGTTCCTTTATCTTTAACATAAAAAGATTAATAACAAACATATATAATTTAATTTCCGTTTCTCCAAAATGAATAGTTACACATAGAGATACCAAAAATTAATATGGACTTCATTTCTTGATACACAAAAAAATTGCAACTTATGAATGTAATTACAATAATAGAAACTTGCCTGTTTATAAATATTTGGACAAGAGTCCATATAGAAATATTAATGCTACATTATTCTTTCCTTCCTGCGAAGCACTTCAGTCAGGCGTCTCGGCATGCTTTTTACGAGTTTTCTTGTGGTGGAATGGGACCATTTTTCCCACTCTTGCAGTCGTCTCTTCACATCAGCTTTGGAATTTATGGAAAGTTTCTGGATGTTGTTTTCCAGTATATCCCACAGATTCTCTATGGGGTTAATGTCAGAACTTTGTGGGAGAGGATTCACAACTTTAGGCCAGTTGTACAACAACCATAGCTGTACATTATAGGCCGTATGTTTCAGGTCATCGTCCTGTTAAAATTTAAAACAGTCCTCAACTCCCATATTTTCTGCACTTTTCTTCAGGTTGTTTTTTTAAATCTGAAGATACTGGCGGTGGTCCATATTTCCGTCTATAAAAACCTGCTCACCTACTCCTTGAGTCGACAAACAGCCCCAAACCACATGTCCCCCTCCATGTTTTACCGTTGCCTTCATTTTTCTTTCTTCAAAATCTTTATTGGACTGTTTCCAAATTATGATGCACCCATCTGAGCCATAAACGTTGAATTTCGATTCATCGCAGAAAATTACAGTCTTTCACCAATTCATGTCTTTTTGGAGATGCTCCTTAGCAAATCGTTGTTGCTTGATCCTATTTATTTTATTGATATAGGGCTTCCTTCTTGCAGTTCGCCCGTAATAATCGCCTCTATATAACACTGTCCGGATTGTAGTTGCACAGATCTTCTTTCCAAACTCGCTCTCAACTGCAGTAGCAATATTGGTTGTAGTATGACGTGGGTTTCTTTTCACTTTTATTACTACTGCCCTCTTCTCTTCTAGTGAGGACCCTGAGGTGACCTGTCTGTGGCAAAGTTTCAGTTCGATCTTGCAATTTGTATCAGCAGATTATATCATTCACAGTACTTTTCTTCATGTTCAGCCAATCTGCGATTTGTCAAGGTGTTTTTCCTTTTTCATGATGGAATATTACTAAATGCCTTTGATCAAATGTACTGTTCTTTCCTCTGTGTTCCATTTCACCTGTGAATCATTGCGTCTGCTTTTTGCATGAGGAAGGCACTGAATGGGATCTGCCTGCACAATGCATAACAAGTGCAAAGCATGCTTTGAGTAGCTAAACATCTCCTGTCCGAAAAATATTGACCAGCAAATTTTCGTATCCCAAATAAGTAAAAGATACTATTACTCTGTAAACTCATCTACAAATCGCTGTTGGGTAATTACAGTAGGGTCTACCTACGAAGTGCATTAAATTCAGAGTTTAGTAATTTCAAATTTATTACCTGTTCTTTCTTTAATAATATGGGGAATACATGTATAGATTATTCTGTCCAAAAAATTCTGATTGTCACTGTATATTGCTTTTTAGAACATTGTGGTATTAGAAATGGAGAGCAGATCATTGTCACTGTATATTGCTTTTTAGAACATTGTGGTATTAGAAATGGAGAGCAGATCAGAACTGCTAGGTTACGAGTTTTGTAAAATTATGTGGGTTACTGTAGTCACGTCCTAGTTCGTGAACCATGGGCAATGGCTGAGTGGCCTAGTAAGTGGTCCTGAGAGTCGGGATACCAGTTGCTATGGAATGGGAGTGGGCATCTCGGACATATTCTGAGTCATGGCCCTCCTTGTGCTCAGGCGGCTAGGACTATACAATTCACGGGTGGTCCATAACCCATTAGAGGAGAGATCCTCACTTGGACTATGTGCAAGTAGGGTAGCATCCTGCTTCATGAATTTACTGAGCTCAGAACATTTTAAGCAAGCCTTGGACCTATGGGAGTAACGGAGTCCCACTCCCATTTGACAGGCGAGGGACTCTTTGGAAACAACTTGGCGAACGAAATGGAATTCGATGGGGAGCTATCAATATTAACGGGGCTTATGGAAGAAAGAAAGTAGAACTGGCTGAGTCAGCAAAGAGGGTACATCTGGATATGCTAGGAGTAAGTGATATTCGGGTAAGGGGAGATAACGAGGAAGAGATAAGGAGATTATAAAGTGTACTTGACGGGTGTTAGAAGGGGAAGGGCAGAGTATAGGGTAGGGCTGTTCATCAGGAATACCATTGCACGCAACATAATTTCTGTTAGGCACGTAAATGAGCGAATGATGTGGGTAGATTTGGCAGTTGGAGGAATCAGGACTAGAATTGTCTCCGTGTATTCACAATGTGAGGGTGCAGATGAGGATGAATTTGAGAAGTTTTATGAAGAATTGAGTGACATCGTGGTCAGGATCAACAGCAAGGATAGAATAGTGCTAATGGGCGATTTCAATGTGAGAGTTGGGAATAGAACTGAAGGATACGAAAGGGTGATTGGTAAATGTGGGGAAGATATGGAAGCTAATGGGAATGGGAAGCGTTTGCTGGACTTCTGTGCTAGTATGGGTTTAGCTGTTACGAATACATTCTTCAAGCTATTCACTGCTACACATGGGAGGCTAGGGGTACCAGATCCACAATAGACTATATCTTAAACGACTTCGAATTCAGGAAATCTGTTAGGAATGTACAAGTTTTCCGGGGATTTTTCGATGATACAGACCACTGTCTGATCTGTAGTGAACTAAGTATTTCTAGGCCTAGGGTAGAGAAAATGAAATCTGTCTGGAAACGAATAAGGGTAGAAAATCTCCAGGATGAGGAAATTAGACAGAAGTACATGGATGTGATTAGTGAGAAGTTTCGAACAGTAGACAGTAAGCAGGTTCAGGATATAGAAAGTGAATGGGTGGCATACAGGGATGCTGTAGTAGAAACAATAAGGGAATGCCTAGGAACAACTGTGTAAAGATGGGAAAAGGCAAACATCTTGGTGGAATGATGAAGTGAGAGCAGCTTGTAAACGTAAAAGGAAGGCTTATCAGAAATGGCTCCAAACAAGCACCGAGGCAGACAGGGATTTGTATGTAGATGAAAGAAACAGAGCAAAACAAATAGTTCAATTCAAAAAGAAGTCGTGGGAAGATTTTGGTAATAACCTGGAAAGGCTAGGCCAAGCAGCAGGGAAACCTTTCTGGGCTGTAATAAACAATCTTAGGAAGGGAGGGAAAAAGGAAATGAACAGTGTTTTGAATAATTCAGGTGAACTCATAATAGATCCCAGGGAATCACTGGAGATGTGGAGGAAATATTTTGAACATCTTCTCAATGTAAAAGGAAATCATCCTGGTAGTGTTCCGAACAGCCAAGCTCATGGGGAGGAGGAAAATGACGTTGGTGAAATTACACTTGAAGAAGTGGAAAGGATGGTAAATAAACTCCATTGTCATAAGGCAGCAGGAATAGATGAAATTAGACCTGAAATGGTGAAGTATAGTGGGAAGGCAGGGATGAAATGGCTTCATAGAGTAGTAAAATTAGCGTAGAGTGTTGGTAAGGTACCTCCAGATTGGACAAAAGCAGTAATTGCACCTATCTATAAGCAAGGGAACAGGAAGGATTGCAACAACTATCGAGGTATCTCATTGATTAGTATACCAGGCAAAGTATTCACTGGCATCTTGTAAGGTAGGGTGCAATCAGTCATTGAGAGGAAGTTGGATGAAAACCAGTGTGGTTTCAGACCACAGAGGGGCTGTCAGGATGAGATTTTCAGTATGCGGCAGGCAATTGGAAAATGCTGCGAGAGGAATAGGCAGTTGTGTTTATGTTTCATAGATCTAGAGAAATTATTACAAGTAATGAAAATCATTTTATTTTCCGTATTGAAAGAATCTCAAAAATAATATAAGAGAATTTATTGGACTCCAACCTGTTCAATACATTACAGGATGTTAACATTTTTAGTTAAACATCATTAAAATGGAGACATGTTTCGCCCTCCATGTGGGGCATCATCAGTCATATCAAAGCACCTCAAAATTAAACTAGACGTCTGGTTGGAAATTATGAACATAATATGTAAGAAAGAATACATTAAAAAACACGTACAAGGTCCTATCCTAAACGAAATAACAATAGACTAGTTACACATAGTAAAATACGCTAGTGGTTTCTTAATATTAAAATGAGGCCATCATATGCACAGTATAAAAATGAAAGTAATCAAAGTCTATGTGATATTGAGTTCGATGGTAGTTCTACGTAGTATATACAAATGTTGGCAAAATAAAACACAATTTATAATTACTGTACACTTATTTATAATTGTTAAAATTGATGAGGTAAAACATTCCAATTTGTCTATTTGTAATTTGGCTCCAACCAAAATAATTCGCCCTAGGATTCATGAGGTAGTCAACTCCGTTGGTCACTCTCTATATGAATGGAGTGCACAGTGCAAGTGAACAGCTTTTGTTGATTATAAAATGAGGCTGTGCTAAGACAGAGTTAAAACAACACCGGCTTCAAATGAAGATACAGTAGAGCCTCGATTATCCGACCTAAACGGGACCTAGATTATGTCGGATCAGCGAAAATGTCGGATAATACAGAATTACTTTGAAAATTAACTAAAACAAACAGGAATGCCATTCTGTATTACTAAAACAATAACATGTTTTACAGCACTCTATTTATTGAATTATCAATTCAGTTGTACAGTACATGCAGTATTGAACGAAAACATTCCAAATATCTTACGAAAAGAAACTTGCCAACAATCAAGGATGAAAGGAGTTTCCGCTGATATTTCCTCCTCCGTGTTTCCAGCACACCTTGTTCCACTGGCTGGCATAATGACGTCACGTTAGGAGGGAGGAACATGAATTTGATGTCACCACTTCTAAGTTGCTGTTCATTTGGGTGTAATGGAGCGTTGTCTACTTGAAGAAAAGGTTTTCTAGGGAGATTGTTTGAAGCTAGAAATTTTTCTACATCTGGAACAAACTGTGTAACGAAATAGTCTTTAAAGATGTCAGCAGACATCCAGGCAGCCTTCTGATTCGTCTAATGGACTGGAAGAGCATTAACAGAAATATTTTTAAATGCCTTAGGCTTCTTTGCTTTACCAATCATAAGCAATTTTCCTTTTTAAGTACCCAGTAACATTACTACAGGCAAGAACATTAAATCTTTCCTTACTACGCTAGTAGCCAGGTGCAGACGTCTCGGCTTGGGCTGCGAGAGTTTTTTGATGGCACCATCTTGAAATTTCGCCCAGTCTCATCACAATTAAAAATCTGATAACCGGTTAAACCTTCAGCAAGTATTATTACTTGACATTCCTTTTTAAATTCAACAACCTCATCGGATTTAGCTGACAGTTTTTCTCCACAGATATTAAGCTGCCTAGTGCCGTACCGTTTTTTCCACCGATGAAGCAACCCAGAACTGGCAGTAAATTTAGGGTCCCTTTCATTAAACTCCTTCTGGAAATACACAGTCTTTTCTTGCAGGATAGGGCCAGATATTGGCAGGCCCTTTAGTCTCCACCAAAAGTTAAAAGTTAAGTCTACCAGTGTCGGATAACACGGAATGTCGGATAAGCGAAGGTCGGTTGAGCGAGACTCTACTGTAGTTAAAAACATCATTAGTTTCTTCCTAGTTGACTGAAGGTTTGTATATATTTTGTTGTTGAAGTGTGGGAAAGTCAGTTGTTGGTTGAATGGGCAACGGTCGAAAATGTTGTGCAGTGCAATCGGTGTTTGAGCTGTCCTACATGTGAGGGAAATCTGAAAATAGAGGATTTGTCTTAATTAGTTAAGTGAAATGACGGAAAAAGAGAAAAAAAGGGGGAGATCATTGAGAAATTAAAGATGTGAAAGTTAAAACTTACCTTGAAAGCCGTTGAGCTGTTACCTAATTGCTAGGAGGTTTGTGGAGCACTGGCTGTCGCTAATGTCCTGCTCCTCGTGTTGTACGTGTGACGTCTTAGAGGAGGGGAGTGGATTTGAGAAGGCGGGGCTGTGGGTATGTGATTGGCGCTTGGGGAGGAGTTGTGTGTATTGGAGGGAGAATAGGGGCGTGATGTGTTAAGCAGCTTAGTGGGGGTGCTTGGAGAGATTGTTTTGAGGACATTAACAAGTCTTTTGTCTTTCAGATTTAAGCTATTGAGCGAAAATATTAATTGTTCGTAAAGAGGGCTTTGGTTGTCTATTGGATCATTTAAATTTTTATTCTTATTATATTTTTGGTCCAAAAAAATGTATAAATTTTTGAACTCGGTCATGAGCCTGCCTTTATCTAGTCGTTTTAAAATTTGGAGATCCTGTTCGATTGTGATAAAACTATGTCCGGTGTCTTTCATATGGATGCTCATGGCTGAGTGTTTATTGTGCTTTTGGGCATTGACATGTTCTGCATATCTAATTGCAAAGCTTCTACCAGTTTGACCGATATATGAACTGTTACATTCAGCACATTTCAGTCTATAAATGCCAGAGCCCGAAAATTTATTGTTGTCCGAGTTTATCTTATTGTGGTTGAAAAATAGCTTTTGATTAGAATTATGGGTCTTATAGGCTACCCTAATATCATGTTTTTTTAAAGAGGTAGCGATTTGATGTATAATGGGGTTAATGTAGGTGAAAGATGCATATTTAGGCTTATTAATTTTTATTGGGGAGAGGTTCGTGGCCAATTTCAATTTCACTTTATTGATTATTTTCTGTATGATTGAGGGATTGTATCCATTGAAAACAGCTATTTCTTTTATGATACTTATTTCTTTTTTTAAATTGACGGTTGACATGGGAATTTTTAACGCTCTGTACACTAAACTGTAAAACGAGGCTTGTTTGTGCGATTGTGGGTGAAGAGAATTTTGTTTTATGGTTGTGGGAGTGAGTGAAGGTTTTCTGTGAACCTGGAAATCGAAATTGTTTAAGGTCCTGGTGATTGTAATGTCTAAAAAATTGATGAAATTATTGTCCTCATCTTCTTTAGTAAACTTGATGCAATTATCAAGGCTGTTTAAGTAAGTTAGTATGTCTTCACTATTGTTGCAGCTTTTGTCTACTATTGCTAGTGTGTCATCGACATAGCGTAGCCAAAGACACAAACCATTAATGCTGTTTGTTATTTTACTATTTTCGAGGTTGTCCATATAAATTTCAGCGAGTATTCCCGAAATGGGATCACCCATGGCTAGACCTTCTTGTTTTTACTATTTTCGAGGTTGTCCATATAAATTTCAGCGAGTATTCCCGAAATGGGATCACCCATGGCTAGACCTTCTTGTTTGTATATCTTATTATTGAACATAAAATAATTGTTATGAAGGTCGAAAGTTAGTAATTTTAAGCATTCTTCTATTTCTAACTGACTTAAGGTGCTGTGTTTAGAAGATTAGTTCGTATGATTTCGATAGTTTTTTTAGCGGGAATGTTCGAGAACATATTGGTAATGTCAAATGAGCACATTATGTGGTTAGGCTGCAAATTAAATTTATTTAAAGTTTCACATAATTCTATTGAGTTTTTAATAGGGTGTTTATTGTGAAATGTGAAGTGTTTCTTAAGGAATTTTTGGAGGAACTGAGAAGTTTTGTACGTTGGGCTGTTTCGGCTATTTATGATGGGTCGAATGGGAACGTCATTTTTATGTATTTTTGGCAGTGATCTGACGGTGGGTAATTTGGGATTCATGTTGATGAGTTTTTGATGTTCGTGTTCATTAAATAAAAAAGGTGAATTTTTTAGGAGTGTTTTTAAATTACGCTGAGTTTTTGAGATAGGAGCTTTTGAAATTATTGAGTAAGAATTATCGGAAAAGAAATCCTCCGTTTTTTGGATGTAGTCGTGTTTATTCGTTAGGACTATGATATTGCCTTTGTCGGCTTTCGTTACTATAACATTATTGGTGTCTACCTTTTTTCTTAATTCTTGGGTTTGTTTGAGAACGGTGAAATTATTGATGTTGGAAACTTCTTTTACAAGGGTGGGTAATTTCATTTTTATCTCATATCTCGCGTCATTTTGTCTGTCGAAGGGAATTTGTTTATTTATGTTGGATTCAACTTTGGCTATTGTGGTAATTATGTCCTCGGCTTTATTTGGACTAGGCCAATTAGGCCTTGGTCAAAGAAATTGATTTCATTATCCGAAAATGTGGTGTTAGATAAATTGATAGTGGTTGGTGTGTTTTTCCATGAGGGGGTGAAAGTTTCTCTATTTTTGTTTTGGTTTATGGATTTAGGTTTCTCTTCTAATAGACATGTCAACTTGTGGTCTAAGGTTTTTTGTTTTTTGTCTAATATGTTCTGCAATTTACGTGCAATGTGTCTTTGGTATGAGCTTCATTCGAGAGGTGATAATGATTGAGCAGTGATCAAATGTTCCCGGTAAAGCTGCAGGTTTAGTAGGGATTTTTTTCTATACATTAGTTTAATTTCATTTCTAAGCCAGATGGTGTTGACTTTATTTTGGACGTCTTTAGATTTGAGTGTTGGAATGTTTTTCCTTTGAGTTGATTTTAAGAAATTCGGCACCAGACCTAATCTTAAACATTCTTTTAAGAATAAAATATCTTTTGAAATTTTACCGATTTTGATTTTGAGGTTTTGATATCTATTTTTATTTTTATTAGCCTGGTTGGCTTTATCATTACAAGTAATGAAAATCATTTTATTTTCCGTATTGAAAGAATCTCAATAATAATAATATAAGAGAATTTATTGGACTCCAACCTATTCAATACATTACAGGATGTTAACATTTTTAGTTAAACGTCGTTAAAATGGAGACTTGTTTCGCCCTCCATGTGGGGCATCATCAGTCATATCAAAGCACCTCAAAATTAAACCAGACGTCTGGTTGGAAATTATGAACATAATATGTAAGAAAGAATACATTAAAAAACACGTACAAGGTCCTATCCTAAACGAAATAACAATAGACTAGTTACACAGTAAAATATACGCAAACCTTTAGTCAACTAGGAAGAACCTAATGATGTTTTTAACTATCTTCATTTGAAGCCGGTGTTGTTTTAACTCTGTCTTAGCACAGCCTCATTTTATAATCAACAAAAGCTGTTCACTTGCACTGTGCACTCCATTCATATAGAGAGTGACCAACGGAGTTGAATACCTCATGAATCCTAGGGCGAATTATTTTGGTTGGAGCCAAATTACAAATAGACAAATTGGAATGTTTTACCTCATCAATTTTAACAATTATAAATAAGTGTACAGTAATTATAAATTATGTTTTATTTTGCCAACATTTGTATATACTACGTAGAACTACCATCGAACTCAATATCATATAGACTTTGATTACTTTCATTTTTATACTGTGCATATGATGGCCTCATTTTAA
The DNA here is from genome assembly GCF_040414725.1 of Anabrus simplex. NCBI lineage: Eukaryota > Metazoa > Arthropoda > Insecta > Orthoptera > Tettigoniidae > Anabrus > Anabrus simplex. Next base: position 125,126,912 of record NC_090265.1, on the reverse strand, counting down.
TAATAAGAAACCACTAGCGTATTTTACTATGTGTAACTAGTCTATTGTTATTTCGTTTAGGATAGGACCTTGTACGTGTTTTTTAATGTATTCTTTCTTACATATTATGTTCGTAATGTCTAACCAGACGTCTGGTTTAATTTTGAGGTGCTTTGATATGACTGATGATGCCCCACATGGAGGGCGAAACATGTCTCCATTTTAATGATGTTTAACTAAAAATGTTAACATCCTGTAATGTATTGAATAGGTTGGAGTCCAATAAATTCTCTTATATTATTATTGATCTAGAGAAAGCATATGACAGGGTACCGAGGGAAAAGATGTTCGCTATATTGTGGGACAATGGAATTAAAGGTAGATTATTAAAATCAATCAAAGGCATTTATGTTGACAATTGGGCTTCAGTAAGAATTGATGGTAGAATGAGTTCTTGGTTCAGGGTACTTCAGGGGTTAGACAAGGCTGTAATCTTCCACCTTTGCTGTTCGTAGTTTACATGGATCATCTGCTGAAAGGTATAAAATGTTAGGGAGGGATTCAGTTAAGTGGAAATGTATTAAGCAGCCTGGCCTATGCTGAAGACTTGGTCTTAATGACAGATTGTGCCGAAAGCCTGAAATCTATTATCTTGGAACTTGAAAGTAGGTGTAATGAGTATGGTACGAAAATTAGCCTCTCGAAGACTAAATTGATGTCAGTAGGTAAGAAATTCAACAGAATTGAATGTCAGATTGGTGATACAAAGCTAGAACAGGTAAATCATTCAAGTATTTAGGTTGTGTGTTTTCCCAGGATGGTAATATAGTAAGTGAGATTGAATCAAGATGTCATAAAGCTAATGCAGTGAGCTCGCAGTTGCGATCAACAGTATTCTGTAAGAAGGAAGTCAGCTCCCAGAGGAAACTATCTTTACATCGGTCTGTTTTCAGACGAACTTTGCTTGACGGGAGCGAAAGCTGGGTAGACTCAGGATATGTTATTCATAAATTAGAAGTAACAGACATGAAAGTAGCAAGAATGATTGCTGGTACAAACAGGTGGGAACAATGGCAGGAGGGTACTTGGAATGAGGAGATAAAGGCTAATTTAGGAATGAACTCGATGGATGAAGCTGTACGCATAAACTGGCTTCGGTGGTGGGGTCATGTGAGGCGAATGGAGGAGGATAGGTTACCTAGGAGAATAATGGACTCTGTTATGGAGGGTAAGAGAAGTAGAGGGAGACCAAGACGACGATGGTTAGACTCGGTTTCTAACGATTTAAAGATAAGAGGTATAGAACTAAATGAGGCCACAACACTTGTTGCAAATCGAGGATTGTGGGGACGTTTAGTAAATTCAGAGAGGCCTGCAGACTGAACGCTGAAAGGCATAAGAGTCTATAATGATAATGTATGTATGTATATATGATTCAGATGTACGAATATTCTTTCAAAGTTGTTATTTACCGGGCATCCTCTTCATAAGAATTACATTTCATAGTGCACCAGGCTAGCAGTCTCAGCAAATGAATTTTCAGTTCCTGCCAAATCAAAATATTGCTTTATGTTAGGTTTAATTATATCTTTAATTAAAGAAATAATTGATACTACTCTTGAAGAATGATGAACTTGCTTGATTATCTTATTTTGTTGTAATGTTCTTGTTTACTTTTATTATTATTATTATTATTATTATTATTATTATTATTATTATTATTATTATTATTATTATTATTATTATTATTATTATTATTATTGACTCTTGCCTTCCACCTCATATGTGGTGTCCTTAAGTTTATGTATCAACTCAGTGGTGCAGTCAATTAGTGTTGTCCTTCTGTTCCCAAGATAACAGGTTTGATCCTAGCTGAGGTTTGTGGCATTTCCGAGTGTTTCATTATGATGACTCTTATGTAGTCTTTTGTGCCTTTAAAGAACTTCTGCAAGACAAATTTCTACCCTAAATTATTTAACAAATGAAGGCAGAATGAATAAATTATTGTTATGAAACTGTTTATTGCTCAGACTCTTTTTTTACATTTAAATGCAACAGTGTAATATTCATGAGTTAGTAATCCATTGCTGTGGCTTGTCTAGAGTAGGTTGAAATAAATTTACCTGGTTAAGGTGACTGAGATGTGTCAAGTAATGAACAGGAGATACAATTGAATATGAAGGCATCAAGTGTTCAATTGCTATGGATCTAAAGCTGCACCACTGCACAAAACAATGAGATTATTACATTTTGTCAGGAATGCTGAATTGTTGTGTCCAGTTCAGCTAGGCCATGCCCAGGATTCTATCTTTTTTTTGTGTGTGTTGGTGGAAGGGGGTAAGGGAGGGGTTCCAAAAAGAGTAAGAGCAAATAAAAAAGGGAATGTTTTTAGTTTTCAAGGATGGTTGGGCATCACATTACAAACTAGGGGTAATGTCTCCTCTACCCACATCAATGACAGGGTAAATGCAGCAATCAGAGCCATCAATGACATAAATAATCTGAGTAACCTGTCTTATCAAAACAGCCTTGAAATTATTTGATCTGAAAGTCTCACCCATTGCTCACGTACGGTCTGGAAATCGTATGGCCACATCTGAAGATGAAGCATTTAGAACAACTATAAAAAGTGAAAGCAACTTTACTTAAAAAGGCACTATGTGTATTGAAATATACACCTTCAAGGCTTGTGTTTGAGTTAACATGTGAACCATTCTATGTAAAGGGCCTTTGTTATCACCTGTCACTACCAACTGTGCCAACACATCTACAGTTTATGGTGACATTAAGGACAAAGAAGAGAGACATGGAGCAAATTTTACTCAACGGACGCAATGATCTACAAAGGCTGGCAAGGAGGAGGATATGAGCTCAGGCACTTGGTTACACACTTCACCATACACGTTTTTCATCATAAGTTGTGTAAAACCAAGAAGTTCTGTCAACCAGACACAGACCATGTGTGTGAATTTTGGTGGCATGATCTGTGAATGATACCCTGCTATGGTTTGTACTTGTCGGCACGAATCTCTAACAGCCTTTTACAGAGATTAATAATGTGATGTTATTATTAATGTAGATTACTTTTGGCCATTGCCTGCAATAACATGTATTATTATTAGTTATGAAAGAGATTTAATTGAATAAAAATGTTACAAAGTTATCATTTTCAAATAACTTTAACAAATTGGTGGGGTGAAAGCACCTCATGGGGATCATTATAAGTAGGCTAAAGATCTTTTGTTGGGGTAATCACATAAACAGGATTGTTAATAAAGGTTATGGATCTCTTCGTATGGTTATGAGGGTATTTGGGGTTTTTAGTAAGGATGTAAAGGAGAGGGCATATAAGTCTCTGATAAGACCGCAATTAGTCTGGTTCCAGTGTATGGAACCCTCGCCAGGATTACATGATTTGAGAACTGAAACAGTCCAAAGATAAGCAGTTCAATTTGTTTTGGGTGATTTCTGAGAAAAGAGCATCACAAAAATGTTGCAAAGTGTTGGGTTGGGAAGTCTGCGGAGTAAGAAGGCGAGCTGCTCGACTAAGCGGATGTTATGTTATCCTTGAAATTCTATGTCTAAGCAGTATGTTCCAAACTTTCAATGGAGTGGTGGCGTGGAATGACATCAGTAAATGAATAAGGTTGAGTTGTGTTTTTGAAGGTGGGAAAGATCACAGTAGGAAGATAAAGTTGGAATTCAAAAAGACAAATTAGGTCAAATATTTGTTAATATGAAGAGGTCTGACTCATTGGCTGAATGGTCAGCCTAACCACAAAGTTTACACAAGGAGTAATTTTAATACCACCTATTCAATTACAATTTATTGCACTGTTGTGCGGTCAAATACTCATGGAAATTACCAGAATTTTAAAGATACATGTTTCACCCACTTTTTATTGGGTATTATCAGCCTCATTCAATCTTAAAAACACACACTGGTCTGAGGAATCTTAACAAATTACATAAAACGTATTGATGAACACTTAATGGTATTGATACTGTGGTTGCATAATACACTTAGGAAAATGGAAATTGCAATACCATGAATGCATTGGTTGTTTGTGTTGATTTTCAAGCTATGGAATGATGCCATGTAGGTATGTAAACGATCAAAGTTTCAGACCCATTGGATTGTTGCTACATGTCTCCCCATGTGATTGGCGCTGAGGAATCAACTCCAGTATACAGACTCTGGTGTAGCGTAGTTGACTTGCAGTCTGTGCTTTGAAGTGTTCCCTGTCAAACATGCCCCGACGACAGAGAGGAGTACGCTATCAACAACTGTCGCCGTTTGAGAGGGCTCGGATAATTGGGCTGTGTGAGGCTGGATTATCGCTAAGGACTGTCGCTGCACGTGTTGGCCTATAGGCATCTAGGGTACAACGTGTATGACAGCAGTGGTCAAATGAAGGTGCCCACACTCGTAGACCTGGCACAGGCCCAGCACGACAGACAACTGTGAGAGAGGATCACCGCATCATTCGGATGGCCCGGATGGAACCCCATGCAACAGCAGCGCAAATTCGAGCAGTTGCGGCACCCCACGTTACACAACAAACAGTTGGCAATCGCCTGCGTGCAGCTGGCTTACGAGCCCGTATCCTTGCAGAAGGTGTTCCATTGACCCCACAACAGCGACATGTAAGGCTGGCCTGGTGTCGAGAAAGATCGACGTGGGTCGACAAATGGCATAGGATCGTCTTTAGTGATGAATCGTGCTTCTGTCTTGCCCGCAGTGATCGTCGGAATCGTGTGCGCCGACGTACCGGGGAGAGGGGCCGCCCAGATCTTATTGTCGAGAGGCACACAGGGCCAACACCAAGCATTATGGTCTGGGGAGCTATTGGCTTTAATGTGAAATCACAATTAGTGCTTGTTGAGGGCACTATGACTGCTCGACAGTACGTTGATAGGGTACTCAATCCAGTGGTTGTCCCTATGATGGCGAACATTTGCTAATGGGATGTTTCAGCAGGACAATGCCCGGGTTCACACTGCATGCATCTCCAGAGAAGCTCTCCACAACATCACGTTAGAATGGCTCACCAGATCCCCGGACCTCAGTCCTATTGAGCATGTGTGGGACATGATGGGTCGACAACTGGCCAACCGTCCTCGGCCACCTGCAACTCCGGAACATCTGACCTGTGCAGTGCAGCAAGCATGGGCCACAATTCCTCAGGAAGCGATCCAGGGCCTCATTCACTCCATGCCTCGACGAATTCATCAATATATTGCAGCTTTTGGTGGGAACATCCTGTATTGATTGTTGTCCAAACTTGCGGTCAGAGGGATCTGAAAGTGTAATCATCGAATCACAACCGAACACTCGTCCTGCATGTTCAATTGCAGCAATGTAGCACCACTCCTTCTGGGTGTTGCAATTTCCATTTTCTTCAGTGTAATTACAGCATAAAAATGTTGATTAAAATATGTACACATGCTAAAATCACTTAAAAAAATTAAAACGTTCGTCTAAAAGTAATTGTGTCACATTTTATTTTAAAAATAATCCATGTCTGACACTGAAATGGATCTTTTTTTATAAAAAGCTGAACACTATACCATGTCTGGGGAACAGATTATCAAAAGCAAGGCTTCACAGGATAAGAATAGTACAATTAAAAGATACAGTATTTGATGAGTTTGAAGTCTAATATTTAAAATTAGGATGAAAATATGTAGTTGAATTGGAGGTGGTATAGATTAAGACATTTTGGAATGTTGGATAAAAACGTATGTCCTAATGTATCTGCAGCATTAGTCTGTTTGAAGTTCCTACTTCTTTCACCCGCCCGCCCTCCAACATTCCTGTCAGCTGTCTGGCCGATAGCAAGCTTCACTCAGCAGCTTTGAGCGCGTGAAACAACATTAGTACTAATTACAGTGAAGAAATCTTCAATCTTTTAGTGGCCGATTCTGATTCAGACTGTTCAGTAAATTTGGACAATGAAACAAGTGGTGTGCATAGTGATTGTTCGGAAAAAAGTACCAATGAGGAAGATCTTCATTTTGTATCGGACTGGGGGGATATTAGTGATGACATATGAATTATAAAAATGAAATTATGTGACGGGGCTAATTTTGATATAACAGTGAAAAGCAAAGTTTCGAATTTTGATGACTCATACAGGTCATTTCTTCAATTTATGCCGAATTCAGTGTTTGAGCATACAGTAATGGAAACAAATAGATATGTTGAGCAGTGTTTAGATAAAACATTTGATTTTACTCTGCGTTCGAGGTATATTCTATGGACTGAATGCACAATAGAAGATATTCAGGCTATGGTTGACACCGATGACCTTCGATGTTAGGCCCCTTAAAACAACAAGCATCATCATTGATATTGGAATGGGATTGTGCTGTTAATCAAGGTTACAGACTTACTTTTCCTAACAATATTGGCTTACTGCTACGCCTAATTCTGGCCAAGTGATGCCGCGAGACAAGTACTGCCTTCTTTGAAGCTTCATACATTTCACTGACAGTGAAAACCACATTGCTAAAGGGTTGCCAGGTTATGATCCATTATTCAAGAGAAGACCTGTAATTTCTGTTGTAGAAAATATGTACCTGGAGCATGCTTCACCTGGAAAATGCTTGTCAGTTGATGAGGCTATGCGGAAGTTTACGGGAAGGCTGTGGTGTAAGCCGTACCTTCCTTTAAAGCCATCAACAAAATGGGGTGTAAAATTGTGGTCACTATGCGAAAGTAAAAGAGCTTACCTTTGCAAGTTTCAGACTTATGTAGGTAAGGACAGTGATGAGTAAGTCCCTGGGGAACCTTTAGGAGAGAAAGTGGTAAGAAGCCTGACAGAGGATTTTGAGAATACTGACAGAATTGTGTATGTGGACAATTTTTCTTTCAAGCCCAGCACTTTTCACCCAGCTTTCTGAGAAGACCAAAGGTGCCTGTGGGACAGTGAGATGTAACTGCAAAGGACTATCTCAAGAGATGAAAACCCTGAAAATGAATAAAGGGCAAAAACCTAAGTTCTGGCATATTCCATCCAAAGAAATGCTAGGGCGTGTGTGGCAAGATACTGGCCGGGTAAACATGTTATCGACCATTCAAACATCTGAGATCGTGAAGATTCAGAAGAGGTAAAAAAAAGTTGAAATTGGCTACGTAATTGTTGAAAAACCCAAGTTAGTACTTGAATCGTGTAGTTTCAAAAAACCCTATCTCCAATTTTCACGAAAATGGAGATAAAGATTGATTTGATTTTGCTGTGGGCATGTCCACCGCTGTATACTATTAATACATATCAAAACCCGCTCTAGCAGTTCGAAAGTCAATGTCAAAGTACGGGGTTATTTTCATATTCCGCCATCTCCAACGCCTTGCGCTCGGCGATAGATAACATAACCCGTCATCTCCGCCGGCCAATAGGAAGGCAATACGTAACCATGTGTTAGGTGCGTGAGGAGCTCTTGGCGCGACAGTGAGGAAGCATTTGTGTTGACACAGTGTCGTGTATTGTCTATTACTAATGGATTCACCTCATAAATATATTGAGAAGTGTAGCCCTGGCAAGGGTAGGAAGAAATTACGTAACGAACAGCAGTGGAAATGCAAGGAAGCAAAAATATCAAGGTATGTTTTCTTATAGTAACATTATGTAATTACGTTCCTCTCTTGTGAGCATAATTGTAGAACTGTATCAGAAACTGCACTTTTAGAATAAGCTTTAGAAAACATGTATTGCTGCATGAAGTCAGCGCGCGGTGTTGTGCCGGATCGGTCGTTCTCCTGTCGCAAAAATGGCCGTAGTTCGAATCTCGGCCAGTGCACGTTCGATTCCTGAAAGCCCGTACCATTGTGGCTTTGTGCAGCTTCTGATATTACATTCTATGGTCACGTTGAGAAGCGAACTTCCCTTTCATTTTCGATGCAGGCCATTCAAGAATACCTATGATATTTTAGTAAACATACATATTCTCGTAAGTTAAAAGGGGTGTTTATTACACAGGTACTCGTCGGCTGGACCTCCTGTCACACCAATGTGCGGCCATAAATCCAAGGCCTACCAGTGCGGAGATATTTCTTTGTTGGATGTGAAGAAGTTTCATCCGGTATTCTACTCTACAGCATCAAAACTGCAGCAGGATAGTTTCATTATCAAGCATGTTTCTTGCAAACCAGTGGCGAGACGCAGGCCGGGTAACAGTATCAGGTCCGGAAAAGCTCACACATTCAAGTACACTATTCGAAAACGGGATGGAACGATGGCACCAGTTTGCCGAGAAGCATTTATTGGAGTTCTCCTATTGAAGAAGGACAGAATTCAAGGGGTACTAAAGCGTCATTTTGAATCTGGGGGAATGCCTGTGGAGAGAAGAGGGGGAGACAGAAGAAACTATGCCAGTGAACCAAAACGTGAGCCCATCTTTAAATTTATTGAATCGTTTCGTGCTAAAGAGCCGCACTACTGCCGTACCAAGTCAGTGGCACGTATGTACCTGCCATGTGAAGTAAATATCAAAGAAATGTGGAGACAATAAAATACCACTGTTGAACCTGAATTGCAGGCAAAGCACGCCTTCTTCAGGAAGATCTTGAATCGTAACTATAATATTGGTTTCGGAAGTCCGAAGACTGATGATTGATCAACTTGCTCACAACTAGACGAGGAACTAAAAAATTGCACATCAGAACATGCAAAAGTGAAGGATGTGTGCAGATTGGTTGAGAAACATTATGGGGCTAGATGTAGGGAGCTTGCAGATCTCCAGTTTTATGTTTCGCTGGAAACACGACAGGCTGAACATCGTTGCAGTATGACAGAAGAGCAAGAGGAAGAGGAATACTGTGAACCAAGAGATGATTCCGTATCCTTGTTGTATTAGATTGCAATAATATGATTATGTTTTTATTCTTCAGAGACAAAACCATTCCATCTCAATGAACAATTAAACATTTAAATATTTTATACTGTATTTCATGTTTTCAATTCGTTTTCCATCTCAGTGTGCTACATAGATGTTAGTAAGTGAAGTAAACAAAGTTTCTTTGAGCATTAGACAGTAAGGGTATGTTTGCAATATCCATGTTTACTTTCAAACCCCGCCATGTCCACCTGTGACTTTCAAAACCCCCTATGTTCTAGATAAATATTGCCCTAGTACAAAAATGTAGAGATGAAATTGCATACATTTTGTGTATTTTGTTCAATATGAGCTAATTAAAGCAAAAGTAAAGAAAATGTTAAAAAGGAGTGTAAAATGCAGTCATGGCAGTTTTTTGCCCTTCCTGAAAAATTTATTTTCTTGGAGATAGGGGTTTTTGAAACTACATGACTCAGTTGCAAATTACAACCACGGAATAAACGGAGTTGATAAATTTGAACAACTGAAAACTAACTATGCATTGTACACAAGAAACTCAAGTGGTATCAGGTCTTGTGGTATTTTCTCATTGAAACTGCATTAATAAACGGAAGAATATTGTACAATAAGCTTCAAAAAAGGGCGATTTCCTGACTTCAGAAATTCTATCATAATGGGACTTCTACGAGAGTATCAGCTCAGCCCGCCGGCGAAACGAGGAAGACCTTCTGATTACATACCTCAAGCTCAAGCGTGCCTGACGGAGAGGCACCTTCTTGGGGAGCAGCAGGACAAGAGTCTCAAACCTAATTGTGATGTTTGTTCCATATTACCAGCAAAATGTTCAAAGAAAGTAAAGGGACTGTGCAAGAGAAAGTGGTGGGGTGGTTTTTTTTTTTTTTTTTTTTTTTTTTTTTTTTTGTAAGAATTGCCCAGGACAGCCTGCAATGTGTCCAGTTCCATGTTTGAGATGTATGACAGTACTGTGTGTTTCAAGGTCAAATGTCACTGCTAGTTTGCCATAGTTGAGTTTAACCCATTAGTGCTCCCCGGCAACTTAAGTTGCCATGCCGTATTTCATGCTATGGTGATATATGAAAACAATTGACATCCCTGGAGTTGATCTGAACAGTAACAATGGAGACTCCTACAACCTCAACAGAGAGCTTCATTGTTATTCTAGACCAGATTGTTTCCTAAATGAACAGTTATTCAACTACACTACACAGCTGCCATTCGCTTGTTGTTACAGAACTCAAACATGTAAGTAATTTTCTCATACTCAGTAATTTTACTAAGTTCAACATAATTACTAGCTTAGATGACAGTATATACAAGTGAAATGATTGATAATCAAGCACTTATGAGGAATATCTTGATGTACAGATACAGTTTCATATTAGTGGCAACTAAAGTTCCCAAGGAGCACTTGGAATACCAATGTGCCACAGTTAGTAATATACAAGCAAGCCTATCAAAAAGGAACAGTATTTCAGTACAGTCCTTTTCTATGCGTTCATATGAGAAAGAGAGAGAGAGAGTGTGTGTGTGCGTGCGGCAATCGAACAGACAAAATTCTAAAGATGGGTAGATTTGAAGAACATGACAAGATGTACTCAGGACAGTTAGGGTATAATGACAAAATATTACAAACTTTTAGAACACTAAATGTTTTATTTGATATGCTAACAGTGTTTAGAAGTTTAGAAAACACAATCCTTCAATCAACCGTGCATTTTACAGGTCATCAAGAGGCTCTTATAAAAGGGAGCTAGGCCTAAATTTAGATCAAATTCTCGAGTAACTTGCTAAAGGAAATGAGGAAGGTGGGTAACTGCCTAATACAATTGCAGTTTGCCCGCCCATGGAAAATCCAGCAGATGACAGCGATGAGGACTCCTATAAGTCAGATGCAGAGGTGACTGGAGACTTTGATCATCTTCTATCTCGTGTTCTACAGTCTGAAGTGTTGCTAACTTACAACAAAGACAATGGTAGATCTTATTTAGAAGAGGAGGAAGAGCCACAACCAAGCACATCATCAGCTTGTGCCAGCGTTCCTCGTAAACGAGTCAGGCAACAGTTTCAATCTTTGTCATGAAAATTGCACCGAACGTCTACTTCTTTCAGTATTCCTGAACTAACTCCGGTCTATAAACCTACCTCTGAGGACATGTTACGAGAGACAGTTACACGTCCTCTAGATGCACTTCAGCTATACCTCACTAGTGACCTTATCAATCATATAGTAAAAGAGACTAACAGGTATGCTGCTCAGCATTTAGTGCATGATTTAGGATGTATAACAAATGAAATACTCACCCTTACTGGTGTAATGCTATTCACAGGTTATCACACACTTCCATCAAAAAGACTTTACTGGAGAAATGAACCAGACGTGCACATACCTCTAGTTACCGAAGCTATACGGCGTAAGTGCTTCGAGGAAATTTTACAACACCTCCATCTGGCCAACAATGACGAAAATACAGGAGAAGATCGCATGTTCAAGGTTCGTCCATTTTTTCAGTTTCTTGAATAATTCATTCAAGATTTTATGCCCCGGCAGTACTATCAGTATTGATGAAAGTATTATACCATACTATGGAAAGCATGGGTGCAAGCAATTTATTCGCGGCAAGCCGATGAGTTTCGGGTACCAACTGTGGGTGGCTGCCGATCCTTCTGGTTATATATTTCACGTGGAACCTTACTGTGGTGAGTCTACTCAGCTTCCAACAACAAACTTAGGCCAGGGTGGTGATGTGGTTCTAGGTTTGTTGGACTATGTAGATCCTGTGCCTGGTACTAAGGTGTACTTTGATAACTTGTTCACCTCCGTACATCTCCTGCAGGAGCTAACAAGGAGGAGATTAGGAGGCACTGGGACTCTCCGAGAAAACGGATGCCTTCTGAGCATGCACTTGCCAGGCAAGAAAACTTGGAAAAAAGAGCCCAGATTTGCAACGGTAGTATCGTCTACTAAGGACCTTTTGGTGGTAAGGTGGAATGACAACAAAGTTGTAACAGTACTAACCAACTGTGACAGCACTGAACCAAAGAAAAAGTGCTACAGATATTCACGTACAGAAAATAAAAGAATATTGGTGGATATCCACGTCTCATCGCCCAGTATAATAAACACATGGGTGGTGTAGATATCAATGACCAGTTCGTAACTACATACCGCTGCAATATTAGGACAAAGAAATGGTGGTGGCCATTCTTCGCTTGGGCCGTTGACGTTTCCTGTGTGCAAGCATGGCTTCTGTTCCGCAGATTTGGGCACGATATGGCATTGTTGGAATTTCGTCGTCAATGTGCTGTATGTCTTCTGAAGTCTTTTGGGACGCCACAGCAATCTCTAGGCATCCAACCAACATTAGAGTTCTCACCAGTGTGAGATGATGTGAGGTGAGACCGAATGGATCACATCATTGAGAAGGGAACATCCAAGTACAGGCGTTGTAGAGTATGCGGAAATCGCACGACGTATTTGTGTAGAAAGTGTGATGCACCTCTGCATGCAAACGAATGCTTCAAGGTATTCCACAAGCAGTGAACTGACAATGACATTTCCACAAATTGGAAATAAGACGTGGATTATGATTGTAAAAAGTTATAGTTTCCTTCTGGCTTTGACTATGTTGAAATAAGATGTGGATTATGATTGTAAAATGTTAGTTTCCTTGTGCCTTTTGACTATGTATTTGCTCTTCGGCACGAATTTGGAATAACATGTGAACTGTAAATATGAGTGTAATAAGTTATAGTTTCCTTCTGATTTTGACTATGTATGTGCTCCCTGGCAACTTAAGTTGCCAGTAAAAAATGACTACTCGATGAATGTAGTTTTTTGAAATTTCAGTTCTTCTTACTGGGTTCATTATAAACCAAAAACGATGAAAAATATTTTTGAAAATATTTATTGTAATTAGGAGCACTAATGGGTTAAAATGGTGTAATAGTGTTGAATGCCACTAACCTTTAAAAAAGTTTCAGTTCATTTGGAAAATACGAAAAAAAAAAAAAAAAAAGAAAAAAAAAGCACAGCGAAAGAGTTAGAAGCATTTTTGCTTTGGTAAGAAAGGGATAATTCTTCATAAATCGTGTACATAAATAAATGTATGCAGCAAATTTAATAACCTGATTAGGCTACGTCTACTTATGTAAGTTTATTGCTGCATAAAATCTGTTCAAAATTAGTTCATCCCCTCACTGCCAAAGACAGTCGTCACATGTGAATACAAGTGCAGTAAAATTTGAAATTTAAAGTGTTGAAGGTCATTAACAAATCTCACAGCATCCAGTATCTAAGCCAATAGAATCATTACGATGCCAAAGATATAAGATAAAATAATGCCAACTACTTCTGAAATAAACACCAATGTGACATCTGTCGCAAAGAAGCAGGCAACAGCGAACATGTTATACAATGTGAAGGGTGCGACAAGTGGCAACATGTTGACTGCAGCGGTCTTGCACGGGGTGAATATGATGATATAGGAAGGAAAAATTACAAACTTTCTTAGTTGTGTGTAGAATGCAAGCCACAGGCTTTGAAGAGATGCAATACAAAATATAAAGAATTTTAAAAAAAAATCTTAATGGACAAGGTGCAAGTAGCCTATTATTGGAAAACAAGCTACAAGGGAAAATTTGGGAAGACCTCGTATCTCTCGTACCCATATGGGTTAGATAAATATCAATCAGGACCACCTGTAACTAAGCAGATCAAACAGAATGCACCGAAGACTTCGTCTCACTACCAAAAATTGATGCCTGCTTGGCCATCAGATGATATAGATGTTGATTCGCATAGGGAATCTGAAATATTTGTCCCGAATGAGTAAATTTATAATACCAATATAAATGGTCCGTTATTAGACATAAATTTTCCAGCTAACTCATTCCTGGTTGCCAGCGTTTTGCCCCCGTGTGCTAGGTTGGGCTTGTCAGTTGGTCTCTTAATAAGAGACAAAGTCTCTCATAGTGCATTGGCACTGCCGGTGGCTTCAAGTAGCCTACACAGTGGCCTCCACGGTATGCACTAGCCATGCGTCTCGGTAGGTGTGCTAGGTACCAACTGACGAGCCCAGCCTAGCACACGGGGGCGAAACGCTGGCAACCAGGAATGAGTTAGTTGGAAAATTTATAATGTCCAATAACGGTCCATTGATATTGGAGGGTAATGTTACGTGCCAGCCGCACCGTAGCCCCTTTCGGTACTTGCAGGCAAGGGCTACTGACTCATACAACCTGGGATCTCCCAGTTGGCTTGTAGGGTGTGACCGGCCTTTCCGTGTATTGTTCTTGTCGTCCGATTTACCTGTCAGTTTCTTGGAGATTCAACGGGAATTTTCGGCCTCCAGTGACATCATGAAATTTCTGGCTCAAATCATGCGAGCTATAAAAAGGGAGACTAGTCGTGGACAGTCAGTCAGAGCTGGACTCGGAGTAACAGATGGGCTGCGAGGTGGAGTCAGTGCAATACTCTGTATGTTAGGGTTCGGTGGCTGGGCTGAGGGTGACAGAGTTGTTGGCAGTTGCTAGGGTCCCACAGAGGTCTGAACAAGCAAGCTGTTGTTGTGGTGTCGGAGAGACCAGTCAGTAAATGGGTTGGAGAAGACAGAGCGGAAGACTGTACTGTGTGTTCATGTATATCTGTGGACTGAGGCTCAGTGAGGAAAGCCGCTATCGCGAGTGTGAAGGTAAATGGACCTGTGTTAATGTTTGCTACTATGAGTACCGTGCTGCCGTTGAATACTCTCGAGGTATTCAGTTGTTCACTGCATGTGGCCCTGTGAATTACTGGGCTGTCTGTGAAATCAAACCAACGAACAGTCAACATGTGTTGTGTAGCCAGTGGCACTGTGTTCAAATCCAGCGGTCTACACACAGCTGCTCTAGGAGTTGACTGGACTTGGGGCACACCTACCAAGACGCTGGCTAGTGCATAACGTGGAGGCCACTGCGTAGGCCAATTGTAGCCACTGGCAGTGCCAATGCACTATGAGAGACTTTGTCTCATTATAAAAAATTGATGCCTGCTTGGCCATAAGATGATATACCCTCCTTCGAGGGCTGGTCGTCCCGATCAGTAACCTTCTGAGCTGTTTTTCAGTATGGCGCCAGTCGGTCTAGGTGTACCGCCTTCATCTTGCACATAGGCCTCTGTCAAACTCAGTACCTGACGACATTTAATTTCCTCGGGACATTGTATGTGTCTTTCCATGTCCTCTGGATCTTGAGAGACAAGCCTTTCTTCCTTATGATGTTCTGTAGCCATCCTAGGCCGTTCTCATGATTTCAGATGGTGTTCCCTCGTTGCTCGTACCACGCCTTCACTCGGTCGCTCTCTGTGCACGTACTTTCCCAGACAACGGCGTGTACATCCTCTGGTCTCCTTGTTAGATCCAGGCACTACCTACCAGTCGGGGCAGGATGGTCCTCAGATAGGCCGAACCCTAGATCTGTCGGAAGGCGCTGCTCTCTTACACACGACATCCTTGCTTCGTGCACTGCAGACTGGTAAGCCAGGCGTACCAGGAAAAGGTACCCTGTTCCTCTGGATTTCCATCCAGGTGTCATGGCTCCAGTTTCCTCCATACCCCACAGTGATCGCTTGGCAGGAAACTTTGTGCTCGGCCTCCCTCCTGGAACAGAACTTGCAGTCTTCTGGACAAGGTATACAGGACAGAGCGTTAACCTGCGGAACATGCTTTACCTCACATGGACCCTCGTAGACCCTCTGTCCATCACCTATCTACTTTCTCGTCGTTCTCCATCTTCTGGCCATCTTCCGTCTTCTGCTTGTTGTCCTCAGTCTTCTTTCAGCAGTTTTCCAGCATCGTCTGGCCGTCTTCCATCTTCTGACCATCTTCTGTCTTCTCTTGGTCGTCGTCTTCCAACTTCTTCTGACCGTCTTTTATTTCCCTTATCATCCTCTTCTGGCAATGTTGAGCATGCTCTCAGCAGTACCAATCCTGAAGTCAGTGAAGTGGAACTTCTTACCCCTAACATACTGGTAAACTACATAGGAATTGAACAGGGCCATGTCTAACAGATAAAAGAATATCTTGCAGTAACCTTTTCTTGTTCGATGCATCACAGCAAAGCTAAAGAGTACCTGATCTGGCCTATCAACTCCCAATATTCCACCATTATAGTCTATGATAGAAAGTGGATTCCCAAAGACTTCCTCAGCACCACCATTTTTCAGTTTTCTTCTTTTTTTATAGTAAGCTGCATAGATATGTCAGTATGTACAGTGGAAAGAACACAGACATCCCTATGATCTCTCCATTTCACTGCCAGAATATTCTTGCAAATTCAAGCAACTGCTTCCCCTTTCTGAAGTCGCAGTGATTTGAAATCTACTGGGATGTTCTTCGTATTGAGTTACCACTGCTTGGAAACTTACTTCCTACAGTTTATTGTACAGTTATGGGGATGAATACCAATTATCCATATAGATTACATGACCTGCATTCATTGTAGGCATGCAGTAATTAACAAAAGATGAAAAAGAGATTTATATAAGTGTGCATTCACTATACACCGACATTCTGGAATGTTCCCGAAGGCGGTCGAAATCTGCAGTATCTGATCCGCTGATTCACGCTGATTACAATTATGTATCATACATGAGGTCTATTCTAACTTCTGACACCATTTTGTTACAAATAAAATTACATCTGTTTCATTACTCTAATTTATATCAGTATGACCAAATAAATGCACACACACACACACACACACACCTATTTAAACACACACAATTCTAACCAGATAGAATGGCCGCACTTACTAATTACAAGTCTATTCACAAGTCCCTCTTCCTTACGGCACAGTAGGCTGTCCAGCCTGTTCCTTTACCTGGGACACTAATCCTTATTTTCACTTCCCCAAGTCCAGACAGTTCCTACAGCAGCTGTGTGTAGACCACTGGATTTGAACACAGTGCCACTGGCTACACAACACACGATGACTGTTTGTTGGTTCGATTCCACAGACAGCCCAGTAAATCACAGGGTCACGTGCAGTGAACAACTGAACTGCTCAACAGTATTCAACAGCAGGATGGTACTCACAACAGCGAACATTAACACTGGTCCATTTACCTTCACACTCGCGATATCGGCTTCCGTCTCTTAGACTCGGTCCACAGAAATACACAAACACACAGTACAGTCTTCCGTTCTGTCGTCTCCAACCCATCTACTCACTGGTCTCTCCGACACCACAACAGCAGCTTGCTTGTTCAGACCTCGGTGGCACATTAGCATCAGCCAACACCTCTGTCGCTCTCAGCCGAGCCACCGAACCCCAACACACAGAGCCTCACACTAATTCACCTCGCAGCGCAAACTGTCACTCTGAGTCCACCACTGACTGACTGTCCACAGCTAGCCTCCCTTTTTATAGCTTGCGTGATTTGAGCCAGAAATCTCACAATGTCACTAGAGGCAGAACATTCCTGTTGAATCTCCAAGAAACTCGCAGGTAAGCCGGCCGACAAGAACAACACACGGAAAGGCTGATCCCACCCTACAAGCCGGTCATGTGAATCTCCAGCCCCTGCCTGGAAGTACCGAAAGGGGCTACCATGGGGCTGGCACGTAACAATATTTTAAAATCATCTGTGTTTACGGGCATCGGGAAGGACCTACCAGTTTTAACTTCTCTGATATCTCGAAAATACTCCAACCCCGGTAGATTAATCAAGTCAGAATGAAAAGAACCCTCAACGTAGAAACACTCAAGCTTGTGGCGTGCACCACAAACCACATGTCTCCGGGAACTAAGTAAGAGACAGCTTGAATGCAGGCCAGATTATAGAAGAGAAAATAAAAACAGCAGTTAGACCAGCAGGAAAATTTGTTCGTAAGTCAAAGCCATGGTTCGTTGCTCAATGCTATGCCGAAAGCAAATATGTAATAGACTGCTTACATAAAACAAGATCTAGTAAATAAGAACCCAGAAGAACTTGAAAGATATAACGACGCTTGTCGAAAATACAAAGAAACTGTAAAAGAAACTATCTAGACATGAAATACACGCAACTGGCAGAAGAAGCTGAGGCAGATCCGTTTGTAGCACTAAGACCAAGACAACCGCATTTAAGCAACAACATTGAGATAGAAACATGGGAGAAACATTTTACGTCGATTCTTAACTGCAGAAACCTCGATACAAATATCAAAGTAGTTGAAACATATTAATCAAATTACCAACCTATCACTGAGAAAGAAGTTGCAGAGATACTAATAGAATCCAAACAGAAGAAAGCTCCTGGCCTCGATGGTATATTCAATGAGCACTTGAAATTTTCACTTGAACAGACGAACACTTTATTGACAAAACTGTTCAACATACGTTTAGAAAAAGGAGATATACCACAGTGCTGGAGGTATTCCAAAATCAAAATAATATACAAAGGGAAAGGATACATAGATGACCCAAATTCTTATAGCGGTATCGCCATAGAGAACAATGGCTTTAAAATGTTTGTAACAGAATGACCGAGCTGGTTGACAACTATCCTGGAGTCTCAATTTGGTTTTCGAAAGGGAAGATCAACACTCCACGCAATAAAGAATTTGTTGAATGACATCAATGATACTTGAAGGAAAATTCTTTGCAATATTCCTAGTTTTCAGTAAATATTTCGACTTGCTGGATAGAGAATAACTTATTGCAAAATTAGTGCGCTTAACAGGACGGGAAAACTACCTGGTCATAATAATCTGACCGGACGAGATGGCCGTGCGGTTAGGAGTGCGCAGCTGTGATCTTTCATCCGGAAGATAGTGAGTTCGAGCCCTGCTGTCGGCAGCCCTGAAGATGGTCTTCTGTGGTTTCCCATTTTCACACCAGGCAAATGCTGGGGCTGTTCCTTAATTAAGGCCGTGGACGCTTCCTTCCCACTTTTGGTCCATTTCTGTCCCATCGTCGCCATAAGACCTATCTGTGTCGGTGCGACGTAAAGTAACGTGCAAAAAAAAAGCATAATAATCACAAACATTATATCTGGCACAAAAGTGATTGTAGAAGACGGCATTGCTACATCAAGTGACAACCCAAATGAACGTAGTACTATGGGGGGGGGCTCGTGAGTCCTATATTCAATATTGCAACATCTAATGTGAGAAGAATCATCTGTAAGATGGATAAGAAAGTTGTGTCAATGTATGCTGATGAATTATCATAGGAGGACTAATCCTGCAAAAAGTCCAAGATGCACTCAATAGACTCTCGGAATGGGCAATGCAAAATAAATTCACAATTAACCCTTAAAAAAAAAAAAAAAAAAAAAACACAGTTCAGATAACATTCTAGAAAGGAGGAAAGAAGAATGCATCAAAAGACCAGTTGTACTTAGGGGGGAAAACAAATTAGCAATTGTGAATCAGTTGAAATATCTGGGCATTACCCTCCAAACAACCCTGACCACCTTCTCTATACATGTTAAAAAGCAACAGCAGCGATTAGAGCCATGAAAGACATCCAAAATCCAGAAAAAATATCCTTGACCACGGCATTAAAACTATTTCAGGCGGGAAAAAATGCTGGTTTTAACATACGGAATAGAATATTTTTTTTTTTACAATTTGTTTTGTCACACCGACACAGAGGGCTTATAGTTACGATGGGATGGGAAAGGCCTAGGAGTGGGAATTAAGTGGCCATGGCTTTAATTAAGGTATAGCCCCATCCTTTGCCTGGTGTGAAAATGGGAAACCACGGAAACCAATCTTCAGGACTGCAGATAGTGTAATTTGAACCCATATCTCCCGAATGCAAGCTTACGGCTGCGCGCCCCTAACTGCACGGCCAACTTGCCCGGTAGTAGAACTTATATGGGACCCAGTGTTCTCCCTAGGACCTTTGTAACGGGCGAACTGCCCTGCCATTTATACACACCGCCCAGCTAACATAACATAGACTAGTTACATAATATTAATACATATTTGAGTCGTTGGGTGCTCCAAATTAAAACGTAAATACTGTAAAATTATTTATTTAATAATCTTCATTGTTGACAGCAAAATTGCATCAATTACATCCAAGTTTAAATGTTTAGCTTGACTATAGTGTAGTGTCGAGCGTGAGTGGATTACGGATTAGCGTGGAATCGCACACGAGACACGATCGCTCAATTCTGCATGACGTTATGAAGCTGTATGGCACTCCACAGCAACCGAGTGAGAAGCCGCGGAGTTACATAATTATGGACGAGCAGTATATCACTGGTTAAAAATACTCTTATGTCTTGTTCATGATAATACTAAAATAGTTCAGTTTTGCAGTTAATGTTTACCTCTCTGATATTATTGTTAATGCCCTGAGGAGGGATACACTGAGGTTTTATCATACTGATTTTTTTAAGTACAATTCTCTGCCCGGCTACTCATTCCTGCCAACCGGCTGATGAAACTTTCTGGGGAGATCACTGGGGACCATTTAAAAATAAGCGACGTAGAAATTCTAGAGTAAGTGAAGGCTTCATTTTTCAAGGGAACTCTTGCTGTATCAAAATTCACTCGATCGAGACTTGTATCTGTACTAACAAAAGAAGACTTAATACGGGAGATTAGAAATAAAATGCTTCTACCTTCAATGATCACCTTTCAACATGCATTAAGAAGACGAGAACAAAAAGGTATTTACATTTGGTGGGAATTTTACAGCACTGATGGTGCGATGACAAAAAGGGAGTGGACTCGGTCTAATTACGAGTTGAGACATGTGGTCACCAGGTTTCCATCATGCAG
Source organism: Anabrus simplex (assembly GCF_040414725.1). NCBI lineage: Eukaryota > Metazoa > Arthropoda > Insecta > Orthoptera > Tettigoniidae > Anabrus > Anabrus simplex. The sequence goes on along the minus strand of NC_090265.1, from coordinate 125,106,318 downwards.
TCTGCATCAATAAAAGATTCCATGAATCTTGTGATTCATGTGTATGTGAACTGTATGGTGAGACTTGCAGAAGATACCACTTGCAGTTTTGCAAAAAGCGATCAAAATCGTTGTGTGACTGTGCTAAACAAACCTAATGCACATAGCATTAGGTGCATTTCTTCTGTATTATAAACTATAACTCTTAACTCAAATAAATGTATGCATGCATGTCCAACCCTTGTCCCGTTTTTGTGCGGGGTCGGGTATGAAATGAGATGGAACTTTGTAGTGAGCTTTCACGGCTGGATGCCCTTCATGATGTCAACCTCATGAGAGGAGTGAATTTTATTTATTTCGTATGGCGTATAGAGTGTACAGAGAAACTACAGTATATATAATATACACTTAAAGTAGATAGGACAGCAATCGGACAAAGGATCCATGGATGGTAATTAACTTATAATTTAATGTCCAGAAAATTTAGCCAGTTCACTGCCTCTTCACTTGCCGCAAGAAGTCTGTGGTAACCTCCCTGGCAGCTGCGAAGTGGGCACATCATTACAACATGGTGGACACTCGGAGCCACGTCACCGCAGTCGCAATGAGGGCTGGAAATTTTTCCCCACTTGTGGAGCCAGAAGTTGCATCTTCCAAGACTGGTCCGCACGCTGTGCAACGAAGCCCAGATTCTTCTTGGCAAGTTGAACCCAGCAAGTTTCCTACAAGGGTCAGATATCAAACCTAGCTGGTCAGGGTTTGAAGAAGCCTACTCTTCCCTCCAAGCGTTATTCATGTTGTACTGTGATTCAACCAGCCTCTTTCCTGGTTGCCATGATGGATGTCGAGATTTTAATCCTCCCTGCTTCTGAGGGTTGCAGTCCTGATGAATTGGCAAGAGTGTATTTGCAGTACACTTTAACCATTCCTTCTTCAGAGCTGTTAGCCTTCGAAGTTGAGGAGGACGGATGTTAGTTAATACTGGCAGCCATTTGAGTGTGCCAGACACTGTCATCGTTGCTTTACGTCCGTAGGTATAACCTTCAAGTGCCCTACACGTGTCCCCCGGGTGGTGCTAAGTAAGCAACAACATCGGCTGCTGGACTAAAAGAAATTTTCTTGCGGATATCCCAGTAAATAGAGGATACATGATCATGAGTACAAACAGTTCTTCTCAGAACCAAACAACAACAAAGGACCTAGGACATTCACTGACAATACTACAACTAAATGTTGAAGGCATAATCAAGGCAGTGAGCGATATACTTACAAGAGTGCTGAATGACAACCAAGAGGAGTGAATGAGATGAAATGAATGATGTGATGTATGATAGGAAGAGAAAGGGTGAAACCCGGTGCCAGTACTGTCACTTAGTACCAAGGTGTCAGCTCAAGGCTCCACGTCTCCATTCAACGGACAAATCACCATCAACAGCATCATATACCTTCACTCTGTATGAGCACTGCGGAGTTGTTTAGAATTTAATCCAGGCTTTTGTCATGCAATCTAGTGATTAGAAGTTGTATTGCCACCAACTCCCCTATCCTACCAGCCAACGTTCTGATCGAGAATGTTTTCGATCAACGGGACTCGAACTGGCTAACCACGGTGTCAGACTTTATAGACTTCATGTCTTAATGATCATGGCCACCAGGTGGGCTTAAATAAAAATGTATACTTTTTAATATGCTTGCCTAAAACTTGTGGGTATGTTGTAATGTTAGAATAAGTAATTCCCAAGGTCATGATCAAACTATCACTATTAACAATGAGCAAGTCAACCAGCATTCAAAAGTATTTGTTTACTGCGAAGATGACCCTTTGTGAAGGAAAACAAAAGGAACTCGGGTTAGAAAAGAGATCTTCCACATCTTTGTTTTTCTTCCAATTTCTGTGCTATTTAATCTGTACTACATCTCGTGGGTTACCCTCAGGCTAGGGTTCTCTTTACTAGGCTTTATTATCATGCTTCTGAGTCAGGGATTAGCCTTATGTTAATCGGCTGACTCAGATAAGGGTTTTACAAATGCAATTTAAAAAGAAAACAAGTTGCTTTTATAAACCTGGACATTGATGACCTAGCCTGTGTTCCCAGTTAGGGCAAAGGTCACTGACCAAGCATTCTGAGCCTGAGTTTGCTTGCAGTAGTGTGGTCAATTTCTTTGCATTCCTCTTGTAGCCAACAGCATGTGTCTATCCACCCAAATCCTGACCATGCCTTGTGTTGCTGAACTTTGAAGATCTCATAGGATCCAGTGTTTCAACATAATTACTCTAAGGCAAATTTGTAATAATATTATATTGAAAGAAATTAAGACATTTGCACAAATTTGCAAATAGTTATGGATTAAATAAAACTATTCTCTTTGCTGTAGTCCACGATCAAATATAATTCTTTTCTTGCAACTTTGAATGTGGTATCGATTGCTAATTTTGCCGCATAACAAACAGGTGCAGTTCTCATGTCACTGCATGAAATCTGGATGTAGCATGAATTTTGTGGTTCAAACAGTGGATTTTAGGGATCACTACGGTTTATTTAAAAATATTTTTCCTTTATAAACATGAATACACAACACTATTCAAGACGAAGTCTAGTTGAACACTGAAAAATTGGAGACAAAAAGTGAATATTCCTTTTACGAGAAACAAATTGGTTATTTGAATTCTGTACTATAGGCTGTGGGAAATGCTTTTTAGAATTATTTCAGGCTCATTAAGTATATTGAAACATGATGCACTGCAGACTGAAGACAAAATATGTCATACATTTTTAGGCTCATAACCATTCGTATATACAGGATGAGTCATCTAACATTACCACCGGTAATATTTCTTAAACAACTAGGAATTTTATAAAACAGCTTTCTCAGACAGAACATTAGGAGAGGAGTTCATGAAATTCATGGATACAATTAATGTAATGTCTTCTTCTTTGTTTTGCCTCATGACTGAGGCGTCGTGACTATCATAATGTTCAGCCCTCTAGCCAATGAACCATACTCGGCCATTCTTCCCTGTCTAAAGCTTTCAATGTGGTTGCTCTGAGAGAACTCTGTAGGGGGCCGTTCACCATGTCAATCCATCGCGTTGGTACTCGTCCTCGTCTGGTTCCCTGGACTTTGCCCTCAACAATCAGCTTTTGAAGACTACCATCTCAGCACGTTATATGTCCAAAGTAGCGTACAATCCGCTGAGAGACCTTACACGATAGACGAACTTTTATCTGAATATGTACAGAGGCTGAATTTTCAACACAAATTTATGGATTTTTAAATGTAAACCCCTTATTATCTTTTGGTGTGATTGAAAACATAGAAAAAGAAAGTAATAATATTGATTGTTACAATAATATGTATCCAATCCCGAGTAATTGTAATGTGAAGTTACACTTGAGATACGTTCCTCATAATTTCAATCATGTGTGTTGGAGAATCTGTCAGTCATCAATGATCTGCATTTAGGGTTATCGCCTAGGTGGCAGATTCCCTATCAGTGGTTTACCTAGCCTTTTCTTTAACGTTTTCAAAGAACTTGGAAATTTATCGAACATCCCCATGATAATTTATTCCAAGCCCCAATTTGTCCTCTTGAATTCCAACTTTATGATATTATGATCTTTCCTAGTTTTAAAAGCTCCGATCAACCTTACTTGTCTACTAATGTCATTTCATGTCAACTCTCTACTCACAGCTTAAAACATACCACATACAAATTAAAAGTTGAAAAACTAAAAATGGTTCCACCTATTCAGTATGTCATTAAAGCTTTTAATTTGTAATTGTGTTTTAATATGGATCACTATGAAACTTATTGCTTATGAAACATGCCACATAGGCCACATAGTCGACCATCCCGTCTCCTTTCTCCCGAGTCTTCCCAGCTTGAAGTTTGCAACATTTTTTTGTAACGGTACTCCTTTGTTGGAAATCACCCAGAACAAATCGTGCTGCTTTCCTTTAGATCTTTTCTGGTTTTTGCACCAAGTATTGGTGTGGGTCCAATATAGTGGAACCATACTCTAATTGGCTTCTTACCAGAGACCTACATGCCTTCTCCTTTACATGGTTAAGCTGGCCCCACAGTGTAGGGGTAATGTAGCATCCTCCTACCTGGAGGCCCTGGGTTCGATTCATGGCCAGGTCAGAGATTTATTCCTGAATCTGAGGGCTGGTTCGAGGCCCACTCAGCCTTCATGATCACAATTGAGCTATCTGACAGGGAGATGGCGGCTCCGGTGTAGGAAGCCAAGAATAACGGCCGAAAGGATTCGTCATGCTGACCGCACGACACCTCATCTGCAGGCCTCGGGCTGAGCAATGATCACTTGGTAGGCCGTGGCCTTTTGGGGCTGTTGTACCATGGGGTTTGATTGGGGTTTTACATCCTTAGTACAACCCCTAATTTGTAATCGTAATTGAGTAAAATATTTCTCAAGTACCTGTAATTGAGTCCAGTTCCTTTTTTCTTGTATCCTTCGCATAACTGGTCATTTCACACCAACTATGTTATTAAATGCATTATTCGAACATGCCACAATTATACTTACCTGCTATTATCCAAACAGATTTACAAGCCTACAGAAAAAGGAAATATGCTTCACATATGCTTGCAAATGTAACGGTAGTAATTTTCACATCACGGCAGTGGCAATGTATTTATTCTCGTAAGTCACGTAAAAAACAAGACTAGCGAGATGAACCGTAACCATAGGACGACGTATCGGCAAGTAGGGTCCCTAAACTATATGGTTAGTGACACTGAATTAAACCCAACTGTTAGAATGTAAATATAAATCACTACCTTCAGCATTAATAGGGAAGAAAGAGTAAGGTTGTTCCCTTAGTGTAGTCGCTTACATGGAGGGGAGTATATCCCTTTCAGACCGTGTACGCACAATTGTGAGGGTTCGTATTTTATTTATGTCTAGCTTATTTGACGTTTTCTTGGGGCTAGACCAGACTGCAGTGAATGTGCGGGATACGCAGCATGTACTTCAATTGTTTTTATTTAGCGCTTGGCCACCAGGGGCCAGGAAGAAGAGTTTTAAAATGCAGTTCATTGGCAAGGTGGCGGGAAGCAGTAAAGCCTAAAGTAAATATTTATTGCATTCATAATAATCTAGGAGCTCCACTGAATATCAGAATGTAATCTATGAAGTGTGTAAATTATTTAGCAAACGTAAAATTGTGAAATTATAACATCGTACGTAATATCATGAGGTTTTGAATGTTGATATGCACAATTGTGCGGGCTAGGTAGTCCTACAGGCAATACATGCGGGAGTGCTGGGTAGTGCCACAAAAAGCACTGTGAAAGCAGAATTCTTATTCTACGAGAGAAATGTAATGTATAAGAATTTAATTATATCGTTCCACACTGTAAAATAGAACATCTGATCATGTACATGTGTATATTCACATGTGCTGAGCTGAATTATTAAAAAATTTTCTTTTTTGTAAGTAGTGAATAAAGTCCTAACACGCACAGTTGTGTGGGTGCTGTTTTTCAGATGATAGTTCTTATTTTGTAAAAGTAAACTGTAAACACCTGTATTTGAGAGCATTTTAGTAAATTTTTGACGTACAAACATAAATTCACACCTCCAGTTTTCTTTCAGGTCTGACGAAAACTCGTCCTCAGTGTAGAAAATATAATGTATACTTGTGTTTGAACAAAGATTTTAATTGTTCCACAGTGTAAAATAGAACATCTGATCATGTACATATGCACATTCACATGCGCTGAGGTAATTTTCCTTTTTTTGTAAGTAGTGAATTAAGTCCTGACACGCACAATTGTGAGTGTGTTTTTTCTCAGATGTTAATTTTCATTTACTAAAAATATATGTAATTAAGAGCATTTTAGTCAGTTTTTGATGTATAAACAAAAATTCACAACGCCAGTTTTCTTTCAGGTCTGAAAGGGATATGTATGTACATGCATCACAAGAAAATGGCTGAACAGAATTTAATGGAAATCAGTATGTAAATTCCGGGAATTGCGGCATTACACTTTAGGCTATGAATACCAGTAATTTTATTCACTCTGAGCAAAATGGTACTGTAGGGGAAGGCCTAAAATATATTCTCAATTTTTTTTTTGCACCAACACAAATAGGTCTTATGGCGTCGATGGGACAGGAAAGGCCTAGGATGGGAGGGAAGTGGCCGTGGCCTTAATTAATGTACAGCCCCAGCATTTGCCTGGTGTGAAAATGGGAAACCAATGAAAACCATATTCAGGGCTGCCGACAGTGGGGTTCGAACCCACTATCTCCCGGATGCAAGCTCACAGCTCCTAACCGCATGGCCAACTCGCCCGGTATTATATATTTATGTTAATAGTGATCCTATCAAAACCGCACGGCCAACTTGCCCGGTGTTATATATTTATGTTAATAGTGTTCCTATCAAAACAGTCGCTCATTGGTGATCTACATATTGCGCTATTGTCCAGGTGGCAGATTCCCTATCAGTTGTTTATCTAGTCTTTTTTTTTAAAATGATTTCAAATAATTTGGAAATGTATTGAACATCTCCCTTGGTGAATTATTCCAATCCCTAACTCCTCTTCATATAAACAAATATTTGTCCCAATTTGTCCTATTGAATTCCAACTTTATTTTCGTGTTGTGATCTTCCCTACTTTTAGAAACACCACTCAAACTTTTGTCTACTAATGTCATTCCATGTTCTCTCCACTGACAACTCTGAACATACTGCTAAGTCAAGCAGCTTGTCTCCTTTCTCCCAAGTCTTTTTTTTTTTTTTTCCTATTTCCTTTATGTCGCACCGACACATATAGGCCTCATGGCGACAATGCGACAGGAAAGGCCTAGGAATGGGAAGGAAGCGGCCGTGGCCTTAATTAAGGTACAGCCCCAGCATTTGCCTGACGAGAAAATGGGAAACTACAGAAAACCATATTCAGGGCTGCCGACATCTGAGTTCGAACCCACTATCTCCCAGATGCGAGCTCACAGCAGCGCGCTCCCAACTGCACAGCCAACTCGCCTAATCTCCCAGGTCTTCCCAGCCGAAACTTTACATCAGTTTTGTAACGCTACTCTTTTGTTGGAAATCACGCAGCACGAATCAATCTGCTTTTCTTTGGGTTTTTTGCACATATCTGCAAACCTTACTGATTTACCTGGAAACTTTCCGTTTTTCTAACTCGTCTTCCGATTTCCTGATTAATTTTTACTTCTTCCTATCTTTTACTTATATAAACTTCATTACGGTCAATACGAATAAATTCTTGTGTGCTGGTGTAATTTACGCAAATTAATTTACAAGCATATCTTTTTGATGCTTTATTTGGCAAATTTATCGTCCGTCGCCTTCGTATATCGTGTTTCCTGCTCACTACAACTGCGTGTGTGCTTTACAGCTGGGAATTCGGGATGGCAATCATCCTATGAGCAAGAGAGTTTAGCGACTCCGTTAATCGAGACGAAAGAATGAGTTTGTTGTTGTGTGGTTCGTGCCCTGTTAACATCGTTTCTGCTCGTACTCTTGTTGAAGTTTTAGGCCCTGTGATTTTTCTTGTGATTCTGTGCTTTTCCCCCTGTCGAAGTTGTATGTTAACAATGTATGAGATGATATCTGTTTTGAATATGGAAGTTTCGTGTATTTCAGTGCATTTGTGCTCAAACTTTAATTTTAATTCAAATTTTAATGACTTGAATGTATTTCAGAGAGTTGTGTCACAGACAGTTTCTGGTGATTTCTCTTCACATTATAGCCACAAAACAACAAATGTTATCTCCGAGTGTTCAGAGATTCCTATAAAATTGAATTTCCGTTCATTTTACAATCTAATAAAGGAAAGTATTATGTATTTTGTTTCGTGTGATGGTGTGATATACATTTGTACGTATGTGTCATAAATTTAGAATCATTAGGTACATTTTCATGTAACCATTTCTATGTGTTCTTGGTTTAACCTTGTTAAATTTAGTGGTCAGTTCGCATTGTAACTGTAGATACAAAGGGCACTAGGAAAGTTTTGCAATGTGAGTGAACGCTTTAGTCTTTTTCAAAATAATTTCCATTCTACACTCAATACACTTCTCCATACATCGAAACCAGTCACTAAACCAACTCTGCCACTTTTCTTCAGTTACATTTTCACACTCTTGATACCATGCTGCCAGAAGCTCCTCGTCGGATGCAAAACGCCGCCCTTTCAGCTTCATCTTCATTTCTGGGAAGAGTGCGAAGTCACATGGGGCAAGATCAGGACTGTATGGAGGGTGGTCAAGCACAGTCAACCCTGATCTGGCAAGAAAATCCATTGTTACATTAGCACGATGTGCTGGAGCATTGTCGTGATGCAAGAGCCTAAGTGTTGAGCTGTAACCTTGGACGGAACAGCTTGAGAGCCTGGATGGCCTGAGGCAGACAAGTCTCACTGTATCACTTCACAGTAAGTCCTTTGTGTTTCTAGTACAACCCGAGTCAGGATGTCCCATTTAGTGAAGAATACTGCAATCATCCTTTTCTTCACTGACCTTGACTTTTGCACAGTCACAGGAGTACCCTCATCTTGAAACAGCCACACCTTGTTCTGGGATTTTGTTGGGACATCGTAATAATAAAGCCAAGTTTCGTCGCCTGTAATGATGCTATTGGCGTTACGCGAAGTTCCATTTTCAAACTGTTTTAGCATTTTTCGGCACTACTGCACTCAATGTGCCCTTTGTTCCTCTGAAAGTGAATGGGGCACCCAAAGGGAACAAACCTTTATAATGTGGAGGTGGTCATGTAGAATTCAATGAATAGCTGGTGCAAGGATGTGGAGAGTTTCTTCTACCTGCCGATATGTCAACCGCCTTTCTTACTGCAACATATTCCTCACAGCTTCAATGTTTTCCTCAGTCACTGATTCAGACAGTCGCCCAAAATGAGGATCGTCTTCAACTCCAAAATTTCCCCTCTGGAGCTCTTTGTACCAGCGGAAAATTGTTGTTCGATGTGGGCAATCTTTCCCCAGCACAGGAGTAATTTCCTCCGGGCACTAGTCATCAGTTAATCCAAGAGCAAAATTGTAGCGGATAATTGCGCGATATTCACCTTTAGACCACACTGACATCTTGACTTGCTTTCATTTCCACTGCTGGGTAACAACTGGTGTGAAGGTCGCGCGTTGCTGTCTTCTAGACTGGTTTTCACCCCTCTTTTCATCCCTCACTATAACAGGGGTCTCCAGCCAACCGTTTTTGCATATTGAAAACTTTCCTAGTGCCCTTTGTATATATTCCTTTATCCAGTCCTTTTTTTTTCACTGAGACTGTGGCACAATATACATAATGAAATCCAAGAATTAAAAAAATCTTCCTATTTTTGATTTCTAAAAGTTGGTAGGTGTGTTTCCAGTTCTCATATCAAGTAATCCTGGTGTGGATCCCAATCACTGAAACCATAATCTAATTGAGGTCATATGAGAGACTTATACACCCTCTCCTTTTACATCTTTTTCTACAAACCCTAAATACCCGATAACCATGTGAAGAGACCTGCAACCTTCTTTTACAACATTGTTAATGTGATTAGCTCATTGAAGATAATTCCTTATATTGACACTTAGCTACTTCAGTCATTCAATCAATCAGTCACTACTGATCTTCATTTAGGGCAGTCGCCCAGGTGGCAGATTCCCTATCCGTTGTTTTCCTAACCTTTTTTTAAATTATTGCAAAGAAATGGGAAATTTATTGAACATCTCCCTTGGTAAATGATTCCAATCCCTAACTCCCCTTCCTATAAACGAATATTTACCCCATTTGCCCTCTTGAATTCCAACTTTATCTTCATATTGTGATCTTTCCTACTTTTAAGGACACCACTCAAACTTATTTGTGTACTGATGTCCTCCCACGCCATCTCTCCACTGACAGCTTGGAACACACCACTTATTATATAGATGTGGTATTATAAATTTACTCATTCGGGACATATATTTCAGGTTCCCTATCGGAATCAACATCTATATCATCTGATTTCCAGGCAGGCATCAATTTTTGGTAATGAGACGAAGTCCCTCATAGTGCATTGGCACTGCGGGTGGCTCCAAGTAGCGTAGGAAGTGGCCTCCACGGTATATACTAGCCATGCGTCTTGGTGGGTATGCTATTTACCAACTGATGGGCCCAAATTAGCACACTGTGGCGAAGCGCTGGGAACCAGGAAAGCTTTAGCTGGAAAATTTATAATGTCCAATAACGGACCATTTATATTGGTTTTATAAATTTAATCATCCGGAACAAATATTTCAGGTTCCCTATGGGAATCAACATCTATATCATCTGATGGCCACGCAGGCATCAATTTTTGGTAATGAGACAAAGTCTCTCATTGTACATTGGCTCTGCCGGTGGTTCTAAGTATGGAGTGGGCTCCACTGTATGCAGTAGCCATGCCTCTTGGTGGGTGTGCTATTTACCAACTGACGAGCCCAAATTAGCACACTGGAACAAAACGTTGGCTGCCAGGAAAGCGTTAGCTGGAAAATTTATAAGGTGCAATAACGGACCATTTATATTGGTATTATAAATTTACTCTTTCAAGACAAATATTTCAGGTTCCCTATGGGAATCAACATCTATATCATCTGATGACCAGGCAGGCATCAATTTTTGGTAATGAGGCAAAATGTGTCATAGTGCATTGACACTGCCGGTGGTTCCAAGTAGCCTACGCAGTGGCCTGCACGGTATACACTAGCCATGTGTCTTGGTGGGTGTGCTATTTACCAGCTGAAGAGCCCAACTTAGCACACTGGGGTGAAACACTGGCAACCAGGAATGAGTTAGCTGAAAAATTTATAATATCCAATAACGGACCATTTCCATTGGTATTATAAATTTACTCATTCGAGACAAGTATTTCAGGTTCCCTATGGGAATCAACATCTATATCATCTGATGGCCAGGCAGGCATCAATTTTTGGTAATGAGACAAAGTCTCTCATAGTGCATTGATACTGCCAGTGGCTCCAAGTAGGCTATGAAGTGGTCTCCATGGTATGCAGTAGCCATGCGTCTTGGTGGGTGTGCTATTTACCAACTAATGAGCCCAAATTAGCACACTGGGGCAAAACTCTGGTAACCAAGAAAGCGTTAGCTGAAAAATTGTAATGTAATTGTTCCGGGGTATCTGTGGAACGCAGAGAGATGAAAGAAGGTGCGGGCTTGAATGGGTCTAACTACAATATCAGGAATTGAATTAAAATTTTAACAAAGGTTATATTTCTTTCAATATAAAAAAACAACAAATTTCCACTAGGTGAAATCACAATGAAAAATCAGGTACAATGCCAATCTTGAAACGAGACTTAGAAAAATCCAAGATTCATAACTTGAACAATTTTGGGTTTCAAGTCCCTAGTTTTACAATTTCTGAGCTACCAGCTCAAGTTTACGATTCAAGATGAGGAATAATCAGTCAAGGGCAGAAATCCCCTAATTCAAGAGCACTTGCTCCCTAAATTACAATATCTAGCCTTCCAAAGGCACCCTTCACTATCACAAAACTTTGAAAAGAGCTAACAGGCTCTCAGTTTCTTCCAGCCTACGCAAGGCAACATCAAAATCTAACAATCTCTGGCCTCTCAAGGCACAACTTACAAATTGAAATAGTTTTAGACAGGGGTATATAGTACCTAACCTACAGGGCCTTTGCGAAAAAAGAACAGGTTAAATAAACGGCTCGAACACAAACTGAAAGGAGGCGTACACTGTGCTTCCAGGTGATGAAAAATTAAAAACCTACAGGGCTCTCGGCCGATAAAACAGGGGCTAGTCCCAAACTACTGAGGTGGCTCGCATGGAAATAACTTTAATATGTTACAGGAACGAAAGGTTGTGAATACGTAGTCACCTCAAACCAAGATGAAGGGGAGCTCGAGAGGGTAACTCACTCTCTATCCCTGATTTACAGTTAAAGACTTTATGAAATTTTATATGAAAAGGAAGAACTTTACATTAAAACGGTTAAATAGTTAGGAATTCGGACCTTCTCCTCGGTTAAGTATGCGGAAACAGCAAGAAAGATAGAATTTACGTGGCCATTACCTGGTAGATGTTCTGCCGGCCGAAGAAAGAGGTGGCCCCGCCTCCTGCCTTAACACACACACTCAGAAAGACGACGATCAACAGGCAAGGAAACTCGAAAAGCGGCAACTTATATCCCCTCAGGGAAGGTTCGAGAGAATTCAGGAACTCCGGACACTCCCTTTCAATTTTTATTGCTTAATTCAAAGTGACAAAGAAATGCGTGATTTGTTGAAAATTAATTACAAAAATTTACGATTGTCCAGATTCAAAACTGGCGGAAGGAAAAAGAAGTGTTGCCAACCCAAAAATAAATTAACATAGATTCAGTCATGAAAACCTAGAAATATAAAACTTCTTTAAGTTATAAGTTCTTCAACCTCCTACCAGAGTGCATGATCAGAGTTTTTGGTAGTGTCATCTGTGGAAAAATGTTCAAACTTCTTGATGTATAGCAAATCAAAACAAGGAGAAATTCAATTAGTTTAGGAAATTTCACAATAACACAATTACTTAATATTTCAGTAGTGACATCTTCCGATTACAGTTCCAACTTTATGTGGTATCAGTTTCACCTTTTGCTCGATAGAGGAGTTTATTAAGGCGCTTATTTTGAATAAGCAGATTTGATGTGTACCTCCCGGTACAGTAATAACGGACCATTTATATTGACAGACCCCTTAGTTGAGCAGCTCGTCTCCTTTCTCCCAACTCTTCCCAGCCCAAACTTTGCAACATTTTTGTAACACTACTATTTTGTCGGAAATCACTCAGAACAAATCAAGCTGCTTTTCTTAGGATTTTTTCCAGTTCTTGAATCAAGTAATCCTGGTGAGGGTCGCATACACTGGAACCATACTCTAGTTGGCGTCTCACCAGAGACTTATATGCCCTCTCCTTTACATTCTTACTACAACCTCTAATTACCCTCATAACCATGTGCAGAGATCTGTACCCTTTATTTACAATCATATTTATGTGATTACCCCAATGAAGATCTTCTCTTATAATAAGGCCTAGGTATTTACAATGATCCCCAAAGGGAACTCACCCCATCACAGTGACCTTCATGATTTAATATCACCCCATCAATGCAGTAATAAAAACTGGTAGGACTTTTCCTCTTTGTGAATCTTGCAACCTGAGTTTTCAACCCATTTACCATCATAACATTGTCTGCTGCCCACGTCACGACATTGTTGACGTCCTTTTGCAGTTGCTCACAATCTTATGATTTATTTCTGTATACAGTGGAACATCACCTGCAAAAAGCCTTAGCCTATCTTTGATTCCAATTTTTTACTTATATATAGGAAACATTATGTTAATAAAACGTTAAGTGCATTGAGGAAATCCCCTCTTAATGATTGATTACAGGATCAGATAGTGCTTCATCTACTCTAATTCTCAGAATTTTGTTTTCTAGAAATATAGCCACCCATTCAGTCACTCTTTGACTAGTTCATTTGCACAGAGATGAGATATCTATTAGGTTCCACCTATTCAATACTAATTATGTGTTGATGTTGCTAATAATTTTTATTCAACTTGGGACCGGTTTCGACACACAAAGTGTCATCATCAGCCATAAAATGAATCACAAATATATAAGCAACGACATAATAATCAAAACTATTGTGGATACATATTGAAATATGATCATTAAAAATCTTTAACCGTCCATTACCGAGCTCGATAGCTGCAGTCGCTTAAGTGCGGCCAGTATCCAGTATTCGGGAGATAGTAGGTTCGAATCCCACTGTCGGCAGCCCTGAAGATGGTTTTCCGTGGTTTTCCCATTTTCACACCAGGCAAATGCTGGGGCTGTACCTTAATTAAGGCCACGGCCGCCTCCTTCCCACTCCTAGCCCTTTCCTGTCTCATCGTCGTCATAAGACATATCTGTGTCGGTGCGACGTAAAGCCAACAGCAAAAAATTAATAAATAACCGTCCATTCACGCCATGTGTTCAGATAAATCGCCACAACAGAAGAGCAACGGCATTCTTTGAATAGTGAGAGACTATATGCAACTTCAATGTGTCACTGCGCCAGATTTAATTATTATGCCGTTGCTCTTCTGTTATGGCGATTTATCTTAACACATGGTGTGAATGGACGGTTAAAGATTTTTAATGATCATATTTCAATATGTATCCACAATAGTTTTGATTATTATGTCGTTGCTTATATATTTATGATTCATTTTATGGCTGATGTTGACATTTTAAATGTCAAAACCGGTCCCAAGTTGAATAAAAGTTATTAGTAACTGTTACGGAGTTATCCATGGTAGTTAGAGGTGAAAGAAGGTGCTGGGATGAACAGGTCTCAACTTACGAAATTAAAGCTAATTTAAAATTTAACAAAGGTTATATTTTCTTTTCAAGGTCAAGAAATAACAAGTATAACAGGAACTCGGTTGTATATCAACAAGTTAAGAAAGTACACTTACAGTTTATTAATGGATTTTGGGCTTCGAGCCCCAGATTCACAATCCCTGAGCAATGAGCCCAACTTTACTTATATACAAGGTTTGACAAAGGGGCAGAACACTTCAATCATGCCCAGGAGCACTTGCTCCCAATTACCCAGTAAAGCCTCCTCGAGGCACAGAGAAAATCGACTTTTAAGAAAGAGCAAACCCGCTCTCAAAGTTCAAGCCCATCAAAGGCCACACCAAACTCCACCTTCAAGCTGCACTTCAGACACACAAGAACAGGGGTAATAATACCCGATCTACTGAGGCCTATTAAGTAAAGAAACAGGTCAATTACATGGCCCAAAATTCTGAGTTGAATGGAGGCGTAACTTGCACTCCTAATACACCTTTTTAAAACCTATTTGGCTCTTAGGCCGCTTATGCAAGGGCTAATCCCATACTAAGGAGGTGACACGATAAGAAAACTTATTTACATTATGAAGAGAAGAAATACGGTAATGAAAACGTAGTCACCTCAGAACAATATGAGTGGGAGCTCGAGAGGGTTAAGCACTCTCTATCCCAATTTGTAGTTAAAGAGACAGAATTTTATACCAAGTGTCTTTTACATTTTAAAGGAAAGTTACATGATAAAAGTTTTCGAACCTGCCCCGATGGTTAAACTGCTGAGCTAGCAAGAAATGAAGTTATTAAAAGGCCATTACCTTATGGAAGAACTGCTGCCCGAAGGAAGAGGCGCTTCCCGCCCCCTGCTACATAATCACACTAGGAAAGATGTTACTGAAGTGGCCAGGAGACAAGAAAATCAGCAGTTTATATACCCTCGCGGAAAATTCGAGACGTTTCATGAATGATTACAACCAGCCCACAAAATTTTATTGGGTAACAGCAAAAACTAATACACCAGACGAAGAAAAAACACCTTATTGGTGGAAAATTAATTACCGAAATTCCTGATTGTCTACATTCAAAACAGGCGGAAAGAAAGGATTATATTGCCAACCTACAACTGACAGAACAAAATTTAGTTAAGACAAAACTTATGAATGTTAAATTTCTTCAGGACAGTTCATTCCTTTACACCAGAGTGCATTATTATGGTTTTGGTAGAGACATCTGTTAGAGAATGTTCAAATTTCTTACTGCAGAGCAAACAAATACACATCGAAACAGGCATAGTTCAGAACACTTCAAAATTTACAGTAGAGACATCTTCTGAGAAACCTTAGAATTAATATGGTTGTTAAAGTTCAGGCTTTCTCCAGCAGAGGAGTATCAACTGGCGCAATGTTTGAATTAGCGGCGTGGAGGTGTACTGCCCGGTACAGACCTCCCCCCTAAAAGTCCTTCCAAGGGGTGACACAGGAGAAAACAAAATTTTGTTTTAAAACAAGGTCCAAGTTATGATGTAGATATAGAAATTAATTGCAGGAGGATTTACAAACAAGTTTTCTTAAATGGGTTGGATCCAGTTTCAAAATTCTTTGTGGTAACTTTTGATGTAATGACTTTATGCTTGTAGTAGTTGATTTCAGAAGGAAAAACTTTTAATTCTTGAAGGGAAAAAAAAAATTTCTAAGTCCACCAAATATTGTAGTTGAATCCAAAAATGTAGTCATTGTTGATATGAAATGTCCATGTAGCTGATTAAGTACATTAAATGTTGATTAAATTTGACGGCCAGACCCGCCGCCGCTGCTTGTGTTCAGAGGAGGCCGCTCGGACCCCTCAAGTACCCTGAGATACCGCTCGCCTGCACCATGAGAGGGGTAGTGGTGCTGAAGCACGCCGCACCCGCGACGAATGTTTACAGACCGCGGGCAAGTTGCAGGAGGTGCGCCGCACATCAGCCTTGGCCGGGAGGAGGGCTCCGGCTCGCCGTACACTGGTTGACCTCACTGAAGTAGATCGGGCCCATGCTCTACTCCAGTAGCGGCACGGCGCCGCGCAGCTGCGGGAGCACTGAAACATTAAGATTTCGGCGGCAGAATTTGTTGGACCATAATGATTTTCGGGTACAGTACTTGTGGTGGAGCTGAGGGGCCAGCGGCATGGAAATATTCATTTCATTTTAATTAGCCACTGTGTGTTTGAGCAGGAGACGGGAGCGTGGTAATGGCCATGGCAAAGACAGGATAGCAGTTTAACTGGTCGGGGGAGGTTGTACAATGAACATTAGGAAACCAAGAACATAATTCCAAGGGCAGAAGGCCTCAAAATGAAAACAAAAATATAACCTTCAGATTTCTTTCAAAATGTAACAAAAATAAAAACGAGCTAAGTTAGTGCGGAAATTACAGAGGTTTCACCTGGGACAGATGAACCCTAAATATCCTCTCGGTGGCTGGATTGCTTAATAACAACGTGACCGGCGTAAGAAAATCTACAATTATGCACGGCCCATGAAATCTGGGGGCAAGCTTGCCCGCGGGAACAAAATTCTTGACCATGACCCTGTCACCTACCTTCAAATTGGTGGGTCTCCGTCCACGATCATATCTTTCCCTAACCTTTTCATGAGACACTTTAAGATTGGCTTTAGCCTTCTTCCAAAGATCTTTAATATTATCTGCATCTATTGTCTCAGGTAGAATATCACTAAGAGACCAAAGGTTAGAGAGCGACGTGTTGGGAACAAATTTGAACATCAAAGAAGCTGGAGTAAACTTATGAGCTTCATGAACCGCTGAATTCAGCGCAAAAGCTAACCAATGCAAGGACGTGTCCCACCTAGAATGATCGTCGTGATGATAGGCAATAAGGGCCGACCTCAGATTACGATTGACCCGTTCAGCTAGAGATGGTTGAGGATAATAAGCCGAAGTAGTCACATGAGATATGGACAGATCAAAACAGAATTTACAAAAGAGATTGGATGTGAAAGCTTTAGCATTATCAGACACAATATATTGACACGGACCAAAAGAAGCAAAAATGGAATTTAAACAAGTAATGGTGGACTGAGCGGTAGCCAGCTTAGTCGGGAATAACCAAGAAAATCTAGTAAAACCATCTACACATACAAGGATGAACTTGTTGGCATTCCCCTTTGACTGGGGGAAGGGTCCTACGTAATCGATGTAGAGACGTTCCATGGGGCGTGACACTTGATGAGAAGACAAAAGCCCTTGCTTAGTTGACATGGAGGGTTTACTAAGCCAGCATGATTTACAAGATTTTACCAATTCACGGATTTCTCCGTCCATACTCTTCCAGATGAACGTTTCACGAATCTTTTCACGGGTTTTGAAGATGCCTAAATGCCCCCCTAATGGGGTCTCATGATAGTACTTGAAGATCATTGGTACAAGAACAGCTGGAACTACAACTTTCATTTTTTGATCATGCCTCGACGGGCAACATAAAACACCATTCCTCAATACATAAGGGACGACATGTTCCCGAGAAGAAAGGGTTTCCATAATGGGAGCCAGCACTGGATCTTCACGCTGATATTTTTCAATATCCCTAAACAACATGGAAGCATCAGTCAGAATGGCATTAACCTCAGATAGTATGGACTCGGGAGGTGAAGAACCGTCATCCAGATCCGGGGTCTCCACATCAGTAGAAAACATACGGCTTAGTCCGTCAGCAACCACGTTTTCAGTACCTCTGATATGCCTAACATCAAATTGGAAGGCAGAAATTCGGATGGCCCACCGGGCTATACGACCAGTACGACGCGGCCTACCTAAGACCCAACTTAAGGCTTGGTTATCGGTCTCCAAGTCAAATTTGACATGTTCCAGATAGAGACTGAACTTTTCTTAAGCAAATAAGACTGCCAGACCTTCGAGCTCATAGATGGAATATTTGGCTTCTTGAGCCGATAGAGTCCTAGATGCATAGGCGATGGGTCGCCTCCCTAGTTCAGTCTCTTGAAGAAGGACTGCAGTTACCGCCGATGACGACGCGTCGGTTTGGACGATGAATTTCTTGGAGAAATCGGGCATGGCCAGAACAGGGGCATTACACAGAGCTAATTTGAGATCTTCAAAAGCGGCTTGTTGAGAAGGTCCCCACTCAAATTTGACTCCTTTCCTATTGGCGAAACTTGGAATAAATTTCCTGAAGAAATTCACCATACCAATGAACCTAGCAATACCTTTGATGTCCTTGGGCGGCTTGAAGTCACGGATGGCCTGTGTTCTAGAGTGATCGACTGCAACACCATCAGGCGACACAATATGCCCTAGGAATGACATGGAGGGCTTAGCGAAGGCAACCTTGGACAACTTCACAGTTAACCCAGCCTTACGAAGGCGATTGAGAACTTCTCGCAGATGATCTAGGTGTTCTTCGAAGGTCTCCGAAAATACGACGACATCATCAAGATAGTGCTACAAGTACTCAAACTTGATGTCGGAGAAGACCCTGTCTAGCAGTCTAGTGAGTACAGCTGCTCCCGTGGGGAGCCCGAAAGGCACGCGGTTGTATTCATACAAATTCCAATCCGTGGCGAACGCTGTAAGATGTTTGGATTCCTCTGCTAACGGTATCTGATTATACGCCTGGTTAAGATCTAAGATGGTGAAGAACTTAGCTTTACGAAACCAAGAAAAACAAGAGTGAAGGTCTGGAAGGGGCACGGATTGTAACATCACCTTCCGATTGAGAGCCCTATAATCAATCACAGGCCTGAAGCCACCTTGGGGTTTCGGGAGTAGAAAAATAGGCGAAGAATACGCCGACTTAGAGGGCCGAATAATACCGTCCTTCAGTATCTGATGAATGATTTCTTTCAATGCCTTCATTTTCGGTGAAGATAGCCTATAAGGTGGAAAACGGACAGGAATCGATCCGTAACCTCAATCTTGTATTCAGTAAGGTCAGTAACACCAAGAGTATCTGAGAACACCTCTGGAAACGACTGACACAGCTTACGAATACTATCAGCCTGCTCTTCAGGTAGATGTCTAAGATCTAACAACATCTCGTCCTGGGTAGGTGAAATAGATGAACATGATACAGAATTACATTTCAATAAGGGGATTTTACAATTAGAAGCAAATTTGAATGTGCACGACTTACTTTGAAGATCGAGCACTAGACCAGTGTGGGACATGAAATCTGCTCCCAATATAATGGGGCAGGACAAGTGCTTTGCCACCAACAATTTGACTTTCCAAGTAAATTTAGAAATCCGAATTTTGGCATATAAAAAACCTAAAATTTCTAATGGAGAAGAATTAGCCGAAACATATTGAACTGAAGATGAGCAATAGTCAGTAAGTTTACAAACAGTTTTCAATTTGGAGTGCCATTCAGCCGAAATAATAGAACAAACACTACCTGAATCTAATAAAGCTGTTACCGGTTCATTATTTAATTCAATTTTGAGAAAAGGAACAGGTGCGGGGTATCCGCCGCAATCCTAAGACATTCTTTGGGACCTTCAAAAGATAAATTTGAAGACAGATTTTTCCCTGAAATTTCGGCATGATTACTTGGGGCTGAGCCTCGAGGAGAAGAGTTCGCCGACTCAGCCGAAACCCCTAGTCACTTTTGATTGTTGTTGGAAGTTGCACCCGAAGTTGAGCAAGAGGGGGTGCTGTTAGTATTAGGGCAGTTCTTGGCAATATGGGAGAACGCACCGCATTTAAAGCAGCCTTGGGATGAACCTGCTCCATTATTAGTCCTACTAGATTTGATCAATGGACATTTATTGCGAAGATGGTCGGGCGACCCGCAAGCGTAATATTTACGGGGTGTGATGTGTCGGCGAGGTTGAGGCCAAAAACTACTAGAGGATGGAGGGGGTTCTTTGGCGACATGCAAGGTATCTGCGTATCTAACTCCTTCGGCTGAGACAGCCATAGCCTCTAACTCTGCGAAAGTTTGCGGACGCGACGCAAAACACAAGTATGAGCGGTATGATGGAGAAATATCTTCCACTATGGCCTGAACAATTTGATCTTTGGGAAAATGAAGGGCAAATACCCTAGTGTAAATCTTAATGTCTTGGATGAAGTCTGCTAAATTTTCATCCAACCGTTGTACTCGGTACTAGTACTTTTGAATGAGCGATGACCTAGCTCGGGCGGGGATAAAATTTGCCAACAGATGGGCATAGAAGTCTTCTATGGATGACTGTTCCGCAATTGCCCTAACTATTTTGTCTGAGAGGACACCAATGGAATAAGGGTAAATTATCTGAAGGGTTTGACACGGAGACAGAGAAAAGACAATGGCATGATCTTGGAATTTAACTAAAAACCTTAAGAAAGCAATAACATCAGTATTGGAGTTAACAGAAAACTTGGAAATGCCTCTAAGTAACATAGCTAATGGATGGGGTAAACTGCTGAAACCAGGTGACATAGTAGAAGGGGGCCTAAGTGGCGGAGAAGCAGATTCCGAAGGTGCCCTATTTAACACAAAGGGTGGAATGGACGTGCGACGATCAGACTCGGTTCCTAATGGGGCAGATGTTCGTTGTGTAGTCGCCTCAGTACTACTTCCTTCCTCTTTAGAGGAATCCTCCACATTTACAATATTTACTACCATAGGCTGGTCGACTTTAGGAATAGCAGATCCAGATAACAAATGGCTAACTTTGCTAGACATTTTAGACAAGTTTTCGGCAAGGGCACTCGCTTCCTTACCCTGAAGGTCATTTAACTTCAGAGACAATAGATCACACACCCTATTATAAAAATGGTACAACCTAGCCTGTACTCTTTTGAGTTGATTAGGAGATGGATCACTTACTTCAAAAAAACTAACTACAGATGCTAGCTCAGTAGTATTATCATTGATCATGGAGAGAGCGTCGTCAATCTCTTTTTCTCCCTAAGTCGGGATGGTAATAGGCAAATCAAGGGAATCTTGTAGCTTATTGGAGTCGACTACAACCGTGCCTCCAGATTGAACGTTTCTGAGAGATAGTTCATAAATTAATTCCTCTTTACGCAAATAGAAAGGATGAAGAACCTCGCGAGGGCCGGACATGATGACAAAAATTTTGAAAAAATAAAAAAATTTCCAGCGACAGAGAAAATTGTTAAGAGTTCGAAAGCAAAGCAATGTTTAGCCGTCAAAAGGGGCTAAATTCAGACCCATTCAACCACACTCTGCTACCACTTGTTACGGGGTTATCCGTGGTAGTTAGAGGTGAAAGAAGGTGCTGGGATGAACAGGTCTCAACTTACGAAATTAAAGCTAATTTAAAATTTAACAAAGGTTATATTTTCTTTTCAAGGTCAAGAAATAACAAGTATAACGGGAACTCAGTTGTATATCAACAAGTTAAGAAAGTACACTTACAGTTTATTAATAGATTTTGGGCTTCGAGCCCCAGATTCACAATCCCTGAGCAATGAGCCCAACTTTACTTATATACAAGGTTTGACAAAGGGGCAGAACACTTCAATCATGCCCAGGAGCACTTGCTCCCAATTACCCAGTAAAGCCTCCTCGAGGCACAGAGAAAATCTACTTTTAAGAAAGAGCAAACCCACTCTCAAATTTCAAGCCCATCAAAGGCCACACCAAACTCCACCTTCAAGCTGCCCTCCAGACACACAAGAACAGGGGTAATAATACCCGATCTACTGAGGCCTATTAAGTAAAGAAACAGGTCAATTACATCATCATCATCAGTTTTCCACTCCAGTTGCCCGGGTGTGGTTTACGAGCACTCTCCACTTCTGTCTGTCCATGTACCACTCTTCTCTCAAGACGACATCCCAGCTGATTCCTCTTGTTCCTATGTCCTCTTTCACTTGGTCCAGCCACCTCTTCCTAGGTCTTCCTACCGGTCGTTTTCCGGCCACGACTGTGTGTAGCCATTGTTTTGCTGTCCTTCCATCGTCCATTCGTTTGACATGGCCAAACCATTTCAAACGGGCCCTTGTCACTTTTTCATTCAGGGATGGGTACACACCAGCTTGCTCCCTTATTCTTTCATTCCTTACCCTGTCCCTTTTTGTCTTCTGTACCATAGTTCGTAGGAACTTCATTTCTGCGGCTTGTAGTTTGCTGTCCACTTGTTGGGTTGTTGTGCAGGTTTCTAGGCCATATGTTATTATGGGGGTAAAGTATGATTGGAATAGAATCTGCTTTGATCTTAAGGGAACTTGTTCGTTCCAGAGGAGGTTCCGAACTTGATGGTAAAACTGAGCTGATTTTTGAATGTGGTTGTTAATCTCATGCTGTATTCTGTTATCACTTGAAATGATGCACCCAAGATATTTATATTGGTCTACTGTTTCCAGTTGTGTACCTTCCAGCATTATTTTTCCTTTCTTCTTCTGCCTGTTGACAGACATAGTAACAGTTTTCGATTTATTTATTGTTAATCCGTGTGCTTTCAAATGTTCATTCCAGGTGTTCAGCCTCTCTTGGACTTCCTTCTCTGTATTTCCCCAAATTACTACATCATCTGCAAATGCAAATGCATTGATGTCCATATTGTTCTTCTGCTTAATTTCTTTCATGACTTCCTCCATGACAGTGATAAAAAGTAATGGTGAAAGGGTACTGCCTTGTTGCACTCCTTTAGTGGTTTGGAACCAATCAGAATTACCATTTCCTATCTGTACGCAACTGCAGCTGTCTTCGTAAAGCATTTTAACTTTCTGGATAAGCCCTTTGGGTACATTCTTCTTTCTTAAACATTCCCATATAGTCTTCCTTGGAACACTATCAAATGCTTTTTCGAGATCCAAAAACACTAGTGTTAAGTCTTTGCCCTTCTCCCAATGCTTTTCTAACAGTATTCTAAGTGCAAATATGAGATCGGTAGTTGATCGGTGTTCTCTGAATCCATATTGTTCTTCCTGCAGTTGTGGTTCTATTATTTTCCTTAGCCTTTTTTCAAGTATTTTCTCAAATATTTTCAAACCATGAGACAAATTCTGAGTTGAATGGAAGCGTAACTTGCACTCCTAATACACCTTTTTAAAACCTATTTGGCTCTTAGGCCGCTTATGCAAGGGCTAATCCCATACTAAGGAGGTGACACGATAAGAAAACTTATTTACATTATGAAGAGAAGAAATACGGTAATGAAAACGTAGTCACCTCAGAACAATATGAGTGGGAGCTCGAGAGGGTTAAGCTTTCTCTATCCCAATTTGTAGTTAAAGAGACAGAATTTTATACCAAGTGTCTTTTACATTTTAAAGGAAAGTTACATGATAAAAGTTTCGAACCTGCCCCGACGGTTAAACTGCTGAGCTAGCAAGAAATGAAGTTATTAAAAGGCCATTACCTTATGGAAGAACTCTGCCCGAAGGAAGAGGCGCTTCCCGCCCCCTGCTACATAATCACACTAGGAAAGATGTTACTGAAGTGGCCAGGAGACAAGAAAATCAGCAGTTTATATACCCTCGCGGAAAATTCGAGACGTTTCATGAATGATTACAACCCGCCCACAAAATTTTATTGGGTAACAGCAAAAACTAATACACCAGACGAAGAAAAAACACCTTATTGGTGGAAAATTAATTACCGAAATTCCTGATTGTCTACATTCAAAACAGGCGGAAAGAAAGGATTATATTGCCAACCTACAACTGACAGAACAAAATTTAGTTAAGACAAAACTTATGAATGTTAAATTTCTTCAGGACAGTTCATTCCTTTACACCAGAGTGCGTTGTTATAGTTTTGGTGGAGACATCTGTTAGAGAATGTTCAAATTTCTTACTGCAGAGCAAACAAATACACATCAAAACAGGCATAGTTCAGAACACTTCAAAATTTACAGTAGAGACATCTTCTGAGAAACCTTAGAATTAATATGGTTGTTAAAGTTCAGGCTTTCTCCAGCAGAGGAGTATCAACTGGCGCAATGTTTGAATTAGCGGCGTGGAGGTGTACCGCCCGGTACAGTAACATCAACACGTAATTAGTATTGAATAGGTGGAACCTAATAGATATCTCATCTCTGTGATCTCAGTTCAATATGGAAACACCAATGAAGCTCATATCTTTTAATAGTTCATTTCCACTCATTTTTGCCCCTATCAAAAGCCTTAGATACGTCAGTTGCGATGCAGTCTATATGACCACCGGTATCTAAAATTCTTGCTGTATCTTGCAGGGATCCTACAGGTTAAGTTTCTGTGGAATCGATAAATACTAAATAAAAGTAACTGGCTATGATAACAGAGATATTCTTGAATTTAGACTTGTGTTGCTTAGTCCATATCAACACCAAGCCATGAGAAGATGACTGAACAGAATTTATGAAAATCAGTAAGAAAAGTCTGGGAATAAGTCATTACAGATATAATTTTTCATGCTGGGTGAAATGGTAGGTAGGTTTTTAGTTGTCCTTTCAATAAATACTAAGTTACATAAGAAAAGTTTTACATTTTCTGATCATTTATGTTGTAGACAGTTTACCGTGCCAGCTGTGATAACGGAATTCCTGAATTTAACTTTTTTTGCTTAGTCCATATCAACACTGAGCATTGCTGACATGGAAGTATTGTTCAATCGTGTTAGGTGGCGTTGGGGTGGGTTTTGTCACGATTGTCTTAAGATGAAAAACCTCGTGGTCATCAGCACATATTGACAAGGAAAATTGTGAAAATTATCAAAATTTGAAGAAAATAATAATGGAACAATCACTTGGGAGAATAAGACAAGAGGGAGTCATGTTGAAAGGTGGAAGAAGTACTCTCTGTATATTAGATACCCTAATATCACAGAGTGAAAAGAAAACAAAATGTGAAGGCCTACAGTATCGAAATCCCATAGAATTGATCAACAATAACATTACATTGGCTTTTGTTTGTTGTGATGCATGCCATACATGCTCTGATGATTGGATCCCTGCTCTGGGGTGCTGATAGAAACAAAGAGTGTGCACACTTAACAAAAAAAAAAAACAGCAGAGCAGTTTTCACGGCTGCCTGGATCCAGGTTCTCCAGCTCTGGAACTTGGCACTCTTAGAACGGCAATGTAGTAATATTCATGATAAGTGAGATGCTGTAGTGATTTTCACTTCATCAAGCATTTCATATGATAGCATTTCTTTAAACCACAACATTCCAGCCAGTTTGTGTTGTATTCTGACAAGAATACTGACATCATTGTAATGACCTATATCACGTTCAATTTTATACTTATCTATGTCTGTTACAGCATCACAGGAAAATGGATGGGTGGATTTTAATGAAACTTGGTATTTCAGTTTAGAGTAAAGTTTAAAAACTGTAAATTGTTGCAGTAGTGTCTGGACACGTGGGGAGAAGAGTGGTTTTGAAAATGAAACTGGACTTCGATAAGCAAGTGTGCTGTCAGCACTGTTATAATAGTTATGGACAAAATTGTAAAGGAGACAAGGGTAAAATATGAGGGCAAAGAGCTGTAGGTAACACTGTTTGCAGTTGATGTTGTGATGTAGTGTGGGGATCAAACTGAGAGGAAGTACAAGGGTAGTTCAACATATTGAGTAAGATTAGTATATTGAAAATTATGGAATGAAAATCAGCATGGAAAAGAGTAAGACAGTGGTGCTGACTAGAGGAGAAGGGGAAGAGGAAAGAATTGTAAAAATAGACCAAATCTTGAAATTGTTGAGAGCTTCAGATACTTGAGAAGCAAACTGATGCAGGATGCAGGGCTGGACATGAAAATCAATGAAAGGATTCAACAGGGAAATGCATTTTATCAGAGTTTAAGAAATCTGGTGTGGAGGAAGGAAGTACCAATGAAGTGAAGTGTAAAGAGGTGATGTATAAAGTGTTCTTCTGCCCAGTACTGACATATGCAATGGAGACCAGGACAGTGATAAAAAGACAGAATAAAATCCAGACCTGTGAAAATAAGTTTTTAAGAAGTATGATAGAAATTACCAGAAAGGACAGAGTAAGAATGTGGACGTCAGGAAGGAAATTGGAGTAGAAAAGCTTTTTGATGGAATGGAGAGGGTGGACATATTAAGAAGATGGAAGAGGAAAGTATGTTGAAAACCCAGATAGAAGGAGGGAGGGCAAGAGGGAGACCCAGATTAAGATGGTTGAAAACAATCAAGAATAGTATAATTAGAAGAATCTTGGACTGGAACACAGTTGAGGAGGGATAATGATAGTCGGATGGAGGGAGATGGAAAGGTGCCATAAACATCCCAACCCGGCGAGAGGTGAACGAAGGAAATGATGAGGAGGATCTTAGCTATAAGCTGTCCAAAAAATTTTACAAGGAGGAGGTTCTTCGGATGGGTCTTAAAGCATAAAATTCCATGTATCTTTTATAGTTGGTTTTGCACAAAAATAGCTGGTGGCAAATTTTTGTTCTAACATTTCCCGATACAGTGAAAAATAGGGAAATATCAGTGGTGGTCGTGTGAAGTTTAAGAACAAGTGCCGGTAACTAGGTCTGTGGACTGTATAGAGATTTTTATGGTTATCATTAAGGCAATGTTTTAAAGGCTTTACACACCTGCCAGTGTTTTTTAAATGTTAACCTGATACTTGGCTTCTTTTTATACTGAAAGGTAAATCAGCAATAATGCAAAAAAGGAAATGAGACTGTAAATGATCACAGAAAGCAAGGTAGCAAGTAAGTCACATCAAGCCATTGACAGAGAGAGGCATGCCTACTTTTGTGCCTCAGATTCTGGGGAACAGTGTAAGGCAGGGCTGGTCAAATCTGAAAAATATCTAGGCACCAGAAAAATTTCTTAGAAGCCAGGCACAGATAAAATTCACTTTCTTACCTCTATAGCATTACCCAGTGGGATCTCATCATCTTCAGCCATCACTACTGCTTCCTTCTTAGTCCCTCCTAACATGGTGAGATCAGTTTGTTTGAAAATAAGAGTGCTGTGCTGCTTTTGTTTTTGTTCTGTCTGTGTGCAATGAAGATCTCAAGTTAGTAAATTCATAGTAGTAAACCCCCCTTTCACATAAGCTGTTGACGTTAGCAATACTGCAACAATGCTCTTTGAGTTACCTAAGAAAAGTGTGTTCATTCATTCACTCACCAATTTTAGGCGCCTACATATCTTTTTCCATCGCCATGGTAATCAGGTGCTTGGGATTTGTCCAGCCCTGATACAAGGGGTGGACAAAAATGTCACGCACATGCTAAGTGATTGTCCCATCATCGACGGGTATTACAGCTAGTGAACAATAATTTTTCCATTGTGTTTCGTTCTGTACTAAGAGAAGATTTTAAGCATTCTATATTTTGACAGTGTGTCTGAAGAAATATTTTATCTAATGATTCTAATTCATCCGATTTATTCATTGGCTTTGTGTATATAGGTTGTAGACCTTGTTGGTGGAAGTCTTAGTTAACACAAGGCAGATTTTATTGTTTAATCTTCTTTGCCCGTAGGTATCTATCTTGCCTTGAATAACAATAGAATTATAGTTAATTTAAGTCATTTGTCTTTGAAAACTTACTTCTTATAAAATCACAGTATTTTCTTGTTACAGCAACATTGGCTTATCGTGTAGTTGGTGGGCTGTAGATATCGTATTTCTTCATAAAACAGTGAGTAGATTAGAAGTTGACCTATGAATTCATTGAATAAAAAAGTTTTTAAAATTTACTACTACTGCAATTTGCATGCTGCTGCTTGATATTCATTAATTGTGATCCATACTCCTATATTGCACTTTGACTTAAGTTGCTTTATACATGTTACTCTGTTGTGCAGTTAGTAAGACATTTCCGTACATCTTATGATAATGATATCAGTTTAATTCATGACTTTTTCATCACTAGGTTAAGAAGTTTGTGAACGCCTTGTATAACATGGCACCTTTCAGTGCATTTATTGTGTTGTCAAAGAATGACACATGTTTTTAAGGACATGATTTATCCCTTATGAGACATCTTCAGCTTAGTAATACATAAAAATGACAAGAGAGACATTAATTAAAACACATATAATGAATTGATAAAAAGTCCAGAAAGGCATATTAGGGTTGTTTTCTTCTTCTTTGTGAGAAAAAGCACTAAGTCTGTATCGTATATCATTTACCCTGGCAAGTGATTAAGTGTGCTGTTCATAGACGGCTTTTCCTGTTAGTCCGAGAATGATCGGGCTTAAGTCTGGAGTCACTTTAGTCCTCGTCTAGAGGTAGTTTAACTGAGGATTAACTTTAAAAAAACATGGAGGTTATACGTGGAGTTGCGGTTAGTTAGCGAAATAAGGGAGATAAGAAGATGTATGAAAAGGTATGGAATACGACCGATTATATCTTCCTGAAGTATGACAATATCAGCTTTAAAAATAGATATTGTTTTACAAAGACCAGTATAAGAGATCTAGAAGTTGTGTACCCTAAGCTACGTGAACATGCAATCGATAGAGGTCTGCCTGTTTTTGTAGAGAACAGAATTCCCATTGCCCTGCATTATTACTGTAGCCCGGATTATATGTAATATATGAGAAATAGTACATATAGTACATAGTGTTCTTGTATATAGAAAAGGAAAGAAAACCAAGAAAAGTTAAAAGTGCAGATGTTATTCAACCTCTGATTTTCATTTGGAGGTGCAATTAAAAACTAAATATTGTTCCAAATTTTCTGCTGTCATCAAATGTCTTCTGTCTGTTAGGATGTTCTTATATATAGAAAAATTCAACTTCACATGATGTCACTGCCGCATATTTTAAATGAGGAATGATACTGGAAGATACGTTCTTATTCTCAGGGAGCTGCACAGACTCACCGTTAAGTATTTGGTATACATTGAAAAAAATTGGTATCCAGGGTTCTTTTTCAATACATCATTGAATTTTACTGAAACACACTCACCGATAGCTCCCGGCACAACACTCAATTTACTAATTGCATCTTCCACTATACACATAGATTCATGGAGGGGCAGTCCAGAAGTTTCCAGCTCTCAAATGCTGTTCGGAATCCAGCTAAAATGGCTTGTGATGTATTAGTCGATGAAGGCACCTTTGAATCTTGAAAGGCACTTATACACTCTCTCACATATGCTGCACTTTCAGGAGGAAATGTTTTCACCACTGGCTTCACTGCTTCAAAATGTTCATTAAAGAAGCTCACAGCTTCTATCCACGTTTCCCATCTGGTGATCACAGGCTATGGAGGTAAATACACATCTGGTAACAATTTCTTGTAACACTGCACGTAATAGGGAGATTTGCGGAAAACTTTTCTCGTTGCTGATACTAAACCCTTAACTTGAGGAAATTTTTCTCTTATGATCTCAGCTACTCAATGTAATCCTTGTGTCAAACATGTGAAGTGGATCATACTGGGGTGAAACGTGGACAACGCAACCACAGCTTTTAGCATATAGAATGCAGCATCTGAGTAGAGTACCAACACTGTTTCTTCATTAATCCCTAGCTCTTTAAGTCTTGTTGATGAATCACGAAACTGTAACATAATTTGTTGGTTCCATTGGTGTGCAGTAAATTAAATAAGACTTGCATGGAGCCTCTGGGCCAATTGCAGAAACGGTATTTAGGCGATGTCTACGGTTAAACAATGCCTAAGCATGGCTGCCGCATTGCAAAGACGTTATTTATCACTTAGACACTGTCTAAAACCGATGCTCAACCGGTCATGTTTAAACACTGCCGAGAGCACTGTTTAACCTCAAATGAGAGGAGTGAATCACAATTAGAGGTTATGTACCATAAAATATGTAATTTGTAGGATCGTGTTGAAACGGTTCCGGAAAGAAAGGTTAGTCCGACGGCCTCTCTGTGGGTCACCCGCTGCTAAATCGCAGCAATTCGCTACGTGTCCCGATCGTCTTAGGGCTGTCACATATATCAATCAGGAGGGATTCACTTATATTTACTGCCAAGTAAACACACATAATAGCAAAAACTAAAAAGTAGGTTGTATGGGATTTTTATATATATCGTCGGCAACTATCAGATAGGAAAAGGCAAGTGGTGGTGATTATCGTTTAAAGAGGACTGAGGAAGAAGAGCCGTGGCCATAACAGCCCTAGTATTTGCCTGGTGTAAAAATAGGGAAACTACGGAAAACAATCTTCACGGCTGCCGATGATGCGTTTCGAACCTACGATCTCCAGAATGCAAGCTTACATCTATATGGCCTGTACAACACACTCGGTTACACGTTACTATTGCTTCATCTTCCCTTCGTCGAAGCTACCGTATTTACGAGTAGATTACACTCACTGTAACAACGCTATAATGAAAGCTACACTTCCCCGTACGGTGCCGTGTCGCTTTAGTGTCGATATTATGAGATTTGTCCACCGAAAGCGATACTCTTATCTGTGGGCAAGTCATGCTCAGCCATATTTGAGTAATGTGTAGGAAGACAAACAGCTGACTGGCGTTCGGCGCGCGCACCGGCGAATTTCATTGGTTGCGACAAGCAAAGAGTTGCATGAAAGATACTTCTGTATCCATTTTCAAACCAAAATTGAAACTTTAAGGGATGTCTAGTTAAACATCGACTGAACATTGTTTATGCAATGGAAGATCGTGAACGATTTAGGCGTTGGTTAGGTAGACGATGTCTAAGGCTTAAAACTAGTCATCATTTCTGCAATCGGCCCTCTGGATCTAATTTACTTGCTAGGAGATTTGCGATGAAATGACCCAAGGCATCGGTCAACTCGTCAACAGCAATCTATATGTACGAATCG
Source organism: Anabrus simplex (assembly GCF_040414725.1). NCBI lineage: Eukaryota > Metazoa > Arthropoda > Insecta > Orthoptera > Tettigoniidae > Anabrus > Anabrus simplex. The sequence continues at coordinate 125,075,256 of NC_090265.1, read as the reverse complement.
CCAAGTTCAGCTCTAATCGCTCCCATCATGTCAATGTAGCAAGGGTTCAAATATTTTTCTGGAGTATTGATTCATCCGGAATATTGAAGTTGCAATATTTGCGTAGGAATCTTTGAAACTTCGGCACTTCAAGTTTATACCATGATAGGTTTGCAGCTACCATTGCCATGCAGAAATCTTTATTAAATTCGCTGGTAGAAGATGATAAAGGCTCCAGTGCCCATTTGTGAAAACAACTTGTTTCTTGACAGAGCACATTTTTTATTTCTCACATTAAGACCAGTTTTTAAATGCTGTTCTGATTGTGACTTCATGGAACACCCAATACTATTGTCACACACTCTGCATAGCAAGATTTTACAGTCAATTATAAAGGCTTCCATCAGTCGAAATCCAATCTTTTAACTTTGACAGTAGTTCGGATGCGTCTGGTGCCATAGCGATTCACTAACTGTGACTCAGAATATGGTTCGAGCAAGCGTTTTCTTTCACGGGTTGTTTTTGCTAAGCAGTCATCCCAGCTGTGGGGTAACTTTCATTTTGTGTCGTTCTCCGTAATAGCAGCAACATGTCATTGACCCACCCTTCACACTGCACCGTTACTTCTTAAGGGATATACAAACCATCAACTTAGCTAAGGGATGCAATTCTTTGGCAGAATACTTCACTTTAAATTATTAAATTATTTTTAGATATTAGATATTACAGGCTTTTAAAACATTTTCGAGTGTTTAATTAAAAAACATAAATCAATGTAAAATTAGTGAAAAAAATAAATTGTTTTTTCTGTCAAATGTGCAGTATCCTTCAAAATATTTATTATGCATCGAAATATATGAAAATATGTAACTTTTAATGCCTGGAATAATGGTTCTTTTAGAGTGATTAACCAACATTTTCACTTTTCTTGTAGCTACATATATGGGAACAGAATGTGTAATTACATATAATCCAAGCTCTAGTTATTATGCATGAAGAGAAATCTGAGAAGATAACGCAGATTTGCAGGGAATTAGTTCATAGTCAGCCAAATTATTCACGATCTCTCTGATGCCATCGCTAGACTCTTACTTTAGTATGTAAAGGTTCCTGCTGAAGAAGAAGAATACTGGCAATGAGAAATCATCATCAGTTAAGTCTCCAGTTTCCCAGGTCCGGTGTATGAGCACTCGCCACTTCATTCGATTGAGGTACTGTCCCCGTTTCTACCATCAAGGTAATTTGCCGCAGACTAGTCAGCTGCTCCCAGGCGTGCTCAGTTCGAACTGTGGTAAATAATGCCCTAAAAATATATACACCCTGGATTTTGATGGGGAACATACAACTAATACGGACACCATGAGGTCAACTAACTAAAAGCTGTAAATAAAGCAAGGCGAAGCATGACGTCAGTTTAGAGGAAAAATCTGTTTATTAAAAATAACAAAAATATTGAAAAATAGCAACAAAAAAAATATTCAAATGATCAATAATTTACAAGACTCAGAATTATGCTCTCAGCTTGATAAAGTCCATCTTGAGAATCAAATATCATACAAATATTTAAGTGTATGCGACGCACATACTTAACATTACAAAGCAAAATTCTTGAATTTCATTCATTTTAACACACTGGCTAGCGTGCTCGCACCACGCACCTGGCTTTATTTTTGTTAACACTTTCAACTATAGATGAGTACGTTCCTCTTTCCTGCACACTTGACATTGTGCTGGGGGTCTGTAGTGTATTTTTTTTAAATAATACAGTAAGTGCGCTATTAACAACAGCGTAACGACACAGATGTATACTCTCTGGAGAGAACAGCTGTTTTCATTGGAACTTTCATTGCAATATATAGATACGGCATGCTGTTCAACACATGCATATCCTAATAAAATAATGTTAAGTACTGGATAAATATATTTAGTAGAGTGTTCAGAACATAACAGGGCCCCTAACCTTAAGAAAAGACGTGATTTAATGCGCAAAGGGGAGACAAAAACTAATCTAACTGTACAATATATAACATGCTGTGTGGTAAAATGTACTACAAATATATACACCTCACTCATGAGTGACCTCACGAGCACAACAAAACACTGTGGATTTAAACCACACACAATAAAATAACAAAAGTGGCAAAATATACACAATCAAAGAAACAAAAACATGTCATATTTTCCAGGGCTCACCAAGAAAAGCATGCTGCATTCATGCAACTCTCACTCAGTCAAAAGTCTTGATGAAAAATATAAGGAAGCAAATTTTACACTTTAAGCAACACCTTCCTATTCAACGTTGGTTCCTGAAACAGATGACATGACTCTAATATTCTTCAGTGCTGTTATATCATAAAAGAAACTCCAGACTAAACATTGTGACATAAATATCTCATCTACTGCAGCAACCGTAGTGACTTGGACAAAAACCAGTAAAATCATCACGAAGTACAGGCTGCTAAAATATGACTCCCCTCAGTAAACACATATATTACCCTCGCCAGCACACGGCGGAATGACTCAAAAGCGGAAATTCAGTCTCCCAAAATAATGCAGCAAATATCAAAACACACAGAGTCCAACCCTTAACACATACTACTTTCAAATCTACCCGAGGCAACTCGCACAATCATGAAAATGCAGGCCTTTCGAATGAGGAACGTGTCCTCTTACGCCTAATCACAAAAAATATAACATGTGCTAAAGTTGCCAAAAACTGATGCAAATATAAAAGATGTCGTCTAACATACACTCGCATGAAAAGAAACAAGACCGTACTGGTCACAAATCAAAGCACTCGGGCTCGTAAAGTTATACTTGAATAATAAAGTGGCCAACTCTGTAATAATATCATAACTCGAAACTATGAAATTGCCACATAGACAATCGATCATGTTTGAACATCTGAAAGTTACTGAAATATCTCAGTCTTTAACTCAAGAAACTCGCATTAATGATGATAATAAATTTACAAAAATTTGATTCTCAATATTCGGAACTTGGAATACGCATTTGGGGAACTCGTGAATCAATTACTAATTTACACTCGTCTTGATATTCAGAATAGTCATGCAGATGACGCTACCAAGATTTGTGGATCCAAACTCCACCATCTCACACATTCTCATTCACACAGCATGCAATAAATGCCAGAAAAAGTGGTGGCATGTTTCCGTACATTTTGAGCTCCCATTGATAATACGTTAATTTAAATCCTTATTCACCGGGCGAGTTGGCCGTGCGCGTAGAGGCGTGCGGCTGTGAGCTTGTATCCGGGAGATAGTAGGTTCGAATCCCACTATCGGCAGCCCTGAAGATGGTTTTCCGTGGTTTCCCATTTTCACGCCAGGCAAATGCTGGGGCTGTACCTTAATTAAGGCCACGGCCGATTCCTTCCAACTCCTAGGCCTTTCCTATCCCATCGTCGCCATAAGACCTATCTGTGTCGGTGCGACGTAAAGCAAATAGAAAAAAAAAAAAAATCCTTATTTACATTTACGTTTTAAGCCCCAAGGCATATACTGTGTCCCAAACATTAAAAAAAAAAAAAAAAAAAGCAAATCAAAAATAGATGAGGCTAAAACAAGAAACAGACTCGTAAAAAGGAATGATGTTAACCACTCAGCTAAAAATCTGAATGAAATGGAAAGAAATCAGGCTGCAACCTTATGCAATCGGTCCACATTTACGTTACAATTTTGTTTACATTTACAAGCTTCCTAACATTTACTTTAATAGTACGTAGTCCTTCCAAACAAAAGCAAAATATACTGAAATTAAATATCAAAACTAACCTATCCCCTTTTGCAACATTAAAACACGTGCACACATACAGAATTACATTGAAAATTTGGTACTCATCTGTTTCATTGACTCTTGCCACCTGCATTCTGGACAGCCGACACCCTATCATGTTAACTAGCCATATCAAATGTGGTGCCTTCAGAATAGAACTGGGTCAGTCCTTGGGTGTCCATCCTCCTGGTATAGAAATGTGATCTCGTAGTCTCTGTCGCTGCTTCTGGATGTTGTCTAAAAGATCCCCTCGTTCACAGTGTAGAAAACTAGGTCAAGATTAAACCTGCCAGTTACCAGAATACTACTCCCGGGGTAATTTTCACTAACCGTGAAAAACCCGTTCCCATTCAGTCGCGGAACAACTCGTATCTAACCCCATAATTAGGTCAAACATTTCCCATTTAATTGCTGGACTGGAAATTACTGAAGTTTATGTCCTTGAAAAATATGTTTACACAGGCAGGTTACTGTGCATTGAAATGATTATCTGAAACTGTTCTTTTCCTCTGGAAATCGAAAGATAAATGCCATTTCCCTAAGTTTAAAATCTTGAATACATTAACTGCAGACTGAGCGTCTTAATAAAAGTTCAAGTCCCCACACGATCAAGAATACATAAGTCCTGATCCGCACTCACGTAGATAACACTTCTTCTCACAATGTTACCTGCATGGAATCTTGCCAAATAAAGGGTAGCTAGCCCACGCGCTAGTTGCTTTTATTAATTCGTCCTCTCAGACGCTGTTGTATGCTTGTTTGGGGCCATCACTTACATAGACCACTGCCTAGCCAACATGACAGTGACACTATCATATCATTGGTTCAACACATCGTGTACCTGGCGCTTACTTCAAATGTATCTTGCTAGCTTTTCGAGCCCCTCGGCGGGCTTCCGAAATGTTTTCCATTGTTTCTGGCCATTGGAGTTCCATTGTTTCCTCATTCTGCTTTGTGAACGTCATGTCAAAATTCCTCCTTCTAAACATAGCTGACGAGCAAATAGACCAGGGCTCCAAGCTTCCTGTAGAAATTGCGACATGTATTGATGAATGTAGATGTTCCCTGCCAGTTACCAAGACGTAATAAAAATGAAATATTCTCTGTACATACAAATAAATGACTGGTTAATTAAATGAGCACTTCAATAAGTGCTCAGTACCATTCTTCTTCTTGTACTTGGTTTTAATCCACTCTGTTCTAGATCTTGTTTGACATTGGCAATGAGAAAGTTTTATGATATTGCTCAGTTCCCTTAAATAATTATTTGAATTGCATTAGTCTGTCTAGAATTGTGTCCGTGTATTCACCATGTGAGGGTGCAGATGAGGATGAAGTTGACAAGTTTTATGAAGCATTGAGTGACATCGTGGTCAGGGTCAACAGCAAGGATAGAATAGTGCTAATAGGCGATTTCAATGCGAGAGTTGGGAATAGAACTGAAGGATACGAAAGGGTGATTGGTAAATGTGGAGATAATATGGAAGCTAATGGGAATGGGAAGCTTTTGCTGGACTTCTGTGCTAGTATGGGTTTAGCTGGTACGAATACATTCTTCAAGCATAAGGCTATTCACTGCTACACATGGGAGGCTAGGGGTACCAGATCCATAATAGACTATATCTTAACAGACTTTGAATTCAGGAAATCTGTTAGGAATGTACGAGTTTTTTTTGCGGATTTTTCGATGATAGAGACTACTATGTAATCTGTAGTGAACTAAGTATCTCTAGGCCCAGGGTAGAGAAAGTGAAATCTGTCTGCAAATGAATAAGGGTAGAAAATCTCCAGGACGAAGAAATTAGACAGAAGTACATGGATATGATTAGTGAGAAGTTTCGAACAGTAGACAGTAAGCAGGTTCAGGATATAGAAAGTGAATGGGTGGCATGCAGGCATGCTGTAGTAGAAACAGCAAGGGAATGTCTAGGAACAACTGTGTGTAAAGATGGGTGGAATGATGAAGTGAGAGCAGCTTGTAAACGTAAAAAGAAGGCTTATCAGAAATAGCTCCAAACAAGGGCCGAAACAGACAGGGATTTGTATATAGATGAAAGAAACAGAGCGAAACAAATAGTTGTTGAATCCAAAAAGAAGCCATGGCAAGATTTTGGTAAGAACCTGGAAAGGCTAGGTCAAGCAGCAGGGAAACCTTTCTGGACAGAAATAAAGAATCTTAGGAATGGAGGGAAAAAGGAAATGAACAGTGTTTTGAGTAATTCAGGTGAACTCATAATAGATCCCAGGGAATCACTGGATAGGTGGAGGGAATATTTTGAACATCATCTCAATGTAAAAGGAAATCATCCTGGTGGTGTTGCAAACAGCCAAGCTCATGGGGAGGAGGAAAACGATGTTGGTGAAATTACACTTGAAGAAGTGGAAAGGATGGTAAATAAACTCCATTGTCATAAGGCAGCAGGAATAGATGAAATTAGACCTGAAATGGTGAAGTATAATGGGAAGGCAGGGATGAAATGGCTTCATAGAGTAGTAAAATTAGCGTGGAGTGTTGGTAAGATACCTCCAGATTGGACAAAAGCAATAATTGCACCTATCTGTAAGCAAGGGAACAGGAAGGATTGCAACAACTATCGGGAAGTATCTCATTGATTAGTATACCAGGCAAAGTATTCACTGCCATCGTGGAAGGGAGGGTGTGATCAGTCGTTGAGAGGAAGTTGGATGAAAACCAGTGTAGTTTCAGACCACAGAGAGGCTGTCAGGATCAGATTTTCAGTATGCGCCAGGTAATTGAAAAATGCTACAAGAGGAATAGGCAGTTGTGTTATGTTTCGTAGATCTAGAGAAAGCATATGACAGGGTACCAAGTGAAAAGATGTTCACTATACTGGGGGACTATGGAATTAAAGGTAGATTATTAAAATCAATCAAAGGCATTTATATTGACAATTGGGCTTCAGTGAGAATTGATGGTAGAATGAGTTCTTGGTTCAGGATACTTGTTGAGGAATGCGAAAACAGGTTTGTACCTTTAAGGGTGGTAAGGAATGGTAAAGACCCACCTTATTATAATAGAGAAATAAAGAGACTAAGCAGGAGGTGCAGACTGGAAAGAAATAGAGTTAGAAATGGCTGTGGAAGTAAGGAGAAATTGAAGGAACTTACTAGAAAATTGAATCCAGCAAAGAAGGCAGCTAAGGATAACATGATGGCAAGCATAATTGGCAGTCATACGAACTTTAGTGAAAAATGGAAGGGTATGTATAGGTATTTTAAGGCAGAAACTGGTTCCAAGAAGGACATTCCAGGAATAATTAATGAACAAGGGGAGTGTGTATGTGATGATATTCAAAAGGCAGAAGTTTTCAGTCAGCAGTATGTAAAGATTGTTGGTTACAAGGATGAGGTCGAGATAGAGGAGGAGACTAAGGCCAAGAAAGTAATAAAATTTACGTATGATAACAATGACATTTACAATAAGATACAAAAGTTGAAAATTAGAAAAGCGACCGGAATTGATCAGATTTCTGGGGATATACTAAAGACAATGGGTTGGGATATAGTACCATATCTGAAGTACTTATTTGATTATTGTTTGGTCGGAGGAGCTATACCAGATGAATGGAGAGTTGCTATAGTAGCCCCGGTGTATAAAGGAAAAGGTGATGGACATAAAGCTGAAAATTACAGGCCAGTAAGTTTGACATGCATTGTATGTAAGCTTTGGGAAGGCATTCTTTCTGATTATATTAGACATGTTTGTGAAATTAATAACTGGTTTGATAGAAGGCAATTCGGTTTTAGGAAGGGTTATTCCACTGGAGGTCAAATGGACTGTATCGCGATTGACCTGTCTAAAGCATTGGATAGGGTGGATCATGGGAGACTACTGGCAAAAATGAGTGCAGTTGGACTAGACAAAAGAGTGACTGAATGGGTTGCTATATTTCTAGAAAATAGATCTCAGAGAATTAGAGTAGGCAAAGCTTTATCTGACCCTGTAATAATTAAGAGGGGAATTCCTCAAGGCAGTATTATTGGACCCTTATGTTTTCTTATATATATAAATGATATGAGTAAAGGAGTGGAATCGGAGGTAAGGCTTTTTGCGGATGATGTTATTCTCTATAGAGTGATAAATAAGTTACAAGATTGTGAGCAACTGCAACGTGACCTCGAAAATGTTGTGAGATGGACAGCAGGCAATGGTATGTTGATAAACGGGGTTCAAAGTCAGGTTGTGAGTTTCACAAATAGGAAAAGTCCTCTCAGTTTTAATTACTGCATTGATGGGGTGAAAGTTCCTTTTGGGGATCATTGTAAGTATCTAGGTGTTAATATAAGGAAAGATCTTCATTGGGGTAATCACATAAATGAGATTGTAAATAAAGGGTACAGATCTCTGCACATGGTTATGAGGGTGTTTAGGTTTTGTGGTAAGGATGTAAAGGAGAGTGCATATAAGACTCTGGTAAGACCCCAACTAGAGTATGGTTCCAGTGTATGGGACCCTCACCAGGATTACCTTATTCAAGAACTGGAAAAAATCCAAAGAAAAGCAGCTCGATTTGTTCTGGGTGATTTCCGACAAAAGAGTAGCGTTACAAAAATGTTGCTATGTTTGGGTTGGGAAGAATTGAGAGAAAGAAGAAGAGCTGTTCGACTAAGTGGTATGTTCCGAGCTGTCAGCGGAGAGATGGCGTGGAATGACATTAGTAGACGAATAAGTTTTAATGGTGTTTATAAAAGTAGGAAAGATAACAATATGAAGATAAAGTTGAAATTCAAGAGGACAAACTGGGGCAAATATTCATTTATAGGAAGGGGAGTTAGGGATTGGAATAACTTACCAAGGGAGATGTTCAATAAATTTCCAATTTCTTTGAAATCATTTCGGAAATGGCTAGGAAAGCAACAGATAGGGAATCTGCCACCTGGGCGGCTGCCCTAAATGCAGATCAGTATTGATTGATTGATTGATTGATTGATTACAGGGGTTAGACAAGGCTGTAATCTTTCATCTTTGCTGTTTGTAGTTTACGTGGATCATCTGCTGAAAGGTATAAAATGGCAGGGAGGGATTCAGTTAGGTGGAAATGTAGTAAGCAGTTTGGCCTATGCTGACGACTTGGTCTTAATGGCAGACTGAGCCGAAAGCCTGCAGTCTAATATCTTGGAACTTGAAAATAGGTGCAATGAGTATGGTATGAAAATTAGCTTTTCGAAGACTAAATTGATGTCAGTAGGTAAGAAATTCAACAGAATTGAATGTCAGATTGGTGATACAAAGCTAGAACAGGTTAATCATTCAAGTATTTAGGTTGTGTGTTTTCCCAGGATGGTAATATAGTAAGTGAGATTGAATCAAGGTGTAGTAAAGCTAATGCAGTGAGCTTGCAGTTGCGATCAACAGTATTCTGTAAGAAGGAAGTCAGCTCCCAGACGAAACTATCTTTACATCGGTCTGTTTTCAGACCAACTTTTGCTTTACGGGAGTGAAAGTTGGGTGGACTCAGGATATCTTATTCATAAGTTAGAAGTAACAGACATGAAAGTAGCAAGAATGATTGCTGGTACAAACAGGCGGGAACAATGGCAGGAGGGTACTCGGAATGAGAAGATAAAGGCTAATTTAGGAATGAACTTGATGGATGAAGCTGTACGCATAAACCGGCTTCGTTGGTGGGGTCGTGTGTGGCGAATGGAGGAGGGTAGGTTACCTAGGAGAATAATGGACTCTGCTATGGAGGGTAAGAGAAGTAGAGGGAGACCAAGACGACGATGGTTAGACTCGGTTTCTAACGATTTAGAGATAAGAGGTATTGAACTAAATGAGGCCACAACACTAGTTGCAAATCGAGGATTGTGGCGATAATTAGTAAATTCTCAGAGGCTTGCAGACTGAACGCTGAAAGGCATAACAGTCTATAATGATAATGTATGTATGTATGTATGTATGTATGTATGATTAAATAATTATGTATTGTTTTGCCACTGAATAATTTATCCCAATTACGAAATAAATCATTTGAATGGATAAAATATTAATCTTAAGTGTACACTTAAGTATATTGTGTCACATAACTTTTCTTTTCAGGTAAAATTAAATGTGCATGGGAGTAGGAAAAAAAAAAGAAAGAGATAGAAAACCTCAAGAAATGAAAATTGAGGCTGTAGATTGAACACCTGGTATTTATAAAAAGTAAAAACTAGCTTTGAATGTGATTATGTTAGATAAATGTTTTGAACAACAGTGTATCCAAAAATAATATTGTGATTTTTGTAACCTCTAAGGAGATTAATTTAAGAATACGGTAAATAAACAGTTTATGCCCGTTTTCTTACCCGGTATACTCTATTGTTCAATAAAATAGTTTTTTTAGACCTCATTTAAATGTATTTATTAATTGTTCTCTGCATTGTACACCTGTCATATTACCCTTTCCATTTTCATTGTTGTGAAGGTTTTCCTTGTTTTGCCAGGCTAAGTGGCTTAGGCAGTCAAATGCTGGCCTTGTGAACTCAACTTGGTAGGTTGTGGATGTCACAGATTATCAGTGCGGTGGTGTTTGAAGGTGGTCAAATATGTCAGCCTCGTGTCTGTAGATTTACTGGCACGTAAATTCCTGTGTGGCACCTCGGTGTCTCCAGAAAAGAAAAAAGAAAACATAAAATTTTAGTTAGTGGGATGTAAAACAGATAACATGATTATTTCCCTTGTCTTCATGACCATTATTATTGTGATAATCTGTGACATCCGTGTCTTCTTCTAGTTGAGATGTGTTGTGTAACACAGCACTTAGGAAGATACTGCCAGTCAGTGTGTGATCCATCATTAAATATTGCAAATAAAATGAACTTCAAAATAGCAGTTGTGTTTTATATGAGAGTTGTTGTCCTATCATGCGAACAATTAAATCTACGTAGATCATTAATTTTAATCAAGTTTTTTTTTTTCTCTCCAGTTCTCACCAGAGTAAAGGCTTCATTGCATGAAAATGGCTCAAGGGTAAGACATCTAGAAATGTTTATGCACAGGATTTGGTTTCCTCTGCCATTGCTCTAAGTTCGGCAGTTTGTAACTGCACATTACAAACGTATCATCTGCAGTGTCACATATTTTCATTGTAAAATATGTGATAAATACAGCATGTAATGAAAGGGGAACAACTGAGTTCCAAGTAATTTTTTCATGTTTGTGGGTTACTGTAGTTACGTCCTAGTTCGTGAACCATGGGCAACGACTATGTGCAAGTAGGGCAGCATCCTGCTTCATGAATTTACCGAGCTCAGAACACTTTAAGCAAGCCTCGGACTCGGTTTCTAACGATTTAAAGATAAGAGGTATAGAACTAAATGAGGCCACAACACTAGTTGCAAATCGAGGATTGTGGCGACGTTTAGTAAATTCTCAGAGGCTTGCAGACTGAACGCTGAAAGGCATAACAGTCTATAATGATAATGTATGTATGTATGTATGTCCTATGTTGGTATTCTAAGCTCTTCTTCTCTTTTGTTTCTTCATTTCGTTGTGTTCGTGTAATTATCTATTCATCCAACACTTACCATGTCAAGACCGTTAGGAAATGATAAGTGTCTTACACTTGAAAATGGAAGGAACTATGAATGTCAGCTGGAGCTTATAGGACTTTTTGGTTCAGTGTAGACACATTATCACCCAGTCATTCAACAGACATGTTGCTGATGAATATTTGTGTAATTGCATGAATAATACTGATATACAATGATGTTTAAAGTCCTTTAAACTGATGGTGGGTTTAAGAGATAATGATGTATTGAAATATTGCTCTGAAAGAGGTTCTTTTTCATGCCAGAAATTTGCTGCCAACCCCTGTGCTGTAATTTAACTTACCACATATACATTGAGCAAGCTGGCTATGTATTGTTGGGCCTGTAACCCTAAGCTTACATTTGGGAGATGGTGGGTTCAAACTCTTCTGTTAGCAAACCTGGAGATGATTTTCCAGGTTCCCCAGTTTCATTCCTATCAGTTGCTTATGCTGTTCCTTAACACTGTGTGCCCAGACTATTTAAACTGGTGTCACTTGTCTGTGCCAGCATGATTTGGATGTTTAGGAAGATTACCACAGTTCTGTCAGGTTTTGCTATATAATTATAAAATTTTATATACTATACCCTCCTCCTTCTTACATTGCCTTGGCTCGCTCTGTCAGGCGATGACAAGATACTCACCTCGTAGGTGGTTGCATTTAGGTTGGCGGGTATATTTCTCCATGTTTGGTCTTAATTATGCAATAAGGTGGAGATTATGATAAATGGGGCAGGATAAGGGATGCCACTAATAAATGATAACGTACGGTTAATTTTCTTGGAGAGATGCCCTTACATTACTCATCATCCTCCTCCTTTCCCCTTATTCAGCTCCTGCTGGGTTGGAGCATTTATGCCACTTCTCCACCTTCCTCTGTCCTTCCACCGTTCCTCTTCAGTCATTTTGTCCCAGCCCAGGTTTCTTCTTGTTGCTCTACTCTTTATTGTTCTAGGTCTCCCTCTCGTTCTCTTTTCCTTGAACTTGATCTCCATCTTTTCTCCTCCATCCTCTTTACATGTCCAAATCATCTTAGTTCCTATCAATTCTCTCATTTAGGTTTTCTATTCCAACTTCCTTTCTGGCATCTTTGTTTCTCACTCAGTCTTTCCTACTATACTTCGTAGTTATTTCATCTCTCATAAAATGAAAATTGTAATAAACTAGGAACTATGTGAGTGGACAGTTGAATTACATCATCTTCAGTGAGAAAGGGATTCATATCTTTCTTCTCAAGATTGGCAGTGTAAACTTTTTATCACTTCAACAATAGGCAAGAACGGATATGGTCTAACATTGTAGTCTCGACCTCAATAATGTTGGCTACTATCATTCCACAACATGTTCGCTCATGATCATCCTGACTGACATTATGATACAAATAACGAGCTATATAAATCCCATATCACACAAAAGTTACTTTGTTTTTGAGCACAAAGCTATGAAGTTGTGGAATTTGGTAGTTTGCTAACGTTCACAAATAAATTCTATATTATCTTTCCTTCACTTGCTTCTTTGCATGTTGTTCATCCATGCCAATCTTTACCCTTCTTTTGTGTAATTCCTCTTTAAAGTATGGTAAAACTTCTTAAGTAGCAATTAAATGACATGAAATAATGTTACTCATAACTTGAGAGTATAATTCAACAAAGGAAAAAACATTGCAACGCTGTGGAACCTGCAAGAAACAATAAGCAAGCATAATCGAAAGATGCTGACTCCGCTACCGAATACCCTGCAATAATACATTAACACAATCTCATCTACTGCTGAGTAATCTATTCAGTACTAATGTGAGAGATTATTAAGTCATTACATATTCATTTATTTTACGTATTATTATGGTACTGGTTTCAGCAATCACTTGGCAGACCGTGCTCAAATTTGGCAATCACTTTGCCAAAACCAGTACCATGAGAATAAAATAAATGAATATGTGGTGACTTGGTTATCTCTCACATAATTTAGTATTGAATAGGTGGATCCTAATATCTTGTTTCATTACTTCGTGAATCGTGATTCAATACCGACCATAAAAATGAAATTTTTGACGTTAAATAATCTGAAGAAAACATGAAATACAACATGACTGAATTTGTTGTATGTAATGGGTAATTTCGGAAACTACTGGACTGATTCTGAAATTTATTTCACCTTTTGAAAGATAATATCATCCTAGAATATCAAAGAGTTCCTACGAGAACCGTGATTTAAGGCAAAAGAATGGTAGCAGTAATAAATTTGAAAGTTTGTATGTTTGCCTGTCTTTGTTTTTTCTTGTAAAAACTACTTGACTGATGGTGCTCAAATTTGGCAAGCTTACCTTTGATTAATACATTGGTTACTTACTATTGCACTATCTTTTAAGTGGGCTAAGTAGCGGAAGAAAGTGTGAAGCAAATCTGATGGAAATGTATGCCTGGGACCCGTAAAATGAAATATGCTGCCTAAATGGTTAGTCCTATTGAGCGCGCGGCTGTGAGCTTGCATCCGGGAGATAGTAGGTTCGAATCCCACTATCGGCAGCCCTGAAGATGGTTTTCCGTGGTTTCCCATTTTCACACCAGGCAAATGCTGGGGCTGTACCTTAATTAAGGCCACGGCCGCTTCCTTCCAACTCCTAGGCCTTTCCTATCCCATCGTCGCCATAAGACTTATCTGTGTCGGTGCGACGTAAAGCCCCTACCAAAAAAAAAAAAAAGTCCTATTGAACACGGGATCAGACAAAGTGTACTTGAAGTTCAGTTTCACTAGGAAAAGTTTATATAAATGTTCTTTATATCTGTCATAGATTTTGACAGGGGGAAAAAAGGTAAAGTTTCACTTTTTTTTTTTTTTTCCCCATGTTAAAACTGCTTGAAAGACCATGCTCAAATTTGGCAAGCATACAACTGGAGCCTTTGGTCAACATGCAAGCTACTTACTATTACAGTATATCTTAAGAGGGTTATGCAGGGAAATAAAATGTCAAGCAAGTCATAGGGAAAAGTGAAAATACCCTGCCGAACGGTTAGTCCTATTAAACATTGGAGCAGAGAAAGCTTAAAATTTGACTTGCCTGAAAAGAGTTTATATGAATTTTCTTTGTAACTCTAATAATTTTCAAGAAAAGAATGCTTTTCTGTGTTTTAGTGTAAACTGTGGTTTTGTTTGTATGTAACAGGTAATGTCGGAAACTACTGGACCAATTTTGAAATTTCTTTCACCATTTGAAAAAAATATCGTTCCAGGTAACATAGATCATGTCGGAATATCGAAGGGTTCCTGCTAGAACTGTGATTGAAGGGAGAAATGGCAACAGTAATCAATCTGAACGTTTGTATGTTTGCCTGTCTGTTTCTTATATGAAAACTACTTGCCTGATAGAACTCAAAATTGGCATATTTAGAGCTGATACCTTTGGTTGACCCATTGGCTACTTACTATCACACTATCTTTTAAGGGCTATGTAGTGAAAGAAAGTATCTGTGTTTGGGCGGATTCTTCATCATTGGTCTCTTCGTCTTAGTTTCTTTCACGTAGAAACTACTTGACGAGATTGTGCTCAAATTGGGCAATCATGCAACTGGAACCTATGGTTAACATGTTATAGGCTATTTACAGTGTATCTTAAGGGAGTGGGGGGGGCATGCAGAGAAACAACATATGAAGCAAGTCATTGGAAACTGTACGCCTGGGCCCTTAAAAGTGAGTTGGCAAGTTTACTTAAAATTCACTTTTCTAGAAAAAAGTTTGTAGGCTTTTTTTTTTTTTTTTTTTTTTTTTTTTTTTTTTTTTTTTTTTTTTTTTTTTTTTTTTTTTTCCCCACACCTGATATTGTCTAAGAGTTGGAAAAGGCTTAAATGATGTCATAAATGCACATCATGATAATGATCATCATTTAACCATTTCCATTTTCCCTGGTGCGGTGCAAGAGCGCTCTCCGCTTATGTCTATACAAGTACACTTCTTCATCAACTGGAAACAGTTCCCTGTTGAAGTTATTTCGGAAGACTGCTTCAGTTTATCAAATACATTTGAGACCTGTACTCCATAAATACATGCATAACACCACCATAGCACAGCGTGATGATACCCCGAGTCCGCTTGGTGGGAGGGGGCACTAATAATATGGTCGTGACTTCCATGTTCTTTGAAGAATTTCTATTATCGTCAGAAGCAGACCTTCCATGCCCTGATGAAGGCCAATGTAATTTGGTGGAAAGCTCGGCTTTGCTTTAGTAATAAATAAGTGGCTTTAATCCAGTTAATCTTAGTTATTTTATTATGATCTTTTGTTTAGATGAACATTATTATTATTATTATTATTATTATTATTATTATTATTATTATTATTGTGGCCATATTGGCTCAAGACGTAAAAGTGATTGGAAGTGTGGTTTGGTGATGTGCTGTTATGAGAAAATTAATGAAACGTTCTAAACATTCCACATATAGGAATGAGGTACCAGTTTTAGATCAACATCAGTAAAGGGAAATGTGACAGTTTTTCTTAAATATTAGGAACAGAATTATCTAATAAGAATGCCTGTGAATACAAGGTTTAACTTATTCCTATTGAATCGCAAACGTATGAGAGCTCTGTGAACTCTGATTTTTTAAATTTTATCTATTAAGAAATATCAGTTGGAAATTGATAAAATAGATGCTGTTGGTTTGAAAATATGTCAAGGGTTCCTCTATATGAAAATACGATGTTTAGCACATCTTTGTTAGTGCATAATTATAAAGTTATATTTGAGGGAGGGTTTGTTTATGTAACTAAGTTCCATCTACAAATTAGAATGGTATGATTGTTTTGACAACATTACTTATCCCACATCAGAGATTATTTAGGGTTTTGTGTTTTGATGTTCTCAAATAGTATGTAAATTATTGTCTATTTGTACTGCTTATTTCTCTCTCAAGAATATGTGTGTAGTTTCATTTATGAAAATCTGGTACTTTCTTCTTGCTGCCTACATGGATTTAAGCAAGTAGATGTGGACTAAATTGATGGTGTGTAAATTGGAGCCTGACTGGATCAGTATGTTATTTCAAAATAAAATGTACCTGTGAATATTGAATTTTCACGACCGCATTGTAATCGAAACAGACTTTCAACGTATTAGTTTGTGTTACGTACATATAGTACGTGTTGAAGAGATGTTAAGTACAGAACGAAAATGGCCAGCCGGACACCAGTGGGATCCGAACCCACAACCTCCCAATTTTGCGTCGGTTGCTCTACCAATTGAGCTATGGTGGCTTAGGCCATCTTTGTTCTGTTCGAAAGGACCTGAGCTACAGGTCTGGCACTGCTGCTAGCACACTGTAGAGTGCGTTTAAGTCACCCGTTGTGGAGCATGTCAATGAATATTGAATTTTCACGACCGCATTGTAATCGAAACAGACTTTCAACGTATTAGGTCGTGTTACGTACATGTAGTACGTAATAATAATAATAACTTAAATGTTTCCACCTTTTCAATACAATATATTCACAAATTTACAAAATTATACGGTACTAGTTTCGACCCATCTAGGGGTCATCATCAGCCGTATTGAAGCAAAGATCATTTGTAGTACGTGTTGAAGAGATGTTAAGTACAGAACAAAAATGGCCAGCCGGACACCAGTGGGATCCGAACCCACCACCTCCCGATTTTGCGTCGGTTGCTCTACCAATTGAGCTATGGTGGCCTAGGCCATCTTTGTTCTGTTTGAAAGGATCTGAGCTACAGGTCTGGCACTGCTGCTAGCAACCGACACGAAATCGGGAGGTTGTGGGTTCGGATCCCACTGGTGTCCGGCTGGCCATTTTTGTTCTGTACTTAACATCTCTTCAACACGTACTACATGTACGTAACATGACCTGATACGTTGAAAGTCTGTTTCGATTACAATGCGGTCGTGAAAATTCAATATTCATTCACATGCCCCACAACGGGCGACTTAAACGCACTCTACAGTGTGCTAGCAACAGTGCCACACCTGTAGCTCAGATCCTTTCAAACAGAACAAAGATGGCCTAGGCCACCATAGCTCAATTGGTAGAGCAACCGACGCGAAATCGGGAGGTTGTGGGTTCGGATCCCACTGGTGTCCGGCTGGCCTTTTTTGTTCTGTACTTAACATCTCTTCAACACGTACTACATGTACGTAACACGACCTAATACGTTGAAAGTCTGTTTCGAAGTGTACCTGTGCTTACAAAACCTAGTCCCTAGGAATCGCCACCATTTGTAACGAAGGATAACGTCATCTACAGGGCATGATATCTAACACTAATATGGAACGAAGAACACCTTTCTGAGGAATGGAAGAAGGCTGTCGTCACTAAGATACCAAAGAAGGGCAACCTCTTGGTTTGTAATAACTGGAGGGGAATAATGTTGCTCTCATATGGGAGAAAAGAAATTTCCAGAGTCATACTGAACAGAGCAAGCAGCGCCGTTGGTAGGAGATTCCACCAAAAACAAGCAAGTTTCAGAAACGGTCAGTCTACTGTGGATCAGATTAACACACCAAGGCTAAACATTGAACAATTTGCTGCGCATCAGACATCTTTGTATATAGTTTTCATTGATTCTGTTAGCTGTAGAAAGATGTGGAGGACTATGGAAAAGTTTAAAATCCCACAAAAGATAGTCTGCGTTACTCAGGCAATGTACAATGGATATACTTGTCAAGTAGAACATGAAAGGAAGCTGTCTCAACCTTTTGCTGTGAAATCTAGAGTAAGAGAAGGATGTTTTCTGTTGATCTTGTTTATCATGACACTGGTTTTTTTTTTTTAAGTAATAAACTTTATGGTTGGGTTCCGTATTGAGTTAAGACTTAACTTGAAATGAATACAAGATTTATTGCTCCACCTTCTCAATACTTAAAAAAAACAAAAACAAAAAAAAAACTGGATTGTTTGTTGAGAGAGGCAATGAATAAAAAGCGATAAATAGTGTGTTTTATAAGTACAGTTAATGCGCCATTTCCAGTAGGAGCCTGTGTATTTGGATTACCCATGTGGTTCTTTTATCCGTGCATTCTCAGGTCCGCATTAACCCAAATAATCCAGAGTTGGCTGTAAAATGATTTCTCTACAGGAAATGGTTATTGGAGGCTAAGAGTTTATCATCTGCAATGACTGATAATAATTAAACAATTACATTTAAGTCATCTTCAAAAATACATATAAAAAGTGGAAAAGTTTGTCAAGAATCAAGTAACTTACCAAACCCACAGCATTAATGTTGTTCTTTCATAGTGATGAGTTTCTATAAAATAAAAAACAACACCATGCTGCTACAGCCCTGAAGAGTCTTGCCTACCAATCAGCTGCTGCTGAGGCTGAAGGTCTGCAGATTACGAGATGACTCGTAGTCAGGCAATGAATCCTCCCAGCTTAAAAGCTTTCTAGACTGGGTCACTGTCTCAGCATCAGATAGCTCTTCCATTGGTTTCAAGTAGGTTCAGTGGATCTCGAACCAGTCCTCAGATCTAGGTAAAAATCCTTGACTTCCCGGAAATCGAACCTGGGACATCCAGATAAGAGGCAGACTTGACATCTCGAGACTGTGGGGACAGCTTCAATTTAATTTTTTTAATTTTTTTTTTTTTGCTAGCGGCTTTATGTTGCACCGACACAGATAGGTCTTATGGCGACGAGATTCAATTTCTATACAGGTTTTAAATCTTAATTGCACTGAAAACCTTAAGACCTTTATGAAGTGAATAAAAAAATAGGGTGGGAAAATAGCCTTCCACAGAACAGGTCAGCTTTTAAAAATGTGAATTAAATGTGAATTTCTCTTCACTGGTTTTTTTTTTTTTTTTTTTTTTTTTTTCTAGGGGCTTTACGTCGCACCGACACAGATAGGTCTTATGGCGACGATGGGATAGGAAAGGCCTAGGAGTTGGAAGGAAGCGGCCGTGGCCTTAATTAAGGTACTACAGCCCCAGCATTTGCCTGGTGTGAAAATGGGAAACCACGGAAAACCATCTTCAGGGCTGCCGATAGTGGGATTCGAACCTACTATCTCCCGGATGCAAGCTCACAGATACAAACAAACCAGCCTGTAGAATAACAGCCTTGTAAGGGCCTTGATGTGCCAAGATGGCTGCTGCCCAGCCACATGGCCTATGGATTTTAGAGTTCCATTATGGTCAGTGTGATGACAACCACTTCCATATTGACTGGCTTTCATGACTGGTCCACTACTACCCCCATCACACAGCTCCTCAGTTACTATCACGAGGCTGAATCAACCCTGTTCCAATCCTCAGTCCAAAATTAAAATCCCTGGTTCCGGACGGAGTAGCTCAGGCAGTAGAGCTTGGCCTCCTTTTCTAAGTTGGCAGGTTCAATCTCAGCTCAGTCTGGTGGTACTTGAAGGTGCTCAGTCCGACTCCTTGGCTGAACGGTCAGCGTACTGGCCTTCGGTTCAGAGGGTCCCGGGTTCGATTCCCGGCCGGGCCGGGAATTTTAACCTTAATTGGTTAATTCCAATGGCACGGGGGCTGGGTGTATGTGTGGTCTTCATCATCATTTCATCCTCATCACGACGCGCAGGTCACCTACGGGTGTCAAATAGAAAGACCTGCACCTGGCGAGCCAAACCCGTCCTGGGATATCCCGGCACTAACAGCCATACGACATTTCATTTTGAAGGTGCTCAAATATGCCAGCCTCGTGTAGGTAGGTTTACCAGCGCATAAAAAAAACTCCTGTGGGATCAAATTCCAGCACCTCAGCGTCTCTGAAAACTGTATAAGTAGTTAGTGGGACATCAAACCAATATCATCATTAAAATTCCTGGAATGGCTGGAAATTGAACCCAGGATCTCCCCTTAAAAGGCAGGCATGCTACCTCTACTCCAGGGGGCTGACTAGTGTAGCCTTATGTTAGCTCTCAGTTTCAGAAATAACAGTCAGCAAATTATTGCACAGTAAAATTTATTTTTCTATCAACCCCATTTTATGATACATCAAAACTGAGCTTGTAAATTGGTGGAAAAAATTAAAAGTTCTTGGAAGTACCAACAACTGCAGTTTTATTATGTGTCATAATAATGATAAATGTTTAGCAGTGTTGTGCATTCAGTCAGTAGACTTGTATCTAGGTACTCTGAAAAGTATCCTGCGGACCTCTACAAAAAACTGCACATCATTACCCGAGAGTTTAAACCACGCACATAGGTAATAAATGATAAAAATGGCAACCTCATCGAAGATAAAAAGGAAGATGTAGAAAGGTGAAAACAATACTGCAAAAAAAACTATATTATAAAGAAAATATTATATTAAATCAAGAAATAATGAAACAACCTCATTTGGAACTTGATATTTTGTTCAATGAAATAGAGAATGTAATTCAACATTTGAAGAATAACGAATCCCCAGGTATCGATGGGGTTTCGGGAGAAATGCTTAAAGAGTTGGGGAAGGAAGTCATCCACGTATGGCACTCATTATGCAACAAGGTTTGGAGAACAGGGGAGTGGCCCCTGCACAAGAAAGGGTCCGTTAGGGATTGCTCTAACTACCGAACCATAGCACTTGTATCCCATGCAAGCAAAGTCCTACTACACATACTGAATCAATGCTTGAAGCCTTTCTTACAACTTCAGATATCCCTGGAACAAGCAGGTTTTGTGGAAGAGCAAATTCTGAACATGAGTCAAATAATTGAAAAATGTTGTAAGTTTTGTGTTCCTGTTTTTATCTGCTTTGTACATTACTTAATGGCTTTGACTGTGTTGAGTGGGACAAACCATTGAAAGTATTACATGAATTTGGTGTTCCAGCACATCTCATATCACTGCTGAAAGGCCTTTGTGACAGTAACTTGGGAACCGTAAGGGTGGATGGTGATACCTCAAGACTTTTTCATTGTATCCAAAGGTGTAAGACAAGGTTGTGTCTTATCTCCCCAGCTATACAATATCTATGCCTAGCACATCATGAGGAGAGCGCTTGATGGTTGGTCTGGTGGTATCTCAATTGCTGGACGAAAAATCAACAACTTGCGTTTTGCTGACGACACCACACTTATTGCCAGTAGTGAAGATGAGCTTGCAGATTTACTTGCAAGAGTAAAGGATGCAAGTCTCATTTACAGATTATAAATCAATTTGAAGAAGACCAAACTCATGATCATTGATAGTGGAAATCAAGTGCACCTCACAGGTCGATTAAAGGGACTGGAGTTGGTTAATGACCTTGTATACCTTGGGTCATGTATAAGTGACACAGGAAATTGCAAGAAAGAGATAAAGAGGCATTTTGCCCTTGGGACGTGCAGCCATGTGTAAACTAACGAATGTCTGGCAGAACAGGGCAATATCCAAAAAATCACGAAGTCGATTGGTTAAAGCCCTAGTATTTTCCTTGTTCTTTTGCGGTTGTGAGACATGGACCATCAAGGCTAAGGACAAAGACTACATCGATGCTTTTGAGATGTGATGTTGGCATAGAATGCTACCTATAATTTGGACCGAAAGGAGAACAAATGAGTCCATCATTAAAGAGCTGAAGATAGTAAAATGTCTCTCTACACGTGTCAATGAAAGAATACTTCAGTTCTTTGGATGTATCTTAAGGAGGGATGTTGGATGGCGACAATTTGTGAAGCATGTAACTCTCCGAAACAAAACAATGGGGTCACGACACTCGGTAATAATACAACTGATGATGATGATGATGTACATTCTGCTGTGATTCTTTTTGACACCTAATCTGAAATTTATGGACACCATTTTGTATACACCCTGTATATTTAAAGGGTGTGTTATGTCCAATCCCTTGTCGTTTCCATTTGTTCTTGGCCTTGACTTACGGGGGGCTGAATGACTAGCTGTAGGGGCAAGTGCGAAAGCTGGTGCATTCCTTATGCTTGTGTCACATTCCTTGTGAAATGCTTTCTCCAAATTATCAAGTGTTCTGTATTGTGCTCCTGCACATATTTTGGAAACACAGGACTCGCATGTATAAATTGCTGGTCAGTTTGCTTGGTCATGAAAGATATTTAGCAAATTTAACCTTATGTAAGAAAACTACATTTTTATGTTGTTACATGTGGACTTTAATCAGTCTGACAATAAAGAATATATGCATAATTTTTTTTTTTAAGCATTTTAAAATGATATAAATATTCTTCAAAATTCTATATAGGCCCTATTGACCTAAAACCTTCGTGAAAGTTGAAATAATGAATGATGATCCCAAATTGTATTGGTATTTTAAGGCAGAAACAGGTTCCAAGGACATTCCAGGAATTGTTAATGAACAAGGGGAGTGTGTGTGAGGATCTACAGAAGGCAGAAGTATTCACTAAGCAGTATGTAAAGATTATTAGTTATGAGGATAATGTCCAGATAGAGGAGGTGACTAATACTATCATTTCTTATCTTGTCCCCCCTTGTTTTACCCAAGATCCCTCACAGAAAGTGCATCTCTGTTGTAATCTACTCAGTTTTTTTTTTTTTCAACATTCTGATTCATAGGTCAATATTGGCAAATAATATAATTTATATATCACGATTTTTGCTTTGGTAGGTAATTTCCAATTTCTAATTATGTCTGATAAACAGTAATACAATTTTGAGAAATGTCCTATCCTCTCTGAAATTTCTACATCTAACATCCTTCATTTTTCTCTACTGATTTTCATTACCTCACTTTTTGTTAAACTTATTTCCATACCTGCTTCTTCAATTGCCCTCTGCCAGGTATTTACTTGTTCTTCCAACTTTTGTTCATTTTCTTCCCATATCATCATATTATTGCATATGCTATGATGTTCATATAATTTGCTGTTGACCCTGGGCAAACTTTCCTCATAATGTTGTCCATCACTATATTAAAGTACACTTCCTTGTCGGAACTCCTCTGTCTTTTCTAAACCATTCTGATTTTTTGCCATCTATTGTAACTCAGTTCACACATTTGTTATACATGTTTCTAATTCTGAATTGTCATTTCCCTTGACAATTCTATAACAGACCTTGCCATATCTCTTCGCTTATAACCATGTCATAAGCCTTTTGTATATCCATGAATGCAACTGCGATGTCTTCCCCAAATTTCCATTTCTATCTACTACTTATCTAGCTGTAAATATGGCACCAGTAGTTAATCTTCCAGATCTAAATCCTTGTTCTTCTCTTAATTGTGAATCTATCTTGTTCTTGATTTTTTGTAAAATTATATTTTCCTAAATCTTCATGCAGTGACACAGTAATGTTGTTCCTCTGTAGTTCTCACAAAGTGTCTTATTACCTTTTTTAAAAATAGGTACAATAATTGCTGTTGTCCAATCTCTCCGTCAGTCCATACTATCTTCATTATTCTATACAGCCACTGCATTCCAATAGGTCCTGCAGTACCCGCAGACGAAAAATACACCCACAGAATCCCCTGCCTGTCGTGAGAGGCGACTAAAAGGGGCGACCAAGGGAAGATTGAATTAGAACCATGAAACTACTTTTGATTCGTACCAACACGTGGGGAACACCATGGGTTGCCTGTACTTGCGAGTAGTACCACTATATTAGGTATGAAATAGGTTTGTGATTAGCAGCAGCAAGAGGGGTTTCTCCTGTGGGTTTCCAGTACCCGTGCGTCGTACCCATGTGAGCAACACCGCGAGTCTGGGCGTTGCCTGTGAGTTGTACCACTATATGAGCGACACTGTGGGTCTGTGTTGCCTGTGATTAGTACCCACTATGTGAGGAACACCACGGGATGTGTGGTTAGTACACCTAGGTGAGGAACCTCATCGGTTTGCGTTGGCTATGAGTGGCGCCATTGTGTGAGAAACACCATAGGTTTGCGTTACCTATACGAAGTACAATACTTGTGAGTAGTACCATCTTGTGTGGAACACTGTGAGTCTTCGCTACTTTTGATTAGTACCCCGACATGACAAATACCATAAAAATAATAATAATCGTTTGGCCTCAGCTTCCGTGCGCAGACATTTCAAGTTGACGCCATCTGGCTGTCTGCTCGTCAATTTCGACGTTCCGTTTTACTCTAGGCTCACTAGATGGTAGACCGAGTAAACCGAAACTCTCTTGGGCGCTTACGGCTGAGATTTAATTAATTTTGTCGGGTAAACACCACATGTGTCACCAGAGATCTTTTACATGCCGACATCGTACGACATGGTGTGTCAAACGGACATTTTTCCGCCCTTAAAAAATCCGAACTACCTCTGCCGGGTTTGAACCCGCTATCTTGGGATCCGGAGGCCGACACTATACCACCGATCCACTTTACTCGCGACATGTACCATTCTGTGGGGACTTAGACATGGATTTTGCACCCCTTTAGACATCAAGCATCATTGTGCTTTATAAGTGGTCCCTTGGTCAGTAATACTATTATTTACAATTTTTTTTGAGTCTGATCTACTGTTTTTTGTTTGTTTGGTTGTTTTTTTTTTTTTTGTATTTTGTTGGGTTCATGTCCATCCAATCATTCTTCATGACATTTTATTTTATTTTGATCAGTGGATGAATTTGACCTTTTTGTTTTTTTTTCATTTCGTACCATTAGCGGCCGATGACCTCAATATTAGGCCCCTTTAAACAACAAATATCATCACCATCATCAGGTCCTGCAGTTTTAATCATTTCCACTATGATGTTATCTATTCCAGGAGCTTTGCCATTTTTCATTTCTGATACGGCTTTTTCTACATCCGACATTTGTAGATATTCTCTTCCTGTTTCATCTGATCGTCAATACATCCCTTCCACTGTAATGGCGGTATTTCTTTTATCTTTATCTATTTCCTTGGGTTCATTTGTTTCATTTTATCCATATAGATTTTTGAAGTGTACTTTCCACACTTTCAAACTTTTTTCTTCCCGCACGGGTTTTCCATGTTTGTTGATGACTTTTGATGTATTTATTTTTTGCTTCTTTCTGCTACCTAATATGTGGTATAATATTTTCTTGTCATTTTTATAAATCACTTCTATCATTTTTGTGAATTTTTCTCATTACATCTTTTTTAGCCAGTGCTATCATTTACCTGGCTGTTCTGCTTAGTCATTTTCATTTGTCTATTATGTTCCGTTCTGTTTATGAACTATTCTCTCCTCGCATTCTTCTTGACTGCTTCTGCACTTCTCTCATTCCTCCATGGAGTTTCTTCGTGTATGACTTGTTGATGTCCTTTTATAGGTTTCTTCTGCTGCTTGACTAAAACCTGTTTTAACCTTCTCGATTCTTACTCAACATCCTTTCTCTCATCTTTAGGAAGTTGAGTTTTAATCTTTATATCTGTTGGTTATACTTATTTGAGTACTGTTTGTATGAAAGAGCTATACCGAATGAATGGACAGTTGCTATAGTAGTCCTTGAGAATAAAGGAAAGTGTGATAAATATAAAGCCAAAAATTACAGGCCAGTCAGTTTAACATGTGTTGCATGTACGCACTGGGAAAGCATGGAGATGTTCAGTAAATTTCCAAATTCTTTGCAATAGAGATGTACTGAAACACTACCGATAGACGTCTCACGAGTTGTACACGTTATGCACTTGTCAGTCGTCATTTGTTCCTCTATGTTTATAATAGAAGTAGCGTAGTTAATTGATGAAGTTAAAGTTTTAATATATCAGAATGGCAGAAAAGAAAACAAGAAAACTGTTTTGTCTGACGATTGCAGTATTCCAATATTCCAAAATCGAGGTCAATCGTATTCATACCGTCAGTTTCCTAAGGAGGAGCCCTTCGGTAAACAGTGGATGCATGCTCTTCGTAGAAAGGACATAAGAAATAAAAGCTCGACTCACAATATCAAGGTGTACTCGAAGCATTTTGCAGTTGAAGAATTTGACATTACTGAAACGAGTGAATGAGATAATTAATTCTAATTTGAAATAATTTTATAATTAGTTAATGGCATTCTGATTAGTTAATATGACGCATTTCAATAATTTTAACCAGGCTGAGTAGTTCGGACAGTAGAGCGCTGGCCTTCTAAGACAAACTCGGTAGGTTCGATCCCGGCTCAGTCCGGTGGTATTTGAAGGTGCTCAAATACTTCAGCCTCATATCGGTAGATTTACTGGTACGTAAAAGAACTTCTCCGGGACAAAATTCTGGCATCTCGGCGTCTCCAAGAACCGAAAAAGTAGTAAGTGGGAGTGGGACGTAAAAGCAATAACGTTCGTTAATATTCAATGAGCTTCCGTGACTTACTTTACAAAGGTGAAAAATGAGAGTATCCTCCTAGTTCAATACAATAAATATTCCGTCATTAGACGGAGTAAACAAATTCAAACATGTTTCGGCTCGTTTGAGCCATCTTCAGTGAAAAATGAGGGGAGTTGGAAATAATTTACATAATATAAGTTGAAAAAATGCTAAAAAACATAATGAAGGAGCAAATGAAAAAACAAACAAAAGAGAGCCTAGACGGAAACAAAATTAACACAAATATACAATATTTACATCAATATGCGGAGCAAAAAACAACTCACTGCGACAAAATTAAGCGAAAAGGAGTTAATTTAAAATAATAATTGAAATAAAAAACTGTGTTAACCTAAGAAAACAATGGAATGAAAAAACAAATGATGCAGATGGAAATGAACAATAGTACCACATGGTGAGGTTGTGGACCTCATAGTTTACAAAATATTGTTTAGTAACAATAACAAAACAGGTAGAAATCACTGTCGAAAATGAAATTTAAATTTCATTGGTGTTTTTCCCTTGTCACAGGCGTTTCGCCTACATGTTATATCAGGCTTGGTTTCTCAAAAATGTTTGCTCCCGCTCCCCTCCTGACCAATTTAATGTGATGGGTTTCTACAAGGATGATCATTTGTTTTTTCATTCCTTTGTTTCCTTAGGTTAACACAGTTTTTAGTTTCAATTATTATTTTAAATTAACTCCTTTTCACTGAATTTTGTCGCAGTGAGTTGTTTTTTGCCCTGCATATTGATGTAAATATTGTATATTTGTGCTAATTTTGTTTCCGTCTAGGCTCTCTTTTGTTTGTTTTTTCATTTGCTCCTTCATTATTTTTTAAAGTATTTTTTCAACTTATATTATGTAAATTATTTCAAACTCCCCTCATTTTTCACTGAAGATGGCTCAAACGAGCCGAAACATGTTTGAATTTGTTTACTCCGTCTAATGACGGAATATTTATTGTATTGAACTAGGAGGATACTCTCATTTTTCACCTTTGTAAAGTGAAACCCGTCAATACGGAATGATTCTAATATCTTCCGTGGCTTATGCGGCAGTGAGCCACCCTCTCACCGCTGGCTTCTGTGGTTCAAATCCCGGTCACTCCACGTGAGATTTGTGCTGGAAAAAGTGGAAGCGGGACAGGTTTATCTCAGGGTACTCTGCTTTTCACTGTTGTCTTTCATTCTAGCAACACATTCCAATTTCATTTCATCTGTCAGCCATAAATCATTGCCCCAGAAGAGTGTGACAGGCTTCGGCAGCCGGCACAATGCCTATTTCCATTTTCAATATTATTCAATATTTTAGACAAGGGCAAAAGGTGAAGACTTAAGGAGAAAGCTGTACTTTCTCTCTCTCTTGTTTTTTTTTCTCTTCTCCATGGACTGGCTTGGAAATAATCCTGAGACCAGGAACATTTAGAAGTAGGGAAGCAACCAGAATACTGTGTGCGGTGTTGTACCCTGAATCACAGAGTGGCCTATAATTTGACACTGGAGCACCATCAGTTCCAGACTTCTTGAATACGAAATAACTCATCAATTCCAAATTTAAAATATTTATATCTGTCTTATGGCCTGAAACAAGATCTTGAAACTTGTGTGCAAGGGGAAATTCAATTCAGTAGTACTGGATTTGGCCTGTGGCACTGCAGTCGTACCAGTATCGTGTTTTATGTACACCTCTAACCTAAAATATATAATGCATGTTTCCAAAAGGCTATTTGCACTTTAAAGAATTCACTCTTCAATTCCGCTTTCAAATTTGCAATTGTAATTGTTCCTATATTATTTCCCATCTCTTTCAAAACATCAGCAGAATATGGTAATTTCATTTTCATGCATTTAAAGTAACAGTTTTTGTTTCGATTATCATAGATTTAGAAATACTCCATATAAGTCTTATGCAAAACAATCAAGAAGCTGAAATCGCATACCGTGTATTACCATTACGCTGCCTAGCAGACAAGTTTTGCGTGATACATCCCTGTTATTTTAGAAAAGGCTAGGTAAAGAACAGATAGGGAATCTTTCACCTGGGCAACTGCCCTAAATGCCGATCTGTGGTGATTTTTATTGATTGATTTTATTTCCGGTGTATAAATTAATGATATGTTTAATGTAAAAGCAATGCCTTAGGTGTATGCACACAATTCTTAGTAATTACTGATCATCATAATAGATATGTCTTTCACAAAGGAATTAGACAAGCATTACACATACTGCGTACACAATATTGGCTGTGGTCTGGCCTCAACAAGTATGTGCTGGGTATTAAAAAGAGAATTCTTACTAGTAGTCCACATTCTGATGTTATATCGCTATTGTAAAATTATTTTCTGTTGTTCAGCAATTTTTTTAAATGCCATTTGATCATAATTTTTCCTTTTCCTTTTACTTTCAGCTGTCTGGGGTAGTCAGCGAAGAGAAAATAAATAATATGGGAGACAAAGGTGAAGAGGAAGAGGAGAAACCAAGGGGTCGGCAAAGTAAAAGGAATATAAATAAAATAGTTAAATATCATGAATTCGAAGATGACAATTCTGGTGAAGAAGATTCTGCTGCTAAACCACGAGGAAGACAGGGCCGGAGGAAAATGGATGGATCAGATGATGATGACGAGTTTATTACAGAAGAAGGAGGGAAGAGGAGGAGAGGTCAGAGGGGCCGTGGTAGCAAACGGAAGGGAGGAGAAGAGGACCTGGAAGAATCTGGAGAAGAGGATGATGCGAAGCCCAAAGCTAAGAAAGTCAAAGCTGAAGGAAAGATGAACCGTACCGACAGTGACTTTGAATCTATTGATTTTTCATGTGATAAAACCACTGCTGATGGGAAGCCATGGAATTTAAAGATATGTGGTTGGAATATTGGTGGTCTGAAGGCTTGGATTAAAGTAAGTATTTTATAGTCATGCTTTGATTGCTTAATGTGCTTCTGTATGAAAAAATGTTACCAAACCTGGATCCTGTATCCTTCAGCTCATAATGATTACAGTGGACTCTTTTTAATTCAAATTCCTATGGGAATCAGAAAAATTCTAATTATCCAGAATTTGAATTAACCAAAAATGACTATTTGAACGAAAATATAGTACAATATATTATTAACACACAAAATAAATTCATTGTAATGAATAATTATTACAGTATTGTGCATTATACTATACCTTAACAGCTGCCATGTTGCCTTGTACTGTAGATCAAAGTTTTTACATGAAAATATACTGTATAAACACTTCATTTACGGTATTTACACACAATTTAGCCCATTACACTTATTCCATTGCTCACTTAAAACAATGATTTTTGTTCGGGTTTGCTTAGTTTTACACGATAGACAAAATCATTACTTTCAATTAAAGTTTGAAATGTGTCATCATAAACATTTGACTGAGCTTCAACAAATCTTCTTAAACTTCCTACCATTTTGAAAGTTTCAGACGTGTCTGTACACGCTCTTCAGTGATGTCTTGAATGCTCCCCTCTTCATAATCGGATGGATTGGAATTTTGTACCACTTCTTGCAGAATCTCGTCTCTTGTCAGATCTTCTCATTCTGCAACTTCAGTATGAAGAGCTAAATAAACGTCATATCTGACATCAGTCACTACTTCACTACTTTCACTACTGATTCCACATACATTTCTAGTCAGGTTTTGCTTAACATTCAAGTAGCATCTAGCAGATCAATTTTAGTTTGCTTCGTGTCATTCTCCAGGATTTGAATAACAACCTGCTGTCGATAAAAATGTTTTAAATTACTTCTGGATCCATCGGCTGCACTACTGACATATTGGGAGGAAAGTAGCATGTCCTAATGCTCTTAGTTAAGGACCTGTGTGGTTACCAATAAAGAACAAAATTTTCCTGATAGCCGCATACACTTTTTTGTCTAGTGTTACAAGCCAATTTTCAAAATGTTCTCTAGCTTTCAGACTTTTCTGTTAGCCTCATACTGTACTAGAAGACTTTTAACTGCTTTAAAAAATGTTTGTTTTGCTGATTTCCCTAACATTGGAAATGGTAACTTTTTAGAGCCATCCATATTTGCCCCAACCAGGACCTTTACTCTTTCCATGCTGCTTTTTCTGCCACTGCCTTTTTTCCCTGTAAATGTTTTATCTGGCATGTGCTTAAAAGATTAACTGTTTCATCTACGTTGAAATCCATTTAACCACTTGTTGGGCGTTTCTGCTTTAAATGAAACATTTTCACTACGCACATTCTTAAAACAAATGCCATTTCTTTCTTTAAACCATGACTAGTTTTCAGAAAATTCTTCTGCCTTAACATGTACTATTTTTTTTTTTTTTTTTTTTTTTTTTTTTTTGCTAGGGGCTTTACGTCGCGCCGACACAGTTAGGTCTTATGGCGACGATGGAATAGGAAAGGCCTAGGAGTTGGAAGGAAGCGGCCGTGGCCTTAATTAAGGCACAGCCCCAGCATTTGCCTGGTGTGAAAATGGGAAACCACGGAAAACCATTTTCAGGGCTGCCGATAGTGGGATTCGAACCTACTATCTCCCGGATGCAAGCTCACAGCCGCGCGCCTCTATGCGCACGGCCAACTCGCCCGGTACATGTACTATTGGGATACTTAATGGAACATTATGATCACGGGACTGTTTGAACCACTTTAAAACACATTTGTTAGTATCGGGAAATTCACCGCCTCTCATTCTTTTCCTCTTTCCTCCATTTTGTAAAACCCAGCTTTCCATGATTTTGTCTTTGTTTTTTATGTATGTTAACAACAGTGTTGCCAACTTATATTTTCAAGAACCGCTAAATACTACTAAAAATCCACTAAAATTGCGCCAAGTAATCCAATCTCAAATAATGAGCAATGAAAATTAGCAATAATAATAAATAATAATAAAAGTAAATGCCTGCACTCACCTGATCTGTGGTTTTTCACTGGGATTAACCCCATGCTTGCGAGCCGTCGAGCTAAAACTTTTATTCAATTTACTGCCGGGTGCAAATTACGTGAATCCCCTACCTCAAGGGCCACACACAGAACAGGCAAGTTCATCTTCCTTTGTAGCATAAATTAATATAAATGCTGCTCTCTCACAGTTTCTTTATATGTCGTCATTCGTCAACTAAGAGATCAGTAACCTTTCCCCACGCATTACAAATTTATGATACCATGATATCATAATATCAAATCCAAATAACAGGTTTTCCTCATGTGGCTACTAGCTCCTGACAAAAAATACGGAATAGCTTGGAGACAGACTGGAGTACAAATTTAGAGAAAACAAACGTAAAATGGTTAAAACTCTAAATTCCGCTATAATAAATCTAGAATTCCGCCAAAAAATCCGCTGTCCGCTAAATGACATATTTCTCCGCCGACAGTCTTCTAATTCCGCCAAATTTAGTGGAAAATCCGCTAAGTTGGCAACACTGGTTAACATGTGTTAGGCAAGATTCCATACTCTTTGGTGATTTCAGTCTTCTTTACTCCTCTTTCCACTTCTCTCAGCACTTCACTTTTGTTTTTTCTGCAAGTGTTAAACTACTGTATGCACCACACTTCGACATTTTAGGAACACACTGTGAGATGAAAGTTTCACATTCCTAGGTTGATGATTGATTCTCCAACTTGCCTTCATTTTGAACAGCAATATTTATCTGCCGAGTTTCCAGTTTAATTGTGGTGATGTGATATTAGCCTTACTCTGAATAATAATAATAATCTGATGAGTTTCTCTTCTCCAACAGCTTATTGTTTTTTGGATATCATTTCACTGTATCTTGTGCATGTCATTTCTTACAGCATGTTCTAATTGTCAGCAAAACTCTCACTGTGTCCAAAGTAAGACTATTCCTCTCAATGATCCATAATGAATTCATTTGAGAAATAACATGCTGTACACAAACATTAAAGCCCAGTAGTGAGAGAGAGGGAGAGAAGCTTACAAGCAGCTCTATATCTCAGTAAGCAATGTGTTCTTTCTTGAATTGAGTGAAAAACCATTTCAATCAGTCTAGTACTTGTTGCTCCATTCTCTTATTTTAGCATCAGCTGCATAAATAAAATTTAACATGACAGTAGTCATCAGATCACATAGAGTTTCTTCCTGCACACACATGCCTGGGAAAATGGACTTAACTTTTTCAGCACATTGAGAAATATTCTCTCATTCTGGGGTAGTATGCAGAGAAACCCATTCCATTTTGGCATAAGCATTGAAAGGTTCTTGGGGCCACCCTCTTATATATTAAACTGCAGTAGTAAAAGTTGAAAAATAGACTTTCTAAAAGTTTCTGATGTAATTGAACCTTCTTTCTGAAGACTTTTCATTTCAGTGGTTAAGATCATATCCTTCTGATGCATTGAGAACGTCAAGGAGAACTGAACTAAAAAATTTATATTTGTTGGTTTGGACTCGTCTGATTACAATACCATTATCTTCACATTTCTAAGCTAAGCTGTTTTCTAGAAAGAACCAAGAAAAATATGGCATGAGTTCCTTGTGCTTTCTTATTTCTTTGTCACCATCTTAAATAATTTCTTTGTTGCCTTGTTTTCAATGTTCTGTGTATTACTGTACAGTAGAGACCTGCACACCGCTCAGTTTGTTGGATCACGCTCATTCGACTCTTATACAGTCGAACGTATCTCGGTCTACTTTGAGCGGGTTGGCTAGCAGCATGTAGTCTGAGGTGAGGCGGCTGATGTGCTTACGGACAGTATCAACAAAGTTACAATGAACAAACTTAAAAGGAGTGAGGAAAGGAGAGTGGCTGACTATGAAATGTTGGACACTGTGCAAATATTTTAACAAAATTTTCATTGAGGTAATATAATTACAAAGTTACTATAAACACTGTGATATCAACTTGTCACATTAGTAGACAGAACATTAATTTGTACCATCTTTCACGTCGTCACAAACATTCACCATTATTGTTTTGTCTGTTTTAATGCAGAATAAATCAAGACGGCATCGTTTACTCTTGTCTGGATTAAGCAAGCTCCTTTTGTCACTAAAAAGTTACCAGCTGAACTGAAATTTCTTTAACTTACCTCATTGGAGTCTGGAATAGATAATATTTTCTTTGCTAGCAGAGCAAGTCTTGGATATTCTGTGCTGTAATCTTCTAAAAAATAATTTTTGTAGGATATCGGTAATGTTTAGCCAGCATTAACTCGTTTTATACATGGAACTTTGTTCCCGAAACAACTGTAAAAGGACGAATATCTGTTGCATGCATTTTGAGCACTTCTGTGAAATGTTTTGTTTGATATCATGTGATACTGTATTTGATGGCTGCCCTTTGCAAACGTTAATAAGGAATGTTTATATCGCACGTGTCCTATATGTTCACCAGTTACAGCTGTTACCAGCAAGAAGTATTCCCACACTGCTCTTCATCCTTTCTTACTCTAGTAATCCATATTTTCTCTTCGTAAGTTTTGCTTTCACCTTGTATTTGGTCTGCCCTTCCATGTTCGCAATGAATGTCGTAGTGACTGCAAATGTGAATCAGTCGGACCAAATGTGGTGCGTTCACTCAGACTATCTAGAGCCAAGCAGATGGTCGGGTCACGCTCACTAGCGAAGTAATAATAATAATGTTATTTTACAGTTTTCGGAGATGCCAAGGTGCCGGAATTTAGTTCCGCAGGAGTTCTTTCACATGCCCGTAAATCTACTGACACGAGGCTGATGTATTTGAGCACCTTCAAATATCACCGGACTGAGCCAGGATCGAACCTGCCAGGTTGGGGTCAGAAGGCCAGCGCCTCAACCGTTTGAGCCAATCAGCCCGGCCACTAGCGAAGTAAGACTTAACTGTAAGACTACCTTCATTCAACCAACCGTGAATAGGGAATGCAGGCTTTTATTGTGCAGTGTACAGCAGTTTTAAATGTGATCAATATGCCAGCGTGTTTCGCTTTTGGATGTTGTAATAAATCTGGTCTTCATCCTCATATAGAATACTATTATTTTCCCAGCAGGGCAGATCTCCTGAAACTGCATGAAATATGGGTTAATCGTACAAAAAGAAAATTTGTTCCAACAATTTTTATTTGTGGTCAACAATTCTGTGCAAGTGATTTCCACGAATGTAATATTTTGGAAGCTTGAATACTTTCAACGAATTTTTTTTTAAGACATCCTAAGCTAAAAGAAAATGCAATTCCTTCAAAAATATTTCTGACCAGACGAGAAATCATCCCGTAAAAAAAAAAAAAAAAAATCTTCATTCCAGAAAGAATTTGGTTTCTGATTTACTAAACTGTGGCAGCTCTGAAAGCTCTGAAATGCTTTTTTTTTTTTTTTTTAATTTTTTTTACGTCGCACTGACACAGATAGGACTTATGGCGACGATCGGACAGGGAAAGGCTAGGAGTGGGAAAGAAGCGGCCGTAGCCTCAATTAAGGTATAGCACCAGCATTTGCCTGGTGTGAAAATGGGGAACCATGGAGAACCATCTTCAGGGCTGCCGACAGTGGGGTTCGAACCTACTATCTCCCGAATACTGGATACTGGCCGCACTCAAGCTACTGCAGCTATTGAGCTCGGTAGCTCTGAAATGAAGGATCAAAGTACATCTGTTCAGACATGGCAAATGCGAGTGTGTGTATTCATTGTGAATTAGAATGTGAAACTTACAGGCATCAAATATCTTTTGATGACATGAATGAATGGGACTCAGATGTGATCCGAAATGTGGACCTGGATCGTTTTTCAGAGGAAAGTTGTAGTGACGACGACGACATGGACAATTGGAAGACCTATATGGAAGGGTGAAATTTTCTGCAGTATTTGTATTTCTTCGAGCTTTGGTTTTCTTTTTTTAAATCATGCTTCGGTGTGCAAGACTATCATAGAAAAAAAAAAGGAGCATGCATTGTTGTTAAAACACATTGCACGAATGGACATGTTTTACCTGGGCACCTACAGGTGATTAGTCCTGTCTTGAAGGCAATCTCTCTGTTGCATGGGGCATGTATTTCCGTAGGTTGAACTTCATCGTAATGAAAGGTTTTACATGCATCTTAAAAATGGTTTTTTCTAAAAGAGAAGTTTATTTCGATTCTTGAACATATAAGCAATGTCTACTGAATGAAAACCTACAACCTGTTTTCCAGTCATTGACCGGGTCAGAGATGTAAGCAATGTCTACTCCTGGGGGAAAAGAGTGAAAAATTTAATTCTTGTGACAGTGATACCCTGAGTAACAAAAGAAAGTAAAGGGTACAGCTTGGATAAAAAGGAATTTCGAGGAATTTAGTATACTATCTGATATTGAAAACAAATGATTTTTGGGTGACTTGGAAGATGTTACATTTTTATCACACAAGCAGCCTTCAATCTTTCCACAACAAAAGGTTGAAATATGTTCCCAAATGAATGTATTTCTCTTTGCAAGGGCTATCCAATAGGTCAATAATAGCTGTACTCGACCACAACGCCCACTGGGACAACAGGAAAGTTGTAGACATTAGCGTAGAATTATCAAAGGGATATAATGAATGTATTTCCAAGAAATAGTACACAGAAAATGTGTGTTTTGATGGCAAGAATTACATCGTAAAATTATATCCAACGTACCTCAATGTGAATCCTCGGAA
The DNA here is from genome assembly GCF_040414725.1 of Anabrus simplex. Taxonomy (NCBI): domain Eukaryota; kingdom Metazoa; phylum Arthropoda; class Insecta; order Orthoptera; family Tettigoniidae; genus Anabrus; species Anabrus simplex. The sequence goes on along the minus strand of NC_090265.1, from coordinate 125,039,162 downwards.
TTTGTGGTTCCAGAAAAAAGATAGTAGTGGCTTTCCAAGAAACTTGGGGCCTGTGAAAAAAGCAAAACAAAGTACAAGTGAGTTTCAAAGAAAATATTTTTCTCAGTTAGGACGTACAGTGGAGTAACCAGCAGGCAGTTGCTTCCTGGAGAAGGATAGGGTAAAAATAAAGGATTATGGCTATTTTTAATGAGTGTTTCTCTGTAACATTAACTATATTGTTTAATTTTAAGTTATTCAAACTAAATACACATAAAGCAAAGAGTGATCAGGTACTGCTGAGTGTTGACCTTGCAGTGCATGAATCATGGCCTCGTCGTTGCTTATACAGCTGCGCTGTCAAGTTCCAGTCAGGCAGCTTGACGTTGCACAGAGTGAAAGAACATGAGAAGAATATGTTAACCCCGATCTATCTATCGTAAAGAGTTCTGGTTTTAACTATTCTTTTCATGTTCTCCTCAATTAATTAGAATTTTTTTGGCTATTGTTATATTTTTAGTTCAGTTCTCCTTTAATTAATAGACTATCAGTCTGATTTTTCATTTCAAAAGCTATAGTCTCTTCTCATTCACTCTTGCACTCTTGCTGTAACCTAACACACTTTAACATTTGGTTCCCACAAAATTGCAAATATTTTGAGTTCGTCCACTCAAATGATAAAATAGCAAAAATACTGGAATACTATCCCAAGAATTCCCTGAACAACACTTGGTAAGACATCGACAGCAGTTTCCACAGCATTATGTTCTTTGTGTGCAGCACATCCTGTGCCATGAGACCGTTGGAATTGGTGTTCTTGTTGTCTACTGATATGACAATGATTTTATTGGAAATACCGTATTTTTCAGCAGCCTCCTATACACGATCTGCAAGGAGATCGAGGTGTCTCTCCAGGAAGGCTTGAAACTTCTGGAATTTCTGTTGCCATGCCTGTTTCCAGAACAAAATATTTTATGAATGACAATAGGCATAACTGTCACATCAATATGATTAGAAGCATCAATAGATAAATAACAAAATTTTGTATCTTTTGGGTCATCTTGAGGTCCACTAATTGCTTGTGGAGCTAAGACATTTACTGCAAGAGCTTTGCATTTGGTTTGTCTTTATAGAAATCTACAGTATTATCAACAAATTTCTGCAGTAACGAGGAAGTGCAGTCCATTCATTGTCTTGAAAATTTGGTTGTGCTGTCTTGTGTGATGGATAAAATTAGTCTCTTGAGTAGCCAGCTCCCGTTCTTTACTCTCTTGAATTTTTTTTAAAGAAGGTCTTACTATATTTGAGTAGCACTCCTTACAGATACAGCAGCGATATGTTTTTGTTCAAATGGTCATCTGTATGAGCATTATCGCCATGACTAACTGAAAATATTGCCAGACATATTACACAGTACTACTTTTGATCCATCACCTACCAGGAAGTTTTTCCTTTAAAGCATAATTGAAAACTCATTTCCTCCTTGGCATTGTATGGTATTACTTCATTAACAAACACAGAATGTCTAATAAACTAACAAAACTGAAATGCTGGTCACATGGTTGTCATAACTTTTAAATACTTCACCCATAATCTACACCAGAAGAGAACACACCATGAAATAAAAGAGATCTTTTCACGTAGGAAGAACAGAACGTTTATTATATCTTGTAACCAATTCCCAATGTTTTTACTTACACTGTAGGACTGAATGTGGCATGCTTATTATATGGGAATGGAAAATATGACAGCATGTTATGCTCTATGACTTGTGTAAAGTTTGTTTCTTTTCATATGATTTATTTGTGTGTAGTTCCAATTCACGGTTTGGTATTCTTGTTGCAAGTTGTATAAGAGTAGGATGTGCTTTACCACTCAGAAAAATTTATGTATACAGTTGTTAGATCAGATATTTCCCCCCAAAACGCATTAGATGACGTTTTTAAGTTTAGGGATCCTACTGTAATGTCAAGTGTGCAAGCAAGGGAAGTACTCATCTATAGTTGAATGAATTAACAAAACAAGCCAGGTGTATGGTGCAAGCACATAAGCCCAAGTCCTTTAAGGTGTTAAAATTTTCAATTGTTGAGTGTAAATGTTAAGTACGTGTGTCGGTGCACAGTTGCTATGTTTCTTTGCAAAGATTATCTCAAGATGAACTCTATAAAATCGAGACAAATTTTAAATTTGTATTTTTTTCATACGTATTTGATTGATGGTCTATTTCATTTCTGATGTCATGCTTCTGCCAACATCATTTATAGCTATAGTTTACCTTGTCTTGTCCATGATAGAAATATATGTTCCCATCACAAATTCAGGGTGTAATTTTAAGTAGATTCATTTTAGTGGAGTTCGAACTGAGCACACAGATTTGCTAACTAGTTTGGGGCATATTACCTTGATGGTAGAATAAGGGGACAGTACATACGTAAAAGGAAAGTTTAGTATAGGGTGACCAGACATCCATCATTTTAACGTCTGACCACGGTCCAGGAGGAATTCTCAATAATTTCAAAATGTCCTATATTTTGAAACATTAGATCCAAATTACTGTCAATTTTTTGTATTTGTTTCAAGTCTTGTTAAATTAATCATACATTTACAAATTCTGTCATAAGATGAAATAACATACATAGGCTATTTTGTCGAAATACAAGGAGTTACTAGCAGTATTTTGGAAAACTGTTCTTATCGAAGTATCACTTGATAAAATAACTCATTTCTATTAGGTGTGTGAGAAGATGTCTGTGAATCTAGAAACTTTGGAATGTGAAAATGTAATTGGCAATTTGACAAAATTTTGGCAAATACAAATCATTCAAATGTGGAAAAATATGAAACAAGGTGAACAAAAATATCCAAAGACAATGTAGGTAGGTTCTTTTTCTTCTTTACAATGGGACTGTGTATCAATTTCAATTCATCCTTGTTTCCTTTTCTGTATTTTCCAATATTCCTTCATATTCTTCTCTCCTCAAACCACTTTGGACCAGGTTTCCTTTTCATTCTTCTTTGACCGGGCGAGTTGGCCGTGCGCGTAGAGGCGCGCGGCTGTGAGCTTGCGTCCGGGAGATAGTAGGTTCGAATCCCACTATCGGCAGCCTTGAAGATGGTTTTCCGTGGTTTCCCATTTTCACACCAGGCAAATGCTGGGGCTGTACCTTAATTAAGGCCACGGCCGCTTCCTTCCAACTCCTAGGCCTTTCCTATCCCATCGTCGCCATAAGACCTATCTGTGTCGGTGCGACGTAAAGCCCCTAGCATTCTTCTGTGGAATCCTTCCATTCTTAAAATTTTCTTTTTAGATATCTCTCACTCTGTAGTTTCCCCTTCTCTTAACTCTCTTGGTGCCAGGCGGTAGTGCGAGCATCCGCCCTTTAAATTGCCAGAGCCGATCTGGTCGGCCGTTAACAATCCAGTCGAAAGTTGCCAGAGCCGATTACATCGGCCGGCTTAAAATTCTGTCATATACGTAATTTTGAGGCAACCTATAGTGAAGTGCATACTTTTGTTACAACCTGTAGTAAAGGGGATACACGTTATTGTGTGCCTGGCCTTGCTTTGGCAGTTCTAAGAGGGTGTTATACCTTTCACAAGAGTCGTTTCCTGTGTTTACAAATACCGCTAACCGGTCAGTAAGAGATTGCTCCTTGTCGTGAGTAGATTTGTGACAGGAAAATGGCATGTTATTCACGTGATAATTTTTCAGCAGGTATTGATGACAATAAGTTAATGCAGTATTTAGAACAGTGCGAAGTTAACGCTGATGATTTATCGGATAGCGATAGGGAATTTAGTTCAGAGAGTAGCGACGAAATTATACCGGACACGTCCGCGGAATCACCGCAGCTAAAAAAGAGACGGTTAATTGTGTCTAACAGCACTAACGCTACTCTGAATATGGTGGTAGATGAAACTAGTGATAACGAATATGATGATGATGATGATGATGATGATGATGATGATGATGATGATGATGATGTCTCTGGAGAACATTTTGAGGAAATTTGTCCCAATGAACCCGACAACATTCCTCAACCTCCTGTCTCCTTCAAGGAAGTTCTTGGACCTAAATATGCCCTACTGCCTGATTCTCCGCCCAAATCACACTTCAATTTACTTTTCACTTACTCTCTGCTAAACCTTATAGTCACATATAGTCCTCTATCATTACCTAAATGCCGGTATCCGCGGGCCAAGTGTAGCGTGCCTGCCTTTCACCCGGAGGTCATGGGTTCGATTCCCGCCCAGGTCAAGAATTTTCGCCTGGTCCTGAAGGTTGGTTCGAGGTTCACTCAATCTAAGTGACCCTAAGTGATTGCAATTGAGGAGATATCTGAGGGTGAGAGGACCCCGGTCTCGAAAACCAAGAATAATTACTGAGAGGATCTGTCTCACTGACCATGATTCACCTCGTAAACTGCAGGTATGGAACTGAGCAGCGGTCGCTTAGTAGGTCAAAGCAAATCAGGGATTTAGTGCCATACATTTCTTAATTTCGTAAATTCTGTTGTATTGTAAAATTATTTTTCTAATATACACTACAACCGAAAACGAGAAACTATATTTTCTGAAAAAATTGTAATATCAACTACTGTATTATTTTTACTTATTTAATAATTAAGAATTATTTTTATACTGTGTTGTCTGCACGTAGAAAATTTGTTGTCAGTATTTGCCAAACATCGATACATACACGCGAATTTCATTGGTGAGTAAAATTGTCTTGTTTTTACTAGTGACATATGTTTGAATTTTAATTTTTTTATGTTTTTATTTTTCTCGTTCAAATTAGTTATTCTGTAGAATTGTATTTAGAAATACATTATACACAATTACGTATATTCTTTTGTATCGTAAATTATTTCTTCGAAGTAGATATTGAGAAAGTGCGAAAATATTTTTCTCTTCCTAAAAATAAACGTTATCGACAACTATAAATCAACAATAAAACATCTTTGACTCTTTATGTCACTCCAAACTAGTTTGTTATTCTACGTAGTCGATATGTAGAAAATTTCATGCCGGTATTTGCTATACACCGGTAGATATACGCGAATTTTAAAATACGTGCATTTCCACTGAAAACGGCCTGGCAGTTTACAGTAGTAGAGTGGAGGCGGAGCTCTGGCCTCTTCCAGCTGATGGGGAGCGGCCGACCAGATCGGCTCTTGGCTCCAAGAGGGTTAATTTATTTCGTTCTAAATCTTTCTTGACTTCTTGTATCGAGCTCGTTGTTGACTTTTTCTCCCAAAGGTACTTGAATATCTGTTTTGTCAATCTGTTATCATCCATTCTATAGATATGTGCAAAAAATAGCAATCATTCTTTTCTTATTGTTTCTGTTATATTGTCTACACTAGCGGTCAAAAGTTTTCGATTACCTATGCACAAAACTAGATACTTTATTTCAATGTACAAACACATCGTAAAACTAAATAGACTAACAAAATATATATTTTCTCTCTCTATCATGAAGTAGAATACAATATGGTTTATATTTTAGCCTCTTCAAAGTATCCACCCTTTGCCCTCCGAACAGCTGCACAAACTCTTGGCATTCTGGAAATAAGATTTTGTAGTGTTTGTGTAGATATTGCAGTCCAACAGCTCTGTAAATTATTCCATTGCTCTTCAACATTAGTTGACCTCAGTTTTCGGACCTCCCTGTCAAGTTCATCCCATAACAGTTCAATGGGATGTAAGTCTGGTGACTGACTTGGCCAAATCATATTTTTCAGTTCTCCACATTTCTCTTTTCTATTGACATACCCTCTAGACAGTTTAGAAGAATATTTGGTTGCAGCACAAACCCACGATCAATAAGCCTCTTGCCAGGTGGAACTGCATTGTTGATCAGTATCCTGTGATATCTTTCTTTCTTTAATGTTCCATTACTTCGCACTAGATCACCGACTTTATCACCCGCAAAACATCCCCACACCATAATCGACCCTCCACCATGCTTCGCCGTAGGTGTCACATACTGACTCTTCATACGTTCTCCACGAAGTCGACGGACGAACATTCGACGATGGCTCCCAAATTCTTCAAACTTCGATTCATCCGTGAATAACACCTTGGACCATTGCTGCACGCTCCAGTTTTTATGTTGCTGTGCCCATTGCATTCTTTTCACCTTATTTTGTGTCCGTAATAACGGTTTTTTGGCCGCTATGCACCCCTTTAAACGTCGTTCACGAAGACGGCGTTGCACTGTTGAGACAGAGATTGGAGCAGCTCGCATATTATTGACTTCCTCGCGAATTTCAGGTGCCATACGAGCCCTCTGCGGTTTTCTCTGTACACATATGAGCTGATCTTCCCTGCATGATGTTACACGGTGTCTTCCAGATCGCGAAACACTTGCATTGGCACCGGTTTGCTTGAACCGCTGCAATATATACACCACTGTAGATTGGGCTACGCCAACTTTTGGTGCTATTGTCCTACTAGAATACCGTTCGTGATGCAGAGCTACAATTACAGCACGTTTTTCAGTTCCAATCTTCTGCTTCCGTCCAATTTGGAGGTAATATGGTATGCACCTGATCAGATACACAAACACACTGCTAGCTGCACACAGTGTACTGAAAACTAATGTGAACTGCTTGCTACACAGACAGCTGAAGGAATGAGGCCTATTCGAGAGGACACGTCTTGGGTAAAGACACGTCAGTGTTGTGGTTACTCATCAGCGACTCTCCATGTGGAGACCCGGTCAAATACACGGCAGATTCGTTCCGTCTTTACATGATAGATTATTTAAAACTACATCTCTGTTTTAACCATAAATCCATAGTTGTGATAGGTGATCGAAAACTTTTGACCGGTAGTGTATGTTCTAGTATATTTATTTATTACTTCTTATATTCTGTTGTTTTCATTGGTCTTAAAATTTTTCTTATGGTTTTTCTTTTTAGTACTTCCAGTTTATCTAACTATTGTTCAAAACTAAACATCCACTTGCGTAAAGATATTCTGGTTTCACCACTGTATTGTAGTGCCTTATTTTAAGATTTTTAGATAAGCATTTCTTGTAAAAATTCTTAGCGATACCATACGCTCTTTCCATCTTGTGTAAACTTTCTTCTACAGAAGATTTTTCTAAACCATTTTCTTGAATTATTTCTCTCAGGTATTTTCATTTTACTTTCCCTATTCGACCAATATGTGTTGCCAAAAATTTGGAGCATTTCTTATGTTAGTGTTAAATTTGTTTTTTTCTACAGAAGTTCTCAAACCTGTTTTGTTGGTTATATCTTCCTAGAGATTGATTTATGTTGTTGCATTTGAATGTATAGCAAAATCATCTGCAAAAGCCAGGCAATTACGAGTTATTTCAACACCTCTGTTTTTTCTCACCAAAGTCATTGGCGAAATGTTTATGTTCTTTTAATTTTTCATTTCATGAAGATTTGTTATTGAAAAATACGTTACTTTTATGAACACATAGCCCTGATTAGTCTACAGGTGAATATTTTGTCTAGTAAATTCGAATTTCAAATATTTTGTCTTTCTTGGACTGTATTTTAAGCGTTTGTCAGAACCGTTATACACCATAGTTGGGGTCTGGGTGTTTGTGCCATCTTCATCATCTACTGAAGGCAATGCCGTGTCGATGTGGCCACATCTGACGATGGCACGATTTTCCTTATCGTATTTAATATGAAGGGATACCCAAAAATACAAGTGATTGACTACAATTCCAGTTTCACCAATTTTAAGAAGAAATTGTTTAACCCTTAATTAGTCGTTCATTTGGACTCGTCCTGTCAGCATTTTGGTGTGATCGTGCATCCTGTATGCGAGTGAGGGATCGTTGTTTTGACGAGTGGCATCGCCTGGACCTTTCCTCCGTGTGCGATTAAGTAAATTACCTTATATTTTAGTGCATTTTTTTAAATTTTGGAGGTCGATTACCTTGTTGTTTTATTCTTCTAAACTTATTTTAGAAAAATATTATTTCATATGATGCAATAGTTGTAGGTAATGGTGAGTCTCACAAATTTAATATCATAAGATCATTCGACATAGTTAAGGTCTGCAGTATTCTGCTTTTAGATCAAACAACTGTGTAAAAATAACCCACAATTACTTAAAAGGGTTTCTTTTAATTATACCGAAGAATACTGCAAACGAAGATGCCAAAACAACATCTCAAAGGACGAAAATGACGTGCATTTTTATCCCCGGAGGTTACCTCCGTGCGCGACTAGTAATGTAACAATTTTCGCGCGACTAGACAAGGGTTAATATTTAAGGATTTTATTTAATTCACACACATTGCAACATATGTGGAAGATTAAATAATTTACACAATATTCATAAATTATTGTATGTATTATCATTTTAATGATATTGTCAACTATTTTGTTAGTACCCTGTTATATAGACGTTACAATTAAAACTTTTGTTCCCATTTGAAGTGAGGATAATAAGAAATCTTGCTCATGAAATGAAATGTCGTATGGCTTTTAGTGCCGGGATATCCCAGGATGGGTTCGGCTCGCCAGGTGCAGGTCTTTCTATTTGACACCCATAGGTGACCTGCGACTCATGAAGATACTTTTATGATGTAATTTTTAACCAAAACAACATTCCATTGTATAGAAGGCTCAAATGTAACAACTATATACTATTTTCAAAATATATGTAACATTAGAATTTAAGGGATAATCTCTCACATTGTGTAAATAATTCAGTGCCCTGACCTAGTTTTTAAAAGGTTAAATTGGCTGATGATGCTTGCAAGGACAAGCAAAACATGTACCATAACAACTAATGTAAAATAATTATATCCTGAATATAAGGATTATCTAGCATTGAATAGGTGGATGATAATAAATTACTTTGTCATTTAATAAGTATACCCAAAAATAATCAATATAACATTGCTGTGGGCGAAGCTTGTGTAGTACGCATTTCTGCCGCTGGGCGTGTATAGCGCAACTCATTGCCGCTTGTGTTGTCCACCTGGCTTGTTCCGTTCATGTGCAGTAATTGTTTTTGCTACCGCTCTTTTGTTCTTGTTTCGTTTTTTATGTTGGCAAGTTTAAGTGACTTATTTCCTCGCATGAAAAGCAACATGAAAGGACACCGATTTGACAACATTGAAGAGGTCAAAAAGAAAATGAGGGAGGAGCTGTCAGCCATTTCTAAAGATGACTACAAAAAATGTTTCGAACAGTGGAAGCACTGGTGGGACAAATGTATTAGTTGTAATGGAGAGTATTTGAAGGGTATAAAATATATAGCTTTTAAAAAATAATTCCATTGTTTTGGGTACCCCCTCGTAAAAATCGATCCTCTTTTAAGTTCGTTAAAACAAGGTCGTTTGATTTTTTATCCACCCAAATTGTTTTTGTATTTCTTCTCCGAAACCACATTTCTCCAGCCTCAGGTTTTGTTTTCTACAGAGATTCTCAGTCATGTTTTGTTGGCTATATCTTCCTAGGGATTGATGCCATCTTAAGCTTTAGAAATCATTCTATGTAGGGCCCCATACTCACAAACACACAGGTCACTTATACGGTGTTGACCCAAAGGCGTGCAACAGGCTTCTCCGGAGACCACACGCCATTATTGTATGCCATAATTTTAAATGAAACGTATGAAATTTGTATAATAGTGTTATTTCAGCTTACTTTAGTGTCCTACATATTTCATTAATGTCTTGTCTTTTGAAGCCACCTGTCCTCTTTTCTGGAAGTTCTGTCTGGTCACTCTACTTAAGTATTATATTGTCACTCAGCCATATAGTAAGTAAAATAAGTTATAGGAGTAGAGTATTGTATCATTGCCATCTTCAGGATTGTTAGATTTGAAGAAACACAATAACCAGGCCATAAGTCATGCTATCATCAAACTACCTTCTTCTGCCAGTTTCCAACAACAGCTCATAGTTAAGTTTTAAATCGAAGAATATTCAGACCTTTAAATTTTGTGTGAAGCTCTGAGTATTTTCTTTGTATTCTGATACATTGTATCGAGTAATCATATTCTTGTGATAGTACTTGGATAAGTTTTATTAGATCTGACAGCATATTTAATATTTTGTTCGGTATTTACTATGGTTGTCTGATGAGAAGTCGCGGCACGAGGAGTAGGCATGCTGCTGCACATGCTCCCATCCCAAGTCTAAAGGCCTGAGAATAAACATCTGTTCTCTCCCCGGTGATTCTTGCGAGCACCGTGTTATGAAGTTTCTAAGTGGTAGTGCAATTGTGCTTTAGTTACACATTTACTGTGAATACTGCATGATGAACAGTTTAATAATCAACATGCTTCTCTTTCAGAGAGCTCGTACTGTCGATCATGACTAATGTTTGTAACTTAGTGCAGTAAAATATCTGTTATTTGTGCTGGATCTAGAAGCTGCCGCAACGTCTCCTCAGACACAGATAGTAGATTTTAATCCACCTCATGTTTTCATTTGTGAATAAGGTAAGGCATGCCATTGGAAAGGTATTCCAAAGCATAGTACGCATCATCAGGATGTTGATTTTCATCATAACATCACATTTTTGATCGGTTATGCCAACTGATTTATTTTATTTGTTTATTTTTGTATTTTTTTACATTCTTATTTCACTTGTTTGAAAGTGTTTTACATACTTACGTCCAACCTGTATTTCAACTTTGGTGTGATCATTGTAGTATATTGCCATTAAATTTAAAGAAAAAGATAAATATCTCATATTTTCTTTGTTTTGATCTTTGCAGAAAAATGGTCTTGAGTATATAAAGCATGAGAAGCCAGATATCCTCTGCTTACAAGAAACAAGATGTTCTGAGAGCAAGGTACCACCAGAAGCTAAGGTAGAAGGTTACCATACATACTGGTTGTCAGGTGAGTGTACTTAGTTCAGTTTTGGCTCTCTCAAGTTAGCTTATACCACATCAAAACCAGATTTTTTACAAACTTAACTACACAATATCTCTTCTCAAACTATTAAACGCTTGTGGTGGGGAGTACATCTGAAGAGAATGTTGAACTGCAAGTTTGGGAACTTGATAACTCCTTGATGGGTTTCAGGATGTACAGAACAATAAAATTTGCTGTCGTTCAGGCAGAATTCACTAAATCTTATTTCTGAGTTTAGCTGTTTTAATGTTTCAAACAACTCCTAAAATCAGTTTTGCATTATTAGTTAGTATTAACATGTTTTTTGGTGTTGTTGCCACTATTACTTCGACTTACTTCCATAATTTCACTATTTTTGCAAATTTGAGGCACCAAATTTAAAAGAAATGTAATATTTTTTGACTTGGTGACTTCTGCCGGGAAAGGAATGAACTTCTTCGTAGGTTGTTATAAAGGCAAAAATAACAAGTACTGGCTCACAATAAATGTGTAGGTGTATGAATTTATTATTATTATTATTATTATTATTATTATTATTATTATTATTATTATTATTATTATTATTATTATTATTCATTTCCCTTTATCCAGCTGTAGCCGGGTAGGGGCAAATATGGTTCCTCTCCACTTTCTTTGGTCTTTCCACCACTCCTCCTCCAACACTGTGTCCCAGTCCAGATTTCTTTTTATAATGCTGCGTTGGATGGTATCCTTCCATCTCAATCGTGGTCGTCCACGGCCTCTCCTTCCTTGGATTTGCATTTCCATCACCTTTTTTGGCATTCTTTCGTCGCTCATTCGCTTTATGTGCCCAAACCATCTTAGTTGGCTCTTCTCTATTCTATCATTCATTTTTTCCACTCCAATTTCTTCCCGGATTTTCTCATTCCTTATTTTGTCTCTTCTACTCGTCTGTATCATACTCCTCAAGAATTTCATTTCGGCTGCCTGTATTCGACTCTCATCCTTCTTTGTCATTGTCCAAGTTTCTGCTCCGTAAGTTGTTATGGGTACGTAATACATCTTGTACATAGTATCCTTTGCTTCCATTGGCACATCTTTGTCCCATAACATATTTCTTACACTATGATAGAAACAACTTCCAGCTTGAATCCTTTTACTAATCTCAGCATCCAGTCGAGCATTCTCCATTAATTCACTCCCCAGGTATTTAAACGTTTCCACTACTTCCAGGGGCTTGTCTGCAAGTCTAATCTGACCTTTCCCTTCTTTCTCCCCTCTAGTCATAACAAGAGTTTTGCTCTTTTCTACACTTATTTTCAATCCACATTCTTCAATCTTCCCATTCACCACATTCAACTGTTCTTGAACCTTCCTGTCGTCTTCTCCCCAAATCACAATATCATCTGCAAATAACATCATGTTCATTTCTCTTCCTCCATATGCTGCTTTTGCTGTTCTCATGATGTTATCCATTATTATTGTAAACAGGGTTGGTGATAGAACACTTCCCTGTCTCAGCCCACTAGTTATTTTGAACCAACTTGTCCTGCCAACTTGTGTTTGCACGCAACTACAACATTCCTTATACAATGCCATGATCATTTTTATTAATCCCTGTCCAATTCCTTTTTGCACCAGACTGTCCCAAACTTTCGTCCTAGGGACACTGTCATATGCCTTTTCAATATCAATGAATGTCATCACCATATCATTCCCGTACTCCCAATGTTTTTCCATTAGTTGTCTCATAATGAAAATGGGTTCTATTGTTGACCCTCCACTTCTGAAACCAAACTGATTTTCCTGTATCTGCTTCTCAATCCTCAACCTTATTCTACTTTCCAGTATCCTTTGCATTATCTTAGCAACATGGGATATTAGAGTAATTCCCCTGTAGTTCTTCAAAACTTTCTTATCACCTTTCTTGAAAATTGGGATGATTATTCCTTTTTGCCAATCCTCAGGGACCTCCTTAGTCTCCCAGACATTCCTGAGAACCCGATATGTCCACTGGAGGCCTACAGCTCCAGCTGCCTTTATCATCTCCACTGAAATTTCATCTATTCCAGCAGTTTTTCCATTCTTCATCTTTCTTACTGCCATTTCAATTTCATTCATTGTAATTTCTTTATCTATTTCTTCGTCAACTAATTGCCTTTTCTGGTCGTCCATTGAATGACTGTCATCCGATCTTATGTTCAGCAGCTTCTGAAAATACTCTCTCCATCTATTTCTTATTTCTTCTGGCTTTGTTAAAATTATGCCACCTCCATCCTTCACAAATCTGGTGCTTACTTGATCTCTCTTTTTGTTTCTTAAGATACCATACAGTAATTTCTTGCTGCCCTGCGTATCATCTCTCAATGTCTGTGTGAATAAGGCCCAGCTTTTCCTTTTTTCTTCCTCCACTACTTTCTTGGCCAAATTCTTTGCCTCCACATATTTTCTTCTACTTTCTTCAGTCTTAGATGTTTTCCATGCTTTCCATGCCATTTTCTTTTCCTTCACTTTAATCTTTACCCTGTCATTCCACCAGTGTGTTTCTTTGTCTTTCACATTTCCTGATGTTCCTCCACACACCTTTTCTGCACATCCAACCAGTGCTTCCTTAAATCTTTTCCATTCCTCTTCAACATTCCCCACCTCTGTCCTGGGTACCAAGGGTATTATTTCCCTTTGAAATTCTTCTTGTATGCTTTTCTCCTTCAACTCCCATACTTCAATTCTTTTCTCTCTTCTTAATTGGGGTTTTTCAATCTTTCCAACTTTCAATTTTCCTATCACAACTCTATGATCTCCACCAAAGGCTTCTTCAGGCATGGCTGTTACATCTACTAGGTTCCGGTGTTCTTTCTCTATGATTATATAATCAATCATGGTCTTTGTTCGTCTGTCTTCCCAGCCATACCTTGTAATCTTCTGACTGTTCTTCTTCCTAAACCAGGTGTTTCCAACAATCATTTGATTCCTCATGCAAAAATCCACCAACAACTTGCCTTCTGGATTTACATTTCCATATCCAAAGGGCCCTACAACATCTTCCTTTCCTTGTCTTTCCGTTCCAACTTGTGCATTTAGATCTCCCATCAATAGTACTTCCTTATCTTCTATCTGTCTCTCCACTTCCTCCAAGAAGTCCTCTAGATGTTCATCTATGCAACCAGTTTGTGGGGCATACAACTGAAATAGATCTTTCACGCCATTTTCAAACTGGAGTCTCATCATCATCATCATCATCATCCTATCACTGACGTACTTTGTATATTCCAGATATTCTTGGATTGCTCTTCTAAGTATGATGGCCACACCATTTTTTGCTTCAGGTCCTCCGCTGTAATACAGCCTGTATCCTTCTCTCAGAGGGAACTCCCCTGTACCCCTCTTCTTGGTCTCGCACAGTCCGAGAATGGCTATATCTTTTTCTATCATGAAGTCAACCAGTTCTTCTGTCTTTCCCGTCAGTGTCAGTACATTAACTGTTGCAATTTTGATGTAGTTTGGTGCTGGTGCCCCATTTTTCACAGTTCCCCCAGCACCTGAAGAGCTGCACGTCGCTTTTAGCAGGGGACGCCCTAACCTTTTCCGAGGCACTATATCTGCTTTGTCCATATAGGCTATTGTTACGATGGACTCGCCACACCCAAAGGCATTTTATACCTACTGTCAGGTTCAAAATTAGGCCGCCCCTAACATGGAGACAAGACGCCTTTCGTGGCCGCTCCTCTGGAGTACAGACGCTACGGGTATGCCCCTTCCGCCATCTCCACCGTAGATGCCGTTGAGGTCTTCACTCGTAACCCTGAGCTGGGACCCATACCAGATGTTACACACCGGGTCGGTGTGCTCTGGGACTCACATAGGCAGGGGCGCCACTCCCTGGGTAGGGCTGCCTCCGAAGAGGGTCCCTACTGCTACCTGCTATTATTATTATTATTATTATTATTATTATTATTATTATTATTATTATTATTATTATTATTATTATTATTTCTTTGAACTGTTTCTAATAACTACACAGTATGATTCAGAGAATGAAAGTGTGACAATATAAAAAATTTTAAACACTCATGTCAGTAAATCAGTAAACCTTTCTCACTGTTATGTGTCATGTTTTACTCATTATCATTAGCTTCACACTCACTTTCACTGTCCACACTTGGTTCTGGATTTCGATCCCTCACTGCACCTGAATGGGGTAAGGAGCGGTACCATGCTTGAAATTCTGTTGGAATAACTCCTTAATTGCAGAGACTAATAAGATCCTTGTACTTTTGTTCTGATATAGGGAAAGGAGTTTTGTAAGCCTTCTGAAGGGTGGACATCTTTTTTGGGCGACCTCGGCCAAAAGTATTTATCTCAGGGTATCTTCCAGAGTGACCATATCGATATTTGAGAATACCCGGTGCATCCTTTTCTAAAACACGTTACTTTCAACCAGTTTACTTTATTTCTATCACTGTCCTTGGTTTTGTTACACATACAAAGGGCACTAGGAAAGTTTTGCATTGTGAGTGAATGCTTTAGGCTTTTTCAAAATAATTTCCACCACACTCAATACACTTCTCCATACGTTGAAACCAGTCACTGAACCAACTCTGCCACTTTTCTTCGGTTATATTTTCACACTCTTGTGCTACCAGAAGCTCCTCGTCGGATGCAAAATGCTGCCCTTTCAGCTTCATCTTCACTTCTGGGAAAAGTGCAAAGTCACATGGGGCAAGATCAGGACTGTAAGGAGGGTGATCAAGCACAGTCAACCCTGATCTGGCAAGAAAATCCATTGTTAAATTAGCACGATGTGCTGGAGCATTGTCATGATGCAAGAGCCACGTGTTGATCCGTGACCTTGGACGGAGCTGCTTGAGAGCCTGGATGACCTGAGGCAGACAAGTCTCACCGTACCACTTCGCAGTAACTGTCCTTTGTGTTTCTAGCACAACCCGAGTCAGGATACTGCAATCATCCTTTTCTTCACTGACCTTGACTTTCGCACAGTCACAGGAGTACACTCATCTTCAAACAGCCCACCTTGTTCTGGGATTTTGTTGGGACATTATTAGAACTGCTGTTGCCAGGAGGCATACATGACTCTGCTGGAATATTCATGTGGGCTGTTGTAGGCTTTCTAGACCTACACATCTGGTCTATTTCACTATAGTCTTCATCTGAAGGTAGCCAATTAGGATCTTTGTCACTATCATCCATGCGAGGATAGCCAAAGGGATCAGATTTGTTGTATACAAGGAACTTGATATACAAAGCACAACATAAAGTTTATTATAGTAAAACCTCGTTAATTCAAAGTCGTTGGGACTCAAAAATCGGACTTCGAATTACGTGATTTCGAATTAACCGCCAATTTGCAATTCAGAAGTACCAACCCTTGCTGCGTTACAAAATATTCTAAGGCCCGTTACTGCATGCAGTTAACCTTGATTCACAGTTTATACCTTTCAAATGCCACGAAAAAAGAACAATTTCCAAAATGTATCCAAGAAGGTGCATTTACAGTATTCAAGTAATGCACTTGGATATCTCACTGGCAAACATAACCTCACGCAAAGAAAGAAAGGAAAAAAAAAGCATGAGTCAAAGACGAGGAGAAATCTATGCTGGCTCCCATATGCAAGTGCTTTATTCATTGGATTACTACGCTGTATGCATTTTAGATGCCTTGCATTTACACAGAAAGTACCCGATACCCTTAAAATCGAAGTTTCCTATGACTCTATCTGTTGCATTTTATCCAAACAACACCTCTCTGGTAGCTCACGAAATAATTCAAATTGCAGTGAATGAAAGCACGTGTTTATTGTACACTATGGATCACTTAAAACTAACAAATACATTAAGCCAAAACACGCGTGTCTACTCGAGCTCCTCCATTTTCACACTCACTCCCATCATACCACTCTCCTCTTACCTAGAGTCCTTGACCAGTGCTGCCACTGTCCACATGTCAGGTGAAATAATAAGAGCTAAGCAACCAAACATGCCGCCCACCTAATTTGGACTACAAATTACAAATGAATGAACAAATTGACACAGAAAGAAGTATGTGCATTGCAAGTCACCAAAACAAAAAACAAAAGAAAACAAAAAAAGGAAAACAATTGCACTGTAAACTCTGCATAGTTCAGTCATCTGATGCTGCAGTATAACAAAAGATACATAGACATATGAATCAATAGCAGAAAAAACACAAAACTACACGTCCACAGATAATGGGTGCCTCATGGGTCAGTAGGTAGGAAACCGGCATATCTTGGTCACTGGTCGTTGGTAGGTTCCTTTGGCAGTGCGCACAGACACCACATGAACATGACCGTCAGCTCCAGGATGAATGAACAAATTGACACAGAAAGGAGTATGTACATTGCAAGTCACCAAAACGAAAAACATGATGTCAGTCTCCCACATAAGGGGTGGAAGATTGTCCTCCCTGATAAGGACAAGTGTTCCTGTCTGGACGTTGGTCTTGGGGTTGTGCCATTTGATTCGCTGCTGTAATTGAGAGAGATAGTATGATCATCGCTTCCATATTTGCTGTTGACACCGCTGAACAAGCTGTCATCTGGATACATATGAAATTGAAGTAGTAAGACAGTCTGGTTCAGGGAAGGATGAGAGTGATTCACCAATCAAAAAATGTCCAGGAGTGAGGAAGGAATATTCATCAGGATTGTTGGGTAAGGGGGTTATTGGTCAGGAGTTTAGGCACGCTTCAATCTGAGTTAAAAGGGTGTACATTTCTTCAAAGGTGAGAAGTGTGTCTCTGGCGACCCTCTTGAGGTGATTCTTCACTGACTTGATTCCTGCTTCCAAAAGACCTCCAAAATGGGGAGCATGAGGTGGAATGAAGTGCCAGTCAATACCTTTGTTGGACGCAAACTCCTTAACAGCAGACTGATGACTTCGGGACCTCATCAGGTGCTGCAACTCCTTCAGCTTTCTCATTGCTCCAACGAAGCAGGTTCCGTTATCACTAAAGATCTTGCTGCATCGTTCATGTCATGAGATGAACCTCCGTAGAGCTGCAATGAATGCCTCAGTAGATAGACTGCTAACAAGCTCGAGATGAACTACTTTCGTGGCCATACACACGAAGAGGGCAATGTAACATTTGGTTCGTGTCCTGCTCCTAGAGGTGCCATGCTTGACATACAAGGGACCTCCATAGTCAACTCCACTGTTGGAAAATGGTTTATTGGAGTTAACCCTTGCTGGGGGTAGCTGACCCACGAGTTGGTTTGTCGTGGTTGCCTTTAACTTGAAACAAGTGAGACAGTTGTGGATGACCTGTCTAACGATAGATTTTCCATTAGTGAACCAGAATCTCTGACGTAGAGAAGCTAACACCAATTGACTTCCCGCATGTAAAAGCCTATGATGTTCATGCAGGATGATGAGTTTGGTGATATGGTGTTTGGGATGCAATATGAAGGGATGTTTCTGGTCGTAGGGGGCTGAAGAGTTTTCAAGTCTAACGCCCACCCTAATCAAATTGGTGCTGTCAAGAAAAGGATGGAGTGCCATAAGTTTGCTTTCAGATGGGTTCGTCTTCCCCTGTTACAGGTTATGTAGTTCTTGCGCAAAGGTGGAACGTTGTGATATGCCAACGACAACCTTGAAGGAATCACGTAACTCAGCTGTGGTCAATGGCCCATGATGCCTCTCAGTAACATTACTTCGAAGATTGTGAAGAAATCTAAGCAAATAGGCTGTCACTTGCAGTCTAGACCAACTGGAAAAGCATCTGAGGTAGTCGTCCAGGTCAGGGTTAACTGTCTCGAGGCACATAGTGGCGCTCGCTCTTGTGGTATGTTAGAGATGGTTTCCTTTAAGACTGGCCAAGTTGATGGATGATTCTGAAGCCAACTAGGTCCCGCCCACCATAGCAGCATTGTCTCAAGTTCCTGTGGTTCAAGTCCTCTTGAAATACAGTCTGCGGGATTGTCTTGTGAGGGAATGTGTTTCCAGTCCTCTACTCTTGACAAGTCTTGTATTTCTGACACCCTGTTAGCCACAAAAGTCTTCCAAGAATTGGGTGAACCTGCTATCCAAGCTAGAACTATCGTAGAGTCCGTCCAGTAATATCGAGCATCAATTCTCATGTTGATAGCTACAAACACCTTATCCATCAATCGGCTCAATAGTGCAGCACCACATAGCTCCAGCCGAGGTAACGAGATTTGCTTTAGAGGTGCCACTCTCGACTTAGCAGTCAACAGGGAGACGGTAACAGCACCATTGATACTAATGCACCGCAGGAAAATACAGGCGCCATATGCTTTCTCCGATGCGTCCGAGAAACCATGTGACTCCAGGCGCACCATTGCTCCGTTATATGTGACTCTCCTTGGTATGACAAGGTTACTCAGTGCAGATAGGTGTTTATGGGTGTTTATTCATGAAATTTCAATTTGATTGGGGAGGGACTCATCCCAGTCTACTTGTTGTTGCCAAAGTGTTTGGATGAAGAGTTTGCATCGTACAATAACGGGACCAAGTAGTCCCAGAGGATCAAATATTGCTGCTACAGTAGCCAGAATGGTGCGTTTAGTCCACTGTGGAGGAGCATCCTTGGTTGATGCAACTCCGAACTTGAATATATCTTCAACAGGGTGCCAGAGAATACCAAGTGTTTTCACTACATCTCCAAAATTTAAATTACAAGGGACCTGATTTTCTTGCAATTCTAAAGGAATGGTTGCCAATATGTCAGGGTGATTAGCACACCATTTCTTAAGTCTAAATCCTGCTGTGTTTATAAGGGAAGTCGGTTCCGCCTGTAACTCATGGGCATCTTGGATGGAGTTGGTTCCAGGCAGAAGGTCATCAACATAGAAATCACGTGTCACAACTCCACAGGCTCGTGGAAATCTTCGTTGCTCTTCCCTTGCCAACTGAATCAGACATCTGGTTGCTAAGAATGGAGCTGCTGCTGTTCCATAGGTCACCGTTGTAAGCCTATAGGTCTTCAGCAGTTGATGGGGTGAACTGCGCCATACAATTCTCTGTAAATCGCGGTCTTCAGGATGGACGTTGATCTGGCGATACATTTTCTCGATATCTGCAGTTATGACATACTTGTGGGTACGAAACCGAAGGACAATGGAGAACAGATCTTGTTGCACTGTGGGTCCGACCATCATGATGTCATTAAGAGATACTGACGTAGTTTTAGACGACGCATCAAAGACTACCCTAACCTTCGTCGTAGTGCTACCTTTCTTTACAACAGCATGATGAGGCAAGTAGTAAGATCCTTGACTTTGAATAGGGGCTTCGATTTCCTCCATGTGTTCCAGTTGGTGATATTCTTGCATGAAGTTAGTATATTCCTCCTTCAGTGCAAGCTGTCTTTCCAGTCTTCTCTCCAAGTAATGGAAACGTTTCTTAGCGGTGTCCAGTGAGTCTCCTAGGTTGCTCTGATTGGAACGAAGGGACAGTTTAACCATGAAACGTCCTGTTTCTTCTCGAGTGGTGTGCCTCTGAAAGTGATCTTCACATTCCCTTTCTTCCTTTGTGAGTGGATTGGTCCTCACTTCTTCCTGTGTCCAGAAGCGCTCAACCTGTGCGTGCAGCATGTCACCCTTTAAAAATAAAGCCTTAGTTGTAGCACTTTGATGTTGTAGAGAGTGGTTGGGTATACAGCCAGCAAGTACCCAGCCAAGAGTAGTGTTTTGAAGAGTGGGATAGCCTTCCCTTGTGCACTGCCCGGGTAGTAAGATATCATAGAAAACACTTGCTCCCAGGAGAAGATCAATATTGTGTGGTTGGTTAAACCGTGAGTCTGCTAATACTATGTCCACAGGCAAGTTCCAGTCATCACAGTTAATTCTAGTAGTAGGAAGTTGACCAGTTATTTGTCCTAACACAGAGCAAACAATGGATTTCCCATAATCACTAACTCTGGAAGAGATGGAAACTTGGCAAATATGTGAAGATTCCACTGTTTTCATATTGCTGATGCCACTGATTGGCATAGAATGGCGACTTAGTTTGAGTCCTAGTTGGTTCGCAAGGCCATGCGACATGAAATTCATCTGAGAACCACTGTCCAGTAAGGCTCGACATTCATGAACTCTACCACTACTGTCCCTAATATGAACCACAGCAGTTGATAGGAGAACTTCGTGTTGTTGAAATGCTCCTTTCAAAGAGCAATATGACTGCTGTTGTGGGGGATAGCCTGTCGAATTTGATGACCTCTGGTTTTCTTGCTGATAATGTAGCAGGGTGTGATGCCTTTGGTTACACATTCTACAACTGCCTGAAGTGCAACTGCTTGCAATGTGGTCACCTTTCAAACAATTGAGACAGAGCCTGTGCTCTCTAATTAACTTGATACGGTCATTAACAGACATATCCTTAAATTTAGAGCACCGATAGAGAAAATGAGAAGCACCACAAAGTTCACATGATGAGGGAATGGAGATGTATGAACTGGTAGAAGGCTTGGAAGATCGGTTGACTTTGCCTATTTCTTGCTTCTCTGCTCCGGTGTTATGGGAGGAGACGATTTCTAGTGTCTGGCAGTTACTTTCAAAAAAGAGGATTAAGGGCCGGTTCTACCATCTGCTGGTAAAGTGGCTGGCAGCTGCCCAGGAGGTAAACTACCTGGAGGTGTAAATCGGCTGGTACTTTGGCTTGCGTCCAACCACCTCCGTGCAAGCGCTAGGTAGCTACCCGGAGCTAGACACCGATATACGAAGTTGGCTAGACTGATTTTCAGCGACTTCTCGCTTTCGAGTGTGGTGCTATCTATCGTCAGATGCATGAAACTCATTTCGATTGTCTTATTTCCCTGTGCTTGCGTTTGCTGATTATCACCAAAAAGCCTAATAAGGGGAGTCTTAAGAGTTATGGATAACGATTTATGTCAAGCTTTCGTGATTTTAATCTATGATCTTCAATATCAATACCTAATTGGGATTAAAATCCTCGAGATTACATTTTCTTACGCCCGTTATAGAAGGTACCCAGGTTTTCATCGTATTTCTAATTTCTATTTCGTTCAAAACAAGTGCAAGGTGAGTACTCGTTATTTCACACACACACAAACACACACACACACACCCTCCCTTAGTAATTTCTCTATCAGATTTTCCGAGTTAATTCTAATTTTGTTCTTCAGGTTCTTTGGGTTCCGACTGAATTGAGACTTCCTTTAAACACAGCATTTGGTTAAGCTACATAGAACAAGTCCAGCTTTCTCAGTTCGTCAAGTCTATATTGGTCATATTGGACAATTCCCTCTGCGCCATTGTGGAACTTGCCCTCAGAACTTTCCAGAAAACTAAGACTTCACTTGAATTCAAATGTGCAACACGAGTCCAACCGTCAACCTAGACTTTGGCATCAAGAAATTTTAAACATCACAATTATTTTATTCATTTGTTAATTTTAACATTCTGATCATATTTATTGTAACTTATGTATAAGGTTTTTACTTGTATCTCATTCCACTACCATCCATCCTCATGTTCATCCATATTAATTTAGTTTATGTCTTTTACTTGTAATTTCGGCTTGGCTGATGATGGTCCGGGATATGGACCGAAACTAGTACCTTACACTATCATATTGTGATGTTTTGTTAAACGTTGTATGATTGAGAAGGTGGAGCAATAAATCTTGTATTCATTTTAAGTTAAGTCTTAACTCAATACGGAACCCAACCATGAAGTTTATTACTTCAAAGGTGTCATGAAAGTGCATGAATTCTGCGATAGAACCCTTAAATTTAGACAAAGAAATAGTAGGTAATTTGAGTAAGTGGCCATTGGTTGTGGTTGAACTGTATAGGAGAGGAAGGCAAGGCAGTGTTAGTTAACAAAAGAGCTTGAATTTTTGACTGAATGTCTAAACAAATTTCTCAAATGCTTCCCCATCAGAATCGTGACTAATGTCGTCGTCATTTATTTCGAGTTGACTCTGAACATCGTTGTATTCTTCGATACTTCTTTGTAAAAGATCCTGCCTCACTTTGATATCATTTAAATTTTCTCCTTGAAAGTTACTGATAAAGTTTCCTAAGCGAGTAACTCGAGATTTCACAACAGCCCTTTTCTTTGTCAATGTGCGCTTCAGATTTTCTTCCATTATGGGAAGGACAAGCAAGGAATAACAAGGAATGACAATTGAACCAGACTGCACTCACCCTTCGAGGACGTGATGATGCTGCTCCTGGTGGCTGACTCGTGAGTAGAAATCCCCGTTGGCTGCACTGCTCCTTGTTCTGGCGGTGTACTGTCACTGTTGGCGCCACTGGCTGAAAGTGTGGTGGCAGCCCTGTTGTATGATGGCGCGGCTTAATTTGCTCTACAACATGGTGCTTCCCGCCGAAATCCACTCGTTTTCTTCTTGCACCTTAACACTGGCATGAACTGCTTTGATGCGTATGATTTCACAGTGAAAATGATTCTGTCACTATAACTTCCGTACTTGTTCGCATCGCGCACAACGGCAACGTACTTATTAATAATAATACCAATATAATATATGATGGCCAAGCAGGCAACAATTTTTGATAATGAGACAATGTCTCTCATAGTGCATTGGCACTGCCGGTGGCTACAATTAGCCTACGCAGTGGCCTCCACGGTATGCACTGTCCAGCGTCTTGGTAGGTGTGCTAGGTACCAACTGATGAGCCCAGCCTAACATACGGGGGCGAAATGCTGGCAACCAAAAATGAGTTAGCTGGAAAATTTATAATGTCCAATAACGGACCATTTATATTGGTATTATAAATTTACTCATTCGGAACAATTATTTCTGATTCCCTATGGGAATCAACATTTACATCAACGTACTTATTTCCTTGATGTTCTACGCATGGACTGACCTCGTGGTTCAAGCGTGCTGTTACAGCATATCTCAGTTTAATAATGCACAATGAAAATCAAAACCAAATGGGGGACTAGTTTACCTCCGGAATATTTTACCCGGGAGAAAGCCATCATCAGTACATCATTCATACAGAGAGAGCTGCATGTCCTCGGGAGTTAGTTACGGCTGTAGTTTCCCGTTGCTTTCAGCCTTGTAGCATTATCAACACAGCTAAGCCATGTTGAGTATTATTACAAGGCCATATCAGTCAATCATCTAGACTGCCGCCCTTGCAACTTCTGATAGGCTGCTACCCCCCTTTCAATGAACCATTCGTTAGTCTGGTCTCTCAACAGATACCCATCCGATATGGTTGCACCTGTGGCTCGGCTATCTGCTTCATTGGGACACGCAAGCCTCCCCATCATGGCAAGGTCACATGGTTCGCAGGGGTTAGTGGGACATAAAAACAATGTTGTTGTTGTTATTGTTGTTATTATTATTATTATTATTATTATTATTATTATTATTATTATTATTATTATTATTATTATTATTATTACGACTTTTACTAAAATGTTTTCTTTCCGTACCTTGATGGTGGGCCTCCTAGAGGGTGACGTCCTCTAGGAGATGGGCTGCGGTGATCTGATGTGAGAAGAACGTGGGAGAGGAGCGACTGTGACCTGTAAAAGAAACTGTTGATGTATTTCATCATTCACTTTAGAGAGGAGAATGGAAAACCTCGGAAAGCCTTTCTGAGGACAGCGGACAGGATGAGACCAACCCCACTGCCTCCCGAATGTAAATCTGAAAAGCCACAGTTAAACCGTGGCCACTGTTAGCCGAAGTTTCTCATCTCGGTGTAAGTAAAATGCACAGCATCTTTACTGCAATGCCGTAGGCTATTGTAGAGAAAAGATGCGAACTCTATTCTTGGTTTTACATAGCACCAAGTTCATAACACCTAGGTATGATAACAAGCATGCAAATAATGCGTAGTGGTACCACATTTACCGGTACTCAAATTAATTTCACTGGAAACGATTCTCCACCTGTAATGTAAAGCAAACTTCTTCCCGTGATTGCAAACACCTGTTCCGTATCACCTACTGGCGAAATCTTTTGGTGATCTAATGCAATAGTAACTTCTGGGAGCTGTGGCCAGCCGTAACAGGGGAGGTGGCGGACCCTTGTGGTTAACTGTAATACTGTCTCTGGTTTGAGGGTGGCGGACCCTTGTGGTTAACTGTAATACTGTCTCTGGTTTGAGGGTGACGGACCCTTGTGGTTAACTGTAATACTATCTCTGGTTTGAGGGTGGCTTAGGTGGAAAAGCACATAACTTACCGTGCTCCCACTCATGGGGGTTATCTGTTCATAAACCATGACGTCATCGGCATGCGTAATAGTCTTCAGGCTCATAGCACAACAGCCAGTGTGCTTCCTGCATTGCCAGTTGAAACGAACAACTGTCAGTGTAACAGAGCTTCCATATAAGTCGAATCCTTGTAATCGATTGATTCAATCAAGTCGAAACAAAGGAAACAATTTTGAATTATCCCTCAATGTGTGAATATGCGTTGGAATTGGGTGTTCACGTGCTCATGTGCTCCTGAGAGCCCACCGCCACTGAGTAAACGTGCTGACCGAAATATTGTCAACTCCAGCACACCGAAGCACGTTAAAACTACAATGAATGACTGTAAATATATTATAGTCAGTTCATTGTCACTTACTAATATTTATGAAACTAATTTGTTGGAATCAGTTCTAACATAGAGGTAACTACAGCACTAGCTGCAGTTACCCGTCATTGTGCAGATAACTGTGAAGAAGCCGAAAACTGTTGTTTCGGAAACTCATTTTAAACATATCACCATGTTAAGTCACTGATAACTACGCATCTACAGATGTGTCATTCCAGAAACTGGCCATAAATCAAATATACTTTTACCACACTTAACTGTTCCTTATTTCTATTCGACTAGATTTTACAGCACAGGCATTTTTCTTCTTCTTTATCATCACATTCTCGTATTTCAATTCTGATTGATTGATTTTAGGAACAAGTACCAGATACAGAGGTCACTCCTGACCCCAGCAGACAAACTGCACCTCCTAAGAAGAGAAAACTTCTACAAGAGAAGACTGGAATGTCTAGAGGCAGAACACTCCATAAAAATGGAAAATCTGGAGCTAAATCAGGAAATTAAAAAATATGAGCTAGCAGCGGCTAAAGCGAGAGCAAATGACCATTTTTGTTAATACCTACCTAAAATATGAGCAACAGTGCCTAAAGCGAGAAAAAATTTATAGTCTTGTTAGTACTTAGAAATATTAAAAATATACCTGAACACGTTAATTATTTCAGTCCTAGCAGCAGTATTTTCTCCATTGAGCCCAGCTTCCTCGAAGACTGGTAGTTCCTCGAAAACCCTTCTTCCAGCTAAAATATCTCCTACTTCAGATTCACTGTCTATGGTTACTAAGGTCATGTTATGTAGCACAAAAGTTGCCACTATAATAGGCGGAACGCAAAGTAATTTCACTCGAAGACCCATCTTCAAGCGGGGAAATCGTCTTTTAACAACCCCGAAAGTTCGTTAAATTGTGAATCGCGATCTCTAATGAACTCTGTTATATGCCATCTCTGCAGGTGTCGCTTCGTCTAATACTGGAGTGAGACGGTAGGCACTATCTCCTAGAAGAAATTCTTTGGGCATTTCCTCCGCCTCAAACCGAGCATGAACTCTTTAGAGTTATTGATTATATTACTGTCGTGCAGATCCAGACCACCTTGCTACTATGTCCAGACAACGCAGATTAGCATCACATATAACCTGTTCCAGTCTAACCTAGTCAGCGTTCGGTGGCAGGCGTATTGAAATGGCGTATGGCTGTTAGTGCCGGGAGTGTCCGAAGACAAGTTCGGCTCGCCAGGTGCAGGTCTTTCTATTCGACACCCGTAGGTGACCTGCGCGTCGTGATGAGGATGAAATGATGATGAAGACAGCACATACACCCAGCCCCCGTGCCATTGGAATTAACCAATTAAGGTTAAAATCCCCGACCCAGCCGGGAATCGAACCCGGGACCCTCTGAACCGAAGGCCAGTACGCTGACCGTTCAGCCAACGAATCGGACGCAGGCGTATTGTGTGGAGGTGTCAAGAGAGCCGGCGTGGAATGTGAACGGTGGGCAGTAAAGTAATTCGAGAAGGAAGAGGAAGATGATTGGTGTGGATCAATATCATGTGGCTATTGGAAGATGGCAGATGAAATGGAAAAAGGAGATAGCTAGAAATAAAAGAAGTATAATGAAAACAAGAATGATGGGCGAGATGATTTTGGCGGCAATGGTGATTATGATACTACTAGCTATAGGAGGAGTAGAGGTAAACCCCGGCCCGACTTCTAGTGGCAACACGAACTGGGAAGACGTGGAGGTCATTAGAAAAGTGGTGGAAGAAGTATGCCCATTTGAGCAGATTAAGAATATGATGAAAGAGCAAATGAAAGAACTTGAGCATATAAGGTGGTGGATACAGGGAAAAACAGACGAGACAATGAGTAGAGTAGAAACCAATGGGAGAGAGATCATATCACTCAAGTCAAAAATAAGGGAGATGGAAGGAGGGGTGGTGAAGTTGCGAGCGGAAATTGAAGACTGTAACCGAGAACGGAGGAAGAAATGCCTATTCATATATGGAGTACCGGAAGATAAAGTACTGACAACATACAAAGTTGTGGAAGTCATCCAGAAAATGATGAGAATTAATTTTAGCGAAGTTTATATTGATGATGTAGAAAGTATAGGTAAAAAATGGGGTGATAGACCGATAAAACTGAAGTTATTCTCCACCTTGATGGCGGAAGTAGTGATAAGAGGTGCAGATAACATACGGAACACAAAAATTTGGATTAAAGAAGACATTGGTAGAGAAGGGGTAAAGAACATAATCACTCTGAAGAAACATTTGGCCAGGGCTAAATTACAGGGGTTAAGAGCTCATATTAAGGGTCAAAAATTAGTAGTGACCAACGGTATTTGGACTAGAATGTGGACTGCGAAGAAATTACGAGAAATGGAAGATGACAGGAATGACGAAGTGTTAGTGGGAAAGAGAGTGGAGGAAAGACAAGCCAGAGACTGTAAAGTGGGGGATGACGGACATGGAGGCAAAGAAAGAAACAAGGATAATAAGGTAAAAGAACCAAGCTCGCAGCATGAAGGAAGTAACTTGATAGATTTGTTAGCCAAATCATTCGAAGAAGCGTACAGGGAGGTAATTGCAGAGATGAGGAGTGTGGTAAGGAAGGAAACCAGGGAGACCAGGACATTAACGAAGGAGTCCAGGACGGAGGCCAATGGGAGAGAAGAAAGAAAGATACATGGAGAGATTGTGGGAGTAGAAGCACAGGATGTAACAAGAGTAAGTAAATGAAGCGAAAACACGACTGGGAAGCACGAAGAAGAAGCAAGAGGGGCCCTAGTGAGAGGGAGAAGTCTGAGCCTAAGAGAGTTATGGGGCAAAAAGAACAGAGTAGACGAAGGCATAGTGACAAGAAGCAAAAAGTGAATGTGTCGTGAGAAGTAAATGGCTGTATACACGATAATAGTGGAGGAAGAGAGTGAGATAAATTGGTCAGATGTTAAGGAGAAAATATCTGGAGACGGTTGGTTTATGAGCTGGGGTCCTAGTTATCCTAGTTATAAGTGAGTGAACAGGGCTTCATTTAAGGTGGTGAGTTGCATGGGTTCTAAAATTAACAATATAGTGAATTAGTAGAGGTTGAAGAGTGATCAACAAGAAAGAAATGTAAAGTGTAATAAATTGCACATCGGCATTACAGTGGAGGTAACACGTAGTCAGGTTCGCAACATAAGTAGAATATAAGAAAGGTCAGTGTCTAAGAGAGAATGTGCTGAGTGCGAACCCGGCCGGAAGTGGAACATTCTGTGGTCTAAGTGCAGACTCAGCCCGACACAACATTGTACTCTGCTCAGTTATATGTTGCCAGTTTTAGTTTCACATTGCCATTAATGCCATACTGTCTATAGATGGAATTACCTTGTTGTAGTAGTTCTTTTAGTCTTCGTTTTATCCCTTTCTTAATAGCAATATTGAGTCTTTGAGGTTTTGTTTAGATCTGACGCATTGACATTTTATTATTATTATTTTCAGTACTATTAGTTTTCGTTTATCCCAGGTCTTAATAGCAATATTGAGATTTTTTGAGGTTTTGTTTATATCTGAAAAGATAACAGTGACTCATTGACATTTGATTATTATTATTTCCAGCAACTTTGTTTTTCCACATTTGGTGTTAGCTTTGTTTACTTTACGAGTGTTACTTTATGTGTATAGCATCTTAAGCTGTCTAGGTTGGGCATTGTTATTTTTCTCCCTTAATGGGTCAATAAGGCTTCATCGCTGTAGATCTGGAAGAAAAATAAAGGCTTCTATCTATCTATATATAACATGTTCATTCAAGGAGAATAATCCATGCCTTTTCCTGAACACTTCAGCGTTGTTACCCCCTGGCAATACGATAGGCACATATGTACAGTCTATAGCACCAAGAATTCCTGGGAAATGGACTGTCATAGAAATGACGTATGATTTTCCTTGCTTCTCTCTGGTCAGTCAGCATATTGATAAACTGAGGTCTCAACGCAGCAATTTCTTGCTTTAGGCCTACTTTATGGATGACTCGACAAACCGTAGCCTTATCAATTTTGAATAAATCACTATGATTTGAAAACTCACTGTCACGTAAAATCGCAGAGTCACTGGAATCTGGACCATGGGAGTAAGTGGCTGGTTTCTGTTCAATTGTCTCACTAGAGAGTCTCGAAGTCTACCTTCCACAACCTCAGACAAGTGTGTTTGGTTAGGTGGAATTTCATTTTAAAAGCTTTACAGACCATGAAGCTGATTTTATGTATCGCACTTAAACAGATTCACAACTAAGTATTTTTTATTTTCCACCTTGTCGATACATTAAATTGCTTAAGGCAACTTATTGGTTATAACCCTGTTTAGATGAAACATTCATATATTGACAAAGTATCAATGCTTTAGAGGAAGTGTCGTTAAAATTAACATCTTAACATGTTATGGCACTATTTTTCACTACAAAAGCCTTCTTCTTTTCACGTATAAATGCGGCCTACAATACAAGAACACTACTTGATCTGGATCACAAGGCTTAATCCAAGGAATTTTTTTTAGATCAATTTTGATTTGAGATTAAGGAAAAACGATCTCGGATCAGCGTTTATACGACACAAATTTGAGGATCAACGTGACCTAGAATCAGTTTTATGACTTGATCTTAGGATCAACTGCTTTATGCAACCGGGCCTCAGAGTGCTGTACTGATCACATTTATTTGCATGGGATGACGATGAGATACTTCCTGAAGTCGGATGGAATGTGTCCATTGTCATGCATTTCTCAAACAAGCTTGAACAGGACTTCTCGGATGATGTCTCCTGTGGCCTTAATTAATTCTGCAGGTTAATCGTCAGTGCCAGGAGCCTTCTCTTACTTAATCTTTTCTAGTGCTTGGGTTCAACTCATCACACAATATTGCATCTCCTTGGTCTTCTTTATCCGCTAGCACACACACTCAGTAATGGGATTGTACACTTAACTGAAAACACAAGAATCATGGACTTAGGCGAACTCCAAACAGGGTAGTACAGTAGTTTTCTTGTAACCATTTTTATATTTTCTAAGTTTAAGATTTTAAATTTAATGGTCAATTCATATTGTAACTGTAGATGTGTATGCCTTTTATCTTTTTTTTTTTTTCTTCACTGAGACTGTGACATGATCAAATCCAAGAATTAAAATATCTTCCTATTTTTTTATTTCTAAAAGTTGGCAGGTATGATTTACGTTAAGAATATCTGTTTATTAGAAGACTTTCTCCCCGATTTATTCCATAAAATTATTTAGATGAAACTGTCGACAGACCAATTACCTAAGTCACATTATATTATAGATGATCCTATTGTCTCTTTCAGATTCATATTGGTATCATTCTGTTCTGCCTCTGCTGGAGTTAAAATATAATGATGGTACCGGGTGAGTTGGCCATACGGATAGGGGCGCAGTTATGAGCTTGCATTCGGGAGATAGTGGGTTCGAACCCCACTGTCAGCAGCCCTGAAGATGGTTTTCTGTGGTTTCCCATTTTCACACCATCACATGGATCACAGTGTAGCATACAGCTTTGTCGAAATGACTGACTGAATAACCGCCTTACAAAGAGCGACCAGTCGCACCTTCGTGCTTAGGGTTTTATATTTTTCCATGTTCCACAACGCCAAAAATGGTCTTCCTCCTAGCAAATTATTTTTATATACAGTAGTCTCGTTAATCCGAACTAATTGGGACCGGAGTCTGTTCGGATTAGAAAATTTTCGGATTAACCAGAAAATATTTTCTAATAATAATGTTATTGTTTTTACATCCCGCTAACTACTTTTACGGTTTCCAGAGGCGCCGAGGTGCCGGGATTATCTCCTGCAGGAGTTCTTTTATGTGCCATTAAATCTACTTACATGAGGTTGATGTTTTTGAGCACCTTCAAATACCACCGGACTAAGCCAGAATCGAACCTGCCAAGTTGGGGTCAGAAGGCCAGCGCCTCAACCATGTGAGGAAAATAGTTTCTACAATACAGTACAGTACATACTGTAATTTGAAATGTCCATAGAACTTGCCGTACGCTACATCGAGCAACACTCCGCTGCTACGCCCACTGGTGTGGTGTTTATGAGACGCTGGTTTAACGC
The DNA here is from genome assembly GCF_040414725.1 of Anabrus simplex. NCBI lineage: Eukaryota > Metazoa > Arthropoda > Insecta > Orthoptera > Tettigoniidae > Anabrus > Anabrus simplex. The sequence continues at coordinate 125,007,700 of NC_090265.1, read as the reverse complement.
TGCATCTTCGAGTAGGTTCCAATCACTATGCCAAAAGAAACTAACAGAATTTGTAAAGACAAACGACCAGTGATTGATGGTTTATGATGTGTAATTCTTTACATTATGTTATTCTGGTAAAATATGAATAATAAAATGCAAATAAATCTTAATTCTATAATATGTTCTTTCATTTCAATAAGGAGATTTTTTTTTTAAATTGAATATTTCAGTTCGGATTAACCGGACTTTCGGATTAACAGGACTCTAGTGTAGTTCACAGGACATCTGATGTCTTCATTCTTGATTTTGACTTCTCAAAATGTACTGAAAGCAATATGGTTCTTAATAATATATTTCCCATGGCAGAATTGTGCGTATTTACAATTGAACTTCTCAGCTGACATCAAGAATGCTCTTTTTATAATGTGACGCACCTTCCTGTCATTTATGGACTAATTTTTCTTACTCACATGAATTCAAATGCTTTGAGAATTTCCAAGTATTCAGTTATATTCATTATATCAGGCGTGCCAAGTCTCATCGCCGGGTCCGATCTCCCGATTTTCAGAGCAATAGGCTATCCGTAATTTTCGTATTATTTTAAACCCCCGCGGATTTCCTCGTTCTATCGATATATGGCTGAGTATGGCTGGTCGATAGTAGTTCTAATAATGATACCAGATGGCAGTAGGGGCACGGTGGCCAGTCATGTGCTGCTCTTTGGTCTATAATACAGTCATTCTCTTTGCAAGGGAGTCAAGCGAGTAACATTCCCTTTGGAGTAACTTAACCTCAGAAGTAGCACACCATCATTCTACCCGGGGCAAGACCTGCAGAAGTGCTCGTGTTGTGTCTTAATATTTGTTTTGGCCAAAATGTCAAAAAAGGAATATGATGCAGTGTTTAAAAGTGCTTATAGGAAAGAGTTTCCGTGTTTGAGTGAATCCAGAAAGGGACCAACGTTCACATTCTGTACTATATGTAGGTGTGATTTTTCAGTTGCACATGGCGGGAAATGCGATATACTCGAGCACGTGCAAACGAAAAAACTTAAGGAGAGTGTCCAGTGTGTAGAAAGAAACCAGAAACTGAACTTTTCATGTAAAAACCAAGATGTAAATCCTGTGACGAATGCCGAGGCGTTATTTACGTCATTTAGAGTAGACCCTAACCTGCCTGTAAATTGTGCCGATCACGCGAGACCTTTGTTTCGCAAAATGTTTCCTGACTCAGAAATCGCTGAACGATATGGGTGTGCTAGAACGAAAACAGTGGCTATCATTACAGAAATGGCATGGAAGAAAGGGCGAAAATTGTATCACATTTGCAGGTAAATGCATTTCCTGTTGCTACTGATGGTAGCAATAAAAGCGACTTGAAGATATATCCCATTGTTGTAACATTTTTTAGGCCTGAAGTCAATGAAATTCAGAGTTGTCTACTCTCTGTGCCTAATTCCGAAGGGGATGCTACTGAAGCTAACATTGCCAATCTTTTGCTCTCAAGTTTTTGGGAATTCTGCATTCCATTAAAAAACTGCATAGCTCTTGGTGCTGATAATGCTCCAGTAATGGTAGGATTAAAGAATGGTGTGGCAGGATGTTTGAAGCGGGAAAATAGTAACATAATCATCATAGGCTGGTCATGTCACCTAATTAATCTTGCTGCCGAGAAGGGTGCAGCATGCTTGCCCATAAATGTAGATGAAAGTATAATTGATATATTTTATTATCTGGAAAGGAGTGCAAAGAGGAAAGAAAAGTTCAGAGAATTTCAGACTTTACACAACACAGAGATCAGGAAAATTCTGAAGCATGTGCCTACTCGATGGTTATCACAAAGAAGGTGTTTAGATAGGATTTTGCTTCAGTGGGATCCTTTGGTTACATTATTCAGGAGCGAAATTGTGAGTAAGGATTCTCAGATGGGAACTTTGAAGACTTATAAAATTCCTAAGCACAGTTTAAGTGGAGATGTGTCTTGTTTGTCTCAAAACGTTAAGGATTGTCATAACATTTCACCTCATTCCAGTTAAAAGGAAAACCCAGTCATCAGTTTCACTAAAAAAAAAAAAATGAAACTACTTATGACACTAAGAGCCATGCATTGTCATGTGAAGAACGACTTTTCATGTTCCTTTCATCAAATTTACATAAATCTTTTTGCCTTTTTCTCTCAAGTTTTATGGATATCTTTGAGGATCCAAAAGTAGCTCTTCAGTCAAGTATGCCACACATCCACTTATTGAGGTCAGTTTTGGAGGAACTATTGAAGAATATGATGGCAAGGTTTGTGAAACCACACGTTATTAAAAGATCCTCCTCTCTCCTTGATGTAGATTATCATACTGTAGCAAATCAAAAGGATGAGTGTGATCTGATGACAGGGAACTCTGCGTTTGTTTTAGTGAACACCTTGAAGTCTGAGGAAAGATGCATATTCTTTAAGTCTGTTAGAAAGTGTTTCTCTTCATCATGTGACTACTTGGTACACAAATTTCCATTCAAAGATGAAGTTTTAATTAATGCAGAAGTTGCAAATATTTCTGCTATAAGTAAGGCATCATTTTCTAGCCTTAGATTTTTCATTAACTAGTGTCCAAACATTTTGACTAGTGAAACGGAACATTTGCATAAAGAAACGGATATTCCGCACTCCCAGTTCTGTAACTTTCAGCTCGAAGAAACAGACCTGTCAAAAGGAAGAATTTATGTTCAGTGGGCATTGGTAGGTCAGATGAAATCAACTGATTGTGTACTTTAATATGACAGACTCTCTAAAGTGATGCTTGCAATTTTATCAATTCCACAGCAATGCACAATGTGAAAGGATTTTTAGCAGAGTCACAAAGACAAAAACACAGTTCAGATCCTTGCTGTCTGAACAAACATTGGAGAAACTTTTAACCTTGAAATCAGTTCAGCAAGGCAAGTGCTTTGAGCAGAAATTTAGTTCCGAGTTTCTGAAGAGGGCTAAGTCAGCTACTGGTGTGTTGAACAACAATTAGTCGTAATGTGATCACGATGTTGAACGATGAGAAGTCACATGTTCCTACAGTTCAGGTATGTCCAGTATTTAGTATTCACATGTAAATGATGAAAAATATATATATGGGCAAATAGAATTGTTAATGTATTGAATTATAATGAATTTGTACATGTTCTGCCATCAGTGATGTGTCGTAATACATCGCGATTCGCTGCGAAATTTCTCCTGATTTTACACTTTTGAAAATTGGCATGTCTGATTATATCAAATATGTGTTTTATTCATATCTGCATTATTTTGTTAGAGTTAGGTTCGTTCATAACCTTCTTAAAAATAAGTCCAGAACTAGAATAGGTTGCGTTGCCAAAGACTCTGCTGATAATGTGATTTAATGCTTTGCTCCTTAATAAACTCCTCTTATGCAACACAGCTTATAAATCTCATTTTTTCTCGTATTGGCTCAACACAACTAAGGTTAAGTTATAAGGAGATTCCCACCTTCCAATACTTGTCAATTTCTAATAATAGTTTTATTGTTTACATGACATAATCCAGCTTAATCTCTAGGTGTATACTAAATAGGACATGTTTCATTCCGATTATGGAACATCTTCAGCTAAAAGATTTGACAAGATGGCAAGACAATTAAAACACATGTAATAATTATGGTGATAAAATAAAATGTTCATTCATGTTGGGTTAAAATTTCCAACAAGTCGATGTCCAAGTGATGAAGTAAAATCGGCGTAAGGGGTCTTCTTTATGCTGGAGACACGTATGCTTGTTAATCTTGAAGATAAAATTAGTGATATAAAAGTTTTCCTTAAAATATAGTTGTCGGGGGAACTCTTGAGAAATAACCGTAGTTGAAGTTTAGACTGTTAAAATGAGTCTGAAACAAGAAGAAATTAAGTAAAGGGGGAGATATTTTAAAGGAGAAAACCTTGTAAGAATGTATGTTAGTGAGGATAAAAGGATAATGGAATTGTATACCTTATAGTCGATCGTGTCGTATTTAGTGTCCTCCCTTACGCCATGTCGTCAACTGACCGAGTTCTGTGTGAGGCGCTTGTGGTGGGCGAGGAGCAGAATGAATGAACATTTTATTTTATCACCATAATTATTACTGAAGATGGCTCAAATGAGCCAAAACATGTTTGAATTTGTTTACTCCTTCTAATGATGGAAAATATGATGTATTGAATTAGGAGGATACACTCATTTTTTCACCTTTGTAAAGTGAAAACTGTCAATACGGAATGATTCGAATATCTTGTAATACATACCACTTAATCGAGCAGCTCGTCTCCTTTCTCCCAAGTCTTCCCAAACTTTGCAACATTTTTGTAATGCTACTCTTTATTACATACTATCCACTTCATTCCGTATCGATATTGTAATCAAGATAACAATTAAGTAAAAGGTTCCACCTGATTGATACTTTTTTATTATTTAGCCTTCGGCTAAATTTATGTCATTAAAAACTTACAGAACATGTTTCGATTGCTTAGCAATCATCATCAGCTGTTTCACTTAAAGCTTAGGTGAAAAAGCATAAAACATTTCATAATTAAAATTAGAATGTGTTAGTAAGGGACGTTTAAGTGGTGAGGGAGGATGGATGGGGGGGTTGTGTTTGTTAGTTAAGATTATAAATATACAAATTAAAAACTATTCTAAACTAAAAACATCTTTGATTTCATTCGTTGTTACTTGCACTGGTTCATTATTAAGTTCGACAGTTTTCCGTTAATGTTCTTGCACACTTGTCTTGATGGTATAGTGTTCCTTCTTTTTCTAGACCTTTCTTACTGTCCGGTGGAGAAGATTATGTTGATTGTTGGTCGAATTGTTCAGTTTTCATTTAGCTGGATAGTTTGGAGTATGATCTGTAACCGGCAGGAAAATGTAACTATTAATTAAAAACTGTTTGAGGGTATGTTGCCTAAAGAAATTGTTTGCATTTTAAAAATGAAACTGTAAAGATTAAAAACTTACCCCTATCCAATTATTCGTTGTACGAATTTTATTCGGAATCATTAAGTCGGGAAGTTTGGTGTACTACCTGTAACCGGTAGAGAAAACGTGTTTGTTAATTGAGAATACCTGGAAATGTGTTTTCTAAAGGAATTATTTATACTGTGAAAAACTTATTTAAACTTACCCCTGTCCTATTCGGTCTTGTTCCAATGTTTACATGTTTGTATTTGTCTCTGCCGTCCTCGACCTTGTGTAGTAGCTGTGTCACGAGGACGTTTTGCTGGCTTGATTTGGAGGGGGAAGGGGAAGTGACGGCGTGTTGTCATTTGTTGTCATGTGCAGGGGGTTGGCTTCCATTTGTGACGTAGCTGCTTTGTGATTGCTTCCTACTTTCGCTGGGCGTATTCGATTGCCTTCTAATAATTCAATGTATCTCAACATGTGTTCAAACAAGGGGTTTTTTTGTTCGTTTGTTTCATTTAATTTTTTTTTCTTATTAAACAACTTATCCAGAAATATATGTATACTTTCCAAATTATTCATTAGTCTTCCTTTATTTAGTTTTTTGATGATTGCAAGATCCTGATTGATATTTGTAAATTTGTGGCCTGTCTCTTTCATATGTTCGCCCATTGCTGAAAACCTCCTGTGTTTTTCCGCGTTAACATGTTCTTGGTATCTTATTGCGAAGTTGCGTCCGGATTGTCCGACATATGTGGCCTGACACTGATTACATGTTAACTTGTAAATTTCTGAATTTTGGAACTTTCCTTCACTATTCTCATTGACTTTGTTATGATTAAAGAACCTGTGTCTAGTATTGTTGCCCGTTGAAAACTCTATCTCATTGTCAAGTTAGTGATTGCATAAATGTTCGGATTATTAAAAGTGAACCTCACGTATTTTTTGGTTCGTTCTGTTTGTTTAGTTAAACTCGTTTGCTGTTTATATTTGCGTTTGGTGATTAGCCCGTTGATCATTTTCAAATCAAAGCCGTTTAGGAGGGCTTGTTGTCGAATGATAGCTAGTTCTTTATTCCTCTCTTTATCTGTTAACGGAATTTCGAAGGCTCTGTTAACAAAGCTGTGATAAGCGGATTTTCTTGTGTGAATCAGGGTGTAAGGAGTTATTATGAATCATGGTTGGAGTGAATGTTGGTTTTCTGTGTATCCTGAAGTAAAATTGGTTCCCTTTTCTAGTTGTAGTTACATTTAAAAAATTGTTTGAGTTATTTTTCTCTTCTTCAGTAGTGAATTGTATTTTAGGGTCTAGATTGTTCAGGGTGTTGAGAATACTAAGACTATCGTTAAGGTCCTTGTTTATTATAGCGTATGTATCATCCACATAGTGTACCCACAGGTCTACTCTTTAACGTGGTTTACAATTTGAGCATGTTCAAGGTGGTCCAAGTATATATTAGCTAATATACCCGAGGCTGGAGCTCCCATTGGAAGGCCTTCTTGTTGATAAATTTTGTTATTAAATAAAAAATAGTTCTGGTTGAGTACAAATTTTAGTATTATTATAAACTCTTCTATTTCGGGTATGCTTATACGTTTATTTTCTAATAAATTAGATTTAATGATTTTGATAGTTTTCTCTATAGGAATATTAGTATACATGTCCTTTATATTGAATGAACATGTGACATGAGAGGGTTTAAGTTTAAATTCCTTGATGGTTTTGCTAAAATCACTAGCATTTCTTACAGTTGTATTTGAATAGAAAACATAATTTTGTGTTAAGAATTTCTGAATGTATTGAGATGTTTTATGTGTGAGGCTCTTACGGAAATTTACTACTGGCCTAATAGGTATATCTTTCTTATGTAACTTGGGCATGTCTCTTGCTGTAGGCAATCCTGGGTTCATATTTATCATCTTTTGTACTTCTTGTTCGTTTAGGAGGAAGGTACTTTGGAAAGTATACATATATTTCTGGATAGTTGATTAACCCAATGAATGCTACACCCGCCTATAGACGGGCTGACGCGGCTGGTCCACCAGTGCTACGCCCGTCTATAGGCGGTGCGCAAGAATAATATTTTATGAGTTTCCCGGTTCACTTTCGAGTGTGAATTTGATCTGTGAAATGTTGTGCCATCTGTTGAGCATTATGTAGAACTTACTGATCAGAGATTATAGCTTCGAGAAGTAACTTACAGAGCTTTTTGTAGACGTCTATGGAGTTCATCTGTGATGTAAACAAACATGGCGGATCAGCAATCTCTTTGCTCTTGCATCGATGTTATTTCGGATCATAGAATCTTTCAGTTATTAACCACAGCAGAAAGTGATTATAGAGATAATCATTTTAAGGAATTGTTAAGCGATTTTGAACGTGAGAATGATAGAGAGAGTGCTGAAAATATTGTATGTGAGAGAGAAACAGAGCCTCCGAAACGAAAGAAGAAAAACACGGGGAGTACAAAAGCTATTTTATCGCTAATTTCGTGGCGGATGCATTACTTTTCTTCACCAGAGTTTCAGGTAACTGTGAAAGGCTCCGAGGGCCAAGCAGTGTTTGATGACAACCCGAAAATCATTGATGTTTTAGAATTTGTGCCAGTGGAGTTGGTGCAAATAGTTGAACAAATCGGCATCACAAACAACCAGTAGAAAACATTTAACTATCACCACATTCCAGGTTTGGAAAGTATTTTAAAATATCAACTTATATACTTCTAAGGAGTTACATGTATTAGTTGCCTACAGATTTTAGGAAATAATATTACTTTGGGCTCTTTACTTTGTATAAAGATAATGCACGCATGGGCACATAAGCGTAATTTTTTTTCTCTCAAAATAATATTGAACATAAGTGTAGGATTTTCCATTTGCATTTAGATTTATAAACAACCAACATTTATAAAAATGTTAAGCTAATCACCCCACTGATAAGTTAAAAATTGAGGCTTCTACCATTTTTTTTTTACATACGAATGAAAGAACTCAGCACTGAGGTACCAAACAGTCAACTGAACTCAGCACCTAAAAGGTTAATAAGGAAAATTGTTTTTAAATGAAACGAACGAACAAAGAAACCCCTTGTTTGAAAACATATTGTGATACACGAAATTATTAGAAGGCATTCGAATACGCCCAGCGAAAGTAGGAAGCAATCACAAAGCAGCTACGTCACAAATAGAAGCCAACCCCCTGCACATGACAACAAATGACAACACGCCGTCACTTCCCCTTCCCCCTCCAAACCAAGCCAGCAAAACGTCCTCGTCACACAGCTACTATACAAGGTCGAGGACGGCAGAGACAAATACAAACATGTAAACATCGGAACAGGACCGAATAGGACGGGGGTAAGTTTAAATAAGTTTTTCGCAGTATAAATAATTCCTTTAGAAAAACACATTTCCAGGTATACTCAATTAAAAAACGCGTTTTCTCTACCGGTTACAGGTAGTACACCAAACTTCCCGACTTAATGATTCCGAATAAAATTCGTACAACGAATAATTGGATAGGGGTAAGTTTTTAATCTTTACAGTTCCATTTTTAAAATGCAAACAATTTCTTTAGGCAACATACCCTCAAACAGTTTTTAATTAATAGTTACATTTTCCTGCCGGTTACAGATCGTACTCCAAACTATCCAGCTAAATGAAAACTGAACAATTCAACCAACAATCAACATAATCTTCTCCACCGGACAGTAAGAAAGGTCTAGAAAAAGAAGGAACACTATACCATCAAGACAAGTGTGCAAGAACATTAACGGAAAACTGTCGAACTTAATAATGAACCAGTGCAAGTGACAACGAATGAAATCAAAGATGTTTTTAGTTTAGAATAGTTTTTAATTTGTATATTTATAATCTTAACTAACAAACACAAACCCCCCCATCCATCCTCCCTCACCACTTATGTCCCTTACTAACACATTCTAATTTTAACTACGAAATGTTTTATGCTTTTTCAGCTAAGCTTTAAGTGAAAGAGCTGATGATGATTGCTAAGCAATCAAAATATATTATGTTTTTAATGACATAAATTTAGCCGAAGGCTAAATAATAATAAAGTATCAATCAGGTGGAACCTTTTACATAACGCTACTCTTTTGTCGGAAATCACCTAGAATAAATCGAGCTGCTTTTCTTTGCACTTTTGCCAGTTCTTGAATCAAGTAATCCTTGTGAGGGTCCCATACACTGGAACCATACTCTAGTTGGGGTCTTACCAGAGGCTTATATACCCTCTCCTTTACATCCTTACTACTGTACAACCCCTAAATACCCTCATAACCATGTGCAGAGGTCTGTACCCTATATTAACAATCATATTTATATGATTACCCCAATGAAGGTCTTTTCTTATATTAACACCTAGCTACCTACAGTGATCCCCAAAAGGAACTTTCACCCCATCGATGCAGTAATTAAAACTGAGAGGACTTTTCCTATTTGTGAAACTCACAATCTGACTTTTAACTCCGTTTATCATCATACCATTGCCCACCCACCATCCATCTCATAACACTGTTGAGGTAACTCTGCAGCCGCTCACAATCTTGTAACTTATTTATTACTCTGTACAGAATAACATCATCTGCAAACAGCCTTATCTCTGATTCCACTTCTTTATACATATCATTGATATATATAAGAAAACATAAAGGTCCAATAATACTGCCTTGAGGAATTCCCCTCTTAATTATTACAGAGTCAGATAAAGCTTCGCCTACTCTAATTCTCCGAGTTCTGTTTTCTAGAAATATAGCCACCCATTCAGTCACTCTTTTTTCTAGTCCAATAGCACTCATTTTTGCCGGTAGTCTTCCATGATCTACCCTATCAAATGCCTTAGATAGGTCAATCGCACAATTCCAGCTGCTTTTCTAGTTTTCAACTTTTGTATCTTACTCTAAATGTCATTGTTATCATAGGTGACTTTAATACTTCTTTACTATTACTCACCTCCCTTATCAGGACATTATCCTTGTAACGAAAAATCTTTACATACTGCTGACTGAATACTTCTGCCTTTTGAAGATCCTCGCATCCACATTCCCCTTGTTCATTAATGATTCCTGGAATGTCCTTCTTTATACCTGTTTCTGCCTTAAAGTACCTATACATACTCTTCCATTTTTCATTAAAATTTGTATGACCCCCAGTTATGGTTGCCATCATGTTATCCTTAGCTGACTTCTTTGTTAGATTCAATTTCCTGGTAAGTTCCTTCAATTTCTCCTTACTTCCATAACTTTTTTTTTTTTTCAACCTGTACCTCCTTCTCAGTCTTATTTACTTCTGTGTTATAATATAGTGGATCTTTACCATTCCTTACCACCTTTAAAGGTACAACCCTATTTTCACATTCCTCAACAATTGCTTTAAACCCATCCCAGAGTCTGTTTACATTTTTATTTACCATTTTCCAGCGATCATAGTTACTTTTCAAAAACTCCCTAATGCCTGTTTTATCAGCCATATGGTACTGCCTAATAGTCCTAATTTTAATACCTTCCTTTCTTTCACATTTATTTTTTAACTACGACAAAAACAGCTTCGTGATCACTAATACCATCTATTACTTCAGTTTCTCTATAGAGCTCATGTGGTTTTACAGCACCACATCCAGAATATTCTTCCCTCTAGTTGGTTCCATCACTTTCTGAATCAGCTGCCCTTCCCATATTAACTTATTTGCCATTTGTCGTTCATGCTTCCTGTCGTTTGTATTACCTTCCCAATTGACATTTGGTAAATTGAGATCACCTGCTACTATCACATTCCTTTCCATATCATTTCCAACATAGCTGATTATCTTATCATATAATTCTGAATCAGCGTCAGCGCTACCCTTTCCCGGCCAGTACACTCCAAAGACATCAAGTTGCCTATTACCTTTAGAGATGAGCCTTACACCCAGAATTTCATGTTTTTCTTCCTTAACTTTTTCGTAGCTTACAAATTCTTCTTTCACCAGAATTAATACTCCCCCTCCTACTATTCCTATCTCTACGATACACACTCCAGTTCCGTGAGAATATTTCTGCATCCATTATATCATTTCTCAGCCATGATTCAACTCCTGTTACAATATCTGGTAAGTATATACAGTAGATTCTCGATTATCCGACTTAAACGGGACCTGGTTTACGTTGGATCACCGAAAATGTCGGATAATACAGAATAACTTTGAAAATGAACTAAAACAAACAGGAAGGCTATACTGTATTACGTACTATGTTTTACGCGACTCTGTTTATTGTCTTATTAATTCAGTTGTACAGTAGATGACGTACTCTTTTCTTACTACGCCTGTAGCCAGGTACAGACGTCTTGGCTTGGGCTGCAAGAGTTTTGATGTCAGCATCTTGAAATTCAGCCCAGTCTCATCACAATTAAAAATCTGATCACCGGATAATCCTTCAGCAAGAATTATTTCTTGAAATTGTCTTTAAATTTTCAAAACCTGATCGAATTTAGCTGACAGTTTTTCTCCACAGATATTAAGCTGCCCAATGCCGTACCGTTTTTTCCACCGATCAAACCACCCAGCACTGGCAGTAAAATTAGGGTCCCTTTATTAAACTCCTTCTGGATATACACCGCCGTGTTTTGCAGAATGGGGCCAGATATTGACAAGCCCTTTTCCTGGTTTTTAGTGAACCAAAGAAATAGTGCTTCACTTACTTTTTTGTACTCAAATTTTAATTGATTTTTTCTAATTTTCAGTGCATCACTTGTAGCTCTCGTAGAGCACCACTTTTCAATTTATTCCCTCGTATGTTTCCAGTCTCCCACTGTAACATGTCCAACACCATAATCTGAAGCCATATTTTGGAGAGTTTCCCCTTTGTCCAGTCTCTTTAACCCACTCTACTTGTCTTCCGCAGAAACAATCACTTTCTTACGTTTACTCGCCATACTCACAGAGGATAGTTATGAAAACTATAACATCCGCACCCAACCAATACTACATTGAACAAACCTACTGCATGACTGCCAGTGCTTGTTCCACAGTCGCACCTTCCACACCCCGTGTCCCAGAATTGCGTCCACCTAAAGTTCAAATTAAGCCTACCCGTGTCGGATAAGCGAAGGTCGGTTGAGCGAGACTCTACTGTATCTATTAAATTACTTAATTCTATTCCTTTGTCATCACTACTTGATTTCCAGTTCCCGGTTCCCTTAACACTGCTCCCTAGGCCACCCCGTTTCCATGATTGTATCTGCCTATAACCCTTCTAAACAAATTTCCTAACTTATATGTACCACTGCGGTTTAAGTGAAGGCCATCTGAGCGCAGATCCCTGTCTCCTACCCACCCATTAGGATCTAGAAATCTCACTGCCAGTTTCCCACATACCCACTCCGTAGTTTCATTTAAATCCCCAATCATGTTCCAGTCAGTATCCCTCGTACACAGTATTCCACTGATAACAATCTCCGCTTCCTTTAACTACATCCGTGCTGCATTTACCAGATCCCACACATCCCAATCTATGTTGGTACTTATACCTGCTTGTCTTACGTTGTTAGTACCAATGTGCAACACTACCACCTTTTCCTTTCCCTCTTCCTTCTCTTCTACTTTCTTCAACATCTGCCTCAACCTAATTCCTGGATAACACTCTACTCTGGTTCCCTATCCTCCACACACTTTCCCCACGTGTCTAACGATGAAATCCCCCGTGACCAGAGCCTCAACCCTACGCACCTCATTTGATCCCCTCCCCTCGTGGTCAGCCCTATCTTCTCTCACTGCTGCAGAAGCTACTTCCTCCTCCCTTTCCTCCCTCCTATGACCCTGTTCCACCTGACTTTTCCTTTCCACTACATTACATTTCCCTTTCCTACCTTTTCCCTTCCTACTTCCACACATCTCAGCAGGAGTTCTCTGTTCCTCATCTTCCCTCGGTTTTTCTACCTGCAGTGACTCGTACTGATTTCTCACAGACACCTGTCCTGAATTCTGATCCTGAACAGAGCCCTTAGCCTGCAATCTTCTTCCCCTTAAAACATTAGACCACCTGTCTTCTACAGTTCCCCCATTTCCTTCCCATCCCTCCTTTACACCTACTCAGTTCCCCCATTTCCTTCCCATCCCTCCTTTACACCTACTGTATCCTGTACATTATTAAAGGGAGGCCTACTTTCCTTCCTGTCCTCTGAGAGAATTTTAATTATCTCCGTCAAATTCTCTAACTCCTCCGTCATACTCCTTAATGCCTGGCCATACCCACAATTCCTACACTTGCACTCCTTAGCCATTATTTACAGAGTGTATGCAGTGTGAGAGGATTTTTAGCACAGTCACAATGACAAGAACACAGTTCAGATCCTTGCTGTCTGAACAAACTTTGGAGAAACTTTTAAACATTAAAAACCTGTTCAGCGAGGCAAGTGCTTTGAGCAAAAATTTAGTTCTGAGTTTCTGAAGAGGGCTGTCAGCTCTGGGTGTGTAAAACAGCAATTAGTCATGGTGTTCAGCACATTGAAAGATGAGAAGTCATTTGTTCTTAAGGCTCAGATAGGTCTAGTATTTAGTATTTACACTGAAAAAGATATGTAGGCCTAATAGGGTTGTTAATGTATTTAATTTTATTGAATTAGTACATGTTATGCCATCAGTGATGTGTCGTAATACGTCGCATTACACGCCAAAATTCTCTTGATTTTTTACTTTTGAAAGTTGGCATGTACGGATTTCAGAATTTTGTATGAACCCTGCAATTCTTTCTTATTACCAAGTAACTGAACTATGTTCATTATTAAAGACAGATAAATACTGTATCATTATGATAATCTGAGTTAGAACAGTTGCACAAATTTGGAACTAATTACAGAGTTTGAAGGGGTTCTTGCTGTGGTATGATGTGTGTATACATGATCTTGTACATTCTGGTTTTAATCCAGATTTTGTTTGACTTTTAAGTATCTTTTGCTCACAGTGTAACATTCTGAAAACATCGCTGTTTTTTTGCAGGGGAAAAAGAAGGGTATGCTGGAGTTGCTTTATATTCCAAGGAGAAGCCGTTGAATGTCAAATATGGCATAGGAAACAAGGAATTTGATTCAGAAGGTCGTCTCATCACAGCAGAATATGAATCTTTCTATTTGGTGAATGCTTGTAAGTTAAATGCCATACTTCAATATCCTCCTTTGCACAATACCATAGTGAAATATTATTAATATTTTAACAGGGACTATGAAAAAACAAAATATACATTTACTGTGACAACAGTTTTTTTATATACATTTACTGTGACAACAGTGGGGTTTTTAGTTTTTTGTTTTTTAAGTAATACAGATGAGCAATAAACAGCCATTTATTTTAAAATTGGGAAAATACAAGTTGATTTTATAAATGGGTTAATTTGGCGAATCTGATATATAAAAGTCACCACTATTCCTACTCAGTCCTCCAATGACAAAGGCTGCACTTGCTTGAAAATTGTATTCTGAACTAGCTCACATACCCATCATTGATGAGTTCAAAAGGATCAAAGGTATAGCTACTTCACCTTGTACTACTGGATAACACTCAAACATAGCTCAATCAAAATGACCCCAACATTTCCTGGTAGATAACAGTATTTTTGGTGTCCTCTGAGGAAGAAATAACAAAGTGCAAATCTGCTGCTGACCTGGGAGCAGGTAACAACACAGAGGAGAAGCAGCTTCAGTGCATGTCAGTGCCTGCAACCTGAAGCATCTGCCCTTGAGATGCGTTGGTAGTCATGGCAAAGTAGATGCTTATTCGAAACTGAAAAGTGAGCTGGACTGATCACTGGCAGACAGTTTGGGAGGGAAATAGATCTGCATGTGTTTTCTTGTGTATGTCTTTGATCACATGGTTAGTTGCTGGCAGTTGAATGCATCTACTGTCATGGAAAATGGTACAGACACCCGAGTTAATACGGAAGTCGAGTCATAAGTCATGGCAACTTTTTTTTTTTTCTCATGAACAGGAGACAACTCGGAAAATCCAAGATACACATTTGGAAACGTATGGAATGTACTTGCGTATAATGCCACTAGATGGTGTATGTAAACAACAGTGTGGGTCTAAGCATGCCCCCAAGTTCAGTGTGTGAGGGAGAGCATCACAGAATGGAAGTCAACAAGCAGGAGCAACGATCGTATATTAAAATACCAGTTCTCCGCGGCAGAAATGCACGCCAATGCCATGCAGAGCTGCGGGAAGCATTAGGTGTGCGACTATGGTCTTAATCCGCAACGTCAAGAATCCATTATGGTTTGCTAACGAAGAGGACATTGTAACAGCACTTCGGGGAGAGGTGTCACATGTTACCGATACACATGCACCGACTGATATTCAGCACCTGTCCCACCAGTGGCAACGCACAGTGGAAACCTTGGGTGATTATTTCGAAGGTCTGTAACCAGTGGAGACCTGTTCTTTGTATGTAGTCCTGTGCATTTGCTGTCTATACCATAATAAAACAATGTTTACCAATAGACTGTGTTCTGTCACTTTCCCACGAGATTCTCTTGAAGTCAGAATTCGTTTTAAGGCACTGTTCATAAATACATGCCCTGTATTTCCAAGTGCATATCTTAAGATTTTCCATGTTGTCTCCTGTTCGCGAGAAAAAAAAATAGTTGCCATGACTTATGACTCGACCCAACTATGTTAATAAAAAGTCTATCCTTTGTCCCACATAGAAACAAGCTCCACCTATATTTAGCTAAAAGTATTAAAGTCATCTAGAGATCCCAAAATGAACAATGAGCACAACACTTAAAATATAAAATGAAATTACAATAGGTCTCATAGTGAGATCTAAAATTATTTGATGGTGTTGCATTGTGTTAAAAACATGTTTCATTAATGTTTACTGTTAAAATTTTCTTGAGTAATTGTCCATGGTTCATGGTATGGGTTACTGTAGTCATGTCCTAGTTCGTGAACCATGGGCAACGGTTGAGTGGCCTAGTAAGTGGTCCTGAGAGTCTGCATCATAGTTGCTATGGAATGGGAGTAGGCATCTCGGACATATTCTGAGTCATGGCCCTCCTTGTGCTCAGGCGGCTAGGACTATACAATTCACCGGTGGTCCATAACCCGTTAGTGGAGAGATCCTCACTTGGACAATGTGCAAGTAGTGTAACATCCTGCTTCATGAATTTACCGAGCTCAGAACATTTTAAGCAAGCCTCAGACCTATGGCAGTAACGGAGTCCCACTCCCATTTGACAGGCGAGGGACTTCTTGGAAACAACTTGGCAAACGAAATGGAATTCGATAGGTGGCGATCAAGGGGCTTATGAAAGAAAGAAAGTAGAACTGGCTGGGTCAGCAAAGAGGATCATCTGGATGTGCTAGGAGTATTATTATTATTATTATTATTATTATTATTATTATTATTATTATTATTATTATTATTATTATTAGCGTATGATGTGTACATGACAATCAAAATATACAAATATACAAGTTGGTGAGCGCATCAGAACTTCACTTTTATATTTTAATGTCCAAATTTTTTATCCATGTAATCACTTCTGGTGTTACTTCAAAAAATTCCTCCACAGAGCCAGGAAATGCACGTAGGGGGCACTCTTGAACTATGTGCTTGATAGACTGCACTTGAGCACCACAGTCACAGCAGGGAGAATCTACCCATCCCCACAGATGTAAGGCTGCGCTAGTCCTACCGACACAACATCGGATCCTGTTCAGGGTTGACCAAACAGCACGGGGCAGACTAAAGCCAGCCAGTTTCATCCTGGGGTCGGAGATATCACATAAGCCACTGGGTGATGACATCCTCCACTCTTCTCTCCAGGCATTCCTGGGATTGAACCGAAGACATGAGAGGTCCAAAGATGTCTTCCACGCTGGTTTTCTTGATTTCAGCCTAGTTGTAGTATGCCTCTTTATATCCTGGTGTATAGGAAGGGCCTCATTCTTCACTATTCTGCACCACAAGCCAGTAAGTGCTTGTTGTCTCCTTATATGAGGGGGAGAGATGTTGCAAAGGACAGGTAACCATTGCACTGGAGTTGAGTACAGCGTGCTGGATACAATACGCATAGCCTGGCGAAGTTGGATATCAATTAAATTGCAGTGAGAGCTATTTAACCATATTCCGGCACAATACTCAGCTGTAGAATACACCATGGCCAAGACAGTAGTTCGCAAAGTATTGGCATCAGCTCCCCACGAAGTTCCAGCTAACTTGCTCAGCAGGTTATTCCGAGTCTTAAGTTTGGCGGCTGTTTTTTCTATGTGACTTTGGTATGTCAGTGATCTATCTAATGTTACACCTAGGTATTTTGGTGTACTATTGTATTTCAAAAGTTGATTCCTGAACCATATCCTAAGTTGATAAGTAGCCTCTAAGTCGTTGAGATGGAACGCGGCTACTTCCGTCTTCGAAGGACTTGGCTGAAGTCTCAACTTCCTAAAGTATTCATCCATCACCCGTAGATCTTCAGACAGTATATCCTCAGCCTCCTTGAAAGTAGATCTCTGTACTGTTAGGTTTATATCGTCGGCATAAATGAATTTCCGAGCTGTAGTTTCTGGGATATCATGGATGTACAAATTGAACAGTATAGGGGCTAGGACTGAACCCTGCGGTAAGCCGTTATTCAATTTGTGAAATCTACTCCTGGAATTTTCAGAGAATACCTGGAATAATCGATTACTCAATACATTATCAATGAGAGTAATCACCTTAAGACAAGGTACAATCTTGATGAGCTTCAGGAGGAGACCCTCTCTCCAGACAGTATCATAGGCCGCTGACAGATCAAGAAGTAAGTGATATTTGGGTGAGGGGAGATAATGAGGAAGAGATAAGGAGATTATAAAGTGTACTTGACGGGTGTTAGAAGGGGAAGGGCAGAGTATGGGGTAGGGCTGTTCATCAGGAATACCATTGCACACAACATAATTTCTGTTAGGCACGTAAATGAGCGAATGATGTGGGTAGATTTGGCAGTTGGAGGAATTAGGATGAGAATTGTCTCAGTTTATTCACCATGTGAGGGTTCTGACGAGGATGAAGTTGACAAGTTTTATGAAGCATTGAGTGACATCGTGGTCAGGGTCAACAACAAGGATAGGATAGTGCTAATGGGCAATGTCAATGCTAGAGTTGGAAATAGAACTGAAGGATACGAAAGGGTGATTGGTAAATGTGGGGAAGATATGGAAGCTAATAGGAATGGGAAGCGTTTGCTGGCCTTCTGTGCTAGTATTGGTTTAGCAGTTACAAATACATTCTTCAAGCATAAGGCTATTCACAGCTACACATGGGCAGCTACGGGTACCAGATCCATAATAGACTATATCTTAAACAACTTTGAATTCAGGAAATCTGTTAGGAATGTATGAGTTTTCCGGAGATTTTTCGATGATACAGACCACTATCTGATCTGTAGTGAACTAAATAGCTCTAGGCCTAGGATAGAGAAAGTGAAATCTGTCTGCAAAGGGATAAGGGTAGAAAATCTCCAGGACGAGGAAATTAGACAAAAGTACTTGGAAATGATTAGTGAGAAGTTTCGAACAGTAGACAGTAAGCAGGTTCAAGATATAGAAAGAGAATGGGTGGCATACAGGGATGCTGTAGTAGACACAGCAAGGGAATGCCGAGGAACAACCGTATGTAAAGATGGAAAAAGGCAAACATCTTGGTGGAATGATGAAGTGAGAGCAGCTTCTAAATGTAAAAAGAAGGCCTATCAGAAATGGCTCCAAACAAGGGCCGAGGGAGACTGGGAATTGTATGTAGATGAAACAGAGCGCAACAAAATGTTTTTGAATCCAAAAAGAAGTCCAGGAAGATTTTGGTAATAACCTGGAAAGGCTAGGTCAAGCAGCAGGGAAACCTTTCTGGGCAGTAATAATCTTAAGAAGGGAGGGATAAAGGAAACTAACAGTGTTTTGAGTAGTTCAGGTGAACTCGTAATAGATCCCAGGGAATCACTGGAGAGGTGGGGGGAATATTTTGAACATAATTTCAACGTAAAAGGAAATCTTCCTGGTGGTGTTGTGAATAGCCAAGCTCATTGGGAGGAGGAAAATGATGTTGGTGAAATAATGCTTGAGGAAGTGGAAAGGATGGTAAATAAACTCCATTATCATAAAGCAGCAGGAATAGATGAAATTAGACCTGAAATGGTGAAGTACAGTGGTGGGAAGGCAGGGATGAAATGGCTTCTTAGAGTAGTAAGATTAGCATGGAGTGTTGGTAAGGTACCTTTAGATTGGACAAAAGCAGTAATTGCATCTATCTATAAGCAAGGGAACATCATGGATTGCAACAACTATCGATGTATCTCATTGATTATACCAGGCAAAGTATTCACTGGCATCTTGGAAGAGAGAGTGCGATCAGTCGTTGAGAGGAAGTTTGATGAAAACCAGTGTGGTTTCAGACCTCAGAGGGGCTGTCAGGATCAGATTTTCAGTATGCGCCAGGTAACTGAAATATGCTATGAGAGGAATAGACCGCTGTCTTTACGTTTCGTAGATCTAGAGAAAGCATACTACAGGATACCGAGGGAAAAGATGTGTGCCATACTGGGGAACTATGGGATTAAAGGTATATTATTAAAAATCAATCAAAGGCATTTATGTTGACAATTGGACTTCGTTGAGAATTGATGGTAGAATGAGTTCTTGGTTCAGGGTACTTACAGGGGTTAGACAAGGCTGTAATCTTTCACCTTTGCTGTTCATAGTTTTCATGGATCATCTGCTGAAAGGTATAAAATGTCAGGGAGGGATTCAGTTAGGTGGAAATGTAGTAAGCAGCCTGGCCTATGCTGACAACTTGGTCTTAATGGCAGATGGTTCCGAAAGCCTGCAGTCTAATATCTTGGAACTTGAAAATAGGTACAATGAGTATGGTATGAAAATTAGCTTTTCGAAGACTAAATTGATGTCAGTAGGTAAGAAATTCAACAGAATTGAATGTCAGATTGGTGATACAAAGCTAGAACAGGTAGATCATTCAAGTATTTAGGTTGTGTGTTCTCCCAGGATGTTAATATAGTAAGTGAGATTGAATCAAGGTGTAGTAAAGCTAATGCGTGTGCTCACATTTGCGATCAGCAGTATTCTGTAAGAAGGAAGTCGGCTCCCAGATGAAACTATCTTTACATCGGTCTGTTTTCAGACCAACTTTGCTTTACGGGAGTGAAAGCTGTGTGGACTCAGAATATCTTATTCATAAGTTAGAAGTAACAAACATGAAAGTAGCAAGAATGATTGCTGGTACAAACAAGTGGGAACAATGGCAGGAGGGTACTCGGAATGAGATAAAGGCTAATTTAGGAATGAACTCGTTGGATGAAGCTGTACACATAAAGCGGCTTCTGTGGTGGGGTCATGTGAGGCGAGTGGAGGAGTATAGGTTACCTATGAGAATAATGGACTCTGTTATTGAGGGTAAGAGAAGTAGTGTGAGACCAGAACGACGATGTTTAGACTCAGTTTCTAATGATTTAAAGATAAGAGGTATAGAACTAAATGAGGCCACAGCATTAGTTGCTAGTAGGGGATTGTGGCGACATCTAATAGATTCACAGAGGCTTGCAGACTGAATGCTGAAAGGCATAACAGTCTATAATGATTATGTATGTATGTATGTATGTATGTATGTATGTATGTATGTATGTATGTATGTATGTATGTATTGCCCCGTTTTACCGGGTAGCTCAACCACTGAGCGAGAGTCCCAGGGAGCGGAACGTTCGCTAAACGGCAACGCAAAAGTTTTGAGGACAGGGATAATGTAAGGACTGACAACAAATAAAAAACACTAAAAATGGGTTTTAACATTTATTAAAAAATTAGTAGCACTTTCCAAAAACCATCTGTTATTTTAAAATCTTGGAATAAAATAATTAATTCTTCCCTGCTGGAATTCATCCGAAATTCATCACCAAATTACAGTCTGCAAAGATATGAAACTGAATTTTACTAAATCGCATTAGAAAATTAATTATCTCCTTATTTGAGAAAATCCTATCTCAATATATCAAAAACCTGATTTTTAAATCATTAATTGAATTGACAATATTTTTGCTATTTACTCATTAATCTACAAAACTTTCACCTCACAGCAAAAATCAAATAATCATTTCTTTTGATTAAATATTATTCTGATAAGTTATTTATACTTTAAATTAATTAAAGCGGCTGTGAGCTTGCATCCGGGAGATAGTAGGTTCGAATCCCACTATCGGCAGCCCTGAAGATGGTTTTCCGTGGTTTCCCATTTTCACACCAGGCAAATGCTGGGGCTGTACCTTAATTAAGGCCATGGCCGCTTCCTTCCAACTCCTAGGCCTTTCCTATCCCATCGTCGCCATAAGACCTATCTGTGTCGGTGCGACGTAAAGCCCCTAGCAAAAAAAAAATTTTTTTTTTAATTAATTAAATTAGTTTGAAATCCTTCATCCAACATATTATATTTTTAATCTTGTATAAATCGACTCAATGTTGTGCACAACTCACAATAAAATGCTTAAAATTTACGATGTATTAGGTTACTCTTTTTACACTTTGTGAGCTTAGTTCATTGACATGATCCTTGCTTACACATTTTCCTCGAAGCACAAGATCCTAATCTATCTTATTTCACCATAAAATCGCTTAAAGATTTATAACCATGTCAAATAGGCTCACCGCAAAACATCAAAAAATCGAAGAAATTTACGCGTATTGCGTACACATATCATGGCGAAATATCACCATGAAAAATCATATTTACAAAATATCATCCATTCATCCACCTCACATTGAAGCTTAGGTCAACGGCAATATTATCAAATAAATTTAACGAAACCTAGCCCTTGATTTTTATTTTTGTAATTATTTGAAATTTGAGAAAATTTCCCGATGACGGTGTCATATAAGGACTACCATTACGATCATTTGACTTGTGATGGTATCAGGATTATCACTTTTCAATGAAATAGAATTCACAACGATGTTCCAGGAGAATTTTACAATAGAAATCATCACTAAGAATTCCTTAAATTTGCCTACAGTCTCAGATAAATAAGCATTCGCGTATGCGGTCTATGAGTCACGACTTCAATATTATTATTCTCCTATTCTCTCAAAACATCGACCAATATTGCTTCCCAAGAAGAAGTTATGTTCAGAGACATACTCTCTTCCGTAATCGACTCATGTAACGGACACACAAATAAAATCCTATCATAAAATCCATTTACAAGTCTCAAAATCCAAAATATCAGCAAATGTAAAATGTGAACCTTCAAGTCACGATCATATTCCAGGCCTACATCTACTTCAAATAGAGCACATATTAATCACTCGTAAGCACAGTAATAATTATACTCATGACCCTTACATATTCTTTTAGACCGTAACAACGTCAATATTATTATTATTATTATTATTATTATTATGCGCGCGGTCGCGTCATCGTAGGCTATAGCTTAATGAAATCATAGGTGACTCTATCCTATCTCGAATCTATGATAAACCACAAATATCATCAAGGGAAAATCCTAAATTTACAGAACACATCGATATTCTGTCCCAAATAATTCCAAAATTATTTGAAAATTATTTAATAATCCTATCTCGAATCTATGATAAACCACAAATATTATCAAGGGAAAATCCTAAATTTACAGAACACATCGATATTCTGTCCCAAATAATTCCAAAATTATTTGAAAATTATTTAATAAATTAATAATTATTAACGCATGGGTCAAATAATTTTATCACTCTCCTATGTTAATTCTGGGACAGTGAGAACATGTCACGAAGCACGCACTCAAGTAAGACAAAATACAGGTCCCAAATACACTCTCTCACACATCAAATTCTACCAACACCAATGAAAGAAGAATGAAATTTCTAACTACAAAGACTAGTAGAAATTATCGCCAATATCTAAACAAGGACTACGTCTACAATATTATTACAACAGATGAACAGAAAAAATAGTTTGAAGTCTTATCTGTAATGGACATGGCTTCTGGACTTGGCTGATGATCAGTTAAAATGGATCAGGTTTCATCTCGAGTAATACTCTCCCCTTGGCTGAATGATGCCTCACATTTTAGTTATTCATGGCTGCAGCAGATGAAGACTTGGAACAGTTATAGATTCCTTCGTAACGTTGAGGTTCCATCCTTCGAAATAATTCAGGACTGCTTGCGATCTTCCGTCTTCTGGTAAAATGCTGAAACTAATAAATTTGTTTTAGTAATAATTCCAAACACACACGCTCGATTCTTTATGATGGCACAGTTCTACGTACTTTAATGTTCCTCAGATTATTAATGAAATCTGAACTGCGACGTTTCAAACAAATATTACAATTTAAAATTTCCTCAGAAGCAGAAATATTGCCATCCATCGTCAAATTGACGCCTATAATTTCCAACGTCGTGTAGGTCGTCTCCCAGTAGTACAGGCAATTTTATTTTACGAAGACAAGTTCTTGCAAGAAGCAATTAGCCAGGTAAAACAGCTAAAGTCAGCGAAGCGAAGAAAAGTAAGGAATAAAAAGAGCAAATTTCCCCAGATACACGGGCATTTATTTCTTCAAGACGTAGGTGTGTCTGTTAGTTGAATCCCATTGGTTGAAATCTTGCGATCGAGCTAACCTTCCAATCCAATTGATGAAATATCATGACGTATCAATTCTCAAAATATTGATCGCCCTTGGCCTGGTAAACCTGTAGTCACGTGTCACACAGCTGGGGTCTAGAACAAGACACAAAAAACCCAAGACTGCTGCCGGCTCGTCGGAAAAAACCTGTTCTGCCGCTGGCGAGCGGAGACAGTGCAGAGTTGAAATCTCCTTCCTGAATGATAAATTAATGCATTGTTCCACCCCGATAATAAAATATTCCCATACAGCCTAATTACCAATTTTCAAGGGTACATAATCTCCCTTGGTTGAAAATGATTTGATGGGCAGATTAAATCATTTACTGTCTTGAAATATAATTAAAATGTTCCTTGAAAATTCTGAGGTACGGTTATGTGTCACACTCTTTCAAATTTACTTTAGACGACGTTCCAGCTCGTAGCCTGCTGTTGTCCAGTTCCAACGCAGCACAAAGTAAGCATAGTTGATCCATTACGGAGCATTGTAATTCCTGACATTCTTTGCACATTTTTTCCGTCATATTGACCTGCGTTGAAGCATGAAGGTAGCTCGGATCCTCATTTTTGTTCTATGACGTTTCTTCTTCAAAAATAACGTTTACTCGATTTAGAGCAGATTGTTTGGGACAATAATAACTCTTAAGATTTGAGCCGTTATGGACACCTTCATATGATTGATCGAGACTTTGTATGCGGTATGCGTTGTTTCCATAGACTTTAATAATCTTGTATGGCCCAACAAATAACGGTGCGAACTTGGCGTAAAATTTACTTCTTGTTTCTGAAGAAGCTGGTTTCTTTAGTAATACAAGCTGATGTGATTTCAATGGGCGACGAAATTTCTTGTTTCTAACTCGCCTCTGTCGTCTTTCAGCTTGTTCCCGTAAAGATTTTGTTGCTTTTTCAATATTCTCTTCCAGAGTAGGTTTTACACTTCCTGGGCATTGAATGATGTTATCCCAAGGTCGGCAAGGTTGTCTATCAAAGTGAAGAACGACTGGGATCTGAGATGTAGCTTCTTGCACGGTGTTATTTAAGCACTCCATCATAATCGGCAACACATCTACCCATAACCAATGTGTATTTCCACAGAAAATGCGACAAAATTTTGACAGTTCCTGCATCACTCTCTCAGCTGGATTACTTGATGGATGGCGGACAGAATTTAATATATGCTTAATGCCCAATTACTCCATAGCTTGACGAAATTCAGTGGAGGTAAATTGTGACCCATGATCTGTCAATATGGCTCTTGGCTTGCCCATATGAGGTATCAGATTGCGGATTATCCGACGGGTTACAGATTTAGAATTCGCCGTTTGGATAGGATATAAGGCAATATATTTAGAAAATACATCGATAGTGACTATTACATGTCGGTTTCCCCTCCTAGAGATCGGGACTGGTCCAAATAGGTCCATTGCGAATAACTGTCTAGGCCCTGTAGGTATTATTGAAATAGGGCTGTGTCGAAGCAAGTGTGAGCTTGGTTTTACACGTTGACAAATGTCGCAGGTGCGAACTACATTACGAACAATGGATCGAAGTTTCTCCCAGGTGAACTTCTCCTGAATAGTGGCAACCGTCTTATCAATACCACCATGACCAGTTATTCTGTGCGTATGCCAGAATTGGGGTTCTTGCAATCTTGGAGGTACCACAACTCTCAATTTAGATTTGGCAGAATTTATGAATTTAAATAATATTCCATCCAGATATTGGTAATGTGTAGCTTTCCTCTTGCACCTCCTATAACTAGGTTCTCCAGGCTTGACTTTCTTCTCCAAGAAGTCTATGATATTCCTTAAATCTCTGTTTCTCTTCTGGGCTTGCCAGATATATCCAAAGTTTTCTTAAAATTTCATGGTCCTTTGGAACTAATTCAATCTGATGGATCTCCACAGTATCGGCATTCGGGTTACGACTCAAACAGTCAGCTAACAAATTGCTTTTCCCAGTGCAATGCTCCAGTTTAATGTCAAATTGCTGGACAAACATCGTCCACCTGAATATTCGCTCGGATGCCATGGTCGTTTTCATCGTGAAAGTTAAAGCCTTATGGTCAGTCCTGATAATAATTTGGAATCCATATATGATCTTTTGCCAGTATTTGAGGGCATATACTATAGACAACATTTCCAGTTCAGTAACCGTGTAGTGCTTTTCGTGATTACGTAATTTTCTGCTGACGAAAGCAAGGTAGATTTTCTTTTCAGGGTCTTCCTTATTTTCTTGGAATAGTACTGCTCCAATTCCAATACCTGACGCGTCTGTTTGCAATATGAATGGTTTCTCAAAGTCTGGATATCCCAACTTAACATTGTGTAGCAACATTTCCTTGGTCTTAGCGAATGCAGTCTCACATTCATCATTCCACTTCCATCTGTTCCCCTTTTTTAGCAAATCCTGTAAAGGTGCGACAGTTTGCGTAAAATTTGGACAGTGGCTAGCGAAAAAGTTTGCCATCCCTAGAAATTGCCTCACATGCTTCACTCTTATGGGCCTCGGAAATTTACGTATGGCTTCAATTTTGATCGGATTAGGTCTGATTCCATCACCATCTATTATATGTCCTAAGAATAAAATCTCAGTCTGACAAAATTTCGACTTGGCTAATTTTATATGAAATCCCTAGAGAGATTCTCCAGCAATTTCTCCAGCTTAAATAAGTGATCTTCGAAGGTTTCGCTGGCCAGAAGTAAATCGTCTATGTACTTTGTCGTGAAGCTCTTTACTTCCTCCGTAAGACATCTATCTAATGCTCGAATAAGAGCGCTTTGCATTGTTCCACCCCGATAATAAAATATTCCTCCCATACAGCCTAACTACCAATTTTCAAGGGTACAGTATGTATGTATGTATGTATGTATGTATGTATGTATGTAATTGTCCTGAAAATTCTGAAAGGTTGCTCTATTGGAAGTTGTCAAATGGTTGAGTAGGCACTGTTAGACTAAACAAGAAGGATACGTCACCAGGTATTTCTGCCTGGAAGCTAAAAGTAGGCAGTCTGTGGTATGGTCTTCAAAGAACACTTTGTCTCAAGTGGAGAGATAACAAAGACGTTCGCTTCATTTCAACTAAACATGAAGCCGCAGATATCAGGGGTACTGGAAAATTGAAAAGGAGGCCTGGCCAGCAACCAAGGGAAGAATTAAAAAACCAAAATTGTGCATTGAATACCAGAATGGTATGAATAGTGTTGACTTGCAGGGCCAAGTAACAGGATTATTCCATGTTATGAGACAAACAGTTAAGGCGTATAGAAAAATATACTTTTATATACATGACATTTGTTTGTTTAACGCGTTTGTTGTTCATGCATCTCTTCTTAATATAAAGAAGAAACCCTGATGACAAGAACACTGCAGATCTTTTCATTCGCTTTACGTGCGAGAGTCGATTAATCAAGAGCAAAATACTCCTTCCATCGTTTTCTTATCTTGCCTGGTTGAGTTATTATCTCTCTCTTTCTCTTTTCCCTTTCACTTGCATTGTATAGACTTTCTTTTCTCTTCCTTCTCACAAATCCATATAGCATCCTTTTCTAACTTGCGTTTAAATCCTCTCAGCTTTTCTCATGCACTATTTTCTAGGACCTCGTTTCTTTTCCTGTATTTTCTTCTACTTCCGTCTTATCCAGATTACATTATTGCCATGCTTTTTTTTTCTTATTTTTCACTGCTCCCTTTATGCTCTCATTCCACCCTAGGGTCTCCTTACATTTTAATCTTTCAGCTATTCTGTCACAAGCACTCTGCACAGCTTACAAATGCTTTCTTGAACATGTCCCATTCTACTTCCACACTCTCCACCTCAGTTCTAGGTATGTGTAGTTTCAATTCATTTTGAAAGTTTTCTTTTACTTCCATATCTTTTAATTTCCATACCCATTCACATCTTATAATCTTACTACTATTCTTCTTCCTGTACCACACATTGCCCACTCTTAACCCATTTCTCACACAAAAATTCACCAACTTCTCTCCCTCTTCATTCCTTTTTCAATATCCAAAAAGTCCAATTACTATTCCATTCTTTTTCTTTCGCATCTCACCATTGCATTAAAGTCTCGCAGTTCGAACCCCACTGTCAGCAGCCCTGAGAATGGTTTCCCGTGTTTCCCATTTTAACACCATGCAAATGCTGGAGCTGTATCTTAATTAAGGCCAAGGTCGCTTCCTTCCCACTCCTGGTCCTTTCCTGTCCATCATCACCATAAGACCTATCTGTGTTGGTGCAACGTAAAATAAATTGTGTAAAAAGGAAAATTAATAATAATTATAATAATTAAGAACGTCAACAAGAGGAACCCACATAAGAATTGATTAAGATATTTGCTTAACGTCTTCCATTTTTGAGGGAATTTGCTACTTGTAATTACAGTGAAACCTCGTTAGTACATTTCTGCAGGGGACGAAACTTGTTAAGCGGGAAAACATACTATCGAATATCCCGTTAAAAGCTATCCAACAGGGAGATAGTATCACTTTACACATTAGTACATTTTACGTTGTATGTGTGTAGTGTTTCAGGAGATAAAGGAGAGCACTGAAAAGTGTGAAAAGGTCGAGAGAACAAATATCAATAATTCTCTACTGGAGCCTGCTAAAGTAACAAGAGACTATTAAAAGATATGCAAAACATGGAAGAACAGATATGACATTCTTTTGCCCTTGGGCTCATAGAAGTAGCTATAGTACCTACATATTATAGCAGATCACTTTCTTCCTAAAACAATTGTATAATGTATTATTAGTTGAAGCCTTAGGTTTCTGACTAGTGGGTAATTAAACACTGTTTTCTGGTCACTTTGTTCGAGCATGAATTTCTCGCAAGGTTATACTCGCCATATGCGATTAAGCGGCTTCGGCTGCCATCTTGAACATGAACCTTCGGCAGTACTCGGCATTGGTTCGGACAGACTCACCGATGAACTGTCAGACTAGCAGTTTGTATTTTTGTGTGAATGGTACACTGCTTTACCATTACCTACATCTTTACATAACACTTTTTAATGGGATAGCCCTACAGTATATGGAAGCCTTATTACTTAATGGCACCCACAAATGATTCAACAACAATAAAGGTGTTTTAATTTAATCCACCTATTTAATACTTTTATTTCCACTTATAGTGGTTACATAAATAGACTCAAAGTTAAATGGGACATGTTTCGCCCTCAATTAAGGGCATCTTCAGCCTAAAAACAATCAAGAGTACAACTAATATTAAAAGTGGAAGCTAAAAGTTCAGCCAGTTATTAAAATTCGGGACATAAAAATGTGAAAAATGATACAATATATAAAGATGCTAATGGAAACACTGTCAATGATTAAACTAAAATCTTGTCAGAGACTAAAACTTCTTTCATTAAAATTCCAATTAAAACAGTTCATTTAAAATGTTAGTGGAAAACCAAAGTGGTAATAATATAAAGCCAACAACATGAGGATGTGAATATAAGCATAAACATGATTGTCATAAATATAATATGTCCAAGGCCGCTGATGAAATTCGTCAGCATGAAGTGAGACAGAAGCATCGGTTGAAGAATTGTAAGTGGCCCTTAGCACTGTAGGTAATACTATTGGCTGAAACCTTGCCAGGAACTGTCAGTAGATACTGAAATAATGTTTTCTGTAAGAGAAGGAAAAGATGAAATAAGTTGAACGTAAGGAGAAAATTCGGATTACATAAATTGAAACAGATGAGGACTTACATGTTAGTTGAAAGTTGTTATTTGTTATCTACTGTTGTGTTGGTTGCTGCCCTTCTGTTGGCTCTGAGTCTGGTGTTGCAACTGTGCTGCAGAGGCGGCAGTGAACTCGGAGGGGAAGGAATAGGGGAGTGTGGAAGGGAGAAGAGGATGGGTGGAGTCAATTGTGACGAGGCTGACAAAGGGGCGGAGTCAACCATATTGCTGGAAGTAGGCTTAATATCTGTAGGTATGGGAGGAGTATTAGAGTATGAAGAATTAAATATATTAGGGATCCTAAATTTATTCGAACTAACTGACTTTAATAATTTTGGCATTAATTCATGTAACATACTTTTACTGTCCGTGGTTTCATTAAGATTTTGTTGCGTATTGTACATCTGATCTAAATAGATATATAAACTTTCTAATTCGTTCAACATTCTCCCTTTTTCTATGTTTCTAATTATCACTAGGTCTTTCTCTATGAATTCAAATCTGTGACCAGTCTCCCTCATATGCAAACTCTTCGCTGAGTATTTCCTATGTTTTTCCGCGTTAATGTGTTCCATGTATCTTGTCATAAAACTTCTCCCAGTCTCTCCAACATATGAAAAATTACACCGAGTACATTTGAGTCTGTATACTCCTGATCCCAAATAACGATTTTTATCATAATTAACTTTTTTATGATTAAAGAATATGGACTGATTAGTATTAGTAGTTCTGAAAGCTATATTAAAATTATGTTTCTTGAATACGTTAGTAATCTGGTGTATAGCTGGATTATTAAAAGTGAATGTAGCATACTCAGATTTTTTAGTTTTTTCTGGTATCAGATTTGTGGATAACTTGTTCTTAATTTTATTGATTAATTTGTTGATCATTTCTATTTTGAAACCATTTTGTTTAGCGAGGTACCTAATATAATTTAATTCTTTCTTCAAATTTTTGGGAGATAGAGGAATTCTAAGTGCTCTATAAATCAGACTGTCAAAAGATGCTTGTTTATGTGAATTCGGGTGCAAGGAAAAATTGTTTATAGTTGTGGATGATTGTATCGGTTTTCTAAATATTTGGAAATCAAAAGTGTTAACCTTACGCGTGACTGTTACATCTAGAAAATTCAATGAGTTATCGACTTCGTCCTCTTTCGTGAATTTCAAATTAGGTTCGATTTCATTTAACTTATTTAAGATTTCTTGACTATGAGTGACGTCTTTGTTTATGATTACAAACGTATCATCTGCATATCTCAACCATAAATCAATTCCTTTAATTTTTGCTATTATTTCATTGTGTTCGATTGAATCCATAAATATGTCGGCAAGGATGCCCGATATTGGGTCACCCATTGCTAATCCATTCTTTTTATATATATTATTGTTAAATGAGAAGTAATTATTGTCTAACACGAAATTTAACAATCTAGTGAATTCTTCTACTTCCATTTTACTAAGATTACTGTGTTTAAAAATATTATTATGAATGATATTAACAGTTTTATCTGTCAGAATATTCGGGAACATATTCATTACGTCATACGAACACATCATCTGGT
This sequence comes from Anabrus simplex, assembly GCF_040414725.1. Lineage (NCBI taxonomy): Eukaryota > Metazoa > Arthropoda > Insecta > Orthoptera > Tettigoniidae > Anabrus > Anabrus simplex. The sequence goes on along the minus strand of NC_090265.1, from coordinate 124,976,880 downwards.
TTGGACGCACGCCAAATTTAAGCAAAATGTCACATAATTCAATGGAATTTCTTAATGGTTATTTATTATTAAAAGTGTAATATCTTTTCAAAAAATTATGAATGTATTTGGAGACCTTATACGTGGGAGAATTTTGGCAATTGGTAATCGGACGAATCGGAATATCTTTTTTATGTATTTTGGGCAAAGCTCTAGTTTCTGGGAGCCTAGGATTCATATTGATAAGTTTTAATTGTTCTTGTTCGGTAAGAGAAATGTGGATCTTTTAAGTAAGGCCTTTAAGTTGCGTTGAATTTTAGCTAACGGATCTTTAGTCACTAATGTGTATTTGTTATTATCAAAAGAAATCTTCAGTTTTCTTGATATATGTATCTTTATCCATCAAAACGATCGCACCCCCCTTGTCAGCCTTGGTTACTATAATGTTAATGGTAATTCTAAATTCCCATGGAGGAAATTAGATATTTTTCCACCAATAGAGCATATCAAAAATCAGATCAAAAATTAGATGTTGGCTTTTCAGGCGTTTGCTCTATTAACCAGCATTTCGTCTTAGGTCTGACACTAGACTCGTCAGATAGAGCAAACGCCTGAAAAGCCAACATCTAATTTTTGATCTGATTTTTCATATGCTCTATTGGGGGAAAAATATCTAATTCCCTCCATGGGAATTTAGAATTACCATTTGGAATTGCTAGGCGGGCATTAATTCCATTGTGGAGTTTTATCTCCCGTATGCAGTTATCAGACTGTGCCACATAAGAGGCTTCTGATAAGTTCACCTGCATACACCCCAGCATCAGTGGGTAGGGTCTGACACATCCCACTCTGACGAGTCTAGTGTCAGACCTAAGACGAAATGCTGGTTAATAGAGCAAACGCCTGAAAAGCCAACATCTAATTTTTGATCTGATTACTATAATGTTATCTTCAATTTTCGATTTCATTCTGTATTGTGAACCTGCTTACTCTCTACTGTTCGGAACTTCTCAGTGATCATATCGAAGTACTTTTGTCTAAGTTTCTCGTTCTGGAGATATTCTACTGTTTTCTGTTTAGCAGACAGATATCACTTTCTCTATCCTAAGCCTAGAGATAGTTCACTAGAGATTAGATAGTAGTCTTTGTCGTCGCAAAATCCCCGGAAAACTTGTACATTCGTAACAGATTTCCTGAATTCGAAGTCGTTTAAGATATAGTCTATTATGGATCTGGTACCCCTAGCCTCCCATGCGTAGCGGTGAATAGCCTTATGCTTGAAGAATGCATTTGTAACTGCTAAACCAATACTAGCACAGAAGGCCAGCAAACGCTTCCCATTCCTATTAGCTTCCGTATCTTCCCCACATTTACCAATCACCCTTTCGTATCCTTCAGTTCTCTTTCCAACTCTCGCATTGAAATCACCCAGTAGCACTACCCTAACCTTGTTGACCCTGACCACGATGTCGCTGAATGCTTCACAAAACTTGTCAACTTCATTCTCATCTGCACTCTCACATGGTGAATACATTGAGACAATTCTTGTCCTAATTCCTCCAACTGCCAAATCTACCCACATTATTCACTCATTTACGTGCCTAACAGAAATTATGTTGCGTGCAATAGTATTCCTGATCAACATCCCTACCCCATACTCTGCCCTTCGCTTTCTAGCACCCGTCAAGTACACTTTATAATCTCCTATCTCTTCCTCGTATCTCCCCTTACCCGAATATCACTTACTCCTAGCACATCCAGATGCATCCTCTTAGCTGGCTCAGCCAGTTCTACTTTCTTCCTTCCATAAGCCCAATTAATATTGATAGCTCGCCATCGAAATCCATTTTGTTCGCCAAGTTGTTTCCAAGGAGTCCTTCGCCTGTCAAATGGGAGTGGGGCTCCGTTACTCCCATAGGTCCGAGGCCTGCTTAAAATGTTCAGAACCGAGCTCGATAGCTGAAGTAGCTTAAGTGCGGTCAGTATCCAGTATTCGGGAGATAGTAGGTTCGAACCCCACTGTCGGCAGCCCTGAAAATGGTTTTCCGTGGTTTCCCATTTTCACACCAGGCAAATGCTGGGGCTGTACCTTAATTAAGGCCACGGCCGCTTCCTTCCCACTCCTAGCCCTTTCCCGTCCCATCGTCGCCATAAGACCTATCTGTGTCGGTGCGACGTAAAGCAACTAGCAAAAAAAAAAAAAAAAAAAAAATGTTCAGAGCTTGGTAAATTCATGAAGCAGGATGCTACCCTACTTGCACATAGTTCAAGTGAGGATCTCTCCACTAACGGGTTATGGACCACCGGTGGATTGTATAGTCCTAGCCGCCTGAGCACAAGGAGTGCCATGACTCAGAATATGTCCGAGATGCCCACTCTCGTTCCATAGCAACTGGTATCCCGACTTTAAGGATCACTTACTAGGCCACTCAACTGTTGCCCATGGTTCATGTAATAGAACTTGACTACAATAACCCACACCATGAACCATCTATATTAATTTCAAGTAGAAAATAAAGTGTACTGCAGTTTGCATAATATTTTTGTTCCCATTTTTGTCTTCACGTTCCCTCAAATATCAATATTTTGTACAAGAATTATACCTGCGACAACTCGAACTCACTTCTACGTGGTTTGCCGACAAGTACGGTGACCACTAGGCCACCACTCTGACCGTGATGTAACTCCAAGTATATGTGCACTGCATTGGAATTAGGGATTCAACGATTTTTTGGAAATTATTAGGTTGCGGACCTGACATGTTTAAGAAAAATTTATTCAGCCTTTAATGTTCTACCACCTCCACTTTGTCCGAAGCGGATCCTGTGTCATGACATTTGAACTAGTTTTTTCTTTTTCCTCTCGAAAACATAAGAGCATTGACCTAAACCCTTATGCACAAGTTACTGTTGATCGTCCCCCCTCACGGGTACATTGAAGCTCGTTGAAATCGGTTGACCGCAGGGTCTGGCCTCTCGTTACTTATTAAGCTTGAGACACTTCTCATGTAATTGTAGGCAACTATGTTCATGAGTGCAAGACAAGAGTGTGTAGAGTTCTGCAAAGAATTTCTGCTGCCATTGCAGCATTAGCAAGGCATTACATTATTTTCCCCACAGTGAAAGAATGCCCGAAAATCATTCAAGACATATCAGTTATCACGTTTTCCCGGCTATATCAAATGTGATATAACAGTCTGTTCTTTCATTATTTTAAGCACACTCACATACTTTCAAATTAAAACTATAACAGCATTTGTATCGCATTCATGATAACAACACTTTTGTTGCGTCTTTCCTTTTATTTATTTTTTAATTAACTTATTTGTGAAACCAAAACAGCGAGAAGCCGAATTACAGAGTTCCGCAAAGGAAAAATATATTTACAGTGGAGTGGCACAAAGCAAGCATTAAAAAATAAGTGGAAGAACAATGAGGAAAAAACATCTAATGATAAAAATAGAGGGAAAAATTAAAAGCTAACAAAATAACAATAGAGACACAACAATGAAGAATAAAACATAAAGGCAAAAGAAACGACGAGGAAAATTGAAGACTGAACGTAAAACGAAGAGAAGAACTTATATCTAGGCACAGTAAGATAAATACAGATATAACACATAAGTAATGGTATAGTACAGTAAAAAATAAATAAATAAATAAATCTTACATTATGTACAAAAGAGAAGACAGCAACAAGAGAAGAAAAAAAAGAATACGAAAAAATGAACTAGGTTAAGTTAAGGAAGAATCGATTAAAGGAGGCACAGGAAGAAGAACCGTCCAAGTTCCTGTCAGAACATAAAAGATTTAAGGAGGGTTGGTATGCAGATAAATAAACATCTTTGAATGAGAGAGAAGCAGGAATACGGAATATGAAGGGGTTTACATGTTTACGTCTTAGCGTATGTTTACGTCTTAGCGGTCTCTGCTAATCATAACCTATAATAATGTCAACCATGTGTGACAAAATACTGTTTCAACACACCACTAGGAGCGCTTTGTGTAAGGAAACAAAAGATGGATGCTCACTGCCAAACGTGTTCAGAAATCTCACAGAAATGTCTTAATTTGTCTTTAACAGTTGTTTCGTAACAAATGTTGGAAATATGTTCGTGAAAGAGGGTACTTTTAACCAAAGTGTTAAATAACTAACAATTGTTAGTTAACATTTGTTAAGTAAAATTTAACACAGACTTGAAGAAACCAGGCCTCGCTGAGTTACGTGCAGTCAGTGTGAGTGTCGCTGTGGATGTCGACAGCCTGAAGTTGAGGAGGCAGACTGTAGACTGTTCTGTCCGTGGAACTGCGTATTCGTTCTGTGTGTCTATCGCCGTGAGTTGAGTCTCTGCGGCCAGCTGCTGTGAGGGAGCGTTGTGTCTTTGGTGGAGCGTGGGAGATATCGGCATGGGACATTGAATGAAATTCTACTGAAGTACAGGTAGCGTACGTCGTACCGAACTGCGAGACTGATGTGTGTAGGCTGTGAACTGTAGACTGTGACAGCAGCAACGAAGTAGCTGAATGACTGACTGAGACTGTAGAAGTAGTAGTAACTGTAGTCTGTATGTATTAATGTGAATGAACAGTTGATAACTAAATGAGAGAGCACGAACTGAGTAAGTGTGTGTCCCGTACATTGAGCATAAGTGGTGATCTCGGTATGCCTCTGTGTGTTAATGTGTAGACTAGTAAGTAGTTAATAAATTTTAGAAGTAGAATGCTACAAGGTTCTTACTCATTTACTACACCAACCCATTACAATATTGTCATTAGATTGATTAACACTCTCTTCATAGTTTATGATAGAGGTGAATTGTCCATGATGGTCATGCCCAGTTTTATTGAAAGCTTTACTAATGTCTAAATATAGACAGGTTGACTTTTTGCTGAAACTTGTAGATTTGTGGATGTCATCCGCTATATTTATAAGTGCTCCCAGTATCATTACAAACCCTCGGGTTCAGAGATTAAATTCAATAAGAATTCTGGCAATAGAATCAAAGGTTATACAAATAAAATGCCATATTACTGAAGAATTTTGGCCACCGTAAGAATCACACACAGGCGACTGGAGTGGGACATTGATGGTGGTGGTGATGATGATGATGAAGAATCTTGATTACGTAAAATGATCCTATCAGTTGTAATGTCATAGGAATGGGGCAAAAGATTCAAGATTCTTAAGAGTTCCTTATGTGGTGTTTCTTTGTTTCAAATGTATTGGCTTTATTAAGGTGAGTATAAATGACCCTTTTGTTGAAAAAATCGTATTTTCTGATTTTTATGCCAAAACATTATTTGGAGTTTGCTGATCAATTTGGTGTATGATTTATTAAATTTGCTTGATTAGAAGTATATTTAATGTAATTTAATTTAATTAGTTGCACAGGGCATTTTCAGGATTTCATAAACTATTTTTCAGTAAACACTTAATATCTCAAGAACCATACGGTCTAGAAGGCTGTGGTTTGATTAAAATTATAGTGGGAACATTGCTGCGTAAGTCGGTGGGATTGGCATAACATTTGCGTTTATTGTTTATGTTGTGCACGCAATATTCTGGGTATAACGTACAATTTTTTCATTCTTTGTGCTGTTGTGCTAGCTTGTTATTGATCTTGAGTACATTTGATCATGACAAGACCAAAAGGGGTCGTATGCTAGACAATGCCATCAATAAACTATTAGATTACTATGATTAGGCGATCAGAAGCAATTAAAATAATCTAGATGATATGAAAAAGACTGTGTGGGCAACATTTTTCCATAAAATATCAACAGATGACAATCCAATCCACAACCTTCATTCTGGCGAGTGCTGTAAATTTATAAAAGATAAGTTAACCTATATGAACTCTCTACCTCTCTCAACGAATGAAGAAAGAAATCGTGTAACTCTTAACAGAGAAAATTTACAGAAATGGAAGTTATCCAAAGCTAGTATTAGCATATAAGACACATTCTATTTTCAGACCTATTTTCAAAAATAAATGAGAAACAATATAATATTAGTTTTCATAAGATGTTTGGGAGGGAAATCAAAACTGGTAAAAGTTACATTTTCTCTTTAAAATTGTTAAAATTTCTCATTCTAGGAGATCAGTTTTATTTAGTTAAGGCTTATCTTTGGTTACCCTAATGATAGCTTTCCCTGGGGATTGGTGGTAGAGTGTCAGCCATTAAATTAAAAATTAAGAGTAAAATATTTACGCCGTTTCAATACAAAAGGTGGAAATATTTTACTCTTAATTTTTAATTTAATTGTAATCACAGTTCAATACAGACCATTCAAAATGAAATTCATATATCTTAGAGTGTCAGCCTCCAGATCCCGAGATCGTGGGTTGAAACCCGGCAGAGATAGTTGGATTCTTGAAGGGCAGATAAAGTCCATTCTGTTCTCCATATCATACAATGTCGGCATGTAAAAGATCTCTGGTGACACATTTGATATTTACCTGACAAAATTCATTAAAACTTAACCATAGATGCTCAAGAGAGATTTGGATTATTTTGCCATCTAGTGGATCTAGAGCAAAACGGAACGTCAAAATTGACAAGCAGGCAGCCAGATGGCGTCAAATTAATGTCTTCACGTGGTAACTGAGGCCATGTGATGATGTTTATTATTATTATTATCATTATTTTACCCTATTGATTTACACCTCTTCACTAATACTGTTCTACAATGAGGAAACATTTATATATGATTGTATGACCAAGTTAGTTAGCTACGTGATCTAAGGTGTGTAATTGTTACATTAAATTTGGGAGATAGTTGGTTCGAAATCCCACTGTCGGCAGCCCTAGAAATGGTTTTCCATGGTTTCCCATTTTCACACCAGGCAAATGTTGGGGCTGTACTATAATTAAAGCCACAATTGCTGCCTTCCCAGTCCTAGCGCTGTCCTATCCCATTATCGTTACAAGACCTCTCTGAGTTGGTGCAACATAAAACAAATAGCCAAGGCTTGTATGACGTGTCATACTGCAACAGATGTGCATGATGTGTAGGTGGTGTAAATGAAAGAGCTCTAAAATATGTTACTAGGTCTAGTAATGCTCATGTTAGTGTAATATTCACGTGATTCCAGATGTCCCTAATGCAGGTCGAGGGTTAGTTACTCTGCCCAAGCGCATGAAGTGGGATCCAGATTTGCGCAGGTATCTTAAGGAACTGGATGCTAAGAAGCCTGTTATTCTCTGTGGGGATATGAATGTGTCACATGAAGCAATTGGTAAGATTGGTTTTGGGTGATGAAGATAATTATATCTGTTGATATTTAATATAAGTTTTAACATGAAGAATTCTTATTGCAGATCTTGCAAATCCCAAAAGTAATACCAAGAATGCAGGTTTCACCCAGGAGGAGAGGGATGGTATGACAGCACTGTTGAAGGAAGGATTTGTGGACACATTCCGACACTTGTATCCTGAGAAGACGGGGGCATATACGTTTTGGACTTACATGGGCAATGCTCGGTCGCGTAATGTAGGCTGGTGAGTTTCTTATATGATCGATTGTAAATACTACCACTGAAGAGAGGGTGTGGAATATTGTAAATTTATATGAAGAGCTATAGTAACTGACACTAGAGCCTTTGGGTAGCAACCTGTGATGTAATAAGATTTTTTTTAGAAATTTATCATCATCATTATTATTATTTCCCCTTTTCCAGCCCACACTGGACGGGGCCAAATGTGGTTCCTCTCCACTTCATCCTGTGCCTCCACCATTCTTCATTCAAAACTGTGTTCCAGTCCAGGTTCCATTGTCCTGTGCTGTACTTCAGATTCCATCCAGCATTATCTTGATCTTCCTCGTCCTCTCTTCCCTGCCATCTGTCATTCCAGTGCTTGTCGTGGCAGTCTTTCTTCTTTCATCCGCTTAACGTGTCCTAACCATCTCAATCTGTTCTGTTCCAGTTTATAATACCAATATAGTTGGTCCGTTATTGGACATTATAAATTTTCCAGCTAACTCATTCCTGGTTGCCAGCGTTTCACCCCAGTGTGCAAAGTTGGGCTCATCAATTGGTAAATAGCACACTCACCAAGGCGCATGGCTAGTGCATACCGTGGAGGCCACTGCGTAGGTGAGTGTGCAATTTACCAACTCATGAGCCCAACTTAGAGCACAGTGGGGCAAAACGCTGGCAACCAGGAATGAGTTAGCTGGGAAATTTATAATGTCCAATAACGGACCAACTATATTGGTATTATGAATTCACTCATTCGGAACAAATATTTTAGGTTCCCTATGGGAATCAACATCTTTATCATCTGTTCCAGTTTGTCATTTAGTTTTTGAACATTTAGCTCTTTTTGTATGTCTTCATGTCTCATTCTATCCCTCTGTATCTCCTTTATCATACTCCTCAGGAATTTCATTTCAGCTGCCTGTACTCATCTCTCTGAATCATTGTCCAGGTTTCTGCTGCATATATCATTATAGGTAAGAATTATCCATTGTACATAACTTATTTAACCTTCATTGGTACATCCTCCATATGAATAGAATATTTTTGTTTGTCCAACCCTTGTACCGTTTCTCTACGGTGTAATGTGCGGAAGAGGGGCACATTAAGTAAAAACACTAGCGTGGTGTAAATAAGAACTAAAGATAACACAATGGCTTGGTAAATAAAAATAGGATACACATAAATTCACTGACTAAATGGAGTAAACAGAACTTGCTACCCAGTACTAGGTGCAGGTTAGGTTATGAATAACACGCAGTACAGTTACACCCACAAAAATTCCACAATGGTGTCACCAACCCCAAGGCAATTAAAACAGTAAATATTAAATCAACATGCAAGAACAACAAACTTACCTCAAAGGGGTAAATGAGTGGAGAGCGAGCTAGGAGTGGATCATGCAAGGTGACCTCTGCATCAGTACCAACTTACCAAATTTAGAGTTTAATACCAACGGTTGTCTGAAAGGATAACACAGTTTTAGGAAACAAATTTAATTAAGGAATATAAAAGTTACAAGGATGAATATAAGAGAGAAATGAAACCAATACCTTATTATAGTGAAAATACCTTAATGTAAGCAGAAAACCATACAAGGAAAGCAAGGGGGAAATTCGCGAAACTAATTAAAGAAATGCAACGTTAAAACAAGGCCTGAAGTCATTGACACATCAAGGCCAATGTAATCCAATGGAGTGAACACTCCTAAATTCAGTATTTCATATTAAATTTAAAATCTGCAGAATCCCAAGGTTTGACACAGAAGGTCAACCACAGAGGTGATATCTAATATGAGAACAGTAACTATCAGCATCGAAACATCAGGCGAAGTTCACCAGAAGGAGAAGACACTCCTTAATACAATATTTGCATCAATAGAATGTACAGATTATAATAGAGGTTATCGCAGATATTCCAGAATAAGTCGTGGATAAAATGAGTAATTATTAAGTATCAATCCAGAATATGCAGGGCAGATGTCAAGCGAAATCGGCACCAACGTGTCACAGCCCCAAATCATATCAGACCCAGCTTTTTCTTTTTTTTTTTCTTTTTTTTTTTTCCTTTTCCTAAACAAACAAAGCATCGCACTAGAGTCACCAAGACGACCAGAAAAATAATGACATGCGGTCAAACATGAGACAAATCATCGCAAATAAAGAGGTGGTTTCATTTTTCTCATTACATACTGGTACTCCATTACAATAAATGATTATCACCACAAGGTGAATTACTTTCCAGGTTAGCTTACCAAACAGATGGGTATAATAAATGAAACCCCCTACGGTATTTAAAATCAAGGTGATGTAATTCAATTTATGAAAAGCCGAAAGTTTTTCATTAAACATAACATTGTGGAAATAGTATCTGATATAAGAATTTTTTTTTTAAACGCGTAATTAAAGATACAGAGTTACCAATGAAAATGTACAAGTTTGAATGCCTCCTAAACGGAAGGACGTACAGGAAATTACTGACCATGGTAAATATTTAAATCCACAAACCAGAAGAATAATGATTTTTAGAAAGAGGGTCAGTTATAAAATTGAAAAACAGAGGCAGCTTACAATATAATATATACTAACTGGAATTTCATGGGAGGTTGGAGGAGAATGCAGGTCAAACGATAAAAGGATAAATTTACACACCCAATGGATAAATAGCAGGTAAAATAAACCATTAATTAAATTCCCACCCCAAAAGGGGGTGGAAACCGGGATAAACCCCGGAATTATAACAAGCTCTGAGCTTGCATCCGAGATGTAATGGGTTCAAACCTCATTGTCGGCAGCCCTGAAGATGGTTTTCCGTGGTTTCCCATCTTCACATCAGGCTGTACCTTAATAGGGATGTACTGAGACACTACCGATAGATGTCTCACGTGTAGCACCCGGTATGCGCTTGTCGATCGTTATTTGTTTGTATGTGTTTTTAATGGAAGTTACCTAGTTAAATGCTGAAATTAAAGATTTAAAATATCGTTACGACAACAAAGATGACAAGAAAATTGTGATGCCTGACTATTGCTGTGTCCCAATGTCCCAAAATCAAGGTCGACCGTATTCATACCATCAATTTCCTAAGCAAGATGCTTTCCGTAAAAAGTGGTTGCATGCGATTCGTAGGCAGGACCTACGAATTAAAAATATGACTCCTAATATCAAAGTTTGCACGAAACATTTTACAGTTGTAGATTATGTCATTACTGAAACTGGTACGTAAGCTAATTAGTACTAATTAAGAAATTATTTTATAATAAGGAAGTACATTCTGAAAAGTTAATATGACCTATTTCAATAATTTTAGGCGAAAGACGAAGGCTTAAGGAGAACGCTGTACCTTCGATATTGTCATGGTATGGCACCAGTACCTTGGAAATAACTCCGAGAGCAAGAAGATATAGAAGTAGAAAAACAGCCATAACACCGTGTGCGGTACAGTACCCTGAATCACACAGTGACCTATAATTTGACACTGGAGCACCATCATTTTCAGACTTCCTGAACATTACTTCCAAATGTGAAATTTTTATACCGGTATTTGTCTTATGGTCCGAAACAATATCCTGAAACACGTGCGCTACACGGAAATGAAGTTCCGTCGTACTGGATGTAGCCCCAGGCACTGCTGTCACACCACTGTCGTGCCTTATGTACGCCTATAACCGGCCAAGAAAAGAAAAAATACCGTATTAGGAATGTTCTCAAAATGCTATTTGTACTTTAAGAATTCAATCTTAACAAAAACGCTAAAAGAAGGAGTCGCTGCATTTATTCCTTACTGGTACCTATCAATCAACTCTTGCATTTTTCCGGTAATTTTTTCGCCCCTTTTCTTCAATTCTGCTTCCAAATCCGCAATCGTCATTGCACCTATACCATTTCCCGCCTTGTTGAAAACATTAGCAGAATATGGTAACTCCATTTTAATTCATTTAAAGCATAAGTTTCGTTTCGATGATCGCAAATGTAGGAATACTCCATATAAGTCTCATATAAAACAATCGAGCAGCGGAAAGCGCATGCCGGGTAATACCATTACGCTGCCTAGCGAACAAGTTTTGCGTGATACATCCCTATTATGACCACGGGCGCTTCCTTCCCGCTCCTAGACCTTTCCTGTCCCATCGTCGCCATAAGACCTGTCTGTGTCGGTGCGACGTAAAGCAACTTGTAAATCATTGTATATCATTGACCAAAGTATGGTTCTTCTGCCAATAGGGGTGATTTCTCACCACAAGGCCGAAAGAATACCCTAAACTTCTAATCGCTTATCCACCCTCCAAGAGGCTGTTAGCAGTATAAAGAAGAACCAGTTAGTCTTCTTTTAGTTTTCTCTTACAACAGGCTTCATATATAGAAATAGGAATATGAATGGGAACACACAGTAGGACAAACACAATGACAGGTCAGCAGTGAAAGAGGGAACAATAGATTAAGAGACAAAGACAAAAGTGAAAACACAATAGGACAAGGACAATCTCCACATCTTCATACCCTGCCATTTCCTAGTAGATGGGTTCTTGCCTCATCAATCCCAGTTCCTTCACATCCATTTCTTTTCAGCCCCTGATTACCTTGTTCTACTTCCCAACTTCTTCACGAGGGCAGGATTTAACACTTGTGGCTCTTATTATTTGGGAAGTGCAGGCAAAGAAGAAAGCGGGCTTTCTAAAGCCACATGTTTTTGTCGATGGATCATTGTCCTGGCTTTGTTGTCCTAAATTGACATATGCAGCTTTGTGATCAGCTTTCTTGAACTGTGGTATTGGCTGGCAGTGTTATTTATACTACATCATTCTGCTGTGTGAAACATTGTCAGTGGATTCTCATTGGTTCTCTTCATACTGCTAGTTCAGTTTATGGTGGCTTGATATATTGTGTATGGTTGATACTGTTATTGGTATTAAATTGTAACTGGTTCATACATTACAGAATTCAGTTCTAGAACGTCTCTGAGGTCTGTGCGGCTGATTTGTGTTGCTTTTGTGCCACTGTAGTAAGTAATTATACATGAATCACTCTTTTTGAACCACGTACAGTATTGTTGATGACCAGATCATGTGCGCGTAATTAAGGATTGCTGCTCATCATCATTATTCTCTTATATGTATGTCCGTTGTGAGATGCATGATTTTCCTTTCTGGGCCTGATGTGTGTATTCAAATTGCCAGCAATGGTGCATTTCAGAGGTTTCCTCATCTTCAACGCCCAAAAGTATCTTTGGTTATTGCAAGCCGATGTGATTGCATTGTTAAAGAAGTTTCTTCCATCTTACAACGTTAACGATCTTTATCAGTCGGTTATCGTACCTCTGGCCTTTGAGACATAACCCTTGAACACTAGTATATCATTGTCGGAGGCATTTTCTGCACTGCACATTTCCTTAAATCTGTCTCTTCTCAAATGTGTTCACCAGTTCATTATATTGCCAATAAGTAGGGACCTGAAAAATGAGCATCTATTTGTTTCAAAATTAGCACCTATTTTTTCCAAAATTAGCATCTATTCTTCCAAAATTAGCATCTATTTACAAAGTTAAAATAATCGCATGGTATTATTAATTTTAACTATTACAAGTTTATGAAGTGCATGACTGGAGTTGAACCCATAAGTATGGTACAGGAAGCTTCAACGAGCTCCTCTCAGTCTGCCCCCAGCAGAATGAGACCAGCTCCGTACCCGCTGGTGGCAGGGGCGAGGCGAAGGAGATTACCCCACCTAAGAAAGACTCTGTTCCTCCAGTGGTGGTCGCTGTCAAGTCTTTGGTTCACACAATACAAATTCATTGAATGTAGCAAAGGCTTTTCAGTCTGTCAAACACATAGCAAATACAATGTAAATTAAAACACTAAAAGCATATCTGTAAAACACACACTAACATCTAATTCATCAGTGTTATTCAAAATTATGTTTTTTGGATACAGAGCTTGAGAAATTGACACAAAATGCTTATGGTTGGGGTCTGTAGCTTTCAATGTGGCTAGCTTGCACTGTGAAGAATGCGCAGCTTTGACAAATGTGTCTCTACATGCAGCCTGCTGTAGAGGAGTGATCTTAATCAAAGCATCATTAGTTGCCGCAGAAAAATTCCCCTCACAAATGAACGTAAAACTGGCGTCAAGGTTATGCAGTTCGGGGTAAAGGAGATGAGAGGTGGGATACAGAGACCCTTCAAGTTCAGTAAGGAGGTCAACCAATCCAGCTGCATGATCTGTGACAAAAACCATGTGGGAGTGAAGCCTATTCACTTCTCGGTCACTCAGATCAGTCAGGTACTTAATACCACAGTTGTTGATGTCTTTCATGTCAGACATCTTGAAAAATGTAACATCAGTAAAGTAAGCACTCAAATAGAAGACAGCCTGAAACTAGTGATTCCATCGGGTTATGACAGGTGCAGGAAAAAGCTTTGCTTCTTTTGAAGCACCATACTTCAATGTTAAGAGTTGTAAATAATTATATTTTTGCTTTCTTGTGTTCAAAAATGCAGACTTTACCATCGCAACCACATGATTTAAATCCGTCATCACTGCAACCCAACTATTGCCAGCCAAGCTGATCTCATGTGCCCAGCACTATACATGCATTAAATGATCCCCTATGAGCACACTTAATGTTTCATAACACCGGGTTATGTACGGGGCACTGTCACTAACAAACACTTGAACTGCATCATATGGTACACTATAACTGCGCAGAGCTTCTGAAACAGCACGAGAGCGGTTTGTAGCATTTCCTGCATCAAGATAGTTCACAGAAACAACGTGCAGCTCTCTTTTTGATCCGGCTAGGACTTGGAATATGATGATAAAAACACAACGGCCCATTCTATCTGTAGTTTCTTCACAGCGTATGTTGATGTTCTTCCCCACTAGAGCCTCTGCTGTTCTTTTCTGGTGGTCAGATACAACTTCTAGAAAGGAAGAAAGACCTCAAATTATAACAAAATAATTTAAAATTACTGGATCAATTGGGTACGGGTAAGATAGTTTAATATGGATATCGCACTCAAATTCGGTATCCTTCAATTTTGCGCGTGGTCTCGATGTTGTAATACCTAAACCGTACCCGATCAATGAAATCGAAACACCCGGTATATATATTGTACGCGCACTTTTTAGTGATAGATTTTTGTACTCGGTTGAGGAGTAAGAAGGGAGTACTGCCGGTTCCGGTAGTACTGCCAACTGAATGGAAATTAAATCTGAATTGAATCAATCATATGATCGATCGATATGGATTTTCTAAACCTTTATTATCTTACACCAACAACTGTGTCACACACATAATATATAATACTATGTAATATTTCCCGATGCGAAAAGTGTTCCTAGCATGAATTCTAAAGTTTGGCTTTGCTGTGTAAACAACAACAGTACGAGTACTTAAAGTGTACGCCAGATGTCGCACAGCGATGATAAGCGATTCATAGTTTATGTTTCAAAGGTTGCCAATACGAATCTCAAAGATAACCGAAGTCGACCGATTCAGCACTAGGGTGTAAACCTATCGCTAAAAAGTGCGCAGATAATACTTCACGTAGAGTTCTCGCACATGGCAGCTCTTCATTTTAAAACTCAGTCATCCAGGCTCTTAGCTCTTTGCTTTCCAGCTTTTCCAAAGGTATATTTGCTTCGGCAAATACTTCAACTGTGCGTTTCGAGAAGTTATCTCTGGAAATTTTTCGTCTTTTACAGCTAACTAACTGTGTAAGCACAGAAGATTGCTTTATTTAAGACGTACTAGCAGCAGGGATTGAACTTTCTTTATCGCGTTGCTTACCCACGTGTTTTTCAGATTTAACATGTTTCACAATGGTATCCTTTTTTTCCCACCCAACTCGGCAATTACAATACTTGCTAAACACTGTCGCTGAATCTGTGGCATATAAACCACCCTTTGCATATTGCTGAGCCCTTTCGTCCGCAGTTTTTGTCGTGCACCCCATAACCTAAACAATCACTCGACTTTCTACTCTTCATTAGTTTCAATTTTGAACAACAGGTAAACAACGCTGCGCCTATCTCGTTATTTCCGTGACACTTGATTTACATTTCGATACGATACAGATCTTATTCTCCTTGCTATTCCCATTGTAAATATTGATTAAAGTCAGCAAGCAGCAATCGATCAGAATGGTCAAAAGATTTATGCATCCTATTTTGAATATTTCTGACGATTTTGCCGAAATATGTTGTTTTTGCCAGTAAAATAGCACATTTTCACAGAATTCGCACCAAAATTGCATATTCATACTAATTTTGCATTTTGGGTCACAATTTGCATTTTGTCGCACTTCTGTTTATGCGTAAAAATGATTTTATTCCACATTAGAATTACCGTAAGCTTGGATTCAGTACAAGGTTCAAAAATTTGCATTTATCGCAAATGGGAATGTTTCAGGTCCGTAGCAATGAGATAATATATTTACTGTAAGAAACTGGTAATGAGTAATGAATTTGTTGTCATTTTTGTAATTCATTTTGTTTAACGTTGTCCATTTCATGACCGTATCGATGAGTATAATCAAGAAGTTAATATAAAGAACCCCCTAATTGATACTTTATTTTATGCCTTAGGTAAAATAGAATATATATTAACACTTACAGGACATGTTTCGACCACTGAGTTTACTCTTTATACAGCTGATGATGACCACTAGTTTCTTCTTTATACAGCTGATGATGACCACTAAGTGGTCGAAACATGTCCTGTAAGTGTTAATATATATTCTATTTTGCCTAAGGCATAAAATAAAGTATCGATTAGGTGGTTCTTTATATTAACTTCTTGATTCATTTTGTTGTCATCTCATGTAAGGGGTTTTATATTTAGTATCTTTGAAACCTTTGATATTGCATGGCAGTGATCTATTCATTGAGTGTATTCAAGCACTCATCTAGAATTGACGTGGGGAAACAATAAATGGTAGAGAATGGTATTTTAACCCTCTTTGCTTCTCAGTTCTTGAGACAGTATATCCTGTTCTAGATCCATCTTAATTTTTTAGCAGCACAGGAAGCTGCTATGTAACTCGTAAATCTATAGGAGTAGCCTGACTTTTCTTAAAATTCCATTGTTAGTATCTTGAAAGTGAAACTTTTACATTACATATTGTTTGATTTTGAAGCTTAATTTATGTTTTGTTTTTTGTTTTTCAGGCGTTTGGATTACTTCATAGTTTCAGAGCGTCTAGCTCCAAATGTTTGTGACAGCGTGATGCGTCCCGAAGTGTATGGTAGTGATCATTGTCCCATAACTCTGTTCATTCATATATAAAACTGAACATGCTTGTGGACAAGGTTTTTATATACTCTTAAAACTCTGAATTCTTCTGTTCGAGGATTTTTTAATTAAATAATATTTACGAAAAGTTTAACCCTGTTGCATATTGTTTATGAGGAAATACGACATTATTGTTGTAGTGTTAATACAGCAGTGGTTGTTTAGATGTCTACCAACAAATTGTATGAACAGATATTTTTCTTTACTAAAAAAGTTATGTTGAATATTTTTTTTTTGTGCTGTTGCATTATAAAGAAAACTGCTTTTATTAGTAATTTGTTTTTAATGCTTCTTGAGGATGTGTTATGTGCTAATACTGGGCCAACAGAATATTTGTTTCGCAATGGAAATGTTGCACCTGTTGATAGGTTTTGAAAAGCATAGTTTTATACTGTGGTTAATTATTTGGTTGGTTTCATACTTTCCTGTTAGTATTCATAATATCAAATTTTCTTTTCTATATATTTGTTGCTTAATTATTTAGAGCAAAAAGTAGTTATCTGTAGATATCTATGACCTATAAAGTGACTCATTAATCATTTACCTATCAATTAGTAGTCATTTATGTGAGTAGAAAGTTATGTCATGTGTACGTATGTTATTCCTTATTGCAGGTAAATAGTAATACATATTTCAGATAATTATATATCAACCTTTCATTGTTGCATCTGTAGCTCAGGATGGGAAATCTGTGATTCCTCTTATTTTCTCCATTCCACTAATGCTTCATATCATCATATCTCTTGATATTTCAATCCTGCCGAACCTTGCCCATTTCTTATCATGTTATAGAAGAACAAGAGTCGCAAACTCGGCGTAGCCATTAATAGCTTTGAGAATTTTATCTCTTTCTTGTTCGTCCTTGCAGTTCCATTGTCTTTGTCTCACTCTTTCCATTAAGCAGAATGGTTTTAAGTACAGTGACTTAGCTGTTGGGTTTTCTTTCTTACTGACTGAGGTTTGAATCTCATCATCTACAAGGTGTAAATTTCACCTGAAAATCTATATGGTGTTATGAAGAGTGTCCAGCCTTAACTAATGGCCAGAACCCAAAAGAAACTAAAACATCAAACCCAGAAACCGACGCGAAATCGGGAGGTTGTGGGTTCGGATCCCACTGGTGTTCGGTTGGCCATTTTTGTTCTGTACTTAACTTTTCTTCAACACATACTAAATGTACGTAACACGGCCTAAAAGGCTGAAATTCTGTTTCGATTACAATGCGGTTGTGAAAATTCAACATTCATTGACTTGGCCGTCAACGGGCGACTTAAACGCACTCTACAGTGTGACGGCAGTAGTGCCAGACCTGTAGCTTAGATCCTTTCCAACAGAACAAAGATGGTCTAAGCCACTGTAGCTCAATTGGTAGAGCAACCGACGCGAAATCGGGAGGTTGTGGGTTCGGATCCCACTGGTGTCCGGTTGGCCATTTTTGTTCTGTACTTAACATCTCTTCAACACGTACTAAATGTACGTAACACGACCTAAAAGGTTGAAAGTCTGTTTCGATTTGAGTTACATTATTATTTATTAAATAAATTGATGGCCTGGTTCAACTAAATATTACTCATGATAATTGTACACTGTCACAGCTCTTACTGCCTATATATCATTTTACTAATTTTGTTTAATATTGTGCTCTATTTATTTATTTATTTTTGTTAAGTTTATTAAATTGGGAGATTTTACTGAACATTGTCAAAAACTGACAGTAAAAGAAACTTGTAACCTTCATCTGGATAATAAATTGATATTTAGATAATTCTTTAACTTGCATTTAATGGTTGCGTATGAATATACAAGCGTAACAACTGTGCTGATACTGTCAACTCTTTTGAGATGCTATTACATTTCCCAGTTGATTAGTATTACAGTATCCTAGATTCCTTGTCTTGTGAAATGATATGCGGTGCTGCCTTTTTAATAATGTAATTAAAGGCATCTCATGTCAGAATTTAAAAATGCCAATGTGCATATACACTCACCATTTATAGACTGTGGAACCGGTATCCATCTTCAGCAACATTACCATCATGTTATGCCAGTTGCTGTGCCAAATAAAAATTGCCATTGTAATAATTATTGAGAATAAAAGTTATGTACGCATTATTCCCACTGTACTGTCGAGGCTGATGTTACATCAGTCTGACATGGAAACTGTGGAATTTCAGTCAACAGGTTAAGAACTGATTTTTTGTGCCATTCTCCATCAACATGTAGATTAACACTTTTTCATTTCAGCATTTGCATCGGTCTTCAACTTCCTTTACCCTATCTTACCGAACCTTGTTAACCCTACGCAAGTGGAAGCATTTTATGTCTACTCAGGCTGAAAATATGGCAAATTAAAACTTGCCCAGAATTATTGAACACTAGCTATAAACATGCGTGTGTACATAATATTAATTACTTACATTGAATATTGGGTGTACTCCATCAGAAGTGTGTGGGATATTATCAGATATGTTCAGGCTGCATATTAGTGCATAAAAGGCAAGAGAAACATTCAGCAAATATCTTATTGTGCCAATCAAAGCCCTTATATTATATAGTGTTGAAGATGACTAATCTTTGATTCTACATCTTCTAGTTGGGGGTGTTGCATGCTGTTTCCATTTGCTTCCCTGAATTACTGATTCCTGGTGAATTATGTCAAAATTTTTGTATCAAAAAATGGTGAAAAGTACTCTGTAGGCTCGGTCGCCATGTCAGTATTGAATGTAAATTTGGTCCTTGATTAATATTATATATCGGAATGGTACTTTAAGGTCCTGGGTCTAACTTACTCATATCAGTCCTTTCGTCAGCTGTTTCATTCTCTGGGGTACCCGAGTCGCTCTTGCACTGAGAAGACTCGCTACCTGAATTTCCATCTTCAGAATCATCAAATGAAAAATCACTTTCATCTACATCCGTGGAGTCCAAAATTAAAACAATCTATTGCTGACTGACTTTCTTCTTACTAACCATGTTGCAAAATAGGTATATAAATCGCAAAAAGCCAGTCTCAAAACTCGTGATGCACACTTGACTGAACGCGATGGCCTCTTACAGCTTGTAAAAAGCTAGCAAGGAGATAACGCAACTCTGTTCCAGGATTCCCCTTTCAGCCATACCTAGAAGTGTCGTTTACTGTCATCTGTTGAGTTTTTTTGTTTCTACGTGTGCCGGTGACAATGGATCTCTGACCATTTAATATATTAAAATGCGCTCGCGGCAACCTGTTATGGGATTTAATATATTTAATTCTGCCCTTTAAGAGTTAACTCTGTGCTGTACAGATAACTTCTTTATTGGATCCATCATATATGCAGAACTAATACAACTATTGTCATCACTCTTTGAGTTTAAAAATTCCACTACTGCACAGCACCACTGTAGGCTACAGGGGCTTTATTCGTCGCACTGTCAGCTCTTCTTTATTTAACCAAAGTACTGTACTGGAAGATATACTGCTTCAAAATACTTTTTTCATTCCTAACAACTGTATATTCTAACATGGAAGCAAGTAGCGGGTAAATAAATACACGACTGGTAGCGTTTACTCTAAGACTTTGGCTAACACTAACTGCTATAAAACAATTTTTCTTTCCTTCTTGTTTAACATCGCACTAACACATTGAAGGTTTCCGGTGACAGGAGGATGGGGAAGGGGTAGGTACAGCCCCAGCATTTTCCTGGTGAAAATAGAAAACCATCTTCAGGGCTGCCGACGGTGGGATTCGAACCCACTATCTCTCGAATGCAAGCTCACAGCT
The DNA here is from genome assembly GCF_040414725.1 of Anabrus simplex. Classification (NCBI taxonomy): domain Eukaryota; kingdom Metazoa; phylum Arthropoda; class Insecta; order Orthoptera; family Tettigoniidae; genus Anabrus; species Anabrus simplex. The sequence continues at coordinate 124,956,369 of NC_090265.1, read as the reverse complement.
GTTATACACACTATACAGGCACACGTTCCGCTAGATTTCTCTCTGTACCACCAGTCTGAAGTCTGCATATGATGCAAAGTTAGTTCGCTCCGACAGTCTTCATTCACTGTCCCATTTCGCTCAGCTGCGGTATTCTGCCTTTGCCATCAGTTCACAGACAACACTCCATTGACACTGTACCACATTGATCCAGTATTCCACAACAGTACTATCTCACTAACTAATCACTAGTAGAACCAATCCCAACATGCCTTAAATAGAGAGGCCAGCCCTTCCAGAAACTTTGTGAGAGTAGAGCTCTGGAGCTCTCTGGAAATCTAATAGTCTGGTGAGTCCTTTCTTACTCCGACAAGAGGCTCCCAGAGATGTAACAGGCTAGGACAGTAGTCAAAGAGGCTAGCCTTGCACGCTTAGCCTTCTTCGGCAGGGTTAGTCTGCAGGATGGTTGCCGGATTGGGGTGGCGCACTGATGTTGATGCAATGGTACACCCTGTTGGTACTTCCATAGTCACTGCCTGTACCAGTTAAGATATCCTGGAATTTGTGAATTAATTCTATAAACTCCCTGAGCTGCCCTGCCTGAAGATGCTTCCGACCCTCTCTGGTTGTCCTTCGGCGATGTTGCCCCATGTCTGCCGTGACATAGTGCAGCCTGTCCCTGAGCCATCAATTGGCAATCAAGCTTTCATTGTTCTGCTCGATGGCCACATGTAACTTGAAGTGAGGGGAAGGTAGTGACTGCACTAATGAGCCCCTCTCCATGATCGGGGGCCGTGTCTCACATGGCAGTTCATCCGTAAGTCGTCGCACTCGTCACAGTTCCAGCAGGTGATCTCATGGAGGGCTGGGTAGTGACGTGCATTGTTCTTCTGTTACTGATTGAGCCTCTGGTCCTCTGGTGCATCCTCGCTCTTCACAACTCTTATGCCCGGTGATAGTGCTGTAGTTCCCTTCACTGCCTCTATCCTCGAGGCTATCGTTAGGGCCCCCTTGTGATTATGCTTCCCGCTCAGCATCAGTGTTTGATGGGTCCTCTTCCTTGGCTGGACTCGGTAAGTGGCTGCCAGCTGGTGGTCATCATTAACATTCGTCAAGCACTCCCACATCTCTTCATAGTTGGCACCTGGTTTGGGGCTTTGTAATACCGCCATTGCTTGTCCATGTAGCCCAGCAATTTGGTGTACGGTCCTCTCCTCCAATGTCCAACAGTTTAGCCTTCACACAATCTCAAAGTAGGCCGAGAATGTCCAGGAAGTGGTCCCATCATAGCGCAGGGGTTTTACCTTTCTAACATTGGAGCTGCTGACAGACTTAGTATGTGTGTCTATGGCCATCACTCTTCCACATAGCGCACACACTTCGTCCGCCAGGTCTCAAACTCCCAATTCAACCTGCAGTTGAACTGCTTCTCTACCCATTTGTTTACCTCCTGCATATTGTCATTCTAACTTTGCCTTGAGAGAGCACAATTCTTGTTCTAACTCAAATTGTCTTCTTACAGTTTGCTTTACATCGCACCAACACAGATAGGTTTCATGGCGACTATGGTATAGGAAAGGGCTAGGAGTGGGAAGGAAGCAGCTGTGGCCTTAATTAAGGAAAACCATGGGGAAACCATGGAAAATTATCTTCAGGGTTGTCGACAGTGGGTTTTGAACCCGCTATGTTCCTAATGCAAGCTCACAGCTGCGTGATCCTAACTGCACGGCCAACTCACTTGGTACTTAAATTGTCTATATTTCACTTCACTTAATTCTGATTTAGTTCACACTTCATTTCTTCCTGGTTCAATTGTGAATCACTCTCACGTTTGTTTTTAAGTTGATCTTGGCTGAATTAGAGTTCACTTATGATGTTACTCTCAAGTTGATCCTGGTTAGATATAAGTTCACTAAACTGTTCAGTATCCATTTTCCTAGTTGTTGGTTGAAGTAAGTATTTTTATATTTCACTTACCTGATTTGTTTCCTTTTGTCTTCTTTTCCTTTTCTCTTTTAACATATTTAAATTCTCCTTTATTCCTAGACAACATAAAAAGTACCACATTACTAATGATAATGAACACGTCTACTTTTAAAGTCCATCCACTGCAGTGAACAAGAGAAGTTTCCCTAAACTAACATGATAAACTTTTAAATCAATATAAGATGAGTTCTGTTTTTAATAACCACATTGTTAATTTAAATGTTTTCATCATTTTACTATTTCATTTATTCAACACATTTTATAATTTTAAAGATGGTATTTCAATGTTTGTAACTGGATGAATATGACCTAGTAGGATTGAAACATGTACCAGATTTGTATATATAACTAAGCTTATCTCTTAATTTGAGTGTTAGTCTTTTATGTATTGAAAGTTGGACCCTTAAACAAAAATTCTTTAGGAATTAAAACCCAAGAACTTGTAAGTCAATTTGGAAATGTCATGAAGTTTATTGTTTGTAATCCATTTTCCTATTCATTAGTGATGTCTATAAGCTAAGAAATATGTTATCAGTTGATATCTGACACCAGTCGTAATGTGGAGGCAGGTATAGGTAAATGAATACGCAGTTAGTAGCATTTAGTCTAAGATTTCTTAGCTAACACTAATTGCTATACAAACTACACAGGCTCATTCATCTTTCTCGCCCTCTCCAGTCACACTAGTTATTCAGCCTGACACTAAATGAGTTCAAAGAATTGCACTGTGTACACTCCTGTAACTGTCACTTTTGTACCCTAGGGCAGTTCATTCTTAACTCACTGAACAATGTTTGCGTCTTCATACTTAACAATTTACGCGCATACAACCAGTCTCAAGTCTGTACATGGTATAAAGTTTGCTCACTACAGCTTGTAGCATGCTGATCCAGTATTCCACAGCAGTACACGTACTTCACAATACTGTTTTGCTAACCGAATCACTGGCAGAATTGAGCCGAAACTGAACCGTCTCACGCTTGTTCGGCCAGCATTTCCAAATACTTTGCAAGAGTATGAATGCTCTTGTAACACCTTTTGAGTCCTTTCTTACACTGCCGAGAGAGCCCCAGTGACTAATGGGCAATGACATTGGTGGTGGCGAAGGGGCTGGCCTTGAGCTAGTTCATCTTGTTCTAGTCACTAGCAGTGGTGAGAGGACAGATCCCCACTCAGTGACATCACTCATAGTTGAAGCCAGACTAGCTTGCCCCTCCCAAGGCCTTATAACAAAATGATAGATGTCACAATATTATGTGAAGAGGTACTGTTTTTACCATATTGATGTCCACCAAAAATGGGCATGGCACTGTAATCAACTAAATTTGGTGCTGCAACACTTTGACCTACTTTACAAATGTTGCAAAAGTCTGGAGAACAAACACTTCAAGTAATGAAATCCATTTGTTCTAGCAGGTTGAAATAAAAATGCCTAACACCAGGTATTTTATTGTATCAAAATCTGCAACCCAGAACAAAACTTCATGGCAAAGTTATTATTTAACAAACATTTACAACACACACACTGCTTGATATCATGCACAAGGAATCTAGTGTTTGGCAATTCCCCATTTCGCTTACAGCGCTAACTGGTGATTGTCGCACTAACCGCCATGGATAAGAAAAGGAGTGACAACACTATTTGTTTGTACGTGCTTTCTTCATTATGATGTATGTAATGAATCTAAAGTGTGTATTTCTTTGCATTAGCCCTTTATATAAACCAGACGAATAGTTTTGAGTAAGCAGTTTCTGTTCTGCTAGTTGTATTCCCTGTGATACATAGTATTGATGACAACTTTGGGCTGGTTCACAAATGATGTTTAAAATATTCCTTTAGTGGTTGTTTACCATCATATATTTATTGCATTACTTAATGATCTAGATGCTCAATTTAATTCCATATTCACTGGACTAGTTGTCAGTGATTCAATACCATCTAGAAAATATTTAGTGGGTTAAAAGATAGAAATACAAAGAAGTGAAATTTAAGTGTGTGGTGTGGTTTATTGAGTTGATTTTTGCTTTCTTTAACCCAGCGGTTTGTCACACTAACTCATACATATTTTCAATGAAGGGGGTGGTTGGAAATGAATAGAACTTGGAAGGAAACAGCTGTGGCCTTAAATAAGGTAAAGTCTTGGTATTTATGGTGTGAAAATGAAAGACTATGGGGAAACTATCCTCAGGACTGCTGATGGTAGAATTCAAACCCAACCTTTCCTGAATACAAGCTTACTGTACTGCATAGTCAATTCACTCAGTGAAAATTTAAAAATGAAATTAGTTGTCATTTGGTAAATCAATCTCTTAACTCTTCTCCGCTCCATTACTCCTAACCTCGGTGGTTTAATGTATTTGTGCATCCCTCCAGGTAAATAATTTTTATACTATGAGTCAATTGGAGAAATGCATCGCTTTTCATGATATAGCCCATCTATCCTAGTTAATTCTACTGTATACTTTGTATCAGGAGTATACTTACTCCAGCTCTTTCCAGAACTTAGTAATTTCTTTTACCAGTCTATAATATTGTCAGCATTTACTTCCAGTATCACATCTCAAATGCTTTTTATTCAATCATAGCCTCAATATTCAGAGCCATTGTTTCAGATTTATAAAACATTCTGTCCAAACAAATTGTTTTACTGATATCCTACAAGGTTTTAGTTTAGGAAATAATAATTACGTCTGTTTGTTTTAAATTTCACCTTGCACATTGAACATTTGAGAATGTCTGGAATTTTGATTGCTTGTGTGTTAGTCTCTGTCCTCTCACGTTGTCATATTTTCCTAGTGTTCTTTCTAGTTTATGGTTGCTCAGAGAAATTAAAGACCACTCTTATTTCCATTTCATGCCTTTTTTTGTGTGGTTATGTTGTCATGTTCTAAGCAGATTTTTGTATTTACTCCATGAATCTGCTGATATCCCAGTATATTCTTGGTAGTTCTTCATGTTTTCTTGGCTGGTGCAGTCCAATTTAGGACAGGCTAGGAGGGATTTTCATCTGTGTTCTGCTGTTTGCATATTGTGCATCAGTTTGAACCAAAGGTTTTGAAAAACTGGTGATGTGCAGTGACATGATAATTACCTGTATTGAGTTGAAAGTTTGCTAGTACTTGTATTCCAGGCTTATATTAATCATTTCGCCAAGTGAGTTAAATGCTCTCTTAAATTTTTGTCATCTGCTATGGAAACAGCTATAATATGATTTTGATTGGTAGAATCGCTTTGTACCTATAAATTTCCCTCAGTACTTCACATCACCTACACTTCGGAAACATGTTTTAATACAATCTAAAAGGGTATATTGAAAAACAATTGAGTAAAAATAGATCTAAGAGAAGTACTTTCTAGGTTTTGTATGACCTCCTCTTTTAGGCATATAATTATGTAAAAAAAAACTAGCTCATACTAATGTATTTGTAAATCCAAAGTCAGTTGATGAATAGTTGTGAATTTTCTTCAGTTACCTTGAACTGCCCAAAAATATACAGACTAATTCAGTGATAAATCTCACAAATACAGAATGGAGGAGTTAATAAATTAAAAGAAACACTCTTGCCACCATTTGTTCCTAAATTGGTGTATGGAAGGTTTGTGTTTGTACTGTACTTTTGAGCACTTCCAACTACAGAGGATATGTTGACTACTTAATGTGCCATTGTAGTTCTTATTTTCAAAAATTTGTTTTCTTCCATCACAGTGTCTTTGTATGTAACCTTTGTAAGGAATAAGCCTGAGAATTCATTGAGTAAATCCTTTCAGGTTCTTTTATTATATTAGTTTCACTTTTAAAATTCAATATTTCTGACATGCCCGGGATTTTGTAACCCATTTATACTATTTTATCACAAGTTGCAGAATATAACAAATTACTGTAGAAATGGCTGTACTGAATGTAAAGAATAATAGCTGTTTGCTGTTTTAGTTGAAATGTTAATTATTTTATAATAAAATGGCAAGAATTACAGAAAGAAATATAACAGATTCTCATTTCCTTTGAACATAGGTTGAATTTTGATGGTTCTATTATCTTTTTTAACTCCGTTTACATGAAATACAGACAAAATCAATGGTGTAGCTAAAGCTCGTTATCATTAATAACAATAAACCTGTTTCTAACACATGCCTAAATCTTCAGATTTAGATTTTTATGTATCATGCTTTTGTCTGTTGAATCTAATTCTCTCATTGATTGGAAAGTACAAATGTCTGTTGCTATGTATGGGATGAATAGTAAAAATATATGAATGCAATAAATGTGATATAATTGAAATAAAAAACGATTTTTCAACTGATATTCCTAATAAAAGTCGTAATATTGTGAAGTAGGTATGTTATTTTCAGTTTTGTCTAGTCAAAACTGTGATCGTAAAATATTCCAGGCTTACTTATTGGAATAGGAGTGTAATGATTTTACTATTTAGCTCAAGGCTCCAATGACAAGTCAGGTATAAAAATAATGTTTTGTTTTACATTCCACTAACTACATTTTTATGATTTTCAGAGACGGGTATATGAATATCAGGAACTTCAACCAATCATCAGCTATGTTTTGCCATATTTTTATCATTTGCATGTTATCACTTTCATTTTATCACAACTACCAGGTGTATGCATAAGATTTGCTGGGTTTTGTGGTAAAGAAAAATTGTATTTTTCAAGGAAATACATTTTTTGTTTACTCAAAATATTGGCCATCGACTTCTACACTTTGCCCATCCTTCAGGTAAGTTATGAGTACCATGCCAGAAAAACTGCTTGTATTTTGCGGCAAACCATTCGTCGAGCCATTTTTCCAACTTCCTCGAAATTGCTGAAGTGCTGCTCCGCGAGCGCATGCCTCATTGATGCGAAGATGTGATAGTCAGATGGCGCCAGGTCGGAAGGTTATGGCGCGTGCGGAAGGATGTCCCATCCAAGTGATTTCAAGGCGTCTTTCACTGGTTTTGCTGTGTGAGACGGCGCATTGTCGTGTAACAAAATCACTTTGCCATGTCTTCTGGCCCATTCCAGTCGTCTTTCGATCAATGCGTGATTTAAATTAATCATTTGTTGGTGATAGTGTTATGCATTAACAGTTTCACCGGGCTTCAAGAGTTAATAATACACAATACCGCTCTGGTCCCACCACTTTGAAATCACCACGTTTAAATTGTTAAAAACCTGTCTCACAGGTTCTAATTGATGATCAAATAAGGAAAGCAATGCGTGCCGCAAATGTTCTTTTTCGGGCACAATCGTTGACATGATCACTGAATGATACAACACAGATGCTAGTGTTTGGCGGGCTCAACTTGTGTATGTTGATAGGTTAATGTCAGACAAACAAACTGACGTGTATGTCAAATTCATACGCTGCGTAGTGTTTGCTGGTGCCATCTCTTAGTGAAACCGGAAAAGACTTATGCATACACCTGGTACATGCACTTGTTCTTATATAAATTAATCAGAATAGTCCATGGAAATGTTTTCAGTACTACATTTGATTACAGATTGCACATAAAACAGGACATAACTGTGTTTTATGACGAAGCCAGCACATTGAGAAATTGTGGCCCAAAGAATTCAAATACAAAGAAGGTAAAATGGTATATTTCTGTGCTGAAAGTTTTGTTCTCTGTATAGGTTTCAAATACCTATGTATTTGATTTGTTTTACATTTGTACACCTTTATTATCATTACGCATTTTATTTTGTAATTATTCGCTAAATTACAAGAGATGAAATTCATCTTGTTGGTCCATATTGACTGTACTCACAAATAAGAAAAAAACTATTCAATAGTATGTAATTCAATATATGTCCGACTCGTTGGCTGAATGGTCAGCGTACTGGCCTTCGGTTCAGAGGGTCCCGGGTTCGATTCCCGGCCGGGTCGGGGATTTTAACCTTCCTTGGTTAATTTCATTGGCCGGGGGGCTGGGTGTTTGTGCTGTCCCCAACATCCCTGCAACTCACACACCACACATAACACTATCCTCCACCACAATAACACGCAGTTACCTACACATGGCAGATGCCGCCCACCCTCATCGGAGGGCTGCACTCGGCTAGAAATAGCCACACGAAATTATTATTATTCAATATATAAAATTGATACCAGTTACATTAACATTGTTGATATGTTTCAACCCTTTCGAACCATCATCAGTATATATGACACATTAAAATAATTAACAACTTGACTGAGCTAAAAAAAATCTCCTTTGGAGAATTTACAATGTTGGTGTTCAGTGTCTATATTGAGACATTAAGACATTGAATCATTAGCAATATGATAAATTTAAAACAATCTCCATTAACCCGGGATTACTCTCGTGTTAGGTTCAATCTAACAAATGGAAAAATAATCAAAAACAGGTTAAAAACTTATAAAAACCGAATTTTATTTTACAAATAATGTTGCTAACACTATTAGGAACAAAAAATAAAGAACATTTTTCAATAGGCCTTTTTAAAAAACTTGAACATTTGAAAAAGAGACCATTGAAAACACATTATGAAACAGAATATAAGAAAAATGATCAGTCTCAAACATGTTATAGGCCTATGAAACAGTCTTTGGACCTTTATTCTTGAGCATTGTCTGGATTTTCTTGTTCATGGCACTGGAAGCAGGTGATAACTGTAGTTGCAGTGTGCTCCTTACAAACAGCGTGACGGCAGCTATCACACCTGGCTTGTGTGAAACGGTTTTTCCGTAGTGGGCAGTAGGCCATCTAATTTTAGGTCCATCTTCACAGTGAGGTCTGGATCTTTTATCTTGACAACATATCTTCTTTACATAAAATCAGCTTCATGGTCCGTATCGCACTTCAATAGATTCACAATTAAGTATTTATTTTCCACCTAGTCGATACAATGATTGCTTAAGGCAATTTTTAATGGTTAAAAGTGGTACATGTTTCGTATATTATCAACATCTTCAGCCACATAACACAGTTTAGGTGAAAAATATATAAACTGACAAAGCAATGCTTTAGAGGAAGTGTCCTTAATTTTAAGGAAACATGTACCACTTTTAACGATTAAAAATTGCCTTAAGCAATCATTGTATCGACTAGGTGGAAAATAAATAAATACTTAATTGTGAACATATCTTCTGTCGCAGTGTAACCGACAAATTTGTCAATGATGAGCATCTTGTCATGTGAGGAAGTGCAAGTTCTCTAGCTAGCTCAGACGAATATTTTCATCTAGGCAAAAGTGTGTCTGTGTTGGCCTTCAAACTTATTTGGCCGTTTATGGCTCCAATGTTTAGCAAAGAACAGAACACTGTCAGCGGCCACCTGTTACTGACTCTGGTGACACACTATTCAGTTTTCATGCGGTTGACCACATCAACACCCCCTTTAGTTAGGTTGTAGAACGTGATCAGTTCTGGCTTAAGCTGGTCACCAGATTCTTCATCAATAAGACCTTGTTTCTGCACTGTTGAGCCAACCCAGACATTTTTTTCCCTTTTTTGGGATGTAAGATATAACCATGCATTGGTTAGGGTCCTTAGAAAAAACAAAGTGCTATTTACTGAGCGTTCGCGTAGGTTATTAGTGAGCTCTAGTGGTTGTTGGGGCTTGTTTCAATCAATCATCAATCAATACTGATCTGCATTTAGGGCAGTCGCCCAGGTGGCAGATTCCCTATCTGTTGCTTTCCTAGCCTTTTCCTAAATGATTTCAAAGAAATTGGAAATTTATTGAACATCTCCCTTGGTAAGTTATTCCAATCCCTAACTCCCCTTCCTATAAATGAATATTTGCCCCAGTTTGTCCTCTTGAATTCCAACTTTATCTTCATATCGTGATCTTTCCTACTTTTATAAACGCCATTCAAACCTATTCGTCTACTAATGTCATTCCACGCCATCTCTCCGCTGACAGCTCGGAACATACCACTTAGTCTAGCAGCTCTTCTTCTTTCGCTCAATTCTTCCCAACCCAAACATTGCAACATTTTTGTAACGCTACTCTTTTGTCGGAAATCACCCAGAACAAATCGAGCTGCTTTTCTTTGGATTTTTTCCAGTTCTTGAATCAGGTAATCCTGGTGAGGGTCCCATACACTGGAACCATACTCTAGTTGGGGTCTTACCAGAAACTTATATGCCCTCTCCTTTACATCCTTACTACAACCCCTAAACACCCTCATAACCATGTGTAGAGATCGGTACCCTTTATTTACAATCCCATTTATGTGATTACCCCAGTGAAGATCTTTCCTTATATTAACACCTAGATACTTACAATGATCCCCAAAAGGAACTTTCACCCCATCAACACAGTAATTAAAACTGAGAGGACTTTTCCTATTTGTGAAACTCACAACCTGACTTTTAGCCCCGTTTATCAACATACCATTGCCTGCTGTCCATCTCACAACATTTTCGAGGTCACGTTGCAGTTTCTCACAATCTTGTAACTTATTTATCACTCTATAGAGAATAACATCATCCGCAAAAAGCCTTACCTCCGATTCCACTCCTTTACTCATATCATTTATATATATAAGAAAACATAAAGGTCCGATAACACTGCCCTGAGGAACTCCCCTCTCAACTATTACAGGGTCAGACAAGGCTTCACCTACTCTAACTCTCTGAGACCTATTTTCTAGAAATATAGCAACCCATTCAGTCACTCTTTTGTCTAGTCCAATTGCACTCATTTTTGCCAGTAGTCTCCCATGATCCACCCTATCAAATGCTTTAGACATGTCAATCGCGATACAGTCCATTTGACCTCCAGAATCCAAGATATCTGCTATATCTTACTGGAATCCTACAAGTTGAGCTTCAGTGGAATAACCTTTCCTAAAACCGAATTGCCTTCTATCGAACCAGTTATTAATTTCACAAACATGTCTAATATAATCAGAAAGAATGCCTTCCCAAAGCTTACATACAATGCATGTCAAACTTACTGGCCTGTAATTTTCAGCTTTATGTCTATCACCCTTTCCTTTATACACAGGGGCTACTATAGCAACTCTCCATTCATCTGGTATAGCTCCTTCGACCAAACAATAATCAAATAAGTACTTCAGATATGGTACTACATTCCAACCCATTGTCTTTAGTATATCCCCAGAAATCTGATCAATTCCAGCCGCTTTTCTAGTTTTGAACTTTTGTATCTTATTGTAAATGTCATTCTTATCATATGTAAATTTTATTACTTCTTTGGCCTTAGTCTCTTCCTCTATCTCGACATTATCCTTGTAACCAACAATCTTTACATACTGCTGACTGAATACTTCTGCCTTTTGAAGATCCTCACATACACACTCCCTTTGTTCATTAATTATTCCTGGAATGTCCTTCTTGGAACCTGTTTCTGCCTTAAAATACCTATACATACCCTTCCATTTTTCACTAAAATTTGTATGACTGCCAATTATGCTTGCCATCATGTTATCCTTAGCTACCTTCTTTGCTAGATTCAATTTTCTAGTAAGTTCCTTCAATTTCTCCTTACTTCCACAGCCATTTCTAACTCTATTTCTTTCCAGTCTGCACCTCCTTCTTAGTCTCTTTTTACGCAGAGTGCCGACAACAGTCAATCTATGGTTTACATATAGATCATTGGCTAGGGGAATATTCATAAAATAGTTATCCATGGTAACATTTCGTCCAGATTTGGCAGTTGGCTTGGTTAAGCGTTTTACAACACAACATTGTTAGAGACATTAAATTCTCCATGTGGCTGTTTGCCATGATATATTTCTAAATTATTGGTAAAAGAAATTCTGGCATCAACTAGTGCGTAGATCTTAATCCCATATTTTGCGGTTTTGTTAGCTATATACTGTCTGAATTTCCATCGCCCCCTAAAGGCCTCAAGCATTTCATCTAGAGTGACAAGCTCCCTAACATTGTAAGTGTCCTGGCATTTTTTTACAAACGCCTCAAAAACTTGTCTTATTGGTGCTATGTTGTTCTTAGCCAGACACTCTGGTCTTGTTCTTTTTTCATCAAACCTTATAGCCTGGATAAGTGTTCGAAAGCGTTTTTTTGACATTGTTGCTACAAAAAGTCTGCAGCTGAACCATCGTCTGCCCATAACTCATCCAAGTTCAAATGATTGGCGTTTTTCACACCAGCCAAATATAAAACACCCAAAAAACCTTGTACTTCACAAAAATCAGTTTGAGGACATTCCTTAGCGCAATCTGCATAATTCTGACTCATCAGCGTCAACTGTTCATTTGTACATCATACAATATCATCTACTAAATTGTCGAGAAAAAATAATTTCCATAACTCATGCGCTGTTTTAGTGTTACGAGCAACTTCTTTGACACCAGGCAAACTTTTTATTATATTTTGCCTTGGAGTTCTTGACATTGTAGGCTCATGCACATTCCATTTAGTAAGAAGATCCCTTCCCAATAAATAAGGTCCCTGTTGTGAAACATTAGCTAAACGCTGACCACTTACAGTTTGGATGTTATTTCTTTCTTCATGAGGTGCTGTGGCTGGGTTGTTGGGTTCTACTTCACATTCAGACTGTTCTGAGTTGCTGTCATGGCCTTCATCTTCTGTTGGTCCATCAGACTCTGGACACATTACCCCGCACAGCACCAGTTTCAGTTGCTCAATTGTCTTCTTCGTTGGATTCATCCAACCAACTTAAAATTCGGTTCTTGTTGTGTCCGCTCATTTTAGTTCACAAACTATGCGGCTAGATGAAACGAAACACGTAAAATAGAGGAAATTTTTTCAATAAAAGTGAAATATATGTGACAAAAAACAGCAACGCGGTAACCCTCGTCGTTAGGTGGCACCTAACAAATCAGACAATGTGCTTACTCTCGCGCTAGATCCAAACTAACAGGCGCGCTTATTGTTAGATTCAATCTAACAGAGAGAGTAGCTGCGGGTTATTTTTTTTTCTTTTTTTCAGTGTTGATACTAAAATTACATGATTTTTAAAAATATAGTCTTGACATGTGCTGTTGAAAATATGATGAATAGTAAAATGCTGGTTGTACAGTTAAATTTTACTCCCAGATTCTAAATTAGAAATCAGTATTTCTTGTTTTGACGTTGATCTTAGTACTACTGTCAAATACGGACAGAAATGTTGTGCGGTAACTAATCTCCTCATTACATATCCCATCCTTTCGATAAAATCTCATTTTTTCCTTAAGAGATAATTATTACAAATTTTTATTTTTAGGCATTACATTTAAGAGTATCGGCCCCTCCACTTTTAGAAGAGTAGTTACCGCACAACATTTCTGTCCATATTTGACAGTAGTACTAAGATCAACATAAAAACATGAAATACTGATTTCTAATTTAGAACTTGGGAATGCAATTGAACTGTTGTACAAGCAGCATTTTACTATTCATAATATTTTCAACAACACATGTCAAGACTGTATTTTAACAAATCATGTAATTTTGATATCAACACTGTGGAAAAAAAAAAAAAGAATTTAAAGGAGATAGTTTTTAATTTATTAGGCTGCAAATCATTCAGTGTCTCAATTTAGACATTGAACATCAACATTGTAATTCTCCAAAGGAGATTTTTTAGCTAGTCAAGTTGTTAATTATTTTAATGTCTTAATATATGTACTGATAATGGCCCAAAAGGGTTGAAACGTGTCTACAATGCTAATGTAACTTGTGTCCATCTTATAGATTGAATTACATAGTATTGAATAGATGGATAAATCAAGTTTTTTTTTATTTGTGATATTCGCTAAATAGTCAAAATAAATACAACCCAAACTCCAGAATCTCTCTAGATAAATTCTGGAGCTTTCATATTGCTACAGATAATACACTCACTAACGGCAGAGAGGACTGGATGATGGTGATCATGCAGTTCTTCTAGAAGTTGTTGGAAGGTACTAAAGCTGTTACTTTGCTACATATTTTTAATTCATATTTTAATGTTCTATGCAAAGTTATCCCATGGAGAGTTACTACAAAAGGAGCATGGATGGTGATTAAAGTGACCAACAGATGTGTGTAACCTGGGTTCCTGAATGGGAAATGATAAACACTGATAAGTTAAACCGTGATTTTGTGGTGTTTACTGATGAAGCTAATTTAACATACATGGACCTGTAAATTCTCACAAGACGTTCGAGTTTTGCCTTAGCTTGGATGAGCGATGATTTCGTTTAACCCTAAAGAAGTCGCACGATATTTGGTAATACTCCACGCGCTTTCTTTTGACTGTTTACTGTTAAGTGATCCTAGTTGGCTAGCCTGCTGCAACCTTCAGTTTCTGAGAGACCTTGACCATATGTGAATAAATCCATTGTTGCAAATTACAAAGAACTTCTTTAAGCTTGGGGTATTGTCAGATCTTTGTGCAAGCACTAATGGAACTTCCAAAATCCACACGTGAATTTCAGATTGAGTTTTCTAACAACTGTTGTGGTGCAATCCATTAACGTAAAGCTCTGGTTTTGCATTGCACTGTGGTACGCAAAAGTAGCTTCTTATGCTGCCAACTGCCTGTCCATTTCAGTCACCGTTTTTAAGGTTAGATACTCACTCATACTTTTATTTAGACTTTTTGTTTGAACATTCATGCCATATATTCACAATGTCAGACCATCCACCAAGTCCAATATCAGATTTTGATTTGCAAAATGTACATTCTACAGTTTCTCCACTACCAGCGATAAAAAAGGAAACACTTTTTATGTTGCTCTTAAAATTACACCTTCACTTCGGCACGTTGAAACAGTAATTTCATAGATCTAAACTCAACAGCTACGGCTCAAAATACAACTGAAAATCATTCCAGTGTTGCCATTTACACAAAACATTGAATGTAAAAGGCAAAGAGTATTGAGAAAGTTGTACAAGTGCCACTTTCTGGTATACTTGCACAGTAAACATGACAAAACAATATAGCATAAGATATACTGGCCAAGCGGAATCACAAAAACAGGACTGTCCTGGGAAAAGCAGGATGAATGGACACCCTATACTATATTCCAACCCGTTGTATTTAGTATATCCCCACAAATGTTATAAATTCCACTTGCATTTCTGGTTTTCAAGTTTTGTTTTATATTGTAAATGTCTTTGTTATAATAGATAAATTTCAATACTTTGTTGGTATTAGTCACCTCCTCTACCTGGACACTGCATTGAGGAGGAAGAAATTCCACCCTGATGTTGCTTGTATAAGCTGAAATTTTGTGACATGGCATATTGTCAAGAATGAGTAACACATTGTGATTCTTTATTCCCATGTCATTGTTGAATATTTGATCCATTTGTCAAATTCGACAGCGGCCATCCAAGTATTTCTATTGTTCCGATACTCAGTGTAAGCCAATGGGTTAAAATTTTTTGAAACATTGAGGTTTAGCAGACTTACCGATCACTGTCACCTTTCTTTTAATCACTTCCATTGGCATTGGTACAAAATACAATGGTTAATCTGTCCATGAATTTCTTGCAGCTCCTTACAGTAACATTTGATATTATTTTATCAGGTTGCATACAATGAAATAAAGCAGTTTCATCCATATTGCACACATCACTTGCATCGTGATTTTTGTTGATTGCTGAAAAGTTATCGCGGTCCTCTTGTATAACTGCCAGGTCAACTTCTCCCGTCCCACCATACTTCACACGCTGCGTCAACCCAGGGCATTTTTTTGGAATGAAATAGCCATCCATTGCTGTATGCCATGTCTGTTGCCCAATTTGTTACCAATAAGCAGTACTTCTCCCTTTTCATCAGTTGCAGTTTCAATTTTTGCTTTGACTTGGGATATTCAAACAACCAAAGCTTCTTCCAGCTTTGCACACTTAGCACTTAGCATGTGAAGCATGGTGGTACGGGAGAAGTTGACTTGGCAGTTGTACAAGAGGGCCGCACAATTATTACTCATTCGGAACAAATATTTCAGGTTCCCTAAGGGGAATCATATCATCTGATGGCCAGGCAGGCATCAATTTTTGAAAATGCTACAAAGTCTCTCATAGTGCATTGGCACTGCCGGTAACTCCAGGTAGCCTACGCAATGGCCTCCATGGTATGCACTGGCCATGCGTCTTGGTGGGTGTGCCATTTACCAATTGAGGAGTCCAACTTGGCACACTGGGGCAAAACGCTGGCAACCAGGAATGAGTTAGCTGGAAAATTTATACAGTAATGTCCACTTAGTACTTTTCAGTTTTTTGGCTGACAGAGATGATTCATCCATCCACATGTTTTTCACTTAGAATGACTCTAACACTTCATATGCTTATGGTTTTCCCACGCAAATTGAAAAATGGTGTGCAATGTTCTGGTGACTAGCAGGAGGATACTGTTCTTTATAAACACACACTCTTACACTTTACGTCATTCATTTATCGTAGAAACTTGCGCGTACAGGGAAGATACCCCACTTTGTAACAGGTCAAAGTGAGGTAATGCCAAGCTCTGTACCCTCAAATTGCTTTCTCCAGAGTTCCAAAGCTATTCTCAGAAAGAGTCCACAGTGAAAAGTCATTAAAAAATTCCCACTGTATGCCACGACCATTCTTCCAGAGCAGGTACAGTAAATTCCTTGCGCTACACCACTTGAGATAATGAGCTAGTAATGAGGGTCAGTAGCACCCAGCCTTTTCACAATCCTAAGAGATTAGGTAAAAACCATGTTTCAAATTGAAGATAAAGTCTCTGGGTTCCTGCTGATAATTATAAATCAACAGTTGGCAATATAACAACTACACTTTTAACCATGTATGACACTTATGTACCTATGGTACCAACAGTGAATGGCTGTGCTACTTTTATTAGGAACTAGCTGATGTACCCGTGCTTCGCTACGGAATTCTACCACAGAATTCTAGGTTAGGTAGTGTACACATGAGCAAGATTGTATTAAATTGCATAGCTCTTAACATTACCCTAGAAACGCGACGGGGAAGTCATCAAACGTCTCTTCTCATATGTGGACTGGGTTAGGAAATTTTCAATGTAACGCTAGGCCTGCTTGCCTACTATCAATCACAATCAAGTTGGGGAGTTTTCATTATAATATGTAGGCACTTAATCTCCACCTGCCTTTTTACATCCTCAGAAAGACTTTCTTAGCAGTTTTCCCAACTGAAATGGACATAGGTCATTACAATGACGTCGGTAGGAATGGTACAATTAAAAGGAATACTCGATCAAATGAAAAACCACACATTTTCTCACTTTTAATGAACAGTACTACGCTGGTGATCTAACAGTTCAAAGTTCCAGAGCTGGAATGACCAAGCCGCAGACACCCGTGATCCGTGAAAACTTTTCGTCTTTTTTCGGCGGCGGGGGACGAAGGTCGAATAGTGGAGAGTCCCAGGCCAAAAACTATGCTCTTTTGCTAATCTGTTTCCTAGGAGTACCCGATGAATCGGAAAATCTCAATTCACTAAACTGGTGAAGAAAGAACTATCTGACTTGGAGGCAAATTATTCCTCCAAGCCAGAGGAGAAACCACCTCTTCACTGCTAATTTAGAATAAAAAATGTATTTAGTAAATTGTGGTGCTATAATTTGGAATAGGCCTAAATTGCATTCTAGACCAGGTCATGCTGCTGCTGCTACTACTACTACTACTGCCGGGCTGAGTGGCTCAGACGGTTAAGGCGCTGGCCTTCTGACCCCAACTTGGCAGGTTCGATCCTGGCTCAGTCCGGTGGTATTTGAAGGTGCTCAAATACATCAGCCTCGTGTCGGCAGATTTACTGGCACGTAAAAGAACTCCTGCGGGACTAAATTCCGGCACCTCGGCGTCTCCGAAAACCGTAAAAGAGTAGTTAGTGGGACGTAAAACAAATAACATTATTATTATTATTATTATTACTACTACTACTACTACTAAGTGAGCGTTTGCTTAAATGTGCACACTGCTCATTCAAAACAGCGCGTCAAAGTAGGGATCGAATAGCTAGAATATTATTGATGAACCAGTGTGTTTCGTACCAGCATTATCAGGAAATGTATGAACCAGAGGAATGGAATGCTAAAGAAGAAAGTTTTCTAACTCCCCAGCTATTTCCTGCCAATATTCTGTCAGGCTGTTATACTCAGTACGCAGCAGTAATCCCATCTATCGGAGTTCAGTGGCAGAATAAGAGACAAAGAACATCACAACAAACAATGGTCAATATAATGGTATTGTTGATCAATTTTAAGAGCTTTCGATATTGTAGGCCTTCACATTTAGTTTTCTTCCGATTTTGAAATACCACTTTTAACATAATTGGTACGGTAAAATTGAATAAAACAAAATGATCGGAAATTGTATTCTCTCAAACTTTTGTTTTGTAGTACTTTTCGATAGACCAATAACATAGGTACGGCACTTAAAAATTAAATATTTGATGCCTTCCCCTAAACTACAATTTCATCCAGGGTGAATAAAGTTGTTTATAGCTTAGACTGTGCTGTAGTTTCTTATTCCCTGACTCTATATAGGCCTACCAATTTTTATTAAATTCTGTTCACCCATTTTCTCGTGGCTCGGCGTTGATATGGACTTAACAACCAAAATACAAATTCATGAATATCTGTTATCATAGCCGGTACGGTAAAAATGTATAAGACATAAATGATTGGAAATTGCATTTTATATAACTTTAGTTATGTTATATTTATCGATAGGATCACTAATAATATGAATATTTGAGAATTAAATTTCAAGCCTTCCCCTAAATTACCATTTCACTCAGCGTGAACAAAATAATTTATAGCCTAGATTATAGTGGTTCATCCCCCGACTTTACATACCGATTTTCATTCAATTCCCTTCAGCCGTTTTCTCGTGATGCGTGTAGAGACAGACAGACAGAAATTACGGAAAAGTAAAAAGTGCATTTCCTTGTTACTGTGGACATGACCAATACAGAAATACCATTCTTTTCAAATTCTGAGCAATGTACAGACAAAACTCTTATTTTATATATATCTATTCATTGCTCATCGTGGGCGATAACCGAGTGTGGCAGTATACAGTATAGGGGGTTGACAGTACATTACTCATGTTAGATTGTTATAACTATTTTACAAAAGTGATTTATTACGGATCTCTGTAATTTGGCACTATGCTGTTTTTGATTGTCAATCAATGTCAATATATGATAAAACACACCCAGTCCCCAAGCTATAGAAATTAAAGCTACACTTTGTTGACCATTCAGCCAAGGAACCGGATAGCCATTGAAGAGATGCTGTTTGGAATATATCAACATGAATCCATAACTTCTATGCAGGAAATTCCATCTATATAGGCCCAGTGGTTTGTACAATTAGACACACTTAATCTTGAGATCATCAAGAAAAGAAAAACACCCAAGTGCTGACTTTGCATTTCTTACACGGATCTCAACTTCAGTTCGTTTTCATCTCTGTTAGTTTATCTCTATGAGTATAATTGCTCCCATCACAGTTATGTCAATTATCATCCGAAAATGAGTCGTCGTATTTACAATCAGGGACTCATCCAGACCATCTGTTATAACGTTGTTATGATGACAATGATTTTCACTTTCTTCAGAATGAAATTCACGAGAACATACATCATTAGACTGATCTCCAAGTAGATTATGAATTCTGTCCTCCTCTATTTTGTAATTTCACATTTTCATACTGCCTAAATCTTTTAAATGGAAGAAACAGGAGAGCTGTTCAAGTTGGACCAGACAGATTTCCCTAAAACTTTCGTCAATCAATTAACGTATCTGAAATTTTATGGTAATCATTTTGCCGTTAAACCAAAGGAACTGTTATAATGAAATGCTGAAAAATAAGTGGGGTGGCTCGGAGCAGTTACCTCATGATTTAGGATGTCCTTGCGTATGCACAGTATAAATATACCAATAGTTCTATTTTTAAGTTACATCATTTTATACCGAAGGAGGGATTTTGACAACATGGACAGTATTTCATGATCTATAAAACTATTTTGCTAACACATACAGCATGTGAATATATAGACATTTTGCAGTTTTAATACTCCTGTATAATTTATAATGGAAGCTAAAATAATACGTAGGATGAAATCTTGCGTCATCTATGGGCTTATATAAATGTGCACGCTATAATGTAATCTTTTTAGCATGCTGGTTTTGTGTTGAGAATCACTCATTTTGTTGCCCTGGGGACAGCTTATGTAACAATGGCAGGCATTGTTCTAATGTCTTAATTGACTATCTTGCCAGGTTTCATTACAATCAATACAGTACACCATGTTCCATTTAAAACTGTGACAACAAATTGCTACTTTTTAGGTATGTAAATATTATTTTATGGCAGAATAACCATTACCATATATTTATGATGTCTAAATTGATCACTACCAAGTTTCATTGCAGTCAGTCTGGTTCAACCCAAACAGTTGCTTTGTTATTCATGAATCTCAAGCAGTGACTGGCAGTATCAGTATATCATTTCTAATGTTATTGCACCCTATGCAGCTGAGCAGGTTTTAAATGAAATGAAAAGTGCTAGATTCATTTCAGTAATGATCGATATATTTAATCATCTGGATTTGAAGTTGGTTCTTCTCCTTGTGAGATATTTTCATCCTGAAAGTGGTATCATGGTAAAAGTGCTCAAGCTGGTTAATTTATCTGGAGAGACTTCAGATTTACTGCAAAATTATGTGTTGGAGGTTTTAAATAAATATGAACTTGAAGAAAAGGTAATTGCAATTTTTGCCGATAATACTAATACCAATTTTGGTGGTGAATAGAGGAAAGGGATAAACAATTTGTTCTATAAATTGCAACAAATCACAATGAATAGCCTAATAGGTGTTGGCTGTTGTGCACAATTCTTTACAAACTGGTTCAGATAGCTTATCTATTGACTGTCAGTTAATTGTGAATAAAATCTACCAACACTTCCACATATATACAGTAAGGGTTGAATCTCTCAAATCATTCTGTATTTTCACTGAAAATGAATATAAAACTGTGCTTGGGCACAACCAGACTAGGTAGCTATCCTTGTTACCAGCAGCGGAAAGATTTGTAGAAATATTTTAATAATAATGTTATTTGCTTTACGTTCCACTAACTACTTTTACCGTTTTTGGAGACGCCGAGGTGCTGGAATGTAGTCCCACAGGAGTTCTTTCATGTGCCATTAAATCTACCGACACGAGGCTGGCGTATTTGAGCACCTTCAAATACCACCGGACTGAGCCAGGATCAAACCTGCCAAGTTGGGGTCAGAAGGCCAGCGCCTCAACTGTCTGAGCCACTCAGCCTGGCTAAAATATTTTCTGTCCATCGATAGGTGTCCTGTTATCCTCAAACAATAACTTGAAAAGCCTTTTTCTAATGCTCTTCTACATTTTCTTGTTAGTAAACTAAAACATTTTGCCACAAAAATTAAATGTATTGAGAAACAAGAAATCACAGTAGTGGAAGTCTATCAAGAAATATACAGGAGCAATTATTTACTTTGAATAACAACTCATTTTTTATTATAACTTTCTTTTTAATGCATCAAAATAGAACAAAGAATCATTTTCCAAACCGTTCCAGAATCCGAGAAAATAATAAACCTAATTTCACTGTTTTCCCTAAGAAACTATATATAAGCTGACTTTGTTTCTTGGTTCCTAAAGCTTACGCGTCGTCATAAGTCTTACAGGGTGTCTTGGATGGCGGCCATCTTACATCCAACATGGTCCTACACTTCTCCCCTTCCAGTAATTGAGTTACGAAAAGATTTCAAGATAATTGGAAAACGAATAACACATCCTGAACGAGTAATCCTTTTTTCTTGATCCAAAGGCAAGTTCTTTGATGTCAGTTGTGTCTGATCACTTGAGGTTCGTTATGATGATTGAGATGTGGTTGGGAGACCACTCGAACATCAGACAGAGTGTATGCAGGTTTCAGTCTGTCGGGGAAGATTTTTACCTTTTGTTCTTGATTGCAAGGGTAAAATATTTCTCTGATTTCTTGATTACCCTATATGGTCCCTCATAAGGTTTTTCAAGAGATGACTTGGTCCTATCTACTCTGACGTAAACAAGTCTGGAATTGTGAAGATCTTTATGTACATATGACATATCTCGATATTATGACTTCCTTTCACTGGTTTTAATCTTGCTATTTGTTATTGTAGCTTACTGACAAAAGACGGAGATTCTTTTTGGTGTGTCCAATCGTCAAAGAAATCACCAGGTAGTCTGATTGTTGAGCCATAAACCATTTGGGCAATAGAACAGTTTGTTTCTTTTTTAACAATACACCTTAGTCCTAAAAGGACTGAAGGCAGGACTTGCCACACTGTGAGCTCTGATAGCAGCTTTAAGAGTGCAGTGTAAACGTTCAATATTCCCATTACTTTGCAAATGATAAGCAGTTGTATGATTGAGTTTGCAACCACACAGCCTTGCAAGTGACTGGAAAAGTTCAGATTAAAGCTGTCTCCCTCGGTCTGAAATGATCTTGGAAAGAACACCAAATCTTGCTATCCAATTGCTATAAAATGCTTGTGCTGCTGATTCTTCTGTGATATTTTTTAAATGTACTACTTCCATCCACCCATTAAATCTGTCAATACAAATGAAGCAATTAATGAAACATTCAGAACATTGTAAAGGTCCAATCAGGTCCACATGAACAGTATTAAATCGCTGATCTTTAGAAAATATACCTCCAGGAGACCTAGTGAGTCTGGAAACTGCTTCTTTGACAGTTTAGACAGGATCTGGCCCAGAGAGTTAGGTCTTTCTTCATATTAGTCCAGATTACCTTGGATGTTATTAGCTTCATGGTAGCTTGTACACCTGGGTGTGACATGCTGTGGTAATGGTGAAATAGTTGATGACAGAACTTGCAAGGTATGTATGATCTGATAA
This sequence comes from Anabrus simplex, assembly GCF_040414725.1. Classification (NCBI taxonomy): domain Eukaryota; kingdom Metazoa; phylum Arthropoda; class Insecta; order Orthoptera; family Tettigoniidae; genus Anabrus; species Anabrus simplex. The sequence continues at coordinate 124,933,562 of NC_090265.1, read as the reverse complement.
AAGATGTTGAAATGTTACACCGTAATGATTTCCCAAATGGTAATGGATATGTCTTGAACTTAAGAGAAGTCTGAGGATTTAATTGTAAATTCTTGAGAACTTCATCATCTTCCCGAACTGCAGCAATTTCATCATAGTTTATTTTTGATATCTCCTCTAATGTTGACATGTTGTCAGCTACTATATTGTCCTTTCCTGAAATGTGAATTATGCCTGTTGCAACTGTGATATGTATGCAGGTGATGTTGTATAGGTGAAGCTTTTCTATTATTTTGCTTAAAGGCAAATACCAAAATTTGTGATATGTGAACACTGAAAATTTCCTGTCTTGCAATAGCTGCTTGAAATATTTTCTTCCTAAGAGTTCTCTGTCATAGGTACCATACCTTCTCTGAGTTTCACTCATTTTCTTAGAATAAAATCCAATTGCTTTCCAACAGTTATTTTCATATTGCTGTAATACAGAACATACTGCCAAGTCAGACGCATCAACAAACAGTGCTAACTGATAGGATTAGGAAATGTTAATAATGCAGCATTTGCCAGGTCCTTCTGACCAATGTATCATCCTGTGGGGAACTTGCAAATGACTACTAGCCACTAAAGGTGGCAAAACAGTGAGGTAGAGAGCAGACCATGCTGGTTTAACTAACGCATGACTGTGGTGTTTATTCACAGAAAGATTTGTTAGTAATAATGTTATTGGCTTTACGTCCCACTAACTACTTTTTCGGATTAAAGATTTGTTATTTGTCTCTATAATAGTATATTGGAACATCCTCCTCGTCGTGCTAAACGACATTGTTGTGTCGTGAACTACTATAATTCAGAACATTAAGTGTTTCACATTCAACATGAAAAAAAAAAGACAAAAATAGATACCAGAAGTACAATTCAAATGTAGTTGATGCATTGGGAATGATGTTGGTGTAAGTCATTATTAAAGTAGACATTAATAACATCTCGTAACTTCCTTATCCTTGTTTATTTCAACGCTAAATCCGATAATTAATTTTGTATTGATTTCACTCTTCCTGTAAATAAATCCAAATTCTTTCCTGCGAAAAATATTAAGGGGAGTTATGGCTGCATTTTAAAACTTCTTCAGTTTTTATTCTAGTTAGTGATTTTTGCCAGGCTTAAGTGGCTCAGACACTTGAGGCGCGGCCTCATGAACCCACCCAATCTGACAGGTTCAATCCTGGCTCAGTCCAGTGGTATTTGAAGATGCTCAAATACATCAGCCCCGTGCCGGTAGATTTACCAACACACAAAAAGAACTCCCACCAGTGTTGCCAACTTAGCAGATTTTCCACTAAATGTGGCGGAATTAGAAGACTGTCAGCGGAGAAATATACCATTTAGCGGACGGCAGATTTTTTGGAGGAATTCTAGATTTATTTTTTACTTTTTTTTTTTTAATTTGTACTCCAGTCTGTCTCTGAGCTATTCCGTATTCCTTGTCAGGAGCTAGCAGTCACACGAGGAAAACATGTTATTTGGATTTGAGTCGCCAAACAGCTCTCATCCTTTCTCCGTGGATCCTTTTTCGTTCTTCTGTCCACTTTGCTCCAGTCTTCTTTTTTGCTTCGTTCTCTGGTGCACTTCCCATTCGTTAATTTTTTCCTATAGAGGTTTCTGTCCGCGGTGTCAGTTGAGTTCATCTGGGCCTTTTCCAGATCCTTCTTTACTTCCAGTACCCATGGAATACTTTTTAGATGTTGTATATAGGTAAGAATCTTGTGTGTCAGTCTACTTGCCAGCAGTCTGCGGACGTCCCCATAAAATTTCAGACGTCTTTTGCGGATGTCTGCTGCAATGTTGGAAGCTCTTCTGTCACTTTGCGTGATCTCGGTCTATATCCATCTTCTGTTTATCGGGGGCCGAGAATTTTCCTCAGATTATTATTATTATTATTATTATTATTATTATTATTATTGCCAATTATTTGAGATCAGAGGTCTTGGCGGAATTTTAGCGGATTTTTAGTAGTATTTAGCGGATCTTGAAAATATAAGTTGGCAACACTGACTCCCACAGGCCTAAATTCTGGTACCTCGGCGTCTCCGATAACCATACAAGTAGTTAGTGGGACATAAAACCAAATAACATTAGTATTAAAAACATTTTGAAGTACATCAAATTTGACACCTAGGACAAATCTTGTAGAATTACAACTGAGGAGTGTCTGTTCAAAAGGTGCTTTTTCCACTTCAAATAATATTTTAGTATTTCGTTCACATGCATTGCAGTAGTTGAATACTATCGAATGCCATGAGCAACCTAGACCAGAAAGATTTAATTTGTTAAAAATAGTACCATACCCAACCATAGGTACGTTCCATGTGCCTTTCATTAAACGTTTCCTTGCAGTTTTTTTGTAACTTTCTTAGGGTGGAAATGGTACCTTTTGAACAGACACTCTTCAGTTTTGTTCATCAAATGGTTTTGGAGGGAAAAATAATTTTGTTTCCGGAGCTAACTTCATTTAATCCCGTAGGGGTGGAATGTTTTAAAATATTTCCCATTTTTATGGTATTTGATTCACTTTTGGGTATGAAATTCACGACATTGAATCTATCATAAATAAAAATATCCCTCAATGATTGCTCCTTGCTCACTATTTGCATTAGCAACTCGCAGCGCTAGCCTGCGCTGTAACTCAGGAAAGTCCACTAGAGCGCTCTGAACCTAGTGATTTACATGTTCCCCATTGTCATCCTTCTTTGATCCTTTTAAGTAATTCATTCAAAAGTGCTTGATTGTTGGCTGCTTTCTTGATATGTCTTCCATAGAAGATGATCATTCATAGAAATTTTCTAAGTTCTCAAACCGTTTGAGGAAACTTGTACTTTGGATTATTTCAACTCTTTCTCTGGCTCTGATTGTGTGCCTGCTGGTGTGATCAGATAGCCCAGAAATTGAATTTTTATACTCCTGATTTACTTAATTCTAAGGCCATTATCATTCGATAATTGAAACACCAAGTTCAAATGCTCAGTATGTTGCTCTGGAGATTCTGAGGCTGTCAAGATGTCATCAATGTAAGCAAAACAAAAATCAAGTCACTGCAATTTTATACACAAGACAAGAGAATATACTCTCAGTATTTTATGTCATTTTATCACATTGTATAAGATCATAATGCACGATGTTTCCATGTACCACAGTTATATGTACATTCAGAATTTTCAATCCTATATTGAACTATAAACTCACAACATTACAATTATAGACAGTCATAGTTACACGTCAAAAGATTGAACATCAACTTTTTTCAATTACACTGTTTTAAGCGATAATAAACATAAAATAAAATTGTAGCACTTGTATCTTTCTAAACATTTTAAAGATGATTTTTTCACTGAAGGATGATGTGGTTGAAAACTGTATGAATTTTATGACATGATCTTTTAACACCCTCGGGGAGCTATGATTATTTTTTTTTAATAGTTGCTGTACGTCGCACCGATACAGCCAGGTCTTATGGCGATGATGGGACAGGGAAGGGCTAGGAGTGGGAAGGAAGTGGCCGTGGCCTTAATTAAGGTACAGCCCCAGCATTTGCCTGGTGTGAAAATGGGAAACCATGGAAAACCATTTTCAGGGCTGCCGACAGTGGGGTTCGAACCTACTATCTCCCGAATACTGGATACTGGCCGCATTTAAGCGACTGCAGCTGTTGAGCTCGGTCAGGGAGCTGTGAATATGTATTGAGTTGGAGGATGAATATTAACATAATTCACCATTGTCAATATGGAATGAAGCTAATATTATGTAATAAGCCTCAAGCTGGATGTCCATCCACTATCGACAAAGCCCTGCTGAAGGAGAACAATGAGCATGATTCACATCAAACAATGCAAGGAACTTGCACAAGGGTTTAGAGAGTCGGAGGAAACCATTCAATTGCATCTGCACAACCTTGGGAAGACTTGGAAGCTGAGTAAGTGGGTTCCTCGTGTTTTGATCTTGGAAACCAAACTCCAGCGGCTGACCACTTGCTCTTCATTGCTGTCAATCCACAAGTCCCATTCCTCAACCAGATATTGACATATGGTGGTGGTGGTGGAGATGATTGTTTTAAGAGGAGGTACAACTGAGCAATCATCCTCTATATAACACTAATCAAAGAGAAAATATGGAAGGGATCCGACACTTTGAAAAATGAAGGTATCAGACAAGGAAAGACAAGGGCCACGAAGGGTGTGAAAATGAAAGACTCCCTAGGCCTCCATACATAACACTGTCGGGGTCGGAAAAGAACAAGCGAGGTAGAATAGGATAGATGAAAGTGAGGAGCATGGCACAAGTAAGTGTAAGTAATGCCAGGACTCAGCTAAGGGCCCCCTGGTTGCCAACGCACGCTCCCAAGTTAAGAGCCCCTGGAGCCCCTTTTAGTTGCCTCTTATGAGAGGCAGGGGACACAATGGGTGTTATTCCACTGTCCCCACCCACAGGGAGATTGGCATGTGACAAGATATGGGCGTCATAATACAGTAACCACAAAAGGAAACATCATTGTTCTTCCCCTGGTTCTGTTGCATTTGTCTCCAAAAAGAAACATTCATCAACAGAAGGTACTACTCTGTGTTTGGTATTACTTCCCGGATGTCACTCCACCCGAGTATCACTTCGTTTTGGCCATGGATAATCATTTGCATGAGCAACAGTTATAATTAAACCCAATCCACAATTCCTTGGTGCATATATCTTCTGACTGGGGCAGTCAGGTGGTAATCCAATCATATCCTTTCACAGCTAACTGCAAAAGTTGGCAAAATCTGCCAGAAAATTTGATTGAATTTCACTTTCTAGACCATCATTTCAATAAAAGCCTCAATTTAAACGATACAGTAGACACCAAAAATCCACTTTATGAGCTAATCCCACAACTATTATAAATATTAAAAACAAAAGAGAATAAGAAAAGTCAATAAATATCCACTCTTAAAAACTCCTCCAAAATCAACCAATACAACACCCACTCGATCTACCCACTCCCCTCCGCAAGCAGTTCACGAACACAATGCATCGTCCACCTGCCCTTCCCCTACCCACCCCCCTCCGCAGGCATTACACAATTACAACACCCGAAGTACAAGTTCAGCGACAGCCGGTCAATCCAGAACCATCAGCAAGACAAGCCAGCCACACGAGAGACAAGGGGGTAAGTAATAGATTCTATCTTCCCCTACCCACTCACCTCCGCAGGCAGTTCACAAACACAATGCATCGTCCACCTGCCCTTCCCCTACCCACCCCTCTCCGCAGGCATTACACAAATACAATACGCGAAGTACGAGTTCAGCGACAGCCAGTCGATCCTGTACCATCAACAAGACAAGTCAGCCACACGAGAGATGAGGGGGTAAGTAATAGTGATGGGCAGTCTTGAGACGAGGTCTCGAGACTAGCGCAGGCACTATTTCTCGCGAGAAATTTTGAGAGATCTCAAGAGCATTGTCCCTGCATTGTGTGGCGAGCAGCGTGTCATAGGCCTACATGTAGTTGGAGCTGAATGCTGTTTGTGCCGAGTATGCGAATAGCAAACCACGCGCCTTCTCCATTCCATAAGTGTGTGTCAACAAGCGACTAGGGCGTTCATTTCTACCAAGGTCTATTTTGATGCAGTATAACATAATTATAAATGATATGCATTCTGGCATTGCATGCATTGGTAAGCACACGAATTAATAGGCTAAGTACAGAAACTGACGGCTACTGTAGATACACGTACCTGGATACCAAAGGCGTGCATTATTCAAACTTGAGACGAGGCAATGCGCCTTGCTGCATATGCAACCACCATTACGCATGAGTGGAATGTGTAATCTAAAATGCTTGAGTTTGCTCCAATTCTTTCGATAGGTAGGTGTGCATCATTATCAGACCCCAATTCAATATCATATGACCACTGCTTGTGATTACCGATATTTTGGTGACGAAGGAAATAATTCCTTACAATGTTATAGAGCAGGGCCATCCAAACAGCACTCCCCGAGCGCTAGCGCTCCGGACGCGCTCTAAGCCAGTGCTCCGAGCGCTTTGGGGAAAGGTAGTTTCGGTAGTGGTGGGAGGAGCTTGGCTGGCTGAGCGAGCAGCCGATCCATCAGTCGCTAGTCTAGTCTAGTCCAATGCGCTTTGTTGACAGCGTGCAACTAAATCAGTTTCGCAGTTGTCATGACCGATTATCATACAAAAAAAAAAAAAAGAGTGGTGAAGCAGCAGCCTTTAAAGCAGAATGGGAAATTTCATTTTTCTGTGCAGGTTATAAATGGCATGCCAAATGTTTAGTGTGCCACCGAGATTTAATGTGTTGAAAAATACACAATTTGGAACGGCATTACAGTGCCAACCACAGGGATGATTACGGTGATTTGACAGAATTGAAAGAAAATTTCAAGCAGCACTATTCTGTATTATTGTTGTTTTAATTTGAAAATACTTGTTTACAAACGGGAGTGAAGAAATGATTGAATTATCTGAAGAACACGTAAATTGCGACTTTCCGTATTTTTGTCTGACAGGAGAGTGAGGTTGGTGGACCCAATTTACGAACAAGCTACAAATGTTCGCTGCGAATTGCCAAAGCTGGGAAACCCTTCACGGAAGGGAATTTAATCAAGGAGAGCCTAATGGACGCGGCGGCATGTATTTTTCGTATGGAGCTAGTTGAGAAATTTGACAAAATCTCTCTTTCCCCTCAAACTGTTACTCCCAGAATAGACAATATGGCCGTTGATATGCAACAGCAATTAATGGAGAAGGCAGCAAATTTTGTATCCTTTTCCATCGCCCTTGACATATCAACCGATATTGCGGCACTGCGGTTGACGCGCGTAACGACGGTTGGAGCTCCTGCTTTACGTGGTCTACGCACGGGTTTCCTCAGCTATGTAAAATTTAAAATGGCTGAGAGCAGTAGTACCCTAATGGCAGCGATCCATTTCTTGATACACCAGGAGACAATCTGTGCAAAAGTCGCCAAGCTTAACCACATAATGGGAACAGTTGTACGAATGGTAAATTTTCTTTGCTCCCATGGACTCAACGCACTGTCAATTCAAAGAGTTCTTGGATGACATTGAAGCGGAGTATCCGGATATCCCGTACCATGCAGAAGTAAGATGGCTGAGCAAGGCGAAGGTGCTTCATCGTGTTTTTTGCTTGCGGAACGCAATCGATACCTTTTGCGACATGAAAGGGCGGCCCAAAGTTCCTTTGTGTGATCCTAAGAGGGTGGAGGACTTGGAATTGTTAAGTGACAGTACTGCCCATCTGAATACTTTGAACACTTCGCTTCAGTTCAAAAAGCACAATATCTGCGATTTGGTGGAAAAAAATTCAAGCGTTCAAAAGTTAATTGATTTTGTGGGAAACTCAGCTGCGTGCAAGGAACACAGGACATTTTCCATTGCTTGAAACAATGAAAGAAGGTGTCGACTTGGGTGAGTACTTGCAGGTAATTCGCCAATTACAAGAAGAGTTTGAAAATACATTTTCAGAATTATCAGAACTCCATGCGGTGTCAGATGTATTTATTCGACCATTTTCACTTAGTGCAGACAGTGTTCCACAGATATTTCAATTAGAGTTGATTGAACTGCAGTGCAATATTTGCCTTAAAGACTGCTCTCTAACGTCACGAAGTTGAGAAGAATTTTACAGCGGCTTTCCACAAGAAGAATACCCCCTTTTGTATAAACATGCATGTAAAGTTCTGTCAATGTTCGGCTCAACGTACATTTGTGAGCATTTCTTTTCGGTTCTAAAAGTAAACATCGTGCAACGATGAGCGATAGAAACTTGCGCAATTGTTTAAGAACAGCTGTGTCCAGAAATATTGCACCCAATTTGGAGAAGATTGTTTGCTCCAAAACTAAAAGCTCGTAGAAACGACTGAGCAAAAATCACTCAAGGCCTATACTGTCTGTTTGTATTGGTAAAATTTTGTTGAATTTTCCTCTCAGATATGTTCCAATTTCAGTTTTGAATAAATGACACTATTCTTTACTTAACACTTTATTTCGTTTCCTGCATATTCCATACATCGGAGTACCTTTCGATTTGTATATGCAGTATATTTGTTTTGGCAAAACAGCCCTATGAATATGCTGTCAACAAACCCACACAAGCCATCGGCCGCACGACTGTACGTACGTATCTACAGTAGTTAGCGCGGTCCGAACATCGTCCGTCTGTCACCGGTCTCCTCGCTGCCACACTGTAGTGGTGGTAGGGGAAGGAGCGCTCTAGACTGACTGCCCAGTGCTCCCCGAGCGCGGGCGCACTCTCGGAGCGCAATGACTGGATGGCCCTATTATAGAGTTCCTGTTGACAACAATTGCGAGGTATTCAAGTAGATGTACATCCTATCTACAGTTATTAACAAATTATATGGGTTATTCAGCTAAGAAGTCCACCTGAAATAACTCTTGAATGGTTTAAGATACTGACATTCTGTTTTCACTTTCGTTAATAGTATTAAGGAGCTCATAGTTCAACATGCAGTGCTTTTCTAGGCTTTGGACAAAATATATCATCACACACATTTCCATAGGAGAACTGCTGATGATATACTATGAAGCTTATGCTCATAGTTTCTGGGACGTCGCATAGCTCGCAGCACACGAGAGTCGATCTCGAGAACATTACCCGTCACCCGTGTCAACAGAATTGGAGCAAACTCGGGCATTTTAGATTGCACTTTTCACTCATGTGTGATATTGGTTGCATATGTAGCAAAGCACATTTTTCCCTGTCTCAAGTTAGAATAATGCACACCTCTATTATCCAAGTAGGTGTACATCCTATCTACAGTTATTCACAAATTATGCAGGGTTATTTAGTTAAGATGTCCACCCCAAATAAGTCGTGAATAGTTTAAGATACTGACATTCTGTTTTTCACTTTCTTTAATGGTATTAAGGAGTTCATAGTTAAACATGCAGAAATTTTCTGGGCTTTTGACAAAATTTATTGGCTCACACATTTCCATATGAGAACGTTATTCCACACGATAATTGCTGATGATATACTATCAAGTTTACACTCACATTTACCGATACGTTGCACAGCTTGCACTACAGGAGAATCAGTTTCGAGATTCTCGCGAGAGGCTCGAGATCTGCGACGTCAGTCTCGAGCGAGTGCATTGCCCATCACCAGTATGTAATAGATTCTAGCACGGTCTCCCCATTAAATCAATAACACACACTTCAATACTTAAAAAAATTACATTTCTTCTCGTTACAGACACTCGGTCAACTCCTTTCTTCAAACCTGAAGCTACTGATTCCATCTCATTATATTAAATTGAGAAGTCCCCCATTAGATCCTCGTTAACAACAAGCGGCAAGTTATTCTTACAACTAAACAACAACAAACATCTAATCTACTCGACAACATCCATTTAATACACTAACAAGTTAAAATTTCAGGAAGATGCCGGATTCAACACTATAATAATAATAATAAAATTAAGAAAAAGTGACAGAGGTTTTTCAAATAAATTTAACAGGTTATACCCAAAAACACAGGACTGCTGTATTTTACAAGCCAACACCTTTTAATAAGTCATAAACCTGGTTTATTAGTTTAATTTACAATGTTAATGGTATTTAAGTATGATAGTAAACAAAAATTTACTAGACATTTAACCAGATTTATAACTTAGAGAACATTCAATGTGAATTAAAATTGTGTTTTAAGAGTACGTGTTCAATATATGAATCAATATACCAGTGGACAACAAAGTTGTTGAACATTTTAAAATTTAAAATATTTTGGTGTTATTCCAATAATTTTATATTAGATTTTCAGTATTTCACTCTATGTATATACATAATCCTATAAGCCATCTTTAACCAGTCAAATGTCGACACCTATTGTAATGCAAAAGCACATTTCAAATAACTGTCGTTATATTTCAAAGAGTAATGCAAGTTCAAATATAAACAGGATCCTGATTATATTTTCATGATTTTGAGGTAGAAACATGGCTGCTGATGCCCATAATATAAGGGCAAAACATGTCCCATTTATAAAATTAACATTAATGTAAAATTTCTAATGTAATAAGAAAATATATTGTATTGAAAAGTTGGAAAATTTTAAAAATAAAAATTATATTTTAATATTATGTTGAAACTCAATTCTTCTTCTTCATCCATTACCCCTGTGGGTGGGGGACATAGACGAAGAATACACCCACGGTATCCCCTGCCTGTCATAAGAGGCGACAGAAAGGGGAGACCAAGTGATGATTGTATTAGAACCATGAAACTACTTGTGATTAGTACCACCACGCAGGGAACACCATGGGTCGCTTTTACTTGCGCATAGTGCCACTATGTTAGGTACACAATAGGTTTGTGATTAGTAGCAACAGAGTGTGTTGCCGGCTTTTACAGTACCTGTGATTAGTACCACTTCAGGAGCGACACCATGGTTCTGGCTTGCCTATGATTAGTACCCACTATATGAGGAACACCACGGGATAGTGCGGGTCCGTGTGGTTAGTACACTTATGTAATGAACACCATGGGTTTGCGTTGTCTGTAAATGGTGCCGCAGTGTGCGAAACATAATAGGTCTGTATTACATGTGCGAATTTCATTACCTGTGAGTAGTACCATTAATGTGTGGAATACCGCGAGTCTACGCTACTTTTGATTAGTACCGCAACATGACAAATACCATGGTTCTACTTTCCTAGCAATAGGTACCATTATGAGGGGCCGATGACTTGGATTTTGGACTCTTTTGGATTACAAGCATCATTGATTCAGTATTATGTTATAGAAGCAGTCCCTTGGTCAGTAATGCTATTGTTTTACGTCAGTTTCTGTGAATGTGAGGCATTGCGAGTCGGATCCACTGATTGTTTTAACTTCATATCCATCCATTCATTCTTTGACCTCATGTTTTGAATTCTGGTCAGTGGAGGATTTTGGACTTTTAATTTGTTATTATATTTCGTCTCATTTCGTACCATTAGGGGCCAATGACGTAGATGTTAGGCCCCTTTAAACAACAGGCACCATCATCTTCATCCATTCCCTTTTCCAGATTCTCTTTGGGTAGGGTAGTGTACCAAAGCCCTCCACCTTAGTCGATCTTTCCACCATCTCTCTTCTAGTACTTGATTGCTATCGACTCCCCTATTTGCAATACAGTCCACAACAGAGCTCCTCCATCTCATTCCAGGCCGTCCCCTAGGCCTCTTTCCAGTCTCTGTATCCATGAATGTTCTCTTTGGATTTCTCTCTCCTGGCATTCTCATAATGTGTCCAAACCATTTTAGCTTTCCTATATCCTATATTGAAATATTCCTTTATTTCCTATATTGAAACTCAATACGGACGAAAAAATGAGATTCATAACTTGCAATAAGTGGTACGTTCCAAGCTGAAAGTGGAGAGATGGTGTGAGATGACATTAGTAGACGAATAAGTGGGAGTGGTGTTTTTAAAAGTAGGAAAAATCACAATATGAAGATAAAGTTGGAATTCAAGAGGACAAATTGGGGCAAATATTCATTTATATTAATGGGAGTTAGGGATTGGAATAACTTACCAAGGGAGATGTTCAATAAATTTCAAATTTCCTTCCAGTCATTTAAGAAAAGGCTAGGAAAACAACAGATAGGGAATCTGCCACCGGGGCAACTGCCCTAAATGCAGATCAGTAGTGATTGATTGACAACTTGTAAAGTTAGAATTGCTTCACATGTTCCTACATTTCTTCTGAAGCCAAATTGATCTTCTTCCAACTCAGTTTCAACTTGTCTTTCCATTCTTCTGTAAATAATATGTGTTAAAATGAGACAAACACCACAAAAGGTAACCAAGGGTGTAAGTGGTATACCTCCCTGATTACTACTGATCAGCACACCAACAACTAAGTAACAAATATTCATGTCCCTTTTAACCACACTTCATTAACAAACAGACCAGTAAAAACTGGCCGACTCAAATCAGTTGGGGATGGTGAAGACTACAAGTATGACGCATACAACAGACTACAAACCCCCCAATGATCCACCTTTTAATAATGGTGTAATTCTCATCTAACAGGAATATATTGCAAGTTTAATCTTCTAATTCATTAATCCTCATATGAACATTTATACTCTGATAAATAACTTAACACTAGTAGTATTAGAAAAAATGAGAATTTTTAGCCAAATCGTACAATTTAATTGGCACATTACTATGACTTGGACATCAGCTTCCTGTGATTAACGTCTAGTCTATTATAGAACCATTTTAATTGTTACTTCTTCTTGTTTATTTTTATATAGTAATGATATTTTATTGTGTAATAACATTTTAATGAACAAATCATTGTAAAATAAGGTTTAATATATGACTCAACTTTGAGATAATTGTAACAAAATGGCTGAAGATGCTCGACACAACAAGCGAAACATGTCCCATTTAATGTTCGTATTATAGTAAATGTACTTTTAGAGACAATAAACATTTTTATGCATTGAATAAGGTGGACATAAAAGCAAGAATTTGTAACTTTTAGGAAAAATGAGTTCCACTTTATTAAAAATTTCACTTTTGTTAATGTAATCAAGCAAGAAGCCCATGATGCTCTAGTTCATGTTTTGACTTGTGGCAGAGTCAGAGAACAGTCTCAATGTTTTCTGGAAGATGGTTTTCCGTGGTTTCCCATTTTCACACCAGGCAAATGATGGGGCTGTACCTTAATTAAGGCCACGGCCACTTCCTTCCAACTCCTAAGCCTTTCCTATCCCATTGTCGCCATAAGACCTGTCTGTGTCGGTATGACGTAAAGCCACTAGCAAAAAAAAAAAGAAAAGCAATGTTTTCTGAGATTTAATGCCTTCTGGTTTTGCTTCTTGATGAACCCTGTCTTCAAGACAATGCAGAAAGTTATGCAAGGCTGATATAACTTCGTTCGATCCTCTTTCAGACTGATCTTCTGTCCAAGAATATATGAATGTGATTTGCACATTTTGTACGTTTTCATGAATAATGAAAGGTTGTACAACCAAAGCTGTCGAGCATAAAAAGTCTGTGAAATTCTAATCATGGGAAGTCGCTGGTTTTGTTGCATGTCAAATGCTACTTTCAGAACATCATCTTCCTCTCGCTTCAGAATGTCCTACAACTTTTAGCACGTAATTTGTGCAATCTATGACATCCCATCAGGTCTTCCCTTTTGGCTGGCGATGTAGAATTATTTAGTACCCTGATTTTTGATTCTTCACAGTATGAACATGTGTCAGTTTTTGGGTGCTCAAACCCGATATTGAATTGTGTTTTGAAAACTCTATGAAATTTGCTATAAGATGCAAATGGTTTTGAAGCATCTATTCTGCCATCATCGAGAGAACCGAACCCGATGTAAAAAAAGAACATTGTGTATCCGTATATATCCATCCGCAGTCTGAACGCTGATTGGAGAATCACTGGGCTACTCCAGAGCACATGGCAAGAATCACATGAGCTGTCTTGGAACTGTCGTTACTTCACTTGATTGCAGCGATTACATCAGAGTTAGCTCTACATAGACTATTGCCAGATACCACTGATGTCAACATATAGTTGCCACGCAATTGTGATACGGATTACGAGACAAATTGTACTCACTGTCCACGAGAAATAAACAACAATCGAATGGCAAATGACATTTGGATATTTAACACATCAGAAAAGAAAGGTAGATTTGAATTTATGGCCAAAACGTAAATGCGTAATAAATAAATCACAACAGCACATATAAGTAAAACTTCACACATTTAATATTTCAATAAAGTAAAATTCTAGAGGGGAAGTTATAGCATAGAAAAGGCAATATTAAAATAATAAAAAACTGCAGTACTTTACCTAATCAGAATCTGATAAAGGACGAACTCCTCCCTGTTCATCACTGCTGCTCGTGTCATTCAGATTAATGACCAGACGATCCACAGTTGCATCGCACAGACCGTTCAATTTCCAGAATGTTTGCTCTTCCGCCACCAAATGGTGAATAAAGACTTGCCACATTTCAGCAGTAATGTTCACCAGAGCTTCATTAATTAATGTCGTGATTTCTGCAAGTTTGAAGGTTTTATTATTGTGTGCAACATGCCCCTTCACCTAGCTCCACAGCAACTCAGTCGTATTCAAAACACAGTTGTAAAGAGGAAGTCTCAACACCGCATGACCTGCTTCCTCTGCCAGTGTGTCAATAACAAACCTATCATACATTTTTGCCACACTGTGAGTCTTTATCACTGGGAGTAGTTCATCTTTCACCATATCTTTCTCATAGGTACGAGCTTTTGCGTCCATCCACTCGATGTCATCCCTACGCTCAATCTGGGGGGAATATGATCTAATTTAATGCTGTGATATGATTCATTGTCTATAACGATTACACTGTTCAGTTCAAGCAGAGGTAAAATTTTCTTAAACCATGCAGTAAAAACTCTACCCATCATCTCCTCATGAAAATTATTAATTTTCTTTGATTCCATCATAAATTCTCCACCCTCTTAAAACCCATCTTCACTTCCTATGTGCAATAAAATCAGTCGTCTTCCCTTTCCTGTCGGATTTTTTAGACCTGTACTTAACCTGCTTTGAATGCCTGTTTCTTGCTCTTTATGTTTGTATCTACCCACACTCTGAAAGTCGTATGCCCTTTGTTTACCCACGATTCATCCAAATAATACAACTTTCACCCAGCTTATCTAAATGCATGAATTTTCTTCAAATAATTCCTCCATCAAAGCAATATGTCTTCGCGATCTAAAACAGGGTTTTTCCTGTTTGTTTTAACAAATTTAAAACTTATTTCCTGAAGAAGCTTGTAAATTTTTGTTCTTTTAAAATCAGGTAGTTCGGGATCATCATTCACAAAATCTTTTACTTTTTCCACTGCTAGCTGTTCATTTCTCTCAAAGATCTGATGTACTTAATGTCGCACAGCACTTCTAACAAATTCATCGCACTGAATCTCTCTTCGATTTCCCAGGTGTTATTACCAATCCTTGGTGCAGTCATTCGCTGCACACGGAATTAATGCTCCACTCCGAAACACCAGTGAATTTGGATCTCAACTTCGCAATATCCTTTAAATCTAAAGTCGGATATTTCTCACAAAATTTATGAAACACATTCAATACAATTGTCTTCTCGCCACTTTTCAAAGGTTTCCCTTTGCGATGCTTAACGAACTCAGCTCGGTTATCCACATTGCAAAAGAACAAGTAATGTCTCAGTCACCCACTCACTCACTGTATCTGCTTGCTTCGCATGTTCACAGTTTAAGAAATGGCAGGTCAAGCATGAGCGCATGCGTCCCTGGTGCTCTTCAATTTGAAATACTTGTTTAAATTAAATAACAATGAATACAATCATTTTTGTATATTTTTCTGTCTTAAGTTATTTGAGGAATTATATTTCGGACATTTTGCATTTAGGATTGCACTAGCCATGATGTGACTAACAAACTAGTTTCATGTCTCCGGGTAGGTGTTCTGCAGCAGCACTAACCAATAAACATAAACCCAAGCACGTGCTTATGTTTACATCATGACTGGTTCTCTCATTGAAATCTGTATACCGTGGCCTCTCTCCACATTCGCCAAATCATCTTGACGGATATTGTTGGGTCCATGTAAACTCATATGCTCTTTGCCCTCCCATAATGGCTTTCTCTGCACTTCAAGGTCTTAAGGAAAGTTACAATTGAAATCTCAGTTTCACTGCGTTTGTCTTTAATACGACCACCATCCCTGATCTCTTTACATTGTTCACCTGTAGCAATGAAGTGTTTGGATAAACATTCAATCTGAATCTACTCATTTCTGTTTCAGAAGATAATGACTGAGCACCAACTCGTACAATCTGGCCGGATTTTTTCCCCCATATAAAATATTGTGTTAATAACCTGGAACGGGGATTGTCTACATTTCTTGGTTGATGTGATTTTGGTTCTATTTTTTTTTTACAAAATTGTACAAAACTGTTTTAATCCTCCTAGTCAATACTACATATTTTACATCCAATTAAGATGAAACTTCACACATAAATAGACATGTTTCGACCCGGCACTGGGTCATCCTCAGTGAAACATGTATGCTGAATTAAAAACATAGGAAACACACAAAATGGAATGTTAGTTAAAAAGTTTTTTTTAAAAGCATGATGAAAGTTAAAAAACTGTGAAAAGTTGAACGTTAAAACAGTCTTGAGTTGAAGGTCTTTCTGTTTCAATGTTTTTGTTGTCCTGGAGTGTATTCAACATTGCTGCATGTAGTTGTGATGTCATCCGGGGGCACACCTATGGTTTTAAGCCTCCATCACTGAAGCCTTGTTAGCTGAGAGTCCTTGGTCCATCTTCGGGGTCGCAGACATGATGTCTTGATCAGCAATCTCCGGCGGTCGGAAGTTCTGGAGGGTCCCTGAAGAAGATTTGCAGGCACAGTGGCGCATTCTGGTCAGCTCCGGGATTCGATGAGCACTCACACATATGGACAAATGGGAAACTGGTTAATGAAGTACTGTCTATATGCCTTCAAATAACGTACTATGGCCTAGACCCAATCATGAGCTCGACTGGACTACCTGAGTAGCAGTTACAGTCCCTGGAGATTGCTCCTCATTTCCCTTCACTGTAACACGACACAATTAATGACAAAATCTCTCATAGTGCATTGGCACTGCCGGTGGCTCCAAGAAGCCTACACAGTGGCCTCCATGGTATGCACTAGCTATGTGTTTTGGTGGGTGTGCTATTTACCAACTGATGAGCCCAACTTAGCACAATGGGGAGAAACGCTGGCAACCAGGAATGAGTTAGCTGGAAAATTTATAATGTCCAATAACGGACCATTTATATTGGTATTACAATTAATGACTGTCATTATTCGTATGTGAGCGTCACTGGTTCAATCCTACATCACTTCCTGGCTAATCTAGCACTTTCTACTGGATAGAATGTCACCACCTATCACTGCACATGCCGTAATTATGGCAAAATAATTATTACTAGAATATAGTCTTCGGGAGATAGTAGGTTCGAACCCCACTGTCGGCAGCCCTGAAAATGGTTTTCCGTGGTTTCCCATTTTCACACCAGGCAAATGCTGGGGCTGTACCTTAATTAAGGCCATGGCCGCTTCCTTCCCACTCCCAGCCCTTCCCTGTCCCATCGTCGCCATAAGACCCATCTGTGTCGGCGTGACGTAAAAGCAACTAGCAAAAAAAAATAATATAGTCATCTCACTACGTCTTAGCGATTTCAGAAGTTTTTACCCGTTCCTTGAATATTATTCATGTGAGCCGTTACTGATTTCACTAGTCTGCATTCTCTTAATATATCTACAGGGGAATTAGAAGCACCTATATTCGCACACTACAATTATTATTTCACACCAGAAGATTTGATTATATTATACGTGTGTCGGTCTGACATGGAACAGACCTATGTTTCACAGTTATTCAGCACTTGATAACACACAATATTATTCAGTAGCACTGAATCACAATGACTGAGCAACACTGGTTCACAATGACTGACAACATTTCAGCACTGAATGAGCAAAGACTGCGAATAGAATGGATACCAGGGGCTAGTTAGCGTTTCTTTTATAGAGAATCCGGCTTGTCGGCTGGAGAGAGGGTAGACTCCGCCCACAAGTGACAAATCACACTGTTAACAATGATCTCTCAGAGTCATATGAATAGTCATTTTGTCAGAATCTCTAGTAATCTTACAGGCTTTCTCTTGAAATTTTGCGCGCGGGCCATTATCAGGAGGGGACTCCCTCACTTTTGTAAGGCAAGTGTTACCGACATCTGGTTCCCATTAGGCATACCTGTCTATTGTGCGTCATTACCAATACGTTTGTTAAGTAGTACATCTTCTGACATCATTAAATAGTACAAATTATGCTGATTCCAATGAGTCCTTACTCATAAATTTCTAAAGCTTGTACCGAAAATTTTAATATTATTATTTGATGCACTAAAATAGTGGGTTAGCTTCCATGCCCTTCTCGCTCGGCAAAAAGAGAGCGCTATTTCAAGGTCACGCTGTATTAGAAGCTTTCTCTCTCTGTATGCGTAATTAGAGCTTCATCCTCTGAGCTAGTGCAACACCGCTCGTATCCTGGGCTGGGCGTAAAATGCTCATTTTGACCAAATATGTCGTAGAATGACGCAGAAAAAACGGCCTATATTATTTGTTGGGCCTCATGACATGCCTATTAGCATGGTACTGAATGGTTACAATAGATAGGTCTACACATTACAAACAAGATCCAATGGATTTCTCAATTTCGTCAAAAACTGACTTAGTAAATTTTTGAAATGAACTCTTCAATTCTGAAATATGTTTTTCACTTTAACTGCATTGATATTTCTGTGCTGCAGTAGTTTGAGAAGAATTTCTGCATGTGGCATCAAATGGTGATAGACTTGTATCCAAAACATAAATTCATATCTTACAAGCTGTTTACAATAATGTAGGTTTTAATACAGTCCTCCTGTTCAATACAATGCTATCTCTTCTATGAGGGAGTCAAATTTTCATTATTGACCATACGTTTCGACCCTTTATATGGGCCATATTCAGTCGATTTGACCTTTGAAAGTACACATGTTTAACATTTTTATTTTTTTATTTTTATTTTTTTACGTCACACCGACGTAGATAGATCTCATGGTGCCGATGGGATTAAAAAGGGCTAGAAGTGACAAGGAAGTGATCATGACCTTAATATTAAGGTACAGCTCCAGCATTTGGCTGGTGTAAAATTGGGAAACCACGGAAAACCATCTTCAGGGCTGCTGATAGTGGAGTTCGAATCCACTATCTCCCAGATACAAGCTTACAGCTGCGTGCCTCGAACCGCACTGCCAACTTGCCTGGTACATTAAGTTTTACAGAGAAATCTTGAATATTAAAAATACACTCGTATAGCTCAAGGATCTGCACCGGAAGACTCTGTGTTCATGAAAACAAGGACAGATAATGGAACATGTCAAATAATATCTGTTGACAATCCCAATTAACATCAAACCTCAAGAACGTATACAACATACTTCCCCACATCAATGCATTTGATAACTATTCATGGAGTATTTAGAATATAATAACACGAAAAAGAGCAGGCTGTTTCTATATAACGCATTTTATATATCAAGACAAAAGATCTCATCTCAAATTTAACTTGATTTTACAGTCACCCCAACACTGTGTACAAATTCTTACTCATGATAACCTTGAACTATAGAATATTTTAATATAAGACCTTTACAAAAACAATAACAATTAGTGTACTATGTTTTGTACAACAGATTATAGAACATGTATTCTAAAATCAGTTTGACTGAACTCTACATTTGTTTCTAGATTTAGATAGACTTAAGGCAACACTATGTATAAATTTTTAATTGTGAAGCCTTGAACTATGAAAGTGTATTTTTAATATTCAAGATTTCCCTGTAAAACTTAATGTACTATGTACTTAAAGCTTTTGTTGAACATATGTACTGCAAAACCTGCATTATTGAATAACTGATACTGTCATTGCAGATATGAAGCTGATATCATGCAATCTCACAAGCTGTAAAGAAGCCCAGAGCTGTCCCACCTCGTGACATCATCCAACATAAGATGAATTTTGAATTTCTTCAAGACATTCTGTTAAATTGTCCATGTTCTCAAATATGGTTTGAAACAAATGAGTTGAGAAATTTCATCTGGTGGTTATAGTCTACCAGTGAATCCAAAACAATTCCTCTCTGCATTGATCGAGAAATGAACGCTGGAAAGGCTGTTCATTTGGAGAAAAAAAGATCCTAGATGAACTACTAACAGATGCCATTTTCTGTAAAATGAAATTGAACTGATAGGCCTAAAATTAGACATAATATGCTTGAAGGTAAATCTCCCTTATTCTGGTCTTCATCCCATTTCTATCCCCACTTAATACTGCCGCTAAATCGTAGCATTGTCCAATAACCTTCTCTCTGTCTCTACCCACTTGCTGTTCTAATTCTGCATGAACGATTCCAAAAAATAGATTCCTCGTTTTGAGCTATCAGGTTGACAATACCTCAGAACCTTTTTAACGGTACCCCTCCAACTTTATATCTATAAACAATTACCAATTGTTGTAATGTAGAAACATCTGTCATTTCATCAGCTGTAACTGCCAAATGAGTGACATGAATGTCATTAGATATTTCATCTCTGCACACATTCAGCATTCAATCAAAAGTTCATTTTGAATAGTGTGTGAAGTACCTCTTAAAACGATAGCACTTTCCATATGTTCTTTCATCGCACTGTCGATAGAACTTACGAAGTTTATCAGTACCCCAAAAATCCCTGGATTATCAGAAGTATTGCTTTCATCAAGGCCACACAGTGAGAGTTTGAATGCTCTGCAAAACTTCACACAATACCAATATAGTTGATATTATAAATTTACTCATTCAAAAAAATAGTTCAGATTCCCTATGAGAATCAACATCTTTATCAAAGTTCACACAGTCGATTAATCTGGACAGTATTTACCTATTTGCATTGACTTGCTCAGTATGTTTCTTAATCAATTCATAGTAAGCAAAATCCAGCTGTGTGGTGTTGTTAACACGGCCTAGCATTGAGAATTCAATGTGGTTGGGTTTTTGTGTGCATGAGAATTTTCAAGTTTATTTATTTTTCCACTCAAATGAACAAATTCTGTGCACTCAGTTACATTCCATACACTTCCTTCTTTGTTGAACAATAAACAGGACAAACAAAGAAATGCATTCATAGACCCTCATCCACACAGCCACTTGCGTGTTTTGTACACTTCTCTCGTAAACTTACACCTATACTCTCGTTTGTCAGTTTTGTAACTTTTTCAACAATCAAATCTGGTCTGTCTGGTCCAAGTCTTTTAATTTCTAACTTATCCTGATAGGTTAATATTTTGCTGGATAAAATTACCTCAACTGAATTCATTTCCTCTTACACAAAGAATACTATTGGTCACATAAACCATACAAGCATAGAAGCAAAATGCAACACTCAAAATAATGTCACTTAAAATGATTTTCCACGCACAACGTAAAGCAAACTGCTTCCCACGATTCTAAATACCTGTTAACAACAAGCTAGAAAGTGCCTGTTCATAATTACCAGCAACATCTTTCCGTAATGTAATGCAATAGTAGCTCCTGGGAGGCTGCGGCTAACAGTAATAGAAGAGGTGGCGAAATCTTGTGGTCAACTGTCTAGTGTTTTCAAACAAGGACAATGGACTCAGATGAAGAGCATTACCGGGCGAGTTAGCCGTGCGGTTAGGGGCACGCGGCTGTGGGCTTTCATCTGGGAGATAGTAGGTTCGAATCCCACTGCCGGCAGCCCTGAAGATGGTTTTCCTTAGTTTCCCATTTTCACACCAGGAAAATGCTGAGCCTGTACCTTAATTAAGGCCATGGTCACTTCCTTCCAAATCCTAGGCCTTTCCTATCTCTTCGTCGCCATAAGACCTA
This sequence comes from Anabrus simplex, assembly GCF_040414725.1. Classification (NCBI taxonomy): domain Eukaryota; kingdom Metazoa; phylum Arthropoda; class Insecta; order Orthoptera; family Tettigoniidae; genus Anabrus; species Anabrus simplex. The sequence continues at coordinate 124,912,035 of NC_090265.1, read as the reverse complement.
TCTGTGTCGATGCGACATAAAGCCACTAGCAATAAGGAAAAAGATGAAGAGGATTTGGCCTTTATTATTGCCACTGTGGCTTCTTGTAACGATTTAGAAATGCAATTTTATTAGGCATATTTCCTCCCCTCATCCTGCTCATTGTTTCAAAAGTAAACCACTTTGAAGTATAAACTTCGTCCGTTCCCGTCCCCGACTTCTGACTTTTCTGAAATTTTTGCAATTCTCGACTGTACTGGGAGCGAAGAGATGCTAGTTTTTTTTTTTTCAATGCACTCGCGGGAACAATTATAGATAATTTCAAGTTCCTGGAAACTGTCGGCTTTCTTCACTTTATCTCTGTATTCCTTTGATGAGACATCCCACAAACAAGGCCTTTCCATTATATAGTTAATTAAGTCCAGAGTAATCTCCTTGCTCCACTCTATTTCTGACTATAAATTTTAGTACCGGTATAGTGCAGAGAGAATGACATACGTGTGCGTACTGTATTGGTAGCTTATGACAAAGAGAATGAGTGTTGCGGAGTGTTGTAACTATAATCCTATTTCACGAGAAGCACGTCATTTGCACCGTTTAGGCTATCTGTTGGTATGGAAACAGGACGAATGTTGCCGTCATTTCATGAATAATGAATTGACATGTTTTCCACTTGGAGCGGAAAACACGCCAACATGATAAAAGTGTTAACCTCAACATTCTGAGTTAACATGGAAAGTCAATTGGAAGACACAATCACAATATACATGTCAATCGTAATATGTTAAATTTAACATGTTGGTATTAAATATTAATCAGTGGAGACCGGCCTTTAAGAGTGACATCACACAGAGCACGCATTTTCTTTTTCAGCAGCAGAATAACACAACGCAAGTGAAGATGTCCTCAGGGTGCTCAGCTGCGCACCCCATGTGTACTTGTCAGTTTATGCAACACATTGTTCTGAGCTGACACTTTCTACGTGATATTGAAGCAGTACTTCTTAAAGATGAGAGCACGACTCACTCCCAAGTACTTTGGAGTTGTACAGTGATCAAGAATGACTCCTTCCCAGGAGATATGGAGTGGTCTAGTAGCCTCTCTGTTCTTAAGATGAAAAGCGCAGACTTGAGTCGTGTTAGGTTTTGGTTTCAACTGATTTTTCCAGTAATAGGGAGTAAGTTCTTCCAGACCATCAAAAGGCTTCTGCTTAACAATCTCAAACTGGCTACCTTGTGTAGTAATAGCACAATCATCTGCATAGATGAAACTTTCTATTCCTCCTAGTATAGGCTGATCATTGGTGTAAACATTAAATAAAGATGGTGCAAGCATACTTCCTTGAGGTAACCCATTCTTCTGGTATCTCCACTTACTTCTTTTACCCTGAAATTCAATTAAAAAAATCTCCTATTTTGAAGGAGGTTCCTTACCATGCAGGTGAATTGATAATCTTTGGTGATATTATAGAGTTTTTGCAGAAGAAGTCTGTGGTTGACTTTATCATAAGCCACTGACAAGTCGATGAATACTGTCCCCCTAATTTGTCGTCGCTTGAAACCATCTTCAGTATGTTGTGTTACTTTCAGGACTTGTGATGTGCAGCATTTCCCCATCCTGAAGCCAGCTTTCTGAGATATAAGGAGCGTGCTCCCTGCATTGTCAGTCAAAAAAGAACAACTGTTGGTGTAATGGAGCTTCGATATAAGTCAGAGGCTTTCAATCGATTGTGGAAATCAGGTCGAAAGAAAGGAAATAGTTTTAAATTATCCATGAATGCATGAATGCAGAACTAGGTGTTCATGTGCTCATGTGCTCCTGAGAGGCCATTGCCACTGGATACTAATTCCTAAATTTAAGCACTATAGAGTTAATGGTCTTGAACTATCATTAATAGGGCCCGGATTATTTTTAAATGCATATGCGCACATGCAAATGCATATTTTGAATGTTAGCGCATATTTTGAGCGTTAGTGCACATACAGACATATTTTTCTCTTATGTGTGATCAATTATCTAAGATTTCTGAACGAAATTAAGAATCTAATGAACTCTGTATGTTGTATATCCCTTGCCAACATAAGAAGCATTCCCTGATCAAGGAAAAAAGTTTCATTCTCACAATACAAGCAGGTAGACAACAGCTATTTCCTTCTCTCTGATATTCCTTCCTCCTTCACCTTACAGTAGCTTCCCAAGGTTTGCTTAAACAAGTGCGTTCATCTGTTAATTTGCTCTTCATCTATTGCAGTGTTTCATTAGGGTAAACTGTAAAAATGCCTAAAGTCTTTGCCAGAAGAATGTTGCGAGCAGTCAGCGCCAGTGTAGAAGTATTGGCCAGTTACGTCCGTCAACGTAGAATGATCATTTTCAACGTATAAATTAATTCTGGCCGACGACAGGGTGTCATTGACTCCTGAAAATGAAATGAAATGTCGTATGGCTTTTAGTGCCGGGATATCCCAGGACAGGTTTGGCTCGCCAGGTGCAGGTCTTTCAATTTGACACCCGTAGGCGACCTGCGCGTCGTGATGAGGATGAAATGATGATGAAGACAACACATACACCCAGCCCCCATCCCACTGGAATTAACCAATTAAGGTTAAAATCCCCGACCCGGCCGGGAATCGAACCCGGGACCCTCTGAACCAAAGGCCAGTACGCTGACCGTTCAGCCAACGATTGACTCCTGAAAACATTGAAAAACTGTTGAAACCTACTGCCATACATCATTTTGCAAGGAATTATTTCATGTTTATCAATTTAACAGTGAGTTAAAATGAAATAATTCTTCTGGTGAGTGTATTTTGTTTTATTTTAGTGCATATTTTTGTGCATATTTACAACATTTTTAGTGCATATGTGCATGCATATTTTTGGAGTTTTTAATGCATATGAATCTGGGCCCTAATCATTAATTAAATATTTCCTTATAAATAGAAGCCAAATGGTAATTGATAATCAACACTTGGGAATTACTCTGCATAACAATAGAAGTATACTCAACATAACAGTATTAGTAGTCCAAGGGTCAGTAGTAGGGCCATTCCCTTGTCTTGTAAATATTAATGACCTTCCTGGGAACTTATCAGGCAAGTCGCTCTATACGGATAATATTTCTCCCATAACAACTGATAACCATTTATAAAACATAGTTAATCAAAATAGGGAGAGGTTTCAGCAGTTGTTGGCATTGTTGAAGGGTAATAAATTGATGTTAAATACCAAAAAAAATTAACTTTCTTTCATCTAAGCAGTACAACTAGGGAGGACAGCAACAAGTCAGTGAAACTGTTAGGAATCATTTGGACTCAAAACTGAACTGGAATTTTCATACACAACAACTACCGAGTAAGAAACTGTCTTGAGTGAAATTTTATTGTGAAAACTGAAGAAATGTTAGCAAACCTTGAATGATGTCAGCTTATTATTCTTTCCTTCATTCGTATCTACAGTCATCATCATTATCATCTTCTTGAACCAGCTCTGGTTTCCCGGGTGCAGTGTCACAACTACAGTATGGAACAATAATGTGTGGGAATTCCACAGGGGCTCAGGATGTTTTAATATGGCAAAACAAAGTAATTGGGTGCATACAGGGAATTTCAGACAAGGAATCACATAGGGCCATTTTCCATGATCTGGGAATAATGAGTCTTTCCTCAATATACACTTACTATTTCATAACGGGCTTCAGAAAAAAAATCTGCTTTATTACCGATTAAGGAAGGAGGTACAGCAGCATAATACAAGAAGAAGAAATGATATAGACACTCCTTATATTAGGCTAAAGCAATTATTTTGTTTTTGCTTGTGATTTATCGTCGTTGAATGACCTGTATAAGCAGAAATGCTTCAGGAAGGAGAAGAAGATTTAACGTCGCACTAACGCACTGAAGTTTTTTGGCAACGCAAAAATGGGAAAGGGCTAGAATTGAGGAGGTAGCGGCTATGGTCATAATTTACCTGGTGTAAAAACGGGAAACCTCAAAAAACAATCTTCAGGCCTGCCGACGGTGTGATTCAAATCCACCGTCTGAGTGCAACCTCACAGCTACACACCACTAATCACATGGCCAACTCGCTTGGCAGGCTGAAGTAAACTCAAAAATATCATAACTACATAGGAATGTTACTTTTTAACAAGTTCCTATTGGAATTAAAACAAATGCTGGTGAAATCCTTTCAAAAGACTTAAAAAACTGGCCATCAGCAAACAGCATTTACAGTACAGGCTACAGGAATTAGAAGAAAATTTGGTACACCTCCATAAAAGTTAGTAAATATGTAACTAGATATATTACTTGTACGTATAGCATAAAATATTTAGTACAGGATATACTCCAAGGGAGATTAAGTGTAAATGAGGGTATTTTGCTATAACTAGACATCAGATTTGTATGCAAATGCATATTTTGTTTGCCGATATGCAAAACCCCAAAACTGACAAAGAAGTGTGTTTGAAGGTGAAATTGGACAAATTATGAAGTTTAATAGTGCATATATTTGAAATTAGTGGATACATTTCAAATTTCGGATTTATTGTGCATGTTTTCAACTTTTATTATGCATATTTTAACATGTTTTTTTGTGTACAAGCAGTCTTTTAGAAAATTTAAAGTAATTAATGCCGTTAACTCTTTCAGCAATGAAGTGGTTCAGAGGGAACTGGTACTTATCAAGACACATTTCCAAATCATACCAGCTGAATGAAAAACAAAAAATCACACTACTTATAGCTGTGGCTGTTCCACTACCACAAACAATCCATGCACGGTTTGTGAGATGTATCCATCTGTCAGTGTTCACTGTTAAAATATATGCACAGATCTCCTGGACATTATGGAGAATGTGAAGCGTGACCTGGAATGTATCCCTGGAAACCTCGTATTTCATCTGCAAACACAATATCGTGATGTCCTTAAACGAAATCCGGGCTATGACATCATGGTGGCTGTAAACAAATATTTGGCTGGTATTAATAATGTGGATCCACCAGAATGTTTAACGCCTACACTCGCTCCCAAATTCGAGTAGTGTTCTGTCACATCTGTAGATATAGAGAGATTGTTCTCCCATTGAAGCTAGTTTTATCAAAGGCCACAGATTTATACCAGAAAACTTGGAGAAGACTGTTGTAGTGTACTGCAAAGCAAATTATAAACAGGAAAAGTAGGATGTGCAGTGCAAAATGAAAGAGAAATGTGTATTTAAGTGTGTTTCTTGACATTTGTGTTTTTACAACCTTACTAATTAATTTAGCATGTGTATTAACACACTGTGTCTTATCTAGGACACGTGTGCATATATTTTAACAGTGTACACTGATACATTGATATGTCTCACAAACTGTGCATGGATTGTTTGTGCTAGTGGAACAGTCGCAGCTATAAGTTGTGTGAATTTTGTTTTTTCATTCGGTTGTTTATCCATGATCATGATTTTATGTATTGGTGTGGGTGATTCATGTGAGTCTAGTAAACAAATGTTACGTTTGCATTTCATACAAGTGTTTAATAGCTTGAAAATAAGTGTGTACTTAAATGCATATTTCACCACTTTTTGCAGCATAGTTGCATGCTTATATTGGTTATTTATGCAGCGTATAAATTCGATGTCTAGTTATAACTACTTGAAAGGGAAATCAACAAGGTTAATTTAGGTATATTGTGAAACCTTGCACACTTTGAAGGTTGAGTCAAATGTTCCACCTTTACAATACCAAATTCTTTATTTCTAATTATTTGCAAATCATTTTTAAAAATATGACGGGACATGTTTCATCTAACTTGTAGACATCATCAGCCGCAAGAGTCTTTAAGAGAAAGCAACAAGGACAAGAACAAAGCAATAATTCGGGTAGCAGAATACATCACTTAAAATGGTGAAGAGTGTTCAGGATTGTTCAGAGCATGATTGGCATGATGTTGACATTTCTTGCTGAGAAACCTTGCACAGTTAGAATATTTTAAAATACAGTATATATATGTACACACAAGCTGGATTGTTTGACTTTGTCTATTACAATGCACATTGTTTAATGATATTCTGTTCTACAGTATTTTTTTTGTTACTTCCTTCTACGTCACATTCTACTGAAATAAAGAAAGAAGCCAGCTTGTAGAATTCAGCACTGATCATTACTTAGTTCTTGCCAACAAATGGTTTAAAAGCTGAAAACATTGCCTGTATATGTTGAAAAGAACTGGAGACACTGAAAGATGTCAAACAGACAGAAATTTAGAAACTAGATGTTGAACTGCAAAACCTTTCCAGCAGACGTTCACAACGGGTAGTCATGCAATGCCTACAGAAAATGAAGAAATAGTAAGGAATGCAGATAATGGGATGTGGACAAGTTGAAGGAAAAGAAAGCGAGTGAATGTTCCAAGGAATGTGATGTAGAAAGACTAAAATGAAAAGGGTGTAAGAAACACAATAGGTGATTAATGGAGAGTTCTAAGGAATGAGTAAGTAGGGCTACTGATGAGGAGATAGGAAAAAAGTAAGGAGGAATTAGAGGATTACTTATGAAATAATACACTGGTTGATGAAAGTACAAGAATGTGAAAAATAAGGAATACAGATGACTGAAGAATGAAGCAGATAGTAAGTACAAGGCAACTATGGAGGAATGGCTGAAAAAGAAGTGTAAAGATGTTGAAGGTAACATGGTTGTAGAAAAGGTTGATGCTTTACATACTAAAACAAAAACAAGGACTATGAATATTAGCTCAGATGGAAAGCCATTTTTAGAGAAAGAAGATAAGGTGCAAAGATGGCAACATTCAGCAGCCATTATCATCATCATCATCATCATCAACATCATCGTCGTTGTCGTCATCGTCATCATCATTTCTTTGCTCCAGCAAGCTGGATGCGGTTTCAGTGGCTGTGTCAAGGGAAATAAGTAGATGATAATGTACTGGAAAAATAAAATACAACTGATGCCGATGAAATGGAAGACTCAATAAAGAATAAAGCAACTGGAATCAATGATATATTTTCAGAATAAGTGGCTACCAAGGGAGAAGCTGGAAAAGCAAAGCTATTCCATATATCGATCCTCTTACTGAACATAAATATAGAATGATACAGTCAAAATGGGAAGCAAAGAGACAAGGGCCTTACTCTTTACAGATGATATACTAATACAGGCAGAAGATGAAATGGAAGTATGAGAACAAGTTACTGTATGGAATCAAGAGATAGAGGAATATGGAATGAAAATAAGTCTGGAGAAGAGTAAGACAGTAGTGATCCAGAGAAGAAAGGGAATATTGAAGTAAATGGATGACAATTAGAAGTTGTGAAAAGCTTCAAATATTTTAGGAGTATACTTGCAGATGGTGGGAAAATAAATAAAGAAATTGGAAAGAGAATCCAATAAGCCAAAGGGGTTTTACTAATGTGTGAGAGACATAGTGTGGAAACTGGACGTCCCAGAGATATGCAAGAAAATTCTGTAGTCAATCTATTACACACCAATTTTGACATATGTGGTGGGCACATGGACAAACATGATGAAAGCAGAATCCAAGCAGCTGAGATTAAATTCCCTGGAGGAATAATTGGGAAGGCAAGAAGAGATCAAGATCAACATGAAAATCAGAGAGAGAATTGGATTCCTTAAACTGCAAAACAAGATAGAGACCAGTAAGCTGAAATGGTATGGACACATGATGAGAATGGAAAAGGATAGAGTTCCAAAGTGAGTATTTATGGAGAAAATAATAGGAAGACAATGGGAAGACCCTGAAAGAGGTGGACGGATATGGTGAAGGAGAGCTTAGAGAAGTAAAAGTAGAATAAATTTCAGAGAAAGAAAGGAAGTGGTGGAGAGATAGAAAACTGTGGAGGTCCTTGATTCACAATCTGACACAGAAGACTCGAAATGGGAAATGAAGAAGAAGAAAGTTAAATTACTAAACTCAGAGTGAAAATACATGCTTTACAGCAAATTGTTATGAAAACCTCAAAGAACAGTGTAAGGATAAGAAGCAAACTCTAGTTTGATGAGTGTAATCAGTCCCGATAAGAGACTTTTTTCAGGTCACAAGGCTAGTACCAAGAACAATCTTAAGATCCTATTGAATTATGCAACAAAAATGAATGAATACAAAGAAAAAACCAAAAGATAAAGGCTTTGACTCAAGACAGGAACTCAAAGTTATTGCAGAGACAGAAGAGAAATCATACAAAATGTAATGACCTACAAAATATCATCAGGCACCTCTAGTCAGCCCCAAAGAATGGAAACAACACTGCCTTACTGGTGAGTAAAAAGGTACTGAAGAGCCTGCCATAAATTGACCAACTGTTTACAGATTCAGGGTTCAACAATATCTACAATGAACATCTCAAATCAACATGTGCTGAAGTTACATTGTTCATGTAAAAGGATCTATATCTGAACTAGGATGACAACTATAACAACAGTATACAGGGTGAATCATCCAAAACTACCACTGCGAATATTTCTGAAACAAGATGTGTAAATGAATACCTGCCGGCAAAAACGTTGTAACCCTCACTTTTCTAGAATGCTGGGTTTCCGTGGTCAGAGTGAGCCATGTTGTAAGTTATGTTGGCAAATATATACGTTAAGCACCTTTTTTCTTTTGTTTAAATTTCGCCATGGATCGTGTAGGTGCAGATATGTTGTATCAATGGAGGAGAAAAGTCGTGTGTCGCTAAGTCCTAGTGTGTGCAACATTATAAATAGGGGACGAAAACGCAAAATTAAATATAGTAAATGGAAGAGGAATGAAAAGAAATAAAATACAAGCGGAATTTAGGGCAACCATATTTGGTCCACAATAACAAATCACTGCCTGGGAAAATCCCTGCTGAACAGGTGGGTGTAAAAACGTTGTAAGCCAATGGAAGAAAGTCAACATGTTTAATAGGACCAAAATATGGCTTCCGATTGAGATAGCTAAAATTAAAATTCAGGAAACTCAATCGTCAAAAATTACCAGTGTTTCGCCCAGAGTGCGGCATGGGCTCATCAGTTGGATACCGCACCTTTTCCAAGACACTGGCCGACTAGCACGCCGGTAGCGACACCACTGCAAGCCATACATGTGATAAGCACAATGCAGTGCCGACGTACTAAGGGAGAATTGCATCTCCACTTGCTATATTGCCCTCCCGGGCTAGCATGACCAAAATATGGCTTCCGATTGAGATAGCTAAAATTAAAATTCAGGAAACTCAATTGTCAAAAATTATCAGTGTATGGCTTGCAGTGGTGTCGCTACCGGCGTGCTAGCCGGCCAGTGTCTTGGAAAAGGTGCGGTATCCAACTGATGAGCCCATGCCGCACTCTGGGCGAAACACTGGTAATTTTTGACGATTGAGTTTCCTGAATTTTAATTTTATGTTTAACAGGAGATTCATATGTCTTATATTTTAATACATAATCAGAGCTTTTATTATCGACTGTATTATATATGTGTATAATGTATTATATGTATTAGATGGGGAGCTATCAATATCAATGGGGCTTATGGAACAAAGAAAGTAGAACTGGCTGAGTCAGCTAAGAGGATGCATCTGGATGTGCTGGGAGTGATATTCGGGTAAGGGGAGATAACGAAGAAGAGATAGATTATAAAGTGTACTCGACGGGTGTTAGAAAGGGAAGGACAGAGTATGGGGTAGGGCTGTTTATCAGGAATACCATTGCACGCAACATAGTTTCTGTTAGGCACGTAAATGAGCGAATGATGTGGGTAGATTTGGCAGTTGGAGGAATTAGGACGAGAATTGTCTCAGTGTATTCACCATGTGAGGGTGCAGATGAGGATGAAATTCACAAGTTTTATGAGTGACATCGTGGTCAGGGTCAACGGTAAGGATAGAATAGTGCTAATGGGCGATTTCAATGCGAGAGTTGGAAATAGAACTGAAGGATTCGAAAGGGTGATTGGATAATGTGGAGAAGATATGGAAGCTAATGGGAATGGGAAGCGTTTGCTGGACTTCTGTGCTAGTATGAGTTTAGCAGGTATGAATACATTCTTCAAGCATAAGGCTATTCACCCCTACACATGGGAGGCTAAGGGTACCAGGTCTATCATAGACTATATCTTAACCGACTTCAAATTCAGGAAATCTGTTAGGAAAACACATGTTTTCTGGGAATTTTTCAATGATACAGAACACTATCTAATCTGTTGTGAACTAAGTATCTCTATGCCTAGGATAGAGAAAGTGAAATCTGTCTGCAAACGAATAAAGGTAGAAAATCTCCAGGATGAGGAAATTAGACAGAAGTACATGGATATGACTAGTGAGAAGTTTCGAACAGTAGACAGTCAGCAGGTTCAGGATATAGAAAGAGAATGGGTGGAATAAAGGGATGCTGTAGTAGAAACAGCAAGGGAATGCCTAGGAACAACTGTGTGTGAAGATGGGAAAAGGCGAACATCTTGGTGGAATGATGAAGTGAGAGCAGCTTGTAAACATAAAAAGAAGGCTTATCAGAAATGTCTCCAAACAAGGGCCAAGGCAGACAGGGATATGTACGTAGTTGAAGGAAACAGAGCGAAACAAATAGTTATTGAATCCAAAAAGAAGTCATGGGAAGATTTTGGTAATCACCTGAAAAAGGCTAGGTCAAGCAGCAGGGAAACCTTTCTGGACAGAAATAAAGAACCTTAGAAAGGGAGGGGGGAAAAGGAAATGAACAGTGTTTTGAGTAATTCAGGTGAACTCATAATAGATCCCAGGGAATCACTGGAGAGGTGGAGGGAATATTTTGAACAACTTCTCAATGTAAAAGGAAATCTTCCTGGTGGTGTTGTGAACAGCCAAGCTCATGGGGAGGAGGAAAACGATGTTGGTGAAATTATGCCTGAGGAAGTGGAAAGGATGGTAAATAAACTCCATTGTCAAAAAGCAACAGGAATAGATGAATTTAGACCAGAAATGGTGAAGTATAGTGGGAAGGCAGGGATGAAATGGCTTCTTAGAGTAGTAAGATTAGCATGCAGTGTTGGTAAGGTACCTTCAGATTGGACAAAAGCAGTAATTGCACCTATCTATAAGCAAGGAAACAGGAAGGATTGCAACAACTATCGAGGTATCTCATTGATCAGTATACCAGGCAAAGTATTCACTGGCATCTTGGAAGGGAGGGTGCGATCAGTCGTTGAGAGGAAGTTGGATGAAAACCAATGTAGTTTCAGACCACAGAGAGGCTGTCAGGATCAGATTTTCAGTATGCGCCAGGTAGTTGAAAAATGCTACGAGAGGAATAGGCAGTTGTGTAATGTTTCATAGATCTAGAGATAGCATATGACAGGGTACCAAGGGAAAAGATGTTTGCCATACTGGGGGACTAATGAATTAAAGGTAGATTATTAAAATCAATCAAAAGCATTTATGTTGACAGTTGGGCTTCAGTGAGAATTGATGGTAGAATTAGTTCTTGGTGCAGGGTACTTACAGGGGTTAGACAAGGCTGTAATCTTTCACCTTTGCTGTTTGTAGTTTACATGGATCATCTGCTGAAAGGTATAAAATGGCAGGGAGGGATTCAGTTAGGTGGAAATGTACTAAGCAGTCTGGGCTATGCTGATGACTTGGTCTTAATGGCAGATTGTGCCGAAAGCCTGCAGTCTAATATCTTGGAACTTGTTCGTTTAGGAAATGGAATGAAAACTGAACAATTTGACCAACAATCTACATAATCTTTACCACCGGACAGTAAGAAAGGTCTAGAAAAAGAAGGAACACTATACCATCAAGACAAGTGTGCAAGAGCATTAACGGAAAACTGTCGAACTTAATAGTGAACCAGTGCAAGTGACAACGAATGAAATCAAAGATGTTTTAGTTCAGAATAGTTTTTAATTTGTATAATTTTAATCTTAACTAACAAACACAACCCTCCCACCCCCATCCATCCTCCCTCACCACTTAAACATCCCTTACTAACACATTTTAATTTTAATTATGAAATGTTTTATGCTTTTTTCACCTAAGCTTTAAGCGAAACAGCTGATGATGATTACTAAGCAATCGAAACATGTTCTGTAAGTTTTTAATGACATAAATTTAGCCGAAGGCTAAATAATAAAAAGGTATCAATCAGGTGGAACCTTTTACTTAATTGTTATCTTGGTAACAAAACATGCCTTAAATCTGTCCCACACGACTTCCAAAAATAAAATTTTAAATTAAATTATTAATTATCGGTGAGGACAATGATTTTTAAATCACACTAGACTATTAAATGGGACAGTTAGAATAATCGTAGAAGACACGCACATTCTAGCTATTCTAATAGAGACCAATAATCACTCGCACACACACATGACAAATCCACCATATCCCATGTGAAAGGATGAAAATATTCAAGACTACTGCAAGACTAGAAGAAATATTACCACTAATGAATAAGTAAGGATTACTTCTACAAAGATGAACAGATAAACATTAGAAAAATGGTACTTAAATGAATGATGAAACTGGATCTCTGCCGGTGATCTGGAATCTCTGGATTACATGTAGTGGATTATCCGCTCCCGTCACTATCTCCCCATGTCAGAAGTCGCCTACATTTTAACACACCATTGTAGCTGTGATGTTCACTGTAGAGTTGTGGTAGGTCTTCTCTTCAAAGTGTACGTAGTAACATCTTGAGGCACTCGAATCAACACGTGGCGATCTTCTTTCTTCTGACACAATAGGGTAGAAGCTGAAACCAACAAGCAATTTTAGAAGATATTCTGCACACATATGCAATGAGTTTAAAGATGAATGACACGTAACTTTTCCTGTAAAATCTGCCAGACTCGTTGACTAAGGTGTTAATGAAAGTAGTTGATTTGCACTGCCGAATAGAAATATTTTAAGTCCAATGATGGAGTGTAAGTCAGAGCTTGGCGAAAATCCGTAAGTAAGAGTACGAGAATCAGAGAATCAGAGAGCGTTTCTTCCTGAAACTGGGGTATTTAAGCACTTCACAATGAGGGCGTGTCACCACAGTGGTTCGTAATTGGTCATCGTCATACAGCTGATAGGCTATTACAATTCTCGAAAGTACCTTTCATTTGAAGACTTGGACATGCGTAATTCAGATCGAAGCAACCTTGACTCCTCTTAGTAGGTCACGTGAGACAGCTGACAGCTCGATAAAAAAAATCAATACTCTGCTCCCTCGTTGTTAGGACCGGTTCTGTACAAATGAGAACGTCTCTACAACACAGGATCAGAAAAATATCGCCTGGGCTAATGAAATAATAGCCTTGTACATACAGACACAATAAATACTTATTGTAGGCCAAATTTGAAGGGGACAGTATCTATGTATATACTGTATATGCATATAAATATGTCTTGCTCTCTTTACAGATTGCTGCCTGTAAATGTCAACACCAATGTAGAACACTGAGTTTGGAGAACAACGGAATGCTGTTTGAAGAATTCTACAATTTAGACTACAATGCACAAAGACGACATTTGGCTTCATCATGCATTGAAATTGCAGATATTAAACGCAGGGAGACCGATGAGGCCAGTTCGTGCAGACACTGCACATTTAAGTACCTTTTAAGAAAAAATGCAGAACAAATTCAGGTATGCCAAAAAACCTTATGCACGATATATAGAATTACTGCTAGACATCTGAAAATGCTCTAAGAGGAGATAAAATGTGGCATTCCCTTTGAAGACAGAACAATGCCTATTAAAACAGAGAAAATAAAAATAGAGAATTAGAGTTTTCTTTTTCTATTTGCTTTACGTCGCACCGACACAGATAGGTCTTATGGCGACAATGGGATAAAAAATGCATAGGAATGGGAAGGAAGCAGCTGTGGCCTTTATTTAGGTACAGCCCCAGCATTTGCCTGGTGTGAAAATGGGAAACTATGAAAAACCATCTTCAGGGCTGCCGACAGTGGGATTCAAACCCACTATCTCCCAGATGCAAGGTCACAGCTGCGCGCTCCTAACCACACGGCCAACTCGCCGGAAGAATCAGAATCAGAATCAGAACAGCTCTTGTTGCTGGGTCCTAGTGAAAATAGTTCATGTTTGGGCTGGGAAGACTTGGGGGATTGGAGACGAGCTGCTCGACTAGGTGGTATATTACATGTCATAAGCCTCTTGTTTTATCCACATTGAAAGTTATCACTTAAAATCCAATAAAAGTATTTATTACCCCACCTATTCAGTGCTTTTTGTCCACTTATATGTGGTTACAAATACATATAATCAGTGGAGAGATGGCGTGGAATGACATCAGCAGACGAATACGTTTGAGTGGTGTCTTTAAGAGTAGGAAAGATCACAATATGAAGATAAAGCTGGAATTCAAGAGGACAAATTGGGGCAAAAATTTGTTTATAGGAAGGGGAGTTAGGGATTAGAATAACTTACCAAGGGAGATGTTCAATAAATTCCCAATTTCTTTGCAATCATTTAAGAAAAGGCTAGGAAAAGAACAGATAAGGTATCTACCACCTGGGCGACTGCCCTAAATGTAGATCAGCAGTGATTGATTGTAATAGCAACTTCTGGCTCAGTGAGGAAAGCAGTGGGAAACTACCTCATTTTCCTAGTATGCCTCTTCAGTGATACCTAGGCTATCTATGACAGCTGTTGGTGAAGCTGTAGAGGATTTTTCTGATTTTACTGTTAGGGTCTTTTTTCACAAGACACTGGTACAGTTTCACAACTTATTGTTTTGTAACTGCTGTAAACATACAATGGAATCATGGGATTTTATATTGTACATCATGCACAGAATGATATTGGTATGTCACATACCCTGGACATGTGCCCTTTCAATACAAAATGGAAACCTGGTTATGCTGCCACACTTGGAATAATGTACAGTAGAAGTCCGATAGTCCGGCATGTTCGGGACCGGCCTGGTGCATTCAGTGTATAAGTATTAGACAAATATCTTCATTAAGGTTCTGCTATTGTTGTCATTATTATTTACCAGATAATCTAGAAAATTAGTAATATGTATAATAACTAATTGTCAACTATGATTCTGATAATCTGATATCATTAGAAAATGTTCATACAGAGCTTTGTAACTCTTTACAGTTGCCTAATGGCTCTGTAAGAGGAAGCTACCCAGTGCGCAGACCAAATTCTCCCTGCTTTAGCTATTTGCAGTCCTAGCTCATTTGCACAGCCCTATAGTTGATTCTGAATTTTTTTTTTTTTTTGTGGGGTGGGGGGATGTATGGTACAATGCATAGACTTTATCCATGAAAATCTCAAATGAATTCATCCAGGCACTGAGTTTTCGGTACTTCAAATACTCAGTTCTATTTTATGATGATGGTGATGATGCTTGTTGTTTGAAGGGGCCTAACATCTAGTTCATCGGCCTAAGTTCTATTTTATGACAATGACACTTTTTAATAGCAGGATACTTCAGACTCGGTAATTTCAACACATCAGATTTGCTATCCATTACAGAACTCACACCATCACTGCATACAGTACAGCAGTCAAATGTTTTGCTAAAAGTTCATGTGAGAGGCCACTAGAATGTAAGTAATTACGGGATATTCATTATACTGTCAGAAGAAGCAGACTCCCATTCCAACAATTTAAAGAAAAATGTTATTGATTCATCACCACTTAAAAGAAGAAGAATACCTTGCTCAGCAGGTTATATTTAAAAGGGGCTAGTTTTACAAGTCTCACACAAATGCTTTATTTAACTAAACTTTAAATACAGGGCTGATTTTGCTACTGATTCTGCTTTTCTGCTTCACATCTACACCGTTAGTCCTTAGTCCTGTAATCAACTCTCATGTGGTTAGTGATGGGCAACGTGCTTGCTCGAGACTCTCAACACTGATGTCACAGATCTCGAGACTCTCATGAGAATATCCAGACTGATTCTACTGTGCTGTGTTCCAGTAACTATGAGCATAAGCCTGATAGTATATCATCAGCAGTTATTACATGAAATAACATTCTCATATGGAAACATGTGTGCTGATAAATTTTGTTTAAGTCTGGAAAAGTACTGTATGTTCAACTACGAGCCCCTTAATACCATTAACGAAAGTGAAAATAGAATCTCAGTATCTTAAACAGTTCACGAGTTATTTGAAGGGGACATCTTAGTGGAATAACCCTGCATAACTTGTGAATAACTGTAGATGGGATGTACACCCACCTGGTTACCTCACAATTGTTGTCAACAGGGTAACTTCTTGTGATGCAACCAGGCCAGAGGTGTTCTCTGTGACGATTCTCCTGAAGTGATATTATGTGCTTTTAAGTGTCGGATCATCCCAGAATTATTTCTGATTATGTATTTTACTTCTTTTGAACAAACAACACAGCAGGCTGTGCTTTGTGGCATCTATTCAGAATAATCCCATGTCCACGACTTATGCTGTGTTTCGGATATTGTCTTAAAGTTGTTGCATACAATTAGACACAATTACACATTGCACCATCATATAATGCAGTACCTAAATATGACGCGAATGCTCTATAACATTGTAAGGAATTATTTCCCCTTCAACACCATAATGTTGGTAAACATAAGCACGGGTCAAATGGATATTGAATGTAGGGTCTGATAAATATTATGAGTGATAAGGAGTACACCTTCAGTACCCATCAGTTTCTGTACTTAGCCTACTCATTCATGTACTTACCACTGCATACAATGCAAGAATGCATAGGTATCCTTTATAATTTTGTTATACTGCATCAAAACAGACATTGGTAGAAATGAAAGAAATGAACGCCCTAGTCACTTGTAGGCACGTGTTTAGCATGGTACAGCACAAAACAAACGCCCGGATGCAGACCGAGTTTCTCTTCACAAGTTGCACAAAAGCACACTGTTCCCCATTGACCACCCTTGATTTTCCTATTTGAACACACTGTGCAGTCCTTTGTGTTGCTTTTCTCATTGGAATAAATTTAAAAAATGAAATGGCATATGGCTTTTAGAGCCAGGAGTGTCCAAGGACGTTTGGCTCACCAGGTGCAGGTCTTTTTTATTTGACTCCCGTAGGCGACCTGCGCGTCATGATGAGGATGAAGTGATGATGAAGACGACACATACACCCAGCCCCCGTGCCAGCGAAATGAACCAATGATGGTTAAAATTCCCGACGCTATCAGGAATTGAACCCGGGACCCCGGTGACCAAAGGCCAGCACTGCTAACCATTTAGCCATGGAGCCAGACATTGGAATAAATAAAATGTGGTTCCTTATTCAACCTTTCACATGTGTCATGTGTTGATTGAAGACCTCGCTTCGCCGATCCTCATACAGACTTTATCTCAGCTGAATGTTCTTCCAGCAATTTTCTCTTAACTTCTTCAGAAATATCCAAGGAAAACATAATATCAAGGTCAGAATTTTCAACTGCATCCATAAGGTTTGAATCACTCAAAAGGGTATGTTTACATTTGCTATCTATATTACTGGTTAGATGCCATGATGCTCAATGAGTACGCAGAACATAAACAGACAGACTTGGTTGTTTCTGGCTGGTATTCAATGGTAGTGTTTCTATATTTATTTGAGATTTTACATTATCTCCTTTGAGAACTTAACACAACCACCAACACTGCACAATGAATCAATAAATCAAGCAGAGAAATTGTTCCACCTAAACAATATTTTTTTATTTTGCCTTTGACAGAGTTGATTTACAAGTAGTACATGTTTTGTTTAGATTGACTATACATCATCAGCTACACTTTTTTCATTTAGGTTGAAATTCATGAAGTAAAGAGACATATTATTCCATGTGGATATTAAAACAATCTCTAACATAATAAAAATTAAGGGTTGAACCTTTAAAATGTGGGAGGGGATGGTGGGAAGGGGAAAGGGGAGGTTAAGATCTTAGCTATGTTTATTTTGGTTAAAACTTATGGCTAAAACACATTTCTAAAAGCATGTTATAATTCTTCTTCTTGATATGTTTCTGCTTATACAGGTTGTTCACAGAGCCTCCTCTCTTTTTTCCTCACAGTCTATTGTTTATCACTGTCTCCCGCTGTAGTCCTCTCTGATTTAATTTATCCTCCACCTGATCCCTCCATCTTCTTCGTGGTCTTCCAATTGGTCTTCTTCCAGATTCTGTCCATTCCAGAGCTCTTCTTGGTAATCTTTCTTGTCCCATTCTTTTGACGTGGCCGAATCATTTTAGCCTATTTCTCTCCACAGTTTCTTTTAGGGGGTTGATCTCTAATGTGTTTCATATTTTTTAATTTCTTAACTTGTCCCTTCTCGTTTTACCCAAGATCCCTTGCTGAAAACACATCTCTGTCGCTTGTAATCTACTACAAGTCCAACATTCTGATCCATAGGTCAATATTGGCAAATAATATGATTTATATATCATGACTTTTGCTTTAATATGTAATTTCCAATTTCTAATTATGTATGATACACGGTAATAAAATTCTGAGCCGTTTCCTATCCTCTACGAAATTTCTTCCTTTCCCAGTTAGCTTACTTTCTAGGTATTTAAAAGCATCTACATCTTTAAGAATTTTTCCATTATACCTAACATCCTTCATTTTTCTGTTTTCTCTACCTCACTTTTCATTAAACTTATTTCCATGCATGCTTCTTCAATATTACTGTTTTCCAGGTATTTACTTGTTCTTCCAATTTTTATTCATTTTCTTCCCATATCATCACATCATCTGCATATGCTGACTTTCATATCATTTGCTGTTGATCTTTGGCGAACTTCCCATATAATGTTATCCATCACTATATTAAAGAGCACTGATGAAAGTACACTTCCTTGTTGAAATCCTCTGTCTATTCCAAACCATTCTGATTTTTTGCCTTTTTCTTTTGCCACAGTTCAAACATTTTTTATGCATGTTTCTAATTCTGAATTGCATTTCTCTTGACGTGGCACACCCATCGCCCAGTGGGAAACCACTGCAGTCAGCCACCCGAGTACCGGCGGGAAAACCGAAGCGTGAGGTTTGGAGGAAATGCCAGCCTGAGCTGAACATCAAGCTCTTATTTCATCTTCACCTCAGTCGTATAACTGGACAGTCCCCAGCTGTCCCAACAAACATTCCTTTTAGCTCATGGAATGGATCGCACTGTAGAATTGAGATTACCCCAGGGGGACAATCCCCCATCAACCACAGTTGACGCAAGCAGGCATTCGGATTCTGGGGGACCTGCCAGAATGTGCGAATGGGAAGAGTCGGAGCTCCCAAGAATCTCGAAAAGGATCAAAACGAAAAAGATTTTCAGGATGGGGACCATAAATGTACAGACAATGACAAAGACTGGTAAACTCAAACAGGTAATAGATGAGATGAGAGAAAGAAACATTGGGATACTAGCCATGCAAGAAACAAGATACAGTGATGAAGACACAGTGGAGTCAGAAGGCTTCATAGTGCTGAAAGGAAAACCAGGAATCAGAGTGGGAAAAGGAAGAGACACACCTACATGCTTTGGTACAGGATTCATAATAGACAAGAGGTATGAGGATGGCATAATTGAAATGAAGAGTAGGTCTGAAAGGATTTCCACGTTAACAATTCGAGCAGGGAACAAAAAATATACCATAGTAAATGGACATGCGCCTATCAAAGACAAGAACAGAAAAGACAAGAAAGCTGTAGACAGTTTCTGGGAAGAACTGGATGATACACTGAAAAGCATACCACACAGAGAAGTAAAGATACTTGTAGGTGATTATAATGCACAGGTAGGGAGGGAGAAGCAACATAAGGGGATAGTAGGCGAGTACCCAGCACACAAGAGGACGAACAAAAATGGAGAAAGGTTAACTGAACTATGTTGAGAACACAGAATGAGACTTATGACAACTCACTGCAGGGCCAAACCGAATAAGAAAAAGATATGGGCAAGCCAATGCACCCACATTGGGGAATTCCAGATTGACTATGTGGCAATCAATCGGACAAACACTAAAGAGATTATGAACACAAAGGTCAGAAAGAACACAAGAATAGAATCAGATCACTATCTTACAGAAATCAAGTGCCTTTGGATTCCGCACAGGGGTAGACTGCCACAGACAAGTAGACCAACTGGAAAAATAAATATAGACAGAGACAAATTACGGCACATTCGATCCAAATAGAGGAAGGAATAGAAACTGGCAATGGATGGGATGACATGAAGCTGAATATGAGGAAACAGGCTGAAATGTGGGGAAAGGAAGAAAAGAAAAAGAAACACTGGTGGTGGAATACGGACTGTGAGGAAGCGGTTGAGAATCGCAGGAAAGCCTGGAGAGACTGGAGCATTAAGAAGAACCTGGAAAAATGGAAAGTTTTCCTACGAGTAAGGAAGGAAACAGCCAGAACCATAAGATGGACCAAAAGACAGAGGATGAAGCAGGAATTGAATGAAATTGAAAACAACTTCAGGAAAAAAAAATAGTAGAGACTTTTTTGGGAAATTCAAAAAGAGCCTGAGTGGATATAAAGGCAGAGAACTCTTTATAAGAGATAAGAATGGGGATCTGGCAGTTAGTGCGAAGGAGAACTGTAGGATA
Organism: Anabrus simplex; assembly: GCF_040414725.1. Taxonomy (NCBI): domain Eukaryota; kingdom Metazoa; phylum Arthropoda; class Insecta; order Orthoptera; family Tettigoniidae; genus Anabrus; species Anabrus simplex. The sequence continues at coordinate 124,891,530 of NC_090265.1, read as the reverse complement.
CTTGCAGAATACTTTCATGACCTGTTAAACTGTGAACCACCTGAAGAAGAGCTGGAGCTGGGGACAAACACAGAAGAGAGAGAGTCATGTCCTCCAACTAGAGATGAGGTCACACAGGCCATAAGCGATCTAAAGAATAGCAAAGTAACCGGAGAAGATGGAATATCAGTTGAGATGATTAAACGGGGAGGTGACAAGGCAGTAGACAACATGACCAACATCATCGGCCAGATTTGGAGAACAAAGAATTTACCAGAAGGATGGAAGAATGCGATCATAATACCAATACATAAGAAGGGAGACAAGAGGGATGCAAACAACTATAGAGGAATTTCGCTACTAGAGATTGGCTATAAGGTGTTGTCGAAAGTCCTGCTCAATAGACTGGAAGAACAGTTAGAAAGTACAATTGGAGACTACCAAGCAGGATTTAGGAAGGGAAGAGGATGCATAGAACAGATATTTATACTGAAACAACTGATAGAACATAGGGCCTTAAAGAACAAAAAAACAGTGGTAACCTTTGTAGATTTCACTAAGGCATATGACTCCATCGACAGACAAACCCTTGGAAGAATCCTGAAGAACAGAGGATTAGATGGCACTACACATGAACTCATAATGGAAATTCTATCAGACACAAAGGCAAGCGTGAGATTCAGAGGAGTACTCTCTGAAGAATTTGATATCAACACTGGTGTCAAACAAGGAGATGGATTATCACCAATGTTGTTCAACACAGCTCTGGATGAAGTCATCAGGCAGTGGAGAACAATGAATGAGACAAAAGGAATACCAAAGACGCATGGTGGGGACAAAAAGGACAATAGGGCCCAAGTAGATTGTCTAGCCTATAGTAAGCTATAGTAAGTGAGACAGAAGAAGATGCAAAGACACAATATAGCAATATAGCAATATAGCCGGAAGGGTAGGACTGAGGATCGCCTACAACAAGACAAAGACATTGAATACCACTGAGGATTGGACAACACCAGAAGGCACCGTGCAAAAAGTGGACAAATTCAAGTACCTAGGAGAATTTATAACAGGAAGGAATAGGAGCAATGAGGGAATAACAGAGAGGATAAAGAAGATGCGATCAGCCTTCTGTATGACCAGAGATATCTATATATATAAAGTAGCTTGTCCTGACTGACTGACTGACTGATTCATCATCGCCGAGCCAAAACTACTGGACATAAGGAAATGAAATTTTGAGGATATATTCATATTATAATGTAGGTGCTCGCTAAGAGAGGATTTTTGGATATTCCGTCCCTAAGGGGGTGAAAAGGGGGTTGAAATTTTAAAATGAGTGTGTCTATATCTCAAAACTTTAAAAGTTTACAGATGTGAAAATTGGTATTTAGAATCTTCTTTAAAAATAAGGAAACACGTATTTTTTTGTTTTCAGACAATCCCAATAGGAGGGGTGAAAAAGGGTGAAAAAGTGTGAAAAAGGGGTTGAATGCCTTTAATCAGGATACCGATACTTATATCTCAGAAACTGAAGATATCACAGACCTCAATTTTGGTACTTTCGATCGCTGTCAAAAATAAAGAAACACGTATTTTTTTGTTTTTGGAAAATCCAATTAATGCGGGCGTGAAAGGGGGGTGAATTTTTAAAATGAGTGCATCTATATCTCAAACGTTTTATAGTTTAGAGATGTAAAAATTGGTATTTAGAATCTTCATTAAAAATAAAGGAACACGTATTTTTTTGTTTTCGGAAAATCCCATTAGGAGGGTTAAAAAGGGGTGAAAAATGGGTTGAATGCCTTTAAAGAGATTACTTATATCTCAGAAACCGAAGATATTACTGACCTCAAAATTGGTACTTTTGATCGCTTTCAAAAATAAAGTAACACATATTTTTTTTTTGTTTTTGGAAAATCCAATTAATGCGAGGGTGAAAAAGGGGGTGAACTTTTAGAATGAGTGCATCTATATCTCAAAAGTTTTAAAGTTTAGAGATGTAAAAATTGGTATTTAGAATCTTCATTATAAATCAAGGAACACGTAGTTTTTTGTTTTCGGAAAATCCCAATAGGAGGGGTGAAAAGGGGGTGAAAATTGGGTTGAATGCCTTTAAAAAGAATACATATATCTTAGAAACTGAATATATTACAGACCTGAAAATTGGTATTTGGGATCTACTTTAAAAATAAAGAAACAGGTATTTTTTCGTTTTGGGAAAATCCAAATAATGGGGGGTGAAAAGGGGGATGAAATTTTTAAAATGAGTGTATCTATATCTCAAAACTTTTAAAGTTTATAGATGTAAAATTTGGTATTTAGAATCTCCTTTAAAAATAAAGAAACACGCATTTTTTGTTTTCGGAAAATCCAAATAGGAAGGGTGGAAAAGGGTGAAAAAGAGGTTGAATGCCTTTAATGAGGCTACTTATATTTCAGAACCAGAAGATATTACAGACCTGAAAATTGGTATTTGGGATCTACTTTAAAAATAAAGAAACAGGCATTTTTTCGTTTTTGGAAAATCCAAATAATGGGGGGTGAAAAGGGGAGTGAATTTTTAAAATGAGTGTGTCTACATCTTAAAACTTTAAACGTTTACGGATGTAAAAATTGGTGTTTAGAATCTCCCTTAAAAATAAAGGAACACGTATTCCTTTGTTTTCTCTAAATTTCAATAGGAGGGGTGTAAAAGGGTGAATAATGGGTTGAATGCCTTTAATGAGGATACATATATCTCAGAAACTGAAGATATTACAGAACTGAAAATTTGTAAATGGGTTCTCCTTTAAAAATAAAGAAACACGTATATTTTTGCTTTTGGAAAATTCAATTAATGGCGGTTAAACAGGAGTGGCAAATTGGGGTGAATTTTTTGAAAGACTATATCTACAGAATATCTGAGAAGCGTAAAATGTTACAGACGTAAAAAGTGGGTATTTGGAATCTCCTGTAAGTGAAAAGAAACATAGGTGATTTGTCTTTGGAAACTCCACTTAAGGGGAACTAAAAAGGGGTGAAATTTTAAAATGAGAATTTCTACAGTATATCTTAAAAAACTTAACATGTTTCAGAAGTGAAAAATGGTAATTTTTTAATTCTATTAAAAATAAAGAAACGTGTATTTTTAGTTTTCGGAAATACCACTTGGGAAGTGGGGGGGGGGGTGTAAAAGTGACTGAAAATGGTGTTGAATTCTTTTAATTAGGCTACTGATATCTCAAAAATGAAGATGTTACACACGTGAAATTTGATTTTTGGAATCTGCTTTAAACGTAAACAAACACGTATTCTCAGAAAATCCAATGAAGGGGGTTTGGGGGGTTAAAGGATTGAAAAAATTAATTGACTTAATTGTATGAGAATACATGCATCTAATAAAAACTAAAGTTGTTACAGACGTGAAAATTGGTATTTTGATCTCTTTTAAAAACAAAGAAAAGCGCGTTTTTTTGGGGGGGGGGGAATAACTTTGGGGTGGGGGAGTGAAAAGGAGCTGAATTCCTTTCATGAGGAGACATAAATCAAAAACTAAAGAGGTTAGAGTGGTGATAATTGGTATTTAGAAGATCCTTTACTATTAAAGGAACAAGTATTTTTTGCCTTAATATCACTTTGTGAGGGTGGGGGGAGTGTGCAAGGAAGTTAAAAAAGTGAATTATTTTAAAGGGGATATTTATATCTCAAAACTGAAGGTAATAAACGTGAACATTGGTATTTGGAATCTCCTTTAAACATAAAGAAACACACCTTCTTTTAATTTTTTGGGGGGTGGGGGTAAATAAACTTAACGGCGGTGGGGTGTAAAAGGCGGTGAGACCAATTCATTTTACTGTTCATAATGTACTTATAAGGAGCCTCCGTTGCTCAGGCGGCAGAGCGCCGGCCTCTCACAGCTGGGTTCCGTGTTTCAAATCCCGGTCACTCCATGTGACATTCGTGCTGGACAAAATGTCGGCGGGACAGGTTTTTCTCCGGATACTCCGGCTTTCCCTGTCATCATTAATTCCAGCAACACTGTCCAATATTTCATTTCATTTGTCACTCATCGATCATTGCCCCAGAGGGGAGCTTCGGCAGCCGGCACAATTCATATTGTCGCCGCTAGATGGGGCTTTATTCATTCCATCCCTGATCCTGTCGAATGATAGGAAACAGGCTGTTGACTTTCTATGTACTTATTCTGATCATAAACCGATCATTTTTAATCTTTCCTGGGTTCTTTTTCAACAGCCATCTTTTCCTTCGGAGAACGTTCTTAGATTAGAGTAGATTCTCCTGATATATAAATAAAAATTTAAACACATTTGAAATAAACGATAGGAATGATATTGACCGTCAAATTGTTCACCTCTATAATAAGGTCACTAATACACGGAGGTATGTCATTCGTATCGCCAGAAATCCCGCACACTTGCCTACGCGCGACAATGGTACTGGCCACATTGTCAACAATGACAATGGCAGCAGATGTAATTTACCGCCAAGTAGCGGTCTTGCATATTGCTGTGGGGTCCAGAATATATAATAATAATAATAATAATAATAATAATAATAATAATAATAATAATAATAATAATAATAATAATAATAATAATAATAATAATAATAATAATAATAATAATGTTCTGGACCGTCGTCACATGTGTGGACCACGCTGGAAACGGGTCCTGGACGGCTAATGACTAAGAATGCAGTCCGGCCGCGGGTTCAGTAGGCTACCGCCAAGGCACCCAAGACGACACCACGACAGATCCCCTGAAGGATTTGATTCATATTTAAAATGCTTATAGGAATAGATGGCAAAGATTTAGGGACCCAACTAACTGGGTGGAATACCTGGACCTAGCCCGGGAAGTACGAAATCGTTTGCTGGAAAGAAAGATTGAAAAATGGGAGGAAACTTGCCGTAATCTATTAGAAAACGAGTCAGATCGCGAATTTTGGCGGATTCTCGCAGAAAACTGGTCAGATCGCAAATTTCGGCGGATTATATATCTAAAACAATAAGCATTCAATTATAAATTTCAGTATAACACCGTAGCGAAGCACGGGTATCTTGCTAGTATACAATAAAAAGAATATATCTACAGACGCAAAGATCAGACATTACAAGGCAACGGTGAGAAATGCTGTATTATATGCTGAAGAGACAATAGCACTAGGAAGAAATGGTGCAGAACAACTAGAAAAAGAAGAGAGAAAAATATTGAGGAAAATACTAGGCCCTAAGAGAGGAGGTGAGAGATGGATGAGGAGACCCAGGGAAGAACTATACCGGAACATGAGGACAATCTCAGAAGAAATCAGACTGAAAAGAGCAAGGTTTGCGGGACATGTAATCAGGATGAATATGGATAGAATGACGAAAAAGAGTATGGGAAACAACAGCGAGGACACGAGGAAAGACAGGAACCAAGTGGGTAGTTGAACTCCGGAAAGATTGGTCGGAATTGGGGATCAAGGTGGAAGAAAAGGAAAATTGGAGAAGCAAGTACATACCGACTAATATGCCAGAGATCAATGATAGGGATGGATACAGGAAAAGGATTGAGAGTCACCAGTGGAGTAGACAAGAGAAGAGGATACTGAATATCTCGGAAGAAGAGCGGGAGAGAAGAAGAGAAAGGATGAAGAGGTTCTGGGAGGAGAAGAAGAAAATGCAAACCATGAAGGAGCTGTGCGTGGTCCTACAGAGGCCGTAACGCAAGAAGAAGAAGAAGACGAAGAAGAAGACGAAGAAGAAGAAGAATTCTCTATACAGACCTTGCTATATTTCTTCTAACTGTGAAATAAGTGATGTCTTTCCCCAAATTCCCATTTCTTTTCTACTACTTGTTTAGCTGTAAATATGGCATCAATAGTTGATTTTCCAGGTCTAAATCCTTCTTGATCTTATCTTGATTGTAAATTTGTCTTGTTCTTGATTTTTTGTAAAATGATCTTTTCATAAATCTTCATGCAATGACACAGTAAAGCTATAATAAAGACAAAGTGTCTTATTACGTTTTTCAAAAATAGGTACAATAATTTCCCTTGTCCAATCATCAGGAATCTCTCAGTCAGTCCATATCTTCATTATTCTATTCATAATCATTTCCACTGTGATGTCATCTATTCTAGGAGCTTTGCCATTTTTCATTTCAAATACAGCTTTTCCTACATCCAACATTTGTAGATCTTCTCTTCCTATTTCTTCTGATCGTTTATACATCCCTTCCACTGTAATGGTGATATTTTTTTAAATCTTCATCTCTTTCCTTGGGTACATTTGTTTCATTTTGTCCTTCGTATAGATTTTGGAAATATTCGAACTTACTTTTAAAACTTTTTCTTTCCACACCGGTTTTCCATCTTTGTTGATGACTTAATGTATTTTATTTTTGCTTCCTTTCGCTACCTAATATGTGGTATAATATTTTCTTGTCATTTTTATAATTCTCTTCTCTCTCTTTTCTGAATTTTTACCAGATTTTTTTAGCCAATGCTATCATTTTCCTTGCTGCTCTTCTCAGTCATTTCCATTTGTCTCTGTTATGTTCTGTTCTGTTTCTGAACCATTATCTCCATGCATTCTTCTTCTTCTTGACTGCTTCTGTGATTCTCTCATTCCACCATGGAGTTCCTTTGTGTCTGACTTTTGTTAATGTCCTTCCACATGTTTCTTTTGTTGCATTGACTAAAGCCTGTTTGAACCTTCTTAATTCTTCCTCAACATCCTTTCCCTCATCTTCAGAAAGTTGAGTTTTATAATCTTTTCCCTATATAATGTTTAGTTTCCAGCATTTGATTCTTACCTGTCTTTTTCCCCCACATTTACCCTTTCTGAATTTCATCAATGTCCCCACCAATAGTCTGTGGTCACTGTCGAGATTAATGCTTGGTATCACTTTCACGTCTGTCAAGCTTCTTCTGATTTCTTCCATTTTTATTATATAATCAACTAGCAAGATACCCGTGCTTCGCTACGGTGTTATACTGAAATTTATAATTGAATGCTTATTGTTTTAGATATATAATCCGCCGAAATTCGCGATCTGACCAGTTTTCTGCGAGAATCCGCCAAAATTCGCGATCTGACTCGTTTTCTAATAGATTACGGCAAGTTTCCTCCCATTTTTCAATCTTTCTTTCCAGCAAACGATTTCGTACTTCCCGGGCTAGGTCCAGGTATTCCACCCAGTTAGTTGGGTCCCTAAATCTTTGCCATCTATTCCTATAAGCATTTTAAATATGAATCAAATCCTTCAGGGGATCTGTCGTGGTGTCGTCTTGGGTGCCTTGGCGGTAGCCTACTGAACCCGCGGCCGGACTGCATTCTTAGTCATTAGCCGTCCAGGACCCGTTTCCAGCGTGGTCCACACATGTGACGACGGTCCAGAACATTATTATTATTATTATTATTATTATTATTATTATTATTATTATTATTATTATTATTATATATTCTGGACCCCACAGCAATATGCAAGACCGCTACTTGGCGGTAAATTACATCTGCTGCCATTGTCATTGTTGACAATGTGGCCAGTACCATTGTCGCGCGTAGGCAAGTGTGCGGGATTTCTGGCGATACGAATGACATACCTCCGTGTATTAGTGACCTTATTATAGAGGTGAACAATTTGACGGTCAATATCATTCCTATCGTTTATTTCAAATGTGTTTAAATTTTTATTTATATATCAGGAGAATCTACTCTAATCTAAGAACGTTCTCCGAAGGAAAAGATGGCTGTTGAAAAAGAACCCAGGAAAGATTAAAAATGATCGGTTTATGATCAGAATAAGTACATAGAAAGTCAACAGCCTGTTTCCTATCATTCGACAGGATCAGGGATGGAATGAATAAAGCCCCATCTAGCGGCGACAATATGAATTGTGCCGGCTGCCGAAGCTCCCCTCTGGGGCAATGATCGATGAGTGACAAATGAAATGAAATATTGGACAGTGTTGCTGGAATTAATGATGACAGGGAAAGCCGGAGTATCCGGAGAAAAACCTGTCCCGCCGACATTTTGTCCAGCACGAATGTCACATGGAGTGACCGGGATTTGAAACACGGAACCCAGCTGTGAGAGGCCGGCGCTCTGCCGCCTGAGCAACGGAGGCTCCTTATAAGTACATTATGAACAGTAAAATGAATTGGTCTCACCGCCTTTTACACCCCACCGCCGTTAAGTTTATTTACCCCCACCCCCCAAAAAATTAAAAGAAGGTGTGTTTCTTTATGTTTAAAGGAGATTCCAAATACCAATGTTCACGTTTATTACCTTCAGTTTTGAGATATAAATATCCCCTTTAAAATAATTCACTTTTTTAACTTCCTTGCACACTCCCCCCACCCTCACAAAGTGATATAAAGGCAAAAAATACTTGTTCCTTTAATAGTAAAGGATCTTCTAAATACCAATTATCACCACTCTAACCTCTTTAGTTTTTGATTTATGTCTCCTCATGAAAGGAATTCAGCTCCTTTTCACTCCCCCACCCCAAAGTTATTCCCCCCCCCCAAAAAAACGCGCTTTTCTTTGTTTTTAAAAGAGATCAAAATACCAATTTTCACGTCTGTAACAACTTTAGTTTTTATTAGATGCATGTATTCTCATACAATTAAGTCAATTAATTTTTTCAATCCTTTAACCCCCCAAACCCCCTTCATTGGATTTTCCGAGAATACGTGTTTGTTTACGTTTAAAGCAGATTCCAAAAATCAAATTTCACGTGTGTAACATCTTCATTTTTGAGATATCAGTAGCCTAATTAAAAGAATTCAACACCATTTTCAGTCACTTTTACACCCCCCCCACTTCCCAAGTGGTATTTCCGAAAACTAAAAATACACGTTTCTTTATTTTTAATAGAATTAAAAAATTACCATTTTTCACTTCTGAAACATGTTAAGTTTTTTAAGATATACTGTAGAAATTCTCATTTTAAAATTTCACCCCTTTTTAGTTCCCCTTAAGTGGAGTTTCCAAAGACAAATCACCTATGTTTCTTTTCACTTACAGGAGATTCCAAATACCCACTTTTTACGTCTGTAACATTTTACGCTTCTCAGATATTCTGTAGATATAGTCTTTCAAAAAATTCACCCCAATTTGCCACTCCTGTTTAACCGCCATTAATTGAATTTTCCAAAAGCAAAAATATACATGTTTCTTTATTTTTAAAGGAGAACCCATTTACAAATTTTCAGTTCTGTAATATCTTCAGTTTCTGAGATATATGTATCCTCATTAAAGGCATTCAACCCATTATTCACCCTTTTACACCCCTCCTATTGAAATTTAGAGAAAACAAAGGAATACGTGTTCCTTTATTTTTAAGGGAGATTCTAAACACCAATTTTTACATCCGTAAACGTTTAAAGTTTTAAGATGTAGACACACTCATTTTAAAAATTCACTCCCCTTTTCACCCCCCATTATTTGGATTTTCCAAAAACGAAAAAATGCCTGTTTCTTTATTTTTAAAGTAGATCCCAAATACCAATTTTCAGGTCTGTAATATCTTCTGGTTCTGAAATATAAGTAGCCTCATTAAAGGCATTCAACCTCTTTTTCACCCTTTTCCACCCTTCCTATTTGGATTTTCCGAAAACAAAAAATGCGTGTTTCTTTATTTTTAAAGGAGATTCTAAATACCAAATTTTACATCTATAAACTTTAAAAGTTTTGAGATATAGATACACTCATTTTAAAAATTTCATCCCCCTTTTCACCCCCCATTATTTGGATTTTCCCAAAACGAAAAAATACCTTTTTCTTTATTTTTAAAGTAGATCCCAAATACCAATTTTCAGGTCTGTAATATATTCAGTTTCTAAGATATATGTATTCTTTTTAAAGGCATTCAACCCAATTTTCACCCCCTTTTCACCCCTCCTATTGGGATTTTCCGAAAACAAAAAACTACGTGTTCCTTGATTTATAATGAAGATTCTAAATACCAATTTTTACATCTCTAAACTTTAAAACTTTTGAGATATAGATGCACTCATTCTAAAAGTTCACCCCCTTTTCACCCTCGCATTAATTGGATTTTCCAAAAACAAAAAAAAAATATGTGTTACTTTATTTTTGAAAGCGATCAAAAGTACCAATTTTGAGGTCAGTAATATCTTCGGTTTCTGAGATATAAGTAATCTCTTTAAAGGCATTCAACCCATTTTTCACCCCTTTTTAACCCTCCTAATGGGATTTTCCGAAAACAAAAAAATACGTGTTCCTTTATTTTTAATGAAGATTCTAAATACCAATTTTTACATCTCTAAACTATAAAACGTTTGAGATATAGATGCACTCATTTTAAAAATTCACCCCCCTTTCACGCCCGCATTAATTGGATTTTCCAAAAACAAAAAAATACGTGTTTCTTTATTTTTGACAGCGATCGAAAGTACCAAAATTGAGGTCTGTGATATCTTCAGTTTCTGAGATATAAGTATCGGTATCCTGATTAAAGGCATTCAACCCCTTTTTCACACTTTTTCACCCTTTTTCACCCCTCCTATTGGGATTGTCTGAAAACAAAAAAATACGTGTTTCCTTATTTTTAAAGAAGATTCTAAATACCAATTTTCACATCTGTAAACTTTTAAAGTTTTGAGATATAGACACACTCATTTTAAAATTTCAACCCCCTTTTCACCCCCTTAGGGACGGAATATCCAAAAATCCTCTCTTAGCGAGCACCTACATTATAATATGAATATATCCTCAAAATTTCATTTCCTTATGTCCAGTAGTTTTGGCTCGGCGATGATGAATCAGTCAGTCAGTCAGTCAGTCAGTCAGGACAAGCTACTTTATATATATAGATTATGAATTTCTGTTGCAAGTTCCAACTGCATGTAGTAAATTTGTGTCTCTTTTCTTATACTATCCATTACCAATGATCCATTGCATTTTCAGACACATGTCTAATAATATCTCCCCTTTATCATTTCTGTGATCTTCTCTGTGGCTTCCTATAACTGTTTCATATCCTTCTCTATCACTCCCAACTCTAGCATTAAAGTCTTCTATAATCACAGTCTTGTTAGACATTACAGCATCCTGTCCGGCTCCACGGCTAAATGGTTAGCGTGCTAGGCCTTCGGTTACAGGGGTCCCGGGTTCGATTCCCAGCAGGGTCGGGAATTTTAACCTTAATTGGTTAATTTCGCTGGCACGGGGGCTGGGTGTATGTGTCATCTTCATCATCATTTCATTCTCATCACGACGCGCAGGTCGTCTACGGGCGTCAAATCAAAAGACCTGCATCTGTCAAGCCGAACTTGTCCTCGGACACTCCGGCACTAAAAGCCATACGCCATTTCATTTCATCATCCTCTAGTTTAATGATAAATTCGTCCTTTTCATCTGTTTTGCAACTTATTTGAGGAACGTAAACCTGGATTACAGGATTTTCTCATGTTATTTTCCCTCCCTGATTTTTGGAATGAAAATTTTGGGGGGCAGGAATCGCATATTTTCTCCCCTTCCTCCCTTGTTTTATCTATGGATTCCACGGACTTATCTCATCTTCGTGCTTCATGCCGATGTACGGAAATTGGGAACTAGTTTGGAAATTCCAGTTCATGTTTCCCATGTTAGGAGAGGAGAAAGTGACTGATTACTCAATATTCCAGCGCCTGGGGCCAGAACACACCTGTGACTGCTAACCATAACTTGCCCTTGTTATAAGCTGTGACCCGCACGGCCTGACCATATCTTAAACCACAGGTCTCTTCTGATTTTGGACAGTTTCCGTGGCCATCTTGTTGATGATGTTTGGCAAGAAATGGTCAACCAGAAGACTGATGCTGCAATAATTCCAGGTGGCTTGACGTCAGCCTTGCAGCCTCTTGATGTAAGCGCCAACAAGCCATTCAAAGACAACATGCGGCAGGTATATTCTGAATGGATGGTGGGAGGTTCTCATATCAAGATCAAGAAGTCTTCACTAGAATTAATATGCGAGTGGATTGTTCGTGCATGGGGACTGATTTCACGAGACATTTGTGAAAAGTTTCAAGAAAACTGGCATTTCCGGCGAACTAGATGGAACTGAAGATGGAGATGGAACAGAATGGGAGTAATTCATCGCAGAGGACTTCAGAAGAAAGCGCTGATGAATGACATGACAAGTCTGTTTCTTTGAAGTGAAATACATATTAGCGTAGACAATTTTACCCTAATACAGTATTCTAATTTATTTCAGGTATCTGGCTCCTATCTTCAGCGAATACTCGTGTGACATTAAAAGACGATGGTTTCCGTATAATTATTGCCTTCGATTTTTTATAAAATTGTTATACATATTTTCAATTATTTTGTACTCTTTTAGCCCTAAATAAATTTTGTAACTTAAGTGAATTATGTTTGATTTCCTCATTTCCATTTCTAATTTAGATTTGCATAATTTTCACTCCCCATTTTCTAGGTTGGAAAAAGGTAAAAAAGGGGGGGAAATTACACAAGTAAATATGGTATATCAAGGATATTTCCTTCCATCATTACCTGAACTCTAATTATTCTGTTGCAAACATAATCCACATTGAGTATTTTGTTGGCCAGTTCTATAGCCACTATTATTGCAACACCGTTCCTTCTTTTGTCTCTTTCTGACCACCACATTTTATATCCCCTCTCCAGCACCTTACTACCACTACCTTTTTCTCTGAGGTTTTATGACTTGCAGAACGTCACTGAAGACAACTAATTGCAACACTACTGCACTTTACAAAAATTATCACATACCTTAATGATGGTTAATCACAGCCAGCATAAGACAGAGATATCAGTTATTCATGCTGAAGCCTGTGTTTTGGGCATATTATATGCCCTTTCACTGTTTGGTCCCGATGTCCTCCTACCTCTCCACAGTAGCTGCAGGTGGGTCGGGACCTCTTCTTTGGGGAAAATTTTCTTGGAGTTGGTGGTTTTCTCTTCTGAGCCTTACTTGACTTTTTTTAAGTGTTACACTTGATGAAGAAGATGATGATAGTGTAGTTATTGGCAGAGAAGGAGAAACAGAAGCCGGCTCTGTAAACTTTTCACTTGAGGTGGTTGGTGGCGGCGTTGTTGTTAGAGCAAGGAAAGATGTTACAGCAGGACATAGTACATCTTTCTTATCTTCCGATACGAAGGGCCTAATTTTTTCATGGAGATACATCTGTCTATTGATGCCAAGTCCTTGAGGTTTGATGACTTGCGGAAGGTCACTGAAGTCAGGCGCTGGATCTTCTGGAAGGATGTTGTAGGGTACTTCGTCAGAAACTATGGATTTCTTTATTAACACTATACCAGGATGCTCTTTCATATACACAAAGTGATGTATCTGGACTATTTGTGGAATGTTTTTCATTCCAGCATGGAACTTGTTTTGCCAGTCATAAGTAGGAATTCTTACATTTCCGGATTCTGTGCCAACAGCGACAGGAATAATAGAGCTAGAAACCTGACAACTTTTACAGGCAACATTAATTACATGTTCAATAACTTCACTTTCATTTTTCCGGAATGCTCTCTTGAAACAACCAAAATACAAATCAGGTTGAAATTTGGTATGTCCCACTGGCAATAATGAAATTTTGTAACTGCTGTTCTTTCCTGTCATAACTTTCCACATGAGGTATCTCATTAAGAAGACTGCATTGGTATCAGAAATGTTTGGAGCAGAGAGGATGTTTATGAAACCTGTTACCTTTATTAAAAGTGCCCAGCTAGGATCTATCTACCTATCTATCTATCTATCTATCTATCTATCTATCTATCTATCCTGATCTGCATTTAGGGCAGTCGCCCAGGTGGCAGATCCCCTATCTGTTGTATTCCTAGCCTTTTCCTAAATGATTTCAAAGAAATTGGAAATTTATTGAACGTCTCCCTTGGTAAGTTTTTCCAATCCCTAACTCCCCTTCCTATAAATGAATACTTGCCCCAGTTTGTCCTCTTGAATTCCAACTTTATCTTCATATTGTGATCTTTCCTACTTTTATAAACGCCACTCAAACTTATTCGTCTACTAATGTCATGCCACGCCATCTCTCCGCTGACAGCTCAGAACATACCACTTAGTCGAGCAGCTCTTCTTCTTTCTCCCAATTCTTCCCAGCCCAAACTTTGCAACAATTTTGTAACACTACTCTTTAGTCGGAAACCACCCAGAACAAATCGAGCTGATTTTGTTTGGATTTTTTCCAGTTCTTGAATCAGGTAATGCTGGTGAGGGTCCCATACACTGGAACTATACTCTAGTTGGGGTCTTACCAGAGATTTATATGCCCTCTCCCTTATATCCTTACTACAACCCCTCAACACCCTCATAACCATGTGCAGAGATCTGTACCCTTTATTTACAATCCCATTTATGTGATTACCCCAATGAAGATCTTTCCTTATATTAACACCTAGATACATACAATGATCCCCAAAAGGAACTTTCACCCCATCAACGCAGTAATTAAAACTGACAGGACTTTTCCTATTTGTGAAACTCACAACCTGACTTTGAACCCCGTTTATCAATATACCATTGCCTGCTGTCAATCTCAACATTATCGAGGTCACGTTGCAGTTGCTCACAATCTTGTAACTTATTTATTACTCTATAGAGAGTAACATCATCCACAAAAAGCCTTACCTCTGATTCCACTTCTTTACTCATATCATTTATATATATATATATAAGAAAACATAAACGTCCGATAATACTGCCTTGAGGAATTCCCCTCTTATTACAGGGTCAGATAAGCGTCACCTACTCTAATTCTCTGAGATCTATTTTCTAGAAATATAGCAACCCATTCAGTCACTCTTTCATCTAGTCCAATTGCACTCAGTTTTGCCAGTAGTCTCCCATGATCCACCTTATCAAATGCTTTAGACAAGTCAATCGCGATACAATCCATTTGACCTCCTGAATGCAAGATATCTGCTATATCTTTCTGGAATCCTACAAGTTGAGCTTCAGTTGAATAACCTTTCCTAAAACCAAATTTCCTTCTATCAAACCAGTTATTAATTTCACAAACATGTCTAATATAATCAGAAAGAATGCCTTCCCAAAGCTTACATACAATGCATGTCAAACTTACTGGCCTGTAATTTATTTATCATAAGATAAGATATCCGAGTCATCTTAGTGTGTGGACCCTCACTTACAATGCGAAAACTGGTTCCTTTTCTTAGTATTAAATAAACCTCATGTTTCAGCAGTGATTATTGTCAGAGGGCTTTTAAATTCACGCAGTGAGTAGATGACGCTCCAAGCAATACGTAGGTATCAAAAATGAAAATTCGACATTTTACTCCCTTCAGTGTTTTTTTACGATTATTTCTTGAACTGTTGACCGAGAAGTGGTCCCTTTTCTTGTGCACATACACATATACTATTTGTAAATCATATTTGCCAAAGGCAAATAAAAAAGTATCAATTAGGTGCAACAATTTCTCTGCTTGATTTATTGATACGGACTATGAAGTGGATGGTTTGCATTACACAATGAAGCGTATAATTGCCGTAAGATGATTGTAAATCATGTCAGGTTCTGCCCGACATTCGACCTCCGCAAGAAAAACATAATATCAGAGCTGGCCTACCTATTGATCAGTAAAGGTTAAAACTGTTTTCGAGGATATTGTTGTGGATTTGTCTATAATAACCGACACTTTAGAATCAGATTCTATTATTTTTGCATAACATTTATTTGTCATTTCCAAACAGATATAGCTAATTATACTGGCAGCAGATGTATGACTCTGAAGGCCTACTCCCATATCCAGTTCACAGGCTACCTCTAAATCTATTAAATCAGGGTATTTGTTATATGAAATGCAATTCTCCCTGGTTATCCATATATGCCACCTATCACCGGAGAGATAGGTGATGTGTGAGGTACTAATACTGGTGCGCTTAAGTGCACTCCTCTCTTGGTCTGTAGTGAGTGTATAAGTTGTGGATTTTAATCATTATAGTTGGATTTTAATCAGTATAATTATTATTCATTTTTGTTTATCTTATATGACTGTGTTAAGTGTTAGTGTGTTTGTGTAAAATGTGTGTGTGTGACCAGGGAAGCAGCCATGCTATAGTGTTGGCTGACAGAGTAATTTACAGTGTGTATCTGTATGCGGTTGTCGCCCATCTAGGTACTGACCACACCCAATGTTGCTTTGGCATTGCAGCGAGACCGTACTAATGGTATTTTGCAGTGACTGAAATTTATCTCATTTATGTGAGTATGCAGATGTTAAATTTTGAAAAGCAGCATTTAATTTACGGTGCACCTGCCTCGTCTCCGAGAACCAGTGCTTCATCTGGTTTGTTGGTGTTTAAGTATATTTTGAGGCCATGTAATAAGTTTTAAGGAAGTGAGAATTATCTTGGTTTGGTCTTGGTATTCTTGACGGGTATATTTTTGGGGCAGGGGAGGGAGTTACTAATTAGGTTTTCCAGGGTCTCGGATACTCGATCCACCAAGGAGGCCATGGATTTGATTGGAATTGGTTTTGGAGGAGGCTCAATATGAGTAGAAGAATGTTATTGTTTGGTGCATTGATGGGGTTGGTGGGGGCATTGAGAGGGGTGGGGTAGGTTGGGTGTTTGTTCTTGTGAGTAGCTGTAGGTATGAGTTTTTGTTTGATCGCCTTCTTAAAACATGGGCAGCCAGGAAACGAGGCTGCATGATTGCCTCGGCAGTTTGCCTGGTCCCGAGGCACCTTACATTCAGGGTAGTTGTGAGGACAACCACACCTGTTGCAGCAGGTTTTATTTTTACATCCGGCAGCATGATGGTTAAGCTTTAGACAATTGTAGCAGAGTATTGTGAGTGAGGGGTGTGGTGGGCGTGGTTGAGTTGTATTTTTGGGATGTGGTGTGGGAAGTAAGGGTTTTGTTTCTTTTTTTTCATCTGTTGCAGCTTGTTTTGTTTACTGGGAGTTTGGTTTTTCCTTTAAGAAGTCTGTGCGGTTTATGAAAGGGTGATTGTGTTGGAGGTAACTGACTGGGTTGATTTATTGGTGGACCGAAGGGGGGGAAGGGTAGGTATGGTTTGAGTGTCGTAGGTAGGAGAATTGATTTATTGGGATTTATCTTTTAGAATCAGGGGTGGCCTGGGATGCTTGAGTTTGATTCGGCTTAGGTTTCTTGTCGAAGTGGCTTGGCAGCTGGTGTCTTTAGTGGTTATCGTGGCTTTCTTCTTGACGGTGACATCGTTTATTTTAGTTGGCTGCTGTGGTTTGAGTGTCAGCTTCTTCAGTGGTAGGTGAGACCTGGGTGCGGCATGTCTGACTGATGGGGGTTTGATTTGAGATATGGGTTGGGAATGGGTTTGAGTTTCTTGATTTGTGGTCTCTGGTGTAAGGATGATTTGTTGGTTGATGTCATTATTGAGTGGACTGGTGATTATTGGGGTGCGAATGTTTGTATTTTCAAGTGATTTGAGGATGTGACGGATTGAGTTGTTCTAGCAGGGGTTGTTGTGTGATTCTTCGATGACAGCAATATGTTCAGAGAGGACAGGCGTGAGTGTGCTTATAATAGTTTTTCTGGTCATGGGTATCAGATCTGGGTTTTAGAGGTTGAAGATTAGTACCTTGCATTTAGCAGAGACTGGGAAGGTGGTTTCCATGAACACAGAAGAGAGGGACTGTGTAGTCGATTTCTTCACTTTTTTCCTTCGTCTTCTGAGCTGTTGTCGTCATCTGTTTCTTGCTGGGTTGAATGTTGGTGTGGTTGGGGTTGGGGGCAAGGGTGTAGGGGGAGATGGGGGAGTACTGTGAAGAACAGTAGTGGAGTGAGTTCTGTGTAGGTTGAGGTGATGGTAATAACTAGTTTTAGGAATCCTGTGCTTGTATGCTGGCAACTAATTCACCTTGCCAGTCTGTAGTCGATCGATGGTTTAGCGTGTTTGTGTAATGAGGTGAGGCACTGGTTAGGTCTGGTCAAACTCACTGAGGACTATACAATATTAAATAGAAAGAAGGATTACCTTTCAATACTCTGTTAATAAGTTGAACCAAATAGAAGTTACAACCTGTTCATATGGGAACGGTTTCAACACATTTGAAGTGTCATAATCAGCCAATTAGCAAAGCAGTGCAAACATTAAGTCATAAAGATCTAAAAACACATAACACAATGATCACAGACAAAACGAGTACTAGAAAAATTAACATTATTTTGTACTGAAGCAATTCCAGTTGATATTCATAACACAATGATCATAGTAAAAAGAGTAAAAAGAACAACACTATTTCATGCCAAAACAAATCCAGTTGAATTTCATAAGCAGGTCTAGTACCATCTTGTTGTGCCGCATTCACATATGAAGACGTATAAAGGTGTTATATTTGAGGTCAATAACGAGTTAAAGGAATTGTTCTAAGATGAAAACTTGAAGGACAACTCATTATGAAATTGAACTGGTGATATGCAGTTATGTATAGTTGTTGCTAGGCAGGTCTTGTAGACATTTGTTTTTCTGGCCAAAGAGTAAAAAGTGACATAATTGAAGTCTTAGGAATACAGTGTAGGACTTAATTTCAACAATTCAAAGCTGATATATACATTTTTTTAAAAATTTAAATTGTTAAAAGGAATAAAACCAAATAAAAATATTTAAAAAATAAGAAAAAGAATTACGTGAGGCTCAACTTGAACAGTTTGCCGTGGTGATTGATAAAGGAATGGGAGATGATAAGTAGAGAAAAGGAAGGGGAAAAATGAGCGCTTATTAGAGGGTGGGAGGGAATGGTGAAAATGGGGGGGAGTGGGGATATCTAAGGAGAATCATGGGGGTGTTGCAGAGGGGGCAATTAACATGAGAGGGCTTTGTGTAAATTGTGAAAGATTGATCGCTTACTTGTTGACTTGAGGTTATTTAAAATGGAGATGAGAACGAAAAGGGCATTAGGCTTTTCATAAATATCATTCAGGTTACAGTTTGGATTGAAAAACTGGTTGAGGTGTATAAAACAGTTTTCAGCGATGTCTAGGAGAGGGCCTTTATTTAGAGTGCTGAGAATTTCATTATCCTGGTCTATTGTAGTGAAAATATGTTTAGTGTCATGTATATGTTGCCTCACTGCCAAAAATCTGTTGTATTTTATTGCATTAACATGTTCAAAGTATCTAATTTTGAAGTTACAACCAGTTTGATCTATGTAAGAAGAGTTACAGTTGTTGCATTTAAAACGGTATACGCCTGACTTAGAAAAGACACTTTTTTTATTTAAGGAGTTGGAGTTATGTAATTATTCAAGGTTTCTATTATTAGTTCAAAAAGAAATCATGGTATTGTGTTTTTTGAAGACATTAGCAATACTGTAGGCATTTATATTGAATGTGAATGTGGAGTAAGCAGCTGGTTTAGGATTATCTTTTAAGAGTGTTGTATTAGGATGGTGTTTAAATTTAAATAGTTTAATAATTCGTTCAATCAAAATATCTATTATAACCACTACCTGACCCAACAGACATCGTTCTGTCAAAAATAAATGACAATGGAACGAACTGAAATTCAGTCTGTACTGCAAGCAAAAATCAGAATAATGCAAATGACTACATTATCAATATCAAACGAGTTAATTTTCTACTGCTACCAAAAGTTAGTAACAAACTACTGGAAAAACGTGTTTTCATTACCTGCAATATTAATATCTTGATTGTGAATAAGGAAATGCTCAAATAGGTCACAGCATATCACTACCCAGAAATAACCCTGATTGACTGTAACGTAGATGGGAACTGTTCAGCAGGTCTTCAAATCCCTCACAGACCCATAATTATCCCCCATTGCAAATCAAGTAATTTGATAAGTTGATGGCATGAAGATAATGTGGCAAAACTTACTCCTCTTTCTTCGTAGGAAATAACTATCATAGAAAACACTGATTCCAATCAACACTATGAAGATATTTTTCATTGTAAAGCTTAAAGGTAGGGTACACAATATTTTTTGTTTGATTACCTGGCACGTAAACAATCAAAGTTGATGGTTTTCCAACACGGGAACAGGCAACATACAAATGGCTATGCAAGAAACATGGGTCTTCAAGGTTAATGCTGCAAACACTCAATGACTGCCCCTGGGATTTATTTATGGTCAGAGCAAAAGCGAGCCGCACTGGAAACTGCAGTCGTTTAAATTCAAATGGTATGTCAGTCGGAATCATAGGGATGCATGGTATCAAAACGTCTTCTCCTTTATACTTCCCCGTTAGAATGGTTGCTTCGATCACGTTGTTCAGTAATGTTTTCACCGCTAGCCACGTGCCATTACAAAGACGCGGTTGGTTGATATTTCAGAACGTTATGACCACTGATCTGACCTTTAATTGAAGAATGTGAGGTGGCAATCCTGGCAAATCCAGCGAATTCAAAAATTAGGGTGGATAGTTGACATCATCTTGGTTAGTAGCGGAATCAACTGATTTGTATGTCTTCAAATCACCGGCAATTTCATTTTGAAATTTAATTCATTTACATCCATGTTTTTGGCAGCCAGTATAGCTTGTTCACTCAACCAAATATGGTCTCTGTAATTTTGAGCAACGTTTGGGAACACCTCTTGAATGAGTTCGGTTTTGGATTCAGTAAACTGACAAAAATTGTCAGGAAAAGTAGTGCAGCCAGTTAGAACATCTGAAGGGAATTTGCCATTACCAATGTCAATTAGTTGTTTTGAAAATATCTCTCCAGATTGATCATTTTGCAGCTCGACACTCATATTCTGGCTTAAATTTAGAGTCTTGACGTGTTTCCACAAAAATGATGACTTCAAACATGCATTAAGTTCATCAGCTGGCATTGACCGTGGAATCACTGGCAATGTTTGATGAAAATCTCCTGCTGACAAAATCATTGCTCCACCAAATCGGTTTTGATTGTTCCGCAGACCTTGCATGGTTTGGTATAATGCCTCCAAAGACTTTTTATGTGCCATGGTGCATTCATCCCACACTATCAATTTACATTGTTGCAAAACCTTTACTATTGCAGAGCTCTTCGATATGTTGCAGGTCAGAGTTTTGTTGCTTTGCACATTCAACGGCAATTTTAGCCCTGAATGGGCAGTTCATTCCAACAATGTAGCTGGTCTTATTTTATGGTATTAGCTGTATGTGTGGGTTTTCTATAAATCATAAATGCTCATGCCCCTACCAATGAAAAAAAAAACTTCTAACAAAAACTCTGCAAGAAGTCGATAATTTCTGGGATCTCCTTGATCAGACACTGAATAAAATAAATATGAATAACATCACGATCCTTATAGGGGACTTTAATGCTCAACTGGGTAAGGAAAAGAAGTATCGAGGCGTAGTAGGTAAGTGGGCTCCTCATAAATATACTAACAGAAATGGCCAAAGACTCATAGAAATTTGCAGAACGCATGGACTAATTTCCACATCTACATATTTTATATGAAAACCACACAAACTTAAAACTTGGAAACATCCTGATTGGACAAAAGGAGAATGGCAGCTAGACCATGTATGTATGGAAAAATTCTCGCAAGGAAACCCACAATGTCAAAGTTCTAAGGGGAGTGGATACTGGTTCAGATCATTACCTAATTAAAATCAAGATCCATTAAAAAGAAAAAGACAAAATAGAGTTGGAGAGAAAAGGACATAAGACCCTCATCACTTAATCCAGAATGCCCAGTATCGACAAAGAACAGGAATGACAAGACTAACAGATAATTTGGATGACCTAATACCAATTCTTAAACAGAATGCAGAAGATCTAGCTCCACTAAATCTAAGGAAAAGACATGTGCGGTGGACCTCTGATTGTGATAGAATGCATGGATAAAGACATCAAGCTTGGTTGAAATTTCAAGCCTACAAAACAGAAGAAAATGACATGAACCTCAAGAATGTCAGAAAAGAATTCACCCAAACTATTAGAAGAATTAAGAGAAAATATCAAAAAGATTTAATAAACTCTATTGATGAAAATTATTACAAAACCAATTCTAGAGATTATTACAAAGCCTTTGGTAAACAATTGCAAAAATACAATCCCCCCCCACATTATTGTTGAAAAATAAAGATGGAAAAATAGCGCATAATAACAAGGAAAACGCAGAAATCATGGCGGAAGCATTTAACAAGCTCTTGAACAGTGATGAACTTGAAAAGCTCTTATTAATTGATACACTTACCGCAATAAAAACAAAACCAGAAAATATAAACCCACCTACAGCAAAAGAAGTTGAAAGAGTGCTTAAAGAAATGAACTACAAAGCATGTGGAGAAGACCAGGTTTTTGCAGACAAGTGGAAATATGCCGGCAGTGCAACTCGGACATCCCTCCATATGATATTACAGAAGATTTGGATATAAAAAAATTTGCAGAACAATGGACAACAGCTATAATTAATCCAGTTCATAAGAAAGGTGAAAGAAGTAATCCAGACAACTATAGAGATATTTCCATCCTTGACTGTACGTATGAGATTTTCTCTAGAAAATCGGATTAAAGAACAACTTGATCAAGAGTTAGGTGAATATCAGGGAGGCTTCAGACCTTGGAGAAGCTGCTCTGTACAAATAATAACTTTGAAGCTAGTCATAGCATAGTACAGAATATTTATAGATTTACAGATTTCAAGAAAGCTTATGATTCCATCCACAGACCATCATTATTAAAAATTTTAAGACATTTCGGACTTCACCCAAAGCTAATCAGATTGATTGAACTTACTCTAATAATACAATTTCTACAATTAAGTTCAGAGGAGAACTTTCTGAACCATTCTTGGTAACAACTGGTTTAAGACAGGGTGACGGATTGTCACCTCTTCTTTTTAACTGTGCACTAGAGTATGTTATGAGGGAATGGTACAAGAACAACTCGAAAAATATAAAAATTGGAACCCAGCAGGATAACATACATTTGAACTGTCTAGGATTTGCTGATGATCTAGCTCTTCTGGCCAATGATATTCAAGAAACAAAACAACAAATAAAATCTTTACAGGAAATAGCTCAAAATATTGGTTTAAAAATTTCATTTGAAAAAACAGAAATTATTCTAACTCAGCTTCTGCTTGCAAACAAAATTAAGCTGGGAGACCAAGAAATAAAAATTGTATAGAAAAATTTAAATAGGTGAAATAATCACATATAACCTGAACGAGAAACCAGCATGGCAAAATAGAATAGATAAACTGGTTACAGCACAGCATGTTACCAAGAATCCATATAATGAAAAGTGTCTCTCAATAGCAACCAAATTGAAACACTACAAACCAGTCACCCAACCACAAATTACATATGCAAGTGAAACATTATTCAAAACTGCTGCAATAGATAGAGTACTCAAGTTAGAAAGGAGAATAGTGAGGACCTGTTTAAATAAAAATTATCAAGTAAACGGAGTCTGGAGATTAGCTTCCAATGAGACAGTTTATAAAGAAATAGAACCTGTGACCAGCACAATGAAAAAGAAACGAATATCATTCTTAGGCCATCTAATATGGTCACCAGAAAATAGAATCAGTAGAAAATTATGGAAGAGTAAGAATAATATTAGATTGATCACAGAACTTAAAGACATGAGAGAGTTGCATATTATAATAGATTTAAAATACAAAACTAATACACTCAAAATGTTGAAAGATAAAACACACTAGAGTACAGAAAAAAAATCAACAAGCAGAGAATAGGAAGAGTGATTTCAGAAGCAGAAAGAAAATTACGTTCAGAAAGGATGAAACAGTATTGGGCTGACAAAAAGAAGAAAAACCTCCATAAACCTGACTAAGTAGTCCTATGTTGGCTAAAAAATTAAAATAATGAGGAAGGTAATCTGCTTATTGTTATATCTAGAAAATTAATTGATTTGTTTGATTCTGTTTCAAGAGTGAATTTAGTATGCAGATCAATTTTATTGAGGTTATTAAGAGAAGATGCTGCATTAATAATTCTTATCATCTAGGATCACAAATGTGTCATCCACATACCTGGCCCAAAATAATACGTGTTTAAAGTTGTCGTCGTTATCAATGAAATTGTGTTCTAAAATGTCTAGGTATATTTCCGCTAAGATCCCTGAGGCTTTAAATCACTGAGGACTGACTGAAGAGTTATTGGTGCTTGCTTAGTGGGTTCGGTCGAGTCAGGTATAGTTTTACCGGACTTCACTGTTCAAGCCCCCGGCATGGTTTTGACAGACATTATTGTAGACAACCTCTTATTCTCAGCATTCAAGGACATTTTTATTCTCCATCCCGCGTAGTAGGGAAAATAATACTAAATCAACCAGCGGTAAAAGTTCATATAACCACACTTCAGCTGAAAATTGTAGTGTAGATACAGTATATTTAGATAGTGCCTATCTTGCCTGCTATATTCATGTGTTATCTTTCGTATGTATCTATTAGAGCATAGTCATTTAGCTTTGTTGGTAATCTTTGAGTACAATAGTTCTTGCAAATTTCATTTCCGTTTGTGCTTAGTAGTGACATACGGTACCGGTATTGTAATTAGGATACGCCTGAATGTAGTTTAAAAATTATTGTAGTGTACTTTACAGAAGTATACGAGTAATATCCATTTTGAATTTAGTTTGCTTATTTTATTATTGTAAAATACTTATGTAGTACTGGTGTAGTAGAGGTATCCGTAGAAACTCTTGCTAAAATTCTGTTGTTGTAATTAGGATAGGCTTAATTACAGTTTGGAATTATGTAGTTCTTGTGTATTCCTTTCGATATTCAGTAATTAACAGCAGTTTTTATCCTGTTAGGGGTTGTAGGATAAAAATAGAGTACGACTAAGTAGTATTGTAGTGTAGTCGTATATTAATTACCTTATTGTCCTGTGATCATTGAGTACTATCCCAGACAATATATCCCCCCATTCATTTACTTTTTGCAAATAAGTTATTTTATTTTTATTTTTCCCATAAAGAATGGCTAAGGAGTGCAAGTGTACGAACTGTGGGTGTGGCGAGGCATTGAGGGGTATGAGGGAGGAGTTGGAGAGTTTGAGGGAGATAATTAGGATTCTCACAGAAGACAGCAAGGAAGATAGGACTCCCTCAAACAATGTACAGGTTACAGTAGGTGTACAAGAGGGTGGGGAAGGAAAAGGGGGCAGTTGTAGAAGACAGGTGATCTAATGTTCTAAGGGGAAGGAGATTGCAGGCTAAGGGCTATAATCAGGACCATAATTCAGGACAGGTGTCTGTGCAAAATCGGTACGAGTCACTCCAGGTAGAACAACAGAGGGAAGATGAGGGTCAGGGAACAGTTGCTGAGTAGGAGGAAGGGAAAATGTAGGAAAGGGAAATGTAGAGTAGAGGATAGGGAAAGACAGGTTGAACAGGTTCATGGGAAGGAGAAAATGGAGGAGAAAGTAGCTTCTGCAGCTATCAGGAAAGATAGGGCTGACCAGGAGGGGAGGGGGTCAAATGAGGTGGGTAGGTTGAGAGTGTTATCCAAGAATTAGGTTGAGGCAGATGTTGAGGAAAGTCGAAGAGAGGGAGGAGGGGAAGTAGAAGGTGGTAGTGTTTCACGTTGGTACCAACAACGTAAGGCAAGCTGATATAATACCAACATAGTTGGAGATGTATGGGATCTGGTAAATGCAGTACGGGTGAAGTTTAAGAAAGCGGAGATTGTTATTAGTGGAATACTGTGTAGGAGGGATACTGATTGAAGGGTGATTGGGAATTTAAATGAGACTAAAAAGTGGGTATGTGGGAAACTGGGAGTAAAATTTCTAGATCCTAATGGGTGGATAGGAGATAGGGATCTGCGCTCAGATGGCCTTTACTTAAATCGCAGTAGTACGTACAAGTTAAGAAATATGTTTGGAAGGGTAATAGGGAGGTACATTCAGGGAAACGGGGTGGCCTAGGGAGCGGTGATAAGGGAGCAGGGAACTGGAAATCAAGTAGGGATGACATAAAAATGTTAGTGCTGAACTGTAGAAGTATTGTAAAGAAAGGAATAGAATTAAGTAATTTAATAGATATATATTTACCAGATATTGTAATAGGAGTTGAATCATGGCTGAGAAATGATATAATTGATGCAGAAATTTTCTCACGGAACTGGAGTGTGTATCGTAGAGATAGGGTAGGAATGGTGGGAGGGGGAGTATTTATTCTGGTGAAAGAAGAATTCGTAAGCTACGAAAAAGTTAAAGATGAGGAACATGAAATTCTAGGTGTAAGGCTCATTTCTAAAGATAAAAGGCAACTTGATATATTTGGAGTGTACAGACCGGGAAAGGGTAGCGCTGACATGGATTCAGAATTATTTGATAAGATAATCAGCTATGTGGGAAATGACATGGAAAGGAATGTGATTGTAGCGGGAGATCTGAATTTACCATATGTAAATTGGGAAGGAAATGCGAATGACAGGAAGCATGACCAACAAATGGCAAATAAGTTAATATGGGAAGGACATCTGATTCAGAAAGTGATGGTACCAATAAGAGGGAAAAATATCCTGGATGTGGTGCTGGTAAAACCAGATGAACTCTATAGAGAAACTGAAGTAATAGATGGTATTAGTGATCATGAAGCTGTTTTTGTTGTAGTTAAAAATAAATGTGATAGAAAGGAAGCTCTTAAAAGTAGGGCTATTAGGCAGTACTGTATGCCTGATAAAGCAGGCATGAGGCAATTTCTAAAAAGTAACTATGATCGGTGGAAAACGGTAAACAAAATGTAAATAGACTCTGGGATGGGTTTAAAGCAATTGTTGAGGAATGTGAAAACAGGTTTGTACCTTTAAGGGTGGTAAGGAATGGTAAAGACCCACCTTTTTATAATAGAGAAATAAAGAGACTAAAAAGGAGGTGCAGGTTGGAAAGAAATACAGTTAGAAATGGCTGTGGAAGTAAGGAGAAATTGAAGGAACTTACTGGAAAATTGAATCTAGCAAAGAAGGCAGCTAAGGATAACATGATGGCAAGCATAACTGGCAGTCATACAAATTTTAGTGAAAAATGGAAGGGTATATATAGGTAGTTTAAGGCAGAAACAGGTTCCAAAGAAGGACACTCCAGAAATAATTAATGAACAAGGGGAGGGTGTATGTGAGGATCTTCAAAAGGCAGAAGTATTCTGTCAGCAGTATGTAACGATTGTTTGTTACAAGGATAATGTCGAGATACAGGAGGACACTAAGGCTAAAGAAGTATTAAAATTTGCACATGATAACAATGACATTTACAATAAGATACATAAGTTGAAAACTAGAAAAGCGGCTGGAATTGATAAGATTTCTGGGGATATATTAAAGACAATAGGTTGGGATACAGTACCATATCTGAAGTACTTATTTGATTATTGTTTGGTTGGAGGAGCTACACCAGATGAATGGAGAGTTGCTATAGTAGCCCCTGTGTATAAAGGAAAGGGTGATAGACATAAAGCTGAAAATTATAGGCCAGTAAGTTTGACATGCATTGTTTGCAAACTTTGGGAAAGCATTCTTTCTGATTATATTAGACATGTTTGCGAAATTAATAATTTGTTCGATAGAAGGTAGTTCAGTTTCAGGAAAGGTGATTCCACTGAAGCTCAACTTGTAGGATTCCAGAAAGATATAGCAAATATCTTGGATTCAGGAGGTCAAATGGGCTGTATCGCAACTGACCTGTCTAAAGCATTTGATAGGGTGGATCACGGGAGACTACTGGCAAAAATGAGTGCAATTGGACTAGACAAAAGAGTGACTGAATGGGTTGCTATATTTCTAGAAAATAGATCTCAGAGAATTAGAGTAGGTGACGCTTTATCTGACCTTGTAATAATTAAGAGGGGAATTCCTCAAGGCAGTATTATTGGACCTTTATGTTTTCTTATGCATATAAATGATATGAGTAAAGGTGGAATCAGAGGTAAGGCTTTTTGCAGATGATGTTATTCTCTATAGAGTAATAAATAATTTACAAGATTCTGAGCAACTGCAACGTGACCTCGATAATGTTGAGATTGACAGCAGGCAATGGTATATTGATAAACGGGGTTCAAAGTCAGGTTGTGAGTTTCACAAATAGGAAAAGTCCTGTCAGTTTTAATTACTGCGTTGATGGGGTGAAAGTTCCTTTTGGGGATCATTGTAAGTATCTAGGTGTTAATATAAGGAAAGATCTTCATTGGGGTAATCACATAAACAGGATTGTAAATAAAGGGTACAGATCTCTGCACATGGTTATGAGGGTGTTTAGGGGTTGTAGTAAGGATGTAAAGGAGAGGGTATATAAGTCTCTGGTAAGACCCCAACTAGGTATGGTTCCAGTGTATGGGACCCTCACCAGCATTACCCGATTCAAGAACTGGTAGTAATCCAAAGAAAAGCAGCTCGATTTGCTCTGGATGATTTCCGACAAAAGAGTAGCGTTACAAAAATGTTGCAAAGTTTGGGCTGGGAAGAATTGGGAGAAAGAAGAAGAGCTGCTCGACTAAGTGGTATGTTGATGATATAGGTGTTGATTCCTACAGGGAATCTGAAATATTTGTTCTGAATGAGTACATTTATAATACCAATATAAATGGTCCATTATTGGACATTATAAATTTTCCAGCTAACTCAACCAGGCAACCAGGAATGAGTTAGCTGGAAAATTTATAATGTCCAATAACGGACCATTTATATTGGTATAAGTGGTATGTTCCGAGCTGTCAGCGGAGAGATGGTGTGGCATGACATTAGTAGACGAATAAGTTTGAGTGGCGTTTATAAAAGTGGGAAAGATCACAATATGAAGATAAAGTTGGAATTCAAGAGGACAAACTGGGGCAAATATTCATTTATAGGGAGGAGAGTTAGGGATTGGAATAACTTACCAAGGGAGATGTTCAATAAATTTCCAATTTCTTTAGGAAAAGGCTAGGAAAACAACAGATGGGGAATCTGCCACCTGGGCGACTGCCCTAAATGCAGATCAGTATTGATTGATTGATACATGTGGTAATTGTTGCTTCTCTGCAAGGTTAACATTATCAGAGATTGTTGTGTGTGCCTTTGACTTTTTATGGTTGAATAATGCCTTCCCCAGTGACATTCGCTGTTCCACTTTTGTGCTTCCTCAGTGTTCGCCTGTTATTTTGAAATATTGAGCCCTGATTCGTTTTCATCGCCCGAACATATAAACAGTTCCTTCGAACATACTTACAACCAATTTTTGATCTTCAATAACTAGCCAAATGTATGCATTCAAGAAGTTTTCTGATTGTTGAGCAGTCCAGACAAACCTTCACACAGATGCTGAATAATTAAATTCACAGAACTAGTACTGGCATCTGAACTTACATCACTTACATTAACAATGAGGCCATCACTTTTTTTTTTGTTTGCTTGTTTGTTTGCAAGTAGATTCTCCAGATTCCTCACAGTCCGTTCATTTGTTAACTGAATAAGGTCATCTTCATCTTCGTAAAGTAGAGGTTCACTGTTTATAAACTTCACAAACACTCAAAGACTTCGGAGAAGCAACAACTGACTCGATCAGAACCAAGATATACAACAAAAAGAAGGGACAAAAAAAAGAAGGGTAATGGTGAAGGCAGCTACTATTTACTTCCATCAATTTAAAAATAAAAAGCTCTGCCACGCTTGGAAACTTTAAGTAATATTCAATATAACACATTTCAGAGATTTATGAAGCAGTGTAAGTGGAATAAAATTACCATTACTGATACTTAAAGTTGTTCACTATTCGCCTTTGAAATGATGCAAGATTTAAAATATTAAAATCTTATAAAACAAAGAAACTTCAGTCAATTTAGAGGGAAATAGGTTTCAGATTTGAATTCCACCTTTCAGATAGGTTTCAGGCTCTGTTCTGGTATATTCCGGGACTACTGCATCACTGAACATGAAGATATATGGAAGACATGTTAAATATATGTACGAAGACAGAATGGCAAAGGAAGCTATAGAAGTACTACAGGAAAAAAAAAATTTGATGAAAGAACCAGATTAGAAGGGATGACTTGATTAAGAACAGCACAAAGCAAAGGAATATGGACTGCACAGTTAATTACATATGAAGAGAAAAGGACAAATTGGAGAGGAACCATGTTTTCTTTTTAATCAGGCTAACTTTGGATACAGAAAAATGATGGTGGGTAGTGACAGAAGTGAAGCTTTACAACTTAAAATGTATTTTAACAATCATAAGTCTACTAATAGATAACTGTTACTTCCTGTTAATAGATCAAAACTAAATAAAACATTTAAAGCTCCAAATAAAATTATTTTCTACAATGGTCATAAAAAAACTGTATGTACAAAAAAAAACAACAACATAATTTCAACTTTATTTTTATACTATTTACATTTTTATACAATTAATAGTGTCTAAGCAATTGATGTTTAAATTGTACTGTTTACCATTAGCAGACAAGGGGGAATAGAAGGGGTTTTATTTGGACATAAAACATCATCATTAACATTGGAAACAATGTGTGTATGATTTGGAATATCTCTTAAAATATTTTTTACTTAGCACATTATACAACAAGAAATGAGTAGAAAGAAGACACTTGGATAACAAAGTTTTTAGCAAGGTTCTGTGTTTCCTTCTCTCACATTACACAACTTTCAAGAGGTGAAACAATATTTACAAAGACTAGTTTTCCTGCATCATGGAAACAGATTTTCACATCAGTCTCTTACAGAAATAATGACCATGGGATGTAACTAGTCCAAAGCTAGTTAAGTGCGTCTGTATATATCTTGTTTATAACGCTGATATTTCTCCAACATTTTAATCTTCACCAGCTGGAATAGCATCTTCTAGTCGCTTAATGAACTTAATTCTTAGTTCCGTGACATTATCTCCTTTCAGCTGGTCTTGAACAAACCAAGATGTTACCTCCATCTGCACCTATGAACAAAATGAAGCAAATGATTCTTGCGTTATGGAAATAATATGAATTCAATGTATGCACTGATCACAGGTTTGTTCACAAGACATTTGCTGATTATTAACATAAGAGAAATTTATAACTTGGAAACGAGAAGTTAAATTCACTCCATAAAGGAAGTACACCAACTGGGCTGCATCACAAAAACAAAACTTACGACCAATAAACTGTCTCTGATAAGTGAGAGAGCGATCTGAGAAAACTGCTTAATGATTTTACGAAATATAATTTTTATACACTTAATTAAACTGATTCTCTCCTCAGTGAGGACAATTGTATTCGCATAATAGAAGGCCTTCCAGTGAAGTATTAGCATGCCTTTGAATATATTTTGAAAAATCAAGGCCAATCTAAAATATCACTATAATCTCAAATAATGCAATATTTACATGGCAGCAAATTAATCTTTTTTCTTAAAATATGAATAGCAGATAATAATGAAAATGCTGTTCATGCGGATAATATTGTAAACGCTGTTCATGAATTAGGCTATGTAAACAAACCTTGTACTTCTAAATATTGATAAATTCTTCAGTTGACGGGGACACAACTTGATGGGATAAATTACGAGGATAAACTTCTAACATGGTTCCATCATAAATCACAACATACAAGTAATGAACGTTAAACAGCTGATTCATTAACCAACATCTGTTAATTGTACAAACGTTAATGGTTTTCAATTACTACCAACAAATACCTACTTCAGACAGTAGTAATTTAAAGCTCCTAGAAGCTAGGAAAGGGCTACGAAATGGCTGGCATGAGAGGAAAAATATTAGGTGAATACCTAACTAGGAGAGCAAATGAGATGGGAAGAAAGAGAAAATTATGAACATGTTCAGCTGGTGTTTGCATGTACAGGGTCTTTATTTATGCTTGGCAAGGACTTTCTCGCTCGACCTTGGCCGCCGATGACAGGCCGGTACCGGCCGCTGGCGCACGCGGTTTCCAGCACTTCCTGCAGTTGCTGAGAGCTGAGCTCCGAGATGGTAGGGTGTTCAATGAAGCTACTGCGTACTGTATGTCGTATTGTATAGTGTTTTATTGTGATTGTGTATAGTGCTGTAATGTATGTGAAATATTCGTTACGTGAACATGTATATCTGCACAATACTTACATTAAGTGTAGAAAATCGTACGTTAGGACAAGACAAAAGTTTCGAGCGAAATTTCCAGGGAGACCCATTCCTACCAATCGGACAATAAAACAACTGAGAGATTCAAAGGTACAGGTTCAGTAAACAATAAAAATAGACGTAAAGGTCGTTATCTCCTTACTGAAGCGTGTTTGGTACGAGGATCATAAGTAAAAATCTGTGGCCCCCTCGTAGCCCAGATTTAACGGCATGTGACTTTTATTTGTGGGGAATGTTAAAAAAATGTAGTTTATGGGAACAACCCTCACACACTAAACTTAAAGGCAATATAAGAGCTGCAATTGCATCCATCAGTGCTGAAGAACTTGGTAGTGTAACCGAAAACTTCATTAGGAGATGCCGATTATGTTTGGCAGCGCATGGGGAACATTTTCAGTCATAAACTGTAAAAATGGTGAGTAAAATGCATGATAATGATTTTGAGCATAAACTATAAAAATGCTGAGTAAAATGCATGATAATGATTTTGAGGACCGTATTCTGCCGTACATACGCATTTAATGAATGTTCTTGTTTCAAATGGCTGCTTCTTACAGCAAATGAACTCTCTTATGAAAGTGTTGAGAAATGTCTATATTTTTTGATGGAGCGAGATGTCCAAACTAATGACAGTAAATGTTTGATCAATTTTTCGATTTGAAGAAATATGTCGCTTCATATAATGGTTTATGGTGTGGGTTGCTGTAGTCACATCCTAGTTCGTGAAGCATGGGCAACGGCTGAATGGCCTAGTAAGTAGTCCTGAAAATCGGGATAACAGTTGCAATACTATGGAATGGAAGAGGGCATCTTGGACATATACTGATTCATGGCCCTCCTTGTGCTCAGGCGGCTATGACTATACAATCCACTGTTGGTCCCTAACCCGTTAAAGGAGAGATTCTCAGTGGGGCTCTAAGTAAGGTAGCATCTTCCATAGAATTTTCACCGAGTACATTCAGGATGTTTTAAGTAAGCCTCAGACCTATGAAAGTAACAGAGTCCCATTTACATTTGACAGGCGAGGGACTCCTTGCAAACAACTTGGCAAACAAAATGGAATTAATGGGGAGCTATATCAATGGAGCTTACGGAAGAAAGAAAGAAAAAGTAGAACTGACTGGGGCAGCAAAGAGGATGCGCCTTGATGTGCTAGGAGTTAATGATATTCGGTTAAGGGGACATACCAAGGGAGAGATAGGGATTATAAAGTATTCTTAACAGGTGTTAAAAGAGAAGGGCAGTGTGAGGTAGGACTTTTCATCAGGAATACTACTGCACGCAAAATAGTTCCAGTTAGGCATGTAAATGAGCAAATGAATGACTTGGGTAGATTTGGCTGTTAGGAGGAATTACGACCAAAATTGTGCCTGTGTATTCACCATGTGAGAGTGCAGATGAGGATGAGGTTAACAATTTATGAAGTACTGAGTGGCATTGTAGTGAGGGTCAACAACAAGGATAGGATAGTGCTACTGGGTAATTTCAATGCGAGGGTTGGAGGATACAATAAGGTAATGGATAAATGTGGGGAAGATATGGAAGCTAATAGGAATGGGAAGTATTTACTACACTTCTGTGCTAGTATGGGATTAGCCAAACCAAATCTAACCAAACCAAACCAAACCCCATGGTACTGCAGCCCTTGAAGGGCCTTGGCCTACCAAGCGACCGCTGCTCAGCCCGAAGGCCTGCAGATTAGGAGGTGTTGTGTGGTCAGCACGACGAATCCTCTCAGCTGTTATTCTTGGATTTCTAGACCGGGGCCGCTATCTCACAGTCAGATAGCTCCTCAATTCTAATCACGTAGGCTGATTGGACCTTGAACCAGCCCTCAGGTCCAGGTAAAAATCCCTGACATGGCCGGGAATCAAACCCGGGGCCTCCAGGTAAGAGGCAGACACGCTACCCCTACACCGCGGGGCCGGCATGTGGGATTAGCAGTTATGAATAAATTCTTCAAGTATAATGCTATTCAACATGTACATGGGAGAATAGCGGCACCACAATAATAATAAATTATATCACAACCAACTTTCAATTCAGGAAATCTGCTAGGAATGTGCAGGTATTCCAGGGATTTTTGGATGATACAGACCACTATCTGATTTGTAGTGAAGTAAGTATCTCTAGGCCTAGGATAGAGAAAGTGAAATTTGTCTGCAGACGAATAAATGTAGAGAATCTCCAGGATGAGGAGATTAGACAGAAGTATATGTAGACAATGCCAGCCCCATGGTGTAGGGGTAGCGTGCCTGCCTGTTACCCAGAGGCCTCGGGTTCGATTTCCGGCCAGGTCAGGGATTTTTACCTGGACCTGAGGGCTGGTTCGAGGTCCACTTAGCCCACTTGATTAGAATTGAGGAGCTATCTGACGGTGAGATAGCGACCCCAGTCTCGAAAGCCAAGAATAACGGCCGAGAGGATTCATCGTGCTGACCACACGACACCTCGTAATCTGCAGGCCTTCAGGCTGAGCAGCAGTCGCTTGGTAGGCCAAGGCCGTTTAAGGGCTGTAGTGCCATGGGGTTTATATGTAGACAATAGGAAGATTCAGTATATAGAAAGAGAGTGGTCGGCATACAGAGATGCTGCAATAGAAACAGCACGGAAATGCTTAGGAACAACTGTGTGTAAAGATGGGAAAAAGTGAACATATTGGTGGGACGATGAAGTGAGGGCAGCTTATAAACGTAAGAGGAAGATGTATCAGAAATGGCTTCAAACAAGGACTGACGCAGACAGATACATGTGGAAGAAACAAAACGAAACAAATCATTATTGAATCCAAGAAGTCATGGGAAAGGCTAGGTCAAGTGGCAGGAAACCTTTTTGGACAGTAATAAAGAATATAAGAAAGGGAGGGAAAAGGAAATGAATAGTGTTTTGGGTAAATGCAGCGAACTGATAGTAGTTTCCAGGGAATCACCGGACAGGTGGAAGGAATATTTTGAAAATCTTCTCAACATAAAAGAAAATCTTCCTGATGACATCACGAACAACCCAGCTCATGGGTGAAATTATGCTTGAGGAAGTGAAAATGATGGTAAATAAACTCCACTGTCATAAAGCAGCAGGAGTAGATGAAATCAGAACTGAAATAGTGAAATATAGTGGGGAAGCAGGAGTGAAATGGCTTCTAAGAGTAATACGGTTAGAATGCAATATTAGTAAGGTACCTTGTGATTAGACAAAAGCAGTAACTGCAATTATCTACAAGCAAGGGAACAGGAAGGATTACAACAACTATCGATGTATTTCACTGATCAGTATGCCAGGCTGGGTATTCACTGGCATTTTGGAAGGGAGGGTGTTATCAGTAGTTGATAGTAAAATGGATGAAAACCAGTGTAGTTTCAGACCACAGAGGGACTGTCACAATTAGATTTTCAGTATGCACCAGGTAATTGAAAAATACAACGAGAGGAAGAGAGAGTTATGTTTCATAGATCTAAAGAAGGCATATATACCGAGGGAAAAAGGTTACAAGTATTACAAGTAACAACAAAAGGTTAGCCGATGATCCTCAACTTCTTCAGGATTTTGGGAACTCTCAACACACAGTACTAATCTCTAAAGTGTTATAGTGCTTCATGAACTGCAAATGGTGAAAGATTTGCGAGTTTCATAAACATATGGAAGCACAGTGCTGGTCAGCACGTACACTATGTGATCAAAAGTATCTGGACACCTGGCTGAATATGACGCACAAGTTCGTGGCGCCCTCCATTGGTAATACTGGAATTCAATATGGTGTTGCCCCACCCTTAGCCTTGATGAGAGCTTCCACTCTCGCAGGCATACGTTCAATCAGGTGCTGGAAGGTTGCTTGGGGAATGGCAGCCCATTCTTCATGGAGTGCTGCACTGAGGAGAGGTAGCGATGTCGGTCGGTGAGGCCTGGCACGAAGTAGGCGTTCAAAAACATCCCAAAGGTATTCTATAGGATTCAGGTCGGAACTCTGTGCAGACCAGTCCATTACAGGGATGTTATTGTCATGTAACCACTCCGCCACCGGCCGTGCATTATAAACAGGTGCTCGATCGTGTTGAAAGATGCAATCGCCATCCCCGAAGTGCTCTTCAACAGTGGGAAGCAAGAAGGTGCTTAAAACATCAATGTAGGCCTGTGCTGTAATAGTGCCATGCAAAACATCAGGGGTGCAAGCCCCCTCCATGAAAAGCACGACCACACCATAACACCATCACCTCCGAATTTTACTGTTGGCAGATGATGTTCACCGGGCATTCGCCATACCCACACCCTGCCATCAGATCACCATATTGTATACCGTGATTCGTCACTCCACACGTTTTTCCACTGTTCAATCGTCCAATGTTCATGCTCCTTACAGCAAGCGAGGCGTCGTTTGGCATTGACCTGCATGATGTGTGGCTTATGGGCAGCTGCTCGACCATAAAATCCAAGTTTTCTCACCTCCCGCCGAACTGTCATAGTACTTGTTGGAGTGGATCCTGATGCACTTTGGAATTCCTGTGTGATGGTCTGGATAGATGCCTGCCTATTACACTTGACGACCCTCTTCAACTGTCGGCGATCTCTGTCAGTCAACAGACGAGGTTGGCCTGTACGCTTTCGTGCTGTACGTATCCCTTCACGTTTCCACTATCACATCAGAAACAGTGGACCTAGGGATGTTTAGGAGCGTGGAAATCTCGCCTACAGACTTCTGACACAAGTGACACCCAATCACCTGACCACGTTCGAAGTCCATGAATTCCGCGGAGCGCCCCATTCTGCTCCCTCACGATGTCTAATGACTACTGAGGTCGCTGATATGGAATACCTGGCAGTAGGTGGCAGCACAATGCACCTAAGATGAAAAACATATGTTTTTGGGGGTGTCCGGATACTTTTAATCACATAGTGTATGTTCTGCTGCTCTCCAAGAACTTGCTTCTGGCTTCATTTATGTGATTGATCCTCAACTTCTTCAGGTTTTTGGGAATTTTCAACATGCAGTGCTAATTTCTAAAGTGTTATAGTGCTTCATGAACTGCAACTGGTGAAAGATTTGCATTGTTTTTAATATTTTAAGTGATCGGCTGATGATGACCTGGAACAGTGGTCAAAACCGATACTGCTTGTAATCAACTAAGAATGTAACATTACATTTCTAATTCTACTTGTATTGAAAAGGTTGAACCACTATATATATATTTTTTCTATTTAATTGTGAACTCAGTTAAATATGGAACATTATGAAATTCTTATCTTTAAACTCTTATCATAGTCGGTATGGTAAAACTGAATAAAACAAATGATCAGAAATTGTATTCTCTATAACTTTTGTTATGTAGTACTTTTCGATAGGACCAATAACATAGGTATTTAAAAATAGGCGCCTTCCACTAAACTACAATTTCATCCAGAGTGAATAAAATTGTTTATAGCTTAGACTGTAGTTTCTTATTCCCCAAGTATCATTAAATTCTGTTAACCTATTTTCTCGTGGCTCGGCGTTGATATGGACTTGGCAACAAAAGTACAAATTCATGAATATCTGTTATCATAGCCGGTACAGTAAAAATGTATAAGACATAAACGATCGGAAATTTAATTCTATATAACGTTAGTTATAGTGGCTTATCCCCCAAATTTATATACCGATTTTCATTAAATTCTCTTCAGACGTTTTCTCGTGATGCGTGTACAGACAGACAGAAATTACGGAAAAGTAAAAAGTGCATTTCCTTGTTACTGTGGATATGACCGATACAGGAATACCATTCTTTTCAAATTCTGAGCAATGTACAGACAAAACTCTTATTTTATACATATATATATTTCATGTGCCTGTCCATATTTTATAATATTATTTTATATACGGACCAATGAACTGACAATAATCACCACCAACTGATAGTGTTGATATTCATATTAATAATTGTTCACAAGATTTAAGATCCATACATAGATTACACATAGTACTGAATGATTCTACTGCATATGTGTTCCTTCTAAGTGTGTTTATCTGTGAAGAGCTTGAGAACTTTCCCGGCAAACAAGTTCTGGCAAAATTAAGGAAGCGTCAGCCTGTTAAGAGGAAAGCCTGTATGACAGAACATTGTATTGTGGACTGATTTACTCAAGCAGCTGGATGTTTCAACAATATTTTCAAATAACTGTGGGTATAATTAGAGCCAAAATTTCAGAACATATTTTGTAAACTTACAATATCATATTTTCCACTTTTTAAGCACATAAATAAAACCGACTTCTGAAAAGTTAACCACATAATTTTCCGAGCCTTAGTTACGATATAGTCTATTATAAAACTGGTACCCCCATCATCCCATGTGTAGCAGTGAACAGCTTTATGCTTGAAGACTGAATATGTGGATGTTGATCCCATACTAGCACAGAAGTCCAGTAAATGCTTCCCATTCCTATTACTTTCCATAACTTCCCCACATTTATCCATTACCTTCTTATATCCTTCAGTTCTATTTCCAATTCTCGCACTGAAATCACCCATTAGCACTACAGTGTTGCCCCAGACTATGATGTCACTCAGTGCTTCATAAAACTTGTCTACTTCATCCTCACCTGTTCCCTCAAACTGCTAAATCTATCTACATCATTCATCCATTCAATTACAAGCCTAACATAAACTATGTTGCGTGCTACTATTCCCCTAGTGAACAAACCTATCCCACATTCCGCCCTCCCTCTTTTCTACTGCTTCCCAGTTTTACACCAGGCTAGTACCTTAATTAAGGGCCAGGCTGAGTGGCTCAACAGTTGAGGCGCTGACCTTCTGACCCCAACTTGGCAGGTTTGATAACCATATTAACTCCTATCTCTTCATTATCTCCCCTTACCCAAAATCATTAACTCCCAACACATTCTGATGTATTATTATTATTATTATTATTTTGTGAGTGTGTATCTTGATAAGAATTTCTTCTTCTCCTCCTCTTTTGTTTCCCTTACTTTCTTTGGTATTTCTCAGCATTTAAGGACACTTTTATTCTCCGTCCCGCGTAGTAGGGAAAATAATACAAATCCATCAATGGTAAAAGTTCATATAACCACACTTCAGCTGAAAATTGTAGTGTAGATACATAGTAGTACAGATACAGTACATTTAGATAGTGCCATATCTTGCCTGCTATATTCGTGCATTATCTTACGTGTGTACAGTATCTATTAGAGCGTAGTACTAATAATAATTTGTGTAAGCATTTAGCTTTGTTGGTAATCTTTGAGTACAGTAGTTCTTGCAAATTTCATTCCTGTTTGTGCTTAATAGTGACATACGGTACCGGTATCGTAATTAGGATACGTCTGAAAGTAGTTTAAAAATTACTGTAGTGTACTGTACAGTAGTATACAAGTAAAATCCTATTAGAATATGGTGTGCTTATTTTATTATTGTAAAATATTTGTAGTACTGGTGTAGTAGATGTATCCGTAGAAACTCTTACTCAAATTCTGTTCTGATTACGATAGGCTTAATTGCAGTTTGGAATTGTGTAGTTCTTGTGTATTACTTTCGATATTCAGTAATTAACAGCGGTTTTTATCCTGTTAGGGGTTGTAGGATAAAAAATAGAGTACGACTAAGTAGTATTATAGTGTAGTCGTATATTAATTACCTTATTGTTGTGTGATCTTTGAGTACAATCCCAGACAATATATCCCTCCGTTCATTGATTTTTGGCAAATAAATCATTTTATTTGTATTTTTTCCATAAAGAATGGCTAAGGAGCGCGAATGTACGAACTGTGGGTGTGGCAAGGCAATGAGGGGTATGAGGGAGGAGTTGGAGAGTTTGAGGGAGATAATTAGGATTCTCACAGAAGACAGGAAGGAAGATAGTACTCCCTCAAACAATGTACAGGTTACAGTAGGTATACAAGAAAGAGGGGTAGCAAAGGGGGGAGTTGTAGAAGACAGGAGCTCTAATTTTCTAAGGGGAAGGAGATTGCAGGCTAAGGGCTCTATTCAAAATCAGAATTCAGGACAGGTGTCTGTGCGAAAACGGTACGAGTCACTCCAGGTAGAACAACAGAGGGAAGATTAGGGACAGGGAACTGTTGCTGAGATGTGTGGAAGTAGGAGGAAGGGAAAAGGTAGGAAAGGGAAATGTAGAGTAGAGGATAGGAAAAGACAGGTGGAACAGGGTCTTGGGAAGGAGAAAAGGGAGGAGGAAGTAGCTTCTGCAGCTATCAGGAAAGATAGGGCTGACCAGGAGGGGAGGGGATCAAATGAGGTGGGTAAGGTTGAGGCTCTGGTTATGGGGGATTCCATCGTTAGACACGTGAGGAAAGTGTGTGGAGGAAAGGGAACCAGGGTAGAATGTTATCCAGGAATTAGGTTGAGGCAGATGTTGAGGAAAGTAGAAGAGAGGGAGGAGGGGAAGGAGAAGGTGGTAGTGTTTCACATTGGTACCAACAACGTAAGACAAGCTGATATAAGTACCAACATAGTTGGAGATGTGTGGGATCTGGTAAATGCAGCACGGGTGAAGTTTAAGAAAGCGGAGATTGTTATTAGTGGAATACTGTGTAGGAGGGATACTGACTGGAGGGTGATTGGGGATTTAAATGAGACTATGGAGTGGGTATCTCGGAAGCTGGGAGTGGAATTTCTAGATCCTAATGGGTGGGTAGGAGAAATGGATCTGCACTCAGATGGCCTTCACTTAAACCGGAGTGGTACATATAAGTTAGGAAATATGTTTGGAAGGGTAGGGAGGTACATTCTGGGAATCGGGGTGGCCTACGGAGCGGTGATAAGGGAACAGGGAAATAGAAATCAAGTAGGGATGACATAAAATTGTTAGTGCTGAACTGTAGAAGTATTGTAAAGAAAGGAATAGAATTAAGTAATTTAATAGATATATATTTACCAGATATTGTAATAGGAGTTGAATCATGGCTGAGAAATGATATAATGGATGCAGAAATTTTCTCACGGAACTGGAGTGTGTATCGTAGAGATAGGGTAGGAATGGTGGGAGGGGGCTTATTCATTCTGGTGAAAGAAGAATTTGTAAGCTATGAAAAAGTTAAAGATGAGACACATGAAATTCTAGGTGTAAGGCTCATTTCTAAAGATAATAGGCAACTTGATATATTTGAAGTGTACAGACCGGGAAAGGGTAGCACTGACATGGATTCGGAATTATTTGATAGGATAGTCGGCTATGTGGGAAACGACATGGAAAGAAATGTGATTGTAGCGGGAGATCTGAATTTGCCAGATGTCAATTGGGAAGGAAATGCGAACGACAGGAAGCATGACCAACAAATAGCAAATAAGTTAGTATGGGAAGGACAGCTGATTCAGAAAGTGATGGAACCAAGCAGAGGGAAAAATATTCTGGATGTGGTGCTTATAATACCAGATGAGCTCTATAGGGAAACTGAAGTAATAGATGGTATTAGTGATCATGAAGCTGTTTTTGTCATAGTTAAAAATAAATGTGATAGAAAGGAAGGTCTTAAAAGTAGGACTATTAGGCAGTACCATATGGCTGATAAAGCAGGCATGAGGCAGTTTCTAAAAAGTAACTATGATCGGTGGAAAACGGTAAATAAAAATGTAAACAGTCTCTGGGATGGGTTTAAAGAAATTGTTGAGGAATGCGAAAACAGGTTTGTACCAGTAAGGGTGGTAAGGAATGGTAAAGACCACCTTATTATAATAGAGAAATAAAGAGACTAAGAAGAAGGTGCAGACTGGAAAGAAGGCTGT
The DNA here is from genome assembly GCF_040414725.1 of Anabrus simplex. Classification (NCBI taxonomy): domain Eukaryota; kingdom Metazoa; phylum Arthropoda; class Insecta; order Orthoptera; family Tettigoniidae; genus Anabrus; species Anabrus simplex. Next base: position 124,849,789 of record NC_090265.1, on the reverse strand, counting down.
GGAAATAAGGAGAAATTGAAGGAACTTAAGGCAGAAGTATTCAGTCAGCAGTATGTAAAGATTGTTGGTTACAAGGATAATGTCGAGATAGAGGAGAAGATTTAAGGCCAAAGAAGTATTAAAATTTACATATTAACAATGACATTTACAATAAGATACCAAAGTTGAAAACTAGAAAAGCGGCTGGAATTGATCAGATTTCTGGGGATATACTTAAGACAATGGGTTGGGATATAGTACCATATCTGAAGTACTTATTTGATTATTGTTTGGTCAGAGGAGCTATACCAGATTAATGGAGAGTTGCTATAGTAAGCCCTGTGTATAAAGGAAAGGGTGATGGACATAAAGCTGAAAATTACAGGTGAGTTTGATGTGCATTGTATGTAAGCTTTAGGAAGGTATTCTTTCTGATTATATTAGACATGTTTGTGAAATTAATAACTAGTTCGATAGAAGGCAATTCGGTTTTAGGAAAGGTTATTCCACTGAAGCTCAACTTGTAGGATTCCAGTAAGATATCTTGGATTCTGGAGGTCAAATGGACTGTATCGATATTGACCTGTCTAAAGCATTTGATAGGGTGGATCATGGGAGACTACTGGCAAAAATGAGTGCAATTGGACTAGACAAAAGAGTGACTGAATGGGTTGCTATATTTCTAGAAAATAGTTCTAAGAAAATTAGAGTAGGTGAAGCTTTATCTGACCCTGTAATAATTAAGAGGGGAATTCCTCAAGGCAGTATTATCGGACCTTTATGTTTTCTTATATATATATAAATGATATGAGTAAAGGAGTGGAATCGGAGGTAAGGCCTTTTGCGGATGATGTTATTCTCTATAGAGTGATAAATAAGTTACAAGATTGTGAACAACTGCAGCATGACCTCGAAAATGTTGTGAGATGGACAGCAGGCAATGGTATGTTGATAAACGGGGTTAAAAGTAAGGTTGTGAGTTTCACAAATAGGAAAAGTCCTCTCAGTTTTAATTACTGCGTTGATGGGGTGAAAGTTCCTTTTGGGGATCATTGTAAGTATCTAGGTGTTAATATAAGGAAAGATCTTCATTGGGGTAATCACATAAATGGGATTGTAAATAAAGGGTACAGATCTCTGCACATGGTTATGACGGTGTTTAGGGGTTGTAGTAAGGATGTAAAGGAGAGGGCATATAAGTCTCTGGTAAGACCCCAACTAGAGTATGGTTCCAGTGTATGGGACCCTACCAGAATTACCCAATTCAAGAAATGGAAAAAATCCAAAGAAAAGCAGCTCGATTTGTTTTGGGGGTGATTTCCGACAAAAGAGTAGCATTACAAAAATGTTGCAAAGTTTGGGTTGGGAAGAATTGAGAGAAAGAAGAAGAGCTGCTCGACTAAGTGGTATGTTCCGAGCTGTCAGCGGAGAGATGGCGTGGAATGACATTAGTAGACGAATAAATTTGAGTGGCGTTTATAAAAGTAGGAAAGATCACAATATGAGGATAAAGTTGGAATTCAAGAGGACAAACTGGGGCAAATATTCTTTTATAGGAAGGGGAGTTAGGGATTGGAAAAACTTACCAAGGGAGACGTTCAATAAATTTCTAATTTCTTTGAAATCATTTAGGAAAAGGCTAGGAAAACAACATTGAGGAATCTGCCATCTGGGCGACTGCCCTGAATGCAGATCAGTGTTGATTGGTTGGTAGAAGAGAATTCCTTTTTCCATCTTCTGCAGTGTATTGATATTAAATGGTAAAAGTGACAACCTATATTCGTGTTTTATACCATCCATAACTCTTACTTATTTCTTTTTATCCATATGCTGTTTAGTTCTTGTAAAGTTAATACAGTGGATTATTCCTTAACGAGGATTACAATCTGTCATACTTACTTGCATTCCTAAGTCTAAAAGCTGACACCTCCTTGAGTCATTAGACTGAATACTAGATTTTTAAGTTCTAGTCCTTCTACCTAATATTTTTTACATTCTTTCAAAAAATAGAGCATAAAATATTGACTTTCTTCAAAACAGGTAATAAATTCCGTATACTTTACTTTCACTTTATCTACATAATTAAATTAAATATCTATAATTTTAGATGTCAGTCTGTTACAGACTGTTACGATCGGCAGTATGACTGACAAAATCTGGCCCTGCAGTGTAGGGGGTAACACATCCGCCTCTCACCCAGCGGCCCGGGTTTGATTCCCGGCCAAGTCCGGGGGTTTTAATTGTAATGATTAATATCCCTGGCCTGGGGACTGGGTGTTCGTGACGTCCTTAATCTTCCATTCCTCACACACAATATTCCATACTACTGCCATTCCAATTACACGCAGGTTATGGTGCCAGTAGGAGCAAAAGATCCACCTGGGTCAACGCCCCAGAAAAAAAAAAAGACAAATTGTACACACTAATATGAAGGTACTAAAAACGTTGTAGGGCCTATGCTCATTCGCAGCCCGCATTTCATCTGAGAAGTTTTTGTGTTTGGTGAGATCAGACATTCCAGACGTTCAACGAGTGGAGTAACGTGCATTAGGTCACCAATGGACACTTTACGGGAAATATTGTAAAGCAAAGCAAAGTCATCATCATACAGGCCATGAAGGTCCTGGGAGGGGTAGAAGATAAAGGCTTCCACTATCCATTACCTCGGTACTTGGTCGGGTAGAGTTGTTAGCTCTACGCCCGGCCGCCTTTGCTCCCAGGAATTAACCTAGTACTCATTTTTGGTGTAGAATGAGTAACCTCAAGGCCATGTGAACCTCCAGAAATGGAAATCTTGTTTCTTAAATTTTCTAACTTCCTGACGGGTAATCGAACCCATGTCCTCCCGGGTGAATCCAGCATGCCTTTACCGCCTTGCCCAGGCCGGGAAGTATAGTAAATTGTTTGTCATTTATCGTCAGCTAAATACAGTATGTGGCAAAACACATAGTACAAGTACTAAAATTACAAACATGTTCTGAACTACCGAATGTTGCCAGAAACCTGCCACTGCAACGGCAAAGGATGCAGGAGATGGAGCTACGGCCTAATCTGCGAGATCACTTAATTTCCCGTGTTCTGTATCTCATGGTCCCCAGATGCCTACATATGGGGCATGCTGAAAAAAAGAAAATCTGTTTTCCAGTCAGATGAACTACCTAGGAATGTTCTCGGTTTACAAGAGAAGATACAGTCATATATGTGTCCTTGAGGCAACTTCCGTTCATCTGCATGTAACTAATACGAAATTATGTCAGATAATGTGGTCATCACTTCAAATGAAATTCCCTGTTTTGTAGGAAAGGTATCTTTCTTGGCATATACAGGATACTAGCTGAAGTACATGTTCTTCGTTTAGATTTACGAACAAGTATTAACGTTGTTAAATTATAAACAACAAGAAGGTGGAAGAAAGAAGGACTGAGCCTTCACTGATTAAAGGTATCAGCAAAGAAAATGGAAGAGCCATGAAATGTGGGAAAATGGAAGCCTCTTTAGACCTCGAATGCAAAATCTATCCCCTGATAATGCAGATGCTTGATTTTGCCAATAGTTTAACGTCGCATTAACACATCAAAGGTCTTTGATGACACAAGGATGGGAAAGTGATAGGACTGGGAATGTAATGGCTGTGGCCTTAATTAAGGATAATAAATAATGTTATACGCTTTATGTCCCACTAACTACTTTTACGGTTTTCAGAGACGCCGAGGTCCTGGAATTTAGTCCTGCAGGAGTTCTTTTATGTGCCAGTATATCTAATGACACAAGGCTGACGCATTTGAGCCCCTTCAAATACCACCGGACTGAGCCAGGATTGAACCTACCAAGTTGGGGTCAGAAGATCAGCGCCTCAACTGTCTGAGTCACTCAGCCCGGTCCTTAATTAAGATATTGGCCTGGTGTGAAAATGGGAAGCGATGGAAAAGTCATTCTTCAGGGCTACAAACATTCAAACCCACCATCTCTCGAATGCAAGCTCACAACTAAGCGCCCCTAAAGGCATCGCCAACTCGTTCAGTTATTAAGATGTATAACTACGAACAACTTGAATAAGGAACAAAGGTCTTACTTGGGTATCAGAACAACAAACGATGGCAAAAAGTAAGGTGGACATAAAATGCAGACTAGCACAAGCAAGGAAGGCCTTTCTTAAGAAAAGAAATTTGCTCACTTCAAACACTGATATACACTGGCTAGTGTAGTGACTGAATTATTGTTGTCAAGACAGACACCAAGCTAATGTCCACCAACACACTATGTATTATTTGCAAAGACTAGAGAGTCGAGTTGAAGCTAAATTGGAAGACCAGTTTGGCTTCAGAAGAAATGTAGCAACACATGAAGCAATACTGACATGTGATCTCGGAAAATCGAATTAAGAAGGAAAAGTCAACGTATGTGGCATTTGGTAACAGTGATTGGACCAAACTATTTTGAGATTCTGAAGGGGATTGTGATCAGATTCCAAGAAAGAAGTCAGTCTGCAGTAATAAGAATCAAGGGCTCTGAAAAAGCAGCAGCAATCTAGAAAGGAGTGAGGCAGGGCTGCAGTTTATCCCCTATACTTTTCAGTGCTTATACAGAATAAGAGGTACAGGATATCAAAGAGGGATTTCGAAAAGGAATCACAATCCAGGGAGAAAAAAGAAATCAAAACTCTGAGATTACTGGAGTAGATTGTTATTTGCGGCCTAATGTAACTTACTATTTTGTATATCCCTTTGCTTGCTGTGCAAATGTGATCTGTCAGGAACAATGGTCTAACACAGGCCATGGCACCCACGCTATACTTCTTACAGTGCCCTCCAGATGCAATTTAATTGTACCTACTTTAACCGATGTTTGAAGTTAAGGGTTAAATTTTTTCCCCTGACATTCCTACAGTTGTAATCACCTCTTTCTCTTCTTAGTTTTAGCTGTACTCATTCCACAGATTACTTCCTCTGATATTTCTCTCAAGTGAAAGTACACCCTGTATTACAACAGCTCTGTACATTTTAATCCCTGCATCCTGTTGAGTGCCAAGCATTATAGAGAAAGGCTGGGGGATTAGGTGAATATAGTGACACTTTGTATTTCCCAGTTATAAAACCTTCCATCCTCCCGATGGTATCACCACCTTGACGAAGGCAAAATACATTTTGCGGGTGTTTTGGAGGCTTGCGTGTTCAAATGATCCTTAGAGCTATGCCGGCGGGAGCATATGCTCCTGGTAGGGCCACCCAAGCCGGACAGGTCTAAGGTGATGATCCAGACTAAGAGTGATACCCTGGTCCTCCAGGTTGGGCGTTGGTACGTGGGGCTAACAACTCCACTACCACAAACCTACATATTGTTCAGAAACCAAATCAAGATAACCGGACGGTCCCAAACTTACGACAACTAAAGCGCGCTAAATGGCAACATTACGGATATATTGGAACATGGAATGTGAGAAGTATCTTTCAGGCCAGGGCTAGTAGAAAATTGGAGGAGGAATTACTTAAATATCAGATAGATGTGGCAGCATTACAGGAGATAAGATGGAAGACAATCGAGGTGACAGATCTACAGCACTATATTTTGTTCAATAGTGGGGAGGAAGAAAATAGAATAGGAACAGAGTTTATGGTCAAGAAATCGGTCAGTCATAATGTGATTGAATATGAAGCAATAAGCCCCAGACGATGCCGGTTAAGATTGAGAGGGAGATTTGCCAACATATCACTAATTAGTGTCCATGCCCCAACAGAGGATGCCGATGAGGAAGAGAAAGAACATTTCTATGAAAAAATGGAGCAAGTATATGACAAGTTGCCCAAGTATGATGTTAAAGTTGTCCTAGGGGATTATAATGCCAAAGTAGGCAAAGAGAAAGAAAACCACCCAGTGGCAAGATATCATAGTAAACACCAAGAATCAAATGAAAACGGGTGGAAATTGATTGACTCTGCCTTTAGCAAGGAGCTGGTGATTAAGAGCACACATTTTCCCCAAAAGGAGATCCATAGAGAGACATGGATATCACCGGACGGTCTGACAAAGAACCAGATAGACCATGTGCTGATAGATGCGCGACATGCCTCCAATATAATGGATGTGAGAAGCATGCGTGATGCAGACAGTGATTCAGATCACATACTGGTGAGGATCAAGTTTCGAGAAAGACTGGCAATTAAACCCAGGGACAGAGCTGAGCAGAGCAAGATCTATAATGTAGAAATGTTAAGGGATGAGAAGAAGGAGGAAGAGTATAGAGACCGGCTGCAAAGAAAGCTACAGATGGGCAGAAACGGAGATGTGGACATCAACACAATGTGGGAGGAAACCAAGCTAGCAATAAATACAATGGCACAGGAAGTACTTGGAGAGAGAAGGAAACAGAGTAGAAATAAATGGTATGACGAAGAAGTGGATAAGGTTCTGGAAGAGAGAAATCTTGCCCGACAAAGAATGCTACAGAGACCCACTCGAAATAATATGGCAGTTTTTAAAGAGAAACGGAGAATAGCAAAGACATTGATAAGGTACAAGAAAAGAATAGAAGAAAGGGAGAGAGTGGATGAAATGCAGAAGAATTCTGAAAACAAACAAGGCAGAAAATTCTTCCATGGGGTTGGACAAGTAAAGAAGGGATATCAACCCAGAGTGAATATGCTTAAGGATGAGACTGATAGACTCATTGTTGGGAAAGAACGAATTCTGGAAAAATGGGCAAAACATTTTGAAACATTACTTGCTGTCAGACCAATAAATGAAGAAAAAGAAGGATCAGACCATATGGAAACTTCAGAGAGAGATGAGGAGGGTGAATATGGAGATGAGTGTGAGGAGAAAGAGAGGGATGAGGAGAATGGAGATGAGGATGAAGACGATATGGGATCACCATCGATTGAAGAAATAAGAGATATTATAAAACAATTGAAGAGCAGTAAAGCCCCAGGGAATAACCTCATAACAGTAGAAATGGTAAAACATGGAGAAGTGTTGGTGAAGAAAATACACGAGATAATTAAAAAGGTATGGGAAACAGGTACAATGCCGGAGGACTGGACACTAGCAAATATATGTCCTATACATAAGAAGGGGTCACGCGTGCAATGCAAGAATTATCGAGGTATATCCTTACTGAGTATAGTATACAAAATCCTCTCTACAGCCATAACAAAGAGAGTTAGTAGTAGAGCAGAAAGAATTATAGGGGAGTACCAAGCTGGTTTCAGACCTGGAAGATCGACGATGGACCATATTTTCACCATGAGAATGACTCTGGAAAAGACATATGAATACAACGTTCGTCTAGGGCATCTTTTTATAGATTTTAAACAAGCTAATGACAAAGTTAAGAGATCGACATTGTGGGAAACAATGAAGGAGTTTAAATTCCCACAGAAGTTAATAAAATTGACTAAGATGACCCTGGAGAACAGCAGAAGTCAGGTAAAAGTGCAGGGAAGTCTGTCAAGATCTTTCAGAACCGAAGAAGGCCTAAGGCAGGGAGACCCCTTATCGCCAGTGTTATTTAATCTAGTGTTGGAGAAAGCTGTAAGATCAGTAACTACTAATCCGGGTGGTAATATTTACAATAGACTGATCCAAATTTTGGCTTACGCAGATGATGTGGTGATATCTACTAGAAGAAACGAGGCACAACTGCCTTGAGGGAGCTGAAAGATGCGGCTGGGTCCTTGGGCTTGGAGATAAGTGAGGCTAAATCTATATATATGGTAACGGAGAGAAATGGAAGGAACACTGAAAAGCTCCAAGTGGATGGTTTCACCTTTGAAGCAATAGATAGCTTCACATATCTTGGCTCAGTAATAACATCAGAAAATAAAGTTGAGACAGATATTGTAAATCGAATTAAGGCTGCCAACAGATCCTACAGGGCACTGTATCCCCTTCTGAGAAGTAAAAACTTAAGCAGGAAATTAAAACTGACTCTCTACAAAACAATAATTAAACCAGTGCTTATGTATGGGAGTGAGGCATGGGTATTGACTGAGGCCACAGAGAGGAGATTAAATGTGTGGGAAAGGAAAGTACTGAGGAAGATATTTGGACTGGTGAAGGAGGGAGATTTATGGAGAATCAGAACAAATGAAGAAATAAGATTATTGTATAACGAGCCGGACTTAGTGACATCAATCAAAATGAGACGAATTGGATGGCTGGGGCATGTACAACGGATGGAGGAAGGAAGACTTCCAAGGAAAGCACTGACAGGACACCCTGGGGGCAGGAGAAGGAGAGGTCGGCCCCGGATGAGATGGCTGGAGGATGTGGAGACTGATCTGAGGACCGTTGGAGTCAGGAGGTGGCGACGACTGGAGAGCTGTGGTCAAGGAGGCCAAGGTCGTTAAAGGACTGTAGAGCCACGGAGTAAGTAAGTAAGTAATAAAACCTTCCATGAAATGACTGCATTGTGTATGTTCCATAAATCCTTTGTTATTACATTCTTACAAAGTACATATCTGCTGTTCACAGCCGTGGAATAGGTAGTTTAATGGAGTCATCAGTTGAATTCAGATTGTAATTCTATTTTTTTATGTCCCGCTAATTACTTTGTTGGATTTCTGAGCCGCTGAGGTGCCGGAATTTGTCCCTCATGAGTTTTTTTACGTGCCAGTAAATCTACCAACACAAGGCTGATGTATTTTAGCACCTTCAAACACCACCGGACTGAGTCAGGATCGAACCTGCCAAGTGGGGGTCTGAAGCCCAGTGGCTCTGTCTGAGCCGTTCAGCTCGACGAATTCCGATTGTATCGTGACAAGAAGCAGTGTGCTAGTTATTCATAAGTGCATTTATTTGCTCTTCTCCTTCACTTAGATTTCATTTTTATTTATTTATATTCAGTGAATAATTAAATTTTCACAACCTCAATTTGTATTTATACTGACTGTGAAAAGTATACATCAGTTATTAACTTGCAATATTATTTTATACAGCAATTCTAATCATGACACAATGGTTATAAATCTACATTTTTAATAGTGAATGGGAATAGTAGGTAATACATGTCCTAAACTTGCAGCAAATATGCAGTGCCAGATTTAACATTAATTATGTAAATAAGATATGTTTCAAAATATTAAGTCAGTATTACCCTACATGTTTCTATACTATTATAATTAATATCATTACTGTAATTATCAAATGGCACTCACGCCTCCATATCCAAAAAATCAGGTGTGCCCAAGTATATGAAAAGGTTGGACTGTCACGGTCTAACCGATCCAGAACAATGGTAAATCTGCAGAAGATCTGGGCAAAGCTGTAGTGTCCGTTCTGCAAGTTAATAACACAAGGCATCACTCGCACGTGAAGTGACCGTCCTTTGTTTAATACTTAGGTTTCTACTAGTAGCGCTGAGGTAAGTAGAGGTGAGTAGAATAGCACTGCTGCCAACTGTTGGTTGTTGGTTTGATATGGATATATTTTTTTCTTGCCGTGCGGACACTATGCGCAGAGGCGATAGAAAAGAGCCTCTCGAAGGGAGTGTGGCCCCTGTTCTCATGGCAGAGATTGGTCTGAATGTGCAAAAATACGTTAAAGCTAATAAATGACCTTCATTTCTTGTAGTACACCCCGAGATTAAAGGAGGAATTGAGAAAGTGTAAGGTTACCATCCGAATCCATGACACTTTCAAACTTTGCGGGCCTCTTTTAGTCTTTTTTCTTTTGCAGTGGTTAGCTGGCCCCGTGGTATAGGGGTCTCACACCAGGAGGCCCCGAGTTCGATTCCCGGCCAGGTCAGGGATTTTTACCTGGACCTGAGGGCTGGTTCGAGGTTCACTCAGCCTACATGATTAGAATTGAGGAGCTATTGACGGTGAGATAGCGGTCCCATTCTAGAAAGCCAAGAATAATGGCCGGGAGGATTCGTCGTGCTGATCACACTACACCTCGTAATCTGCAGGCCATTGGGCTGAGTAGTGGTCGCTTGGTAGGCCAAAGCCCTTCAAGGGCTGTGGTGCCATGTGGCGGGGTTGGTTTGCAGTGGTTGGTAACGTCAGCCAATGCCCGTGATCCTTGGTAGAAGCAATGGATAATGGTGCCTGGACCACTACTTTAGGTTACAAAAGTGAATATACTCCTAGGGGCAGGTGGGTTGGACACTGGCAGGCGTAATGAACATATCTCTCCTCCAAAATCATTTCTAGGTAAGACTAGCAGCAATGAAACTAACATATTAAGTAATAGGCCTAATGCTTGCAGAGCAGACTCTTTATTTCTGCCAAGATCTGGAGAAATTGCTCAATATTACAGTATAGTCAAAATATTGGAGATGAATAAGTGATCTGAAGAAAATTTTAAAAAACTTAGAATAGGAATCATATTCTAAACCTTAACTACGTTTCTCTGTAAATAAAGATAAGCTTTCAAACTACACCTTTTCATGAATTCAAGCTCTTAATCATAAAGACAAACAGACTTGAAAAGAATAGAAGCTAACCATTTCACAAGCTCCTCTGATTACTCCAGTCAGAACATTGGCATACTTCAAATTAAGACAGTGATCTGGAAGTTCCACAAACTCTGTCAACGGATTATTGTCAAATTGAAGAGAAAACTCGTCGCCAGCTGGGCTCCAGTTAGCGATCGTTGGGGCGACTCCCAGGTATATTCGAAAGCCCATCTTAAACAAATCAACACAACATCAATAAGGCTGACAACAAAACCATCCCAACATAACATCGTGAAGACAGTCAATGTAATAACCTGAATTTTTTCAGCTGTATCTCTGAAATCGTAACATCTTCCCGAACTTGTTCGGGCAAGAAAATCTTCGATTAGTCTTATACCAATATTATAGCCCATCCTTTCCAACTGCTTGTTCACATCTTCTACATTTTCGTAATCTTTCATGAGCTGAGAAACCAGAGCGCCGTAAGTCAGGGTGAACAGTTCCGAGTTCTGCAAGAAAACAAATCTCACATGCATTGACAGATTGCTTATAACCTAACATTTTATCCTCAAGCACATACCAAATAAAGAAATACACATACAACTTTCTTTGAATCCAAGCGCGTCCCTTGTCGTGACATTTCTTCAAATAACGAAAACTTTGATTACACACAAGGAATCACAATCACAAAAAACAATTTCACAAAGAAAACAAAGTGCAACGAAACGCCCAACCATCTGTTAAACCACTGCCTGCTCGATCCAAGGATCTTGTTCTTGTTCTGCTTGCTTGCTTGCTGATGCTTATGGGCTGTGTCTACGACATTTCACCCAGTCAATACTCGCTTACTCATGTAAACACACTAGTATAAATGAAAACCTCAGTTCAATAACTGATGCTTGAGCATGCAAGTAGAAAAACACAAAACACTGAACTTCACTATATCACATAACAACCATATTTTGCTAGAATAGACTGTTGTCATACGGGAAACTTCCAATCTTGCAATCACACTGCGTCTAAAGCTGCACCCACACGAAGAATCCAAAATAGCACTCGCAAGTAATACACTAATGATATGAGGAATCACTCAAATGGAACCTTCAAAAGCATGAGCAATTCTCACCCTATATTACAGACATAATTATAACACGATATTGGCTTCATCTAGAAACAGATTTAGCACTCGAATAATCTCGACTGTAGGATTACAGAGCAAACAAGAAACACTGGTTGGAAAAACCTGCTTGAGGCGCCTAAGATTAGTCATAAGTTTTTTACGTGGGGTAGCATATAAAGAACATTCAAATAAAATGTGGTTGGAGTCGCCATTACGGATATTTGTACCACACAAACAGTTTGTATCCTGCGTTAAATGGAATCGGGATCGATATTGTGGTGTAAGGGCATGATTAAACCGTAACCGAATGATGTTAATAATATGTCGTCTAGTATAAGATCCTCGTATAAACCAAGGTTTAACTAAAAGTGTTGGTTGTAAATGATAATAGAAGTTACCTTTGACTTGTGCAGTCTGGCGGGAGAAATTCTGCCAGTCTTGAAGCCCCTCCTGTCGGATAACAACTACATAATCAGAAGCTGGAACAATATTGTTAGTATTCGGAACAGGAAGACGAGAAGCTTGTTTTGCAAAACAATCTGCTTTTTCATTACCGTCGATACCCACATGACCTGGTACCCATACTAAAGTTATGGAAATACCGACGTTGTCCAGCATATAAAGGAGACTCTTGACATTGTATATATACCAATTATAGGATAACTCATACGAAACCAAAGATTGTAATGCACTCAGCGAATCCGTATAGATTGTAGCTCGCGTATATCCCTGTCGCTGAACAAAAAGTAAAGATTGCTGTATGGCGAATAGCTCCGCCGTAAAAATCGAACAGTCACTAGGCAAACCATATTGTTCTTTAACATTTAGAGAAGGTATATAATAAGCGGAACCAACTCCATTAATGTTCTTTGCCCTATCTGTAAAAATGTTTATGCTTCGTGGAATATGAGAAAATTTCATTCTTGTAACAGGACATATCTCGGTCCCCTACAGACAAGGAACGTTAGTAGAGCCATTACGCATAGGCCAAATTATTTGAGGCTTAAAATAAGAAACCTGATAGGGTAAGGTATAGGGTAGTAAAGTAACACTGTGTATTAAGGTACACTGTTTCGACTTCAAAGTATTAAAAGCATGAAACAGTACAGGCAATCTGCGTAAACCCTGGCGCCGAACGGAATAATACTCCGAGAGTAACTGTAACTTCGGAATTAAAGGATGACTTGTTAAAGAGAACTTTTTAAGTAAATATTTCGTCGCAAGTATTTTTCTACGTACTTGTAAGGGAGCTTCGCAGGCTTCAACTAAAAGTGCATTGGTAGGTGTGGACTTTAAAGCTCCAATACAGGAGCGTATTGCTTTATATTGACAAGTGTTAAGAATATTCAAGTTAGTAGAAGATGCTACGACAAAAATATGTGATCCGTAGTCCAATATCGTCCTAATAGTGGTTTTGTACAAAGATAGCACCACAACGGAATCTGCCCCCCATTGCCTACGGGTTACGGCCTGTATTACCTGAATATACCGTTCACTCTTCGAACGCAAATATAAAAAATGACGTTTCCATGTAAGTTTTTGATCGATAAATAACCCAAGATATTTATGGTGACTAACCACTGGTATTTCATACTGATCAAAAGCAAGTGGCGATCGGTCATAGGTTCGGTGATGTGTAAATATCATTGCTCGACATTTCGCTATGGAAAGATTTAACCCATGGGCCTCTAACCATGTTCGAGCTTCATGAAGCGTGAAACTAATATGTTGTCTACAGAGCTGTAAATCTTCATGTGTACAATAAAGCAAAAAATCATCAGCATACGCCTGTAGTCGAGCATGACGTAAAATGACCGCTTCAAAATTTTTCATAAAAAGATCGAAAAGAATACCACTCAGAATATCGCCCTGTGGCAACCCATTACTTACCTGCCGGGGCTGAATTGTACAAGGTGTCGATTTAAATCGGAGTGTTCGATAAGTCAGAAGTTGTCTGAGAATGCTAATAAATCCCTCAGGAATCTTAAGAGTTGCAAGTTTTTCCCATAATATGTTCAAAGGTACGGAATCATAAGCCCGTTGAATATCAAGAAAAACCGCTATGGTACTATGTTTTCTATGACGAGCTAATAGTAAATCGATAACAAAACTATTAAATGCATCAGATGTACTGCGTCCCTTAAAAAAGGCATATTGATAACGAGGCGTCAAGTTATAGTATTCTAATACCCATAGGATTCTTCGAAGTAAGATCTTTAGAAAGACTTTACGGAGGCACGAACCGAGGACTATACCTCGATAATTACTTACCTCAGTGGGTAACTGCTTATTTTTAAGAATGGGAATTAGGAAGAATTCATTCCAACTGACCGGTGTACTGTGATTGCGAAAAATATCATTATACCTATTTAGTAATGCCTTCTTTGCTCTAATAGGTAATAATTGGAGCATTTGATATGATACATTATCTGGACCTGGGGAAGAATTTGAGCATGATTGGAGGACTGCCTCTAATTCCTGATAATCGCAGGGTTGTAGCAATACGGAAAAACGTGCGTCTAGTGGGTCTTGGGAATGAACATACTGTGGCACAACAAAATCTGGCGTCTCTCTAACAAGAAAATCTGATAATACTTGACCTGGGATGGTCTTGGCAGGGGAGTGCTGCGTAACTCTTGTGATTGCCCTGATGGCATTCCACAAGTCTGCAATTGGAACCTGACGCGTGAAGGACGATATAAACTCCCTCCAAGCGACACGAAGTTTTTGATGGAAAATTCGGCGGGTTTGTGCCATGTGTCGTTTGAGCCGGAAGTAATTTTCATGTGTTGCGTGCTGCCTATATTGTCGAAAAAGTACTTTACGGGTTTGAATCAGCAAATGACATTCGTCGTCCCACCACTTAACATGCACAGGTTTCCTAGAAGATAAAGGGGGTGAAGCGCTGATGGGGTGGTGAAGGTTAATATAATCTGTTAAAATCTGCAGTAAAGTTTGATATGAAAAAGTATTTTCCGGTATTTTTTGTAACGCATCCTCAATGTAAGCGGTATATATTTGTGGTTTAAATCTCCTCAAAGATCGAATCATGTTATGTTGAAATGTGTGGTGCGGTGGAGAAAAGGGTCTGCCTGCACCATAAGAAATAACAATAGGGAAATGATCACTGGAATAAGTATCACTCAAAGTATGCCATGTAGTGGTAGACACCATATTTCGCTTACACAATGTTAAATCTACTGCGCTAGGAGGGGCAGAAGGCGCAGTCAAACGCGTAGGAGAGCCATCATTCAAAATAGCAAAAGCATGGTTATTTACTTCATTAAGGAACTGTGCACCTTGAAGTGTATCCAAATTTCCTCCCCACAGTGTGTGATGAAGATTAAAGTCCCCAAAGATAAAAACATATGGTTCGGTAGTAAATTGTTGAAAGAATTGGTTCCATTGTCTCTCAGTAATGGAAAATTCAGGAGGACAGTAGATATTCACAAGTAAAAAATGCATATAATATAATCCTATAACATATGTATGAGGTATGGCCTGAATATTCGAATGAACGCGATATGTCACGGACGAGTGGACCAAAAAGGCAACCCCACCGTAACCGGGTCCGTCATTACGTAAAACTTTGTAATTAGGATACTTAATGCGAGTCTCTAGATTAAACCAAGTTTCTTGTATAGCTAAAAAGTGAGGTACTGTTTCCTGTATTAATTTAAATAGCTCATGACGCTTGTTCATGAGACTTCTAGCGTTCCATTGAGTGATTCTGATCATAGAATTGAATAAAACTACAAATCCTGTCCCTTAACTGGAATACATTGTGAGCTTTGTACCAATTGTACCAATTGCTGAATAGATTGATAAAGACCACTTTGAAGATATTCTCTTTGCCTATGAAATGCCGAAAGCGGTTGCGCCATTGAGGCGCTACTCGTGGCAACAGGTTCATCCAAAGGTGCCTCCATCCGACGGCTTGCGCCTTCGTAAACAGGTGTAACTCTTGAAGCTGCCATCTCCATGCGGGGAATCTCTCGAACCAAATTGTGATAACCTTCCTTATCATATCCTGGGGCTGGTACTGGCCTCGGTGATTTTAAAATTACTTGTGTGAATTTTCTCTTACGGGGATTCGACTGTGTAGCAGTCTGCCCCTCCCCAGTTAACGGGGGAAAATTTTGGGAATTGTCCACTAGATTATATTCACTAGGTTGGACTTTTTGTACAGCGTCCTTGAAAGATAAGTTCTGATGGCTCATGATCTTTTTAATGTGGACTTGCTGTTGGTGAGTTGGACAGTCAACATCGCCAGTTGAATGGGTGCCGCGACAATGCACGCATTGCAGGAAAGTTTCCGTACAGTTCGCCGTAGTATGGTGCAATGCACATTTCCCACACCTGGGACTTGTTGCTCTGCAATGCTTATCAACGTGACCGTACCGTTGGCATTTTTTACAGATGATGGGAGCAAAAACGTATGGCTCCACCTCTAAATGCACCTGATATAATGACACGTACTGTGGAAGTTTCTGCGCACGAAAAACCACTTTTATAGATCCAGTAGGTACATACTGTGTGCCTTCTTCGTTAACAATTCTACGGTTCAAACGCTTTACAGATTTTATAGTAGCAGGAGACTTTAAGTGCTTTAATATAGCATCCTCTGTCAAGGTCTTCTCTACTCCCCTGATAACTCCTACCCGCAATACATTAGAGCTAGGTATATATGCCCGTAACTTAAGCTCAACTAATATAGGGTGTTTCAAAAATGAATTTGCCTGTACGGCATATACAAATTCTATTTGTACCTATTTCGTCCCTTGCGGGCTACTGATTTTATGCCTGGAATATTTTTCTCATAGAAAATTCTTCCCAGGGTCATAGGATGCATGTTACCGACATTGCCTGTTGCTGTGGACTCCACAGAAATAATGAAAGGTCCATAATGAGTACTAGGATAAAGTTCCTGCGACTCCGTCTTCGAAATCGAAGCAGCAGTCTCGTTATTCACCACCTCATTGGGTGTAATCGATGTACTCACTGTACTACTATTCTCACTTAGACTATCATCCTCATCCTGGTCCATTTGAACTGTCTCTTCCCGAGCAACTGTGAGGGTTGAAGGATCAGGAGACTCCTCACCACCACTTTGCTCCCCCATAACGTACGTATTACACTCGTAGAATCACTACTCTATACCGTCCACGCTACCTCCTCACAGCGACTGTCAACTCAACTGCACACGAGCACTGCTAAGAGGGAACTGGGCAATTCTTGTTCTGTTCTGTTCGTGAAGTTGATTTGGGCTCGTTATTTCACCCAGACACAATACTGTATTATATTTGTACTAGTTCTACACACGCACACAATTTCAATAAAGTAGTACACCAATGCAGTTGACAATGTTTTCTGAGTACGAAGTACTTGAAGATTGAGGTAAGTAGACCATGCAGCAGACTCACAAAATGGGTTCAAAGCACTTGAAGTAGTTCAGGAAAAGACGTATCACCTAGACAATTGAGAGTGAGGAAATGCGTATACAAGACTAGGAGATATAGGAAAAGCACAGGGACACAAGGTATACTAATCTTCACGCTAGAGTGGCCGTCTCAGCGACTTCTACAAAACATACACACCGGGCCAACATATAAGGGACAAGCAGGACAGGGCAGGGGAACGACGGAGTGGTGGATATATGTGAGAGTGTAGGACGTTGGACAGATGGAAAGAAATATCTGAGCAACGTATATGGGGGGATGTGGAGGGGGCAAAGTGCCAGTGAAATCGTAAACAAAAGATGAAGAGGGGCGACAGTGTGTTGATATGAACATCAATGAAAATGTACACGCGATCGGTGGAGGGGGAGAGGAGAATAAACGGTAGCTATGTGTCTTGTTTGAAGAGGAGGCGTTAGGGAGGGCGGGAGGCAAATGAGAATATGATGAAACATGTAAGTAGTGTCAATGTATTGTGGGAAAGTGGGGTTAGAGTTGTAAATTAGAGTGATCTAAGAACTGATTTAAGATACGTATGATTGTGGGAGAGGGCTTGTAGACGGGACATGCAATTGACGAGGGGAGTGGCTAATTGTATTGTATTAAGTTGGAGTACAGGCAGCGGCGAGGAGAGTTGTACAATGGGCATTGAAAAAAGAGATGATTGATATCAGCATCTACAGATCCACAATGGCATAGGGGATGCGGTTGTAAGCGAAATCGAAATTTATAGAGAGGTGTAAGGGAATGATTAAAGCGAAGACGTATGATATTGATGATATGACGACGAGTGTAGGTGGCGTGTTGATACCAGAAAGTAGTAGGTAGTATGGGTTGGAGACTATGATAGAATTTGCCCTTCTGACATGCAGATGTTGTCCATGTGTCTTGCCATATTTGTCGTTGTTGTGATTTGAGAAGAGATATGAAATCTGTGGCTGGAACAGAAAATGTAGCTGGGGTTGTAGGTAAGAGGGAAGCCTCTTTCGCTAAGCGATCGGCTCGTTCATTGCCTGGTATGTTCTTATGTGCAGGTATCCAAATGAGGGTTATTTGGATACCTGATTGGTGTAATTTGAAGAGGATGTGTTTGACATTATAAACATACCAGTTCAGCGTAAACTTGTTAGATTTTAGTGTTTGGAGCACGGAGAGAGAGTCAGTGAATATATTAGCAGATTGTATGGATGAATGTTTGATGTACAGTAATGTTTGTCGTATGGCAATGAGTTCAGCCGAAAAAATAGAAAAGTGGGACGATAAGTAAAACAATTCAGCATACTGAGTCTGTTCGTAATAAAAAGCAGCGCCGACACCACAAGAATTTTTTGATCCATCAGTATAAAAATTGGGACAGGCATTAGAGGATGAAATGCGAACTTTTTTAGAATGTAGAGGAAAAAATGAAAGCCGGTAAGGGAGCATAGCAAAAGAAGATTCTTTAGAATGAATAATAGTAGGAGTATATTGAATCACGTCGTATGCCACAGAATAGTATGGTAGCACATGACTACGAATAATAGTAGATTTAAAAGGGGAGACAGACTCAAATGCCCAAATTAAGGCAGGGGCTCTCGGCAATGAGGTGTGATAGGTGTTGAGAATGATTGAGCAAGTAATTGTATTTTGGGGAGAAGGTTATTGGAGAGCACGAGAAGTCGTTTGAGGAGATACTTAGATGCTAGAAATCTGCGTCGAAGGAGAAGAGGAGGGTCACCAGTTTCAACTAATAAGGCTTTAGTAGGTGTGGTAGACAACGCACCAAAACAAACTCGTAGTGCTTGGTTTTGAATTGTGTTGAGGGATTGAAGGGCAGATGGTGATGCAAGATCAATTATATGTGCACAGTAGTCGAAACGAGCACGGATGGTGGAGCAGTAGACTAATTTTGCTGTAGGAGGATCAGCTCCCCACGAACGACGTGTAATGGATTTTAGGAGGTTAATATAAGTGGTAGTACAGTTGCGTAGGTGTTGTATATGTTGGGAAAATTGTAATTTACGGTCAAGGATAATGCCAAGATATTTATGGTGCGAACGTATGGGAATTTCATAAGTATCGAACAGTAAAGGCTCGGAGTTGTAAACCCGCTTGGTAGTAAAGATTACTGCAGAGCATTTATCGGGTGATAAAGAGAACCCATGAGTGTGTAACCAGGACTGAACTTGAATGAGCAGCCGTGTTATGCATTTGCGAGCAACATCTACGTCTTTATGGGAAAAGTAGAGAACTATGTCGTCGGCATACATAAGAATTCGGGCAGATTGGAGGGCAAGTTGTTCGAGGCCGGATAAATATAAAGCAAACAGTATTCCACTGAAGATATCGCCTTGAGGGACGCCGACAGTAGCTTGACGAGGGGATGGCGTAGTGAGAGGAGGTTTGAAGATTAGAGTGCGAGACGTTAACAGATGACGTAGAAGAGTTATGAAGGTGGTTGGGATGCCTTTCTGTGATAACACATCCCATAACATATTCAGGGGGACGGAATCAAAGGCACCTCGTATATCGAGGAAGACAGCAATAGTGTGTTCTTTTCGAGAGTTGGCTAATAAGATGTCTATTATAAGCATATTGATCGCATCCTGAGCATTTCGACCCTTACAGTAAGCATACTGATACTTGGGAAGGAGGGAATGATATTCTAAGTACCAGAGAAACCTTTGGAGCAGGAGTTTAAGAAATAGTTTGCGTATACAAGACGGCAAAATTATTCCCCTAATATTGTGAGGGGAGGTCATTGATAGTCGAGGCTTTGGAACCGGAACGAGGAAAAAAGTGTTCCACTCGGGAGGAGGAGTCGTAGTATGTAACACAAAATTAAAGTACTGAACAAGCACGTGTAGGGCTTTGGTCGGCAACTGTTGTAACATGGCATAAGAGATATAATCAGGACCGGGAGTGGATGATTTGCAGGAATTAAGAACGGACGTGAGCTCAGGGAGAGTGATGGGACGTGAAAGGACTGAACACTGACGAGTGGAAGCAGAGATAGCTGGAGTATAAGGTGGAAGTGCATGATCTGGAGTGAGGGACCTTAGAAAGTCATTCAGAATAGTCGGCGGGATTTGAGGGCGTGGGACCTGAGTGGAAGCTCGGGTGAGAGCACGGATAGCATTCCATAATTGAGATGCAGAAATATGGTTATGGAAAGAGGATATAAAAGTTTTCCAGGCCTGTCGTCGTTTTTGATTGAATACACGTTTGATATGAGCAATATGATGTTTGAGGTGAAAGTAGTGTGAAGGGGTTAGAGTTTTACGATAAATTTTGAAGAGTCTCTTGCGTTTAAGGATTAATTGGTGACATTCACTGTCCCACCACTTTAATTGAGAGGCACCAGTTGTCATGGCGTTTGATGGTGGTGTAAAAGGATGGTATAGGTCCAGATACTGTGTTATTATGTTGAGCAGTGAGTGATAGGATAATTCTGTTACAGGGAAGGTCTCCAATTGGGTTACCATGTAGGAGTTAAAGCACGAAGCATTGAACTGTTTCAGGGAACGTAGCGGAGCGATATAATGGTCGTTAAGTGGGTTTTTAGTAATATACCCGTGGCCA
This sequence comes from Anabrus simplex, assembly GCF_040414725.1. NCBI lineage: Eukaryota > Metazoa > Arthropoda > Insecta > Orthoptera > Tettigoniidae > Anabrus > Anabrus simplex. Next base: position 124,829,280 of record NC_090265.1, on the reverse strand, counting down.
TAAGTAATGAGGATAGGAAAGTGATCACTTGTATGAGTGTCACTGAGTACCCGCCACGTGGTTATAGAGGCAATGGAGTTGCGGCAAAGTGATAGATCGACTGCACTAGGTAACGAACCAGGAGGAGTGAGCCTGGTAGGGGAACCATCGTTCAGAAGCAAGAGATTATGTTGAGTTACAGCATGTAAGAACTGTGTGCCTTTGGAGGTGATGAGCGGGGCTCCCCACTGAGTATGATGAATATTGACATCTCCCAGAAACAACAGTTGGGCATCAGGTGGAAACTGATTAAAAAAATTTGAACCATTGGGCAAAAGAGATGTAGTTATCAGGGGGATTATACAAGTTTATAACATACGTGTTCTGATATATAAGACCTAGGGAATAGGTATTTGGTATTATGTATTGTAGATGTAATGGAGTGTACGATAACGAAGTATGTATCATAAGTGCGACACCATCAAATCCTGGTCCGTCATGGCGTTCGATAGAATATCCTGGAAAATAAAAGTGAGTTGTATGAGAAAACCAAGTTTCTTGCAAAGCGACTATATGAGGAGATGTTTCGTGCATGAGAATTTTGAATTCGTATTGTTTATTTTGTAGGCTCCTAGCATTCCATTGAAGGATGCGTACTACCATTATTAAAGATAAGGTGTAAACTTTCGGGAAGTTGACTAATAACTGGTAAGATATTGGGGTGATCTCCAATTAGTTGAGTAAGCTGCAGGAGAAGATTGAGAACACACTGATGAACATGTTCCCGCTGAGGGAGTGTAGTACCTGTTTGAGGATGCTGTGCGGGTTGCAGAGGCATTGACGGGCTCAATGTTGAGGGAGTGGGCTGACTGGGTTGAATGGGGTATTGATAACTCAGAGATTGAGAGGGGCGAGAGGATGTAGTGGATTGCACTAGCTGGAGATTCGCAGCTCTATCATAGCCGGGAGAAGGTTTAGGTGGCAAATCCTTAACAATCACTTGTGTGAATTTGCGTTTGCGAGGGGCGTCTGGTATAGGAGAAGGATGTTGAGAGGGTAGGGGAGGAAATTGTTGAATGTTATTATACTCAGAATAAGTAGGTAGAAATAGTCGAGCAGAAGCTTCTGAGAAGGAGATGTTATCAGTGCACATGAGTTTTTTGATTTCCACTTGCTTCTGATGAACAGCACAATCTGATGAACCCGTTTCGTGTTCCCGATTGCAATGTACACATAATTTGACATTAGCAAGGCAGTCTGAGGTAGGATGATTCAAACCACAGTTGCGACAGCGAAAGTTAGTGGACTGGCAATTGCGTATGGTGTGTCCATAACGCTGGCATTTGGAACAAATAATGGGGTAAAATATAAAGGGATTGACTTCTAACATTACATGATAGATTGAAACATATTTGGGCAACGTTTTGGAGCAAAAAACAATCTTTACGGAGCCGGTAGGTAGATATACTGCCTGACCATCTTGGAGGGATTTACGGCGTAGGCGATGAACTGAATGAACTTTGACGTCACTCTGAAGTAAAGTAAGAATATCGGATTCAGTTAGATCTTTCTCAACACCGCGTATAATGCCTACGCGGAAGATATTGGAGTGAGGAATAAAGGCATGCAACTTGTGTGTATCAAGGAACTTATTCTGCAGAAAGTCATTAGCATGATTAGGAGAGTGAAAGTTTATCTGAATCCTGTTACGGCCTTTATACTGGATGGATTTAACAGGAAAGTTCCTTTCATGGAGTAAACGCCCTATAGCCATAGGGTGTAGGTTGCCAATGTTATTACCTTGTTTGGATGAAACAAAAACAAGATACGGTCCTGGGTGGTTTAATGGGTATAAATTACATGCACTAGTATTAGGAGGTTGAACAGGAGGGGGAGGGTTAGTATTGCATTGAGTTGAAGTTTTCAACGAAGGGGTAGGAGGAGAACTATCATTCACGTTTGTATCCATTTTCACTTCTTCTTCCCGTTCAACATTACTATTTGACGCGGGATGAAAGTCCCGAGTACCTCCACTATCAGAACTCATGCCACCACTGCACAATCACACGCAAGCTAGCACTGGAACGCAGGAGTAAGTTCTAGAAACTTCAGACACCGAACACGAAACCTCGAACACAACGAGCCGTACGGTACGATGTCGCGGACGAGACTATCTTGTTCTTGTTCTTGAAGTAGATGTGGATCCAAGGATTCTTCTTCTTCTTGGTTAGTTGTTGGACATCGTCGTAAGACGCTACGTCCAGTCACTGGTTTGTTCTGTTCTGTTGGTGAAGTTGATTTGGGCTCGTTATTTCACCCAACAGTCACTGGTTTGCGGGTTAATTAATATCTGGGAGAGGTGCCAACATTAGAAGAAAGTAGTACACTACGAAAGAGGAGGGTTAGCTATGTAATGAAGCTAATTGCAGCAGGTAATGATGAAACTTAGGAAAATACCAATGATATATAGGCTAAACTATCAGGGCATAACACAAAAACACTGGGGCACAGGGTTCTAATTCTTCACGTCTGTGTGGTCTGTCACGACGTCTTACTACAAACAAGACCGGACAACAAATAAGGGTTAGGATGTGCAAGTCCGTACCTAGAGGAAAGGAAAAGGTTATAAATGGATGTTACCTGTAACTAAAAAATTGATGAGTAAGTCTACAACGTGAAAAGTCGGTTAGAACACTAAACACGAAACGTTTAACGGCACTTGGTAACCCGCATGAAAAAGCTTACCTATGAATTCGCGACGGTGATGTTCATATGTCTGACAGTGAAAAAAGACGGGAGTTACAGTACTGATTGCTCGGCCACATGGACATAAGGTACTTTCAAGAAGAGTAAGGCGATAGAGATGTGTAGGCGTACAGACATGATTTAGGCGGAGTCGGATGAGTGTAGAATGCTCCTACAATTCTATTGCAATAGCCGTATGTTTTACTTGGAAGGAGTGGAGTGTCCCAATAAAAGAAGAATCTCATCCTGTAATGACTTTAACAGATGCTTCACTTGGACATTTTGTCCCATGTTTTCTATTAACTCTTCAAATTTCTTAGAGACGTTGCGACATTTGTCGGTAGAAGTAACATTTGAATTACAGTGTAAAGCCGTGACAGAGGGAGATGCTGATAGTTGTGCGTGGGAATCCGAAGGTTGCCCTTGGGGACTTGACGTCCGTCATGTAGATGCAGGCTCGTTAGGAGTAGCAGGTATCAAACGCACTACTGGAGTGCCAGAATGTTCTGGAACCATCTTCGGATTACTTATCAAATTCAGATATGATGCCCTGTCATAACCTGGTTTAACGGGTGGGCGGGGAGGGTTACTAACCACCATAGTAAATTTACGCTTTCGAGGGAGAGTTTCTTCCGATTTGGAAGGTCTATTGGGTAAAGGAGGGAAATGTTGTGGCATCAGAAGGGGGTTGGATATGGACTGTAATGGGGCAAAATAGTTTTTCACTTCTAAATATGATTTGTTTTCAACACTCATAATGCGTTTGATTTCTTTCTGTTGTTTGTGGATTTCACAACATTCAGCCCCCGCAGGATGATTTTCTGCACAATTCGCGCATTTAACTAGGTGGTGAGTGCAATCTTCGGTAGAGTGATTAAGGGAACATTTTCCACATTTCGGCTCCCTGGAACGACAGTTAGTAGCGGTATGTCCATACCGCTGACATCGTTTGCATAATAAAGGAGAGAATATAAAGGCCTGAAACTCTAAAATGACCTTAAAAATGGACACACTTTTCGGAAGTTGTTGACTTTCAAATACAACCTTTACAGTACCTGTAGGGATATATTCAGTTTTTCCCTCTTTGGATGATCGTCTATTTAGACATTGTACTTTCACTACAGGATATGGCGATTCTAAATAGGTGAGAATGTCGGAATCGGAAATAGTAGTGTCTACTCCCCGTACTACCCCTACTCGATGAATATTCGAGGACGGAATAAAAGCTGTCAATTTCTTTTCCTTAAGAATGGGATGAGAAAGAAAGGCGTTTGCAGCCTTACTAGACATGAAAGTAATTTGGATCCTATTTCTTCCCTTCCTATGGATGGCCTTGACTTCACCAATTTGCCTCTCAAAGAAAATCCGACCCAGAGCCATCGGGTGAATATGTCCTATTTTATTTTGAGATTCGGTCGATTCCACATATACTATGTAGGGGCCAAGATGAGTGTTAGAATATGTAGATACAGGAACGTGCTGGCGCTGATCCATGTTACGTATTGTATCATGAGAACGGTCTCGTTGGGTATCAGTATTACTAACGTCCATGGGTAAGTTCTCACGCATGGCATCATTGCCAATATCAGGTGGTCTTCCTAAAGGGCCACCGCCACTATCGATAGACATAGTACTCCGAAAGGTGAGGACACAATACTAGCCCAGAAACAAACACAAGAGAAGAAGTACTAGGATACAAACACAAACATAAAAACTCTACTTATCTACAGACGTGAAAAAGCCGCTGCACCAGTGACCGGAGAAAGACGTGTGCACTGCACAACAGCCGAACACCCGTCTGGATCCAAGGATTATGTAAGGCTCGAATCTGCATCCGATGGCTGCTTATACTGCCTGCTGCCTGCTATTGTCTTCTTCTTCTCCTTCTTGTATGTTGTTGGGCTTAGTTTTAACCAAATACAGTGTTTTAACTCCGTACCCAATAACCACACCGTTTGGTAATGCACTTGTTTTGTGTTGATATAATATCCGTAGGTTCTAGGTTGGTAATCTTGGGTAATGCAAGTTTTGGAAGTTGCTTTTCGTGGTTAAGGAAGAATCAGAGGAGTAGGCTTCGTTGCTGCCTTGCAGCGAATCAGTACGGTTGTCTTGCCTAGTGTGTCCGGTTGGAGAGTTAATTACGGGCGAGTGTGGTGCAGTGCAGTGTGTGCCATAGTGCTGTGTGCGTAATATGGCAGAGTACAGCGGGGGTGATGAATCACCCGATCCGTTAAAGTTACCGGTTTTACGCGAAATAGTCATTCGTATGGATGAAGATGATCCATTACCTGCTTCTAATCAACAGAATAGTGCTTCTGCTCAATAAACGGAAGGGACGAATAATCCACTCAATTCGGATTCTACTCCGCCTGTTATCATCGAAAAATATCCTACTACTCATTATGGACCATATATTTTGTTTGTGGAGTCTATTAATTCGCAAAACCTCAGTCATTTGCACCCGATGGCTTTGGGGCGCAAATTTCATTATGCTAATCTCAGTGTCAAGTCTATCACGCGTAAGGGGCGGAATCGCCTTCAACTTGAATTTTCCTATGCAGTACAAGCAAATGAGTTCTTAACCAATCCTCTGCTTAATACTTTAAAAGTTAAAGCATTCATACCCAGCTCCAATATCATGCGTGTGGACATTATTCGTGATGTCGACAAAACACTCACTGAATCGGAGATTCTCAAAAACTTAAAGTCTACCGTACCCGTCAAATCTGTTAAGCGTCTCAATCGACGAGTCACACAACAAGATAAGACGGACTATTTACCTACGGGTTCTGTCAAAGTAACATTTCGAGGTCAGGCATTACCTCCACATGTGTCACTCTATAGTGTGTGTATGGAGGTGGAACCGTTTATTTTTTCCTATTCTTTGTCGTAAATGTAATAGATATGGCCATCGAAATGAAAATTGTAGGGTAAATTCTACTAGATGTGGTCGATGCTCTCTGAATCATGCTAATGCCGACTGTCAGGAAACCTTTTTTCAAATGTGTTCATTGTAGTGGACCCCATTTGACTGGTTCTGACTCATGTTCCGAACAACAGCATCAAGTCCAGATCAAAAAACTCATGAGCACTGAAAACATCTCTTTTAATGAAGCAGTGTCTAAACATCATCCCAGCTATTTTCCCGAACGGAACCCGCAACAATTTCCCCCTTTAACACCGACTGTAACTCCTATGACTCCTATGATTCAAAGAAAGCGAAAATTTACCCAAATTATTGCTCCTAAATCTCGGCCGGTACCTGCACCCGGATATGATCACGCAGGTTATCTAAATCTTATTCGTGTACCTCCGGCACCAGCTTCTCAGCCCCTTTCAGGAGCCTCTACTCCACATTCAACTACCCTATCTGTACCTACCACTTCCGGTAGCCAGTCAGTGCACGGCAGTGTATCCCAGCCCCCGTCCGTAGATAATATCCAACGGCAACGTTTGCATTTACAACAAGATATTAGTAGTAAACTTGCCCAATTAATCCAATTACTGGGTGACAATCAACAAGTATTTCATGTGATTCATATGTTAAAAGATAGTGTGCATTCTATGTTTTCTTTCTATGATCAGTCTCACGTAATGGAATGCTAGGAGCATCCTAACTAAGCAGCATGAATTACAATTACTTCTACAACAAACGCAACCTCAGTTTGTTGCTTTACAAGAAACATGGTTTTTGCCGAGTCATTCCTTTTCTGTTAAAGGTTACAATATTGAACGATATGATGGACGAGGATATGGCGGAGTAGCATTCCTCATTCAAAATACTATCTCCTATCAATTTTACCCGTTGCTATTCAACTGCCTTCTTCCTTCAGTATTGGTATCATTTATCGTGACATCTACATCATTAATATATATTGCCCTCCAGACATTTATTTTTCGGAAGAACAATGGTCGACCTATTTTGTACAATTTGATCATGCCTCAAAATTACTTATTCTTGGTGATATGAATTGCCATCATACAGTATGGGGTAGTGCCTCTGATTCGTCCAAAGGAACTCATCTCTTAGATGCGTCATATCAACATAATTTATTAATACTTAATGACGGCTCTCCTACAAGATTGACCCCCCCAGGTTCCCCGCCCAGTGCGGCGGATCTCACTCTATGTCGTAGTTCGATGGCAACACTTACAACCTGGGATACATTGGTGGATACTTTTACAAGCGATCACTTCCCTATTCTTATAACCTATGGCCTGAGTCGACCGAATCAGTCTCTGTTTGACTGTAACTCTCCCCCCTCCATACGATCGCTTAAACATTTTGATGCGAATAACTTTCGGCACTTTATTGAGAATCAACTTTCTCTTACGCCAGCACATCTGCTTACATATGACTTACTTCTACAGATCGTTTATCGATATATTAATATTTACCACCCCTTTAAAGTAGTTCACACTCCTAAATCACGACAACCCTGCTTCTTGCGTTGGTGGGATGCTGAGTGTCATGATATCATACAAAAACGTAAAAGACTCTTTCGCTTGTATAGGAAAAATTTATCCCTCATAACTACTTTACCTTAAAACATCATATTGCCTATTCTCGCAGAGTTTTTAATGCCAAGCGCCGAGAATCGTGGAAGCGTTTTATTTCATCACTTACAACTTCAACGCCGATTACGCAAATCTGGAATGCTGTTCGTACATTGACTCGTGTTTCTCATCATGCTGCTAGTGCGATAATTCCTACTGATGTGCTTCAGCAGTTCTTACATTCTCTTACCCCGGACTATGTTGTTCTTACCAGTATCTCGTCCCAGACCGATACCAGACGTCCCTCTTCTGTTTTATTACAGCCTATCACTATTTCTGAATTCGAAGCTGTTCTCCCTACAGCCTCTCAGTCAGCACCTGGCCCAGACTACATCACCTACAGTATGCTGCACTTATTGCCTTCCAATGCTAAGCACATTATTCTTACCTATTATAACAACATATTATCTACATTTACAGTGCCCTGTCAATGGAATGATTTTTTTCTTGTGCCCATCCTCAAACCGAATAAGATACCTTCTGATTTTCATAGCTACCTTGGAATTGTTCTTAGTTTATGTATGCGAAAAATATTTCTTAAAATATTACTTCAGAGATTTCTTTGGGTACTCGAATATTATAACCTGACTCCAAAAAACCAATATGCGTTTCTTAAAGGACGTAGCACTCAGGATGCTATCAATACCTTCGTAATTGACCTCCTTTTGGGCAAAGCTCGTCGTCATAGTACTATTGCTACGTTCCTGGATATTCAAAGCGCATATGATTCAATTCCATCACATATGTTATGGGACTGTCTTTTAGCCAAGAATTTCCCTCCTGATTTTATTTCCCTTTTACAACAATTATTTACCTACCGTACTCTTATATTACAATCGTATCAACCCCATATTTCTAGTCGACAGTCGTCCTACGGTTTGGCGCAAGGGGACATTTTCAGTGGGATACTTTTTGCACTTTACATGAACGATTTTGTAAGCTTAATAACGCGTTCTGCACGCATAATAGCTTATGCTGACGATATCGTTCTTTACATTTCTCACACCAACGTTGATACATGCCGTGCTCGAATGTCGCAACTCCTCACTGAAGCTATTTCGTGGTTGGAATCTCATGGTCTTCAACTTGCAATCTCTAAATGTTCGACGATAATTTTTTCACATCACCGTAAATATGATCGGACCCCTCTGCTATTTGACACGTATTCTATCCCGCTCTGTACACATCATAAATATTTAGGAATATACTTAGATCATAAACTAAACTGGACTCAGCATATAAAACATTTGCGGCATAAAGCTACTTCCTATTTAAATCTCCTCCGCACTGTTACACGTAGAAACTGGGGTGCAGATCCAGTCGTCGCTCTTCCTTTATATAAGGCTACTCTCTGATCTCAATTGGATTATGGTGCACACGTACTAGACATGCCTTCTACCACATCTTTAGCATAGTTAAATACAATTTGGGGTAATTTCGGACACTTTTAGCGATTTTTTTGGTTATGGTTCTTATTAACGAATTTAATTTATATTATTTTAATTTCTACGTCTAGGTACATATCTAAGAGATAAAATGAACACCGGAACAAACACGAGAACGCACATCGTCGTGTTTTAAAAATATTAAAATGTGTCCGAAGTTACCCCATATGTTGGGGTAAATTCGGACATGCAGTGTTTTTAAGTTACCGTCCGCGATTACCTCATGTATGGGGTTATTTCGGACAGTTATTTGCGAAAAAAATATATGTGCATGATATAGCAGAATTATTCTTTATTTACATAACAAAACAAACAAAACTTTGCCGCAAAATACAATATAGTTTACTTTCTATTCAATTTAGTCATTCGTGTGGATTATTTACACAACGGCTGTATCAAAGGTGAATATTCCCCTTTTCTCTTTTGGTGCCGGTAGAATTTTGGCAATCTGGTCCTTCAGAACTGTGTCCTTATTCTCGACACTCGGAAACACAAATATTTTCTTGCTTCCCCTGTGTGACCGTAGGAATTTTACGACGACGTCCTGAGCTCCTATGTTGACCGTCACACCAACATATTGACTAGTTTGTTTCTTGCTCCCAGACTCGTAATCGTAGTTCACTACGACGAAACTTTCTAGTCCAAGTGTGGAACTGCATGGTTGGTCATCTGATAACTGTGGAACTTCTTCCTGATTTTGTACAGCAGTTTCACTGTCACGTAAGTGACCACCCACGATAGATTTTCCGGGAGGAACATTCAGTTTACGACGGCGAGATGATGCGGTAGAACCAGAGCCGTAACGAGCTTGAGATAGTACTGTCTCGAAAGTGGATAACCAAGACGATTCCTTTGCATTTGAATCTGATGTTTCTGGAAACCTTTTAAGGACTCTCTGGGGGTCAAGAGGAATTAATCCAGTGCTGCGGAAGCCACTTATGATATTATCTGCTTTTCGTGCCTCTATCTTATCTAGCGTCTCCTTCAGAAGAGATGGGAAAGCATCTCTAGATATAGGCCCACGTGTACACTTCTTCCAGTTCGTCAGCACATCCCTCCAGGCTTTCTTAAGTGGCCCAAAAAAACACACGTCTAAAGGTTGTAGAATATGTGTGCTATTTGGTGGGAGAAGGATAAAAGAAATGTGCTTTTCACATTCTTGAATAACTGAGAGAGACACATGGCTCGATAAATTGTCCCCGATCATGACTTTTGGTCCATCCAGCTGTTTCAAATACGGCAGTGCCACCGTTAAGAACCAGTCTTCAAAAATCGTTAGATCGAACCATCCACTTTTGTTCCTGTTGTATCGGGTGCCAGGAGGGCCACCTTCTTGCCAGGTATCCCACAGATGCTCAGACTTGTACAAAACGTACGGGGGCAGTAGTTTTCCATCCCCACTTGCACACATCATGACAGAAATACTTGTCTTGGAGAAGTCCATTACTCTCTCCGCATGTTTAATCCCTCTCCTAACAATCACGTGTCTCTTCTCAGGGTCGTCACTTAAGTTGGTTTCGTCATAGTTTATGACATTTTCCGGTGGAATGTTTTCCAGAGTGGGTTGCACGTTAACGAAAAATTCGCGCACGGACTCCGAGCTAACCTCCGCACGAGCTCTCTTAATGTTCTCTGAGAGACGAACGGAGAGAATGCTGGAGTGCTTCTTTAAGAAAGACCTTGCCCATTCGACGCCTGGAAGATTCTGGGTAAATCTCCTCTCCTTTCTTCCAATCCTGTCAAGGTACCCCTTTACAATATATCGAATATCACTTGTAGTGGGAGGATATCCCCAGTGTGCTACTCGGACGATCCCGTGTACAAGCATTTCCTCCTCTTCAGTGTCCAGGACAGGTGGTGCTCCGATTGCTTTGAGGTTGGTGCGGTTCACCTTATTCTCCAGGGTCGATCGCGGTACCTGAAAATACTCCGCGGCTTTGCGGTAGGACATTTTTTCAGCCTTAATGGCATTTACTGCCGCATCGAGTTTACTTTTCTCGTAGTTGCAATACAACTGCCTCCTAATCTTCTCTTGTACACACGCGGCATAGTCCGAAATTACCCCAGCCTTGCACAGATTCACAGAAAAATGTGTGTAGAACGAAGTGTTTAAAGATAAACTTCGTAGAAGCCTCACGGATACTTTCAAACACAACAGAACAAATGGTAGACAACAGTGAACAGCAGCTGGACTCTTTTAATACCTGTGTACACTAAGAAGTTCCTGTACCAATTGTCAAGGCTATAATGAAACCGACAACAACGACCATTATTAACGTGATAATTTCGTAAGTAACGCAGGATATACGCGCTAAAATTGGCGCGGGATTTCGTCTTGAATTCAAAAAATTCGAGCGCGGGAATTCTATCTTGGAAAATTCAGAGTGACCAACCGTGAAACGAAAAAGTACCGTTTTGTCCGAAATTACCTCCTGCGTCCGAAATAACCCCAAATGACGCATTTGTATCGGTGCTCTTCGTACTACGCCTACTAATGCTTTAATTGTGGAAGCTGGTGATCCCCCTCTACAAATACGACGTCTTGTGTTAACCACAAAATACCTAATTAAGGAATTTGCCGTAATTGCTACTCCTCTCATTCCCAAATTACAACTATTGTTTGAACATTCTAACACTTTTCGTCAGCGTCTTATCAAAATGCCGGCCTTATATTATGCATATAGTTATTTACCTGAACAACGAGATTCTATTTTACGCATGCCCAATCTGACGTATTATTCATTTTCTTATGAATGTTTCATTCATCGCCCTTATATTATTTTACCTCCTACTTCTAGTTATAGCCACGATGTCACTCCGCACAGTACACAAGTACGGATTCACAAAAATTACGTGTTTCACCCTCTCCTAGTTCTGTAGACATCTTCACAGTTGGCTCGAAGACAACAACCGGCGTTGGAGCGGCCGTTTTTGCTGTACAACCACAGTTTGTCCAACAATTTAGACTACCTAATTATTTCTCTATTTATTCTGCTGAACTTTTTGCCGTACGCCAAGCCCTCCTTTATGTTATACAACATCATTATGCCAAAGCAACTATCTACACTGATTCTATGAGTGTATTACAATCACTCTCCTCCATCTCCTTTTCATCTAATTGGTATTTACATAACGTAAAACATTTAACTTATACCCTTGAACGTTCAAACGTCTACCTTACGTTTGTTTGGGTGCCAGCTCATATTGGAATTTATGGTAATGAACGAGCCGATAATGCTGCTAAACAAGCGTCACGTCTTCCACTCCCCGCCTCCCGTATAGCTACCTCCCCCCACTGATTATTTTATACATGTTAAAAATAAGGCTCGCTCAGATTGGCAATTACAATGGCAAAATACTGCAAGCTACAAAGGTCGATCGTATTACAACTACAACCTCGCATTCCCCTACAACCGTGGTTTCTATCAGGTCAGTATTCTAGACGACACATCATTACTATTATCCGTCTTAGGTTTAATCATGCTCTCACACCCCTTTATAAATATAAATTTCATCTGTCAACTCACCCACTGTGTGCATGTGGTTATTCCGACGGAGATGCTAACCATATCTTTTTCCATTGTCCGTTACATCGTTCAGCTAGACACTCTTTTCTCCTTCGACTTGTTCAGCATAAATTTCCCTTGCCTACTAGTATTTCTTGCTTACTTTATAATTTGACACCTACTGCCATTTCATTAATTACCACGTTTCTTGATGATACTAACCTAACATTATAACTAGCTGCCACATCCTGGTTTCATTGTCGTTTGTTGTTTATTGAGTTGGTATGTTCCTGGCTTCCTCCGTGTACATAGCAATTTCGATTGTTTTTGTGGGTCTTTCTTCATCTACTGTGTTTGCTTTCTTCATATCCGGTTGTTCTTCTCCTCCCTTACCCCTGAACCTAAAAACATACTACCTTCTACATGAAGTTTAGCCCTTGACTTAGATATTGCTCCCGCTATATGCGTTTCATCAAGTGAATATTGTGTTTACTGTCGTGTGTTTCATTCAGTGCTCCTCATGGTTATTTATTTATCAAGTTCTTCCTAACTACATAAGAATATTGACTGGGAAAAACTTATTAAACAAGGACCCCAAAACAGTTCAAGAAGATGAAGAAGAAGGAGAAGAAGAGGAGCAGGCTTGTGCTGGTAAAGAGTGATTAAAGTATTAATTTAGCCCTACATTAGGGTGTAATAAATAATTGAGCTTCGCCGATATGTGATATCCATGATAAATATGGAAGGTCTTTTATTATCGGTGAGCTGATTTGTACTGTTGTTAACATGTGCAGATTAAAGGAATAGCCAGGTTATGTAATGTAAGTGTGAGAATGTTAGTGACATGTGTACGCAAATAAGAGTGACTTATAAGGCGATTTTACATTCATCAAGGAAATTAGTGAGCATATTAACTAATGGTATCGTAGGAGTATGAATAAGACAAGCGACACTAGTTGGTAGAGGAACGTTATAATTTATTAGTGCTTGGAAAAACGTTTTTCGTTGGTTAGAATAGTTACAACATTGGAATACTATGTGATGAATCGTACCACTTGCTTGCTGACAGGCGCAAATATCTGAGTCACTGATATGAAATCTATACTTATATTCAGGTGTAAGCGCATGATTTAATCGTAAGCGGATTAGTGTAGTTATATGTCTCCGAGAATAAGTGCCCATAGTGAACCAGGGGGTTCTTTGCAGTTCCGGTTGTAGTTGATAATAAGCTTTACCCTTCGCTTTTGCGGAATTTTTCCAGAGAGAAGACCATTTTTGAAGTACGTTCTGTTTGATAGTAGGGGAATAATTCGTGTGTGGAATGGCGAGGTGATAGGGAAGACCTTGTCCTACAGCTGCTGCTTTAGCTAAACGATCAACCTGAACATTACCGGGTATGCTGCAATGTCTTGGTATCCAAATTAATATTATATCATGCTGATTTACGGAAAGGTTGTATAACAATTTACGGATGTTGCATATATACCAACTAGTAGATTCCTGCGGGTTTTTGATACTCTGAAGGACACTTAATGAATCGGTACAGATGATGGCATTGGGAATATTGTATTGCCGTAAACATAAAAGAGTTTGTCGAATAGCAAAGGTTTCAGCATCCCCCTGTGGGTGGGGCGGTAGACTAACACCCACGGTAGACCCTGCCTGTCGTAAGAGGCGACTAAAAGGGGCCCCAGGGGCTCTGAACTTTGGAGCGTGGGTTGGCGACCACGGGGACCTTAGCTGAGTTCTGGCATTGCTTCCACTTACTTGTGCCAGGCTCCTCACTTTCATCTATCCTATCCGACCTTTCTTGGTCAACTCTTGTTCTTTTCCGACCCCGACGCTATTAGGTTTGCGAGGGCTAGGGAGTCTTTAATTTTCACGCCCTTCGTGGCCCTTGTCTTCCTTTGGCCGATATCTTCATTTTTCGAAGTATCGGACCCCTTCTTTTTTCCTTCTGATTAGTGTTATATAGAGGATGGTTGCCTAGTTGTACTTCCTCTTAAAACAATAATCACCATCACCACCTTTCAGCAGTGTATATGGAAGCGTTGGGTGGTAACGTAAATTGTTGCTGAATGTTAAGCTGGGGGATGTAATAGGCAGCTCCAGTTCCCTCTGAAGTCTTAGATCCGTCTGTAAAGCAATTTGTGTATTGTTTATGCGGATTGAGAAATGCTTGTAAAGTTTTACTGACTAGAGTGGGATTATTTTTCAGATTACCCGGAAGGTGTTCGAAAGTAGTAGTTATGATGAAAGAGTGGTATGTAGATAAGTTGTATTCGTGAGAGTATGCCGGTAATGATCTTGTCTGTACAACATTATTTCTTAAGGGAAAATTACTTCATATGCCAGTAGAAGTGCCGGTATGTTGTTGGCTTTCAGTTTTTGACATATTTGGTACTCATTTAAAAGCTGCAATTTAGGTAATAAGGGATGACGATTCAGAGTTATATTTTTTGTAAATGTTTAGACGCTAGATATTCTCGTCGCATAGCCAAGGGTAGTTCTGCTGCTTCAACCAGTAAGGCATTGGTGGGTGTTGTCCGTAATGCACCTAATATGATTCGTAAAGAGTTGAATTGTAACGTGTCCAGTTTTTTAGGTTGGTCGTTGACGCCGTATCGAAGAAATGGCAGCCATAATCTATCCTTGCCCGGATTGAATTTTTATATAAAAGTAGTAACGTGGCCGGATCCGATCCCCAGTTTCTATGAGTTAAGGACTTAAGAATTTGGATTGTATTTTCAATGTTGGACTTCAGTCGGGCAAAATGTATCTTCCAATTTAACTTATTGTCTATGAAAATTCCTAAATATTTGGTATAGGGTTGAATAGCAATATGGTGGTTGGCATATGGTAGTGCAGATTTGTCATATGTTCGTTTTTGTGTAAATATAACCGCGGCACTTTTGGAGTGTGTGATTTCTAAACCGTGGTGTTCCATCCACGCATGTATATGGGAGAGGGCTTGGAGTGACGACATTGGTCGACATTATTTTGTGTGGTATAGACCAGTATGTCGGCTGCAAATTGCAATATACCTGCATGAGGAGTTTCGTATCGTATCGTATTTATTAATGAACATAACAGGCGTTCAGCCCCGAATACATGTTCACAATAATAATAAATAAATAAATAAATACTAACTACTGCTACTGTACATCTTGGCCGTGCCATGAAGCCCGTCAGATACTCCGGAAACGTGACTTCAAAAGTCACCACGGTAGTCATCCTCCGTCTCTTCATGCCACGTCCAGCTACTCCCCTGTCTAATTCTAAATTCACACTTAAAACATCAATAACTAATAAAATTAATAAACGTAGTCCAACCTAAGCCACCCCTCTCCACCATATACAAAATAAAATGAACAATAAAACAAAAAGACCTAACGCCACAGTTATAGACCAAAACCAACTCCATCTTACCTCCTCAGCCGGGTCTATATTTACATTCTACTGCTGGTGTTGCAACTTTCTGCTTGTTATCACTCACACGTACCCACTCATCACGCAACCTTCTTGCTTCAGCATTTTCATCACCTTTATTGTTCCCTGACCTACTCCAAAATAAGCTACAACAGCAACATTACACGATTGCATACCAAACCAGCCATCTTTCAGATTCCACCTCCTATAGTAGAAGGCTAAATAATAACAACAATATTCCGTCATTGCATTCCAATCCACCATACCACAACTTTTACCAATCCGCATTAACATTGCTTCATTTCATTCCGTCATAACACTCCATAATAAAATTACCTCTCCATCTCCAAAAATTTCGGCAATGAATAACAAATACCAATCACGCATATACCAACACGTCTCCAACATCACATTTCTTCGTCCTCTCCATAATAAAATTACCTCTCCATCTCCAAAAATGTCGGCAATGAATAACAAATACCAATCACGCATATACCAACACCTCTCCAACATCACATTTCTTCGTCCTCTCCATACAAACAAACCAAAATTTACAAAATGATAATAAAATCACCTCTCTCCAACTCAAAAAATTCAATACTCATACCAGACACCAATACAATAATACCACCTCCCAACTCCCACGAATTCAGCCGTAAATAAACCATCTCAATACCAAACCATACATCACCTCATATCCACATTTCCTACACCTCATTTCTATATATATAACTTCTACTTCTCCGACAATTACACTCACCTTCTGCCTTCCACTATCTTATATCACTACTTCTCCCACACCACATAACACCTCATAAATTAATCATAACACATAATCATAAATACTAAGCCTTCAATACTTCCAACACCACATTTCAGCAATACAACACCAACTCCACATCATATACCACCTCTACTTTTATCACCACTTCTCCCACACCACATTCCAACGATATAACACCTCCTAAATTAATCATAACACATAATCAAAAATACCAAGCCCTTAAAAATTTCCAACACCACATTTCAGCAATACAACACCAACTCCACCTCATATACCACCTCTACTTCTTCTACCATTACCGAGCTCGATAGCTGCAGTCGCTGAAGTGCGGCCAGTATCCAGTATTCGGGAGATAGTAGGTTCGAACCCCACTGTCGGCAGCCCTGAGAAATGGTTTTCCATGGTTTCCCATTTTCACACCAGGCAAATGCTGGGGCTGTACCTTAATTAAGGCCACGGCCGCTTCCTTCCCACTCCTAGCCCTTTCCTGTCCCATCGTCGCCGTAAGACCTATCTGTGTCGGTGCGATGTAAAACAACTAGCAAAAAACTCTTCTACCATTACACTCACCTTCTGCCATCCACCATCTTATACCACCACTTCTTCAACACCACATTTCAACCCTATAACATATCATAACTTATATACCACTTCTCCATCACAACATTTCAACCTCCACAAATAAATACCATTCTCGCTTCTCAACTCTACTTTCAGTAACCGAACCACCTACTACTGTTTTTTACTTCTAGTAACTAACCCCCTCTCATGTACACTTGTACCCCACATTTCTGTCAGATCTCTGTTCCTGAATCCGGCCAAACTGTGGTCGAGACTCCTCAAGTTTAACCTTGCTGTTACCTTTTTACCCTGCTCTTCCTTTACTTCACTGCATACACTTCCCTTACTTCTCTCTTCCCTGCAAATAGTCACATTCTCACTTGGCCTCTCTGCCAGCACTTCTTCACTCCGAACACTGCTATTGGTCACTTTATCACTTGACACCTCTCCCTGCCTCTCTTCACACGGTACACTGTTACTTCTTGTATTTTGCCTATCCTCTCCACTAATCGCTGCACTACTCCCTTTTTCTTCAGCCCGCTTTGACTTCATCTCTAAGTCCATCCTCAGCACACTGTTATTTGTATTTCGCCTCACTTGACTACAGTTTATTGCACTACTCTCCTTTTCTCCCTCTTGTTTTAACTTCGATTCTAAATCCATCAATCTATCCACAGACCAGATTCTCTTCCAGTTTCTGTCTGACACCACTAGATTTTGACCTCTGATAGTTGCCCTCAGCCCCTGTTTTACAGCCAGTATCTTGTGTTTTCTGAGTAGCCTCTCATTTCTGGTCGCGTCACTTCCCACGTCTCTCTTTATCCATATTTTATCCCTATGGACATTTCCCGCATTTGCTAACACAATATCCGCCATCAACGTTGAAAACAATTGAACCTATTGCCTCTAGTTCTCCCCACTCTCTGCACATCGTCAATATCCACTTCACTAAAATTTATTTTCATTTTTCCCTGTATTAGGTCCACTACTTTATAAGTTGTAATTACTTTGACTTCACTCGTCTCCTCAGGCACTCCATAAATAAACAAGCACTTCTTCCTTCTATATAAAGTATTCGCTTCCACTTCTACTTTCAGCTTTAAATTCTCCTCTTCAAGTCGTCC
Organism: Anabrus simplex; assembly: GCF_040414725.1. Taxonomy (NCBI): domain Eukaryota; kingdom Metazoa; phylum Arthropoda; class Insecta; order Orthoptera; family Tettigoniidae; genus Anabrus; species Anabrus simplex. Next base: position 124,811,150 of record NC_090265.1, on the reverse strand, counting down.
TACTTTTTCCCTTAATGCTACCACTTCCTCGGTGTTATATCTCACCTGTGCTGCTATGTCGTCCGTTTTTCCTCTTATCCATACTTCCATTGTTTCAATCTTACTGGTCTGTTCTTCAATCATCTCTTTTATTTGCCCTCTCTTACAGCTCTTTTGATTGCGTCCATATTTTCTCTTTCCTCATTTCTACTAGATGACGGGCCTGGGTTCAACTCGACTCCCCCAATACATAGTAAAATTATAATCACTGCTGCCGATAACAATAGTTCTCCTTTCCTTTCCATATCCATTTTACACCCACCTGGCTTCTTTTCTTCTTTCTTCATTTTGCTCTGCCATCTTCCTATCGTCGCTCTGTACTGCTCTATACCAATCATTGTCGGCCCACTTCTTGGCGACCTTCCAGCACTCCACACTCTCGAACTCCACTCCCCCTCCCGGGACTCACCGCTCAATGCGACCTCCTTTGTCGGTGGCTTAGGCAAGACTGGTGCATGAGGAGTTACTACTCGTTCCAAATCACTTGTATATAAAGTAAAAAGTATGCCACTTAATACACTGACTGACAGAGCAAATGCAACACCAAGAAGGAGTGGTTCGAAAGCGATGAAAGTTGGGGAAAAAACAGAGACGGCACGGACGAATAATTGATGTTTATTTCAAACCGATATGCAGGTTACACAATGCGCACGGCATCGACTCATTAGGATGTAGGACCACCGCGAGCGGCGATGCACGCAGAAACACGTCGGGGTACAGAGTCAATAAGAGTGCGGATGGTGTCCTGAGGGATGGTTCTCCATTCTCTGTCAACCATTTGCCACAGTTGGTCGTCCGTACGAGGCTGGGGCAGAGTTTGCAAACGGCGTCCAATGAGATCCCACACGTGTTCGATTGGTGAGAGATACGGAGAGTACGCTGGCCACGGAAGCATCTGTACACCTCGTAGAGCCTGTTGGGAGATGCAAGCAGTGTGTGGGCGGGCATTATCCTGCTGAAACAGAGCATTGGGCAGCCCCTGAAGGTACGGGAGTGCCACCGGCCGCAGCGCATGCTGCACGTAGCGGTGGGCATTTAACGTGCCTCGAAGACGCACTAGAGGTGACGTGGAATCATACGCAATAGCGCCCCAAACCATGATGCCGCGTTGTCTAGCGGTAGGGCGCTCCACAGTTACTGCCGGATTTGACCTTTCTCCACGCCGACGCCACACTCGTCTGCGGTGACTATCACTGACAGAACAGAAGCGTGACTCATCGGAGAACACGACGTTCCGCCATTCCCTCATCCAAGTCGCTCTAACCCGGCACCATGCCAGGCGTGCACGTCTATGCTGTGGAGTCAATGGTAGTCTTCTGAGCGGACGCCGCGAGTGCAGGCCTCCTTCAACCAATCGACGGGAAATTGTTCTGGTCGATATTGGAACAGCCAGGGTGTCTTGCACATGCTGAAGAATGGCGGTTGATGTGGCGTGCGGGGCTGCCACCGCTTGGCGGCGGATGCGCCGATCCTCGCGTGCTGACGTCACTCGGGCTGCGCCTGGACCCCTCGCACGTGCCACATGTCCCTGCGCCAACCATCTTCACCACAGGCGCTGCACCGTGGACACATCCCTATGGGTATCGGCTGCGATTTGACGAAGCGACCAACCTGCCCTTCTCAGCCCGATCACCATACCCCTCGTAAAGTCGTCTGTCTGCTGGAAATGCCTCCGTTGACGGCGGCCTGGCATTCTTAGCTATACACGTGTCCTGTGGCACACGACAACACGTTCTACAATGACTGTCGGCTGAGAAATCACGGTACGAAGTGGGCCATTCGCCAACGCCGTGTCCCATTTATCGTTCGCTACGTGCGCAGCACAGCGGCGCATTTCACATCATGAGCATACCTCAGTGACTTCAGTCTACCCTGCAATTGGCATAAAGTTCTGACCACTCCTTCTTGGTGTTGCATTTGCTCTGTCAGTCAGTGTATATCCCCTTGCGGAATCCAGACATTGGCCTTTCGTGCACAAGCGTTAAGTCTATAATTTTTCAAAATTAATGTTCGATTTAGTAAAAGGTTTTTAAATATATGAATAAGGGGTAGTGGGAAGTTTAGCTTGTGTAATTTTTGAAAAAAAAATGTGAAGATCAACATTATCGTAAGCTCCTTTGACATCGAGAAAAACCGCTATAGTAGCTTGTTTTCGGCACCGTGCTAATAAGAGGTCCGTTAGAAAAATATTTAAGGCATCTGTGGTACTTCGTCCTTTTATGAAAGCAAATTGACATTTCGGTAAATCATTATGATACTCTAATTGCCATATTAATCTGCGGAGAAGGATGCGTTGAAAGGTTTTACGGAGACAGGACCCTAATATTATATCTCTATAATTTTGAGGTTGTAAGGGATCAGTGCCTGGTTTATGTATTGGAATGATGTCAAAATTATTCCAGTCTGATGGTATTAAAGTATCTGTTAAAATTTTATTATACCGGTTAAGAATAATGGATTTAGCCTTAGTTGGTAGAGAGCTGAGCATCTTGTAAGTTATAAAATCTGGCCCTGGGGATGTAGTTCTTTTATGTAGGGTGACTTCTAATTCCTGATATGTAATAGGATTCACCAAAGTTTGATATTCATTAGATGTGTATGAACAACTTAAGAGATAGTCAGGCTGAACAAAATCGGGTGTTAGATTGCAGTAGATTTGCTATAATTGGGGCGGAGATAAATCTATAGGTAGGGGTGTGTGCCGAGAGTTACTAAGAGAGCGAAGTTTGGCCCAGATGATCTTGCTGAATGTAGTACTGTTAATACTCTCTACGAAGGTTTTCCTTGCGATTCGACGTTTATTGTTAAATAAACATCTAATTTTTGCATAGATTCGTTTATATTGCATGTAATTAGTAAAAGTAAAATGTTTTCGTAAATTTTTCAGCAGGTTTCTCCGTCGTCTAATCCAGACCTCACATTCTTGATCCCACCAACGGATTTTTAGTTTTGGATTATGATTGTTTGAGGTTTTGTAAATGATTGGATGATAGATGTCGAGATACGATTTTATACAGAATAAAAGCGAATCATTTTCCGCGGATGTCATTTTAAAGGTTTGAATGAAATAATCCTGAATAAATTGCGAAAAGAGATCGTAATCCATATTATTCATATTGCGTATAGGTATCCGAGGAAGCGTGTGAGTTGAAAAAGGCTTGTGGTTAGACCATGTAACGAGAATGGGGAAGTGATCACTACCATGAAGATCCTTAATAGTTTCCCAAGATAATTTATGCGCTATATCCCTGGTACATATAGTAAGATCCACCGCGCTCGGAGCATTTGTAGGTTCTATTTAGCCGGGTGGGTGATCCATCATTAATTATGGTGAGGTTGACTTGAAGAGAAGAGGTTAAGATATGAGTTCCTTTGGAGCTATTGCTCTTGCTTCCCCAAGTTATGTGATGAGCATTGAAGTCCCCAAATATAATATTTTGCTTCGCACCGGTAAATTGGTTAAAAAATTGGACCAATTATGGTAGGAACCATGTATATCGGGAGGACAGTAAAAGTTAGAAAAGATAAAATCTTTTATTTGTATGCGCTGAAAGTAAGTGCCTGCTATAGCCTGTTCCGGTGGTAGAAGATGATAGGGTATGCAATTCTTAATTAAAATTACAATTCTACCATATCCTGCACCATCTAATCGTTCGATAGTATATCCCTTAATGCGAAAGTTAATATAATTTGAAAACCATATTTCTTGCAAGAAGATAATATCTGGTTGGGTTTCGTTAATGAGTAGGATTAAGTCATGTCGCTTGTTTACCACACTCCTACAGTTCCATTGCAGTATCTGCATATTTAGTATCTAAAATGGGGAGGATTTTATCAATTATCAACTTTAATAAGTGTCGCCATTGGACATTTTGTCCCATTAGTTCCATCAAATTAAAAAATGTCGTCCTGAATCTCTTTTCGTATATCTTTAACAGGGGCTACTTTTGATGTGGAAGGGGTTATTCCCTGCTCGTTTTCGCTAGCAAGATTAGTAGCGACCGCCGGTGTAATAGTATGGGTGGTCGGAGTTTGGTTAGCTGGTGATTTTTCCGTTTGGGGTGGGGGTTCGTATTATATTGAGATAGGTCTCCCTATCATAACCCGGGCGAAGGGGTGGACGAGGTTCCCGGTGTACATAGGTAGTGATTTTACGTTTACGCGGGTTGAAATTATCAGGTCTGGTTCCCAGAGTTTCAGCTAAGGACGGAAATTGATGGGGTAGTATGGTAGGATTATAGGTAACGGGTTGCAGCCTATTTTTGGCTTCTTCAAAGGAAACGTTTTCAGTACACATATGCTTCTTAATGGCCGTCTGTTGTTGGTGTACAGCACATCGCGAGGATCCTACTTGGTGATTCTGATCACAGTGGAGGCATTTGACAAGCGTTTTTTGACAGTCTTTCGTGACATGGTTATTGCTGCATCGGCCACAACGAAGAGTTTTCGCCCGACAATTGAGAGCTGTATGTCCATAACATTGACAATGTTTGCAAATAATAGGATTAAAGATGAAAACTTTAACGTCCAAAATGACGTTAAAAGTAGAAATCTGCTGAGGGAGAACTTGAGTTTCAAAAGTGATCTTCACAGTTCGTGTCGGAATATACTCGAATGAATCAGCGTTAGATTTCCTTCTTTTAAGGCGTTGGACACCTATAACCGGCACAGGTGAATCAATAAATTTCTTAATTTCATCTTCACTTAACGTCAAATCCACTCCCCTTACTAAACCGACCCTGTAGACATTGGGGGAAGGTATATAAGCTTTCAGGGTTTTCTCACTGAGAATGGGGTGTTGCATAAAATGATTAGCAGCGTCAGCTGTGAAACAAGTTAATTGGATCCGATTTTTTCCTTTTATATGAATAGCTTTGATACCCGGAATTTTTCGCCCATAAAAAAGCCTACCCAAAGCCATTGGGTGTAAGTTGCCCACATTTTTGTTATCATTTGCTTCAACAAACAAAAAATAGGGGCCCATATGATTGCCAAGGTATCGTGCCGCTGGTGGAATTTTACTTCTGGGAATCGGATGTGAATTAGTATTCTGTTTATCCCCAATTGGAGAGTTGTCAGACTGTTGAATGGCGGTACTAGTTGTTTGTGTTGAGTTAGGCGTTCTATCCTCAAGAGAATCCATGGAGTCATCTTCCCCAGTATCTGAATTGAGAATAATTGAGTCAGTCATATCAACTGGACCATCTACCAATAAATTGTCACCCTCTAGAAGGTTCGGACTACAGTTAGTTCCTCCTCCCCCACTGTCAAATGCCATAGTGAATAAATTACATGAAAAAACACAATAGCACTCAGAATATAGCACACGATATTGAATACTAAGTCACTCTGCTACCAAGGCAGTAACTTGCACACGCTAAGATGAATAGCACTCGTTTACGCTGGGAACAACCGCACTCAATGAGAGCTCGAACACGACGTGCTCTTGTCTTGTCTTGTCTTGTCTTGTCTTGTCTTGTCTTGTCTTTGTTATTTAATGGGCTTCGCTTGGGAGCGGTATACCCAGACACGTATCCTAAAAACAAAGCCAAAAGATGGAGGATGCTAAAACTTTAATGCTAAAGGTAAGTGTAAGTATAGAAAGAAACTACAAACCCTACACACAGGAAAAAAACCCGGGGACACAAGGTACTAGGCTTCACGCCAGAGCGATCGATAGTTGGCGACTTCTACAAATCACGTACAGAACCGGGTCCACACTGAAGGACTAGGGGAAAGGACAGAAACTACAGGAATATTTTGTTGTCAAAAAGGAAATTGGATAAGGCAGCTACCGAATATGGAGTGGGATCTAGTATCCAACACGTCAATTTCGTGGGTAACGCGAATTGTTTCCGAAAACAAGGTTGTAACCATTTACGCCTACTAACTTCTAATAACGGACACTGAAATAAGATATGATTAATAGTAGCCACCGACATACGACATGTGCAGAGGTTAGACTCTACCAATTTCATGCGGAATAAGTAATCCGGTGTACACATATGGTTAAGTCGCATACGAATAATAGTAGTAATCTGACGTCCAGTATAGGGGTGTTTCAGAAACCACGGAGAGCGTGGGACATTCGGAAGTATCGAATACAAGTGACGACCTGTACGACAAGCGGGATCACTCCATTCAGTCTGCCAAAGCAGGCGTATGTGTGAGAGACAACTACTCCAAAATTCCATGAACGGCAACATCATATGATACGCCATTCCCCGACCGTGCGCAGCTGCCTGAGCTAAGCGGTCCGCCAGTTCATTACCCGCCATGTTTGAATGTCCTGGAATGCAGATTAAGGTAACCCGTTTGTCTCGTAGATGAAGATCGAAACATAGTTTACGAATATTTTGAACGTACCAATGTGATCGGGACCGGGGATTATGTAAGGTGCGTAGCACACTCAATGAGTCAGAAGCAATAATTGCTGCAGTTAGCTGGCAATATTTAACGTACTGTAGAGCTTGACGGATAGCGAACGCCTCCGCCATAAATATAGAAGACTCCTGGGGTATGACAAATTGTTTAGAAATATTTAAATCCGGGGAGCAGAAAGCCGCCCCCACCCTAGGGGGTGGGAAATTTTGGATCCATCAGTATATATACTGCCTGCTCATTCCATATTCCTTTTTCTTTTTTCTTTCTTTGTTTCTTTCTTTCTTGAGGAGATTGGTTGGGATTGAATGTAACATTCCATATTCAAACGTGTAACACGACTTACAAACAATCTGCCGCTAGATCGCAGCACCAGACGTACCCAGATATCGCGTGAATACAGCTAGATAAGCATACAAGCAAAATTTAAAATCTGAAAGTAACAGAAAAATTAAAGAATTGTACTCATAAAGTGGTGCTCTAGAGAGTGATAGCTTCAGGACTTTTCGAGAATGAGGTTTCGACGAACAAGAAAACCTGCAAACTTTGTCTGTATGGTACTTCCCTATATTACTAAGTAGAGGTTTCACGAATTTAGCCACCACAGTTTCTGAAACAAGTTCCTGGTGCTTATTGTTACTAAAACACTTTAAAATCTTACAGTGGAACAAAGAGGTTTGAACATAGCTTTTTATAGTCTGGAGCAGACTTGTAGATTTCTTGCAGTACGGTAGAGCTGCCTCAACAAATTTCTGTAGCTCCATAATTAGGCCAATAAATCGTTGCTGGGGGTAGCGCAGGCCTCCTATATGAGCCTGTCTGATTAAGTTCATCAATGGAGATGCATTAACTGAGGTGGAAACGTTACTGGAGCACGTGCTGCATTGTTTTTTCTTCGATTACACGCACTAAATAACCACACACTAAAGCATGGGAAAGCAGTTTCCAAAGTGACATACACTGACTGAGGGGGCTCACAAGCATCTTCCAGTAAATCAAGTACATACTCAGCGGACATCACTGGTTCTGTTTCGTCAAGTCCGGGAGAGAATACTGAGGCAGAAAATTTTGAATTTTGCTTGTGGATAACGTTAGCACCATCGGTCGACATTAAAATACCGGATTTCAGAATTCTCTTTATGGAATTCTGAGTAGCCCGGGAGTCAGTCATGTCATTGCACCCTTCTCCCTTTCTTATAGAACTAAACATGGCTTCAACTGGATCCCCTGAAAAAGCCCGTGTCATGGAAGTAAATACCACGGCATTCTGGTTTCCCTTTCTCTGATTTGCAGAAAGGCACGCGGCAGTACACCATTTTCAATGTAAACAAATACAGTACTACTTCTACTACTACCCTATTTCCCGCTATTTCATTCCGACTGTTCAGGAGCCGGTTGGTGCTGCCACCTGCTGTGGGTATTTGTAAACGGAGTGTCTCATTTAGTGCCATGTTAAAATGTTGTAATGAGCAGGCAGTATAAGCCAGAGTCCTGCAGAGAGGCCCAGGCCATGAGCTGCTTCAGCAGTAGATTGCAATGGGCTTTGAAGTCTCGAACATACGAAGCCCGTGACGTCATCGCACGGGTCGGTCTGGGCCAGCGCTATGTCATACGTACGCGGTGAGCCAAGGACAGCGCTGTGGTAATTCTATGGGCTGACTGCTTCAATGTGTACAGTGTACTGCGTGTCAGCGGAGTGCGTTGCATTAGGTCGAGTGGAACCGATCAAATTTGCTGTGGTATTCAGTTTGACTTCTCTGTCTATCCTGTTATCGGAAACGAATGTGGACTGTAGTTCCAAAAGAAAGAAAACCGTGGAAAAAAATCGTGAAGCAAATAAAGCAGGAACAAACGAACTAAAAACCGCACAATACAAGACTTCTGAACCGGATCCTACACTTAAAAGTCGTATTTGGTTGGTATTCAAGCCTGCAGTTGACGGTGATGGGAAAGACGTTAATTTTGTGTGCTGTACGATCTGCAGTGAACTTTATGTACACACTAGCAGTTACCCGCGGCTTCTCGCATGAATTTCGTAATCTGATAAAAGTAATCGTTCCTCGGTACTGTACTAAGACATTATCTGAAAATCCCTGAAGTATAAAACCTCACGGAAAAACTGAGTTTCATTCACCCCAGAAACTCTTTGTAAAGCAAGTGTGTGGTATTTCCTTTGGGGGCTGAGATGACCATGTGACATAGAACTGTACACGTGAGAACGTCTTCTCTCAAGTAAAAAAAAATTCTTTATTTTTAAAGGAGATTACAAATACATATTTCCACATCTGTAACATCTTCAGGTTTTGGGATATATGTTGTAACTGTTCGCTCTCCTCATCAAAACACTTGGGGAGATGAAAGTTATTACCTTGGGACACATGAATATCAAATAAACTATATGTGGCTTGCCCGCTAATTGCCACGCAAATAGAAACAATTAACATTCCATGGTTTCCCATTTCTCTATGTGATGTTTGGGCGCTAGGGTAAACCAAACTTTATATATACTAGCATAGAGACTTATACTTAAATCACAGGGGTAGGATTTTAAATAATTAACCATTAAGTATCGCTTAAGAAGGAAAATTAACGCAAAAATGAGATAAATCGGAAAAGTTCATTAAAGCGTGGAGGAATTTAGAATTTACGTTACTGAAATTACTATTGCTTGTTTATCTAATTGAAGCTCACCAATTGCAGCTTTCGTTAAAGTCATCGGGTTTCCGTGGTTACTCCTTCTCTTCTTCTCGATGTAGAATTGGCTCCATGGGCATCCTTCCTTCCTTCTCTGATGTGGTATGGGCTATCTGGACTAGCACTCCCTAATTGCCTAGTCTTTAAATTAGACATTGTCCCTATACTTGTAAAAACTGATCAGCGTTGATCGTAAGAGGAGAAAATTCAGAGATATGAATTTTTCCATATTAGTAGAAATCTCAATCCAACTGATCTATACTATTTATACGGTACAGACTTGTACCAAATTCCGTAGACTTGAACTAAACATAGTTCTTCGTCCAGAAGATTTAGTGAATATAACACAAGCCGTAAGCTTGTTTCGTCTCACGCAGATCCGATAACATAACCGCAGCTAAGTACTGTATCGAAGCGACAACACACTGTACAAAAATAACTATGTCGCGGAGCGACCACTCAATGTCTCAAAATCAATAACGTCGTTCAAAGTAGATGTTCACAGTAGAAGTTATTGTCCGTTCTCGTGATGAGAATCTCTATATATCCGGTCTCACCCCCACTCTTTGTAACAGTTCAATCTCAAAACTCATATACAACGCAGTATCTGATTCGTAGATCGAATTATCAACTTCCCTTCTCTTCTTTCTTGACAAGTCCAGTAAGCGTGGCGATGATGTAGCTGACCAGCTTGCAGGCCTCGCGCGCGGGTCGCTGTTTACTAGCCTTGGCTCATGAATTAAACCCGGTGACTCATGCAAATTTCCACGCTCAAGAATAACCTTTTCCGTATACACAAATATGAGATGAAATGACAACAACTATATTTCAACATATTAACCAAGTCCAATACATAATAAATTCCTATCTTTCATAATATAATAATAAATAATAAATGATGTTATAATATGTACAATATGGTTGCAAAAACCTTATTTACAAATGCTTGACGTAGAATACATATGTTATTACAAATAATTGCCGATGGCGGACAAAATTGATATCAAATGATATCGCGTAAAATGATATTATATAAAATTAGTCGGACTGGAGAAGCCTGGACGGTTACAATGTATCCACATAAAAAGAATTCAACCCCTTTATAAACCCTTCCTCCACCCCACCTACGTGGATTTTCCGAAAACAAAAAAGAGTGGTACGTTTATTTATTTTTAAAGGACATTCCAAGTACCAAGTTCCATGTCTGTAATATGTAAAGTTTTTGACATACACTGTAGATATACCGGTACTCATTTTAAAAATTCAACTGCTTTTTCAATTCTTTTCAATGCCTTAAGTGGTTTTCCCGAAAACCAAAAAATACGTTTTATTGATAAAGAAGCTGCCAAATACCAATTATCACGACTGTAACATCTTCAGTTCTGAAGATATTTGTATCCTCATGAAAATAATTCAAAACCTATTTCAACGCTCCCCCTTCTTCCGAAGTTAATTTTATCCCCAAAATGAGTGTTTTTTTATTTTTAAAGTTGATTTCAAATACCCATTTTCACGTCTACAACAACTTTAGGTTTTTTTTTAGATATAAGTATCCTCATACAAATAATTCAACTAATATTTCAGTCGTTTCATTACCCCTAAATTGGATTTTCCAAAACCAAAAGAATACGTATTTCTTTCTTCTTATAGGAGACTCTAAATACCAATTTTTATGTCAGTAACAACTTCAGTTTTAGAGATATCAGTACCCTAATAAAATTAATTCAAACCCTTTTCAGTCCCCCACGTTAAGTGGTTTTTCAAAAAACAAAATAATACCTGTTTTTTACATTTTTAAAATATTAGAAATATCAATTTTCACATCTGTAACGTGTTAAGTGTTTGAGGTATACTGTAGATATGCTCATCTTAAGAATTCTCGCCAGCCCACATTTCAGTCCTTTCCCCCCTCCTTAAGTGCCTTTTCCGAAAACAAAATAATACATGTCTATTTGTTTTTAAAAGAGGTTATAAATACCACTTCACGTCTGTAACATGTTACGTTTTCGAGTTATATTGTACATATGCTCAGGGATTATGTGTACAAATTTTGCTTTGGCAGCTGTGCCCAAACGTACACGCATCATCTCGTTGCTGTAATATCCTGGAGCTGGGGTTGCCATGGTTACGGCAGTTCATTTCCTCATCCGATTCCAAGTCCGACTCGTTGGCTGAATGGTCAACGTAATGGCCTCCGGTTCAGAGGGTCCCGGGTTTGATTCCCGGCCAGGTCGGGGATTTTAACCTTAACTTGTTAATTCCTACGGCGCCGGGGCTGGGTGTATGTTTTGTCTTCATCAGCATTCATCCTCATCACGTCCGACTCGTTGGCTGAATGGTGAGCGTACTGGCCTTCGGTTCAGAGGGTCCCGGGTTTGATTCCCGGCCGGGTCGGGGATTTTAACCTTCATTGGTTAATTCCAATGGCTCGGGGTTGGGTGTTTGTGCTGTCCCCAACATCCCTGCAACTCACACACCACACATAACACTATCCTCCACCACAATAACACGCAGTTCCCTACACATGGTAGTTGCTGCCCACCCTCATCGGAGGGTCTGCCTTACAACGGCTGCACCCGGCTAGAAATAGCCACACGAAATTTTTATCATCATCATCATCATCATCATCATCATCATCACCACCACGACGCGCAGGTCGCCTACGAGCGTCAAATAGAAAGGCCTGCACCTGGCCAGCCGAACCCGTCCTGGGATTTCCCGGCACTAAAAGCCATAAGACATTTCATTTCATCCGATTGCGAGAGCAGGGGTAGTGTATCTCCAATATCCCCATAACGGTCGGTTTTAGGGCCTTAAAACATGCTTTTCGAGCCCGTAGGTCTTACCGAGATTTGTTCTTTTGGTTAAGGGGCTTAAAATGAGTCTAGTCTCGTCCTTGCACGACAAATTCGATATTTCGCCTATATTAGATTATTATTTTTATATCTCCCCCTCTCCTCCCACCTCTAATTGTTTTGAAAATAAAATACAGCCCATGTCTCTCAGGGATAATGTATATTTACATTAGTAAAAGGATTTTTAGAATCGGTCCAGTAGTTTCTGAGATTACCCTCCAGATATACACAAACTAACACAGTTCGTGCTCTCTCTTTATTATATTAGTATAGATTAAAGGAGTCGGACTGCTTTTGTCCTTTTATGATTGGATATAGGACTTACGATGAACGAGATGTGCTTGAATGATGAGCATTCTAATGTTTCCGTGTCATTAGACTCCACGACCATGCCACAACCTGCCAAAGTGGTGAAGTTTTCTTCGTGGATTGACGTTCATGATGCGCCTATTGCAACAGTTGAGCTGGAAAGATATTTAAACCAAAATTGTGGAATGGAAGAAGATGGATATAGCGTCCTATTGGAGAAAAAATGGACAAAACTATTCAAAATTTTACCAGATCGATAAGAAAGTAATATGTATGCAAGCATCAAGTTCAGCTTCAGAGAGAAATTTCAGTTCAGCGGGCTGCATTCTCTTCTACAACCAGACAATTGCCGATGAACTTCTTTTCATTCAAACTAATTCCATTCCACCACCATTAATAATGACCAATAAACTACGCACACTAAGTAAAAGCTATGTTCAGGTTTTTTTATTGTTGGCATATTGCACGTCATTTCTGTTTGTATTTTATTTTGAGGAAAACGCGAATGAAGTCCTATGAATATGCTTCGTGTTATTTAGATTCATTTTCAGTTAACTTGGTGTCAATTGCAAACGAATATTAGTTTATAATAAAGTTTCTGTGTTTTCAATTATTATTATTATTATTATTATTATTATTATTATTATTATTATTATTATTATTATTATTATTATTATTATTATTATTATTATTATTATTATTATTACAATGTAGGAGAAATCTCTACCGTTTAATTTCCAAATGCGATTAGCCTATTTTAAAATATGTTATTAGTGCACGGGAATTCGTAGTGTGAATGATCCGAATAGTAGTGTGACGTGAACATTTCATTGTGCACGGCGCACATGTTATTGTGGAGAAGTACTCAAGGTTATTCCACTGAGCCCGTCCAGTGCGGTGGACTGCGGTGGGCCGTATGAGCACGCTGCCGCCGCGTCAGAATGGAACGGTACTGCACGGGCTGGGTTGCCGGAGCCCGTGGGTTTGAAATGCTGCGTGGTGGGTCTGGCTGCAGGACTCTGGTATAAGTAGCCATCGGATGCAGATCGAGCAGGCAGTGTGTAAAACAAATGCCATCGATCAAAGAGAAAAAGCCATAGATGATTTTTCAAGGACACCACGAAATAATCTTTATTATTATTATTATTATTATTATTATTATTATTATTATTATTATTATTATTATTATTATTATTATTATTATTATTATTATTATTATTATTATTATTATTATTATAGCCCGCAAATTGTGCATTAATGAAAGACAATCAGATGTACAGAACTCGATGAGCGACTTAGTTTTTTTGCAATTAACAACATGATAACGATTACAATGGTTATTGCAGAGTTCACAGAAGCATATGTTACTTGGGTCGTGGAAAGACTTCAACTTGCAAACCCTGTGATGGAATCCATGTACAGCCATTGAGATCACAAAGTGTCGCAGCGCCTGGTTTCTTCTTCTTCTTAAGATTTTCTTAGGCGCTGCTGAAAAGCCATTACCCAGTCACAACACATATTGTCCCAAATCTTTAAGGGCCTGTACTACGACAGCCAGATAAACATCCAGATAGGTAGGCTGCAGTTTTGCAAACTGGAAATTAACTTTTTTCTTGCGTACTACCAACGGATTTTAACTGCGGTATTGCTATGCGGGAGATGTAGTAACATTTTTATTGCGTTGGCAATGAAGTTACTGAAAATGTAGTGGAATTTCATGCGGTGGTGTATCTGTATCTGTTCCCGCGTGTTTTTTTCTGTTTAGCGCCGTTTCTTCTGAAATTAAATCTATTTCACTAGAACATTATCATAATATGGAAGCTCAAGGCAAAAAGAGAAGTAGAACGGAAAACTATACGCAGGAAGAAACATTCAAGTTAGCTGAATGTGTAGGGAGATACAAACATATTGTGGAAAACAAGAAGACTGATGGTGTTACATGGAAGCAAAAGGTAAGATACAGGTTATGTTTCTTGTCAAATATTTCCTACCACATGAATCATGTTGTTTTGTCTCAAAAATAGTAAAGAGGAACCGTGTTGCTGCGAAAATAATCTATTTTCGTAATCTGTGGCACCACTTGCGGTAAGAAACTTGGAAATTCGGATATCAGTAGTAGGCCTAAAATAATAGCCTGCTGGCATTCATGTGGTGGAGAATCGTTACCGTAACTTCATTATTAATTTCAATATTCAATTACTGTTGCAATTTATGATAACGTTATTGTTCGTTATTATTATTATTATTATTATTATTATTATTATTATTATTATTATTATTATTATTATTATTATTATTATTATTATTATTAGGCTATTTCGTTTCTTCCAAGACAATGTTATAGAACAGTATTGGCAAACAGTAATCCTGCTTTTTATAGAGTACCATATACTTTTTCTGTTAGTAATAAGTTTTTTATTAAAAAATATAACCTCCTTTCATTTCATTAATATAGGATGAAGCATGGAATAGTATTGCAGATGAATACAACAGCAGCAGCACAAATAGTAGGACTCCCAAACAACTGAGGAGTAAATTTGAATCCTTGAAAAAGGAAACGAGGAAAAGTGCTGCTGCAGAGAGGCAATGCATGGTGCAGACAGGTGGAGGCCCTTTTACAACAGTTGTAAAAAATCCAGTTCTGGACAAAGTCCGAGAAATGATACAGTTTTCAACTGAGGGTCTTCCCAGCATCTTTGATTCAGATGCAATGCGTAAGTTCACTAAAATATTTCAAATTGGTAATAACATTTTAAAGCCAAGTTACGTGTGTAACTTTACTGTTGCTGACAGTGAATTTTTCTCTTTTGTTATAGCTGATGTACCAGTAATAACTGTACTTGCTGAGGAAGCAGACAACATGAATGAGGTTAGTGATTACTGTGACCCAGTAAAGTTGAAATTATTAGCTTTAAATGAGAAATTATACTGGGTTTTATTTTACAATGGTTTATGAAACTGTCGGTCAGATATTTATTATTGTATCAGGTACATCATAATGACATATCTTTTTTTTTTTATATAGCACCATGCAGAAGCACAGGGCAGCTATGTTGAAAAAGAAATGAATGTCCCTGTCATGTCTCCAGGTAACTTTTGTGTAGGCCTAATACTTTATTTCCCCACATTCAAACTTTGTCAACCTGAAATATTAAAATATAACTTTTTCATATCTGACTTTTCAGAAGATCTGCAAAACTACAAGTGTACCGGTCCAGTTGAAAGCATTGTAACAGAACTTTCATACACAGGTAAAACATCTTCATTCTTGTGACAGTGTGAGGTTGTTTAAAACATTATTTCAATACACAGCAAGTAGATAATGGTAACTTTATCCTTGCCAAGGTACAGCTGTGGTTCAAACTTGATATCATATTATAAAGTAACCTTTTGAGGTATTTACACACAAATTATTCTCTTTAAAATACTGTATAATTGTAATCAATCAATCTGTAATCATTATAGGATCAACTGGTGCAGAGGACGTAGCAAGTAGTTCTTCTGCAGTGGTGTCTGCCCAATACAATGAATGTAAGTACAGAGTGATTGTACTGGTTTATTCACTACAAATGATGAAAAGACCATATAATTATACGTTCTCCTTTCATATATTTCAGGTGATAATGACTGGTCAAATTATACACCAAGGATGCTTAAGAAAAGAAAAAGCATACCGCTGCGAAATGCCTTGAGCACAGTGAAGAATTCTTCTCCTACAGTGAACTGTAAGTTTAATGTAATTATATTAGACTTGAGAGTACCAAAATGTATGAATTTCAGTAACTCTTAGCAGTCAGCTTAAATATAGTTGGTACATACAGTTGCTAAAAAAAGAATGGGCACAGAGTATTGTAAAAGTTCCTTTTGGGTTCGCTTCCTCAGGAACAATCGAACTATAGATATGTTGTTGTGGGTATCCACAGGGTTTGTATCTACATGACGGTGAATGGTAGCATCCAAAGATGGGAGATGCCAACGTGTAACATGTTACCCAGGGATACAAAATATATTAATGTTACCTTATAATGCTTTTGAAGGAGGAGATTATTCATTGCCAATACCAGAATCTCATCATCCCGCCCCAGAAGAAGCTTACTTTTCTAACCAAGAAAAATCTTGCGTCATTACCCCCAACCTTCCGTTGAACACTCACTACCATTAGACCTATCATTCAAGGCAATTTGACGTAATGGCCAACTTCGCCTTGTTAATGGGTCCTAACGAATGAGTTATAAGCTCAAATGTGAACCAATGGTTGACATGAGACAGAGCTCACTTCCTTTCAAGAGGCTTTCTATTGAACACCTCTGATGTGTTTTTGATCAGTGTGTTTTTGTCACTAGCCAGGATGTGCACATACACACCAGTAACAAATGCAGGTGGCAGCACGTAAGGGTGCTCCTATCAGCACTCTCCTAAACAAACAACAAAGGAGCATCACCCTGTATTGAACCTCCATCTCTACTCACTGGCGCCCCTTGTCCTGTGATTGTACGAAGTGAATTATATTTTGATAAAAATTAAGCTTGATAAAATATTAAATACAAGGAACATACAATACCATATGCTCATATTGGGCAGCTGTATGCAATGGAGCATCTTAAATTGGGGATTTCACTTTGTGAGAAAAGTAGTATATTAGATCAGGGCCTCTCAAACGTCCAGAAACTCACGTGCAAAACGAGGCGCAGAGGTTCTGTGTACCGTGCGTCGGTCCTACTCGGCTTGGTTCGGACCAACGTTCTGTCTCGAGGCGACTCGGCTGAGCTCGGCTTGGATGGTCAGCCCTGCAGTGCGAGTGAGGAAGGGGGAAACAGGTGCAGTGAGCGAGGCAGACATAGGGAAAGAAAGAGACAGTGCTATTGCTCAAACTCGAGGAGTTGGGGGGGTCTGCACTCTGGTTAACCTAGCAAAGTTGTCTTATGCACCTTGCACCGCGCAATGCACCGGCGCATACACTCTGAGAGGCCCTGTATTAATCTTTTCCTGACCACTAATTTGCACTATCTGCATTCACCTATAATATTTTACAGCAATCATTTCAAGAACAATATGGGTTGAAAGTTGCATGCCCACGTTGTATCTAAATTATAATTATTACAAATAGGAGTCATGCCATTACGTACAAGAATGAGATTTGCCATCTCCCCATCCCATCAAATGCACCAGCTGTGTCTTTACATTTGTAATTTTTTTTCTTTTTATCCAGCAGGTCAGCCATCAGTAAGGACATCTTCAGTTAGTGGCCAAAAGTTGAGCTCATGGGTAACGGAGAAGAAGTGTTTAGCCACCCTACAACAGGAGCTCATCAAAAAACAATTTGTTCAGAGGGAGAAGAGGGAACAGGAGTTACATGCCATGGAAATGAAAATTAAAAAAGCTCAACTTTTAAGTCTCAAAATGGACATTCAAATTAAGAGAAAAACTTTAAGTAATATTCAGAGACTTTAACTGGAAATGCATGTTCGTCCTAACATTTTTTCCCACAACTGGTAGGTTTTCCAGTCTGTCGAAACTAATTCAGGATTAGTAAAATACCTGAAAAACATAACATGTTAAACCTTTTCAGATATAATATGTTATTAAATATTTTCTTTTTTTGAGGTATTTTGTAATTTTTTACCGTGAATTAGTTTTGACAAACTGAAAAACCTCACTGTTGTGGATTTTAGGTCAAAACTTTCAGCCAAGTCAATTTTGTTTATAACAGTCAATCAGTTACCACTGATCTGCATTTAGGGCTGTTGCGTAAGTGGCCAGTTCTTTACATAATCATTTCTGAAGTTATTTCTAATTTATCAAATATCTCCCTTGCTAAATTATTCCAATCCATAATTCCTCCAACAAAATATTTGCCTCAACATGTTCTCCTGAATTCCAACTTTATCTTGATGTTATGATCTTTCCTTATTTTTAAAAACCCCAATCAAGTTTGTCGGCTTATGTCATTCGACTGACAGCTCGGAACATACTGCTTTATTAGTCTAGTAACTCCTTCTCCTTCCTCTCGTTTGCAACACCACTCCCTTGTCAGAAATCACTCCGAACAAACTGTACTGATTTCTATTGGACCTTTTCCAGTTCTCGAATTAAGTAATTGTGGTGAGGGTTCTGAGCACTGGAACCACACTGTGATTGGGGTTTTACCAGTGATTTATACATCCTCACTACAACCCCCAAGTATCCTCATAACAATACAAACAACCTTTATTTACAAACTTGTTAATATGACTATCCCAATGAAGATCTTTCCTTATATTAATACACAGGTTCTGACAGTGATATCCATGAGGTAATTTTACTACAACTTGACCTTGCAGTCCATTTACAGTCATACCACCGTTCCCTTATCATTATATTTTTTTAAATTTAACCACCCATTGAATCTCTTTCATCTAGACCAGGGCCTTTCAGGGTGCATTGCGGGGTGCAAAAGATGATTTCGCTAGGTTGACTAGAGTGCAGATCCCCACTCCTCGATTTTGAGCAATAGCGCTCTCTCTCTCTCTCTTTCCCTGTCTCGCTTCCTCTACCTGTCTCCCCCTTCCTCACCTTGCAGTACTCCACCATCCAAGCAGACTTGAGCCGACTCGCCCCCGAGACAAAATACTGGTCCAACCCGAGTTAGACTGATGCACTGTGCACGATATTCCACCTCGGTTTGGATGCATGAGATTTTGGGCATTTGAAATGCCCTGGTCTAGACCAACAGCCCTCATTTTCGTTAGTAATCTGCCATGATCTACCCTATCAAAAGCCTTTGACAAGGCAATGGTGATACAGTCCATTTGATCTCTTGAATCTAAAATATCTACTATATCTTGCTGGAATCCTGCAAGTTGAGCCTCACCGAAATCTTTCCTAAACATGAATTGCCATCTGCCAAACCAGTTAGTAGTTCCGCAAATGTGCCTAATATAATCGGAAAGGATGCTTTCTCAGAACTTACATGTAACACTTGTCAAGGTGACTGGCCTGAAATTATCGACTTTTACGTTTATTGTCCTTCCCGTAGTACATACAGCAACTCTCCATTCATTTGGTGTAGTTCTTTCATTCCAACAGTAATGAAATAAGTACTTCATATATGGTACGATATTCCAACCCATTACCTTTAGAATATCTCCAGAAAAATTATCAATTCCTGATGCTTTTGAATTTTTCGGTTAATATTTGTAAAATTATAGGTAAATTTCAGTACTTTGCTATTAGTCACCTCCTTTACTTAATCCAACTATATTAGCATACTGCTCATTAATATTTTGCCTCATGTATCATCATCTTTTAAAAAAATAATAGAGTCGAAACTGAAAAGAGACAGCTTCAGATAACACTAATCATCTTATGTCGATACTGTTTATTACTCAAATTAACACTTTTCACAGCCAGGCAATAATAATTTTGCAGATATTCTCAGAAATATGCTGTATAATACCAGGTAGTAGGTCGCAGATTTGATGACCTGTAGATCAAAAATGCCTCAACTGTTCAACTCCAAGTCAAACCAGCGCTTGCTTTTTCTTCATGAGCTTTCTTGAACCTGATATCATGCCTCCCTTTCTAATGAGCCACCCATTTTCTTTGAAAGTTCTCAGATTTTAATTTCAACATTGGACCAAGTTACCCCTCAAGTTACCGTACTGTAGAAAACCATAGATTAAGGTCTTCCCTTTTCAGTTTTTTTCCCCACCTCCTGTCTGCCCTTTTCTGTTCCACTCTATTCTTTCCACGTGTTCATTTAATTTGCTTTCAAACATGAGATCCTATCTTTGGAGATGTCCACGATTTTTGCCCGAAGGGTTTTGATTTTGTCCAAAATAGAAAATTTTTCGTGACATTTTGCTCACGATGCGATACGACTGTGCTCAAATGTTAAAACTGACAACAGTGATATGAAGTTTCGAGCTGAGCTGTTTATGACCAATGTATCGTTGAACTTAAGAGGTAATCTGTAACCTTTCTTGTCTCTGTAAACTGACGTACTGTATCACCTAAGCACACTGAAAGTACAGTTGTTTTGGTATGTTTTCGTATTTATTTGTCTGAATTAAATAGTTGTTTCCTTTGTCATAAATTTTTTAAAAGTGCCTTTGACCATATTGACATACAATGTTATAGTGATCCCCCATGAACTGTCACCCCATCAATGCAGTGATTAAAATTGAGAGGACTTTTACTCTTGGTGAAATGTAGTCTGTTTTTTCCACAAAATAAGACTTGTATATTTTTTATATGTGAAATTGTGAGTTTTAAAAAATAAAGTGCACATTAATTCTGAAAATGTTATTGAATTCATCCCATTTCCCCTTAAAACATACGAATGCAATTTAAAGCAATTCAGGCTTAAAAGAATGTTATACTAACTTTGCAATTAGTGCTCTAAAAAAAGGCTTAATTTTAGAACCCATTCCATTTGACCTTAAAAAATGATAGTTTCCTTCCTTTTCCTTCAATCCAGTTCCTAAGATGAATAGGTTCATGCCTAAAAAATATTTGTATGGTTCTCTTTGCCATCACGACAGCCTGCAAAAACGGTAGGAAGAATTTATTACCGAGTTAACATGTTGGGAAAGTTAAAGGAAATTTGAGATCTGGTTGGCTTTTACTCAGATATTTGCTTAGTGGATGTAGTTGGGGTAACTTTTTTTTAAATCTTCAGGGAAAGAAACGACTCTCCACCCTCCTGTTCTTTTATTGAACTTAAATGTGATAAAGTTTGGGCCTACTGAGCTCGATAGCTGCAGTCGCTTAAGTGCGGCCAGTATACAGTATTAGGGAGATAGTGGGTTCGTACCCCACTGTCGGCAGCCCTGAAGATGGTTTTCCGTGGTTTCCCATTTTCACAATGCTGGGGCTGTATCTTAATTAAGGCCACGGCCGCTTCCTTCCCAGTCCTAGCCCTTTGCTGTCCCATCGTCTGCATAAGACATATCTGTGTCGGTGCAACGTAAAGCCAATAGCAAAAAAAAGTTTTTACAGTGTGATGTGCATTAAAAACACTCATTTATGCAAATTTTCAAACTCCAAATCCCTAGGGAGGCAAGGTATCTTCCTCTTAAATGGGAAGTCAAGAACTAAGTACTATCACATTCACTACAGATGCTTTCGGATGCAACATGTTGTATATTTCATGCTCAATGAATGAAGGCCACGCCTTATCCTGGTTAAATACAAATTCCCCTTACCCAGCTTGATTGTGCCGTGAATTTGGTTGGTTACAAAAAGAAAAACAGAAAGTAGGTTATTGAGCATATCTAGACTACACCGTATTATTATTTATTTGAGTTTGTATCAATATCATGTAAATTACATCACAAAAATTATTTTAACTGGTTTATTTTCCAGCAATTAGTGATAGTTGTATGTATACATGTCCAACCCTTGCGCTGGTTCTTTTTGGAGTCCTATGTGAAGCGAGATGAATCTTCGTAGCGAGTCTTTATGCCCTTTCTGATGTAAACCTCATCGTACGAGTTAATGAGATGAAATGATTGACGTGATACATGATAGTAGGATAGGAGAGGGTAAATCCAATATCAACACATAGCCTACTCCTGTCAAATAGCACCAAGGGGTCTGCTGAAGGCTTAACATCTCCATCCAATGACTATTCACTATCAACAGCGTCATATATCCTCGCTCCGTGGCAAGGTTTAGAATTGAATTCAGGCTTTTGGCACACAACCTAGTGATT
Organism: Anabrus simplex; assembly: GCF_040414725.1. Taxonomy (NCBI): domain Eukaryota; kingdom Metazoa; phylum Arthropoda; class Insecta; order Orthoptera; family Tettigoniidae; genus Anabrus; species Anabrus simplex. The sequence goes on along the minus strand of NC_090265.1, from coordinate 124,789,178 downwards.
AGAAATTGTATACCATCACCTCTCCTACCCTGCTGGCCAACATTGTATGATGGTGATAATATTTTTCAGCCAGCCAAACTCAAACTGTCTAACCGTGGTGTCAGACCCTGTAGATTTGATACCTTAACAATTAGTCCTAGTTGGTTGTCACTTTTTATTTTAACTTACCATACTAAGTTGCAATATGCACTGAGCATTTTATAAAGTTTCTGAAACTATGTGAAGAATGCCTGGAGTGAGCATTGTTCTCCACATAGAACCATACATATGGAGCACATTGTTCAAAATCATTGTTGAAGGGATGATTGGACTGGTTCATTACATAGCAGTTAAAACGGATATAATGAATATGCAAGTAAATACACGTTTAAAATATGTTCAAAATATGGATGTTAATATCAATATTGTGCATAGTAAATACAAAACATCAATGGAAAAGATAAAATTAACAAAATTATAATAATAATAGTGATTTCTGGACAAAATTCAATTAAAATGCCCCAAAATGAAGGGGAAAGAAAGAAAAATTAAAAATATACTAACAAATATATCTTAAAACACTCCATTTATTATAAAATATGTACATAATAAAGCAGCAATTTCTATGTTGCCAGAAAAAAAATCATCCAACATCAAATATTATTTAACATTATTCTTTTGCAAAAGACAAACAACTAGTCTATTTAATAAAAATACTTCATTTATTATCATTTCAATAAATTAGAACTGAAAGTAAACTGAGTCCAGGGTAGCTAGGTCACTTCCATGGAAAAGCTTTGCTGGTATGGAATACAAGGTCTGGAAATGCATTCAGAGGGAGCAGTAAAGTGCAAATTTCTGCAAGAATTTTTGTGCTGGTTGGTATGATAGGCTATTGTTTAATGCTGCCTACAAGGTTCCTCATGATGTAGATTACTGTAGTCATGTCCTACTTCGTGAACCATGAGCAACGGCTGAGTGGTCCTGAGACTCGGGATACCAGTTGCTATGGAATGGGAATGGGCATCTCAAGACATACGGCCCTTGTTGTGCTCATGCAGTTAGGACTACACAATCCACCAGTAGCACCTAACCTGTTAGAAGAGAGATCCTCATTGGCCTACGTGTACATAGGGTAGCACCTTCCTACACAGAATTCACTGAACTCAGAACGATTTAAGCAGGTCTCGAACCTACGGGAGTAATGGAGTCTCACTTCCACTTGACAGGTGAGGGACTCCTTTGAAACAACTTGGCGAATGAAACAAGGAGCTGTCAACATTAATGGGGCGTATGGACGAAAAAGTACGGCTGCTGAGTCGGCAAAGAGTTCTGGATGTGTTAGGAGTTAATGGTATTCGGGTAAGGGGAGATGACGAGATAAGAGATCATAGTGTTCTCGACAGGTGTTAAATAGTGAATAGCAGAATATGGGGAAGGACTGTTCATTACGAATACTACTGCACGCAACCTAGTATCTGTTAGGCAATGTGGATAGATTTGGCAGTTGGAGGAATTAGGACAAGAATTGTCTCTGTTTAATCAGCATGTTGATGCGAGAGTTGGAAATCTGAAGGATATGCGAAGGTGATGGGTAAATGTGGGGGAAGATATGGAAGTTAATTGGCATGGGAAGTGTTTATTGGACTTCTGTGCTAGTATAGGATTACAAGTTATTACATTCTCCCAGCATAAGACTAATCAGTGCTACACATGGGAGGGTGGGGCATCAGATCCATAATAGACTATATCATATCAGACTTCAAACTTAGGAAATTTGTTAGGAATGTATGGGTATTCAGGGGATTTTTTGATGATACAGACTTAACTGATCTGTAGTAAACGCAAAAAGAAAAATCAGAAATGGCTCAAGACAAGGACTGATGCAGACAGGGAATTGTACATAGATGAAGGAAATAGAGTGAAACAAATAACTGTTGAATCCAAGAAGTCGTCTTGGGAAGATTTTGGTAATAACGTGGAAAGGCTAGGTTGAGCGGCAGGGAACCTTTCTGGACATTAATAGAGAAACTTAGAAAGGGAGGTGAAGAGGAAATCAATAGTGTTTAGTGTTTAGAGTAAATCAGGTGAACTCATGATAGATCCCATGGAATCACTGGACAGGTGGAAGGAATATTTTGAAAATCTTCTGAACGTTAAGGAAATCTTTCTGGTGATGTGGTGAACAACTGAGTTCATGGGGTGGAGTACAACAATGTTGGCAAACCTACGTTAGAGGTAATGGAAAGTGTGGTAATAAAGCAGCAAGAATAGATGAAATTACATCTGAAATGGTGAAATATATAGTGGAAAGGCAGGGATGAAATGGCTTCATACAGTAAAATGGTTATTACGGGATGTTAGTTCCCCTTCGATTGAATGAAAGTAGCAATTACACCTATCCATCAGCAAGAGAACAGGAGGGATTGCAATAACCATCAAGGTATTTCGTTGATCACTGCACCAGGAAAAGTAAACGCAGATATTTTGGAAGGGAGGTCTGCAATCAGTGGTTGAGAGTAAGTTGGAAGAAAACCAGTGTGGTTTCAGACCACACCTTTGTTATTCATAGTTTACATAGATCATCTGATAAAGTAGCAGAGGGGTATTGAGTTGAACACAAATGTTGTACGGTAAGCAGTTTGGCCTATGCCGACGACTTAGTCTTAAAATGGTAGATTGTGCTGAAAACCTGCAGAGTAATATCTTGGAACTTGAAACTATGTGCAACGAGTGACATACGAAAATTAGCCTTTCCAAGACTGAAGTGATGTCAGTAGGTAAGAAACCTAAGATAATTGAATGTCATGCTGGGAATACAAAGCTAGAACCGGTACATAATTTCAAGTATTTAGGATGTGTATTCTCCCGAGATGGTAGTATAATAAGCGAGACTGAATTAAAGTGCAGTGAAGCTAATGCAGTGTGTTCACAGTTGCGATTAACAGTATTCTGTAAGAAAGAAGTCCACTTCTGGACAAAACTATCATTACACCGGTCTGTTTTCAGACCATCTTTGCATTATGGAAGTGAAAGCTGCGTGGACTCGGGGTATCTTATTCATAAGTTGGACCTAACAGACATGGAAATAGCGAGAATGATTGTTGGTACAAACAGGTGGGAAGAATGGCAGGAAGGTACACAGAATGAGGAGATGAAGGCTAAGTTAGGAATGAACTCAATGGATGAACCTGTACGCATAAACCAGCTTCGGTGGTGGTGTCATGTGAGGTGAATGGAGGAGGATAGGTTACCTAATGATTTTAAGATAAGAGGTATCGAACTAAATGAGGCCACAGAGCTACTTACAAATAGGGGATTGTGGTAGTGTTAGTACATCCACAGAGTCTTGCCGACTGAATGCTGAAAGACATAACAATCTACAATGAAGACTTATGTTTCAAAACAGTAAATATGCGAAAAACCACAAAACAGCAAGTGTGAAACTGAGCAGGACCTCAAAAATCAAGAAATAGACCACTCGTCAGTTTCATAATTAAGCACGTCACCTATATGCCACTTGAAACTTCAGAACAACGGCTTTTAAAAAATGTTACCACTGTTCAGTTGAATGTTATTTCTCTTTTCATCAACCCTGGTGGCCATAACTCTAGAAAATTTTTGCATTTGCACTGTATTACTGTACCACAACAAGTCACTTATTAGCAGATTAACATTATAAGTAATTGAGAAGCTAATTTTGATCTGTAGTAAAGCTAATTTGGCTTTAAGTCTGTGGTATTTACAATTACTATAGGTTAATAAAGAAGGCAACACATACAAGAAGATTTACAGGAGGATTGGTGATAGTACAGTGCCTGCTGTTATAAACGTATGCCAGAAATACCGTACAAGTTTAGTAAATGTTAAACAGCTCCAAGAACTAACAGATATCCTATTAAAGCATATTTATAGTAGCCGTTCAAAATGTTGAATGAATGCATGTCTAACAGCTTCTGCACCATTATTTTCATTTCTATCAACTTGAATTTCACCTTCCTCTATACCCTGCCTAACTCTATCCTCAACCTCTGCATCAAGAGGTGGTTGGTGTTCGTTATTGTCGATTGCCAGATTATGCAGAACTGCACACGCCACAATCACTCCTTGCACATTTTCTATTTTCTGCCGAATACCTAATGCCAGCACTGGAAAACGGGCCTTCCACACGCCATACTGTCTTTCAACAGTGTTACGAGTTCTTATAAGAGACTCATTATACAACTGCTGAGCTCGAGTAGCTGGGTTCCTAAGAGGAGGTAGCAAGTGCAGACCAGGGGCATATCCGGAATCACACACAAGGACCGAATTGCCAAAGTCACCTCTCTCCAACCTTGCCTTCAATACAGAATTGTTGAAGATGGTGGAATCGTGGCTTGAACCTGGCCACCTAGCCACAATGTCCCTAATCCTCAGCTTTGTGTCGCATACAGTCTGCACATTCATAGAAAAGTAACCTTTTCTGTTCCTGAAGTCTTCAGGGGCATCTCCACCTGGAGATTTAATCCTAATATGGGTGCAGTCCAATGAACCTACTGTACGGGGAAAAGCTGCCAACCTATAAAAATCACTCTGAAGACTATGACATTCTCTCTCTCCTTCAGGCATCTTGATGTATGTTCTCCGAAGTGAAGCAATTGCGGCACTGACTCGATTTACAACTGTTCCAGCAGTAACTTTATGAACACCACAAAAATCACCTGCTGTTGTCAGTGTTCCCCCAGTGGCATAGAACCTCAGTGCCAATAATAACTGGTTCATTGGAGGTAATGCAGAATTTCTGAAAAAGAAAAAAAAACCCACCTGGTTAGAATCCTACCATACAAATGTATATATGATATATATAGCCTGCCATAATTCAATATCAAAAATACATGATGTTGCTGTGATACAGGCTAATATGTAATACAGGCCTACAGTGAGACATACCGGTAATATCTCTAATTAGGTCTAGGCCCTACATTTTAACTTCAGGCCTTGCATTTTCTGTAATTTAATATATGTCAGCCTCATATCACATAACAGGCATATACAGAATTAATACACTGATTTTATGGCAAGTAAACTGTTATCTTAACACATTCACGACTGACGACCAACATGACATCTAGAATATGGAAAATAGTGTAGCCTGTTGCTTTGCATACTTTTTTATCATACAAAATAATTATTCGTTCTGTACAGTGAACTAGAATTGTTTGCCTCTCGTATACGGTAAATAACCTCGTCAATAGATATTATATTAGTCTTCGGTCATGTACAATGTGTGTCGATATAAGGTTACATGCCAACAAACCCACATAAAGAGACGTTTAACCTTGCTTCTGCTACAGGCATGTTACACGTTACCTACTATATTTCACACCCAGAATAATAATAGCTCTAGCTCTAGTTATATAACATAATTATTCCACTAACAATATAGAGTATATAGGTTACTCACCGATTTGTAGCATGTTCCAGTTGATCACGGATTTCATCTAGTACAAGAAGTGCCGTCGGTTTTGTTAACCTGAAACGTTTTACAAATTCTTCGTCATCCCATTCTTCGAAGTTATTTGGACGTGGCCTAATCCTTTTCACTTTTCTGACACGACGAAGCATCTGCTCCAGAAATTCGTCATCAGAATCAGACTCAAAATCAAATTGGTTCATCAAACCATCATCTCGACGAGCAGCCATCTTGAATTATTTCTACTGCCGACAGCTGACTTCCAGATAACAGCGTTAACAGCCTCTCCAACTTCGGAATAGCTATACTCGAGAATATTTTCCCAGATTGCGCATAACCGGAAGTCGTAGTACGCGTTTTCAACCGAACTTCCAGATAAATGTCCAAACTGCCAAATAAATTTATACCGCACTTTTATCTGGCTGTCGTAGTACAGGCCCTAAGAGAAACAGACTGAGTTTTACGTATGATGGATAAAGTTGTTCAACACTTGTAAAAACACTAGGGTTACAGGTCTAGAACATAACGTCGTCATAGGTTACAGCAAAGAGATTGGGCTACAGTTATGTAGAGGAGGATGCGAGTGAAAAAAATCATAAGACTCACTAGTCAAACGAAGTTATAGTTTAATGTTACAATTATCCAAAAATTCTTGAATAGCAAGAGCAAGTGAAGGTGTAGGTTGTTGAACCAAGACCAACTCCAATACTGAGACCTCAAGGCAGGTTTCGATTTGTGGCAAGATGGCGGTGAACGGGGGCCATGAATGAATTCAGTGTGATCGTGGATGCCATCTTAAAGTAATCGTTGTGACTGGAGGATTTCTGGTCTGCTTTTAATAGCTTTCAATAGTGACAAAAAGTATAGGAGTCGCCCGGTTCTTTTCTTTCTTTCCGGAAGTTTAATATACTTAGTATAGACTATCTCCTGTTTACATGTGGTCACGTATAGCGTATGTGTTTGTTTATCTTTGTGTTCGTGTGTTATTGTTAGTATCATTAGTGTCGTTTTAGAATGTAATGTACATATTTTAGATTAGTATGGGTCGATCGTGTTGTGTACCGGTAACTATCTGTAAGTCTAAGCAATTCTTCGGGAATTTCTGCCTTCATATTTTCGAAGGATTAAGTCTTAAGAGAGAAATTAATTCGTTGCATTCATCGTGAAAATAATAAGAGTGTTGTCTGCAGCAAACACTTTGACCCTAAGTTTATTGTGCGTGAAGACCTTTTTCCCGTTGAGAATGGTGAACCGATTCGCATCCCTAGGAAGAATCCTGAATTGCACCTGATACCTATCGAACCATATTCGACAATCAGCCTTCGTATAATACCATAAGTTTGCCTCGAGAAAGAAAGGACCCTGAAAAGCGTGAACAGCAATTGCTACAGAGAGACGAAGAAGCGTTTAAACGTTGGTGTGAAGAGGACAAGAGAGATAATTTTCAGGTTTTTATGACGGAAGCGAGGAAGAGAAAAGTGAGCCCATTCAGTGTGAATGTAAAGGATGATAGTGTTCTATTCTTAAAACTTCAAGACCAAGATATTCCATCAATTGTGGTGAGTTTTAAAGTGATGAGTGACCTTAAAATCCTTCAGAAAAATTATGGTTTATATTAGGATGTGAAGGACAGGATGGACTGAAGTGTGACAGATGGAGCAAATTCTAAGCCCTGGTAAGTCATCTTGGTAATTATGAAGAAAGTAGTATTGAACTGAGTGATAGAGTAGTTATTTTGGCGAACTTTCTGAAAAAAGCCCTTGTTTTAGTTTGTGAAAAAGAAAAATTATAACACAACAAAATTAAATTTTGTAGTAGGACAGTTGGAACTTAGTTTACTGAAGCATGTGAGATATACTTCTGAGTTGCTAATATGGGCAGCAACTTTTTAATATTCTTTTCCTGGGGCTTATCGCATGTTGAGGAATACACATGTGACGACTTTACCACATTCTGTCTATTTAGGTCACTTTTTGACAAAAATAAGTCCAAATAGCACTGATATTGGGCCTTCTCAAGAAAGCATTTTTAAAGTAGAAGCCTAAACTTCTCCAACACAATAATAAAGTTGTGACATTGATGTTGGATTAAATTTTTGTCAGTTCTAAACTGACATATAAAGTTGAAAAGATTTTAGGAGTGGCCGAATATAGTTCTGAGCTGGATCCAGCTACTACATTCAGGTTTCTATGTCGTCTTCAATACTTTCTGACCACACAGATATTACTGGACTCTTCCCGGTAACAAAACTAAATCTAGAAACACTTCTGAAACTCACAATAGAGGTTCTAAAACGTATGAATGAATGGTGTAGAATCTTTCTTTAAAATTGTTTGTCGGATATGCACAGTGTTAGTTTTGTTCGACTACAATATAATGAGCTAATGGGTATGTTGTGTTAGTGTTATTAAGTTAGGAGGAAGGCTGATTTTTTCTTTGGTGTTATGTTGCTTAGTCTGTAGGCCTAATTTGTTTGTTGGATTTGTGCACTACTAGTTTTGTTCCACTAAATATTTTGATGAAGGGTAAATAATGAGCTAATGAGTATCTTGCGTTAGTGTTAATACGTTAAGAGGAAAACGGATTTCTTTTGTGCTTGGTGTTATGTTGCTTAGTCTGTAGGCCTAATTTGTTTGTTGGATGTGTGCACTACTAGCTTTCTTCCATTGCAATATTTTCGTGAAGGGTGAATAATTAGCTAATTGGTATGTTGTGTTAGTGTTAATAAGTTAGAAGGAAAACAGATTTTTTCTGTGCCTGGTGTTATATTGCTTAGTCTGTAATTTGCTTGTTGGATGTGTGCGTTACTAGTTTTGTTTCTCTGCACTATTTTGGTGAAGGGTGAATAACGAGCTAATGGGTGTTGTGTTATTAACTTAGGAGGAAAACTGATTTTTTTTCTTTGCTTGGTGTTATGCTGCTTATCCTGTAGAACTAATTCGTATGTTTGCACTACTAGTTTTGTTCGATTGCAACATTTTGGTGAAGGGTGAATAATGAGCCAATAGGTATGTTGTGCTATTATTAAGAGAAAGGAAACTGATTTTTTGTGGGTGTTATGTTACTTAGTCAGTAATTTTCGTGAATATGTGTTTACATTTAAATGAAGTCGTAGTTATAACTTGATGTTTGTTGTAAAGCTTTCAAAGTCCACTCTATGTGACATACTCTCATAGATAAGGCGTAATTAAAATTACCACCGTTATTTTATGTTTCAAATATTGCGTGTTTGACAACCATGGATAAACATTTTTGTACTACAAATTATTTCTTACGAATAAGCTATTATTAGGTTATTCGTCGCCATGCCAGATTTGTCCCGGTAAGGCAGCCATGTTTTTTCTGCATTGTGGTCTGAGTATTGGAGTTAGTCTTGGTTGAACGAGGCGAGCGACTGTTGTGGGTACTTGGATTTTTTGCGAGCGTAAAGTGTGTAAAAACCGTTTTCTATGTAGGGTGAAATGGGAACATTGAAAGAAAATGTGATTAACTTCGGCCATAGTATTATTACATGAACACATGGGTGAATCCGCTAACTTTAATTTGAATTTATAAGCCGGAATCAAAGCGTGATTAAAGCGTAATCTGACAATTGTAGTAATAGACCTTCGTGAATATTTTGTTGTTGAAAAGACTAGCAATACGTGGTTGTAGCTGATAGTACTATTGTCCTTTAAGTTTCGCCGAGTGTGTCCAGTTGTGCTGCCATTTTTGTTGAATAGCAAGTTTAATAATCGGCGTGAAATCTGTGTAGGTAAGGGCTATGGAAGCGTTGATACCTGTTCCGGATGCAGGTTGCTTTGCCATTTTATAAACTTGATCATTACCGGCGTTGTTCGAATGTCCTTTTATCCATGTTAAAGTTATATCAGTACCATTTTCATCGAGTTCAAAAAAAAGCGTCGAATATTGCAGATGTACCAATTTGTATAGGACTTATGTGGCATTAAACTTTGAAGCACACTTAAAGAATCTGTAAGAATGATCGCTTTGGAGACGTGATTATGTTTTAGGTATGGCAAAGCTTGTCGTATAGCGAAATCCTCAGCAGTAAATATTGAGGCATGGTGTGGAAGTGTGTATTGCTCACTAACGTGTAACTGCGGAGTAATATGCGGCCCGCGTGCCTACATTTTGTTTGGATCCAGCTATATATATTATGAGAGTAGGGTTGAGGTCATTTATCGCCATTTTAAGTGTGAGTTTAGGTATTTCAGAAGATTGTATTGTGCTGTTAGTATGCTGAGACACTACAATATTAGGTTTGTAGTGCATAATATTGTATGGCATTGTATTGTATGGAAGCGAAGTATTTTGTTGAATGCTAGTACAATATTGTCGCGTCAAGTGGAATGCGTCTAACAAAGCAGGAGTTCGTGATTGCTGTTGATAACGCTGCCGATATTCCTCCAGTAATTGTAGTTTGGATAGGATAGGATGTCTAGCTAGCGCCATTCGGGGCAATACAAATTTAGAAGCTAAATACAAACGGCGATAGTGGAGAGGCATGTCACATGTTTCAACAAGTAACGCATTTGTCGGGGTAGAGGATAAAGCGCCTATACATAATCGTAGTGCTCGATGTTGAATTACGTTGAGCTTGTGAATAAGAGTGAAGGAAGCAATATCAAAATAAAAGGATCCATAATCTAAAAGCGAGCGTATTGTATGCCGATAAAGTAATAAAGCCGTTACGGGATCAGCACCCCAGTTCCGTCGAACTGTTAATTTCAATACATTGGTAAATTTTTGAGACTTTTTCGAAAGGTATTCAAAATACATACTTGTGCACCCGTACTATCGGAATTGTAATATTTGCGATTCTGAAAGTTTCTGTATTATAATTGCGTTTATGCTTAAAATCATGGCCACATTTTAGTAGAGGATAGTTCCAAACCATGCTCGTTTAACCATTCTTTAGCAGTAATTAATGCTCGAATGATATTAGTTCTGCAGACGTCCAGACTTTCACTAGAAGAATAGATGACTATATCATCTGCATAAAGTAATATTCTTGCACCGCGTATTACGATACCTTTTAAATCCTTTAAGTATAGAGCGAATAATAGGCCACTTAAAATGTCTCCCTGAGGCAACACATTAGATGCGTATCGTACATTAGGCATAGAGGTTTGGCATGTGATTTCCATTCGCCGAAAATATAAAAGATGTTGGAGCATTTTTAAAAAAATTAGCAGGGAGGTGTAAGTTATGAAGTTTCAACAATAACATGTGTATGGGTACGTAGTCATAGGCAGCTTTGATATCAAGAAAAGCAGCAATTGTTCCATGTTTACGTTGTTTTGTTAGCAGTAAATTCTTTAATAATATATTAATGGGATCCGCTGTGCTTCTCACTTTCATAAAGGCATATTGATAGGCGGGTAACAAATTGTGATAAGCGAGACACCATAGAAGCCTTTCCAGCATAATACTGAGGAAGACCTTCCTTAAACATGATCCTAGATAGATTCCTCTATATTCGATTAGATTTGTGGTCGAGAGTTTTGGTACGAGCATAAATGTGTTCCATGTAGAAGGAGGAACAGCTGAATAGTATTTGATTGTAATACGCTATGATTATGGCATGTGCATTGTAAGGAAGATGGGAGAGCATTTTATAGGTAATATAATCCGGTCCAGGAGCAGAAGTAGGTTTCTTTTGGAGTATGTTAAAAAATTCTAGGTAAGATATAGGTTGGGAGAGTGTGAGAAATTTATCAGGAAGAGGCTCTGTAGAATACTGTTGAAATTCTTGAACAAGAAAATCCGGAGTTAAGGTGTCATAAAATTGGGAGATTCTTTCGAAGTGTGGTTGGTCGTGTTTATTACATCCAGTATGAGCTAATTTTTTATAGCAGCCCAAATATCCTTAATACAGGTGTTTCTATTGTGGGAGTTAATAAAACACTTCCGAGATTCCCTTCGTCTTTCGTTGAAAACTTTTCTCAAGTGTTCAGTGTACTTTTTATATTGCAAATAATTGGCGGGAGTGAAATTTTGATTTAAACTTTTGAGCAGGCTGTGTCTTCATTTCACCATAGCGGCGCATTGCTTATTCCACCAGTGAATGTTAAGCCGTCTAGTATTATTGCTATATTTGCGATAATGAAAAGGGTGATATATATCTAGGTGGTTTTGAATATGCTGATATAAGGAAGTATAGGCAGAAGATGTTTGTAATGCGAATTTAATGTGATTTAAAATATAATCATGAAAGAGGCCAAAATCAAAATCTTGCAGACCCCGTGTTCTACGCTGGGGTTCTAAAACTATTTTCTGCGGATGAATTTGTGTAATAATGTCAATAATGATTGGAAAGTGATCACTTGGATGAGTTTTTGTGCGTGTACCACATTGATTTATGGACGATAATTTCGGAACAAATTGATAGATCTACTGCACTATTAGTGTGCCCGGGTGGAGAGAGCCGCGTAGGGGAGCGATGATTTAAAATAAGCAGATGGTTATGTAAGATTGTATTAAAATATGACGACCTTTTGTTATGGTATGGACACATCCCCAGTCAGTGTGATGTCCGTTATCATTAAATTATCATGGTATGAAAACTGTATAAAATAGTGATGCCATTGAAAGGCGTTGCCTTGTATGGAAGGTGGGCAGTAGAGGTTCACGATAAGGAAATGCTGTACGAGGTTTGTCCGGAAAATACGTATAAAAGTTGAATAATAACTTTATTTGACAATTATTCAGGTATTACAATATGGTCTCCTTCAAAGTATTCTCCCTGAGACAAGATGCACTTCTGCCAACGCCGTTTTCACTGTTGATAACATTGTTGAAAGTCTTCAGTTGTGATGCTGTTCAGTTGCCGTGTCGTTTCTCCCTTGATGGCTTCCACATCACCCAAGTGCCGCCCCCGAAGCACCATTTTGCATTTCGGGAACAGGAAGAAGTCACAAGGGGCTAAATCGCGTGAATAAGGCGGGTGGTCTGTCACGGTGATTGAGCTTCGGGCCAAAAACTCACGCACAACGAGCGACGTGTGAGCGGGCGCATTGTCGTGATGAAGGATTGTCTCCGTAAACTTGTTGCAAACACTCAAAAATCTCACGGCCATTCTTTCCTAGTTTGGCAAGAAACTTGATGTTGATGCGCTGTTCCTCAATCAGAGAGAGCTCCATACCGACGGGAGGTGAAAACGGGTAACTTTCAACAAGCAGCCGCACACTGCTACTGACACGCAGAGCTCTCCGACTCGAACTGAGCGTTGAGAAGATTGGCGACAACAGCAGTGCCACCTGGCGGCGCCTCCACGATACGTGATACGTCACCCCGACGGATTTATATGTATTTTCCGGACAAACCTCGTACTCTTACAGCCAAGGTGTATGTGTTAGAAATCATATAAGGTAGTAAGACGTTAGGATATGGTATGTGCTATGCAGTGGGTGTGTTCTAGGCGAACATCGTGTTGCCGCCACAAGAGTGCAGTAGGGACCGAAGGGGTCCTGGCGCATACGAATGGGCGGACATGCTTCATTCTTTCTAATGCAATCAGCTGTTCTGTCAGGCATTGAAATGAGTGAAAAAACAATTATGGGAACTGGAATTTATTTCATTTGAAGGCGGAACTCAGAAGAAGAAATGCGAAAAGTTCATGGAAGGAAAAGTATTGTTGTTTGGATTATAGCTGCTGTGTATTTTCTTAACCTGATAGGCCTAGGCCTAGTACAATGTCAGTTTTATGGATGCTTTAATCGTCAATATCCGCGTAACATTTCGTACGGTATTTTATCCTTTATAGGCTCGAAGATTATGATATCACATTTAATATGGAAAATTGGCAGGATGAGGAGGAGGATATTTTCATGATGAAAGTACCAAGTTCAGTAGTATACCAGACCTTCCAACTGTGACAGCCCAGTATTTGACAAGATATTTAAAGAACGGTGAGCAACGTGATTCAGGTGTGGGTAGTAAAATGTACAAAGAGAGTTATTTGTTGTGCTTGCGTTGGGCACAGGAAGGTGAATTTACATTTTTAAAAGGCAGAGTATAGGAAAAATGTGGTATACCATGTAGACTTGAAAATAGCAGACATCTTAATTGAGGAGTGCCAGTGTGAATGTAGTGTTGGTATGGGACCATTTGCTCACTGCAAACATGAATGCACTACATTACATGATTTGTTAGATTTCAATACCAGCAAGACCTTCACCTGCCACACAATCTGTCCCAACCAGCTACAATCTTTCCAGAAGTGCAAACAATTTAAAGCCTCCCCAGTTGAGGCTAATGCACTAGTTTTAAGGACAGTCCAGGTCAAGTCATCTGTTCAAGATATAAGAAGTCACGATCCCCAGCCACACCAGTTCCGAAATAACTCTTCACACAATAAGTACTTCAGAAATGTATCCATAAACTTCACTGCAAGTTACCCATCCCCAAATCCCATGCCAATCTTACAGTTGTATCCCTCTGCACATCTTAAAGCTGTTTATAATGATCATGATAATTTTGTATCTGGTGAGGAGAAATTTTTAACTTCTAGAAAGTTGAAAGATGTTTCTCCAGGGGAATGTACTGATGTGGAATTTAAAACTAGGGGACAGAGTACAAATCCACTTTGGTTCACAAAACGCTCCATCATAATACCTAGCACATTGTTTAGACGTGCTTTTTACCTTACTGAGAGGAGTGACACAAAACAATCTTAGCTCAACTAAGATCAAGTCATGAATTGTCTACACCTGCTATTGTTCATGGAAGAAAGTATGAAGCTGTGGCAGTAAAAGCTTTTGAGGAACTTTACTCTATGAAGGTACATGCGTGTGGATTATTCGTAAGCTCAGAACATCCATACTTGTGCGCTTCACCTGACCGAGTTCTGGAGGTGAGAATGAACTTCTTGAAATCAAGTGTTCATACTCATGCAGAGATGAAATGGTTTCCTGTGAAACTGTGGAATACTTGTATCTTTGTGATGTATCAGGAAACCTAGCTTTGAAAACTGATCACTCATACTACTATCAGATACAGGGGCAGCTGTACTGTGCTGACAGGAGTCTTTGTAGACTTGTAATATACTACTTCAGGGGCATGAAAGTTATCGTTGTTCATAGGAATGAAGTATTTATTAAACATATGATTTCTTCACTAAAACCCTTTCACAACTATCACAAATCATATATAATAAACAAGTTCCTCTACTTAGGCAGTAAATAAGAGATGAGTTCATAAACATTGTTTAATACAGGGAAATGTTTTGTAATCTTAATGCTGCAACATCATTTACCATAAATGAAATCACAATTTAATACATTTAATTTATTTTCTTACATAATTTCTGTTCTTAAAATTGAATTCCTAAAATATTAAGCACCTGTGCTCATATCCTAAAATGCTGTAAGCCTACAACTGATCAACAAGTATAATGGAAATTGCTACACATTACTAGAAGTTCTGTTTTTATAGGTATTGTATTTTAAAAGTTACTTAAACCTGACTTCACTGTTACTAATCAAGCATCTTTCCCAACAATATTTATTCTAAAATTGCAGAGCATATAGCAAATAAATATGATTTTCTGATGACAAGGAAGTATGTGAGGGACTCTTTGGAGATTGCAGTATTTTATATGTTTTACCCAATCCTATTAGTCTCTCAATATGTACCCTTTTACTGGCTATTTTCCTGTCTCTTCTTAATGTTTCACTTGGAAGCCTATTCATTTTCTTAAAAAATCTTGGGATGTTAACAGTGACACCATGAGGTACAATCATATCTTGTATATCAAATCCCTTATCAGCCATGATGGAAACACCAAAGTGAAATTTTTCCAGAATGTCACTTCTTTCCATCATCTGTCTATCACTAGTTGCACCTCCATAGCATTGTGAAATATATGAAATCAATCCACCTGGTGTTGAAACAACAACATTTTTATTGTGTTTCTATTTTTGTAAGAGGAGAATGTTGCTTGTTGAGCTGTTGGAAGAGATGTTTTTTGATGGGGCATTCAGTTGATTCTATGATCAAGCGTGTGTTTGGATACTTAATTTTAAAATCAGTTAGCATATGAAACTTCACCAGCTGTTTTGAAGACCATATATCTACCTCTTGCCACTGGAGATACATGAATTTTATCCAAGTGTTAAAAATGATTGAGACTTGAGGGACGGAAGTAGAAAACATGAAACTCACCTCTTTGTAGGGTAAATTCCTTCTTAGAATGATCATAGTCAAAAAGAATAAATCTAGAACTTCTAAATGGGTAGGTGGTGGGCTATTTATTTAGTTAAGATGATATGATGCAGATCCTAGGGAATATAAAACAAACATAAATTTCACATAACTTCCTAAACCAGTGTAATAGTGCTGCATGTTGTCATTTGCTTGAAACTTATTTATAGTGTATGGGACAAATTTGCTTTTAGTTTGGGTGAAGTGAGATTCTCTAGAAATTTCACTTTTAACTGTAGGCCTATTTCTTCAGTCTGTGTTGCAGTACTTGTAGATTGTAGCCTTGCTATATTTTGGTCAGGTTGATAATCAGTTGTAGAAACCTCTAATTCTTCACCAATTGGAAAGGGACAAATGTCATCAATAACCTCAAAATCATTCTGGCTACTCGCAGGAGGTACACAGACACTGCTATCTTTGCCTCCTTGGATTAACAGTAACTGTCTCTTGTCATGTCTTTCTTTTCGTTTCTTTGCTGTTTCACTGGCCTCCTTTGCTTTTGTCCATGCAAATACTGAAGGCACAGCTGTCTTTTGCAAGGTCTTCTTAAGAGGTATATTGCCTCCTGAAAATGAACACATTGTGGTATGTTATGGAATTGTAGATCGTATTTTGGGATTAAGATTTAATGTAAATAAGTTAAGAGTAGCTATGAATTCTACAGATATTTCTAATATATAGGGCAATAACTGTAGGCCTACTGCACATCCCTGTTATATGTACAGGATTAAAGGTTAGAATTAAATAGGAAATTATTTGTTAGTGTCAATGCCTCGTAGTCATGATTCGGTGGTGACAGTTCCAGAAACTCAACCAGACTTAACATTCGATTTTGTGAAAAATCATCTGTTAGGAGAAGAAGAAAAACAGAAGAAACTTCAAAATGCTGTTACCAGAAGTGATCAAATTTTTATGTGGTTTTGATGTGGCAAACCAGGTCATAAACAATATCAGTGTAAATAACGTTCCAATTCTTCATCTAGAAGCTTTTACAGAAGAAGATGAAAGTTCACTCCAGACAGAGGAAGAGGATCTTCAAGGTCAAGAGGACATGGTCGAGCACAGTTCCGTACTCCAGTTCCACGAACCATGGAAATACTTAATGGAAAATGGACATCAGGGGAAATAATTTCAACATTGAAGAAGATGGCAAAGTGCCATTTTATGCAGAAGATGAAAATGAAGTTCAAAGTGAAAGTGAGTTAGGGCAAAATTTAAATTCCTGTAACTCTGTAACATTGTATGTAATGTAGAAAAAAATAAGCAAGGTAATACTGAGAGTGATCTTGTTTGGTGTGTGGATTCAGGTTGTTCTGATCATATTTTCTCTGAATTATATGTTTTTGATACAATGTGAAATTAAAACTTCCAAGGAAGATATATGTAGCCAAAAATGGCATAGGCATTGAGGCACTTGGTATAGGGAATGTTAATGCTATAATGTATGCAAATGGAACAATTGTTTCTGTACTATTAAAATGTATATTATGTACCATAACTCAGAAAAGATCTATTGTCAGTGTCAAAGTTGGAGCAGGTAGGCTGCAAAGTGATATTTCATAGGAGTAATGTCAAAGCTTTCTTGAATAATAGATTAATATTTTCAGGACAAAAAGATGGATCACTGTACACAGTTACGCGGAAAGTTGAAATATCTGATGCTAGTTATGGTAGTTATTTGAAGAATTGTAAACCCAACGAAGAAATATAGTTATGGCATAGAAGGTTAGGTCAATTGAATTTCAAAAGTATAAGTACTTTAGCAAAGAAAGAATTAGTTAATGGATTAAGTAACATAGAAGATGATCGATTTGAAAATTATAGTTGTGAAAATTGCATTTTTGTAAATATGACGGGACAACCATTTAGTTATAGAAGAGAAAAGCCAAGTAAGCCCTTAGAGTTTGTTCATACTGATGTGTGTGGTCCAATTAAACCTTTAACATGGGATAGATATGAATATTTTGTAACATTTACCGATGACATTTTGATACCTATTGAGAAATAAGCATGAAGTATATGACAAATTTGTTGAATATTATAATTATGCAACAAACCATTTCTCTAAAAATTTGTTAAAAGTTAGAGGAGACAATGGTGGTGATAATATTAGTTATAATATGAAACGTTTTTGCAGAAGTAAGGGTATAAAGCAAGAATACACTGTTCCATACAATCCAGAAATGAATCCGGTGTAAGAAAGAATGAATAGAACCTTAGTAGAATTGATTGAATCTGAGTTTCCCGAAGAAATGTGCGGAGAAGGAATTTATTGTTCAAATTATTTAACAAATAGGAGTCCAACTGTTTCATGTAACAAAACTCCTAGTGAACTATGGAAGTTAGAAAACCCAATTTATGTAACCTTAGAGTTTTTGCAGTATTGCATTTAAGCATGTGCCTAGACAGTTCAGGATAAAACTAGACTCATAATTGAAAAGCTAGTTATGGTAGGCTATGCTGCAGCAGGAATTTGGAGATTATGGTATTCTAAAAGCAGAAAGATTGTTCTAGGTTGCAATGTGATTTTTGATGAACATAGGAAATAAAAATGTAGTAACTGAATCAGTCTAGTCTTAACCTCAAAATGTTAATCTGTTAATCTGTTAAAGTCAGTATTGAAAATGAAGTTGAAGGCAATGCAGGGAGTTCAGATCAAATTGTAAAAGATGAACGAATTGGGAGGAAACCAATATGGCATGATGATTATGTCACAGATGTGTATAAGGTGGTTGAAGTAGCAGAAGAAGAGATATTATTTGTTCAGTCAGAGGTTGATGTCCCATCAAGTTACAGTGATGTTAAGTTTTGTAGCGATAGATTACAACGGGAAAGAGCTATTGAAAATGATACATGGTAGAAGTAAAGCAACCAAATGATGAAACTGTCATAGATACTAATTGGGTATTTACTAAGAAAGAAGTAGGCGGTTGAATGGTGTAGAAAGCAAAATTCGTTGCTCGCGGTTTTTTTACAAAGTAACATAAATGAGGATACTTATTCACCTGTTGCAAAATTAGAAGCTTTAAGGATATTGTTATCAGTTTCTGTTCAAAATAATTATGAAATTCATCAAATGGATGTAAAAATGCTTTCTTGTATGGAGAGATCAAAGAAATTATCTTTCTGAAAACCCCGCCAGGTGTGGAAGTTCAGTCTGGTTCTGTACTCAAATTGAAATATTCACTGTATATATTCTGTAAATCACCAAAATATTGATATGAAAAACATAGGGAGAAAATGGAGGATTATGGGTCTCGTAGGTCGGAGAATGATTATTGTTTGTACATCAAAGATAAATTGTATGTGTTGGTTTATGTGGACGATTTGTTAATTTTTATAATGATTTGTCAGAAATTAACAAACTGAAAACTTCTAAAGCCTGAACTTTAAGATGAAGGATTTAGGATCCAATGAACTTAAATACCTATGTATGTGTATTGAAAAAGTTAACAACTGTCTGTACATAGATCAAACAAGCTATTTGATGAGTGTATTGCACAGATTTTATATGTCTGAGTGTAGATCAGTAAGAACACCTATGGACAATAATTTTAGAATCAGTGAAGATTGTGTAATTACTCCTGATAAGGAAAAATTGTGTAGATCATGTATTGGTTCACTGATGTATGCAACCATCATTACTGTAACCGTCCATTGCCCGGGGATATTGAGGGTTCGTGGATGTTGTAATAAGCCTCGGCCGGAGTCAGTGGTGACGCATCAGTCTCCACTCAGGGCATGGACGTTCAATAAGTATTTATGCAGTTCGACTGACGTTTTACGCAAGATTCTTATGATCGTAATAATAATAATAATAATAATAATAATAATAATAATAATAATAATAATAATAATAATAATATCCAACAGACTATGCAAGGCTAAGTGTATCTCATTTAAATAAGATGAATGTTAGTTTCTTGGAAGGATTTTTTCCAGTTTAATAAAGTCAAATATTTAAGTTAATACAATGATAAATACATCATAGGATGATTGGATAATAGTTGAATAAACGAAATGAAAGTCTTTGTTGGCTAATATTTATAATCCATTATCAAAATCTTAATTGAACTGAAACACAAACTTGATGGAAACGAATACGGAACTTGCTGAAGGCAATCATCATTATTAGTTACTAATCGTTCTCCCGTCATAAATAATAGAATGGAATAAAATTTTAAAATCAACTTCACTTCACTTGCTTTTATCATAAATTATTGAAGATTTCATCTTCAATGCCCTACACTTCATCTCTTATCTCATAAATCGCCTAATTGCTAACGAACTTGAGTTCCCTAATGGTGACCAGTTGTCAGTATGACTATCCATAACTTGCTATCATACAGTGTAAAAATACATAATAATTGGATCTTACAATGACATAATTCAATAGACAACAGCATGTCCCAGGAATTCACATTAGCCACCTAAAAGAACACAATATCTAGCTGATACTAAAATAATATTCTAAAATAGGAAAAAATGATTAGCGGCATATGTTTTCCACCGGCACTGTCCTCCTGAAAGAAACGTCTTGCAGGCACACTATCTACAAGAAAACATACTATAAGCAACTACGCAAGAATACAACCTACTACCAGGTGACGATAATTTGATTTGTATGACCTTCTTCTACACATATATTATGCTTATTAAATGTTGAAGACTTCTTACTAGTGACCATTCCTTCAAACTAAGCGGTATCTGTACTGTATCATGTCGCGAAAACAGTGTCTCAATGACCCTACATCAATCCCTACTCCTAACCTTCGAACATATTACACAGTAGAGAATAATGACGATATACCTGCTTGCTTATTTTGGGTTCTTAATTTGTATGACGAGTGCTTAAGTCCATTTCTTAACCGTAAGTTCATTGAGATCTCGAAGAATTATTTATCACGCTCCATTATCTATTTCTCAACGAACCACTATACGATAACTGCATTAATTCATCATAAACATTTACCGACGACCTTATCCTTATTATTCACCATATTCAAGCACACAATGCATATTCACTTACTTACCCAAGAAACTCACAAGCATTTATCCGAAGAATTTATCATCATCACCAATGTATCACAATCAACGCAACACTCGTACCACGAAAATATTCGCAACTACACAACGAACGCACGTGGTATTACTACGCAAGAAGATCTTCTACAAATGAATATTAAATTACATCACCTCACGAAGTATATGTGCAATACTAGTATGATTCACTAATGAGGACAGTACCTTCTTACATTCATCGTAAACGTGAAAATTCCGGGTAGCCCACGGTAAGACGCGCATTTACGAGCTGAATATTGCATATGACAGATGATCTCGATATTATAACATCAGACCTAACCGTAATCACAAATAATTGAGCACTAGCGACAGTCGCATTAGGTTACTCAAGTTGTTTTAATTTATGTCACTTCATCATGAAAGTAAAATACACTCTACTCTACCGCTATGCAACTACAAGAAGATAGGGTAAAGAAATGAAATCGGTACTTATCGGTGAAGATTATGTGACACCGCTCTCAGTCCTTCGCTCCATTGACCATAATTCGGCCCTCATTTCGGCATCATCTTCCGGGCCTGTTAGGACATTGGGTTGTTTAAACCTTCATATTCGCTTTCATCATTGCATCATTGGAAAAATCTTCATAAATTTTTGAGTCCATGGACCTGAAACTTAGGAAACAAAATTAACACAGTGACACAGGCGTTTTACAATATCTCACAATTATTCTAGGAGACTCGCCTTATTCAGTATTAGAATCTAAGATCGCTATTCGGTACAGTAACATTATCTTTTACATCGTCTTTTAATATTTCTTTTAAGTCCTACTAATGCAGACGTTCCCTTTAAAGACGTGCGAATTACTACCAGTTCAACCTTCAATCTCAGTTTTTATGGGATACAATTATTCATAAAACAAAAGTTCATTGACATTTTTATACTAATAATATTGGTCTGCATTTCATATGTTAGGCTCAACTCGCTGGCTTGTAACCTCTCTTCCATCTGATTTTAACAGTTAGTAAGTGAATTCCAAGATAACGTCATCCCATCTTATCGGAAAGGTGCACAAAGGAACACTTCACCATTTTGTCTTCATGACGTATGTAATGGATCTATCCTCTTCAGCGCCTTCTTGATCATCTAACTTGTAGCATCCAGTCATGGCCTCCTCTGCGTCATCGCTGGACCTGAATAACATATGATAGACTTGATTCTTAATACTGTTGAGAATGTAAACTTATTTTACCAACTTCTGTCCACATATAAAGATAGTATTTCGTGACTGTAAGCGTCCGGTGACCACAGGGTTCTGAGCTTAAAATTTCGTTCCCCATCTTATATCCATCCAATTTCCTGTTTGAATGGGCGAGTCATTCCGGGTATTTGACCCGACTGGACGTATTTCAGAGTAATTCCTGTTAACCATTTCTTTAGCATAACCTTCAATGGCTCAACAGCTAACTCACTTGCCACTGAACGGTTATATTCCCCGCTTACTTGGAAAGAAATTTCGGACGTCAGTAAAAAATTTCTCCTCATGTATACCTTTAATTATAACTTGTTCTCACTGTCATATTCCGTTTGAGGATTCAATATAATATTTCCGGAAAACTCGCAATTTCATATTAATTGAATAGTTGTTCTTCGTTACAGAACATTCTAATACACGTTCTAATGTCCTTCTTAACCTTGGATGTTCCTCGTAACATATCCAACGTGCTTGATCTTACTCTTCCGCGGACGTATATTCACTAAACTCATCCTCTGTGTCACTGTCTTCAAAAATAACGTTTACTTCCTCCTCACCAGTGATCGGAAAATAATATTCCTTCAGGTTCGAGGCGTTGAATATGGAGACATTGTCAGAGACCAGGCTCTGAATTTTATCGTGGTATCGTGGTTATGTTACTCCTCGCATAGCCCGATAGATAGTACACCTACAAAATACGCCCAAACTTGTCTATAGATAGCGAGCCTTGACCCTTTCCAACGTCCTAAGACCGTTTTTTGTCAACTTGTCCCAAAAAATCTCTGTACCACAAGTTAGGATAGGGATGATTTTTGCGTTATTGCGGTCTTCAAAGATAATCTCGTAAGAAATTTGATATCGTGCGTTGCTTTTATAGCCGCTATTACTCTTAGACTTATGCGTATTCTGTAAGTATGTACTGTCATCTGAAGGGTTAAGCCAATGTATTTGAAGTTATTTACAACTCGCAATGGCTCATGCTTGAAAGTCAATATGTCTCGAGAGGGATTCCGCCCTCCTTTCCTGAAGATCAGATGTTAAGTCTTTCTTTCGTTGACTTCTATTTGATTAGATATTGTCCAGATCTCCAGAGCTTATAATGCTTTCTGTACTTCAAGATTTCTTTTGAACTTATTATCATGTCATCAGCATATAAGTACATTCTCACTTTCCTCGATGATCCTCTTATCGTTTGAACAACGTCATAAGTGGCGATGTTAAACAACAGAGGGCTAAGGGGGTGGTGCGAAATCGGTTAGTGTAATCTCACAGATTCTTGTATAACTCCTTAAATTTGTTCTCGAGGACCTTGAAATAAGAAAAGGAACGCACTTCAGGAAATAAGATAGGGATATTTTATTAAAAACTTCGAATCATTGTACGCTGCTAAATTGAAAATAAATGCATATTGCCATTGTATAAGTGACTGGATAGGCTTAAAATCGCAATGCATAATGTAGCGAAAGTTCGTGCGATACATCGACGTGCATATGTACGAATTTACAGTAAGACGGTCAACAACTTAGAGAGTGAAGAAAAAGATCCTGTTATCATTGAAGCGGACTTTAACTTACTGCAGGAGAGACATGAAAACCTACGAACACTGGACCACCAGTCATTCTATTTCATGCTGGAGCAAGATTTGGATGAGGATGCCCTAGAGGAAAAGGTTAGTGTCAATGATGATATAATTTGTAAATTTAATAACCTGCAGATTAAGGTAGCTGCTATGCTAAAAGAGAGAGGACAGCAGAATATTATCAGTGAAATTACCCCAAGTGCTCTCTCATTTACTTAAGGAACGTATAGGCTTCCGCTTCGAGAACGTAAAAAGTTCAGTGGTGAACAGAACTGGTTATAGTTTTGGGCCCAGTTTGGAAAACTTGATGAAGATACCAGTTTAGATCCCTCTGATAAGTTCCTGTATCTTATTCAAGCCACTAATGAACGCTCTCGTGCCAGAGTAGTTGTTAGTAGATATCCCGCTACTTCTGAGAACTATCCTAATGCAAAAGTCACAAAGCCTACAGCAAAAGGTGCAGTGAGGCAATCCACATTTGTTTCAAATGATATTCCCACTGCTGCAAGGCTGCTCATCGCCTCTAAAGAGGAGAGGAAATGCCTATTTTGTTCTTCTTGTCACAGTCCTCAAGATCGTATTAAATCCCAGGACTTGTATTTATTAGAAAGGCGACAGGTGGTTAATAAAAATAGAGCCTGTTTCTGCTGTCTGCGAGTTGGGCATCCAGCTAACAAATCGTTCCAAGTGCGTCATTTGTGGAAAGGGGCATTTTGCATTAATGTGTGTAGAGATTCAGAGAGAGCGATGTGGCCAAATGGATGAAGTTCCTCGGCCAGTGATCCTAAATAGTAATGTTGTTAAAGACGAGGCACTCGCAGCTGTAGCAAATCATGGCAATGTTCTAATTGTACCAGGAACTGTTCCAGCCAGGCACATTAAATTCAAAATTGCCGGAATATATGGAAAAGGACGGCGATAATATGTGTTCGTATGCTCGACATCTTGTGCGAGCGCGACGTGAAGCTCCTCGTGGCGAACTGGACACGTCACGAGCAATGAACCTGCGGGTGACGTCACAGCCACACATTGTACGCCTTTCTCTCGAATATACTGGAAGGAAAATGTCCAACTTCATAAATGTCTAACTTCATGAAATTTGAAGTTAGCACAGCTACTGTACATTGTAATGGTCTTGACTGTTTCAACTTTGAATATCATGAGTGTAGAAAGCGTAATCTGAAATCGCAGGTGCCGATAGAAAAGACTTCTTATTTACATGCAACATGCTTTATTATTAAAGTTACGGAAACGAGACATACAGCATCGTGTAGCTCATGTTCTGAACGTAAACATATGTCAATTTCAATGAAATCCATCACGGTATTCAAGAGATATAGGCGAGAAAGGAATCACACTTCGCCCAGTGACGTGGCAAGCAGCCTTGGGTTGTACGGAATATATGCAGCAGACCAGACCGTAGCAAATCATTTCGCATTCTTCACAGCTAGCTCGCTTGTCATGCTGTACGCGACGAGTCGAACTCAGTATTCATACTGCCGGACATCGTAATACTTATATAATTTCGACGGCAAGTTGACACTTAGTTTATGTGAATACCAGTGAGTAACTTATAAATTGTGGGACTTGCATTTCGTCAGACTTTCAAACTTAGGAAATTAACGTATGTATAACATCAAAGTCATAAGACTTGTAATATTTCACCAATATTTCAACTTGACAAATATCTTAATTTTCGTGTGAATAACCATAACAAACTTGAAGTTAGCAACGACTACTTTACACTGTAATGGCCTTTCACTATTTCAACTTTGAATATCATGAGTGTAGGTTGCAACACGCTGACTATTTTGAATATTATTAAAGCCTAGAACACTTTAATTTGTGCCGAAAGGCTGTTCGCGTATCGTCATAACAGACTGTACCATTAAATTTTAAAACAACCCGTGTGGATAGACTGTATAATGAACTTCGTAATTCAGTGATATTGAGAAGTATAGAACTCATACATGAATACTTGTAGAACTGTGATAGTGAGAAGGAATATTACGAGATATTACGAGAGAGAGTTATTTATTTATTTATTTATTTATTTATTTATTTATTTATTTATTTATTTATTTATTTATTTATTTATTTATTTATTTATTTATTTATTTATTCATTTGCTTTGAAAGTGAGCCATGCTAAACTGTGCTTCGAACGAAAGTTATTTTTTACAATACGAACAGTCCGCAGTAAATGTCAAGATGGAATGTGCAGGGAAGTGTAATTTTTCATTATCGTAATTTACGATAATGGACAGTGTCACGAACTTACAAGAGAGGTATTACGAGACAGTAGTTGCACGATCAGGGAAATATAACTAAGTAAAGCACTTACCAAGATTTTCCCAAGAGAAGATCGTAGCAAGGCATGGAAACTGCTAGGCTTACAGAGGTCGAGCAGATTGAACGAGAAATAATACTTACTCACTAAAATAATAATTCATGTTCAAGTTACACATAACTTTAATGACAGAAAAATTAATTAATTAATTGTAATTAAAAGATCAAATTCAAATTCAGTTAGGCAAAATTAAAGGAATTAAATTAATTAATTGTTATTAAAAGATCAAGTTCAAATTCAGTTAGGCAAAATTAAAAGGGATTAAATTAATCATAGTGTAATGGAGTTTGAATAACTACTCGTCATGGTACTATGTTGTCTCTATTACATTCATACCTTCACATCATTTGTCTGCATCTCCGAGTGTTGAATATCGTAACTGTATGGGCTTTTCATTAAATTGCTGATGGTGAGCCATCTAGTGGTGGATTTAGTACTAACAATTCGAAGTGAGTAGTTGTGCTGCTATCTGGGCGCCAAGAAGATAAGCTTGCTTGGCCGTGAACCGTGCTCTAACAATCAGCGTGAGCAGTTGTTCTGCTTCTTGGCTTTTAAACTGGAAGACGCGTTGAGCTAATCTCTGCTGGTTGTGCCTTAAAGATACAAATTATCTTACAAGAAGGGAAGATGGTGTGGATATTTGATCCCGGCTGATGGATTCTCCATCTGGCATAAGTGCCAAAGATGTGGTTTGTTTTTTTGAAACGATTTAATTTTTCGTAAACACCGACCTCGTAAGTAGCTTCATTGGATGTCATGACTGTTTTAACTGAGGAACTAATCCTGTTATTTTATAGTGCTAAGATGCTGAGCACTTAAGTCTACGATATGTGAGAATTTCTAAAGGTGATGTTCGGATTATTTGTGGGTTAAAAAAAATTTAGAGTCGAAAACAGGTCATTGTCGTTAACTTGTAATGTGAAAATATTTGAGGTTTCTATTTAATTTAAGAAGATAATTATATGTTAATTTTTGGCTTCTGCATTCATTTATATTAGGTTTCGTGCACGAAAGGAATGATTATGTTCAAGGAGCTCCGACAAGATGATGTACGAATTAATTGTATAACCTTAAAAGCCTGGTTTTATTTCTTTTCTTGTTTTAAAACATAATCAAATATTTATTATTTAAAATATTTTCAAACCATTTCGGGCTGTTAAAAAGAAAACTTGTGCTTTAAATGAAAGCTGATCTAATGACTTACTCGGTACATCGTGTTCTCATTTTAATCATGGCGGTTGTCCTGTGTAACACAGCTGTGTAATAGAATGCAAACGCAATGGGGGCGTTGCTGTGTTGAATCTGACATTTGAGTGTCAGCTTATTATTGTGGTCTTGACGTTCATCTGTATTGGGAATAGTTGTGTGCATTGGATCATTTCTGCTGTATTTGACTTACTCCTTCGATTTTAGTTATCGTCTCTGGGGGATTTTGGATTATTTAATCCTACTTCTGTGTTTTATTGCACGTTCGTGAATTATTTCTTCGATTTGTGATATAGTGTGTTTGGTTGATCCTTACTGTTTTCACGCAACCTCCGAAAACCGAGATAGTCTATTAGATAGGTTTTCATTCTCCATTCTATAATGGTGGATTTAATTATTTAATTTTCAATTGAACCTCGTTCATTTATTATTCTAAAGAGGTCTTCTGTTTTCATTCAGCAATTATTGATATAAGGATTTTACTTTCTACTGGGTTATTCTTTTAATTGATCTAAATAGAATTCAGTATTTATCGTATTTTTAAAATCAATTTAAAAAAATATTAATTTTGAGGTCGGAAAATTATAAATGTTTTGGTATTATTAAAGTTTTCTTAAATGGATCAAGGAATTATTATTTCAGTCAATTAGTTAAGCTTATTTTAAGTTGATTCGCTTGGCCTCTTGTGCCCAGTGCTTCCTCAATCAGCGACGGCCTTTTGGTTGGGATAACTGTAAGTACTTCCTTTATTTGCTTGTTTATGCCTGGTCGTGCTAACACTCTTGACCTTACCTTATGTTGTGAGAATAGAACTTTCAAGTTCATTAAAATAAAAATCATTGAAAGAAAATGAAAAGGAAATACAATCTCAGCTCACAAACCCGTTCTTTTGAGAAATCTTCAGTGAGTGTAAACTAGAAAAACAACCTTACGAAATGAAAGAAAGAACGGCGTAATTAATTGAACACTTAACCCAAAACCGGGTTTTCACACATGGATAGCATTTTCGAGAGTGAGAAATGTTTCTTAAGAACCACTTCAACCGTAGGACGGGAGCAGTAGCATGTGAAATCCACAGATCATAAGTTCAATACCAACGAACTTTAGGAAAAGACAAGTTAAATCAAATATTACAGTGACCAACAGTTACAATTAGTCGCCAAGTCAAATATAATCCAGATAAAATATTAGTAGATCACAACCACCGCCAAGCATACGGAGAAATGGAGATCCATAACTGGATCACATCTCTTCCCAAGAGCAAAATTCAACAATCTCCCTCGCAGCGCATGTCAGCTGTCCTCACATAACAAAGAACAGAGACGGCAAATGTCAAAATAATATGGGCAACGCCTACACACATGTAAATACTGCTGCCATGGCGACTGGCTCACATGTCCAACCCAAACAAAATGGCTACCCACTCAGAAAGGATAAATACACAGCAGAATAGGTGATAAGAAACAATTTTCGAATCTTAATCACTTCCCGGATGGGGATTTTCAGATTACAAATATTTAACACGTGCTATAACTTTACCAATAGTTACATAAAAGCCCCAACAAACGGTAGTTAATTCACAATTTTAAATGACGAAGATTACAGTCTATTACCGGTAAAGGCTGAATTCAATATCTTGTGCACTAAAATGAACTGGATAGTAGAATATTATAGATTTAAGCTGTTCAATTAAACCAGACGTATTTATGTAATCCACTCGGTAACCTGGAATTATCCAATTTGCTCCTCACATCGTTAGATCTCCTGGGTAAATAAGAAATTGATGCTTACTCACAGATTATTTTTAAAGTACTGAAAAAAGGAAATGGAATGGCGATAAGGTCATCGCCCCTCGGAGACATGATCACCCAGGATCAAATAAAATCCACATCTTTCTTCTTTCTTCACTTAATCCAAGTAAAAATCCACCAGCAATAGCAGAAGTAGCTCCGTCCTGTATGACTCTCACCAAAAACAACAACCGTCGCCCATTGTCGTTCGTGCATGGAGAAAAGTTTGAATTTAGTTGCGTGGTTGCTGCTAGGTGGCAGTACAACCTCGACAGTATGCCAACTGAATGCTAGCGCTACAGTGGCTGACCGCGCTATTATGAGCTCGCAGCATAAAATACTTCCAGTTCAATTTCGATGAGTCGAAATAATCATAATAATTAGTTTTATCAAAAGGTAACTTGATAAGTGTATAAGGTACACTACAATACGTATCTGAAATCCGTGACAACAGTGCTCCGACGTATTTCTCATCCAGTGAATGGTGATTATTTATGAAACAGTGATAATCAGTTCTAACAGTGCAAAATCAAATGGTGCACATTTTCATTTAATTTTCATAGTCAGTTGGACTTTCTTGTGTTAAAGCCACTCTTTCAGTAACATGAGAAATCCTGACTCGAGACGACGGAGATCGACGGAGATTTAATGCAGATCAACGTGGACTTGGTACTACAATGGACAGTTCCAGGGACGTGGTACTATGGAACATCGTGGCGTGTGCTTTCAGCTGAGTTCCAGATTGCTGGTTGCAGAGCAGTATTCAACTGTTCGAGCTCAACAAGAAGGCGTATGTCAGGTGATATCAGTGCTTTTTCCATTCAAAAATATAATTCTGACTTTGAACAGAACTTCCATAAACAGTGTCATTACTGACCAAGAACATGAAAGGCTCTCTTTTGAAGTATTTTACTTGGAAAATTAACGTTTTACAACTCTTAAGTAAAGACAGACTTTCAAATAACAGTGTGCTCTCGTCGTATATTCTCATTTATTGGAACTTTAAAATATCAATTGAATGCTTCATTTATAGTGGAAATGTATCATAAACTATCAATTTACTACAATATTTACGTAAAGTGTACAATAATTTACAAAAAAATTAGGACAACACTCAAAACTATACACTAGAAGATCAGATTTAATTTCAAGTGTTTCATATTTGAATTTGATGTTTTCACAAGAAGGAATTTTCAAATTTACTTTATTTAATTTATGTAGAAAGCGTAATCTGAAATCGCAAGTGCCGATAGAAAAGCCTTTAGGATTTCTTATTTACTTACAACATGCCTTATTATTAATTTATGCCATGAAAGTTATGTTGGACATGACTGATTGATAAACATTATTCAGTTGAATTTTACTTTATCAACTTGATTTTTCGATATTCTGTTGCTGAAATGGGGATTTATTGTCTAGTAAATATCTATGATTTGGCGATATAATAGGGTGACCTCCCAGCGATTGAATAAATGAAAGAAAGATATAATATCTATTATTTCGCCTTGCGATCCTCCCTCTCTGTACCACCTCATAAGGACTAGGCATTCCTAAGAAAGACCTCATGCTCTTAAAATCAACTTTTCCTGGTACATAATGCGAAAATTTCTAGTTTATGCTGGAGGTAATGATCGAGTGCGTAAGGCGAGAATTGTGATCGACTCAGCATTTCATCGCTCACATATATTGGCTAGAACTGCTGCTGAAATGGAGTATGTTCCACGCTCTCAGAAATTAATTCAGCATTCACATTTTGGAGGAGCTCCCTCGGAAGTGGTGTTACACAATGTTTTCACACTTAACCTTTCTAAATTGGACAAATCATACCATTGCAATTTTAACGTGCTTGGACAACGGAAGATCTGCGGGCGAATTGCTCCTGTTTTAGATGGCCTTTGGATACAGGAACTTGCTTCGCAGAATATAGCGTTAAGTGATGTTGGCTCTTCAGCATATATTGAGATTTTAGTCGGAGCTGATTTTGCTGGAAAACTTTGGACTGGTAGACAGGTACAGTTGATTTCAGGACTAGTAGCTATGGACACAATTCTTGACTGATCCTGATATCACACCCAGTAATGAGATCCGATCCATGTTGGTATCAAGCATGTTCACCACAGAAGCCACTCTAGATACGTTAGCGATTAGCGATTAATCGGAGAAACTGATCAGGTCTGAGATTGAGTCTACTACACAGCAACATTTCCTTGATACAGTATCAATCAGTAAAGGAGAGCGTTTTGAAGTTCACCTCCATGGGTTGAGAACCATCCTCCATTGCCTGATAACTCCCAATTATCACTGAAGAGACTGTAGTCTACTGCTAAGAGATTGAAGGCTGGAGGTTAGCTATGGTGCTTATCAGGGAGTACTAGATGATTGGCTGAGGGAAGAGGTGATAGAATAACTGCCTCCTCATGAAATGGATGTTTATTGCAATTATTTGCCTGGTTCGACAACACCAGTACGCCCCGTAATCGCTGCGCCGTCTAAAGAAATAAACAGCCCAGCCTCGATCTATGTCTTGAGAAAAGTCCTAATTTCATCGAGAAGATGCCTTCTGTGTTGGCACGCTTACGATTGAAGAAGGTAGGAGTTGTTGGAGATATAGTAATAGCTTTTCTCCAGATCAGCATTAACGAGAGAAATAGGATTTTTTCAGATCCTTATGTTTAGACAGAAATGGAAATCTCAAGACATACAGACATTGTCGTGTTGTTTTGGAGTCTCTCTAAGTCCTTTTCTATTTGAATGAAAGATATTTATTTCAATAATTAAATCCAACGAGCCAAACGCTCATACAGAGGAACTGAACAATGAATAATATATTCAATGGCGGATCTACAAACTCTGATACTTACAATGATGTAATCTGGTGACTTAAACACTAAAGGTAGAGACATCAATACAGAAAGTGTAAAAAATAAAATACCATTCTATAGTTCCTTAATTGTACTAAGATATTTAAAATATCTAGTATTACAAGTGAGTAACAATGTAAGAGGATGATTAACAAAGCGGGCTGGGTGGTTGTTTTAAACATTAGCTATTTTTATTTGACGTATGATATATCTATTCCATAGATTTTCCTTTGCCTTTCGTTAGAGAGTTATTGAAGTAGGGTCAATTTTTACATCAGCAGGAAGTTTGTTGTATGCTCGAATTGCTGAGAATTTACAACTGTTCTTCCCATATTTTGAAGAGTGGATGTGATAGAATGCCAAATCATCTGCATGTTTAGTGGTTGTCTGAATTGATTATTAAAGTAGTGTTGTGGGGAAGTCACCATGGCCCAAGTCATTTGTGGAGCTTCTTACCCATAGCTTCTATGTTGATAATTGCCATGCCAGTTTGGTCGACGAAGAACAAGCTAAACAGTTTACTGGTTTAGCTTCAGGTGTCATGAGGGAAGGACAATTTTGTCTTCGAGGGTGGGAGTTTCCGGACCTACCAATGTGTTAGGACCTTTATTGAACAAGTCCGACGATTCCCTAGCAATCAATATAGATAACCTTCTTTCGATTAGCTTTGAGAAAATATCAAGGACATTTATTTTGAGTGATGCCCATAGACTTTTTGATCCGGTGGGTGTCGCAAGTAGTGTATCATTAATACCAAATTTGTTGCTACAACAAACTTGGAGGGAGAGGTCGACATGGATGAAGAAATCAATGAAGAGATCAAAATAAAATTCTTGAGTTGGCTTGAAGAAGTTCCTCGTTTAGCTCAAGTTTAGATTCGTCCTTGCATGAGCCCAGGTGACTCCTGGACACTTAACATTTTTTCAGATACCTGTCAGACATCATATGCAGCGGCTGCATTCCTGCGTGTTGAGAAAGAGGGTGAAGCGAGTGTCACTTGGAGACTGCCAAGTCAAGAGTTGCACCAAATGGAAAATCAGGCAAGTGATTAACCATTCCCAGGTTAGAACTTTTAGCAACTACAAATGCAACGGGATTGAAATAAAGGGTTATCGATGGGGTTACCGTACACAAAGAGAAACACAAATATAACAGGCAAGATAGTATTTATTATACCGCATCTTCACTACAATTCTCAAATGAAATGTGGATATGTGATTATTACAGCTGGTGGATTACTATTATTTTGCCTACTCCACGGGACGGAGAATAAAAGCGTCCTTAATTGCTGAAAATTATGAGTTTCTACAATAATTTTCCAGAAAATACTTGCAAGGACGGGATATTAAAGACAGTCGTAACTTCGGCAGTGGATATATTAGTGCAGGCAATTGACATTGTATTTCAACTGTTCAACTTTCCCACCTATCACGATAGTAATAACTTCTTAAAATAACGCGATACCGTTATAAATTTTGTTTAAAGAAAGAATTTCAACAAAATATACAGTATTTTACTGGCGAAATAGTTAACATTCATTGTGTTGTTATTGATTATTCTCACTATTCATATTCAAATACGCGTTTAACTTTGTTGGTAATCCTTGAGCAGTTCATGCGAATTTCAAACTTTAGGCCTAATTGCAATTTTCATTTCTATATGTGCTTAGTGATAACCTATTGTAATTATGATACGTCTGATCGTAGTTTCAAAACTATTGTAGTGTATTGTAGTAACATCAGAAATTAGAGTACTTATTCTATTATCTTGAGTAGTCTTGGGAATTTCAAATTTTAATTGTAATTTACATTCCTGTTTTCATTTGGTAATAACCTGTTATAATTAAAATATGTCTGAACGTAATTAAAATTATTGTAGTATACTGTAGTATGTGAACGTAGTCTGAACGTAGTTTTAAATTAATTGTAGTGTATTATAGTATCTTATTACAAATTCGTGTTTTTATTCTATTACTGTGAAATAGTTGTATAGTGTAGTATCTGTGATATCTGTATTGACTCTCTTACTAGAATTCTGTTGTAGTAATTAGTGTATAATTGACTGCAGTTTAGAATTGTGTAGGCCCAATTCTTGTGTACGGTATTACTTTTGGTCTTCAGTAATGAACAGCAATTTTCATTCTGTTAGGTTGTTGTAGAAAAAATCGTACAACTAGGTAGTAATGAAGAGTAATAGTCGCTTATATTAATTACCTTGTTGATACTTTGATACTTTATTATTTTTCTCTAGATCTACAGTAATAATACCCATTTGGATTACCTTGTTGTTATGTGATCTTTGTGAATTATCCCAGACAATATTTCTTTCCTTTCATTTTTATTTTGCTCAGAATAAGTTGTTTTATTTCCCCTTTCTTCCCATTATTCCGTAAAAGTATGGCTAAGGAGTGCAAGTGTAGGAGCTCTGGATGTGGCCAGCCATTGAGGAGTATGAGGGAGAAGTTGGAGAGTTTGACAGAGATAATTAGTATTCTCTCAGAGGATAGGAAGGAAATTAGGCCTCCCTCAAAAAATTTACAGTACACCGTAGGTTTAGGATGGTGATGAAAGGGGGAATTGCAGAAGACACGTGGTCTAATGTTTTAACGGGAAGGAGATTGCAGGCTAATGGCTTTATTTAGGATCAGAATTCAGGACATGTGTCTGTGAGAAATCGGTACGAGTCACTGCAGGTAGAACAACCAAGGGAATATGCGGAACAGGGAATTGTTGCTGAGATGTGTCTAAGTACGAGGAAGGGAACAGGGAGGAAAGGGAAATGTGGAGTAGTGGATAGGAAAAACAGGTGGAACAGGGTCATGGGAGGGAAAAAGGGAGGAGGAAGTTTTGTCTGCAGCAGTGAGAAAAGATAGCGCTGACGAGGAGGGGAGGGGATCAAATGAGGTGGGTAGGGTTGAGGCTCTGGTCATGGGTAATTCCATGTTTAGACATGTGGGGAAAGTGTGTGGAGGAAAGGGAACCAGAGTAAAGTGTTATCCAGGAATTAGGTTGAGGCAGATGTTGAGGAATGTAAAAGAGAAGGAAGAGGAAAAGGTGAAGGTGAAGGTGATAGTGGTTCACGTTGGTACTAACAACATAAGACAAGCAGGATTAAGTACCAAAATTGTTGGGGATGTACGGGATCAGGTAAATGCAACAAAGCTGAAGTTTAAGGAAGCGGAGATTGTAATCAATGGAATAATGTGTACGAGGGATACTGACTGGAAGGTGATTGGGGATTTAAATGAAACTATGTAGTGGGTATGTTTGAAACTGGTAGTGATAATTCTATATCCTAATGGGTGAGTATGAGATAGGGACCGGCGCTCAGATGACCTTCACTTACACCGCAGTGCTACATACAATTTAGGAAATTCGTTTAGAAGGGTTATAGACAGTTACATTAATGGAAACGGAGTGGCATAGGGAGCGGTAATAAGGGTACAGGGAAATGGAAGTCAAGTAGGGATGACATAAAAATGTTAGTGCACAGCTGTAGAAGTATTGTAAAGAAAGGAATCGATTTAAGTAATTTAATAGATACATACTTACCGGATATTTTAATAGGAGTTGTATCATGACCGTGCAATGATATAATGGATGCAGAAATATTCTCACGGAACTGGAGTGTGTATCATAGAGATACGATAGGAGTGGTAGGAGGGGGAGTATTCATTCTGGTTGTCACGTTGGTGACGAGTTTGAGCTCTCCCTAACCATACTTCTAATCTGCATTGGCTGCCTCTGTGGATCCGTGGTAGAGTGTCGGCCTCCGGATCCCAAGATAGCGGGTTCAAACCCGGCAGAGGTAGTCGGATTTTTGAAGGGCGGAAAAAAGTCCATTCGACACTCCATGTCGTACGATGTCGGCATGTAAAAGATCTCTGGTGATACATTTGGTATTTACCCGACAAAATTAATTAAATCTCAGCCATAGACGCCCAAGAGAGATCCGGTTTACTCTGTCTGCCATCTAGCGGACCTAGAGTAAAACGGAACGTCGAAATTGACGAGCAGACAGCCAGATGGCGTCAAATCGAAATGTCTGCACACGGTAGCTGAGGCCATACGATTATTATTATTATTATTAATCTGCATTCGTGCTATAGAATTGGTGTTATTCGGAAATTATTTCCGTCCTGTATTCTACTAGTACCTTCTACGTGGCCCTGCCTACTTTATTTATTTGATACCATCTTCGTCATTGTCACCATGAGATTATATTGCTTTAATGTTTTCTCTTGGAATCCTTAAACTTGGTCTGGTAAAATTACGTGCCCTAAGTTGTAGTGTCTTCTTGTGGGCGAGTCTATTACTTTCTCTTTCCGCACTGTGGGGCCATGCTGATTATCGGTGTGCGCCGCCATGAGTCGTGCCTTGTGTAAGATGGAGGAAGGACGTGTGTTTACTGCGCTCCGCCATTTGGTTTCCAAATGCGATATGAAGCCTGGATAGGTGGAATTTGTGTGAGGGCTTGCCCGCAGAAATCTTCTAAACCGTTTTTTCAAACTGAACGTCCTCTGATCTATTTACTTTTCTTCTGGATGCGGTAAAGTACTAGTGCCTCTACGTAAGTAACGTGTTTCTGCAGCTTGAACAAACATGTAAGTCTCTTCAGAATTCTATCCCTTTTGGTTTCTGTATTCTATGGAAGATGGTGTACAAAACTTCGTGTCTCAAGATTTCGGGTGTGTGAACTTCTAAAAGTGTCCATCTTCGCATTCTTTTAATTTTGGTTAGGGTATTCTTTGAATCGGGTTCCTTTATTGTATCTTGATAATATCGCCTAACTGTTTCTGAAAAGTGTGGGTAGTGAATTTTAAGAAGGTTACTTCGAAATAAGTATTATAATTTAGCATTTCTTCTTGTTCAGAAAAGGCAAATTGGTTTATACTTATCTAACGTTTTCGGTATGTGTAATTGGATAGGTAACTACTCTGTTTATAAATTATAGAGCACAAGAGGTTTTGCCTGAATTTCAGTGAAATGTTTTTCTGCCACAGTCTATTCTGGTTAATTAATTTCATCTTGTAGTGTACATTTTTCATTATGTATTTGGGGTTTCTTTTCCTCCTGTATTTGTACTATTGTTGTATTTGTTTTGACATGGGTGGTTGCTATGGACGCACGGTATGTTTACGTTACCATAGCAACCGGTTGGGTTGATCTCTATTATTATTATTATTATTATTATTATTATTATTATTATTATTATTATTATTATTATTATTATTATTATTATTATTATTATTATTATTATTTGTACGGGGTGGCTTTCGGTCTTTGCGTTGTATTCTAATCATATGTGTTGGGTGGTCTCTATATTTTGGTGGTGTATTAACTTGTTTTCCTTGCCTTTTCCTTCTTAATTTCCCTTCATTATTTTTCTGGGGTTGATTTTATTCTACCCTCCGGTTGGGTTGTATGTTTAACTACGTTTTCTGGCAGTAAGATACGAACTGAATTCTGGTAGAATCTCTGTGATGGATATTGGTGCTCTTCTAGTATAATAATAATAATGAAAGAAAATTAAATTGCTAGAAACTATGGAAGAGAATAACTTAAGCAAAGAAATGGTTTCTGGTGGATTGTAAATCGGGTTACTAAGTGCTCAATTTCTTGGAGGTTTTTAAAAATATAGAAATTCTATTTGTTCCTTTCGTTCGGCCGAACATTTTAAATTTATACACTACTATTTTGATTTTAAGTAGATTATTGTTTCATCTCGAGGGCGTTCATTTCCTTAATTTTATACTAATTATGTCTTCCTTTTACTCCTATTTGTTGAATAAAATATTGTGTACCTTGTTCTCAATGAACATTTTGTTTTCTTTGGTAGTGTTAAAACAACTTATTGCCATGCCAGTGGTTATTTTGGGTTCATGGTCTCTGGGTAACTGTTGGATTTAACTAATGTAGCGGTAAGTGTTTGAAGTTTATGAATTATTTTTGTTGTTGTCTTTAATTTTCTTGCCTACATTTAACTTCTGCTGCTGATAATCGGTAAGGCCGTAGATGGTGAAAGAAGAATTTGTAAGCTATGCAAAAGTTAAAGACGACAAACATGAAATTCTAAGTGTAAGGTTCATTTCTAAATATTATAGGCAACTTGAAGTCTTTGGATTGTACAGACCGGAAAAGGATAGCCCTGACGCTCATTTAGAATTATTTGATAAGGTAATCAGCTATGTTGGAAAAGATATGGAAGGGAATGTGATAGTAGCAATTGATCTCAATTTACCAAATGTCAATTGGGAAGGTAATGCGAACGACAAGAAGCATGAACAATAAATGGCAATTGAGTTAATGTGGGAAGGGCCGTTGATTCAGAGTGTGATGGAACCAACTACAGGGAAGAATATCCTGGATGTGGTGCAGGTAAAACCAGAAGAGCTCTATAAAAAACCAAAGTAATAGATGGAATTAGTGATCACGAAGCTGTTTTTTCGTAGTTAAAATGTGAAAGAAAAGAAGGTATTAAAATTAGGACAGTTAGACAGTACCGTATGGCTGATAAAACAGGCATGATGAAGTTTAAAAAAAT
Organism: Anabrus simplex; assembly: GCF_040414725.1. Taxonomy (NCBI): domain Eukaryota; kingdom Metazoa; phylum Arthropoda; class Insecta; order Orthoptera; family Tettigoniidae; genus Anabrus; species Anabrus simplex. The sequence goes on along the minus strand of NC_090265.1, from coordinate 124,750,938 downwards.
TATAATCTGTGGGAAACGGTAAATAAATATGTAAACAGACTCTGGGTTGGGTTTAAAGCAATTGTTGAGGAATGTGCAAATAGGTTTGTACCTTTAAAGATGGTAAGGAATGGTAAGGATCTACTATATTATAACAGAGTTTTAAACAGACTAATAAGGAGGTGGAGGTTTGAAAGAAATAGCGTTAGAAGTGGTTGTGGAAGTAAGGAGAAATTGAAGGAACTTACTAGGAATTTGAATCTAGCAAAGAAGTCAGATAAGGATAACATGATGGCAAGCATAATTGGTGGTCATATACATTTTAGTGGAAAAATGGAAGGTTATATATAAGTACTTTAAGCCAGAAACTGGTTTCAAGAAGGACATTCCAGGAAATATTAATGAACAAGGGGAGTGTGTATGCGAGGATCTTAAAAAGGCAGAAGTACAGCAGTATGTAAAGATTGTTGGTTACACGGATAATGTCCAGATAGAGGAGGTGACTAATACTAAAGAAGTATTAAATATTACCGATGATAACAATGACATTTACAGTAAGATACAAAATGTGAAAACTAGAAAAGCGGCTGGAATTGATAAGATTTCTGGGGATATACTAAAGGCAATTTGTTGGGATATAGTACCATATCTGAAGTACTTATTTGATTATTGTTTGCATGAAGGAACTATACCAAATGAATGGAGAGTTTTTATAGTAGCCCCTGTGTATAAAGGAAAGGGTGATAGACATAAAGCTGAAAATTATAGGCCAGTCAGTTTGACATGCATTGCATGTATGCTTTGGGACAGCATTCTTTCTGATTATTTTAGACATGGTTGCGAAATTAATTTCTGGTTTGACAGAAGGCACTTTGTGTTTAGGAAATGTTATTCCACTGAAGGTCAACTTGTAGGATTCCAGCAATATATAGCAGATATCCTCGATTCAGGAGGTCAAATGGACTGTTTTGCGATTGTCCTATCTACGTCATTTGACAGGGTAGATTGTGAGAGACTACTGGAAGAAATGAGTGCAACTGGACTAGAAATAAAGCTGACTGAATGGGTGGCTATATTTCTAGAAAATAGAACCCAGAGTATTAAAGTGGATCTTTATCTGGTCATGTAGTAATTAAATGGGGAATTCCTCAAGGCAGTATTATTGGGCCTTTATGTTTTCTTGCATATATCAATGATATGTGTAAAGAAGTGGAATCAGAGATAAGGCTGTTTGCAGATGATGTTATTCTATACAGAGTAATAAATAAGTTTCAAGATTGTGTGCAACTGCAAAATGACTACGATAATGTTATGAGATGTACAGTAGGCAATGGTATGATGATAAACCGGGTTAAAAGTCAGGTTGTAAGTTTCACAAATAGGACGAGTCCCCTCAGTTTTAATTACTGCGTTGATGGAATGAAGGTTCCGTTTGGGGATCATTGTATGTACTGAACCGTTCTGTTCATGGCCCATTAGACATGATCTGAGTGTAATCATAGTACGCAGATGAGACCACACAGGAATGGGATAATGTTAAATGATATGGCGCAATATCACTTTCAGACCTGAAAGAAAACTGGAGGTGTGAATTTTTGTTTGTACGTCAAGAACTGACTAAAATGCTCCTCAATACACATATTAATAGTTTATTTTACAAAATAAAAACTAACATCCGAAAAACAGGACCCATACAATTGTGCGTATCAAAATTCAAAACCTCGTTGTATCACGTACGATGGTGTAGCTTCAAAATTTACCTTCACTAACCAAAGTACACACTTCATTGAATATATTCCGGTATTCAGTAAAGCTTCTAGATTAATATAAACGCAGTAAATAAATACTTACTTTCGGCACTACTGCTTCCTGCCATCTCACCGATCAACTGTGCTTTTTAAACTCTTCTTCCTTCGCCCTGGCGGTCAAGCGCATACTAAAATCAATTGAAATACACGCCACGTGTCCTGCACAATCACTGCAGTCCGGTGTAGCGCCGAAAAAACATCAAATACGGTCAGGGATAACTAAAATACGAACCCGCACAATTGTGCGTACTCGGTCTGAAAGGGATATAAAGCCAAACCAAGCCAAGAACTTCACTTCATGGCATTTGATGCCAGCATTTCTGCAAGATATTGCGGGAGAATTCAGGCTGGAGGGAAATAAAACTTGACAGATATCTCTGTCCACAGAAGGATAAAAATGAATAAAAAGTGGGAATCTGAGTAATTTGACACGCCGCATGAAGATATTCATAATTTCTGTGAATTAATTGATATTTGTCTCAAGCACCGTGAGAAAAATTCCAGCCTGGAGGAGGAGCTCAAGTGGCCCACGCAGGGAGTACTTCGCGTGGCGTAGACTAGTCACTCAAATAAATACCGCGCTGTTGGGACGCGGAGTTCATTCTCTGTACGCAACACTGTCTGTGAGGCGTATCTCGTGTGTCATAAGCTCTTCGATAAAACAAAACATTCATCTTTGTGATTTGAGATTAGAGAAGTTTCTTTGTCCGTATGGCAAGCGCATAGAAAATATCGTAAATGTGCATCTTAATTTTGAACTGCGAGGTAATGAAGATGATCTCAGTCAGAAACATTCTCTTTCACACGATTACTCTAAGGGTAATTAAATACACAGTAGTCTGACGCTAACTGGTTCTAATTCGGTGTAGGCTCGGTGTGAACAGAATTGATTCAATTGACTTAGAATAATCTATTTCATATACGCTGAAGTAGTTACAGAAACATTAGGCGAGCTACTTTTATTAACGCCATGAACAGTAAATAATGTGAAGTTGTGTGATAGAGGTGTCTCAAAGCTAAAGCTATAACTCTATCGGTACGCGAATTCCGTGTGCACTGTTACACGAAAATTAGTTAAATGTCAGGCAGAATAGCTACAAGGAGTGCATTAGAATGTGAGATAAGTACAAACGCATCTAACTCGTTACGTGCAATAACACTGTATTTCCTTACAGTTATCTAAAGTTACAAGAATTAGCCCGCCAGTGCTAATCTGTCACGGCGAGTGACTGTGAGACAAGCAAGTCAACGTGGACGTCATTCGCAGCTGGGAGTGGTGGTGGTCATCACGTCCGATCGAGACATCATCAGCAGCTGGAGACGGCAATGCAGAAACGAGCGGTGTTTGTCACCACATTCAATCCAATCATCAGTACGAGTTTCCAGTAGAGACAAAACAATGGTGATGTCGCTTTGAAAGAACCATGGACTACTGCCTTCATCTACCAACAGTAACATGGGTTACTAAACCTGAGGTCCGGTATGGAGGATTGATAAGTGTAACAACTAATGAAGGTCAGACAGGTTCTAACTTTTAAGCATATGCCAGGGGTAGGATAGCTTCGCAAATATGTAGAAATAATTAAACGCCCTTCAGGCGATTATGTGAACATCATTTATTGCCCATCAGGCACATGCAAATAGGATTTACCCTCAGGACTGGTGTGCATGATGAGTGTAGCCTAGTTGTTTTATTTGCTCCTAATTTGCTGTACAGAATGTGTTTCTTCAGTTGATTATGGGATTGTTGATAAGACCGTCAATAGGAAGACTGGCGCAGTCTAAAAACTTTTATAGGCAGACGTTGTGTCTTAGGGCTTAGTTAGAAATGCATGGATCATGTTTAGAGATTAAGTTTCTTTGGTTGCCAGTCGTAGAAATGGTAAGATTTTTACAAGTGTTCCTTTAACGCATTTCGTGTGATTAGCGGGAGTCGAATGGCCGTCCGTTCATGCAGAAAGTAAAGTGCAGGCGAGTGGGATATGTTTAATAAGCCCAGTGATGATAAGACGAAATGAGCCCTAATTTGTGCAAGTAACACAAGAATAAGCGTTCATATAAGATATAATTGCTTGTAGTAAGCATTGTTGACGAGAATATGTGCATGCAGGAAAATGCACTGGAAATAAATGTTACGCATGCTTTAAGGTGTGTCGGGACTCGCACAATGCGTAATAAGAATAAGTGTGATACGTTTCACGTCAGATAATGCTAATGAGAGGGGATAGTTATTAATTCACTTTGGAAGGGCCTGTATTTATGAATGGAATCTCGCCGCAACCCCTCATAATACTACCTATCAGCTGGGTCGTATTTCACTTGTGGAATGCATGATGGCTGCCAGTCAACCGCAGTCGACGACACGAACTTGTTCACAGGGAATATGTTGTGACCTCATTTTGGGGGGGGGGACTCGTTCCTTACTAAGCAGACAAGAAGGTTATTGTATACGCCACTAGTTTTAACCTGGTTTCAACAGCAAAGTGGAGATCCCCTACTACTTTGCGCACTATCTACTGTTTGTTTTAGCACTTTGATTTTATTGGAGATATTTCATGTCTTCCAGCCAAGTCATGCGTTCCTGTCCCCGACATGATGCGTCGAGATTTGCATGTCTAGTGTTAAGTTCGTGTGCCTTATCGTTTTAGGGTCCTGCAGTGTAATGTAGATATGTGTTATGATAGATCTATTGTGAACATAATGTGTGCGAAGTAATGCCCCTCTGACTCGTATTTCTTTATGTTTAAGTTCAGAGACCTGACCTTTTCAGAATATGTCTGCGCCTATACATGACATGACGAAAACATAGACATCAAACGGATCGGAGGATGAAGATATAGGATTTTCCTGCCTGGAACGCTGGCAATTAGCGAGGATGCCACTTCAATTGATTGTATATTAAAAAGATGAATCAATGTAATTATATCGTCAGTGTAAATATGTGAAATCACATCTCCCAATTTTTAATACAATTTGTTATGTGATTTTTTGAATTTGTGGTTATCTTACATCTTTTAAGTTAGTGTTAGTTAAAACTGAGTGATCCTCTCCTCTTCGATTTTATTCTTCTACGCCCATATTTCACCCACGTTTTACAACGGCTGAGTTATCTGGTGCTGTAGAAGAGGAATTCAGGAGTTCAGGTAAGCTATGTGCTTGGGTTTACGCACCATTTAGGTGAGTAAGTTTTCCACTATAGTATGTCTGGTTTGTTTCTCAGCGCCAGCTTAACTGTAACCAGACAGCTGTAGGGCACAGTACTTAGGTGTTAATATATGGAGAGACCTTCACTGGGGGTGATCACATAAATATGTGATTGTTAATAAAGGGTACAGATCTCTGCACATTGTTATGAGGTTTGTTAGGGGTTGTAGTGGGGATGTAAAGGAGAGGGCATACAAGTCTCTAGTAAGATCCCAATTAGAGTATGGTTCCAGTGTAAGGGACCCTCACCAGAATTACTTGATTCAAGATCTGGAAAAATCCAAAGAAATGCAGCTTGATTTCTTCTGGGTGATTTCTCACAAAAGAGTAGCGTTACACAAATGTTGCAAATTTTGGGCTGGGAAGACTTGGGAGAAACCAGACGAGCTGCTCCACTAAGTGGTATGTTCCGAGCTGTCAGTGGAGAAATGGCGTGGAATGACATTAGTAGACGAATATATTTCTCTGATGTCCTTAAAAGTAGAAAAGTTCACAATATGAAGTAAAAGCTGGAATTTAAGAGGAAAAATTGGGGCAAATATTCATTTATAGAAAGGAAAGTTAGGGATTTGAATAACTTACCAAGAGAGATGTTCAATAAATTTCCAATTTCGCGATCATTTAGGAAAAGGCTAGGAAAACAACAGATAGGAAATCTGCTACCTTGACGCCTGCCGTAAATGCAGATCAGTAGTGACTGATAGATTATATGCATCCATTGTAAAGGATTATTGTACTCCCGATATTAAGGCAATTTTTTGGACAGATGCTTCAACTGTTCTCGCTATGACTCAGCGAAGTGAAAAATAGGGTACTTTTGTCTTGAACCGGATGAAAGAGATTCAGGAACTGTCAGGTGGTTGTGAATGGCGATATGTTCCTGGAAAAGAAAACCCATCAGATCTTCCATCACGTGGATGTCCTGTGAAGAAGTTGATACAATCCTTTGATGGGAGGGCCCTGGTTGGTTGAGAGAAAATCCGGACTGCTCGCCACAAACTAACTTTTCTTATAATGAGGAAGAGATGAATTCGGAGAGAAGGAAGAATGTCGTTTCATTGATATGAAGTAATTAAGAAGACATCTTTGAAGACAGGTATTACCAACACTTTTCTCAGTAAAAGAAAACTGTAAGGATGGTAGGCTGGATGTTGCGAATTCTGACCAACTGTCCCATCAGCAAAACTCAACGCATTCATCGTGATCTGAAAATTGAGAAATTTGTCACAGCAGAAAGGAAGATTTTACAGTGGGTACAGGAGGAAGTGTTCAGAGATGTTGTCAATACTAAACTAAAGAACTTACATCCATTTGTTGACGATTAGGGATTGATTCGTTTGATGACCAAGATATACAACTGGGATGATGTCAATGGCTCTTAACATCCTATTGTGATCATAAAAGCTGATCACCCAGTCGTTCAGCGACTGAATATGGACGACCGTCTTAGTAACTGTCATGCTATTACGCAGGTGTTTTTTCAATTCTGAGACAAAATACTGGATTCTATTAGGTAGACAAACAATTGGAGTGACTAAGGGACATTTTTTGCGTTTAGGAACTCCTGTCACAAACTGTATTGGAATGCAATCTCACAGTACAGTTCAGCGCGAAAGGTAGATTGACGTTTTGATCCTCCAGCTTCACCATCGTGGGGAAATTGGTGGGAACGACTAGTGGGAATGCTCAAAACTCCTCTCCTCGAGTGCTTCGTCGATCATCTGTCAGTATGAAGAGATGGAGACAACTGTGACTGCGAAACCGTCATAAATTCTCGGCTATTAGACTATTTGTCTGACAACCCATCAGCTCCGGCTGATCTAACACCAAACATGTTTCTACACGACATAGAAGAAGTAGGAGTGCCTGAGTATGACCTGTTCGAAGCCACTGATCTTAGGAAAATGCTACAGTATCGCTATCTGTTGAAAAATATCTTAGAGAAAAATTTCGTAATGAGTATTTAGGTCAATTGAAGTTATTTGCCGGAAAGGATAAGCCACATGTTCTCAAACTGGGAGAAATTGTTTTGGTTGGCAATGATGACACTAGAAGAATGGATTGGCCATTGGGGCGATTTGTATAGCTTGTTAAGGGAAAGGATGACAATGTTAGAGTAATTCGTGCCGTCACTGCTTCAGGCGAGTTTATAAGGTCAGTTCAAAGAATCTACCCATTAGATCTCGAGTTTTAATCGCCTGAGGATACCCAGGAAATCCGAAATCACTTAAAGAAATAATTTGTTCCCGGTGAATAAAATATAAAGGGTAATCACGAGGTAGGAGCATGTGACTCTTCTAAAGTCCTGAAGATGGTCCTCAAGTTTCAGAATAGGCAGAGAAAATAACTCGTCTAGGACGATTGGTACACAAGCCCAAAATGTTAAATTTGTGATGTGTGTCACTTAACATATATCTTTGTGTTTATGATATTGAATTTTTACATTTTGTAATATTTTCAGGACTGTTATGGGGGACGAGCGTTGCTTTACGTCCGTAGGTGAAACCTTAAATTACCCTACACGTGTTTCCCGGGTGGTGCTAAGAAAGCAACGGCGAAGCGATGCGATCGAACTGTCTGAAAAGACCTCTCGGTCATAATGCACAGAGTAATGAAGAAATCGGTCCTTATCAGGACCCGGAAGCTTATAGCCGAAAAATCGGACCTTCAATTCGAATATGCCACCTTAACATCGAAGGCATCAGCAGACCAAAATGCGAGTGGCTAGCTAAAATTATGAAAGGTCAACAGATTGATGTCATTGCGCTACAAGAAACTCATACAGCCAATGATATGCAACTAAGAACAAGAGACAAGTTCCCAGGCTTCAAATTAGTGGCTCACAATAATCACGAGATGTTTGGCTTAGCTACCTATGTGAGGAAACAATATTACTAACTACTCAGTAGTCGACTGTAGCTCAAGTGATGACATTTTCACCGTCACAATTAAAATCAATAATCTAACAATAATGAACGTATATAAGCCACCAAACCCAACGCGGCCCACTCCTCCTCTATCATCCTTACAACACCCAACCGTAATCATAGGGGACTTCAACAGTCATCACACATGTTGGGGCTATCAACTAAATGATCTAAATGGGGAGGCAATTGTTGACTGGATGGACATGGAAAATCTTAAACTAATCTACGATGCTAAAGAAAAAGAAACCTTCTTCTCCGCCCGATGGGGTAAGGAATATACTCCAGACCTTTCCTTCATAACCCAATCCCCAAACTCTCCTAACCAGATACTTCGCTCAGTTCTGAACAGTTTCCCTCATAGTCAACACCGGCCTGTCATACTCCAAATTGGCATGTATATTCCTGTCATTCGATCTTATCCGAAACCTAGATGGAACGTTAAAAAAGCTAATTGGAAAAAATTTAAAGAACAAACTGATGCAAATATAAGATGGATTAAGCCAACCTTTAATAACTATGACAGATTTGTTGGAGTTATAAAAGGTGCTGCTCGGCGCTGCATTCCAAGAGGATGCCGTAAGGAATATATTCCTGGATGGACTGCAGAGAGTGAGAGCCTTCTTAAGGAATTTGAGGAAAATGGCAAATATGAAACAGCCACAAAACTTATTCAATCACTGAATGACAATAGAAATCAAATTTGGAACGACACTGTGTCATCTCTTGATTTTACCCACTCGAGTAGAAAGGCTTGGTCTCTCATTAGAAAGCTTGACTCATCAAAGCCTGCTGGTAGACAGAAACTGAGTGTTAACATTAATGATATAGCCAAACACATGATCTCTATCTCAAAGATCAATAGAGATAAACAAGTTGTAAGGGAAATCCGGTCAGCACTGAAATATAAAATGCAATTAGCAAAACAACAATCATCCCAATTCTCTTGTCCTTTCACAAGAGAGGAAAACTTAGAAGGCATCAAGAACATAAAATCCGGGAAAGCAGCAGGTATAGACGGCATCTATCCTGAATTCCTGCAACATCTTGGACCTGCAACAATCACTTGGCTCACCAAATTCTTCTCCAATATTTTGGAAACAGGTAACCATCCTTCACTATTCAAGAAGACCAAAGTAATATCGATCTTGAAACCCAAGAAGGACCCTCTGAGAGAGGAAAGCTACAGACCCATTGCACTGCTAAGTGTTACTCTAAAGCTCCTGGAAAGACTAATATACAATAGGATCTCAGAAACCATCAATAACCTCCATCCCACAGAAAAAGCTGGCTTCAGACCTGGAAGAAATTGCGCTGACCCAATGTTTGCATTGACCTCTCATATTGAAAATGGATTTGAGAATCGGAAGATTAGTATGGCTGTCTTCTTAGACTTATCAGCAGCCTGTGATACTGTTTGGCGAGAAGGGCTCCTGCTAAAACTTATCTCTGCCATCCCCTGTTTCAAGCTTACAAATCTCATTGGCAATATGATTAGCAACAGAAAGTTTCAGATCTTCTCGGATGATGCAGTAAGCAAAACCTACAAACTGAATGATGGATTTCCACAAGGATCTGTTCTGGCACCCTTACTTTTCAACCTCTATACTGCTGACTTACCAGCAACTAAGTCCAGGAAATTTATTTACGCAGATGATATACTACTGGTTAGCCAAACACCAAGTTTTCCAGAAGCTGAACAAATTCTTACAGCAGATCTAAAAAAGCTAGATACATACTTCCAAAAGTGGTGCCTCCGTCCAAATCTCCAAAAGACTGTCGCATCTGTTTCATCTCAGAAATAAATTTGCCAACTACAATAACATTCAGAAATCAATCCTTACAACACTGTCCCTTCCCAAAATATTTAGGTGTCACATTAGACAGATCCCTAACATATAAACATCATATTAACAACACAGCCGCCAAGATCAAAAGTCGGAATAATATTCTTCAAAAATTAGCCGGCACATCCTGGGGCGCAAACAACCAAGTGTTGAGATCTACTGCTCTAGCTCTTTGCTATTCAGTTGCCGAATACTGCGCTTCAACTTGGCTGAACAGTGCTCATACTGCGAAGATTGATGCTCAACTAAATCAAGCAATGCGCATCATAACTGGTTGTATTCGCTCTACAAACGTGGCCTGGCTGCCTACACTCAGTAATATTCCACCGCCTTGCTTAAGAAGGTCTGAAGCTCTTCTAAAACTGTGGAAGAAGACCAGCCTGGACTCCAACCTCCCCGTTCACCAGGATAATTCTCAACCTGCCCCTCCACGACTTAAGTCTAGAACTCCACCCTGGCGCACTGCACTTACACTGGAAGAATCTGGGTTCTCCATCACGAACGCCTGGTTACACCATTGGCAGCAGTCTTTTGTTCCCAATCAACATCTTGTGACTCTACCTCGTGTTCATCCTCCCGGATTCCATCTACCCAGACGTCAATGGAGGACTCTAAACAGGATAGGAGTCAATCAAGGAAGATGCGGCTATACTCTTTATAAATGGGGCTGGCAGAAGTCTCCTGGGTGTGATTGTGGAGCTACCTCACAGACCATCCACCACGTAATTGCCGAGTGTCCACAGAGAGCATTTCAATGTTCTTTGGAGGACATTCATAATGCAACCGAGGAGGCCTTAAAATGGATCAATGGACTTGATTTGGAAATATAGGCTTCTGCTTGTATATATTGTGTATATATTGTATACTTATTTATATAATCTATCTGTGCACATCATACGATAAATAAATAATAAATAGGACTGTAATTTATGAAAGTGGAAAAGTGTAAGTCAGTTCATGTCAACATTCTTTTGAATTAGGGGGGAGGATGTGGTGTGAAATCGGTTAGTGTAATCTCTTTGATTCTTATGTAACTCCTTAAATTTGTTCTCGATGACTTTGAAACGAGAAAACAAACGCACTTCCGGAGAGTAGATTGGGATATTTGTTAAAAACTGCGAATCATTGTACGCGGCTAAACTGTTAATAAATGCATATTGATATGATGTATGTATTAAGGCGTGTATTAGTAGCAGTAATATTTGTCGTCTTTTCCCACACCTTGAATCACGCAATTGGTCTGGGTAATCTCTTTTGTTGTTGTCATATTGTCTGATACTAACACTTACCTGCTGCTTCACTCGCGTGGATTTCATAATTTGACCAAAGTAATCGTTGCTCGGCATTGTACTAAGACATTATCTTAGAATTCCTAAATTATAAAAGCTCACCAAAATATTGAGTTTCATTTACCCCAGAAATTCTTTGTAAACCATGTTTGTGGTATTACCTTTTGGGGTAAGACGACCATGCGACATAGAACTGTGGATGCGAGAGACAGTCTTCTATCAAGTCGAAAACATAAATACATATTTTTAAAGGAGATTCCAAATACCGATACCCACATAGGTAACATCATCTGTTTTTGAGATATACATAAGCATCCCCATAAAAAGAATTCAACCCCTTGATCAGTCCTTCCCCCAACCCTACCCCAATTAAGAGTATTTTCAGAAAACAAAAATACAAGTTTATTTTAAAGGAGATTCCAGATACTAATTTTCACGCCTATAACATCGTCAGTGTTTAAGATATAAGTATCCTCATAAAAATAATTCAACTATATTTCACTTCTTTTCATTCCGCGTTAAATGCGTTCTCCGAAAACAAAACGGTACATGTTCCTGTATTTTTAAAGGACTTTCCAAATACAAAGGTTCTTGTCTCTAACATGTTAAGTCTTTTATATATAATATAGATATACCGGTACTCATTTTAGAATTCCAACCGCTTTTCCAATTCTTTCAGCCCTTAACTGGATTTTCCGAAAACAAAAATCCGTGTTTTATTATTTTGAAAGGAAATTCAAAATACCAACTTTCACGTCTGTGACAACCCCTTGATCAGTCCTTCCCCCACCCCCACCCCATCTAAGAGGATTTTCCGAAAACAAAAGTAAAGATACAGTATCCTCATAAACATATTGCAACTCCTTATTTACTTATTTTCATGCCTCACCCCTTACGCCAATTTTCCCCCCCAAAAAAACAAATGCGTTTTCTTTATTTTTAGTTTTTACTTTTTATTTTTCAATTTTCACATCTGTAACATCTTCAGTTTTTAAGATATAATTATCCTCCTGAATGTAATTCAACTTCTTTTCACCCCCCATTTCCTACCCATTAAGTTGATACCCCCTCCCCAAATGTGCGTGTTTCTTTCTTTTTAAAGGAGGTTCCAAATACCAATTTTAATATCTTTAACATCTTTAGCTTTTGAGATATAAGTATCCTCATACAAAGAATTCAACTAATTTTTGAATTTATTCACCTCCCTTAAGTGGATTCTCCGAAGACGAAAGAACACGTGTTTCTTTATACTGAAAGGAGATTCTAAATATAAATGTTCATGCCTCTAACGTCTTCAGTTTTTGAGATACAAGTATCCTCTTTATTTTATAGGAGGGTCCAAATACAAATTTTCGCGTGTGTAATCTTAAGTTTTTGAGATCTCAGTTTCTTTATAAAAATAATTAAATATTTTCACACCTTTTCACCCTCCCCCTTGAGTGAATTTTCCGAAAACCAAAAATACGTGTTTCTTTATTTATGAAGGAGCTTCCAAATGCCAATTATCACGACTGTAATAGCTTCAGTTTTGATATACTGGTTGTTGTGTGAGATCAGTTAGTGTAACCTCCTTGATTCTTGTTACTCCTGAGATTTGTTTACGAGAGCTTTGAAATAAGCAAAGAAACACACTTCAAGTTTTAGTTTGGTATCATTTTTGTTGTTCGCAAGATGGCTTCCATGTATATATGTGTATTAAAATAAATGTGTTCGATTATTGTGGAATTGTACCCGTGTTTTATCGTTTTCGAAGTGCATTCCCAACATTTGGCTACCGTGACAGGATATTAGACAGTTATATAATCATATAAACAGTTTCATACGTAGTATTTCAAGCATGGAAGTGAATATAGCTGTGACAAAGAAATCAAGAGCGGTATTACGGCGATCAATAACCAAGATCTACAATGAGCTCGACGCGTTACTACAGATGCCGGAGAAAGATACGGAAAGTATTAGTGCACATATGGATCTATTAGATACAACATTTCATGAATTAACAGGTATGGATACTCTTATCTTCACTAATATGATTGAGAACGTGGACGTTAGGGATGACGAGTTAGACAAAGAAATCAGTATGGCTGACGAGTATAAGTTCAGGTTTTATAAGGTTAAGACTGTTGTTACGAAATTATTAAATGAAGACCGGAACTCAGAAGCTACTGCAGTATCAGTTAATTCTAACTCGTCACTCCAAGTTAAGCGTTCATACAAACTGCCTTTGTTGGAATTGAAAAAGTTCGGAGGTGAACTAAAAGATTGGCTTCCTTTCTGGTCACAATTTAAGAAAATTGATGAGGACCCTCTTTTAGACCCTAGTGATAAATTCCAGTACCTCATACAGGCCACCACTTCTGGATCCAGAGCAAGAGATTTAGTTGAGAGCTTTCCTGCTACCGGAGAAAATTACTGTAAAGCAATATCAAGTCTCAAAGCACGCTATGGGAAGGATGATTTGCTGGTAGAAGTGTACATTAGGGAGTTTTTAAGTTTAATCTTACAGAATGGTGTGAGCCCTAATAAGGTGTGTTTATCATCCCTCTATGATAAGCTTCAGAGCCATATAGGAGCCCTAGGAACCTTAGGTGTCACAACGGACAAGTGTAATTCCATGCTTTTACCACTAGTAGAGTCATGTTTGCCTGAGGACATTCTAAGAACTTGGGAGAGAACTTCTTCAATCGCGCTCATTGGCCAGTCTTCTTCAAATTCAGCTGTTGAACCAGGGTTGGCTAGTGTCGGTGACCAGAGTGTGAATTCCAAGAATCGTTTAGACAGTTTGATGCAATTTCTTAGATGTGAAGTAGAACAGGAACAGAAGATTACTTTGGCTATGTCAGGGTTTGGTGTTTTGTCTTCGGTAGCTGTCAAGGGAGGTCCAAAGAAGAAGGAAAAGAGCTTGAGTTACACCACTAATCCGAATGAGAACATTCCCACAGCAGCAGGTCACCTTACTGCATCTGGTAGAGAAACAGCAGGATGTGTCTTTTGTTCGTCTAATCACAAGTCTCAAGACTGTATTAAGGCCCAGAAGATGACTTTGCAAGAACGTCGTCTTGCACTTGAGACTAAAAGATGCTGTTTTTCTTGTCTCAAGGTCGGACATCCAGCGAAGAAATGTAGAAATAGGCCTAGGTGCATCATTTGTAGTCGAGGACACTTTGTGCTTATGTGTGATAAGTTGCCACAAACCCAGGTAGACTCAGCCGTAGAGAGACCAAACTCAACAGGAGACAAGATGGCTTCTAGTGCGCAAGTCCAGAAAGATGAAGCTTTAGCTAGTTTGTCGAACCATTGTGGGGTGCTGATGCAAACACTAGTTGTCAAGGTTCGGGGCCAAGGAGTTGAGCGTACTGTAAGAGCATTAATTGATTCAGCATCACAACGTTCCTACATTTTGAAGAGTACAGCCACGGAAATGGGATATCAAACTGGCAGACAGGAAAATATCCAACACTCGCTATTTGGAGGTACAACCACTGGAGTATACCATCATTGTGTGTACACTATTTATCTCTCTAGTCTGGATGGTAGCTACAACTGTCACTTTGAAGCATTAGACCAAACAAGAATTTGTGGTGCCATACCTTCAGTACAGCAAGGTCCTTGGATTGAAGAACTAAGTAGACAGAACATTGTTTTGAGTGACATCGAATCTTATGGACCAATAGAAATATTAATTGGAGCTGATGTTGCAGGCAAATTGTTTACAGGAGGCCACAAGATACTAAGTACTGGACTAGTGGCCATGGAAACTCGTTTGGGATGGATTTTAATGGGCAAAGTACCTTCAGAACATAGGAATGAGGAAAGTATGGCTATGGTGGTGACTGCTATTATAACAAGAGAAGCCACCATCACAGATTTGTGGACTCTAGATACTTTAGGGATTAGCGATCCATCTGAGAAACGCAGCAGATCTGAGATTGAGTCTACTACACAGCAACATTTCCTTGATACAGTATCAGTCAATGAAGAAGAGCGGTTTGAAGTTCACCTCCCATGGGTTGAGAACCATCCTCCACTGCCTGATAATTACCAATTATCACTGAAGAGACTGATGTCTACTGTTAAGAGATTGAAGACTGAAGGTTACTATGATGCTTATCAGGAAGTACTAGATGATTGGCTGAGGGAAGGGGTGATAGAAGAAGTGCCTCCTCAGGAAATGGATGTTCATTGCCACTATTTGCCTCATCGTCACGTTGTGAAACCTGGATCAACAACACCAGTGCGACCCGTGTTCGATGCCTCGCTTAAAGAAGATAAACAGCCCAGCCTCAATCAATGTCTTGAGAAAGGCCCTAATTTAATTGAGAAAATACCTTCCGTGTTGGCTCGTTTCCGACTGA
Organism: Anabrus simplex; assembly: GCF_040414725.1. Classification (NCBI taxonomy): domain Eukaryota; kingdom Metazoa; phylum Arthropoda; class Insecta; order Orthoptera; family Tettigoniidae; genus Anabrus; species Anabrus simplex. The sequence continues at coordinate 124,735,532 of NC_090265.1, read as the reverse complement.
AGAAGGTGGGAGTTGTTGGAGACATAAGAAGAGCTTTTCTCCAGATCAGCATTCGTGAGAGAGACAGAAATTTTGTGAGATTCTTGTGGTTAGACAGAAATGGAAGTCTCAAGACATACAGACATTGTCGTGTTGTATTTGGAGTCTCTCCAAGTCCTTTTCTATTAGAATCATGCATCAAACTTCACCTTGAAAATACATTAGTACTGTGTGAGGAAGGGAAGTCACCATGGCCCAAGTCATTTGTGGAACTTCTTACCCATAGCTTCTATGTTGATAATTGCCTTGCCAGTTTGGACGATGAAGAACAAGCTAAACAGTTTATTGATGTAGCTTCAGGTGTCATGAGGGAACGGCAATTTTGTCTTCGAGGGTGGGAGTTGACCGGAAGTAATGATGTTTCCGGACCTACCAATGTGTTAGGACTCCTATGGAACAAGTCCGACGATTCCCTAGCAATCAACATAGATAACCTTCTTTCGATTAGCTTCGAGAAAATAACAAAGAAAGTTATTTTGAGTGCTGCCCATAGAATTTTTGATCCGGTGTGTGTCACATGTAGTGTAGCATTTATACCAAAATTATTGCTTCAACAGACTTGGAGAGAAGGTTTGACATGGGATGAAGAAGTCAATGAAGAGATCAAAATGAAATTCTTGAGTTGGCTTGAAGAAGTTCCTCTTTTAGCTCAAGTCAAGATTCCTCGTTGGTTGTCTAACTGCAACAGCCCAGACGACTCCTGGACACTTTACATTTTTTCAGATGCCTGTCAGACATCATATGCAGCAGCTGTATTCCTGTGTGTTGAGCAAGGGGGTGAAGTGAGTGCTCACTTGGTGGCTGCCAAGTCAAGAGTTGCACCAACTGGAAAATCAGGCAAGGGATTGACCATTCCCAGGTTAGAACTTTTAGCAGCTTCAATAGCAACGAGATTATATGCATCGATTGTAAAGGATTATTGTATTCCCGATATTAAGGCAATTTTTGGACAGATGCTGCAACTGTTCTCGCTTGGATTCAGCGAAGTGAAGCATGGGATGCTTTTGTCATGAACCGGATTAAAGAGATACGAGAACTGTCAGTTGGTTGTGAATGGCGACATGTTCCTGGAAAAGAAAACCCATCAGATCTTCCATCACGCGGATGTTCTGTGAAGAAGTTGATACAATGCCGTTGGTGGGAAGGCCCTGGTTGGTTGAGAGAAAATCCAGACTGCTGGCCACAAACTGACTTTTCTTATAATGAGGAAGAGATAAATTCGGAGAGAAGGAAGAATGTCGTTTCATTGATATCAAGTAATTCAGAAGACATCGGTAAAGATTGGTATTACCAACACTTTTCTCAGTACAAGAAAATTGTAAGGATGGTAGGCTGGATGTTCCGCTTTCTGAACAACTGTCGCATCAGCAAAGCTCAACGCATACATTGTGACCTGACAGGTGAGGAATTTGTCACGGCAGAAAGGAAGATTTTACGGTGGGTGCAGGAGGAAGTGTTCATAGATGTTTTCAATTCCAAACTGAAGAGCTTACATCCGTTTGTTGACGAACAGGGATTGATTCGTTTGATGACCAAGATATCAAACCGGGATGATGTCAGGGACTTTTGTCATCCCATTGTGCTCCCAAAGGCTGATCACCCAGTCGTTCAGCGACTGATTATGGACGCCCATCTTAGCAACTGTCATGCTGGTACGCAGATGCTTTTGTCAATTCTGAGGCAACAGTATTGGATTCTAGGAGGTAGACAAACAATTAGAGCTGTTATTATCTCCTGCATGATTTGTAAACGTCATAGTTCAAAGAAGTTGGCAGCTCATCCTTCACCTGTACCTGAGTGTAGAGTGCGTGACGCAAGAATTTTTGAAGTTACTGGAGTTGATTTTGCTGGTCCTCTCTACATCAAAGCCGATGATGGAACCTCGAAGAAGGCATGGGTTTGCTTATTCACTTGTGGAGTTTACCGTGCAGTTCGATTGGAACTGGTATATTCGTTATCAAGAGATAGCTTTCTACAAGCTTTCAGACGTTTCTGCAGCAAACAAGGAAGATCTGTCATTGTCTACAGTGACCAGGGAACAAATTTTGTTGGGTTTAAGAACTCCTGTCACAAACTGGACTGGAATGCAATCTCACAATACAGTTCAGCGCGGAAGATAGATTGGCGTTTTAATCCTCCAGCTTCGCCATGGTGGGGAGGTTGGTGGGAACGACTAGTAGGAATGCTCAAAACTCTTCTCCGTCGAGTGCTTGGTCGATCATCTGTCAACTATGAAGAGATGCAGACAATCCTCTGTGACTGCGAAACCGTTATAAATTCTCGGCCATTAACCTATTTGTCTGACAACCCATCAGATCTGGCTGCTCTAACTCCAAACATGTTTCTACACGACATAGAAGAAGTAGGAGTACCTGAGTATGATCTGTTCGAAGCAACTGATCTTCGGAAAAGACTGCAGTATCGCCTTCAGTTGAAAAAGAATCTTAGAGAAAGATTTCGTACTGAGTATTTAGGTCAGTTGAAGTTATTCGCCAGCAAGGATAAGCCACATGATCTCAAACTGGGAGAAATTGTTTTGGTTGGCAATGATGACACTAGAAGAATGGATTGGCCATTGGGACGAGTTGTCGAGCTTGTTAAGGGAAAGGATGGCAATGTTAGAGTAGTTCGTGTCATCACTGCTTCAGGCGAGCTTATAAGGCCTGTTCAAAGAATATACCCACTAGAACTCGAGTTTCAACCACCTGAGGATACCCAGGAAATCCGAAACCACCTAAGGAAAGACTGTGTTCCAAGTGAGGAAAATATAAAGGATAATCACGAGGCCGGAACACGTGACTCTTCTACTCCTGCTGAAGATGGTCCTCAAGTTTCAAAGCAGACAGTGAAAATAACTTGTCTAGGACGATTGATTCACAAGCCAGAAAAGTTAAATTTGTGATATGTGTCAATTAACATATTTATTTGTGTTTATGTTATTGAATTTCATCATTTTGTAATTGTTTCAGGACTATTTTATGAAAGTGGCAATTTGTGCATAAAGGGTGTAAGTCAATTCATGTTAACATTCATTTGACTTAGGTGGGAGGATGTTGTGTGAGATCAGTTAGTGTAACCTCTTTGATTCTTGTTACTCCTGAGATTTGTTTACGAGAGCTTTGAAATAAGCAAAGAAGCACACTTCAAGTTTTAGTTTGGTATCATTTTTGTTGTTCGCAAGATGGCTTCCATGTATATATGGGTATTAAAATAAATGTGTTCGATTATTGTGGAATTGTACCCGTGCTTTATCGTTTTCGAAGTGCATTCCCAACACTGGTACATGTATCCACATAAAAACGAATTAAACTCCATTTTCACCACCCCCGCTCCAACTTGATATCCCCACCAAATTACGCGTTTCTTTATTTTTAAAGGAGATTCCAAATACTAATTTTCATGTCTGTAACATATTTACTTTTTGAGATATAAGGATCCTCATACAAAGAATTCAAGTATTTTTTCAATTAATTCACCCCCTTAAGTGGATTTTCCAAACAGAAGATTACGTGTTTCCTTACTTTGAAGGAAAATTCCAAATATAAATTTTTATGTCTGTAACATCTTTAGTTTTAGAGATATAAGTATACTCATGAAAAGAATTCAACTCCTTTTTCACTCCACCTCCGCCCGTTAAGTTGCTTTCCTCCCACCCAAAAATGCTAGTTTCTATATTTTTAAAGGAGATTCCAAATACAAATTTCTACTTCTGTAACATTCAGTTTTGAGATATAAGTTTCTCCAGAAAAAGAATTCAATATTTTCTTCCTTTCACACTTCTCAATCTAGTCAATTTTCTAAAAATAAACAGTATCCATTTCTTAAAAGAGCTACCAAATACCAATTATCACGACTGTAACATTTTCAGTTGTTGAGATATATGTATCCTCGTAAAAGGAATTCACCTCCGTTTTCATCCCCCACTACCAAGTTGATTTACCCCCATGTGTATTGGTTTTATTTTTAAAAGGATATTCCAATTACCATTATTATACAAATAATTCAACTAATTTTATCAATTCTTTCAACACCCCCTCTTGTTTAGGATTTTTCAGAAAACCAAAGACAACCCGTTTCCTTATCTTAAATCGAGAATCCAATTTTCACGTCTGCAAATTGTTAAGTTTTTGAGATATAGTTTAGATATGGGAATTTTAAACAATCACCCCCTTTTTCAGTTCCCTTAAGTGGATTTTCTGAAAAAAGTATTTATATTTCTTTACTTTTACAGGAAATTCTAAATACCACTTTTCAAATCTGTAATATGTTACGTGTCTGATATAATTTGCAGATACTCTCGTTTTAAAAATTCATCCAGTTTGTCACTCCTGTCCACCCCTATTCATCGGATTATCCAAAAAACACAAAAATACGTGATCCTTTATTTTCAAAGTAGTTTCCAAATACCAATTTACATGTCTGTAATATCTTCAATTTTTGAGATATGTCTCCTAATAATAGGTTTTCAAACACTTTTCCCCCTTTTTCATCCCCACAATGGGATTTTATTAAAACAAGAAATACGCGTTTCTTTATTTTTAAAGGAGATTCCGAACACCAATTTTTACGTCTGTAAAATTTTAAGTTTTTAAGATATAGATATCCTCATTTTAAAAGTTAACCCCCCCTTTTCACCCCCTTACCAACGGAATATCACAAAAATCCTCCTTTAGCGAGCACCTACATGTTAATACGAATGCATCGCCAAAAGTTCAATTCTTTATGTCCAGTAGTTTTGTCTCGGCGGTGATCAATCAATCAATCAATCAATCAATCAATCAATCAATCAATCAATCAATCAATCAATCAATCAATCAATCAATCAATCAATCAATCAATCAATCAATCAATCAATCAATCAATCAATCAATCAATCAATCAATCAATCAATCAGTCAGGACAAGTTATTATATATATATTACGACTGTGTTTCTCCTCAGTATGTTATGGACCAGGTTATTGCGGACTCTATTTTCCTCAACTAGTGTATCAAGTTTAGAAGATATGATGTTCCGGTTTACAGTGTCGAATGCGTTAGTGAAGCCGAAGAACACAGCATGGAATTTTCCCTTCGGAAGCCTGATAGAACTTTCTATGCCATCTAGTAAATTATTTATTGCCTGTGTAATATTTCTACCTCTTCTAAATCCGAACTGTTCTTCTGTAATTTTATCGTCTATTTCCTTTCTTAGTCTTCCCGTTACAAGTTTTGTTAACATATTCAGGAGGTTGTTCTTTGAAGGGATCCCCGTATAAGAATTAGGATAATGTATATCGCATTTCCCTTTGAAGAGAATCTTTATAATGGAAGTTTTTCACGCGACCGGTATATCCCCTGATTGTAGACATAGGTTCATGAGTTGTGTGAGAGATGGTAGGATGATGACCACGGCTGTCTTTAGGTGCTCGCTATAAATGCCATATGGCCCTGCTGCTTTCCTATCTTTTAAGATTATTATGGTTTTTTGCACCTCCTCTTGTGTAAATAATGGGAAGTCGTTGTACTCTGTTCCATTGATTTTCTTCTAGTAGGCTTATGAGGAATTTTGTTGGTTCAGGGTCTTGTTGAAATGAACCTCCCAAATGTTCATGTCTATTTTACTAGCAGTTTGTTAATTCCTAGCTTTCAAAGCTAAATAAGGACCATTCATTGCATCCGACACCAATGTGCCAGCTTGCAATTCAATGTAATTCTTTCGCGTGATCCTTTTTTCCTGAGATGGCTATAATTTTCTATATCTTTAGATTTGTTACTTGCTTTTGCTATATGTAGAGCATGTAGTAACTGTTTTCTTTGCAAGTAGTAAACTTGGTTGAACCAATTCTGTGATCGTATAGATATCCGTTCAAACTATCACGAAAGTAATAATTTATTATATTAAGTAACACGATTGGCCTGTAAACTTCGATTTAAAAAGAAGTTGAAGAGAATACACGGAAATTTTACAGGATAATTACGGTACTGAACAGTTTTTGGATTGTTGACGATTCTATTAGAATTGTTGACGATTGTTGGTACATGCACATGGTAGTTGTGTAAATAAATACAAAATCAGCTGATTACTATATTCCGATAATTTGTAGTCTTAGTTCCCTGCATACGTTGTACTTTCCACCTTCGTTCATTCATCGAGTAAAAGTTAATAATCAAAAGGAGAAGGTGGTGGTGTTTAACGTTGGTACCAACAACGTAAGGCAAGCTAATATAATTACCAGCATAGTTGGGGATGTGTGGGATCTGGTAAATGCAGCACGGGTGAAGTTTAAGAAAGCGGAGATTGTTATTAGTGGAATACTGGGTAGGATGGATACAGACTGGAGTGTGATTGGGGATTTAAATGAGACTATGGAGTGGGTATGCGGGAAACTGGGCATGAAATTTCTAGACCTTATGGGTGGGTAGGAGATAGGGTTCTGCGCTCAGATGGCCTTCACTTAAACCGCCGTGGTACGTGTAAGTTAGGAAATATGTTTGGAAGGGTAATAGGGAGGTACATTCTGGGAAACGGGCCTAGGGAGCGGTCAAAGGGAACAGGGAAATGGAAATCAAGTAGGGATGACATAAAATTGTTAGTGCTGAACTGTAGAAGTATTGTAAAGAAAGGAATAGAATGAAGTAATTTAATAGATATATATTTACCGGATATTGTAATAGGAGTTGAATCATGGCTGAGAAATGAAATAATGGATGCAGAAATTTTCTCACGGAACTGGAGTGTGTATCGTAGAGATAATATAGGAATGGCGGGAGGGGGAGTATTCATTCTGGTGGAAAAAGAATTTGTAAGCTACCGTACGTAAAAGTTAAAGCTGAGAAACATGAAATTCTAGGTGTAAGGCCCATTTCTAAAGATAATAGGCAACTTGGTGTCTTTGTAGTGTAAAGACCGGGAGAGTGAAGCGCTGATACGGATTCAGAATTATTTGATAAGATAATCAGCTATGTGGGAAACGACATGGAAAGAATGTGATTGTAGCAGGAGATCTTAATTTACCAAATGTCAATCAATCAATCAATCAATCAATCAATCAATCAATCAATCAATCAATCAATCAATCAATCAATCAATCAATCAATCAATCAATCAATCAATCAATCAATCAATCAATCAATCAATCAATCAATCAATCAATCAATCAATCAATCAATCAATCAATCAATCAATCAATCAATCACTACTGATCTGCATTTAGGGCAGTCGCCCAGGTGGCAGATTCCCTACCTGTTGTTCTCCTAGCCCTTTCTTAAATGATTGCAAAGCAATTGGAAATTTATTGAACATCTCCCTTGGTAAGTTATTCCAATCACTAACTCCCCTTCCTATAAACGAATATTTGCCCCAATTTGTCCTCTTGAATTCCAACTTTATCTTCATATTGTGATCTTTCCTACTTTTAAAGACATCATCCAAACTTATTCGTCTACTGATGTCTTCCCACGACATATCTCTACTGACAGCTCGGAACATACTACTTAGTCGAGCAGATCGTCTCCTTTCTCCCAAGTCTTCCCAGCCCAAACTTTGCAACATTTTTGTAACGCTAATCTTTTGTTGGAAATGGCCCGAACAAATCGAGCTCCTTTTCTTTGGATTTTATCCAGTTTCAAAAGCAAGTAATCCTGGTAAGTGTCCCATACACTGGAACCATACTCTAGTTGGGGTCTAACCAGAGACAAATATGCTCTCGCCTTTACATCCTTACTACAACCCCTAAATACTTTCATAACCACGTGCAGAGATCTGCACTCTTTATTTACACTCATAATTATTTATGTGATTACCCCAATGAAGATCTTTCCTTATGTTAATACCTATTTATTTACAATGATCCCCAAAAGGAACTTTCACCCCATCAAGGCAGTAATTAAAACTGAGAGGACTTTTCGTATTTGTGAAACTCACAACCTGACTTTTATCCCCGTTTATCATCATACGATTGCCTACTCTCCATCTCACAACATTATCGAGGTCACGTAGTTGCTCACAATTTTGTAACTTATTTATTACTCTGTACAAAATAACATCATCTGCGAAAAGCCTTATTTCTGATTCCACTTCTTTACACATATCATTGATATATATAAAAAACATGAAGGTCCAATAATACTGCCGTAAGGAATTCCTCTCTTAATTTTTACAGAGACAGATAAAGCTTCAACTACTCTAATTCTCTGAGTTCTATTTTCTATAAACAGAGCCACCCATTCAGTCACTCTTTTTCTAGTCCAATTGCACTCATTTTTGCCAGTAGTCTCCCATGATCTACTCTATCATATGCCTTAGATAAGTCAATCGCAATACAGACCAATTGACCTCCTGAATCCAGGATATCTGCTATATCTTGCTGGAATCCTACAGGTTGGGCTGCAGTGGAATAACCTTTCCTAAACCCAAACAGCCTTCTGTTAAACCAGTTATTAATTTCGCAAACATGTCTAATATAATCAGAAAGAATGCTTTCCCAAAGCTTGCATGTAAAACGTGTCAAACTGACTGGCCTGTAATTTTCAGCTTTATGTTTATCACCCTTTCCTTTATATAAAGGTGCTACTGTAGCAACTCTCCATTCATTTGGCAAACTTCCTTCATGCAAACAATAATCAAACAAGTATTTCAGATATGAAACTATATCCCTACCCATTGGCTATAGTACATCCCCCGAAACCTTATCGATTCCAGCTGCTTTTCTAGTTTTCAAATTTTGTATCTTACTGTAAATGCCACTGCTGTCATGGGTAAATTTTGATACTTCTTTAGTATTAGTCACCTCGGGAAGGAAATGTAAACGACAGAAAGCATGAGCAACAAATGGCAAATAAGCTAATATGGGAAGGACAGGTGATTCAGAAAGAGACGGAACGAACAAGAGAGAAAAATATCCTGGACGTGGTGCTGATAAAACCAGATGCGTTCTGTGGAGAAACCGAAGTAATAGATGGTATTAGTGATCACTAGGCTGTTTTCGTCTAGTTAAAAATAAATGTGATAGATAGGAAGGTTTTAAAAGTAGGACTATTAGGCAGTACCATATGGCTGATAAAGCAGGCATGAGACAGTTTTTTAAAAGGAATTATGATCGGTGGAAAACGGTAAATAAGAATGCAAACCGACACTGGGATGGGTTTAAAGAAATTGTTGAGGAAAGTGAAAACAGTTTTGTACCTTTAAAGGTGGTAAGGAATAATAAAGATCCACCTTATTATAATAGACAAATAAAAAATCTCTTTATTTGCAAATGAAGTGTCTACCTCGGTGGCAAATGGTACACTAAAATACATTATTGTCAAGCACTACACATTAAATTAACAAGAAGGAAATTTTCCTATAATACAATATTGTACAATTTACGCTAACAATTTTTTCTATTAAACACACAGCCCATCGTTAATAAATTTATATTCTACATTATAATATCTCCTGTACTACTTACAAATATAGTCAACTGATATACAGTATGTGGAATTACTTCAAATGATACTATACAACTGGTATAAGATTAAAATTTACATTGCATTTATTTACTAATTTGCTACCCATTCTGGAACCTAAGTAGCATAACGACCTGCTGCGTCTTAACCAGAGCCCCTTTTGCCACCACTTTTCAGAGTTCCTGAAGGGCCTTCACAGCTACCGTAGCGGTCCCAGTGCCCTCGAAGTCCCCACTGTACTTCACCCCTACAGGCAGTCCCCTACTTTCACTGTCCAAACTCCTTAGACCAGGGGATGGAATTAATTTGTTCACACATATTTTTTATTTACATTAACCTGCACTGGTCGAATGCCCTCTAACATTTCATTTATTTTCTCTGTTCCTGTTTATTCCCTTCTTGAATATCTGTACAGATTTTGGAAAAGGATTAAACACTACCCCTGGTAAACTATTCCACTCCTTCACACCCTTCCCAATGAATGAAAATTTACCCCAATCGCTTTTGCTAAAATTCCTTCTAATTTTATATTTGTGGTCAGTCCTGCCGATATAATTATTTTCCAACTGAAGCCTCTCACGGATATCTCCCCATGCTTCTTCTACTGTATAGGCTCTATATAATCCTATAAGTCTACTTTTCTCCCTTTTCTTACTTAAAGTTTCCCACCCAAGTTCCTTTAACATTTCTGATACACTACCCTTTCTCCTGAAATCCACTGGTATAAATCTTGCTGCTTTCCTCTGCACACTATCTACTTCTTTTATTAGGTATTCTTGGTGAGGATCCCAAACACTGTTTGCATACTCCAATAATGGACGAACCATACTTAAGTAACTTTTCTCTTTTAATTCTTTGTTGCATCCTTTAAGTAGCCTCATTATGACATGTAACGATCTGTATGCTTTCTCAACAATGTCATCCACATGACGCTTCCAGTGCAAATTACTTACAAATCTCACACCTAAGTATTTGCACTTGCCATCTTTTGGGATAACTACCTCATCCAAAGTATATTCAACTTCAGTTTTAAAGCTCCTGTTTGTAAAAGTTGTAACAGTTGATTTGCCTCCATTAACCTTCATATTATTCTCTTCAACCCATTGTTGGATACTCTCAAGGCCCCTTTTTAATTCTGAACAATACTCAATGTTATTTATTTCCCTATAAACCATTATGTCATCTGCATACAATCTTATTTTTGATGTTATATTATTCCCTAAATCATTTACGTATATTAAGAAAACTAACGGACCGATTATACTACTCTGTGCAATTCCCTTCCAAACTTTCTCTTCCTGCGATACATTATTTCCTACTTTTACTTTCTGAACCATTGAATTTAGAAATGTTTTTATCCAACGTGTAATCCTTACGTCCAATCCTATTCCCTCCAATTTCTTTAATAATATTCCACGTTCCACTCTATCAAAGGCTTTGGAAAGATCTATGGCTATGCAATCTGACTGGCCTCCTGAATCCAACTGATCTGATATGTCCTGGTGAAATCCCACCAGTTGTGCCTCACAAGAAAATTTCTTTCTAAATCCATACTGGCTCCTCATGAACCAATTTTTATCGTCACATATTCCTCTGATGTACTTTGATATTAAACTCTCCAGATTTGTCTGTAGTTGTCGGGTTTCTTTTTATCACCCTTTCCTTTATAAATTGGTATTATTATAGATTCCTTCCATTACTTTGGTATTATACTATTATTTATGACATAGTCAAAGAGAAATTTTAAATAAGGCACTATGTACCACCCCATTGTCTTTAACACCTCCCCAGTAATTTGAACACTTCCTGCTGCTTTTCCTTGCTGAAGCAGTTGGATTTCTCTGAAAATATCTTCATTTGTGAATGAGAAGCGTCTTGTTTCCCTGTGTGTCTCTCCCTCTCTATCTTCTGTTTCAGTTTCTAACTCCTGACAATCATCTACCGAATCTCAGAATTCCCTACTAAATAGGTTTGCTTTCTCAGTATCTGTTAAATAGTGTTCACCCCCTTCTCCCACCATTGTAGGAATTTGGATTCGTTTTCCTTTTAGATTCCTGATATATGAATACAGCTTTTTCCATTTCCCTTTGTGGTCATTACCCTCTTGAATTATGCCATTCAAATAATTCTCTTTTGCTTCCTTTTCCACTCTAATCAGTTTCGTCATTAGCTGTTTTCTAGTTTCTCTTCTCTTCCTATCCTCTTGGATTTTCCTGTTTACTATTCTAAATTTTCTTTTTAATTTTCTTATTTCCCTTGTATAATAAACAGGGTCTGAGGTCATTTTACCGTTCTTAACAGGTACAATTATCTTCTCTCCTTCCCAAATGATTCCTTTAAATTTAGCCCAAGGTGTATCCGCATTACTCCCTTCACTTATCCAACAACTGAATTGTGATTTAAGGTAAGTCCCAAATTCATCAACTTTAATTTCTCTGTACAATTTCTTGTCTTGTGTGACCCTCTTCTTATGCCTGTTTAGTACCAGTCCTACATCCATTATGACAGTCTTATGGTCACCTATTCCTTCAATTACCTCAGTTTTATCAGCAATTTTCCATGGTTTAACCAAGAATACATCTAGTAAGTTATTGAGACGAGTCGGTTCTTGTACTACTTTTGTAAATCCTCTCTCCCAAATTAATTATTTGCAAGTTTCTGTTCATGGCTTCACTTGCAGCTCCATTCCATTCAACTTCAGGCCCTCTCAGTTTTAATTACTGCGTTGATGGGGTGAAAGTTCCTTTTGGGGATCATTGTAAGTATCTAGGTGTTAATATAAGGAAAGATCTTCACTGGGGTAATCACATAAATGGGATTGTAAATAAAGGGTACCGATCTCTGCACATGGTTATGAGGGTGTTTAGGGGTTGTAGTAAGGATGTAAAGGAGAGTGCATATAAGTCTCTGGTAAGACCCCAACTAGAGTATGGTTCCAGTGTATGGGACCCTCACCAGGATTACCTGATTCAAGAACTGGAAAAAATCCAAAGAAAAGCAGCTCGATTTGTTCTGGGTGATTTCCGACAAAAGAGTAGCGTTACAAAAATGTTGCAATGTTTGGGTTGGGAAGAATTGAGAGAAAGAAGAAGAGCTGCTCGACTAAGTGGTATGTTCCGAGCTGTCAGCGGAGAGATGGCGTGGAATGACATTAGTAGACGAATAGGTTTGAATGGCGTCTATAAAAGTAGGAAAGATCACAATATGAAGATAAAGTTGGAATTCAAGAGAACAAACTGGGGCAAATATTCATTTATAGGAAGGGGAGTTAGGGATTGGAATAACTTACCAAGGGAGATGTTCAATAAATTTCCAATTTCTTTGAAATCATTTCGGAAAAGGCTAGGAAAACAACAGATAGGGAATCTGCCACCTGGGCGACTGCCCTAAATGCAGATCAGTATTGATTGATTGATTGATTGATTGAAGTTGAGATCTCCCCCAATTATTACCATATCATTATTATTGTTTGTATGAGTATAATCTATTATTTTCTCAAATATTTCGACGTCTCTTTCCTCTCTTCCAGGCCTGTATGTTCCTATAATTCCCACCTCCTTCATATTATCACAAACTAATTTTATCCCTAATATTTCATCCCTTTCATCGATAAACCAATCATGTGAACAATAACCAGAATAAACACCCCCTCCCTTTTTATCTCTACGATAGACTATTTACCCTTCTGGAAATACTTCTCTATTACCCACCCCTTCTCTCGACCACGATTGCACTCCTATCACCACATCAGTCTCATAAGATTCCATCAATGTACCGAATTTTAATTGTTTATTTACTGCACTCTGACAGTTTACCAAGAGCAATCTCAGATCCCCTTCCTCCCTAAAACTTGACCGTTGCAATTGGGTAACTTGAAATTCCTTACTTTTCTGAGCTACATTTTCTAGTTGACTGAGCCAGCTTGAAGTACCGTACCGCTGGCTCTTTTTACTAGTTTTCCTGGTCAGTATTATAACTCAAGGGAGTTGATTTTTTTATAGTACATATCTTAAGATTAATAAAATCTAGAACAATATTTGCTATCTTTCGTTTACCTGAACCGTTTAGATGAAGGTCATGCTTTGTGTAACAGTGTCTCTCGAAACTGCTCCTATCAATTACCTGTGTATTACGAAAATGTTTAAATTTTTTAACCATATCTGTATTTTGTCCACTTCAATGTTCACACACGAGTCTCTAATCAAATCATACCTGTGGGGCACGTTCACTACAAAGATGTTAGTGTGAGTCAGCTTACCTAGTGTACATTTAAATTGAGAAATGTCATTCTTAACGTCGTTGTGAGCTACGTGGTTCGTCCCGCCGATAATCACTACTGCATCACGACTTCCGAGATTTCTTGCTGCCTGTTCCGTATTTTCCAATACCTTCTTGATTGGGGCCCCAGGACAGATGACGTCCGATGCTGCAATATCTTCATTGTTCATTTTCTCCCAACGAGCTAGAAAAAGATGTCAAAGATGGCGACTACTGTGTGTGAGTCTGTGATATCCGTAGTAGATAATGGTGTAAGATGCAGTGAAAAATGTGGCAAATGCAGAAGAGTAGTTAGAAATGGGATTCTGTGTCGTAAGTGTGATGAATGGTACCATTTTCGTTGTGCAAATATTGTAAATAGGACTGATATTGAAGAAAGTGAGTGGCTGTGTTCCGAGTGTAAACAAACTGATAGTGAGGCAGAACAACAAGAAAGAGAGACTTATGAAACTATAATTAAGATTTTAGGAGTGCTACAAGAGGACTTACGCGCTCTGAAACATGAAAATGAATGCTTAAAGGACAGAATAAAGGAACTGGAAGATAAAGAAGACATTGGAGAAGAAAGATCGCCGTGGACGGAAGTGACGCGTGGCCATTTTAGGCCTAATGTTAAACATATGGGAGAAACTACGTACAACTTAAAACCGGGAAAAAACTCTTTGCAGTGCCAAAATAGATTTCAGTTATTGCAGCAAGTTCAAGAAGAAGACACACCAAGTTTTCCAAATAATTTTAAATCCAGTGGAGGTAAGAAAACCAACCGAAAGTCAAGATCGCCAAAGATTCATCTCTACGCAGACAGTCAAGGGCGGGGTATGGCAGAAGGCATCAAGGATGAGCTGCAGAATCCAGAGACTGAGGTTTTAGGACTAATAAAACCAGGTGCCAAAACCGAAGACGTCCTTTCAAGTTGTGATCCTGTGTCAGAGAAGGACAATTATGTGGTGATTGTGAGTGGTACAAATGACATTGCTGCAAATGAAGGTGAGGAACTAATTACGACTCTCAGAGGTAAGATTTCCAAACTACCTGACTCAAAAGTAATTGTAGTAAATGTGCCACCCAGGTATGACCTTTTAGAGGACTCATGTGTGAACAAAGCTGTACATGATGTAAATATAAAAATCAAGAGATTATGTAAGAGTTTTAGAAATGTCTATGTAGTAGATACTTTAGGTCTTGGCAGGCAAATGTTCACTAGACATGGGTTACATCTAAATGGTAATGGAAAAGCAACTCTCTGTAGACAAATTGCTACAATTATCAACAGAGATTTGCAAACTAATCGGTACTTAAGAAAACCCATACCACTAAACTGGCACATACAGGGAAACTTGCCAGAAAACCCAGACCCTTAAATCAAGATCTATGTACAAGGATCTGGGTTCCAGGGAAGTTCTCAACTCATGAGTCAAACGTTACCCAATTGCAACAGTCAAGTTTTAGGGAGGACGGAGGTCTGAGATTGCTCTTGGTAAACTGTCAGAGTGTAGTAAATAAACAATTAAAATTCGGTACATTGATGGAATCTTATGAGACGGATGTGGTGATAGGAGTGGAATCGTGGTTGAGAGAAGGGGTGGGTAATACAGAAGTATTTCCAGAAGGGTATACAGTCTATCGTAGAGACCGAGGAGATAAAAAAGGAGGAGGGGTATTTATTCTGGTGAAGGAAACTTATTGTTCGCATGAATGGTTTACTGATGAAAGGGATGAAATATTAGGGATAAAATTAGTTTGTGATAATATGAAGGAGGTGGGAATTATAGGAACATATAGGCCTGGAAGAGAGGAAAGAGATACGGAAATATTTGAGAAAATAATAGATTATACTCGTAAAAACAATAATGATACGGTAATAATTGGGGGAGATCTAAACTTGCCTGAAGTTGAATGGAATGGAGCTGCAAGTGAAGCCCATGAACAGAAACTGGCAAATAAGTTAATTTGGGAGGGAGGATTTACACAAGTAGTACAAGAACCAACTCGTCTCAATAACTTGCTAGATGTATTTTTGGTTAAACCATGGGAAATTGTTGATAAAACTGAGGTAATTGAAGGAATAGGTGACCATAAGGCTGTAATAATGGATGTAGGACTCGTACCAAAAATGCTTAATAAGAGGGTCACAAAAGACAAGAAATTATACAGAAAAACTAAAGTTGATGAATTTGGGACTTACCTTAAATCACAATTCAGTTGTTGGATAAGTGAAGGGAATAATGTGGATACACTTTGGGCTAAATTTAAAGGAATAATTTGGGAAGGAGAGAAGAGATTTGTACCTGTTAAGAAGGGTAAAATGACCTCAGACCCTGTTTATTACACAAGGGAAATAAGAAAATTAAAAAGAAAATGTAGAATAGTAAACAGGAAAATCAAAGAAGGTAGGGAGAATAGAGAAACTAGAAAACAACTAATGAGGGAACTGAATAGAGTGAAAAAGGAAGCAAAAGAGAATTATTTGAATGGCATTCTTCAAGAGGGTAATGACTACAAAGGTAAATGGAAAAAGCTGTATTCATATATTAGGAATCAAAAAGGAAAAGGAATCCAAATTCCTACAATGGTGGGAGAAGGGGGTGAACACTATTTAACAGATACTGAGAAAGCAAACCTCTTTAGTAGGGAATTCCGAGATTCAGTAGAAGATTGTCAGGACTTGGAAACCGTAACAGAAGATAGAGAGGGAGAGACACAGAGGGAAACAAGAAGCTCCTCATTCACAAATGAAGATATTTTCAGAGAAATCCAACTGCTTCAGCAAGGAAAAGCAGCAGGAAGTGATCAAATTACTGGGGAGGTATTAAAGACAATGGGGTGGTATATAGTGCCTTATTTAAAATTTCTCTTTGACTATGTCATAAATAATAGTGTGATACCAAAGGAATGGAAGGAATCTATAATAATACCAATATATAAAGGAAAGGGTGATAAAAGGAAACCAGAGAACTACAGACCAATCAGCCTGACCAGTATAGTTTGTAAAATACTGGAGAGTTTAATAACAAAGTACATCAGAGGGATTTGTGATGATAAAAATTGGTTCATGAGGAGCCAGTATGGATTTAGAAAGAAATTTTCTTGCGAGGCACAACTGGTGGGATTTCAGCAGGACATATCAGATCAGTTAGATTCAGGAGGCCAGTTAGATTGCATAGCCATAGATCTTTCCAAAGCCTTTGATAGAGTGGAACATGGAATATTATTAAAGAAATTGGAGGGAATAGGATTGGACGTAAGGGTTATACGTTGGATAAGAACATTTCTAAATTCAAGGGTTCAGAAAGTCAAAGTAGGAAATAATATATCACAGGAAGAGAAAGTCTGGAAGGGAATTGCACAAGGTAGTATAATCGGTCCGTTACTTTTCTTAATATACACAAATGATTTAGGGAACAATATAACATCGAAAATAAGATTGTATGCAGATGACATAATTGTTTATAGGGAAATAAATAACATTGCGGATTGTTCAGAATTACAAAGGGACCTTGACAGTATCCAGGAATGGGTTGAAGAAAATAATATGAAGATTAATGGAGCCAAATCAACTGTTACAACTTTTACAAACAGGAGCTTTAAAACTGAATTTGAATATACTTTGGATGAGGTAGTTATCCCAAAAGATGGCAAGTGCAAATACTTAGGTGTGAGATTTGAAAGTAATTTGCACTGGAAGGGTCATGTTGATGACGTTGTTGGGAAAGCATACAGATCGTTACATGTCATAATGAGGCTACTTAAAGGATGCAACAAAGAATTAAAAGAAAAATGTTACTTAAGTATGGTTCGTCCATTATTGGAATACGCAAACAGTGTTTGGGATCCTCACCAAGAATACCTAATAAAAGAACTAGATGGTGTGCAGAGGAAAGCAGCAAGGTTTGTAACAGGGGATTTCAGGAGAAAGAGTAGTGTATCAGAAATGTTAAAGGAACTTGGGTGGGAAACTTTAAGTAAGAGAAGGGAGAAAAGTAGACTTATAGGATTATATAGAGCCTATACAGGAGAAGAAGCATGGGGAGATATCCGTGAGAGGCTTCGGTTGGAAAATAATTATATTGGTAGAACTGACCACAAGTACAAAATTAGAAGGAATTTTAGCAGAAGCGATTGGGGTAAATTTTCTTTCATTGGGAAGGGCGTGAAGGAGTGGAACAGTTTACCAGGGGTAGTGTTTGATCCTTTTCCAAAATCTGTACAGATATTCAAGAAGAGAATAAACAACAACAGAGATAATAAATTAAATGTTAGAGGGCATTCGACCAGTGCAGGATATTGTAAATAATAAATGTGTGTGATTAAATTAATTCCATCCCCTGGTTTAAGGAGTTTGGACAGCCCAAGTAGGGGACTGCCTGTAGGGGTGAAGTACAGTGGGGACTTCGAGGGCCCTGGGACCGCTACGGTAGCTGTGAAGGCCCTTCAGGAACTCTGAAAATTGGTGGCAAAAGGGGCTCTGGTTAAGACGCAGCAGGTCGTTATGCTACTTAGGTTCCAAAATGGGTAAAATATAAATATGTAAATAAATTCAATGTTAATTTTATACCAGTTGTATAGTATTATTAGAAGTAATTTCACATACCGTACTGTATATGAGTTGACTATGTTTGTAAGATATTATAAGTAGAATTTTGTAAACAATATAAATTGATTAAGGATGATGTGTGTGTTTAATAGAAAAAATTATTAGCGTAAATTGTATAATGTTGTATTCTAGGAAAAATTTTCTTCGTCTCCTGTTAATTTAAAATTTAGTGCTTGACAATAATGTATTTTAGTGTACCATTTGCCACCGAGGTAGACACCTCATTTGCAAATAAAGAGATTTTGATTTGATTTGATTTTGAACATAGATGGGCTGTATGACCGACATCAGCGCTCCCTGCGGAAGCAAGTTGATAAACGGCAGCATGTTAACGGTTGTCAAACCAAAGCAAGTTGTCGCGAGAACATATGTTCAGATGACAGGGATATTGTGCATGGCAAACTAATTTCGTAAGTTTTGAAGAAGTGAAAAGAGAAATTCTCCCTTTCAAGAATGCCAGCCGTATGCTCAGTGTACGGTTGTACTAATCGGAGTAATAAAACCAAGGATATGTCGTACTTTAAGTAAGTATTACTGAATGATAGACGAGATCACTTTTTGTAATTTCTGTTTGCAATTAAATCCATTTTAATGCTTACACAGCGGAAGTACTGATAGCCACGGTAATTTTTTATCTGAATGGAAAATGAAGCGCTTACCGCGAAGTAAACGTAACCAAGAAAATGTACCTATTTCGGTCAAACGTACACCAAGCATGGTAAATACAGCATTTTACTGCTATTTGTGAAATTTATGCAGCCTTTATTGTAGATGTCAGTTGCATTTGTATTTAAAGCTAGGCTACACTTCATAATGGACAACTTTCAAGGTTAGCTTTCAGCTAGTAACCTAGTATGATATGGTAATGGGAAGAAATGATATGCCCCCTATACTGTAATAAATAATTACATTAAACAATTATAGTGGTACAGTACTCACGGGCTGTCTCTGTGGTGTTAGCGTGTGTAGCTGCCACCCCCGGAGGCCCGGGTTCGATTCCCGGCTGTGCCAAGAAGTTTGAAAAGTGGTACGAAGGCTGGAACGGGCTCCACTCAGCTTCGGGAGGGCAACTGAATAGAGATGGGTTTAACTCCCACTTCAGCCGTCCTCGAAATGGTTTTCCGTGGTTTACGACTTCTCATCCAGGCAAATGCCGGGATGGTACCTAACTTAAGTCCACGGCCGCTTCCTTACCTCTTCCTTGTCCATCCCTTCCAAACTTCCCATCCCCCCACAAGGCCCCTTTCAGCATAGCAATTGCGGCCGCCTGGACGAGTTAGAGGTCGTCCTCCCCCAGTTGTATCCCCCGACCAAAAGTCCCAAGCTCCAGATCACTGTAGAAGTGGGATCTCTCGCTGAGGTCGAGGGAAAAACCAACCCTGGAGGTTAGAGAGATTAAGAAATAAATAAATAAAGACAGTACTCGTGGGGAAGCAGTACCTTTAAAAATATGATCAGAATGAGGTTGTAACCTATTATAGGTCCCTTTCATCTTAAGGATTTCTGTCAAAAATATTTACGTACACGGTTTTTATTGTAATTTACGCTTAACCACAACTACCAAGCAGGGTAACGCTCTTGTTGATTTCGAGGCCTATTCGTAAGTCAATGTGCAAAGATTTCGAACTACTCTACAATCAGCTGATCGTGATGATGGCCTCGTGTCACAACATGATGAAGTGGCGGTATTCGCAGTCTATGGTTTTAATGCTTTAAATCTTTCGGCTAACGGTCTTGAATTCGGCCCAAAAATGCGTATTTTCTACACTTTTCTCCATTCAAGAGCCATGCTCCCTTGCTTGTGTGACCACAGGAAACATGGCGGATGTTCGTTCTATTAGTTTCACCCAGGCAGCGTTTCCGCCTCTCTGTGTTATTATAGCTCGTTGTTTTCTCCGCAATTCCCCTCGCCTGGCTATCACCAAATATAAGAGTGCTCGACACTTTCGCCGGTGCACTATGTGGGATTTTAGACCTAACTTTGCGCTATACGTTTGACTGCTTCCCATACGGACGAGTCCTTGCGTATCGCTTACTTCCCTCAGGGCTGAAAATCTATTTTTGGTGTCAATTACAAAGTTGTCCTTATTTAGCTGTACACTTTTCCTCCTAGAATCTGAAGCAAATTTACACCACGCGCTAGAATTCACGGCGCCACCTGTGTTCTGAGTGTTTACTGGTACCGGTACATTCGATTCCAATAAACGTACCTTCTCCTTTAAAATCTCATTCTCCGCTTTTAATGCTTGTAAAACCTGTTGCAATAAAGAGAGAATTACAAGTACAGTACATTACAGTGGCGTGCCGTGGTTTCAAAAAGTGGGTATGCTGTCCAAAGTAGGGCGTACTAATTACTGGACGTAGGAAGTACAATTTAACGTACACCATTACACAAAAGAATGTAACCACGCTGTAACCATATAGACTTATGTGTAATCTCATGAAAATTGAAGGACTTCTAACTAGAGTGTACGGTATCATATCAAATCCTTGGCTTCTCAGGAAACAAAAAATAACTGGTGACATCACATCTGTAGATTTAAAAATCGATATAAATTTAAATCTGCAATTAACTTATTGAGATGTGTAGAAACAGTTTATTTATTCCCTATGACAGTGCGTAATCCGTAAAAAAGGACGACAAGCGTGTCATTGTTGCGGTTTTGTTTGAAGATTTTTATTTTATTCAGTTTCCTACGTCAATGTGCATATAGTAGAAATCACGTATATTTCATGAATTACCAGTCACTATTCTGTTAAAGAAATTCCTTGATCTCTTATGTATGTATCTACCAGAAAACTATCTGGCCTGTTGCACTGTTCACCCTTCAGCCTGGAAGCCGACTTGAAATATCTCTGACACTGATGCAACAACATCATATTTATTACATTGTACGCATTTGCATATCTCAAAATTGATAGTAACTTATTTGCTACGTTTTTGCCAAGTTCTTCTATTGTCCACTGTATGCTCTACTACTAACAAAACTATGCATTAAGTCCATCCACAAGATTTTTGGTTGCTTTGAGTCTACATGAAGGTGGAATCTAGATCGTCTCTATTGTTTTGTGAATGCTGTGATGGCATTATCATAAAATGTGTCTGTGCTTTTCAGTTGATGCAGAACTTCCCTTTCTATAGACAGAACTGCCAAGCCTGAAAGTCGATCTTGACTCTTTGTTGACCTCTGATAAGTCTTAATCCTCCTGAAAGATGAAAACGACATTTCAACTGACGCGGTTGTGCTTGGAACAGTTACTATAACTACACCCAACTTGTACACTTCAGGCAGGGCGGTATCTAATTATTTGCTTTTCTGGGAACACACTAACTGATGAGGATGTCGATCATAAAATTCGTCAAACGAATACAGCACGGTAAGTTCATTCTTCAACCGGCTAAAATCAAACGAGCCTTTATAGGACAATTTAAGATTTTCAAAAGCAGAATGAGGAAAAGTAGCTTTGTACGCTTCATACTTCTGAGGATCCGAAAAGAAGTAAACTGTAATTGGTTTAATGACCCAAATCGTTCGTCTAATTGTACAATAATGTTGTCAGAAATAGAGTGGTAATTGCGTTTCCTTGAAATTATTGGATCTTCTTCCCTATATTGCCGTTTAGTTGGTAGAGAGTCTTCGACATCATGATAGACCAGAGTCTTGGCCCAAATTACGTAGCATTTATTCCGGAAGTTTTGTATCTCTCTTTCGATTTCCTGAACTTCATGAGAGCAATATAGGACGTCTAAATGCTTGGATTGAAGGATGTTAAAAGGGATATCAGTGAAAGTAAAAATGTTGCTGAAATCAGTAACAAAAAGGAAATTCCAATGCTAGTTAGAAATTTCATGAAACCTTGTGCTGCTACTGCTGTTTCACTGTCCTAGTTTGAACATTCATGTATTACACTCCGAAGGAATTTAAGCAATGAAGTGCGATGTTCTTTCACTGCGTGAGCAAGACGAGATGAAAAATTCCGCCGTGTTGGGGAATTTCTAGGTATTCTGAAAATGAAAACCAACAACCTGTTTTCCAGTCATTGACCGGGTCAGGGATGTAATGAAAGGATCATGTATAGGCTATTAGTACGATGGGGTCGCCACTCCCAAAGTGATTTAGTAATGACTGATAGATGCTATGAAAAGAGAATGGAGAGTGTTACTGGAATGAAAGATTACAGAGAAAACCGGAGTACCCGGATAAAAGCCTGTCCCGCCTCCGCTTTGTCCAGCACAAATCTCATATGGAGTCACCGGGATTTGAACCACGGTATCCAGCGATGAGAGGCCGACGCGCTGCCGTCTGTCCCACGGAGGCTCCTTCTAGGTACTCTCTTTGCTGTAATTTCTTTCAGTTTATGAGATCGTTTAGAGGACTTGTGAGAAAATTATCCCAATCCCATTAAAGTCTAAAACATATTCTACAACCCTTGATACAGGAAACTGATTATGACAAAATCAGATTAAGCTTGTGACTAAAGCAATGGATAAATATGGCCTTCGGAAAGAGTTCTTGTACTTTAGTTATTAGTCCATTTGTGTGGCCGTCCATCACAGCTGCTCCGTTGAACGTTAGTGCAACCAACCTGTAGTTTTAAGTCAAACTCAGTAATAATGTTTTTTCACATATTCAAGCAAACCACTGGCTGTTCGAACTGCGCTGACATCAGTGAAAGAAAGGAACCTTTCGTGAATTTTACCACTTTCAGAATCAACGTATCTCAGAGTGGTTGATAGTTGAGACAAATTCATAATGTCTGAAGTCTCGTAAAGAAGACGGGCAACTAAAATAGAGTGTTTTATTTCTGACTTCACTTTTTCCAAAAGTACATCACTGACAGCCCTCATTAAATCATTTTATATCCTGTTTGAAGTTCCACGAAACAGGGTCGATATTTCTAGGTGTGTACTTAACGTCGCATTGTAAGTGCCGAGTAAGTTCAATGCACCAAAATAAGTACTCCTGTTCAAAGAATACCCTCAGAATGTCCTCAGAATAGTAATTCGTGAGTAACTAAAACACACAACACAATAGCTAGAGTACCTCTCTGATTTTCCGAACGGTCTCATTATATTGTACACTGCTTGCACGCAATTGAGCATCAAGCTGAATATCAGTTCTAGATTTTCCAAACGTTCTCAGCCGTAACAGTGCAGAAATGTGTGACTGCGATTTCTTAAGGTTTTGAATGGCATTGTGCAAGTTACTCAGATTATCATAACCAGTGCCAGACCAAACAGTTCGGTCTCTTGCAAAGCGTGAACATGGCCAGCAAAATGGTTCATTCAATTTGGAACTTCCAGCAATCCACTGTGTTTTACTGTACTGTGAAGTTTGGAAATGACGAACGTACTCTTGATTTTTGTTTTTATGCGTCTCTTTAAGGTTGGGAATATCTGGAGGAGGTTTTCCTTACTAAACAATTTCTAGTTTCTCACATGAGCTCCTAAACGAAACGGTTTGTCCATCAGTTGTTTAATCACACAAATTGAGTCGGCCATCGCAAATATTACGATAGTTGAAACTGAGAAAAAATTATATTTCACTAAATACTTCTATATAAATACACAAATACGCACTCACGACACAGGCTAATTATAATCACTGTCCACGTTTCATATGATTATTTTATTATTATTATTATTATTATTATTATTATTGTTATTATTATTATTATTATTATTATTATTATTATTAAAATCGTTAGAACGCACGCTCCTACAAACACTTCACATGGTCCACAACAACGCTGGTATCTACTAGTAGGCAATTTTTATCATGCTGTTACACTTAAGAAGAAACTAATTTTCAATTCTAAAATGAAATGGATAATCCTACTTTTACTATCAGTTGTCGCTCACAAGAGCTGTTTCAGCAAGAAGCCAAATCAAAGTAAATAGTCGTATCATAAACCCGCTCAAAGCTGCTTCACACCGCTACATGATACTTGGCTACACCGTGGTGTCAAGCCGGGCAGCGTTGAGTTGTCGGCTTACCAAGCTCGCTTACTGGCGCGGTTACTACGCATGTGTCAACTTGAACTCAACGCTGGGCGAGCCAAGCGGTAGATGTGCGGCGTACCCTCGTTACTGCAGAAATTCGCACTGCAGAAATTATTTCCTACATACTGCAGCAAATTATGTTATTTAAAAAAAATATTGCCAACGGACAAGATAAAATTAATTGTTGCACTTACAGTTGAATTAATGCCTACTTAGCTTCTCAAGTCCAACGGGTAAGCCCGGCTTAACCTGCATACCCACAATGCACGCTACTGGTACATTATCATTACCTCCATCCTCCAAGGAATGAGACGCCAGCGATTCGTTGACCGTTGTAGGCCTAGGTTTGTTACCGCTATTCAAATTGCTCTCGCCACAGCTCACACAGGTCCAAGTATCTTCATGTTTAGCAAAACCAGCACCACATATACACTCAAAATGGTACCAAATTAAACACTTTTCACACTGGATACCATTCTTCACTCGCTTCTTATTTACACCACACTTATTCCCGATTATTTCGCAAGAGAACTGGGAGCTACCTTCACTTACATCCTTCGCTGACGTCATCTTAAAAAAATAAAAATGAAAATAAAAATAAAGAGACTAAGAAGGAGGTGCAGATTGGAAAGAAATAGAGTTAGAAATGGCTGTGGAAATAAGGAGAAATTGAAGGAATTTACTAGGAAATTGAATTTAGGAAAGAAGGCAGCTAAGGATAACATGATTGCAAGCATAATTAGCAATCATACAAACTTTAGTTAAAAATGGAAGGGTATGTATAGGTACAATAAGGCAGAAACAGGTTACAAGAAGGGCATTCCAGGAATAATTAATGAACAAGGAGAGTGTGTATGTGACGATCTTCAAAAGGCAGAAGTATTCAGTCAGCAGTATGTAAAGATTGTTGGTTACAAGGAAAATGTCCAGATAGAGGAGGTGACTAATACTAAAGAAGTATTAAAATGTACATATGAAAACAATGATATCTGCTATAAGATACTAAAGTTGAAAACTAGAAAAGCGGCTGGAATTGATAAGATTTCTGGGGATATACTAAAGACAATGGGTTGGGATATAGTACCATATCTGAAGTACTTATTTGATTATTGTTTATTTGAAAGAGCTATACCAAATGAATGGAGAGTTGCTCGAGTACCCCCTGTGTATAAAGGAAAGGGTGATAGACATAAAGCTGAAAAATACAGGCCAGTAACTTTGACATACTTTGCATGTAAGCTTTGGGAACGCATTATTTCTGATTATGTAAGACATGTTTGCGAAATTAATAACTGGATCTTTAGAAGGCAATTGGGTTTTAGGAAAGGTTATTCCGCTGAAGCCCAAATTGTAGGTTTCCAGCAAGACATAGCAGATATTTTGGATTCTGGAGGTCCAATGGTCTGTATCGCGATTGACCTCTCTAAAGCATTTGATATGGTGGATCATGGGAGACTACTGGAAAAAACGAGTGCAATTGGACTAGACAAAGGGTGACTGAATGGGTCCCTATATTTCTAGAAAATAGATCTCAGAGAATTAGAGTAGGCGAAGCTTTATCTGACCCTGTAATAATTAAGGCGAGAATTCCTCAAGGCAGTATTATTGGACCTTTATGTTTTCTTATATATATAAATGATTTGTGTAAAGGAGTGGAATCAGAGGTAAGGGTTTTTGCAGATGATGTTATTCTCTATAGAGTAATAAATAAGTTACAAAATTGTGATCAACTGCAAAATGACCTCGATAATTTTGCGAGATGCAGAGTATGCAATGGTATGTTGATAAACGGGGTTCAAAGTCAGGTTGTGAGTTTCACAAATAGGAAATGTCCTCTGAGTTTTAATTACTGCATTGATGTGATGAAAGTTCCTTTTGGGGATCATTGTTAGTATCTGGGTGTTAATATAAGGAGAGACCTTCATTGGGGTAATCACATAAATGGGATTGTAAATAAAGTATACAGATCTCTGCACATGGCTATGAGGGTGTTTAGGGGTTGTAGCAAGGATGTAAAGGAGAGTGCTTATAAGTCTCCGGTATGACCCCAACTAATGTATGGTTCCAGTGTATGGGACCCTCTCCAGGATTACTTGATTCAAGAACTGGAAATAATCCAAAGAAAAGCAGCTCGATTTGTTCTGAGTGATTTCTGACAGAAGAGTAGCGTTACAAGTATGTTGCAAAGTTTCTGCTGGGAAGACTTGGGAGAAAGGAGACGAGCTGCTCGACTGAGTGGTGTGTTCCGAGCTGTTAGCGGAGAAATACCGTGGAATGACATTAGTAGACGAATAAATTTGAGTGGCGTCTTTAAAAGTAGGAAAGATAACAATATGAAGACAAAGTTGGAATTCAAGAGGCCAAAGGGGGTCAAATGTTCATTTATAGGAAGGGGAATTAGAGATTGATATATCTTACCAAGGGAGATATTCAATAAATTTCCAATTTCCTTGCAATTATTTAAGAAAATGCTAGGTAAACTCCATATAGGGAATATGCCACCTGGCGACTGCCCGAAATGGAGATCAGTAGTGTATGTTTGATTAATTGTAAAAGGCCCCTTGCTTGTTAAAATTCACGCCATCCCGTCTCGTGTACTTGCTAGCCAGGGAATTATACTACATATAGGATCTGCGGTTTAAGCTGCTACTTCCAGACACTTTCAGCTACATTAATGTTTTACACGATTTATAGGCAAAGAGAGCGGCTATCTAGGACAACTTCTTTACCACTGATGCGATGTTCTCGCAAGTCTGGAAACGAGCAAATTTCGAGCTGCGGCACACTGGGAACACTCGCACACTGGAAATCGTTTCTACCGTAAGTAATGCAGAAGATCAATGTTTCATTACCATGACTCAGACTGTGTATGCTCTCGTTGCGGCGTGCCATGTTTTATTGATACTGCGTTGTTTACTGTAGACAGAGACACGAATCACTGACAAATTTTCGTTTAACAGAATTGTACGACTTTATGTGTATTTATATGGCCATTGGCTGCAATTAAACTTTCATTCTTTCAAAAATAAGCAACATTTGATTTTTTTTATTACGCGGATTTCAGTGGATATCCCTTAGATCTTCTGTGGTTTCTTTGTTGAAGCACCAGACAAAACTAGTCGATTAAATTTTGTGAAGTCAATCTAGTTATTCCGCACAGTTGAGAGAGAGATTTATTAAAGATATAAATCATCCAAGGTAACTAGAATATAAGGTAGACTACTCCGGCGGTTGAAGCTTCCATTGGCTGGAGCGCTCTGACGTTACGCGGTATGAACCATAGCGAGTAAGGAACACAGTCGCAGTACAGCAAGCCTGTGAATTCTCGTGCCTGTGAAACATCTTCTCAATCTTTCATCAAATAATAGTCTGGTTTAGTCCGATTCGATAAGTAACAGCACTTCCAATCGATTTTAAAACGTGAAAATGCGTTAAATTTCGTCACATGCTGAGCAGGTAGAACATCAACTATCAAATACATGACATATAATACGATAAAAAATAAAATATTGCCATGCAACTCAAAATAATTAATTTATTTCCTGATGAAGTAAATATTTAGATTAAATGGCATAGGAAAATATGCATCATATCGACATAATTACGGAATTATATTAAATTACTAAAACGTACGTGTCAGGAGACTTAATTACTTGATGAACCAGCCCAAAGCTTAGCCTTCTTATTGGCATATTTTCTCAGTGCTAGCTCCTTACTCTTTGCATTAAAATGCCATATCCTAATAAATGTCCTGGTCCTTACGTAGGTAAATTATTTTGTCATGGAATACTGGAAATTTTGACTTAAAAATAGAAGTAAGAGTTTTCACTTTTTTGCATTTGGATACAGTCTTACCGTGAAACACACCAAATGAAATTTCGAATGGGGCTATATTTTTTAACCACTCATGACTGGGATGTGTGAGGCCCCCTTTTGAAATAACCGAGATCCAGTGACAGGTCTCTTCTCGCACGACATTTTTGTCTCTTTCTTCGTATTTACTGTATATCGGATCACGGATACTGTATTATTTCACGAGCTTCGATATACACTGACTGACAGAGCAAATGCAACACCAAGAAGGAGTGGTCAGAACTTTATGCCAATTGCAGGGTAGACTGACGTCACTGAGGTATGCTCATGATGTGAAATGCGCCGCTGTGCTGCGCACGTAGCGAACGATAAATGGGACACGGCGTTGGCGAATGGCCCACTTCGTACCGTGATTTCTCAGCCGACAGTCATTGTAGAACGTGTTGTCGTGTGCCACAGGACACGTGTATAGCTAAGAATGCCAGGCCGCCGTCAACGGAGGCATTTCCAGCAGACAGACGACTTTACGAGGGGTATGGTGATCGGGCTGAGAAGGGCAGGTTGGTCGCTTCGTCAAATCGCAGCCGATACCCATAGGGATGAGTCCACGGTGCAGCGCCTGTGGCGAAGATGGTTGGCGCAGGGGCATGTGGCACGTGCGAGGGGTCCAGGCGCAGCCCGAGTGACGTCAGCACGCGAGGATCGGCGCATCCGCCGCCAAGCGGTGGCAGCCCCTCACGCCACGTCAACCGCCATTCTTCAGCATGTGCAAGACACCCTGACTGTTCCAATATCGACCAGAACAATTTCCCGTCGATTGGTTGAAGGAGGCCTGCACTCGCGGCGTCCGCTCAGAAGACTACCATTGACTCCACAGCATATACGTGCACGCCTGGCATGGTGCCGGGCTAGAGCGACTTGGATGAGGGAATGGCGGAACGTCGTGTTCTCTGATGAGTCACGCTTCTGTTCTGTCAGTGATAGTCACCGCAGACGAGTGTGGCGTCGGCGTGGAGAAAGGTCAAATCCGGCAGTAACTGTGGAGCGCCCTACCGCTAGACAACGCGGCATCATGGTTTGGGGCGCTATTGCGTATGATTCCACGTCACCTCTAGTGCGTATTCAAGGCACGTTAAATGCCCACCGCTACGTGCAGCATGTGCTGCGGCCGGTGGCATTCCCGTACCTTCAGGGGCTGCCCAATGCTCTGTTTCAGCAGGATAATGCCCGCCCACACACTGCTCGCATCTCCCAACAGGCTCTACGAGGTGTACAGATGCTTCCGTGGCCAGCGTACTCTCCGGATCTCTCACCAATCGAACACTTGTGGGATCTCATTGGACGCCGTTTGCAAACTCTGCCCCAGCCTCGTACGGACGACCAACTGTGGCAAATGGTTGACAGAGAATGGAGAACCATCCCTCAGGACACCTGTACCTGACTCTGTACCTCGACGTGTTTCTGCGTGCATCGCCGCTCGCGGTGGTCCTACATCCTACTGAGTCGATGCCGTGCGCATTGTGTAACCTGCATATCGGTTTGAAATAAACATCAGTTATTCATCCGTGCCGTATCTGTTTTTTCCCCAACTTTCATCCCTTTCGAACCACTCCTCCTTGGTGTTACATTGTCACTGTCATTCAGTGTATATTCAGAAATATAAGTTATTAGCACATAATAATGTTAATGTTATTGGATTTTACGTCCCACTAACTATGTTTTTGAGCACCTTCACCACCGGACTGAGACACGATCGAACCTGCCAAGTTGGGCTAAGAAGGCCAGCGATCTACCATTTGAGTTGCTACTCAGCCCGGCTATTAGCACATAACAATAATTATAGAAAATATGATTTTCATTCAGTCATTTATATCTGACACCTTTTTACCGTACGAGCTGCAATAATGGAGATATTGAAGAGTTTATTACAAAGTGTTTCAATAACCAAGCATTGCTGACGAGGAAGTATTGTTATCCCATCACAGTAGAAAACTAACTGGCTATGATGGTTGTTGTCGTTATTGTCTTTATAATATGTGAAATAATAATAATGTTATTTGTGTTACGTCTCACTAACATTTACGGTTTTCTGAGACTCGAGGTGCCGTAATTTTGTCCCACGGGAGTGCCGACAATTTATAGCGCCACACACGTTTCCATAATATGTTGACTGCATTTTAATCAGTACAGTGGTTCTACTTCAGATACTGACAAAACGAACACTATTCACGTAGTGAACCACTATAAAATCACTATATATCCGTGATCCGATATACAGTAAATACGTAGAAAGAGATAAAAATGTCGGTCGGTCGGTCGGTCACTTGCTTTCTTGGCTTACGCTGCGTGAACCATCAACGATAGACCCCAAGTGTAAGCGTACGAAATGTAGAGCATAGAATCCTCTACAAAAAAGTCCGCGATGGCACATACCTATTTCCAACCGGCTGCCCTCTAGAAGTGATTTTATGCTACAGTCCGCGGTAAAAAATGTAACTCCTTAAAATCAAATTAATATTTCGATATTATCCTCGAGTTCCTCCTCAAAATAAATTGTTTGACCTCCTCCAGTATTTTATAAGGATTACAATAACCTTGTCAGGGCATTATTTGCATGAATAGTTCAGAAGTTATGACCATTTTAGACTGTAGTGGTAATACGTGTCAGCAGGACGGGCGACCGCTGTCTCATACCACATGACGTCACGCAGAAGGCGGACAGGGAGAGAAAAAAAGTGAGCGCAATGCGGGAAGAGACCCCTGTCTAAATCATCCGCCTTCCAATGTGGGTGACCATTTGGATCCGGAATACAGTTTCAGTTCAATTAAGTTAAAAAATGTCCCACGTTCTCAAGTAGAGATTGAAATAAATGATCAAATCAAATCAAAATCTCTTTATTTGCAAATGAGGTGTCTACCTCGGTGGCAAATGGTACACTAAAATACATTATTGTCAAGCACTAAATTTTAAATTAATAAGAGACGAAGAAAATTTTCCTAGAATACAATATTATACAATTTACGCTAATAATTTGTTCTATTAAACACACACATCATCCTTAATAATTTTATATTGTTTACAAAATTCTACTTATAATATCTTACAAACATAGTCAACTCATACGCAGTACGGTATGTGAAATTACTTCTAATAATACTATACAACTGGTATAAAATTAACATTGAATTTATTTACATATTTATATTTTACCCATTTTGGAACCTAAGTAGCATAACGACCTGCTGCGTCTTAACCAGAGCCCCTTTTGCCACCACTTTTCTGAGTTCCTGAAGGACCTTCACAGCTACCGTAGCGGTCCCAGGGCCCTCGAAGTCCCCACTGTACTTCACCCCTACAGGCAGTCCCCTACTTGGGCTGTCCAAACTCCATAGTCCAGGGGATGGAATTAATTTAATCACACATATTTTTTATTTACAATATCCTGCACTGGTCGAATGCCCTCTAACATTTCATTTATTTTCTCTGTTGTTGTTTATTCTCTTCTTGAATATCTGTACAGATTTTGGAAAAGGATCAAACACTACCCCTGGTAAACTGTTCCACTCCTTCACGCCCTTCCCAATGAATGAAAATTTACCCCGATCGCTTCTGCTAAAATTCCTTCTAATTTTGTACTTGTGGTCAGTTCTACCAATATAATTATTTTCCAACTGAAGCCTCTCACGGATATCTCTCCATGCTTCTTCTCCTGTATAGGCTCTATATAATCCTATAAGTCTAGTTTTCTCCCTTCTCTTACTTAAAGTTTCCCACCCAAGTTCCTTTATCATTTCTGATACACTACTCTTTCTCCTGAAATCCCCTGTTACAAACCTTGCTGCTTTCCTCTGCACGCCATCTAGTTCTTTTATTAGGTATTCTTGGTGAGGATCCCAAACACTGTTTGCATATTCTAATAATGGACGAACCATACTTAAGTAACTTTTTTCTTTTAATTCTTTGTTGCATCTTTTAAGTGGCCTCATTATGACATGTAACGATCTGTATGCTTTCCCAACAATGTCATCAACATGACCCTTCCAGTGCAAATTACTTTCAAATCTTACACCTAAGTATTTGCACTTGCCATCTTTTGGGATAACTACCTCATCCAAAGTATATTCAACTTCAGTTTTAAAGCTCCTGTTTGTAAAAGTTGTAACAGTTGATTTGCCTCCATTAATCTTCATATTATTTTCTTCAACCCATTCTTGGATACTCTCAAGGTCCCTTTGTAATTCTGAGCAATCCTCAATGTTATTTATTTCCCTATAAACAATTATGTCATCTGCATACAATCTTATTTTCGATGTTATATTGTTCCCTAAATCATTTACGTATATTAAGAAAACTAACGGACCGATTATACTACCCTGTGCAATTCCCTTCCTAACTTTCTCTTCCTGTGATATATTATTTCCTACTTTGACTTTCTGAACCCTTGAATTTAGAAATGTTCTTATCCAACGTATAACCCTTACGTCCAATCCTATTCCCTCCAATTTCTTTAATAATATTCCATGTTCCACTCTATCAAAGGCTTTGGAAAGATCTATGGCTATGCAATCTAACTGGCCTCCTGAATCCAACTGATCTGATATGTCCTGCTGAAATCCCACCAGTTGTGCCTCGCAAGTAAATTTCTTTCTAAATCCATACTGGCTCCTCATGAACCAATTTTTATCATCACATATCCCTCTGATGTACTTTGATATTAAACTCTCCAGTATTTTACAAACTATACTGGTCAGGCTGATTGGTCTGTAGTTCTCTGGTTTCCTTTTATCACCCTTTCCTTTATAAATTGGTATTATTATTGATTCCTTCCATTCCTTTGGTATTACACTATTATTTATGACATAGTCAAAGAGAAATTTTAAATAAGGCACTATGTACCACCTCATTGCCTTTAATACCTCGCCAGTAATTTGATCACTTCCTGCTGCTTTTCCTTGCTGAAGCAGTTGGATTTCTCTGAAAATATCTTCATTTGTGAATGAGAAGCTTCTTGTTTCCCTATGTGTATCTGCCTCTCTATCTTCTGTTATGGTTTCCAAGTCCTGACAATCTTCTACTGAATCTCTGAATTCCCTACTGAAGAGGTTTGCTTTCTCAGTATCTGTTTAATAGTGTTCACCCCCTTCTCCCACCATTGTAGGAATTTGGATTCCTTTTCCTTTTTGATTCCTGATATATGAATACAGCTTTTTCCATTTACCTTTGTGGTCATGACCTTCTTGAAGAATGCCATTCATGTAATTCTCTTTTGCTTCCTTTTTCACTCTATTCAGTTCCCTCATTAGCTGTTTTCTAGTTTCTCTATTCTCCCTACCCTCTTTGATTTTCCTGTTTACTATTCTACATTTTCTTTTTAATTTTCTTATTTCCCTTGTATAATAAACAGGGTCTGAGGTCATTTTACCCTTCTTAACAGGTACAAATCTCTTCTCTCCTTCCCAAATTATTCCTTTAAATTTAGCCCAAAGTGTATCCACATTACTCCCTTCACTTATCCAACAACTGAATTGTGATTTAAGGTAAGTCCCAAATTCATCAACTTTAGTTTTTCTGTATAATTTCTTGTCTTGTGTGACCCTCTTATTAAGCCTTTTTGGTACCAGTCCTACATCCATTATTACAGCCTTATGGTCACCTATTCCTTCAATTACCTCAGTTTTATCAACAATTTCCCATGGTTTAACCAAGAATACATCTAGTAAGTTATTGAGACGAGTCGGTTCTTGTACTACTTGTGTAAATCCTCCCTCCCAAATTAACTTATTTGCCAGTTTCTGTTCATGGGCTTCACTTGCAGCTCCATTCCATTCAACTTCAGGCAAGTTTAGATCTCCCCCAATTATTACCATATCATTATTATTGTTTTTATGAGTATAATCTATTATTTTCTCAAATATTTCCATGTCTCTTTCCTCTCTTCCAGGCCTGTATGTTCCTATAATTCCCACCTCCTTCATATTATGACAAACTAATTTTATCCCTAATATTTCATCCCTTTCATCGGTAAACCATTCATGTGAACAATAAGTTTCCTTCACCAGAATAAACACCCCCCCCCCCCTCCCATTTTATCTCCTCGGTCTCTACGATAGACTGTGTACCCTTCTGGAAATACTTCTCTATCACCCACCCCTTCTCTCAACCATGATTCTACTCCTATCGCCACATCAGTCTCATAAGATTCCATCAATTTGCAGAGAGTCTCTCAGTATCTGTATTACTGGAAAGAATCCTCTTTCTAGAGTCCTCTTTCTAGCTCTTTCTAGCTCGTTGGCATTACTATTTTTTTGCTACTCGCAGGATGGAACTTTCAAGTTTTGGTTGTTCCATTGATTTATTCTTTGAATATGTTCCATTTATTCTTCCTCTTTGGTTGCTATGATACAGGATTGAGAAATTCACGTCTGGAAATCTCGATGGTTCTACGGACCGGTTGAGTCGTGTGTGTTGTGTCGTAACAGCGGAGGTGTTGGTGTGTTGTTGAAGGAATTTTGTGACAAGATATGCCAATGAAGGATGCTGAGCAATTTGATGCCATGCTGTTGGCGATGGCCCAGCAACATGAGGGGGGTGTCCAAGAGGTAATTTATGTTTTCTTCTTTTTATCTTGAGGAAATATGTTGATGTCGATCCCGTTGTATTTGAAACGTCGGGTGGAGGTTATGCATACTTTATCTTAAAATAAGCATAATAAGATGCAGACAAAAACCTTTAATAAGTTCCATAATTTGTAATGATTTTACGTATAATATTCGTTATTTTCGTGGTACTATCCATTATGTGAGAGGATGTTCTTGTGTCCAACACCTGTTCCACGTGATGAGTCTCGGACGCCAGCGTTTTGTTTAGGCGTATCCTGGCAGGTAGCTCACCGCACGGAAAACGACTGCTAGTCTATACTTTTGTTGCCAAGGCAGTAAGGCTTAAATCTCGTTTAAGAGTTTCAGATGAAGGGACTGATAGCATTTCATCATCATCATTATTGTGGTTATCATCTGTGTCGAAGTCAGGCAGATATGGCTTGGTCATCTCTAAATAAAAATAAAAAAATGGACCCACAGATTTTGGCTTATGCTACATCAAGTGAATCCTGTGTTTGTTGAGTTCTGTGCAGGGGGATGGGCACTATGAACATTGAAGCATATTCTTCAGAGTTCAATCTTCCCTGCTTTCACACTTAATGTCTTCATTATCAGTGTAATCCCATCTCGCTAAGGTCATTTACGATTGGCTCACACCTGATCTCAATCTGTGGAAGGATTTCTACTTCATCCAATTCTCTTTGCGGCCAGCTGATAAGCATTCCAGGGATATTGGGAGTCCTTCTTTTCTGTAGTTGTAATCTTGCCTATCAGCTGATGTGGTTAGTTCCTGTGGAAAAAAAAAGTGTTCCTGGATATGAGTCTTTGAACTGGATGTACATGATCATGTAGTGGATGAGCACTTGTTCTCTTGTCCTCTTCTTGTCCTCTCCTTATTCACAGCCACTTCTTTGTAATGGTACAGTTCCGATAAGCTTGATAGAGCTTGTCAATTGGAGTAGACATTAAACAACTTGTCACCAGCTGACTGGTTCCATTGAGAGCCATATCCACCTATTTGGTGCAAGATGACACATACCAAATAGGACATGGATACTCTGTAGTGGAATGATAAAGGGCCATTTCTGATATATGGGTAGTTTGTGGTTGGCAACCATCTTCATTCCAGCCAGTTAGGGCAACTGGTTATTCTGGGTGGAGCTTTTCTGTTCACAGATCATGCAGAGCTTCTTAAAAGCTAGTGTCAAAAAGAACTTTAGATAGATACCTGACTACACGCCCTCTCCAGGGACACCATGACCTTGACGTCTATGTGGGGGCTTGTGTGCTTGTTGATCCCGAGGGCTGTGCCAGTGGGGTATGATGCGCAAAGGTATCACCCAAATATCACTATAAAATTTGTCACAAATGGAACATAATAATTGCTTTTACACATATCAAGTGAAAAATCCCTGGCAAATTAAGAAATACCGTCGTTATTTGAGAAATATTAAAACATACTTAAGGCTTGTAGACAGGACTGGTTTATAGCTTATAAATCTCATGTTTATTCCGTATTGGCTCAACACAACTAAGGTTAAGTTAAGAGTAAGTTCCCACCTTCCAATACTTATCAATTTCTATATAATAGACTTATTAATTACATAATATAATCCATATAACCTCTAGTACATGTTTCGTTCCGATATGGAACATCTTCAGCTAAAATTGGTAAAATGGCAAGACAATTAAAATACATTGATGTTAAGATGATACATAAGCTAAAAGATATGATAAAATGGCTCGAAAATTAAAACATATGATAAAGATGATGAGATAAAGTTCATTCATGTTGGTTGAAAACACAACAAGTCAGTTTTCAAGTGGCGAATGAAGAACCTTATCGCTGTTTTTAATTCGCCACTTGAAAACTGACTTGTTGTGTTTTCAACCAACATGAATGAACTTTATCTCATCATCTTTATCATATGTTTTAATTTTCGAGCCATTTTATCATATCTTTTAGCTTATGTATCATCTTAACATCAATGTATTTTAATTGTCTTGCCATTTTACCAATTTTAGCTGAAGATGTTCCATATCGGAACGAAACATGTACTAGAGGTTATATGGATTATATTATGTAATTAATAAGTCTATTATATAGAAATTGATAAGTATTGGAAGGTGGGAACTTACTCTTAACTTAACCTTAGGACTGGTTTATGTCGTACTACGCTGCTGGTGCCGTCTTTTGTTACTTTCTTTGGGTCCAGGGCTAGCACCGTGGAATGGGAGGGCTATGTCTGTGGATTCTCATTATCTTTGTCCATTCGCTACTGGTGCCGTCTTTTGTTACTTTCTTCAGGTCCAGGGCTAGCACCGTGGAATGGGAGTGCTATGTCTGTAGATTCCCATTATCTTTGGCCAGTACAAACAGCAAAATGGAGGTCAAAAGAAAAATAGCATGATCCCTGGACCAATAAATATTTTTATTTCCGTTCGAACGAAAGTAGCTCGATCCCTGGACCAATAAATCACTAGTCCACTGAATTTTTCTTATGTACATTGGCCATACCATTTTGTCGCCTATTAAATATTGCATATCGCGATACAATTCATGAAATGATGTCATTGACAGGTGAAGAATGAAACGAAAGCAAAGAACTTCAGTGAACACAGATATCACACACGAAATTGTTCAAAGTGTAAGACAAAAGACATACGTGTGTCACTGTGAGCGCAACACCAAATGTACTTGTAAAGTGGTAAAGTACGTATTAATATTCTCCAAAAAACATATATTTCTTAATTTGCCAGGGATTTTTCACTTGATATGTGTAAAAGTAATTATTATGTTCCATTTGTGACAAATTTTATAGTGATATTTAGGTGATACCAATGCGCACTATACCCTGCCAGTGCAGAGATACTCTGCTCTTTATTCTTCATAACTATTTCTACCCTTCTATTCTCACCTTCATAAAATTTCATTCCTCTTCCTGTCTAGTCACCCTCTCTGCCTCAGATAGAATAGGTTAGTACGGAGGTTTTTATCCTCCTCCAATCACAAGTTTCGAGTCATGTTGAGGTGATGAATGGCTACTGGAAGAGTAGTCCTTAGCGACCCCCTCCAGATACCGGACGCCCTCTGGAATATTTAGCCTTGCCTTTTGTACGTCAGGGCTGTGCCGAAGGTTGACCCCTTATATCCCAGGTACTCGTGGGCCAATGCATGGGTTTCGATTTTGGTTTTTCTAATTCAAAAGGGGGTGGCACCCTCTAAAAAACTGCATCTAGTAAAGTGTGGAAAAGGAAAAGATATACATACGCCTGTGGTATTAGAAGATGAATGTGACAAATGGCTCCCTCGATTCCTGGTCGCCTCCAGGATCGATGGTCAGAGCTTGTTAGAAGAATGTCCATTCATGATTAGCAATGCAATTGAAGGTATTATTCGTGGTGAAGTTGATGAAATGTGAAATGGCTCCGTGCTAATTAAGATATCGACGGATGAACAGAGTCGACGGTTACTTGAAGCTAAAATGTTCGGCAATGTGGCAGTTAAAATTGAGAAGCACAAATCTCTTAACTCCTGCAAAGGGGTTATTTTCTACAGGGATTTGATAAGGGCTTCCGACGATGTTATCATTCAAAATCTTGCATGCCGAGGCGTTACCGACGTACGGAGATTAGAAGCGTGTCGGTGATAAGCTGCTCGGTATGGGCGCTTTCATCTTGACCTTTGACGCCTAGTCACTGCCTGAATGTATTGAAGTCACGATGTACCGATTAACTGTACGCCCATACATTCCAGCACCAATTAGGTGTTACAACTGTCAAAAGTTTGGCAACAACTCATGCGTTGCCGTGGTTCGTCGACCTGTGCTATGTGTGGAAAATGTGAGCATGCTGGTGTTGAGTGTACACTACCACCAATGTGCGTCAGTTGCACTGGCGTGCATGCTCCGATATACAAAGAATGCCCAACGTTCAGGGAGGAGATCATCCAGGAGATAAAAATACTGGATAAGCTTTCCTATCCAGATGCCCGGAGAAAGTTTAAAACTATGGCTGCTCCGGAGTTCTCCATTTCCTTTGCTGAAAAGGTTGCGAATGTACGGATCACACCACAAAGCTTTAATCCTGCAATAACTAGTTTAGAAAGACAATCTCCATCAACCAGCCATGAAAAAAGTGTTGCCACGACAAGTACAGATGGTCCCAAGAAGGTTCTCTTACCTTATGGGAAACCAAGAGTGTCATTGCCAATGTAGCCTGGGAAGTCCTCCCCTACCAGGGCGAGGCAAATAGGGCTGGAAATACCATCCCTCCTACCAAAGCCCAAATTATAAAGAAGATGGGGAAGTGGTAGCACACGCACTACAAGATTTGATCACTCAGTTACCTCCTTTCCTCATGCTGGGAGATGTGAATGCCTGTAACATACTTTGGGGTTCTCAGTCTTCCTGTGCTAGGGGGAGGATGCTTGAGCGATTGATAAACGTGTTCGATCTTTGCGTGCTTAATACAGGGAACCGACGCATTTCAGCAGCGCACATGGCACATTCTCACACCTAGATGTCACTTTGTGAAGCCGTGTGCCAGTTTCCCTGCTACGGTGGCAAGTACAAGACGACCTCTGTGATAGTGACCACTTCCCAATAATTCTCTCTCTCTCTTGAATCAAAGACCGTCTGAAGTACCCTAGTGCTGGTTACGTCGGCGGGCAAATTGGCCAGAATTTTCCAAATGCGCAGTGATGGCCGATGATATGCTGGAGTCTGTTGACGACCACGTTTCTTCCATTACTAGTGGAATTTTGGCTGCTGTAGAGGAAACAATTACTTCCTTGTCCGGTATTCCTTGCCGGAAACAGGTCCCATGTTGAACCAAAGAAATTGCAGCAGCCATACGTGATCGCCAACAGGCTTTTAAACATTATCGTTGGAATCCTACGATGGTTAATCATATCACGTTTAAGCGTCTGCACGCTAAGGCCCGTTTCTTGATTCGGAAAAGTAAGAAACTACGTGGGAAAACTATATTTCTTCCATGACGGCACATACTCCGTCATCACAAGTGTGGACAAAACTCCACCGTATTGTCGGAGTACAAAATGTGTCCTCAGTCCCCGGAATCTCCATTAATTGCAGACCACATCGTGTCACATTTCACAGATATGTCCAGCTCCGGGAGATATGACTATGCATTTCTTCCAGTTAAGCGCGAAGCAGAGGCACACTGTCTCTCTTTCGCCTCTAGTGCTTCGCATCCCTACAACGTTACAATAATAGTTAAATATTTTATTTATGGATCCACCTTTTCAATGCAAAGTTGTGCATATGTCACCACATTAAATCTCCTTTTGTGGGACTAGTTTAAACCAAATTGTAGGCCATCATCAGCCATAACACAAATCACACAATTACAATAATACACCAAAACAATGTACAGACACAATGTCATTAAAATGTGTGTAACCCTTGGGAATTCAAATTAAGACTAGTTACTCGAATGCATTATGTTAAAAGTGATTCAAGAATTAATGTAGTGACAATAACATTAAAAATGTTTAAGCTATGTACATAGCACGCATGTATCTAGGCAAGACGATAAAGGATAAAGGTTCTTAATGGTGATTAACACCTAAAAGTTGTACTAAGGCTGGTATTTTATAAGAGTTGCATTCTGTTAAAAAGTTCAGTTGAGCCAATGTCAAGTTGTATTCACAAAGGCATTAAAAATAATTAAACTATGTACATAAACATGTAATCAATGCACGTAAGTGTGATGCATGTTGTTAAAAATGTTGCTTTTGCTTCAAGGTCTGAATGTTTCGTTGCGCCTATAGGTCTGAAAAAATTGATGGATTCTAGAAGGTGGTAGAATTTTGCAGTTCAATGTGGACCGTGAGGTTGATCTTCAGCTGCAACGTGTGGAGCAGAGCTGGTTGTTTGGTTAGGCGCAACGAATCATTCAGCATTCAAGACCTTTAAGTAGAAGCAACTTGTTTTTTTAACAGCATGCATCACACTTACATGCATTGATTACGTGTTTGTGTACATAGTTTAATTATTTTTAACGTCTTTGTGAATACAACTTGACGTCGGCTCACTTGAACTTTTTAACAGAATGCAACAGTTGTAAAGTGCCAGCCTTAGTTCAAATTCTATGTGTTAATCTTAATCTTTATCCAAAGCACCCAAGCCAGTTCAGTTGTACAACTTCGTCCAATGAGTTCATTCTTAACTTACACTTTGTTTCCTCATTGCTCTCTACCTCTTTTTACCCGCGATCATTCTCACTACCTCCATGTCTGTTATTTCCAACTTATGAATAAGACATCCACCCAGCTTCCACTCCTGCACAGCGTACGCCAATAAGCTCACTTTCTTGCACAATGTCGTAAATCCCAGTTGCCAGTTTTATAGCAGGATGTACTGAAGAGGGTGGATGGAATGAATGGATAGCCGATGGTAAGGTGGGAAGAAATGTGAGATCTAATATAAAAATTAATCAAAAGATATTGAAGTTTATTCATCAGCCGCTATACAATAATGTATTCACTGAAGAGAGTAAAAGGGAGTATAGATTATTAAAGGAAGACGTAGGTACGAAATGAAGTGGGGCAAAAGGAGGAGATATTCTTGAGGATAATTAAAGATATTGGCCACATAGAAAGTGAAAACAAAAGGAATTTCTGGATAAACGAAAACTAGATACATGAATACAGCAGGTTAAGAAGCCAAAACCAAATGGATAAAACACCTGCCTTAATCTACTCTATGTTCAACAATATGAAGTCTTTTAACACAGACTGAGTAGGTCAGACAGCAGAGTGCTGGCCGTCTGAGCTCTGTCCGGTGGTATTTTAACACCAGCCTCGTATCGGTAGATTTACTGGAACGTAAACGAAAACCTCAGAGTCTCCGAAAACAGCAAAGAGTAGTTCAATTCAGCTGGTGACGCTGTATGGCACTGGAACGTAAACGAAAACCTCAGAGTCTCAGAAAACAGCAAAGAGTAGTTCAATTCAGCTGGTGACGCTGTATGGCACGATCTTTTAATTTGATTTCTTGAATTATGAATCACAGAGAACAGCAATGTGAGTCAACTTTGTTGAATACAAAGCTTGAACTCAATAGGTCACCACGTTTTCGAGTTCACCCTGCAGCTGCTCTAGCCGACAAACTTCTCTTTCTTCTGGCCTTAATCCCAGTACTGGGGTCATGATTGAAGCTGGTTTTATGGCTGGATGCTCTTTCTCACGCCAAGCCTATGTGGTGGGATGTATTCTGTGCTGTGTTG
Source organism: Anabrus simplex (assembly GCF_040414725.1). Taxonomy (NCBI): domain Eukaryota; kingdom Metazoa; phylum Arthropoda; class Insecta; order Orthoptera; family Tettigoniidae; genus Anabrus; species Anabrus simplex. The sequence continues at coordinate 124,693,523 of NC_090265.1, read as the reverse complement.
TGCATATATGAAGACAACTGTCTTGAGACGAACACAAAAACCCAGTCCCCGGACCAGAGAAATTGATCATAAACAGTTAAAAATTCTCAGCGGGGCCGGGAGTTGAACCCGGAACCCTGTAAATTGCAGGTCGTTATGCTGACATTTAAGCCAAGGAGCCATTCTTTGTCTGACCACAACCAATTGGCATACATAATTCCATTTGTTTGTAATAGAAGAATATTTTCTTGGAGAAAAACTGTGTTTTTTTTCCCCCTGATACATATTCAGTCCTCGAAAATATGTTGAAATATAGAAAACATAGAATGATTCAGTTATATTTTTTATCTAAGAAAGTGTCCGGCTCCATGGCTAAATGGTTAGCGCGCTGGCCTTTTGTCACAGGGGTCCTGGGTTCGATTCCCGGAAGGGTCGGGAATTTTAACCATCATTGATTCATTTCTCTGGCACGGGGGCTGGGTGTATGTGTCGTATTCATCATAATTTCATCCTCATCACGACGCGCAGGTCGCCTGCGGGAGTCAAATCAAAAGACCTGCACCTGGCGAGCCGAACGTGTCCTCGGACACTCCCAGCACTGAAAGCCATACACCATTTCATTTATTTTATTATCCGAAGCAACTTTTAACAGATTGTATTACATTCTAGAGCCTTGCCTAGATGAATGCATGCTATGTACATAGTTTAAACATTTTTAATTCTATTGTCACTACATTAATTCTTGAATAACTTGAGCTTTTAACAGAATGCATTCTAGTAACTAGTCTTAATTTTAATTTCCATGGGTACACACATTTTAATGACATTGTGTCTGTACATTGTTTTGGTTTATTCGATGTAATTGTGTGATTTGTGTTATGGCTGATGATGGCCTACAGTTAGGTTGAAATTAGTCCCAAAAAGGAGATGTAATGTGACATATCACAACTTTGTATTGAAAAGATTGACCCATAAATAAAATATTTAACTGTTATTGTAATCACAGTTCAATACGGATCAATTATAATGAAATTGATATCCCTACAATGTGCCTTTCACGGAGTAGGAGTTGCGGAGTGCACTTGCGCTATGCAGAGACACAGCTCCTGGACCAGACAAAATCCACAATCAAATGCTGAAGCATTTGAGTGACAGATGTCTCAAGGTTATCCTCACCCTATTATCGTTCTCAATATGTGATTTTTTTCTTACGAAAGAAAAATATCGCACAAGAACATGTTTACTTCTTTGTATAACAACTTTATCACTACGATACATATACTGTTCTCTTCAATCGTCCTTTTTTACTATTCTCACACTTGCGTTTTTTTATTCGCTAAAAGACAATTGCTCTTTTTTTAAACAATCTACAAAGAATATGTACATGTTTCACACCAATGATCTATTGGTGATGTTTCTTGGCGCCATATTGGAAGTCTTTGTGTGTTGATACGTCCATTGCTATTTCACAAGTTTTTAAAAATCCTGTCCACCGAGCTTGATAGCTGCAGTTGCTTAAGTGCGGCCAGTATCCAGTATTCGGGAGATAGTGGGTTCGAACCTCACTGTCGGCAGCCTTGGAGATGGTTTTCCATGGTTTCCCATTTTCACACCAGGCAAATGCTGGGGCTGTACCTTAATTAAGGCCATGGCCGATTCCTTCCCACTCCTAGCCCTTTCCTGTCCCATCTTCGCCATAAGACCTATCTGTGTCGGTGCGACGTAAAGCCAGTAGCAAAAAAAAAAAAAAAAAATCCTGTCCACTGGTACCTTATTCATCATAAACTGAGCATGCTAATATATGAGCAGGATAAGTATTCGACGAAGACCTAGTTTTAAGGTCTGAACTCCCTTTCCTCCGGTGCATCGTTGTTCTTCGCTTCTCTCCTTGAACGCTCTTCGGCATGGCGGTGTGCCTGTTGAATCTACCGCTGGTTCCGTACATGCCGTGTATCAGTACCCTCCGGTTCCTCTCCTTGTCATGGATGAAGTTCCAGTCACCAGTTCTCTTGATTGAATGTTCAAGGAAAAGTTCTGCAGGTGAGAAACCCGTGACACGATTAATCCGCTGTCTGATGGCCAGAAGGGACTTGTGTAGGTGTTGGTCCCACTTGGTATGTTCTCTGTCGACCAGGTGAATCTGAAACATCATTTTTAGCTCCTGGTTTCTCCATTCAGTGGATTCGGGTGTGGATGATAGATCGGTGTCATCCAGTGTTCAATTCCCCACTCCGACAAAGTTTGCAACCACTGTCTCGAAGTGAATTGACTGCCATTGTCCGTGAGTAGACACCGAGGATACCCATACCGACTGAAGACTTCTGTCCTTAAGAGTTGTACAATACATTCCGATGTAGCTTCGGGGATGGCGAATGCTTGCAAACATCTTCTGAATAGATCAGTCACCATGAGGATCCCCATTTTTCCCCGAGATGTCCATGGGTAGGGTCCCATAAGTTCAAGGGCGAGGATCTCCCAAGGTTGATGTGTTGGGCGTCTTCTCATGCTGGGACTCGTCTTCTGGTTGTTCGCCTTAGTGGGAGGACAGTTTGCACGAACAGAGTTCTTGATTTCCTGACGCATGTGTACCCAGAAGAAACGTTGCCGAATCAAAGAATAGGTTTCCTCTTAACCAGGATGACCGGCTTCTGGATTATCATGTTGTTTGTTCAAAATCCTCGCAGTTTGTGACTTCAAAATGACGACTGGAGAAGATCCAGGCAGGTGGGAAGTATACTTAAGTATACCGTCTTTGAGTCAGAAGTTCTTGTAACACATCTTAAAGTGAATTGGGACAGATCGACAAACAGTGCTGCGTTTGCTGATCCAGGATGCCATTCTGTTACAGGGCATGTCCTCAGTCTGCCACTTCCTTATTAAATCAAAATCGATTTCATTATTTCCTCCCTGGGTTGGTTTGATACCTTGTAGTTGGCCCAAGAATCTCTCTAATAAATTTGTGGCTCATTTCTGTCCTTCCTCATGATTTTTTTATAGACTGTCCGCAACTTGATTGGCTACGCCAGGAACATGACAAATTTCAAAGTCAAAATCGGCAAGGATCAAGGCCCATCGCATTAGTTTGGACTTAGTTCCAGAAACTTGGTTCAGCCACTGAAGTGAAGAGTTGTCTGTAAAGAGTCCGAACTTCCTTCCTTCTAGATAACCTCTGAACTTCCCGACAGCCCATACGGCTGCTAATGCCTCCTCCTCGGCTGTATAATAGTTTCTCTCAGGAGCAGAAATTTTCCTACTGGCATACTCAGTTATATCCTTGCCTCCTACTCCTCTCTCATGGAACACTACAGCCCCAAGACCGATGTCACAACCGTCTGCAAGCAGACCTCCCATCTTGTATCCAGATATGCTAGACTTGGAGCATCACAAACAGATCTTTTTAGTTCCTGGAATGCTGTTTCTTTCCTTTGGGTCCATTTAAATGGTATGTTTTTATTGAGGAGGTCGGTTAGTGGAGCAGCTTTCGTTTCAAAGTGTGGTACAAAGCTACTGTACCACCCACAGAGGCCTAAAAATTGACGTACTTGGCATTTCGTACGAGGCGTTTCCTGTTCCTGAATGGCCCTATTCTTCTCAGTTTCTCTCCAAACCGTTGTCCGTCAGTACATAACCTAGGTACTCAAATGAGTTTGATGTGAACTGACACTTCTTGACTTCTCAGATATGAGCGAATGATGTGGGTAGATTTGGGAGTTGGGAGGAATTAGGACGAGAATTGTCTCGGTGTATTCACCATGTGAGGGTGCAGATAGGGATGAAGTTGACAAGTTTATGAAGCATTGAGTGACATCGTAGTTAGGGTCGACAACAAGGATAGGATAGTGTTAATGGGCGATTTTAATGCGAAGTGGGAAATATAACTGAAAGACACGAAAGAGTGTTTGATAAATGTGGGGAAGATATGGAAGCTAATGGGAATGGGAAGCATTTGCTGGACTTCTGTGCTAGTATGGGTTTATCAGTTACACATACATTCTTCAAGGCTATTCACCACTACACATGGGAGACTAGGGGTACCAGATTCTAAAAAGGCTTATCAGAAATAGCTCCAAACAAGGGCGGATGCAGACTGGGAATTGTACGTAGATGAAAGAAACAGAGCAAAGCAAATAGTTATTGAATCCAAAAAAAGTCATGGGAAGATTTTGGTAATAACCTGGAAAGGCTAGGTCAAGCAGCAGGGAAACCTTTCTGGACAGTAATAAAGAATCTTAGGAAGGGAGGGAAAAAGGAAATGAACAGTGTTTTGAGTAATTCAGGTGAACTCGTAATAGATCCCAGGGAATCACTGGAGAGGTGGAGTGAATATTTTGAACATCTTCTCTACGTAAAAAGAGGTCTTCCTGGTGGTGTTGCAAACAGCCAACTTCATGGGGAGGAGGAAAATGATTTTGGTGAAATTACGCTTGAGGAAGTGGAAAGGATGGTAAATAAACTCCATTGTCATAAAGCAGCAGGAATAGATGAAGTTACAGTAGATTGAAATGGTGAAGTATAGTGGGAAGGCAGGAATGAAATGGCTTAGTAGATGGGTATGATTAGCATAGAGTGATGGTAAGGAACCTTCAAATTGGACAAAAGCAGTACTGTAATTCCACATATCTATAAGCAAGGGAACAGGAAGGATTGCAACAACTATTGAGGTATCTCTTTGGTTAGTATTCCAGGCAAAGTATTCACTGGCATCTTGGAAGGGAGGGAGCGATTAGTGGTTGAGAAGAAGTTGGATGAAAACCAGTGTGGTTTCAGACCACAAAGGGGCTGTCAGGATCAAATTTTCAGTATGCACCGGTAATTGAAAAATGCTATGAGAGGAATAGATAGCTGTGTTTACGTTTCGTAGATCTCAAGTGCAGAAGTTCCTTTGTCAAACGCCAGCAGAGTGTGGTAAAGTGCAAATCATTGTTTTCTAGTGGGCTATGTCTGACTTTGATACGTCAGTTATATTGTTCTTCCAGAGTTAAATAATAATGATAATATTTTTACATCCCACTAACTATTACAACGCGTTGTCTTTAAAAACCTCGTAAGTCCGATTTTGGTCATTTTTAGGGTCTTAAATTTTTTTTAAATGCGCTCTAACTGAACTTAAAACCCTCCCAAGTCTGGAGGAACCCTGCGCCTCTATTGGCCGAATTAATAAGCTCGTACGTCCGAGTGAGCTGTTAATAGATTAAAAACCTTGTATGGGAGATTTACGAGGAAAATAAATTTATGCTATTTGACTAACTTAAGAACCTCGTAAGTCTGACATACTGCTTTTTAATGCCAACAATGTTACGATTTTACCGCCAGTGCAACATCGTAAAGAAGAGGACAATAGAGTTATAATATACGCACCTTTCACATGTTACCTCCTCTGCGAACCATGTGACCTTGCCGCGGTGGGGAGGCTTGCGTGTCCTAATGATGCAGATAGCCGAGCCGCAGGTGCGACTATATCGGATGGGTATCTGTTGAGAGACCAGACTAACGAATGGTTCATCGAAAGAGGGGTAGCAGCCTTTCGGTAGTTGCAAGGGCGGCAGTCTAGATGATTGACTGATACGGCCTTGTAATAATACTCAACATGGCTTAGCTGTGTAGATACTGCTACACGGCTGAAAGCAACGGGAAACTACAGCCGTAACTACCTCCCGAGGATATGCAGCTCTCTCTCTGTATGAATGGTGTACTGATGATGGCTTCCTCCCGGGTAAAATATTCCGGAGGTAAACTAGTCCCCCATTCGGATCTCCGGGTGGGGACTACACGAGAGGGGGCTGTCATCAGGAAGATGGATACTGACATTCTGCGAGTCGGAGCGTGGAATGTTAGAAGTTTGAATCGTTGTGGTAGGTTAGAGAATCTGAAAAGGGAGATGGATAGGCTAAAGTTAGATGTAGTTGGTATAAGTGAAGTACGTTGGCAGGAAGAACAAGATTTTTGGTCAGGTGATTACCGAATTATCAACACAAAATCAAACAGGGGAAATGCAGGAGTTGGTTTAATAATGAATAAGAAAATAGGGCAGTGGATAAGCTACTACGACCAGCATAGTGAAAGAATTGTCGTCAAGATAGACAAGATAGTGCAGGTTTATATGCCTATTAGTTTAGCGGATGATGAAATAAAGAATATATGAGGAGATAGAAGATTTAATGCAATATGTAAAAGGTGACGAGAATCTAATTGTGATGGGAGACTGGAATGGAGTGGTAGGCCAAGGAAGAGAAGGTAATACAGTAGGAGAATTCGAATTGGGACAAAGGAACGAAAGAGGTAGTCGGCTGGTTGAATTCTGCACTGATCATAATTTAGTCCTTGCCAATACGTGGTTCAAACACCACAAACGGCGGCTGTATACGTGGACGAGACCTGGAGACACTGGAAGGTATCAAATAGACTTCATTATGATTAGGCAGAGATTCAGAAACCAGGTGTTGGATTGCAAAACTTTCCCAGGAGCAGACGTGGACTCTGACCACAACTTGTTGGTCATGAAATGCCATCTGAAGTTGAAGAAATTGAAGAAAGGAAAGAATTAAAAAAGATGGGATCTAGACAAGTTGAAAGAAAAGAGTGTGAGGGATTGTTTCAAGGAACGTGTTGCACAAGGACTAAATGAAAAGGCTGAAGGAAACACTATAGAGGAAGAGTGGATAGTCATGAAAAATGAAGTCAGTAGGGCTGCTGAAGAAATGTTAGGAAGAAAGAAAAGATCAACTAAGAATCAGTGGATAACTCAGGAGATACTAGACCTGATTGATGAACGACGAAAATACAAGAATGCTAGAAATGAAGAGGGCAAAAAAGAATACAGCCGATTAAAGAATCAAGTGGATAGAAAGTGCAAGGTAGCTAAGGAAGAATGGCCGAAGGAGAAGTGCAAGGATGTCGAAGGCTGTATGGTCCTGAGAAAGGTAGATGCTGCATACAGGAAAAATAGGAAACCTTTGGAGAAAGGAAATCTAGGTGTATGAATATTAAGAGCTCAGATGGAAAGCCAATTCTAGGGAAAGAAGACAAAGCAGAAAGATGGCAGGAGCATATCCAACAGTTGTATCAAGGTAAAGATGTAGATAATTTGGTTCTGGAACAAGAAGAGGCTGTTGATGCTGATGAAATGGGAGACCCAGTTTTGAGGTCATAGTTTGACAGAGCTGTGAGTGACCTAAATAGGAACAAGGCACCTGGAATTGATGACATTCCCTCTGAATTACTGACTGCCTTAGGAGAAACCAGCATGGCAAGATTATTTCATTTAGTGTGCAAGATGTATGAGACAGGAGAAGTCCCATCCGATTTTCGGCAGAATGTTGTTATACCTATTCCCAAGAAAGCCGGTGCTGACAGGTGTGAAAACTACCGCACCATTAGTTTAGTGTCTCATGCCTGCAAAATTTTGACACGTATTATTTACAGAAGAATGGAAAAACAAGTTGAAGCTGAGTTGGGAGAAGATCAATTTGGCTTCAGAAGAAATGTAGGAACACGTGAAGCAATCCTGACTTTACGTCTGATCTTAGAGGATCGAATCAAGAAGGACAAGCCCACGTACATGGCATTCGTAGATCTAGAAAAGGCATTTGATAATGTTGATTGGACCAAGCTATTTATGATTTTGAAGATGATAGGGATCAGATACCGAGAACGAAGAATTGTCTACAATCTGTATAAAAATCAGTCTGCAGTGATGAGAATCGAGGGCTTTGAAAAAGAAGCAGCAATCCAGAAAAGAGTGAAGGAAGGCTGCAGTTTGTTCCCTTTCCTTTTCAATGTTTACATAGAACAGGCAGTAAAGGAAATCGAAGAGAAATTTGGAAAGGGAATCGCAGTCCAAGGAGAGAAAATCAAAACCTTGAGATTTGCCGATGATATTGTTATTTTATCTGAGACTGCAGAAGATCTCGAAGTTGCTGAATGGTATGGATGAAGTAGATGAATATTGTTACTTGGGTAGTAAAATAACTAACGATGGCAGAAGTAAGGAGGATATAAAATGCAGACTAGCACAAGCAAGGAAGAGCTTTCTTAAGAAAAGAAGTTTGCTCGCTTCAAACGTTGATATCGGAATCAGAAAGATGTTTTTGAAGACTTTCGTGTGGAGCGTGGCATTGTATGGAAGTGAAACATGGACGATAACTAGCTCAGAAAGAAAGAGAATAGAAGCTTTTGAAATGTGGTGTTACAGAAGAATGCTGAAGGTGAGATGGATAGATCGAATCACGAATGAAGAGATACTGAATCGAATTGGTGAGAGGAGATAGATTTGGCTAAATTTGACAAGAAGAAGAGATAGAATGATAGGACACATCTTAAGACACCCGGGACTTCAGTTGGTTTTTGAAGGAAGTGTAGGTGGTAAGAACGCTAGGGGTAGACCAAGGTATGAATATGGCAAGCAGATTAGAGCAGATGTAGGATGCAATACTTACGTAGAAATGAAAAGGTTAGCACAGGATAGGGTGGTATGGAGTGCTGCATCAAACCAGTCTATGGACTGATGACTCAAACACAGATCTAGAGAAAGCATATGACAGGGTACCAAGAGAAAAGATCTTCATCATACTGGGGGACTTGGAATTAAAGGTAGATAATTAAAATCAATCAAAGGCATTTATATTGACAATTGGGCTTCAGTGAGAATTGATGGTAGAATGAGTTCTTGGTTCAGGGAACTTACAGGGGTTAGACAAGGCTGTAATCTTTCACCTTTGCTGTTTGTAGTTTACATGGATCATCTGCTGAAAGGTATAAAGTGGCAGGGAGGGATTGACTTAGGTGGAAAGGTAGTAAGCGCTCTGACCTACGGTGACTACTTGGTGTTAATGGCAGATTGTGCCAAAAACCTGCAGTCTAATATCTTGGAACTTGAAAATAAGTGCAATGAGTATGGTATGAAAATTAGCCTTTTGAAGACTAAATTGATGTCAGTAGGTAAGAAATTCAACAGAATTGAATGTCAGATTGGTGATACAGAGCTGGAAACAGGTAGATAATTTCAAGTATTTAGGTTGTGTGTTCTCCCAGGATGGTAATGTTGATTGCTGGTACAAACAGGTGGGAACAATAGCAGGAGGGTACTCGGAGTGAGGAGATAAAGGCTAAGTTAGGAATGAACTCGATGGATGAATCTGTACCACATAAACCGGCTTCGGTGGTGGGGTCATGTAAGGCGAATGGAGGAGGATAGATTACCTAGGAGAATAATGGACTGTGTTACGGAGGGTAACAGAAGTAGATGGAGACCAAGATGACGATGGTTAGACTGTTTCTAATGATTTAATGATAAGAGGTATAGAACTAAATGAGGCCACAGCACTGTTTGGAAATAGAGGATTGTGGCGATGTTTAGTAAATTCACAGAGGCTTGCTGACTGAATGCTGAAAGGCATAATGGTCTATAACGATAATGTATGTATCAAATCCTTGATAAAACTCACCGGTATATCTATGATTTCAGTAGAGTACTTGGCTTAAAGAAAGGTACAACCCTCAATCTGGTAATGCATGGGATGAGTTGCCCCTCTGACTGTTGCCACCTTAGCAGGACGAATAAGTTTTAATAATTTTGCCACATTCATGCTCACAAACGAGTGTTAAGCTTGAGTGTCAAGGATAGCGATTAAAGGCTTATCATCAATCATCAAGTTAATAGCCGGGTGGAGTGGATTAGGTTTCAAATCACTATAGATTTGACCAATATGTTTACCTTCTAGCCAGATGTCATATATCTGAGGCTTCTTCATTCTTCCAGAACCATCCTTACCCAAATTCGAATGGTTCCAAGCTAGTTTTCCGGGCATTGGCCTTTAAAATGCCTGGTCTGCCCGCATCGGTAGTATTTCCGGGGTTCTTCCGCTGTTCAGGTTTTCGTTTTGAGGCATGGTAACTTGTTTCTTCGTCTAATTTTGCTACAATGTGATGGAGCTCTTCAAAGGTTTTTGGTTTTGCCACCTTAACAAGCGATCGAATGTTATCATGTGGCAGTTTAATTATACAAGGGACGCTCATATCAATATTTTCCTTTTCGTGGACTCTCTTAAAGAGCTGGAGTTCTTGAATTACGAAAGCTGCTGCTCTCATACCAATGGGTTGCGCTTCAGTTAGGAACTTTTTTTGTACCGAAGTTTGGACAGACCCTGAATGAACAAATTCGTTCATAAATTCCTCCCAGTCGAGTTTGAGCCCTTTAATGTTCTGCCACCAAGCCCCTGCTGACGCTTTTAGCTGCTGGCTGACAATTTGCAAGTATATTTCCGTGGATTTATTTGTCCTACCCAGTAGAGACTCCGATGTGTTTAGAATTGCCTTACGACACTCCTCGAGTCTCCCATGAAATTCCGATAGGTTGTCTTTTGATTACTCTGGGATCGACCGGTAACCCAAGGGGGAGGTCCATACCTCTGCTAGGTTGACCACTGCCTACGGAAATGTTTTTCTCCAGGTTTAAAATTTTTCTGTTAACCTCGGATTCAAACTTTGTAAATTTCTGGCCTACTTCAGTTTTAAAACTGTTGGATTCCTGCTCGATTTTTCCAATTTTCTCCTCGACTTTGTTTTCCAAGGTGTGTATATCACTTAATTTATCTACATCTAATTCTATGCTGCTGATTTTGTCATTCATTTTTGAAATATCTTCTTTCATATCTTTGACCCAGGAATTGATTCAGCCCTTTATTTTTTGAGAGTGGGCCTTGATTTTCCCTTCGAGTTTTTTAGATTGGATCTCGGTGTTTTTAGACTGGGCCTTGATCAGAGTAGTTAATTGTGCAAACATAATGCTTACCCGGTCGTTGGTTTCCTTCTCCAAGGTGACTTCAAAGTCGAAACAGCCTGGGTCCTCCTCGTTTTCTGTCAGATCCTGGCGCAGCCTCTCTTGTAACTCCGCCTTGCTTCCAGCCGTCGGTAAACCTCGGGATGCCAGTGCCTTCCGTAAAATCACCGTAGTCATTCGATCAATCTTCATCGCTGAGTTTCGAAAGTCCTGTTGCGGTCGCCAGTTTATCGTTCTCAGTATGAGATTTTTTCCTTATGAAAAAAAAAAAATCACATGAGTACACGTTTACTTCTTTGTATAACAACTTTGTCACTACGATACGTATACTGTTCTCTTCAGTCGGCCTTTTTCTATTCTCGCACTTGCGTTATCTTTTTTATTCGCTAAAATACAATCTTTTTAAAACAATCTACAGAGAATATATATACATGTTTCACGCCAATGACCTATTGGTGATGTTTCTTGGCTCCATGTTCGAAGTCTTAGCCAATATGCCTATTTGAAAGGATGGTTAACCGGCATCTTGTGTGGGCCATGGAAAAGGAACGTCTCTTGTCTAACTACCAGTGTGGTTTTCGCTCCCATCGGTCTGCGACTGATCATCTGGTTAGACAGGAGAGCACCATTCAGGGGGCCTTTTTCTGGAAAGAACACCTAGTCACTGTGTTTTTTTGACCCAGAGAAAGCTTACGATACTACCTGGTGATTATTATTATTTATAAGCTTCATGTCCGTATTGATTGGTATCACTATATAGAAATAATATGAATCACCACCTTATCAATACACTATTTTATTTACTACCAAACTGGTAAATAGGGTCAATACCGGTTTCGACCCCTAGGGGGTCATCCTCAGTTGACACATATAAATATCTATAAAAACATCACATATAATAGTTAAAGTTTAAAATTGATGTGTCGTTAGTATACTGGTAAGTACATATGCATGTATTATGGAATTTATAAGTTTGTTCTATTAGAGCTATTATGTAGATTTTCTGTTTCTTTGTAAACAGTATCAAAAGTATTGTATTGGATGTGGTTCATCCATTTGACAAAATGCTAGTGGATTGAATATGTACATTTGCTGAGAGGTACATGCTATTCTATTTTACAGTTTTTGTTTTACATAATATGGGGTAAAATTATTACATTTGCACATATATGGTGATATTAGGTACAATGTAGGGTGTTAAAGATGTACTATTTGAATTTACAGTATCCTGATTACATTTCATGTAGTGGTTGTAAGGTTTACTGATTCACTTGTTTAGTTCAGTTAAATGCATAATGACCTTGTTGGTTTAAATTCTTATGATTAAAATATTGGTATGTAATACCTAGTTAACATGAATCCTTAATATTAATATATAAGTTTGTAGCACCTCTTATTCCCGTTTTCAGTCTTAAAATAGAATTGTGTCTTGACACTTTATTTTGTTAGACATATAAAAGTCTTGTTAAAATAAAACTTTGGGGCTAAAACCGGTATGAAATACCTATTTAAAATACATTAGATAATGGTATTGATATGTGGTGCTATGTGCATATTCAAAAAATCTAAATGAAATATAAATATAAATTGGTGACAGTACTGTAGGTTGTTGTGTTGTAGTTAACGGCTGGTCCATTAAAAATATATATGTTTACTTGAATAGGATCGATCACATGCTGTACGCGTTACGAGTGAAATTGCGTAATATATTATAGTAATAACTGGTAATTTTGTAGGATACTGCTGTTGTAGTTGGAAATCTTGAATATCATTGAGAAAATGTTCTCATCTTGTCGCGTGTCGAATACAGGTTGAGTAGGTCACCATTAAGAGATGAAGTGCATATTGGATGTCGTATATATAAATTAGGTTGTACGTTGGTTGTATCGTGGAGACGTGTTGTAAATTAATATATGTTGGCTGTTGAGATCGTGTGCTCCAGACAGCCATACAGAGCACACGATCTCAACAGCCAACATATATTAATTTACAACACGTCTCCACGATACAACCAACGTACAACCTAATTTATATATACGACATCCAATATGCACTTCATCTCTTAATGGTGACCTACTCAACCTGTATTCGACACACGACAAGATGAGAACATTTTCTCAATGATATTCAAGATTTCCAACTACAACAGCAGTATCCTACAAAATTACCAGTTATTACTATAATATATTACGCAATTTCACTCGTAACGCGTACAGCATGTGATCGATCCTATTCAAGTAAACATATATATTCTTAATGGACCAGCCGTTAACTACAACACAACAACCTACAGTACTGTCACCAATTTATATTTATATTTCATTTAGATTTTTTGAATATGCACATAGCACCACATATCAATACCATTATCTAATGTATTTTAAATAGGTATTTCATACCGGTTTTAGCCCCAAAGTTTTATTTTAACAAGACTTTTATATGTCTAACAAAATAAAGTGTCAAGACACAATTCTATTTTAAGACTGAAAACGGGAATAAGAGGTGCTACAAACTTATATATTAATATTAAGGATTCATGTTAACTAGGTATTACATACCAATATTTTAATCATAAGAATTTAAACCAACAAGGTCATTATGCATTTAACTGAACTAAACAAGTGAATCAGTAAACCTTACAACCACTACATGAAATGTAATCAGGATACTGTAAATTCAAATAGTACATCTTTAACACCCTACATTGTACCTAATATCACCATATATGTGCAAATGTAATAATTTTACCCCATATTATGTAAAACAAAAATTGTAAAATAGAATAGCATGTGCCTCTCAGCAAATGTACATATTCAATCCACTAGCATTTTGTCAAATGGATGAACCACATCCAATACAATACTTTTGATACTGTTTACAAAGAAACAGAAAATCTACATAATAGCTCTAATAGAACAAACTTATAAATTCCATAATACATGCATATGTACTTACCAGTATACTAACGACACATCAATTTTAAACTTTAACTATTATATGTGATGTTTTTATAGATATTTATATGTGTCAACTGAGGATGACCCCCTAGGGGTCGAAACCGGTATTGACCCTATTTACCAGTTTGGTAGTAAATAAAATAGTGTATTGATAAGGTGGTGATTCATATTATTTCTATATAGTACTACCTGGTGATACGGAATTCTCCCCACACTACACCAGTGGGGATTTTGGGGAAATTTGTCAACTTTTATTGAGAACTTCATGTCCCTCCGGCTCTTTAGAGTCAGGGTAAGGAATGCTTTTTCTCAATATTACGTATGGGAAAATGGGGTAAGTCAGGGATCGGTACTGAGTGTCACGCCGTTCGCAATTGCCATCATTAGAATAGTTGCCATTGCTGGGCCTGCAGTTGTTCCATCGCTGTATGTAGATGATTTAGTGCTACATTACAGCTCCGGAAGGGTGGCATTTGCTGAGAGACAGCTACAGCAAGCTATCAACCGAGTCGACAGACGGGCCCTGCAACATGGTTTTCGATTTTTACTGGCGAAAACCTCAGTTGTACACTTACGTTGACATCGGCTTGTGCATCCTGAACCAGAGCTCCACTTGCGAAACAGTGTCTTACCAGTGTTAGACACCTGCAGATTCCTGGGTTTCCATTTTGATAAGAGACTAACGTCGCAGCCCCACATCAATCAGTTGAAGGTTGCCAGTACGAAGGGACTTAACGTGCTTAAGTTTCTCAGCGGCACTTCGTGGGGGGCTGACTGTGCGGTGCTGCTACGTTTTTACATGGCAACGGTCCTCTCCCGAATTGACTATGGAAGTGCGGCTTATGGCTCAGCATCAAAATCTGCACTCAGCCTTTTAGACAGTATCCACCATAGTGGAGTTAAGCTGGCAACGGGAGCTTTCCGTACTAGCCCCATTCCCAGCCTACTCGCTGAAGCGGGAGTTCCGTCTTTATGGATAAGGAGGCAGCAGTTACTCCTCATGTACACTGCATGAATTTGTGAAATGCCGTTACATCCAAGCAATCAATGCATCTTTGTACCCAATACCACCGGCCGAAAGCCACATGGCCGGTCGGGTTTTGAATTGATAGCTTTTCACAATACTTAAAAGAAAGTATAGAGGTTCCACCTTTTCAATACACTGTTATTAAGTTGTACACCTAGTCGCCATGTTTTTTGACCTGCAGAAAGCTTACGATTACAGCACAGCGGGAATATACAAGACTGTCACGTTACAAATGAACTTCATCTGAATTTACTTCTTTATAAAAAGTGTTGATATTTCTAGGTACACCCTTTTGACTGTGAATAACGTCTTATATTTGTTATGTGTGTTTATAATTGTTTATGATTTAGTCCTTTTGACCTGTTCTCTAATTGGCTGATGACACTTTAAATGTGTCAAAAGCAGTCCCAAAGTTAACATGTAACTTAATATTGGTACAACTTAATAACAGGGACAAGGTGGAACCTCTATACTTTCTTTTTAGTTTGTGATTCTCAGTTCATTACGGAACAATTATGAAGTTTTTAACTTTAAATTGATAGCTTGTGTCGTGATTTAAATATAGATATCGGTGGTTGTCTTGAACAAACTTTTAGCGAGGTACCTCCGTGGTTAGTTCCGTGGCTGGAAATACGCCTAGATCTTCTCCGTGGACCCAAGGTGAACACGGATTCCTCCGTTTATCGGGGGTATTTCCATGACTTCATTCACCAATATCCGGCCGCGAGACAGATCTTCACGGATGGTTCTAAAATCGGAGAAAATGTTGGTTGCTCTTTCGTCACCAAAAATATGAACTCTAAGAACTCTCTTCCTAGTGTATGTAACTAGTTTCGACACTGGTGAGCATCATCTTCAGCCAAATATGAGAACAGGCAATCATAAATAAACTTATCATTACATCAATGAACATATAAACACTCTTTAATATGGGACTTACGGCCGGTCCCCACTGGTTAACATTTAACATGTTGGAATTGACGTGTATACTGTGATTGTGTCTTCCAGTCGTCTTTGTGTGTTAACTCAGAATGTTGATTTTAACGCTTCTAACATGTTTGCGCGTTTTCCGCTTCAAGTTGAAAACATGTCGAGTCAATTAGTTGTTCGTGAGATGTCGGCAAAGTTTCAGCAACTTCCGTGCTGTTTCCATTCCAACAGAGCCTAAACGACACAAACGACGTACTTCTCGCGAAGTAGGATTGTATTTACAACACTCCTCAAGACTTTCTCTTTGTTATAACCTACAAATACAGTACGCGCACGTATGCTGTTCTCTCTGCACTATACCTGTACTAAAATTTACAGTCAGAAATGGAGCGGAGCAAGGAGATTACTCTGGACTTAATTAATTATAATAGAAAGGCCTTGTTTGTGGGATGTCTCATCAAAGGAGTACCGAGATAAAGCGAAAAAAGCAGACAGTTTCCAGGAACTCGAAATTATCTATAATTGTTCCCGCGAGTGCATCGAAAAAACTAGCGCCCCTCTGCTCCCAGTACGGTACAGTCGAGAATTGTAAAAAGTTCAAAAAGTCGGGGGCGGGAGCGGACAAAGTTTATACTTCAAAGTGGTTTGCTTTTGAAGCAGTGAGCAGGATGAGGAGAGGTAATGTGCCTATTAAAACTGCATTTCTAAATCATAACAAGAAGCAACAGTGGCAATAACAAAGGCCAAGTACTCTTCATCTTTTTTGCTAGTGGCTTTACGTCACACCAACACAGATGGGTCTTATGGCGACAATGGAATAGGAAAGGGCTAGGATTTGGAAGGAAGCGACCGTGGCTTTAATTAAGGTACAGTCCCAGCATTTGATTTGTGTGAAAATGGGCAACCATGGAAAACCTTCAGGGCTGCCGACTGGGATTCGAACCCACTATCTCCTGGATACAAGCTCACAGCCGCGTGCCCCCAACTGTCGAACCACATATAGAGTTTCTCTGTAAATATGACAGTCCCAGCTAGAACGACACTTAAACATAACATAATTATTTAACTCAAGATGGAATCTTGAAATTCCTGAGTTCTACTTTGTATAACATTTCATTTATGACAAGACTTTTTATTTAATTGAGAATCTTACGGTTCTAACTTGAACTCAATACTTTCAAAGTTCTCACTTGAGTGAAAAGAATTATGTTGAAGTGTCGATTAGGGAAATGAATTTCATTTTATGGGTCCGTATAGAATTTTGATTAAACCAAATAAAATAATGAGTTATTCCACCTTTTCAATACAAATTAAATAGTTGTTTATTAAATAAACATTTAATGGGACTAGTTTTGTCCTATTTAAATGTCATCTTCAACCATATCACGTGTAGAACAAAGTATTTGAAACATGGTTGTTTTAAAGATGGTCTTGAAACAAATGGGCCGATTGCAGAAACAATGACTAGTTTTAAGCCTTAGACAACGTCTACCTAAACAACATCTAAATCGAGCACGATCTTGCATTGCATAAACAATGTTCAGCCAATGTTCAACTAGACATCGCTTAAAGTTTAAATGTTGGTTTGAAAATGGAGATAGAAGTATCTTTCATGCAACTCTTTGCCTGTCGCAACCAATGAAATTCGTCGGTGCGCGCGCCGAACGCCAGTCAGTTGTTGTGTCTTCCTACACATTACTCAAATATGGCTAAGCATGAGCATGACTTGCCCACAGATAAGCGTATCGCTTTCGGTGGAAATTCAATCTCATAATATTATGGACACTAAAGTGACAAGCCACCGTATAGGAAAGTGTAGCTTTGATTATAGCATTGTTACAGCGAGTGTAATCTACTCGTAAATACGGTAGCTTCGACGAAGGGAAGATGAAGCTATAGTGATGTGTAACCGAGTGTGTTGTACGGGCTATATAGATGTAGCTTGCATTCTGGTGGTTGTAAGTTTGAAACACATCATCGGCAGTCCTGAAGATGGTTTTCCGTAGTTTCCCTACTTTTACACCAGGCAAATACTAGGGCTGTTATTATGGCCACAGCTCTTCTTCCACAGTCCTTAAACAATAATCACCACCATTACCACCACTTGCCTTTTCCTATCTGATAGTTGTCAAAAATTTATACGATTACATATATATATAAACCATATACAACCTACTTTTTAGTTTTCACTATTATGTGTGTTTACTTGGCAGTAATTATAAGCGAATCCCTCCTGGTTGATGTATGTAACAGCCCTCTGACGATTGGGACAAGTTATTCTGATAGTGGAAGTGACCTATAATTCCATGGAAATTACCCCCATGTGCATAATAAAATATATCGATTGCCAAGAATATTGTATTCAAGTTGACAGTTACCGGACTGTCCCTTTGTCAGTCTCAAGAAACAAGTCTCTTGAAAAGCGGCACTTGAAGATCTATCTTCCCGTACATGTCAAATGAATTGCTGTGATTTAGCAGTGGGAGACCCACAGAGAGGCAGTCGGACTAACCTTTCTTCAGTGAGAATTGATGGTAGAACGAGTTCTTGGTTCAGGGTACTTGCGGGGTTAGACAAGGCTGTAATCTTTCACCTTCGCTGTTCGTAGTTTACATGGATCATCTGCTGAAGCCCAGTTGTCAACATAAATGTCTTTGATTGATTTCCCTTGCTTATAGGTAGGTGCAATTACTGCTTTTGTCCAATCTGAAGTACCTTACCAACACTTCATGCTAATTTTACCACTTTATGAAGCCATTTCATCCCTGCCTTCCCACTATACTTCACCATTTCAGGTCTAATTTCATCTGTTCCTGCTGCTTTATGACAATGGCATACCTGCCAACTTTGACCTTTCCATGCCTCTCTGCGCTGTCCAGAGTTTCCCTTTCGTAAATTCGTTCATTGTCCAGGTCTCACAGCCATAAGTCAGCACTGAAGGATGCACTGATCATTAACTATTTTCTTCAGATTTACTGGCATATTTGTTATGAAGACAGTAGAGTTTCTTCCATATGCCTGCCATCCTAGCTTAATGCGTTGAAAAATTTCTGGTCTTATATCACCTTTCATATTCATCAACTGGCCCAGTTAGATATATTCATTGACCTTCTCTAACGGCATGTTGTTGATGTTCACAATTCCTGCTGTGTCCCACTTGTTGGACATGACTTTCGTTTTGGAAAGGTTCATCTTCAAGCCGACTGACTCACATTCCATGGCAAGATCAGTAACTAATGTCTGGAGTTCATCATTGCTGTTTTCCAGTAATGCAATGTCATCAGCAAATCTCAAGTTGTTGAGCCTTCTGCCGTTGATCCTTATACCCTTTTCTTCCCAATTTAACTTCGACATTGCCATCTCAAAAACAGCTGAGAATAGCTTTGGAGAGATTGGATCAACTTGTTTAACACTTCTTCCGATAGGGAATTCTGAAGTTGCTTCACCGACATTAACAAAGGCTGAAGAGGTCTTGTAGAGTTAGAGAACTCTGATATAAGCCACTTCAACTCCCTGCTCATCTAAGGCTTCAAAAAAAAAAAAAAAACAGATCAGAGCAATTGATGGGGACAATGGTTGAATTACTGAAAAAGAGGAGATTTTGAATTTTGTCTTTATAGTAAATCAAAGGAAATTTCGATA
This sequence comes from Anabrus simplex, assembly GCF_040414725.1. Classification (NCBI taxonomy): domain Eukaryota; kingdom Metazoa; phylum Arthropoda; class Insecta; order Orthoptera; family Tettigoniidae; genus Anabrus; species Anabrus simplex. Next base: position 124,674,211 of record NC_090265.1, on the reverse strand, counting down.
GCACCTGACCTAAAAAGTGTAACTGAAGTTCCAGATATACTTCCTTCAGAAGTCAGATATGCTATAGACAACGTGAAGAAAGGAACTGTTGCTGGTGATGATCTTTCTGTTGATATTCTGAAGCTTACAGGTGATGAAACTGTAAACCACTTGGCTAAAATCTTCAGTTCTTGTTTACACAATGCTTCAATCTCAGCATCATGGAATAAAGCAAAGATGGTATTATTGCATTAAAAAAGGAAGTATTCACAATATCCAAAACTATTGCCCTATAAGCTTGCTCTCTGTTTTGTACAAACTTTTTATGAAGATCTTGTTACACAGAATCAGCTCTACCCTTGACTCAACCCAGCCAGTTGAACAAGTAGGATTCCGCAGCAGCCGTAACACAGTGGATCACATTCTGGCTCTGCGTGAAGTGATTAGCAGAGCAAATGAATACCAGATGCCTCTGTGTATAGCCTTTGTTGATTTTGAAGAGGCATTTCATACAATCAGCCATTCAGCTATCTTACAACAGTGGATATACAGGGTACTAAATAGAATCTGGAAGGAGAATGTAGTACCCAATGACTGGAAGCAAGGAGTCATCATCCCATTGTTGAAAAAAGGTGATAGAAAGAAATGTACCAACTACAAAGGTAAAACTCTGCTGTCACATGGCCTCAAGATCTACAAATCCGTCTTTGAGAGCAGGATTAGAAAATATGTTGAACCTACACTTGAGGAGGAACAACATGGATTTAGACCTCATAGATCAACTATAGACCTCATTTTTGCCACCAGAATGCTCTATGAGAAATATTGGGAGAAAGGTAAAACACAACTGTTTTTCTGGACATTGAGAAAGCATATGACCATGTACCATGCAGGCATGTATGGGAATGTTTGAGACATAAGAAAGTACCCGATGACATCATAGCATGGGTGCAACGATTATATGATTAAAAAAAAGTGTTGTGTCTAAGTCTAGGATAGAAGGTCAGGTTGGTTCGAAACAAAGAGTGGAGTCCAACAAGGAAGTTGTCTTTCACCACTTCTCTTCATAATCATAATGGATGAAATTTTGAAACCAGTTAAAAGAAAGGATCCAACAACTAATGCCCTGGTTTTTGCTGATGGTGTAATGGTATGGGGCGAGACAGAAGCAGAAGTACAAACTAGACTAGATTCTCTGGCATGAAGCTTGTACAACCTTAGGTCTCAAAATCAGCAAAACTAAGGCAGTTCGCTTGGCGATGAGTAGAAACTCTCCAACGGTTCATCTAAGAATTGGAGATGAGGAGATGGATATTGTAGACAACTTCCAGTATTTAGGTAGTGTTCTGACATCAGACAATATCATACATCAAGAGATTAGCAACAGAATACAGAAAGCTTCCAGATTCTATCACGCTGTACATTAAATACTTTGGGATGAAACATTTCCGTTAGTTTCCAAGATCAGCTTGTGCAAAATACTGTATATCTAGTACCTATATTTACGTATGACCTGGAAGCAGCTACGCTTACTGGACCAACAAAGAGTCGTCTTCAGGCAACAGAAACCAAGTTCCCTCGTTTTTGTCTACAAAAAACAAAAGTGGATAAAATAAGGAATGTGGATATCCAGCAACAGCTTGGATTGGAAGGAAACTTGCTGGAGACTCTAGAACTGAAGAGATTGCAATGGTATGGTCACATGAAAAGAATGGACCCTCACGGGACTCCTCAAACATATTTTGACCACATAGTTCATGGGAAGAGACTAAGAGGAAGACCTTACGATGTTTGGGAAAAACAGATGTTGAAGGACCTTGCAATTAGAGATGTGAACTGGCGTCACATGTATGAGCAGCACCTGTGGATGGATTGGACACAATGGAGGAAGCTCGTACACAACCGCGCCTGGCTTGCTGGAGCGCAGAAATGATCTACGTTCTTGAATACTAAGAAGAATAGGACTTCTTCTTCTCGTATATTCCTACAGCTAAGTGAACTAATTTCTTACAACAAATGTGTTTTACAGGAAATTCTATAAACACTTTTTCATAGTGTCAAACTTAAATGTTTTAAGACCATCCTTAAAACAACTGTTTCAAATACTTCATTCTACATGTGATATGGCTGAAGATGACCTTTAAATAGGTCAAAACTAGTCCCATTAAATGTTTATTTAATAAACAACTATTTAATTTGTATTGAAAAGATGGAATAACCCGGGACTTCAAGATTTTGAAATTGTGATCATTTGAAGTTTTCTCCAGATACTTTTAGGAGCATCATAAGTCCCATATTAAGAGTGTTTATATGTGCATTGATACAGTGATATATTTATATACGATTGCCTGTTCTCGTATTTGGCTGAAGATGACGTTCACCAGTGTCGAAACTAGTTCCGAGTAAATGTTATAACTTGTTTAGTTTAATATTAGTATTGAAAAGGTTGATTTTTAATTTTACTTCTCTATTATTCTCGGTTCAATACCGACTTAAAAATGAAATTCTTAAATTTAAGTGGTATGTTCCAAGCTGTCATTGGAGAGATGTTGTGGAATGGCATCAGTAGACGAGTAAGTTTTGAGTGGTGTCTTTAAAAGTAGGAAAGATCACGATATGAAGATAAAGTTGGAATTCAAGAGCACAAATTGGGGCAAATATTCATTTATAGAAGGGGAGTTAGGGATTGGAATAACTTACCAAAGGAGATGTTCAATAAATTTCCAATTTCTTTGAAATCATTTAAGAAAACAACAGATAGGGAATCTGCCACCTGGGCGACTACCCTAAATGCAGATCAGTATTGATTGATTGATTGATTGATTGATTGATTGATTGATTGAAGAACGGTTTACTTCCACAATGTGTGTTATTTGATACTCTTTTGGCTGTGTTTATTGGATGTAAGTGTTAACGAAGTGATCCAAATAGCCAAAAGTGCATTGTAACTTAGAAGCAGTGATGTTATATAAGACTTTTCAAGTATATTTTGTGCATGTGTAATACAGCATTGTAAATTGAAAACGAACAGTTATGTAGTATGAAGCTATAAATACAACAATTTTCTTCATTTATATAAAACTGGCAATTTCTCAACTTTTTGCATTGTTATTGTTATAATAGTCATACAAACAATTTTGTATTCATTGGGATTGTAATTTTATTCCAAAGCAAGAGTTGTATAAATTTTTTAATTAAAGAGATTTAAATGCAGTGGGCAGAGTGGAGGGCTGTTAGGGGAGTTGGAAGGCCCTTTAAAAAATGTTTAAAAAAATATTTGTAAAAAAAAATCAAGGCCAATACATACATCATCGTTATAGACCGTTATACCTTTCAGCGTTCAGTCTCCAGGCCTCTGTGAATTTACTAAACATCGCCACAATCCTCTATTTGCAACTAGTGCTGTGGCCTCATTTAGTTCTATACCTCTTATCTTTAAATCGTTATAAACTGAGTCTAACCATCGTTGTCTTGGTCTCCCTCTACTTGTCTTACCCTCCATACCAGCGTCCATTATTCTCCTAGGTAACCTATCCTCCTCCATTCGCCTCGCATGACCCCACCACCGAAGCCGGTTTATGCGTACAGCTTCATCCATTGAGTTAATTCCTAAATTAGCCTTTATTAGCTCATTTTGAGTACCCTCCTGCCATTGTTCCCACCTGTTTGTACCAGCAATCATTCTCGCTACTGTCATGTGTGTTTACTTATAACTTATGAATAAGATACGGAGTCCACCCAGCTTTCACTCCCGTAAAGCAAAGTTGGTTTGAAAACAGACCAATGTAAAGACAGTTCGGTCTGCGAGCTAACTGCATTAGTTTTACTACAACTTGATTCAATCTCATTTACTATATTCCATCCTGGGAAAACACACAACCTAAATACCTGAAATTATCTACCTGTTCTAGCTTTGTATCACCAATCTGACATTCAATTCTGTTGAATTTCTTACCTACTGACATCAATTTAGTTTTCGAAAGGTTAATTTTCAAACCATACTCATTGCACCTATTTTCAAGATCCAAGATATTAGACTGCAGGCTTTCGGCACAATCTGCCATTAACACCAAGTAGTCAGCATAGGTCAGAGCGCTTACTACATTTCCACCTAAGTTAATCCCTCCCTGCCACTTTATACCTTTCAGCAGATGATCCATGTAAACTACAAACAGCAAAGGTGAAAGATTACAGCCTTGTCTAACCCCTGTAAGTACCCTGAACCAAGAACTCATTCTACCATCAATTTTCACTGAAGCCCAATTGTCAACATAAATGCCTTTGATTGATTTTAATTATCTACCTTTTAATTCCAAGTCCCCCAGTATGATGAAGATCTTTTCTCTTGGTACCCTGTCATATGCTTTCTCTAGATCTACGAAACATAAACACAACTGTCTATTCCTCTCGTAGCATTTTTCAATTACCTGGTGCATACTAAAAATCTGATCCTGACAGCCCCTCTGTGGTCTGAAACAACACTGGTTTACATCCAACTTCGTCTCAACCACTGATCGCTCCCTCCCTTCCAAGATGCCAGTGAATACTTTCCCTGGTATACTAATCAATGAGATACCTCAATAGTTGTTGCAATCCTTCCTGTTCCCTTGCTTATAGATAGGTGCAATTGCTGCTTTTGTCCAATCTGAAAGTTCCTTGCCAATACTCCATGCTAATCTTACTACTCTATGTAGCCATTTCATTCCTGCCTTCCCACTATACTTCACCATTTAAGGTTGAATTTCATGTATTCCTGCTGAAATGAATATGGAGTTTATTTACCATCCTTTCCACTTCTTCAAGTGTAATTTCACCATCATTTTCCTCCTCCTTATGAGCTTAGCTGTTCGCAACACGACCAGGAAGTTTTCCTATTACGTTGAGATGTTCAGAACATTCCCTCCAACTCTGCAATGATTCCCTGCGATCTATTATGTTTACCTGAATTACTCAGAACACTGTTCATTTCCTTTTTCCTTCCCTTCCTAAGATTCTTTATTACTGTCCAGAAAGCTTACCCTGCTGCTTGACCTAGCCTTTCCAGGTTATTACCAAAATCTTCCCACGACTTCTTTTTGGATTCAACTATTTGTTTCGCTCTGTTTCTTTCATCTACATACAATTCCCTGTCTGCCTCGGTCCTTGATTGGAGCCATTCCTGATAAGCCTTCTTTTTACGTTTACAAGCTGCTCTCAATTCATCATTCCACCAAGATGTTCGCTTTTTCCCATCTTTACACACAGTTGTTCCTAGGCATTCCCTTGCTGTTTCTACTACAGCATCCCTGTATACCACCCATTCTCTTTCTATATCCTGAACCTGCTTACTGTCTACTGTTCTAAACTTCTCACTAATCATATCCATGTACTTCTGTCTAATTTCCTCGTCCTGGAGATTTTCTACCCTTATTCATTTGCAGACGGAATTCACTTTCTCTACCCAAGGCCTAGAGATACTTAGTTCACTACAGGTCACATAGTGGTCTGTATCTTCGAAAAATCCCCGGAAAACTCTTACATTCCTAACAGATTTCCTGAATTCAAAGTCGGTTAAGATAGTCTATTATGGATCTGGTACCCCTAGCCTCCCATGTATAGCGGTGAATAGCCTTGTGCTTGAAGAATATATTCGTAACTGCTAAACCCATACTAGCACAGAAGTCCAACAAATGCTTCCCATTCCCATTAGCTTCCATATCTTCCCCACATTTACCTATCACCCTTTCATATCCTTCAGTTCTATTTCCACCTCTTGCATTGAAATCACCCATTAGCACTATTCTATCCATGCTGTCGACCCTGACCACGATGTCACTTAATGCTTCATAAAACTTGTCAAGTTCATCCTCATCTGCACCCTCACATGGTGAATACACTGAGACAATTCTTGTCCTTATTCCTCCAACTGTCAAATCTACCCACATCATTCGCTCATTTATGTACCTTACAGAAACCATGTTGCGTGCAGTGGTATTCCTGATAGAGGCCTACCCCATACTCTGTCCTTCCCTTTCTAACACCCGTCAAGTACACTTTATAATCTCCTTATCTCTTCCTCGTTATCTCTCCTTATCCGAATATCACTTACTCCTAGCACATCCAAACGCATCCTCTTTGCTGACTCAGCTAGTTCTAGCTCCTCATCGAATTCCATTTTTTCGCCAAGTTGTTTCCAAGGAGTCCCTCGCCTGTCAAATGGGAGTGGGACTCCGTTACTCCCATAGTTCGAGTCATGCTTGAAATGTTCTGAAGCAGGATGCTACCCTACCTACACATAGTCCTAGTGAAGATCTCTCCTCTAACTGGTTATGGATCACCGGTGGATTGTACAGTCCTAGCCGCCTGAGCCCAAGGAGGGCCATGACTCTGAATATGTCTGAGATGCCCACTCCCATTCCATAGCAACTGGTATCCCGGCTATCAGGACCACTTACTAGGCCACTCAGCCGGTGCCCATGGTTCATGAACTAGGACATGACTACAGTAACCCACACCATGAACCATCAAGGCTAATAACTGAATTTATTAAAAACAAAATATGCATTTGTTGGCAAAAAATTACAAACCTGAAATTATCAAGGGTGTAATTTTTCCTAAAGAACTTAAAAAAATACATAGCATTAGGTACTCGAATGTTGCTGATAGTCATACTGAATATACTGGAAATATACTGGAATTTTGAAAGTGGAACTCAGTAGACACCCTGCTTAATATTGTGCATTTCAAAAAATCCTCAAGATCTGTTATAGCGTATATTTTTGTTTAGAAATAATTGTGCTCTTGATATGGGAATATGAACATTGATGTTGAGTAAGGTATTGGTTAACTCTGTTATAGCTGGAGGACCATAACACATCGGCATAACCTAAAGTAATTATTGTGTGGGGCATGTTATTATTTGCAACTGTAGCACCTCCACAGGACATAACATGTATAGATGCATCTTCAGTATAAACTATTATGCCTTTCAACATTCAGTGTGTAAGCTTCGGTGAATTCCTCAATCCTGTACTTACAGCTAGTTCTGTGGTCTCATTTATTTCCACAGCTCTAATCCTTAAATCATAATAAACTGAGCCCAACAACTGTCGTTCTGGTCTTTCCCGTTTCTCTTACGCTCTAATCCTCTTATTTGCCTCATATGATTCCACCACTGAAGCCGGTTATGCTCACAGCTTCATCTGTCAGCTTAATGGCTAACGTAGGCATGTCATGTATCTCCTTATTCAGAGTACTCTCCTGCCATTGTTCCTACCTCAATGTACCAGCAATCATTCTCACTACTTTCACGTTGGTTTCTTCTACCTCATGAATAAGATATCCTGAGTCCACCAGCTTTCACTCGCGAACAGCAAAGTCTGTCTGAAAACAGACCGATGTAAAGTGTGTTTTGTCCCAGTTGACTTCTTTCTTTCAGAACTGTGTAACTGAGAACTCACTGCATTAGCTTTGCTGCATCTTGATTTAGTTTCACTTAGTATGAGACAGTTCTGGGAGAACACTTGAAGTTATCCACATGTTCCACTTTCATATGCCCAACCTGATATTCAGTCCTTGTAGGTTTTTTCCTTACTGACATTGCTGTGCTCATTAAATGCTAATTTTTAAATAATACTCACTGAACCTCTTTTCAAGCTCCAAGATATTAGAATGCTGGCATGCAGTACTTAATTTAATTCCCATTACTCCTGCATGGAACATAGGATGAGTGCATTCATAAGATAAGGCATGGACCGTGAAGGGAAGCCAGCCTGTGAGCGACAGCGCTATCAAGATGGCGGCAGCCGGTGATGAGTTACCCTACCAGTGAGTACTTTCTGCCTTGCAGAGTGTGAGGGAACTCTGCCAACAACAGACCGTGCCATCATTTCGAGTTGAATATATTCCAGGGGTATTCGGTTATGTCTTTGTAATAACAAATTGTGTAACACTACATACAGTGAAACGTGTGAAGCGACCGCTGACTGTTCCATGAAACAGTGGTCTTTTAAAGGGATGCTTGCTTAAAAGGGGGAAGCAATTTTTTAAAAAATTTTTAAAAAGAAACTTTGAAAACAAAATGTATGTGATTTGAAGTTTACTAGGATATGAAACAAGACAGCTCCAGCAGTTGTGCGAATAAACACTTTTACACCACAGTACTTCACTTACGTCAGTATACAGTACAAAGTTTGTCCCTAACCTTTTATTTTCCTGGAAAAGAATATTGCAAATTTAAATGTTTTTGTTTCCATGGTGTGGGTTACTGTAGTCACGGCCTAGTTCAAGAACCATGGGCAATGGCTGATTGGCTTAGTAAATCGTCCCGAGATTTGGGATACCAGGTGCTGCGGAATTGGAGAAGGCATCTCGGACATATTCTGAGTCATGGCCTTCCTTGAGCTCAGGCAGCTAGGGCAATACAATCCACCATTGGTCCCTAACCGGTTAGAGGAGAGATCCTCACTTAGACTATGTGTAAGTAAGGGAAGCATCCTGCTTCACAGAATTTACCAAGCTCAGAATATTTTAAGCAAGCCTCAGACCTGTGGGAGTAATGCACCCACTCCCATTTGACGGGCGAGGGACTCCTTGGAACTTGCAGAAAGAGCGCTGAAAGGCATAACGATCTATGATGATGTATGTACCTATATTAACTTAATTTTAGAATTGAAGAGCTTGGGTCAAGAACAAGACAGCTGCAAAATATAAAAAAAATTCATGAGACAAAAAATTTCATAAAATAATTATATGTTGAAAAAGTAAGGGTTATGTGTGTACACTAGCTAGAGGCAGTAGTAACATACATATTGAAGTGGAAATCATTCGGGTTGTGTTAATGGACTCCTCTCAGTTTATTCGCACAGCTGCTGTACCTGTCTTGTTTCATATCCCGGTAAACTATGTTTACTATGGAGAATGCAAATAACCTTTACTATTTACCTGAGTTATCAATATAAGATACTTTATTATGCAGCAGACTTACTGTGAGAGTAAATATTGTTCCAATGCTATACCTGCCAACCCTTCTGATTTACCTGGAAACTGTAAGTTTTTTAACTCTACTTCTGATTTACCAATTTATTTTTACTTCTTGCTATTTTTGAGCAATATAACCTCCAGTACGGTCAGTACTCTTTCCCCAGGATAAATTGTGTGCTTGTGTAATTTATGCAACCTCATTTTCAAACGTATTTATTTGATGCTTTATTTGGCGAGTGTATCGTCCGCCGCCTTCGTGTATCGTGTTTCTTACTCACTACAGCATCGTGTGTGTTTTACAGCTGGGAATTCGGGTCGGCAATCATCCTACACACGAGAGACGCTATCACGTGCTAGCGACTCCGTTAATTGGGATGAAAGATTGAGTTTCTTATTGTATGATTCGCGCGCTGTAAACATCGTTTCTGTGCATAGTTTTGTTGCAGTTGTAGGTCACATGTGATTGTCTTTTTTCTTTCGTTTCGATTCTATGCTTTTGCCCCTGTCAAAGTCGTGTGTTAATATGAGACCTATTGATCAGTTTTATGTGTGGTAGTTTCGCATATTTCAGTGCATTTGGGTTCACTCTTAGTTCATAATTTTAATGAGTTGAATGTATTTCAGAGAGTTGTGTTGGTGACAGTTTCTCTTATTTTCTTTTCACATTATGGCCACAAAACATAACACACGTTATCTTCGTGTTCAGAGATACCTATAAAATTGAATTTTGAATTTTTATGTTACATATAAAGGAAACTATTATGCATTTTGTTCTGTGTTTGCTACATTTTCTTGAAACCATTTTTGTTTTCTTAGTATAAGATTTTAAATTTAGTGGTCGCCTTGTAACTGTAGATATGGATGCCTTTTATGTTGTCCTTTTTTCATCAAGACCGTGGCGCAATATACACGATGAAATCCAAGAATTGAAAAATCTTCCTATTTTTGATTTCTAAAAGTTGGCAGGTATGCTGTAAGATTTATATAGGACCAAGAAAATCAGGTTCACAGCAAGTTCATCATTATTCAGCACGAACATCATCACCGGGTGCATCATCATCCCAGTTGAAACTATCTGATTGTAGAAACACAAACAGTCAGGTGGAACATACAGTATTTTGAAGCTATATCTTTAGCATCCTTTGCCTTATTTGCATTGACTTTTAAGACACTGTGATGTAGAACACTTGGCATGCGTTACCATGCTACTCTGTGGTACTCTCATTGACACTGCACAAGTTCATTGCTGTTGTATTCAATGCACCTGTATTTTGACACTGTCAACGTTGGACCTTTATGAGGACTGACCTTTGTTTTGAAGTGAGTTGTGTAGTCCAAAAACATGGTTCGTGTTACATTATGAACAATGAACTTACGACTCACGTTCTGTACCAGGACATGATAATCTTGTGGCAAATATATTCTCTCTTGCTTTCGTTATTCCTTCTCGATTACACCAAAGGTCCGGTCACAGGGGAGGAAGCTGTATCCGGGCCCTGGATGCAGGTGTATTATTTTCTTGAATTTCCCAGTCCTTTGACAAGTGTATTGTGAGTTGAATCTGCTGATTATTTTAAATTCATATTTATTCACTCATTCATTCATTCTTCATCATCACGTTTTGAATTCTGGGCAGTGGGTGAATTTTGGACTTTTAAATTGTCATTACACATCATTTTATTTCTTACCATTAGGGGTCGATGTCCTAGATGTTAGGCCGCTTTAAACAGCAAGCATCATCATAAATATTACTTGGGTCTGGAGATGGCAACTAACCGTGGCAAATAAAGATAATGTACTGTAAAAATCCACTTCTTTCAGGTGAAGTGATGGTAGTTGTATGTGAAAGGAAAATGGCAGAGAACAATAATAGTAATAATATAGAAATGATGTCTGAGTTTAACTGCCTTAAAATGATCGTTGTCTAAGATCAGAGATGAAAGTGTGACAGCCCTCAAAAGTTGTACCAAATCCATCAATCTCTTTAACAGTTATTTCTGCTAGATTGTAATATTTGAGTGCTCTGGAATCATTCTAGAAACTGACTCGAAAGAAGATTCCAAGTAATTTAGTCTTGCCTAACAAATGTCTCAATAGACACCTAATCAAACATCAAATGGCTGTTGATGTGGTGGTGATTTTAGTTTGTAGAGACCCAACAGTATTAACAGCACAAAACTGTAGTAGCAGCTCCAGGACATATATCTTTATAACATGTACGTATATTATAAAGATATAGGTCCTATATATTGTACCAGTAAAAGTTCGAGGCGTAAGGCATGAGAAGGATCTCAGGTAGTGGAAGTTGGTTTTTGGAGCCGGTACAGAGCAGGATAGACTCGCAGGGCGATTAATAGATGGTTATACCCTTTTTCAAACAATTTATTAATAATGTTAATCAATTCACCACCCTGCAATGTCGATATAGGATGTAAATAATTTGTTGAAATCAAAAGGGTTGACGTAAACCTTCTTGAATGCAATTTGTGAAAAGAAATAAATCTCACAGATCCAATAGTCTTTTGCGAAAACATAAAGTATCAGTTTTTCACCTAAAGTCTTTCTAAGTATTATGACATGACATGAACACACTTATAATTGAAAATAAGAATTTGAACTTCTGTTGAGAGTTTCTCAGTTTGTGAGCCTTGAAACATAGAACACTTGAAACTCCTAGAGTCTTTCTTATGTGAAATAGATTTTGAAAATAGATTTATCATTAAAAGATGAATTTTGAGTAATGGTGGAAAACTACGAAGTATCGTCACACGCAGCACTGGGTAAACCACTGTTCACGATTGGTAAGAAAGAAAAAAAAAGAAAGTCAGTTTGTGACTACTCACTTTTTAAAAAAAACTTGGCTTACGAATACTGATGAGAATCTGGAACATTCCGCGGGTGCGGATGATGACTCGAACTTGAAGTTCCACGAAGAAACCACGTTGACGTCATAGATGAAATGATGTTCAAGGTAGTTGGATCTTGTAGAATTTTCTGAAGATTTCTGCTGCTCGTGGAAATTATCTTAACACACGGAACATGCAAGTAGTATTTACAGATACTATGTTAATTTTAGGACGTCCAATGAGTGATCCCAGTCCTTGTTGCAAAAAAAACCCCACTATTTTAAACTGTCACTGAGAACGTCCAACACAGTGCAAACACGTAATATTTCTCATGACCGTCTCTAACCACAGTCTTTGAATCGTTGTCCTGACAGATAACACTGATTCTCTAATGTTAATAGGACTATCTTATTTTAGAAAAAGTTCTTAACTTTCATTAAGTTTATCACTGAAACACGTCATGTCCTAATATGGCACATAAATAAAAAGACACAGTCCAAGGATGTGCTATGTTAGAAAATAAGTTCTAGAGTAGTTAAAGTTACTGTACACGACAGTTTCTGTTGGTAATTTAATATTGTGTGCAATTAATTAAGTTCACACGTCATGTTGTGAATGTCCGATATATAACTTCGAACTTCACTGATTTCGTCCGTGTTATACTTCGAAATGTCTGTAAGTTATATCATAGTCGCGGCACAATAGACTACTTACGGTGCGACGTCTTTTTTTTTTTTTTTTCAAGTACGATGGCGATTTACTAGCCCGTAATTTCGTCTCCGCAAAACACGACGAAAAGTACTGTCTTCGAGACTGCACGAACATACTATGTGAGGGCCAGTCTCCCCTCTCTCTTACTCATACACATACTGCACTGCTAGACTGGACTGCTTGCAATGAACTGAACTCAACTCAACACACAACTACCTGTTAGCCTTGACCCAGTGGCATATATAGCTGGCGCTGGGAGGGGTAGTTTCTCTCGGTCATGTGACCGTGAGTGCGTAATTTCTGTTAGATTTTAAATCATTGTAACTCAGCAACCATAGGATGGATTAATTTGGAATTTATAGAGGTTAGTTTTCATGACGTCCGCTACAATTTAGCGTTTGTTCCATTAAAATTGGTACAGGCGTTGAAAACTTGTGAAAAGAAAGATATTTTCGAGAAATATCTCTAGGGGAGGTGAGCTTTGAACGACAGGTGACGTCACTTGACTCCGCCTAGCGCACTCGAGGAGTCTGGTACATACTGGAACATTCTTTTACTTAGATGTTCGTACGTCGGACGGATCTTATATGCTGGAACAACATTTCTTTTGATAACTATGGACCAGGACCTAGGCTTTCCTGGTACAATATTATATGTGCATAGTTTGTGAATTTTAAAAATCATTACATTAAGAGAGTATATCTGTTACCTTCTAATTAAGCCCAGATTGATTTACCTTCTGCTCTAGAAATATGTTGCATATTCTTCTGTTATCCATGTTTAAGACAGAGCCTTTGGTCCACAGTCTCCATTCCATTGCAACAGCAGGTTGGAAGATTACTATTGGACAAATGCATGTTCATAGTTCTGCAGTTAGTATAGTCTCCTCTGACATAACCCATCCTCTTCAGTTTGCCTGAAATGATCCCCACACAATCTAATTCATCCTCGTAGTTTCATCAAATATATTAATTCATAAAAGTTGTTCTCTGTATTTAATAAATGATAGAATTTAATGCAGCCAATTGCCAAGAAATAAATACAATATCATACATTGATCATTCACCACAAAATGAGGTCAACAACGTTGTTCTTTCCGTTCACTCCCGAAGATGGTACCGATCGCATTGTTCCTTGCACAATTTGCAAGTACAGTCATTAGTAGGGTCGTGATGTGATGTCTTGTCTTTTTGCATATTTTGTGATGGAATCCATGCACAGCGAATCGCGTCATGATATGTCGCAGGTCGTAATTCGGACGTTGCCAGTCTTGAGTCATCATAACATCCGTGGTGTAAAGCGTGCTCCATATTTCTTGTTATGTTCTTTTAATGCACTGTGATATACATGTGTAGCATATAATTGCATCCATTCTCGAAGATCCTCTGTAAAGAAACTTTCTCTCACCAGCTCATATACAAACCGTGAGGGGGTAAATTTAGATATGCTTAGAACTCTTTTTAGATAAATTGCCTTGATCTTTTCCAATTCCAGAAGATTGCTCTTAGAAAGATGGTCCCATATTAGATGCAATCCGTTGCTCACAATAGGCGAGATCTTCACTCTGAATAGTTTTATCACTGTATCCAGTGAGAGGTTCCTTATGTTAAAAATTAAATATGTGTAAGATGTCGTGCATTGCTATTATTGCAGTTGCGACCTTGTCCTTGATGTGAATGTGGATCCTGTAGTCTGTAGCATCATTCCCAGGTATTTAAAGGATGCGGCCGCCGTTAATCTTTCGTTCTTATAATAAATTGTGTCATGTGATGCAATTTTTCCCCCTCGTCTGAATGTCATAACCACTGTCTTTTTTGCATTCAGCAATAGGTCATTTCTGCCGGCCCACTCCACTAATCTATTGAAGGCTGCTTGCAGATCTGCACGAGATGATGATGATGATGATGATGATGATGCAATTGCCATGTCATCCGCGTAAACATATATTTTTACATTACTGGAATTTACTGTTGTTATTGCGTCCATGGTCGCTATGTTAAACAGGATCGGACTCAGTGGGTCCCCCTGAAGCACTCTTGTCGTTTGCTCTGTTGGAATAGATTTTGTCAGATTGTCATCAATCTGTACATAGTTTTCTGTGAGTATGTTTCATATCAGAACTAAGATGTATCACTTTCCAACAGTAACATTCTATTGATTGAGTCAAAGGCTTTTGAAAAGTCTATGAAAGCTACATGTAATTTTCCTCGTGCCATTGTTCCACTTGTTCAATAAGCAGTAATTCTTTTTTAGTTTTTGTCTTATTACTTCAGGGTCAGGGATGAGATATCTGTAGTACACCAGGCCTTTTCTTCCCTATGTCAAACATAGCAGTATAAAGATAATTTAATCTGCATAGTCCTTGAGTGGGGTAATACTATCAATCCCAACTATGAACTTTGTTTCCTTTCGTATAATTTGACCCATTTCCTCTCAGTGACCTCTGATACAGTAACAGTGGGTTCAATATATAAATGTCCAACCCTTGTCCTGTTTCTCTACGGGGTTGACATGAAGTGAGATGAATCTTCGTCATGGGTTTTTACGACTGGATGCCATTTCTGATGTCAACCTCATCAGAGAAGTTAATGAGATGAAATGAATAATGTGATATATGATAGTAGGGAGGGAGAGGGTGAAACCCATGCTGGCACATAGCCTACTTCTGTTGAATAGCACAAAGGGGTCTGCTTAAGGCTTAACGTCTCCATCCAACAGATGTTTCAACTTCAACAGCTTCATATGCCCCCATTCTGTATGAACACTGCGGAGAGGTTTGGAATTGAACCCAGGCTTTTGTTACCAAATCTAGTGGTTAAAAATTCTATACTTCCATCTCTCCTGACCTGTTGGTTAACATTTTAATGGGAATTTTTTTTTTACCAATGAGACTCGAACCGGCTAACCAAAGTTTTAGGCCATAGGGACTTGAAGTCTTAACTATCACGTCCACCAGGCAGGCTGGGTTCAAGATATAATACTAACCAATAATAATAGTTGAACTTATAAGAACTATGTGATTTCATTAACTGTCCATAAGCAGTTATGAGTTAGTGTTTTGCTTCACTTTGTATAGTCTAGTCAGTATTAAATTAATAGTGTTATAATGGTTAACTACAGTATATTGTTTTCAAAGTGAAACTGGTGAGGTCCAGTTGGAGATAGCTATTCATATTGAAACTGGTTAACTAACTTACACAAATTCCTTCTTAAGATATTTTTTTTCCCCTTTTACAGTTTTTCTGATTGAAAATTCACTGCTGTTGCTCTTGCAAGCAAGAGCCAATATTTTACTAATGGAATCTTAACTATTTTGAAAAGAAATATGTGGTATGAGCTCAAAGGAATCAGTATAAGTTTGCTTGTCTGCTTAGTTGTAGATGGTGAGAGATTCAGGGGACCAAGAGGATAAAGTTAAGATCAGTTTTTCATGATTTTGATGTTTGAAGCACAGGTGTGAAAGAGACCTCAATGAAATTAAAGATTATATTGGTGGTTACTTTCATTTACAGAGGATTTGTAGACTTGATTGGGCTTACTATAAAATGTATATGTACATTGACTTCATTATGTAGTAGTATTTTGGTAAGTACTCATTGCAGTGCAGTATATTTCTGACTTCATTTTGTGTTATGTTACCAGTTATTGGACACCATATTCAGTTTTCTTGCCCGTAAGACTGATTTCTACACTGGAGGGGGAGAAGGAGCAGGTGAAAAGGTAAAGTATTGGTCTTGTTTTGTAAGTGTAATATTGTGTTAAATGTGCTCTTCTGACTCTTAATTTTCTTGCAGCTTGTTATGTCAGCATTCAAAAAGTACCAGATGGAAGCTTTAAGGCTTCACAATCAGAAAAAGGAGGAGAGGGAAGCCATAGAGAGGAAATTGAAAGAAAAAGCAGAACAGAAGAAACGAGAAGAGGAGAAGTCTGCCACCATAACTGAATTGACTGAAGAAGAGGCAGAAAGACTTCAAAAGGAAATTGAGAAGGTGAGACTTCAGTGGTTAAGATTATAATTTATGGCATTATACTCTGTATTATTGTTTCATTTTTATGAAAGTACTTTTTCTCTGGAGGGCATTTTCAATGAAAAATCTACATCTGATCACTTTTCCAGAAAGCTTTAATTTTTCATTAATTGTAATTCAGACAGTGTAGGACTTTCCTGTTACATTTTCAATTTTTTTTCTCCTACTTTCCAAATTTTATCGTGAGAATTTTTCTCAGTACTGGCGAAGACATAAATTTAAACTTCCCTTGAGTTACTATAATCTGTTGGCTTCATAGTCCGTATTTATAGTTCAAGCACACAAGTACCTTGAGTTAAACCATGATCTATCGATCACTTAATCAGTCAATCAGTCTACTGCCACTGATCTGTATGTAGGGCAGTCACCTAAGTTGCAGCTTCCCTATCAGTCGTTTATGTAATCTTTTATAAGTAATTTCAAAGAAGCTGGAAATTCATTTAACATATCCCTTAATAAATTATTCCAATTCCTACCTTCTCTTCCCAATCTGTCCTCTTCAATTCCAACTTCTTCATATTGTGATCTTTCTTACTTTTAAAAATACCATTCAAAATTATTCATCTGCTAATGTCGTTCCATGGTACCACTCATCTGTCAGCTCCTTATTTACAGTCCCATTTATGCGTTTACCCCAATGAAGATCTTTCTTGTATTAACCCCTCAGGCTGGTTTGTCGTTAATTGTACATCCAGTGGACTACACTTGTTCAGCCGGTTCGGCGTACCATGAACGGCCAGTGCAGGCAGAAGTTAGAACACCTATTACGCACACATCACTGCTGTTTTCTGGGATCTTTTTCCACCTTATGAATCGAGAAGCTCTGTATTTTCCTGCCATCTCTGTTTTATATTTAGAACTGATATGAAAGTGAATATGTTGTTGCTTTTGACTCATATCAATCAGGGATAGATCATGAAATACACTCTGTTGAGTTTGAAGGAAGTTTCATTATAAGTTATCAGTCCTTTCCTGCCATCTCAAGAACGGTTTGCAAACTATAACTTGAAAATTCTTGCCGCTTACAAAGGGTAATTACTGAAAGCAAATACCTTGCAGGTATTTTTTGTTTTGCAGGTTAGAGACTTTCATATGAAATTAATTTCATTTTGATCTGTATTGATGATTTATCACTATCAACAAGGATGAGAAGTATTGAATAGGTGGACTTTCTCATTCTTGTTGATAGGGCTGGAGACTACTCAGATGCAGAAGAATGGGCTGACAGTATCATTCTCTTACGGGCGCAGAGATTATTCCTTTGATAGATGACAGTAGTGGAAGTGATGTATCGGGACAATATCATTGTGGTATTGATACGACAGTGACTGCAAAGCAAGAGGTTACTGCAGAAGTGGCAGACAGCGCAGATGAAAAAAAACCAGCTTCAGCTGTAATAACTTTGTCTGCTGTTCCAGGTTTAGGAAAGGTTATTCCAGTGAGGCTCATCTTATTGGATTCCAGTAAGATAAGATTATTATTATTATTATTATTATTATTATTATTATTATTATTATTCGTGTCAGAAGCACTTACAATGATTGAAGTTAATGTGGAAATAATAATGCATAATAAGTACATGATACATGAACAATATAACATTGAATTGACAGTTCATTTACACTTTTGCCACCCAGAAGTTAGCAACATCGATTGCATTTGGTGTAGCACTAATTAGGTCTTCCAGAGTGCATGATGTTGGACATGGACTACATTGGAGCAGGTGGGAGGATGTCTGCACATTGCCACATTCACATACAGGTGACTCCGTACGGAAACCAGAGTTCATTAACCCTTTTAGGACCAGGTATATTTAAGGGCGCGCCTAAGAAGACCAGCTGTTTAGCATGTGGTATGGCGAAAAAGACCAAGGCGTTTGAGGCATATTTTTCACATCTTTCAGAAACCTGTAATTTAGTCTGTAATAAAGTTTTCTTCATGATTCTTGTTTCAAAATCTTGAGAAAACAACCTTTTTTCTTATGAGATGTAAACAGAGGCAGTTTGAACAAAATTAATATTTTAAGATAAACAATATTTTATATATACACTAAAAATATTTTTTTAATGTTGAAATGAAATATCTGTAGCTTCTAAACTAAGCAAAATTTTTCTATGGCAAATGTATTATTTACGTTCCAAACTTCATTTTCCATATCATAACAAATTTTTTTGGAGTTAAGATGAAAATTATTTAATGAAGTATTGTTAATGTCAACTTGATCTGAAGTCTAAAAAAACAACACAGCAGTAAGTTCACATTGTTTGCCTACACTTTCTAAAGTTCACATTGTTTGCCTACACTTTTTAGATACAAATCCAGAACCTCTGAATAACACCAATACACAACCTACAATATAACACACTGAAATGGACCCAATAATGTTTTAAAATGTTTCCAGTTGTTTTCCACACTTACAAAAACTTATTTAGAAATATGTTTTGTAATGTACACACCATGGCATCCTTCTTGGCTTTTGGTACACAGTTCTTCAGCAGGTCCTATAAGGGTTAAAGATTAATAATAATACTAACAACAATAATAATAATCATCTTTGACGTTAGGTGACAGGTAACCTAGTGCACTCCTCTCACTTTTGTCGTTTGTTTCTTTGTTTACGGTATCTCCCTTCCAAGTGGATAATTATTTTGAGTGTTGTTTTCCATTTTGAGCGATACAGCCATCGTCTTTGTAAATAATGAGCGTTTCTCGTAAATGTATGACAAGTTGGGAATTGTAGGCAGAACTCGACAAGAACTGAGACGATGACTTGTTAGATTTATCAGATTTCTGGAAAGGAGTTGTCGTAAATAAGGAAGCAAACAAACAATGAAATTGTGAAGAGTGCACTATGTTACTTGCCGCCACATGTGGTTTATGTTGAAAAAGCGGCAACAGCAGACTGCACAGCTCAGTGATAAGGTTAGCGCGGGCTGGCGAGCGCAAAGTGGCACTTTGCATTAGATGTGCTGCTCTGTACTTGTTAGTGTTTATTTCGTGCTTTGAGTCTCATACTCATTCAAACTTTAATGTAACAGTCCCCAAAGATCTTCAAGACAATTAATATAGCATCATGATATTCATGTGTTAAAATATTTGGCCTACAGATGTCCTTTATTCCATTGACGAAATATCGCCAGCTGGTCGTTTTAGCCAGTGTGGCCATTGACGATATATCGTCAGCTGGTCCTATAAGGGTTAAGTTATTCTTACATTTGATAACACCTGAACGTAATCTGTTCAGCGATTTCCATGTGGTCCATTTCTCTGTGTATCCGGCGGGAAGTTTTTCACAGGGTGTGAGCCATCCCTCAGGGCTGTTAAACCTTGCACATCAGAGATCAATTCGGGAATGCTGTGGTGTCCCGATAAGAGCCTCTGTTGTTCTGAGGAAGCTGTTCCTTGATTTTAGTCTTGGGGTTTCTGGTTGATGTCCATGTAAAAGAAGTGCTTGAGAAGTTTGCACCTTGTACATCTCACGTTTTGCCGCTACCTCACTACGGATGTCAGGAAGTGCAATACCAGCAAGGCAATAAAGCTTGTCAAGCAGAGTGGGCTTTAAGCACCCGGTGATGATTCGACAAGTATCGTTAAGAGCAACATCTGCTAATTTGGCATGACTAGATCGAGGCCACACTGGACTTGCATATTCCTCGGCAGAGTAACGGTGCAAGCGACGATGTTCTTACAGTGGTAGGGTTAGCTGCCCATGTTGTGCCTGTTAATTTCCTTACAATGTTGTTTCTGGCTGCCACTTTTTGCTTGGTATTCAGGCAATGCCTCCTGTAAGTTAGAGCACAATTGAGGGCGATTCCTAGATATTTTGGAGTTGTGCGGTGTTCTAGTGTAATTCCTTCCCAGGTAATATTAAGGGTTCTTGCTGCCTGTCTGTTTTTAAGGTGGAAAGCGTAAGTCTTAGTTTTACTGGGATTTGGTCTCAGGTGGTTCTTCCTATAATAATCAGACAATTCTGTCGATGCCTTAGTAAGTGTCTGTTCAACATTTTCATAGTTGGGCAAGTATGGCACAATTACCTGCATATATGAAACTCTGTGTTCCCTCAGGTAATGGTTGATCATTAGTATAAACGTTGAACAGCGCTGGCGCAAGCACAGTACCCTGGGGTCATCCATTCCTCTGCGATCTCCATCTGCTTCTTTGTCCTTGAAATTCAACAAAGAATCTTCTTTTTTCAAGGATATTCCTTATGAAGCAAGTTAGTTGATAATCTTTGGTAGCATTATAAAGTTTCATGAGAAGTAGACTGATTTTCATTTTCATTTTTAAGCTGCTGTTAGATCTATAAATACAGCTCCTGTAATCTCTTTCCTTTCAAAACCATCTTCTATGTGCTGTGTTAGTTTCAACACCTGAGACATGCAACTCTTCCCTGATCTGAATCCAGCCTGTTGTGGTATGTAGACTGCTTCTTACTTCTCAGTTATTCTGTTGAGAGTGAGCCTTTCAAGAACTTTATACAAATGGCAGAGGAGAGAGATAGGACAATAACTTCTAGGATCATTCTTATCCTTTCCTGGTTTACGAATAGCTATAACTTTAGCTTTCCACCAAAGTTTAGGAATTTACAGGACTACACACACTTGTTCATCAGATCTAGCAACCAAGGCTTAGTTATATGCCTAAAGTTTCTGCTCAACTCTATCATCAAGGCCTGCAGCCTTCTCATTGTGACATTTACTCAGGGCAAGGTCTAACTCAGCCTGAGTAAAAAGTCGTAACAAGGTGGTAGTTTCTTTGTCGGGTTGTCCCAAATTTCTTCCTACCGGACTTGGTTGTAGAATGTGGTTTCACATTTTCTAGCAGTTGACGGGCAATTTGATCAGCTCAAACATTCGCATACGTATTTGCCTGTGAAGGGCCTCTTGGCTGCTCCTGCTCATATCACATTCCACTATCAATTGAGGAGAGAACGGATCTAGCTGTGTGGAATGTTTCCTCACTAAATGGATTTTAATCATATCGTGAATAATACTCTTCGAGCAGTGTAACTGTTTCTGAAGTCACACCCTGAAGATAGGTCATCCTGCAATCTCGTGGAATACATGCTCGAGATCAGATTGTCACAAGCTCAACAAATTGATCATAACTATCAGGTACAGGCGTGATTGTTTGAACTTTTCCATCCAACATTTCAGAGAATTTCAGCCATTTTGCCTTCTTGAAGTTATACCTTCTTCTGAAACCAGTTTTTTGGGGTCTTATGATGGAAAAAAGAAGACACATTATCGGTCTGTGCTGTGTGCTGGGGTTAGGAGAACACACTGATTTGTTGCATTGCTGTGGTACGTTTTCACTTACAAAGAGGAGAACAGGGTTGTACCCTTGTTGCCACCTTCCACTATTGAAGGAAGAAGGTAGTTTACTATCATGAATGAGGGTGGGTGGGGGAGAGCTGGTTTCGGCCCATGATAGAACAGCTTCACCGTTTTCATCCTTGTGTGTATCCCCAAGCATGACTGTGGCTGTTAAAATCTCCTATTACTTACAGATGTTTTCCTTGAATGAAAGTTGTTAGGAGGAACAAAAGAGAATTTCCCTGAAGGTGGCCTGTAAACTGAGGTGATCACAATTGCTAAGCTCCAAGGTTATGATCTCAATGTCATTCTCATGTGTACAATGGGCACTCTTGAATTGGATTCCTGGTTTGATAAAAATAGCACTTCCATAAATAGCATGTGGAATTTCTATCCCTAACTGCATACCAGGTATACATGGTCATCTCTGCTGAGTATCTCTTTGGATTTCTTGTATGCAAAGGACATCACACTTCTGTTCACGGCATAATTCGTGTAGTAGTTGTTCTTTAGACATTGAAATGCCTTCGATATTCACCAAAATAGCTGTTAAAATTGGTTCTGAGAAGAACCATTTATATACTCGCATCTTTAGCCTACAAATGCTTCTGGAGTGCTGATGTTCAGTTCAGTAATGGAAATTTAATTCCAACTACCTTAGCAGGGGCACCATTGGCAGTAATCAGTTTCACCCCCAAGATAACATAAAGTTTCTATTGTATTTTAGATTTAAGAGTTTAAATGGACTGATCGCTGTTGACCTATCCAAGGCTTTTGATAGAGTAGATCGTGGAAGACTACTGACGAAAATGAGGGCTATTGGATTAGACAAGAGTGGTTGAATGGTTAGCTAAATTTCTAGAAAAATAGAACTCTGAGAATTAGAGTAGGTGGAACATTACCTGGTCCTGTAATGATTATGTGGGGGATTACTGTATCGATGGGTTGGAAGTAGGCTACATCAGTGGATCACTTTAGGACCTTCAGTAGGGTAATCATATAAACAGGATTGTAAATAGAGGTTACAGATTTCTTCATAAGGTTATGAGAGTATTTAGGGGTTTCAATATGAATGTGAAGAAGAGGGCGTGTAAGTCACGGGTGAGACCCCAATTAGACAGTATAGTTGCAGTGTGTGGGATCCTCACCAGGATTACTTGATTTGAGAACTGGAAAACATCCATATCCTAAGGAAAGCATCTTGATTTGTTTTGGGTGATTTCTGACAAAAGAACAGTGTTCCGAAAATGTTGCGAACTTTGGGCCGGGAAGACTCGGGAGTAAGGAGATGAATAGCTTAAATAAGATGTTCTGAGCTGTTAGTGGAGGGATGGCTTCAAGTGACGTTAGTAGACGAATAAGCTTGAGTGGAGTTAAAAAAATAAATGTCATGATATGTAAATAAAATTTGTATTCAAGAGAACAAATTGGGGCAAATATTCATTTGTATGAAGAGGAAGTAGAAATTGGATTTACCAAGGAGATGTTTGATGAATTTCCGACAACTTTGAAATCATTCAAGAGAAGATAAGGTAAATATCTGCCACCTGGGAAACAGCCCTCAGTGCAGGTCAGTGGTGATTGATTGATTGATCGATTGATTTTTATGCTATTGTTAGAGTACTTATGTTCTTTAATTTGCTCTTAATCATTTGGTGCATGGCACATTTTAAAGTTCCGCTCTTCAGATATTATTTGGCTCTTGGAACCTACCATTCTATGTTTGACTCGTATAATCTGCATAGCCAAATGAAATGTTTGGCTTCATGTATTGTGTTCCTAACTTACACTTCTGTACCTTCATTAAGTACTCCTGACTTACGTCCTGTTCATAAAAACAGTCATTCGCTTACAGTGTTGTGTGTATAATTTAAAAGTTTTTGAAAACACTTCAGTTGCAGCATTCTATAAAATTCCAAATTTTACCTGTACTTTCGGTACTTCTTTTGTGATTATGAAATGGAGACAATTTTTTTTACCTTCATTCACCCATAAATGTTGAAATGACTGGCAAATAACCGCATATATACAGCAAAATCTTGTTGAGACGTTTCTGCAGGGGGCAAAGAAATAGAATGTGTTTTTCAAGAAACTGTGCAGTTTACACAGATAAAAACTATCTAACAGGGATATAAAAGTATTTGCACTGGGGCCCATAAAAGTATCGATGTATTATTGCAGATCACATTCTTTCCGCAACGAATGTTTCGGACCCGTAGATTATTAAACATTGCTTTTTGGTCACACTTTTCGACCAAAAATTATTTAGAGATTAAACTAAATACAGTATTTGCTGCATCTTGAATGTGAGAACAATTTGATTTGCTTCCATCGACTTGAGTCGAAACCTGAAGGTGTGAGTTTCAACATACGTGACACCACTGAAAGAGTATTTACAATTCTTATTTTTATTATCAACTCAATTCAATACATAAAATGTTTGTCTCTAAAGGGACACTACAATACATACGTTAATTGGGACATGTTTCGCTCGCTGTATCGAGCATTTTCATCCATTTTTTATACAATTTTCTCAAGGTTGAGTCATACTTTAAACCTTATTTATAATTTTGTTAATTGAAAATGTTTTACACAATCAAATTTTGTTACTACTTAAAAAAAGTAAACAAGTAAAAGAGACAGTTAAATTGTATCATTAATGGACTAGACGTTAGTTACATAAGTATCATTAATGGACTAGACGTTGATGACATAATATTGATGTCTAAGTCGTATTAAATATGCCAATTGAATTGAAAGATTTAGCTACTTCTCGTTTGTTTCTTGTTTTTTCAAACACTGTTAGTGTATTTATCAGAGTTTCATATGAAAATAATGAAAGTTAAAGGATTAAACTTGCAGTATTTTTTCGTTGTGTTTTCGTTAATTGAGAACTATATCATTAAGTGATGGATTATTGGAAGTTTATACTCTGTTGTGTGCATCGTACTTGTAGTCTTCACAATCATCTGATTCAGGTCTGCCTATATTTACTGGTCAGTTTGTTGTTAAGCGTAGTTTAAAGGGACACCAATAGTTGTTACATAGATGTAATGTGTTGTATACTGCAATGCTATGGATGATTGTGTCCCTTTGTTTCATACTTTTTTGTTTAGTTGTCCTTGTTGCAGTACTGAGACTATGCAACCACTGAAAGATGCGGATGCCTGTCCCATTTCCTGGATTTTAATTTTGTCTTCATTAGTACGCTATTTCACGACTTTTTCAGTATCTATAACTGGGCTACTGCAAGACAAGCCAAATAAGCACCATGCTTCACGCGATTATTTTCGTAATCTGTAGGTAGACTATCACATGATTAACACAACAAAAAATTCATTTTTAACTTCTTAATGGAATGCAAAATACAAGCACAAATAGGCTTGCCGAATCATTAGCAATATCACTGATAACTGGCAACCAAAACTGAACTTCCTGATGCTAATGGCTTACTCCCAGAAGATGTAAATTATCCCTGTAAAGTTCAGGAATTCAATGCCATTTCCTGTTTTATAGCTTTACACTGAGTCAAGTTCTGACATTTATTGGATGTTACCAATAATAACTGTGTTTATTTTATTTTATTGAACAAGTGTATATTTATGGTTTGAGTTACAGTAATATTGCTATGCATAAGAATAAACACTGTTGGAATCGGTTAATGTGGCACTCAAGCACGCTGTACTAGCCACTTGTACTGTTTGATCTAGAGTTCTTATGTTGTTTTATCATGTGTGATACATATGATTGCAGGAGACACAAGGAAGTATCCCCTCACCTGCTGACTCTACTACTGGTGATACTGAGCCAGAAAAGAAGGTAGAATCAGATGAAGAGGAAGACCCCAAAGAGAAAGGAAAATTGAAGCCTAATGCTGGGAATGGTTGTGATCTTCCTAATTATAGATGGACACAAACACTCTCTGAAATAGAGGTAAGAGTATGATCTATTTGTTCTTTCATAAATTGATTAAATTATAGTTGAGTTCATTGTTGTTTTAAGGGCAAATTAACAATGTTATAAATCCCTCATTACATAAGTAAAAGGGGGATTCCTCACCCCTCAAAGATTTGGGATGTTCAGGTGGAAACTGTGACAAAAGCCTTGTGAACCTACTGCTAGCATTAGACATACACAGTAGCTGATAAGTGAAGTTCAGACAAGAAAGATGACAGGGTTCAAGATTAGTAAATAGGTTGTCTTAACAATGGAACTCACTTTAGGTTCAAGCAAGGCTTGGAGCGGGAAGCACGTTGGAAATGTCCATATGGTGCATGAAACTTTCCACTGAGAGCATTGAACTTTAAATTTACTGCAAAAGTAATAGCAGTACTTTAATGGCTTATCTGCACTGTCATCTTTGTTATGTTCAATAATAGTACTTTCAGTGAAGCATATGACAGGTCAACATTATCCGAAAGGTATGAGTCGTTGTTTCAATAATAAAAAGAAAGGCAAACCAAATACTTTCTCACTACACTAAAACCTCATTCATTTGGCATTCGACTCTCCATACTTTTGATGTATTTAAAACATCTGGAAGGTGTTCAAGCACTTGCTATGATGGACAGAAAATGGACAAACAAATAAGGATTCAAAGCATCAAGCATTTATATTTGGAGGATGAACTGTTGGAATTGTTTAGGCATGTTTGAAATAACATTCCACTTGATGGTGAAGTTTTAAAAGCCAAAAGTGAATGAGTTGGCTTTGAGGCTAGGGCTAGAATTCCAGTGTTCGAATGGATAGCTCCAGAGAACTCGTGCTGCAGGTCATGCGCGACAGCAGAATTATCCTGCATAGACCCTATGTTGGGCAATGCCAGATACAATTTTCTTCTCTGTGTAACTCCTTTGTTGGGGTGCACACACATGAATCACAGATACAGTAAGCTACTGCCATCTGGTGATGATAATTTGAAGCCCTATATCACTATAATCTCTTCAAAATCGGTCTTTGTGGAGGATTCTTTGTAGACCATGTAAGTTTGTAAAGAGACATTGCTTAGCTTCATGGTGTCGTTTGAGGAGCATGAGAAGTAATTAGCGAGACTTTTAGACGAAAGTGATGTTGATTTGAGTTATATTCGGAGCAATATTGAAGTTATGATGAAGTTATTGCAGAATTAGATTGTGTTAGTGAATTAATTAATGCAGACCTCAATAACGAGAAAATTACATGAAATGTCAGTGCTGGCATCTCTACTGACAACTATTCTCCGGACCACCTTTTGAGCAGACTAAAGCGGATGTGACGTCATTGTCTCGTCACACTCGCCGTGGTTGCCAAACGAGCCGGCGCGCGATTCAAAGTTGTACTCCACCACTATAATACAGCACAGCTCACGGATTGAACCTCGAATGAATTTAAAATCAATTAAGACATTGACGTATGCGTGTTAGAATCCCATACAGTTTTTTAACGGCTTACATCTTTAAACAATTAATTTGCTGAATTAAATTTTAAATGTGAAAACCTACAATCTGTTTTCCAGTCAATGACCGGGTGAGGGATGGAATAAATGAAGCCCCATCTTGCGGAGAGGATAGGAATTGAGCCGGCTGCCGAAGCCTGTCTCACTCCTCTTGGGCAATGATTAATGACTGACAGATGAAATTAAATTATACTGGAGAGTGATGCTGGAATGAAAGATGACAGGGGAAAACCGGAGTACCCGGAGAAAACCTGTCCCGCCTCCGCTTTGTCCAGCACAAATCTTACATGAATTGACCGGGATTTGAACCACGGAACCCAGCGTTGAGAGGCCGACGCGCTGCCACCTGAGCCACGGAGGCTTTCACAGTTTTAATGTACTAACTACAATTTCACGCTTCAAGCATTGCGAACGAATTCTTTTGACATAAACAGTAAGCATTACATTCATTAAATTATTATTATTATTGTTATTATCTAAATATATGGCCTGATTCCTGATTGTAATGAGCTGCTACTCACGGGCGATTTTTGAATAAGCAAGAGAAGTGAGGATTATGTACTCGTACTGGAATTAACTTAAAACTGGCAGATGAAGTTGGGGATCCAGGCGAAAACCTGCCCCTCCTCCGCTTTGTCCAGCACAATTTCAATAAATTATTACAAATATATTTATATAAAAATATTATATATTATTATTATTATCATGCAGGAGGTTTCAGCGTCAGCTTACCTTGTGCCGCAGTAATGAATTGAGTGGCTGCGCACCCAAGTCGGAATCAGAGCCGGGGTCAGCACATGAGGTAAACTAATCCCGCCGTCAATACTATTCACTTGGAAATGCTTATAAACAGGCAGAATCATATTTATCTCGCCGGATGTAAAAATCTTGTGTTTTTTCTTCAACTGATAACTGTCTGGTGAATTCTTTTTTTCGGATCCATTTCACAATAATATCCAATAACGAGTAAGAAGAAGCCTACAAATGTACAAGAGACTACAAGAATTATGAATTAGCACACAATACGCACATACACTGTTTTTGTAAAAGCGAAGCAGACTGATAAAATTATCTTCCTGCTGTTTTAAACAGACTATGATTGAAACTGCACCTACATGTTCAGGACATCCACTGAGTAAGTATGGCAACTCCGCATTGACTGCACCATTGCCAGAACTCGCTCTGAATAGCGCACCCCCCTTCCCCCCTCACCGACGGTGTGACAACACCGTAGGCGTTGCCCCTGTCGCCCGCGCCATCCCCTGGTCTATACACTCACTTCCGCTTTAGTCTGCTCAAAAGGTGGTCCGGAGAATAGATTAATGTCACTCAGACTTCCACTTCAAACGAATCCCATTCACAGTCATAAACCACACCACAAAACTAAACCTAAGAGTGAACTTATTCTTTTTCTTTTCAGTTATTCATGACTGATGGGTTATTGATTGAAATTGTGTGCAAAACTAACCGGTATGCCAACATTCAGAAGGTGACGTCCCTAAATGGTCGTTCACACTTCATTTATTGTCATCCACAGAGGAGAAGTAAAGACTGCAGTTTTCAGTGACCGAGAAGTGAAGGGACAGCAACATGAGACAATGCTTTGCTCATGTACAAGTAAGCCTAGATTACATCCTGTCCAGTGTTTTGAGAAGTTCCTGACAAACTCAAATTACCGATGAAAATGTGACTGGCTGAACATTGCACCGGAGTATTGTATTATCTATATATTTTTTTAAAAATAATTATTTTACCCCATATTGGAGCACTTCAATCAATCCACATATATATAAGTCTTAAGGGTACTAGCTACAAATTTGGCTTAAATTTCTTCTTTTGCTCCCAGAACTTCATTCTTTCTGATCTGGCTGTTCTTTCTTCGTCAGTTATGGTGTACATGTTTACATGTAAAAGTTTATAGTTTAAGTCTCAAGTCTCTGTTTTTCAGGATCCCCTTCTCTTCTCGGTCTTCAATTTACTACATTGTCAATCCTAACTCATCTAAATCATCTTGGACTTCTTCGAACCAATTATTCTTGGTTTTACTTTTTCAAAAGTAGTTGAAAAGATGTTTCAGTACCGTGGTTTCTGGTAGTTTTGATATGTGGCAGAAAAATGCAACCCTCCTTTTCCGAATTATGTCTATTATTGACTTGGTTTCCTGGTATACAACTTCATTAGGTAATAATCGCCATTGTCCATCTACTTGGGGTTTTTTGTTTATGATTATAAGGATTCTTCTTTCTGTCTTCTGTAATTTATCTGTTGTTGGTTTGTTGTTCAAATTGAATAGTGTTTCACTATCATAGGTTGCTTCAGGTTTAATAACGGAGTTGTAGTGTTTGAATTATCTATATATTAAGAGTTTACTAAAAACAGCTTTGACAAATCCGTCTGTCCGTTCTATTGGACTGATTTGCTTTATTTTTGTTTTATCCTCTGTAGAATTACCTGCCAGAGAATCATGCGTCATTGATAAGTTTCTAAGTTCAGCCAGCTTTAAATAATCATAAAATCGAATAATTAAATGATCACTCCAATAATTGCAGGTGAAGGCTTACCCTAACCCGCAAACATTCCGTACTTAGCGGGTTGCTAATATTCTGATAATAACCGTATTTACTTGCGTATTAGACCACTTCTTTCCCTCACATTTACAGCCAAAAAGAGTAAAGGGGGAGGGTTCAATATGTGATAACCTCAAATTTTATGCAGTGAACACATGACGTCTAGGCTATAAAGAGCAATAAATTGTCCATGTCAACATTCAACACTATTCTTTAACAAACCTTCGAATGTATTATTCTGAGTTTTACTGGCTATTTTTGTTGGAAGGCAGTATTTCTAAATTTAAAAAGAATAAATGGTGAACACGTGACTTTTAGGCCTACATATAAAGTAAATATTGTCAGTTTTAGTTACTCTTATATCACATCATTTGTTTCATCTCATTAACTCCTTTGATGAGGTTGATGTCAGAAAGGGCATGCGGTCATAAAAACTCGCTACGAAGATTCGTCTCTCCTCATACTCGTCCCCGTTCAGAAAAGGGATAAGTGTATTGTAATAGCAGTCCTGTGTGTCTGTCAGTTAAGCAGTAGGCCTACCACACAGTAAACCTGATCATTGCTTTCGTTTGAATTATCGTCTTGTGCCGCCAACTTCCCTGGGTACCGGCGTGTCGTTATTCCAAATTATGTCATTTTCACAGCAATCGTGAGTATTCAAGATCCTGTCTTTTTGCAACTAAAAAAATAGTTTCTTAACAGTGAGAATATTTGCAAATGGTTTCTGGAAATACTCTCTGTTATTCCCAGTTGATGTATGTGTAGCAGAAGCTACTTCTGAATAAAGCCGTGCTGTAAAAAGCGTGCCAACCCACCAGCTGATAACTAGCATATGTTAAGAGTTGTACTTCCGTGTAATACATAGTGACTGGAATCATTCTTTGGATAACTGCGGCTATTGAAAGCCAGACCTTTATTTTTAAGTATATTTCATGCTTGTTCTCTAAATTTATCACATCAAGATTTACCTAAACAGCTGTAATTGAGATAAAAGAGAGTCTGCATTGTTTAGGTTATGCATGCTACTAAGTGTCCGGAGTTCCACGACAGAAAGAATAAACATAAATAACAGGAAGGCTTGCCACATTTATAGATATCTACAGGTGTGGCAGTAATGCGTTTTATCATAAGGTTTAATTTCGTACGTTCGTTGCCTCCATATTCTTTTAATTAACGCATAGTATGTTCTACTATCAAAGGGTAGGAAGGGTCCACCTATTCAATACTATTAGTTTGGACCCTTCCTACCCTTTGATAGTGATCAGTTGTCATTACGGACCATAATGAAATTCACAGCATAGTATGTTCTGTTTGGCGTCTCCGAAAATCATCAAAGTAGTTAGAGGGGATGCAAAATCAATGCTACTATTATTATTTAGGTACATTGGCGAGTAAAATAATCATTATCAAACAGGTGGCATGATGACTTCAGAGTGGATGAATTCTGACTATGAACTGCGGCTTACCACACTATTCTTCTTATTAAATGTTCATAAAACCACTGAGAAAGGTAGGAAAAACAATATGAGTACGACAGGCATATCAAGATGAGTTATCTGACCTATTTATAATGAATACTGGGGAGCAGTATGGGTCCTCTAATACTTGTTTTATATTTATTTTGTACTGGCTGATGTACCCACTACAGAATTCTACATTGTATACTGAATTATAGGTTAGGTAGTGTACACATTGTGAGTAAAATTGTAATAAATTGCAGAGCTCTTAACGTTACCCGAGAAACACTACGGAGAAGTCACCAAACATATTTTTTTATGTAAAGACTGGGTGAGGGAATTTTCATTGTAATGGTAGGCCCTCTTGCCCATCAGTCACAATCAAGGTGGGGAATTTCCAATATAATGGCTGACTCTCTCTCCACCTGGCTTTTTACATCCTCAGAAAGACTGCCTAAGTTGTTGTCCCAACTGAAATTAGCATAGGTCATTACAATGACGCCAGGAGAAATGTTGCGATTAAAAGCAATGCTATCATGAGAAATACTAATTGGAATGAAAAACCACACATTTTCTCACTTGTAACGAACAGTAGTACACTGACGACCTAATCGTTTAAAGTTCCAGAGCTGGAATGACCAGGCCGCAGACAGCTGTGAGCCGTGAACACACTTTTATTTGGGAGGGGGGACGAAGAGTGGAGAGTCCCAGGGCATAAACTATGCATTTTACTCTCTGTTGTGTAGGAGTACCTGATGAGTTGGAAAATCTCAATTCACTACACTAGGGAGAAATCTGTCTTGGAGGCAAATTTTTCCTCCAAGCCTGAGGAGAAACCTCCTCATGTCTGGTAATTTGGGGTAAAATGCATGTAGAATTTAATAAAAGTGAAGAGGAAGAAGCTTTTCTTAAAAAGTGGCTCATTTCAGGGTTGAATTTTGAGTTATTTAGTGAATTATGGTGCTGTAATTTGGAATAGGCCAAAATTGTAATTCTTTTTTTTTTTTTTAAAGTAATTTTACGTCGCACCGACAAAGGTAAGTCTTATGGCGACAAATTGTAATTCTAGACAAGGTCATAAGTGAGCCTCTACCATTATCAATCCAATCAGTGCATCAGCGTAGGGATCGAATAGCTGAAATTCTATGATGAACCAGTGTGTTACGTACCAGCAATATCAGAAAATGTATGAACCAGAGGAATAGTATGCTATAGAAGAAAGTTATGTAACTCCCCTGCTATTTCCCGTCAATATTCAGGCAGGCTGTTATACTTGGTACGCAGCAATCCCATCTGTCAGAGTTGAGTGGCAGCGTAGGACACAAAGAACACCACAACAAACAAAGGTTAACATAATGCTATTGTTGACCAATTTTATGAGCTTTCAATATTGTAGGCCTTCACGTTTAGTTTTTGTCAGACTCTCAAATACCACTCATATCATGGTCGGTATGGTAAAACTGCATAAAACATAAATTATTGGAAATTGTATTCTCTATAAAGTCTGTTATGTAGTACTTTTCGATAGGATCACTAAGATGAGTATTTAAGAATTAAAATTTAAGCTCCTTCTCCTAAACTACCATTTTATCCAGGGTGAATAAATTGTTTATAGCTTAAACTGTGTTTTCTTATTCCCTGACTGTATATACCGATATTCAGTAAATTCTGTTAACCCATTTTCTCGCGGCTTGGTGTTGATATGGACTTAGCAAGAAAAATACGATTTCATGAATATCTCTGTTGTCATAGCTGGTATAGTAAAAATGTATAAGACATAAATAATCGGAAATTTAATTATATATAACTTTATGCAGTATTTATTGATAGGACCACTGATAACATAAATATTTGAGAATTAAATTTTAGGCCTTCCCCTAAGCTGCCACTTCGCTCAGCGTGAATAAAATGATTCATAGCCTAGATTGTAGTGGCTCACTCTCAGACTTTACATACTGATTTTCATTAACTTCTCTTCAGCTGTTTTTTCGTGATGCGTGTACATACGTACAGGCGGACAGAGACAGGTATTACAGAAAAGTCAAAAGGGCATTTCCTTTTTAATGTGGACACGATCGATAGAGAAATACCATTCTTTCTAAATTCTGAGCAATGTACAGACAAAACTCTTATATATATAGATTTCCATAAAATACAGTCGTGACTTAAAAAAGAAAAACTTCATCCAGCTTTTTACCAAGTGGTAGTGTCCCAAGAATTGGTTTGACATTCCCACGCATTAGAGCTGTGCTGATGTGCTGAATAAGAAAAGCAGTTCATCGCATATCGCTGGAAATCCGAGCAATCCGTTGACCAACCTCTTTGATCAAATTGAGGCCATCATTACCCCAGGTACCACTTGATTCAATGGCTTCTGGCATGAAGAAGAATTTTCTTCTTTTAGCATTTTACCTGTTTGCAGCTGCACCTCCAGCACTCATTGACGGAAGGGGTTGATTGGACTGGGTGAATATGTCGGCACTGGTAAAATCACACGTGAGAGATCTTCCCCTTTTCCATGGCACAAGTGTCATTCTGCCTGGCCTTTTACCATCTTAACGGCAGCAGCCAGTGGGCTCTCATATAGAAGGAACTTTGCTGTAACCAGAGGCTGCAAGACGGCATTTATAGTGGAGTGGCGGATGTGTCTGCCTTTACTTTTCACACAGGAAAGGCCGTGGAGGCCACGTTGATCCTCGTAGGCACCACAGTCTGAGCTGATTTTTATAAATATGCTGCCCATATGCTTGTTCAGTCATTTGTCCCTCTGTAGGCAGAGTTTTAAATGGAGCTGGAGGCAAACATGTTCAGAAAGAAATGGAGGGCTAAAGGTTAAAGAAGAGAGGCATAATTAAACAGTGTGGCACCGAGCTCGATAGCTGCAGTCGCTTAAGTGCTGCCAGTATCCACTAATCGGGAGATAGTGGATTCGAGCCCCACTGTCGGCAGCCCTGAAGATGGTTTTCCGTGATTTCCCATTTTCACACCAGGCAAATGCCGGGGCTGTAACTTAATTAAGGCCACTGCCGCTTCCTTCCAATTCCTAGGCCTTCCCTACCCCATCGTCGCCATAAGACATATCTGTGTCGGTGCGACGTAAAGCAAATAGCAAATAGCAACAAAAAAAAAGTGTGGCAAGTGGAGTGTGGACAAATGGAGATTTTTTTTGCAATTTGTTCGGAGCATCGACCTAGGAAGATCTTTTGCCCCTACTTGCACCATATGTGAGGAACCTGGGTGTATTATGTAAATGGCAGAAGTGTAACGTGTTGAATGCAAGGAAAGGAACATTAAGGACAACACAAATACAGAGTACCCAGTCCAGGCATATTAATCATTTACAATTAAAAACCCTTAACCCGGCCGAGAATCGAAACTGGGGCTGCCGGGTGACAGGCGGATGTGTTGCGCCCTACACCGCAGGGCCGGACATGGAGACCTTTAATATGTTGTATATGTTACCAAGTGATGGTGAGAAAATGTAGCACATATATTGTAAACTTGTATGCCGCAAAGGACATTTTCAACGAAACTGCATTATTCTTCAATTCAGAACCTAGAACTTCCACTTTCAGAGGATGCGTCACCATGGGAAGTCTGATTACTGTCCTACTATGCTACAGTTCTGTTGGAAGCAAAAAGTTAGCTATACTCGTAGTCAGAAAATTGAAAATCCTTGGTGTTTTAACAACATAAAGCATTTTCCGTGCATTTACAGGGCATCAAAGAATTCCTGGGTGACAGGCAAATTGTTTGAAGACTGGCTGATTTTTTTGGAAAGGAAAATAGTCTGCTAAAAGAGAGAATCTTTTTTTGTTAGACCAGAGTGCTTCACAAAAACATATCCTGACATTAAACAATGTGCATCTTTTGTATCTGCCTGCAAAGATGATTACTTATCTACAGCCTCTTGACCAAGTTATCATTTCTGGTTATAAACATGGTTACAGGAAAACAACTTGTTTGGTACTTTTCTGCGAGAAATCTCGAGAAATATTTCATCAACAGAAATAAGAAAATGGAATATCATGGGTGCTATTCACAAAATTGCTGTCGTGTATGAACTACTATTTCTTCTACTGTCCTCAGGAACTGTTTTGTAAAATGTGGACCTAGCCCCGGAAACACACAAGATGTTAATGATGAAGAATGGGAGCAAGTGAAAGAAACATCTGTAGTTGAACTAGATTTACAAGATGTCGAACTGTACATTAAAGCATAGAGAGCCGGCAACACAAATAGGTTCTGACCAAACTGAGGATCAACTAGTACCAGGGGTTACTGCTACAGAAAATGAATGGGAAGACCGTTCAATTCTGCTTCCAAAGTAAAATGCTCTTGCCACCGTATCTATGCTCAGTTTTCAGAGTTGCTGATGATATGGTATATAACCTTTCTGCTTTCAAGGTAACAATCTATCGGTACCCACAGTTCCTGCAAAAACTGTCACGGTAACGATCCAAAGCTACTGGCTTTTATTGTTATTTCGTTATTTACACACCAGATTTTGCACGGAATAAGAAGAGCACAGTTTTAACTCACGTTGTACTCCACGGAAATCGTCGACTATCTGTATTCAATATTCTTAGAGTCTGAAACGTGCTGACTGGAGTTCGGTGTAGTGTTTACGTCATGGTTGGCGGCAAACTAGTGGGCATTTCAATGTGTTTTTGTTGATGGTACTGATTACTAGGGACCTGAAAAATTTTCATCTATTTGTTTCAAAATTAGAATCTATTTTTTCCAAAATTAGCATCTATTTACAAAGTTAAAATAATTGTATGGTAGTATTAATTTTAACGATTCCAAGTTTATGAAGGGCAGTTATTGCCCTTGGTTTACACACAATACAAATTCATTGTTCAAACGAAAGCATTGTCAGTACTTTGCCATTGCTTTTTTCCAAATTGCACCGTCTGTCTGTAACCACTGTGTTGTAGAGACCACACATGCTCTCTATCTACATTGTTCGTTGGGGTCCACAACAACTCAAGGCAGTATTTAGAAAATATGCTGAACTCTGTCTGAGCTGTAGTTAATGCAAGCATGACATCACATTTTTCATTTTCTTTGATCTGGGTTTGAATTGCATGTTTCAGAGAAAAGTAACCAGATCGGATATAGTTTTGTGAGAGATCTGTTACTCCAAACAAACAATTTCTCAAGCTCATCTAATTTATACGTATTATTCATAATTATATTTTTTGGATACAAAGCTTGAGAAATTGACACAAAATGCTTATGGTTGGGGTCTTCAGCTTTCAGTGTGGCTAGCTTGCGCTGTGAAGAAAGAGCAGTTTTCTTTGACAAATGTGTCTCTACATGTAGCCTGCTGAAGAGGAGTGAGCTTAATCAAAGCATCATTAGTTGCTGCAGAAAAATTCCCCTCACAAATGAAGGTAAAACTGGCGTCAATTTTATACAGTTTACGGTAAAGGAGATGAGAGTTAGGATACAGAGACCCTTCAAGTTCATTAAGGAGGGCAACCAATCCAGCTGCATGATCTTTGACAAAAACCATGTGGGAGTGAAGCGTATTCATTTCTCGGTCACTCAGATCAATCAGGTACTTAATACCACAGTTGTTGATGTCTTTCATGTCAGACATCTTGAAAAATATAACGTCAGTAAAGTAAGCACTCAAATCGAAGACAGCCTGACACCTGCTACAATAGAGCCTCAATTATACGTTCCCGGAAACTACGTTTTCCCGTATTATTAGTTCAAATTACGTGGTCGCGTGAGCATCTTAATTAAAACACGTAAAAATCCTGCATTATCCGTTTCTCAAAGAAACTATTTCCCTGATCAACCATCCTGAAATTTCAGTCCTATCAATGCTAAATCCTCGATCATTCATTTTTCAAGACACTGTATCTCACGAAAGGACGGCTACGGCATACTTAGGGATCTTGGTGTTAACGTCCCGTCATTGCGGTAATTTGAGGAAGTACTGTACTGGAAAAGCGATCTGCGGTGGACTTGCATAAGGGACCATTTAGCATCGCATTCGGGTGGTATTGTTTAGAGAATCCTCGGAAATCATAAAGTAGAGAGTGTCCACAACAATTGGAAGGAGAAGGGGCGCATTTCGACAGCTATACTTGAAGACAGGAGTTTCGTCAAATGTTCATACTTGCAAAACGTCTACATTATGTCCAGGGTTACAGATGTTTTTATATATATATATATTTTTTTACTTTTTTCGAGTGCATTGCTGAACAGGTTTCCGGCACTTCCCTCAGGGCACTGTATAGTCACTGGGCTTTTCGACAGGAATCGAAACTGCTCCTTCTTAAGTAACACAAATTTAGTATTTTAATATTATCGTATCCAATTATGTTGGAAAATTCTAAATTCCCATGTAGGGAATTAGATATTTTTCACCAATAGAGCATGTCAAAAATGTCAAAAACGCTGGTTAATAGAGCAAACGCCTGAAAAGCCTTACATCTGATATGTTTTTGACATACAATTATGTTATCGAGACCAGAACAGATGTTACACTTTACATACATAAAGCCGTGGGAGGTTTTGGGATTGCCTATTACTGTTTTGGTCCTAATATAAGACTGGGAATTTCACGTTTTTGTGTTAAAAATGTTATAAAAATCGCAGTCGTTTTATTTGCGCACGTTACATTTTAAAACTTTGTCATTTCGCACTCGTACCGACTTGTACAGCGATTACATAAAATCAGTTTCATAGTCCGTATCGCACTTCAATAGATTCACAATTAAGGACACTTCCTCTTAAGCATTGCTTTGTCAATTTTATATATTTTTCATCTAAACAGTGTTATGTGGCTGAAGATGTTGATAAAATACGAAACATGTACCACTTTTAACAATTAAATTGCCTTAAGCAATCATTGTATCGACTAGGTGGAAAATAATAAATACTTAATTGTGAATTGTACAGCGATCGCGCTTTCCATCTGAGCTCAAGGTCGCAAATAACCATAATTTCGGTATTGTTAATGATATCTTTTCTGTTTCCAATTTGATTGTGATTAGTGGCGGGCAGAATTGCATATAATGGATTCGAAAACTTGGGAATCAATTTTACATTCAAAACTATACTGTATTCTCGAGATCAACATAACCTTTAAAAGTCAATGTAGGCCTAATTTAAGCGGTACAAGATTTCCATAAACTGACTACGAACAATATACCGGTGACCAACTTACAATGAAAAATTTATGAAAGGGGATTTCTCCATGTTAGGCGCTTTTGTATCTAATGTGCTTTATTTTCTTAGATTAGAGAAGTGAAAACTACCGTACCGTGGTTGATTGTTGTTTGAGTTGGCATTACGGGGATTAGATTTGGCTGATCAGAGTTGTTGAACTGAAAGAAGTTTTCAGAGAGGAAACTGGCGAAGTTTCCCCGGTAAAACTGAATGTAAAGTTTCGAGATTTTAAAGTCGCGTGCCAGTAAGTAATGTTGAAAGCCTGCCCCGCGGTCTAACTTGCCTGCCTATCACCCGGAGGGCCTGGGTTCGATTCCCGGCCAGGTCAGGTATTTTTACCTAGATATGAGGGCTGGTTCCAGGTTTACTCATTCTACGATTACCTTTAATTGAGGAGCTATTTAATGGTAAGATGGTGACTCCGGTCTAGAGAGCCAGGAATAACGTCCGAGAGTATTCATCACACTGACTCTGTGTTACCTCGTAATCTGCAGGCCTTCGGACCGAGCAGCGGTTGTCGCTTGGTAGGCGGAAGGCCCATTGGGGCTGTGGTTTGGTTTGGTTTAGGGGTGTTTGTAAGATATTTCATTTTTGTAATGTTTAGTCAAATTGTTGATGGTTCATTCATTCCCGGATTATCAGTTTTCCCGTGTTGTACGTTTTTTTCCCCGTGGTCCTTCCAAAAACGGAGAATCGAGGTTCCACTGTATTCCATCGGGTTATGACAAGTGCAGGAAAAAGCTTTGCTTCCTTTGAAGCACCCTACTTTGATGTTAAGAATTGTAAATAATTATATTTTCGCTTTCTTTTGTTCAAAAATGCAGACTTTACCATCGCAACCACATGATTTAAATTAGTCACCACTGCGACCCATCTATTGCCAACCAAGCTAATCTTATGTGCCCAGCACTGTACATGCATTAAATGATCCCCTATGACCACACTTCATGTTTCATAACACTGGGTCATGTATGGGGCACTGTCACTAATAAACACTTTAACTGCATCATATCGTATACTACAATGCGCAGAGCTTCTAAAACAGCACGATAGCAGTTTGCAGCATTTCCTGCATCAAGATAGTTCACAGAAACAACGTGCAGCTCTTTTCGATCCAGCTGGGACTCAGAATATGATGATAAAAACACAACGGCCTATTCTATTTATAGTTTCATCACAGTGTGTGTTGATGTTCTTCCCCACTAGAGCCTCTGCTGTTCTTTTCTGGTGGTCAGATGCAACTTCTAGAAAGGAAGAAAGACCTCAAATTATAACAAAATAATTACTGGATCAATTGGGTATGGGTAAGATAGTTCAATATGGAAATCGCACTCAAATTCGGTATCCTTCAATTTTGCACGTGGTTTCAATGTCGTAATACCTAAACAGTACCCGATCAGTGAAATAAAAACTTACCCGGTAAATATACTTCACATAGAGTTCTCACACATAGCAGCTCTTCATTTGAAAACTCAGTAATCCAGGCTCTTAGCTCTTTGCTTTCCAGCTTTTCCAGAGGTATACTTGCTTTGGCAAATACCTACTTCAACTGTGCATTTCGAGAAGTTATCTCTGGAAATTTTTCGTAGTTTACAACTATCTCTGTAAGCACAGAGGATTGCTTTCTTTGAGGCGCATTAGCAGCAGGGGTTGAACTTTAGTTATCGCGTCGCTTACCCACGTGTTTTTCAGATTTAACATGTTTCACAATGCTATCTCTTTTTTTTCCCCCACCTAACTCGGCAGTTACAATACTTGCAAAACACTGTCTCTGAATCTGTGGCGTGTAAACCATCCTTTGCATATTGCTGAGCCCTTTCGTGCGCAGTTTTTGTCGTGCGCCCCATAACCTAAACTTTCGCTCAACTTTCTACTCTGCACTACTGTCGGATTTTTTATTATGGATACTCGAGTTTAGGCTTTAATTACAAACGAATCATTAGGCCTATGGAAATTCCAGTTATACCAGTATTTTCCTTGTTTAATTCTACATTAGCGTATATAAGACGCATTGTTTTCGACGTTCATTAAATATTTTTTATTTGTGGTTGTAATAAATATTGCCCGGGTTTTTGGCTTCTTTACGAAGCGCTCACTTAGGAATATATACAAGGAAAACGACTTCTCTGATTCTAATGAAATTTTTATATGTTATAACCACATGTATTTTTAGTGTAATACTCAAGTTACAACTTTTTTCAACCACCTCGAAATAGTTCTTATTTTTCTAAAGCAACTCTTTCTCAGCCCAGGATAAAGGTACAGCAGCAAACTTGGGCTTATTTTGAAGCACGCAGTCATGGTTATCAAACTACAACTACTGTAACCGTACAGTGTGGTACCGAATATATGAAGAGTAATATTGAAGGGAGGTTTTGTCCACGCCGGACCGTGCGATTAACAGCAGGCTGGGTGGTGAAATTGGGCGCAGTGTTGCCGCGTTCAGTAGTAATCACGCGCGCAATGAACACAGTACACTCGCCCCGGGCAGTTGTGAAACGGAATGCCCGTGACCTTGGCTTGTCCGGAAGTTATTTTCAGTTTTCCTATGTTCTGCGTGTTGACCGAGTCACTTCAAGATGCCTCCGAGACCGCCGTCATCTGAGGCAGATCTTGCAATAATTTTTTTTTGTTATTTGCTTTACGTCGCACCGGCATAGATACGTCTTATGGCGACGATGGGAGAGGAAAGGCTGATGAATGGGAAGGAAGTGGCCATGGCCTTAATTAAGGTACAGCCCCTGCATTTGCCTGGTGTGAAAATGGGAAACCACGGAAAACCATCTTCAGGGCTGCCCTCAGTGGGGTTCAAACCCCACTATCTCCTGGATGCGAGCTCACAGCTGCGCGTTCGTAGCCGCATGGCCAACTCACCCGGTTTGCAATGATTTTGAGTGCTATTTTTTCTTTCAATGTGAGGGGGGAAAATGTAGGGGACAAGAGGTTCCCTGTGTACCAAAGGTGGCAGATTGTCTTGGATTATCGCTGTCGTCAGTGAAGAGAGTAGGAGCCGCTTCAAAGGAGAATGATGGAAAACAGTCATCCATGTCATAATTTTACACATCAGAAGTGAAGAACACTTTCTTGACGGTGCAGAACTCTGTTTTATTGGCAAGAAAAGTAGTGGTGATTACCAGAATGAGATGAACTCGACTCATTATGAAGAATGGTTCATGAGAGTCCTGAGTTTATTGCCTCAAAGTTCGGCTGTCGTTATAGATCAACCTCCATATCATACGAGGGTCGATCCTTCATCTTAAAACCCGAACATGTCATGGCCGAAACGTGAAATTATACATTGGATAACGTCAAAGAATATTTCACTGCCACCTGGAGTTGACGATTATAACAAATTAACTAAATCAGAGCTGATTGTCCTTGCCAGGCCTTAGTTTCAAACGCCGGTAAAGAAGCTAGAACAACTGCCTAAACGACTTCGACCAGATGTACAGACTATTTGGTTACCAGTGACCCATTGCGAGCTTAATCCAGTCGAGCTCATTTGGGCTTACGTGAAAAGGAAAATAGCAAAAACAAATATGGCTAACACATTGGAAAATGGTAGTGGTATGGAAGCAATTTATGCTTTATGCCAAGAAGCCTTACGTACAGTGACCTCTGAACTCTGGAAACAATGTATTAAACACGCAAAGAAAATTGAAGACCACTACTGGGAAAAAGATGGACTGTCTGCAAATGTCCCTTATTTCGAGTCAGTCATAATCAACATGAATGACAGCAGCAACGATTCTTCGGAACACAGTGGTTTTTCAGATGAAGAAAATTGATAGAATTAAATACCGTAAATATATGTAAATAATAATACAAATAACTCTTGTAAAAATTGTACAGTGTGATATTTCTAAGTTAGGAAGTTAACCATTTTTAAACCTGCCGTTGAAGGCCCAAAGCCCTTATGAGAAAAGGTGATGGGAAGTGGAATTTATAAGAAGAAATAAAATTAAAGGTTGAAAGTAAACGAAAAGCTGTGTTCGTTGCGCGCGTGAATACTACTGAACGCGGCAACACTGCACCCGATTTCACCACCCGGCCTGCTGTTAATCGCACGGTCCGGTGTACACAAAACTTCCTTTGAATATTACTCTTCATAAATTCGGTACCACACAGTACGGTTACAGTTGTTGTAGTTTCTGATAACCATGACTGAGTGCTTCAAAACAAGCCCATGTTTGCTGCTGTACGTTTATCCTGGGCTGAGAAAGAGTTGCTATAGAAAAATAAGAACTTTTTCAGGGTCGTTGAAAAAATTGTAACTTGAGTATTACACTACAAATACATGTGGTTATAACATATAAAAATTTAATTAGAATCAGACAAGTCGTTTTCCTTGTACATATTCCTAAGTGAGCGCTTCCTAGAGAAGAAGCCAAAAACCTGGGCAATATTTATTACGACAAACAAAAAATATTTAATGAACGTAGAAAACAATGCGTCTTATATACGCTAATGTAGAATTAAACAAGGAAAATACTGGTATAATTTGAATTTCAATAGGCCTATTGGTTCGTTTGTAATTAAAGCCTAAACTCGAGTGTCCATAATAAAAAACCCGACAGTAGTTTCAATTTTGAACAACAGGAAAACAACGCTGCGTCTATCTCGTTATTTTCGTGACACTCGGTTTACATTTCGATAATAATTTATACAGATTTTATTCCCCTTTCTATTCCCATTGTAAATATTGATTAAAGTGAGCAAGCAGCAATCGATAGGCTACTTTTCTTCATCGATCGGA
Organism: Anabrus simplex; assembly: GCF_040414725.1. Taxonomy (NCBI): domain Eukaryota; kingdom Metazoa; phylum Arthropoda; class Insecta; order Orthoptera; family Tettigoniidae; genus Anabrus; species Anabrus simplex. Next base: position 124,630,966 of record NC_090265.1, on the reverse strand, counting down.
ACGGTCGAAAGATTTATTCATCATATTTTGAGTAATTCTGCCAATTTTGCTGAAATATGTTGTTTTTGCCAGTAAAACAGCACATTTTTGCAGAATTCACACCAAAATTGCATATTCATACTAATTTTGCATTTTGGCTCACAATTTGCATTTTGCTACACTTCTATTTATGCGTAAAAATGATTTTATTCCACATTAGAATTACGGTAGGCTTGGATTCAGTACAAGATTAAAAAATTTGCATTTATTGCAAATGTGATTTTTTTTCAGGTCCCTACTGATTAAATTAAGCAGTATCATAGGCAAAATATTTAGTTCATTATTTGAGTAGTTTTCTTAGGTGGTGTTTTTTTATATTTTTTTAAGGTACATATTGTTATTGAAGTGTTCGGTATAGGCCTAGTTATTTATCATGTGCGACACGACGAAGAGAGTTCATTTTGCTGACAATATCCCGGAATATCTTGACAATTATTCTAGTGACAATGGTTTCTTTGTCTGAATCAGAAAGTGTAGGTGACAATGATAATCCAGTACCTCCAGTAAGAAATGTGTATTTTATGCAAAAATGGCTGACATTTTTCAATGGAACATAACTTTACAAAATTTAATCTATTCTTGGATCTAATGCACATATAGTCTTGATATTTACCATGCTAGTAAACAATATAGCCTTTCTACTAACATCAATCACAAACTTTTGCAGTGAACACTATTTCCCAGAATTACTTCAAAATCTGAAACTTGGAACTTAGTTTCCATGTTAATTTTTTTTTTTTTTACATTGAACCCTTTTGGTTTAGGGACATGACTTATTGCTGTGATAAGTGATAAATACTCTTATAAGTTCACAAACTATCCTGTTGATATGTTATTGGTGTACCTTCCATGTAATTTTAAAAGAAGTGCGTGCGTAGTGGGGTAAATACGGCTGACAGTTTTCACACATCCATCAGCGGAGAGCTTGAAAGCGGAAGGGTTAAGGTAGTGGACAAAATTTACAAGTTTGTAGGAAGTGTGTGCATAGAAAATATTGACACAGCCTCTCATTAATGGAATTTTTAAGTGTCAGTACGCTTGGCGGATTTAGTTCACATATTGCCTGCCTCGATTGAATCTACAAAAACTTAAAATCTTGCTCTTCCAATTTTTAGTTATTTTAAATTTTGTTGATCACCGTGAATTTTTTGTCAATATATTTTGGTGCAGTACTAGGAATTTTTATTGTCCTTTCATAGTTACATCATAGTTACTGTTCCTCAGTTCCTACTGCTGCCTACTATTGATTAGTGTCAGCATTCCTGAGTGCGTGAGAGTTGAGATCCAAGACCGAGATTTGAAATTTGCTAAGCTGATTGATGTTAGTATTGCTGGTGAAGATGTTTCTGTGTATGTATAAGTATATATATATATCTATTGGATTATGTATGTTTTCACCTAGACAAAGGTTTTACTATTTTTTGAAGATAATTCCCGAAAAATATCTTTGCACAAACTTCAACCACCTTACACAGTTGTTGTAAATGCGCTTTAGAAGTGAATGCGTGAAGTCTTCATGGTGTTCTGATTTTAATGTCACAGGATACGAAAGGTGATTGGTAAATGTGGGGAAGATAAGGAAGCTAATGGGAATGGGAAGCGTTTGCTGCAATGCTTTGGAGAAGATTTTGTAAGTCACTGATAAGAGAGAGACCCCTCTATAGTTGTTAGGGTCCAACTTGTCTCCTTTCTTGTGCAGCGGGTGGATGATAGCTGAAGTCCAATCCCTTGGTAGTGTTTCTGTTGTCCAGATGTCAGTTATGATTCTATGGATACTGTCATTGACTCTTCATCTGCATGTTTCCATAATTCTGCAATGATGCCATCTTTGCCTGCTGCTCTGTTAGATTTCAGTTCAGAGATGATCTGTTTGATTTCTTCTTTGGTAGGAGGAAGGGAGTCAGGGGTAATAACATTCTTAGATTGAAATTGTAGTTTTTTCTCTGGTTCTTCTGCATTGAGGAGGCCATCAAAATATTTTGCAAGGGCTGTAGTACAATCTTCATTGTTCATTTTCAGTTCTCCGTCTGGTCCTCGAAGGTGGAGTGTAGGGGCTGAGTAAGAGTTTGTCTGAGATTTTAGAGTTTTGTACAAGTTACTGGTGTTGTTCCTTTGAAAGTCTTCCTCTGCCTGATCTATGATGTCATTGTTATTTTGCCTCTTAGCATTTCTAATAGTCTTGGCCGTGTTCTTTCTGACTGTTAGGAAGGCTGTATGATTTTCCGTGTTTTTGTTGCAGTTCCATTTCACCCATGCCTGTCTTCTCTCCTCTATTGCCTTATCACATGGTGGTGTCCACCATGGGTGTTTACTCTTTCTGGTTGCAAGGATGGTTTCTGTTGCTGCATCTATCAGTGCCTTCTGTAGGTTAGGCCAATCTGTTTTATTCTGATTATTGCTTAGTACCTTAGTAAAGTTGTTGTTCTCTTTCAACTGGGCTGGATTAAATTTTGGAATTCTGGACCTGGTGTAATTGTTACCTCTGCACTTCGTGAGTGGATTGAAATTTGCTTTGACCAAAGATAGGTAGTGGTCTGAATCAATATTGGCACCTCTCAGTACCTTGATGTTCATTATTTCCTTGCTATTCCTTCTACTGATGGCAACGTGATCTAACTGGTACTCTCCTAGCAAGGGATTGGGACATCTCCAGGTCTTGGCTTTTCGGGGGAGGTGTCTGAATGCTGTAGATTTAAGAACAAGGTTGTGATTTTTACACAGATTGATCAGCCTCTCACCATTACAATTGGTTCTCTTGTGGGCTGGGTATTCTCCGACTATGTTCTTAAACCTGCGCTCCTTACCAATCTGGGCATTAAAGTCTCCCATTAAGATGATCACGTGATGTTCTGGAATTTTATTGATTGTCTCTTCCAGTTCTTCCCAAAAGTATTCAACACTTTCAATATCACTCTTATTAGTATCGGTGGTAGGTGCATGGAAGTTAACAATTGTGTAGGTTTTGTTGAGACTTCTGAAGGCTATAGTGGACGTTCTCCCATTTGGTGATGAGAAGGAGATAATAGAGCTGATCATTTTGTTGTTGACTATGAAGCCTGTACCCAGGTGAGGCAAATTCTTCATCACTCTCTGTCCTGGCTGTCCCTTGTAGATCCTGAAGCCTTGTGACTCAAAAGGTTCTTCGTCCGTAAATCTTGTCTCCTGTAACGCCGTTATAAGGATGTTGTGTTTTGTTAGGACGTCCAATGTATGTTTCAGTTTTCCCATTTGTAGGAGGGAATTAATGTTTATTGTTGCCAGATAGTTGATGTATTTCTTCCTCTTACATGAAGATGCAGGCTCCCCAGAATCCGATGTCCTGCTTGCCCCACTGTGAGTGGGGGTGGATTTGTTACCACCTGGGGTAGATTTCCAATTAGTCGTTTGCTCCATGTTTCCAGAGTTACGAAAAAGTTTAGAGGGGTTACCTGAAGGTAACGTGGTGTTTAACTATCAAGGTTGTAAGCCTTGAAGCCCCCAGCACTGATCGGTTCACTGACCCAGCGTCACGCTGGGATTGGTTACCCAACCTTCCACTGGGTTGCTCAGCTTAACAGGGGGGCACCTCGTGTAGGTTACGTGCTGGAGTTGTAGTGAAAGAGGCTAGTTGGGTTCTCTTGCTGAACTCAATATATTATTGTTGCAGGAGTTTGGCAACGATGCGTTTCACTGCCATTTGCCCAGAGTCATAAGGACTCTTCCCAGGTTGATTCCTGTTCTTTATTATATAAGGTTAAAATAATTTTATGTTATGTGATCAGCAAGCGAATATTGAAGAATCGGATTTGATGGTTAATTCAAAATCATGTCATTCAAAGTCGAATTTATGAGTTCCAAGCACTTTGAATTAACAGAGTTTTTCTGTATGCCGAATGAAGGGATGCAAAGAAATGGTTTATCACATTAAAAATAACGGACAGATTCAACCAGATACAAATAGGGTATGCTATCTTCACTTTAAAGAAAATTATTGCTTATTAACTTAGGATGACTAGATGGCCTGTTTTTAATGGGATTGTCCCTTCTTTCAATAGTTGGTCCCATTGTCCCGACAAATATTTGACAGAACTCAAAATGTACCATTTTTTCACATTCGTCATGTTTTATCCCATTTTCTTGAGATATTTTCGTGTGTGCGCAGTTTTACATACAATACATGCATATGTTACTTATTTTTCTGTAGTTCGGAATTCAAATGTTATCAGAAATGGCGTCAGGGGAGTGGCACTTCATAGGAAATATCTAAAGTGGTTTTGAGCTTGCGGCTAAACCTTTGCCAACCACCCAACACTATAATTCTCTTTTCTAGGGTTAATTTCGTAGGCAGTGGTTGGCATTGGTACATCCAGAAGTGTGTGGAACAACAAATTTGTAAGATAACTATCATCGTTACGTGCGAGGAAACTTCGTTGTTGTTATTATTATTATTATTATTATTATTATTATTATTATTATATTTGCCTTTATTAATAGTGGTAAAGTTAAGACTCGTAGGCCTGTCTTACACTTAACCACACTTTTCAGCATTGTACATATGAGAGAAATATTTATAATCTTCTCTTACAAACTAGAAGTATCATGACACAAATAACATAAGAAAAATAAATATTCTTAATCTTATCCTAGGAACTACCATTACAAACTGGAGTAACATGAGACAAAAGATGTAATATAAGAACAAAAAAATTCTTTATTAGACTGCATAAGCACAGTAAACATACATTCACACCACAAGATTCATTCAGTCGGGTGACACACATCAAGGAGATGCTCACGGCAAGACAACTTAGAGGGATTTAAGCTTTTTATGGCTCTAATGTTATGGGGGAGAGTTCCATATTCTAGCTCCATTTGCAACAAAGGAATGGCCGTATGCTGCTGATCTGCTGAGAGGGATGGAAAGCGTGCTGCCGGAGCATGTGTTATGCTAGTGGAAAGAGGAAAGGAAACTCAGTTGTGAAGATAAGTAGTATTGGATATTCTTGTTTAATACTCGAAATATTAATACTGCCACGTGGAGTTTTCTATACTGTTTGAATTTTAGAAGGGAAGGTTGATGATAATAAGGGGTAACATGAACACCATGGCGTAAGGAAAAAAAATCAAATACAAGAGTTCATAGCATGTTGTAATCGGTTTAGTTGTTTTCTTGTGGCATCAATTAGTACAATGTCACAGTAGGAAAATATAGGGAGGAAAAGAGTACAGTATTTATAAGCCTAATTCTCATGTTTAGTGGCAGCATATTCTAATGATATTGTAGTGGGTGGAGGGAGGCGTACATTTTTCTACAGACATTGGTAATGTGCTCTCCCTAGTTAAGACTCTCATTTGTAATAACACCTAGATTTCTTGCCAATTTTTCGTACAGGATTATTTTACCAGAGAAAGTTAGTGGAGGAATATTTTTGCTTTTTGGCGCACTGATTTGTTTCATCTGCCCAACAATAATAGCTTTAGATTTTGATGGATTAATTAAAATATACTTGTCATGAGCGTATGTACAGATGTTATTTAAGTCAGAATTCATATAAACTATTGCTTGATTAATGTCTGAAATTTTGGAGTGATTCAGTATACAAGTGGTATTTACAGTGTCTTAGCCGTGTCGATATATAATTAATATAGATAACAAAGAGAGGTCGTCCAAGTACTGAGCCCTGTGGCACTCCTGAATGTTTTGTTACTCATTCAGATGACCTATTCTGAAGAATTATGCATTGTTTATGTTCGGTAAGATATGAGTGAAAGAATTCTAGAGCTGTCGGTCCAAGGTGAAGTGATTTCAATTTAGCAACCAGTATGTCTATATTTACTTTGTCAAAGGCACTGCTAAAATCAAGAAGTGCAAGTAACGTCGCCTGCCGTTCGTCCATCGCACGTCGTCTGTAACCTTCAGTAGGGCAGTGGCTGTACTGTGTCCCTTTTTGAAACCCGACTGTAAAGGGTAAAATAATTTGTATTTATTTAAATAGTTGGTTAATTGCACGTGTGCTATGCGTTCAAGAGGCTTAGGGAGAGATGAAAGTATGCAAACAGGTTGATAATCTGTTATAAGTACAGGTGAGGGAGTTTCTGGAACAGGTTTTATAATGGCATTTTTCCACATTGTTGGAAAGAGGCCACTTGTGAGGCAGGTGTTGTATATGTGAGTAATGACAGGAAGAATAATGTCAATGATGTGTTTTATTGTGAGTATGGGTATTTCATCAGGTCCTGTAGCAGGTGATGTGATTCATAGTAGTTCACGTTTGACGTCAATCTCTCTGACTTCACGAAATTCAAAGAATGGCCTATTTGGTGGTAGTTGGTTCAGAAGAGAATTTATAGTCTTGCGTATTGTTTGCATTTGCGGTTTAATTTTCATTTCAGAAAAATGAGCGATTAATCTCTCCAGAGAGATGTCTGAATTACATGGCTGGGGCAAAGCTTTCCCAATTCCAATGAAACAAATTTGTTCCGAAGTGTTTGATACATTTAAATTTCCAGCCAGGTGTTGAAGAAAATTTCTTGTTTCTTAGTATTATTTTAACTCTATTCCAAAGTGTCCGATACTGTTCAAGCGGACTGGGAGATAGAGTGCGTCTGTCGAGCCGGTGTAACGTGTCGCAGTGAGACATCATTTATTTGATCTCCTTGGTCAGACATGGAGGAGGAGGTCGGGAGACTTTGGCCGTGCACTTAGGTGCATGTTTGTTAAGGAGGCCAAGTATAAGCAGACTAAAAGTTTCAACTTTCTTATCGATGTCGTTAATATTTATGATGTCATCCCCTGGACTATTCAAGGCATGAACTCTTATATGGTCTAAGTTTATATGTCTAATGTCCCTGAATATGATGCATCTCGTTTTATACTTGGGTACTTTGAGCGAGCAAGACAAATATATTAAGTCGTGTCGATATGCGGGGAGTAGGTATCTGACCACGTGATATTACTTTTCTGTGGATTATTAGTGATCATTAAGTCAATTAGTGTATGTGAAGATGAGTGTCTTAGCCGTGTCGATATATCATTAATACAGATAGCAAAGAGAGGTGGTAGTTTAGTGGAAGTATTATTATGTCATATGTGTGGAAAATACTTAACAGTTGTTTTGTATCTCCAGCTGTTCCAGTAGTATTGAAGTCTCCAAATATTAAAATATGTTCATAAGCAGGTGATAGTCTCTGTAGAAGGTCTTCAGTATCTGAGAGGTGACCTACCTGTGGTGGCTGATAAACTACTCCTATTAGGATTTTAACTGTTGTTACAGTGATGTCGGAAAAAATGAACTCAGTTCTCGGGTCAGCACAGTGCGCAGAAGTGCGTATAATTTTACATTTAATATCATCTCTACAGAACAAGGCTACTTCTCCACCTCTTATCTATTCAGTCATGCCTATAAATATTATAGCCCGTTATGTGAACCATGCTACTAGGAATAGCTACGCGTAACCAGCTCTCACTGACACAAGATACGTGTACATTGCTGTTTTCAAGAGCATCTATTAGCTCCTCGTGATGGGCAGGTAGTGATTGGGAATTTAAGTGAATGCATTTCAATGCTCATGAGTTGGCCTGAAATACTTTCACTAATGAGCTCTGGCAGGGGGATGTCTCCAGTCTCCACGTAAGTTTTTTTACATTGAGCACAAGTTAGCATATAAATACCAGATTCCTGGAATTCGTCATTTTTAAGTTTATTAGCTTTATTGTGACTAAAGAACCTATGTTTCATGTTGTTATTGGTTGAGAAGGCTACTTTGGTGTTGTGTTTCTTGAATAAGTTGGTGATTTCGTAAATCTTTGGGTTATTAAAGGTGAATTTGACATTTTCTTTTTCTGAAAGCTGTTTAAGTATAATTTGTTGTTGGTATTTGCATTTAGTAATGATTTTATTGACGAATTTCAAACTGAAACCATTATGTAGAGCTTGTTGACGAATGAAAGATAGTTTCTTCTTTCTGTCTGTTTCTGTTAGCCTTTGAAATACCTCTGTACAAGTCGTGAAGACCCTTGAAGGGGTAGAAAGTAAAAGCTTCCGTTATCTGTAACCTCAGCAGTTGGTAGAGTGGTTAGATCTATCCCTGGACATCTATGCCCCAAGAACGAACCTCGTACTCAGTTTTGGTGTAGGCTGAGTAAACCTCAGGGTCATGTGCACCTCCAGAAGTGGAAATCTGGAAGGAACTTCTTAATTAGATATCAAGAACACGTCAATGCTGAAAAATACAAAAGATTCTCTGCCATGGGATCCCATATGAAAGAGTCCAACCACAAATTCACCAATATCAGACAGGACCTTCAAATTATCTGTATGATAAATAAAGGAAATCTAATGAACAACCTGGAAAACATCCACATCGTTCTTGATAAATTAGAAAACGGTGAAGAGAAACTTAACGAAAACGAGCAAAAAAAAATCTTATACGAGAATATTAGTAAATACTTGGAATGGGTAGGCATAAAACGGGTAAGGCGAACAAGAGATATAATCAAACACGACATCGCAGAAGCACAGCCCAATCTCCCTCCTCCCTCACATGATATTTTAGATGACGACAAAACTCTGCTTCCCTTCTCTCCAGAGCTTTGCATGAACTGTCAGACTGTGTCACATCATTACTTCACCAGGTCACGCTCAAAGACAGACCCTATAGACAGCGCAGAATAAACATCTTTTCCAAACAAGAACGAGAGGCAAGATGTCCTGTTATGATGACCTCCATTTTTTAACAAAGGAATCTCCAAAGAACTTTTTATTATTTGTGCTTATTGTCCTAATGTTTTTTCTTCTCAATTCTTTCTTTATACAGCTGAAGAGGACCACTAAGTGGTCGAAACATGTCCTGTAAGTGCTAATTTATATTCAATTTTGCCTGAGGCAATAAAGTATCGATTACGTGGTTATTTATACCAACTTCTTGATAGTACAGAGGTGACTTTGCTTTTTTTTTTATTTTTTTTATAGGTGCGAGCAAACTTTTTGTTTGTTTTGTTTTTGCAGAATTAGAAAAGATATGGGGATAACGTAAGTGACCAACATTTCAAATATATTTATTTGACAGACTGTTGGAGCCACAATTGGACAAAATTCTTGATTTAAAAAGCAAATCTCACACATCTCACTTAAATATACTTGGGTTTAAATATTATCTTTCGTTTGTGATAAAATGTCTTGATCTGGCTCCCACTGAGACTCGAAGTTTGATATGTGGCATTGGGGTGCAATAATTTGGAGACCCTCTGGTGTAGAGGAACTTATGATCAGTGCAGTGGCTTAGCTACTGGCTTTCTTCTCAGATTGCTGAGGTACGAACTAAGTTTGATCCTGGTTTGTAATTTTCACCAGAAATTCACACGGCGTGGGGGACAGTATCCGGCCTCAAAACCCCAGATGAAACGAAAATGAGCCTGGGTGGCTCCAGCTACCTTAGAAATATTTGATATAACCTGAAGAAAGTTTTGCTTACTCTTAGGAAATAGAAATGTGATAGAAACATGTCCGTCTGTAAAGCAGTGACTGACATGGGATTGACCCGATGGTGGCTGCACTTAATTGAAGATAAAGGCAATTGTAATGCTATTCAGTTACGAGGAATAGGAGAAATATATAAACTACATCTTTTCTTTCTTTAATATGAAGCATTGTTTATTTTATATGATTGGTAAAGCCAAACAGTATGGCTTAGGAAGTTATCATGCTGACCATACTTCACTCCCATATCTGCAGGCCATCTGATTGGGCAGCAGTCATTTTGACAGGATGTCTGGGAAAGATGGTACAGAAGGAAGACCTCGATCAACCTCTGTATGATTCTGTCCAATTTCCTGAACACCTGATATCGTTCAGTGGTCAGTGCCTTGCCCTTTTAACAGTGCAGACTTGGATGGATTCTGTAAACAGCTTGATATCCTTCAGTAATCTGGAAAATTGATACCGTGTATCTGACGGCATTTAATCTATCTCTTTTGAGGTGCAGTTATAGGAAGTACATTATTAATATATGATGAAGTGACTAATTTCCTCCCTCTCAAAACAATTTTCCATGCACAAAACGTACACAAAAAATGTACAGTTGTGCATGTTCCGACAAATTGTTTCCTGTGTGTGTGTGTGTGGGGGGGGGTTGCATACTCCTATCTTCCTATCAGATAGTCAAGTGTGTGTATGTTTAGTCCTCAGCCCGAAGGCTGGTTGGATCCTCAACAGCTCCGCCATCAGCTGTCATAGATGGCCTAGGCATCGCTGAAGAGGCGTACTAGGGAAATGAGTGAGGTAGTTTCCCGTTGCTTTCCTCACTGAGCCAGAAGTTGCTATTACATATCAGTCTGCCGAGCCCACTGAAATGCATGCACCAACCGACCCTATGAGCAATATTTCATAGCAGGGACTGGCTGCAGAAGGAATGGTATTGCTAGCATCACTCATATCTCAGTCACTTTCATTTTGTCAAAGCCAAGGATAAAGCTGAGCAGATCAATGAAAGTAACAGAATTGCTCTAGCTCATACCAGAAGACATAATGCACTGTAAACACTAGGTCCTGCCAACAAAGGCACAGATAGTCAAGTAATAGGGCATTTAAAGGATTGAATAACAATTTGTTACAACAACTTTATTTACATAATAATAGCAATCTATATCACAGTCAGTGGAAATAATACTTGAATACTTTGTTTCTCATTATCATTAAATTCTCTCCCCTTTCACTGTATTCTTATGGTTTACATAGGGTAATACATTTCGTTTCTTACTGTACTAAAAAATAACTTAAATACATAATTGTTTCAAGTCTGTATTCGGAGTTCCGGGAGCTCCAAAAATACATGTTTGTACATACACATTTTATTTCCCTTTTTGTCTTGCGTACAGCAGGACGAGTTGCTGTCTTGCTGTACTGATCCGGTGGATAAATTCGTTAACCAGCGAACTTACTTTCACAGATTTAAAGGCGAATAAAATTACCTTCCAGATATGTCGTGAATGTTGAAGATTTTCGAGGTCGGCGACTGGGAAGTGGAAATACATTAACGGTACTTGGTCACGTCAGGGAGCAGAGTAGTATGCCTCGTAATGTCGCATATTCAAGGTTACTTGTGATCGCTTTGAGAACTGAACGTATAATTTTAAATGGCAAGATTAGCGCTGAATCACATAGCTTACGAAGGACTTCACTTGGGACATTAAGTGTAACAGTAGATTCTTCTAGTTGTTAGATGATGGTGGTGATATAGACAAAAGCTTATGTATACCCTTCCATGAAAAAAAAAAAAAAAAAAAAAAAAAAAAAAAACTGGTAATATGTCGGCTTAACTATAAAAATAAATATTTTATGGTATATTTTATAATACAAAGTATATTCGAAGATAGTATTTTTTATTAGCTTCTTATCGTATTAGTGTACTAAATCGCGATTTTCTTGTGCTTAGGTATAAAATTGTGTCGAACTTTGTTCTCGGTGGAGTCCTTAATGTATGTGATAAAGCTGCTTTTATGAATGTTCATGAATGCTGTATGCCTTTCCACTTGCTGATGGGACTCGGCCATGTTAGAAAATGTATACACATTCTTATCGTAATGACGTAAAATGAGAACAAGCGAGCAAGTTCGACTGGGGTCACCTAGCTGTAAACTCGGGAGATGATTGGTTCGAACCTCACTGTCGGCAACCCTGAATATGGTTTTTCGCGATTTCTCATTTGCGCACCAGACAAGTGTTGAGATGACCTCAAATAAGTCCACGATCTCTTCCTTCTCAATCCTAGCCCTTTCTTATCCCATCGTTGCCGTAAGACTATCTGCATCGGAGCGGCGTAAAACAAATAGAAAATAATAACAGCAGCACGGGCGTAAGGTATTGTTTTCACTAAGTAGGCAACACTGAAAATGATGGCTTTCAAATATTTTGATCACGTACAGGATGTTATCTACAGATTAGGCTGAATTATGTCGTGTAATCAATAAAATTATTACAAAAAATTGTTTATTTTATAGATGTGGCTAGCTTTTAGTTAACGGCTGAAGATTTTATGTTTGGTAAGTCTGATCTAATCTCGTGGCGTAGCACGTGTTCGCTTCATCTCCTTGCTACAGATAGAATGCGTTCGAGAGAAAGGCCAGACCTTCGACGTGGTTGCGAAGTCCGGTTTTTCTGTGCCTACTCTCCTTGACAATAGCCGCTCGGTTTCCTGTCGTAAAAGGATGTTGGCGCGGAATATTTCAACTTACGTGGGTGGAGTGTGTTCCTGTTAGGAATAAGATGTATGACTCAGGATTATTCACTTCATTGAATGGTGTATATTAGCATTGCCATTTCACCTAGCGTGTAGACTAGGTGATATACGTATGGTTTAAGAACAATAACTTCGTTGACAGAAATTCGCTTTGACTATATCACTGTACAGTACATTAGTTTTCAAGTCTAGGAAGTCCAAGCATCACAGCAATTGTCTTTTTGTTCCCTGTTTCTTCAGTTTCACCAGTCCAGTTATTACAAATGTGCAAATACATTGGATGCGATTAACTATTAACTGGAAAACAACAGGTAGGGAATCTGCCACCTGGGCGACTGCCCTAAATGCAGATCAGTATTGATTGTTTGTTTGAAAAATCTAATAAATATTATATTACGTGTAAAATTTCACAAGGTTCGTAGTATTCACTATTTAGGGTCATCTTTTGTTGGGTGATGGAGCGTCTTAATTCTGTCCCTCTGAATCAAGTAGAGACGGAGGACGGTGGTCCTGGAATGACGGAAGATCTGGATGTTTTACATCTGACGATACCAAGAGTGCAGCCATACCTGATCTGGGTCACTGGAACATGTGGATATCTCGCCATCTCACTGCAAACATACAAATATCAATCACTTATCGTGTAGGATGAAATCAGTAGCGTAGCCAGGATCGGCCGATGGTGGGGGATTATAGTTACAAAATGATGATAGAACACAATGAAGGTGCTTGTGCGTTTGTGGTGCGCGCAAGCAAGACTTTATAAGGTCACTGATATAAATGAATTATGTTGATATTCAGACTGCAGTACACTACAAAATCTCACATTAAAATACAGAACAATACGATCAAAGCCAACAGTTTTACAGCGAATGGTATGTTCAGTTTACAATCTAAAATCCAACTTTCGAGGCTTCTTAGAAAATACGTATATTTAACAGATCGGTTGGTTCTAGTCTCTGAATGTTCGTTGTTTGTCAGTTTGTTTATTTTTCCTTTTAATTTCTATGGAGGGGGGGGGGTCTTGACCCCCAGTAACCGACCGCCCCCCCTCCCTTTGGCTACACGCCTGGATGAAATGGCTGGCATACCAAATTAGGTTTATGATTTGGAATGCAATTTATTGTCCTTGAGAATGGTTTAAAAAAAAATAGAAAACAGCATACAATGTAGTGAAGCTGACACATTTCCTTTATTTAGAAAACCATGATTGATGGTGGGGTAAACGCCCTCAAAATGAATTTATCTTCATCTAAAATATATAATCATTTCTTCAATTTGCCTAAGCTATTTCTCAACTAAGAATTACTGATTACGATGTGTTTAATAATACAATTTTCGGTCATGTGCTTGTTATAGATTAAGTTTTTCAAGTAGAAATTTTAGGTCCCAAGTTAGTCGCGTTTATCTGATGGGAGTGATTATTTTTCGACATTTGTTGAATGACTTCCCACTTATAGGCTACGAAATTAGTTCTAGAGAGACAGCAGACGAAATCAACGCGGAATGACCTTTTTGTGTAAAACATTCTGAAATTAATGTCCAAACTTGTCAAGTGTTTAGAAGTAGTTTGCCAGGAAAGCTGTTAGTGGAGATTGTGATAAAACCTGCATTTTGGTCCAGGCGCTATGGATAAGAAATAGCGGCAAATATATGGTGACAGCAAAGTTATTTCGATTCGGTGGTTATCCTGTCTGTTTGCTCCTGTGATTCGAAGTGGGAGGCGATACGCTTTCGTTCTCGTTTTGAACACTACCATACTCAAAATGGTTAATGAAGTATTTAATTTCTTATGGTTTAGATATTTTTAGTGTGTTGCAGTTGTTTCTCTTCTGCATTATTCCTGCAATTTTATTATTTGTTAGCAAGGCGATAATTCTTTTAATTTCTGGTATACATCTTAAACTGCAACATCCTGTTAGGACGTTTTCAAGTTTACCTTAATGAGCTTTCATTTTTATTCCACTGAGGATAAAAGTTGATTCTACACAAAATCGAATTAAACAGGTTAAAACAAGAGTGCTTTCTGTAGAAATTAATTAAACATTTCCTAATCAACTGTTCTGAAATTGATGGGAGAGTAGGGATTCCTTAATAATGAGGCAATCAGTTCGAATTGTCTGAAAATAACTATTGAAAATAGCTTCACGTTGTTTTTAGACACAAAATGAGAAAAATATCTGAATCCGTTGAAAATTGACATGAACATGTTGAACATGGACGTAAAAAGAATCTCTTTGGTCCCTTATAAGCCATTACGATGTGTTGAATCATACAATTTTCGACCATGGCTATGGATTTTCATTTTTCACTATTTGGAAAACTAGGGTATAAGTCGCCGACTGTGAACATTTTAGGAATTGCGGTGTAATTGCTACAACACCAAAATATATTAGTGCAAATTACTTCTACCCAATATGTTGTATTCTCTTCAGATTGCCCTTCTCTATGACATTCTAACGTCATCCAACATTTCAAGAAGTTTGTGGATAACAGATCACATCGAACAGTTCATCACGGAAACTATTTCTGTATCCAGTTTTTCATAAATTCCAAGGAAGAATGTTACTGCTGGTTGCAGACTAGTATCGTGGAGAAATAAACTGTTAGGTAAAATGGGGGATGATTATACTTACTCTCAAGTGCCAGAACTGCCAGCAGGATTGCTACGAGGAAGATGATGCTCATGGCTACTACGAGAGCGGTAAGTTGGTGCTTGTGCCAGCAACAGGACGGCAGAGGCTTCGTCTTTCGCCGCTCCAGACCATTAACGACTGTAAAATGTGTACTGGATGCTAGAGACACAGAATCGGGTTCCTTTAAGTTGGCCACCGTGAGCAGTAGCGATCCTGATCCACCGCTCTGAAAACAGAAAGATAATAATACAGTATAACTTTTTTACATCCGAATTTCAGGAGACATACGGAAATATTTCACATTTGACATACTGTATGTTACTGCATTAAGACGTTTGGGAGATACGGTTCTTCAAAGATACTTCCTATTTAGCTGTTATAGGGAATGGTATTGTTATTGATCTCAAGACAGAGCAGATATCTGTGAACTGCGATTTGAATGGCTGTAAAAAGTGTATTTTGTGGTGCTGTTGGTTTCAGTGAAAATACGTACGTTTTTTTAAACTACTAGGATGCTAATATATATTGCTACATGCTGATTGAAACAACTTGATTGTTTAGGAATTATTACGATCCATTGACTGTTGTATTTGTCTGCTGATGTCTCACGAGTAACATTGTAATCAAATTCGCAAATTTTTACACCGGGGCAGGAAAAAATAGCACAAATTAAGCAAAAGCTATTTTCAGTGTTACAAAACTAGTAAATAATTTTGAACCAACTTCTAAATAATGTTCAAAGGTATTTTAACAATTCAAAAATTGGATGTTCAACAATTGGCGTCCATTCTGCGCCATCACTTGATTCTTGACTTTCCGTATCGCACCGAACACATGTCACTGCCGAGTGTTCTTTGTAGATGTGTCGCTCGCATACACTGCATCTAGTCTTGGTTTTTTCTGTGTTTTTATTTCAGTTGCAGTAGGCGCATATTCCAAGTTCTTGTAGTTCTTGTGGAGCTGCGAATTTTGATTTTTCTTTCCCTATTTCTATCCATAATGTGTTGAACTTCAGTATATAAAAAGGCACTATTTTACACGAAAATAAAACAAAATTGACACATTCTTACTATAATAGCTGAAAAAGTAATATAAAACGTAACTCATAAATACGCATACGTCATGGGGTGCATCAGGAATTTTAGACCGGGTCTGTCAAAACAGTGCACTCAGACTGAAACTGAGGAGCGTGAGAGGCGAATTGTTTAGGCACACTGATAGTGGACGAGTCCAATGTGAGATACTGAGAGGATGGAAGCTAGCGGCCCGCTACTTTAAGAACTATCCCTAAACCCGGTCGAAAAGACCGTGACGCGCTCTCTCCAGGGTTAAAGTGAACAGTAGTAAGTATTCTTGGTTGTATTGTTAAGCGATTATATGGGTTACATAGACGTGCTTTTTTCTTACGACACCTCGGCGGTGCTCGCACCAATTCATTGCAGCCCGTTCCTTTTTTTAAAAAATATTAATATATGCCGTGTCTAGTTCTTCAACCTATGTTGCGCAGTTCCTGCATGGTAGTCTCTCTTTAATCTTTGAATTTATTTAGAGATTTAAGGTTTTTATGTAGTCTTTATAATTTTAAGGCTATCTGGTTATCTAGGTAAGACTAACCGTATTTTGTACGATCGTTCAATACTAGGCGTCATTACGAACTATAACTGCCATCGCCTAAGTCTCATCACAAACTACCGTGGGGTCCACGAAGATCAGTGGCATAGGTTTAGCGGTGTACTTACTGATAGTGCCGATCTGAGTGGCCCAGGCGGTTGAGGCGCTGGCCTTCTGGTCCCAGCTTGGCAGTTCGATCCTGGCTCAGTCTGGTGGTATTTGAAGGTGCTCAAATACAACAGCCTCGCGTCGGTAGGTTTAATGGCAATGTAAAAGAACTCCTGCGGGACAAAACTCCGGCACCTCGGCGTCTTTGAGAACCGTAAAAGTAGTTAACGGGACGTAAAGCCAATGACATATTATTTGTACTGATAGTAAGATATCTCTGTCCCCATTGCGGTAAGCTATACGAGTATTTCAGGGTCAGTATACGTATACTCCGAGCTCATCCATAGGCGTATAGATGAAGACAGTATTGCGTGCCTGTTGGCAGCCACGCTCTTCAGCGGAACACCGGACATAATACTGTAGAATTAGAATGTAACCTGATACCAGACGCCGAACTTCAAGAAGTAGATCCAGTGAATGAATACAAGTCCCATGCACTAGTACATGCACTTCTGTATACCTTTGCCGGCATTTATATTCATTAACTTATTACGCTGAAATTACGTGCGGTTTTTATTTTACTATCTTTACACGATTAAGAAAATCTCAGATTTTTACCGTTGTGATTGCTTCAAAACAAGCACTCCATGCGCATACCTAACCTTAGTTATTTGGTGAAAAAGAGAATTGAAATCCGGCGAATAGTGAGCGGTATGATTTCGAAATTCCTTTCCGTAGATTACCGAATATCATAATGTTATTTTTGTTTTTACGTCCCACCAAGGACCTTTTTTGCTGTTTCTGGAGACGCTGAGATGCCGCAGTTTAGTCGCGCAGCAGTTCTTTTACGTGCCAGTTAATATACTGACACGAGACTGACGTTTTGAGCACCTACAAATACCACCGGTCTGAGCAGGATCGAGCCTACCAAGTTGGGGTCGGAAGGCCACCACCTCAACCGTCTGAGCCACTCAGCCCGGCTTACTCAATATCATCTCTGGTGTAATCCAAGAGTGGTTGCCGGGACATTATTCATTGTTTGTTTAAAGTACACATCAATAATCTTTTTGTGAACTCTCCAATGAAATCAATACTTAATGCTGATGGCATAGTTCTTCTAACAGCTAGCAAAGTGTTGCAAACCGTATGGAACTAAAACAAGATGTTCCAGAAATATCTTGTGTGGTTCCAGGGGAATCAACTTTTCTTGAATAGAGGTAAAATAGAAGAAATATATATTTTCATTTTACAGTTCAGCTTTGGAGGTCAACACGAACACTTCAGTGAAACTGCTTGGAATTGACTTAGATCTACGAGTAAATTAATTGTTACACACGACAGCTTTGTAAGGAACTGTCCAGTGATATTCTTATTCGTGGCATTTTCCCCCAATTTCTTGGAGTTGGCACCCTTTTGGATTTGGCCCAGATTTTACGGCCGGATGCATTTCCTGACAAAGCACATGTACAGGGATGGAATCACTTGTGTGTTTCTGTGATGGTTGTTGGTGTGATTTATGTAGATGAAAATATGTAGTGAGACTAACACAAATACCCAGTTCCCGCAACGTGGGAATTAACCATATGCAGTTAAAATTCCCGACTAAGTCAGAAATCTAACTCGAGGGCTACTACGCTGACCATTCAGCCAATAAACTGGACTCAAGAATGATATTCTTACTGCACAAACTAAAGAAATATGTTAGTAAAAGTCAGATGATGCCAGTATCATATGCTTTTTTCCATTCAGATATATTATAAGGGATGGTGTTGTAATGTTATTGTACAGGAGCATAGGAGATTCTGAAATGGCAAAATGGATTCAACATGTGAAACCATCTACGTCCATCTTCCAGGAAGTAGGAATAAAATTTCCTTCAATTTACATTTATCACTGAAAATTTGACGTTAAAGAAAATGTTCCAACATCGTGAGAAAAGGGGGAAAGTAGTACACTACATTCTTACGGCGACGATGGGAGAGGAAAGGGCTAGGAGTGGGAAGGAAGCGGCCGTGGCCTTACTTAAGGTACAGCCCCAGCATTTGCCTGGTGTGAAAATGGGAAACCACGGAAAACCATCGTCAGGGCTGCCGACAGTGGGGTTCGAACCTACTATCTCCCGAATACTGGATACTGGCCGCACATAAGCGACTGCAGCTATCGAGCTCGGTAAAAAAAAAAAAATTGAGTTGGTTAATTTTTAAATGGCTCGAAAATTTTTTTAAAACACTCTTCATGTCAGATGGACACTGGGTTGTCACAATGGCTTATTTTACACAATCAAATGCGCATATTTAAAAATTATTTTTCTGGTATTTTTGTTATGCCAATGGTTGTTAATTTTACACTAAACAATGAGCTAACCTTTTTAAGCCACATGCTAACAATAAATATGAAGTATTATTGTCCGATTTTGTACAGGATGTTCAGAAAAAAGTTCAGTGAAAACAATTCTAATAAACCCATTCCTCAAGTTAGGTACACTTTTCTTGGACCTTTCTTGTCAAGGATACTCCTTTTTTTCTAGAATGTAAAGAACATGTTGCTTGACAAAATGAACGGATTCGATTTTCTAGAAAAATTTTTTCGAGCCATTTAAAAATTAACCAACTCAATTTTTTTTTTTTTACCGAGCTCGATAGCTGCAGTCGCTTATGTGCGGCCAGTATCCAGTATTCGGGAGATAGTAGGTTCGAACCCCACTGTCGGCAGCCCTGACGATGGTTTTCCGTGGTTTCCCATTTTCACACCAGGCAAATGCTGGGGCTGTACCTTAAGTAAGGCCACGGCCGCTTCCTTCCCACTCCTAGCCCTTTCCTCTCCCATCGTCGCCGTAAGGCCTATCTGTGTCGGTGCGACGTAAAGCAACTAGCAAAAAAAAAAAAAAAAAAAAAAAAAAAAAAAAAAAAAATCTTATAAATGTATGATTTTTAAAATTTAAGATTATTTTTAATATTTTTCCATTCTATAAAACTACACGCTTGCCAACACATTACAGAAAAATCAGGCCTGTAACTTACGTAGCTCCTGAGAAAAATGTACCAGAAACTCTAAAATCTTTACTTGCAGAAAAATGCAAAAAACTGAATGGATGTTTGTCGTGGCTTTCTCACCATTATTCAGAACATTCCAGCACCATAAGCTCCTCGTTCTACTGATTTTTGACCAACCCTGTTGCTTTGAAGGTTCCTTTTCTCGGTCCTAGCTTCCTTGGTCAGCTGCTAAGCATATTTTTCTTCTTCGGTGACTCGCCTGAGATCGATGTTGGAGAAAAAGATGCCTAGTATTCCAGCCCACCTGAGTGCCCAACTTTTCTAGAACTGTAATCCTACCCATACAATCATCATTAAAATGTACTACAGAATCCAAAACACCAACTTTTAGGGTATTTATCTGTACCGACACAGTCTTAGGGTATACGCTCCCATATGCAGCGATTGAAACTCTCGTCGGGGTTTTGAGTGTTATCATGTAGGCATTTTTGTAGCAAATCCTTACTGCAGAGGTCTCTGTAGTCTGGCCTGATCATTTCCATGACAGCCATTGGAAGATAATGCTTGTGGCTATATTTACCTGCAATGGCAATGGCATATATACATAATTTTAAACTGTCTCACTACTTTTCAGAGTGGGCGTGTTCAAAATGACGCCATGTTTAAATTGCTCATTTAGGACGTTTAAATGCAGAAAACATAGTATTATAGAATCGTTTGATGCGGAAAACAATGGAGAATTTAATACACACATCGTTTTAAAATCGATTTTTTGACCGATTGTCATGATCCAGTGTCGTTAAAAAACTACCACAAACACACAGGAATCAAATTATTTAACTAGCTTCCCCTAGAACTATGAAGACAAATAACAAAGAAACAATAACATTATTTAAGAGGATGTTGTTTGTCATCAGTCCATAGACGGTTTAAGAGGATCGGGAAGAGTATCTGATTTTGAGGAAAAATTGGTGTAAGAGCAGAGTAAATGTAAATATGTAACCTTGTTTGAATCAACTATCATCATCGTCATTATCATGTCCATGTACAGCCAGGTTATGTCAAATGTGGTTCCTCTGGTTCTCTTTCATTACTGCTTAGGCTCCTTGTTTGAATGGTCATCGTAATCGCTTTCGATTCAGAGGGCCTTGGGTTCGATTCCCAGTAGTCTGAGATTTTAACCGTAAATGGTTAATTCCCCTGGCTCGGGGACTGGATGTTCGTACTGTCCCCAACATCCCAACAACTCACACAGCACACACATTATTCTCCACCACATTAACGCGCAGTTTCCTATACACGGCAGATGCCCCACCATCGTTGGAGGATCTGCCTTACAAGGTCTGCACCAGGCTAGCAATAGCCACAAGAAATTATATTACCCCATATCAGTTCAGTTGACAGTGAGTCCGGGCTCTCGTCTTCGGTTTAGAGAGTCCGGAGTTCGAATCCGGGCTAGATCGGGGATTTTAACTGCGTATTGTTAAATTCCCCAGCTCGGGGTCTAGGTGTTTGTATTCATCTTCACACACTTTTCATCTACATACACCACTCTACCACCACCATAGAAACAAATAATGAATACATCCCTCCATATAGGATTGGCGTCAGGAAGGGCTGTGTTGTTTGGGTTTGATGCAACTCTCCATGCCACAATCCTGTGCTAACGTTTCCATTTCTACATAACTACTACATCCTACATCCACTCTAATCTATTTGTCATATTCATGCCACTACCGTTCTTACTGTCTACACTCCCATCAAAACCTGAACGAGTCCTGGGTGTCTTAAGGATGTGCCCTATCATTCTCTCTCTTCTTTTCGCCAAATCGTTCTCCTCTCTCCAGTTCGATTCAGTATCCCTTCACTCGTGATTCGATCTACCCATCTCACCTTCAGCATTCTCCTGTAACACCACATTTCAAAAGCTTCGATCCTCTCTGAATTGTTTACGTTTCAGTTCCATACAGTCCCATGCTCAAGACGAAAGTCTTAAAAGAAAAATCCGTGTTAGTGTTCGAAGTGAGCAAATTTCTTCAAGACTTTCCTTGCTTGTGCTATTCTGCATTTTATGCCCTCTTTACTTCTGCCATCGTAAGTTATTCTCCTGCCCAAGTAACAATATTCATCTATTAATTTAATAATTCATTTCCTAATATTTCCTGCATCACCTGACTTCGACTCCATTCTGACTCCAGCATCCGGCCGAAAAACTTGGCCAAATCCACATCAAATTGACAAAAGGCTGGGAAGAAGAAGAAAAGTTGTTGTTCAGGCTACTGCCTTATGCTGTTCTTAATGAGATCTATCAGTTATAATCTTTAGCTGCTTCAGTCTCTTTTCTTTATCTCTTAATCCTTTAAAAAATGTTAATTCAATAATTTGTAGACCGTAGCTTCCAGCCTTGATATACCGTAGAGTAAGTAATGAATTTATTTACATTATATAAAATATTCACGTATTTTACTGTGTGATCGACTATGTCAATTAGAACTGTACGTTGTTAACGGCAGTAATACTCCTATTCTATATTATCGCTCAGTACGGTTGCCGAATGTGTCCTTTTTCGCTTTCTCTTTTGCGCTGCGTCAGTAATGTTACTTGAAGTTCTTAAGGGGGGGAATGAACAATACTTATTGAATTAAAGGCATGGAATTTTAAATGAAAATTAAAATCCATAGCCTGTTTCCAGTCATTCGACTGGGTCAGGAATGGAATGAATGAAGCCCCGGTCTAGCGGCGAGGATAGGAATTGTGCCGGCTGCCGAAGCCTGTCGCACTCCTCTGGGGGCAATGATTAATGAATGATAGATGGAATGAAATGATATTGGAGAGTGTTGCTGGAATTATGACAGGGAAAACCGGAGTACCCGGAGAAAAACTTGTCCCGCCTCCGCTTTGTCCGGCACATCTCTCACATGGATTGACCGGGATTTGAACCACGGAACTCAGCGGTGAGAGGCTGGCGCGCTGCTGCCTGAGCCACAGAGGCTGCGTGCTTATAGATAAATAACTGTAATAAACGAAACACTATGATACCTAGATGTAAGGTACACACATAAATATTTAACAGTTACGCACTTTTTGCATAAAAGCCATGACAGGAATTCCAATGATGCACTTCATTTGAAATTTTTATTATACGAAGTTTTCACTACAATATGAGTACTGAACTGTAATAAATTATATGTGCATATTAGTTTTTAAAATTTAGAACTCATCATTGCAAAAATACATTTTTCACCACATAATATCCTATAAATAAAAATTTAAGTATGTATTCTTTACAATTTTCTATATGCTCTACATTGTATAATGAACAACTCCCAAAAAAGTCATAGCTTTGAGATTTATGACTTTTGAGAAAACTGAAAACTGTATGTTACGAGAAAAAATGCATTTAACAATTTGGTTACCATATTCAAACATGAAAAATGCTCAGCCTTTTCTTAAAATCTATAAATCCCAGAGCTATGATTTTTTTTTTCAGGAGTAGTTCATTACACATTGTGGAACATGTGGAACTATAATTATTGTAATGATTACTTATTTACATTCGAATTTATTGAGTATTTATATTAGATTATATGGTGAAAAAATATCTTATTTTTACAATGGTAAGTTCAAAAAACTAAAATATGCCTTCTATAACTATAACATTTATACACAATGTAAATCACACTATGTACATTATAAAAAACATGCTTAAAAATCGATTTTGATACCATATTCATTACATTCCCTCTTAATACGTGGAGTGATAAAACATTCTTCAGTTCTGAACGTCATAATATTGATATATTCCAAACTTCGAATTTTATAAATACTGTATTTATTTGTAGGATATTCGAATTATATGCTACTTGGACCCATAAATAGGAACTTCAAGGGGAATCCTGAAGAATTTGGAGTATCTAGTTTTTCGAATTGACCAGTTTTACATTTGTCTAGTACTGTACATGGGGATGTAGTAGCTGAGTGACATTGACATTGTTACTGGCTTTTCATTAAAGTGACAGCAGTTCAAATTTCGGTTCATTCTTGTGGTGTTTTTAAAATGAAAAAATCACGTCCGTGTGGTTCGGATTCTACGTAAACTGGAGGTCCCGGTATAATCGACCCCTTAAAACTGCAACCTAGCTCGACTCTTTTTTTCCAACTCCATACGTATTGACGAACGATTTCTTATACCGATCCGTTTTATGTAATTATTTTACACCGTACATACGGTATTCTGCCTGCTCCACGATACTGCGTGGTGAAATTTCTGCCCAATAGACAATTGCATTCTGATGTAAATTTTCTTAGTTCTAGAGTACACTCTAGAACTTTTCACTCTTGTATTTTGTTAATGCAGGTTTCATTTTTCCTCGTGATTGATTTCTACTAATTGCTTCGAAATTTCCTATTTCTATACAGACCTCAAAAGTGTGTTTCATCGTTGTACTGTGAAAAAGGTATCCCTGTCATAGTTAATCACCTATGGTTCCTACACACTTCTGTAAAAATCAGCTACTTGAAAACTCGTTATGCTAAGCGGTTCACTCACCTGAGTACTGATGTTGCTGGAGCCTTGGCTGGCGGTAGATGCTCGTCCAGGTTGAGGACGTTGGATGTGACATGGGCAAGCGGGGTCGGCGCACCAGAGCGAAGGGCGTGGGATGAGCCAGCCACGGGGTGCAGGAGGTGGCCTCTCATCCGCCTGGAGACAAATGATTATATTAAATAGAATTGCAGTTAGGTAATGACACGGCATGCCATTTTAGTGGTGAAATGCTGAAAATGTTTAAGTCCCTAATATTTAACTGGTATAGTTGATCCATTCCAGCACGTTTTTTTCTGCTCATGTGTTTTAATTTACAGACGAAATTGAATTGGGCAGTCTTGTACGAGGTGCAGTGTAAGTAGGGTGGCGTTTGTACCGAAGAAATAACTACATTGGTTTGGTGTGATAGTCGCAATTGAGGTTTTTTTAAAATATGAAAAGTACGCCATTGCTATTAGTTTTCCAGTCTTCTACACCCGAAAGTTTTGGTTGGGTGGAGGAGAAAATAATGAATCCAGGAGTGTTGAACGCAGGAGGGGTGTACATGTTGCGCAGGATCATATACAGTAGTAAGGGATGGCCCACTGCGGCTTGAATGTGCCGCTTCGCTGAAGGTATGCGTGACGTTTTGAAGGCAGGCAGCACTGGGCAGCGCTACTGTAGGCCAGGTACTCCCAAGGACCAAGGGGGATGTTTTCATTCCCCTTCCTGGGGAAGGGGCGGGCCACCTATAAGGTAACGCCTTCTCTCTGGCCAGGAGATTTGGCGGGATTTGGAAATTTGTTGGTGTTAGGAGATGGAAAGGGGGAGCATTGATTGTTTCAGGAGATGTGAGAGTTTGGCCTCTTGGCTAAGGAGTGTAGCTACTCTGTGCTTTATTTATGTAGTGTTTACAGTTACATATACATTTGTGCTTACAGATTTTACAATAAGGTTACAATTATTAGTACATGAGATTTTGAATACAATTATTGGTACACGTGATTTTGTATATAGGTAGGCTGTAGGTATGGTGGAATGAGAATGGTTGGGAGTAGGTGTGAGGTTAGAAGATGTAGGGTAGCTGTACAGTTGTGCAGAGAGGTGATAAGGAAGTGAAGATCCAATGTGGGTGGGGGTGGGAGGTGGGGACTTGAATGAGGGAGCTGTGGAAAGGCTTGTCGACATGGCGGGTTTGGAGGGGGGGGGGGGGGGTGGCCGGGGGGCGGTGATGTGCATTGGGTGATGGATGGGGGTGGTGAGTGGGAAGGTTCTACTCGGTGGTGTTCGCCGAATATTTGGGCTCCTGTAGTGATGAGTTGCTGGACGTCTTGTTCTGACGGTAGTTGAAGCCGGACCATGTACGTTGGGCCGTGATTGCTGCGTATCCTTATGGCCCTCCTTACAGGAACGCCTGTGGCACGGAGTTCTTGGATTATTTCCTTTTCAGCGATGTCCGGGGTGATGCCTCGTAGTACTCAGCTGTAAGTTGACTCGGGAGGTGGTGGCTGCTGGGTCGGTGTTGCGTGGTCAGCGGTGTTATCTGGTAGAGCCATTGCGGTCGTTGCCTGTTGGGGGCTGGGGGATTGTTGGATGGGAGGGGGGTGGGGGAAGTTTATTGTCATGACCGGGGAGATGTGGCAGGATGTACTGGTTGTGGTTGAGGGAAGTGTGATGGTGGTTATAGTAGGAGGGGAGAGTGGGAGTGGTGTTGTCCTTATTGGGGGCTCATGGAGGATGGGAATATACTCAGGCTTATCTTGTAGCTGGGCTAAGATGGGCTGCGGCGGTTATATCACGACGTAGTTATTATTCCTTATGTTGGCTCCGTCGTGGAAGAGGCGTTGCTCGGCTTGTTCATTTATGACTTGTACTAGTTAGTAGATGTTCTGACAATTTCTTGGTGCGGCCATCTATTACACGGAAAGCATTCACTCTTTGGGCATCTTGTGTTCTGAGTTCCTGGTATATTTCTTTCTCTGGGATAGAGAGATCTACCCATGGGATGAGCACTTAGGGCATGTTTGGTGGTAGTGGGGAGGCGACTGCCAACTAGGCGTCTGCCTGATAGTGCTTTATTGCGCTCGGCTGGGTTGCTAGTAAAGTTGTGGGCCACCCGGCCGAGAAAAAAAGTTTGGGATGTGCGTTTAGTGATACTTCGGAATTCGCAGAGGAGATGCCAGGTACTCGTATAATGCTTTCTGGTCTGGCTTAATTCGTGCTATTGCCACATCATACTACTGCACTGACAACTAATCATGATGCCAAAATGAAATGAAATGGCGTATGGCTTTTAGTGCCGGGAGTGTCAGAGGACAAGTTCGGCTCGACAGGTGCAGGTCTTTTGATTTGACCCCCGTAGGCGACCTGCGCGTCGTGATGAAGATGGAATTATGATGAAGACCACACATACACCCAGCCCCCGTGTCAGCGAAATTAACCAATTAAGGTTAAAATTCCCGACCCTGCCGGGGATCGAACCCGGGACCCCTGTGGCCAAAAGGCCAGCACGCTAACCATTTAGCCATGGAGCCGGACATGATGCCAAAGCCTTAATTCTAATAGCGTATTTAAAAAGCTGTTCATAAACGTACAGTACTTACTATGGTCGTCTGACGAGAAGTCACGTGCATGTGGAGGGTAAACATGGTGCTCCAATCTCAAGTCTCAAGGCCTGACAAGAAAAATCGGTTTCGTTTGCGGTAATTCTTGTGAACTAAGGTGCTGTTGTGAAGTTTCAATTTGGTGGTGAAGTTGCGCTTTAGTTACACACTTGTAAGTACTGCACAATGAAGTTTAATAATGAACACGCATCTCTTTTAGAGAACTCGCACTGTTTATGACGACTAATATTTGTAGCTTAGTGTCTCTACCGCTTTTTCCACACTTGTGGGGTCGCGAGTGCGAACTGTGTCGCACATATGGATTTGGCCCTGTTTTATGGCTGGATGCCCTTCCTATGTGGAAGGATGTAATCGCTATTGCGTATTGCTGTGGTGGTTGGTAGTGTATTATGTTGTCTGAATATGAAGAGGAAAGTCTTGGAAAAAGCACAAACACCAGTCTCCGAGCCAGAAGAATTAAACGCGATTAAAATCCCCGACCCGGCTGGGAATCGAACCCGGGACCCTCTGAACCGAAGGCCTGAACGCTGACCATTCGGCCAAGGAGTCGGACTGTTTGTAGCTTAGTGTAGTACTGTATCTGTTACTTGTGCCGTACCTACAAGCTGCCGCGACTTCTCGTGAGACGCAGATAGTATATACTGTTGCTTGTATATGCTACAGTGCAGTAACCGCAAGATGACTGACTTCATACACTCTCTTCCAATATGATCCCTTTACAGAAAGTGGTTCTTTAAAAGTTTGTTATAGTGAGGCATGTCAGCAAAAACCCATACGTTTCTTTCAGAGTCTGCAGGATTAATAGAATGTGTTCGGTGTTGATATTTCGAGCGTCTTCTACAGTGTTCCACAGCCTCCGAAATCAGAAACAATGGCTAATAATTCAATTCCTGGTGATTCTACAGCGGTGACGATCTTGAAAAGTAATGATCGATTCATACATAGTCTTAACGAAACAAAATATACAGGCTGTTTTCATTGAGCGCACGGTCTTTTGATTAGCCTAGTGCTACTTAAACTTTCGAAGTTCCAGAAGTTTATTGTTCACTTTGCTGGTAGGATGTAGTGTTTACAGTGCACTATGTCTTCTGGTATGGGCTAGAATAAATTTGTTACTTTCATTGACATGTCTCAGTCTCATCCTTGGCTTTGACAACGTGGTTCTAGTAACTCCGTTCCGTATGCAGCCAGTTCCTGTTATGAATTGTGTGAAAATATCGCTCCTAGGGTCGGTTGGTGCATGCATTTCAGTGGGCTTGGCACACTTATATGTAATAGAAACTTCTGACTGAGTGAGGAAAGCAACGGGAAACTACCTCACTCCTCATTTCCCTAGTATGCCTCGTCAGTGACACCTACGCTATCTATGGCAGCTGTTGGTGGAGTTGTAGAGGATCAAACCAGCCTTTGGGCTGAATACCCTACATACATACATACGCTTTACGTCGCACCGGCACAGATAGGCCTTATGACTAGGATAGATGGGAAAGGACTAGGAGCGAGAAGGAAGCGACCGTGACTATAATTAAGGTACAGCCCAAGCATTTACCTGGTGTGAAAATGGGAAACCAAACCATCTTCAAGGCTGCCGACAATGGTGTTCGAACCCACTATCTCCCGAACGCAAGCTGGCAGCTACGTGATTCAAACCACTCGTTCGGTCTTCCAGAAGTGGTGAACTTTAGGGGATACGGTCCTTATCATTACTGAACGGGAAATGTCTTTGCTTGCTCATAGAGTAATTTTTCCCCCACGTGCCAACCTCATTGCGTAGGTGTGAGCATTCGGGCGAGCCAGTTAGTTATTTTTTGTTTATGCATTAACGACGCATAGTTCTCGTTTAATTTAATTATTATGCCTTAGCAATATGCTTCCGAATGCGTTTGCAATAATTCCGGTTTTTATCGGTAATTATTTTACATTGTTTCCGTTGTTCGTTCAAAACATAAACGTTTGTTTTAAAAACGTGAACTGTTTTCTTTCAAGATTTGTTTTCTTGGAGTAATTGGTCGTAACGAATGCAGCGAATCAGTGGCGTAGATAAGGGGATGAAAAGGGGGATATATCTCCCTTGAGGCGCTTGTACTCATTATCGTAAATATATAAATGCATGATTACTTTTTATATGAGGAGCACTTACTGAGACAATTTATTGTCCTAAATGCGTGAGATGGGACGGAGGAGCCAGCTGGAAGTTCAACACCTTTGCTGTGTTGTCGCGCTTCTTCTTTCTCCGTTTACTGCGGAATAATAATAATAATAATAATAATAATAATAATAATAATAATAATAATAATAATAATAATAATATTGGCTTCACGTCCCACTAACTACTTTTACAGTTTTCGGAGACGCAGAGGTGCCGGAATTTAGTCCCGCATGAGTTCGTTTACGTGCCAGTAAATCTACTGACACGAGGCTGGCGTATTTGAGCACCTTAAAATATCACCGGGCTGAGCCAGGATCGAACCTGCCAAGTTGGAGTCAGAAGGCCAGAGCCTCAACCGTCTTTTAGCCTCTCAGCCCGGCGTTTACTGTGGAAATAGCCTCCTTAACATTGACAGTGACAATGACAACGCTCCAACTCACCCTTACATGATTGCTGATTCAGTGGTTGCGATGTTCTTATCTCCTGTGAGCCATGTGTAGTTCTGCGTCCGTGTATTTATTTCTTTTCTAATTACAGTACATACATCCGTCATGTAAATGCATGTAGCTGATGTTACTGTGTGTGTTAGTTTTTTTAATACCGTACCTGTGCGTTTTATAATAATGTGGATAATTTGTGCGGCTTTGTGTCTGTAAATGTCATAGCATAGTATTTCTCTCCAACCTAAGTTGTGTAATTGTGTCTCAAAGCAAATGGCTGTGAAGAAGTAGCTCGGTGTAATACTGTATAAAGAAACCTTGCACGAGCGTAGGGGCAGGGAATCTGGTTGTAAACAGCACTGACCGCGAAAATATCAATTTAGCTACCAATGATGACAAGCAATCTCTAATTACAACACGTGACATATCGTCATTTGTGAACCGGACTATTATTATTATTATTATTATTATTATTATTATTATTATTATTATTATTATTATTATTATTATTATTATTATTATTTTCAAGTAGCCTTACGTCGCACCGACACAGATAGGTCTTATGGCGACGTTGGGACGGGAAAGGGCTAGGAGTTGGAAGGGAGCAGCTGTGTCCTTAATTAAGGTACAGCCCCCAGCATTTGCCAGCTGTAAAAATGGGAAACAGCGGAAAACCATCTTCAGGGCTGCCGTCAGTGGGGTTCGAACACCCTATCTCCCGAATACTGGATACTGGCCGCACTTAAGCGACTTCAGCTATTGAGCTCGGTGAACTGGAAATTAACTGCGGAATAAGAAGTCCAAGTGCGATATTAGGAAATGTGTGGGTCCCTCCGAAAAACTTTGTCCAACCCTTGTCCTGTTTCACTACGGGGTCGTGAGATGGATCTGTCGTGGCGGGTTTTTATGACCGGATGTCCTTCCTGACGTCAACCTCATCAGAGGAGTTAATGAGATGAAATGTGAATGATGTGATATATGATAGTAGGAAGGGAGAGGGTGAAACCCGTGCCGGCTCATAGGCTACTCCTGTCGAATAGCACCAATGGGTCTGCTCAAGGCTTAACGTCTCCATCCGACGGACGAATCACCATCGACAGCGTCATATGCCCTCCATATGAGCGCAGCGGAGATGTTTGGGATTTAATTCAGGCTTTTGGCACGCAATCTAGTGATTAGAAATTGTATACCACCGCCTCTCCTCCTTGCCGGCCAACATTCTGATGGTGAACATTTTTTCGACCAACAGGACTCGAACCGGCTAACCACGGTGTCAGACCGTTTAGGCTTCAACGCCTTAACGATCATGGCCTCCACGTGGGCCCTCAAAAAAAACCCTATGAATTTCCTTTATTACGTAAATTTAAAGACAGGAAACTCAGATTCCGAAAATAATGGCTGGAAGTATGTGAATGGTTAGGATATTCCAGAGTTGATAAAGAGTTGATAAAATTTTACGTTGTGCTTGGAAATTCTGGTGGAATAGGAAACCAGCCCTGGGATCAATTAGTTAAGTGTCAATTTGACAATTGGAAGAAAGCAAAAGAAGTGTATAGACAACATTTCGAAACAATATACCATATAGGTTTGATAGTTTGTGCCGGCCCCGTGGTGTAGGGGTAGCGTGTCTGCCTCTTACCTGGAGGCCCGTGGGTTCGATTCCCGGCCAGATCAGAGATTTTTACCTGGACCTGAGGGCTGGTTCGAGGTCTACTAAGCCTACGTGATTAGAATTGAGGAGCTATCTAACGGTGAGATAGCTGTCCCGGTCTAGAAAGCCAAGAATAACGGCCGAGAGAATCCGTCGTGCTGACCATACGACACCTCGTAATCTGCAGGCCTTCGGGCTGAAAAGCGGTCGTTTGGTAGGACAAGGCCCTTCAAGGGCTGTAGTGCCATGGGTTCTTTTAGGCTAGAAAGTTTAGCAACTTCATATCATTTTCTCAAGGGATGAAATATGAGACATCCATTATTAAGAAATTAGATCAAGAAAGGATAAAGAAAGTAGAAAGTAACAGACGAAACCTAGAAACAATAGTTGAAGGTGTTATGTGGTCACAAGGAAATCTCTCAGGGGTTACCGCGATAGCGGCAGAATTCTTGCCAATTCAAATGACATCGGCTGTGCTTCAAACGAAGGGAATTCCCGTGTGGTAAAGTAAACGAACCGACCCACAATATTAACATTTGCTGGTGTCTCCTTTGGCTTTCCACATAGGAACATTGCTTATTTTAAAAAAAAAACTCTGTTTCTGTCACCGTGCGTAATGTGAAATAACCGTAGGTATGCTTGAGACAAGACTTCTAAATAATAATATTAATAACTTGTAAATAGGACAGATAGTGGTTGATTTTCATGTATCTTGTTAAAAAGTGCTGTGAATCTTCGCCTTGATGTACCCCAATCGAATCAAAGTCAAACGACTTCCTCCAACAACTTCAATCCACATAACACAAAACCATAAAATTTGCTTTTCTGAGTTTAAATTGCAAGCATGACGTGTTCACATATTTACAATCAGTTTGCACACTGCAGAATCACCCCACGTCGTTATTTCTTCGAGTATCATGAAGGTATTCCAATAAATCAATAAAGTCGTCCAGTGCCTCATATTTTGCCACCCACCTCGTAGTACACAGCCTCTTTAGTGATTTAGCGCTGGGTGTTGCTTGCGCATTTTAAATACCACTTGGTAAACTTGCCTTTCGTTTGGGACTGTTACAAAAATCATAATTTTTCTCTAACTCGTAGACAGTTTGTCATAGGCTAAATTTCGCTAGCGTTAGAAACTGCTAGATTTAAGGAATGCGGTGCACAATGAACGTACAGTGCAGCAGGATAGGTTCCTTAATTACTGCTTGGACACTATTGAATTTACCTGACATATTTCCGGCACCATCGAACCGTTGGCCAGAAAAGTACTGGCAATCTACGCCACACTTTTATACACCTGTCAGATGCCCTGTCAACGACTAGACCTCAAAAATCGTAAAACGTCTTCATGTACCCTTCCATCATCATCAACATACTTCACACAAACGGCTACCTCTTCCGTATTACACATATCCGTTTTCTTCGTCTGATAGCACCGAAAAACACCTGGCTTTATTTACCCTGGCAACAACTTTCTTCGGAAGTATTTTATCGCAGCAGTCAATTTCGTTTTGGATTGAAGGGCTAATGTATTTATTTGTTTCTCCGGGTCGCTCGAGAACAACACGTAGTTCAGTATATCCTAATGCCCTGTACCGAAGAACTGACTGCTATACATAGAACGGATCGGTATTAGAAATCATTCGACAATATGTATTGAGTCGGAAAAAGAGATCAACTTCCGGCATCTGATGCGATAACATCTGAATGTGCTCTGTTGTACTAACTACATGACTCGTCCCCTGGACCTCACAACGCCGGTTATGTAAAATTTCTGTTCGAACATACTGTAGATGAATACCCGTACAGTTTTCGTGCAGTTTGCTACAGGTTCGGCATGATGCTCAAATATCTCTCATACCTGCGTTCGTTTAATCAGAAATTAACCTCTCACCGCTACTCGTTAATATGCCAGTGGACACCGTAACGAGAGATCACTATACACTATCAGTCGGGCACGATTGCATACTGATCGATGTCCTAGTAGCCATTGATACATGAAACGATCTCGAACGAGCCGGATTTTAAAGTAGGATGACTAGGCTGCAGCCAATGGGGAAGACCGCACCCAGGATTTTTTTGGTGGTGGTGGTTAACAAGGTTAAATTTTAAGTTATAAAAATAGACTTAGGGCCGTTTTCCCCAAATGAGTTTAAACTAGGTTTATTTTAATCTGGTTTAAGTCTGAGTTTAAACTAACATTCATTTTCCCCATATTGGTTTAAACTTTGTATCAAGTTTAAACCTGGCTCAGAGTTAAACCTTCTATATTGTTGGTTTAAACTGCTGTTTATATTCAACCTTCTTGACATTTTATTAACGTATCTGTGATTTTCCTAATAGAAGGGTTAGTTTTGACTACCAGTACTGCAGCACTTTAATGAAAAATGTACTAAAATTATAACCTAGTATTAGCATTAGAAAAATGGGAGAATTTATTGGTTAAATAGGAAATAATTTTGATGTGCAAGAGAGGTTAAGAAGCCGCGTTCCAACAAAAGTTTACAATCTTGGAAAATCGGATGTAACGGAGTTCTTTGATGGATTTATAATTCATAAGCGAACAGCAAGGATTGTCTAGTGTCGAAGAAGGATTCATTTAAAACGTCAACTGCACGAAAATGCTATTTCGCTAGAAGCAATGATTCTGGTTGCTTTAAGATATGATGCGCAGGCATTTTTTTTTTCATTAACAACGGGGACCTTAAATTGCAGTCTCCTTATAATATTATATACTGTAAAATACTGTTCGTGGTATGAATACTGTAATGTGATGCATAAAAATATTCGTACATAAGTCGTGTAATACGTTCGCTCTTCATGCGGTACGTGGTGGCTGTGGTCGCTAAAGCGTGAAGTCAGCATCGTCCGAATCCGTGACAAGACGGTTCGAATCTAATTTGTCGAAAATATTTTTACCATCAGAATGTTGACCGGCACGGTAGGAGAGGCGGTGGTATACAATTTCTAATCGCTAGATTATATATTTATAGGATCAGAAAAACAATAAAGTATTTCATGCTTGCTAGTAAACTTGTAATAGAATAAATTATAGTTAAGAATGTTTCATCGTATCTATTGCCAGCATACCAGCAATAGAAATATTAATGCTGTAGGGAGAAGAGTATTATGCAGATGGAAATTCTAAGTTCCCATGAAGGGAATTAGATTCTTTTCCACCAATAGAGCATATCAAAAATCAGATCAAAAATTAGATGTATGGCTTTTCCGGCGTTTGCTCTATTAACCAGCGTTTCGTCTTAGGTCTGACACTAGACTCTTCAGAGTGGGATGTGTCAGACCTTACCCACTGACGCTGGGGTGTATGCAGGTGAACTTATCAGAAGCTTATTTATGAAGCACAGTCTGATAACTGCATACGGGAGATAAAACTCCACAATGGAACCAATGCCCGCCTAGCAATTCCAAATGGAAATTCTAAGTTCCCATGAAGGGAATTAGATTCTTTTCCACCAATAGAGCATATCAAAAATCAGATCAAAAATTAGATGTATGGCTTTTCCGGCGTTTGCTCTATTAACCAGCGTTTCGTCTTAGGTCTGACACTAGACTCTTCAGAGTGGGATGTGTCAGACCTTACCCACTGACGCTGGGGTGTATGCAGGTGAACTTATCAGAAGCTTATTTATGAAGCACAGTCTGATAACTGCATACGGGAGATAAAACTCCACAATGGAACCAATGCCCGCCTAGCAATTCCAAATGGAAATTCTAAGTTCCCATGAAGGGAATTAGATTCTTTTCCACCAATAGAGCATATCAAAAATCAGATCAAAAATTAGATGTATGGCTTTTCCGGCGTTTGCTCTATTAACCAGCGTTTCGTCTTAGGTCTGACACTAGACTCTTCAGAGTGGGATGTGTCAGACCTTACCCACTGACGCTGGGGTGTATGCAGGTGAACTTATCAGAAGCTTATTTATGAAGCACAGTCTGATAACTGCATACGGGAGATAAAACTCCACAATGGAACCAATGCCCGCCTAGCAATTCCAAATGGAAATTCTAAGTTCCCATGAAGGGAATTAGATTCTTTTCCACCAATAGAGCATATCAAAAATCAGATCAAAAATTAGATGTATGGCTTTTCCGGCGTTTGCTCTATTAACCAGCGTTTCCGTCTTAGGTCTGACACTAGACTCTTCAGAGTGGGATGTGTCAGACCTTACCCACTGACGCTGGGGTGTATGCAGGTGAACTTATCAGAAGCTTATTTATGAAGCACAGTCTGATAACTGCATACGGGAGATAAAACTCCACAATGGAACCAATGCCCGCCTAGCAATTCCAAATGGAAATTCTAAGTTCCCATGAAGGGAATTAGATTCTTTTCCACCAATAGAGCATATCAAAAATCAGATCAAAAATTAGATGTATGGCTTTTCCGGCGTTTGCTCTATTAACCAGCGTTTCGTCTTAGGTCTGACACTAGACTCTTCAGAGTGGGATGTGTCAGACCTTACCCACTGACGCTGGGGTGTATGCAGGTGAACTTATCAGAAGCTTATTTATGAAGCACAGTCTGATAACTGCATACGGGAGATAAAACTCCACAAGGAACCAATGCCCGCCTAGCAATTCCAAATGGAAATTCTAAGTTCCCATGAAGGGAATTAGATTCTTTTCCACCAATAGAGCATATCAAAAATCAGATCAAAAATTAGATGTATGGCTTTTCCGGCGTTTGCTCTATTAACCAGCGTTTCGTCTTAGGTCTGACACTAGACTCTTCAGAGTGGGATGTGTCAGACCTTACCCACTGACGCTGGGGTGTATGCAGGTGAACTTATCAGAAGCTTATTTATGAAGCACAGTCTGATAACTGCATACGGGAGATAAAACTCCACAATGGAACCAATGCCCGCCTAGCAATTCCAAATGGAAATTCTAAGTTCCCATGAAGGGAATTAGATTCTTTTCCACCAATAGAGCATATCAAAAATCAGATCAAAAATTAGATGTATGGCTTTTCCGGCGTTTGCTCTATTAACCAGCGTTTCGTCTTAGGTCTGACACTAGACTCTTCAGAGTGGGATGTGTCAGACCTTACCCACTGACGCTGGGGTGTATGCAGGTGAACTTATCAGAAGCTTATTTATGAAGCACAGTCTGATAACTGCATACGGGAGATAAAACTCCACAATGGAACCAATGCCCGCCTAGCAATTCCAAATGGAAATTCTAAGTTCCCATGAAGGGAATTAGATTCTTTTCCACCAATAGAGCATATCAAAAATCAGATCAAAAATTAGATGTATGGCTTTTCCGGCGTTTGCTCTATTAACCAGCGTTTCGTCTTAGGTCTGACACTAGACTCTTCAGAGTGGGATGTGTCAGACCTTACCCACTGACGCTGGGGTGTATGCAGGTGAACTTATCAGAAGCTTATTTATGAAGCACAGTCTGATAACTGCATACGGGAGATAAAACTCCACAATGGAACCAATGCCCGCCTAGCAATTCCAAATGGAAATTCTAAGTTCCCATGAAGGGAATTAGATTCTTTTCCACCAATAGAGCATATCAAAAATCAGATCAAAAATTAGATGTATGGCTTTTCCGGCGTTTGCTCTATTAACCAGCGTTTCGTCTTAGGTCTGACACTAGACTCTTCAGAGTGGGATGTGTCAGACCTTACCCACTGACGCTGGGGTGTATGCAGGTGAACTTATCAGAAGCTTATTTATGAAGCACAGTCTGATAACTGCATACGGGAGATAAAACTCCACAATGGAACCAATGCCCGCCTAGCAATTCCAAATGGAAATTCTAAGTTCCCATGAAGGGAATTAGATTCTTTTCCACCAATAGAGCATATCAAAAATCAGATCAAAAATTTGGAATTGCTAGGCGGGCATTGGTTCCATTGTGGAGTTTTATCTCCCGTATACAGTTATCAGACTGTGCTTCATAAATAAGCTTCTGATAAGTTCACCTGCATACACCCCAGCGTCAGTGGGTAAGGTCTGACACATCCCACTCTGAAGAGTCTAGTGTCAGACCTAAGACGAAACGCTGGTTAATAGAGCAAACGCCGGAAAAGCCATACATCTAATTTTTGATCTGATTTTTGATATGCTCTATTGGTGGAAAAGAATCTAATTCCCTTCATGGGAACTTAGAATTTCCATTTGGAATTGCTAGGCGGGCATTGGTTCCATTGTGGAGTTTTATCTCCCGTATGCAGTTATCAGACTGTGCTTCATAAATAAGCTTCTGATAAGTTCACCTGCATACACCCCAGCGTCAGTGGGTAAGGTCTGACACATCCCACTCTGAAGAGTCTAGTGTCAGACCTAAGACGAAACGCTGGTTAATAGAGCAAACGCCGGAAAAGCCATACATCTAATTTTTGATCTGATTTTTGATATGCTCTATTGGTGGAAAAGAATCTAATTCCCTTCATGGGAACTTAGAATTTCCATTTGGAATTGCTAGGCGGGCATTGGTTCCATTGTGGAGTTTTATCTCCCGTATGCAGTTATCAGACTGTGCTTCATAAATAAGCTTCTGATAAGTTCACCTGCATACACCCCAGCGTCAGTGGGTAAGGTCTGACACATCCCACTCTGAAGAGTCTAGTGTCAGACCTAAGACGAAACGCTGGTTAATAGAGCAAACGCCGGAAAAGCCATACATCTAATTTTTGATCTGATTTTTGATATGCTCTATTGGTGGAAAAGAATCTAATTCCCTTCATGGGAACTTAGAATTTCCATTTGGAATTGCTAGGCGGGCATTGGTTCCATTGTGGAGTTTTATCTCCCGTATGCAGTTATCAGACTGTGCTTCATAAATAAGCTTCTGATAAGTTCACCTGCATACACCCCAGCGTCAGTGGGTAAGGTCTGACACATCCCACTCTGAAGAGTCTAGTGTCAGACCTAAGACGAAACGCTGGTTAATAGAGCAAACGCCGGAAAAGCCATACATCTAATTTTTGATCTGATTTTTGATATGCTCTATTGGTGGAAAAGAATCTAATTCCCTTCATGGGAACTTAGAATTTCCATTTGGAATTGCTAGGCGGGCATTGGTTCCATTGTGGAGTTTTATCTCCCGTATGCAGTTATCAGACTGTGCTTCATAAATAAGCTTCTGATAAGTTCACCTGCATACACCCCAGCGTCAGTGGGTAAGGTCTGACACATCCCACTCTGAAGAGTCTAGTGTCAGACCTAAGACGAAACGCTGGTTAATAGAGCAAACGCCGGAAAAGCCATACATCTAATTTTTGATCTGATTTTTGATATGCTCTATTGGTGGAAAAGAATCTAATTCCCTTCATGGGAACTTAGAATTTCCATTTGGAATTGCTAGGCGGGCATTGGTTCCATTGTGGAGTTTTATCTCCCGTATGCAGTTATCAGACTGTGCTTCATAAATAAGCTTCTGATAAGTTCACCTGCATACACCCCAGCGTCAGTGGGTAAGGTCTGACACATCCCACTCTGAAGAGTCTAGTGTCAGACCTAAGACGAAACGCTGGTTAATAGAGCAAACGCCGGAAAAGCCATACATCTAATTTTTGATCTGATTTTTGATATGCTCTATTGGTGGAAAAGAATCTAATTCCCTTCATGGGAACTTAGAATTTCCATTTGGAATTGCTAGGCGGGCATTGGTTCCATTGTGGAGTTTTATCTCCCGTATGCAGTTATCAGACTGTGCTTCATAAATAAGCTTCTGATAAGTTCACCTGCATACACCCCAGCGTCAGTGGGTAAGGTCTGACACATCCCACTCTGAAGAGTCTAGTGTCAGACCTAAGACGAAACGCTGGTTAATAGAGCAAACGCCGGAAAAGCCATACATCTAATTTTTGATCTGATTTTTGATATGCTCTATTGGTGGAAAAGAATCTAATTCCCTTCATGGGAACTTAGAATTTCCATTTGGAATTGCTAGGCGGGCATTGGTTCCATTGTGGAGTTTTATCTCCCGTATGCAGTTATCAGACTGTGCTTCATAAATAAGCTTCTGATAAGTTCACCTGCATACACCCCAGCGTCAGTGGGTAAGGTCTGACACATCCCACTCTGAAGAGTCTAGTGTCAGACCTAAGACGAAACGCTGGTTAATAGAGCAAACGCCGGAAAAGCCATACATCTAATTTTTGATCTGATTTTTGATATGCTCTATTGGTGGAAAAGAATCTAATTCCCTTCATGGGAACTTAGAATTTCCATTTGGAATTGCTAGGCGGGCATTGGTTCCATTGTGGAGTTTTATCTCCCGTATGCAGTTATCAGACTGTGCTTCATAAATAAGCTTCTGATAAGTTCACCTGCATACACCCCAGCGTCAGTGGGTAAGGTCTGACACATCCCACTCTGAAGAGTCTAGTGTCAGACCTAAGACGAAACGCTGGTTAATAGAGCAAACGCCGGAAAAGCCATACATCTAATTTTTGATCTGAGTATTATGCATACAGTACGACATATCGCGAACTTGGTTATGTTATAAACGAATATGGAATCAAGTAATACATCTCCAAATAATACATCCTCAGTGGTCTGTCTGCTGGATCCAAGGTTTGTGAGATTGATTCCGGCCGAGGGCGATGGATTTTGATAGGAGATAGATCCCGAGCATGCTTGGAATTTGTTTACTTGAAATTCACATAAATGTTGATTTTCTGAGGAAAGGAATACCGTAGGCCTATTGCTGAAAGACCAGGATTTTAATATTTCAACGTTCCCGTGTGTTCCGTAAGACAATAGGTATCAAAAGACACGTATTAGGCCCACGGTACTTGTTTATGGTAAAGCATGACAGAGAAAAATAAGAAATAAAAGTGCGTTCCAATAAATTGTAGACAGCAATAGGTAGAATTATATGACACAACACTTCGCACAAATGTAAACAATTTATTTATCGGTAAAGCTAATATCCCGCCGAATTTGTTCTTTATTCACTACGTACGATAGCATTAACTCGCCACAAACAGCTGATATTATTACAAAAATGTCGGTCATTGAATTACTTGGCTCTGATTGGCCAATTCCAATCGACCAGGCCTTCGACTATTCCTTCAGTGCAGCCAACGTTAGCGCCAACGACAGCTCGCCCGTTTAAACTAAACGAGTGTCAGAAATTGGTGGAGAAAATGGACGCAACTTTAAACTAGATACTAAAGTTAAACGGGTTTAATTTATACCAGGTTTAACTCGATTTGGAGAAAATGGCCCTTAATGGATTAAAGTTTTCAAACATGTTTTGACTACCTTTTACAACTCAATGGGTAAAGTGGAAAGATCAATTCATAGCGGTCTAGTTGGCTCTGTACCGCGTGCGTGCAGTGCAGTGCGAGACCAAAAAAAAAAAAAAAAAAGTCATTTTCACACCAGGCAAATCTTCGGGCTCTACCTTAATTAAGGCCATGGTAGATTCCTTCCCACTGTTAGCCTTTTCCTATCGTCGCCGTATGATCTCGGTCAGTGCGACGAAAACCAATTGTTTTAAAAGTTACAGATAAAAAAGTGTGCATAAAATACAGTGATCACTTTTAAATATTCTGAATTTTTGCAAAATTAGGTACTTCTGGTCCAAGTCTCTTCCATTGAGTACTGTAAGTTTTCTTTTCATTTTGGTAATGTTAGTGAAACGGGGGACACTTCACACGTATTTCGACTCATTTATATTATTATTATTATTATTATTATTATTATTATTATTATTATTACTTCATTCTTTAAATCTGTCTGCAACGAATTCATTTTTAAGAAAACGTGTATAAAAGAGGAATTCCGCATTAGTTCCGGATACCTGTACTTAGACCACCCATACTATCATAGACATAATAAGATTGAGACATCAGTGGAAGCTACGGTTTATTCCGAACTTTGCCTTTGAACAGAGGGAACAATATTGCATCGATTGAAGTATTACGAGAGATTTAAATCGCCTTCACGAGAACTAAATCGCCAGAAGAATCCCAGAAACCTGGTGGTGATGTTTACTTGTTACTGACTCGCGCGAAAGTTGTGTGGGAAGCTGCGTCGGAGTAATGCAAGCAAGGACGGTATGCGAATAGTTACACCAAGCGGGTAGTAGTGCGTGAAGGATTTCGCTCTCACGGGGACCTACTTCATGTGATGACAGCCTTCTGTCCTCGACAGACTTAAGAGTTAGCGGGTGCTACTTGATATGTACAGTAAGTACTGCACTCCTCGCACTTAGTATGTTACGCCAAAGCGAGTACAATTCTATATGCATTAAGCCTGTCTTGTCCAGGCAAGGAAAAAAATAGATCATACTGATTAGTAGTGATGTCAAGCATGCAGCTCTGAGTGAGTGTATTTTGTGTGTGTCCACTACTTAGTTCAGTTTTCTGATAAGGGGTTGGCGATTATTTATTTATATAACGTGGCTTTTAGTGCCGGGAGCGTCCGAGGAAATTTTAGGCTCGCATATAGTAGGTCTTTATGTTTGACATCCATAGGCGACCTTCGCGTCTCGATGTGGGATGGTGGTGATAATGAGGTAGGGAGAGGGCGAAACCTAGTGTCGGCACATAGCCTGCTTCTACCCTATCAACCAACATTCTGGTGGTGAAAATGTTTTCCACCAACGGGACTCGAACCGGCTAATCACGGTATCATACCATGTAGACTTGACGCCTTAACGATCGTGGCGATGAGGTAAGATTAAATTGTGGCTTTTATGGCCAGATGCCCTTCCTGACGTCATCCTCGGTTCAGGAATTCATAATTTAGTGTGACTATTTCTAGCTTGGTGCAGCCCTTATAAGGTAGACCCTCCGATGAGGTTGGGCGACATCTGCAGTGTATAGGAAACTGCGTGTCAATGTGGTGGATAGTGTTTTATGGGGTATGTGAGGTACAGGGTTGTTGGGGACATTATAAAACTCCCAGTTCACGAGCAGAGGTAATTAACCATTTACGGTTAAAATATCCGGCCCAGCCCCATTTACGGTTAAAATCTCCGACCCGGCCGGGAATCGAACTCGGGGCCCTCTAAACCAAAGGTCTGTATGCTGATCATTCAGCCAAGGACAGGGCATGTTGTAGATGCAATGAATGATGGTGAATGAAATTGAGTAAGGAAATGGAAGAAATCTGTTGGGGAATACGAACTGGCAGTGAAAACCATTCTCAGGACAGCTGACGGTGGGATTCAAACCAACTCGTCTCGCAAATGCAGAGCTTGCCTCACCCGTAACGCGTTAACATGCGCGGCCACTCCCCTCGGTTGAATGTATATTAATTATATCCTGTTGACGTGTGCGTGTCGAATCCATGACGAGTATAAAGCGATATTAACTTCTTGATGAAATTTTGGCTCCCTCCTCGGACTATGTTTAATAATTCAAATTTCCACCTAGTACAGTGAGTTTGAGGAGGATTCGCCGTTGATAATGCTACTCTTACCCGATTCTTTACCTTCCACTTCGTTCTGCCATTTATTGTAGCTATAATGGTTATAATTCATCTGTTATTTCTCCATCAAACAGGATCAAATAACCCTAGGCCAGCGAGTTGTTACGATGGGATGCTCATCCCGATGCCAACCTCATCAGACGAATTAATGAGATGAAATGAATGACGTGATGTACGATAGTAGGAAGGGAGAAGGTGAACCCAGGTGTCGGCACATAGCATATTCCTGTAGAATAACACAAAGGGGTTTACTCGTGGTTTAACGTCTCCATCCGACGACGAATCACCAACAGCAGAGGTGCTCACGCTGGGCATTCCGTCCCGCAGGCGCCCGGCACTGTAAGTGGGTGGGCTGGCAGGCGATGAGCTCAGCGTATGCTATTCAACCAGTGTCCTATTGGCTTATGTCACAGGCCGTGAAGGTGGGGCATAGTTCTCCCAGTCACCCTTGATCACTGCGGCGATACCCGAGTTTGATATGGAGGCAGAAAATAATGTGAAAGAGGGCAGAAATCCACGTCAATTTTCAATTTACTTTATAAGGAAAAGTCATTTATGTTCATTGCAGCTTGTATATTTTAACCGGATACAATAAAGAGTTAGGCTTACAATGAGGTTATTTATTTGAAGGCATACTGCCCATCTACCTGGTAGATATATTTACGTTGTTGTTGTTGCGCTTTAATCTTGGATAGTAAATATCTACAGTATGTCCTCACTCATGATGAAACTCCTTCTTGCCTTTTAGCGGCTAGCTATTGTCACCGGAAGCCTGTTACACTTTAAATACTATTTACAGAAATTCAGTGAGCAGGGAAAGTCACACAACACTACAACGCTGTGCAAAATAATTGTTGCATTATGTAATTATATTAATTTTTGCTTGTTGAATAACAGGAATTTTACTTTTATTTTTTCAATGAAAATACTGTCATTCCATGCAAGGAATTCTAAGCCGTAGCTTGTACGCTTAAATCCTGTACCTTTGCAGATGTTAATACAAACATTATAACGTGTCAGTTTTCTGTGAATAAATACATATAAGAAAATACAACTGATTTATATCGAGCGCAGTATAAATCAAACAGGAATATCCTGAAAAGGTCAGGGTTTTTTCTTGCGATTATACAGTTTTATTTTAAATAATGCACTCCAGTCAGCACTTCGGTGAGTAGCGGAGGAAAACTTCGTAATCTCAATCGAACGTCAATGCTCCCTCGCTTCCCGGCAAAGTGTGTCCGCTCTCTCGCTTCAGTGTGACGTATGCTTGTTACGTAAGCAGCCCTCACCTACGTCACGCCTGCCCGGTCGCACTGGGCTAGCCTCAACGGGCGCCCAGCTGAGCACCTCTGATCAATAGCATATGAACATATGACGAGAGGTGTTGGATTGAATCCAGGCCGTACTTATGGCACGCAATCTAGCGTTTAGAAATTGCATACGACCACCACCTCTCCTACCCTCTTATAACCACCTACCCTGCCGGCCAGCCATTCTGACGATATTATTATTATTATTATTATTATTATTATTATTATTATTATTATTATTATTATTATTATTATTATTATTATTATTATTACCACCAACGGTACTCGATCCGGCTAATCACGGTGTGAGGCCATATAAACTTGACGCGTATATGATCATGGATACCAGATAGGCTGTATTATATCCTATTGTTAAATTGTTTTAAGTATAAAAATTCTGATGTCTGCGTACTATATACCACCTTTTCCATGAATACATTTATTCTCATTTCATTTGACAATTTTTAAAAAAAGTTAACACTTGTTCAGAGAGATTAGGGCATTCGACTTTGAGAGTCCCGAGGCAGCCATATTTCAACTCGTACTTTTTATAATAAGATTTTTTAACCTTTATTTATTTACTTTATCAGTAAATATTCATAACATTAAGCAATTTGCATTTGATAAACTACGTTAAAGCATTTGTATAATAAGCCGATA
This sequence comes from Anabrus simplex, assembly GCF_040414725.1. NCBI lineage: Eukaryota > Metazoa > Arthropoda > Insecta > Orthoptera > Tettigoniidae > Anabrus > Anabrus simplex. Next base: position 124,586,578 of record NC_090265.1, on the reverse strand, counting down.
TGCGATTCTCTATGTCCTTTCGACGTGTAATTGGAGGTTTCATACGAGTCCCTGAAGTTCACAACTTAAAAAAAATGAAGTATACTATGTGACGATTACATGGTCTTCTGAAGTCTTACATTGGTTCTCATTGCGTCAGGGTTCTCCAGTCATTTCTTTCTGTTAGTATTCGTAGCCTACGGCGTCTGTCATTTCCAGTTTCACCTTTCGTTATTTGTTTCACCGTATCCTCACTCTTCGAAAGGGAGGACCGTTCCACCCTGCCTCTTGAGGTGACCTCAATGTTTCTAACCATAGAAATTACCTGCCTCTGTGGATCAGTGGTAGAGTGTCGGCCTCCGGATCCCTTCATTCGACACTCCATGTCGTACGATGTCGGCATGTAAATGATCTCTGGTGACACATTTGGTGTTTACCCGACAAAATTAATTAAATCTCAGCCATAGACGCCCAAGAGAGTTTCGATTTACTCAGTCTGCCATCTAGTGGGCCTAGAGTAAAACGGAATGTTGAAATTGACGAGCAGACAGCCAGATGGCGTCAAATTGAAATGTCTGTACACAAGGTATAGGAAGGTCTGGTCACGCTACCACAATCCTTTGCGGTGACGGCTATATTGGGTCTTAAGCATCGTTATGATGTGCGCGGGCCCGATGTGATAATATGAAATATATTTGCATTTTTAAGGGAATTGGGAAACTGCACTACACCAAATTGTCAGTATAAGTCAACTGGCGGGATTATAGTGTTTCGCTTTCCAGCAATGGTGAGTTCAGTGGATACGGTAAAAAGTTACAGGCGTGATAAATGGCAACCCACTTCCGTCTTGTTCGAGGTTAGTAAGTTATTACAACGGAATTATTCCTGAAGAATCACATGTTTATATGAACATGTATTTGTGGGTTCCATGATGTATTTTCTTCTGATATTTTGATGAATCGCAATTTGAACAGAAGAGTGTAGATGGACGGAAACACTCAAGTGGAATTCGATCCCAAAAATGTTTCTAATCCACCCAAGTCTTTTTAAAAGGTTATAGGAAAGTTTCCAAACAAAGATGTTTTTTTTAAAGAAGCAGCAAATGTAATATGAACTGTATAATAATATTATTCCTGGTTTTTTTTTCGCGTTAACTACACAAGGGAAGTCGTTTAGGAAAAACTGAAGTATGGGGCCTGACACAGGTAAGCTAAGTGACAGAAAAAAGCCAGGACTCAGTTAAGAGCCCCGTAGTCGCCAATCCGGGCTTCCAAGTTGAGACCCTGGGGCCTCTTTCAGACACCTCCTACGATAGGCAATGGAATAGCGTGGGTGTTATATTCTACCACCCCCACCCACGGGGGGAGGGGTAAAGATTATGATATCCTATACAAACAGGTTCGCAGTTATATACCGCAAGTGTTATACCACTCCTACAACAGTGATACATGTAATTCGAATGATAAATGTAGCCAAGTATTCACATAATGCGTAAGTATTCATCTTATTCTTTTTTTCAATATGGTTGACGTCGCACTGTCACAGATAGGTCTTATGGTGACGATGGGATAGAGAAGGGCTAGGAGCGGGAAGGAAGCGACCGTGGTCTTATAATTAAGGATCAGCCCCAGCATTTGCCTGGTGTGAAAAATGGGGGAACCACTGAAAGTCATCTTCAGGCTTGTCAGCAGTGTAGTTCGAACCCACCGAAACCGCACAGCCACTTGCTCGTCATTCTTCTTCTTCTTCTTCTTCTTCTTATGATGATGATGATGATGATGATGATGATAATAATAAGTATTACCTTGATTTTTTTGCCAAAAGCCAACTGAAGACTGTAGCTCTACAAATTATTATCAGCGGTTTTCAAATTATGTTGACATAAACATAATACAGATGACGGGTTTGAACCATTTTGTGGGGACAGCAGAATACATCCAGGATATCCCCTTCCTGTCGTAAGAGGCGACTAAAGGAGGCCCCAGAGAGTCTTAACTTGAGAGCGTGGATTGGCGACCACGGGGCCCTTAGCTGAGTCTTGACATTCTTTTCACTTAGCGTACTTGTGCCACCTTCCTTGGTCAACTCTTGTTCTTTTCAGACACCGACGGTATTAGAGCAGTCGAAGCTTTGAGAGTCTTTCATTTTCACGAACTTCGTGACCTTTGGCTTTCTTTGGCCAATACCACAATTTTCCGAAGTGTCGGATCGTTTCAAAATTTCCCCTCTGATTAGTGTTAAAAGTGGACGGTTGCCCAATAGTACTTCCTCTTAAAACAATAATCACCACCACCACCACTTTGTATTACTCAGCTGCATGGGTTATCCATAAACTAGTTACAGTAGCTAAGAACATCACTCTTGTTATATACGAGAAGAGTATTTTTGCCTCAGAACCCAAAGAATTTATCACATCAATGGATAACAACAGCGTGCGGTCAGTAACCAGTATTCGGGAGATAGTTTGTTCGAACCCCATTGCCGGCAGCCCTGAAAATGGTTTTCCGTGGTTTTCTATTTTTACAGCAGGCTGTACCTTAAGGTCACGGCCGGTTCCTTCCCACTCATAGCCCTTTGCTGCCCCATCCTTGCCATAAAACCTATCTGTGTCGGTGCGACGTAAAGCAACTGGCAAATAAATAAATAAATAAATAAATAAATAAATAAATAAATAAATAAATAAATAAATAAATAAATAAATCAGCGAACATAATTTAATGCACTCAACTCAAGAGGCATTCAGTCTTTGTCAACATGTTGAAGTAACCATTTAGAAACGCAGTACCCGTTACTACGTTCTTAATAAAGGAAATCCTCAAGGAAATTTACTACACCTGTCTTTAAATACTTTTAAGTTCAATATTTCATCTATTCATGATATAATAGAGCTACTGTACAGATTTCTATGCTTGTCAACGAGATTACGTATTTTGACAGACGATATTGATTAGAAACACGGTAAGATCGAGTAATATAGAAGTGAAAGAGCATACATGAGCACTTCTCCTAATTCTTGTTTCTCAAAAAAAAAAAAAAAAAAAAAAAAAAAAAAAAAAAAAAAAAAAAAAAAAAAGGTTCTATTAATGATCTATTCACATGGCTGTGAATGCATTCATGTCATTTACGAGTTGTGCAGTTATATATACATTAACAATAGATGCCCAGTTAAATTCTGCATGAGAAATAGTTGTTCGTTTGTTTTTTGTTCAATATTTGGTAGGTACCTAAATCCTCTAAATTCGAATACACTTGCCTTTGGTTACGTTCACTTAAAGATCCAATATGGCGGCTCCATAAGTAGCATTCGTGACTTGACCTCTCTAGACAGATCTAGTCTGTACACGGTAGCTGAGGACATACGATTATTATTATTATTATTGTTATTATTATTATTATTATTATTATTACCTGCGATCAATTATTCACGTATTACTTCTTGCATTTAGGGAAGTAATTGAGTGCCTTGTTATCGAATTTCACTGTGTCTTAGACTAAGGAAAACTAACCTATTATTATTTACAGAATGGTGAGTCATTAACTCAGGGACGGATACTTCATTTTTGTATTGATTTAGCCTGTGTCGTTGTACTTGAAACATATTCATCTAACCAGCAGGTAAGATTTTGGAGTTACCATTGTATCTTCCCTTCTGGTGGTTGGTCTTCGTTCGATTCTCGATCCTGCCTGGAGTTTGTTTCGATAGACCTAAAATAGGGTGCACTCTGCCGCTCTCCTTCCACAGTTAGAGAAATGGACTGAACAGCCTCTTTCTGCCGTCGTACAGACTAGGTTAGGTTTACCATAGTTCCGCTCCTGGTGAACACTGATATGCCTCCTATATTATCAGTCTCTAATCTCTCTCTCTTTCAAAAACTCTGTACTCGCTCACCAAGACCGCTTAAGCTTCTTAATGAAACCACTATAACTAACAATCTCGAGTCAGAAATTTGTATTTAATTTTAATTGGTCCTCTTCCCTCCTTGAAATTTACGTAATCCCAAATTATCACCATCCTATTGTTTGTGATTCTTGCCTGTTGTACTGAATATTTATATTATCATTCATACCATTTTTCACTTTAATTTTAATGTTCACTATGTCGGCCGGTCAAACGCAGTTCTCATACTTGCCTCTGGATTTTGTTCTCAGTCTGGTCAGTAAAGCGGACTTGGTGAGCTGCGGCAAATGGCCTCGAATGGAGGCCTTGGGCCTTGAGCATGTGCTCTGATAATTATGTGGCATTTTTATACTTCACCCAAACGTGTAAGTGCTCTAGAAATTATTCTCAAAATTGGTTCATAATGCTTTTTTGTGCCAATAAATAGAAAATTCGTAGTTAAACCCAGAACGAATAGTGCAGACTCTTTACGTCTGGTTTAAGCTAGAAGATAATAACACAGATTTTAGTATGTAAGCGACCTTGTCTGTAAATATGGCAATCATAACGCAGCCTAAGGCCGAAAGTGGTAATCGCCAGGTGGGGTGGCCTTGTGTTTGCAATTCCAAGTTACTGTATATCCTTTGTCCTTTATGTACTGGATTTTAAATGTATAAAAATGGACGTGCTTCTGTTCAATAACATTTTAATGTGAAATTAGCAAGGTGGATTCGGTATGGAAAGTAATTGGATAATCATGTAAGTCGAAATAAAAAACGTAGGAAGTGCTAGGAAATTAGTAGGCAAGTTAAGGAAGCAAGGCAACTAGCTATGTTTGGCGAGACAGGGGAAAGAATGTTTCCTACTCAGTGGGGAAGGTGGGGGAACTGCCAGTTGACGTTCATGTGGGTGTAGACAGACGGAACTAATATCAGGTGTTTTCTTCATTAAAGGCTCAATTTATAAAATTGGTTTAGACGAGACGGTGCAAAAAATAAATTTCAGAAATTGTCAAATAATGAATAAACATAAACATATACTAGGTTAAAACCACGAATTGAACATCTGCAAGGTATCGTGGGAAGAAGGAAGTTTAATGATAATTGAAATCTAGGAAATGAATAGAACTGGTTGCTGTATTCCTTCGATTAATTTATTAGGTATGTTTATTAATAGAGAAACTAGTTTATTTGGGACCATGATATTACGCGCTCCGCGTTTGGCGTTCCATTATTAAAATTGGTGCTAACAGCGATTGATCCTGTCTCCCCCCCCCCCCCCCCCCGCCACACACACTTCTTACTACCGAAAAATTGTGCTTGAATTATGCAATTTCAAATCCTGCGTCACGTATTACTACTACCATACACACTAGAATAGACCCAACTATAATATAGCTCAATAGTACGGCGCTGTTTTCCTGTAAATCAACAAAATATGCAAAATTAAAAATGCATGTCTCAAATCGCCATGAATATGCCATAAGCTTAAAATGTAAGCCTTAACAAAAATTAATACATTAAGAATGTTCAAAATGTATTGTGTTTTATAGACCGATTGATAAAGGAAGAAAAACATAATGTTTGGCAGGCAGCTTTTTTGCCACAACTGAAGTCAAGAGTTTTCGTCCGTACCCAGTTTGTCTAGTCGTTATCGACTCCGTTGCGCTGTTCATCCATTGTGCTGGTTTGTCTAATGTTTGAGGCCTCTCAATATTTGTCCATCCCTCCCTTGTCCTTCGTATGTTTTTATTTTATGTATTTTTAAATTTTATTCGTATTTTTGTACTATTTGCATTTCTGTATTACACCACACTTACACATCACTTCATTTGTTGACGAAGTGCATATGGGCGTTCATGTTTGCAATAAACGGAAATAATTTGAATGAAGGTAAAATCACGAAACCTGCAGTATTACGCAATGTATTGTAATCGTGGATAGTTGTAATGATTTGTAATTTACATCCCTAATCACCTCCTTGTGGGTTGCTATGCAGTTCGAGACGATATTGATACGTGTCCATGCAACAGCCAACCCTTTGGAAGCCCCTTCGGTATCTCTTGGAAGGGACTAGTGAGTCAGGCTGGAAAGCGCCCGGCCGGCCTGAGGGCATGCGACGGCCTCCGTCTCTGCTAGTATTGTGCTGTTAGTCTAGCGTCTCCGTAGATTTTCTGGAAGGCGAAACTAAAAAGTTCCTATTGTTCCTATTGAAGATACTAGAACATTAGCACGTATTAAAAAGGCAGGCTGTCCGCGAATAGTAGTAGTTCGTGATGTTGGAGCAGTTGTCGTCGTCGTTGAAGTGTAGTAGTGTCGGAGTGGAGAATTGTTGTTGCCGAGTGATATGTGTTGAGTAGTTCAGTGTGAGGAGCTGTCACGTGAATTGATTGAGAGGCTTGTCTGGAGTAGAGCAAAGTTTACCGTCGTCGTGCTGCCTGATAGTCAACAGACTTGTGTTCGAACCTGTTGGACATCGTTATTGGACGAAACTTCTTCGACGGAAGTGTGTGGACTTACTGTAATGGATCAGAGGACTCTGGTTCTTCCCTCAAATACTCGGATGTTAGTATTGCAGTACCTATTTGCACCATGATCTTATGAAAAAGCCATTGTTTCTAACTTTATCTTGGTATTCTATTTAGAACACATGTTGAAAGAAAACCCTGTTTTATCATTGTTTGAAGCTCTGTATGGAGTACATTTGTGAGCCCGTGTATGTACTACCAGTCTGTGAAAACAGCATTAATTACACACGCTATTTCGGAAATACTCTCATTTGTAGGGTTTGTTTTGTTAGTTGGTTATCGTCGTTTCAACTCCCTGTTTTTTGTTTTGTTTTTTGTGACTGTTGGGTATGAATGGTCTAGGGAGGAAGGAAGGAAGGAAGGAAGCTTCAGAATTTACCTGTAGTATAGAAATGGGAAATAATGTTCCGGGCTGCCGATAGTGGGATTCGAACCTTCCACCTCCCAAATGTAAGCTTAACAGTTACACAGGACGAACCGCGCAGCCAGTTGTAGTTTCAGGTGATCTACCCAAAATATTAAATAAACATAAGCGGATATTTACAGGCCAGTGAGCTTGACATGTGTTGTATGTAAGCTCTGGGAAAGCATTCTTTCTGATTATATTCGACATGTTTCCGAAATTATTAATTTGATAGAAGGCGATCCCGGAAGGATTATTCCAGTGAGGCACAACTTGTAGGATTCCAGCAAGATATAGCTAATACTTTATATTAAGAGGTGGAGGGATGGACTCTCACTATTGACCTATCTCGGGCTTTTGTTGGGATGGATGAGTGGTAGAATATTGGCCTCCGAATACTAAGATTGTGGGTTCAAACCTGGCAGGGGTAGTCGGATGTTTGAAGGACGGAAAAAAGTCCATTCGACAATCCATGTCATACGATGTCTGCACGTAAAAGATCTCTGGTGATACACTTGGTGTTTCCCCGACAGAATTCTGTAAACTCAGCCATAGACACCCAAGAGAGATTTGGTTTACTGTGCCGTCTATTAGGCCTAGAGTAAAACGGAACGTCAACATTGTCGAGCAAGCAGCCAGATTAAAATGACTGCACACGGTAGCTAAGGTCATACGATGATGATGTTGATGATGTACCGGGCGAGTTGGCCGTGTAGTTAGGGCTGTGCAGCTGTGAGCTTGGATCCGGGAGATAGTGAGGTCGAACCCCACTGTCGGCGGCCCTTAAGATGGCTTTCCGTGGTTTCCCATTTTCAGATCAGGCTGTACCTTAATTAAGGCAACGGCCGTTTCCTTCCCACTCACAGGTCTTTCCTATCCCATTGTTGCCAAAAGACCTATCTGTGTCGGTGCGATGTAAAGCAAATAGTAAATTACTATTATTATTTATGGGAGGCTGCTGACGAGTTGGACTGCATTCCGAAAACTAAGATTCATCCTCACCAACAAGGATGTTCCAGTTAACCTGAAGACCAAGGTTTATAATACGTGCGTGCTGCCAGTTACTACTTACGGTACTACCAGGCATTGCCTTATTCCTTTTCTCCCTGTATTTTCTCTTATCTTATTAGAAAATAAGGCATTGCGAATTAGATCCACTGCTGTTTTAATCTCATACTCATTTTCTCATCACCATATTTTTTAATTCTTGTCAGTGGATACATTTTAAAATTTTAAATATCATGTATAATGTCGTCCATCACGTTCCATTAGGGGCCGATGACCTTCGATATTAGGCCCCTTAAAACAACAAACATCATCATTATCACTACTTACGGTCTGGAAACGATGACTCTGACGAAGGAAAGTGCTCGCAAGCTGCAGCGAACACAACGAGCCATGGAGCGACAGATGCTAGGGATCAGCCTTAGGGATAAGATCCGTTCAGAGGACATCAGGAGAAGAACTAATGTAACAGGCATTCTAGAGAGAGTAGCAAGACTAAAATGGCAATGGGTAGGACACGTAGCTCGACGAGACTACAACAGGTGGACCTCTAGGATTGTTCACTGGAGACCATGGGGACACAAGAGAGGCATTTGAAGACCCCGGAAGAGATGGCTCGACGACATAAACTGTTGGCCGGAAATACGCTGGTTCCAAGTGACTCAAGACCAAAGACGATGGAAGCACATGAAAGAGGCCTATATCCAGCAGTGGATTGAAATAGGCTAGAAAAGAAGAAGACTGACGAAAATGAAGGTGATTAAATTGGGGAGGGGTACCTTTATACTTTTTCATGCATATGAGTAAAGAACTTGAATCATATATAAAGTTTTTGCGGATGCTATACTGTATAGAGTAATAAATAAGTTACTGGATTGTGTGCGACTGCAAGAACAAAACTTGACACTGTTGTGAGATGGACAGCAGGCAATGGCAGTACGGAAAACGGGGTGAAAAGGCAGGTTGTACGTTTCGCCAAGAAGAACAATCTTCTCAGTTTTAATAACTGTGTTGATAGTGTAAAGGTAGGCCTACCTCTTGGGGATTACCGTAAATACCTAGGTGTTAATATAGGGAAATATCTTCTTTAGGGTAATCGCACTAATGAGGTTATGAATAGAGGTTACATATGGTTATGAGGGCTTTTTAGGGGCTGTTGCAAGGATGCAAAGGAGAGGGCGTATAAGATACTGGTAAGACCCCAATTAGGGTATAGTTCTATTGTATGAGTTTTTCACCAGGATTGCTTGATTTATGAACTGGAAAAGATCCAAAGGAAGGCAGCTCGATTTGTTCTGGGAGATTCCGTACAAAACAGTAGTGTTACGGAAATGTTCTATCGTACGGCCGGGAACACTTAAGGAGGCAAGCTACTCGACTAAGCTGTATGTTCCGAGCTGTTAGTGGACAAATGGCGTGGAATAACATAGTAGACGATTAAGCTTGAATAGAGTTTTTAAAAGTAGAAAAGAGCATAATATATTATGAAGATAAAGTTGGACTTCAAGCGGACAAGTGAGGGGAGAGGAATTGAGGATTGAAATCATTTCCAAGGGAGATTTTCTACACATTTCAAACTTGTTTGAAATCATTTAAGAGAAGGCTAGGCTAACAATTAATAGGCAATCGGCCACCTGGATAACACCTCTAAATCAGAGAAGTGGTGATTGAAAAATAGAAATACATTAGTTTCCCAAATCACCACCAGATCTGAGAAAACATTCTTTCTGATTATATTACACACGTTTGCGAAATTACTGATTTGATAGAAGAGAGTTTGGGTTTTGGGAAATATTATTCCAGTGAGGCACAACTTGGAGGATTCCAGCAAGATACAGCAAACATGCCTATTTTTAGATTAAGGAGGACAAATAGACTGTGTCTCTTGACCTACCCATGGTTTTTGATAAGATGGCAGCGGTAGTGTGTCAGTACATAACCTTCATAACAGTAATTATGGGTTAATGTCGCCCATTTAGACCACGTTCTTCTTTTGTGTTTTAATAATTGCTGTCAATGATGTAATCAGCAGTGGCACTGATCAGGAGCTCAAACGAGTTGATGATCTCACAGCTACTTTCTTTCAAAGGTATGCCATTGAATTATAAACTTTCGGCTGTTTCTCGATTTAATTAAAACAAAACTTTCTACCATTTGCTACCATTTAGAATTTTATGCTGTAATACATTTTCTCAGAACTTTGTTTCACCACATATAGTTGTTACGCGGGCTTTAATGAGACTGTGCGTACTTACGATGCCTTCAGCGTCTCTCTCTTTAATATCCTCATCCTATATTTCTGTTATACGCAATAACGCTCCACAGAACTTAAAAACCCCAAGTTAGAAACCTAATGTATAATTGCTTTGGTAGTTGAAAACCAACAAGAACTTCCAGTTGTTCGAAATCTATATTCATATCTATCTATCTATCTATCTATCTATCTCTCTCTCTTTGCGTTTAGGCCATCTGTGGACCACGGTGCTTGTGTTCTAGCTGTGTTTTTGTCTTCGTCTGCCCCTTTTAGCATACTGGATTGTGTTCTTAGTGGCCTCTTGAGCCTTCCTGTTGGCCCAGTATTCCTTCATTTTCTCGCTGAATTCTTTCCTGCGCTCCTCTGACCAATTCCCGGCTCCTTTGTGGCTAGCTGATGTAAGGGATGTTAGGAAAGGTTTAGTTTTGACCATTAAACGGTATGCATTTCTGTCAGTAATGGCGGCTTGATTAATATTAAGCTCTGCAAGATCTTTGTCCACTTGTTTGGTCCAGGGGAATCCAGTAGCTTTGCCTTTGTTAGCAACCTTGAAGATTTTATGGGATAATCTATTAGGATCCATTCTGTATAGGTGTCCATAGAAAGTCAGACGTTTTCTCCTGATGGCATCTATGAGGTTTTCTTGATGCTGGTAGAGCTCATTGTTGGGTTTGTACCATCGCCTTCCATCTGGTAGGATCCTTGGCCCTATTATTCTTCTCAGGAATTTCCGTTCTTGCACTTCCAGGGCTCTCAGTGGGTTTTTTTTAAGTTAGGGATAGGCATTCTGCTGCATAGAGGACTGATGGTCTGACTACTGCATTATAGTGTCTCAGTTTTACATTCTTTGATAAATGCTTTGAAGCATACAGTAATTTAAAGAAGGCTCTCAAATTGCTGTCAGCCGGTCCCTTGTTCCATGCATAACTCGTATCATTACAAAGATAAAGGAAAAGAAGAGTAGAGAAGATAAATTGTCTGCTCAAACCAAATTGAAAAAAGAGTGTTTTAACATTGGTAACGTTGTCCCATACAACAGTGTCACCGCTCGCCGCACATAAACATTTCGCAGTGATGGGAGGATCAGCGGAGAAGGTGGAGAAGGCGAAGACAGGCCGAAGGGGTGAGACAGGTGTAGGGGAAGTGGAGTGAGGGTTTGCACTCTGGTCAACCTAGTGAAGTCGTCTCCTGCACCTTGCGCCAGTGCACTGCACGGCGCATGCACCCTGAGAGGCCCTGGCTTAACGTTAGACTGTAGTTTCTTATTCCCCGACTATATATATATATAGTCAGGGAATAAGAAACTACAGTCTAACGTCTATATATATATATATATATATATGAGTTTTGTCTGTACATTGCTCAGAATTTAAAAAGAATGGTATTTCTGTATAGGTCATGTCCACAGTAACAAGGAATGCGCATTCTGTCTGTCTGTCTGTCTGTCTGTACGTACGCGCATCACGAGAAAACGGCTGAAGAGAATTTAATGAAAATCGGCACGGTATGTTAAGTCGGGGAATGAGCCACTACAATCTAGACAATAGATCATTTTATTCACGCTGAGTGAAATGATAGTTTAGGGGAAGGCCTAAAATATAATTTTCAAATGTTTATATTGTTAGTGGTCCTATCGATAAATACTACATAACTAGAGTTATATCGATTTAAATTTCCGTTCATTTATGTTATGCACATTTTTACCGTACAGATAACAGAGATATTCATGAATTTGCTTTTTGTTGCTAAGTCCATGTCATCGCCGAGCCACGAGAAAATGGGTAAACATTAATGCAAATCGGTAAATAGTCGGGGAATAAGAAACTACAGTCTAACGGTAAGCCAGGGCCTCTCAGGGTGCATGCGCCGTGCAGTGCACTGGCGCAAGGTGCAGGAGACGACTTCACTAGGTTGACCAGAGTGCAAACCCTCACTCCACTTCCCCTACACCTGTCTCACCCCTTCGGCCTGTCTTCGCCTTCTCCACCTTCTCCGCTGATCCTCCCATCACTGCGAAATGTTTATGTGCGGCGAGCGGTGACACTGTTGTATGGGACAACGTTACCAATGTTAAAACACTCTTTTTTCAATTTGGTTTGAGCAGACAATTTATCTTCTCTACTCTTCTTTTCCTTTATCTTTGTAATGATACGAGTTATGCATGGAACAAGGGACCGGCTGACAGCAATTTGAGAGCCTTCTTTAAATTACAGTTAGAATTAGGCCTACTCGCACGCAATCTAGTTTTCGTACAAGTCAAAGCAGGAAAAAAGTACCTTTCACATATGCACGCGGAGCCAAACATAGAAATAATCTTAGCTACTTCTCGATGCAGCTTAGGAAAATCTTCCTTCGACAATTCTCGTAGAATTTGAGCAAAGGCTTTGTATTGGAAAATAGATCTTTTTATTAACTTATCAGATAATTATTGTCCCACGGATTAAGCATTTGGCTTTATCGTCACGACTGACAAAGATATACGAAAGTTCCCAGTTCGATTGAAATTGACTTTCGGAAGTCTTTGCTTTCTTTGAAACAGGTTGCTCCATTATTATGTTGTTGTCTTGCGCTTATCGATTTCTCTGATAAACAAGCCGTCTATCACCAACCGCTTCGTCGCTCTCAGCGCACTACACCATCCGAGTCAAGCCGAGTTGAGCCGAGTCGGAACGATGCACAGTGCACGGAGTCTCTGCGCCTCGGTATGCACGCGTGAGATTTTGAGCGTTTGAGAGGCCCTGCTCTAAGCTATAAACAGTTTTATTCACCGTAGATGAAATGGTAGTTGGGGGAAGGCGCCTAAAATTTAATTTTTAAATACCTATGTTATTGGTCCTATTGAAAAGTACTTCATAACAAAAGTTATAGACAATACAATTTCCGGTCATTTATGGTTTATTCAGTTTTACCGTATCGACTATGAGAAGAATGGTATTTCAGAGTTGGAAGGAAACTAAATGTGAACACCTACAATATCAAAGCTCATAAAATTGATCAACAATAACATTACATTGACCATTGTTTGTTGTGATATTCTTTGTGTCTTATGCTGCCACTCATCTCCGATAGATGGTGTTACTGCTGCTTCCCGAATGTAACAGCCTGCGTGAATATTGGCGGGAAATAGCTGGGGAGTTAGATAATATTCTTCTTTACCATGACATTCCTCTGGTTCATACATTTTCTGTTACTGCTGGTACGTAACATGCTGGTTCAACATAGTATTCCAGCTATTCGATCCCTAATTTGCCGCGCTGACTGAAATGATCATTGTGCACACTTAACGGAATAATGGCAGAGACTCACCTTTGACTTGGCCTAGAATTACAATTTCGGCTTATTCCAAATTATAGCACCACAATTCGCTAAATAACTCAGAATTCAACGCGGAAAAGAGCTGTTTCTTAAGAAAAGCTGCTTCATCTTCACTTTTATTAAATTCTACATTCATGTTATTCCAAACTAGCTGATGGTACCCGTTCTTCACTGCGGAATTCTACATTGTATACAGAATTCTAGTTTAGGTAGTGTACACGTGAGCAAGATTGTATTAAATTGCATAGCTCTTAACGTTACCCAAGAAACGCGACGGGGAAGTCACCTATAGTATTTTCTCATATGAAGACTGGGTTAGGAAATTTTCATTGTAAGGGTAGGCCCGCTTGCCTACCGTCAGTCATGATCAGGTTGGATAGTTTTCATTATAATGGCAGACACTCACTCTTCGCCTGCCTTTTTACATCCTCAGAAAGACTTTCTTAGTGGTTATCACAACTGAAATGAACATATGTCATTACAATGTCAGTAGGAATGGCGCGATTAAAAGCAATGCTTTCATATGAAATATTCGATCAAATGAAAAACCACACATTTTCTCACTTTTAACGACTAGTACTACGCTGCCGATTTAACCGTCCAAAGTTCCAGAGCTGGAATGACCAAGCCGCAGACAGCCGTGATCCGTGAACACTCTTCGTCTTTTTTCGGCGGGGAGATCGAATAGTGGAGAGTCCCAGGGCAAAAACTATGCCCTTTTACTTTTTTTTTTTTTTTTTGCTTTACGTCGCACCGACACAGATAGGTCTTATGGCGACGATGGGATGGGAAATGCCTAGGAAGTGGAAGGATGCGGTACAGCCCCGGCATTTGCCTGGTGTGAAAATGGGAAACCACGGAAAACCATCTTCAGGGCTGCCGACAGTGGGGCTCGAACCCACGATCTCCCGATTACTGGATACTGGCCGCACTTAAGCGACTGCAGCTATCGAGCCCGGTGCCCTTTTACTAATGTTTCTTAGGAGTACACAATGAGTCGGGAAATCGCACTTACCTACACTGGCGGCGGAAAAATCTGACTTGGAGGCAAATTTTTCCTCTAAGCCAGAGGAGAACTCCCGCCCTCTTCACTGCTAATTTGAAATAAAATGAGTGTAGAATTTAATAAAAGTGAAAAGGAAGAAGCGTTTCTTATGAAACGGCTCTTTTCAGGGTTGAATTTTGAGTTATTTGGTGAATTGTGGTGCTATAATTTGGAATATGCCTAAATTGTAATTTTAGACCAGGTTTACTACTACTACTACTACTACTACTACTACTACTACTACTACTAAGTGAGCTTCACCGAGCTCGATAGCTGCAGTCGCTTATGTGCGGCCAGTGTCCAGTAATCGGGAGATAGTGGGTTCGAACCCCACTGTCGGCAGCCCTGAAGATGGTTTTCCGTGGTTTCCCATTTTCACACCAGGCAAATGCTGGGGCTGTACCTTAATTAAGGCCACGGCCGCTTCCTTCCCATTCCTAGGCTTTTCCTATCCTATCGTCGCCATAAGACCTATCTATGTCGGTGCGACGTATAGCAAATAGCAAAAAAAACTAAGTGAGCTTCTGCCTTAAGTGCGCCCACTGCTCATTCAAAACAGCGCGTCAGAGTAGGGATCGAATACCTGGAATACTATGATGAACCAGTGTGTTACGTACCTGCAATATCAGAAAATGTATGGACCAGAGGAATGGCATGCTAAAGAAGAAAGTTTTCTAACTCCCCAGGTATTTCCCGCCGATATTCAGTCAGGCTGTTATACCCGATACGCAGCAGTAATGTACCGGAGTTGAGTGGCAGCATAAGAGACAAAGAACATCACAACAAACAATGGTCAATGTAATGTTGTTGTTGTTGTTGTTGTTGTTGTTGTTGTTGTTGTTGTTGATCAATATTATGCGCTTTCGGTATTGTAGGCCTTCACATTTAGTATTCTTCCGACTCTAAAATACCACTCTTATCATAGTTGGTTCGGTAAAACTGAATTAATCATAAATGATCGGAAATTGTATTCTCTATGACTTTTGTTATGTTGTACTTTTCGATAGGACCAATAACATAGGTATTTAAGAATTACATTTTAGGCGCCTTCCCCTAAACTAACATTTCACTCAGCGTGAATAAAATGATTTGTAGCCTAGATTGTAGTGCTCATCCCCCGACTTTACATACTGATTTTCATTAAATTCTCTCCAGCAATTTTCTCGTGATGCGTGTTCATACATACATGCAGACAATTTTTGGAAAAGTAAAATGTGCATTTCCTTGTTACGGTGGACATGACCGATACAGAAATACTATTCTTTTCAAATTCTGACCAACGAAAAAAAAAAAATGGCGTATGGCTTTTAGTGCCGGGAGTGTCCGAGGACAAGTTCGGCTCGCCAGATGCAGGTCTTTTGATTTGACACCCGTAGGTGACCTGCGCGTCTTGATGAGGATGAAATGATGATGAAGACGGCACGTACACCCAGCCCCCGTGTCAGAGAAATTAAGCAATTATGATTAAAATTCCCAGCCCTGCCGGGAATCGAACCCGGGACTCCTATGGACTGTTAGATCGGCAGCGTAGTACTGTTCATTAAAAGTGAGAAAATTCGTGGTTTTTCATTTGATAGAGTATTTCATATGATAGCGTTGCTTTTAATCGCAAGATTCGTACGGGCGTCATTGTAATAAAAATGTTGATTTCAGTTGGGAAAACTACTAAGACAGTTTTTCTGAGAATGTACTGAGAATGTAAAACAGGCAGGTGGAGAGTGAGTGTCTGCCGTTATAATGAAAATCCCCAACTTGATTGTGACTGGTAGGCAAGAGGACCTACCATTACAATGAAAATTCGCTAACCCAGCCTTCACATAACAAAAGACGTTTGGTGACTTCCCCGTCACGTTTCTAGGGTCACGTTAAGAGTTATGCAGTTTAATACAATCTTACTCACGTATACACTACCTAACCTAGAACTCTGTATACAATGTAGAATTCCGTAGTGAAGCACGGGTACATCAGCTAGTGCTAACTAAAACCAGTGGCGGCTGGTACACAATGAATATCAAAGAGGGGGTTTTGAACATAATTAAAACTTTGTACCGTACCTGACGACTTATACAATGTACGAAATACGATTTTAGTAAAGAAAATTGACAGACTACGCGCATACCCAGTGTTGAATCTAGGGGAGGTACAGGGGCGAAAATCTCCCCTGCCCTGTTACCATTTAATCCCCTCCCCTTGATTGAAATGTATTCCTGCCAGAATCCAGAGATGTCTCTAATCTAGGCTATATTTAATTCTTCCACAATACTTAGTTAGAAAATAGCCAATGTTGCAACTCTTAGTATGTCTCAATGGTAAGGGATTTAACATTTTATTTTGTTAGTATTACAATGTGTGCGTTGGTACTTACATTCCCCTCTCTCCCGTTACGCTTGATATCCTCCCAGGAGGAAAGTGGCCGTATTCAACAATGCGCATACTTGTTCATACGGAAAGTTTATCAGTCTTTCAAATGCGGGGGGGGGGGGGGGGGGGAAGCATGCACATTCAAATCGTTTTCGTTCATCAAATTGAAATGCAACACACCTGATCCGTCAGTAGCGTGACGAGTGGTGCTATCTCCTGACAACCTACGAACGACAACGCTTTTGAACTTCGATGCCTAACACAAGATCATAACTACTTTGCCGTGTGTGTGTTTTGTGCAGAACATGCGACGGTACGTCGAAGAACGCAAATATATAGTGTTCACACCACCAGCCTACTTCAAAAAAACTTTCCCGATTTTTTCTTAGTTTCTTCTGCAAGTATGTTTGTATCCATGTCAGGAAGTTTGGCGAACCGTTCTCAATAGAAAAAAACATCAAGCCATGCCTGTAAACCCCTGTCCCTGCATGAGCCGATATCCTCTAGAAATTACATTCATTATCGTCTGTAAACCTGACGGCTTGGCTTCAACAGACGTACAGAACAAGACACCAGCTTCAATCACGATCGAAGATTGTAAAACAATAGCGTAGTAACAGAATCGGGAATGATGATGATGATGATGATGATGATAATAATAATAATGATGTTACTGGCTTTACATCCCACTAACTACTTTTACGGTTTTCGGAGACGCCCAGGTGCCGGAATTTAGTCCCGCAGCAGTTCTTTTCGTACTAGTAAATCTACCGACACGAGGCTGACGTATTTGAGTACCTTCAAGTGCCACCGGACTGAGCCAGGATCGAACCTGCGAAGTTGGGGTCAGAAGGGCAGCGCCTCAACTGGCTGAGCTACTCAGGCCGGCAGAAGAATCGGGAATTGAGGAAGCTGCAACCCCCTTGAGAAGCCGCTCCTAACTAAAACTGATATTTGAAATCGAGATGTAATGTTTACAGTGCACTATGTCTTCTGGTATGGGCTATATCAAATTTGTTACTTTCATTGACCTGTCCCAGTCTCATCCTTGGCTTTGACGATATGAAAGTGACTGAGGTATGAGTGATGCTAGTAATAACATTACTTATGCAGCCAGTCCCTGTTATGAATGGTGTGAAAATATCGCTCATAGGGTCGGTTGGTGCATGCATTTCAGTGAGCTTGGCAGACAGACGTGTAATAGCAGCGGCTGGCTCGGCGAGGAAAGCAACGGGAAACTACCTCACTCCTCATTTCCCTAGTACGCCTCTTCAGTGACGCATGGGCTATTTATGACAGCTGTTGGCGGAGCTGCAGAGGATCAAACCAGCCTTCGGGCTGGATACCCAACATACAACATATATGCACAAATTGTGTTCACATGAGTCAAGGAGGTAGTGGATGAATCCTTATTGTGTTAAACTGGCTCTTTTAACAGCAAGCACATATGGAGACAAATTAAGATAAACAGAAAAATTCCTAATTCACTGTAACTCCACTAGACACTACAGCAGAAGTTATCAGACAGGTTTCACATTCACACAGTAAGTACACGGGACTCTTACCTTCTAAAAATGAAAGAGTAATACAATCAGGCTTGGATTAACTTTGAAATTACAGAAGCACTGGAAACACTATCCTCTGTACCATGTAGCACACTGAACTTACTGGAATGGCGATGTCTGGGAACATGTTGCGACAGGGGCTCACAGTACCATTGCTGCGTCTGCTGTTGGCTGGGAACACAACACTCAGTACGCGCTTGTTCGTGGCCCGGTACGCTCTGCACTCTCGTCCTGCCTGCGGGACACTGATTGTGCCGTCACTGGACGCTCGGCAACACACTTCAGCTGTTGGGCGTTCGCGACCTTGTGACGTAATCACGGCTGATGACCCTGTCTGCCTGAGGACACGCACAGGGAATTTTCATGGTTCTCTTCCGAGAATCAAGATTGGTAACTCCTACGGCAATAACGGCTCATCAAATAGGATCTGACGTGAAATCATTTTAAGCATCTCGCTCTTTTGTTTTGGTATTTCCCCTTTGTTTATTCTCATTACATAAAATGCAGAATCTATTAAAAAAAACTAAGTTGTTTTAAATTTGGCACATTTTTATCCAAGCACGTAGGCCCAGGTAAAAATATTTATTTTTCTCTCACGTCTTCGTGGTCGAGTTCTTTGTCCTCTCTGTTCTGTGATTGTTTCTAGCCTATTACTTGTGCTCATAGTATTTCAAAGGGAACGTATGGTCTCCAGACAGTGGATTCACATAGTGGACCCTGCCACTAGGCGGGACGAACGCTAAATAATAATAATAATAATAATTATAATAATTACATACATACATTATCATTATAGACTGTTATGCCTTTCAGCGTTCAGTCTGCAAGCCTCTGATAATTTACTAAACGTCGCCACAATCGTCGATTTGCAACTAGAGTTGTGGCCTCATTTAGTTCTATACCTCTTATCTTTAAATCGTTAGAAACCGAGTCTAACTATCGTCGTCTTGGTCTCCCTCTACTTCTCTTACCCTCCATAACAGAGTCCATTATTCTCCTAGGTAATCTATCCTCCTCCATTCGCTTCACATGACCCCACCACCGAAGCCGGTTTATGCGTACAGTTTCATCCATTGAGTTCATTCCTAAATTAGCCTTTATCTCCTCATTCCGAGTACCCTCCTGCCATTGTCCCCACCTGTTTGTACCAACAATCATTCTTGCTACTTTCATGTCTGTTACTTCTAACTTATGAATAAGATATCCTGAGTCCACCCAGCTTTCGCTCCCGTAAAGCAAAGTTGGTCTGAAAACAGACCGATGTAAAGATAGTTTCGTCTGGGAGCTGACTTCCTTCTTACAGAATACTGCTGATCGCAACTGCGAGCTCACTGCATTAGCTTTACTACACCTTGATTCGATCTCACTTACTATATTACCATCCTGGGAGAACACACAACCTAAATACTTGAAATTATCTACCTGTTCTAGCTTTGTATCACCAATCTGATATTCAATTCTGTTGAATTTCTTACCTACTGACATCAATTTAGTCCTCGAGAGGCTAATTTTCATACCATACTCATTGCACCTATTTTCAAGTTCCAAGATATTAGACTGCAGGCTTTCGGCACAGTCTGCCATTAAGACCAAATCGTCAGCATAGGCCAAACTGCTTACTACACATCCACCTAACTGAATCCCTCCCTGCCATTTTATACCTTTCAGCAGATGATCCATGTAAACTACGAACAGCAAAGGTGAAAGATTACAGCCTTGTCTAACTCCTTTAAGTACCCTGAACCAAGAACTCATTCTACCATCAATTCTCACTGAATCCCAATTGTCAACATAAATGCCTTTGATTGATTTTAATAATCTATCTTTAATTCCATAGTCCCCCAGTATGGCGAACATCTTTTCCCTCGGTACCCTGCCATATGCTTTCTCTAGATCTACGAAACATAAACACAATTTCCTATTCCTCTCGTAGCATTTTTCAATTACCTGGTGCATACTGAAAATCTAATCCTGACAGCCTCTCTGTGGTCTGAAACCACACTGGTTTTCATCCAACTTTCTCTCAACGAATGATCGCACCCTCCCTTCCAAGATGCCAGTGAATACTTTGCCTGGTATACTAATCAATGAGATACCTCGATAGTTGTTGCAATCCTTCCTGTTCCCTTGCTTATAGATAGGTGCAATTACTGCTTTTGTCCAATCTGAAGGTACCTTACCAACACTCCACGCTAATTGTACTACTCTATGAAGCCATTTCATCCCTGCCTTCCCACTATACTTCACCATTTCAGGTCTAATTTCATGTATTCCTGCCGCCTTATGACAATGGAGTTTATTTACTATCCTTTCCACTTCCTCAAGCATAATTTCACCAACATCATTTTCCTCCTCCCCATGAGCTTGGTTGTTCGCAACACCACCATGATGATTTCCTTTTACATTGAAAAGTTGTTCAAAATATTCCCTCCACCTCTCCAGTGATTCCCTGGGATCTATTATGAGTTCACCTGAATTACTCAAAACACTGTTCATTTCCTTTTTCCCTCCTCCTAAGATTCTTTATTACTGTCCAGAAAGGTTTCCCTGCTGCTTGACCTAGCCTTTCCAGGTTATTACCAAAATCTTCCCATGACTTCTTTTTGGATTCAACAACTATTTGTTTCGCTCTGTTTCTTTCATCTACGTACAAATCCCTGTCTGCCTCGGCCCTTGTTTGGAGCCATTTCTGATAAGCCTTCTTTTTACGTTTACAGGCTGCTCTCACTTCATCATTCCACCAAGATGTTCGCTTTTTCCCATCTTTACACACAGTTGTTCCTAGGCATTCCCTTGCTGTTTCTACTACAGCATCCCTGTATGCCACCCATTCACTTTCTATATCCTGAACCTGCTTACTGTCTACTGTTCGAAACTTCTCACTAATCATATCCATGTACTTCTGTCTAATTTCCTCGTCCTGGAGATTTTCTACCCTTATTCGTTTGCAGACAGATTTCACTTTCTCTACCCTAGGCCTAGAGATACTTAGTTCACTACAGATCAGATAGTGGTCTGTATCATCAAAAAATCCGCGAAAAACTCGTACATTCCTAACAGATTCCCTGAATTCGAAGTCTGTTAAGATATAGTCTATTATGGATCTGGTACCCCTAGACTCCCATGTGTAGCTGTGAATAGCCTTATGCTTGAAGAATGTATTCGTAACTGCTAAACCCATACTAGCACAGAAGTCCAGCAAACGCTTCCCATTCCCATTAGCTTCCATATCTTCCCCACATTTACCAATCACCCTTTCGTATCCTTCAGTTCTATTCCCAACTCTCGCATTGAAATCGCCCATTAGCACTATTCTATCCTTGCTGTTGACCCTGACCACGATGTCACTCAATGCTTCATAAAACTTGTCAACTTCATCCTCATCTGCACCCTCACATGGTGAATGCACGGATACAATTCTTGTCCTAATTCCTCCCACTGACAAATCTACCCACATCATTCGCTCATTTACGTGCCTAACAAACTATGTTGCGTGCAATGGTATTCCTGATAAAGAGCCCTACCCCAGACGCTGCCCTTCCCTTTCTAACACCCGTCAAGTACACTTTATAATCTCCTATCTCTTCCTCATTATCTCCCCTTACCCGAATATCACTTACTCGTAGCACATCCAGATGCATCCTCTTTGCTGACTCAGCCAGTTCTACCTTCTTTCTTCCATAAACCCCATTAATATTGATAGCTCCCCATCGAATTCCATTTCGTTCGCCAAGTTGTTTCCAAGGAGTCCCTCGCCTGTCAAATGGGAGTGGGACTCTGTTACTCCCATAGGTCCGAGGCTTGCTTAAAGTGTTCTGAGCTCGGTAAATTCATGAAGCAGGATGCTGCCCTACTTGCACATAGTCCAAGTGAGGATCTCTCCTCTAACGGGTTATGGACCACCGGTGAATTGTATAGTCCTAGCCGCCTGAGCACAAGGAGGGCCACGACTCAGAATATGTCCGAGATGCCCACTCCCATTCCATAGCAACTGGTATCCCGACTCTCAGGACCACTTACTAGGCCACTCAGCCGTTGCCCATGGTTCACGAACTAGGACGTGACTACAGTAACCCACAAACATGAACCATTAATAATAATAATAATAATAATAATAATAATAATAATAATAATATTGAAAAACTTTTGAGTAGTTTTCGAACCTAAACGTTCGCGCTGTAAGGCGTCTTGGTTATCTTCAAACCAGATGATATTCTACCGAGAATCGTGTTTGTTACGTCGAGGTTCTGCTAAGCATCTCCCTGTCGTTACCATACTAGTGTACGAGTATACTGCATATGAAGTAAGGTCAAATTAAATATTCGCTACTGTAACACAATGTTGTTCGTATTTTGTAATACTGTTCACTTAATAATTAAATACATACATACATACATACATACATACATACATACATACATACATACATACATTAGACATATCCATGACGTGCGCTGCGTCTTGTGCAGATTCATTGCAAAATCAGTGCGTTGTTCTCTTTTCTCTAAGTAACGTATTTTCATATGAATGCCGTCATAAATTTGATCGACGGTGCACAGTTATCCAAATTTGTAGAGTTAAAAGTATACGATTCGTAATTGCGCCCAATTGCGTGTGACCGTTCACACCTGCTTGTTTTATTATGTTTCCTCCGCGGTTTTAGTTTATACCGGAATTCTGCGTCGTAAATCATCTTCTTTTCTGATGAATTATGTTTTTCAACCTGTTCAAGCATGGTATGTAGCCATAGTTCATTCTCTCTTTGCACTTGGTTGATACTGAAAAGCACATTTTGGGAAGTGGCTGGTTTCCGTTCTATGTTCAGTCCAGTTCTGTTTATATAGGCCAGAAGAATGGAAAAGTTCAGTATTCATCCCAATTCCAAAGAAAGGAGATTCTAAATAATGCTCGAATCGCCGAACAGTTGCACTTATCTCACATGCTAGCAAAGTCCTGCTTAAAATCTTACAAAATAGAATTCGCCAGTATGTAGACTGACAGCTACCTGAAGAGCAAGCTGGATTTCGTAAAGAAAGAGGGACCAGGGATATAATTGCCAACATCCGATGGATAATGGTGAAGGCTAGAAAGATGTGTATCTTCGCTTTATTGATTGTGCTAAAGCCTTTGACTGTGTCGATCATAATGAATTATGGAAAGTACTAAAACACATGGGAGTACCAGATCATATCATTAACCTCATGCGGAACTTATACTCTAACCAAGAAGCTACGGTGAGAACCATATATCGAACAACTAAAAGGGTCAAGATTCAGAAAGGAGCGCGGCAAGGTTGTATATTGTCACCTTACCTTTTCAATCTGTATGCGGAACACATTATGAGGAATGTGGGGTTAGATGAAGAAGAAAGAAGAATCAAAATAGCTGGGTTAAATATAAACAACCTGAGATATGCAGATGATACTATCCTGATAGCAGAAAATGAAGACAACTTGAAAACCCTCTTACTGAAAGTGAAAGTTCAAAGGCTGGACTAATGTTGAATGTCAAGAAAACAAAAATTATGGTAACTACACCTGTCAATTCATGGCATGTAGAAGGGGAAAAATGGAGGCAGTCTCCGTTTTCAACTATCTTGGTGCACAGATTTCTGCTGATGGTAACTGTAGCCATGAAATCAAAAGACGATTGCTGCTTGGTAGAAAGGCAATGATCAATCGTGACAATATCTTAAGGGGTAGAGACATAACATTAACAACAAAGATCCGAATAATAAGGGCTATGGTTTTTCCAGTTGTGATGTACGGATGTGAGATCTGGACCGTAAGAAAAGCTGAACACAGTAGAATAGACTCCTTTGAATTGTGGTGTTGGAGGAAAATCCTTAGAGTCCCATGGACTGCGAAGAGAACAAATAGGTCAGTTTTGCAGCAAATAAAACCAGAGTGTTCCTTGGATGGCCTAATCCTGAAACAAAAACTAAGCTACTTTGGACACATCATGAGAAGACACAATTCATTAGAAAAAACTTTAATGCTGGGGAAGATTGAAGGCACAGGGAAAAGGGGACGGCAAAGAGTGAGATTGATTGATGGCATCACAGAAGTACTAAATTCCAGCTTGGAAAATCTTTGGGAGGCAGTGCGGGACAGAAGAAATTGGCGTATTTTAGTTCATGGGGTCACGGAGAATCGGAATCGACTAAACGGATAGAGAGAGAGAGAGAGAGAGAGAGAGAGAGAGAGAGAGAGAGAGAGAGAGAGAGAGAAGGCTATGGACCGTATTCTCTAGATCCCGGATATTTATGGATCACGCCCAATATTCTCAGTTCGGATACTGTCTAGGAGTAAGGATAAATCAGCTGAATAAATTAGATAGCGTCATTAAAAAAAAAAAAAAAAAAAAGGTTTTGAGAAACTCTGGGGTTTCGAAGGTTTAGCTTGCAGTAGCCATTTGATGTGCTGTGGAATCTGTCGATACAAATTCGTCGCACCACACTTCATTGATATCGATCGTTCGTTATTACGCCTGCGCTATTCAGGATGGCAGGATCAACTTGTTTAACACCTTCTTTCAGCGTTTTATTAACCCGAGAGTGGTAACGTGACTTTTTGTAACGCCAAAAGTAACGCGAGGTATCCTCGGACCCCAATCATTTTGTGGTCTTAATGTGATACTGGAATGAACGCGAAATCAAATTGTATTAAATAATAATAATAATAATAATAATAATAATAATAATAATAATAACCTTAGAATACATACCCTCACTTTCCTACACATTTATATACCTCAGGTCCGTTAGACCCGTAAGTAATTACATGGGTATTCGGTATAAATATTGAACAGGTTTAGTTACTTGTCTCGAACAGGCACATTGTATAAACAGTTTTACTTTGTAGTATTTCACATACCTTAAAATCAATAACTTCTACATCACAATTCAACTACTGTTTTACATTGCTAAAATTCGCAACTGACTTGGTTGACGCACATGCAGAATGGCACGTAACGTTCCAGCTCGATTACACTTTCTCATCCTGTGCAGTGATTGCACGTAACTGAGCTATGTTCCTGGCACACACTCTTTGAACACTTGGACGTACCACCTTGCTTTTCCTGTCTTTAGATGTTTGTACATCTTCATTTCACGTTGTTCCTGTCACAATCTACTAAAGCAGGGATGGTAATAAATTTCTCCATATCCAAATAAACAGATTTCAGGAGAAACGGATTGGTAGGTTTTCGGATCATGTAGGGCTGGATCATTTCGACTGAATGATTCTTGATGAACAATATCCTTTTATAAGAAAGACCTTAGTGGTACGTCTGATGTACCACACAGTAAAGAGTGAACGCATTTAGAACTGTCACATCCAAAACTACTACTACTACTACTACTAAAAATGTTCTCATTTCTTCTCTGAAGGGGGAGGTGGGCCTCCTAGACGGTGACGCCATCTCTCAGGCCAGGAGATTTGTATCGGAGAAGGTGGAAGGGTTGGCGGTCATGGCCTGTACGTAGGAACATTCCCGACATTCGCCTTAGTGCAGGAGAATGGAAAACCACGGAAAACTTTTCTCAGGACAGCCGACGGTGGGAACCAGCCCCTCTCCATCCTCCGAATACAGAGGCGTAGAGCCATGGCCACCCCTCTTCTGCTCGGTTGGCCGGTCGGAGTGCAGAGCTGTTGGACCACGGACTAGCCATGGCCACTTGTGGGCCGAGGCCCTCTCTGCATCCGCCGACCACATCAAAATATTATACCACACTGTCATCGGTCAACAATTTGTTTGTCCCTTGTTAGCCCCTTTTTTGATCCATTACGTCCACGCCTCCTTTGGTTTTATGTGAAACAAAGTAAGGTTATGACAAAAATGTTACCACAACAAGTTGAAGCACTTTTCCTTCCACATCAAGGTTTATATCCTACTGCAGCCCATAAACAATGCTCAAGGAGACCTTTACTATCGCTCATTCTTGCACATAAACTTCTAGTAGTTCACAACAATGAATGTAGGTGGCAAGACAGTACATACTGGGAAACATACCAAAAGAAATACCGGTATAAGGGTCCAGTGTCCAAAGGACCCAGGTTATGTAAATTCGTCGTGTAAAGGAAAATCAATTAAATTGTTCCAAAGAAGAAACAAATTAAGTGTTATTTTGCAATGGATGGCATAGGGAAAGCCTAAAAAAAGAATATCGAGATGCGCGAAACTTCTGAATGAAGAACTGCTGAAGTATAGTATGCTAAAATTGGTACCGGGCCCAATGGACCCAGGGTATGCATCCTAGGTTTAAGGGACCTTTTATTAGAGAATAGAACTGCAATGTTGTGTAACGTACTTCTCTAGAATTTATAATATTGACCATTTTTATAGGCCGATTGGTCCGTATTGACAAAATATAATAATCTATGTTATAGGGATCCGCCTAGTCAATACTTATTTGTGACAAATTATCTACGTTATATTTAGTTCAGTACATTTTTCGGTATTCTATTCCAACCCCTTCATCAGCCTTCTTACAAAATACTCTTAGCACATTAAAACCTTTCATTCTATTGCCAGTACATGTTTCCTAAAAAATTGAAATATGTGACCTTTTAAATATTTAAAATATTGGTTACCGGTACACTGTTAAAATATTCTTATATTACATGTGCTTGTCATCAAGACAGTTGTCGTGATAAAAGTTTCGCTACCGGAACCTAAGGCGAATCCATAATATTTACATTTCCCATTATTAGTCAGCCAAGCTTCTCACCAATCTACAATCAGAAATCAATTCAATAAATTATTAATACCTTACTGAAATGCTACGTGATGGGGACACAAATGTGGAAATGGGACTAATGGGTTGACATACATCTTACGTAACCCTGTACGTAGGCCTACACATACACTTCTCGAGGAAACATCAGAGGTTTTTGCCAGGAGACAACAACTAGCTGCTGTAATACAGGCTTAATGAGCTTGCTGAACATGGCTCGATTTTGACCAATGGTTTGGGAGACTAATTTATACGTTGTAATGCTGAATAATGCCTTACCTAAGGTCTTCTACGGGAATGTTTATTTATAAGAGTTGTACTCAGTGTGATTTCTTAGGTTCACTTGTGTGAGTAAACAATTGGATAAATGTGAATTTCTGTACAGGTACCGGTATTCCAGTCTCTCAAAGGTACCTGAGTACTAAGAGTAGGCTAACGAGAATTTATAGTACAGTATCAGGAGTTGAATCTACTGTAATCGGGTGGTAGTTGGATGTCTTGATTTGTTACACTTTTACATTCGGTATATTTTCTCTCATTAGATCAATTAATTCCTTGACTTGAATGATCGATGTCACGGTCTCAGAGGGGATCTTGGGTTCGATTTCCCGCTTGGTCGGTGAATTTTGCAGCGTCTTGTTAATTCTTTTTAGCTCGAGGACTGGACATTTGTATTTGTCTCAGTACACGTCTCTCCATCTACATACATTCCATCGCACGACCTACCGCACAAACACGCAATAATGAATGCATCTCGTCATAGTATCGGCGTCAGGAAGGGCATTTAGTCGTAAAACGTCGTAAAACACGGGCAGGTTCACATGTGACACAGTTCGCACCCGCGTACCCACCAGGTTTTGGGAAAAGCAGAGGAAGAAAATAAAATGGCGTATGGCTTTTAGTGCCGGGAGTGTCCGAGGACATGTTCGGCCCGCCAGGTGCAGGTCTTTCGATTTGACTCCCGTAGGCGACCTGCGCATCATGACGAGGATGAAATGATGATGAAGACGACACATACACCCAGTCCCCGTGCCAGAGAAATTAACCAATGACGGATAAAATTCCCGACCCTGCCGGGAATCGAACCCGGGACCTCTGTGACCAAAGGCCAGCACGCTAACCATTTAGCCATGGAGCCGGACAGCAGAGGAAGAAGAAATTCTTTACAAATTGTTTGGGACTGATAGCGCGTTTTCTCAACTCTTTTCTATCGCCGAGACATCTTTGACAGGGGATTATGTAACATTCTGCTAGTCAAAGAAGTTTCACTGTACGTCACATGATCTAGGTGGTTCGTTATTAGTCGTCGTTTATTTCTTGCCCATTCTGTTTTGTAGTACTCTGATAAAGCGAACCATTGGTACTGATCTCACTGTTACCACTTAGCTGGTCTCATTGAGACTGAAGAGTCACTGTTTCTGTCACAGATCTTACTAAAACCAATTAGGATGAAAATCACTACTTGTTTCTTGTTCTTGTGCTGAACATACGTCTCAAATATTTGTATCAGACTCTTGTAGTCGTCCACAAAACAAAGGTGTTTTCTTTGTATACCGTGTTCACTTCACTCGAATTTTACATTCTCAAAGGTAAGATGTGTGGAATTAAACGAGTCTACGGAGCTAGTTAGAAATAAACGATTATAAAAGGTTAACCCTCAAGTACTATAGTGTTTTTTTTGGCTACACAATTACTATGGTGGGGTCCGCCAGGATCTCCATTTTCAGACATTTTTTGACAACAATGTGCATAGCTTTAAAAGGCTGTCACTGACTGTAAACACTCTGTGCATATTTATGATTATGAACAGACAGCAAAAATACATTTTTGAACCATCATGCAATTTTAAAAAAATGTAAAAGATGCATATTTTTCGAAACAAGATAAACATTTTTCATTATCTGCTCCGAACACAGAGAATATCTGCAATGACAGTGGAACTGTATACAGTTACTGGAGTAAATTCATCAGACTTGCAATAAATGAGTAGTAATGACATCATTATATAATAGCGCAAAAATGGCAGGCATGTTTTCGACACACTTGCAGTCCTTATCTTTACTCACATCACAAGGAGCCCAACTTACTGCTTTTCAGAACAGTCTTCACATATGAATAAGGTTTCAGAATGTGTGTTACACACACTGCTACTACACTTATCTTTCACTTGTCTTTCCGTCTTGCGAACGAGGGCACAAATGACATCTTTTCCTTTTCGTTCCGCCTTCTGTTGGGAGTGGGTCGTCGTCTGTCACTTGGCTTTGTTGGCCAAAGTACACACTTTCTGACGAAGCTCTCTCGGCAAGTTGTTACACTCCGCACTTTTTTTGATGTGGTTTTGTATGACCCCCATTCGAATGCTTTTTATGAAACTGTGGCGATTCAGTTTAACTCCTACATTAGAAGCCTTAAAGATGACGTGACTGTTAACGCACGAAATATCTAGCAAGCGATAAAACACAGTGGGCTAATTGCGGAAACGATGACTAGTTTTAAGCCATAGGCAAAGTCTACCTAAACAACGTCTAAATCAAGCACGATCTTCCATTCTATAAACAGTGTTCAGCCGGTTTTTAACTAGACATCGTTTAAAGTTTCAATATTGGTTTGAAAATGGAGATAGAAGTATCTTTCGTTGTCGCAACCAATGAAATTCGTCGGTACGCGCGCCGAACACCCGTCAGCTGTTTGTCTTCCTACACATTACTCAAATATGGCTAAGCATGAGCATGACTTGCCTGCAGATAAGAGTATCGCTTTCGGTGGAAATTAAATTTTATAATATTATCGACACTAAAGCGACACGCTACCGTATAGGAAAGTGTAGCTTTGATTATAGCGTTGTTACAGTGAATGTAATCTACTCATAAATACGGTAGCTTCGACGAAGGGAAGATGAAGCAATAGGGAAGTATAACCGAGTGTGTTGTACGGACCATATAGATATAGCTTGCATTCTGGAGATCGTGGGTTCGAAACTCATCATCGGCAGCCCTGAAGATTGTTTTCCGTAGTTTCCCTATGGCCACGGCTCTTCTTTCCCAGTCCTCCTCTTTAAACAATAATCACTATCACTTGCCTTTTCCTATCTGATAGTTGCCGAAAACTTATACGATTATATACATAAAAACCACATACAGCCTACTTTTTAGTTTTCACTATTATGTGTGTTTTCTTGGCAGCAAATATAAGGGAATCCCTCCCGGTTGATGTATGTGACAGCCCTCTTACGATCGGGACACGTAATTCTGAAATGTATGTAGTCGAAGTGACCTATAATTCCATGGAAATTACCCCCTGTATATAATAAAGTATATCTGTTGCCAAGAATTGTATTCAAGTTGGTGGACAGTTACCTGACTGTCCCTTTGTCAGTCTCTTGAAAAGCGAAACCTTATTTTAAGATCTATTTCCCCGTACATGTTAAATGAATTGTTGCGATTTAGCAGCGGGCGACCCACAGAGAGGCCGTCGGACTAACCTTTCTTCCCGGAATCGTCTCAGCATGATAATACAAATTACATGTTTCATGGTACTTAACCTCTGATTGTGATTCACTCCTCTCATGTGAGGTTAAACAGTGCTCTCGGCAGTGTTTAAACATGACCGGTTGAACATCGGTTTTAGACAGTGTCTAAGTGATAAATAACGCGGCAGCCATGCTTAGGCATTGTTTAACCGTAGACATAGTCTAAACACAGTTTCTGCAATCGGCCCAGTGTGACCAATAGCCATCTCCGGGATCTTTTTCCTGTGGAATAAAGTGCGCGTTTGTGGGCAATGCCATCGACGCCTCCCTTTGATACATTATAAAACTCATTCATTATTGGTTTTTCACTTTCATGATTTACTTTTCCAACGTGGTGCATGCTTGAAACCTAGACAACTGGCTTGTTTTTCTTGGGAACATGAGAGACAAGAGTTACATCACGTGTATATCGGAACTATCACCAACTCTCTTGTCCTTAGAAGGAAGACATTCTGAAGGGATTTCCCGTTTATTATGCAAGGTTCCAACATATGTAAGGCCTAGTTTTTGAAGCTCAAGTACAAGCTCTGCTGATGATTGGTCTTCACAGTAGGAGGTACGAGGGATAACACTGTCATTGTTGGCATATAAAGTTTTTGAGGATTTCGTTGGACACTCTTCCCTGTATATATGACTGCATTTATCAGGCAGTGGGTTTTTGCATCGCAGAGGCATATTACCTGTATTCCGTATTTCTGTGGTTTACTTTTCATATAAATTCTGAAAGAGCAACGGCCGCGGAAGCCAATCGGTATCTCGTCTACCGTACAATGTTCCGAACATGTACAGTTAGACATGCAATTTCTGAAATGTTTGGTATACGGTCATTTTTTCCTTTTCATGTCTTGTTCGCAAATCATCGAACCGAATCGCTAACAGGAGGAAAAGAAACTGTTCTGCTGTAAACAATTCTCTTCCATTACCGTCAGTTGCGGACACATTGCATCTTCATGGCTAGATTTAAATATCCCCGATAGCAAAAGAAGACCTAAAAAGCCTTCAGTTCATCCCTCGTCACTTGACCAGTAAATGTTACTGTTGCTCCATAATTTACACTTAGGTTCGTTATCATATTTGTGTGTTCTACAGTAGTCTGTAGCATAGCGTCTGTGAACAATAGAGACCAAGCTTCCGGTAGAGTAGTGGGTGGATTCTGTCATGCCGTCCCTTCAGTCCAGGAAGATGAGTGGTTGTATTAATTTTACGAGTCTTTGAAGGAGTAGGCGGGCCTATTGACCTCTTGAAGCAGTTTTCCATAAAGGTAGTTTGTACTGGTACTCACAAAGTCGTCATCCTCTTCAGAAGAAGTTGATGATTGAAGTTCAGATCTTGTTTCATGTTCACTGTGTTCACTGTCGTTATCGCTTCCTTCTGCACTGATATTTGTAAAACTTACTACGTCTAATTCACTGCCACTTTCTTCACTCTCTGATTGTTGAAGATAAGTTACAATGTCCTTGTCCGACAAGCGCCTGGTCATGATTTTATATAAAACGACACAGTTTTCACAAAACACAAGGGCAACATAACTACTATTGTGGGGTTAAGCGTGACCCCTCCTTTCGATTTTATCGCAACTGTTATCACTACCTTCACATCTCGACTACACCCTCCAAGGCCCTGTCAGCACTAAGAATAGATGAAGACACGTGACAAACAGATGAACAGCCTAGCGGCAAACAAGGAAAATACCTCGAGAAGGGTGTGCCTTGACCCCACCATAGTAGTTCTGGTTAAAGGAAAAGCCTACAAGACAGCATTGAGGCCAGCCATGTTGTATGGTGCAGAGACTTGGGCAGCAACAAAAGGCTCAGTGTAATAAATTAGATGTTGCAGAGGTAAAGATACTAAGTTGGATGAGTGGTGTCACTAGAATAGGCCGCATCAAAAATGAGAAAATCAGAGGAACAGTTGGTGACAGAAGTATCTAAGAAAGTACAGGAGAGAAGACTGCCATGGTATGGACACATTATGCGAAGGGATGAAAGCTATGTAAGGAGGAGAACGATGGATATAACTGTGGATGGGACTAGAAATAGGGGGAGACCAAGAAGGAGGTGGACAATGTACAAGAACATCTGAAGGAACCGAAATTAGGGGAGGATGATGTGTGGGATAGGATAAAGTGGAAAAGACTTGCTAGAAACATCGACCCCGCTTGAAGCGGGATAAGAAGAACCAGCAGCAGAAGAGGAAGGAGAAGAAAAGCACATAGTTAAACAAGGGTGTAGACTGAAAACTAAAAGGCGCAACAATCTATAATGAACAACGCTTGCATTCACTTTAGTGAAGATTTTAAGTTCATTGTGAGGAAAACAGAAAACAAACAAACAAAAAACAAAAACAACCTACTAATTATGTAGCACACTTTGCAAAGAGTAGTCTGTGTAACATAATACTGTAGTAAACAACTGCGGCCTTCACTTCCGCTTCCGTATGGTAATTGTCGAATGTGTTAATGAACACTCGTGGAATATTAGCAATGATATGTTGTCAGAGAGAAAGAGAGAGAGAGAGAGACACTTGGAGACTCTCTCTCTGTTGCACTACATTTTACATTATGTCCACCTTCTGGTATTTTATTCCGAGGGGGTTGGTACATGTTATTCAGAAAATATTCTATAAAATTGAACACAGTAGTGCACAAGAGATTCAAGCGCATTTCTGTTGTAATTAAAAAAAGAACCATATGCACATAGTTCGTTAATATCGACGTCCCAGCTCCCTTCTTGGGGAGTGAAGTCCACCTACGGTGATTCAGAAACTTGTACTGTAACCGGCATTTTTTGTGTCAGATGTGTGTTTGGTTTACTGTAAATGATCTTTAACGGTTGTCTGACTCCATGGCTAAATGGTTAGCGTACTGGCCTTTGGTCACAGGGGTCCCGGGTTCGATTCCCGGCAGGGTTGGGAATTTTAACCATCATTGGTTAATTTCCCTGGCACGGGGCTGGGTGTGTGTGTTGTCTTCATCACCACCACCACCACCACCATCATCATCATCATCACGACGCGCAGGTCTCCCACGGGATTCAAATCAAAAGATCTGCACCTAGTGAGCCGAACCCGTCCCGGGATCTCCCGGTACTAAAAGCCATACTAAGAGGAACTTTATAAGGTTGCAGTGGTTTTAAATTTGTTACTAAGGAAATAAAGTATTTTGATAACTGAGTTATGGGGAAGTTTCAGGACCTTTCTCCTCCCAAATTGTTTGTGAAGAGACTTTTGCACCATGGAAATCTGACATAACGAGAAATAGCTGCCCCTTCAAGCCTACCTCAGACTTCTGTGTGTCGTATAAGTGATAAAAATGAAACTGGAAGATATTACTCAAAACAGAAGAGGAAAATGTCGTAGGAAGAGAACTGTGACTGCAAGAGCAGAACATTTACATGTCAACATTGTGAAATGAAGCAGAAGGCATCTTACGTTAGTATAAACCAAGAACTGAGCAACAGTGGCATCAAGGTATCCGAAAAGACATTCGACTTACTTCCAGCTTCGGGTACCGACGTCGTCGACCAGCTAAGAAAACCAAACTCACTGAACGAATGTTGAAACAGATGCTACAGTGGGCAAGAAACCATCAACATTTCATCACAGAATATTGGAAAAGGATAAGTTCCTTGTATAAATTCCTTGATAAATATATATATTTAGTTAGGGACATTCCTACAAGAATTTACAACTTTAAATTTCATACACTGTAACCTGACAAACCCCGGTCAGATATTATTATTATTATTATTATTATTATTATTATTATTATTATTATTATTGTCATTATTATTATTATTATTATTATTATTATTATTATTATTATTATTATTATTATTATTTATTCATGTGTATATTTCATTTATGTGTGTATTTAGCCGTCGCGGCTTAGTAACTCTCTTTGGAACTCTCGTTATTATGGATACTCTCTATATTTTATTTGGGACTAGTGTGTTTCGATCACTCAGTTTATCTCCCGGTTGTGTACGTGACGAGTCTCCGAGCGGGGGTTTACGTGTTGACGGAGCTGAGGTGGAAAATTCCAGGAACTGGGCTATTTTAAGATGCTGTTGTGTTGGCTTGGGCTAGTGTGGTGCAAGCACGCGTCGAGAGTAGGAAGTTGCAGCTTGCAGTGTGCAGATGTGATACTGGTGGTAATCGGAGAGGTGTTTTGTACGAGTTGTGGGAAGATGTCCCATGCCATGTTGGGAGTTCGAGATCTGCTGTTGAAGGAACCAGGGAGAAAGATGCTGGAGTGTAACAACATTCTATGGTTATGAATGTTAGCCATATATAATTCTACGGAGAGTCTACGTAAGGTAACGTGTTGGGCCTTTTCAAACTATACCAACGCCATCAGCAAAGTGGAGTCCATTCTTGAAAAATGAGTCATGACTGCGTGTGAATATTTTGCGTTGCGGAATAAACTGAGTACCAGTTATTGAGAGAGAGTTATTTCATAAATTAAGACATTTATTATTTATATCAATATTCTCTTTATTTTGTTATATATGTTCAAGGGTGTATCACGACGAGCTCTGCTCGGATTTCTAGGTAAATACAGGTTTAATTGACTTAGTATATTGTATGAGATTAATATATATTCTGTTTAATTTCTATGGGTGGGGGAAATTACCAGATGGACTCCTTTTCCAATATTAATTTTTTAGGTATCAAGTGATTCAGATCTCCTTGTCACAAGGCAACGACCCTGAAGATGAGTTTCAACAGCCGGCAAAGTTTAAGAATTATTTATTTGTATATTTATGGCTCCCAAATTCCATTAGTCATTATTATTTATATTTATATTTAATAGAGAGATTTCAACACATCTTCATTTCTAGGATTGCTTTAGTGATGAATCCACTTTGGAGGCTACGAGCGAAAAGTCCGGGTTTGTAAGAAGATTGTCTAGTGACAATTATGACACGAATTGTGTCCAGCAGACAGCAAAACATCCTATAAAGTTCATGATTTGGTCAGTGATAAGAGGAAAGGAAATTGGACGTTTTGAGATTGTGGAAGGTATACTGCGTCAGGATCAGTACAAACAAATACTTGAAAAGAGACTAATCCCACAATTGAGAGACTCGTTTAGTGAAGGTGAAAGGAAAATCTATTAGTTTTGTGAAGGAAATGCCTCTTTTGAATTGGTCTTTCACTCTAATTAAACCCTACTGAAAATGTCTCCCAAGGTCTGAAACGTGAAATTAGTAAAGAATGTATTATTACAACGCTTCAGCTACTTGAAAGTATAATATTTCATTGGAAACATAATGGCACGTTAGCACAGCAGCTTGATCTGCACTGAAAGTATGCCTTGCAGGGTGCAAGCAGTCATAAAAGCTAAGGGTGGACTGACAAAATATTAAAATTACAGTCTTAAAACTGCATATGATACCCTAAATTAAACGTCAGTTAATATAAAGTTTTGTTAGAAGAATAAGATTTTTTAAAATGTTCAGTCTAATAAATTAACCAGTTACTGTAGGTTCATTGTTACAACAAGGACCGACAAGTGAGTTATCGAGGGATTGGGAAGCAGATGAAGTGATGTCGTACGACTTGTCCCGTACATCATCAAGAAATTAAGGAGCAGATCGTGGGATAGTGCAAATAGCTAGGGAAAGCAAAGAAAATTTCTCGATGTGAAACACGACAGTTGGTACGCGAAGCCTCAACAGTTCTCAGAATTTGTGCTGCTAAGCTATAGGAACATCGTCATTCAACTTTTGGCGTTACTGATTACACCTTAATAAAAGTAATACCACCTCGTTAAAGCAAGGGACACGTTTATATGAAAACTGCAACCTCATCAGATATGTTGGTGCCGTTTGGAAAAACAAATTCGAAAGTTAAAATGTTTCTCGAGAACTGAATTGATAGCCATTTTACGGAATACTGTCTAAAATTACACCCAACGCCAAGTCCATGTCAAATGCGGTGGTATTTTTTTTAAGAGGAAGTACAACAGTAATATAACGGCGGTTCTATGCCAAGGTGTGCGATCTGAATTTTGCTGTATCAGCATTTTGGATCGTTGTAATGCAAGCAAGGTGAATGACCTTTGACGTCTTTTCACAAGACCATGGAATCACGACGCCGTAACCTAACCCTACAGGCTACATGGAGGAGCCAGTCGGTTGGGTTAATGACCGGTTTTGGAAGAGAGGGGCTCTCCCCACTAGACCATCCCTAGGATCGTCATAAGATTGCCGAACTTCGTGGGTGTCCTCGTCCTCAGGCTTGAAGCCCGAGGGCGGTGGACTGTCGGAGACCAGCAGTGGTCACTCCACACCGAAGTGGGGGGAGAGAGAGAGGGACAACGCCCCCGCCCTTCCCCCGTGTGGCGATCAGCTCAAATCTACGTCGCCTCCGACATGCCGTTAGTTCTAAGAAAGAGACAGGAGGGAAATTGAGAATTGTGATCCTAAGGGAGTATTTGCCTGTCCCTATGCTCTGCATGTTACCAGATGAGAAGTGATAAGGTATCATAGCGCTGTAATCAGGTAGTAAGGGTCAGGACGAAACCACTTAGGCAGAGATAGAAAATGCCTACATGTTGTTAGGTATTATTTGCATTACATAACGTAAATTGATAATATCTGTTGATAATAATAATAATGGGAAAATGCAAATGCAAAGCCAAGTTATAAATCAGCATGTGCCTAGAAAACAAGCGATGAGCCCAAGGACACGTGCAATAGGAACCACTAGCCAGATCTTTTCGTGGCGCACAAATAGTATTGACAAGTTCGAGTACGAGACGATATAAGGAAACAAGGCGAAGCATAAAACAGTATACACTCCAAAACATCAGCAGAATTAGCGCAGGGATTGATGGACTATTTCCCACGAGGTACATCGTTGTAAGTACGTAAGAGAGAGAGAAAAAAAAGAGGGGGGGTAGGTATAGCAAAACAGTTCAAACAACGAGGTACAAATCACAAGATGTATTAACAAGACCACCAGAAGGAAAACATTTTTGCAATCAAGAAATTTTTAATATGAAAACAAAATTACACAGTAATTGCTGCATTTTCAAACATAAGCTAGAATTCGAAAGTTTACATGGGACTCATCAAGGGGAACGTTAACGTTGATTTGAGATCGTGACTAGAATTTCCTAAATTGCTTTGGCAATACAAAAAAGAATTTAAAAGGACGATCATTAGACCGTGGGTAGACCTAACTATAACCCAGTGACTAGAAATAACACTCGATTGGTGTTAAAAATACCTTATCGACAATCAAGACGGGATCTAACAGTAATCTTTACACTTTAAAAGAAAGAGCACAATAATTACACACCATGTACAGAAAGGTTGACAATGCGTAAAGGTCACCATTACAATTTTAGAACCACGTAAAATTTATGAAATAGGAAGGAGGTCAGAGGAACAGAAAAAAAAAAGTAAGGACAGGGAACGGGAAGCAGTGTTGAAGGGAATGGCAAGGGTGAGAGAGGGTAAAAATCAGGCTGCTGTATCTATTTCAATGATTTTGAAATCACACGCACACAGGACGTACACAAAGTTCCGTATCAGTGAGAAAAGTTCGCCCCAGCACAAGTCCTTTGCAGGAGATTATGACCAAATCTGAAGAATTTTTAGTTAATTAAACAAACAGTATGACGTGCCCAGAATGGGGCAAAGTTCGAAAAAAATGCGAGTCAAGGCCTGAAGGGGCAAGCAGTGAAGAAAATCCAAAGTATCAGAATATCATAGTTACAAGTCTGCTCACCCTGCACTGAGATGAATTGGCACGTAGAACAAAATTATTTAAAATCGCCACGGGCCAGCCGTGTGAAAGAGTTCGTGCTCCCACCGCTTACATACACAAAGAATGCCTGACCGATGATGGGAAGGCAACGGCGACTGTTATACCGGAGCGAAGCGTAGTCGAGAACATACGAGAAGCTGGTGACGTAATCGAGAGTCGGCCAGGCAGGCGAAACATCACGCAGTCGCTGGTGAGGCGAGTGAGCAGACAGAGCACAGTAAGTCCAGTTGGAGTGTTTACGGCAGCACGGCGGCGAAGTAGGCAGAAGGTAAGATGAAAGATGAACATAGTAGCTATGATTTAGGGAGCACGTAACAATGTAAAACCTGACAGATTGCAGATAGCACATGCAAAAATGTGGTCTGAAAAGAACCAGGTAATATTCTTAGTTGGGAACAGGTGTCATGCACAAGTCATTAGCTCGTTCCACGCACGTCCAGTTATTCAGGGGACCTGTCTTTCTGGCACTGCTGTGGCTAGCATACGCCTTACCGGTTACCGAGCCATGCGGCGAGAAATCCTACGACCTACTGCACCGCTCAGCCCCTTGGGGTTCTGGTACCTAGTTTCCGATCCCGGAGAATGAGGCCACGCCCGCCGAAGTGGGTACCAGCTGGATGGTTGCGGCAGACGACACTGGGCCTCCTTCCTCTCACCCCCGTGCCATGGCACTGTAAACCGGGCAACTGCGTAGAGAGGCTCCCCGCGCAGTTGGCGCACTCCGGCGCCTCCCTAGGTGCACTGCAGGCTGTGGTGATGATCACCCCCATAGCTAACTTGACTGTGGCCCCATCTTATACAACGGAAACAGTCTGAATTGTAGAGGGGTACGTTTCGATGTCATCGGACTGCTGCTTCCCGTTGAGGTCCTCTCCTGATTGGCTTCCTGGGAGCAGTTCTGGGCTGTGGCTGTTTGGCCCTGTCCTGGTGGGCCGGCGTCAGCTTCTTGTCGGCGGGGGAAGTGGCTTCTTCCTAGTGATTGCCTCCTCCCGGCCTGGGAACCATGGGGGTAGTGGGTGCAGTGCTGGCTACTCCTTCCTCCTGGCTGGTGGCGGCGTCGTCGGTCGTTGCTGGCATATTAGTCCATTCTCTGTCCTGTGGGGGCGCACACCGATGCCGCCGGGTGATGGGCCCTCCCTGGGTGGCCCGCGCACGTGGACCTTCCTGGGTGGTGGCCTTAGTCGTCTGCGGCCACTTCGAGAATTGGCGCAGTTCAACTTGAGTCGCGCTGTCGCGACGCTCTGAAGCGTCGCCGTCCTTGGTCCTCGTCGCCCTGGGTTCCGTGGGAGACGTTGGTCCGTGCCCACGTGCGAAAGTGCCTCCTGGCTATCTGCGTGACGACGGTGGACGTTGCCTTCTCATCCGATGGCGTCCGGTTAGCTGCCTCCTGTCTGTCACCATCCTGTGGCCATATTCCCGTATCAGGCAATCAGGTGATGTGGAAGTCGTCACTGAGTTGCTTCTCGTAGTAATTGAACCATCTTTGGTTCTTTGGGTGAAGGATGAATGCCCGAGGGGAATCGCCTCCGTGAGTTCCACCGGGTGTATGCCGCCACGCTCCACGTGATAACGGTGAAGATAGTTGAGGAAAGTTTCCTTAAACCTCTTCGAGCCCTCTCGGTGATACAGGCCTTTCGGGCCGTCCGCGTTGCCGTCCACTGGTTCCCTGTCTGCCATCTTTCCTGTAGCTGCCTGAAATAAATATCCTGAAAGTGAGCACTGAGAAGTGCTAAGTGATAATGCTCTTTAGAGTGTACTTAAAAGTACTCGGCTAATGACAAAGCTTGCTGCATTTGAACAGTACTGAGAAGTTCAGGTTGCCTGGCTAGTACTTAGAAATACCGATAAGCCTGGCGAGGTGAGTGACTCAGTGGGAAGCACGTACGCGCATGCACAGAAATGGTGTCCCGATGTAAACAAAGCATGGCTTAACGCATTGCTGCAGGTAGACAGCCCGCTACAAGACGTTATGATTGAAATGGGCGTAGTGGCGGATGTGTAAAGCAGACCCTACACGGTCAGTAATACTGACAGTACGGATCAATATTGTAGCGACATTACACGATCATTATTACTGTCAATATTTTGGTCAGTACTAGTGCACTTGCTTACCATTGCGGTATACTCACTTTACAAACAAAAAAGTCAATAACTGTTTATACGGAATTAGATTTATAGCATGAAATTGCGGTATTCTGTCAAAGTGGATCGTAAATGACGGTCATGTGTAGCTATCTTATTAGCACTCTGCACGAAATGCAGTGTTAAACGTCAACGATGGGTTAAAGATTGGCTTAGAAAAAGAGGACAGTATTCTCATGTGAAGTTGTTAAGGGAAATACAATATACTGAAGCTGAAGATTATCAGAACTATCTCCGAATGAGTGAGGGTACTTTTGCGAATTTACTAGGAATGGTAGTCTTTTTTCTAATAAGGCAAAATACAAACATGCGGACCTGTTTATCAGTGGCAAAGAGATTAGCGGTGACATTGAAGTATCTTTCAACTGGTAGAAATTTTGAAGATTTAAAGTTTTTCGCCATAATGTCACAATTTCCATCAGCACAGCAGTTGTGGAGACATGTGAAATATTGTGTTACGTTTATTCTGGCAGCTTTTCATATAGCTCGATAAACTTTTGCAATAGGCCTACTTCTTGGTTCCACAAGCACCTGTACTTGGCTTTGGTGAGAAACGCATTTCTCTTCCACCGCTGCTCCGTTAATACTGACAGAAATAATGACGAGCGCACTCACACGGTCAGTGTAACTGTCAGTATCCCCACTTCTCTACAGTACTGGCGCCCACAGGTAAGGAAATCCGGATCTGCTTCAGTACTGGCCTTCATTCCATCATTCCAGTCCACACATGATCAGGATTACTCAAGAAGTTAGTAAAATAACCACCTAATCGATACTTTATTATTGCCCCAGGCAAAATTGAATATAAATTAGCATTTACAGGACATGTTTCGGCCACTTAGTGGTCCTCTTCATCTGCATAAAGAAAGAATTGAGAAGAAAACACATTAGGAAAATAAGCACAAATAATAAAAGTTCTTTGGAGACTCCTTTGTTAAAAATGGCGGTTATCAGGACAGGACATCTTGCCTCTCGCTCTTGTTTGGAAAAGATGTTTATTCTGCGCTGTCTAGAGGGTTTGTCTTTGAGCGCGACCTGGTGAAGTAACGATGTGACACAGTGTGACAGTTCATGCAAAGCTCTGGAGAGAAGGGAAGTAGAGTTTTGTCGTCATCTAAAATATAATGTGAGGGAGGAGGGAGATTGGGCTGTACTTCTGCGATATCGTGTTTGATTATATCTCTTGTCCGTCTTTTCTGTTTTAAGTCTACCAATTCCAAGTATTTACTAATGTTCTCGTATAAGATGTTTTTTTGTTCGTTGTGAGAAGTTCCTAACAGACTAACTTTTGAAACATATATAAATCTGGATTTAAATTGAAAAATCTGAATATCTGTATTTAAAATGGAAATTATGAAAATTAACATTCATTAAATAAAATACACAATCGTCGAACTCTGGACTCACACTTCTTACCTGTTTACTTACACATACGTTATTTGAAGGGCGCCAGCTACCACTCAGTGCAGCAATAATAGAATGAGAATCTTGACTCTCTCTAGGGTTTGGGGTAATAAGCTTACTTTTGACAACATACCATATAAGTTCTGGGAAAAGGAGACTGGCGTTCGGTTTCCCCATTAATTTTTAGGTTAAGATATTTTACTGTCATTGAAGTAAAACTATGAATTCGTTTGATAGAACAAAATATATTCTTTAAATAATATATAAAAAATAGTGAGTCTTGTTGCGATAAAACAGATGAGAATATGAAATTATGACCTTGCAACTGAAAGAAACTAGGCATGAATTTGAATTCTTCTTGACCGGACATTTAACAATTTATACGAAATATTTCCCCCACTGATTCACTTGACTGTACCTTCATCACTTTGAGTGTAATTGCGACGTATTCCTTTGATCTGGTGTTTACTGTAGATGTGTCACGCCTAACTTGATGATACATCCTTGTGACTGCTTCTTCTCCATATCATCTGACTTCTTTGTAAGTCAATATGGTATTACCTCATGGCAGGTGGTATCCCTCTCTGACTCCATGGTAAGCCCTTGCGTCCGTGTCTTCAACTAAGTGACCAACCAACTTTGGCCTCACTCTCTCAATGACCAATGATCAATGGCTCACGGAGTCTTCTCCATCTCTCGTTCACACTCGTTGACTGACCGACTGAGGCCTCTTCATCTCGTAGACTTCTTCACTGTTCAGCTTCCGTTTAACTAATGACTGACGCTACAATATGCAGCCACCCTTTATAGACGTTGGTTGACACAGCTACGTAATCTCCAGAAATAACCATAATTTACTCCCACCCGCCTCAAACTGTTGCATGTAATGGTGAAATGCCCTGGGGCTCCCTAAGAAAATTAAAGGAACAGAGCTCAGTGCTAAGTGAGCATGATGACGTAGCCATGACGTAGCGATGACTTGACAGAAATGTCAACAGTATTGCACAATATAGCAGTGTCATATTCAACATCTGATATATAACAATTCTCACCGTACATGTCTTGAGTGTTATTCTACACATACGTATATATGCATACATCTAAGTACAATCCTGCAAGCGACAAACATTGCAAAATTCAATTGAATAAGAATGATAATTACAATAATAGTAATAATATCACAGATAAAATAATAATAATACTGATATAATAATAATAATAAAATAATAAAAATACAGCTATCATCTTGTAACGGGATTTGAACCGTTACAGTTGTTTTCGTTAAGATTCTCTTCACCGTTTTCGAATTTGTCAAGGACGATGTGGATGTTTTCAAGGTTGTTCATTAGATTTCCTTTATTTATCATACAGATAATTTGAAGGTCCTGTCTGATATTGGTGAATTTGTACTTCCCTTCTCTCCAGAGCTTTGCATGAACTGTCAGACTGTGTCACATCGTTACTTCACCAGGTCGCGCTCAAAGACAAACCCTCTAGACAGCGCAGAATAAACATCTTTTCCAAACAAGAACGAGATGCAAGATGTCCTGTTCTGATGACCTCCATTTTTTAACAAAGGAGTCTTCAAAGAACTTTTATTATTTGTGCTTATTGTCCTAATGTTTTTTCTTCTCAATTCTTTCTTTATACAGCTGAAGAGGACCACTAAGTGGTCGAAACATGTCCTGTAAGTGCTAATTTATATTCAATTTTGCCTGAGGCAATAATAAAGTATCGATTAGGTGGTTATTTTACTAACTTCTTGATTATATTCATCGATACGGTCATGAAATGGACAACTTGTAATCAGGATTACTGTCAATATTTTTCGGTAGGTAGGTAAGATAGGGGTTATTCTGCCCGAAGGCAGGTCCGAACCTCCGCAGAGGTGTTCCTAAGCCGGAGTTTACGTGCGGTAGGGTGGCCAGTTCCTTTCCGCTCTTCCATTCCCTTACCCCCACCAACAGCGCGTGTCAACCCATCCAACTCCTGACCACGCCCAATGTTGCTTAACTTCGGAGATCTTACGGGATCCGGTGTTTCATCACGGCTACGGCCGTTGGCATTTTTCGGCACTGACAGTTTTATTGACCGTGTAGCCTCTGCTTAACAATACACACACTGTTTCTTCAGCACTACCAGTTCACTCCCTTCCCGTCCTTTTCAGTACTACCTTCAACACTACCATTTCACTGCCTCTTCATTTCAGTACTCGATTTGGGCAGTGTTGATTATGTCGGGACACCATTTCTGTGCATGCGTGCACG
Organism: Anabrus simplex; assembly: GCF_040414725.1. Lineage (NCBI taxonomy): Eukaryota > Metazoa > Arthropoda > Insecta > Orthoptera > Tettigoniidae > Anabrus > Anabrus simplex. The sequence continues at coordinate 124,542,389 of NC_090265.1, read as the reverse complement.
TCTTTCCGCCACAGTCTAATATATACAGTCGCGAAGCTCTAATAAGAGGAAAGTTCATCCACTTGATAGCTGGAGCGACACTAGCATCTCTAGCGGCGAGGTAGAGGCAACTTGCTAGCAGACACCAGGGAACGAATTACTACTACAGTCTAAAATGATCATAATTTCTGAACCATTCTTGCAAATGATGTCCTGACAAGGTTATTGTAATCCTTATGAAATAGTGGAGGAGATCAAACAATTTAATTCGAGGAGGAGTTCCAGGATAATATCCAAATATTTATTTAATCTTAAGGAGTTATTTTTCTTTACCGCGGACTATAACATAAAATCGCTTCTAGAGGGCAACCGGTTCGAAATAGGTATATACCATCATGGACTTTTTTTGGTAGAGATTTTATGCTCTACAATTCGTACGCTTACACTTGGGGTCTATCGTTGACGGTTTAGGCAGTGTAAGCCAAGAAAGCAAGTGACTGACCATGGTAGAACGCTGGCCTTTTTAGCCCAACTTGGCAGGTTCGATGTCGGTCGGTCGCTTGCTTTCTTGGCTTACACTGCGTGAACCGTCAACGATAGATCACAAGTGTAAGCGTAAGAATTGTAGAGCATAGAAACCTCTACAAAAAAGTCTGGGATGGTATAAACCTAATTCGAACCGGTTGCCCTCTAGAAGCGATTTTTTGTTATAGTCCGCGGTAAAGAAAAATAACTCCTTAAGATTAAATAAATATTTTGATATTATCCTTAAACTCCTCACCGAAATAAATTGTTTGACCTCCTCCACTATTTCATAAGGATTAGAATAACCTTGACAAGACATTATTTGCATGAATGGTTCAGAAGTTATGACCATTTTAGACTGTAGTAGTAATTCGTTCCCTGTTGTCTGCTAGCAAGTTGCCTCTTCCTCGCTGCTTGGAGCGCTGTAGTCGCATCGGATGAAAAATATCATCAGAGCTTCGCGACTGTATATATTAGACTCTGCTTCCGGCCTATGTGGTTTTTCCCTGACCCTTCAATACATACCTTAACACTATCCAACCAACACAAACTTTGCCGTGGTAGCGAGTCTGACTCGGAAACCGGCAGATACTCCTTGTATCACTTCCCACTCTTCCCTGCTATCTCTTTCTTCTTCTTAGAAATAATAGCATGTCGGAGGCCATGTAGATTGAGTCGTTGGTCACGCGGGGGGAGCGGGCTTCGGGCCCCCCCCCCCCGAAAAAAAAAAAGCTGTCGTTGCCAACTTGCTCTTCAACGCTAACTTGTAGTGTGCTCAGTCGTTTATATGGCGTAACGAAGTAAGTAGTGGGGGATACAATGTGGCACGTGAGTGTGGGCGAGTTGTATGGGGAGTAGGAGCGGGTATTGAGGGCAGTACGAGTCATTAGTGGTGGGACGGAACGGTTCGGTTCGGAGCAAGTACTGTGACGTCATTACTCGGTTAAACCGAGTACAACTTTATAGCGGTAAATTTAAACTTTATATTGACATTATAAGCTACAGTTTACATCCATAAAGAAGATTATTAATTATTATCAGTGGTACAATCCTCCTACTATTTATTATTGGTTATTTGCACAATTTTTATAAAGTAATATAAATTTAACAGATAACGTAACAAAGAGTTAATTACAACTCTGTGCTTAATATGAGGCATATAAAGTAGACATAAATAAAGAAATAAACATACAAATGAATAAATACATACAATAAATATTAATGCATATGGATAAACGTACCGTATTCCATAATGTGATCATTGACGAAACGAAATCCAGTGCTTTGAAATGTGCCTAAACTCATATAATATCAAACATTTCATTTCTAACTATGTGGTAAGGAGTTAAAAGAAAAAGGTAACATCAGTATTGGAAATAAGTATACAAATGAACCCAATTCCTCATCTTGTAACAAGCATTAACATCAAGACACAACACGTTATGCACAGACAGTATGGGAAGTACCATTGGTGTTCTGTATTGCATGGAACAGGTGTTATATAGGAGGAATTTCCATTCAGAAATATCAGAGTTTCAGCTCGTTTTGCAGAAAGCGACGACCTTCGGTCTGAGAGAATTTATCCAGCACGTGAAAACGCCTCCTATGCGGGCCCAGATGTAGCAGGTACGCTAAGGTAAGCAAGAGCAAGTTCACTTAAGGGTCAATGAATATTGAAATTTCACAATCGCATTGTAATCGAAATCGACTTTCAACCTATTCGGTCGTGTTACGTACATTTAGTACGTGTTGAAGAGATGTTAAGTACAGAAAAAAATGGCCAACCGGACACCAAAGGAATCCGAACCCACAACCGCCCGACGTCGCGTTGGTAGCTCTACCAATTGAGCTATGTTGGCCTAGTTCTCTTTTGTTCTGTTGGAAAGGATCTAAGGGACGGGTCTGGCTCTATCCTCTTATAACCCTCAGTTACTGCATGTCTTCGCATACAAAAGTAGCCAAACTCTTATGGAACTTCCTTTTTTCCTGCACTGTCTCATTCAAACGTAAGAATGAAATTACTTCCACGATGTGCAACTGTATTTGTACCATGTCCTTACGATGCGCCCGCTTTATGTGATTCCATAAATTTGACATTCCTCCACCTGTACAATAGATCTGATTGCAAATTTTACAAGTAGCGGATTTTCTACCTGGACTGCTAGTAAAATACTGCCATGCTTGGGAGGACTGTCATGGCATTATTGCTTCTTTCCATTACATATATCGGTAGACAATATAGCACAACAACTTTAAACAAATTTGTATATTATAAGGAAACAAATAGAACAGACTTCTCAGTCTGGTGTCTGAACAACAGCACAGTGGTGTTGCGAGTGTAGCCTGGCTGGAAGGTATACTAAAGCGCCCGCAGCGCTATACGGTGTATTCGAGTTGAATCGGTGCTCCGCTGTGACGTCACGTAAACCTGAAGAACCGAGTTACTCTACAGTTCTACTCGCTCCGTCGCCACCACTACGAGTCATACGATGGCGGTATTTGAAGGTGCAGGGGAATAGAGTTAATCAGTTTGTTCGTAGAGAGCGCAGCATATGCGGTTAGAGATCATTTGTTTCCCAGAGGGCGTGTGGCGGAATAGTCATATGTTTTGAACGCGTGTTTAAAAACATGGTTGACAGCTTACCTGGAAGAGAACCTACTGTGAGGAGATATAGGGGGCAACACCATCGATATAAGAGCAAGATCGGCGACATTTGTCATTTCGACGAACTTATGCATTTCAGTGCGTGTTTTGAATGACAGCTGATAGATCGCAGTTCGTCTCAAGATAGCGATATGTTTTGAAACGAGGAGCCGTATTTTGAATGTTAAAGGCTGTCAAGAGAGCGTGCAGATGAGAGCGCGCGCTAGAATGAGTGACTCATAGCGAAATCTCACGGTAGTCATGTGGCCCGCTGCGCTATCTACCCAGTTTGCTTTCACACTTTCTTTCCAGATTTGAACACTCGGTTTCTGATCTTAACACTAGAGATTGTAGATAGGAAATCTTGAGATTCTATAAGTCTGCAGTAGTTTTTATATCACTCGGGGATCGAACCGTCGAACTGTCTGCGCTGCTAGGTCTATCTACTTATGTTCGCACCAAGAACGGCGCTCAGAGCGAGATCATGTGGTGATCACGTGCCCTGCTTCGCTAACCTTCGCTAAGTTGATCTTCATGCGTGATTCACTGTTTTTGCTGACTATAACACTCGATCTGTGATATAACTTGAGCCTATAGATTTGAACATAGAACTTCGAGTAGCCTACATTAATTCTTCACTCGAAGATCGATCCCTTGTCACACTCGAAACGCGAAAGTACTGAGACTGTTGGGTGAAAGAAGATGGCAGGGTGGATCGTGTAACATACCGAGGTCACGCTGTTTTAACATGTGTGTTTGACTCAGCTAGTTTTAAGACTGTGAGAGTGTTGCAGAATGCCAGATTCACCTGGGGACTTCCTGTTCGTTTCCCTAATCAGAGAAGATCTAATAAGAGAGGTAATGCCAGACTCGGCTGGGTTAGAAGAGATTCTGTTGAAGGCAGTGCCAGTGGCGGTTCGTGGCTGTAAAGTATGGTGGAGCTATAACCCGTTCGGTTTCGAGCGGCAAATGTAGAACTACGTGTTGTTTTTTGTTGTTTTGTACTCGTACCTCGTACCTGTGGCTGGCGGAGGGTCCAGCCCGTGACCAAAAATGTATAGGCCTACAGACCGGAGAGCTGTGTAACGTCACAGCGCGGCAACCATGTGGCTGCTTTTGATCTACAATGCAAAGTGGAGATAAGATCTGACCGGGAGACTAACAGTTATGGAAGCGCGGCACCCTCGGGAAGAGCTGGACACTTTGTCGTGTTTTCATTTACGACGCACAGTTGTTTACTGACGCTAGAAACCGAAAAAGTTATAGTACCGTAGTAAAGAAAAAAAATATTTACATTACTTGTTTTCCTTAATAATTTAACTCACCTATTTTTTGTACATCAAGTCGATCGTCCGGTCCTTTAAAGCTACAAACTTGTCGGTAATGTATTCATAGAATGGTTGTTTGCTTATGTAAAGGACGTGTATGCTCTAAAGGGCTGAAAATCCTTCTTTTTTCCAAACGATATTTGTATGCTAAAAAGCAAGCAGGGCCATCAAAACAACTTCTGTAGAGCTGGAGAGGAGCATAACCACGATCGTTTGAAACTAAGATTGTACGATTTACCGGGATGTTTCACTTCTTTTGTAGCACAAATTTGCAATGATTCAGTAAGGCGACTAAAACGTAGAACTTCATTCTGATGTTCGTTTCTCCAACGTGAAAATGGTGTTTCTAATAAAATACATACTATGTCATAGACAGGATACATCTATATATATATATAAAATAAGAGTTTTGTCTGTACATTGCTCATAATTTTTAAAAAAATGGTATTTCTGCATCAGTCATGTCCACAGTTACAAGGAAATGCACTTTTTATTTTTCCGTAATTTCTGTCTGTCTGAATGTATGTATTACACGCATCACGAGAAAACGGCTGAAGAGAATTTCATGCAAATTGGTATGTAAAGTCGGGGAATTAGTCGCTACAATCTAGGCCATACATAATTTTATTCACGCTGAGTGAAATAGTAGTTTAGGGGAAGGCCTAAAATATAATTTTTAAATATTTATGTTATTAGTGGTCGTATCTTAACTGAAATCAGTAGGCAAAGTCAAGGAACAAGTCCCTACAACCTAGGCTATAAATAATTGTATTGACGCTGAGAAAAACGGTAGTTTAGGGGAAGGCCTAAAATTTAAGTCTCAAATATTTATGTTATTAGCGGTCCTATCGTAATGAAAATCGGTATACAAAGCCGGGGAATAGTTTGCTATCATCTAGGCTATAGATAATTGTATTCACGCTGAGAAAAAAGATTAGTTTAGGGGAAGGCCTAAAATTTGTCTCAAATATTTGTTATTAGCGGTCCTATCGTAATGAAAATCGGTATACAAAGCCGGGGAATAGTTTGCTATCATCTAGGCTATGAATAATTGTATTCACGCTGAGTGAAATGGTAGTTTAGGGGAAGGCCTACAATTTTATTCTCAAATATTTATGTTATTAGTGGTGGTCTCGATAAATACTACATAACTAAAGTTACATAGCATTAAATTTCTGATCATTTCTGGTACGTAACACACTGGTTCATCATAGTATTCCAGCTATTCAATCCCTACTCTGAGGCACTGATTGGAATGATCAGTGAGCATATTTCACGGAATACATTGTTACCGTCCCAGTTTTGATCACAGAGATATTCATGAATTTGGATTTTTGTTACTCAGTCCATATCAGCGCCGAGTCACGAGAAAATAGGTAAACCGAACTTAATAAAAATCGGCATGTAAAGTCGGAGAATGAGGAATTACCGTCTACGCTATAAATAATTTTATAAGACTCCCTAATATCGCAGACTCGAAAGAAAACTAAATGTGAAGGACTACAATAGAGAAAGTTCATAAAATTGATCAACAATAACAGTTTATTGACCATTGTTTGTTGTGATGTGCGTTGTGTCTTCTGCTGCCACTCATCTCAGATAGGATTACTGCTGTGTACCGAGTTTTTTAAAATCTGCTTTACGTCGCACCGAAACAGATTGGTCTAACGGTGACGATGGGATAGGAAAGGGCTAGGAGTGTAAAGGAAGCGGCCTTGGTCTTAATTAAGGTTCAGCCCCAACATTTGACTGGTGTGAAAATGGGAAACCACGGAATACCCTTTTCAGGGCTGCCGACGGTGGGGTTCGAATCCACTATCTCCCAGATGCAAGCTCATAGATGCGCGCCCCTAACCACACGGCCAAATTGCCCGGTCGTAGGGATTGTAACAACCTGCCTGAATATTTCCGGGAAGTAGCTGGGGAGTTAGATAACATTTTTCTTCAGCATGCCATTCCTCTGGTTCATAAATGTTCTGATACTACTGGTACGTAACACACTGGTTCATCATAGTATTCCAGCTGTATGTTGCCTGGCCAAGGCGGTAAAGGCGTACTATGTTCGCCCGGAAGGATGTGGGTTCGAATCCCCGCCAGGAAGTCGTAAAGTTTAGGAAACTACGTTTCCACTTCCGGAGGTGCACATGGTCCTGAGGTTCATTCAGCCTACATCAGAAATGAGTACCAGGTTAATTTCTGGTGGGCAAAGAAGGCCGGGCATAGAGCTAACCACTCTACCCCACAAGTGCTGAGGTTACCTTCCACCCCTCCAAGGGCTTTCATTGTCTGTACGGAGATGACTCTCTCTCTGATGTTGACTTCAGTTAGGAAAACCACAAAGTCAGTCTTTCTGAGAATGCCGTAACGAAGCACAGGTACATCAGCTAGTGTTTAAATAAAACAGCACAACACTGCGAATGGACCACGAAGCGTAAGTACTCGTACTTCACACAGGACGGCGCAGGGAAGACGAAACATTCGGATCTTCCGGCAACTTTACTTGCACATTCCGCTATGAGGAAAGTACGCGGGTGACGTCACGCCGCCAAGGCCAAGCGGTACTTGGGAAGTAGAGCCAGCTGCGGAATATCTCGTCTTCACTCAATCTCACGCGCCGTACTGTGGCAGACAGCCGGCGCTTTCGCGAGTTCCCCTGGTTGTCATCAAGTGATACGAGCTCTTTGTGCTCCAAACGCCGTACAAAAAACATTTTCTTTACGAAAAAACCAATAAATGTCATAAGAAAAATAGATTTAAAAAAATCATTCTGGTAAAAATAAATGGTGAAGTGGAACTTCACCTACTTCATCTGTAAAGCCACCCTTGGGCAGTGCAGTATGCCAGACACAGCTAGGCACTTCCCATCTTATTTTTGTGTGTAGAGAAGACGATGGAAGAAGTAATGCCGAACTCGGCTAGTTGAAAGCATTGCAGTATGCCAGATTCAACTAGGCATTTGCCGGTAGTTTTTTCTATTCAGAGAAAGTACGATAAAAGAAGTAATGCTAGACTTAGCTAGTTGTAAGATTCTGGAAGGATTGTAGTATATTACTCGACTCTACTGTCTATGTACACGTTCATAAAGATACACACACACACACACACACACACACACACACACACACACACAAACTAGCTAAGGTCATAATACTGCCCTAGCTTTTTGAAAAGAGGTAGTAGTGACGGTCATTAACAACTGCTAACAACTGCGACAAATCACACGGGGCGTTATGAACACGTTGCAGTTTAGTATTCGAACGCTTTCTAACCGAATTTTAGAATCACAAGCAAATATGTGTAAGGATTGACATGATTATTAAGTAAACGTGATGGTTGTCCTTGCACGCAATAAATAAACTGGGGTCACTGAACATGGTTATTGCTTTTTTTTTTTGCTAGTGGCTTTACGTGGCACCGACACAGGTCATGTGGCGACGATGGGATAGGAAAGGCCTAGGAGTTGGAAGGAAACGACTGTGGCCTTAATTAAGGTACAGCCTGTGCCTGGTGTAAAAATGGGAAACCACGGAAAACCATCTTCAGGGCTGCCGACAGTGGGGTTCGAACCCACTATCTCCCGGATGCAAGCTCACAGCCGCGCGCCTCTAACCACACGGCCAACTCGCCCGGTAAACATGGTTGTTAACGTATGGCTGTGAATAATAAGTTTCAACGCATACGTCCGTCTTTGAAATGAAGAGGGGCAGCCCGCGTAAAACTAGATAGCATGAAAAAATATTTAATTTTGCTTTACAAATAGAACTCTGACACACGCTAGCATGTTAAGTTCACACGCAAGGTTCAGACGCACACGCTAGATCAGAGGTGCTCAGCTGGGCGCCCGTTGAGGCTGGCTAGACGTAAATGCGGTCAGCATACGTAGCAAGCATACGTCATAGTGAAGCGAGAGAGCGAACGCACTTGAGACTCGAGAGAGATATGGAGCGGTGACGTTCGAATGTGACTACGAAGTTCTCCTCACTACTCAGTGGAATGTTGATTGCAGTACCGTACAGAATTAAAAAAAATGCCATAAAACCGACCTTTTTAAGATATTCCGGTTTGGTTCATACAGCGCTCTATATAAACCGCCAGTTTTATTTTCTTATATTTATACATTCAAAGAAAACTGGCATAATTTTTTCAATCACTTTGTTTTCAGTCATTACTGATCTGCATTTAGGGCAGTCGCCCAGACGCAGATTCCCTGTCTGTTGTTTTCCTAGTCTTTTCTAAATAATTGCAAAGAAATTAGAAATTTATTGAACATATTCCTTGATAAGTTATTCCAGTCCCTAACTCCCCTTCCCACAAAGGAATATAACTCCCCTTCCCACAAAGGAATATTTGCCCCAATTTGCCCTCTTGAATTCCAATTTTATCTTCATAGTGTGATCTTTCCTACTTTTTAAAAGACACCACTCAAATTTATTCGTCTACTAATGCCATTCCACGCCATCTCTCCACTGACAGCTCGGAACATACGGTGCCACTTAGTCGAGCAGCTCGTCTCCTTTCTTCCAAGTCTTTCGTCCAAACTTTGTAACATTTTTGTAACGCTACTCTTTTGTCGGAGATCACCCAGAACAAATGGAGCTGCTTTTCTTCAGATTTTTTTCAGTTCGTGAATAAAGTAATTCTGGTGAGGATCTCGTACACTGGAACTGTACTCTAGTTGGGGTCTTACAGATACATGCCCTCTCCTTTACATTCTTACTACAACCCCTAAATATCCTCATCATGTGCAGAGATCTGTACCCTTTATTTACAATCCCATTTATGTGATTGCCCCAATGATGATCTTTCCATATATTAACACCCAGGTACTTACAGTGATCTCCAAAAGGAACTTTCACCCCATCAACGCAGTAATTAAAACTGAGAAGACTTTTCCTATTTGTGAAACTCACAACCTGACTTTTAACTCCGTTGATAATCATTGTTTGTGTTACAACGTACACAGACACAGGGTTTGAGCGTACAAGCTACGATTTACAATTCCTCGGATGTAAATTGCAATATTTCCATTTATAAAGTAAAATTCCCGTCATTCATTTAGCAAAACGTAATATATAATTTAACAAGTTTATTGTTTGATTATTTATAGTGTTACGTGACTTTCACTATTCACTGAATTTCTGAAAATAGTATCTAAATATTATCAGCCGTCCGATGATGACAACAGCTAGCCTCTAAATGGCGAGTGTGTTTCATCATGAGTGAGGACATAGGTATTTGCCATCCAAGATCCAAGAAATACAACACATAGAAAATATGTCTACCAAATAAATGTACAGCATGCCTTCAAATAAATAATCTGATAACTGATGTTATTCCCGGAAAGCATGATTGGATTGCCACAGTTTATCCACTTTAACTCCGTATTATATTACAGATGTATCTAAAAGCACCTGTTAAAATATAATAGTGAAAATTATAGTACAAAAATATTTGAGGTTGTAGGCCTATAGCTCTTTGTTGTATCCGGTCAAAATAGATGAACTGCAATGGGCAAAAATAACTTATTCCGTACAACAAAAATTGAAAATGACGTGGGTTTCTGTCCTATTTTATTATTATTATTATTATTATTATTATTATTATTATTATTATTATTATTATTATTATTACCTCCATTTCGAACCTTTATATCTTCGCTGTGATCGAGACTGACTGGGAGAACTTCAACTTTCAGGGCCTTTGACGTAACCACAACGTCACTGTGGCTGAATAGCACATGCTTGCTCATTGGCTGCCTGCCCGCCCTCTTACAGTGTTGGGCACTCGCGGGTAGAAATGCCCAGAATAATCACGTAGGGTATAGAACAAAGGAGTGAACAAAAACAAGATCCATTTCTTTACGTAGAAATCCTTCACCAAACGACTATTAATATTTAAATCGGTTTGCTCGCGAAGGGGCGGTTTGCTAGGCATTGATTATTCGCCATTGACTACAGCATTATGATACAGCAGTTATGTCATCATACACCGATAAAATTGAAATAAGAAATGCGATGACTGGAATGTAGAGTGTGAGCTTGTTTAGTTGATGCGAGCCTTGACCTGGATAACACAATGCTCACCCACTTTCCCTAGCTGCAGCGGTCACACACTAGGTATCGTAATCACTTCATCACCACCCAGCGCTCGCTGTCTGATCTCATCCCCATGTGCTGGTGGTGTCTTGGCAGCGTAGCATAGTTCTTATGTGTACTATTTTGGGACATTTACAGTTGAAGGTTAGTTCTTTTAATTTCTTACTCTGAATCAGAGGGCCAACACGGGCGTCTTGGTATCCCAAAACACACTGTACTGCTTTTCTTTTTTTCTGGATTTTGTTCTTTCTTTCTTTCTTTCTTTCTTTCTTTCTTTCTTTCTTTCTTTCATTCATTCAGACGATTGTCAAGTAAATCGGTAAATTGTAATAATTGTAAAGAATTTCCATTAAGTACTTCGTAACATACGAACCACACATATAAATGAATGAATGAATGAATACCACGGACCTACTACGCTGGCGTAGCGGGGTGGGGGGAGGCGATACTCCTACGTGGCGCGTCCCAGGTGGCGGATAAGGGGGTCCTAACCGGCTTGCCGGCGGACTTGAGGAAAATAAAATGCCTCTGGCGGACCAAACACACAACCCCCTGTGGGTGGGGGACGCAGACGAAGAATACACCCACGGTATTCCCTGCCTGTCGTAAGAGGCAACTAAGAGGGGCGACCAAGGGATGATCAAATTAGAACTATGATACTACTTGTAATTAGTACCATCACGCAGGGAACACCATGGGTCGCTTTTACTTGTGCGTAGTACCACTATGTTAGGTACCAAATAGGTTTGCGATTAGTAGCAACAGAGTGCGTTGCCGGTTTCTACAGTGCCAGTGATTAGTACCACTTTAGGAGCGATGCTATGGGTGAGCGACACCATGGCTCTGGCTTGCTTATGATTAGTACCATATGAGGAACACCAAGGGATAGTGCGGGTCCCTGTGGTTAGTACACGTATGTGATGAACACCATAGGTTTGCGTTGCCTGTAAATGGTGCCGCAATGTGCGAAACACCGTAGGTCTGTATTCCATGTGCGAATTTCATTACCTGTGAGTAGTACCACACTGTGTGGAATGCCGCGAGTCTACGCTACTTTCGAATAGTACTGCAACATGACAAATACCATGGTTCTACTTTCCTAGCGATAAATACCATTATGAGGGGCCGATGACTTGGATTTTGGACCCCTTTAGACTAAAAGCATTATCGATTGTATTAGGTTATAGACGCACTTTCTTGGTCAGCAATACTATTGTTTCACGTCAGTTTCTGTGCATGCAAGACATTGCGGGTCGGATCCCCTGATTAATATCCATCCATTCATTCTTCGTCCTCACGTTTTGAATTCTGATCACTGGAGGATTTTAGATTTTTAATTTGTCATTCCATTTCGTCTCATTTCGTACCATTAGGGGCCGATGACCTAGATGGTCCCTTTAAACAACAAACATCATCAAATAAATAAATAAATAAAATAAATAAATAAATAAATCTTGCATTAAGTCGTTGTACTAGGAGAAAGTTACTGGATCTAAAATGTTTATCAGATCTTGTATCTTCAGATATCTTTGCGCATGTTTAATGAACAGTCGTTACATAATTATATAAGCCAATTTGTTCATGATTTTATATTGTGTGTTTGCCGTACATGCTTCAACACTGTTCATTTCTATTCCATTTTTAGTCTCCATGATTACATATGGAAATGTCGAGAACTTGAGTGGCGTGTTGCCAGTGAGGGTGACTGCATGGTCATCTGATACATAAGTCTAAATTTTATTGGCGAGAACATGTTACAAATTTATATTTGCCGTCTTTACTGTACGCCTGCTGTCAAATGAAATGCGGGGATGGTGTTACAAATGATGTAATTTTTTTGCGTCTTATACAGTATTTCGAGATGTAAGGAGAGACCTCGAATATTGAAGGAAAGTACTCGAATACATTCACAAGATAAGCAGCGTTAAAGTGAAAAAGTATCGTGGTGGTCATTTTTGTTTTTAACGCTAAAAAGAAGAGAAAATAGAAGAGATCCGATCATTCGAAGAATAAAGGTATTTGCAGATACTAAGAAATACCTGATGATGCTTGTTGTTTAAAGGGGCCTAACATCGAAGGTCATCGACCCCATCAAGAAATACCAGTACCGTATATGATCGGGAGGTTGTAAATCGTATTCCATATAATTTTGAAATTGCTTGAGAAGAATGACGCACAGTGGTCTGGATTCACAAAAAAAAAAAAAAAAAAAAGGGGGGGGGGTGGACAAATATTTTCCATTAAAAAATTGAAATAGGTTTGTGTAAAATATTTCATTGAATGTTAATTTGAAGTACATTTTAGTTCATTAAACTACTTGCAGTTAAATATTTATTCATCCTCTGATCCAGATGTGTCGGCTTCTTTCCCTTCGTCCGCACTATCCTTGGATACCGGATTAGCAGTAATCTATGGAACAAGTCGAAATTGTTGTCAATTTTTGAGGATTTTCTGTTAAGATCTTCCCGATATTTTCTTACGTCTTTATTTCTTGACTTAAGGCTGCTTCTGTAATGGAAGATCCTTGGGTAAGTATTTTGTGGAGGGTTGGAGGCATGCAATACCACGGACGTAGCTGTACTTGGTGTTTCGCAACATTAGGAGTTTAATTCTGAAGTATTACTTTCATGACGAGATGAAATTTCTTTTACGTTTATTCCATAACTAGTTATTAACTCACAGTTTACCACTGTTATTTCGAAAGCTACCTGAAGATTAAAAAAAAAAAAAAACCCTCGGGCGGTGTTGCAGTCATTGGTGGTTCCATATCCAGGCTTCGGAATATCAATTAGAAGACCTAATCTGGTTCCGAATGAATCTTGCATTATAATAATAATAATAATAATAATAATAATAATAATAATAATAATAATAATAATAATAATAATAATAATAATTTGCTGTATTATTATTATTATTATTTCCGATGAGGCCTGCTAAGGACCACGTGCCAATTTCAATTCAGTTCTTCATACTTTGTTGTTTTCTCTTCCGCTCCTTCCAGTATTCTTTAATCCTTTCACTATGCTGTTTCCTTCTGTCCTCGGACCACTTCGCACCAGGCTTCTAGTTCAATCTTCCTTGGAATCCTTCCGTAATTACTACGCTCTTTCTAAAAGTTTATCTGCCCATAGTTTCCTCTTCATATTATTTCTTTCTAAATCTTTCTTTACTTCTTAAATCCAGCCAGTTGTTGCCTTTTTGTCCCAAAGGTACTTGAAAATCCTTTTTGTTAATCTGGAATCATCCATTCTGTAAATATGTCCGAAAAATTGCAGTCTCCTTTTTCTTATGGTTTCTGTCATGTTTTCTGTGTTCCTGTATATTTCATCATTAGATCTTAATTTCCGTACTTCTATTGTTTTCACAGGGCCTTTGTTTTTTTCTCTCTCATAATTCTCCTTTCTATACTGCTGATAATAAGAGTTGGTGTCTGACAGGTAAGGTTGGAGGGAGGAGCACTGCACGTGCCATTTCACGATGTTGCCACATTCCAGCATTCCTTTCTACATACTCTTACCCCTCGCTTCCGGCTCACTTGTTCCCTCCTTCATTCTGGCCGCTGTGATCTGTTGTAGACTACCTGGTCAGGCGGTGTCGTCCCATTTGCGATCACTCTTATACAAACAATCAGGTTCTTGACAGTGACAGGTTTGGCAACTCCCAGCAAGATGAGCTGGCCTGAAGTGTTATCTCCATGGCAACCGCAGTCGCCCCACCCTCGTTTCCATGGCAACCACACAGCCACTCCCTTTATCCCGCCTCGGCAGGCAGTAAACGGACCTCCCTCTAAGAAATGTCAGACACTAACTCTTATTATTAGCAGGATAGTACCTGAATTTTATCTGATCCATAGTTTAGTACCAGGCATTCACTTGCATATAAGCATTCCGGTTTCGCCACTATAGTGTAGTGCCTTATTTTAAGATTTTTAGATAGACGCTTTTTGTTATAAAAATTATTTGTCATACCATACGCTGTTTCCATCTTGTGTACCCTTTCTTCTACTGCAGATTTGTCTAAACCATTTTCTTGAATTATTTCTCCCAGATATTTGAATTTCGTTACTCTTTCTACTGGACCAATATCTGTTGCCAAAAATTTTGGAACATTCTTGATGTTCGTAATAAATTTTGTTTTTTATACGGAGATTCTCAAACCTGTCTTGTTGGCTATTTCTTCCAAGGGATTGATTTGTGTTGTTGCACTTGTTAGGTGTTCTGACAATATAGCGAAATCGTCTGCAAATGCTAGACAATGTATTTCAATGCCTTTGTTTTTTCCCCCCAACGTTACCGGCAAAATGTCATGCTCTTTAAGCTTTACGTTCCAAATTCTTAAAATTTTCTCTAAAACACAGTTGAATAGAAGTGGTGACAGACCGTCACCTTGCCGTACCCATGTATTTATCTTAATAGGTTTGGATATCTCACCCATAAATTTCACCTTTGAAATTGTGTCAGTAAGGGTTTCACGTATTAGCTTTGCCAATTTAGTTTTCACTCCAAATTCACGAATTGTTTTATCTATGGTTTCTCTATCAACCGAGTCAAAGGCCTTTTTTAAAATCTACAAAAGTCACAACAGTGTCTTTTGAATTCAATGTCCTATGGCGAATAATAGATTTTAAGTTAAATATTTGTTCTGAACAAGATCTACCTTTTCAAAATTCAGTTTTATACTCGCCCAGTTGCTTGTGAAGTGATGTTTCTACTCTGTTCAGCAATATTTTTGAGAGTACCTTGTATGCAATTTGCAGAAGAGAGATGCCTCTATAGTTATCAACCTTTTGTTTGACCCAGTTTTTATGCATTGGGTATTAGAGCCAATTTCCATTCTTCTAGAATCCTCTTTGTTCCCTAAATATCTTCAAAGATTAATTGCAGCTTTTCAATGATTTTTGACTGAGACCATTTCAAAAGTTCAGGTGTTATAGAATCTTCTCCACTAGCTTTATTATTTTTCAGATTGTTAATTCTTTAATTTCTTCAGCAGTCTTCTTCCAGATTTTCAGTTGTTTGAGAGAATTCCAACTTATGGTCGGGTTCAGGGCAGTGCTTCGCAAGTATTTCATAATTCTCAGCATTGCTTAGGCCAAGTCTACCATTTTTCATCTGTGAAGCATATGCTGCGCGCTTGATACCCCTTTAACCGACTCTTAAAAGTCTAAAGGACGTAGTGATGTACATGTATGCCGATGACATTTTCATAGGAGGGCCAATCCTACAAAACGTCCAAGATACACTCAATAGACTCGCGGAATTCTCAATTAATACTAAGAAGACAGTTCAAATGACTTTTCGGAAAGAAGGAAAGAATGTATCAAAGGACCAACTGTACCTAGAAGGAAACAAATTAGCAATTGTGAACCAATTCAAATACCTGGGCATTTGTCTCCAGACGACTCGGACCACCTTCTCTATACATGTTAAAGAAAAAATAACAGCAGTGATTAGAGCCATGAAAGGCATTCCAAACCCAGAAAAATTGTCTCTGTCCATAGCAATGAAACTTTTTCAAGCGAAAATAATACCAATTTTGAAATATGGAATAGAAATTAGATGGGACTATTTAAAAGTACGTGATCTGGAAACTCTAGAAAAAGTGAAGGCTTCATTTCTTAAGAGAACACTTGGTGTTTCACAATTCACTCGATCCTATATGTCCTAACGAAAGAAGACTATCTAATTCAAGAAATCAGAAATACTATGCAGCTACCATCAACGATTGCCCTCCAAAATGCATTAAGAAAGCGAGAACAAAAACGAACTGACATTTGGTGCGAGTTTTATGCCACTGATGCCATGACGGATAAGGCGTGGACACAGTGTAACTACGAGTTAGGCATGTGGTGACCCGGTATGCTTGTCACGGCCTCCATCATGTAGTCTGCACTAATAAGAGATGACATGATCCTTGTGAATCATGTGTATGCGAACTGTATGGTGAAAGTTGTCGCATATATCACTTGCAGTTTTGCAAAAAGAGAAACAAATCATCGTGTACTTATGCTAAACACTGATGCACATTGTGCGCAATTCTTTTAATAATAATAAAAGTCTGGTAGAGGTATAGTTGGTCTTGGGCTCGCTGTACTTCACCGTTCTTTGACGTAACCGGGACTTCCGACATTTGCTTAGATTTATAACGAAGATTTCTTTTTAACTGAATGTCTTCCATGTGATACTATATATGATGTCAGAGATGCTTCAGTTTATTCAACCTTGACTCTGTATAATAGTTCAACTGCATGTCGAGTGTTGACCAGTGTCAGAACATGTTAGCTGTAGGCTGATACGCGGTGTTTGACAGAAGAGAATATTATTTCATTGCCGCTGGCGGAGGATTTCAGTACGCAATGGCTCAAAGAATGATTGCTAGTTTAGGACTGGTAATGAGTTTTATATCTTTATGTCGCGCGGTATATATAAAACCAGTTGTAATGTGGCACGGCATGGATGACAGCTGTTGTAATCCGATAAGTCTCGGGAGAATAAAGGATATAATAGAAGCTACCTTTCCTGGGGTGTATGAGAGATCGTCGAAGATAGGATCATCGGTTGTTGAGGATGTGAAGAGTGGCTTTTTCCGGAATGTTAACGATCAAATGAACTTTGTGTGTAAGCAGTTAGCAGCTGACCCTAAGCTTTAGCAGCTGCCCTAAGCTCCAGGATGGCTACAATGCTATTGGGTTCTCACAAGGAGGGCAGTTCCTACGAGCTGTTGCGCAGCGTTGCCCTACGCCAGTCATTTTGAACCTTGTGTCCATGGGAGGCCAGCACCAGGGAGTGTGTGGATTTCCAAACTGTAACTACTTCAACAGAGTGTGTAATTACATTCGCAAGCTCCTGAACTATGGGGTTTATACCAGCTGGGTTCAACAGGAGTTGGTTCAGGCAGAGTATTGACACGATCCTTTGAAGGAAGACGAATACCGCAAGGCCAGTATATTCGTTGCCGATATCAACAACGAACGTGCTATAAATAAAATGTACGTCACGGACCTGTTGAAACTCAGAAACCTTGTACTGGCGAAGTTCAACAACGATACTATAGTTACACCGAAGGAAACTGAATGGTTTGGTTTCTGTGTGCCCGGCCAGGCCAACACGACGTATACCATACAGGAGAGTCCACTTTACAAGGAGGACCGACTAGGTTTGCAGAAGATGGACAATGAAGGCAGGCTGCAACTCATAGCCATTAACGGAAACCATTTGCAGTTCAGTGAAGATTGGTTTGTGGAGGAAATTCTTCACAAATATTTTAAGTGATAATTGCCGAAGCACGAGCTTCTAGGAGAGGTGGAAATTAACTCGAAAGTAGGAGAATGTAGTAGAGATAGCTAGTTGTTTTGAAACCAGTGGCGTCTTCTACTTAACTGTACAGTAGTTTTATTGTCCATAAATACAATTGAAAAATTGCAAAGGATGTTGAAGTGGGGGCAAACGACCTTGATTTTTTACCCTTTATCTGATTGTTGTTTCAGTAGAAATTACTTTTCTGAAAAATTTTCTCAAAAGTCTTGTAGAAGTTTCGAGAGTTATTTTTAACAAATCTGTCTTGCAGGTCAATAAGTTGTGATTTTTCGAAAGTTCTTCTAACTCCCATTATTATTCTAGCAGTGTCTTTCCTTTGCTGTTTGAATTGGTCATAATGCCCAGTCTTTCCAGAGGATTTAAACTTTTTCCATTGTTTTATTCTCTCTTGTAATGCATCTTCATATATTTGATTCCACCAAGGTTTCCTTTTAGGTTTGACTAGTCCAGATGTTTTTTGGGCTGCATTGGTTATTTCTTTAGATAAATCTTGCCACTTCCCATAATGAGATACTTCTATTTCTTCCTGAATTATTTCCAATGTTTCTTGTAAATTTGAAGTCTGTGTTATATTTGTTTACTCTTTCCCTTCTTCTGTGATTTCTGTTGGGTAACAATTTTAGTTTGATTTTAGACAAGTAGCGATCGGAATCAAATTCTCTGCTTCTTACTGCCTTGACATTCATCATTTCTTTCATGTTTCTTATGGATACAGCCACATGA
The DNA here is from genome assembly GCF_040414725.1 of Anabrus simplex. NCBI lineage: Eukaryota > Metazoa > Arthropoda > Insecta > Orthoptera > Tettigoniidae > Anabrus > Anabrus simplex. Next base: position 124,523,776 of record NC_090265.1, on the reverse strand, counting down.
TCCAGTTGAAATTCACCTAGTAATGGATTTGGAGAAATCCATGTTTTAGCTTTCCTTGGCAATTTCTTGAAGAAAGTTGATATCAACTTCAGCTGAAAATTTTTACAGATGGTGTATTCTCATTCCATTGATGTTTGTTCTTTGGTGTGCGGCGTATTCTCCCACTATTGGTCTATAAATTCTCTCTCTTCTTACTTGGGCATTGAAATCGCCAAGTAATATCACCACATTTGATTTTGGAATTTTAGATAATTCATCATCCAGGAGTGTCCAGAATTCTTCTACTTTATTTGGGTTCTTTTTGTTGTCTTCATTTATTGGTACATGACAGTTAATAAAAGTATACATTTTATTGTTGCAGTTCATTGTTAAAAGAGATATCCGTTCTGAGCAGGATTTGAATTCATAATTTTAATCGCAGATTTACCTTTAAAGATTCGATCATCTATTGTTTCTGTCACATTCTCATCCAAAAATCTTAGCAGATTTGAATTTCATTTCTATCTAGAAGTAGTTTTGATTCCTTCTGTTTACCAACCTTCAACAAAAGAATTTACATTCAAAGTGCCTGCAAAAAACTTCTGTTTAAACTTAAGTCTGGACGGATTCGAAGGATGCTCCAACTCATCTTTATTGCAGAGGTTGGGACTCCCAGAACCGTAGGTCTCGATGCATTGCATAACGCAATGGTGGATTTCTCTTCCGAGCTGTCTCCTGGGGTAGTGCTTTCTTTCAGCGCCTTTTCCATTCTGCGATTGAAATTGTATGTTTCAAGGGTAGGAATAACATTCCAAAGTAAGATCAAATTGTTAGTCTGAAATGATTGTTTTTCGTTGTTGACTCCACTAGGTTCTTCCGCGCTCTCAGCCGTTGAGAAATGAGATTCTTCTTCCGCCTGTGAGACTGTTGACCGTTTTTCCTCTTGACTTTAGTTCTTTCGCGGGTGGTTTTTTGGCATTGCCTTATTCACACCTGTCCTGCATATCTACAGGAACTTCCCCTATCGTGTCGGGGTTGAGCTCCCCCACCCCATTGTCTTATATGGGGTTACATTTAGCCCCTACTTAATTCAGAGCCAACCCCCCCCCCCACAAGCTAACCAGGCGCGGATTATTATTATTATTATTATTATAATTATTATTATTATTATTATTATTATTATTATTAGTTTCGAATAAGTCTCGATTGCCATCTTTCACGCTCACTTTCCACTTTTTAAAGCCCAGGCGGTATGGAATATACAGGAGACATTCAAGAAATCGGATGTGGGCATGCGGAACTGAAGATCCAAATTCAAGCTATAAACTATCGACGGGCTTTTGTGCCATTTTTCGTTGATTGTTCATTTCTGAAATTTTACTGTCAACGAAGCACAGAGGGATGGCAGATGGCATTAGCTCTGGTCACTCTTTCCATTTCAATCAATCAATACTGATCTGCATTTAGGGCAGTCGCCCAGGTGGCAGATTCCCTATCTGTTGCTTTCCTAGCCTTTTCCTAAATGATTTCAAAGAAATTGGAAATTTATTGAACGTCTCCCTTGGTAATTTATTCCAATCCCTAACTCCCCTTCCTGTAAATGAATATTTGCCCCAGTTTGTCCTCTTGAATTCCAACTTTATCTTCATATTGTGATCTTTCCTACTTTTATAAACGCCATTCAAACTTATTCGTCTACTAATGTCATTCCACGCCAACTCTCCGCTGACAGCTCGGAACATACCACTTAGTCGAGCAGCTCTTCTTCTTTCTCTCAATTCTTCCCAACCCAAACATTGCAACATTTTTGTAACGCTACTCTTTTGTCGGAAATCACCCAGAACAAATCGAGCTGCTTTTCTTTGGATTTTTTCCAGTTCTTGAATCAGGTAATCCTGGTGAGGGTCCCATACACTGGAACCATACTCTAGTTGGGGTCTTACCAGAGACTTATATGCCCTCTCCTTTACATCCTTACTACAACCCCTAAACACCCTCATAACCATGTGCAGAGATCTGTACCCTTTATTTACAATCCCATTTATGTGATTACCCCAATGAAGATCTTTCCTTATATTAACACCTAGATACTTACAATGATCCCCAAAAGGAACTTTCACCCCATCAACGCAGTAATTAAAACTGAGAGGACTTTTCCTATTTGTGAAACTCACAACCTGACTTTTAACCCCGTTAATCATCATACCATTGCCTGCTGTCCATCTCACAACATTTTCGAGGTCACGCTGCAGTTGCTCACAATCTTGTAACTTATTTATCACTCTATAGAGAATAACATCATCCGCAAAAAACCTTACCTCCGATTCCACTCCTTTACTCATATCATTTATATATATAAGAAAACATAAAGGTCCGATAATACTGCCTTGAGGAATTCCCCTCTTAATTATTACAGGGTCAGATAAAGCTTCACCTACCCTAATTCTCTGAGATCTATTTTCTAGAAATATAGCAACCCATTCGGTCACTCTTTTGTCTAGTCCAATTGCACTCATTTTTGCCAGTAGTCTCCCATGATCCACCCTATCAAATGCTTTAGACAGGTCAATATCGATACAGTCCATTTGACCTCCAGAATCCAAGATATCTGCTATATCTTGCTGGAATCCTACAAGTTGAGCTTCAGTGGAATAACCTTTCCTAAAACCGAATTGCCTTCTATCGAACCAGTTATTAATTTCGCAAACATGTCTAATATAATCAGAATGAATGCCAGTTTCTGATCAGGTTTTTTTATATTGAGAATGGCCGGAGCTGCCATCAAAGCCCACAATAAAAATTTAAAAACCCACCTTCTGCAGATTTCATCTCGTTTCCAAAGTTGATACTGAAAAGACGAAGATTTGCAATAGCAGAATAGATTTCCGGTGGGAGATACATGCGATCCCATTACGAGACTACTTCCAAAGATAGGAACACTATTGACGTATCAACCAAGGGAGGAGAGCACTTTGATGGAGATAATGCGAAATACGTTTTAGGGAAGCTCCATTAAAATAAATTGGAAATGGATGTACATTAGCAGTGTAGTATTGAGCTTTGAACCCCCGCCCCTATCTTTTTTCATCTTCTGTGCGGGTTATGATAATGCACGTGGATGCATTTCTTGTCAAGATACAGAAAATGAACTGTAAATTCTATCCAGATCGGGCGTTGGATTACATTCACGATGCAGTTTTTGGCTCTTTGTCTCTTTTGAACATATTGCTAATATTTCTACGATAAACGAGAAAGAATGCTGAAGTATTATGCGTTCAAATACCTTTAAATACTGCCTTGTTGCAAGAGATTAGTTGGCTCCTAGACAACGCTCGTGAAAAGTTTCCTTAGGTATCGTGTGATAGCAGGGTGTACGAAGAAATTCTGAAGAATCATCCACAGCTACAGTTGTCAAATTTTTGGTACGGTTGCTCTGGTACGGATAATGATGATTGTTTTTTTTAAAGATCGAAACCCACCGGGCGAGTTGGCTGTGCGGTTAGGGGCGCGCGGCTGTGAGCTTGCATCCGGGAGATAGTGGGTTCGATTCCCACTGTCGGCAGCCCTGAAGATGGTTTTCCGCGGTTTCCCGTTTTCAACCAGGAAAATGCTGGGGCTGTACCTTAAGGCCACGGCCGCTTTCTCATAGGCCTTTCCTATCCCTCCGTCGCCATAAGACCCATCTATGTTGGTGCGACGTAAAGCCACAAGCAAAAAAATAAAACAAAGATCGAAACAAGGGGATTTTCAACCCATAGATGCTACTGTATATTGTGACTACAGTTAATGGCTTCTATTGTTTTTAATCAGTTTTTTAACCGAGAAAGAAAATATTGGTAGAAAACTTCAATCGATTTGAGAATCCCGATGTAATTGCTCCAAATTTTTGCTTTTTAAAATTATTAATAGACTTATGACGAGAAGTAATTAGCAATGAGATGTGTTTAATATCACTGCTGTCGGTACAAGATGGGTTTAGCATCGGAATTTTGCCCTGAAAAGCTTGTCTGTCGTGCCGTTAAATCTACTGACCCAAATCTCTCACATTGGTACATTCTTAAATGCCAGCCGAACTCACTGTACTCGATCTCGTAATCTTGATTACAGGAGCCGAGCGCCTAGATAACTGAACTACAACTGGGCTGTATCTTGAAGATTTGAAAATTGTAATAAAATTATATTCGTCTTCTAAGAGACTGGGGATTTGTGAAGAATGTTCTGCATATTTGAAACAGGTTATCCTTGAACTTGCGTGACTTATTTCATCTGGGGAAAAACATCCATAGCATTGTCACAGCTGGGAATTCTATCAGACCAGTGGTGGGCGTTCACAGCATGTCTCCTTGGGTTATTTACATGTCGGAGGGAATGCATCCTGTTACGTGGAACGTTGATTGATAGTGCGTTAATTGAAATTGCGTGCTTTTAAGTGGACAGGTCGATACTTTACCACCATTTATTATTATGAAGAAGGGCGTAAAACGACTTTTCGTGGGGTTTTGAGGTAGATCTTGTTGGAAACGTTCATCTTATTCTTACTGTATGTTCTAACGTGCTCTTTCGAACTATACTGAGCCATTGTGTAGTGTGTGAAAACATTATAGGCTGGAGGGACTTTGCAGTTGTGACTTCAGTTGTATTACAAGAATACCGGTACTCATGCGTGGGAAGTCTCTCTGTAAAACTTCCTGCTAGGTTTTTCGACTGTCAGTGAAGGGTCTTAAAATCAGTTCGTTTGAAATAAAGTGTACGGTCCTAACACTGTTATTCACTCAGTTATTACACACACACACACACACACACACACACACATCTTCTTTATAGACCTATGCCCTTCAGCGTTCAGTCTACAAGTCTCTGTGAATTAACTAAATGCCCCCACAATCCTGTTATTTGTTACTAGCTCTGCACACCTCTTTAATATTTTCACGTTCCAGGCCGTATATTTTCCCATCGCTTTATCCTGGAGCTGATAAGTTTTAACTGTCTTCTAGCCCTATTTCTGTTCCGCATGCGTATTGTTTTCCTAATTAAAGGTACATGCCCCAGGGGCTCTTCATTTGGAAGTGTGGGTTGATGACCACGGGGCACTTAGCTGAGTCCTGGCCATGTTTTGAGTACTTGTGCCAGGTTCCTCACTTTCATCTATCCTATCCGACCTCGCTTGGTCAACTCTTATTCGTTTCCGATCCCATGGTATTAGGTTTACGAGGCGTAGGGAGTCTTTCATTTTCACACCCTTCGTGGCCCTTGTCTTTCTTTGGCCGATACCTTCATTTTTCGAAGTGTCGGACCTCTTCCTTTTTTCCTCTGTTTAATGTTAATAGAGGATGGATGCTTAGTTGTACTTTCTCTTAAAACAGCGATCACCACCACCACCACCTCCACCACCACCACCTGTAGAGGTACAGTTCTGGGCATGTTGACTGTGAGCATTCTCACTGTAGATTTCAGTGTAGATTTTTTCGTAAGTTCTTAGTAATAAAAATTCTCTTATTTAATCCGTTGATTGGTTGTTTTATTTTATTTTATTTCTTTCTTTCTTTCTATATTTATTTATTTATTTATTTATTTATTTATTTATTTATTTATTTATTTATTTATTTATTTATTTATTTATTTATTTATATCCCGCTCCTGTGGATCAGTAGTAGAGCTTTGGCCTGTGGATCCAAAGATTTGGGTACATACCCGACAGAGATAATGTGAAGTTTGAAGGGCGGAAGAAGTCTTTACAGTCTTTACAGAACTCCGTAAGTTGTCGGCATGTAACAGATCTCCTGTGACGCATTTGGTACTTAGTGGACAAAATCACTTAAACCGACCTTAGGTCGCCCAGTGTAGTACCGGTTTATTTGGCATCTCGTGAAGTAAAACGGAACGTCGAAATTGAGCCAGCCTAAATATACGATTGTTGTTATATTTAGATTATTTGTGTGAAACAGTTATGCTATTGCGTACTTTCAAAATCAAATCAATCACTACTGATCTGCACTTAGGGCAGTCGCCCAGGTGGCAGATTCCCTATCTAGCCTTTAGTATAATCTTTCCGGGGACGATGTAAGCATTATAAGGTTCTTTCTCTGTATGACGTTGGTGTTGTATGTATGGACTTTGACGAATACGGTCTTTAATACCAGTAAGATAGAGCTTTGTATTTAATGTTGAAGTACAGGAGCATAATTTCATTCCTTGAACAAGATTCACAAGATAACCCCGCGAATACCTTTTCGCTGGCTGGAATCGAAACTGCGAAGACTTGTTCTGAAGTCTACGAAGCCATTGATATAAGAGGCTGGAGCGCAACACATATAACGCGTAATATTTGAGTATTTCATCACGGTAAGCTTACCGAACTGTAAGAAATTACTGTTTCAAGGTTGCAAAATACGTATTCGTTATTGCTAGAATCATTGTTACCATTAAGCCGCATGTCGAGTAAAAGATATTCATTTTGAAATAGGTTTAACTAGTTGTAGTACATGCATCTTACTTCCCTCACGGTTAAGTTCAGAAGTGACGACCGTGAACTTCTTTCCTATCGGGATCTTTCTCTTTGAGACCTTTCCTCTGGCTCTTTAGCATTTTCTAAAAGTAATAAACTTTGTAATTTGTCATAACTTTATTGATTACTAGCTGTGGTTCCAGTCGTTGACGGGAGAATCACCAAGTGCTTGATTACATTTTTGTCCACCTCTCACATTATTCTCCAGATTCTGAGGCGCATAAATGGGCATGTCTCTTCCTTTCAGCGGCTTGTCGTGACGTACGCGCTTTCTTTTGCTCTCTCGGGCCCTTCGCAGTGTCCTATATTTTTGCATTATCGCTAATCTTGATTTGATCTCTTCCTTCCGGTATAAAAGAAAGCTAAGTATCGAGTTAATATTAAACAAATACTGTCTGACGTACAAAGCCTCTCTAAAACGTTTCGGGAACGATCTCCATAACAACTCTCCCTATAGTCCCCGGAGCTAGATACCGATTCTTGGACTTCCACATGGTTGCCACTGATGTTTCCCTTGTTTCCCACTGTATCGGAAATAGGTATAGAAAAAAATTTCGCCATGGGCTATTTTCGTCTAAAACCAATCGTAAGAGAGGCCTCTTTTGAAGCGCCCCTTTCTGTTGAAATTTTTGGGCAACCTACAGCAACGATCCTACTTGATCTTCTTAAAAACTGAAATACCAAGTTTCATTAACATCCACCCATCCATTTTCCCGTGGTGCTGTAACAGACAGACACATATTAAACTGAACTCGACATAGGTAATTACAATGGCGTCAGTATTCTTGTCAGAACACTATATTAACCTATTGGAATGTCGTGGTTAAAAGCAATATCATCATATGCAATCCTGGATCGAATGAAAAACGGCACAGTAACTCACTTTTCACGAACAATACTGCGCTGGCGTTCTAACAATGCCAATGACCAGCCCACAGACCGCCGTGAATACTCCTCCGCCTTTTCCGTTGAGTGTTCACACTGTTCATTCCAATCAGCGCCTCAGAGCAGGGATCGAATAGCTCGAATACTATGATGAACCAGTGTGTTATGTACCAGTAGTTATCAGAACAGAGGAATGGCATGCTAAAAATGAAAGTTATCTTATTCTTCAGCTACTTCCCGCCAGTATTCAGGCAGGCTGTTTTACTCCGGAAGCAGCAGTAATCCCATCTATCGGGGATGAGAAGAGACACAGCACATCAGAACAAACGATGGTCAATATAATGCTATTGTTGATCAGTTTTATGGGCATTCGATATTGTAGGCTTTCACCTATGCTTTGACATTTAGTTTTCTTCCGACTCTGAGAAATAAGGACATCCAGTGTCCACTATTTGCAAGAGCAAGATTTGATTTGCACTGCTGTAATATTAAGCTTTCACAACTACTTTACCACATTTTCATACCGAAATTCTGTTACAAACATCCTAAATTTCATTCATCGCATCTGTCGCAAGCTGGTTCTGTAAATCACCATCATTATGTTTACCGGTAAATTATAATAGTATGTTTCAACTATAACACTAAATTACTTTGTAAAATAGGGTTCATTTGCATTAATAATAATAATAATAATAATAATAATAATAATAATAATAATAATAATAATAATAATAATAATAATAATCAGCCAGCCCCGTGGTGTAGGGGTAGCGTGCCTGCCTCTTACCCGGAGGCCCCGGGTTCGATTCCCGGCCAGGTCAGGGATTTTTACCTGGACCTGAGGGCTGGTTCGAGGTCCACGTGATTAGAACCGAGGGGCTATCTGACGGTGAGATAGCGGCCCCGGTCTAGGAAGCCAAGAATAACGGCCGAGAGGATTCGTCGTGCTGACCACACGACACCTCGTAATCTGCAGGCCTTCGTGCTGAGCAGCGGTCGCTTGGTAGGCCAAGGCCCTTCAAGGGCTGTAGTGCCATGGGGTTTGGTTTTTTATAGTAATAATCATATTAATAATAATGATGATGATGATAATAATAATAATAATGCAGAGGGAGTCCTCTCTTCTTTCACAACTTCCACTTGTCTTATTGTTAAAGCGATTGTTGCTTTACGACTTTTCCTCATTTTTATAATCATCATCACAATTTTCCTTGTTGATATGGGTTGATGGCCATGCGGTTTTACACCTTAAGACAATCACAAGAAGTCCACTTCCTTTGTCAGTTAACAAGATTGAGCAATATTTCCGTGTTAGCGATACTCCACGTTGATATGGGCTAAGCAACAAATGTCTAATGAATTCTATTATAGTCGGTACGGTAAAACTGTATGACATAACTGATTCGGAAATTGTATTCTCTACACCGTATTTTCTCGCGTAATTAACGCATTTTTTTTTAGGAAAATACAGGCGAAAACTTTGGATGCGTAAATTATTCAGGGACTTCGGATATTAAAAAATTATTTAAATTTCATTTATATTTAAAAGATACATCAAATATAATACACACACACTTGGTTCAACTAATTTTTGGTTATTGCCATTTGGGCGTAAAAACTCCGGCGTGAGATTTTTTTCTGCAACGCAAAAAGGGTACATCAGGTAAGTTGGACATGTCGGTTTGCAGTACCGACACTGGAAAATATTCTTCCCGTTACGAACTTGCAATACGACCTGTGAACTAATAAAAGTACAATCCACTTAAGTCCATAATAATGTCATACCGGCAAGAAAGAAAACTGTCTGACACGAGAATGGCCGGGCATCGAAGGAGGGGACCCTGCTAATTTCCCCAAACTGTTCGTACCCAATCTTGTACGAGTGACGTGTACATCCGCACTTTTTCTTCGATAGGAACGTGGATCCCTCGCGCAAGACCGACTCGAATCCTCAGACCGTAATATTAAAAAAACATGGCGGCCAAAGTAGCCGGATTGCTGGTATTGGTTAACACGAAAATATCATGTACATATTATATAATCGGCAGTAATTTAATATGATAAATGTAACATCATAGGGAAAATCACTTTTACACATATGAAAACGCTTCGCCAACAAGTACGCACCACATATAACCAACTAGAATCACATATATTCTACTAGAAAAGAGACCAACAAGCTGATTTAGATATTTCAATTCGTCAAATAACGTTTTCTCTTAGATTTCACCTCGCTGGATAGATGAAAATACATGATAAAACTGTTAAATGATATTTCTAACATCATTTTGAATGTTTCAGAATAAATTAAGGTGCGAAATTCCTCAATTTATTCCCTCTCACAAGAACTGTTTAACATAACTTGTTGCCTTAGTTTTGAAGTGGTGGACAATTTCTTAAATTCACCACCCAATGAATGGGAAGTACACCCGAAATAATAATGTTATTGGCTTGACGTCCCACTAACTACATTTTTTATGGGTTTCGGAAACGTCGAAATGCCGAAATTTAGCCCTGCAGTAGTTCCTTTACGTGCCAGTAAATCTACCGACACGAGGCTGATGTATTTGAGCACCTTCAAATACCACCGAACTGAACCAGGATCGAATCTACCGACTTGGGATCAGAAGGCCAGCGCTTTAACCGTCTGAGTCACTCAGATCAAGTACACCCGAAATGATTATAGTGATTCCGGGAGAGATGGCGCAGGGTAGGCCAGTGCGGCAATCGCCCGCTAGATCGCTCGACCACTGCTTCTCGTGTGTACAGTGTGTACGTGAGAACAAAAGTTATCTGTTGGATGTCAGATGGTGCGAGTGATTTCGCCTGAAATCCTGGATATTTCTGGCAAGTACGTCTTCTCTACCTTCAAAGTTTTGCTACGGCATGATATAAAAGCCCACTGACTGGGTTGTTCAAGTTAAATTAACTTTGCATTGGCACAGGCGGGTGACTAGGTTAGTCAGCGACTATGCTGGTGTGATATACGCCATGTTGGGCCAATGCAGTTCCTGGGGCACGGGTGCGCCATCTCTCCCCAAATATCGGAAGAGTTGGCGCGCTACATTTCCGGGAGAGATGGCGCGGTATTCTTCGAATTTCCATTTAGGTATCAAATGTGTTTACATCCTCTGAACAGTTTGTTAATAAAATATATTGTATAGCCTATATGAATTTCTTTTAAAAATTCTGTGTCAAATTATACTAATTATGGAGAAGAGGAAGCAGCTACAGCCTAATCGAAGTTTGTGGTACATGCCTTTAATGAAACTTTAAAGCGTAACATCTCCAGCAAAAGAGAAATTTCAGTGAATGAAAAGAATAAAGTGCAAAGAAAAATTGCAACCACTGCCACAATGGGAAAGAGTAAGAAAGGAGAAAAACCTCATTCCAATGAAGCAGCCAAAATGATTCAAGATGGGCAAAATAATGCAATATCCGATGATTGCAACAAGTGTGTGGAGTGCTGGGAGAACTATTCTTTGACAAAAAATAAGGATGATTGGATAAAGTGCACCGTCTGCAACAAGTGGCTGCATGAATTGTGTTCGGTGTATAAGAACTTGTGTAATGATTGTGGACGAGAGAGATTAAGCAAAAACATATCCTAAAAGGACTGAGGGATAAATCTTGAAGTTTAAATAATTAATTGATTTATTAATGACCAAGAAATAATAGACAAGTGAATGCAAATAAGGTAAATAAATGTATTAAACCTGTAATCATAGTTTACTTCTTAATGCCTTCCCTCCTCAGCATATCACGTACATAACACCATCTCACCTGGACACTACGGGAGAGATGGCGCAGGTGACACACTTTCAAATAAACGATCTCTTTCTGTAACCTACTTACATTCAGACCATTTCCTTCAAAAGGCAGTGAGGAGAGATATAAGGAATGACGTCTAGCATAAAAATAAGCTAACCGGGCGAGTTGGCCGTGCGCGTAGAGGCGCGCGGCTGTGAGCTTGCATCCGGGAGATAGTAGGTTCGAATCCCACTATCGGCAGCCCTGAAGATGGTTTTCCGTGGTTTCCCATTTTCATACCAGGCAAATGCTGGGGCTGTACCTTAATTAAGGCCACGGCCGCTTCCTTCCAACTCCTAGGCCTTTCCTATCCCATCGTCGCCATAAGACCTATCTGTGTCGGTGCGACGTAAAGCCCCTAGCAAAAAAAAAAAAAAAAAAAAAAAAAAAGCTAATCGAAATGTTAGCGAAGACTTGCTGCACGATCATTACAAAATGTGCGCCATCTCTCCCCAACTTACTCTATGTTAACCCAATGAACGGCCCTGGTAATGTTAGTATAATGTTGACATATGGCATAACAGCACTTCACACAATGATAGTAACCTTAGTAATGAAACGTTCAGACACTAGTAGGTTTTGACCCATTAAAGAACATGAGTGCGAAAACTCTATTGACCAAACATTGATATTTAACCACATGGACGAGCTTCAGTTCGGTGCAGTCTGCTTGATAACACATAGCCATAGCATGAATCGGAAGGTGTTGGTAGTGTAAAACCCTACGTTACAAACCCAGCTAATTCCTCTAAGTCACTATGTGTTTTGTGTAACAGTATACAGACTGCTCCAGCTGTCACACTTATAAGTTTTGCTATACTCCAAGATCCAGCCAAACATTTCCGCAGACAAAGCACAGATTACTGTAAAATACACTTGCATCTAAATCACTAGACACTTTGAAGCACATAGATACTGACGGAATAACACAATATCAATTATATTCTATCTAAGTTAATATTTTTCGAGGAACACGAATAGTTTGGAAGTAGAGAACTGGCTTCCCTAACCTCAGACTTATTCTCAAAATGATGTATGCACGCTACGGTTTTGCCATGAACTTCAAAAATAATCACGATGTATATTAATAATCGATTGCTCTTCTAATGTTCTATTCCGTAGGAAACTTAAGAATAGTTTTATGAGAGGCATTTCCATAGTCAGACTAAAAACGGGTCCACCTAGTGCACTCATGTTCTTTAATGGGTAAAAACCGATCAAAACAAGCACATTCTCACATTACCGCGTATAATTACAGATCCTATGTATCCAGTGACTCATATACACTCGCACACTTATATTCTACAAAGAAACTAACTTTTATCGTCAAATTTCATAAAATTACACCGACTACATACGATAACAAGAAACCAAAACAAACCCACATTTCCAACAATTCCGGCTACTTTGAACGATCGAGAGTAGAATTAAGGTCTGAAGATTGGAGTCGGTCTTGCCTCGCGGGAGTGCGGTACGATAACACTCGATGTCCCTTTCTTATCGATTGTTCGACTTTATTCCATATGGAAACTGATAGGCGTCTGTCCTGAGGTTCATATTCGGGAGAGCAAATATCCCTCCAGTTTACTTCTCTCAATGCCAAAGCGATGAAAATAAATTTTTCGGTTGAAATCATTCGGCATTTTTTGGCTTGCCGGTAATATTGTTCTTCGTCGAAGAGAAAGTCCATTTCTCTTCATAAAATTAATCATCCAGCCTCGGCTAACCTTCAAATCCGAGACACTGATTCCATGTGCAACAGCCATTTCTCGTCCTTTAAAATACAACATTTCGTGAGAAACGGCGTATCCAACGTTGCATAACAAAATCATATGTTTAAGCGGATCCTTCTCTATTTTCGGAAACTTGCCGCTTTTTGGTCCGGGAAATGCTCTGCAAGACTCGTTCGTCGCTTGAAGTGCACTTCTCTGTTGCCGTGGTAGCGCACGCTGCATTCAAACAATTGAATACTTGCGACCCGCTGCTCTGTACCCGTATGTTTCGGCGTAACTGACCATCGCGAGTTTATATGATGCAGTATTACTCGAATTATTGCTCTCTGTGGATTAACAAACAATTTTGAGCTCAAAGAAAACGCATGCCCCGTACCCGAAACACTCGTAAAATAAGTTTTTACGAGACTGGAATAGAGCGTCACTAGTCACTTCTGCGCTGACTCTCTCACTGAACTAGTGCAGTAGTGAGGGGCGATATTTCAGCAATTGTGATTTTTTTCACTGATATCAACAAATCTCTTGTTTTGCTATTTGCTTTACGTCGCACCGACACAGATAAGTCTTATGGCGACGATGGGATAGGAAAGGCCTAGGAATGGGAAGGAAGCAGCCGTGGCCTTAATTAAGGTACAGCCCCAGCATTTGCCTGGTGTGAAAATGGGAAACCACGGAAAACCATCTTCAGGGCTGCCGACAGTGGGGTTCGAACCCACTATCTCCCGATTACAGGATACTGGCCGCACTTAAGCGACTCCAGCTATCGAGCTCGGTTACAACAAATCACTAGTAACTACTGTTACTTTCTACGCTATCACTGTGATCAGCCGTTTCAAGATTTAACTTCAAGTGATCATCGTGCGCCCTCTTAACCCCATATACCGAACTAGTGAATGTTGCTACATAAACTGTGACTGTGATCGATGCTGCGATCAGTCGTGATATCACATGTGCTGCCGCAACGGTATCCACGCGAAGCGATGCGTTCAGGGAAGGAGCATCGCCATGATTAAAAATCGTATGGACATTTGTAGATTTAATTTTTTTAAGGACGTCAACATATCGTCAGTATATACGGTATTGATTGAAATTGAGGATATTCCTTCCGAATATAATAATACCGGTACCTGAAACCCTGGTAATCCTCGGCGTCGTTTGCAATATCAGTTTTAGTGTCAAGTTGACTCGTAGTGTGGTATTATTTTTAAGCGCGCGTTCATATTGCGTCGTGGTACACGGGACCCACCTAGAATAGTAACAAACATGTATTTCCCCTGTATTTTGGAAGGCCCAGGTAATATTTCCCTTTCTCACCTCTCATATTATCACTTGAGCTCAGTATTAGGAAGCAAGTTGACAGAAATAGCGTTTTCTAGAAAGAGGAAGAATATGATCTGTGGCAGTTCTTTAAAGAAGTGGATGAAAACTACACATTATGTAATATGTGCAAACAGAAATTGTGTTATAAAACAAGTTCTTCAAATCTGAAGAAGCATTTTAAATGCAAGCACCCCTCAGGTTTTTTGCCAGAAAGCAGTAGTCAACAATCTGTATGTATCTGATGATATAGACCTGGGATTTTAGGCGCTAAAAAATGTTTTCCCACTTAAAAGAGGCCTTTTAAACAAGTAAATAGGTTTTTTAAAAGAGAATATAAGCACTTCAAATATGCTTTAAAAACAGGAAGAAAATAGACTTTAAAATATGACAGTGTAGACCTACACGAGCACTGTAACGTGATCTTCTTAAACTCTAAAATAATGTGGTATAGGCTACCTATTCTTAACAGAAATAACTGCAAAATTAAGACATAATTAAACAGACATTTATCAAGAACAACTCTGGATTTGGTATGCAAAAAATCTTAACCAGTATTGTACTAAAATTACTGAACACAATCACAACACTGTAGGCATCCCATTACGGTGTAAATGCGAATGGAGTACAGATGTGTGTGTATCCGTGAGGAACATTCGTACAGCACGTTTCATTCGTAGTTTGCTTTAAAATACATAACAATATTCTCCAAATTTTCCACAGTCGGTTTGTGTCTTTTGTCTGTTAAAACAATTTTGAAAGCAGGAAAAAGCACTCTCCACGCTCACAGATGTTAGAGGTGCATAGCAAATTTTACCTACATTTTTCAGTTCAATTTAATTAAGTAAGTTTACTTTCCCCCCATCCATTACCTGATGTATCCTTTTCTGCACTCAATTACCTGGATTCTTCTGCAGTACACTAGCCCACCTGTCTTTTATTTTATCCCCTACTTTTTTTTCTATTTGCTCTACGTCGCACCGACACATATGTCTTATGGCGACGCTGGGGTAGGAAAGGCCGAGGAATGGGAAACAAGCGGCCGTGGCCTTAATTAAGATACAGCTCCAGCATTTGCCTGGTGTGAAAATGGGAAACCACGGAAAACCATCTTCAGTGTTGCCGACATTGGGGTTCCAACCCACTATCTCCCGATTACTGGATACTGGTCGCACTTAAGCTACTGCAGCTATCGAGCTCTATCCCTTACTTTACCCCTAGCACTTTGTGTATTCTCAGGTTCCTCAATTACAGAGAATAGCTGTTTGAGACTGTTTACTTTTTTTCTTTTTCATTTTTGTAATGGTGACTGGAAGAAATGAAAAATTTGCCTGAATATATGCAATGTCTCTCTGAGCACTGGAATAATCCTTCGGCATCTCTTTGCCCATATGACACACCTGCAGAGTTGTCTGTTATAAAGGCACAGTGTCTATCACAGATGTTCTACATAATACAGGGCAGCTTCCATTGAGGAACCCCAACGGCTGATGATTGGCTGTGGTGGAAAGGGAATACAGGAGAATTTCTCTTTGAAGATGGCTATTCTTGATGGAGCTTTACAGAACACTTTCTTCATTGTTGAAATCAGTTTATCCACTGCAGGAAACTTGGCCCTAACTATTTCTGAGTCTATGCAAGGCATGGGCCATGCAAGTAACATGAATATTAAAGATGAGTAGAACGTTTTAAGGAGAGGTGGAGTAGCATTCATGTAGGAAGTAGCATCTGAGACAAGTAGGACTTTTCATCGACATTCCCAGGATACAACAATTGCAACCCATTGTTGATGATGCACACAATAATTTGCTCTACTTTCTTAAGCTGCTTAGAGCAAAGAAAGTGAGCAGTAGATGCCGATTGGGTTCCAGTTTTCCTACCGTAAGATTAGCAATGTACTTGCCCGCAGAGTTAGTGGTTTTGTCCACACACAACCATATGCAAGACTCGCAAATATTCTCCCTGACTGACAACATTACCTCTAGGTATGTTTTATAAATAGGACTTCTCCTAAACTACCATCTCACCCAGCGCGATTAAAATTATTTATAGTAAGCGTAAGTTAAACAGCCTGTGACTACTACTCATTGATTTAAAAATATAAAATTGAATTAAAATGAAAAAATATTAAAATATTCACGAAATAAAATACTCAATCGTCGGACTATGTACTCACACTTAGTTCTTACCTGATTACATACACATACAATTGTTGATGGGTGCCAGCTATAAATAGATGTAGCGATAATAGAATGAGAGTCTTAAATGAATCTAGGGTGTGAGGTAATAAGCTTACTTTTGACAACATAACATATAGGTTCTGGGAAAAGGAAATAGGCGTTCGGTTTCCCCTTTAAAATTTGAGGTTATTTGAACCACTATGAAACAATCAATTATATTTGGTAATGAACAAAACATATTCTTTAAAAATTGACTCTAATGAATGAGATTTACTGCGATAATACCGAAGAAAATATAAAACTCTGGCATTGTAACCGAAGGAAACTGTAGGCATTAAATTTGAAATCTTCTTGACAGGACATTTAAATGTTGTACAAGAAATTTATCCCTCAGTGGCCACGTAACAGTACCTTCAACACCACTTTCAGTGTTATTACGACGTATTCCTTTGAGTTGGTGTCATCTGTAGGTATCTCAAGCCTAATTTGGTGATGTATCCTTTTTGTTTCACTGACGAGATATAGCATGGCTTGAAATTAGATTCACACTTGACAATCAACTTTACAAGTAATTAACTGATAACTGTTGGTCTGAATTACGACTCAATATTCGGCTCACCGCACTGATACACAAACTCGACCGAACAGATACACCAAACACACTCCGAACGTTTAATCCACATGGTGACTGACGACTAAGTATCCATGTAACTCAGGGCCGCTCACTGTGCACGGTGCAAAAGACGACTTCGCTTGGTTGACCAGAGTGCAGACTCCCACTCCTCGATTTAGAGCAATAGCGTTCTCTCTTTTTCCCTACGCCTGTCTCGCTCGCTCTCCCTGTCTCCCTCTTCCTCACTTGCTCCGTAGCGCTCCAAATCCGAGCTGAATTGAACCAAGTTGAGCCGAGATTAGCCGAGTAGCCCAGAGACGAAGCGTTGGTCCGAGCCGAGCCGAGCGGGACCGATGCACTGTGCATAGGGACTCTGCACCGCTGTTTGCACGCGTGAGATTTTGGGCGTTTGAGAGGCCCTGGTACAACTGCTGCTTCTCCATCTCACTGACTGACCAACTGTGGCCTTACTCTCCATATGACTGTCCATCGACCAAGGCTCCATCCATCTGACTGCTTGACTCTCTAAGATACGACCATGTTATATAGCCATTAATTGTCACCCACACGTTATCTCTGAAAATAGCAATGATGTCACGCCCACCCAACACGAAGTGAAAGGTTGTAATGAAACGAAATAGCGTATGGCTTTTAGTGCCGGAAGTGTCCGAGGATATGTTCGGCTCGCCAGGTGCGGGTCTTTCTATTTGACACCCTTAGGCGACCTGCGCGTCGTAATGAGGATGAAATGATGATGAAGACGACACATACACCCAGTCCCCGTGCGGGCGAAATTAACCAATGATGGTTTGCAAGCCGTAGGTTCAGTGCGACCACTTCGGTGAAATCCCCTTCAGAGTGGAGGAACACAAATCTTTGAATCTGTTTCGTGGAGTCATCTTCCACCGCGACCTTATTTTGAACACTGACGAAGAGTTGATGGACGACATGAAGAACCGTGGCGTAACGCACGTTCGGCGCATCACGCGCAAAGTCAGCGGTGAAGACGTTGCCACTAGTACCTCCATTGTCTCTTTCCAGTTGTCAGTGTTACCAGACAAAGTCAAGGTAACATCTTACCGTTGCGATGTGAGGCCGTACATACCTCCTCCTATGCGTTGCTAGCAATCCCAGAGATTCGGACATATGGTCTCGCGTTGTTCGAATCAGTCCGGGTGTGGTAAATGTGGAAGAGTAGTTCACGGCGCGGAGGTGTGCACAACTCCGTACAGGTGCACTAACTGCTGTGGTCTTCATTCTCTTCGAGATCAGAACTGTCCGACATATGAGTGAGAAGAAGATTCAGGTGATCTAGACCCTGGATGGTCTTTCCTACCAGGGAGCGCGCCATAAGTTTAATTCCACGAATAAACCTGCCAGTACACAAGACTACAGGATGATAGCTCAGAGTCTCCCAGGTCTTTCACGGCATCGTTACCCGTGATGATGGCTGCGCCCAAGGCGACTGTTGCTCCTGGGAGAAAAGTCACAAAGAGTAAGAGCTTGAAAGGCGCTGGGGGAGGGGGGAGACGACCACCCAACCTTCGACCAACAAGTCTGTGCCGGCTGGCAGTCCTAAGCTGGCACAGCAAGGGCTCTCCCCTCCGCTGAGAAGTCGGCGAAAGCCGTGCCCAAGCCGGCGGAGGCGGCATCGTAGACCAGGGCTGGGAAATTATCTCCCAGTCCCTCTAAACTCGAAAAGAAGGCGGAGAAGAGGAGCGCCCTTAACCGGACGCTCCCGCACTTCTCCTGCGAAGGGGAAATCATGCCATCCATCTGGAGGGTATGAGTCTGCGCCAGCAGGTACGCCTACTCCAAAACCTGCGCGCTCCCCTCGTTGGTGGCTTCCCGCCCCCGGAAAGCGTCGAATTTCTGGGCGTCAACGCCGCCGTCTGTCGATGACGGGATGGACGTCGAGCTGTCATTTACATCTTCGGATGGTAGATGTTGATATTCATAGGTTTTAGGTTTAAGAGCATCTTGTCGCTCATAATATAACACTGTTTTTATAGTCCACATTATGGCACTGTTACAGTAGAATTGTAACGGTTATGATAGGCATCTAGAGGCGCGCGGCTGTGAGCTTGCATCCGGGAGATAGTAGGTTCGAATCCCACTATCAGCAGCCCTGAAAATGGTTTTCCGTGGTTTTCCATTTTCACACCAGGCAAATGCTGGGGCTGTACCTTAATTAAGGCCACGGCCGCTTCCTTCCAACTCCTAGGCATTTCCTATCCCATCGTCGCCATAAGACCTATCTGTGTCGGTGCGACGTAAAGCCCCTAGCAAAAAAAATGATAGGCATCTTGCTGAGCTGCGTCAGTTCATTAGTGAGTTCGCGGCGAGTATAGTCTGTATTCAGCAAAACAAACTTTAGACCAGGTAATTATACAGTCTTGAGAAATTTCAGACTATACTCGACAGAACGATATTGTGCTCACGGGGCGTCCGGTTGCGTGGGTATTTTTGTTCGTTCTGATACCTATAGCAAAGAGGTTCCTCTAAGAACCCCGCTGGAAGCAGTTGCGGTGCGGATGCAGCTGCATGTCATAGCAAGTGTGTAACGTATATTTTCCACCAGGCCAGCCTTTTAACATAAATGATGTTGCTGATCTTATAGATCAGCTTCCACCTCCCTCTACCTGGGAGATTTTAACGCCCATCACCCCATATCGGGCTCTGAAACGCCTTGCCCCGGGGGAAGAGAGTTGGAAACATTAGTAACAGAGCTGATTTTATCTAATTCGAACACAGGTACACCAACTCATTTCAGTGTACGTTACGGCGCATACTCTCGCATAGACTTTGCAGCCGAACATTGGTTCCGCTGTTTCGGTGTAATACACACAATGATCTCTGTGACAGTGACCCTTTCCCATTATTCTTACTTTTTTGATACAAAAATCCGTCGAGGCTCTTCGATGGATTCTTAAACATGCTGATTGGCCAAAGTTCACATTACTAGCTGTCTTTAACGACGAGACCAGGCGGACCGTAGGCGGCGATATAACTTACATGGCACAAGTAATCCTTGCTGCTGCTGAGGAATGCATTCCCTCCTTCTCAGGGACCCCTCGCCGAAAATTCGTTCCTTGGTGGAACGACGAAATTGCAGCAGCTATCAAAGAACGCCGTCGCGCACATAAACGTTATCGTAGGCAGCCTACTGTGGCCAACTTTGTAACATTTAAAAAACTCCGCGCTAAGGCGCGAGTCCTTATTCGCCAAAGTAAGAAAGCTTCGTGGGAGATATACTGTATGTGTCGTCTATGGCGTTACATACTCCGTCATCTCAAGTGTGGACTAAAGTTCGACGTATATCGGGTATCCAAGGGTCATCTTCTGTAAGGGGAATTTCCATTGCGGGCCGTATCGTCACCGAACCACTCTCGATTGCTAACCATCTAGCCAGTCATTTCGCGGATGTGTCTGGTTACAGGAATTACCATCGTGATTTTCACGCTCTGAGGCGGGAGGCAGAACGTCATCACCCTAGTTTTGCCACTCAAGCTTCAGAGCACTATAACGCGCCCTTTACGGAGTGGGAACTCCGCAGCGCCTTGGCGCTTTGCAAGGACACGTCTCCTGGACCAGACAATACCCATAACCAGATGTTGGAACACCTTAGTGAGGATAGTCTGTTATATCCCCTTCGAGTGTTCAACCGAATCTGGATAGAGGTGAGTTTCCGTCTCGCTGGCGAGAGGGCATAGTCATACCTGTCCTTAAGCCCGACAGAAATCCTACGTATCCAGGAAGCGATAGACCTATTTGTCTCCCTAACTGCTTGTGTAAGCTATTTGAGAGGATGGTAAATCGCCAGAGTGTGGTGTCTGGAGAAACAAGGACTTTTGTCCGAGTACCAGTGTGGTTTTCGAGCCGCTCGTTCGACCACTGACCACCTGGTACGCTTAGAGTGTTCTATCCAGGATGCATTTCTCCGCAGACAGCATCTGGTGGCTGTTTTCTTTGACTTAGAAAAGGCCTATGACACCACATGGCGATATAGGAAAGGCCTATGATACCACATGGCGATATGGCATCCTTTCAGTCCGGCTTCAGTGGAGATTCGGAGGTAACTTCCCGATATTTATTGTGGATTTTTTGTCCCTCCGTCTATTCCGTGTCCAAATTGGGGAGGGCATATTCGCAATACCATGTTCAAGAAAATGGAGTCCCACAGGGATCGGTTCTTAGTATCACTCTGTTTGCGATTGCTATAAACGGTATTGTCGCTGTTGCTGGTTCAGCAGTAATACCGTCGCTATATGTGGACGATTTTGCTCTACACTATAGCTCGCGTAATATGGCAGTCGCTGTGCGACAATTACGGCAAGCTATTAGGAGAGTGGAACAATGGACCTTAGAACATGGCTTTCGGTTTTTCCACCGCAAAGACCTTTGTTGTCCACTTTTGTCGGCAACGCACCCGCATCCTGAGTTTTATTTAGGAAATGTTCCTCTTCCCGTAGTTGACACCGATTTATGGGCTCCTTTTCGATAGCAAATTATCGTGGAAGTCATACGTCCGGCAGTTAAAAGTGCAATGCACCAAGAAGCTGAATATCTTGAAGTTCCTTAGCAGCACTAATTGGGAGCTGACCGCACGGTGCTCCTACGATTCTATAGGGCACATCTTTTATCCAGGTTTGACTACGGCAATGCAGCATATGGCTCAGCAAGACCAAGCGTCCTTGCGAAACTGAACAGCAAGCACCACAGCGGGGTTAGGTTGCGACGGAGCTTTTCGTACAAGGCCAATTACTAGCCTCCTCGCTGAATCTGATGTGCCGCGTTTACACCTGAGGCGGCAACAACTGCTTCTGTCGTATGCTGGAAATTTGCGACAGATGCCACTTCACCCAAGCTATTCTTGCGTGTTCAACAATGGACACCGCCGGCTGTACGCTGCTTGTCCTCGAGCAGCGCGGCCGGTTTGAATACGCTTGAATGGCAGTCACAGATTGATTTACTTTCTGTTCCTTGCCTTGTCAGACAACCAAGTGGGGTATCTCCGTGGATAATACGACGCCCTGAAATAATCCTGGATCTGCACACTGGCCCGAAGGAAAACACGGACCCTTCGATTTATCGGAGGCTGTTCCTGTCCGTTGTTGGCCGGTATCCTGGTTCAGTCGTCGTTTACACGAATGGTTCGAGAAGAGACACGAAAGTGGGCTGTGCGTTCGTTGTCGACACTGATACGTTTCTTTTTGCTCTCCCGGAAACCTGTAGTGTGTACACAGTACAGCTCTATGCTATCTGTGAAGCTCTGGTGTGTACTTTCTGATGAGCGCCGACACTTTATTCTGTGTACTGACTCCTTGAGCTCGCTACAGTCCATTGATACCGGTTTCCCTCGGCTCTCTCTGGTGCTGCGGATCCACGACCTGCTGGCCGGGTGTTCGGATGCGGACATCAGAATCACATTTATTTGGCTCCCAAGCCATATGACTGTAAAGGGAAACGAGTTAGCAGGTAAGGCTGCCAAGGAGGCAGTTACACTGCCCCCGTTGCCTTACAAGGTTCCAGCAATTGATCTCCGCTCTCATCTGAGACATTTGGTTATGTCCCATTAGGAGATGGAGTGGCCACTTCCAAATAAGCTGAGAGCGATAAATGGTACAACGAATGTATGGATGACTTTCCTTCGGGCTTTTCGGAGGGAAGCAGTAGTATTATGTCGTCTTCGGATCGGCCACGGTATCCTGACTCACTCCCATCTGTTGAAAGGAGAACCCCCTCCGGTGTGTACTTGCGGCGATCATCTTACCTTTGTACACATCCTTACGGAGTGCGTGGACCTGGTCGATCTGCGCCGTAGGCTAACGCTCCCTAGTACGATCTCCCTCATCCTGTAAGATGACGAGCAGTCAGCAGACCTCGTATTTCGTTTTATGAGGGATAATGGTCTTTTTTTTTTAATCGCGTGTCCTTTGTCGTAGTGTATTTGTGTTAACTGCGCTTTTATCCCTTTGACTCCATTTTAGTTCGTGTTTGCGTATATTAATGGGTTATTTTAACTTCGAACATGAATTATATATATATAATTTAGGCCCCTTTAAACAAGCATCATACATCCTAGAATGCCAATTGCCATCATAGCAGAAATTATACCAAATGTACCAAAAGGCTTCCTGTGTCCTGCTTTCGTGTCTAATGTGTGGAACCATCCCAAATCCTGTGAGAATTAAAATATATACCTCTGGGTGCGCGAGGAACCAGAAAATGTGTTGGTAGATAATTGGATCTCCACACCCAGCAGGGTCAGAGAATGAAGTATTTAAGTTTCGATCAGTAAGTATTATAGTAGTAGCCCCGGCAAAGACAGGTAGAGAGAGTAGAGCTGTGATATAGTGTTGGCTACTGAATGTATGATTCGAAGCAGTGTATCGATTCATTCAAGTGTCCGAGTGAATCGATTCACAGGAACGGCGAGCTCACGGCACATGATTCAGCTTACTCCCAGCGGACAGTGCTGAGTGGCGCACTCACTGGACGTTGACGGGGAGCCGAGCTTCCGCTGCAGCGAGACAGTGAATCAGTGAATCATGGCACATCGAAAGAATCGTGAACGAGTGCGGCTCATTGAGACACAAGATACACACGGCTCCTTATCGGCTCACTGCAGCGAGACATACAGTGAGCCATGCTACACTGAAAGAATCGTATGCTATAATGGACTCTCGAGCTCAGCTCATTTGAAAATAATACCCATTTGCATTCACTGTCCTCTTCTTACAGGGAGGTTTTAAAAATAGATGGATTTATTTGCAGTGTTAAAAAGGTAGTCACAACATAATTCTGAAGTAGCTAGTAAGTAGCCTAGGTAGGCTATTAGGTTATACTATTTATTAGTTTAATGAATCTTAGTATTATAACTTAGTTGACATTTGACAATTGAACTCGACTCTAGCCTGCCCTATGACTATGAGTCATGCTCATGACCACTCAAAAGTACCTGTTTTATATTGGGAAGAACGGCTCAGTATTCTCTCAGTTCATATGTCACATCGTTGCACATACTACACAGATGCAGTAGGAGCGGTGACCAATGAGCCGTGAATCGGATCACTGTATCGATTCAGTAACGTGAACGGAATCAAATGAATCGACTCAGTAAAATGAATCGAATGTCCCATCACTACTGTGATAGCTACGGCTATACTGTACAAACAGGGTAGGGGCCGTTGACCCGCGTTTTGGACCCCTGTAGTCAACAAGCACCATCGATTCAGGATTGTGCTTTGGAAGCAGCCCCTTGGTCAGTATATGTGGACAGACGCAATAACAGTATGTTGAATCAGAAAACCAGCGGGCTACTGTACATCTCGGGTGGCCTATACAAAATATGACTATTAAAAAAAATCCTCAGCTGATAGAAAAATACTTTTTTTTTAAATGACTGAGCGAGTTGTCGTGCGGTTAATATCGCGTGGCTATGCGCTTGCATTCGGGGGATAGTGGGTTCGAATCCCACCGTCGGCAGCCGTTAAGATGGTTTTTCCGTAGTTTCCCCATTTTCACACCAGGAAATGCTGGGACTGTACCTTAATTCAGGTCATGGCTGCTACCTTCCTAATCCTAACCTTTCCCACCCTGCGTCACCGGAAACCTTCGATGTATTAGAGTAACTAGCATTTTTTCTAAGAAAGGAGTTCATAGTATGAAGACCAGATGGCAGCTGCGAGCACTGAATGCTGTTGCTGCTGTCTTACCAGCACATACTACACAGATGCAGTAGGAGCGGTGACCAATGAGCCGTGAATCGGATCACTGTATCGATTCAGTAACGTGAACGGAATCAAATGAATCGATTCAGTAAAATGAATCGAATGTCCCATCACTACTGTGATAGCTACGGCTATACTGTACAAACAGGGTAGGGGCCGTTGACCCGCGTTTTGGACCCCTGTAGTCAACAAGCACCCTCGATTCAGGATTGTGCTTTGGAAGCAGCCTCTTGGTCAGTATATACCATTGCCCTAAATTTGCATCTGGGGAGGTGGAGCATTGCATGTCGGATCCGCTGATTATTTTAAGTTCATACTCATTTAATCGTAGTCTTGGATTGATGTAGGAATTATTTTCAACTTTTAATATTGAGAGTTGGATCTGCTGATTATTTTACATTCATATTCATCCATTCATTCTTTGAATTCTGGTCAGTGGATGAATTTTAGAATTGCCGGGCTGAGTGGCTCAGACGGTTGAGGCGCTGGCCTTCTGA
This sequence comes from Anabrus simplex, assembly GCF_040414725.1. Lineage (NCBI taxonomy): Eukaryota > Metazoa > Arthropoda > Insecta > Orthoptera > Tettigoniidae > Anabrus > Anabrus simplex. The sequence goes on along the minus strand of NC_090265.1, from coordinate 124,498,524 downwards.
TCCCAACTTGACAGGTTCGATCCTAGCTCAGTCCGGTGGTATATGAAGGTGCTCAAATACGTCAGCGGGCCGATGACCTTCGATGTTAGGCCCCTTAAAACAACAAGCAGCATCAAATACGTCAGCCTCGTGTCGGTAGATTTACTAGTACGTAAAAGAACTGTTGGACTAAATTCCGGTACCTCGGTGTCTCTGAAAACCTTATAAAATAGTCGGACTTAAAAGCTATTATTATTATTATTATTATTATTATTATTATTATTATTATTATTATTATTATTATTACTAGCTGATGTACCCGTGCTTCGCAACGGGATTCTCAGAAAGACTGACTTGGTGGTTTTCCTAACTGAATTCAACATAGGTCATTACAAAAACGTCAGTAGGAATGTAGCGATTGAAAGCAATGTTATAAAATACTCGATCAAATGAAAAACCACACACTTTCTCACTGTCAACGAACAGTACTTCGGTGCCGATCTAAGAGTCCAAAGTTTCAGAGCTGGAATAACCAGGTCGCAGACTGCCGTGAACACCCCTCTGTCATTATTCCGTTAAATATGCACACTACTCATTCCAATCAGTGCCGCAGAGTAGGGATTGAATAGCTCGAATACTATTGCACCCGCTCTTGCAACGGTCAGTGCAAGATTATCCCGGTAGCTCATTAATTCTTCTCAGGGTATCCTTTTTTCGCCCATAAAATCTGAGATTTTATATGTAATTATTTAACGTGGTTTCGGAAGAGAAATTGGCCGCTGGGGTACTCGTGATGGGAGTATCAATATCCACGAGAATGACGACCGATATCTAGAAATTATCTTGCATTTCGTTTGTAAGAACTTGTCGATTGCTTACATCTAGAAAACTTAACAACTAACTTAACTCTAAACGTTACCAGAACAGAAATCATAACTCAGTCACATACTAAAGAAAATATATAAGATTATTTATTGACAAAAAATTAATGTTCGAGATATAGTGAAATCTGGGTAGTATTAATTCCGTGTTATCTCATCATTTGAAAATAAGTTTGAGTCAGCGCTGGCTCATTTAAGATAAAATAGTGAAACTTAAAAAAAATGCTAACATTCTCTCATTTATAAGTTCAAATTCCAATATATACACATGTGAACCTTCGTAGCCATGTTCCGAAAGTATTACATTTTTTTAAAATAATATTTGCGATCATTGAGCATTCAAGGAATCAAATAAAATTTTCATATTGTAAATACTGCTCTGTTAATTATTAAAGTTATCCTCTCAACATATGAGACATGTTTCCCAAGTATACATTTTCGCGTGTATTAAATTATGGCAGTGTTCACCGACCTTCCATTCATAAGTTAAAGTCTTTCATAGGTTTGAACTCCGAGTGTTAGGTAATATCTTTCTAGTGTGAACAAGTAACGACTTACGAGCTAAAGCAATACCACCCTCGTGCCTACGATATTTGGCTCCTAACTAACCATTGTAATATTCTTCATTTTTATATACTGAGTTAAAATCATATTTATCTGAGTAGAAATAAAAAAAAAAATCTAACTCTTCGAATAATTTCTAATCTACACACTCATCTATTAGTGGCTCAATGTACTCTTATGATCTGCACTGTCTCAATATTTCATTTATATACGTGCTACTGAACGTGTATGGATAGTATAGAATGCAGGTATTTCATATCAACCTGTAAGATCACCGCTCCACGAAATACTAGATATATAATCAATCATGAGTCTATTGCATCATATATATGAACACTCTCTCTTACGCAGTGCCTGTTATTCACCCAAGTCAAACACAATATCACTGTCACGATACACAATTCTACATAATTCATGTTTACCTTACCTTGAAATGGTCATCTGCGCGGAATTCTCTTCTTGGCGTATATTTTCAAACATGGCATAGAAACTCACCTTATATTACTAATAAATCATTAACACGTCAAATTGCAATTCTTACACTTCCCGTAGAACATAACTAAATCTCTTCACTTAAACCATTCATCAATATATAATCACATTTCAATACACTACCGTCGATACTTTAACATCCTATCGGCTTCCATTTAGCCGCATGCATATAGCCATAACTCCGAAACCATATGCTAAATATTCAAGAATTGCTTAGCAAAATACGCAGTCAATAACCTCTATTTTTAATAACAGTAATATGAATTCATATGCCCTCTTTCTCTGACGAAAGGAATACTTAATTTGTCAATGATCATCGTATTGCGCAGGTAAATCGTGACGTAAACTATACTCAGGTGAAACGAGATTAATCGAACCTTTACTAGTAACTTAGACTCATTGATTCTAGCTCTACTCAAGTAACATACCTTTCTCTTATCGGATATTATTTCCACTGTCGATGTGCTAGTGCAGTATCCAGTATATGTCATATCGTCATTCTAATTCATCACTTCCATCTAATTTTAAAATCTTAAGTATTTCACACATTACTTATATTACACACGCGTTCTTAATTACTTCATAAATCACCAAACTCTCAGCACATGCCAAAATAGATTGAGGGTGCAGATTGCAAGAAACTACTCTACTATAGAAAAGTATGGACTTAGCTCGTCAGTTGCTACATCTGGTCTGGTGGTTGCTCCGTCCTTCACTTGCCGCTAGACCCTCAGATTGGAACTGGATCTCTGTCTGAACTGGACATTCGCGGTCATCTGCTGGTTACATAGCTCGTCAGACCACTTCGTATCATCCGGACTTTCGGCTGGCCGATGCTCATCCAACGTCATCATCTCCACTGGTTGGTCTGTCCAATAATCTCCGCCTGGTCATCTGATTCGACGGTACATATCCCCAGTTCGGTCCATCTTGATGAATTAGCAGACAGTCATCATCATGTATCTGTTGACAATGAAAAGAATTCCCCGTGCGCAGTAATTAGTCATGTTATTCTGCATTTTCTGTTATTTAAAATAATCGTTAAAGTTTTTCTTTTTGTAAAAAGTTTTCTCCGTAAATAATTTTTTTTACTGCTACGGTAGTTATACTCTTCTCGTGTGTAATTATTAAATATTTCACAATGGTGAATTCCGATTCTTTCGATCGTTACGTTGCTACTTGATATTCCAAATCCGTCGTATATCACCAAAATTTATATATTTATATTTTTTTCTCGGCTCATCTACTGACATACAGCGATGAATACTTTAATTATATGCTGTCGCGAATATATATAATTAATATTCTTCTTCAGTAGGCAAATCTATTCTTGGAATATGTAGATCTGCTCGCATCTGCGTCTTGTCTACATGAAAGTAATTTTTTAGAGTCTCGTTAAACAATTCACCCGCTGCTATATTTTTTTAAAACAATTCAAATGAGCCTCTACTGTTCTCCAGTGTCTTCGAAACCTATCCTTTCCGTGACGTACATAGCCTCCTATACGTTGCATTGATACGAAGTTCATTGCCTTAGTAGATCGCATGGGCCATACCTTCCTACGCCGCCATTTTGTTGTTGGTCTACGAGATGCGAACGGGCACATTTAATTCCCCTGGCATGAAGAAAATATATTGGTCACGATATATTTTCTCATTGTTAACTTGAATCTCAAATGTGACTTTGCATCTCGTATATTCTCTGCCATTGCGATATTATCTATTCGATTATCGAATATCAGCAGATTGATATCGATTACGTCCTAGTTGCATTAATTTGTTTACATGTCCCGTAACCATGCATTTGGCAACTGCTTTTTCTTCATTCTAGTGGTCGTAATAAAGATATTTATTCCTTCCTCTTTGCGCATTTCACAATGGTAGGTCATTTAATGGCTTTAGACTTTCTTATCTCTTAAGTTCTTATTACATTTGCTGATTCTCTTGGAAGTACAACTTGATATTGCATGCATTATGTACGTTACGATATTTGCCATTTAAACTTGCTATTTCGTACGCATTATTCCCAAGTACGCGTTCGATTCTGTAGGGACCATTGTATAACGGCAGAAATTTAGCACATATTTTTGCTGGTGCATTTGATATTGGTGCAGTCTTAACCAGAACTAGATCTCCTTGTTTGAAATGTGGATGGAACTTCTTATTCCGTAGCCTTCTTAACCGTTTTTGAGACTGATCCTTGAGTCTCTGTTGGATCTTTAGATTTATTTCTTGAGGATCTGGCTTTTTCTCTAGCTGCATAGTGAAAATGCTGTCCCATGTTCTCTGTGGGTGAACATTTTTATGGGCTACGCTAGGAATCTGGGCTATTGATTGATTAACCGTGTTGTTTAAACTTTCAGCTATGATATCTAGCATATCTATCCATTTCCAATGTTGTTGACTACAATATATTCTCCCGAATTTAGCGATCTCCTTCATATATCTCTCTACGGGATTAGCTGCTGGATGACGAACCGAGCATAACGTATGCTTGATGCCCTCATTTCTTATTCGTTCGCGGAACATAACTGAAGTAAATTGTGTTCCTCTATCAGTAAGGATCCTCTCAGGTTTTCCCATTTCAGGAAATGTCTTATTAATGAGGCCATGTAAAACTTGTTTAGTATTGGCTCTCTGTATGGCTTGCAATGAAATATATTTAGAGAATATGTCGATAACCACTAGTATATATTTCTTTCCCTTCCTAGCAGTGGGCAACTTTCCAAAAATATCTATTGCATAAATTTCCTGAGCTCTAGATGGTATAATTGGGATCGGTTTATGTCCGCATGTGTAATTGTTATGCTTTACTCTCTGACACACACCGCATGTTTTTGCTATGTTTCTTACTGATCTTCGTAATCCATTCCACGTGAATTTCTCCATTATCGTCCCTATAACCTTGTCTATACCAGCATGTCCTGTCATCTTATGAGTATGCCAGATTAATTCTCTTTGTAGCTCTTCCGGTATTACAATTCTTTTGCTGTTACTGATCTTGTCCACTACTTTCAATAGTATTCCGTCTACGATTTCATATTTCTTTGTGAGTTCTGGCGTTGATTCCCTGTTAACCAAATTATCGATGATGATCTTTAATTTCTGGTCAGATTCTTGAAATTCTCTCAGATTCTCTAACTTTCTTAGTAGTTGTTCGTCTTGAGTATCCAGTTCGATTGCTAGCACATGTTCTTCACCTTCATGTGGGTTTCTACTTAACGCATCAGCTAAGATGTTTTCCTTTCCACTGCAATGTTCAATCTTTAGGTCAAACTGTTGCGTGAATAACATCCATCGCGTTATCCTTTCGCTGATCATGACGGCTTTTAACCCAAAAGTCAACGCCTTGTGGTCTGTCCGTATTGTTACTGGGTAGCCATAAATTATACGTCTCCAATGTTGTAATGCGTGCACTATTGCGAGTAGTTCAAGCTCAGTAGTAGTATAATGTTGCTCATGTTTTCTAAGTTTCCTACTGGTAAATGCCAAATAAGTTCGTCTTTTGGTTTCATTATCTTCTTGATATAGGCATGCTCCTACACCAACGTGTGATGCATCAGCTTGAATTATGAATCTCTGTTGATAATCAGGATATCCCAGTTTAATACTTTTCTTCATCAGCTCTTTCATGTTGATGAATGCTTCTTCTGCCTCATCATTCCACTTCCATTTATTGTTGACCTTTAGCAAGTTCTGTAACGGTGCAGCCGTATCTGTGTAACCTTCACAATGGTCTGAGAAGAATCCAGTCAACCCAAGAAATTGCCTTATATGCTTTACTTTAGTCGGCCTTGGGAAATCGCATATTGCCTTTATTTTTACGGGATTTGGTCTTATCCCTTCTCCATCGATCACGTGACCTACAAAAAATACTTGGCTTTGGCAAAATTTAGATTTTGATAAATTTATTTTGAAGCCAGTTCTCTGTAAATTACTTAATAGCTTTTCCAATTTGACACAGTGTTCTTCGAAGGTAGTGCTCGCAAAGACTAGATCTTCAACATAACAATTTACAAAGTCCTTTACTTCACTCGTTAGGCTTCTGTCTAGTGCCCTTATCAATACTGCCGAACTGACCTTTAATCCGAAAGGCAACCGACAATAGGCATATGTTTGGTTATTAAACATAAAACCTGTTAATAACCGTGACTTTTCTTCAAGTACAATATGGTGAAATGAAGCTGTGCAGTCCATACTCGTAAAATATTTCTGACCTCGAAATCTCTTCACAATGTCCTTAATTTTAGGGGCCTGACTATACTCTGGAATCAGTCTGGAATTTAGGACTCGCGCATCGAGGCACAAACGCAGTTTTCCGTTGTTTTTCTTTACAATTACTATAGGGTTCAGAAATGGAGTGGTAGTCTTCACGATCAACCCATCAACTAACATTTCCTCGATGATTTGTTTAACTTCAGTGAAATACTTCTCTGGCACATCATATATTCTTCCCTTGTATGGCGTCCAGTCAGTAACTATCAGTTTGTACTTGTAGTTAGGAATCTGCCCTGGTTTATCACTAAAAACTTCAATATATTTGTTTATGATGTTGTACAATATTCGTTTTTCTTCTGCAGATACCGCAGCTTGAGTAATAGCCTCCCAAATTTCAGACTTTTCATAGCTCTCCTCTTCGATTGCAACGATTTCCTCAATTCTCATGATTAATTCCGGCTCTATTTCTGTGCTAAGATCTTTTTCTTCTAGTTCTTGGCTCTCTCCGTCCAATAGATCCACTTCTTTTCCCTCGATCTTCAACCATTCGTTTTCTTCAAGTGTGCTACTAATTTGAACTCTTTCTACAGTTCTATTTCCATCATTTTCTACCACTGGAAATCGAATTTCACCCTTATCCATATCAATTGTCATCCTAGTGCTTATCATGAAGTCTATTCCATGACGTATTTTATTTTCTTCATAACCATGAATGGATGCTCAAATTCATATTTTCCGATCTTTATACTTAAGTAGGCTTGTATCTTGCATTCAACAGACTTGTCTGGAATTATGCCTCGGTTTTTTACACCAGATACAGGTATGATTGGTATCTGTATTTTCTGATTTAGCTCTTGGAATAAGGTATATGACATTACACTTATGCTAGCTCCAGAGTCCACTAAACAGTACAATCGGATGTTGAACACCCTCACAACTATTACTGGTAACTTGAATTTAGGTTGAGTTTCGTGACAAGTATCTTCTTTAATTAAATCTTCAGGTTGAATGTCCCAATGATCTATTTGTGCTACTACCCAACTGCGAATTTTGACAATATTCACTAACGGTTTAATATTTACAATTTCGTGTTTAACTAGTTCATCATCGGCGTTTTTTTTTCCGCTCAGATGTTTGGGAAATTTCTGTGTTCCCATGACTTTCATGCTCCTTCCAACCTTCTTCCTGTCTTCTTCGTTTATAATTCTGAAGTTCGAGACTTTCTGCGCCTTCGAGGTCGCCGTTTATATCCTTATTTTTGATGGCTTCCTCCCATCGGCTCCTATTTTGTCTCTCTTCTCTTAGCTCTTGAAGATATCGCCTATTCTCTTCATTTTGATTATATTGTGCAGGTCTTCTCCTCTCATCGTATCGCCTTCTGTTCCTCTGATATGGTCGACTTCTATTGTTCCCATATCGAACGTTACTCCTATACTGGAAACTATTTCTATTTCCAATTTGCCCACATCTTCCGTGCTGTTGACCACTATACTGACAATAACATTTTCTTGGTTCTTTGTTTTGGGCTCTAACACAATCTTCTGTCCTAATTTCATGACCCTTATCTAGTCCTTGGTTAGTGATTTCGGAGCTGAGCGTATTGACTGCTTCTATTTGTCTTATATTTCTGGGGTTCCTCTCTATTAAACAGGATGACGTTAGGTCGATCTGTCTTAATCGTCTCTCCATGTCAATAGCAGTTTGTATATCAGAGGCTGCTAATAATCTTTGTAGTTCGAGTGGTAATTGCCTCTGAATAGTTTTAATTGCCTCCAGTTCGCTAGGTGGAGAATCTAAGTCCTGAAAACGATGAAATTGTAGGGAGAAGAAATCACTAAAGCGAGTTTGGCCTGCAGTCGAAAATTTCCTTGAGTACAGCTCTAATCTTAGCTGTTGCTGGATCTCAGGATCCCAGAACTCCTTCAGGAAAGCTACCTTAAACTCGTCATAGTTATGGAATGTGTACTTGAAAGCCTGGAACCAAATATTTGGGTTCCCGTCCAGATGTTTTTCGATAATTCTCAATTTCTTTTCCTCCTGAATTTTTCCTTCCCTAAAATATTCCTCTATGTCCCTAAGGAATTGTTTCGGTGAGGTCTTAACCGAACCGTCAAAATGTTTTGGGCGGTCGTCGTAATTTTTAATTATATTAATTATCGTGCTTCCTTCACTTTGATTACTACTGTTTAATATTTCCATATCTCTTCTACATGGGTCACTTATCCCTGAAGGTGTGTTCTCTCTCTCATTAATCTGTACCTCTACTGTTCTCTGCCTATCACTAGAGCTTGAGGCCATAGATTTCGCCGTGTGTGATTCCACCTTCATCTCTTGTATTTCTCTTCTGATCTGTTTCACCACTTCTTCTGTCTTTTCGATTTTTCGATCCGATTCCACCCTGTTATCTTCTATCTTCTGCTTCAACTCATCAATTTTCTGTGCTACTTTGCTCGCCGCTTGGTCATATTTCTCATCTAAGTCTTGCTGTCTTAGATTTAATCCTTGCATACCAGCTGTTATATCATTTATTTTCTCTTCTTCCAATTTTCGGATTGTTTCCTGGCTCTCTGTTACCATCTCATTTATTTTATTTATTTCCTCGTGTATTTCCCTGTTTCTATTCTCCATGGTTTCAGTCAACCTCGTCTGCATGTTTTGGATTTCGTTCTTAACTTCATATACTTCCGACCGTGTTTTCGCTGTTTCTTCTGTTATTTCTTCTTGTTTCTTGCGTAGCTCATCGATCATCCCTTTGTGTTCATCTTCTATTTTTCTAACGAATTCTTCTAAAGATTCTTTCTGTTTTAGCTGATCCTCTCTTCTTTCCTCTCTCATCTCAATGATGCATCTCTGGAATCTTGATTCCCGTTCCTGTTCTTTCTCTTCTTGTTTCTGTTGCCATTCTTCTTGTTTCTTGTGCAATTCTTGCATCAACTCATAATGCTCTTTCTTTCTTTCTTTCTTTCTTCGCGTTGTTCTTGTTGCTTTCGTTCCTTTTCTGTCCGTCTTCTTTCCTTCTCTTCTTCCAGCTTCCTCTCTTTTTCTTCACGCTCCTGTTTCTCCTTCTGTCTTTCTTCTTCCAGTTTCCTCTCTTTTTCTTCCAGTTTCCTCTCTTTTTCTTGTTGTTGCTTCAAATATTCGAGAAACCATAATGGCGCTCCCTCTTGTTTCTCTTGAGCTCTTCTCATCTCCTCTTCTTGTTCTCTTCTTGTCTGAACTCTACCCTGTGTTGCCATTTTATGTCGTTTTCTATATATTCGTTATAATATCTCAAAGTTTATATTAAGCTCTCTATTTTGTTAAAAATCACTTATTTGCCTAACAGTCCTCTAAGTTCACAAAATATTAAATATTATATCACACACACCACAATAACTTAGTCTACAAGGTTTGCACTATATGCACTAGTTTGAAGTTTTCTCTTCAGTAAATAATAATATTGATGGACCTTCCTGGAGATCGGCACCATCTCACCAGATAGACCAACAACAACCAGACCAAGAGTTCAAATCTATGATTTCGTTCACATTTCGGAACATGTTACGAAATAAATAAATTAAAATTCCGTTATGCTGCATTCCATATTTATATGTATGGCCATCAGCCTATACCATAATTAAAATTAACTAAGTTTCATTTCATATTGACTTAAAATCACCTAACCCTAGATTATTATTATTAAAAAGAAGCATTCATCTAATAAATACAATAATTCCTTATTAATATATCTTCACAGGTTCAGCCATGTGGTAATAATTAATAAATTACTCAATACATTAGTAACATGTTTTCTATACCCGATACCTACATTTCGAGCTTCGTCACATGATTGCCTATTAAGTAATATAAATTATCAGACTATTTTCATACACTCCCGCGATGTGTTTCTCTTCAGGCGCCAACCATTAATGCGACATTTAATTTATTTCAAAGTGAAGACCGTTTCCAATACTTTTTTCACTTTATTTGGCGTTCTCACGGTGTATTTCTCTTCACTCACTCCACTGTTGCGGCATTTTATTCTTTGGCAACCAACAGTTCCCACGGCATCTTTCTCCATTTTAAATCACGTTATGATGTCAAAAATTACCTCTGGCAACCAATATTCAATGATCCCGCGGTGTCTTTCTCTTCAAATCGTCACACATTGCGGCGTCATTTTAATAACTTTCCCACGGTGTGTTTCTCTTCAATTGCCCCACAGTTGGGCAGCCATTTTAAATACTTGCACCCGCTCTTGCAACGGTCAGTGCAAGATTATCCCGGTAGCTCATTAATTCTTCTCAGGGTATCCTTTTTTCGCCCATAAAATCTGAGATTTTATATGTAATTATTTAACGTGGTTTCGGAAGAGAAATTGGCCGCTGGGGTACTCGTGATGGGAGTATCAATATCCACGAGAATGACGACCGATATCTAGAAATTATCTTGCATTTCGTTTGTAAGAACTTGTCGATTGCTTACATCTAGAAAACTTAACAACTAACTTAACTCTAAACGTTACCAGAACAGAAATCATAACTCAGTTACATACTAAAGAAAATATATAAGATTATTTATTGACAAAAAATTAATGTTCGAGATATAGTGAAATCTGGGTAGTATTAATTCTGTGTTATCTCATCATTTGAAAATAAGTTTGAGTCAGCGCTGGCTCATTTAAGATAAAATAGTGAAACTTAAAAAAAATGCTAACATTCTCTCATTTATAAGTTCAAATTCCAATATATACACATGTGAACCTTCGTAGCCATGTTCCGAAAGTATTACATTTTTTAAAAATAATATTTGCGATCATTGAGCATTCAAGGAATCAAATAAAATTTTCATATTGTAAATACTGCTCTGTTAATTATTAAAGTTATCCTCTCAACATATGAGACATGTTTCCCAAGTATACACTTTCGCGTGTATTAAATTATGGCAGTGTTCACCGACCTTCCATTCATAAGTTAAAGTCTTTCATAGGTTTGAACTCCGAGTGTTAGGTAATATCTTTCTAGTGTGAACAAGTAACGACTTACGAGCTAAAGCAATACCACCCTCGTGCCTACGATATTTGGCTCCTAACTAACCATTGTAATATTCTTCATTTTTATATACTGAGTTAAAATCATATTTATCTGAGTAGAAATAAAAAAAAAATCTAACTCTTCGAATAATTTCTAATCTACACACTCATCTATTAGTGGCTCAATGTACTCTTATGATCTGCACTGTCTCAATATTTCATTTATATACGTGCTACTGAACGTGTATGGATAGTATAGAATGCAGGTATTTCATATCAACCTGTAAGATCACCGCTCCACGAAATACTAGATATATAATCAATCATGAGTCTATTGCATCATATATATGAACACTCTCTCTTACGCAGTGCCTGTTATTCACCCAAGTCAAACACAATATCACTGTCACGATACACAATTCTACATAATTCATGTTTACCTTACCTTGAAATGGTCATCTGCGCGGAATTCTCTTCTTGACGTATATTTTCAAACATGGCATAGAAACTCACCTTATATTACTAATAAATCATTAACACGTCAAATTGCAATTCTTACACTTCCCGTAGAACATAACTAAATCTCTTCACTTAAACCATTCATCAATATATAATCACATTTCAATACACTACCGTCGATACTTTAACATCCTATCGGCTTCCATTTAGCCGCATGCATATAGCCATAACTCCGAAACCATATGCTAAATATTCAAGAATTGCTTAGCAAAATACGCAGTCAATAACCTCTATTTTTAATAACAGTAATATGAATTCATATGCCCTCTTTCTCTGACGAAAGGAATACTTAATTTGTCAATGATCATCGTATTGCGCAGGTAATTCGTGACGTAAACTATACTCAGGTGAAACGAGATTAATCGAACCTTTACTAGTAACTTAGACTCATTGATTCTAGCTCTACTCAAGTAACATACCTTTCTCTTATCGGATATTATTTCCACTGTCGATGTGCTAGTGCAGTATCCAGTATATGTCATATCGTCATTCTAATTCATCACTTCCATCTAATTTTAAAATCTTAAGTATTTCACACATTACTTATATTACACACGCGTTCTTAATTACTTCATAAATCACCAAACTCTCAGCACATGCCAAAATAGATTGAGGGTGCAGATTGCAAGAAACTACTCTACTATAGAAAAGTATGGACTTAGCTCGTCAGTTGCTACATCTGGTCTGGTGGTTGCTCCGTCCTTCACTTGCCGCTAGACCCTCAGATTGGAACTGGATCTCTGTCTGAACTGGACATTCGCGGTCATCTGCTGGTTACATAGCTCGTCAGACCACTTCGTATCATCCGGACTTTCGGCTGGCCGATGCTCATCCAACGTCATCATCTCCACTGGTTGGTCTGTCCAATAATCTCCGCCTGGTCATCTGATTCGACGGTACATATCCCCAGTTCGGTCCATCTTGATGAATTAGCAGACAGTCATCATCATGTATCTGTTGACAATGGAAAGAATTCCCCGTGCGCAGTAATTAGTCATGTTATTCTGCATTTCCTGTTATTTAAAATAATCGTTAAAGTTTTTCTTTTTGTAAAAAGTTTTCTCCGTAAATAATTTTTTTTTTTTTACTGCTACGGTAGTTATACTCTTCTCGTGTGTAATTATTAAATATTTCACAATGGTGAATTCCGATTCTTTCGATCGTTACGTTGCTACTTGATATTCCAAATCCGTCGTATATCACCAAAATTTATATATTTATATTTTTTTCTCGGCTCATCTACTGACATACAGCGATGAATACTTTAATTATATGCTGTCGCGAATATATATAATTAATATTCTTCTTCAGTAGGCAAATCTATTCTTGGAATATGTAGATCTGCTCGCATCTGCGTCTTGTCTACATGAAAGTAATTTTTTAGAGTCTCGTTAAACAATTCACCCGCTGCTATATTTTTTTTAAAACAATTCAAATGGGCCTCTACTGTTCTCCAGTGTCTTCGAAACCTATCCTTTCCGTGACGTACATAGCCTCCTATACGTTGCATTGATACGAAGTTCATTGCCTTAGTAGATCGCATGGGCCATACCTTCCTACGCCGCCATTTTGTTGTTGGTCTACGAGATGCGAACGGGCACACTATGATGAACCAGTGTGTTACGTAACAGATATATCAGAAAATGTATGAACCAGAGGAATGGCATGCTAAAGAAGAAAGTTATCTTACTCCCCAGCTACTTCCCGCCAATACACAGGCAGGCTGTTACAGTCGGTACGACCAGGCGAGTTGCCCGTGTGGTTAGGGGCGCACCGCTGTGAGCTTGCATCCGGGAGATAGTGGATTCGGACCCCACCGCCGGCAACCCTGAAGATGGTATTCCGTGGTTTCCCATTTTTACACCTGTCACACCAGGCTGTACCTTAAAGCCAAGGCCGCTTCCTTCACACCACTATCCATTTCCTATCCCAACGTCGCCATAAGACCTACCTGTGTCGGTGCGACGTCAAGCAAATTAAAAAAACCTCGGTACGCTGCAGTAATCCTATCTATCGGGGATGAGAGGAAACAGAAGACAAAAAGCACATCACAACAAACAATGGTCAATGTAATGTTATTGTTGATAAAGTTTATGAGCTTTCTATATTGCAGGCCTTCACGTTAGTTTTCTTTCGACTCTGTGGTATTAGGGTGTCCTACATAATTATTTATATCGTAGACTGTAGTCCCTTATTCTAAGATTTTACATACCGATTTTCACTAAATTCTGTTTACCCATTTTCTCGTGACTCGGCGCTGATATGGACTTAGTAACAAAAATCCAAATTCATGAATATCTCTGATTATATGCGGTACGGTAACAATGTATAAGACGTAAGTGATCGAAAATTTAATAACTTCTTACATAACTCCTACTAACTTACGACATAACTAAAGTTATGTTAGGTAAAGGTAAGGGTTATTCTGCCCAAAGGCAGGTCCGAACCTCCGCAGAGGTGTTCCTGAGCCGGAGTTTACGTGCGGTAGGGTGGCCAGTTCCTTTCCGCTCCTCCATTCCCTTACCCCCCACCAACAGCGCGTGGCAACCCATCCAACTCCTGACCACGCCCAATGTTGCTTAACTTCGGAGATCTCATGGGATCCGGTGTTTCAACCCGGCTACGGCCGTTGGCAAGTTATGTTAGTTATGTACTATTTATCGATACGACCACTAATAACATAAATAACTTATTTGAGAATTACATTTCAGGCCTTCCCCTAAACTACCATTTCACTCAACGTGAATAAAATAATTTGTAGCCTAGATTGCAGTGGTTCATCACCCGACATTACATACCGATTTTCATTAAATTCTCTTCAGCCGTTTTCTCGTCATGCGTTTACATACAGATAGACAGACAGACAGACAGACATTATGGAAAAGTAAAAAATGCATTTTCTTGTTACTGTGGACATGACCGATACAGAAATACCATTCTTTTCAAATTCTGAGCAATGTACAGACAAAACTCTTATTTTATATATATAGATTACATTTCAGGCCTTCCCCTAAACTACCATTTCACTCAGTGCAAATAACATTATTGATAGCCTAGATTATAGCGACCTATTCCCCGACTTTGCATACCGGTTTTCGTAAAGATACGACCACTAATAAAATAAATATTTGACAATTAAATTTTATTCCTTCCCCTAAACTACCATTTTTTTTAGTGTGTATAGCCTATATTGTAGCGAATTATTTCCCATCTTTGTCTAGCGATTTTCATTAAGACACGACCACTAATAAAATAAATATTTGAGAATTAAATTTCAGGCCTTCCCCTAAACTACCATTTCACTCAGTGTGATTAAAATAATTTATAGCCTAGATTGTAGCGGTTCATCACCCGACTTTACATTCTGATTTTCATTAAATTCTCTTCAGCCGTTTTCTCGTGATGCATGTACATACATACATACATACAGACAGACAGACAGACAGACAGACAGACAGACAGAAATTATAAAGTAAAAAAATGCATTTTCTTGTTACTGTGGACATGACCGATACAGAAATACCATTCTTTTCAAATTCTGAGCAATGTACAGACAAAACTCTTATTTTATATATATAGATTATTATTATTATTATTATTATTATTATTATTATTATTATTATTACGAATTTTAGAATTTTAAATTGTCATTACATTTCATACCATTAGGGGCCGATGACCTAGATGTTAGGCACCTTTAAACAACAAGCATCATCATCATACAAGCAAAGCAAAGCCATCTCCGTACAGGCCATGAAGGCCCTTGGAGGAGTGGAAGGTAAAGACTTCCACCATTATTAACCCCGGCACGTGCTGGGGTAGAGTGGTTAGCTCTACGCCCGGCCGCCTTTGCCCCCAGGAATTAACCTGGTACTAATTTTTGGTGTAGGCTGAGTGAACCTCAGGGTCATATGCACCACCGGAAGTGGAAATCTCGTTACTTAAATTTTACGACTTCCTGACGGGGATTCGAACCAATGCCGCACTAGATAGACGGGCCACAAGGCTCGGACCGTGACGTCACGCGAGTGGCTGGCGTTCAGCATGGTAGTATACGGCCCGCTCTCACGTCTCCATGATATTATTAATTTATTGAACCTTAACGATATAACTGAACACGCCTTCAATTGTGGTTTTATTTAGGTTTGTGCACTACACGAGTTTTATGCGGGGGAAAACTAGCGGAGCAGTTTATGTAGATTCTTTACGTAAAATTAAGCTGACATCTGTCATTTGTAACGGAACGCGGGTTCATGCAAAAGATTAAAACCCATAATACGTATAAAAATAGTTTTAATGTTACTATGCAAAAACATGATAGCAATTCGCAACAATAGTCTGGAACCTTTCTTAGAAATTAGGCTTCAACTTAAAACTTATCTAACAATTCTTAAGGTTTCAGTTTATCAATTTTCCTTTTCTTTGCCGATTTATGGCTATCCTTACTTGAGGATTTCTTCTTCTTAGCCACGAGTTTTTCTGCGATAACTTTTCTATAGTTATTCAATAATATATTACAAAAGATGTATATACATTTGTCAACGTAATCTTTAAAACTACTTCTACAATCACTGCATGTTTCAAACATGACGTTTTCATTTTCCAGAAATTTGTTGACAAGCAAAATCAATGTTTCTTTCAGAATCACCATGTAAAAACCTCGATTCAAATTTATCTTTTATAAGTACACTAAATAATTTAAACTGTGTGATCAAAATGTTAACAATAAAATCTGATGGATATTTCAAAGCTCCCCTGTCAATTATATTGAAATAAAAATTGTCATCCGGCTTTAACAAATCTGACGTTACATTATCATTATTTAACAATAAAACATCTTGACAATTTATACATGTACAATTTTTCATAATTACTTTACAAATATATCCACCAATATAAACTAGACCTAACAAAATGTTTTCAGATACAATAACATCATTTAACTCAACTATCACATTTTCAAAATGTGAAATGTCTGTTGGTGTGAAGCTTTTACAATCTGAGCTCTTGCAATCCACATACTTAATGAAATATCACTAATAGGGATGGCTGCATGTTTAGCAGAGTATGCATTTATTACCGTCAGGGCTTTCAATTTTCGTTCTGACTCAAGGATTTGCTTCACTGAAATATGGTAGCAGGCACCACTCATTTCTCTGTACTGCCCAAATCTTGCTTCCAATTCGTCAGTTTGAAATTTCCCTAACAATACATACTTGAATCGTAAACTTGTTTTCAAGAAATTTATTAACTCTAAAATAGTTTTTGTAGTGTGAACTAAGGCTGTTTGAGTTTCATTAGTAAGTTTTCCATGACGACTCTCTGTTTGTGTAATCTCCCCTTGAACAGACAGATTATCCCATCTAATTAACCATGTTAAAAACTTGCGCAGAAATAAAACATTGTCATGAATTGAAAATATTGCGTTACAATGAGGGTCGTTAAATCTGTCGCCTTTGAAAGCATGCTTAACATTAACAATCTTCCACCACTGAAGAATTATTTCTAGGAATACAGCTGTGCTTTTAAAACTATCTCCATTTTTTATTTTATCGAAGTGTTTTAAAGCGGCGACATTTTTCTCATCGAAGAGCTTAGAACAAAGGTTTACATTTTGTCGCTCTAAAGATGTTGGGTACAACACTTTTTGGTTCAGGGCAGGAGCAAGCTTAACTACATCATTCTCTTCTCCTCTGTGGCGCTGTTTAAGGTGACCAACACTACCAAAACATTTTTTGTCTGACTCAGGGTTGTCAAAGTCAGGAAACACGAAAGTTTGTAAGTTATCGGCTTATTAAGCCAGTTTTTTCTTAAGCTTTTAAATAAATGAACAGTATCGAACATTACAAAAATCTTTTGTGTTTCGTCAAATGGATTTTGAAAAGTGGTTTGTAAATTGCTTTTGCACAGCTTTTCAAACATTTTTCTGTTAACACTGTCATTATCAGAAATTATGCATACTACCTTATAACCTATATCTGTTAATACTTTAAGGACTTGCAAAGTTAGTTCTTCTAAGGAATGTGACGTTAGGTTCTTACATGGAAACAAACCAACAACGTCTTCATTTTTTTAAAAACGAATGGATGACAACATAAAGGTTTGTACAGTTGTAGCTAATGTTGCGTCATTTTCTCCACCTTTACTACTAAAAGCAACTCCCTCTACCTTTCCTCCTTTATAGTTAAGCTCAGGTTTTACATAGACTTCATCCAAGAACAAGTTACAAAATCTTTCATGTTCATTTAACAATTTTACTTTCTTTTTCAAGTAATTCCAATGTGAATCTTCTATTCCCGAATTTCCCGTTCCTAGTTTTGAGATAAGACTGCAAATACACAGGGCGAGGCATTGTAAGGAACGTTGACTGTCTTATCTTCTTATACGCCCCAGGAAATGCTAAAAATATTGAAGCGAACCATGTTATTAGTATACAGGAGTAAGACACTTTCTTTGCAAAGGCTAAATTTACCTGTTCCTTGCAAAATTCTAATTTATCAGTAATCATACAGTCATCAACTTCACTTTCAATTTCATCGATTATTTTGTTCACGGTTTCTATTTTGTCGTGGACAGTCACATTTGAGTCACAAGCAAGACTAAACAGGAAGTTTCAGATCCTTTCTAAATTTGACCATTTTAATATCTTGCCCCCGTTACCTAATGCACGTATATCAGGGTTATCATGAATGAAAATACAATGTTTTATGGCTTTAAAATCAAGAGCCTCGTTTAATGTTAAAGAAGTACCAATTTTCGGAATATTTTCCTCAGTCATATAAATTTTGAAAATGCATAGACTTTGGCTGTCGAAATTGACAAAAACTTTGTCAAAATCTAATTTGGATTTAGTAACGTCATCGAAGTCCTTGATCCTGTCATCTTCCTCAGCTTTCTTTCTTTCTTCTTCCCGTTTTTCAATTTCTTCTTGTCTTTCAATAGGAGTTTTCCTCGGTCTTGAAAGATTTTTATACAGATAGGCAGGCACATTTTCAAGCTTAATAGGAATAGCGTCGTTTGATAGTTTTAAATGGTTACGTTTTACTGTTAAAATAGACCCATCAGGTCTTTTAACAGAATCCTTCCTAATTACGAAACGTTCGTCGAAGTGTGTTATGCACACAACTGAGCTTGCTGAAGGGACAAATTCTGTTCGATCGATGGCTAAGATCCACTTTTGTTTCCGAACCAAGTCAGCAGGAAATTTAAACACTGAAATATTGGGCTCTTTTGAACTATAGTTGCTTCTACAACCAGGTACACAACACGACGTGGGCATAATTCACAATGTTCACACAAGTTTAAGTCAAACACCATTGATGGCCTTACTGCTGCGAGGTTCATATCAACCTAGAAGTCACTGGCGAAAAATGAAGCGGGTGGCTATTCGTGTGACGTAGCGCCGGAAGTGGAGGGGGAGCCTTATGGCCTGTATATCTAGTTGGCCTTGTTCGAACCCACGTCCTTCCGGGCGAACAGAGCACGCCTTTACCGCCTCGGTCAGGCAGCCCCTATCTTCATCATACATGACAGAAAGTTAAAAAAAGTTCATTTTCTTGTTACTGTGGATACGGCCGATACAGAAATACCGTTCTTTTCTAATTTTGAACACATACAAAACTCGTATGTGATATAAATATGTAGATTGTTAATAACTGAGTATAAGTTCAATAAGACATGCCTTTCTATTATCAGAGAGAGAGATTTAAATTGCAGTTTTTCAGTTGCATTGTGAACTGACAGGTAACATCAAGTGAAAGCTCACATCTTGGTGATTTCCTCTGTGTTGTACACGAAGCTTCTTCAAATACAGTCGTTATGCAATACTGTATGCTGTCTTCAGATGGGTTTTACTGATTTCATTTTCTTTGCTCTTCTTCGGTCACGGTTGTAGATCCTGGATCTAGGCTAGCCTTCTAACGTGTTACATAAGTGACACATGTATTGTATCTGCCCTTGAAGTTAGTGGAGCTTGGCAGTGATGAGTACCGTGTAGCCTTATGATACCTTGGTTTGCTTTCTCTTGAATATTAATTACAGGTCGTTGTGTATCTTCAAGTCGCTCCAATACTAAGATTTTTAAACATAGTTTACCTTTCGGTAGACATGAGGCTATCAGTGCAATAGTCACCTAACCAACATTTTTGGATGAGTGTGATGTAGGCCTATAATAGCCCTTTCTGGCATATCGTAAGGAATGTTAAAATCAGCGTAACGTAACATTTCTGTTATTTATCCCACAAAATTAAAAAAAACGGATATAAAATAGTATGGTGTCGTAAATGCTCCTGATTCATTTTTGTTATAAATTTAATTTGGCAGGATTACAAAAAAATCTTACACCACAATTTAGGAAAGGTGCTTACTCCATTGTAATTTCTATAGGTCTTAATTTTCTATAGATATCAGTATAAATCTTGATGCTCATGCTTAGCAACATAACATTTCTTTCTT
The DNA here is from genome assembly GCF_040414725.1 of Anabrus simplex. NCBI lineage: Eukaryota > Metazoa > Arthropoda > Insecta > Orthoptera > Tettigoniidae > Anabrus > Anabrus simplex. The sequence goes on along the minus strand of NC_090265.1, from coordinate 124,478,407 downwards.
TTTATTTTACTAGCTGATGCACCCGTGCTTCGCTACGGGATTATCAGAAAGACCAACTTTGTGTTTTTCCTAACTGAAGTCAACATAGGTCATTACAAAAACATTAGTAGGAATGTAGCGATTAAAAGCAGTGTTATCGTACAAAATACTCGATCAAATAAAAAAACCGCACATTTGTCTCACTTTTAACGAACAGTACTACGGTGCCGATCTAACAGTCCAAAGTTCCAGAGCTGGAAAGACCAGGCCGCAGACAGCAGCGAACACTCCTCTGCCATTATTCCGTGCACACTGATTATTCCAATCAGTGCTTCAGAGTACGGATTGAACAGCTGGAATGCTATGATGAACCTGTGTATTACGTACCGGTAGTATCAGAAAATTTATGAACCAGGGGATGGCATGCAAGAGAAGAAAGTTATCTAACTCCCCAGCTATTTCCCATCAATATTCAGGCAGACTGTTACTCTCGGTACGACCGGGCGAGTTGGCCGTGTGGTTAGGGGTGCGCAACTGTGAGTTGCATCCGGGAGATAGTGGATTCGAACCCCCTTGTCGACAGCCCTAAGATGGTATTCCGTGGTTTCCAGTTTTCACACCAGGAAAATGCTGGGGCTGTACCTTCATTAAGGCCACGTCAGCTTCCTGCGCACTCCTAGCCCTCTCCTATCCCATTGTCGCCATAAGACCTATCCTGTCGGTGCGACGTAAAGCAAATAAAAAATACTCGGTACGCAGCAGTAATCCTATCTATCAACATCAAAGGACACAAAGCACATCACAACAAACAATGGTCCACGAACCTACTACGCTGGCGTAGCAGGGGGGGGGGGGGAGGCGATACTCCCACGTGGCGCGTTCCAGATGGTGGATAGTGGGGTCCTAACCGGCTTGCCGGCAGACTTGAGGGAAATAAAACACCTCTGGTGGACCACACACACTACCCCCTGAGGGTGGGGGACGCACATGTAGAATACACGTGCGGTATCCCCTGCCTGTCGTAAGAGGCGACTAAAAGGGGCGACCTAGGCGCGGACATGGATTGCGGTTTGGTATAACGTGTTGGACCTCCTGTGGATGGGAGGGGGTTCTCCTTTCAATAAATGCGAGTGCGTCAGGATACCGTGGCCGATCCGAAGACGACATAATACTACTGCTTCCCTCCGAGAAGCCCGAAGGGAAGTCCTCCATACATTCGTTGGCCATTCGTTGTACCATTTATCGCTCTCAGCTTATTTTACCTCCACTTCTCCCCATGTCATTTTCTTTTTCCAAATTTCTTCCTTGCTCCATGCTTGTACTTCCCTCCTCAGTGCATACCTCTCTTTCCTGCACTTCATTTCCATTTTTATCTGTCATTATAACAACTTCCCTCATGCCTTTCCTCGTCCTCTTGACATTCCTACAGTACTTTATTTCCTTGCTCTCTTCTTCCATCATGTTAGTCCAATTTTCCATCCATTTTTTCTTCTTTGCAACAACCTATTTAGCTTCATCCTTTTTTGGTCTTAATTTCTTGTCCCCTCTGTTGAAACCACACTCTAAAAGCTTTATTCTTCTCCCAAACTGCCGCTCTGATTCTGTCGTTCCACCATGGGGTCTCCTTCCATATTTACGCGGTACTAGTTCTCCCACTCTGCAGTTTTTACTAATGTCTTCTTGAACCCTTCCCATTCCTCCTCTTCTGCTTGTGTATCATCTGTTGGTAAGTTCAATCTTTTTTTTTTTTCCCGGTGATCTTCCATGATTTTATTTTCCTTCAGTATCCATATTTTGATCTCTCTTTCTAGATTCTCTCTCCTTTTTCCTTCAGTGTCCTCGGTTTCATTATCGGTAGTCTGTGGTGGCCTTACATCTGTAACATTCCATAGACGTGAAGCATCCACAATGGATTTCCTAGACCCGTCATGCTGTAACAGGTTATCTTCTGGTTTTCTCTCTTCTTGAATCATGAGTTCCTGACCATCATCCCATTTCTTTTGCATAAATTTAGTAGTTTTTTCCCCTTCTTACTTCTCTTTCTCCATCCCTCTGCTCCGAGTGCGTTCTCATATCCCTTCCTTTCAATGCCTACATGGGCGTTCAAGAACCCAATTACTATGTTGTTTTTGGCCATTCGACTGTCTCTCCGATTCTTGCTCCGTCATCTTTATTGTATCGCATGAAGCCTATTTGTGGAGCATATTCTTGTACTCTTTCTCAGCTTTTACCTTTAACTGTTATTTTAACTTTCATCAACATGTCATTTATCGCCTTTAATTCCTCATTCTCACTACTAGCCCTACTCTATTTCGCTTTCCTTCATCATTTTCTATTCAGTACAACGAAAAGCCATTCCGCAGCTCCCCCCCCCCCCTCTATTTAGTCTCTGCCAGCCCTAATTTACCCAGTTTTCTTCTTTCCATCATGTCTACAACCTCTTCTGCTTTTCCAGTCAATGTTTGTATGTTCAATGTACCAATTAGTAATTCTGTTCCTTTGCCAGGGTGGTCACCTGTTACATCGGTCCGGCGTATCGTTCCTTGTTGTTTCCTTGAAAGCGAGTTAATACCAATCACCGACTCCGAAGTCTCGTTAGCCGCCGTATTTTTCAGGTTTTCTCTAGCTTACCGTAGCGGTCTCGAGGCAAACGCAGTCTTCACTGTACTTCACCCCCCCCCCCCCCCACAGGCTCTTCCCTACTTTATGACGTTGCCCATCTTTACGACGTGGACGAGGGTTTGGACTTGTGGGAGACTACAGACGGATATGTCTGACAAATTGTCAGTGTAAGCTATTTTAAAGGATGGTGAATCGACGAATTGCGTAGAGAGTGGAAAAAGGAAGATTTGTCCGAGTACCATTGTACCTTTCGCGCTGCACTATCCACCATTGATCACCTGATACGATGGAGAGTTCAATTCAGGATGCTTTTCTTTGAAAACAACATTTAGTGACTGCCTTCTTAGATTTGAACAAGGCTTGTGACACCATGTGACGATATAGCATCCTTTCAACGCTGCATCACTGGAAATTCTGAGGTAACTTGCCGGTGTTTATTGCAATTTTAAAAATTTTGTTTTTCCTTTACCTTATTCAGTATACGAATAGAGACCATATTCGCAATACCACGTTCGAGAAAACGGAGTGCCTCGGGGATTGGTTCTTTGTGTAACACTGTTCGCGTTTGCTATAAACGACTTTGTTGCTTCACACAGTCGGGGAGATGTGTGTGTCTCTCGCACGGTGCTCCTATGTTTTTATAGGGTACATATTTTATCAACATTACTTTTATGCCCTCACTGTGTATAGCCCGTGAAGTTCGCTTCCGAGCAGGAGTTGTAAGGCGTTCCTCTGTTCTTGGCCATTGCAATAGGTTTCAAAAGTTGTGTTTCTTATGTATTTCTTTGGTTTACTGTATAAATAACGATAGGTTTCGAAGTTTTGCGATTGCATCGCAGTGTTCACTCCCAAAATTGTCGTCAGCCGGGTGGCAGGAATGAGTAGCCAGGCAGAGAATACTACGTAAACAATGAATATGATTTCATTTCATTCCCCTCACGGCATTAACATTAATATCAGACAGGAAAACATTAAATGCAAAACTGAACTACACTGCTCTGCCAAACTTAAGGATGAGATAGATAGAGCGACATATCAACTATTCGGTGGAAATTAATGAAATTGCGGTAACATGTTGTCAGAGGTCTTCCACACGTGCATAGAAACCTGGCGCGAGTTCAGCACGACTGTACGCCAAATGGGTCTGGCCCCACCAAGCGAGGCAGTTGAAGGAACGGGACAGTACAGTGTGAGTCAATCAGCGAGCTGTTAGGGTGCACTGTGGTGGTGGTATTCATTACAACATGGCCCGGAGATATTTGGATGACTTCACATGGGGAAGAATCATCGGGAAACTGTCCGGCTCCATGGATAAATGGTTAGCGTGCTAGCCCTTGGTCACAGGGGTCCCGGGTTAGATTCTCGGCAGGGTCGGGAATTTTAACCATCATTGGTTAATTTCCCTGGCACGGGGGCTGGGTGTATCTGTTGTCTTCATCATTTCATCCTCATCACGATGCGTAGGTCGCCCATGGGAGTCAAATCAAAAGACCTGGAACTGGCGAGCCGAACCCGCCCTGGGATCTCCCGGCACTAAAAGCCATACGCCATTTCATTTTTCATCGGGAAACTGGGACAAAGACTAAGTGTGACAAGTGTAGCCCAGGAGTTTGATTTTGCTAACAGCATTGTTTCACGTGCATGGAGAGCATTCCGAACCACGGGCACTGCTGTTCGAAGGAGAGAAAGGGGTCGGCCACGGTCAACTACAGCAGCAGATGACCGCTACGTTGTGCAACAGGCAAGAAGAGACGTCAAACAGCGGGTGCGATTGCTACCACATTTAACAGGGCTGCAAAACACCCAATCTCACGTTCGACAGTGGCACGAAGACTGCATGGTGGTTGTTTATTTGCCCGACGACCATTACGTTGTGTTCCGTTGACACCCACACATCGGCGGCACCGTTTGCAATGGTGCCAAGAGCATGGGGTCTGGACTGACGAGGAGTGGGGTCGCGTCCTCTTCTCAGATGACAGCAGATTCAGTCTGAGCAGTGATTCTAGACGTACCCTCATCTGGCGAGAGGTGGGAACACGTAATGTACCCAGGAACATTGTCGAACATGATTATTTTGGTGGTCCAAGTCATGGTGTGGGAAGGCATAATGTTGCATGGGCGTACCGATTTCCAGATCTTTAATTGGGGTACATTCACCAGTCAATGTTATTGTGACATTGTACTCCTCCTTTCAGGGGTGCATTCGGCTCTGACTTTTTTTTATGGATGGCAGTGCACAACCGCATCGAACAGCGCAGGCGGAGGAGCTCTTGGAACGAGAGGATATTCCGCAAATGGACTGGCCTGGCCGTTCCCCCTACTTAAATCCCTTCGAGCACGTGTGGTAGGTGTTGGCAGACGTATTGCAGCACTTCCAATCGCGCTGGTGGAAGAATGAAACGCCCTACCGCAAGAACTCAGTACCAGTCTTGTGGCCAGCATACGAACAAGTTGCACAGCATGCATCGCTCTCCGTGGTGATCACACAGAATTTAAAAACCAGGTACAGGGGACCATCATGAGTCGCAGTGACTTACGTGTAATTTGTCTGTTTCTGTTCGTCTTATCGCATATCCCTTTCAGTTGCGTATCGTACCATACTGCAGGAGTTCGTCCTATGTATGGTTCAAGTTTCATCAAGCTATGCTGCTTGGCAGTGACACAACATATGAAAGTTGCTTTCGTCTTAAGTTTTGCACAACAGTGTATTTTGGTGTTATCACGAAGAAGTATTTCGAGTGTCGAGTGTTCTACTGCTCATTCATAATCATGTAACACCGGGATTTACCACTCTGTTGCTGTGGAGTGTCCTACGGGTTTGCGACGTCATCAATCAATCAGTCATCACTGATTTGCAATTAGGACAGTCACCTAAGGGGCAGATTCCGCATCTGTTATTTACATAGCTTTTTCTTAAATAATTGCAAAGAATTTGGAAATTTATTGAAAATCTCCCTTGGTAAATAATTCCAATCCCTAACTCTCCTTCCTATAAACAAATATTTGCCCCAATCTGTCCTCTTGAATTCCAACTTGATCTTCATACTGTGATCCTTCCTACTTTTGAAAACCACACAAACGTATTCGTCTACCAAAGTAATTCCACGCGATCTGTCCACTGACAGCTCGGAACATACCACTTAGTCGGGCGGCTTTCTCCCAAGTCTTCCCAGCCCGAACTTTGCAATATTTTCGTAACGGTGTTTTGGCGGAAATCACCCAGAACAAATCAAGCTGCTTTTCTTTGGACTTTTTTCCAGTTCTCGAATCAGGTCATCCTGGCGAGGATCCCATACACTGGAACCATATTCTAGTCATGCGGAGTAGAGTGCTCGCATGCGATTCCACGCTAATCAAGACACCGCTCGCGCACGACACTGCGTGATAGTCAAGCTAAATATTTAAACTCCGATGTAATTGATTCAATTGTGCTGACAATAATGAAGATTTATAATCGAAATGAACAGTTTTTCAGTATTTAAATTTTAATTTGGAGCACCCAATGATTCAGAGATGTATTAATATCATGTAACTATCACATATCTAGGTTGTGGTAACCAGATGGTCTGTAAAAACAACCTGTGCGCCCATCAAAAGTGTCCTAGGTAGAACACTGCACCGCCAGGTGTCTCACGCCGATGCATAATCAGTTAATTTTTGGTG